>NC_133576.1:2223612-5043348 GCF_964106895.1 Numenius arquata | reverse complement strand
GGGGGGGGGGGGGTTCGGACGTGGATCTGACCGTTTTTCCCGTTTGGCTGGAAGAGAAAGCGCCGAACGCGCCTCCTTAAAAGTCGGTATTAACGCCCATTTCTAAATTAACTGGAAAATGAAGTTTTCTGACGTCCCTACCCATCAGAGTGGCTTCAGCTGAAAAAACCTGAAGAAACACTTGGGTTTCATCGTTTGCAAAAGAAAACATCCCACTTCAGAAATGTCAACATGTTTTCTTTCAACATCATCTTACGGTATTTTGAGATTCCCAGCTTTTCATTTCAAAATAAGTTTTTGGGTTTGTTTTTTTTTTTTTTTCATTCATTTACGAAGTAATCTACTATTTTTTTTTCACTTGGGTCGGGTTTTGGTGGTGTTTTTTTTTTTTTTTTTTTTTTTTTTTTTTGAGATAAACACCGAAAGAAAATGTTCACAGTAGAACGGCTTTAACAAAATGTCTGAGCTGCAATAAAATAATTAGGTTATACCGTACAAATTGTTTTGCTCTGTTCCCAGATGGGATCCTCTCCGCTTTGATTTTACTGGAAAAACCTTGAAGACTTTCTGTTCTGGGTTTGTGTTTTTTTTTTTTTTTTTTTTTTTTTTTTAATACTGCTTTTTCCTCCGCCTCCGATGTTTCGTTTACTTACTGGGCTAAAAAAAAAAAAAAAAAAAAAGGCATTTTTCACACTGGGGGCGGGTAGTGTCTGCGCTTGTGGTTTCCCATGTTTCACCCAGGCTCGGCCACCTCCTCCATCCATCCCGGGAGCTTCTGTGCCTTTCCTCTCCCTGCCCGCTTTTTGCATCAATCATTGCAAGAACTCAAAATTAGGTAAAAAAAAAAAAAAAAAAAATAGAGGGGAATGTGTTTTTCTTCTCTGGCTTTTTTTTTTTTTTTCCCCCCTTGTTTTTCATTTAAAAAATAATAAATTCCTAAATCACTTTAAAGGCTAACAAATGTATCTTTTCCTGTAATACAAAAATTGATAATATAAATATAAAAATAATAAGGTAATATATAATGATAATATTTGGTAATATAATAAGGTAATATATAATGACAATATTTTATAATGATAAATATGGCCAGGAAGGCCAATGGGATCCTGGGCTGCGTAGGGAAGAGTGTGGCCAGGAGGTCGAGGGAGGTCATTCTCCCCCTCTACTCTGCACTGATGAGGCCACAACTGGAATACTGCATCCAGTTCTGGGCTCCCCAATTCAAGAGGGATAGGGAACTACTGGAAAGAGTCCAGCGAAGGGCAACGAGGATGATTCAAGGATTGGAGCATCTCCCTTATGAAGAAAGGCTGAGAGAGCTGGGACTCTTTAGCCTGGAGAAGAGAAGGCTGAGGGGAGACCTTATCAATGCTTATAAGTATCTGAAGGGTGGGTTGAAGGAGGAGGGAGCCAGACTCTTTTCAGTGATTCCCAGTGACAGGATGAGGGGCAACGGGCACAAGTTGGAACATGGGAAGTTCCATTCAAATATGAGGAGAAACTTCTTCACAGTGAGGGTGCCAGAGCCCTGGAACAGGCTGCCCAGGGAGTGTGTGGAGTCCCCTTCTCTGGAGATTTTCCAGACCCGCCTGGATGCAGTCCTGAGTAACATGCTCTGACATGCTCTGGGCAATCCTGCTTCAGCAGGGGAGTTGGACTAGATGATCTTTATGGTCCCTTCCAACTCTAAAAATTCAGTGAAATTCAGTGAAATATAAAAAGCGCAACCGCCTAAGAACGAACCAGCATCGGACTGTCCATTCTTCATCTGCTTCTGCCTGAAGAAAACAAACCAAAACCGACAGTAGATGTAAAAATCCCTCAAAATGAGGTTGCAGGGGATGCAAAACAAGCACTAACGAATGGCAGGTGAAGTAGCTCTTCCCACTGCAGAACTTTGCCCCTGCTCCTCTCTCCTTGTCTTCTCCCGGCTCCTTAGGTGCGGTGGCACAGGGGCAGCAGCCCAGCTGTGGCCAGGTGCCCGGCTGTCCCCTGGGGAACTCCTGGGGAGACGAAAACAAGAGGAAAAAGTCTTAGTTTAGCAACGTGGACAAAAAAAAATAATATCGCTGAGGTGAAAACAGAGTGGGGAACTGACCTGCTCCCAGGTCTCCTGTGGTAGACGGAGACCTTTGTGGCTTGTGACAGGGTCGGCTTCCAGCCCCAAGCTGCTGCTGCAGCAGGTGATCAGCGTCGTGGCCTCAGAGCGTGTAGAGCCTTCAGGTCCTTGCGTGGGAGAAGCCACCTGGGAGCGTGGTAGGTTCAAAGGAACGGGTGGGTGGAGAGGAGCAAGGCGATATTCAAGCTGAAGCTCGACGAGGCCCTGGGCAACCTGGTCTAGTTGGGGGTGTCCCTGCTGACTGCGGGGAGGTCGGACTAGATGACCTTTGGAGGTCCCTTCCGGCCTGGACCAATCTATGAATCTATGAATCTATGAAAATACAGATTTTTGCAGGGGCACCTTCAGCTTCTCCAGGCCTAATCCCCAGTCAAGGATGATGTGATCTAACTGAACTTGCCTTCTTTTGCAAGGAGCCAACACGTGCTCGCGTGCGACCGTCTCCGATGGGGATGTACTAGAGTTAAACACATACAGCTGGTTTGCCTGATGGGGTTTTTTTGCCCCCCTCCCCGAAACTGGGGGTGCAGCTGTGCATCAGTGGAGTGTGGTTGCCCTGTGTGTTGCCACTGGGGAGGGGACAGCTCTGCCCCCCATCCCGTTCCTCGCCGCTCCCGTCCTCTGCCGTCGCTAAGGAGCAGGGTTTTGGGGTAAATCCCCCCTGGACTCCCCCCGTTCCCAAGCTGGGCCTGGCTGCGTGCACCTTCCCCCTCTTAATAAACCTTGGTCATCCGCAGGTTCTTCACAAGCGAAGGGCACGACGCTCCTTCTCCAAAGCTTCGGGGAGGGAACGTCGCGGCTGCGGCCATCGCATTACGTGGTGGGCTGCCGCAGCCGGTGACACCGGTACTGATGCCACCGCAGCAGAAGACTCTCCTGGCCAAGCCGAGCTGACCCGAGCGGGTGCCGGTGGCAGGCTGTGCTGTCAGGGGGGGTGTCCCGCTGCCTCTCGGCAGCTTGGCACCTGCCAGCCGGCTCCGGGTGGAAGCGCGGAGCAACACACCTTTGTGGTTTCGCGTTCCCTATCCACGAGACAGGCTGTGCCAGTTCAGGCTTTTATACCTGGCCGTCCTACTGTGCCTGCGGCTGCTTGGAGGAGCCAGCAGGCAGGAACATTAGTTTCATTCCAATTTTATCCTTGGCCTCACATCTGAGACTTCAAGCAAGGATTCCAGCCGTGGGCAGACGCCCCATTTTGTGTGCTCCAGACGCTACTCCCACAAAGACCAAGCAGCCCTTTACATGGAGGCCAAAAAAACAACCGTTGCCTGATAAAGCCTTTCTGTCGCGACTGGCTCTACCCAGATTGAAACCAGGGACCTACAAGTGCAGAAAGGGCTCCCTCTCACCCTACTACCCGGGCAGGCTGGAAGACACCTGCACGTAAGCATGGTCGCAGCTGTGGTCCTCACTTTCCTTGGGGAGAGAAGCTGGAGGTCTGGGACTGACCATACCATAAATTTTTCCTGCCAGATGCAAAACCTGGAGTCGATGCCATAAGCTTGGTAACCTGGTAGACCACGAACTTTTTATTTATTTTTTTTTTTTTTATTCTGGAGCGAAAGCGATAAATTGTTCCCATCTGAGCTGCTGGCTTCCTGCTGTATTTATTTTATTCTAGTTGGGGACCGGGGATCAGAAGGGAAGGCACATGCGCAGGCTGACAAATATAGATAGATAATTATTTATTTTTATTAGTGGGTTAGTGGAAGAGAGACCTCTACTGGCTCAGCTGGAAGAGCCGCTGCCGTGTGGCCAGTCACAGCCGAGGTCTGCTGCCGGTGGGATTTCTCACTCACCTACTTTGGAAATTTCCTCCTGGGACGCAGACATTTTCCAAGGAATGCTAAGAAACAACCTTTCACGTTTCCCTTTGTTTTTTAAAAAGTCCGGCGTGTAGGGAGTCACCCATTTGCAACAGCTAGCAAATGAATTTATGACAGTGCTCAGTGTTGTAAGTAAACTAGCTTATTTCTTCTAGGAGGGGGTGAACCTTGGGCACTGAAGCACGGCAGAGAATTAGAGGCTTCTCAGCACTGGAGGACAAGGCAGCAGGGTATTGTCATCCTCTCCATTGATTTCGGTTGCCTTTTACTCTTTTTTCTGTTCTTCCCCCCAGCTGGTTGTGTAGTACTGCAATGAGGATGGCTTCAGAAACCATCTCTCTTGGGTTGGTGCTGTTAAGCATCTTGTCTCTGCTTTCAGGCAGTTGGATAGATGTTGACTCCTACCTGGGCCATACCTGGTGTCAATAATCAGCGAATGCTTATCTTCCTGGGTTGGGGAAAAGTTAATATATTGATTTTTATTATTTTTTTTTTTTTTTCCTAGCAAAGCTATCTTTATCTGAGCGCAAGTCACGCAAAAGAGGGCTTGGTGTTTGCAAGCAGGTGGAGCTGGGTGAGCCTTGGTTGTTCGTGGAGTGTAAGGCCTTTAAGTCCTGAGCTGCCAGTCTGGCTGAATGCAACGGAGGCAGTAGTTTCACAGCTGAGTCTGTACTGCTCAAACGCTGGCTTAGGCATCCCCTTCCTTCCTCATCCAGTCCGCTCATTCCCGTCCCTGGCAGTGCTGGTGAAGTTACATGAGGAACTGCATCAGGGAATGGATCTGGCAAAGATTTCCCACCTTTCCTTCTCTGCTGTTGTGTTTTGGTTGGGTATTTTTTTTTTTTTTTTCCTCTTTTCTCCAGCTGGATCCATTTCTAGCCTAGTTCATCACGCGGCTGCACTAACAACCCGACCAGCACAGTGGGTGGGGATGAGCAAGCTGGCAGCCCTACCATGAAATGGCAGCCTGCGAGCTGGTAGTGTCTTCCTTGCGCTTTGCAGGAAAGCGAAAAACTAAAGCCTTGTGGGGGACAACTGCCATCTGTTCTGCGGTGATGAGGCTTGCTAGAAGATGCTGGGAAACCTCTGGTACTACAGCCCACGGATCTGCCTCCCAGCTTTCATCTCACATCTCCAGCCATCCTGATGTGCTCCTGAGAGCTGCTTAGCTAGGGAAATAGAGGTTAGCGCCGACGGCCTGAGGTTTCCAGATTGTCTGCCAGGGGATCTCCGTCACAGAAGACGACACGGAGGCGTTAGAGAGAGATCTGCTGAGTCACATTTCTTCATGTTTTGTAGGAAAGTAACCTGGTGCACTGGATGCAAAGACAGAGAAAGGTGAGACAGTAACTTGTGGAGCTGCAGGCCCTGCGTTCTTCTTTTGTCCCTGTGAAATCCTAAATGGCAGCAAGAAGCTCTTGTCATTGCTCCTGTCCCATGGCCAGGTCCATGCCTTGCTTGTGTACCCCATGGATTGCTGTCAGTCCTTCTCCAGGTGGTGGTGTGGTCTGTGCCTGGTGGTCTGTGGTCTGTGCCTGGTGTAGGATCATGGTGAAGGGAGGTAAAAGGCAACCTTTTAGAGGCCCCAGAGCTGATGGAACTGTGAGAAAGTACAAGCTCTAGCTGTCACCTGGTGGACAGGCCTTCCACCTGCATGGCTTGGACAGCTTGGTGTAGTAGGTGCTCCCACAGAATCACAGAATGATATGGGGTTGGAAGGGACCTCTGGAGATCATCTAGTCCAATCCCCCTGCCAAAGCAGGTCCACCCAGAGCAGGTTGCACAGCAACATGTCCAGGTGGGCACGGGTACGTCTCTGGGCAGCCTGTTCCAGTGCTCTGCCACCCTCAAAGTAAAGAAGTTCCTCCTCACGTTTAGGTGGAACTTCTTATATTCAAGTTTGTGCCCATTTCCTTTTGTCCTATCCCTGGGCACCACTGAAAAAAGACTGGCCCCATCCTCTTGACACCCACCCTTTAAGTATTTATAAGCATTGATCAGATCCCCCCTCAGTCTTCTCTTCTCTAGACTAAAAAGACCCAAGACCCTCAGCCTTTTCTCATAAGAGAGATGCTCCAGGCCCCTCATCATCTTTCTAGCCCTCACTGTACCTTTCCTCCCAGAACTCTGTAGCAAAAGCACTTGCTTGCTTTCAAAAGACACTAGAAGAAGAAGTTGCTCTGTGGCCACCTTTCATGCCCTTTCCTTCCACCCTCCCTGTCTGTTCCCCTTCCACCCGTCACTGAGTGGTGAGAGCACCCGCTGTTTTGCAGACATCAATGACCTCTTCTGCCTGGTGGGGCCAAAGTTTCTTTCCTCTCTGGAGAGTGTTCTGGGTACTGGATTCCTGGCTTGCCTGAGACCTGCTGTCCTACTGAGCAGTTCCGTCCCCCAAAAAAGAGTGAAAGATTCACTGTGTGCTGCCCAGAAATCTTTTGGGCAGGAGCAAGAACATGGGGCTCCTTGTTCTGAGGTGAGTGTCCCGGATGCTAAGTACAGAAGCCCATTTTTCTTTCTTTCCTTTCATTCGTCCTCTCTTTTTCCAGATCCACTGAGGTCCCAGTGGAAAGAAAAGCTAGACAGACCTGATCAGTTCAGGCTCTAGGAGGTGGAAGTCTCCAAGCCTAGCTAATCTCACAGTAGGAAATTAAGCCCTCTGCTGTGCTCATTTAAAATCTAACCTAAAAGCGTTCCCCTGCTTTCTCGAGTTTGTTGCACATCACTCCCTCTTGATGCCATTTGCTGCCCTGTCTAATCTGCATTTGCACTGCCTCATTTCTTTGAAGTAGCTCTCAGTGCCACCACATCATGTCCTACCTGTCACTCTCACCTTAAAGTGTGGCTCTGGGCTGAAAACAACGAGACTTATGCTATTTTACTTAGCTAATCTGTTCAGCACAAATAGGAAAGAGGGTCTCTGGGTTCTTTTCTTGTGCAGCAATGGAGCACTTTGCAGCTCCCTCATTCATACCCAGTGGTTAGTGGGGGTGTCACAGAGGGCTTTGCTGGCTGACCAGGTTGTATGGTTTAATGGGCTTCAAGAAATCACTTCTGCTTCTGACAGAAACCTGTCCCGTGTTTCTGATCTGAATGGCTTGGAATGGGAGAGCTTCATCAAGCTCATGGCTTTTGTCTTTATGTTCCAGGTGTTCCGTGGCTGGCACATCTCCTACCTATAAAAAATCTGAATTCCAGTCTGAGGATCATATCAACCCCCCTGCTTTTCAGATAGAACCATAGAATCACAGAATGGGTTGGGTTGGAAAGGACCTTTAAAGGTCATCTAGTCCAACCCTCCTGCCATGGGCAGGGACGTCTTTCACTAGAACAAGTTGCACAGAGCCCTCCTCGTCCAACCTGACCTTGAATGTTTCCAGGGATGGGGCGTCTACAACCTCTCTGGGCAGCCTGTTCCAGTGTTTCACCACCCTCATCTTAAAAATTTTCAGATCCGGGAGAACTTGTAAGCTTGTCTGTCCAGGAGACAGAGGGCTTCTCAAGGGCCGGTCCAAGACCAAATGGCAGAAATTCCTCCAAGGAGAATCACAGACTTACCTTCTTCTGCCCTCTGTTTAAGGTATGCTTCCTGGTGCTGGTTTCTCTAGCAAACATCCAGAAGCACCTTAAAAATAAAACACCAAAGTGGAACAAGCCCCTGAGCACACAGACCTTCCTTGGGCAAGGGGATGAGAGCGAGCTAGGAAACCACATGTGACAGATGTTAGGCATGTAATCCTGGAAGCTGCTCAGATGCTGTGGTCAGGTGGGTGGTATTACAAACCTATCTGGGCGAGAAAAGAGAAACATTTTTCTAGTAAATGAAACGTATCTGGTAGAGAAAGCACTGAGGGGTAATAAACAGGCAGCAGAGAAATGCTGTTTGGGGAAATGCTTTTCGAGGTAAAGCTGGAGCATTGCGGTGCCTTATAGGCAAGTGCCCCATCGCTTGCCAGTTAGGAAGGACAAGATGCGCTCGTGGCAGCTCTACTGAGTCAGGAAACAGGCACGTGAAAGATAAAACTGCTCTACCTCGGAGTACAAACTGCGTACTACTACCACAACTACTACCGCAGCCACTACCACAACCACCTGCTTTTAACTGAACGGCCAGATGCTTCTGAGTGGTTTTTTTTTCCCCAGTCCCTGGATGTCCTGCATGGGCTTCGTGTGAAGCCCCCCCGAATGAGTGTCGTGACTTTGAGTGAGAGCGCTTTGGGCTTGCCTCTCGGTTTGTCTCTTCATCTGCTAAACAGTTCGGTGCACTGAATTCCTGTTTCTGTAGGCTCTGTGCCTTTTTTAAAAGGAAAAAAAAAACAACAAAACCAAACAAACCCCAAAAGCGTGAGCCAACGTTTTGTAACTGTGGAGAAATTACGGAGGATAAAACTGGTACACAGATCGGTATTTTGTCCGATGAGATGAAAAACTGTAATGTTCTGGAAAACCCTTGGCTGTTGGGCCTTCCGTGGTACAATCTCGGTGCTGAGGATGCTGTCGTGTTCCCTGAAAAAGCTCTGGAAACCAAAAATTATCTCTGCTCCCCTTGGCCCGCTGAGAGCATGACCGCAGTATTTCAAACCCAGTCTGTGAACCTCTGTGGTGATGAGGTTCTTCGTTAGGGCGTTTATTTGCAGAACACGGGTCCCAAGTCACCGTATGGGAATGCAGTTGCTGGTTTAGGTGCGCTGTAAGAAAGGGTAGGATTGTACAGGGAGAGACGTGGTGGGACCATATGAGTTTGAAGTCTTTGATTAAATGCAAACTATTATTTTTTTTTTTGACAGTGAACAAACCCAGGCCAGAGAAGTTACAAAAAACACATGAAATATAAGCAGGGTGGGTTTCTTTTTTTGTTTGTTTTGTGTTGGTTTTGAAGCCTGATAAATGAAGAATTTTCTCATATATGACAAAGCCTTTTTCAGTCATGTAAGAAAACACATGGGATTGTGGAGTTTTTCCAGACTGCCAGAGTGTCTCTTTGTCTGGAGGTAGATAATTTATTGTCACGTTTGACCTTTCAGAAATACATGATGGTAACCCAGGGTGGCAATCTCAAAAGACCAAAAGAAACTGAGGACACCTGGATTGTGCTGAAGAATCTGAACATCGTGTTCTGCTTTTTTACACCAGCCACGAAGAATTACAGCATTTCTTGGGTCAGATGATGAACAAAAAAGCAGTTTTCGCTTTTTCATTAGTACCCCACCACAGACTGAATGCCTGTAATAACATAGGGATGCTCAGAGTTGACAGATGGCCATCGGTATTTTCTGTGGGATCTCAGTGGAGGTAGAAAACACTCCATTTTTAATCTAGACTGAAATGAACTAGAAATGACAAATGGGCTTTTACAAAGACAGTGTAAAGGTTTTCCTTCTTTAAGAAAATTTACAAATAACCTGCTCCCCCACCCTTCCTCAAATTTGGGTTGCTTATCTCTTCAATCTGGGTCAGGGCCCTTCGGAAGACTTGCAGGAGCTCTGGCCAAGGCTGGGGAGGCCAATGATTCTCCACTTCACTGCAATTTGTTGCCTCTTTGAAGAGCAGCTGTTGCCTTTGAAGTGAACTTTTCTGGGCAAATGGGTATCAACGGATAGGGTGAGATTTTGGCTGCAGACGGGCAGCAGCAAATTCCCTTCACAGAGGGGACTCTGCTGGCAGAAGGCTTGCAAGATGGAGGTTCAGCTGCTCCACCAGCCACTTCTCACTGAAAATAAGCAACAAGTGGGGATGAAGCAGAGGCATAACAGAGCTGCTCTGTGTTAACCTCCTCCTGGCCTGAAGTCCTTGGGAAAGTTCGATCTTGCTGCCTGGCCTGGCACCAACCCCTCAATCTTTCTGCTGCCCCTCTGAGCTCATCTGGAGCTCAGGTAAAGGCAGAGTTTCAATTCCAGGCTAGTCTGCCTCCAGTGTAGGATGGGGTGGCGTGTTGTGTAGGTTTTGTCACTGCTAGAACAATCTTATTGGGCAGGACCGAGTCATTCCAGAGAAGCACCGAGTCCTGAAAATGCTGAGATGTCTTTTTGTTGCCCTTCTGTCACTTTTTGTTCCCAGTCTTTTTTTTTTTTTTTTCCTTATCCAGTATGTCTTTTTGTTCTCTGCAGGTATATATCCTTATTTCCTCCATGCTTTTCACTCACCTGCAACTGAGCTCTGCAACCAAAACCACTCTCGCTGGTGGTTTGTGCTAATATTCAGGGCTATTCCCTGTCACTCTTGAGGATCTGGTACGTGTTCCCCCTGCACCCGAGTGGCTGCCTCTGGCTGGGAGGGAGGTGCCACTGCCACTGCAGATAAATCTACTAGAGACTGGGAGCCAGAGCCTGACTTGTTACGTTAGGTGTCTAAATCCCCACTGTCTGTCTTTAAAACTCTGGGTCATCTGTCACCTGTATCTGAAGGTTCCTCGGGTTCATCAGCACCTACTTTATACGTGATGGTGCTGAAGTGTCAAGGTCTGCCCAGCAGTACTGAGCGTGGCTGACTCGGTCCCATGAGATCCTCCTGTAGGTATCCCTCTGTGTCTCACCTGGGAGGTGCCGGATCAGGTAGGTATGCTATCTGCACCCAGCTATTGGAGGCTTGTAGGGTGCTGCCACTGCTGTCCTCCTCTTCAAAGAGAGCGTGCGGGGTGGTCTCCCTGCCTGCAAGGGGATGTCTTTCTACAGGACTAAACGCTGAGGCAAGCAGGGTGACAAGCATACCTTTCTTATGAGGATTTCTCTTTTGCCCAGGTCAGGCAGCTTCACTCCCTCCCTGTATTTGGGCTGCCACTGTAGGCATGTAATTCCTGTTATGAATTACCATGAGAGTCTAGGTACCTGGTTCAGCCATTGCGAATACTGCTAGGGAGCCAAAGAATGAGGGTTTGGACATTCGGGCAGGGAAAGTGTCACTCCATTATTCAGTTTAGTAGGATCATAAATTACTGAAAACATGGCTCTATAATACAAACTTTCAGGCAGGTTTGGGTGTGGGTGTATGTGGCTGTGTATTGTACACCTTGCTGCGTAAGGCAGCCCTTTGGAAAACGGGACCTGGAACCTGGAACCGGGTGGCTTTACTGATTTTGGGGTTTGCTTTGTACAGGGCGATTCTCTAAGACAGACTCTTGTTCACGGGTGTCAGGTAGTTCACACTCCCGTGTTTCTGTGCAGCGTTTCACAAGCGCTGGTCTAACAGAGAAACAAAGCAGTCTTCATGAGCACTCAAATTTGTCTTGACTAAGCACACCATTGCTGAATAAAGTATATACGTATTGTTTTCAGACAGCTGTAATCCCTCTGCAGACTTTAGGGTAATTTAATCTCTTGACATGACTGTGCAACTCCTGTTATTTTTAGGCACATACATTAAGAGAAGAAAAGGTCCATTTAATCTGAAAACATATTAGCAAGTTTTCCTGCTTTCACAGATCTGAACCAGGTACCACAGGGAATAAACTGAAAGTCGTTAACGTATGATTGCTATTTGATGGCCAGGATGAAGCGGTTTCGTAACCACTCCTTACCGGCAGATACTGCAAAGCCAATTGCTAACTCTTGAAGATCGTATCAGCAAAGATTAAAAACTCATTGCAAATTGTGTGAAATCATACCCAGATTCTTTGCTGATACCAGCTGTCTGCAGTCTGTCTGCGCAGTGGACCGCTGGGCATGTGGGCGAGCTGGTGGGGATGAGGGAAGGGCCTGAAGTCCTCTCACGTCTTGTGTCGATGACACAAGTGGTGTGTTAGTGCCCTCCCTGATGATGCTGGACTCTCATGCCTGGTGTTGCAGCCCAGAGGACTGTCACTGCTTGCTCTCCTGCTCTCCTCCTCCTCCTCCTCCTCCTCTCAGCCTCTGGAGTCACTCAGAGCAGGCAATAATGGTGCCTATCAGGCTACAGGATCAAACTGGTGGATATGAACGTGGCCTAGATGCTGGAGCTCAGGCCCTAAGTCTCCTCTTTGGCACAGCAGGGAGTTCCTGGATCACTCACCATGCTCCCTGTGCAAAGATGTTTCCCTCCCCACCTCTAAAGGGGAGGTGGGGTTAGTAAAATCAAAGCAGGTTCCTGAAGGAGGTGAGGATTTTGTTTCCTTCTGAATATTCCTAGCAGTGTTATCCAACAGGCATTGGGACATGTGATAAAAAAAAAAGAAGGGTGTTGTTCAGGCCTCCACAGGCTCTTCCAGTCTTAGCTTGGGTGGGAAGGTGAGGTTACGCGTGGCAGGCGTTGCTCATGACTGTCCTCTTTGAGAATGAATGGGGCAAGGCAAAGGCGAGGGACAAAGTGAGAAAAAATCTTAAACTGCTGCATTTCATAGGGTGGACTGTTGCAGCTAGGAGGAGATTGTTGATTGTTTGTTGAAAAGCCTCACTAGCTGTGTTTGCTTTGGATACCACAAGCCACTGGGTCATGACGGGGACTGTGAGTCATGCTCCTCCTGGCAATGGAAAGCACAGATTCGTCACCGTGGTGCTGTGCTCCTTGCTCAGGCACATGGCAAGGGTGGGCTACCCCTTGGGAAAATGGGAAGGTGGCACAAGGTGGAAAGCGTGGAGAGCTTCCTCTCCAAAGAGTGTAGGAAATTGTTTCTGAAGTGTGTTTTGCTCTTCAAGTATCCATCCTTGGTTCTGGTGAGAGCTTTGCTGGAGCCTCGAAAAAGTGGCATGCTGGAGTTCTTGACTTCTTGTGTGCTTGTGTTGCTGTGGATACAGGGCTCTATTTTTATGCCTCTTGCCTCAGTTTTGCCTGTATCTTGCAGTGCCTTAGGATTTGGGGTTATGGGTAGCTCAAAGCATTGAAGTTGTATGTTCTATGGTCTTGGCAGGAGTTTAGAGCAGGCTGGTCGTGATGACATTCCCTCCACTGTCTCTTCATTTGGCAGAACGAAACCAGGTGGTGGTTTCGTTCAGTTTATAGAGGAGTGATGCCCTTGTCAGCGAGAGGTGTTGCAGCTCCCTTTCTTTGGCTCACATGGAGAAGCCCTCGGTAGAAGCAAAGAATAATGCCGATAGCCGTTGGAGGCACCGGAGGGCTGGCACTTAGGTCAGCATGGACCTACACTGACAGGATGCTAGTACTGATTTTGGCCCTGAATACACACAAACCACATTTGTCTCTCCGTTTCCCTTGGACCACTCCAGATTTAACCCTTCATTTTCTTTCTGCTGGAAGCATAGACCTGCGATGCCTCCAGACGCGAACGTGGGTAAAGGCTGTCACTGGGCATAGCTAGCAGGGGCGAAGGACCTCTGCGTTAGGTGGTAGTAAGCCATTAACTCCTTCCTTTACATAAGGAACAAGAAATTCTTTCCTTGCTGAGGGACAAATAAGTCTTTTGAGCACCTTTGGTCTGCCGCACATTAACACATGCCTTAGTGTTACCCAGTAAATGGTGAAATAATAATAATGTGGTTACAGGCCATCTGAAATGAAGTTGTGGGCTGTACCTGTCCCCATGGGCTGCAGGCTCCTGCCTCCTGTGAAAGAGCGTGGGGCTAGTAAAGAGGCTGTGTGTGGTAAGAGAATAGGTGTATTTAAGGAAATGGGGTTTAAATGAGAATTTAATTACTCATTTTTGGCCTCATATCTGAGCAAGAATAACATGAAAACCTGAAATTAAGCACTTGTTGCATTCCAATACAGAGAAGAATGCCTCCAGTATTTGAAAATAATTCGAAGATAAATAGAATTAATACTTAACATATAAAAGAGGCAGCTAATGTTTTGACAGACAAGCCTCCTCCTCAGAGCCAAGAACTTGCATTACCTAAAGGAGGAAAATCCTCATTTGTACTGAAGGTTGCCAGGAGTCATAATTAAAGAACAAAATTAGTCAAGGCAAGGATGGAATGAAGAGTAAAAAGATTGTTGCTTCTTAGATAACCATGCAGGCGTTGCAGAAGGAGCACACGCAGTTTCAATGATTTTCTTTTTTCTGATCTGTCCCTATGTCCATCAGAACTTTCACTGCATGTTCCCTTACATTAAAAATAAAAATAGAAATGTCTCACTGAGCAAGTTGTTCTACCACGGGTGTCAAGAAGCCCACTTGCCCTCTGTCCTGTAGAATCTCTGATGTCTAATTAAAAGGCTGAGCTGGTATCATGTTATGTTAGTGAGCCCATCACTGGGGGCATCGTTAAAGTTTCTTTCCTTTGCCTCCCGCTTGCACAAAGTGCGAGGGTTCGTACTAACTTGGATACAAGTGCCCCTCTGTCACATTTGATGGAAATTTCCTAAGCCGTTGGAAAGCTCCTGGGAGGGCGAAGGGGAAGGGCAGATAACCGGAGACACACGGACCCACCCACGTGCTGTATGGTTGCATAAGGCTCGTTTCTACAGGAGACCAGCCTGAAATTTTGCAGAGGATTGGACCCGTTTGTAGGAGGTTTGTTATTCTGATACTCTTAATGCAGCACCCTGGCAGCAGTTACCCAGATGTTCCCCAAAGACAGGGAAGAGTAGATAACTCGGCCATGGCCAGAGAAACAGTTAACTGGAAAGGAAAAACCGAGGCATTTTTCTGTCTGAGAAAAACAGCGTCTCGCTTGGATATATAAAACACACAGCCTTCTCCACCTTACACGTCTTTCATAGCGGCAAATGTGTAAATCTTTTCTTCCAGAAAGGAATCCAGATGCTCACTTACTTTAATTTGAGTGAAGATAAAATGGCCAAATTTTCTCAGCCTGGAACATTTGCAGAAATGCCACTGAGGGATTTTGGCTTGTTGTTTTAGATAGAAAATTGCAAGTCCTCCCATTTTTTCCTTTTTCGAGGTTGGACCAAAAATACATTCAGCAGTCATAAGCTGTGGCATATTAATAGAAAGATTTTCTCCATAAAATGTCCACTACTCCTAGAGGCAAATTTATACTATATAATCCACCATTTCAAAGGCTAAGGTCACCACCAAACATGTCAGCCCACCAGGATGTCATAACACATAAATTACATAATCGATAGCACATGTTTTCCTCCTTTCTTTACCAATTAATGGATTTTTAAAGGGGAGAGCCTGGCTTAGATTGTTCCAATCATGTTGCTCGGGGAAACCCGTCAGAAGGAGGATTAAGCAAAAAACGAGTTTTCAAATAATCAGTAAAAGGCTGGTGTTTAAGAAGCTCACATCAATTCTTTCTTTCCAGCGTTTAGCAAGCACTCAGGAGCATCAGCTGTACTTCCAGTTCTGCTTCATGCCTTCTGACAATTTTATTAATTCTTTAGAAAAATGAATGTATGTACTACCAGAAGATATTCCAGGGGTTTTTTTTCCTTTTTTTTTTTTTACTTCATCTCAGATTTGTAACGTTTTCGTGCCAACGTACTTCTCCTCATAAAACCATCTCATCTATTATTACCTCCTCCGTTCTTCTTGCAGATCCTGATTAGAGCATTCTTCTGATTTTGAATGGGATTAGGGCCAGAGGATGAGATAGTGAGTGATTTATATCAGTTGATGGGATATTTCCTGCTCTTACCATGGTGTTTTTGTATAAATTAGGTTTTTCCTTGTCAAAGTAATGGGAGTTTGCGCCTGGCTCAGCCCTTTACGCTAATTATTCTTCCTATCTATTTATTTACTAAAGTACAGGTATTTTGGGCTGAATTGTGTGAAACTCAGTGGTCTTGTAAGGATAGTTCTATTGAATTAGGAGGCATACTTACTTGAATAAAGGCTTATCAGTCCAGTTTAGTTTAATTTCTCTTTTCTTGCGATAAATATCCAGAGCAGGATGGAGCACCTCCCCTATAAAGACGGGCTCAGAGAGCTGGGGTTGTTCAGCCTGGAGAAGAGAAGGCTCCGGGGAGACCTCATAGCAGCCTTCCAATATCTGAAGGGAGCCTACAGGAGAGCCGGAGAGGGACTCTTTGTCAGGAAGTGTAGTGACAGGACAAGGAGTAATGGTTTTAAATTGGAAGAGGGGAGATTTAGATTAGATATTAGGAGGAAATTCTTGACTGTGAAGGTGGTGAGGCACTGGAACAGGTTGCCCAGGGAAGTTGTGGATGCCCCATGCCTGGAAGTGTTGAAGGCCAGGCTGGATGGGGCTTTGAGCAACCTACTCTAGTGGAGGTGTCCCTGCCCATGGCAGGGGGGTTGGAACTAGATGACCTTTAAGGTCCCTTCCAACTCTAACCATTCTATGATTCTATGATAAGCAATATTTCATGATGTTAATACCTGGTCACATCACATGAAAGCACATTTTTAAAAGCGCATGGGACAGTGTCTCAAGCACAAGTTTGCTTTCATTCTGGATTTCTTTTTGACTTTGTCACCTTTACTTTCTGCTTAGGATTTCCTGGATATACAGTTAATGTTCTTAAGTTAGAAAAAGCAAAGGAGAAACCAAACTCCCCAAAGCGAACCATTTCTGGGTGTGTGTTATGTGAAGGACCTTTCCAATTCCCATGCTGGTTTGTCAGCAAGTTTCCCAGAACATAATTCCTGAGGCAGCCAGAGAGGCATCGGGGGCAGATTTCTCCAGGCTAGCCTCTCTCTGGAGTGACCCCTTGAGGGAATCCTACACCCCAGGAGGTTTTGCTGTCAGTGGAGGTAGGACTCAAGGAACCAGTTCTCATTCCAGAGGGACTTGTATTCTTAAGGAATAGTCCCATTCCTTTTGTGTTCTTGTAGCAGTGGTTGACCACCATTAATGGAAGATACACTGTACAATGCTTGACAAAAGCAGAGGCTAAGCACATGAGTAGGCTTGGAGGTGTTGCTTCTCCAGCAATGGCTGGTTGGCAACAACTAACTTTTTTTGAGGTAGAAGCTTTTGGAGAGCCTAGAGCTGGGGAAGGCCATCCCCTCATAGTTTGTCCATCGTTTCGCCCCCATCTCCTGATTCAATTGAGACTTCTTCCTTCTTTCCGTCAAGGTCCAGGCTCATGGATGAAGCACAAAGGTGGAGTTTTCAAACCCTAAAAAGTCTACCCTGAGCCTGCACACACTGAGGTTTCTGGGAAGCTTATAACTGTGGCTGATTTGGACACAATCACACAGGGGCAGCAGGAAGCCTGGTTTTGACTGCACAAACGCCATATTCCTTTTCCAGTGTGTGGAGCCATTACAGGATCCACCAAACAACTCTTTTCATATGTATAGTCTGTAACAGGGGTGAAATGTGTTTCTCCCGTAGACTTGTGCTGAGAAGCGACTGAACCATTTTGCTGAAGCTTTCCCAAAAACCACTTAGCCCGGGGCAGACGGCATGCATGGAAAAAATCCAGCCCAAACAGCTTAAAATTTGGCAAGGTTGAACGCAAACTGAAACGCATTCTTCTCATGGAAAAGTGACCTCTGATAGGCAGAGCTCCCCGCTCCACCTAGCTGAGACACACAGGCAAAGTATGCAGCTTCCCATCTGCACTCCTCAGCTTGGGCGTGTGTACTCCAAACAGCAAGTTTTATGTATAAAAATATACACCCTTCTCTATATACATGCTGCATAGCTCCACGCTATGCAGGATTCCTGGCTGCAGATCAGTTGCATCACCCTCCTGATGTCATCCTGGCATATACCACCTCCAGCATTCTTCTCTGCCCAGGCAAACGGTATAGTCCAAGACTGTTTTTTCATGTTATTCCGTCCCTCCCCCCCCGGCTCCCCCCCCCCTGTTGGTTGCTGCCACTGCAGAAAATCAAAGGCAGCCTCACACACTTGTCTCTGTTTTTCATTTTGTTTTGCTACAGAAGTTAAAAAGAAAAGCTTTGGAAGGACTTTCTTCAGCACAAGTGAGGAAGCAGCTGTTTACCATGAAAAAAACCCGTAAGTTTGTGCTTCCTGAGCTAGGAAATAGCTGCCGTCACCACCACTGTGATTTCTTTAGACACTTTTTGTGGCCTGGGACATGACTCGCTCTGACACTGTGGCACACAAGGCTGGAGGACGACATCAGGGTGGGGATGGGAGACTAGGCGAAGGCATGTGGCTGTGACTCACTGGAAGTTATTTTTCAAAGCCTTTACTGAGACCGTATGTCCAACAGTCCATGCCAAGCCCTGTAAGAAATCTACCCTGCAGTATAGTTTCCTTGAAAGAAGAGTAGAAGGAGCAAATGCTGTGGGAATGTTGGTCAGCAAAGCCTGAGAAACTGGTGGCTGTGTCACGAGGATGGGATGTTTTGCTGTTTGTGCGAAAGTCAAGAGAGCAAAACCACTGCAATCCACTATCAGGGTTGGCACACGGCTGAAAACTGTCTATGTCCTTTTTCCGGATAAACGGCACTCAGCAAAGGTGCCACAGGTGACCCTTGCACTGCAGGTGCGCAGGCAGAAGGTCCCTGCGGGAGGTTTGGCAGGACCTCCTGCAGTCAGGGGCAGGTCTTTCTGGGAAATGGGCTTTACAAACATTTCCTCCTCTTTGCACAAGCAGAAACACAACAACACAGGAAGGGTTGCTCTCGTTTCCCAATTTATGCCCGCTTGCTTCCCCATCTGGGCATCAGGGCTCCCACGCCTCTCTGCCGGGGGCTGTGGCGGTGTTACGTGGGGCAGTGGTGAACAGGCACCGACACAGAGGGTGCGTAAGAAGGATGATCGGAGCAGTAACTGGATCTCTTGGTGGTAGCCCATGATAGCCAGAGACGGGCGCATCAGTAAGTGACAGACACATCAGACCTTTTCGGCGCCTGAGGCATTCACTTGCTGTGATTTTGCAACAGGCGTTGCTTCGTTTCATGTGCTTGTCCTCATGATGGTCCTTCGAGGTCTTTATTTGTAATGCAGGAGTGCTACCAGACATAGCCATTTGCCCCAGGTGGTTGGGAGCCAGTTGCCTGCAATATTACCTGGTCTGGAGAGGAGGATTGCCCCCTTCCCTCACTATGGTCAGAGGGTGCTCTGCAGCATGAGCTCCCCACAGCTGCTCAGGCTGGTCCTGTCAGCCCTGCCTAGGATGACATGGCCTTTCTCCTTGTCCTGGTCCAGTGCCACTGCTGAAGTGTGACTGTTGAAGAAGACCGGGCAGGGAGGCTGGGGCACAAGGTGCACACCTGCTCTTGGCATGTATGGCCTAATGTCATGGGTCTCCAAGCGTGCATGGGGCTGTGAAAGCTGTGTCAAGAGCTGTGTAGGCATTTAAGGTGTCTCCATATATCGTGTTCTGTGCGTGACTTCCATTCAGTGGTGCTTTGTGGCCCAGTATGGTGATGGGGAAGGAAGGCACCTGCCACAGTCATGCGGGACCCGCTTTGAGGGCTGAAGACCTGTTGCCTGTGGGTTATTTTTGAGGTTGTGGAAGAAGCGTGCTTCTGGACAGGGATTTGAGGGCCGGTCTCACCTGCCCTATGCTGGTGTTTTACCTATAGCCTATTCTTCCCTCTTTCTTACAAGCAAGAAGCCTCTGCAAGCAGTAGGGTATGACAGAAAGGGGGATATAAGCACACGTCTCAGAGACATGATTTGGTGTCGTTTGGTTTAGTAATGCCACCACTGCCACACCTGGAAGCAGGAAAGCAAAGAGAACTAGATGTTTTATCTTACTTTTCTTCTGTTTTGCCCATGGGACCTGGCTTTCCGCCGAAGATGGTCCCTGCATGCCAGGCCCAGCAGGAGGGGCAGGCACGTTTCACCCTGAGGTCCAGTGACCCAGCTGGTGGGAAAAAGACTTGCCGTTTCCCATGGAAAATGGGGTAGCAGTGCTAGGCAGTGGCTGCCAGAAAAGCGTCATTGAGGGGCTTGGGATTGCTGTCCCCGCCGCAGCAGGGTAGCGCACAGCCGTGAAGACCACCTGTGCGGTGGCGTAAATCAGCCAGCCCCAATTAAGAGACGCGGTCCGTGCTGGCTTACATCAGCTCAAAGTCCACCCCTGGAAGCAGCCACCCTGTAGCACACACTTTTAACGTCCTTCCAGCCACGGCTTGCCCAAGGTACCGAGTGGTGCCCTGTGAAGACCGTGGACACCTGCGAGCTGCACGGCCGGCACGACACCGTTTCAGCTTCCACTGCATTTCCTTCTTAGCAAGGAAATCTTTCTCTCGAAACTGAAGTTTCACAATGAATGTACATTTGCCGAGATAAGGTTTGTGGGAGAATATTGTTTCATACGCCGCTGAAAACACAGCTAGCTGAGCATATTTCTGAGTATTTCCTTTCTCTCTTCGGTGGGGGCAAGGAGGTGAAGTGTTGTATGTGGAAAAGAAACATAATGTAGTTGCTTTTCTTTTTTTTTTTTTTTTTTTTTTTTCCACCAGAAGGTCCTGGTGACAAGTCCTTGAAGGACGCAGGAGCAACTGCATGCCAGGGGAACCCAGGAGACCAGGTTTGGGAAACCTAACCCAGAAACCTTTCCTGGAGAAAGGGGAGACTGCAGGAAGAAAAGGCTTTTACATAGGAAGTAACAAATTAGCAGGACCAGGAGATTGTCTGGAGGGAGAGAGGAAGCAGGGAGGGGGTGGCTGGTGCATTTACAAGCTGCTCTGAACAAGGTGCCGAACTTCCCGGGAAGCCGTTTAGGGTCAGTCAGTGATCCCATCGCAGCCGTGCCTCCGCCCCTGAGACAGCCTGGGCGCACAAGGGATGATGTCCTTTCCCTGTGGGCAGTTCACACTCTCCCTCCTCGGCTGGGGCTGGCCAGTTGACATTGCCGGCTAACTGGGAAGGGAAGTAATTTCCTCCTTAGTTTCCCCACCCCATGCGCTTCCAAGGAGAGTGGAAGTAAGATGCTGGAGTCCTTCCTTTCTTCTTGGGGCTGGGATCCTGGACCTTTGGGCTCGGACTGAGCACCTACAGCCCTGGATGGAGAAGTAGCTGGGGACAAATGAGGAAGCAGTGGGTTGAGCAAAAACCTTGCGCTATAGAAATCTTTTTTCCAGAAAACCGGGGAAGGGGGTGGGGCGGGGGAAGCAGGACACCCCTTCCCTCTCCCCCCCCCCACCTTGCAGCAACAGCAGCAGCGTGTTTTCATTGTGATGCAAATATCTTCATGTAATTTGGGTCAGGTTCAGGTTCACCCAGTTCTTGTGGCTAGAACTGAAACCAGGATGTCTTCACTTTTGCTCACGCCTCTCAATGCTCTCTTCTCTCGCTGCAATCCCAGAGCTTGTTTTTGTGGCAGGGCTTCTTCTTTGTCTCTAGAGGGGTGCCATTTGGTGGAGCACATCACCAGCCTTAGTCAGCTAGGTGGTCGCCGTGCTCCTTTTCCCCTCTCTGGTGGCTTTTTTTTTTTTTTTTTTGCTCCGAATGGCTTTTTTTTCTCTCCAGAAAGGGCTGGTGGGATGTGCCCGGGAGCACAGGGGTGTGCTATGACACTGTGAGGTTTTGAAAGCTGGTTTTATTCAATCAGAGTTGTTCACACTGAAGTTAGTTAGGCTGACGCTGTCTGCGGCACCTGCGAGTGTAGAAACCAGCCCCGCAGCACCAGATTGTAATCGCCGAGACACTGCCCTGTAGACCAGTCCGGACGGCTTTGAAATTAGCAGCTTTACTTCTGGGAAACACGATGTACAGATCCGAACAGGAAATTTACTGCCTTTTTGCACAAAACTTGACTTTCTCCTCACCCCCTGCTTGCAGTGAGCCTGTAAATGTTTAAGTCACCTCACTGTTATCCTGTGTGGGGTCTTTGTTCCTCGCCTCTCCCGCTTATGTTGACCTAGCCCCGCTTCTCTCGCCGCACAGCCGGCATTAAACTCTGGGGGCACAGGGCAAAGGCAGGGCTTGGTCACTTCTCGCTTGCCCCCCTCAGAGAGGCTGACTTTTGCTGCTGTGTAATATGGATTAGTGGGGCTCCCCTCCAGTTTCGGGCCCTGGGCAGTCACCTTAGTTGCTCTCTCCTAAATCTAATTCTGTTCCGCTTTGTCTAGATTATAATGCTCCTTGGAATTCATTTTAAATGCAGAGCAGGGTCAGGGGAGGCTTCAGGGACAGCTCGGATGCTGTTAGGGCTAGGGCTGTGCTGAAGGCACTTCAAGCCTGTTTTGCAGAATTGGCTGTTAAAATCATAGCGGTTTCTTGAGCTGGCTGTTAAAAAAAAAATCACTTTCAGCAAGTTTGTCTCCGTACAGCTGCTCCCTACAGCTCCTGGTACCCAAGCTCCCAGGCTGGGCTCTGCGCATGACTCCTCCTTCCACCCATGCCAGCTCAGACCCAAAAATCTCTGTCCCCATCAGTGGAGGGCCCAGCCCTTGCTAATTCTCCATCCTGGCCCTATCCTTCACGCTTCCTGGCCCCGGCCCTGACCCAGCTGGCAGCTCTGCCTGCCTGGGTTCAACGCTCATTGAGCCATTTTGGTACATTGAGTGGGGATGGAGCACGGTGGAAGGGGTGCAAATCTTGAAGTCTTGCATTTCAAAATCACCTCTTACTTTGAAGGATCTGATCACACTTTGCAGACTCTCTCGCTCCTGTGACACGAGTTGGTTTCCTTGCACTTAAATGCACCTGCTTCTGGTGCAAAGTAGGGCAACTGCTTTACACAGTTGAACAGGAGAACACTTTGGCAAAGGAGACCTAATGATTGTGCTTGGCTGAATCCGCATAGGGAATTTAGGTAGAGGGAATGTAATTATTGGAGTTCAACCAGGACTTTGGGAGAAAACACCTGTACTCTTGTGACATGTGCCATAAGAGAATCATTTGCAGCAACGGAAAGGCTACACAGTAAAGCAGTCAGCGTTAGGCAGGTCACTATTCTCCATGTGCAGCATCCTGAGTAATGTTCTGGCCTCTCCATCTGTAGGGAATGGGGTTTTAATTCTTCATATATGACAATTACATGAGCCAACCATTTCCCTTAACAGGCGCTCACAGAAAGAGGTAGTGGTCTACTCTAATTTTGTAGGGTCTGTGAGGAAGCTGTTGGTAAGTTCTCCTGAAATAACTCTGGTTTCCTGGGCTTTGGTTTCACGTATAATTGGAGAAAAAAGCAGAACTGGAATCTTGGATCTGTGCAGCCGGAAAGGTTAGGGATGGAGGAATAAGGGTTTCTTCATTAGGAACGGTTCTCTTCCACCCTGACCCAGTTGAGACCCTAGGAGCTACGGGGCCGAGTTTGGGGTTTGAGGTGGTGCTCAAGATGTGGTCAACTGCTCAAGATCCTGAGGTTCTAGTGGATGTGGTGCAAGACAAGCTGGTCCCCTGGCCAACCTGAGGCTGGAGTCGTGACAACAGCTTCTTTGGTTTCTCCGTTGTTTTGTCTCATTCCTAGCCCTTAAGCTGTCCCAAACCCAACTGATGTGAGAATTTTGCTTTGTTGACCATCTTTGGCCCTTCACAGTCACTTTAGGGTCCCTTAGAGATGATTATTATAAGATTATCAGAGAGGAAACAAAATCGTTTTCTTGTGGTGTTCTCGCAGTGGCCAGCCGGAGATGTGGTGAGATCTGTAACCTAACTCATATGAATGTGACTCATATCACAGTACAAATGGTAAATGGATGTAGTTGATATTGATCCCAAATTGGACACCATTTTGACCAGCTTCAGTATTAACTTTGCCTCATAGCATTCCTTCTTGGAGCCGGACTCCTTTTTAAGGTGAAAAATAGCATTAAATGATCTCTCATTAAATTAGAAAAAAAAGGGAAAAAAAACTCCTTCAGGCTCACCGCCATCACTGAGAAAGAAATTAGCTTTTGAACGGGACCACAGACTTGCTGTGGGAATGAGCGACTGACTTTTTCTGATGGAGGAGGAAGTGCTGTGTTACTCAGAGGGCATGAGGATGCTACCAGAAAGTGGCACTAGTTCTTGGAAACAGCACTACTGTTTTTTTTCCCCACAAATTCAGGAAAATTCAGGGGGATTTCCAAAGAGGAGAATTGTGGCTGTAAAGAATGGTGGCTGTTCCAAACAGATAAATCTATCTCCAAACACAGCGATCCTCAAGAGAAATTGTGCTATTTTCTCCAAGCTATTAGTGAGATAACTATTAAACCCAATGAGAAGGATAAGAGGAAATTCTTATGATGAAATGTTTACAAACAGGAAAACCTCATGGACTGTCTTCTTAGTACCTAAAGAAAAGTCTAATTCTGCTGGGGGAAGGTCAAAGGTATTCCTTAAACCAGGGGATGAGCTGCCAGGTTTGGGCCATTTTCTTTCTTTCAGTTCTTGAGACCTTAGAGGTCAGGTGAGTAAGGGGCATCAGGAACCCCTTCAGGCAGGGAGTTGGGGTGCAGGTTCCCCGCTGCCTGTGGAGACATGGCCTCGTTGCTATGTGCCATCAGCTCATAACTGGTTGATTTTATCTTTGTTCCCTTTTGGGGAAACCGTGTCTGATACCTGAAACATCCCAGAGGGGCAAGAGAGCAAGTGAGGTTCTTCCATGTTTGCCTGGAAAACGCTGAGCAATAGCAACTCGGAGCTTCAATGTTTCTTGGAAGCCTCTTTCAGTTTCCAGGACTGCTTGTTCTTGGTGATCTGCTACATATCTCTGAGGCACACATCTCCTGTGATGTATGTAAATCTGCAGCAACACATCCTAGATTCCTGTAAGCTCATAACCCCCCCCCCCCATTCGATTAATAGAAACCCCGAGTTCCTTTTTTAGCTTCCTCTGCTGACCACAACTCACGTCACGAGTAAAGTCCCGCCTGCCATGCTGCCTGCCAGTGTGTGTGCGTATGGTCTGCAGAACATGAATGCAGCAAACCACTTCACAGCATTGTTGTTTTCTTTTGCCTCTTTTTTTTTTTTTTTTTTTTTCTTCTCTCAGTGGAAACTATTAAAGGCTGAAAGCCTTTGCTCATAAAATTCACACAGCTGCTGTTGCTGCAGATGAAATCCTAACACCACAATAGGAATTTCCAGGCAAGGATGCCCCCTTGGAAATTGCACTGAAGAGGGTAACGCATCTCCAGACTATGGAGAGCCATCACAAAGTCACAAAGACATGTCACTCTTGTGTTTAGCCACCAAACCTGTAAGTGAACCAGCCTGTAAGGCTGTTCTCTGCAATCAGTGCAGGCTTGCAATTTCCTCCCTCACCCCTGTGCTGCCACTGAAGCTGCCCTTCCTCCAAGCACAGCTATGGTTTGGAGACGTCAGACTCAGATGCCAGTTCTGGCCTGAAGGTGAGGACGATAGAGTTCACTGGAGGCTCACATTTGGCCTGTCAACAGCTGGCTATTTGTCCTATAAGCTTCTAGTTGCCTGATAGTGAGATATTGTAATGAGAGTGCTGACACTACAGCGTGGTTCTGCTACGGAGCAAAGGCAAGGGGGAAGAAGATCTCCATTCTTGCTTTCCTCCCTCCTCCTAAACAGAGTTGAAAATGCTGTTTAAAAAAAACATATATGCATAAAAATCAGCTTGCAGGTTGGAGAGTGGATCCCTCCAGAACGGGTGTTTGGGAGGAGCGGCTGGCCATGCTACAGAAATAACATTTTCTGTTGGCTCCAGCTATGCCAGGCTGGATAGTCTTTGTAAGGTGGCAGGCACATCATTGTGGGCAGGAATGTTTAAAGGGCAGAAGAGAGGTCGATTTCCATGGAAGTCTCCCTTTCTGAATTTCCTTCCCCTTTTCAGTACAAGCCAGTGTTTGTCTGTAGGTTTCCAGAGGACAAGTCATTTCTGAACTAGTACCTTTTAGTGGAAATATAGCCTGAGTAGCAGCAGTAGAGACTTCCTATTATTCTATCAGGATACTCAAGCCATCAACATGCAGACATACATGTAAGATTTCCAAGCCATAGGACTTTCAGTCCTTGTGTGTGATAATTTATGCCAATTCCAGTAGGAGTTGCCTTAGGTGGCTGCTTGTACTAAAAGAGTTGGGGCAGGAAGGTCTCTGTGGGGATGAGAGAAGCTGTTGCCCTATTTTGGGGCCACCAGAGCTTTTGCAGAGCCATCCTGAATGTCGCCACGGCTAGTGGCCTGCCTGTTGCCCCAGGGGTGAGATACGATCTGGCTGAGCCATGAGGCAGGTCTGGATGTATGCTAGCTGTCCTCTGCTTCTTGTGGCTCGTGGCCTTGTGGTGTCCAAAGCCTTATTTCACCCGCCAGTGATGGAGCAAGAATGAGCCAAGGCCATTTGTAGTAACAACCTGATTTTGGCAAGTCAAGATAAATGTGCTGCTTTGGTCTAGTATTTACCTGGGCCTGGTAAGAGGTGTGAAAGCGTGAGGCGGTGTTGTCTTTCCTGATATTTTGCCTGCTTTTAGTTTTCTAGAACTAAGAGCCCTCCCACTCAGCCTCTGGAGTCAGCACCTGCCAAAGAGGCTATAAGCACTCGCAGCTGAGCCGTTCAAAGCCCTTCAGACTTGTCTCCTGGTTTATTCCACTCTAATTTAATGCAGGTGCTTTACATGTCTCATTTTGTTACAGGTGCCTATTTGCAAGAATAATTACTCGTTTGGAGCATATTAATAACTTTCTCACATAGGGCCCCTTTTCAGAAGAGTGCAGCGCCCTGATGCAGCCAGTGGAGCATGTCGTGGCATCACTGAGGGGAAGGAATAGTCTTTAAAACATGTCCCTAGTGCTGACTATTTGTGTTGTTAACAAAGAAATAACCGTAGGGGAAAAAAAAAAAAAAAAAAAAAAAAAAGAAGTAAATATCCCATCCTTCCCTTCAGTAGCGTTTCCTAATTATTTCACAATCTGGTCCCTGAGCATTTTGCTCTGGTTGTTAGAAACCACACGTTCAGCAAGATACTCCTGCAAGGCTTAAGGCTTCTGCTCCTGAAATGCAGAAATGGGATGTGCCAGCTGGGGTCTGAGAGCTTGATCCTGCAGCGCTTCTTCAGACAAAGATTTTAGTCTTGCACTGTACAGGACGCAGCGCAAATTCCCATCTCATTCAAGCGTGATCTGAACAGGGCCTTATCCAATGCTTGGCCTTTCACTGGATTTGTGGGTGAAGGGGTAAAGGGAAAAGAGGACTAAGTGAAAAGAAGGGGTCATTGACTTCAGCAGGAGCGGGCTTTTTTGCCTGGCCGAAGAGTGCTTTTTCCCCTAATGATCACCTCCCTACTGGTGAAGTCCATTGCATGAGCTCGAGCTGGTCCTGGCAGATCCTGTCACCATCTTCCATCCTTAGCACAAAACCTCATGTACAACTTTGGAGCAGCCGTTAGTTACTTACTTATTTATTTGTGAGCCTGTTGGCCTGGTTCAATAAAATTGGTTATTAAAAATTATAGCTGGCCCCGAGGTTGCCTGTTCAAAGTTGCTGCCTGCAAGCTCTGCTCCCTGTCACTGCTGCTTTTTCACCAGAGAGATGGACCACGTTCCCTTCTCTTGCCGAACAGTCCCTCTGCTGCCTGAGCCTGCTCCAGCCTGGATGCAGAAGTCTCTCCTCCAGCTCCAGCTTCCTGGACCCATCACAGGTTCCTAGCCCAGCCTGCTCATGCCCATGCCCCTCACAGTCCCGGGACATTTTGATTCCCATGGGCCAGTTTCTCTTTTCCCCAAGAACAAAGGGCTGCTCAGGTCAAAACGCCCAAGCTGAATGGAGAGACCTGCCACCTCTTTAGGTCTCGCTCTCCTATTGAAGAAGAGGGCAGAGGTTTATTGCATCTTCTTTTCAGCCTTTTAGACACAAGCTTCAGGCTGCTAACAAAGTGCCATTTGGCTTACTGCTAATCTGGCAGAGAGCGAGCCCTGTATCTCTTATTTACAGCTGCACTCCTAATTAGTTAGCAACAAAAATACATAATAAAATACAGCTTGTACTCAGACAGGTTCTGGCTAAAGCTAAGCTGAGATATAGTGAGGTAAAAAAAAAACCTCAAAACTTTGAGCCATGCTGAAGGTAAATCCCACAGAATACAGAAAATTACCTCCACCCTGGGAAAATCAGAAATTTTAAGGTGTTCTCCATGCAGAAAGCTGTGAAAGTAACACATCAGAGCCAAGACTAGACAAATACTCATAATGTGCACATAATGAAGCCTCTGGATATTGAACAGGCTGGAGCTTGAATCTTTCCCACTGCGGCAACTCCTGACTAAAATACACAGCTGTGATGACGAAGTCAGAGGATGCTTTTTAAAGTATTACTTTAAGAGGAGAGGTACATCTTTTCCCATGCTTAAAAATAAATGCACGTGGTATACCACCCTTGGTTTTACTGTTCTTCTGTCTATTTTGCTGGGTGTTTGCTGGGAGGATGTAGCGAATGCAGAAGGACCCAAACACTCCTGCGTGTTAACCTCACACTTCTGTTTTGCTTGGAGACCCGCAGTAGGTTTGCGCTGGTGACATACCAGACACGTCCTACAGCTAGATGTGTGCGATACTCAGCACAGGGCTGTGAGTATTCCTACCCATTTCTACTAAATCAGCCTTTTCCCATCACGCTTGCTGACTTGGCTTGAAAGCCAAGTCCTGAAGGACGTCTCAGACCTTGTTTTTGCCAACAAGAAGTGCCCTCCTGAGTTTTATCCCATAGCCTCACTGGGAGGGTGCTCATGGAGGCTGTCAGAAGTCACTCAACTCTCAGGTGACTCCTACTTTTACCTCAGGGAACTTTGGCCTGTTTCTGCCAGGTGAATGTGGTGACACCTGGGCTTTCGGGTGCTCAGGCCTGTGGGTTCTCAGCCCCAGAAATCAAAGCACTTGTGTATCAGCCTTAGCTAGTCTTCAGACTGGGAACTGGATGCCAGTTGTCTCACTTCTAGATGAGTGCCCGACATACCAGATTGCCGTTGACACTGGCTTTCTTCTCCTCTCGCTTCCTCCTCTCTTTCTGCATCCCTGTGAGCAGCGTGGAGACGATGAAGTCCGTAACTCAGTGCTGTGAGTCCTATCAGTCAGCAAACTTGCTGCTAAGTTTTGCAGTTTGCTAGAGTGTGCTGGCCTGCCTCGTGGATCTGGCCTGCCTTGCTGAGTCCAGCTCACCAGCGTAAGAACAAAGACCTTATTTCTTCTTGAAGCCCTGCAGAGTGTTGTCTAGGAGTCCTTGGGATGTGGTGACGTGTTGTGGTCTCTTTTTTCTTTATTTAAAAAAAAATTATTTTTCTGTTTTATTCAAGCATTTTCCAAAGCACAAGCAAAACAAGCTTTTTTAACATTTTTTTTTCTTAGTTCTCTGGTGTGCATGAGTGAGTCACGCTGATAGAGGAGCTGAAGGCCAATGCTGTGTCAGATACTTGCACTCAGCATGAGTGTTCCATGTAGCTGCTCCTTGTCGCTGTGAACAAGACATATCCCTCCTTGCAGATGAGCCAGAAGAAACTGATCATGAATATTCAGAGAAAATATTTAAAAATCTTTCTCTGGCTAGACTGTAGCTGTTAAATACAAGGGCTCCCTTTTCATTATAAGTGACTATATTTCTTGAACAGTGCCTCCAGGCACTCCCCCATACAGAGAGCTGGGATGGTTTGAGGTCTCCAGATGGGAGAGTCTTTTGCTTGGAAGGTCCTGGGGCCAGTGCAGTTCTGCCAGACAGCAATAAGAGGTCATTTCCACCTGATGGCAAGCCTTGCAAACTTGTGTAAAATAGCTTGGTTCTTCCACAGGTTGTTTTCCGTAGATTCAGGTTTCCACACTGTGAAAGCTACAGTCAGCAATAGCAGTATTTAGCACAGTTTGGGTTCTGGCTGGGCTTGAAAGCAAAGCTTTGCGGTCCTACCTAAACCAGGGTTGGACTGACATATGGAGGCAGAGCGTCTTTAGGGATGTCCTTTATGGTGTAGAAGACAGCAGTGGGGTAAGGCCAGAATCAGAGCATGCACTTGTGTCTACCATGGTCTGATTCAGCCTGCTCTGGCAGAGGAATAAACATCAGCACCGACTTCCCTGTTTTAAGTTTAGAGCAAAAAAAGAAAAGGACCCTGTCTGAAAAGTTTGATGAAGTTGGCTGTTTCAGGACCAGCAGAAATACTGCTCCCCCCTGCCCCGTTTTGGATTTTAGCAGTTGCTGTGGTTAGGGCAGAGATTTCACCCCTAATCTGGAGAGGTGCTGTGCAGGTATGAACACTGTCAGAAACAAAGCAAAGTTGCATGCAATTTGCTTTCCTCCAGACCAAGCCCAGGGGAGCCAATGTACTGTGAGGATGAGGAAGTCTATGAGGGGGAGAAAAAGCCAAACAATTGCAGAGGAAAAAATATATGGAGTGATTAGACAGTGAAGAGGAGATTAATTAAGTTACCAGAAAGTTAGAAAAATAGAAAAAACAAAAGAAATTGGAGTATTTTTCCCTCCTTCTTTATAACAGTGGTGTAGGTATCTCTCCTTTCCTTCTTCATAGCAATGTGGCTTCGTCTATGAGAGCTTCAGTGGCAGGCATTTGAGATCAAAAGACGACCATAGATGAAAAAGCCTGGAAATATCCTCTGTAGACTATAAGACTCCAAAGGGAACAGAGAAAAGATGGTCCCCATACCATGGGCCCATTTCCCATACCAGGGAAATCAGGCATGGCTGGGCCACCCAGAGAGGACATCCAACCCCCTGCAGCTGGTCCAGGGCTGCTTCCAGTGGCTGCCTCCAAAAGGATGGATGAAGGAGGTGCAGACCTGATGTACCCATCCCACAGAGTGGCCACTCATCCTAACGGGACTGCTCCTTGCAAGGCAGGGTTTTTCCCACTGGTGCAGAGAAGCAGCGGCAGCAGCTGGGCAAAGGCACTTCTGCCTTTTGTTGGCTGCAGGTAGAGGTCGGCACTGAAGACCTCAGTCTGTGAGCTGGTGGTAACGCAGCACTGTTTGGAAATGGGAGGCTCTCAGAAAGGAGATGTTTAAAAAAAAAACCCAAACCAACAAAACCCCAAAAAAACAAAATAGAGAAAACAACTAAAAAACCTAGTGGGAAATGTTACAGGAAGAAGTGGAGGCTTCCCCTGGGGAAACCTGCTTTGGCCTTTCTAGCTTATGAGGCATGCGAGTGTCTTTCCTCTGCCGTAGCCCCTTGACTGACTGCAGAAAATGTCCTCTCCTGCAGTGCAATATGTCCGTCCTCCCCAACAATTTACCTGCCTTCCTGCAAGCCCCTTGCTCCTGCACGGTGAGTCTTCTGCATGGTTTTGGCTCCTCTCCTTTCTGCTGTTCACCCATGAACCTCTCCTTCTGCTGATCGCAGCTGCCACCGCCTCCCCTCTCTCTTTGCAGGAGGGCCCGTAGCCACAGCCAGGAGCATCTGCAAACCAGCGGCCCTTTCTTTCCCCTGGGATTCGTGGGGTGGTAGCGGTGTCCCATCGCTCTGTGTGAACGATGTGGCCCGGGGTGCCCAAGTGCATGAGAGACACTGAGCAAGGACATTGCCCATCCAGAGGGTTTGCATGGGTGTGCAGTGCTGGCACAAGCTCTAGCTTCCTAAGCCTTGCTGCAGTGCTGTTTTTCCCATCCCTTTCCACATCAGCTACTGTCCTGAGGCTTTGAAATCTGAGTCCAAACCATTGGCTATTGAGTACTGTTCCTGCTAGACCTGCTACTCCCTCACTTCCCCCCAGTCTTTTATTTCTTCTTCCTGGCATGGGCTTAGGTGGGCATGCATAGTGCCATATATTCAATGACTTATGAGTTTTAATTTCCTGTGGGAAACATGTCTTATGGCCTGCAGGTAGGTGCTTTGTTATTTTTCCTCCTCTCCCCTACCTCCCCCATTAGCTCTTTCCTCAGTTTTAGAGCTTTTCTGTGCCCCGAACTGCCCCTTTTGAGATCCTGAGCCTCTTTGGATCTCATTTACTCCGGGATGTAACTTGGCTGGTTTCAGTGGTGTTAGTGCTCATTCACATCTTGGTAAATGAGAGGAAAACCAAGAGTCCATTTACTGTGTTTTCCTTGGTAAATGTAAACCAGCCTGTCCATATTGATATTTGCAATTGGGAAGCATTCCGTACCAGTCCATCCTGGCATACAGCAATGTGTTTAATCGTCCATCTGGTGTGGGAGACTCTGGGTGGAGGGAGAGAGGTGAAATGGTCTGGCCAGTGAAAACTTCTAAATTGCTATCTCCTGCTGAAGAACCAGATAGACTACGACCCACGCTACCCGTGTCACAGATGACACAGTCAAGGATGCGCACACGCTGGTGGTGCTGCTGCTGGCCATCAGCAGGGCAGGATGGACACGTGAGAGGGGTGAGACCACTCTGGGACTGCGGTGTCCCAGCTTTGCACCAAGCCTGGAGGCTAGAGGATCAACAGAAGTGGAAGCTAGCTGTGAAAAGAACTCTTTGGCCTGTTTCAGTCTCTGCTTTCATTTCATCCCTGTGTTTGCAGTCTTTTAATTGGTTTGGACAGTCTATTTCCCCAAGAGGACGAGTCTTGACCTTCCAGGGGGGTCAGGGGCAGCAAGCCATAACCTGTCACTGGGCTGCACTCACAAAAGGGTCCACTCACCATGGATGAACATGTGGGCATGCGCGTGTATGTGTGTGCACCGCGTGTTTGTGTATCTCAGTGATTAAAAGAGAGGCGTATGAATATACATACATACATAAAGACACATCTATAAATATGTATACATAGCTTAGGCTTTGAAACACGTTTCTTCCCCACCCAAATTTTTCCATCTGGGATCCCGAATGCTACTCCTTTTTCATTTCACTCCAACCCACAGATTCCCTTGGCCCTTAGGATGTAGGGTAGGACTTCATAAAATCATCCTTCCCCGGGACTCTTGTGGTCCACGGGGCCTTTAAACATTACTTATAAAGAGAATTTGTAACCATGGCCATCTTCAGCATGTATCCTGCTGCCCACAGGGTCCTCTCCAGCTGTCAGAGAGCCAAGCATGCGGGTGCTCAGAGTTCTTGAAGCCCTGACATCAGCCCTGAGTTCATCAGAGCCCTGACACTGATGCCTCCGGTTATAGCGATTGATTCCTCCGGCTCACCCTATCACTTGGCATGGTGGTGAGAAACCGTGGCAGGTCTGTGCCACAGCCTGCACCACTGGGGAATGGCAGAAAAGGAAAATGCAGCCCAGCAAGCAGCTCTGGCAACCTGCGGGGATGGGAGAGTCCAGCGTGCAGCTACCAAGGCGGTGAGGAGGGCAACGTGTTGAGCTTGGACTGATGTAAACTCTCTTTTGTTTTCTGCAGTCCCCATCCTGACATCCCACATGTTTAGCTCATTTTTTTAAAGAACAGTTTGGAATCACCTGGTCTAGCTTGAGTAAAAGGCTTAAACGCTGTGTTTAAGTACAGATTTCTGACCACTCATGGATGTCAGTGCTTTGCATTTGGAAAAAATTTGGAGATTTTGCTGAAAGCTGAAGCTTTTCTTTTTCTTTCCAGTTCTTACTTGCTCATTCATTAGCTGCCTCCGGCTTGGGTACCTGCACAGCCTCACGTCGCATTGTGCAGATGCTCTCTATGCTCAGCAGCCCCACAAAAAGCCTGATTTTCAAATGAGCCGAGCCTCTGAGCAGGTTCCACTGGCTTCACCTTATTATCACAGGGCTCCTGCTCCAACCTACCAGTCAGACCCACCAACATCAAAGGCGCTAGGCAGATTCACACCAGATGAAAGCCTGGCCCACCCCTGGTGGGATACACCCCATTCCCTGCCCACGTAATGCCGCTTCCCCACCTGGCCAGCTGTGGGGTAGGGGGGTAGGGTGGGACCATTGCTCAGGATGGCAGCTTCTGGCCCCATTTCCTCTCTGCTGGAGGCACCCAGAGACTCAAACTGCTCCCTTCCCCCCCCCCCCCCCCCCATGCCCCGGGCCATGTCTACAAAGGGAATTTTACTTGCTGCCTTCTCCTTTGCAGGCACCAGCTGCTGATGCTGCCCTGCGGAGGTACGGGCATGCTTGGCTGCTGTGACTCCTGCCCATGCCCTCTCTGTGGGGGTCCATCTCGGACAGACATGCCCACATGCCCACATCTGGGACAGAAATGCCACAGACAGGCACGGTGGGGTCTTTTTCTGCCCCCACACAGTGCACTTTTGCAGGTCCGGTTTGGGCAGTAGCACTTTGCCCACAGACTCACGGGAATCCAGCGTGAAGTGTCTGAATTCCTCTTTGTCCAGGCCCATTTTTTTCAACCTGCGGGTTGGAAAATTCCTACAGCCCCAGTCCCTGGTGGCCTTGCATCCTCCCCATCTCCCACGGTAAGGTGACTCTCTGGGCTGCAGTTGTTTAAGGGAAAACTGAGAGCTTTGCTCCCTGGGTCTCTTTTCCTAGGCACAGGGCGCGCCTGGATGCAGCCTCCTAATTTTATTTAAGGGAATCAGTTTTAAAAGCCTGGACTGGTTTCCTGTGAAACGAAATCTCAAAAAATAAAAAGTGGCCCCACCTCTTCCAAAAAGGCCCTGCTGTCAGCAAAAAAGCGGCTCAGAGTAGCGGGGCAACATCTCTGTGTGGTATAACAGACGGCTGGAAAGGTATGAGTTTGCACAGCTTAGCTTATATAAATTGAGCAGCAAGTGCCAGCAAACTGCAGCCATACGAGAGAGCCCGAAAGGTTTGAAGTGTTGCAGAACAAAGCTACTTTTATGATTTATACACTTGCCAGACAACCATCAAATTCTTTGCTGAAACTGGAGCTTCCCTGGTAGCACCACGAGGGCTGGCCGGCCTGCGAGGAATTCTTGGCATCGGAGCAGCTGTCCCGGAGTGGTACAAAGGGCTTTGCCAGTGTGGGATGGAGCTATCAATAGGATGTCTATCAGGGCAGGCAACAAATGGGCCACTGGTCTTGGCTTCCTCCACTTCACCAGCCCCGGTGCATGTGATATACAGTGGTAACAACCCTCTAGACAACTGTCATAACATTTCTGTGCAAGGTGTGGTAGCCACTGAGTGGCCTCTGTGCTTCATAACGAGCTCTTGATCGTCTGCTGCGCAGAGCTGAGTGGCTGGAGCAAAGGGAGAACCTAAGGGGTGAGATGCCCCTGTGTGGGAAGGTTTCGGTCTGCCCACAAGGGCACAGCACGCACAGGGAGTGGGCAGGAGCTGGCCCCATGGGGCAGGACACTGGTGGCCACCGTTGGTCCGCCCTGGTAGGGCAGAGCCAGCTGGTGTGTGAATGGTTGGTAGAGGGAGGGCATTCCTACGGTCTCCCCTCCTCCCCCGCAGCTGTAACCCAGGGAGATGGTCTGGGAGTCAGGCACTTACATGGTTTAGCTCATGTTGAGAGTCATGTCAAGCTCTTAGCTTTGTTATACTTCTGTTTTCCTGAGCGCTCAGCAAGGAGCCTCCTAGCTGTAACCTTTCCGAGGTGCTGTTTTCTCCTGTGTAAAATGAGGATGATAGTATTTAATTACTTTATAGCCAAATGAAGCATCTTTATAAAGGCAACAGGAAAGGGTGAGGACGCCTGAAATTTTGCCTGTTGAGTGAACTTTGGCCGCCATGTCTACCTGGGTGTATGGCTTAATGGTAGGGGCTTATGTGTCAGTGCTTCACTGGAGAGGGCTAAGAAACACTAGTTAGAGCCTTCAGTCTCTTTGCTAGTGCTAAGCTTGTATGCACTGAGACATTATTTATTTAGAGAACAGCTCTTATTGCTGCTGTTTTGCCAGAAAACATCCTCTGGTTTCCGCTGGCCTCTGAGCCTGCAGCATTAGAGATTATTTTCCACATTTGTTTGCACATTGCTCTCATTAATGCTTCCAGCAGAAGTCTGTGGGCACTGAAGTGAGGAGACAGGGCACGAAATCAATGGTGGGCAGGCAGAACGATGTGGTGTGTGAAAGCCCCACAGGAATGTGTTTGAATATCACCATAGAAAAGGTTTCAGAGGTTTTGCAAAGGTTGTAGTGGTACACAGCCCATCTCGGGGTGCTATCCCATTAGCTACTGTGGGTTGACTGTCCAGATGAAGGTATTTCACCTAAACTAAGGAGGCTGTGTCTGCTTGAAAAGTTTTACAGGGTGGAACTCCAACTCCGGGCTGACAGTATCCAGGGATCTCCTGTACCCAACAAACTGTCACTGGAGAGCACCATACAAGCGCACAATGATATATTTTACTTTGGGCATGGGCTTTGGTAAGCCAGGCCAGTTCCTTCCTCTAGCTTTCTCTTACAAAGTGCATGTCATCTGGTATTTCTGTATCACCTATATGACTTACTGTGCAGGAGTGTGATGGCGATGATGTTCTGTAGCAGACAGGGGAGAGGGGGAAACCCGTGCCAGAACAAAAACGCGTCCAGTTATTTTCGTAGGGAGTGAAGTGGGGACTGGTCCCACTGAAATAAGGGATTTGGGCTCAGACTCCCAGTTCTTCTACTTTTTAGGGTGAGGCAAAGAGGGAGTCCAGTTAACACACGGTGAAAGAACTGGTTCTTCCCACTGGGAACACTTGGTTTTGCCCTGTTCACCCGGTTCATTTGCAGGCAGCTGACTTCTCTTCTCCTTGGCTTTCTCTTTTCCCCCAGCTAATGCGGACTGGCCATTCTCTTCCATTTAAACAGAATCCAGCAGTATTTTGATGCCAGGGAAAATACCAAAATGTTGCTCTGAAAGCCACAAAGGGTTCAATTATTTCCTGGAGACGATATGAAGCCTATTGAATTGCAAGAGATGGTTATCGGCTCTTACTTGTGGAGGAAAAGGGCTGGGAGTGAGTGGAATAGAAATCATTGTACAAGCAGCTTTTGCCTATGAAAGTCATCCAGCTCATTTCATAAAACGAGGTTAAGCACAGAGTGCAAGAAGAGAAAAGGGGGACTGAAAATCTTGGCACTTTCTTATCCTTATCTCTTCTCCTGCTTTGCACTGGGCCTGGGCTCCGGGGACTGATGGCTGTGTAAAAAGGGAGCATGCTCAGCTCTGGGGAGTGGGAGAGGCAGGGATGTCTCCTGTAGTCCTTCTCTCCACTGCTCCTCCTGGAAACCAGCAGCCTCTCAGTAGGGCAAAACGTGTTGACTCCGGGGATGAGACGGAGCTAATTAGCTGTCTGGGTGTTTTATTAGGTGGAGGAGAAATGGCTGTTCTGGGAGAACAAGAAAAGAGGGCACCAAGAAGTCATTTTTATGCCACTTTTTTTTTTTTAGCTCACTTGCTTATTTTCCATAAGAGCTGTCATCTTTACTGATGATGGGAAACAGGAGATGGGATGGGAACAGGAGAGGAGATGGGAAACAGACCATCTCATTAAGAGTCGTTTAGATGTGGTGCTGGGGGATACGGTGTAGGGGAGAACTTCGTAGAGTGGAGTTGATGGTTGGACTTGATGATCCCAAGGGTCTTTTCCAACCTGAATGATTCTATGATTCTATGGTCGGGGAACAAGTTTACATAGCATGGGTTATACTGGTGTGCTTGGTAGTAAACGAGAGGCATGTGGAAGCATGTGTGCACAATGCCTGTTGTACCTGACTGTCTTTGTGTGGGATTTCAAAATAGTTCAGAGCCTTAACTGTGGTAAAAAGAACTAATCTTCAGTGTGTGGTATGGAGGAGCTGGGAGAAAGTGAAATCTGCTCTTTGAGAGAGCCTCCTTAGCAAAGGCTGGGGAAGGAAGATTGCATTTATTTCACCCGTCAAATTAGAGCACCTGCATTTTGGCTATTCAGTCACAAAGTAGCTTCCCTCCTAGAAACTCAGGTTTTATATATGGCATTTGTACAGTCAGCCAAAAATAGCATTTGTTAGGTAGCCCAGTAACAGAGTCTGGTACAAAGAGATCGTAGCTTCTACAAAGAAGCCCAGATAAGAAACAGCTGATTCCAGAAGCATTGCCTGAGATATAGCCCTTAATCCTATTACGGCAGGCAGTGGCCTCTCCAGGTTTCTTTCAGTTTGCTGCTGTTTTGTATTTTAAACAGGCAGGATTTTCAGCTTGCTGCATGGGAAGACACCTTTTTTTTTTTAAGGAAGGGGGACTGATGTGATACGTGCGCATCGGATCTTCTGCGTTGTAGCAGCTGTTGTGGTCACAGCAGGGTTAAGGAGAAAGAGGAAGGTTCCTTTGTGTGCCAATAGGTGGGGATTGGAGCTCATTTTTCAAATTAAGAGCAATGAAGGAGAGAAAGCAATACCCTGATAAAGAGTCCAATATGGTGGGAGAGTCCAAGAACAAGAGATGCCGGCTTGGCTCAGCCTCAAGGAGTTGTTCTTGCAGAGGAATGCATGCAGGGATGGAAAACAAAGCATGCCTCTGCTCCCAGTGTGGCTCTGAGGTCCGGAGAACTGCCCAGAGCAGTCAGTGTCCCAGCCCAGAGGGGACGAAGCACTGATGCCGAAAGGGCTGGCTGACTGCACCTACCCTCCATCACTTTTAGCATGGTCCCAGTCCTGCAGAGAAGTCCTCAGCTTTACTATTCAGAAATCAATGGCATCAGGTAATCCTGGTGATATCAACCCAGTGGGCAACTTTCTACCCAAAGCAGACATGTGTGTCCTAGTCTGGCCCTTGGTGAATACTGCAAGATGGTTTTTTTCTTACCATACTCCCTGCATACCGCTGAGCTGGGCCACCAGACTGTAAGTCCATTGCAGTGTCCATGGTCACACTGAATCAGATTGGGTCCTGTCTCTAGGGTGCCAGTCTGAGACCTTCCTGCCAGTCCAGAGTGGTCTGGTAAGATCCCTTCACGTCATTTTGACCACCCATTGGAGATGGGTCTTCGGGAGCATCCCCAGCCTCTGGAGGTAGCTTTAGGAAGAACCATAGTCCCCCAAAACCCTGTAGACTCTTCTGGCTATGTGGACGCACAGGTTTCTCTGTCTTGAAAGTTTATATTAAAATCTTGAATTGTAGACATTTGTGTACAGCCAGTATTTTGAGCTGATCCATCACTCTGTTTTACGTTAGCTAGAGCTAGCTCTAAGCACAAGCTTTTGTCCCCAGTCAGATCCAATCCCATGGATGTTTTTGTGAGAGCTCCCCAAGTGTTTGGAGCTGCACTGTAGATTGTTAGTGGCAGTTCTAGGCTTGGGGATATAGGTTTAAGCATTTCGTTGTCCACCAGAGAAAGCAGGACGTGTCTTGATTACGGAGATTCTTCATTTATCTTCGTACTTCAAGGCTTAGTACAGCAAACGCTGTACTAATGTATCAGTTGGTCTTCCCGCTGCTTACCTCCCCACCCTCACTTCCTCCAGCTATTTGCTTTGAGTTATTTGCTCAGGATTTGTTTTCCCTCTGACTTTACAAGTTTGCCCTGCGCAGCAAAAAAAAAAAAAACCTGCTATTTTGTTCTCTCTGGTATTTGGCAGAAAAACAAAAAGAACACAAAGAAGAAAAGGATAATCATTGTTTTTTTCCTGATGATTTAACACACAAGTGTTCTTTTTAGTGCTACTGTTGCTGCTGCGTTAAAGCATCTTCTTTTCTTAGGCGTGCCAAGAGCTACTGTGGAGAGAAGAAAACAGGGTGTCTCTTAACTGTGCTGTCCTGGGGCTGGCAGTGGGCTCTAAGCTGAGACCTGCCCATCTGCCTGGTGCTTGCTAGCAAGGCTCCCTCACATGTTATTTTGATCCAGGTGATGGAACTGGACAGAGCAGCTTTTGTGCAGGGATTTGCAAAACTCGTCTCTTTGCTGTGCTACTCCAGTGGAAGTTGAAACAGGTGTGCTGGAGCCACTGTGCTCATTGCATTTCTCTCTTTTTTTTTTTTGTGGTTCATGTTCCCATGCATTATTTTATGTTACGACGCTCCTTATTTCAGACTGGGGATAACCTTCCTCTCCTCAGGACATACGAAACGGTTGGTGAAAGATCACCAATGGCTTCCTCCAAATAACTGGGGAAGGACTGGTTTGACAGCAGGGTTGGTAGTTGGTTCAGGAGTGTATCTATCTGAGCAGTTTGAGCCTCTAACTTGGGATGCACACTTTCTGGTGTCGGCCATGAGACTAGCCTCTCCCATGATATTTTTGTTTTCTTCTTCCACCACCAGCTGAGAACAGGAGATGCACAGGGCACACTGAACCAGAAGGCAATCCAGCAAGGGCAGTGAGATGAACTCTCCTAAGGGACTTTTCTGAGGGCTGGAAGGAAGAAGCCTAGGGGTACAGACTGTTTGCTCTCCTTTCTTTCTCTAAGGCTCTCAGTCATTCCCTGCCCCCTCCAGCTTACATGAGAGAAAATGAAGAGTCCCTCGCCTTCCTCTTACTGCACAGCGGGTGGAAGAGTCTTGCTCACAGACTGAAAGAAGAAGCAGGAACAGGAAAATAAACAGCTGAGTCATTACGGTAAAAAAACCCCAAACCTTCAGGAAAAGGGAGGACTGGAAGGGGCTGGCCATGAAACTTCAAGAGAACCTACAAATGTGGCGGTGGATGTTTACAAAGGCGGTCCCTCTCCATCTGCGGAGAGAGGGCTACAATGGCTCCCACAGAGGACATGGTGGGTACCAGGCAGCTCTTGCCCAGGGACAGTGACAGCATTCAGCAGGTTCCAGCTGGTGAGAAATATGTGGAAATGACATGCTGTAAGCCAGCTAAATAAACAAGGAGGAAAAATGGCTGAGTGAGAAAAAATGGAATACTAGGTTCAAATGCATTATTAATTGGAAAACTGCTTAACACAGCTGGAGATCCTATGGGCATGGGTAAACAGAAATACGATGATGAGAGAACCAATTAAAGCACTAATTAGTCCTTTTAGGAAGTTGTCCAGGTCCGTTAGTGATAGCCCTTAATTTTAAGTGAAGGAAGAGACATATGTATTGCTGCTGCTGCTGCCTTGAGCTTTAGTCCTATGTGTGTGTGTGTCTTGCATTTTTGTGCCTATACACAAATCATCAACTTAAGAAACTGCACAGTGCAAGTTAATGCACAGAAGAGTGCAAGTTAATGAAAAATTAGAAACTTTGTCTTCCAACTACCCCATGCGTAGTCCATCAAAGAATGATGTACTGGGATAGAATTTATGCAGTTCCCTTTTCTGAAAGGAAGGAATACAAATTCTTCCCTCTCATTCCCACAGCAGCAGAAATAAAACAGCAGTGCTGGAACCGAAACTGTTTGTAAGAGCAAAGCATTAAGTATTAATAACCAAGTAATTATCATACCAATAACTATAATGAAAAACACAAGGTAGTGTTCCCAGAAGATTATGCTTTGCAGAGGTGGAAAGAGCTTTCATTCAGCCCATTGCCTTGCCTGTAGAGAATATAGTTTCTAGGCTGAGGAATTCAGCAATTACCGAACTGAACATTCACTTGATCTTGGTCTCTGCAGCTCTGCCTTCACCAACAAAAGGCAACTGTGGAATGAGTAGGGTGAGGGAAAACGCCCATGTCCTTGCAGTAAGAACGCCAGCCTCCTTGATTTCTACATGGAGCTGTTTCTCTGTTCAAGTGCATCTGGAAGAAACCTTCACATGTTTGTGTCTTGGACTGTAAGCACCTCCTGAAAACAATAGTTTTTCAAAGTATGGTAAATCTGAGTGAGTATGTGCAAAGGGTTGTTCCTCCTTCTGCTCAGAGACAGTAAAACATCTACAACAAACAGAAACACTATCAGGACACCAGAAGCTCTCTTGTATGTTGGTGAAAATTATCTCAGACCATCTTCTTGGACTTCTATGTTTTCCCAAATCCCAGATTCCTAAGTTTTCTCTGAAACAATAAGCTCTATACTTCAGAAACAAATACAGTTTTTGGCTCCCATCCAAGCTGCTGGGCAGATTTTCATTAATGCATGAACTGGACTGCATGTGGACCTTTGCATACTCCCGGTTTGCAAACTCCAGGGCAGGCAAGCGGCGCTTCGCTTTAAATAGCTATACCGTCTGAAGTCCTACTGTGAGGAAGTGAAAGGGACACTTCATTCATCCGATGATCGAGGCCTGTTTATCTCTTTTCATGACTGTACAGCTGGGCTTCTAGGTCCTTCTGACATGTAAGCCCCAGCTAAACTGCCCTGCATGTGCTTCTGTAGCTAAGTTGGCCACCCAAAGCCATAAAGCCCTGAGATATGCTTCAAAACAGTTTTCTCATTCTGCGTGGTGTCTTGAACTTTGTATAAAGTTCTGTGGAGTCCACCAGGATGAGAATTTTAGCCTGGATCTCACAGCTCTTTTGAGAGCTTTTTGAATACATCTTTGCATTAGTGCATTTGAAAAATGCTGCACACAAAAATGTTGCAAGTTTTGAAGAGGAGCTACAAAGATGCATTTTTCACTACAAATTGGGCAAAAATATTGACTCCTTAGACTTTCCTCATATCTGATTTTTTACCTGCTTCTTGGTATCTCCTCTGTAATGTACGCCTCGCCTGGAATGACCATCACTGATTAGAGCAGTCCTGATGGGGTTGTAATAACGGCCTTGCCTGGGAACAACAATTCCTCTTTTTGCTTTGCTCTGCATCCATGTACAAGGGCGCTGGACTCCCTGTTCTAAACTTCCAGTCAAAACCAGGTGGGTCTCTCAAGAAGCATGTCTGTCACTGATGACTAAGACTGAGTGCCTAATTTAGAGCAGATGCCCAACTTTTAAATAGACGGCTCAAATTAGGTGAGGCAAATCCCACCCAGGGGGAAAGATTCTGATCAGTTGAAGCTCCTGCAGAACTATGGAAATGTGTGTTAAATCTTCCATTACTGAGATTTTAAAAAATGTTGGGAAAATCTAATACCAAATAACTGCATAAATTTTAATAGCCTAAAACAACCTGGCAAACCACTGGCTCACTGAACAAAGCGTCTTACAGCTCTTGTGTGGTGGAGATTCCTCTATTTGCTTTCCTTTCAAGATGCAGCTGCAATAACAAGGCATATGTGATTTTAATGTGACACTATAATCTGTCAACCCTGAGAACTAGGGAGCAGGCCCGTATAAGATAACTAGCTCAACCTCACAATGATAAACATGTCAAGATACAAAAATCAGTTCTTCCCTTACAAATGAGAGAAAGATGTCATGTAATTGGAGATGTCATGCTATGCTGGGATGAGCAACATTCCCACAATTAATCATACCAAATACATTATGTAGTACTTGCTGCTTGAAGACAAAGGAGGAATAAATACTCGTGTAAACATGCCAAATATGAACTCTCCACAGATGTTGATTGCTGTTCCGTATTTAGCATGAAGCTCGTCAGTACGTGGAAGATATGCTTTGCATCCAAGCAGAAAGATAGCTCGGAAAATGAGCTTAGGACTCTGTGGAGGCTGCAGGTAACATGGTTGGTGTCTTTTCTAGGGTCCTTAGGAAACTGGACGTTAGGAGCTCCCCTGCTGACAGCAAAAGAAAATTTGCCATTTTCTTCAATTAGGACAGCATTGGGGCCCTGGTGAACAAGAGATGTTTGGCTGACGATACAGTGGCTTAGAAACTGAAGGCGAGTTCAAAAGTTCCTAACAACACTTCCAAACAAGAACTTTGTGAATACAATGCAAAAGCGACCATGCATATTTGCTGGAATAAAAAACCAAATTAGCTTCAAGCTGGGTTTGTGATTCCTCCCTGACTTGTATGTTTACTTTTCATTAATATTGATTCCTTCTGACCTTCAAATGCCTCTTTTTCATTGTACATGCTCCACACTGAATAGCTTGCTGGCAATGATATTAATAGCAACAGAAAACGTGAACAATAGAATGCTTACATGAAGAAATGTCACCTTGTGAATGTTTTGGGTTTTTTTTTCCAGTATCAGAAAACCTCATTTGGGGACCAAAAATTATATACTGCGTGACTTTGTATACAGCGAAGCTGAATGGTATCGCATGAATTTTGGTATCATAACAAATGGCTGACAAGCAGTGTGGAGACATACAATCCACCCTGAAAACGGCTCAGACACGAGATCAATACTTAAGATTAGGAAGCCATAACCTCTAGGTGACCCATATGGAAATGAGAGCAGGGCTAAATTCAATGAGAAAAGTGCTTGCTTAGGTCTAGCTGAAATGAAGAGGTTTTGCATTGATTTAATTTTTACCTTTGATTTTTTTACTGCTCCTCTTTGATTTCCTTGTCAGCAGCGAAGCTTCTGTTCCCATCACCAGTAGTGATTTGGGAGAACGGTTGGAGAGTGCTTCTGAAGACGCTTCTTCCTCGGCATTTGCCAGGGTTTCTGTAGCTGACTTGGTCCCTTCCAGTCCTTGGCCTGGGTTTACCTCAGCTGACTCTAGCACCTAGTAGCTGCCTCCCCCTGTCCTCATAGGAGAGACAGCTTGGCAATCACAAAGGTTCCTTCATCCTCTGTTTCTGAAGAACCTATTCCCTGAAGGGATGCGTTGCCTTTGGGAGCCAATGTTGTCCCCTAGGTGCAATCAGAACCTGGAGATCCAGCCTCCTGCACTAGAGACACCACATACCTAGAGTTACATGTGATATCCAGACTTTGATGTTCCTTTGCTAATTGATTTCTGCTCCACGGGCCAGCCTGTTCAGTAAGTGAAATTCTCCTAGAAAGAAAAAGTGCCTTTTACTCTATATTTTCCATGGGGAGCTCTTGTACAATAAGGAGCATGGAACAGCTTACTCTGAAAAAGCTGTGCCAGGAGTCTGTCTGCCCTTCTTCCCAGGGTGAAATTTGTTTTTGTTTTTGTAGTATGGAAAAAATCCTCTTTCCATAAGACGCAGCTAAACACAGAAATCTTTTACAGTCCCCTCATAAAGCTGTAATAAAATTTGCACGCGAGAAGAATTTTTGCTTGTTTATTTGGTGCCCTTTATACCCGCTATTGCCTAGAGCTAGCACATCTGACAGCAATGATAGGCTGTGGATACGGGAATAACAGTGCTGTGAAGTCTTCCCCAAAACGACAGTACTTGTGGTCTGATTTGTAAATACAGATGACACGGTGTGGCATCCATGGCACAGAAACTGACTCTGGGATTTTCAAAAATTGAAGTTTAAGGTTAGACTCACGTTGAACGTGGAAATCCCTATTAGGTGTGATTTTTTTTGGCAAGTGTCAGGCCAGGAGACAAAGTGTGATGGATGCCCCACTTCCTCGGGCTCCTTGGAAGAATCCTTGCCCTATGCTGCAATAGCAGCTACTGTGAGCTCTGAGCGTTTAAAAATCATATCACTAAAGATGTGGATGGAAGGCTGAGATTTTCCAGAGCCTTTAAGAAGTGTTCTACTAGGCACTTAGATTCCTGTGTTATTAAGATGCTTTTGAAGCTTTTACTGAGGAGAGACTAACTTTAGGCACCCGCTTTTGAGAACCTTAGCTGGAGGGAAAACAAACCACTGATAAAAGTTAGACAGAGTCTGTGTTTTGGAAATCTTCCCACAGTTATTTACACATCTGTGTATTACCTGGTATTGGTCACTGGGTTTTGTATGTGTGTGTGTGGTTTGTTTGTTGGGTTTTTTTACAGTGCACCTACCACAAACCTCAATTCAAATACAACCCTAACAACCAGGCAGTCACTAGCATGCTGAGACCCTATCCAGGCTGCAAGTTGTGTAGAGGATGAGCGCATGCAATTCCAGCAGCAGTCTCTTGATGCATAGGTGCCCAGCAGGCTGTCTAAGGTTACCTGGCTCCATTCTCATCGCGTGGCAAGTTCACAGCTGTTCTTTGAATATTGAAGGTGATGTGGTGAATGTTTGGCAACAGAGACACTGAAGCCAGCGAAGAAATCTGCTATTGCAGAAAAACTTGACGTTGACCTTTCCCCATAACTAAGCTTTTTTTTTTTTTTTCCTTCCTTTACATTCTTTCAAGAATTGTGAGGCCCCAGAGAATTGAGGGAAAATTCATACAGCTCAGGTCATTTTACCAGTCTGTGCAGCCATTCAGTCAGTAATAAACACTCTAGCAGGGCAATGATTATTGGAATAGTAGGGGGCATTCTAGCCAGCAAGCCACATGAAAATGATAGACAGTTGCTGAAATCAAGAGAACTACAAAGCAAAGGAACAAAAGCATAAGTAAGTGAATCATTAGGCTGGGCTCAGAGACGTGACATACCAAGTGCTGTGCCTCCTATAAATTTGGTGAGTTGATGATTTACCATAGCAGGGCTTTTCAGTAAAGAAAATGAAAACTTCAGGAGGGCTCTTCAGTTCCAAGAAACAGCACCAAGAGAAACATACCCTTTGTGTCACAACAGCTGACTTGGTATTAAAAGCATTGATACCAGTGAATGGGGCTGGAAGAGGCTTCTGACTCTCTCATTCCTATTAGGGTTTAAAAGCACTGGTGCCAGATCCTGCAGTTCTTGCTCAAGCAAAGCTCCCATTGATGTGTTCTTAATCTGGAAAAAGTCAACATGGTTATTTATGGAGCTGTAGTGCCTAGGGGCTCTAATAAAAACTGTGCTAGACATTGTACCTATATTTAGTAGCAGCCAGTTCATGTCTCATAGAACTTGTGGTCTGCATAGACAAGACTGATAAAGCAGATATGGGGTAGGAATTGCTGTTATTCCTGTTTTACAGATGGGGAGTAAGGGTTAGAGATTGCAGGGGGATTTTCAAAGCCACATAGTGATGTTGGATATTTATTTCCCATGCATTTTAAAGGGAACTGGACATACAGATGCCTTGGTTGTGTTGAAAGGCTCAGCCAAACACAGGCATCTCAGTTTTGGCGGGATGACGGGAAGTCTGTGACGGATGTGTAATTAGTTTAGATCTAGACATTCCAGGCCAGTCTGCTATGCTAAGAACATCCTTTTTTGGAGAGAGTTTGCCTCAAGTTAGGTCTGCAGAATTCTGACCTATGGACAATGGCCACCATCAATGTATGGATATAAAAACAAACAGGTAGAAAACAGAGTGAGAGGGAAATGGAAACCCATATAACCTTGATTACCCTGAAACCTCCTTTCTCATTGGTGCATGTGGGTGCCTCTTCTTGCCTTTTGCAGAAACCACCTGAAACCCACCAAGACTTGACTGCATTGCAACTGGATACCTAAGCCCAGGCTGGTTAGCTGTAGAGAACACTTTTAAGTGAAATTTGGTAGCTGGAGCACCTAGGACCATAGAAACATAACCTGTCACAGGAATTTCCAAGCCAATGACAACCACCATGTTTTAGAAAGGGGCCAGCAAGGCAGAGAAAAGAGTTTGGAAAATTAGAAAGGGTTCAGAAAAAAGCTCACCAAGTGATCTGAAGCATAGGAAATCTGCCTTACGTTGAGAGTTGTCAGAAGCTCCATGTGTTTTGCTCAAGGGAAGACTGCAAAGTGATTTAGTAGAAACGTCTCTATGGGCAGTGACTTTTGAAAAGAAGGAAGGTGATTTTTTCTTAATTTATTTGGCACCTCCCTTTAATATTCTGTGACTGAAAAGTGCCCCTGGACAAATTTCAGCTAGGAATAGGACACAAAACTATTTCTTTTGAGAAAGCTTAATTTTGTGGCTAGAACAACAAATGCATCTGCAGTGAATTCTCCATTACTGAAAGATTCAGCAGAAAACTTGATATTTTTCTCAAAGCCGTGGCCTTAACCAGGCAGAAGGGTTCAGCTTGAGCCAGCAGTTACTTTGTGTGGAGCAAAGGACAATGCTGTGTAAGAGTGAGGCAAGATGGTCACTGCACTTTTTAAACTTACAAACTTACAGGCAAAGTCAAATAGAAAAGGAATTTTATTGATACTGCCTAAAAAATTCCTGTAGTATTTCCTTTAAGGTTTCTCATTTCTCATCCTCATACAAAAGGTTTCTTGGATTGGAGCTCTTGCAGTGTCCTGCAAATTTATTAGCCAGCCATTTCAGGCTAATGGAATCAGTCAACGTAATGGATACATCTCATACTTAAATATAATCAAATTAAGAATGCAGGCTCTCTCCTAACTTTGGATGAGACCTGGAGGGGCCCCAAACAGGATTGTCAAATATATTTGAGGTCACTGCGGGGCCTGATTTTCAAAAGCACTTATCGTGTGGCCATCCCTCTTGTGCTATTTGTGTCGCAGCACAGGTCAGCATCCCCTGAGTTGTGCTCATTGGAAAAGATGGCCTCATTCCTGGTCCTGAGCCCTTAAAAAAGAGATCCCATGATACGCAGGTGCTCTTTCCCAACATGATTCAGCTCTTAGCAAAAGTGTTGCGACTTAAGTCAGACAATGCTGAGCTTGCTCTTACTTGAATTTCCACATTTGAAGCTGCAGATCTGTAAAGACTTGCTCACTTCTAGTTCTAGCTTGAATGGAAGTTTGTTTATATGTGAATATTGTATTTTTAAAAATCAGATAAAAATAACAGGAGAATAATAGAAGTAATAAAAGTCTGAGTTAGACAAAAAGGGGATCAGATGCATATGAGTGAAAGTAGTGAATTACCCTGGCTTGTGAATACAGAGTCACTGAATTTCCATTTTACTGTGCATTTTGCTGCTCCAAAAATGCTCACCGTCCGATCAAGGACGAGCCCTTGATCCTGTACAAAATGAAAAGACTGTAACTTGCCCTTTTAATGCCTCTTTCTCCCCTCTCCTAGTGGGTCATCTGGAAGACAGAAGAAGGCCAAAGGTTTACTGCAGGGGGAAAACCCCAGCATCTCCCAAAATACCCATTCAGCACCCCATGAATATCGAGGGACAAGCAGGGACACCGTCAGCTGCTGGGTTCTCCTCCACTTGCCTCCTACCCACCTGTTCCCAGGCCCCTCTGCAAGTGTGAGATGGGATTTCAGTGAGTGGCATCCCGGGGGGGCGAGCCCGGGGCAGGGATGGGGGGTGGGGGGCAGAGCGCGGCCGACCGGGATGACACATCCAGGATGAAATGTCCAGGTGCAGGAGCAGGAACAAAAAAAATGGAAAAAAAAAAAAAAAAAAAAAAAGAGAAAAGAAAGAAAGAAAAGGCTCTCGTGCGCACGCACACAAATCAATAAAAAGTGTAATGCATCTTTCTTTAATTAAATCCCACCCTCGAATTCGCTGGGCAGCCCTGGCCGGCGGCGACCTCTGCCCTGCTCCGTTTTGTTGACTGGCACAGCTGTTAGTAAATCACCTGCTGGGGCGGCTCTCCGGGGCTTTAAAGGTCATCTGTCAGCGGCTGCTGGGGAGAGATAAAGAAGAAAAACAGAACCAAAAAGTCTAAAAAAAAAAAAAAAAACAGCAAAAAAAAAAGCACTTTATGAAAGCAAAGTCATTTGAGAGCTCTGCATCCAACCTTTCCACTGTTTACCTTGCTGACACCTGGGGGTGCTTTTTATTCATTCGATTCCCCCGGCTCTTTCGTATGCATTTTTCCAAGTTTCCGGCTACTTTTATAAATCTTTTGTTTTAAGCTTTTTTTTTCTTTTTTCCTGCAGGGGAATTGGTTACCTTGCTTCAGCAGCACTGCTGAGTCCCCGAGAGCCAGGCACTACCCCATCTGGGAGGGAGCGATGCTGCTTGGGTAGGGGGGAGCAGGGGATCCCCTGCCCCGGTGCTCTTGTCCCCACTCCCCTGCCTCCTGGCACCCAGTGCCGTGCCACGATGTGGCCGGATGTGCAGGACGGCGGTGGTAGGAAGGACACAGAGTTCATTTCCCTTCTTCCCAGGTTTGGTTGGCTGTGTTCACGGCCATTTTGCTGCCTGGAGGGTTTCCCTGTGTCCCCCCTTTTGCTCGGGAGCTACTTTTAAGCCGAGAGGCTCTCCCAGCTATGCCCATGCCATGTACCCCGTTGACCTGGAGCCTGACCCCATGCCTTGACTTCCCGCCTTGGCCTCCCTCCTTCTTCACCACCATGGACTTGGCAGATGATCGGGACTCTTGGTTGAACCTGCTCTGCTGGTCTTGTTTGAGTCCTGGGGGACCAGGTCCTCATTGGTGAGACCATGGCCTTTATGGCCTTGTTATCACCCTGGGCATCTCCTCTCCTCACACAGAGCAGTCAGCCCTCATTACCCCTCATTCCCTGCTCCAGGTTACTTCGGGAGATGCCAGAAGAAGCTATACAACCTCAGCCTGATGTTTTGTTTCCAGTGATCTGTGGCTCCAGGGCCGCAGCGCTTCTCCAAACCGGTCAGGTAGATAAGGACTGCCTGTTGAAGGCCAAACACATGACTTCACCCAAATTGGAGAGTGGATTGGGTGGAGGGGGGAGTAGACAGAGCAACTCCATCCCAGGACATGAAAGAGCATGATTGCCGTAGGTGATTCCTTGCCACAAGCCACTCCTTCAGCTGTTTGTGCTTGAAGGGATAAGCTGGTTTTATGCTTATTCAACAGTTCCACTGTCACCTTAATTTTCAGTTTCATGAAAAATGTTGTCAGTGAAAATGATGTTATTTTCATGAAATGGGTACATGGGTAAGGCCCAGAGAATTTGGCAGCTTTTTTCCACCTGATAATTACTGACATATTTTCAATAATCTACATTTTAATGCAGCACTGAACGTGCAGCAACTTTCTCAGACTTTAATCCCAAGTCAGGCAAGACGTGAAGGTTTTGGTGCAATTTCAATTTTTTTTGCTTTGGGTTCACACATGTATTAAACTCAAAGGGAAGCCCAGGTATCTGGGAACCCTCTCAAAGCAATGCTATTTACAGAATTGATCCCAGTCATTTGGGACCTCCATCATGTCTGTCTCTATTTGTTTCCCAGCACAGGCATTTTCCATGGAATAAAAAAATGCTGTCTGCCTTTGTAATATATGGGTTTTGCAAGCCACTGGAAAATTTTTACGCTAATTCAGAGCTCCACCAATGTCAGTGAAACTAGGTCTTCTTTTAACCTACCAACTGTTTATTCAGACACATGGTAAGAGAGATCAAGCCAAATTCATCTCTGGTTTAAGTCCAATGACCCCATTAGATTCATACATGCATTGAATTTAGCCTGCTTTGATGATAGATCCATCAAGTACAGAACCTCTCAGTGGTCTGTGTCTCTTCAGCAATGGTCATTCTTGTCCCTAATGCTCCCGTGGAGAGGAATGACTGTAGGCTGTCAGCTGCAGCCCTTTGGACTAGAGCTTGGTTTGTGCTGATATTTACTGATGTTGCTTTCCTTATGCATGGACCTGGAAGGTTGGCTTAACTGGACTGTCATGTGGGGAATAACATGATAACAAAGATGAGGGGAAGCATTAGGACAGCAAAAGGGACATATGTGGCTCTGAAGATGAAGATTTTGTTGGTGTCTTACTGCACTCTGCTATCTGACCAAAGCAGTAGCCTCCTGGGAGTTGGCCAACTGGCTTGGTGGAATCCAAGAGTGATGACACTCGTGTTATAGCCAGACTGAAGAAGGAAGAAGGAAGAAGCCAGACTTCCAGACTAGAGGAAACGGCCTCAAGTTGCGCCAGGGGAGGTTCAGGTTGGATATTAGGAAGAATTTTTACACTGAAAGGGTTATCAAGCATTGGAATGGGCTGCCCAGGGAAGTGGTTGAGGCACCATCCCTGGAGGTGTTCAAAAGAAAGGTTGACATGGTGCTGGGGGACATGGTTTAGTGATGGTTTTTTGTCAGAGTTAGGTTGATGGTTGGACTAGATGATCTTGAAGGCCCCTTCCAACATAGATGATTCTATGATCCTATGACTTTGCTTCTCTGTAGCTTGGTCCTTAGGTAGAGTAGGTGTAAAATATTACTAGGTTATTTGGATATATTTAAGCTCTCCTAAGAACAGACATGACAACCCAAGGTACATGGCAGTAAAGAAGAAAAGCTGCATTTTAGCTATGCATAAGAAGTGCTCAACAGGTATTTTTGAAATGTGAATTTTTCTTTCCCCTCTATGGCTGAGGTAAGTGTCAGGCAAATGCTTAGCAGGCGTTGCTCTTGAAAATTATGATTCTTTGGTTAAACGAGGAACAGGCTTTGCCAGTCTGATTGGACTGACAAGCTACAGCAGTTACATTAATCACAGAGTTCAAAAATCCCCTTCCCTTTAGCACCCGCATCAAGTCGGTCCCTTCCACGCGGCTCCACCCACCCCAGGGGGAGATCACATAACATCTGAAGATGAGTTAAAATTCGGTTCGCAAACCCACGTGTACCAAATCCAAACCCAGAGACAAACGGGTGCTCAGCCAGGAATCTAAGCAGAGACATTGTACTTTTACAGAGTCATTTGGGAGCCACTGTTAGCCATAATAAGGGCTAAGCCCAATAGTAACAAGTATTTTGGCAAAACAGCTCATTGTCGGAAGACGCTCTTTACTGTTTTACTCTTCCGTGTCTGTCAGACACTGTTTACTGTATGACAGGGAGAGAGCACGTGCACGTCTCCAGCACCAATAACATGAATATAATCCACTGCTTGGGGTTCTCTGAAGGTTAGAAAAGCATGTGGTATGCAGTGGGAAAAAGGATAATGACCATTAACAGGAGATTCAAAAAGTTTGTTAGACTTTTTTCTCTCTTTCAGTGTTTAATATATCTAGCTACCTTGACTGTCCCTTGACTAAGAAGTTGCTTTAACTAAGAAAAGAGGTTGCTCTTCAGGCAGGCTGAGGGGAACACAAACCTTTTGCTACCGTGGAGGTAGAACAGTACCATCCTGTTTAGTTTGGCTGGCAGGGCTCTGCTCGAGCTAGAAATGATGCCTGAGAGAGAGCTCCACCCAGGCCCTTCACCATGCTTTTCCTGGGCTGTTACAATGATTTTAGCATGTACTCCTTCAGTATACTAAATAATGCAGTTTTGATGATTGAGATTCTTCACCCTATGCCATTTTAGTCCCTAAAACATGCTTTTCTTTTTAGACTTTTAGACTTTAGTTGTTCAGACTGTTCAGAAAAGTGCTGAATGAGCCCTGCCATTTAGGGCTCCATGAGATACAGTGCATCCTAAATATATTTATGAGTGCAGACTCTTCAGGGCTTAGGTTTGAAACATCAGCAAGAAGCGAAAAACACTTGAGATACTGAGAAAAGAGACACCAAAAGAATCCTGCTCATTCTACACAGCCAGCGAGCTGGGAGCTTATTCATGGCACTGCAGACATGAGGAGGACTTCCAGCACAGGCTTCTCTGGTGATGCCAGGGCAAGGCAAGTGGGTGGAAAACCTCCAGGGCCACTAAATGGACCTACTTCTGAAAGGGACAGCTGTGGCTGGAAAGCCTTTTCTCACTTTTTACTCTCCAGAGGTGGAGAAAGTGTTCCGGATGAGGCAGCAGATTTCTGATCTGTGACCCATATCAGCTGTTCCGGGGGCACAGTTACCTTTTCTCAGGCATGAAAGCCCCCAGCTGATGAAAGCTGAACTTTTTATCTCCCTCACTGCTGCAGCCTTATCATATGCAGGACTTTAATCCCACACACCATTTCAGAAATATCGTCATTAAAGATCTGGGTATACATTTTGAGATAAGATAGGTTCATGATAATATTACTGGCTGTGTAATTATGGAAATGAGAAAATAATCCCCTCAGGCTTTGTTGTAATGACTTCTGAGCATCTTGCATCATCAGAGGCAGACAGCAGGCTTCAGGATGCCATGCATTATTAAAAGGAATGTGGAAAATCTTGTTTTGGTTGGTGTGGATGTCTCTAGTAAGGGAGGACACCGTGTATCTTCACAGTGAAATTGGATCAGGTAGAAAAACATGTGGTCTTTTTGAAAATAAATAGCTAATCTTTGCTTGATCTCCTGCACTCTTGCCTTTTGATGCATTGGTAAACTGCATTCCTGACAGCCACCCCTGCTGATACTGTGGCCTTGAGAGACCTTGGCCGCCTGGTCTTCGCCTCTCTTCTGAATCAAAAGACAATGTGGGACCATTGCAGACCTGGCTGCACAATGCAGATAACTTAATCAGACCATGTTAATTCATGGTATTATTACTATTTTACTAACGTGAGAAGAGTTGCTGTAGGAATGAGCTTGCAGAATGTACTCTTTGTTCAGCAGCCGGGTGTGTGGTGTGTGTGCTGGACTCTTGTCATGGAGAAGTTATTAAGATGCACATCAGTGGACTAATGTTAGTAGAAATGGAGATGAAAACACCCAAATGGACTTCCCTGGGAATACTTTCTGTGATTTTTCCCTCATGTTAGACCCACCGCTGAGAGGGAACACTCACTATCACATCCATTTTTACAAAGTGTTTAAGGAGGACGCTGGGAACTGCTGACCAGTCAGCCTCACCTTAGTGCCCAGTAAAACCATGGAACAGATCCTCTTGGAAGTTATGTTGAAGCATGTGGAAGACAAGGAGGTGATTAGAGACAGCCAACATGGCTTCACCAAGGGCAAATCCTGCCTGACTAATCTAGTGGTCTTCTACAATGGAGTAACTGCATCAGCTGGAGAAGAACAACTGATGTCATCTACCTGGACTTCTGTAAGGCCTTTGATAGGCTCCCCCTCTAAATTGGAGCGATATGGATGGAATATTAGATGGGTAAGGAATTGGCTGGATGGTTGCGTCCAAAGAGTTTCAGTTAACAGCTCAATGTCGAGATGGAAACCAGTGACAAGTGATGTCCCTCAAGGATCTGTACTGGGACCAATACTGTTTAACATCTTCATTAATGACATAGATAGTGGGATTGAGTGCACCCTTAGCAAGTTTGCAATTGACATCAGGCTGAGTGATGCAGTTGATACACTTGAGGGAAGGGATGCCATCCAGCAGGACCTTGACAGGCTTGAGGACAGGGCCCTTGTTCATGAAGTTCAACAAGGCCAAGTGCAAGGTCCTGCACCTGGGTTGAGGCAACCCCAACACCAGTACAGACTAGATGATGAGTTGATTGAGAGGAGCCCTGTGGAGAAGGACTTGGGCATACCGGTGGATGTAAAATTGGACATTAGCCAGCAATATGCACTCGCAGCCCAGAAAGCCAATTGTATCCTAGGTAGTATAAAAAGAAGCATGGCCAGCAGGCTGAGGGCAGTGATTCTCCACCTCTATTCTGCTCTCATGAGACCCCACCTGGCGTACTCTGTCCAGCTCCAGGGCCCCCAGTACAATAAAGACTTGGACTAGAGTATGTCCAGCGGAGGGCCACAAACATGATCAGAGGGCTGGACCACCTCTCTTATGACGACAGGCTGAGAGAGTAGGGGTTGTTCAGCCTGGAGAAGAGAAGGCTCCAGGGAGACCTCATTGTGGCCTTTCAGTATATAAAGGGGGCTTATAAGAAATATGGGGACAGACTTTTTACCAGGGCCTCTAGTGATAGGACTAGGGACAATGGTTTTAAACTGAAAGAAGGTAGGTTTAGATTGTATATAAGGAAGTTGTGGATGCCCCATCATTGGAAGTGTTCAAGATCAGGTTGTACAAGGCTTTGAGCAACCTGATCTACTGAAAGATGCCTGTGCCCATGGCAGAGATGTTGGAATAGATGATCTTTAAAGGTCCCTTACAACACAAACCATTCTGTGGTTCTATGATACAATTTTCAGAAAGGTAATGCACAGGCAGAACTCTTCATGTAAATCCAGCTTTGCTCTCTTCCTTTTAACGAACCTTAGAGAAGTTACAGTTTTGGACAAGACCTCTACTAATAATCTTCCAACCAGGATTTCACCTAACTATTTAAATAATGGCACATGTACAAGTCAAACTTGACTCTGCAGCTATGCTGCATATTTACTCCTTAGAGGACCCCAGCCTGCAAGAGTAAGCTCAGAAAGTCAGGCAGTTGGATCAAGGAAACAACCTGTGGGACCATATAATCTTTATGAAAAATATAATTTCTTTCCAAACACACAAGAATTATGACAAGTATCTGTTAGAAGAGCTCTTCGAGAGGACACTTTTGGTGGTGTTTCATACAACAAATCCATACCAAAGTTAGCAAAGTCAGCAAAAACTTCCATAGTGCTCTTGATGGTCTTCTGATACTGTTCCACGATGAACTAGATCATCTCATGACTTCACAGGACTTGTGATTGCAAGAGTTAACCTCAGGGTTTTGGAGTTTCCTGAATCTCATCCCTAAGCTTCTTCCCTGCTCTTTCCATTTCATTGTTGCTACATACACAATGACCCTGATCTGATGCTGTTCCTGCCTGCTCAGTGGATGGTAAGGCCTGACAAAACCACATCGAGCATAAGTCAGTTCTTGCCTTGGGAAATCATAGCTTGCTGCTGAATGTTTGCTGATAGCACATCTTGGTAAAGGGGCACTCAAAATACCCATGACGCGCAAATGTATTAATATGCGGTCTGTTCACCGTGTAAAACTACCTCTGCTCAGAGGAAGGGTCAGGTAGTATTATCAGATGGTTGCATCGGTGCTACTCCTGGCTACTTTTATCCCTGGGCAAGCAGAAAGATTTTGCTAGATGGCAGCTCTTGTCTTAGTTGCGGGTGTGGAGATTTGTAAGGCGAAGCTATGTGGCTTTTATTTTTTTTACCCTTAATCTCACCATATGGTGTGAAAGCGGGTGTCTCCCACCAGTCTTCTTCCTTCCTCGCTGCAGTTTGTTCAGGCCACACCCTTATCTCTCCATCATGGCAGCAGCTACGGTCGCGGTCACACGTTGAGCGATGCTGTCTGAACACCTTATGCCGCACTGCAGGGTTCGCAGCGGCCGGCCACAAAGCCGACGGCCGGCCAGCCCTGCTGGATTGTCAAACCCTTCAAGGCTCGGGTTGTGGCCTCACTGAAGACTTGCTGGGGAAATTTTGGCTTGTGGTTAAAATAAAAAAGACACGTGCGCACATACATGCACACACACTTGCACACATTCTTCTTTTTTTTTTTTTTTTTCTTTTCCCCCCTGAAGTGACCACTGTGGGCCTCTTTATCCTTCCCTCCCACCCACTCATCCCTTCTGACATTCTCTGTAGCTGACACCACTTATATTTTGTTTAACTGAATTTTCCGGGGAAGGGCGTTTAGTGTGTTTTCCAAGCACTTCAGAGCAGTAGGTGTTACTGTATATATAAGTGCCTTAACACTTCTACTGAGACTCATTAGTAAGTAAAATACCGTTGCATTCCTTGTTCCACAAAACAGTGACCATGCATACCCCTCACATAAATATATGCAGTGTACCAGGAGGAAGTTTCACCTTGTGTTGGTCATAGAAGTCCTGGAGCCCTTCTGCTGAAAGCTGCATCTCTCCTCTTCTGAACTTCTGGGGCAAAGCGATCTCCGGGGAGATTTTTTTTACCTGTGGTTGATGAAATATAGTACCTACCTTTGGTGTCCAGTTGCCCTGAGTGGCCAGCCAATGAGGTTATATGAAGGACCATTGCAGAAGCTCATGACCCTGCTCGAAAGCCAGGAGCAACTCAAAGCTCTGACAATGATTATTTACCATTTTCCCATGTTACATGCTGTATTTGGTCATGTTCAGTAACTCTGTAGTAATCAGACAAGATGGAACGGCGGCTTGTCAGCTGATTTAATTAAAACCACATTGCTTTTTTTTTTTTATTGCCTCTCACACATCATTAATATTCCGTCTAAGACGCGCCTGCAATCTAAAGATTGGAATCAGTCTCATTGTGCTCTTTCCAAGCTTGAATTCCCAGACACAAACCTGGGAAAAAGTTTTAAAGGGACAGGTAATAGTTAGAAGCTAATTTGATTACATTGAAATGGACCAGTCATTGGTCCAAATAAATGCTTATTAAGGGACCAGTCTTTCAGGTTGCTTTTAAATGCAGTACAGGCTTTGCTTCCATGGATGTGAGTGGGAATAGAATATATTTAGGATTTCCCAGGAATCAGGTCTTTGCTCTGCAGACTTCGGCTCATTCAAATGGTTGGTTATGCAAATATATTAAAAAAGACTTGACTAAATAAGACTGCACCCTTTTTAGCTTGCTTTATTATTTACATATTTAGCAACAGTGTTGTATCGTCCCTTCTCTGGAGTGCCAGGTAAGATCCGTTTCACAGTGACAGCGTATCAGCCAGCATACGCACTCGGTTTACAATCAGATTACGAGGAAAAAAAAAAAAAATCTAGCATTTAAAATTATATACAGCAGTTTATTTAAACAGCGATTAGCTTTCATCAACAGTATGTGCATTTTTGTTTTCTTTAAGAAACGCTGCCATTCTCGATCCCAGCTGGAGCCCTCCTGCAGCACCCTGTTACTCAGTGACTCGAACTGAGCTTTACAGCTTTAGGTTGGCTTTCACAGCCAATTACCGTACGGGTTTCTTGTGTTAAAATTAAGGCAACTGGAGTCAACAACCACTGCTGAATGAAGGTAAAAGCTTGAGAACATTTTGCATAACAGTCATCAGTGTAGCTGATAGCTATTACAGTGTTCTTGTGCAGTAAGCCTACGCAGATACTATCTCTCTTGCCTGTCTGTTCCAACATGCATCTCATCTCATTTGCAACCCTTTGCTTTAATTAGCTGAAGTCTTTGCTTCAGTCTTTCATATGTCAACCAGCCTGTGTACACTTCCATATTTTTAATCAGTAGCCTGTTGTCTTTACTTTGTCATTCACACTAGCATATAAATCTGCCCTTCTTATGATCCTCACTGCTTGGTAGAAGTCAAAACATGCTGTTTAATTTTCCTGTTCACTGATTTCCATTTGTTTCATGTTCAAATGCTGGCTCTTTTCCCCCTTTTGGGCATGCTGTGAGCATTAAACTTAGTGATTAAATGCCAAAAAAACCAGTCCTTTTCCCCTTCCGTGCCCACGAACGGGTCATCCTTACCCCCGTCAGATGCTTACCTCCACAGCGTGCCCTGTGGGTGTGCAAGCAGCCGAAATGGGGCCAGCTGCATGGGACCCCATCGTAGGCTGGCAGAGGTTAGTTAACGATGGCTAATGAAACAGGTGCAAAACTTATGTGCTCTCCTAGGGTCGCGACTGGCTTCTTGCTGCTTCTTCTCTTTTTTTTTTTTAATTTAATCTACTACAGCAGAATATGTCATTTCACCCACAACACGGCTGAATCCTGAGACACCAAGACTTAAAAATAACTGGAGGTCAAAGAATGAGAGGATGGCATGTGGCCGTCCTCTGGCTTTCAAATTTTCTGGTTGACTTGGAGGGAATCCAAGGTTGTCTGTAGCTGTCTGACAGGTGGGGTGGCTGGCCCTGACATCTGTGCCTGTGGCTGATCCCCGAGCTGAGCCTGGAGCGTGTTCAGGATGTCATCTAGCTTCTGGTCCATCTGCGTGACCTGTTAAGGAATCAGAAAGCAAACGAGCTGTCAAATGGTTGCACATGCTTCTGGTGAGAGGCACTCACTGGCCAAAAGCTCTGGGAGAATAAAGCCTGGCAGGGAGCACTGGCATCTGAGAACCACCAGTTCCTCCAAGTTTTATCTAGCCTGTTGCTCTAGAAAGGCTGAATGATGCAGCAAAGTCACAGGGAAGGGTGAAAAGCCATGTGAAGTGGCAGCAGGAGGACGTTGGTGGCCCAAGCACTTGACCGCTCAAGCCAGCCATTTTGTCTCTCAGCCTTTTCCCAGGGTTGCCAACTTCTCTTGGTGATGATGCATCCTGAAAATATCTGCCCTGAAACTCTATTTCACTCTTCGGTTTATCCTGGGTGTTTTTTCCCAGTGCTTCACCACCCTCGGTGGTAGGACATCATGCTTTCCATTACTGTCTTGGGAAACGAAACAGCTCCCCTCCCTTCACACTGTAAATAGATGCCTCTGTGATACATGTTACAGTCAGAGATCCTACTAGATACGGTGTTTATTCCCATGCATTGTTAGGAGGATAGCCTACTAAAAACCACATAATAATACCAATGACTTCATTAAAAAAAAAAGAGCAACCGTTCTATAGGAAGCTTGACATGCTAATCCCTCCTCTCATTTTGTTGTCTTCCAGATGAAATTTCTCAGGCGTAGTCCCTAGGCAGAGGAGTCTTTCCTAGTTACTATTATTTTTAAGCAGGGAAAGGCTAATCTGGGTTTTTAAAGGGACACCGCTCTTATACTTTCTACTGCTTTTTGAAATCTGGGCCTTTATTGAGGAGCCCCAAACAGGCCTTACCTTGCTGTGCTGGCAGGGCTTGCCTTCCCTGCAAATGACATCCCACTCACCTTAGTATCAGCCAGTGGGACAGGCTGGGGACTGTTGACCGCTCTAGTTTGCTCTAAAGGCAAACCCGTGGCCAGAATCCCATAAACAACTGGGACTGCTTCTAAGGATGCTTGAATACAGTGCAGCTTTGTGTAACAGATGCGCCCAAGAAAAATGAGCATTTTGAAGAACATTGGATGGTTCACTTTACAGTTATCTGCTGTGAAACTCTGAGCCTCTGAAAACTGTGATCTGTCCCAGTGGGTCTAATAAACTTTGATAGCAAACCTTTTAAAGTGATATCAGATCTAAACTGAGCTTTCATTAAAAAGAGAGACAGAGAGAATAAGAGAGAGAGAAGGATTCCAGCCTCTTTCTGTGCAAAGATAACTTTGGAAATAGCCACTGGCAGCATGGACTGAAAGTTTAGCAGGCTGAGATTGCTTTAAAAACCAAGGCAAAGAAAATCACCTTATCCGCTTTCCCCTCCTCTGCTTTTTCTCACTCCAAGTGTCTGCTCCCCTGGGGGCCCCTCAAACCTCAAGGTACCAGGAGCTTATTCAAGTTATATCATTTTGGCAACCACTGTTCTCTCCTATACACAACCTGCTGGGGAAAGGAGGAGTGGAGTATCGCTCCTACCTCATAAAGGGAGAGACGTGCTTGTCTCTTTTTCATTTCTATTTTCACGACTACTGTCTGCTAGTAGAAAAGTTCCTCTTCCTGTGTCTTCTTCCGTGTGGGTTCCCAGAGGCAGTGTTTTCAAGCAGCAAGGAGGGAGTATTTAGGGTATGGGTTAGATAGCATTCCCCTTCAGTATGATTTCTGCCCGAGTGCTTTCAGGTGCATGGCTGGCACTGCCTGAGCAGTGGCCAGGGCGGCCAGGGCAAGGTGTGTGGGCATGGAAGGATGGGGGCTGCTCACTACAATTACCCCCCCGAGTGCAGGGCAGTTGGTGCCAAACCTGGCTTGGGGTGAGTCACCGATGAACAGCAACTCGAGTAGATATTGATGCTCTTTGGTTGGGGTGTAGGGACCCTGGCAGAGGTTTGTGTCCGGCAGAGGTGTAGCTGCCTCCTGGCCAGCCTGACCCCGCATCGCCAGTAGCATCTCTGCCTTTCCCCGTATCTAATGAGCTGCTAGGAGAGGGTGGTCGACGCTGCTGTGGCAGGTCTCTCTCCCTGGTGTGGTCACCAAGAGAAGCACTGACGGTGCTTCCATCACAGGCACAACAGCTACATATTCTGCTCAGCATTAAATTGGTTGGAAGTCTGGAAGACACTAGTGGTTTAAGGGTTAAGCAGCATGGAATTAATTTAAAAACCACAGCCTTTATTTTCTCCTCCATTCTTGAAAAGCCTGTTTCGCTGATGCTGGTAATGACTCAACAGAATCTTTCTTAAGCAGAAATGTTGCGCAGAGCAGAAACTAAAGCAGAACTAATACATTACAGTAGGGTAAAAAGAGGTGTAGGCAGGGAAATGGGATCAGGCAGATGAAAGATCTTTTGGGGCTTTCTTTTGTGAGGCTTTGTTGATTTTGATCTGCACACTTGATTTTAGATAAGCTATGCCTGCATATTCCGTATCAGTTAAACTTGCTGTCTTTCTCTGTATTTTGCCAACTCAGTGAAAGAATGTGATGGGGGATAATTTTATGCACTTTTCTTTCCAGGAGAGGAGGAGGGTGGAGAATGTAAATATCCATTTGTAGGAAGGAAAAAAGAGAAATTCATCCATAAGGGAGCAAATTACACTACGCTTCTGTCACACCTTCCACGCAAGGATCTGCAAATATTTCCTGAACATTAACAACCAAAGCTGCTCAGTTCTCCTGTGTTAACCATATAGATGGGAGGGTTTTATTGGTCGTTTTGGAGATAAGAAGCAGGATTTTGCAAAATTAAGCGACCCGTAACAAGATGTGGTCATTGGCAGATCTCTTCTAATCCTTAGCTTTGTATTTTGTACACAGGACCAAGCCACCACTTTCTGGCTTCAGATGCTCTAAAATATGCCTTACTTGGAACATGCAACTAGGCTGGTAAAACTTTAGTCAGAAAGACAAATTCTTAAGTACCCTGTCAAATCAGAGCCTATTAAAAATTGGGTCAAATTTGGAGGCTGGTTAACCGTGATTAAGGAGTGACAAAAGGAGAGCTGCGGACACTTCAAGGCTTGACTGAAGTCAGTAGGATGACTTGCAGGGTTATATGGACTCTTCACACGGGTGAAGGCTTTTCACAAAAAAGTCCTGGGTTTAGGTTCCTCCAAAACCACCTAGCAGCTACCACTTTCCTCAGTCACCAATGGGACGAGCTGCTGGTTTTGAGTAACACACCCAGGCAAGCGCGCGGGCAAAGGGTTAAATTGTGCAACATGTTTTTCGGCTGAGTAAAGTGAGAAGCCATCCGGGGCTGGCTGCAGGGTTTCCAGAGAGATGTGATATGCCCCTCACGGGTCTCGGTGGAGACAGGTGAGTTTGGCAGCTGTCCACGGGCAAATGGCAACAAAACTCCTGTTCTCCCACATCACAAAAGCTCTCCGGAGACGATCTATAAAATTGTTAAAATGCTTTTGTATCCTTTCAACCGCTCCGTAGAAAGGAGACTTGCAGAAGCAGTTTAAAATATTACACTGTCGTTATTGGGGCTATGAGGTGAGCTGAAGGAGTGTTGAAATGTATATTCATTTTAACATCCCCTCTGTGAAAAGGGGCTGGGCAGCATGGTGACATGCAGGGCTGGTAGGCAAAGAAAACATCTTCCAAGCAGCCGCAGTGAGTCACAGCAAGCCCTGAAGGGGAACTGGGTCAGTCAACCTGTGGGATGCGGGGTGTCCCTGCTCTTCCCCTTGAGCACCAACCAGGCTGGCGTTCAATACCTATGTGCAATGCCAGGTTGCTTTCGAGCCTCTGTTTGTGCAAGCCGGTGCCTCGACCCTTTATCTTAATTTTACCCTGGCGGGCTCCTGCTGCAGAAACACCTTGTGGAGAAGGGGATGCTAGGAATGGCAGCAGCATGGAGAAGGAGGGCTGGATTATGCTGGGGATTTGCCACATGCTGGACAGATTCCTAGCTCCCCTGAGAGCTTTTTTTCTGACATGTTTTGCACACACACACACACACACACACAGACACCATAAACAAAATGCATGTGTGGAAAACTCAGTTGGAGTAGCCACATGGTCTCCCCCAAATCCTCTCACATTAAGCCAGAAAAATCCCTCCCCCCAGGTTCTGCCTGTCTTTTAAATATGATTTCTAGGGGCTGGAAAAAGCCAGTATCCATTATGTGCACAACAGACTGACTTGAACTGTTTCCAGAGGAGTAGCAGAAGGGGAAAGATGGTCTGCTGGAGCACTGAAGTAAATCTGTAAACCCACAAACAGGCTCCTATGTTGCTAAGTGGGTGGAGCCTGGTATCAAAAGCTAAGCTCTATAAATCAAATAAAGTTGCTGTCACCTCCTTAAGGCTCTGCCCTCTCCCTGCCTGCAGCAGTCCTGCATGGACTGATCCAAATGGCTGAGCCGTACAGCCTTCGTGCAGTTGCCTGCAACACGGCTGGGTACCGGGGATGCGGCACGAAGTGGGGGAGGGAGAGAAAACAGCCCAATTTGTGTTGCCAATCAAAATGTCATGGAGTAACAGCAAGTTCTGCTTTTGGTTAAGCTGGATTGACTTTGGCTTCCTGTTTGCCTCACTCAAGTGGGCAAAACTATGACGCTGTGCCCACAGGGCAGCCCGAGGTGTTGTGGCAGGGATGGAAGACTGGAAGAGCCACCACCTTTTTGAGCCCCATGCCCTGCTATCACAGCAGCTGTACCATGGGTACAGCTTTGGTTCTGGAAGCCCCACAAGACACACAGGCTTCCGCTCCCCAACATGCAGCCCTCATCCTACGACAAACTGCAAATGTAAGCACGGACAACCAAGGGTGACCAAAGCACAGAGGGCCACAGGAGGCAAGCAATGTCATTCCAAGGGTGTTTTCAAGGTATTATGTGATATATTCCAGCTGCCACTGCAAAGTGAACCACATCTGGGGCCAGAGCTGCCATGGCCAGCTGTCCCAGTGCATGCAAACACAACATCCCAGCCCAGGGATTCCAAACCACCATGACCCCCAGCTCACCCCACTGAACACCCCTTCTCCAGCAGAGGCCCACCTCTGGGCTCACAGGCTTACCACCACCTAGGCGTGCCCCCCAAGACCCTACTAGAAGGGGTCTAGATCCTACCCAAGATCCTCTATTTCCAGCCTTTGCTGCAGCTCCTGGACCCCAAGGTAGCTAACATGAAATGGGATCCCCTTGCTGCAGCTCTGACTTAGAAACGCTTGATTTGAGGGCTCTAACACCAACTGCTTGGAAAAGAGTCGTCTGATGGGTAGGATTTATTTTGCATGGAGAGAAGAACGTATGTGAACCTTTGTATGCCATGAGCTATTCTACCTGCATGTGCTTATTTCTGCATGTGCTTATTTCCGCATGTGCCTATTTCATAGGTTCAAATGGTATTACTTTAGTAAAATCAGATACGATTTAGTTGAACTAGTGCCATCCATTTTATGGATGCTTCCATTTCTGACTCGCGTAACGTATTGATTTAGCTTACGCTCGTTATCCAGAAATTCGTGCCATTTTCTCATGCTGACCAGGTGTGTCACACGATTTTTCTTTTCGTACCAGATGGTGGACTGATTTGATTAGATTCTGTAAAGCCTATGTTTAGCGTTATATGCACATCTGGTCTTGTAGCTTCTCTCTGCCTACAGTTACACCCAATTATTCAAACATACTAATTGCCTATCGTGCGGTTCGAAGTCTGAATTGTTTGTTTTAGGAATCACTTTATTTTTTAGCATGTCCCTGAGTGGATTTATTGCTGTCCAGAGACTGCTGATTCGGGGAAGGGAAATCTTTTCATACAGCACCGCATGCAAAACTGCCTCCCTCTCACCTGGCTTGTCCCCCGTTAAAGAAATTTCACTGAGGTGAGGTGCTGAAGCCACTGAAGCATTATTTTTTTCTTTTTCTTTTTATCACGGCCAGACAATGTGAATGTTGATGTAACCTGTTGTTAGCTGTCTGTGAGGAAGTGAATGGCCATGCCAGCCACGAAGACCACGACTAGCTTGGGGAGATTTCTCTCGTGCAAGGTGCGCTTCTAGTGCAGCCTCTGTGAGCCTGGTCCAACAAACTGCTTGTGGATGTGTTAGCTTGAAGCATGTGAAGAGTCTTGCTGAGTTCACCAAATATTTAAGTGCTTTGCTGGACTGGAGCCAGAATGGTCAACTGTTTGCAAGACTACACCTTTAGGATAAGCTTTTGGAGCCTTCTAAGAGTATTCATACACCCATATGCACAGAAATATATCTACACCACCATTTTTTAAGCCTCTGAGGAGCAATACTTGGCATCTATCATGAAATGACTTTAGTATTCATATTAGCAGAATACTAGCGACTTGTCTCTCCTCTTCAAACAACAACAACAACAAGAAAGCTTTGATGAACAGGCTGCCATTAACTGACTGTTTTTGGGATGAGTTGTAACAGATTTGGAATTGGCCTGATTCCTAAAAGCGATGCTGTATCCCAAAGCAAGGTTGCCAGGTGGCACGTACACAGGGAAACATCTCTCTGTGGTATGTCGAAGTCTCTTAGCCAACTGCCATCACTCCTTGCCCCAACACCGAGCCGTGCAGCTCCTCACTTTGTTCTGCTGAGGGTGCAAATAGTGCAGAACGACCAGCTTCAGTCAACAGGAGCTTTTGCCACTAACCTCAAAGGTCGGGTAAACAGGTACATTGAGTAGAAGCTACACAAAGTACACTTCCATGACAGCCCGTTGTTCTGGCAGACCCAATTATCCATGAGCACCAAAAAATACATAAACCACCAGACTGTCTTGTTTGACTTATTCCGTGCACCCCTTAGCAGAGATCAGTTGTTTATTTTCATTCCATGAAACTTATCTAGATAAGTCCATGATTTTCCAGGCCTCCCTTCCTTTATCCCAAACATCCCCACCCATTCTTAGGTCAGGTGTTATAACCTTTGGTGGCCTAGAACATAGTAATCTTTATTTTAAGTATAGCTTCATTTGTTTTGGTTTCCATCTACCTTTCCTGTTTAAATGAAAACACAAAGGTCTATCCCTCTGCACTTTGTTCCTTGGGTATTTCCTGTCGGTACCCTTTTGGTGAGCATTATATTTTTATATTTCCTATGCCAAAGTTGCACTGATGAACCTTTGCAGTAAGACCTGCATCTGTGGTTGCTGCTTCTGGTGTAGGATGCCATTTACTTAATCGCTAAGCAACTCTCAAGAGTTCAGCCCCAGGTTTCTAAAGCAGGTCTGGTCAGCACACAAATTATGTTAGCACTGTTACTGCTTCGGGGAAGGTGTGATTTTTATTTTTTTTTAAATGAATTCTGGCTTCCTAAGTAAATGAGGTTTAGCTGATGATGTATCTGTGTATACGTTGGAGTAAGCTGGCCAGCTTCAGAATCATTTGCCAGAGAGACAGAGCCCTTGCAGATGAAAAGTTTGGACATATTTCTGAAAATCTGACACTTGTGCAGAAGACAGACATCCAAATTAGTGCCTCATTGAAGGAAGGGCAGAAGAGGAAGGTGAACTGTATTATTAGACCCCGGAGAATCCACACAGGATGCCCTGACCACAGGAAAAGCTTTATTCAGCTCTTGCCCCCTTATTAGCCTCAGATAATCAACCACAAAATACAGAGCCACAGGAAACCAGGCAGCATAATTTCTACTACTCCCAGAAGTACTTGTTTCTAGCTGAAGAAATTCAAGTGGTGCCACTCTTTGAGTGGACACAGCGGTAGCTTTCCACAGTCGCCATTAAGCAGCAGCACTCGGCCGTGGGGTGTGCTGTAGCTGCCGAGGGAGTTTGTCTCATTTTAGCTATACGCACATGCACCTGTGTGTCTCTTTGCAGCCAGCACTTTAAAATGTTTGGGTTTTTCCCCCTGATTTTCCCCTGGTAGGTAAATCAGACTTTGCAGAACTCTCTTTCTCTTGATTTACATACACAAATTGTTATTTTTTTTTGTTGTTGTTGCGGGACGTTTCATTCCTCACCCTCCTCCAGATCCTGCTCAGATCCTCCCTGTAATCTTGCCATCTCTCTTTGCGACATCGCTCTTCAGCCCCACCCTGGATGACGCACTGCCATTTCTCAGCTCATTATATTGTGTGGCTACAAGTCCTGCTGCAAAACCAGCGTGGAAAGAAACAACACACACACACAAAAAACAAACCCAAAGCTAGTCCAGCCTCAAAGGTGGATATGCAGCTACTATGAGTCACACCTTAATTTCACAATAAAGTAACCTTGGAACTTATGCTCCAAGATGCTGATTAATTTAATTTTTAAATCTCTAAACAATACCGGACAGAGAAAAGCAAGAAAAAGAAAACGCAGCCCTGAGTATTTAAGTGGTGCCAAAGGAGCACTGAGAAAGAAGTGACCTTAGCCTTTCACTAGATGGATGTGATAAGCTCAGCATTTTAGATGGGTGTGATGAACTCAGTATTTGCGCCTCATCTAAACCTTTGAAGAGATGGCATCAAGTCTTCTGCGCTCTGGTTGTTTTGCCTTTACTTTTACTTTTTTGAGCTCTATTAAATTTCTTCCATGAGAACAAAATCTAATCCCACCCTCCTCATGTCTAGATAGGCTTGACCAGTTCCTGTAATGGGGAAGACACTTTGTGCTGTGGGGCAGCTGGCTTGTTTCACCAGTTACTTACTAATACTGAAATAAGTGGGCGAATTCCCTTAGTCCAGGTCTACTGACCCAACATCTAGCTAAGCTAACACCTAGTTAGCACAGCTGATGGACCGTGTATGACAAGGTAACATTTATATACCTTATCAGAACTATTGATACACAACTGTCCTCCACCAACACACACACACACACACAAAGCTTTACTTCAAATTATCAGTCCATCTTTTCTTATAGGTTGGCAAGAAAGGCAAAGAGAGAGGGAGTGTTATTATTGGGAGGAGCACAGGCATTATGGTGATGGTGATCTAGATAGCAAGACATGTAGGTACTAGAAAAGTTCCAGGCAGTTCTTGTAGGACTAGACCAGGACTTCACAAACCCAAGCTTCAGTCTACTCCCCGCCACAGCCTTCTTGCATTGAGGACAAGTCACTTTCTGGATGAGCCTCATCAATATTTGTTAACCACATGGATCAAATAATCTTCCATTTCTTAACTTTCTGACATGAAATCACACGAAATTGGGTAGGCTTGAGTCTTGGTACAAAAAAAAAAAGAAAAAAGAAGACATTAGAAATTAGAGGAGTAATCTAAAACATGAACTGAATGTTGACTGTAGGAAGGAAGAAAGTTATAATGGAAAAAAGAAGGTCAGTCTCAGTTGGAAAAGAACAGGAAGAGAGAAGATGGTGCTCCTTTGTCTTTCCTACCATTGACTCTTTGAGGATTGAAATGGACACAGCAGAGCAAGGCTGGCATGGTGGTCATGCCAGGAACAAAATAATAATCAGGAAGCAAAAGGATGATTGTCTAGGGATCAGAGGATGTCAGTGGGAGGCCACTCTTTGGGCTTCTATTCTCAGCTCTGCAAAAGAATTGTTATAGGCTTTTAGCCAAACCCCGTAGCAAAACTAAGGGCTGGTCTGTGCACAGATTTGTGCTGGTGTCAGGAAATAAAGCCTACAACATGCTTTCTGTTGTTTCAGGGGAACCTGTGCCTGGACACTCATTTTGATGGGCCCCATTTCAGTGGAAGCGATGAAGTAAGCCTGATAGGAGCTAACTCATCAGGGTCTTGGAAAGCGAAAACTGTACCTTTGTACAATGTGCTGTTGAAAAGGATGAATGAAAATTTCTGCCCTTTTTTCTTCTCTGCTCCGCATGGGACAAGTCTCTAGGGTCACCTTTATGTAACAAATCCACTGAAACTCCCACAGCCTCTGAGGGATGCCGCAAACCTTGCTTAACGCGCGCAACACCCTTTGAGGAAGAAGCTACAGAAGCACGATGTAGTGTTACGTATTTAAACCATGAGGATTACAAAACACCACGGTTGGCTTATTAAAACACAGAAACCCAAAGCAAGTAAAACATTATCAGGCAGTGCTGACGGAGGGTGTAGCAGTTCTTGATTCTTGCTGATTCAAATATGCTTTGTTGAACCCTTTGGTTTTAGGCTGTCTGGCTTATCTGTCATTTGATGGATTTTACTAGCTTGCTTGTGTATACCAGGCCTGATTAACAGCACTGCCAAACACGTATTTTTAATGAAGTCTTGAAAAGTCATGGCGAGTGGGTGGACTCTGGACTGTCTGGTCCGGTTGTGCAGCCGCCGTGACCTGATGTTGAGGGTGTCTGTCTGTCTGTTCAGTCATACCAAGCCATAGCGTTCCATCCCATATCAGCAAAAGCCACAGGCACAAACTGTGCAGGAAAAGCAACTACGCAGCAAGAAACGGTTCATGACTTGAGCAGAGATTGCTCAGCACCTGGAAGGGTCTGGGCAATACGTGGGGTGTGACAGCATAAATCAGTGCGTAAACTGGCTATAGCTACAGTAACTGTAAATGCAGAACATGAGAAGAGATTGCAGGAAGAATGAATTTGACTGGATTTATCTTTTTTCTCCTTCCCAAGCCAGAGAATTAATTGCATAATATGTTCTGTAGCCAAAGAGATATCCATGGGCATTTAAAACACTGACTGAGGACAGGAGACTGATTAAAGCAGATTTTCCAAATCCAGAATCTCAACGGTGGACATTTTCCATTTCTTTTGTGCTTGAAAAGTAACAGAGAATTTTGAAAAATTAGCATGGCTACCTCCCCAGGGGAGGCTGAAATAAAGCATTAATTAAAGTAAAGAAAGGGAGGTGCCTTATTTGAACTCTGCTGAGCTAGATGGATTACCTATGAAAGCTGGCATTGACAGGCCAGCTGTATGAGGAAGCCTGTGGCAGAAGTACCGGTGTCTTATACAAACAACGGGAGACAGGGCGGGAGACGCAAAGCCATAATTGCCAGATAGATTTCTTCCTCATGAGGCATATGCTAAGTCAGCAGAAACCTGCTTCAGTTTTCTGTTGCAAGGCTCTGCACTGTTAATTAAAGAAAAAAAAAGCCGGTTATACCCACTATCGCTCTTACAGCTCTTTAGCCTTATACTGTAGAGAATACTGCTGGGGAGAAGAATATAATAGATCTTGCTTGCAGAAACAATCATTTTTCTCTTGCATGTCTCTTCTTTTTCATATATCATTGCAGAGAAGAAGCACAGCAATAAAAAGGGACATGTATTAACATGAACATTGAGGTTCAGGAATATGAGAATGGCCTGGTGAGATTTCACTGTCCCAGCATTTAGTAAAATAACTTAAACTGGTGCTGTAGTTTAATTAAGATTCTGGGTTACCAGCTTTTTTGATGTTCTAGAGGTAGAACTGGGAAGCCATGCAGGTCTTTATGCAACTTTCTGCTGTGGGGGGAAACAGATTTTTTTCAGGTCAATAAGTTAAAATTCATTAATAAAATAGGTACCTGTTGAGCCTACTGAGAACCCCACAGATAGAATTGCTTAGCTTCATATCTACTTGCTCTTTTATTACTTTTACTCACCATGAACTACGACTTTGATCTACTAACTCAATATAATCTATAGTATGTGTAATATGTATTTAAAAATGCCTGGGTTATTTGTTGTTCTGCAGTGTTTCTTGTCCCTTCAGAGCAAGCTTGTTTAACTCCATATGGAGCTAGTTATCAGTGAGAAGGAAAATAAGATATCTATCTTTTTGCTAATTATTACTTCAGACAGCTTTTGCTTTCATGTTTTAATGCGTGTTAAAAACCCTGCTGTGACTGAGTGCTTGTCTTTCTGTACCAGTATGGTGTAAACCAAAAATGACCATCACCATGAATCCATGACATTGAGGCTCTGGTGGCCTGACCACTGTGCTTGGCTTCCTTCCCTGCGTGCCCAGCCCTGAAACCAGGAGGAAAACGCCTGCGTAAGCCCTACTGCTGCTGAAAGGCATGGCCCTGCCCGCTCCAGCTGCACCCTCCTGCCCTCCCTGTGCTATAGAGGTCCATGGTCCAGCCTTGGTTGGGCTCAGGAGCAAGCCCAGAAGAGCTGTGCAGCACAGCAAAAGCTCCTTGTGTAGGAGATCTGCCTCCAGCTTGGAACCCAGGGCCATGGATGCCTCCTCCGTGCTTAAATGACTCTTTTACTGCTTGCAGGTTACACAGGAACAGAGGGAAAAAGCGCAAGCCCTATGTGAACCAGGGTCATGTGCTGTGCTCCAGCTGAGGCACTGTGCACCTCATCAAAAAAGCTAGGCTTCTTCATCCTGCTTTCCCTTACCTCTAGTATAGTCAGCTGAAATGTGCATTGTAAGGCACACAACTGCTTTTTTCTAGGACTTTGAGCTAATGTTTTAATTACTGTTAATAAGGAAGCGAATTTTCTATCCTGCAAAGAGATTCAAAATTTAAAAAAATTCCTCCCAACCCCCAGACCATGCCAAACCTGTGTAAAAGCAAATAATTTCTTTGCCATGAAATCTAATTTTTTTTTTCCTTTGTCATTTGCTAATACTTTGCAGAAGATAAAATCACTGGGAAATACATGCCCCCACAACTTTTCATTTAAAAAATTTTTAAAAACACTGAAATAGCTCCATTCAAATCTTCCCTTGTTTATACTTATTGTTCCTAAAAATGCTCATTGAAACCAATATGATTTTCCGCATCAGATCCTGCAAATTTGTGCCAGGGAAGAAGTGTTTCAATGTAAAACCTCCTGCTAGCTCTAGTTCAAACACTTGTGACTTAGCATACGCCAAAACTGCAAGATGGTCTTGCACAGACGGACAGCACGGGGAGCCCCGGGAGACAGCCGTCCTCAAACACCTTAGGGAGAAGTCTGGTAGACCTGCAAGCCTCCTGCCAGGAGGTCCTTATTCCCCTGAGATGTTGGATGCTCTGGTAGGGGCACCGGGGCCATAGTTGACACTGTGCTGAGCCCTGTAATGGGCAGCTTCCTTTTGGCACTGCCCTCCTCTCCTGGTGATGGGGGGAGATGTCTCCACCTCCTCTCTCCTGGCCAGAGCAGCTGATGTGCATTGCACTACCCACCTACTGCTCTTTATCATAGACAGGGAGTGGCAATGGCTTGACTCAAAATACTTTTGTACGATGCATTTATTGGCAGTAAGCTCTTTAAAAGGCTCTCCTATACCCTGTTAGCCACAGCTGGAGCCCCGTGTGCATCCCCTGGGTGCAGGTCTTCCCCCAGTCTGGGGAGGCTGTTACTCTCCCTGCCTCTCTGATTTTGGCCCCAGTGCACGGTGTCACGCCACTTACCACCCTTGGGCTGCTTGGCTGCATAAGCATCATCACTATTTTGGGGCTGGTGCCCTTCACCTCTCTCCCCAGCCCTTACGAGAGGCAGAGGTATCAGGGAAGGCTTGCCCATCCCTGCTGCCAACCCCCAGCCTCCTGCTCATTGTTTCCCTCCCGATGGCCTCTCCTGAGGTCTCGGGGGAGCAAGGCGAGGGATTACTGAGCTGAAGGCAGTTGCAGTGCTACGTCCTGGGCAAAGCAAATGCCTTGGTCCAGGATTTCGGATGCGGTTCTGTTTACCCGCAGCAGTTGGACACCGCCAGCCAATGGGGCAATCTGAAATATGATTTTAGAGCCGGCCGTGGCGCTCATAAGTGGATCTGCGTGGGCAGTCAGGGAAGATTAAATCCTCTTGTTAGCCACAGTGCAGCATGGTGTGGCAATTAGTATGTTAAGCAGAGCTGAGAGAGACTTTTGTAATGAAACTGAAAACTTGGCTGGCCCCCAAAATCTGCAAAGGTTCAAGAACCTTTCAGTAAACCTGGATTGAGCCTTGGCAGATTTATAATTTCAAGGAGGAACCGTTAAAAACACCCTGGTCTTTGCACGATTTTGAGCCCAGACCCAGCCACACTTGGCACTTTGGGAGTTTTGCTTTGGGTTTTTTGCATACAAATCCAAAACACAATGTAGACTCAGCAGGGAGGAACCGATGCAAACCAAAACTGCTGAGTTTTGCACAGCTCTAATTATAATCTCTTCACAGTCCTGGTTTTATTTATTATTGTTTGTACTGTGGTAGCAGAGCGGGGCTCCAACCGGCTTCGGGGCCGCGCTGTGGTAGGTGTTGTAAAGGCAGAAGAAGGAGGCACGATCCCGGCCTGAAGAGTTTATAATATAAATAAACAAAATAGATAAAGAATGAGGGAAAGATATAAAACACGTAAGCAAAGTGATTGGGGGGTGTTGGCAAGACAACTGCTTTTTCTTAGCGTCTCTCTCACCCACATATAAAATCGTGTCTATTTACCCTGTAAACTCTTTGGGGTCAGGGCTGCATTTTCCCAAATGCAGAGGGAGACGGGATGTGAGAAATGAGCGGAGAAACAGAGGTGCTGGGGGGGCAGCGGTGGGATCAGCATCCCCCCAGGGCTGCCCTGCCAGATTTCGGCAGCGAGGGTGGGCACGGGAGGCAGGTGATGGGGAGAGCAGCAAGAGGACGGAGGAGACAGACAGCACTCCCTGCCTTGGGTCAGCTCAGAAAACCCATTGCGTACACCACGACGACCTGGGACAAGCCACCGGACCGCTCCATGCTGCGGTTTCCTCTAGGGTTGAGCAGGGCTAAAAATATTTCCCTATACGGCATAATTCTTTCTCGATGTAAACTGCTTTGAGGTGCTCAGGTGAAAGGTGCTAGAGGAATGCAAAGATTTATTTTTCATAAACCTCCTCACAGAGTCTTTTCACTGCCAAGTCAAGGCCCGAAGCCAGGAATTTTAGGGATGCATATATCTCTCTCGCTATATATATATATGTGAATATAAAAATATATTTATGGAAGAGGCCAAGGTATATTTTTTAGAAATGAAGCCTTAAGTTAGATTTCCTAAATCTATATATAGAAACTTAAATGAACGTCCAGATTTAAAATCAGGACACTTACTTCTTTAAAACTGGGTTCAGGAGTCTAGCTATAAGTTCTTACTTGAAAATGTTTAGCCGCAAACTAGCTGGAAATTTCATATCTTAAAAGAAGTCTGTAATGTCTGGGTTTTTTTGCCTTTTTTTTTTTTTTTCTTCTAGGATTTAGGTGAAGGTTTGGGCCGGTTATTTTATCCCAATTATTCACCATTCTGCAACTATTAATTAAAACAAACAGCTCTCTGAAGCTATTTCTCATAACAGGGAAGATTTATATCTTGAAACTGAAGCCTGTTTTCTCACTGTGTCTATTTTCTACACGGCGTAAACATCCAAGTTTGTTATTGCAGCAATCACCAGCGCGCGCTCTCAGAGCTCATTGCCAGGCTTGTGATATTTATTGTTTGTTAAGCCCCAGCTCCTGGAGTGAAGTGATTAGATGAGAACCTCAGCTTGCAGTTAAAAAAATGATGTAACTTTGCGCTGGACCACAGGGCCAGGTGAGAGAAATGGGAAAACATGGAGCAGAACGTACAGTCCAGGGTCCAACCATCAGAAAGGTGGGCAGAAGAGAAAAACCCCACACGTATTATTATCTCTAAAGCCTAAGGACTCTCAAGCCAACCTCCCCCGTATAATTTGGAAGTGGGGGGCAGGGGGCAGGGAGTGGGGGCTGACTCATGGCTTCTGACTGCCAAAGCATGGCCGTGGTGGGGTTACTCATCGCCTTATAGCTGTGCAGCGGTTTCTCACCAAGGGGCTGCTCACCCCTCTGCTGAGCTGCACGTGTTTGGTATCGCCGGGTGTTGGGCTCCTGCCACTTTTTTTTTTTTTAACTTTTTTTTTTTTTTTTTTTTTTTTGCCTTTTTTCCTTTTAAAACAACCTTACTGAGGCAGTCATTTATGAATTATGAAAATATCCTGCGCAAGGAATTACACGGACTTGGCAAATAGAGACAATGGGTCAATTCCCGGGCCTCTCAAACCTGACAGGATCCCTTTAGCTTTCAAAAAAAGAAGAAAAGCAGAACTATTAAAAAGTCTCAGCTTCCAAATAGTCAGCAAGTCTATAACAATGTAAAGCAAATGTAAACATTCTATGATGAAATGCATTTTTTAAAAAGCCCTCTCTTCTCAGCAGTTAGATTGGCTTTATACACAACGGGAAGATTCATTCCTGAGGGTAGCTCCAGCGTATGAAACAAACCCCTATATATCACCGTCTAAAATATCAGTTTTACATGAAACAGCAACTGAGGCACTGCCTTTACCTTGGGAAAAGCTCATTCAGCCTCCTGATTTATGAAGGCTCTACTTCTCTCTCCTTCGCTCCCCGCCTCGCCGTGCCCACAAACCCTCTGGGGAGAGGAGAAAAATACGTCTGCAGTGAAGGAACCTAGCTATTACCAGTGTAACTAAAGGACATTAATAATGGAAAACCAATGTGAAGAGCACAACAAAAACACAAGCAGGAGAAAAATGAGAATGTTTGTGTGTGGAAAAATAGCTATACGAGGTTGCGGTTTAAGACATGCAAAGGTCCGGCGTGCATTGTTCACCGAGCTATGGATGGGAGCTTGGGATGCAAGTGGGGGTTTGTAGCCAGCTCTGGCAGGACTCTGTGCCCTCCCATGCCCGCAGGCATGGGAGTGAGCATGGAGAGCAGCCTGCCTCTGCTTTCTCACCATTACAGCCCTGAGGAAAGGTCCTGTTGATGCCCAGGGTAATCCCGTGGGTGTTTTCTACCCAGTTTCTTCTCCACATGGTGGGATCTGGGATGGACATACTGGTGTTGGTTCTGAACGAAGCATCTGCTTACTGGGGGTTGCATGCTTGGGAGGAAGGAAAGGTTGGGAAGATGATACCAAAGCTTTACACAAAACCTCATGACTGTGGTCAACAGTGAATTGTGCTGGTCAAAGAAAGCAGAGGAAAGAACAAATCATCCTTGTCTTCCCCTCCTCCCTTGAATGGGTCCCTACTGCAGACAGTGCATTTGGCTGGATGTATGTCTATATCCATGTTGCAATTTATGCAGCCTACATTTATTCATTTACATGGGTATAATTCACAACTCTCTTTAGTTAAACCTGAGTTCTAGTTCAAGGTGTGGCTTAAGGAATTAGGACAGTTATAGACCAGCAATGGATGAAGACCGTTACAGCTTAGAGGAGAGATAAATCTCCTCTCGCATGAGTGAATAAATGCCAGAATACCCTGAAATCCCACTGTTTACCAGTGAACCTTGCGTTATGAAGGTTTGTGGATCTCTACTGGGGCTAGGCTTAGACATGAACCAATATTGTCCTTTCTGTTTCACACATACTTTGTGAGCTGGTGGAGGACAAATGTTGTATGCACTAGTGCCGTCAGCTGCCTCAGTATACTTCAGAAATGTCATTATTTTTATTCCTACTGTTAATTCAGCAACACGTCCTGCCAATAAGCCATAGCAATAGCTGCCTCTCAGGTCATCATGCCTACAGAAGAGCAGACTGCTTGCCAACACCAGACAACATAGACATCAACCGTGTACTCTCTGGGATGGCCAAATTGTCATAGGCAATGACAGACCCTCCTGAACTGATGTCTTCTCCCAGAGGGGTGTCCCAGGACTGAAGGGCTAAGGCATGCTTCCCACAATTCTGGAGCTACAGCTGATCAATCCAAGGTGCAGGCTGATACAGTCCTACTGTTTTGTGCTTGCTGTTCTGGTCCAGAACGAGTCAGCACTGGAGTGTCCACAGCTGGTAAAACCTATGTCAAGTGTCTTTGCTCTGTCATGTCTCAGCCTGTGTGAGCTGTTAGGCAAGGCCCACCATTGTCTTCTTAAGGTGACAAGGTAGGGCTGAAGTGGCCTCCAGCCAAATCATCACATAAGCAGGGCTCATGCACAGAGAGATGTATGAAGGTAAACAGCTTGAACAACTGGGTACCTACTGGAAGGAAGGACATGTCAAACCAGAGCTTTCTGATTTATTACTCTTCTGCAGACAGATCCAGGGAAAAAGGCAAGTATCCCACAATACCTTGGAAAATACCTCAGTACAATGCTGAAGTCTGTGGGATGTGCCCTCAAAGAAAAGCCCATCACCTAACGCAGCCCTGTTGTTGGCACAACCGTGCAATTAAACTTAAGCACTACTTGAGACTTTGGAGGCTTAAACTCAAGAATGCCATGCCCAGACAAATTCTGCTGTAAAGACAAAGTCAAAGTGACTTAGGCAGATTTGTAGATTAAAATGGAAATGCCCTCACTGTACTGATTACTTATGCCATTTTATTTTGTCCTTCACTTTTGAAGAGAACTGTTGTGTGAGCAAACAGAGCTTCAGTTTTCTTGTCGAAACTCCTGACGCCAGCGATCCTCCACTTACATGCAAAGCAAAGCTATGTGTAAGTCATAGGGTCAATTTGTTTACCTTGCCTGTGGCAAGAGTTGGGTTCATCAGGTTAATTTCAGTAGCTGCTAAAAGGTCTTGAAATTTTTTCTGGTGTCATATGGCTTTTGCCTTTTTTTCAAAGCAGGGGGTAACCATGGCCTGTTCAAAACATAATGAAGTAAACAACATTTTTCTTCACCAAGCTCATCCTGCAGATTAATTCATTTGCATTTCTAGCCCTTTCAAGTGAAGGGAAGTCATACAGATGTGAGCAGTCATTGAAGGATTTTAAGGGTTGTGGTTCACATCATCCAAAATTGATTCCAGGACTACTCACTCACAGAAAAGGGAAAAATGAAGGTGGACATGCTGGTGTGTTGGGAAAAATGGGGGATTTTTAATAAAAAAAATTATAATTTTATAGCTGCTGTTATTTATTTAAGTTCAAAACCTCTGGGCACATCCACGGTCCACACCGATCTGTTGTGAATTGCTTCTTTGTTGCTGGTTCTAGCAAAGTTGATTTCATATTGCTGATTCATCTAATGGCTTTGGACTGCTCTTGTTATCCTTTCAGATAACGGACCATTGAGCCTGCAAATAAGTTTGCTGTCTGCTACCATCAGCTGATTTACTTCAGATTTCTAAAATTGAGCAGTTCTAGTTTTTGGGGTTTGCACATATAGGAAAAGTGAGAACGTCATGAAAATCAGAGTAGCAAAATACTCTTTTTGGTCAACAAACAGCATGTCTTAAATGTTGCTAATGAGAACCAGTTCCTGTATACAGGAACGAGTTAATCCTGAGATAACTCTGTTGATAATTCGCCATTAACCATGGCTATTGATTCTGTTGCCTGGCCTTAGGTGAAATCGCTATGTCAAAAAACACAGTGGCAATAGCAACAAAGTGCAGTGTTTTCTGGCAGACTCTTCAAGCCCCTTCAATGCAGGAAGCAATAGATTATAAACAAGTTTTATTTTAATCCCTGCAGGACATATTGTGAGAGTCCAAGAACAAGACCTATTTTTCTCAAAGCCTTCCAGAGAAAAAAGTTCTTGAGATCCCAATACAGTATCAAAGAGATCTGCCAGTAAAGAAAAGCTATCTGTTCCTGGCAAGACATCAAAACATTTCCCACAAGTTTATAGTTGTCCAACCGATCATCAAAGAAAAGAGTTTTGGTTGAGTTGGGGATTTTTTAGTGCCAAGAGGTGTTATTGATTCTGAGACGCCTGGTATTTTCAAGTATGCCAGCCAAAGGACTGCTGAGGGAACATAAATGGTCCTTACTATGTGAAATGTGTTATCTCTGGGCTATTTTATGCATAAACCGGTCTTTCTGTGAGCAAAATGTTTAGTGGCGTGCCCAGTGCAGGCAGCTATTGTGCACACAGACGCTTCGATTTGCACATCCCACCATGCACACAAAAAGTGAGCATAAATAAATTTCCTGTCGAAAAAAAGTAATATCTAATTCCTAAAAGTACACGAGTCTATTCATTTCTACTGTGCTCGCCATGAGCACATCACAGTGGTTTATCTTCACACCTTTTCGGGGGAAGCAATGAGAGATTCAGTGGCAGAGATAACTTGTAGCTTAGCTGTGAAAGGCTCCAGAAGCCAGTCTTACAGTCTCTTATTTGTAATAGCATAATGTAGGGGAGCTGAAGCCATGGGACATATGCAAATGCAGAAAAAAAAACCCCTACTCTATATATCTGTACGACCAAAGCCTCCACATTAACTGTGCCACTGCGTGAATCCAAATTTCTAGCTATGCTAGCGAACACTGCGAGTAGAAACGCACGATTTGTTAAAAGTGCAGCTTTCGCTGCTTTAGCTGCTACCAAGTTGCGGAGGAAAATAATGGTGAAACCATGTTTATGCCTGTGTCAGCGGACCTAAGGGAGCCGGCTTGCCTGTGGCACTGACGGCTGGACACGTGGGTTCTCTCCCTCTCCTTTCTTCTCTCCGTCCCCACCTCCCGCCCTGCTCGCTCTGCTGTCCCCAGGCCAAGGACAAAGGGCTGATTGAGCGGCGGTGGCCGAGGGACAGCTGCCGGGGAGCAGCTCCGCTCTGAGTCACCAGCAGCGAGGGACAAATGCAAACGCCCGGTGGGCTTGCTTGCAGCCATCCTGCGTGCTGGGCAGGGAGTTGGGCTTTCAAACTGAGCGGGGATTCAAAGAAAAGGAGCCAAAAGCAGGAAGGAGTCTTCTGGCTCTAAAGTAAACCTTCATTTAGAAGGTCAGCTGCAAATGCTTCAGATCTCCTAGACAGTCATGAGGTCAAGATGTGGCTGGGAAACCATCAGCCACGGCCAGGGCTGTTCAGAAGGGCTCAAGAGGGCTCTCTGCCGAAGAGCGCTCCTGCCTGTGAGAAACACAGTGTTTCTGGGAGGAAAAGTGCAGGTATTTTGACAACTCTTTCCTGATGTCAGCTTAGGTTTTGACTTAGACGATGCTGTAAGGGCACTTCCCCCTTCACGCACAGCCTTGCCATCCAAGCTGAGACGATTTATGGTCCATATTTGCCCTTCACGCAGGCTAGTAGTGTGCCTTCTGCTCCGAGATGACTGAAGCGGTCACTTGAATGTTGATAATCCCCCAGCCAGAAAGGCTGCAGGTCCTTCCCGCTGCCTCTCACACTCCCCCCACTTCCCTCTGACCCTCCCACGAGCCATCAGGGGAGCACCTCAGTTCCCAGCAGTGCAAAACAGATGCTGTCTTGGCCATACACAGATGTTAATGAAACACCATCCGGAGGCTGATGCTTGTACGTGACTTTGCAGAGCTGCTGGAGTAACCACAACACCTGGGCTAACTCTGCAGCAAACTTATTGCCACCGCAGGGTGCCCATTGGCATCCTGTCTGTTCCCCACCGACCTTAGTCCTGGTCCTTTTGTCCCTCCTGAGCTGGAAGTGCTGCCCCTAGAAGGCTGTTTGGACTTCTGTGCTGCTGTAGCTAGGCATGAGCAAGCCCCAGTGCAGCTGCATGGGGCGAGCCCACAGGAAGGCTGTTCCCAGCACAACTGGCTTGGCCACCGAGAAGAATCCGTCCCCACGACTGCTTTGTGCACGCTGAGCTCCAGAGCCACCACAGAATCACAGATTGATATGGGGTTGGAAGGGACCTCTGGAGATCATCTAGTCCAACCCCCCTGCCAAAGCAGGTCCACCCAGAGCAGGTTGCACAGGAACGTGTCCTGGTGGGGTTTGAATGTCTCCAGAGATGGAGACTCCACCACCTCTCTGGGTAGCCTCTTCCAGGGCTCTGCCACCCTCACAGGAAAGAAGCTCCTCCTCACGTTTAGATGGAACCCCCCATGCTCAAGCCTGCGCCCACCCCTCCCATCCCATCACAACCCCTCCTAAATATGTCCCAGACAAAATTCTAGCAGGTCCCAACATTCAAAACCCGTTGCTTAAAGGTCATGCTCCTATAGAACTGATGTCCTTAGCGTGGCTGCAGCCCATGTCACGTCAGAAGAGAGGAGATTTCAGAGAAGCCCAGCTCTGGCCGTGGGCAACGCTTACTTGAAGCGCTGCCAAAAATTTGAGGCGTTATTATTTTTGCAAAGCTCCTCCGCCGTAGCTGCCCCGTCGACCTCTTAAATGCCAACGCTTCTGTCATCTGTCACAAAAGAGCGCTGCCATTTTGCTGCAGCGGTAGGAAGCCCAGGCTGTTGAGATAGGAGCCAGAGTTTGGCAGGAGATCTGTGTGAGCGGGGAGCGAAATTAAAAAAAAAAAAAAAAAAAAAAAATCCCAAGGTGGCAACACGCCAGAAGGAAAATTACAGTGGACTGAGAAAGCAGAGCTGCGAAATTTATGAAAGCCGGGGAGGGGAGGGGAGGGGGGGGGGGGGCAAGTCCCTTTTCAAACGTCCGCCCTTACGAGAGCAAGGTAAAGGCGGGTGATTTGCCGGCAAGTTAGACTGCTTGGTGTGAAAAGCCAGTTCACGGGGTTCACTGCTGTTAGGCAGGGCAGAGAGTTCTGTAAACGGCGTGAAGCAAACCCCAGCTTCCGGAGCAGAGCATGTAGTTCTGCAGATTGCCGACACCCCCCCCCCCCCCCCCCAAAAACCTGATTTTAGCTGTATTTCGTCCTCAAGGAGTCAACCTACCTTCCCCTGTGACCGAATTCCTGGGAAATCAACGCCATGGAGAGGTTGAGCTGGTGATTTTCACAAAACCGTTTCCTATGCAAATAATGTCTTTGCAGGGGACTTAATGAGATTTTATTTTGCTGCACGTCTTTTCTTTTCATGTATGCTAGTCATTTGAAATGGTGAGTTACCCAGGTCTGGATACACAATACTAAAATAATAGAAGGGTTGAAAAATTTTCCTGTAAATGGTTTTGACTGAACTATACTGCTTAGTGATTTGTTTTTAGTGATGTAAAAGGTATTCAGAATTTTCTACTTTCCTTTTAAAAACAAAGTGCAGTTAACGCCCTAAATTTCCAGCCTTTGATTTTTTTAAAGTCTTTTACTGACAGTGTGGTTTTTTTAACCAAAACCTTTTCCAAGGAATTAACAAGTCAGTTTCAAGCTTTTATTGAAAAGCACAAAAATTAATAGAGAATCGATAAAAATAAGGGATTTCTCCCCGCTCCGCTGTCCCATTCATAATCGCCTTTTTTTTTTTTTTTTTTTTTTTAAAACAGCTCGGCCACAAAGGCAAATAAAAGCCTGAATCCCAAGCATCTGTGACTTAAACCAACAACACGGCATGACAAAGTGTGCAATTACACTAGATGCGTGCACTTTTTAAAGAGGCAAAAACTCTTGGCCGTTTGCCATCTCTTACAAGGTAGAGAGGGGTCTGGGGACACCTCGGGGTGACTGCTGGGGGGACTGCCCCCAACCTCCCACCCACCTCGATGGGTGCGGGCTCAGGTTACTTGCCCTGCCTTTCCGCTCGTGCTTTTAACACTTATGGCACCTATATATATATATATGTTTTTTTTTTTTTTTTCTCATTTAACAATGCAAGTGGCTACGGTTTTCATACTTTTCTTCACGATTTAAAATGACGTTTTTATTTGCCCAACAAAATTTTGAATGTGGCTTAATCCACCCCCCGCCCCCCTCTCCTGACCTGCATTCTCTGTTACACGAATAATGTTTAGGATTCAATTCATACTCTACCAGGCAAATATAATCAAAGTCAATGCAGGCTCTGATGCCGGGGTAGGGGGTGAGGGGTGTAAACCCCAAAACAAAGGGAAAAAAACCCAAACAAGCCAGCCCATGCCTCCAGCCCTTTCCTGGGACAGAACAGAGTGTTTTGTACTCCTTTCAACCAGTTTGGCTGCAGCGCTGTTGGTGGTTTTGTGTGCAGGTACGGTGACCTGCTGCTCAACAATTTGGGGGTGTCCCTGCGATTTTGGGGATGAAACTCCCCCCGGGAAGAGCAGGCGGATGCCTCTCCCCGGCTCAGCCCAGCGGGACGGCTCCTCTCTGCCCCAGACCCCCGGTGGTGTTGCACGTCGGTGCACGCTGGGGTGTGTGTCTGTGTGTATTACTAGGGAAGTATTAAAAAAAAAAAAGAAGAAGAAGAAAAAAAAAAAAAAAGGAAACATTTTCAGGGACTGCACAGAAAACGGTGCAAGAGTTGCTAGAGCAGTGTGCATACGCTCGAGAGGAATCCCTTTCAGTTCCTCTTTTCTTCAGCTTTATTTAAAAAGGGTTTGAAGGCTGGTTTAATTACGAAAACCAGCTCTCTAGACACCAAACAAAACGGCAGCCTAGCCTAAGTTGGCACCAGGACAGATGCATATTTTGCTCACTTCTCCATGCCAATCGGCTGTAGCTCATCCAGTATGTCAATCCAAGTCAGCTGTCTGAAATCCAAGTTTAGTGGCCTGAAAATATCCCGGTCCGGCTTTGTTTCATGTGGTAAACAGCTTGCTCAGTCTATTTCTTCGACGCACAGAACAAAAATCAAAACCCCCAAAGAACCCGTTACTACATGTTATGGTAATAGCCTCTCTTTGCGTTTTACCCCACTGCAGGATTTCCCTTTTTTTTTCTCTGTTGACCATGAAACGCTGGCAAAACACACTGCTTTTTTTTTTTTTTTTTTTTTTTTTAAGATAGACCTGATTCTGGCGGGCGCTGAGCTCCGATGGATGGGTTCAGAGTTAAGACTGAAATGACCGAGTCCTGTCACAAAAATGTTGGGGGTGGGGTGGGGTGGGTATGTTTAGCACTTGCAGCTCTGCCAGCTCACCCGAGCCGCCTGGCCATCTCCTAGACTTCGCTAAAATCGCTAGTAGCCACCTGCAGGAGCAGGCAGGGCTGAGGGATGGTGGCTTTGCAAAGCCTGGTCTGCTCAGGGCTTTCTAGAGCTCGGTGGCTTCTTGGGGTTTGGTTCCCCCCCCAATGCTTCTCCTCTTATAAGGTTTTGCCCGACAACGCGCGTAAGAAAAAGAATAGCAAGAACTATCAGGGAGGGTTTATCGTGATTTACCATTGATGCAAATTCCCTCCCCTTCCTTTCCCCCCTCTGCCATTTTAGTACAAATAAAGGGGCCCAGGCTCCCTAGTCAGCCAGCAGGATCGGGACTGCCAAAAGAAAACAAATCCAATGCGGGGAGGCTGCCCACAAAAGCACGGCTTAGTCAGTATTGCGGAGATGAGAAAAAAAAACAAAAAACAAACAGCCTCCCGAATGCCAGTGATGGAATATGGTTTCCTCGATAATTAAATTCAAGCAAGGACTCATCTCTCCTGATTTCCTGCTCGCTGTTTCCTCCCGAAGGAAATTGAAAGTCTCTGAAAACCTGAAATCGGGTCTCCGCTCGCCAGCTTTCTAAGCAGAAGCAATGTCTTTCCACGGGGTACAGCTAAACCCTGCGGAGACAATTAACAAGTCAATCATCTAGTTTCCACCTTTCCCAATCACTTTGCAACTGACGCAGTGCTTAGTGGTGTATTTACGGGATAGTGGAGAAGGAAAAAAGGTAAGTAGAATGTGAAGGGGTGAAACAAATACATAGCTTGTGAAAAAGAGGTTAAAAAAGTCAGGGAGTCTAGAGAAATCCCTAGGAAATCAAGAAGTATCCCCAGCTGTCACCTTTCTTCTCCCATCTTCCCAGTGAGAAGTTATATGGTGTTCAAACAAGCCAAGAGCATGCTGCCTTTTAATTATCATACTTATGTGCTTTATAGGGGCACTTCACATGGTGGAAGTGCTGGGCAAATATTAACTTTGACTCATCTGAACCTTTGGTTTAAAACAAAGAAACCTGGGAGGTGTGGGGAAGCAAACATTGGGAGAAGAGGCTCAGTTCCAGCTATTTACCCCCATCAGGGATCCTGACTGCAGAGAGAGATACCGTCGACTGTGGAGGTGAATTCGCCTCTGCTAACGACACTGCAAAGCCGTATGCTCTACGCTGCCATGTGGGTTTTTGCCCCCCAGCGATCCCCTGCTCTATATTTGCGCTTAGAGACCCTAAGAACGGAGGCCGAGTAACCATCAGCAGCCTCTGTCCATCTTGGTCTGCAGCAGCTGGACTTTTCTGAAGGCACCTTTCCTTTTCCAAACGGCAAGGCAGGGGAAGCAGCGTGGGTCTCGTGTCTACCTCGGGGCAGCGCCCCTGTGAAACTTGGCAGGTTCGGTTAAAAGCAAATCACCAGCAACAGGCGAGCAGCCGTGCTGCCCTGCCACGGGAGGCAGAGAGAGGCACCGACGCAGTATCGCTTGGGAATACACCCTCTGGCTCCCTGAAAATGGAGTGTTTCTGAGGCTGGGGTTATCCGTTCTGCTGCTGTTGCACGGCAGCGGGGGGGGGCTTCCCCCCAGGGTTGTGGAGAGCAGGATGGGGAAGGCGACTCACGCGGCTTTGGGAGGGAGGCACTGTGCATGCACAGCCCAGGGGAGCTGCCAACCCCGCCATCCAGCAGAGCCTGGGGCAGAGCGGGCAGGGTTAATCCTGACCACAGCACACACTTCCCCTTTCCCCTCCCCCAGCAAATAAAAAAAAAAAGCATATTTCCTGCCAGGGGATGACTTTGCAGTGCTCTGAGCAACTCTCCCAGTGGCCAGGGGATTTTCTAGGTATCTGGGCAGGGAGACTTTGAAAGCATGTGTTTTCCCACCAAAAAGCACTCTCAGTATCTCGTGGGTTCGCAGGCAGTTTAAATTACTCCAGTGAGGAACATGCAGATTCTGTACTATCCGATTAGGATAACGGCACTGAGGGTTAGGCTCCTAAAAGGCATCTGCCTAATTTCCAGACGGTTATCAGGAAATGCACATCACCACACCTATGCACCTGGGTGGATTGAGAAAATGCCTGGTCGCTGGATGAGTCTGGTGGAGCTTTTATCTCTTGGAACAGACGGTGCGTGATACACTGACTGCTGAAATTCAAAGGTGCTTTATTCCTTTGCTGCTTTCCAGTAAAAAGAGCGGCAGCATCTGATAGTTGAGGAGGAAAGATGAGGAGGAAGAGGAGAACAGAAGCAGAAGAGCAAAGAAAGGAGAAAAGGATGATGGGCATTATTTGTTAGCAGGGGGACTTGGTGTAGTTTCAATGGAACTGGAAATTCTCTGCTCCCACCTTCAGGGAGGGGATGGCAAATACTGAGTGAGCAGAGATCAGCCCTGGGTGAGCAGTGGGGGGTGTTGTGTCACTGCCTAGCAGCCCCACTGGCCCGATACGGTGTGGGCAGCCTGGGTTTGGAGGGCCAGTCCTTGTCAGCAGGAGGCAGGCAACAGGAACATAGAATCATAGAATGGTTAGAGTTGGAAGGGACCTTCAAGATCATCGAGTTCCAACCCCCTGCCATGGGCAGGGACACCTCCACTAGACCAAGCTGCTCAAAGCCCCATCCAGCCTGGCCTTGAACACTTCCAGGGATGGGGCATCCACAACTTCCCTGGGCAACCTGTTCCAGTGCCTCACCACCCTCACAGGAAAGAATTTCCTCCTAATATCTAATCTAAATCTCCCCTCTTCCAATTTAAAACCATTACCCCTTGTCCTGTCACTACATCTCCTGACAAAGAGTCCCTCTCCGGCTCTCCTGTAGGCTCCCTTCAGATACTGGAAGGCTGCTATGAGGTCTCCCCGGAGTCTGGGAGAACCGTGGGACCCTCAGAGCTCAGAGATACGGACCCATCTCTGACACAGGAACCATTTGATACTAATCGGAAACAAAGGCAAAGGTAACTTGCTGCTCTGGGTGCAGAAACACAGCTTTATTTAACATGCAGAGGACAGAGAGGCTTGCCAAACTTAGTCTTTTTCTTTCTCAGCAATACCTGGTAGTTTTTTTTGTCCAGATGCTGTCCACCCACAAAGGCTGGCCCCCTTCTCTGCTCTCAAGTTTCCCCCCAGGATTCAAATCTTAGCACCTCTAAATCGAACTTGGCTTCCTTCCTAGAAGGAGCGGGGCTATGGGAAAAGGGTTGCACAGTGGCGATGCCTTGGTTCGCCATGGAGAACAAACCTGCAAACCTTTTCAAGCCCAAACTCCAGGGTGACGGGCATTTGCGTTATACAGGAGGGGGATTGTATGAAGATGGTGCTTACCCTCACCCATTGCAGGGGAGACAATGAAAACTCTGTATTGGGAGCGAATAAACAGTTTACTGTCACTGAAACTGCACTAGTCAGCTTGCAGCCCAAAGGTTAACAGTTTTAGCTTTATTTTTTCACTTGCGTTTCAGGACCATAACTAAAAAGCCCCACCTGGTTTTGAAGTGCTTAAGCTGTAGAACTTTTAGAGTTCTCTCTGCAATCATATGAACAAGGAAAGTCCTTCTAACTTCGAAAGAAAGCTGAGATTCTTGCACAACTGCTTCCCCCCCCGGGAGCTTGTGCCCTAGCCCCCAATCCCAATCCCAACCCCAGTCCACCAAGTACCTTGAGACTTGCAATTAAGTCTGTTGGCAGGATAATTGTGATGGTTGGCAACCCAGTGTCACTGGAGGAACTTCAGCTCCCGCAGCTGACGGATTTGGGCTCCTTCTCTATTTCACATCTGCGCTGATGCAGAGGGCATAGTGTTCCTTCTTTGTATAACAATGTCTTACTTGTACAGAAATCTCAGCTGTGGAATGGGAATGTCTTCTCTGGCCCAGGTTGTGAGCTGTTAAAAATCTGGCAGATCCCATGCTAGAGGTGGCTGCATTTCAGTGGTGGGAAAAGTGATTTTCATATTGTTCTGGCATGGTTCTTGTAAACTGAACTTCTATAACACTTCTCTTTGGGATCCATGGGAGTTTTGCCTTCTCTAGGCCTGTGGTGCAGGGCCATCAGTTTGTAAAACACTAAAAGAATGACTGAGAGGAATGTTGTAACGAGGTTTGTTTGTCAGAGAACTTTTTTTTTGTCCTTATCTTTGGTTTCCCTTGAGATAATCAGAGTTGACTTTTGCCTCTCACATTTGAGTCTTTTTCAAAACGAGCTGTGCTCAGTGGGACACAACTCACTTGTACAGTTATGCCACCGACGTGCATTTTTGATACATTTGCATGTACAAATGGTTATTTCATTACGATTTTCTTCTGTAATTGATAACGACTTTGCTAATTAGGTGTGCCACTGGGTGCAATTTAAAATCAGGTCCTTTCCAAGGCTGAAGCTAACGTTCAGCATGCAAACTTCATAAATCAACTTCAGCAGCTCTTTGCCCCCCCATCCTGCACCTGTGGGCACTTATTTCTGCTTGCCACACTGTGGGCCCACGTAGCTGTCTGTGTGGCTACACAGGAAACTGGTAGAGGAAACTAATGCAAGTGAAAGAGAATTCAGAAAACGAAAATGGTTATTTTTCAGCAGGATCAGTTCCCTGACCTGCTTCATTGCACAGTCCCATGAACAGCTGTGCTGGACAGTACAGAAGGTGGTGCAAAGGTGGGACAAGATGGCCAAGGCTTCCTCTGCTGCTGCCTAGGAAAACACAGCCTGAGTTGCTTCTTGGATGTTCCCATGATTTATCTCTGATGGTCTGTTTGCAAAGTCTTTTCCAAGGAAAGATCTCACCATCAATGACCTAACAGAACATCAGAAGCAAGTATTAACACACCTGGATGTGTCTGAGGGCTGCAGAACAGCCTGCTCTGGGCCCTCAACAGTCTCTGGCAGAACAAGGGAGATGAAGACCCTGTGGCAGCCAGTTTCCTCTGGCTCTTGCTTGTACAAGTTAGACCATCAGTGCCATTAAGAACAGGTTGTCCTGTAGTGGTGGCACACAGTAATTTTCCAGCTGCTGTGTGATATCTACAGCACAATCTTGCAAGATCTCGTGGGAAAGCCATCGAGCTTTTGCACTCTGTCTTGTCCCTCTTATACAGTTGCAGTGAGAAGCTGAGTTTTTGCTGGTATAATAATAATACTAAAAAAAAAAAAATAAACCCAAAGGAAATTAAACCACAAACAACTATATTCAAAAAACAAAGAGTCTGGCTGGTGCCCAAGAAAACAAGGAAATTTAAAGATAAAGCAAACTGTCCTTATTTCACCCCGTTGCGCCTGGGGATGGCTGGGGTTTCCAAAGAAGGCAAGCCATGGCATGCCCTGCTCTGCTGGGGAGCGGCCAGTAAAGGGCCAAGTCCTCCCAGCACGCGAGCTGGACTTTCTGCCCGACTCCTTAATGGGAAAGTCATGCGGCAACGTTGAAACCCAGACGTTTAAATCTAAAAGCCCTCCTAGCCATGTGTGCGGCTGGGATGCATTAGGACTAAATGAAGCCCGGACTCGCTGACAGGACGTGGAATAGGGGAAGACTCAAATGGGATGCACTTCCCTTGAACTTGCTAATGGGACTCCAGCTCCCCGGGACTTCTGCCTGGCCAAGGAGGAGTGGTGACTAGCCAACCTACGCCAGGGGGTGCTGGTCACAGTGCAGGAAGGGTGGACTGTCAATCATCTAAAAGCTGATGTCTGAAAATCAGGAGGCTCTGGAGTAGTCAAGAATTCAGCTTTGATGCCCTGCCAAGTCAAAGGGAGGAAAACGGAAAGTGGCAATGCTCATCCTGTGGCACCACCACGGCTCACATCAGTGGACGGCCTGGCCTGGTCTCCAAAACTCAAGTGAGGGCTAACGGCAAGACAACCTGCTCAAGCCTAGAGAGTCACCTCTGCTCACATTCAGCTGGAACTGGCCTGCAGTACCCAAAGGGCAGGCAGGGCAGTGGGGAGAGAATTAGTAAGGAACAAAATCCCAAATAAAGCAATCCACTTTGCATGACCATTTGTTAAGCAAATACTCGACTTGATTAGTGTATTTGCTGGTTTCATTATGACAATCCTTGGCAGCAGTCTGTGCTTGCAGTCCATGTTAATGGCCCCTTTCAACCTTGTAATGTCTTGGAAGAGCAAGTTGGCCTTTGTAATTTTTATTCTTTTGTGATACCGGTTTTACTACTAGCACAGGCCTCCAGAGAAGCTACCTTTTATAATTTCTATTCATAATTCATTAATATTTAGCAAAATCTATTTTATGTAGTCTTTGAATATCAAAGGATTTCCTCTATCCTCCTTCTGAGCCTACGTGACCCTGGTGAACGCCTGCACTTTAATTCACAGTGAAATTAAAAGGTATAGGCGGTGGCCTTAATGTGAAGATGTGCCAAATGACTGGGAAACAATATACCATACCCCTATCTGTGACATCTGCATCCCTGAGAGTGCTTCTTGCAGGTGCGTGTCCTATTACAGAGTAAAATGCACACATCTGATTTAGATGTTCACTTTGCTTGCTGAAATCGTATTAAACAAATGAGCTGCATGCTTTTTTTCTTTTCTTTTCTCACTGTCACATAAATTTAGGCTCTGCTAATTCCCCTGTACTCGCTTGGACCCCATCAATATTTTCTATCATAGTAGTGGAACTCTATTTTCTACCATAGAAAGTGAAAGGCAAGCAATAAAGCCACTGAATAAAACCAATCCTTTCAAACCTGCTATGTCTTAAAGACAGAAATTGTTTCCAAGTGATCAGAACATTTTGCTGACTTTTCTCTTTGGTACAGTACACCCTTTTCTACTCCAGGAATCAGAGATGGATTCAGGTCTAAGAGCTGACTTCATTTATAACCACATTTATTAAAGACAATTGGGCGCAAAGGCTACTATCTCCTTGCAACTCCATTGGCAGAGCCAGATGCCCTGAAATCCTAAGGTTTTTGGCAGTTTGCAGGGGAGCTGGGAACCTAGAGGCCAGCTCCAAGGGAGCATTCATTGCTTTGAAAAACCAAGCTCCCTTCTAGGTTGCCAGCCAAGAACTACTGGGGAACCTTGACTCCCCAGTGGGGTGGGAACACGGGGAGCTGAATTGGGCCTCCCACGTCCCAGCTGACAGCCTTAATTTCAGACCTGTTGATTATTCTGGGGTCTGGCTTTCTTTTTTGACATGCAACACTTCAAAAGGTCTCAGTTTCAACTTAACATGAATGAGGGAAATTTGTGGAAGCTTGAAAAAACTTGGCAGGATGGAAAAGCTCTTTCTCACCCATCTAAAGTCTTCTGTTTTCTCCTGGATGAGAGTAGTGGTTTTCAAGCTTATCTAAATTTTTCCCAGTGGAAATGGAGACTCCTGCACAGTGAAGTCATGAGAATAGCTTGCTTTTCTCAGTCATCTTTTGTTGAGCCTTCAGAAGTTGTACACAGACCTCCCTGCGCTGGATACTGTTGAACAAGAGGGACAAATGCTAATATCCAGTATGGGGACTCCTATGTTCAGTTCCTCCCAGAGGGACTCTTTTACTGTGCTCTTCAAATGTCTAGATAAAGTTATTGGCAGATATTTAAAACTACACCGTTTCTTATTTTGGCTTTAATGAATAAATACACCTACCAGTACCAGCAGAATCTGTAACACCATTTCAGAGCCTCATTATTTGAGATGCTGATGTCCAGACACCTACCGGTTCTCACCAGCTGCTATATGAGAATGCCTTTTCCATCTATTCCTAGTCATATGATTCACCAAAAGAGTGTAGTGCTGTCCAAGCCATTTGGCAATTGGGTCCTACTACATATTTTTCAGGGGTCAGGTCACGATGCAGGAAACTATTACAGAGTTAGTTTGAACTGGATACACACACAGATAACGCTGCTAAAAAGTACTTCCTCTTGAAAGTACTTGTGTCCGGTGCCACTCTTTGATAGATAGTTTACAGGCTGAACTTTCTCAAAGGAAGCCTCCTTCCAAGCCCAGTCTATGTATGGAAGCTGGTATGGAGTCCTCGCTGGAGATGACTCAGTAGGGAGGCAAGCACAACTGTGCTTATCACATTCATACAAACAAACCTGCTGCTACTACTTGCTAGCTAACCAGCCTGTCAGCACACGTCTCAAGTCCATTTCCAAAAAAAGAGAAGAACAGACAAGATGAGATCTTCGCATCTGTTTTACCCTGACATGAATACAACTGCCCAGCTCCAGTGTGTAAACTCTCTGCTTTGAGCCGGGGCTTCAATTCACTTCATTTGTGGCTCTGACTCACCATCACGCAGTGCCTGACCGCCTCTACAACTGTGGGGCTGTCTGGTTGGGGTAGGATTAGGCAGCCACAGGTGGCACCACCTGCTGCAAAGCCCTCCCGCCTGGGTTTTCTTTGCTAATGACTCCTAGACATTTAAGAGCCCGCTCAGTTGCTGAAAGGGAAGTGGCCAAGGGGACGATGGGCTCCTTGTAGCTGTTCAACAGTATCACTTGGCTTTGCCATTGACTGGCATTTGGCATAGCATGTTGGGCTGGATGCAAATGGTGCAAGCAGTTAGCTGTGCCTCTCCAGAAAGGTGCCAGGAAGAGTTACAGGTCTATGTTGGTCTATAACACAAAGTGTAGCTTTCTCTGTGCCACAAACCCCACCCTTCAGATGGTGATGTGAACTACTGCAGGTTCTGTCATAGCCACTACGGGTCAATGGTGTTGGGCTGCTGCTTTTCTTTATTCCCGTGCTTTCCTTATTGCGCTTTCTGCTCATTTGGATGAAATGTCTAATTAAGTATATTTCTTGTAGGAGAGCCTAGAGCCTCACTAGAGCAAAGATGCTGCACACTAAAAGTGCTGCCTTGCTACCTTTGCCTGCAGCCTAAGGACAAATCCAGTGGAGCCATCTATTGATAAAGCCACTAACAGGTGCCATTGTCACTATCGTTGCTTACCACAAGTCCCAGGCCCATTTTCATAGATCATAGAATCACAGAATCATAGAATGGTTAGAGTTGGAAGGGACCTTAAATATCATTGAGTTCCAACCCCCCTGCTGTGGGCAGGGACACCTCCACTAGAGCAGGTTGCTCAAAGCCCCATCCAGCCTGGTCTTGAACACTTTCAGGGATGGGGCATCCACAACTTCCCTGGGCAACCTGTTCCAGTGCTTCACCACCCTCACAGGAAAGAATTTCTTCCTAATATCTAATCTAAATCTCCCCTCTTCCAATTTAAAACCATTACCCCTTGTCCTGTCACTACACTTCCTGACAAATTTTGAGCAAGGAAACTGGCTGTGGAGTCCAGTCCTCCCAGGTGACATATCCAGAAACTGCAGCTCTGATGTCATTATCTGTCATAACCTGCAGCATCTTCTGTCATGGTAGATGGGAATCAATAACGGCATTTATCAAAATCAAAATAAGTCCCATGGGGAGGCTAATCCAAAGTCTTAGAGTTTCATTACAAACTTCACCTCTCTGCACCCTCTCCCCTGCAATACCTCAAAGCGTACAAGCGATGGGAGATCCCTAAACAGGTGCCCTGAACCCTACACCTTACCTGCCTGACTGAATCTTGGTGTTCAGAGGATTGCTATGTGAACCTTTAATTTTTATTTTGATGCAGCTTCTTTGTATTTTTTAACAGGGGCCCCACCGTCTCATGCAAATGAATGCTGTATGCTTGCATCCTGTTCTGATCCATAGGCATGTGCTGTATAGTTTGGCTTTAATACCAAATAAAGTAAGTAATTACAGAAATCAAAGTGCATGCGCCATCCTCTATCGCATGCAAAAGAGGTCACTACCACAGCTACCTGTCTTCTCAGGTCAGGCCAAACTATGAGCAAAGTCAGAAAGCCTCATACCTGTAGTCAGATCACAAAGCAAAGCACAAAATCTGTTCTAGTATATGACTGATCTCATCCCTTGTACTGTGCCATCCCACAGTGCCAAGATTAAACCCATTAAACCAAGATTAAACTCTCTGCTGGTGGTGACAAGGGCTCTTTGGGAGGAGGACATGAGGAGATCCATAGACTACAAACAACTGAGAGTCCAATCTAGCTCCAGGGAACTGAGAAGCAGGAGTCCCTCAGACTTCACTTTGAACAGGACTGACTGATAAATTTATCTATATTTATAACTTCAAGCTTCACTGTCAATTAAACGGAAGTTCCAGTGACTTTCACTCTACGGCCACAAAATGCGAAGACTTTTCTAGTGTACATGTGCACACACACACTAGTGGGAAACACTGTAGGTACAATTTTTGTATCTAGTCCAAGATAAGCAAGGGTTTGAAATTTTCGGAGGGCAATGTATATTCATTTACAAATTCCAGAGGCTCCTAAAATTTTGAATATTTAGAAATCATTGTAACGCCAAAGTCCTTGTCAGAATGAACAATCCGGCATCATTCTTCAGAGTCCGTACAGTTTACTTAGGAATCGATTTGATTTCAGGTGAGCCAACTGAGACCAAACGAATTTCATCAGAACCTCACTTCTTCCTTTTAAATGATTACATGTTGTTGGCAATAATGACCACAACTGCTGTGTTCCCTACAAGTCCATTTCTAAACACAAGGACATTTTCATTTACTAGCACACCTGTTTGTGTGAGTCTAGACATAGCTTCATCTTTGGGGCTATTTTTCAGTTTTCTTCATTCCCCGAGAGCACATCCTGCAGCAAATGCTCAAAAACTAAAAATGGGATGACATTAAAATCCTCAGATTCATTTACTCCTCTAAATATCATGCGGTGGAAAGACGAGACAGATTTTCTTGCCTCTGGCCTAGTCCTCTCTTTCTGATCTGAAGATGTCGGCATCGCTAAAGCATCTTGGCTTGACATTTGCTTTATCTCTTGTTTACAAAGATACTGTTCTGAATAGCACTTTCTTTTTTGTGGTACCAAACGGCTGCATATTAAAAGGGAAAAATACCAGTGGAATAGACATTTGTCTTTTCTGAAAAACAACAAACAGAACTAAATGCTGACCTACAGCCTCCAGACTGTAGCCAGACTACAGCCTCCTACTCCTGCCTAGTAGACTAGTTGTCCCAAGCTGTAGAATAGCCATCCTTTCTGTAGCCACCGTCTCAAAATTCCCATGCATTCACACACTGGCATATCAAAAAACCTTGTTCACTTCAGTGCTGATTCATCAGATTACTCAAAAATACCCAATGCCAATTAATGAAAATTTTGACAATATTTGTAGCCCTTGATTCAGCTATTCACTTTCTTCTGCTGGTATGTACAAGTTCTCATAGTTGTCTGTACTTTAGGTTTTTTAAGAGTTCCACTACATTAAAGTTGACAACTAATGTCATTGAGGGAGGCAAGAGGAACAAGAAAAGGTTTCTGCTATGACACAGCAGATCTAACTGCACAGAAACAATGACTGACTTTTGAGTGCCCATATCATCAATGCTACATTGACATATTAATGTTCTTTCTTAAAAACATAGAGTTAAAAATGAAAGCTTCCTTAAAACCCTAGCCATCCCTCTGCTATCTTGTAGTTCAAACCACAAGAAGTCAGGAAAGGAATACTTTGAGTTATGCAGCTTAATACAGCTATGTTGCAAACCTGATATCAATCAGATTTAAAAAGTCAAGCACGAGTCTTTTTTTGTTGTTGTTGTTCTGCCTTTATTTATGAACCTGGAACTTTCCTAAAGTCAGGTGGCAATCTCTTTTTTTTTCTGAAGGACCTCATTAGGGCCACCTCTTTAATCAGAAATGGCTGCACAGGAGCTCCTGATTGTGCAAGTACCCAGTGGTTAAAGCACCCACTGAGAAGGGGTCAGTTGTTTTCTTTGCCCAAGGAATGGAAACTCACATCTCTGGTGATGACTGCTCTCACAGCTGGGAAAGAAATTGTGCCCCCACTGACTCCAGCTAAATGCATCTTTCATTGCTAGAAGTCATGTGGTGTAGGCTGAGCAGAAAGGCTGGGAATGACCTTACACTCTCAGGATAGCCCAGTGAGTGTGACACTTGCAGGGGAGAAATATATGCCTGACCTCCCACAGATACCCTCTACCCGAAGGAATATGGTCATTGTTAAAGCAGGACTCATGCCACCACTGTCACCCTCTGGGCTCTGAAGGAAAGCCACACTGACCACAGCTTTTCATACAGAGCATCATTCAATGGGCTTGCTCAGAGATTGCTGAATGAATCGAGCCATTTGTGTGAAATATGTCAAAAAATGCCACAACTGTGGTCATGATAGGGCTTAACTGAGACAGGCACTGAGCAGCACAGTCCTGTCAAGACGGAGGTACTGCTGGGCACACCCCAAAGCACAGATGTAAGTACATTTGTACACTTCTGTGTACAAAGCTGTGGGTGCTGGATCTAAGTTTTGCTTGGGAGGCAGTGAAGTCTTATTTTGGGTGCCTAAAGCCTTTTATAATTCTAGATAGGCCAACAGAAAGCCCATTTAAATCCACAGAAATACCTTTGTCAATTACACGGTTGGGCTGCTAGTGCTACTGTCAGGGCTAGAGCGGCCCAAGTATTGTGTATCAAGGAATCATAGAATCATAGAATGGTTAGAGTTGGAAGGGACCTTCAAGATCATCAAGTTCCAATCCCCCTGCCATGGGCAGGGACACCTCCACTAGAGCAGATTGCTCAAAGCCCCATCCAGCCTGGTCTTGAACACTTCCAGGGCTGGGGCATCCACAACTTCCCTGGGCAACCTGTTCCAGTGCTTCACCACCCTCACAGGAAAGAATTTCTTCCTAATATCTAATCTAAATCTCCCCTCTAAGGAAGGAATCTGAGACAGAGATAGACTACTGGAACCGCTCCCTGCCTTCCCTGTGACAGGCGCAACAGGTAGACAGGACACACGGTACGGAGGATTCCCTACCCTCTCTCCACCTGGCTGAACATGGCACCCTGAACGAGGCTCTGCAAGTGGAACTGAACAATGATGAAGAGGATGGTTCATCTAGCTTAGAGGTGTCATTGAGGGTAGGTTGGCATACACTGTGCATCAAAACTGCTTCCATAAAGCAAAAAAGACTGGTCATTGTCATAGAAGACCCTCTTCTGAGGGGAACAGAAGGACCGATATGCAGACCAGACCTACTTCTTAGAGAAGTCTGCAGCCTCCCTGGGGCCCAGGTTAAAGATGTGTAGAGAAAGCTTCCTAATCTTATGCGGCCCTCAGATTATTATCCACTATTGATTTTTCAGGCAGGTAGTGATGAAGTTGCTACAAGAAGCCCGGGGTCTTAGGATGAGCGGTTAAGAGATCATGAGCACATATATTGTTCTCCTGTATCCTTCCAGGGATTGCAGGGAATCATGAAGGAAGAAAGAGGAAGACCCAGCAGATCTATATCTGGCTTTGATCCTAGTGTCAGTGGTGGTATTTTGGGGATTTTGATCACGGGTTGGTCTACACAACACTAGGCCTGCTTATGACAGAGTACACCTGTCTCAAAAGGGAAAAGGGACCTTTGTGCGGGAGTTAGCAGGCCTCATCAAAAGAGTTTTAAACTACATTTGAAGGGGGAAAGGGATAAAAGCAGCCTCGCTAGAGATAAGCCTGGCTGTGGCACATCGATGTTTGCGGGACCTGCTTAGTGGATGAAGGAAAGGCTGTGTATGTTCTTTAGCTGGAATTTAGTGAAGACTTTGATGCTGTTTCTCACAGCATTCTCCTGGAGAAACAGGCTGCTCATGGCTTGGACGGGTATACTCTTCACTGGGTAAAAAACTGTCTGGACAGGCAAGACTGAAGAGTTGTGGTGAATGGAGTTAAATCCAGTTGGCAGCTGGTCACAAGTAGCTCAGTACTGGGTCCAGTTCTGGTTAATATATTTATCAATGATCTGGATGAGGGGATTGAGTGCACCCTCAGTAAGCTTGCAGATGACACCAAGTTGGGTGGGAGTGTTGATATGCTTGAGGGTAGAAAGGCTTTGCAGAGGGATCTGGACAGGCTGGATTGATGGGTCAAGGCCAATTGTATGAGGTTCACCATGGCCAAGTGCCGGGTCCTGCACTTGGGTGACAGCAAACCCATGCAGCGCCACAGGCTTGGGGAAGAGTGGCTGGAGAGCTGCCTGGCAGAAAAGGATCTGGGGGTGTTGGTCAGCAACAGGCTGAATACGAGCCAGCAGTGTGCCCAGATGGCCAAGAAGGCCAACAGCACCCTGGCTTGTATCAGAAATAGTGTGGCCAGCAGGACTAGGGAAGTGATTGTCCCCCTGTACTCAGCACTGGCGAGGCCGCATTTTGAATATTACGGTCAATTTTGGGCCCCTCACTATATATCCAAATATATATATCCAAAGAAGAGCAACAAAGCTGGTGAAGGGTCTAGAGAACAAGTCTTATAAGGAGCAGTTGAGGGAACTGAGGTTGCTTTAGTCCGGAGAAAAGGAGGCTGAGGGGAGACCTTATCGCTCTCTTGCAAATACCTGAAAGGAAGTTGTAGTGCAGTGGATGTCGGTTTCTTTTCCCAAGTAGCAAGTGATAAAAGGAAAGGAAATGGCCTCAAGTTGGGCCAGGGGAGGTTTAGATTGGATATTAGGATTATTTTTTTCACTGAAAAGGTTATCAAACATAGAACAGACTGCCCAGGGAAGTAGTGGAATTGTCATCCCTGGAGGTATTTAAAAGATGTGTAAATGCAGCACTTGGGACGTATCACTTGCCCAGAGAAGTTGTGGATGTCCCATCCCTAGCAGTGTTCAAGGCCAGGCTGGATGGGGCTTTGAGCAACCTGCTCTAGTGGAGGTGTCCCTGCCCGTGGCAGGGGGGTTGGAACTCAATGATCTTTAAGGTCCCTTCCAACTCTAACCATTCTATGATTCTGTGATTCTATGATTGGGAACATGGTTTAGTGGTGGATTTGGCAGTGTTAGGTTTACAGTTGGACTCAATGATCTCAAAGGTCTTAAATGAATCTATGAACTTAAATGAATCTATGAATCTATGATTCTATGATTCCGAGTGCTTAGACAAATGCAGGAGTCCCAAACACAGCATCCACACCACCGGCAGCAACGGCAGCAGCAGCCTCCTTTGATTTCTAGAATGTTCATTCGCCCTCCTACTTTCCATATCCCAGATTCCAGTCAGCCCATATAACCCCCCTTCTGCACAACTCCCTGCAAACCAGAGCTCTAAATGCACACCCTTATCTCCCCAGCCATGAGTATCTCATTGCTCTCTCCAACCATGTTCTCACACACCTAAAGCACATGGCATCTCTCAAACCTCTGCTGCGGTCCTGCCTTTCATACAAGGGTTCATATTGTCGCTCTTGGAAAGAACAGCACTAGCATTGGCAGCAGCGAACCAGATAGGTGCTCAGATGCCAGAAAACATTTTATATTTGTGCATTCCCTTAAAACTTGCGAATCAGCAGAGTTGGAAGTGTTTGCTACCCTTCCCTAACCCGGCCCTAAGAAGTGGTTTATGTACTCATTAGTGAGATGGCAATCACGGGATGGGACTCCCAGGGCTAATGATGAAACCACCCCCAGGATCAAATGGTACCAGCTGTCCAACAGTGCCCAGCAACACTCACCCAGGAGTGCAAGGCAGTAAACGGCAAGCACTGTGTTCAACCAGAATTAAAGAGCTGATGTAGACACGTTGATATATCCAGCCACTAATACTGGATAAATTCGTTGTAATGCCTTGTAAAAATCTGTTTGTCACTTCCAGATGGTCGTGCTTGTAGCTAGTTGCTGAGCTTGGGGGGCTCAGATGTAAGTAATTAACATCCTAGCCCTGTTAACATTCCACTTTCATTCTGATGAAGCATCACATGGTAAAGCAGACAACAATGAAAAGCATGTCCATTTTCAAATTGTTTAAATATATTAATCATACAAGCCAGGATGGATTTTAATTAATCATTTTTTAACTTGTGTATGGGGGGAGGGATTAGCTGACAGAACTGTGCAATGTCACTGCCAAAAGTCCTGGCTCTTTTAATAACTGTGTATGAAATTAGAGGAAAAAAAATCTTTAGCTTGGGGACCAGACCAAAATGTATTTTTACAGCTGCCAAGGTTCTCATTGAAGATATAAACCAGAATCTAAAGGGATCCTGTGTATGTGTGTGCTGCATTAAGATATCCCACTTACAACAGCACTAACATTAGTTTTGTCGGAGGCTGAATGGTGGAAGGGGAGGGCGAGGGCTTGGCAGTGGCTGCACTCTGGCCAGCGCTGTGTTAAGACATCCAAACAAAATCATTTAGGGAGAAAAGTTTCACGCCACAAGTTGCTGTTCTATTTAGCAGGCGCATAATGGCTATGAAGGGGCTGGATTCCCTCCTGTGTTCCTCAGGTGGTGGACGATGCTGGGGCTGGCCTGCAAGGAGGTGCTTCTCCTGTGAGCAAGCACAGGGACACGCTGTGGTCTCTCAGTATCTGCCTCCCCCTTCCCACCTTACCCCAGTCAGTGCAGGTCAGGTGAAGGGATAGATGAGCTCTGCTGCAGCAATCCTCTCTCTATGCTATAAAATCTTTTAAGGAGTCTCTTCTACCCCTACAGTGTCCAAAGAACAGTCTTTTGGTTGGTTGCAAAATGAGTGGGCAGTCAGGAGGTCAGGCATAGGATAAAATTTGTCTCACCACTTGGCTGGTGGGCTGCTGCAAGTTCAGTTTCAAGGGCTACAGGGAAACAGTGCAAAACCGAAACAGAGAGCGCTCTGTTCATACTATTGCTAACTGAAAGCCAAATATTTAATGCCATACCCAAACGCATGATCTGGAAGTGACTTTGGGCTGGTGAGAGCTGCCAGATTGCTAGCACTGGGGTCTGAAGCATCTTCTAAAGACTCAGCAACCCCCCTGCACCTGAAGGTGGGGATTCATAGTCAGCTTATGCTGAGATAAAACTGTGGCAAAACAGAAGGAGGCTGTCCTGCCTTAGACCATGACACAGCACCCTAAATAATGTCATGTCCTCTGAGGCCAGTGTGCTTGCAGGTTGGGAACCTTGGTGAACAGAATGGCAGGCTCAGTAACGCAATAAAGGTTCCCGTCTCTTGCCCAGTCGAACCTGAGGAGCTGTTCTCTGAGTGATGTTCCCCCCAATATTTACCAACTGTGTTATTTTTGTGTAGACTATTGTTGACCGTCCTAGCCCTGTGGTCCCCAATGCAAAACAGAAGATGGCCATCACTCTCTTAGACCACACTGATTCTGATCAAAATTACCGAAGCCGGTATCACATACGCAGGAGAGTTACCTGCTGAAACTGATGCAGGCATTAACAGTGGAAATACCTTAAAGTCTTGAAGCTATTTGTCTTTTAGTAGCTGGACTTGATGCATTAACCTATTGCTCAGAGGTCTCTCATCAGGTGGGAATGATTTTCAGGCACTAACATTTTGTCCAAATCCAAACTTAATTGAAAGATCTGACTTTCTATGGTCCATCCAAACACCTCCACCTATAGAGCGAATTTTCTTTTATTGAAGCATTTTCTTTCTTAGGGGCCATATTTCCTTTTCATTCTGCCATACAAGCTACAAGAATGATCAAAGTCTTAAACAGAATCCCAGCTGAAAGTGGTTACAAGAAACTGGAGATAATAAAACAAATATTGTAAGACCCCTAATATGAGCAAATCATAAAAAATGAGCAATCGGGAAACATCTTTGCAAGTCCTCTTTTAAGTTCATTTAGTACATCTATTACATGAGCTCTGAAGATCTAATGTCATAATTTTCCAAAAGTAGCATAATGCTGTTTCCACTTAGAGATTTTTAGTAAATTTTGCAAATAAACAAATTGCTTTATGACATGTATTAAATTCAAACTGAACAAGACAAAGATACCAGAGCAAAACAAAGTATACAGTAAAAGAATAGTCACAGATTATAAATCACAATTTATAAATCACATATTATAAATTATAATTGTCCTTCAAAATCTTCCACCAAGACTTTTGATTTTCTTTTCTGATGCTGATGGGATGGCCTAATCCATGTTCAAATTGTCACCTGGCACTTTTAATAAATTCTTAAGATGAATGGAAAAAAAAAAATTAGTTTTTTCTATTAAGTATGTTAGAAAATGCTATGCAACATGTGAAATATACCCTTTCGGATGAATGGAAATCAAATGTCGCCCTGTTCCTTTGCAGTCTATTTCTCCTACTTTTAACAAAAAAGTTCAAAGAAATATGAAACGGCTCTGGGAGGGCAACCAGTATTGTAACATATTTTCCTGGAGAAAGGAATAATTCGGATTTTTTTTCTGCAGATTGAATCTGAAGCACATTTGAAAAATGGTCAGGAGCCATATGTCTGAAATCTTCAAGGAATATTGAGGCTAACGGGCTAAATGTCTGCCGCTGAGATGCTCTAGAGGATGCAGATTGGCTAAATGATGTCCAGCCTTTGAAAACCTGGATATACTCCAACTTGGTGCTTGGAGAAAAGCGCCTTAATGAGCCTTTGGTATCTGCATTTATTGTTCAACAAAACATCTTGAGCTGGGTAAAAGATGGATGTAATTTGTGAGGATCTAAACCTAAGGCAGCAGCTCTTGCCCTTATATGCGCTGCTTCAAAGGCTTCCTGTGAAGCCTTGAAGATCAAGGAAAAGGGAAAGATCAAGGAGAAGGGAATGAACTATCTCAGCCTGACCTGCCCTTTGGCCAGGCTGTCTGGGGAGGTGGCACGTGGGGGCTTTTAAGCCATTCTGCTATCAAACCCAGCAAGGGAGCATGAGGTCCATGGACCCACAAGTTTGGGTGGTATCGCTTCAGCCTCTGTCAGCCTCATCAGCTGTACCATCATGGGGACTGTAGGATTTGGGAGGTCGCATGCTGCTCCCACTGGGGGGTTGCAGTCTTTCTCTTCTACTCACTAAAAAGGGAAAGGGGGAAAGGTCCTTGAAGGTTTACCTCTTTTTTATTGTCTTGACTGGAAGGGAATGCCCAACTACTAAGTGAAAACATAGGGCAGGACTCAGGACTAAGAAATAACTTGGAAGGATTCAGTTTAGGACAACTTTCTGGAAGCCCTCAGCTCTATCAATTTGCAAACTATGAAAGCAAATAGCAAAAAAAAAAAAAAAAAAAAGTTGAAAAATGTTGTCCATTGCCTGCTTGACTTTAATGCAGTCTGCAAAGGGTCTTTTTAATCCCAACAGCAGAGCCTCACCACTGCTGGCAGTCCCAGCTGTGTTCCTGCTGCCAGGGGGACAACAGGGGAAAAGATGTAAAGCTACTGAATGGCATAGGGAATTTTCAGTCGAATCCCCTGAAAGATGATTAGCTGGAACACATCACAGACTCAGCCAATACCTAAAATTCCCATCAGGCTGGATTTCATGATAAGACGGTCACCTTGAGAGGTGACAGACTCAACAGCTTCATGAAGTCGTAAGAGATTTTTAGAAAGTATTGTTAAGCCTCGGTGACGACAAACACGGAAACAAAAGAGACGGCTCTGCTCATGTCTCAGATAGTCTTGCCTCCAAGAGTACACAGCTCCGGACTACCTTAAATGTCTTCTGAGTGTGCTGTTATTTGTTTCTATTTTGCTTCACAATTGCCCCCAAAGTGAAAAGTACTTCAGATAAAACAGAAAAACTGATTAGCAAGTTCTACCAAGTGTGCAATATCCAGCCTCCTGAATCTGGACCAAGCCGAGAAACGCAATGGAAATTTTTACTGTGTATGAAAACGGTTATTGTCACAACTTCAAAGCTACTCAACCAGTTTTCTGCATACTTAATCTGCTTTTTACATTTCACTAGTATACGCAAAATATATTGCCAGTATGTCCAACCTTTACAATAAACATGCAGTGTTTTTGTTGGCATCTAAGGCATCTTTGCTTGTTTGCTTTTTGAAGCATAAGTGAACCACGCCAGTTTTCCTGATACTCGAAAATGAACAGAATGGACACTTTTGATCCAATAAAATATCCTTGAGACATTTATGAGCAATGTGTAAAATGCTGTGTACATAGATGATAGAATGGAAATTGCATTCAGTTTTCATTGGTGTGATTTGCTGGTGCTCAGCCATAATAAAACATCTTTAGTCAGCTTTGATGGAAGACGCAAGTCTATTACTCTGATGGAGTCCATGGGAATAACAAAAAGCCTTTGTCTCAGGTGTGGAAAGGTCTCCAGCGTCCTTTCTAAACAGCACTGGACCTCTGAACTAAACACACCTCCAGTCTAAAATACTTCATGCAATCATGGAAAATAATGGAAATGAAGGTGCATAGCCAAAAATCCTATCCTGCCCTATGAAAGCATTTTGAGAAAGCTCACTATCTATGGGTAGCACTTACAGGAATCCTGTCATAAAACAAATGAAGTCTGGCCTTATGGTAGCCACAGATGTGCCAGGCATCCTGAAAAGAAAATGAGAGAGAAGGCAAGTTCTGTTTCCTTTAGGCAGGAAACAACAACAGTAAACGATCCAGTACATAGCCGTGCTGTTTCTGGTACCCAAACCGGTTCACTTAAAGCCATTGTGGGTCTCTCTGCCTTCTTCTGCAACTGATAGCCCCTTTGGGTCTTCCTTAAATGAACAAGAAAATCAGTCTGTTGGTTCTCAATCCAGATTTCCTTTCCACAAGGCAAAAGTTAAGAGCTGATCAGGTCATGTAGGCTGTATTTATTGTTCATTGCTGTAGGGGTGGTGAAAAGGAGCACCGGGACAGAGTGAGGAGCTGCCGGGGTAGGTGCTATGCAAGCAGAGGAGAAGGGTGCCTGCCACAGGGTGATGGGGCAGCGCACAGACCTGGGGATTGACACTCTTTTGTGCCCTTGAGGAAAGCCAGCTAGGTCTTGTTAGCATTTGGCCTTAGGAAGAAAGGGTTAATTGCCCCAGTTTTTGCCAGCTGGGGAGGCGCTGAGCCAACAGAAAATTGGGAGGGGAAGCAGGACAACCAGCTCTTTGGAGTGGGAGGGGAAAGAGGCTGCCAGGCCTTGCTGTTTGTATTTGTATTTCTGTTTTAAGTTCTGTTTTGAAATAAAACACATTATTACACCTCTGCAAACTACTGGCTTTTATAAGCCAGCCCTGTGAGACAGCCTACGATCCCGCAGAAACAAGGTCTAGGGGCACATGTAGGAATACAAAGGCAAAAGAAGATAGGCTGTGGTCTCAGCAGCTACTTGTGCTGGCAGGAGTGAGTATCTGCATAAAAGCAAAACTAGGAAAACATCCATTTGATATACTTTCCAAACGGCAGCTTGATTCAAGCAAGATTCTCGTGCTCAGCTCCTTTGTTTCACTCCCACTACTGCTTGTTTTTCAAACTGACTATTTGCTGCAGGAATTTTGTTTTAATTTAGCAGGCAGCTGGAGCTTATTAAATGTGATTTTCTGCAGTAGTATTTTATATCAGTACTCGATAATGGCACACCTGTAAACACCCTCTATAACGAGCACCTTTAGGCGCCCGTGGAATTCGCCTGCTGCAGTTGGCGTGGCGGGGATGCTGGGTAACAACAGCGTGGCAGCTTAAGCCCAAACTTTCTTCAATGCATTTTTCCCCTGCTTCCTAATCTCTCCTGACATAATGTTGAAAGTTATTACTTAGCTGCATAAAGAAAACCATCTGTCAATTATTTACCTGCTTACATGTGGGACCAGGTACCCAGAAGCCGTTACTGCAAGCCAAGGCAAGTGCCCGGCTTCCAAGAAAGCAGAAATCCAATTTCAGTCATCTGATTCAACCATCTACCTAGAGTAAGTCAATAAAAATCTGCTCTCTGTCAGAGAACAACTGAGATTCCTCCAAATACCATTTTTGACATCCAAGTCACGGCTGAGTAGCCCTTAAACTTCTTTTGAGAGCTCTTGGAAAATGAAATTTTTAGCAGCTGTAAGTAAGTATTTAAGTGCACATCTTGCTGAATAGACGAATAGAGATCGTTCATGCTCATCTATGAAGAGTATCCTCCTCGTGTTGTGTAACAAAAATGCTAACATCTGAGCTCCAGTCAGCATCCAGAGTGCTCCTGTCGTAAGTTACAAAATTTACTGCTTCTCCAGTTTTCCTGGCATGAAGATTGAACTCTCCAGAAGCACTCGGTGTCTGCTGAGGTCTGGTCCTGTTGGAGTCACTATGAGTTTATCACTAATTTCAGTGGAACTAGATTCTGAATAGAGGGCTTTGGTTATGTGGGCTTTCACTAAAATACCCATTTTTTTTTTTTTTTCTCTTTTCCATTCTGCAAATAACAGAAAACTGTACCAAAGGTTTTCTGAGACTGCTCAGAAAGACCATCTGGGAAAAAAGTCACTCTTGAAGAAACTTGTGCTTTCCTCTCTCATGACCTGTAGGTAGATTTTTGCCAATGTTACTTCAAACTAGATATTTTCTGCTATGGTTGGGAGACTCACTTGAGGTCTGTGGATTTCTCATTGAGCTCCCTGGAGCTTAAAAAGAGAAACCCAAAACTTCTTGGTTTAGGCTTGCATGCTTGAATTTGCTGTAGCATAGTCTTCAGTGGATGGTGGTCCCCTGGGTTCACAGAATGGAAATAAGACTGAAAGCCAGTATCTGAGACTGCCATTACTTAAAATTAAAAAATATCTTTTGATAAACATTTAAAAATCTGGCTCATTTTGTCAACTTTTTCTGGTTTTGCTGTGACCTTTTCTCCTCTAGTAATTTCTAAGGAGAGGCTAGCAGTCCTGAAACAGAGTTATCCAGATGGCCCTTTACTGACACCCTGGTCCAAGTTCTGTAAATCTGGTCAGTTTGATGGCGGTGCCTTGTTTCAGACTTACTAAAAGAAAAAAAAAAACCAGTCTGATTCCCAAAGAATTTATGTTATATATTAGCAGCAATACTACCAGACGTGGGGAGGGTTAAAACACTTGCTAATAGATAATTCCAGGCATATGTTACTCACTTCCCTGCAGAAGGACTGAAAGCTTGAGGAATACATTTTCCCTGTTCCCCCACTCCCCTCCAACTGGATGGATTAGTAGAACTGCTTCCTTGAATTACTTGCAAATCATAGCAGTTATAACTTGAACTTCCAGAAATAATGTGCTAAAGATTTTGTAGAAGATAAACTCGGATTACATTTGCTGTAAATAGTCAGCATTCACGTAGCAGTGTGTCAGCTACTGGAATAACTGTGTGCTGGCCTTAACTTAGCAGATGATCTTTTCTCTGTGGATGCTCCATCTTTTCAAAAAGAAAAAGGAGAGGAAAATAAACCACACTTAGTGTTGGTTACAGTTAGATCAGTTAGGTCAGCGCTAAGCATTTTTGGAAATCCCAGACAATGGAAGCTAAAATGCTTATTGTGCTGGCTGCGTAGGAAAAATGTGGAACCTATAGAAGCCAGAAGCAAAATGGCCAGCTTAAAGCAGTATTATCAGCATCTGCTTTTCAGTCTTAAATAGAAAGTGCTTTTTAAGGAGGTCTGTTGGGAATACTCCTACAACTAAGTGAACCCATAACAGCGCGCTGATGATGACTAAGTAAATGGAGATGGAGGAGGAGAGCTCAATGGCTCCCAAAGGAGTTGCCATATTTCTTTCCAGGATTTCTTGGACAGAAGTGTATGTCTGAGCTGTTTGTGATGCCTTCATAATGAGTATGGTCCTTGTGAGACCTAGTACGCATCCACTGCTCCAGTGTTTTGGTGTGTGCAATGGGTCCAACACACTCAGCACATCTCAGGCTCAGTGGCTGCACCTGTACTCATAACACAGGGCTAAGCCCTGGCACCTGATCATCCGTACTGTTAAATTTCTACCATGGTGCTGGCTCTGGTTGGGCCAAGTGTTGCCCTCCCAGACAGTAAGTGGGTATGGAAACACTTCCCTGTTTTGGAAGGTGAAATAGGATGGGTGGGACTTGTGCTGAGCCCTTTGGCGTAAGTGCAGGAGAACGGGCCTCGTGCTGTTTTGTTTCATATTAAAAATATGACCACTGTGTACAGCGTCAAAGCTGAACTGGGATGCCTTTTGCTGCTCTACAGGGGGCCTGCCTAAGATATGCAGTGGGGGATGTCCCAGTCAGTTGTACAAAATCTTCAGATTTTCCTGGGACAGAAACTGAAAAGTGGAAGAATTTGCATTTAGGATATTCCAGGATTTATAACTTCCGTTCCGCTACTTTTTATGACAGTTTTGCTGTCACCCTGTGTTGCTCTCACATACAAGATGCTGCACAGTCAATGCAGCAATGAAGAAATCACTGCTTTGCTACAGTTTAAGCATAAACTCTACTTACAGCTCACAGTCCAAGGGTGCTCAGACCTAACCATAGATGCTAGTGAGATCTAGATCCTCTTCTTTTTGGCTCTTAAACCACCTCTCCCATTCAGGACAGGCTTTCTCTAAACCCATTTTGTAGTCGGTTTATAATTTCTTTTTCAGAATAGTTAATTTTTACCTGCAGTGGGAGCAGTTTGACAGCACAGAGGACTACTGTCAGGGGCACACATGCTGCAAATGCCATTGGAGGCAAGTCAGCCCTTTAAAAGACATTTTTAAAATATCATCTCCACAGCTTGTGTGGCCATTTGTTAAAAACAAATGGCATTTGGGGAGTCTGGAAACCAGGAGCAGCCATTAGGTGGATCTAAAATATGTGTCATCTGTTTAGTGTTGTATCCCCTTACGCACTGTCTCTTCTCAGAAGGCCAGTCCCTCGAGATTTGTGAGATCAGAGGGAAACAGGAGACCCATCTGCAACCTGCTGATTAGCGAGTCATCAACAGATTATCTCCTACAAAGGGATGAGGGTAATGGGCTGAGGCCAGCTAAGTGCATATATGGTAGTGAAAGCGCCAGTGCCGCAAAGATGGGAAAGACCAGATGATGTGACTTCTGGGGAGGGCACCTTTAAGTGGACAGAAAAAGAAGGGTCAGATTGTTGGGTGAGTCACTGCAGAATACTTGGCATCAATATCAAATCAATGGGTTCAGCCTGGTCTTGTGGTTTCCTTTCTTTCTGGGCTACAAGCCGGAGGAGCTGGTGGGTGTGCAGTATTTGCAACCGCTTTATTTTCTCTGGGCTAAAAATACTCTGCAAACTTTGGTTTTATTTTCCATTCCTAACAGCTGAGCCCTGGTCTGGAGGGAATGAATGTGTTATCCCACTGTGAAAACATCTAAACAGGTGGAAAGGACAAGGGAGGGTAGAAAGGGAGGGTGGAGAGTCTGGTTTTAGACATAAATTCCATTTCCCTTTTGAAAACAGAGTGAAGGTCCTTTAGGTTTTTTTAAACTAAAACTTGAATTCCCATTCTCATCTATTTGCTTATTTGAAAGAGCTTTGTGTTGGGAGACATCAGGAAGAAAATAGTTGTGGAGACACTGTCAGAGGAAAGGGAAAATCGTGTGTGCTGCTGTTTCAGTCAGACCCAAGCATTCTACCAATAAACTTCATTTTTCACCTGTAACTTTTGTTCTGCCAGCTGGACTCTCCCACACAACTTTGGTAAAGTGCTTTCTTGTCTCTTTTTCTGAGAAAGCTCTTTATGAAAACTACCCTAGCTCGGAGACAGCTCTGTCGCAGTATCTCAATGCTGACTGGTGGTGCTGTTTCTGTAGCCATCTCTGTGCCTCAGCACAAACACAGCTATCGAATAGGCTGAATTATGCTAAATGTTATGTTTTCCATTTTTCAGTATGGAAACATTTTCCATTGAGAAGCATGCTCCTGCCTGGGTAAGACTCTCTTCATCCAAATCCTGTCTGGATTGCAAGTAAGTCTGCAAAGGCAAGGGCTAATGCCCTAATCCATTCTGGTACTGTATGTCTTTATAGAAGCTTTTTCAGAAAAGAAGAATAAGAATAAGGGTCCAGAGACTTGTACTATACAGAATGTAATCAATAAAGTTATTCAAAGTTTTACACAAAAGCACTCACACAGATCATTAGGGCAGAAACTTTAATCCACTGAGGTTTAGAAATGAGGAATTTCTTAAGTAGCACCTGAGATATTTTTTTTTTTTCTCTCCAAGTCTGTAGGGCTTTGTGGACTGTAAATCCTGCCAAAACACTTTTTCAAATAAATATTGGGGAGGAAAAAAAATAAAAGAGGAGTAAAGGGAAGCCCAGCTGAAATCTGACAAACAGCCCCAACATTTCTACCCTTTCAGGGGTCACTGGCTATTGCCCCAAACTCTCTCCCAGGTGATGGAAGTTAGTAAATAATCATAAACAGTGGGGAGGAAAAACGGTGCTGGTGAGAAGAACAAAGCCATGCCGGTTTCACCTTTCCTACAACTCAGTCTTTGGGTAGGCTTTGAATTCCCTTAGACACGCCTCTTACCATTCATACTTTTTCTGCTTATCATCTAAACAAGGGCTGGCTACGCATCCCACCTGCCCCTACTGAAGGACAGGTCGGGGCTGTGTGGACCCTGGATTTGCCTTGCCTATCCAACAGCAGTTTTCTACCTTTCACCAAAGGCAGCTAGACTAGAGGAAGGCCAATGGGTCAAGCACGAAAGGATGGGCACTCTTCCTCTGGCAGGCAAGCACAGCTTGGAGCGTGCTCTTATGGGTGCCGAGTCTTTCTCTGCAAGACCGTTGGTTGGAGTGCGCCGGAGGCAGCCCTGTGGGCCTGCTGCCAGCACAGTAGCACAGATGAGTGATGTGTTGGTCCACCAGCCCAGCCTCAAGACTATGCCTGTGTAGTCCTGCAGGCATAGCCGCAGATCAGGCGTGAGCCCCACAAGTCCCTGCAGCTGCTTTCCAGCTCTTGGCATGAGCATGGCCTGGAAGAGCATCCTGGGGGTGGGTACCAGGCTGAGGTAGTGCAGTGCCACTCGCTGGTGTGCGGCTCTCTGGTGAACACTCTTGGCCAAGGAATTCAGCCACAGAAAGGGCTTTCCTGTGTGACAATTCACCCATGTGACAGTTCAGCTGACACCAGGTATGAATTGTCCTGGTGAGTTGTGGTTCCTCCCACATCTTCTGAAGAATGCGTGAAATTTGGAAGGAAGCAAAGGGATTGCGGAATCCTTGCAAAAGATAGCATTGGGACCATATACTGCTCTTGTGGCAGTTTCTACCAGTGTTATCATTCGTGTGTCTTCTTTGGACCAAAGCAGAGAGAGGACTGAGAGGTGGACTAGCATGTGTGAACTATGCGATAAATGAATGAAAAGACACATCTAGTCTATATGCCATACTTGTACAACCCAGACAGTTTCACATATCACCCATACATAAATTGCACATATTTGCAGTAATGTTGGCATCAGACTGCATGCTCATTTAAGTCATCTGCATTATGCCTGCACAGTAGGTCAGGTGACAGAATAAGAAAGGAGCTGTGGTGTGTGGTCCTCCCCCTCCACCAGAAGAAGATCTGTGTCCGCTACAGCGGAAACTTAGGTATCCCACTGTTGTACAAAAGTGTTTTTTAAATGGCTTGGTGAGGCTGGGTGCATGATCTATACCTCTCTTGGATAGCCATATTAACCCAGGACTTGCAGACTCATTAGTTTTATGTGAGACTAAGCTCACTGAAGGGCTGCTAAAGACCTGTTAGTCCAGCATGATTGAAAATGGCTGATTTAGGCTTGCTTAGGCTGCCATATCTCCTTGATGGTCAGGGAGAACATGTGTTTGAGGTCCTCAGAGGTTGCTTCTGCTTCACGTAAGCCACTGGAGCAAAAGCAAGTTGGCAAGTGAGTGTTCCTGCTTTCAGCAGGTAAACGGAGATTGTTATGATTCATTCAGACTCCGCTACAGAGCACTTTCACTAATGGCCATTAAAATGGCTTCAGAAAAAGTACAGGCAGAACTACTGTTTAGTTATACCAACACCAACAGAGGTATTCTGACTTCATCCTGATTATGAATACTCACACTCAAATACTGAAAACACTGTGAAAACACTGTGGGGCTGATATTCTAGAGAGTACCTGTGAATTAGAGGTCAAGGAAATGCAGTATGGTCAAAGCCTGGTATAACTATTCATTTGGGGACAAACCAGAAGCAAGTGGCTGAGGGAGCAGAATGGAGAAAGATGGCTGGAGAAAGAAAACATGGGGAGGGAAAAAATGATTTTTCTGCCTGACTGCTGGTTTCAAGGCTAAAGAGAAATTATGAAATCAAAGCACCCATTAATTCTAACTATTCAATCTAACTTAGTTTGCTAATGCTGCAAAACCACTGGTTCACTTTTATCTAAAATTGAAAAAGTGTAATTCAAAGCCTGTTCAAAGAGAATAATGAGATAGTCTGAAAGACATTACCTAAAAACCAGTTACAATTATATGCTATCTGTGTGGACTCAAGTTTTTATTAGCTTGCATTTGCCCTCCAGGGCATCAGAGAAAGGCCATCTATTTGTTAGGCTTTGGAGGAGAGTTAAAATCAAGCCATTTTGGACAGGGCTGAGGGCAGGGCTCCCATCTCTCTCTCTGGGATTTCCTAGAGAGGCGTAAGCATGAGTGACATGCAGTGACTTTACCCTGTGCATGTATTGCACCAGTGATTTGCAAATGCATGGCTAGACTTCTCTGGGGTTTGTTGATATCTCTGCATGGGCCGTAGCAGTAGCTCTGACTTGGCTACAAGACTTACTGCAGACAAATGGCCAAAAGTTGTTTTTTTTTTCAGCTGAGCAAGATTTCTGGACAGAAAAACTGGAATCAGACATGAGAGAAGCCAGGGGTAGGGTGCTGCTGTACCTCCTGTTGGTTAAATAACACTTGCTCTCATGTGCTAGTGGCTACCTGATAATCTTGTCTGAGTTGCACATATAACTACTATCAGAGTACTTTACAGCTTGTGTAGAGGCGGTGTAAGGACGTTAAATCCGAGTAAATTCATAATATGTTGGATAGTTGAAAGTTGCTAATTCCTCCTTTCCCATCACAAGCCCAGTCTCTCCCTCTGCAGCTGTGATTTAGTAACGGGGTACTGTTTTGCAGTCTCAGATTACTAAGTCTTTGAGTACAAAATTAAGTCCTTACATAACTCAGTTTAAATTAATGGATTGATTGATACCGATGGTTTGATGTTATTCCGTTAAAGTGTTCTTACAAGGATACAAAAATGTGTCATGGTATGTTTGTTTGTACGCTGTGGAGCATAAATGAAAGAATTGATTGAACGGTTTTATAAAAAAAAGGATAATAATATCTTGGCTGTCAGTACTCTTTGTATCTTTATTGTCTTTGATTCTTTATACTCTTTACTGGCTTTAGTGGACTTTGGATCAGACAGTTACTAATTCATCTTCAAATCTTTATGCAAATGACAGCGGCAAGTTCACTATGTGTGTGAACTCCCTAATCTTCTGGGAATATTTTAAGTTTACATTGTAAACCAAAGACCTAACGGTAAGTTCTGAGGCTACTTCTGCCACCCCTATAAAATAATTTTTTATCAACCATCTGACGTGTTTCCTTGCCAAACTGCTAATATGAGGAAAAGTAGGTTGTGTGTGATGCTGTGTGTAATGTTAGGTAGCCACTGGCAAATGGTTACTTTGAATAATAGACACTATTGTAAGAAAAAAACCACATAAAATGCTGTCCAGCAGAGAATAATAGCTGAAGACTAAAGAAAAGGAGATGGAAAAACTGTTATTTTGATGTCTAGTGCTAACATATCACATGTGAAAAAGAAGTTCAAGGTTCCCCTTATTTGTTCAGGACAAGTAGTGCTGCAGGGTTGGAGTACAGGAGGAGATATGAATCTCTCTGCAGGCTCTCTAGTACTTGAAGATGGTAAATTCTCTGGAAGGAGCTCCTTGCAAAAAAAGTTTTAAGAAAGAAGGTGCAGAAGCAACGACTCTAGTCTGGATTAAGATCCAGACAAAGCTTAAGGTTTGGGGACTGGAACTCGATGACCTTTAAGGTCCCTCCCAACCCGAACCATTCTATGATTCTACGATAAGGTCCATAGTAATTAAAGACAACTCTTCTAGCAGAGCTTTGCAGGTGACAAGAAAGGTTGTCGCGGTCCTGTCACCATGCTGAGCTGAAGTCTTACATGCTCTGGCTAACGTGATCAAATGAATGTTTCTTCTACTCAGTTTTCGCTCCTCTGAAAGTATCGAGCCCCAGTATCTGGGATGAAAGTAGAATTTTTCCTCATTATTATTACAGATTATTATATTTCCCATGCCAGCCACTGGAAACCTGTTTGAAAAGACACAGATCCCCATGGAGCAACAGCCAGAACCTGGATCCCAAAATACCCCTCAAAAGGCTGCATGATGGCAAGTGCTGGGTAATTCTGAAGCACTCCCAAGCCACGACTGTTATTTTTCGCTGCTAAAAGTCATTAAAAATCTCTGAGGAGGAACACAAATAACAGAGATGAAAGCCTAATCTTTGTCAGAGATCCAGACACTGACTGTATTGTAGTTTTAGCACGGGCATGTGTCTGACATAAAATCAAGGAGGCAAATAAAATGGGAGCACTCAATGCGATCGTGCAGAACTGGGATTTAACCCTTTTTCAGCCTAACCAGTTACAGCCTGGAGTGAATAGTGACCGTGTATTTTGTAAAGGAGGAGTTGTTTTTGTTTTTGTTTGAAAAAGAGCATTCAGATCAGCTGAGTTTGAGCCAATACTGAAAACAGAGCTGCCAAATTTATCATTGACCAGAAGATTTGTATGGGGCCAAAGGAGGTTGGTACAGAGAGATTAGAAGCAGATTATCAGCATGCTTTTAGCTTTATCTGTTTCTAGAAGCAAATAATTAGCCTCAGCCACAACCTCAGCTTTAAATAAGATTTTGAATATAAATTATTGGCGTGAAAAGACTGAGAAAAGTTATAGGAACTGTTTCTTCCAGAAGAAATTAATTCCCAGAGGAATTAATTTCAATCAACGTGGTTTCTGTAGCACTGCTACATTTTTGCCAGGGAAAGCCAATTTCAAGGAACTCATTTAGTTCCTTATTTCAAATCCTTTGTGTAACCTGCCTAAAGAGAAAGGGGGGAATATACACAGTTCTGACGTCAGAAACTGGCTCATTTACCTTCTGGAGCTTTGTTACAAAACTGAGAAAATTGCTGGTAATGGCTTTTTTTTTTTTTTTTAGGAGATGAAGTAGGTTGATTCATCCTGGTTTCTGAATTCCACGTGACCCAAAAAACCCAAACGAAGCAGAAGGGACCGGCTCCCAGCACGAGCGCTGTGAAACGTGCGCTGCGTAGCCGGGGCTTATCTCACCCACGGAGAGAGATTGTCACCCAGGGAAATAAGCGTAATGGAATTGAGAACTGGCATTCGTTTGTGCTGGTGTCATGTGCGGTCCTATATGCGGGTCGCTGATAACTTTGGAAATGAAGGGAAAGCCCACGGTTTGTCAGCAATATCCAGGTTTCCTTATGATCTTCTTGAGAGCCTGGATATCGCCTCTTTCGGCTTAAACAGCCTTGTGGAAAACATTACGGGATTCCTCGCAATCATGGGGATATGATTTTAAACTGGTATGTTTACGTGTTTTTTTTAAAGCAATGAAGATTCAAGTAGTTTCCTTATGCCCTGCTCTCTTACATTGCTTTGAAAGCTTCAATTATAGGAATCAAGGACCTTTCTGGTGAGTAGGGAGAAGTTCTTTCTCATATTTGAAAACTTGTATTGGAAAAAATTAGGTTTAACAAAAATATTGTCCCATATCTCAACACAGGCAAGGTGATAAAGGCAAATGAGAAATGAAAGAAAACTGTACACTGGGCTAGACATCACAGACGGTTTTTATAAGACAAAACTGTATGCTGCTGGCACTCACATGCTGAAGAATAAGCAAGCCGGCCTTTTCATCTACATGATGGGCTTTTTTACCAAACTTGAAAACTGCTGACTGTGTCCAGCCTCCTCCTTCCCTGGGAAAACATCTTGCCCATACTATGCCTCTAGTACTGTTTAGTTTTCTTCTGCCTCCCCATTTGAGGGTGTCCTCACCTGGTGAAATCTACATCTCCAGCTGAACACAAATCCTTAGGAGGCCAGAACAGAAGTTAAGACTGAGGTCTCCAGTATGTCTCTGCCAGGAGACGTCTTTGATCTTTCCTTTTGTCAGGGAGAGCTGAGATCATCTTAAGTGACAGACCTTGCCGCAGGGGTAGTAGGACTGGCAGACGTGGATGGAAACACCTCCCTCCGCAGCAGGAGATCCACAACCAGGGCTTTTAATTTCCCGTATGACAGTTTAGCTCCCTGTCCCCCTCTGGCAGCCAGGTCACATGTGGTGACTTATGACTTATCTGCTGCTTCTTTCCTAGGTGGTTTTAAATCCAGAAGTTACAGATTAGGTAGTTTTATACCTAAAAAGGTCATTCTTCTAAAAAAAATAAGTTAAAACCCCAACTTTCCCCAAGTCATTTGATAAATAAAGAAGCGGCACTTTTTCACAAGGGTGTCTTGATTTCTCCACTCAGTGCCATCACGACTCTACTGCAGGTAAGATGGCAGTGAGGTGCTTGGCGAGGTGAGGTAAGAGCGATGCATCAGCCCCACTGGCCGGGCAGTGACTTCTGCAGGCGCATGTCGCCTGTTGGGATGGCCAGAGCTAACCTCGACGCCTCGCAGCATCCTAAAGAGTGAGGGCAACCAGTGCAAGCTGTACCGACGCTCAGTGGGGCTTCCCCGAGGAGTGAAAATAAAACTGCATTTCTCAATTATGGTAAAAGTGTTTACAAATCCGTGCCCGAATGGGGGAAAAAAAAAAATAATAAAATTGACACCAACGGGGCCTGGTGTATGCCAAATATATGAGCTGTTCTAAAAGTACGATGTGTCATGGGCTCATTATTCATCAATGCTTCATCACACTGAGTTTATGGTGGCATTAAAACCGGAGAAAAAAAGATGTCATTTACATGAAACGCTGGAGACACTCCCTCCACCCTTTGATTCCTTCAGTAAGCTGGAAGGAGGTTTGTGTGCGCATGAGAAAGTGTGCTATACAATGCCGGCCTTTATTCTCTTCTTGAATTACTCATACTGTGCAGTATGTAGCAAAAAAAAAAAAAAAAAAAAAAAAAGTTTGGGGCTTATTTTGGTCTTAAGAAATAACAGTAAAACACCGAAGCAAAGCTACAATGCGCCGGCCACTTCTCTTCTGGAATTTATTTTTCTAGTTCTGTTTTTGAGTGCTAGTATCTCTTTCTACGCTTCACACCAAAGTTGTTACTTTTCTATGTACAGAGGACAGGCCAAATTCCTTCCCCAGCCCCCTAAGTCCTGACCTCGACAAAGGAACGACTGTTGTCCCAGTGCACGAGGTTCTGCAGGCTGTTAAGCAACTGAGATGGAAAGCACCAGCCAGCCGAAGGGAGCTGGCATGGAGCAAGGGGCTGGAAATTTGGGCAAGGTGGAGAGCTTTGCATGAGAAAACGAAATCTCATTGCAGTGCAGTTGTCTAGCAGAGGACTTTCAAGTTCAATAGCTGACCTCCTTCCCGGGGTTGTTTTTTTTTTTTTTTTTTAAACTTCTAGGTTTACACTCCTGACAAAAAAGGGCGTTATTTTAAATTCCCAGCCACCGCGCAAAGCAAGAAGAAATATGGGAGGCTGAGTTCAGCAGCCTTCGAACAGGGCTATCACATTGCTGCCACACAGGCAGGGGACCACGTTCAAAGAGGGGCACGAGACCCACCAGAATGACACGGAAGACAAAGCTGGGGGTGTGCACTGGCGCTCTTGCATCTGGTGCTGATGTCCACCCTAAAGAATTCAGAGGGGTGTGTTTTGACTGAGTCGTCTGGCCATCAGCTAAGGTTTTAAGATCATTTGATCACTCATTTTTAAGGCTGCTTAGTTTTTCAAAGTTCATTCCCTAATATAGGCAAAACACCAACTTTTTTTTTTTATTATTTTTTATGAAGAGGGGAGAGTAAACTTTTACTACCTATGGCATTATTCATCTAATGTTTCTTCAAGCCCATGCTCCGGTCTGACATAACACAATAGACTGGACTGGCTCCAGAAGAGTTTGTTTAGTTCCATATATAATTATTACCTTGTAAACAGGATGCACCTTTAAGTTATAATTTAAATATGATAAATGGGCCGAACCCAAGAGTTTTATTATCCCAGGACATAGTTATTACCAACTTAACAGGAAACACCTGCAAGTTATTGTTATAATTAGAGATGGCTGAAAAATGGGGAAATCATTTTGTGGAAAAAAAGAATAGAATTATTGAAGTTATTTTCATTCTGAAAGGTTCAAATGTATGCATTTGGGCAGAATTATATGCATCCTTTTTATAGAAGTCGTTTTAATGTTCCCATTTGCAGAGAACAGTTACACTTTTCCACTGAGAACTAGCTTTTAGATAGAGTACGAAAAGGTAATTTAAAACCATGTAAATTTTAAGTCTCATTGAAACAGTGATCAGAGATTTTGTTTAATGAAAAATGTAACAATGTGGGCAATTTGTTGGTCAACCCTTTTTGCTCCCTAAAAGCTTATTTTCAATTTAAATAAGAACATGTAAAGCTTTTTTGATTATTATTTTACTGGAAAGTGTCCTCTTTCCGCCCGAAGCTTTTCAGCACTGTCGCCAGAGTAAAGTGTGTTAGAAAAGGTCTACTGCTTAAATGTTATAGGCACGGATCCCCAGCCTTCCTCACTGCAGCCTGATTGTCACCCTAAGTACTTGTAGTGGAGTTGACTTCAACCCTCAGTCCTTGCTTCAAGCCTCATTCACGGTCCCTGGTTTGGAAGCTGCTCCATGTCATAGAATCACAGAATCATGGAATGGTCTGGGTTGGAAGGGACCTTAAAGATCATCTAGTTCCAATCCTCCCTGCCATGGGCAAGGACACATTCTGCTACACCAGGCTGCTCAAAACCTCATCCAGCCTGGACTTGAACACTTCCAGGGATGGGGCATCCACAACTTCTCTGGGCAACCTGTTCCAGTGTCTCACCAGCCTCACAGTAAAGAGTTTCTTCCTAATATCTAAACAAAATTTCCCCTCTTTCAGTTTAAAACTATTACCCCTCATCCTGTTGCTACACCCCTTGATAAAGAGTCCCTCCCCATCTCTCCTGTAGGCCCCCTTTAGGTACCGAAAGGCCACTATAAGGTCTCTCTGGAGCCTTCTCTTCTCCAGGCTGAACAACCCCAACTCTCTCAGCCTGTCTTCATAGGAGAGGGGCGCCAACGTCAGTCCTGTCAGTCAGTCTCATCCCTCATCTCGAATACTATTCAGAGTGGGCAGTCTTATAGGAAACAAGGGCTTTTTTGGAAGGAGCAGGGACAAAAGACTAATGAAATGACTTGGGTGTTGGGGCTCAAACAGTGAGGAAAGTGGTCTCAGCAGTGGCAGGAGGGAACTTTACTGCGGAAGACTTTGGCATAGCCACAGTGCGTTGGTGAAAGGTCAAGAAGTGTGTATCTTTAGTGTAGTTGCTATCTGAGGGGGCTTTCCCCGTAACTCAGGGGTTTTGTGGGTTTTTTTAAGAAAGTGTTTTATTTCAGAAAGTTCTAGAAAATAATTTGAAGGTTTTTACTTTATTGTTTTGAAATTGTTATTGTTTTTCTTGATGTACTACTACTACCGATGTCAGGCGAGCTGAAATAGACTATTTTATTTTAAAATCATGAAGGGCATAGAGACTTGTTATTCTCTTTTCCACACGGAAATGTCTACTGCGTATGCTGTGTGATAGGAGGGCACCACAAGCGTTGTCTCAATATTAATTTTAAATGTTGCTGCTACATTAATGTGCCATTGTCAGAAGCTTGTCAGAGGTAACCACAAATATGCATGCATTTTGAATGACACCATTAGTTTAAACCTTACGGGGATGAAATGAAATGTTTAATGGAAATAGTTTCCCAATTCTTGAAGTGAGTTTGCATTAGATTAAGGGACCGTTACTAAATTAATTAACATTGAAAATGCATAACAATATTTTAATGAATGGACCATCAATCACAACAGATTATTGTCAAGGCAAACAGCTTACTTCTGACTTTTTAGTGGTACGGCTTTTACTGCTGCAAAAGTTTGAATTTAATAATATTTTTTTTCAGTAGGAAAATGGGACACAATTGGTGAGCACTTTAATTAAAAATCTTTCAAATAATGGTATATGTCTGTAAGGGATAATTTTCAAAGTCTGTGAACCTCAGTAGACTTCCATAGGCCTGGATCACTCAAATATGGGACTGGGGCTATCAAGTTTGTAGGAGGCTTTAAAATATGTTAAACATACACTGTCTATTCATTCTTCCTAGACTAGACTACAAAGAGCATATTTCATAAACACGCTTCTAATGTAAAATGTATTACACTAATTTAAAACAGAATGCTGTTTGGACAAAAACACTTCTCCTTTTTGCAACACTAACAGAAAGACAAAGACCAGAAAGCCAAGCTGACTGGAAACTGTGGTAAACAAAAACGAAATTGAGTTATCTACATCCTTTACTTCTTGCCATATTATACTTGTCATTTCCCTTTAAATTCAGATTCGCCTTCTAAATGTGCAAAGGTGAAATGTCTTATTAATCCCTCTTGTTATATTATAATTATTGGCTTTTTAGTTTTGCTACAACTAAATGGTGAATAAGAGAAGTGACTCGAACACATGCTGCTTCTCTTTTCTCTGGTACCATCAGACTTTCCCATTGTGCATGCATAAGTAGGAGAGGACATGACTGAGTAATCAAAATGAGTCACTTTCTATCTTTAGTGAAATAACCCTCTGTTCAGCATTCCCCTTTGCCAAGTAGCAGGCAGCAATTGCAAGTAGGTAATTGCACTGCTAACACATGCCAAGGCTCAGATAAGAACCAATCTGGGTACACGCAGCGTATTAACAAATTCTCCAAGCACTGACTCTGCAGAATAAGATTCAGCATTTTCATCCAAGATAATATGCTCTAATTAACCAGTGCACGGTACTTTACACTAAATACAGGGCTTGAATAGAACCTTGGGAATGGGATAATGGAGGCTTATTAGGTTAATAAAGAATCATGTGTTCCAAGGCTGACTTAAAAACACGATTAGACTTCCTTTAAAATAGGCCAAAGTATTTCAGATTTAATCAGTCCCCTGGAGGTTATTGAAATTATGAAATAGGTTTGGCAATCGATAAGTGACATCATTTATGCTGTTCAGAAAATGAAAACGCTCTAAAGAAACACCAGGAGCTCTGGTGGCTAAAAGCCACCTTAAAACAGCCTCAGAGACTGGCTGCTTTTTGTCCAGCATTTGGACAGAAAACATTTTATCACAAAAGTGAGAACCAGTCTCTGATGCTGTGTAAGATTTCTATGACAGAAGGGAAGCTATATGTTACGCCATCTGGCTTCATTGAGATTACTGGTTGCTGTTCCCTGAGAAGACTTCTCCTCTAGGTCTTTGACTTGAATTTAGAAGCCATCCAAAATTACTTTGTCAAGAAATCTTGCTCAGACTTAAGAGATGGAGGGTATGCACTGAGATGAGGTTCGCTGGTTGACACTAGTTAAGTCTAGACATTCAATCAGAGTATGCTTTGCCTTCAGCTACTTGGATGAGTCGATGGCATCTTACAAAATTCCTTTATACCGTGCTATGAAAGAATGGTCTCTCATCAAAACTTCAGCTGGAAATACTACATATTGTAGTTGTTTCATAGAGTTCCATGGCCCAGTTTTGGATCATCTAGTCTACAACCCTGAGTATCATAAGTGGTCCATCATCTGTGAACCACTGCTACAGTGGTCTCCCTACTGACCTATCCTTAAGCCCATGTGACACCTACGTGACATCACTGGAGTGCCTTCGGGTGGCCACAGATGTTGGGCTGCAGATGTCCAGGCACAGGGAGCCCATTTCAAAGCTCTGTGCTAGATTGGTAGGACTTTCTGCATGGACACAAACTCTTTGAGGATTCAGTCCTGTAAAATGTTGAGAATTTACTTTCTTTGATCAACTTTCTCTCAGCAGCTGACAATTGTTGCTGGACTGAAAATGTGTAGGATCTCAATACCCATTTGACAGCATTGTTTGAATCCCTCCCTGAGACTCTTATTGTGACTGGATGACAGAGTAGCATAGACAACATTATTGCCTTTCTATTTGTTTTTTTTTTGGGGGGAGTAATTCTTCTTACACATACACTCTGGAAAGTATTTGCTATGCTAGCAGCCTTTTCCATTATTCCTGCTTTTTATCAATTCAAATTTTTCTTAGCTGATTACATTGCAGCTGATGAGCCAAACACCCCAGGGCCTGATCATTAGGCAAAAATCTCACCTGAAATCAAAGGGAGGTACAGCCTCGAGGGTGGGACTGTCTGTCATGATTATTGAAAAACATTACCAAAATGCATCATGCCATCCCGTATGTGTAATCAGAAAAGCCAAATGTGTTTTAGCCTTTTTAGTGGAAATAATATTTAAAAAGAAAAATACTGGAAGGGTGGGAACATCTGAGGAAAGAGTCTGCAAGTAAAATTTGGCTCATGCGACTAGTTTGGTACATTTGGTACATCTACAGGGGATTTCTAGGAATGGGGCTAGCAGAATTTAATCTTTCCTTTGCAGATCTTCCCAGATTAATGTGGATTTTCTCACATTTTAAAAATCAAATATTCATCCAGCTTTTTTTCAGTTCTTCTCCACTTATCGCCCATCTTCCTCCATCTTAGCTGAAGTTAAGCTCTAGTTGACCCATAACTAATACTTGAAAGACTGTAGCTCTCAATACCTGAAACAAAATGTCTTAAATCAGCCTAACCTGACAAGGAAGAAACTTCTCCTGCTAAACCCCGCAGTTATTCAGTGTCTATCACAGTATCTCATTGCTAGCTTCTCTAAAAAGTGTTAGAGGAAGTAAGTACATGGGACAAATCCAGACTTGTAGGAGGACTCCCACATGCTTTGCACTGAACCCTAATTTAATGCATATCATAACATTCAAGTGTTTATATAGTCAGATCGGTTCCAAAACCCCCAGCTAAGAGATACGTAGAAAATATGCGTAGAACTGACAAGGAACACGTGAATATCAGGTGAATGTTATCGGTGTATCTCTTCTTATGCCACTATGTGACATAGGTCTGAACAAAGCTGTCTTCAGTTAGGACAGGCTGTTAGGAAAAATATTTCCTGAATTAATGTGCAATTGTTGGAATTATGTTAATAATTTGCAAGCCAATAAGAGTTATGTTTAATCATGCAGTGCAAATACAGCTATACTGGCTGTACAGAATAATTCAGAGAACAAAGCCCATAGTTGTCTTTTGTTTACTTCAAATCACATTAGAATACAATGAGATAAGCAAGTAAATCTTGCTTTCATGTTCTGGAAGTCTGTTTCCTGCTTCAATTTGTATGTGCGCTTGTAAACAGTAACTTAGGTATGTTTAGAAGGTCATCTGTCATCCACTTTGTTCATATAACAAAGAGTTGTATAATATTTGCCTAGAGTGGGGGTGACTCCACCTGACTTTTGCTATTTTTCAAGGCACCGGAAAACCTGAAGAAATACCACTGAGAGAAGGCACTGGTCTTTCTCCCCTTTTTAGGGAAAAAATTAGGTTTCTGCAGCCAAGTAATGTGTATTAATAATCAAGGCAGGGAATTTTTTATTTTTATTTTTTTTCTCATTAATATGCTCAGTTGTGTCAAGAACAAGTGCTTCTTTATGTGTCTCTGTGGGCTGCCTCCTTAAGTCTCTGCGTTTTGCAGAGGATACTCACGAGGGATTAAGCCCTTCATATTCCGGCCAGTTGAGTGAGGCCAGTCCTGATCAGCCAGGTCTGGAGGGGGCAGGTGGCTACATCTTGGATCTCATCTCCATAAGCAGATGCTAGCCCTGATCTGCTGCTACTCAAATTCTGCTGGTAGTTATGTTCAAGGCACCCAAAAGGCCCCAGAAGTCTGTTCTGGCTGCAAATGGTCCATGTGCCACACGTTTGTGGCAAAAAAGCAAAAGGAACAATTTATCTTCTTCAGTCAGTTAAACACAATTTCAGCCCGAATCCTCTCATGGTTGGGTGCATGTAACACAGCACACATTTTGCCGGTGGGAGACTGGTCCCTTTCCCTTCAAGAAGACCAAGCACATCGTCAAAACAGAAGCCAGGTGAGCTGATGAAAATAAAGCTGTGGGTACCCCAGGGACACTGCACTTGTGTCCCCGTTTGAAGTAAAACCGAACCAATTTTCTGTTCTGTAACTTTACATCCTAGCTAGGCCTCCTCTAACTCTCAGAAATTAACGGCATATTGTGGAGAAACCTGCTCGTTCTCAGAATGATCAGACCAATGTTTGTGCTCCATGCCAAGGAATGGTGTGCAGGGAGGCCCTTGCTTATCCCTATTGCTGTAACAACCAAGGGCAGCCAATTTCATTATTTGCCCCCTTAGAGGGTCGGAAACGGAAAAAACGTAGAGGGGTCACATCGGTGGGGAGGAGGGGACAGGAGAGGTGACCCAAACCTGACCAACTGGGGTATTCCATCCCATCTGCCCCATGCTCAGTATAACAGCTGAGGGATCAAAGGGTCAGCCCCTTCCTGCGATGGCCGACGTCCAGAGAGGACTCTGTCTGTTCATCTGCCTTTGATCCCGATCCATGTGTTCCTGACTCCAGAGCTGGAATCCAGTTCCCATCCGTCGCTGAGTCCAGTCTGGGACTTCCCCAGTGCCTGCTGGTGATGTGACTGTCATCCTGGGAGCTCGATACGGTTTTGTATATATTGTATCTATTTCATTATTTTCTTCTTTATTTTTATTTTAATATTAATTCTTCATTAAAGTAGTTTAGTTCATTCTAAACTTCTGAATCTCCTTATCTCTTTCTCCTCCTCTCTCCTCTTTTTTTTTGGGGGGGGGGAGAAGTGGGGGGAGAGCCATCTGTTGGTCTGGTTTTGGTAAATTCGGCCGAAACCACGACAACTTGCTCACGTGCTGTGTCACCAGCACATGGCTGGCTACTGTGCAGGATGACTTGCCTGGGTAACATAGCTCTTGCTCCTTCGGTTGCCGTTCTTACAGCCAGCAAGCTCTGCAGGACGAGTGATTGCCCGAGCGGTGCCAGAAGCAGGACTGCTGAAGGGAGCAGAGCTGTAATGGCCCTAGCCAGGAAAGAAGGAAGGCCCTCAAATGAACAGCAGTAGATGGGGACATGAGGGAAAGTGAAGCAGTTTGGGGCACCAGATCTGGTGGGGAGGCTAATGACACAAGTCACTTCATGCGGGTACGCACACTGGCTGCACCTGCCCAGGGCTGCTGAGGGAAAGGCTGGTGTTCAGCACCGTGGGGGCAATGCCAATTCCCTGCCCTGAGTGCCCCAGAATCACAGAATCTTCATGGTTGGAAAGGACCTCTGAGATCACCGAGTCCAACCATACACACACAAAAGACCCCCACAATCTCGGGCACTAGAGCATGCCCTGAAGTGCCACGTCTACACGTTCCTTAAATACCTCCAGGGATGGCGACTCCACCACCTCCCTGGGCAGGCTGTTCCAGTGCCTGACCACTCTCTCAGTAAAGTAATTCTTCCTAATATCTAATCTAAACCTCCCCTGCCCCAACTTCAGACCATTTCCTCTGGGCCTGCCATTATTTCCTTGGGAGAAGAGGCCAACACCCATCTCTCTGCACCCTCCTTTCAGGGAGTTGTAGAGGGCAATGAGGTCTCCCCTCAGCCTCCTCTTCTCCATACTAAACATGCCCAGTTCCCTCAGCCTCTCCTCGTATGACTTGTTCATGCCCACAGGTCCTGCCCTGTGTGCCCCAGGATGCCCACAGCTCCTGCCCTGTGCTCTGGGTCCCTCCTGCTCAATTCAGCAGGTTGTCCTGATGTCAGGAACCAGGGGCTGGGAGATGTGCCCGTGCAGACGACACTCATAGCACAGTCCCACCAAAGGACCACCACAGTCCAAAGGACAGTGACAGGACTGGGTATGAACTATGGCAGTTAGAGCTCAGAGAGTCCCATCTTAGTAGGTGTAAGGAGAGACACATGCAAACCTAAGACTTTTCGAGAGGCAAGATTTTACCCTTTTCCTGTCTGAAACTCTTCATCCTGACTCTTTTCAGCTGCAGCCAAGTCAAACATCCCTAAGATCTGCGACGGCTGCATTCAGCAAAGCCACACGCAGCAACTTCTTAAAGATGCAACAAGCCTTTTGCCCCCTCTCTGTTGTGTGGCTACACTTGGGGCCCCCTTTGTTTTTGAAATGTTTCAGCGCTGCACATCTGGAGCTGTGCAGTGCCCCGCCGGGAAAGGAATACGTTTACAGCAAGTGTAAGAGTAAATATTTACCAGAATTCATCTGTAGCAACAGAACAGGAAAACTATTTAAAAACAACAACAACAATAAAGAAACCAGCCAAGAAATAATAGAATGGTTAATCCCATTGGCTGGACTGATCTATTTTTACACTAGGAATAACAAACATTTGAAATGAATTGTACTTATTATTTTTCAACACAGTAGCACTGAGGGCCCCTGTTCAATGGTCAGTCTGTCACTGACATTGCCTGGTTTTATATCGAAAACTGAAGCAATGTTTTTATAGCATATAATGTCAATGTTCACAAAATAACCAAGTGCTGAGCCTTCGCTCCCATTGAAGTGAATTTAAAGACTCCCACTGACTTATGTGGGAGTTGGATCAGGCCCCACAGCAACTGTTTATGCCCAAATACAAAGTATTACTGCTGCAAGTAGGGGCAAGCTTTAGGTTTGTATGATGATGATTATATTTTAAATTTTGTATGGGGAACAGATACGTATTCTTGTTTGTTTTTTTCAGAACTGCTTTTATCTTTAAGTGTTATAATAACCTTTTATTAGGCAGTAAGCTGACACTTTAGAGGTTAAGGGAGGAGTAAATGGCACAAGTCTATGAGAATAGACTTGGCATTAACGGCTGCCTGTGTTTGGGTTGTACTATGCTCAGGAAGAATGAAGAAGCAATCGCTCCTTGGTTAGAGCTGTTTTTCTGAAACATTTCTGTAGAGAACAAGGGCTTGAGGAAGCAGACACCTCCCAGGAAGGAGAAGTAGGAGCTAGTTTTTCAAGTCAGCATGTAAACCTCAGAAGGACCTGCAGGGACAGAAGTCTTAGGGAAGATGGAAGGGGAAAGAGGCATATACCTTTAGGGGAGGATCATGCTAAAGCTACAAGAATCTCATTGCAAGTCTCAATGGTAGACAATTTAAGCCAAGTAAAACTGAAGTGACCTGAAATCTTGAGAAAACACTGGTTCAACACACAAGGAACACTGGCCAACAATGAGGAAAGAGTAGCAGAGTGCAACTAAGTAGTGTGTCTTAATTTACGCAGATCTGTACAGCCTTTATGTTACTTTTAAGAAAAGAACAATGCCTTACAAAGCTGTAAAGATGATCCTTTTAAAGATGGAGAATATGCCACAAGAAATGGAGGACAAGGTGGACTGCAGTGCAGAAGATCAAATGGCCACCTACCACATCTTCTGTTTCCAGCAGTGACCAGCAGCAGATGTTTACGGGAGAGTACAAAACCGAGGATGTGCAGCATTATTCATTTCCTTGTTTGGCCTCCCATTTTGGGTAATCAGCTCGTCAGAGACTTCCTGAGCTGGATGTTCAATGTGGACAGTCATGTCCTACTAATATAGCTTTCCGGCATGAATTTGTCCAGTGTCTCTTTGAACCTATTTGAATATCAGTCTCCTCACTTAACTTTTCAGTAAGTTCTGCAAAGTTACTATATGATGTCCAATAAAACATTTTACCCCCCATCTGCTAATGTAATTTTTGTGCCCTGTTACTTGTGTTTTAAAACTTAGTGACTAGTGATTAACTGCTGTCTCTCTCTTCTCATTTATGAATTTAGAGAGAGTTCTCCCGTATCTCCCCTTAATCATGTCTTTTCTGGGTGGAGGTCTTCTAGTCTATGCTGCTTATGTGCTGGAACCACACACACTTTTACTCATCATTGGTGTCCTTTGCTGGGCCTTCTCTAGTTCTCCAGTCTCCTGAAATGGATGGAGATGAGACCTGTGTATTGTAGTCATGCTTTCAGAAAGGGTTTTTCAGCTATTGGTGAATCTGGGGATGCTGACGGTGATCCAATGGCTAAGATGGTAGAACCTGGAGGCCTAGTTCTTACAATTGCCTGACCAGAACACCTAGACAACTGGAGGAAGCACTTGGCAGTTTGTCAGGTTTGAAAAAATTTTGGAGACCCTATACATCCTTGGTCAAGGTCCAAAATAATATAGAAGGGAGCCCTGTCCAAACAAGCCTACAACACAAGGATTTGTCTTCCTGGGGATCCCGTGTAGAGCAGAGTGAGGGTGATATCTGTGTCCTTCTCAAATCTGTATGTGTGATCCTGGAATACACACAATGTTTCAGGTGGCTTTAAAGGCCTCTGCTCCTGTTCTTCATTCCTCTGAATCCTTGCCTAAAGGTAGCTGATAAAGGAAGAGTTAGGACATATTCTAAATCTTTTCTAACTTTTCCTTTTACTGCCTTTTTCCATTTCATCTGGAACTGTGAAGTCTATGTAACTTGGGTCAGAACACCAGAAAGATAAGAAGTAGACCATCTGATATACCTCATCTATGGTAAATACTTTCCTTTCTAGGTAAACCCAAATTATGTCCCCAAGGATGAACAGGCCCTTTGAGCCCAAAGGTATTGCTGGTTTCTCCAAGAAATTAAGTGTCCATGTGAGCTGGAGATAAAAACTTCCTAAGGAAAATCATAGCACATATATTTGAAAATTCCAAATTCAATCTTTAGGTGATTGTGGAAAGACCTATAAGACATAAATTCTTTAAAAAATGAGGTAATAATTTTCAAATTAGCTATTTAAAAAGAATCCACTGGCTGCTAAACACTCACGGCGTTTTTACTGTTTGGAGTGTAGTTATCAATTTACATAAAGAAGGCAGAAAATTCAAATGATGGGAAGACTGTTCCTTCCCCACCCTCTACAGCTGATCTAATGCCCCAGCCCTGTTTTCATTCCGCTCTCTAAATCCTAACCTAAACCATCGACCGGATGCAATGTGGAAAAAATATCTTGAAATAAACAGGCTTCTATATTTATACACATTCTGCTGTGGTTATGATAAAACTGATGAAGATGTGTGTTTCTGGAAATCAAATCATTCTTCACAGAAATAAAGATTAAAAAAAAAAAGAAAAAATGAATCCAGTGTTACATCAGTGGTCGAAGGACAAAGGAGCAATGTCATCTGAATTTTGCTGAAAGGTTTGATAAGCTTTGGAGGAGCTCCGCAGGAGGAAAGCACAGAAACCTGGCACTATCCATCCGATAGTGGCAGAAGAACATAGGATACACAGCGAATAAGCAAAAGTCGACATTGTCTACTGTGGCTGGTATGTTTTTCTTGTCACACCAACACATTAATCTGTCCCACTGTTCTTTCCCTCCTACCTTCTAATGCTAGATATGTCTCAATGAGTTTACCTGTCCTCAGGTATGATGCTTTGATGGCATATAATACTTTCTCTGTTGTGACCAGTTTTAATTATATGTTTTAATTGAGTATACGGCTGCTCTGATGAAGGACACAGCCATATTGTGAGTTGGTGAGTAGCAGACCTGGCATCTGTGGCATTTATTTCAGTGTAACTCAGCTACCTGAGCCACATCCACATGGGGAGACGAGTTCTCAAGTGAGTTTTTGCAACCTTTTGTTTTAGTTTTCCATAAATACAAAGAAAGAGAAGCACTGGAAACAAGGTTTCGTTCATTGTTACCCAGAATTTTGCCAGCATTATACAATTTTTTACTCACTGTTTATCATTTTAGACCAATGGTAAACACTGAGCAGAACACTTATTACCTACTAAACCTTATCTGAAACTGAAAGTGCTGGCAATATGCTAATCATCCAAGGCAAATTCTACTGGCATGATACTTATAATATCCAGATTAAGTCAGTAGACATAAATGATGATATGAGATAAATGATAAATGAGATCCTGCCTCATTTGGTGCAGCAATGTAACCTTACCGACTTCAGCAACAGTTGTGTGAAAAATATTGCAGGACAGAAGCTGAGCCAATGTTAGTGAAAAAGAATAATATCCCCCAAATTTAAGCTTATGCAACTGTACGGCAACGCAGGTCGCCTAGAAATGGAGAGCACCAAAGAAACATAAAACAGTGGGACACTAAGTCCATGCAAATGATTTATAAGGGGACTCTTTTCCTTGGTGAAATGATGTACCATTAACGGAATGGCTTCTTGCTGTTCCATTTAGTCCTAACTGTGGCCAGTTGTGTCTTGGAAATAGCCAGAAGTGACTCTGCTGAAGTCAACAGAATAACCTCTGTGTACAAGCGCTCCCTTAAAGTGAAGCAAAGACAGTGTATTTATTTCTGAGCAGGAGCAATTTACTATGACGTGGTACCTTTTACATATTGCTATAATGGTTCCTTTACAGTTGCTAAAATTTTTTGGCATGTCAAATGGGGGGGATATATGTTTTGTGATTTAATTTTACAGCTTCTGGTGTACTGCTTCCTACCTAGAAAGCAAACTAGCATATTTTCAGCTTTGAGAGCAGAGACTAGTTTTGCCATGTGGGACTGCAGAAAGGACCGTAGAGGAAAAGAGATATTGTGCGTCTGAACATGGAAAATTTAAGAGGCAATACACACACTGAAGAAAGTAAGGCAATATTCTACATACAACTATATTTAGCACTGAGGATTTGTTAGAAGAGAGAAGAAAAAAGATGCCAGCTCAAACCCAAATCGTAGAGGTTAGCTGTTTCAGGACCAAGCTCTTAGCACCTCTCAAACAAAAACCAGAAAACATTCCCAAGCAAAGAAAATGCAGTGAAAAGCAGTCTCGGATACATGTTAAATAACAGCAGTGACTTGAGATAAAATGGCATTGGGGAGAAATTAGAAAGGTCATCTTTCCTAGGACTTTATTTCCATGGGGTCTCAAACTTCTAAGTTTACTTTAACTGAAGCTTAAATCACTCTCAGATGATTTCTCTTCAGGAAAAGCATGAGTTAAAAGAGAATGGGAAAGCATAAATATGAACGTTGAATGTCATAGCCTGGTAAATAACAACAAGTAATGGTCCTAAAGGAATGGCTACGGATTTCAAGGAGACACGGACTCATGCAGGATGTGAGTAACTCCCACAGACTTCCCACTATCTTTAAGAGGGCTCCCACTGACGTTATTGGTATCCTGTGGTGAGAGAATAGGACCAATATTTTTAGATTTGTGTACGCTAGCTATTTTCTGGAGTTGTTACAACACTAGTATATTTTTAGTGGTTCATTATATTAAGTCGAAGAGCCTTTGCGTTGTGTTGTGTCATACGCAGTGTGCGAACTTCCTGGAGCTCATCGGTTCCTTTGATGCCACCAGCCACAATAAAAGTGGAGCTGACTCATCTGCCACGACTATTTCTTCCTTAATAGGAGCTCCCCAGGTAGACGGAAACGGGCCAAACCGGGGATGGTAACGGCCATATCAACTCTGAGTCCGGCAATGACATGATGTCCACTGCAGATGGGAAGAATCTGAGCAATATCAGAGATATTGCAGATATTTCATGTGTTTCCCTTCCAATATTATGTAGTAATACTATGTTGTTGTGTCCTAAGCATATTTTGCATACTTTGCAACCATACTAATGTCACACTATACTAACGATAAATCTCTTGCTGGGCACAGCTATCTGTGCCTATTGCGTAGATGACAGGGTTTATTAGATAGATAGACTACAAGGCCTGATGCACATTTAAAACTCGTAATTGAATGTATCTTGACCAAGACGTTGATACAGAGAGGTCATTTCTAGTTGTTTTTTTCTGGTGTATGTTTCTAGGGAAGACTGAAGGTCAGTTTTCCTTTGTAAAGTTTATTTGGTTTTTCCTGTTAACGACTGTTATTCAAAATAACAAAAATACGATGTTCTACTACAGCTGTATGTTTCTTACTGCCTTTCTTCTCATCAGTGAACACTTAATTTGCGTTGTCAGTAGCACATGTTAGCTGTTAGAAAATCCAAACAAAACTATACAATGCCTCGTGACTTAGACATACTGTTTCCCCACCCCTCACTGCTACACACACAGACCTTCAAGACAGCTGTCTGAGATACGTGGTACTGACTTTCTCCATAATGCCAGTATCTTAAGCGAATTTGCTAGAAAAATAACACAATATTAGTTTCAATCTTGAAAACACAGGAGTAACTAAATTCTTATGCACAATATTTTGAGAAGAGTTCCATGAGATTAACTATGCGTTTCAACAGAATTTGCAAAGTATTTCTATTTGAATTAGAGGATCACACAATGCATTTTAACATATTTTTGTCATAGTTTTCTGTACTGGCTCTTCAGATCAAATCCCTCAACATAGTGTATCTCAAAGCCTTGCAGTAGTTTGTGAAGTAAAATGACTATTGTCTGAGAGGTATTTTCTTTTTTTCCTTGTCTCTCCGTTTTGCTGTGGAGGTAGAAGCCTGTGCAGCAAACATGTCTGTCTGTCTCTCCTTTTTCCTTTTTTTTTTTTTTTTTTCTAAATTGTGTGTGTGTGTTTGTACATTGCACTGCAAATTTCTATGAGTGAACGAGGAACTGAAGAAGAGCGCCTCTTCATACTTGGAGCAGAAACTGGTGTAATGCAACTACACTGAACCACAGTGCACAGACAGGAGGGCAGTAAGTTACCCTGGTTCAAAGTATGTTTAAGATAACATTTTGGTTGGCTTGCAAGAGCCATGCTGTGGAAGCTCACAAGCTAAGAAAGGCTGGGCCTGGTTAATACTTGGATGGGAGATCTCCAGACAGCGTTAAGATTTATTTCAGGAAGTTGCATTAGTGGCTTTGCAGCTGGCACTTTGAATTGGTGCTGTCTCAGTGTTTCGTACGTTGGTAGGGATACAATATTTCAAGAGAGAAATGGCTGTGTTTTCAAATACTTTGCACAGTCTCTACTTCAGCATAAAAGAGAGAAGTCAGATCCAGGAGATAAGAGCAAGTGTTTTAGCATTAAAAATGCACTGTTTCTAGTCATAAATTTGGGGGAAGGTTTAATTGTAGAGTTCTTGGCTAAGCCTCTGCTTGGGTTCTTTCTGCCCATGAGGGCAGTTTCACGCGGGGCTTGAGTCAATCTGAAAACCACCTTGCTGCTGTGACAGGAGTGGACCTGCTCTCCTCCACCACTTCCAGGCACATATTTTGGCCTACTCTGGCTGAAAGACAACCCTACAAAACAGAGGTGATGCAGAAATGACCAGGTGCCCCAGGTGATGCTGCTGCTGCATGATTTAATGATGCCAGCACAAAGGATGTGGTGGGGAGCCATGGCTGGTAGCAAGGCAGGGCTGTTCTACTGGCCACCCTCAAACAGTCTCAGGCGACTGCTAAAGATGTACCCTGCAGTCCATCAGTGGTTTAGTTTCGAGAAGACATTCTGCTCATCCTGTTCCAGGCCTTTCTGTGCAGGGTTAGTTCCATCAGCAGTCACATTCCCTCGAAGGGTGGCTGCTGAGAGAATGAGCTCCGCTTATCTTCCATGCAAAGGGTGCTGGCCTTCCGCAAAATAGAAGACCTAAAGTTTTTGACTGCCACTGAGAGTAAAGAGTTTGCTCCCACAGCCTCTCTAAGGAGACTGCAGAGACTTATGTGAGGCACGGGTTGCAATGTGAGCACTTGGGTTGCCACCTCATTTTTTCAAAACTTGTTGGGTTTCCCAAAAGCTGCGTGATGCACAGGAGCTGTCTGTTGAGGGGCTTTTTCCTCCTTTGGGCTCATTTCTAGGGGACAGTCTGGAGTGCCCTGACCTAATACTTGTCATCATAGTATGTGTAGGTGCATGTGTATTTACATGTATGTAAATATAAGTATGCTTAAACATAATAATGTACACACACAAACTCTTTTGGAAAAAAAAAGGAAGGACAAGTTGTTAATTACAGAAGCAATTCTGTAAAATTTAAAACGCAGTGGCTTATTCAGGGTATTTTATTATTATTTTTGCTCTGCTTTGATAGACAGCAATTACAACAAAAAGGAGGAAGAAAAACCAGAGCTGTGCACCAGCCAGTGATGGGAGTGGAAACATCTCTCTGTGCCTTCCAAATGTAATCTCCAGAGCAGCCTTCCCTCACGCTGCTCTTTCAGACAGTGATACGTTGGAAAGCATTTCACAGCTTCAACTGTTTTTCCTATGCACAGGAGAGATTCCTGGTCTCAGCTGTGTAAATGTTTTAACTGAGATTCATGCTTGGCTATTCAGGTCATTGCTTTCTCTTCCGGCCCACACAGGCCAAAATGCATCTATATAAGCATAAAGTGTCCAAAATCAGCACAGTGTTTTTCACTTGAACACACCCATGGCACGTGGCTCACTCAAAGTACAGGGTACAATGCCAAGCAGTAGACTTGTACGTTTGCCTGATATGAACTTAGCATGATTTATAAAAAAAGATGCAATAGCCCTGTTGCAATAGCCTTTGCAAATCTGAACTTGGCAGAAACCCTTCCCAGAGAAGGAACCCAAGGAAACCAAACTCTCCTTTCTGTCTTAAGAAAGGACTAATCTAATCTAGGAAGTGTTCTCAAAATATGTAATTTATATTCAGAATTACAGTGTATTTCTTTCCGAATTCAAGTAACCCTCCTTTACTGGAAGAATAAAATAATTTTCCTTCTGCTGTTTTGACTTTATTATATAAGGGTTTTAGTGGCACCTTGAATCTCAACAGCAGTCAAATAACTAAAACACCTTTAGTTATTGAAGGACAAACGTAGCTCTGGCGACATGTGTAATCAATGCACAAATTTTCAGGGATCGTGTTCCCACGTATTCTCATTCTGCCTGCAATTCTTTGCAATGTCAAATGAAGCTAGTGAAACCCAAGCACACTCTTCTGTGGTGCCAAGACTTTCCTTTTGTGACACTTCCCTAGAGCTTCTTTTTCTAAAATTCAATATAATCATAAACCCAGGAACTTTAGTACTTTTTTAATAAATTTGATGAGGAGGTTGTGAGGTTTTTCGTGGTCCAGACTTCTGAACATAGTGCCTAGGCATTTTGCTGTTTGACTTGTCCCCTGTGGGGTGAAAGAGCCCATGTCCTCAGCACCCAGGAACTGATTTTGGTATTTCGGTAGCTAATTCACTGCCACAAATACTTATCCTTGTTGCTTTGGACTGCATGGCAAACTGATTGCTGGCCACCCAGAGAAGGGCTCCCAAACAAATCCATGAGGCCACTGTTTGCAGTTGATTTGGTTCATGGGTTTCCCCCAGCACTGGGCTCACAGACATTTGCCTGTTGGCACACATATGGGTGACTGCAGCACCACAGCCATACCCTTGCCATGGAACCCGTCAGACCAAACATCATCCAGTGTATGACAAGGGAGGCCAATTTAAAAAGTGCCTCACAGAAGACAAAAATGAAAAAAATACAGAAGTTGATAATATTTTTCCCGTAAGTTTCTTTTCTCCTTACAAAAGGAGTTAAGTCCTTATGCTGACATTTTAGGGCCACTGTCATATTGCCTCAACCCCTTTAATTCAAAATTGCCTCGATGTCTTCAATTCACTATGTATTTGCAACAAGATACATTAATATGGCCTTAATGCCAGGATGGTTTCAAAATCGTATACCAGTGCAGGTTACTAGACTGTGAATGAAAAATATGTTTCATATTTCTCAACCTCACAACTCAAGGTTGAGAGACAGAAGGGGAAGCTTGCATTGGTGAAACACGAATCATCGTAGGGACGAATATTGTACCGCACTCAAATCCCTCCAATCCCATTTAGTTCCTTTTGGTTGCTTTTATTAACCTCACATTAATACACGTTGCCACCTTTGCTCCAGATATAGGTGGTACTGGGACACTATGGAGTAGCTACAGGACAGGTTAGATGAAGTTAAGACTCTCTCACTATTTTGGCTGGCTTAATGGAAAGCAATAAAGCCACACAATGATGCATAAAGCAAAGCCCAGCTTGAACGAGGAGGATCATTTTCATAGACTAATTTGTCTCTATGAAGACCTGAATACACGTGCTGCCCACACATCCACAACTAGTTACAGGAGGGCTTGAAGAAGTGAAAGAAAGCAAGCGGTGGAAGCAGCTTGTTTGTTGATATGCTCACCTGGCACTAGGACTGGTTGGGGCATTGCCCAGAAATAGGCCATGGACTTTCTTAGCATGAGCGATGGAGACAAAGAAACACTTCCAGATATTGCAACTGGATCCCAGGAGACTGTTTCATCCTCTCAGTCAGTATTTTTCTGAGCTGATTTGTTTGCCAGTCTGTGCCTGCTACGCATTCTTGCCTTTTGGCCTTGGCTATGTTCACCCCATTTTCCTCATGAGGTGCCTTACCGGCAGGGTTAATTTATTCCTGTTTCCCCCAGACATCTCACTTTTCACTAACTAGATATTTAAACTTCTATCTGAACGTAAGGCTTCATATTGGAGTTTTTGGAGTAGAGAAGGAATGACAATATTTCCTAAGTTTTCAGGCACATCCTATTAGTTTCTAGACAGTACGTGTAATGTTGTCTTCTAACAAGTGACACAGCAAGTCATGGTATTAGTGTTTTCTTTATAGTAGCAACCAGTGATCCATAAACGCTGTACTGGCTGCTGCGGAAACACTCACTTGTCCTAAACGTTTTACAGAGCCAAGATCAGTGAAGTGTAAAAGGAAACACGAACACCCTTATTATCAATAGGAAATAAAAAATGAGTTTTTCTCAAGTTCAGGTGGGAGGCCAGTGTCACAGCTCCAGCTCCCTTAACGCCTGACCCATGCTCCAGTCACAAGAACTACCCTTCTCTTAGTAGATCTTTAAACTCAGTGTCGTTTTCTCCAGAACAGGTCACTACCAGATACTTCCAGTCTGAACAATATAACTAAATCAATTTTCTTGTTATACATGCTAGAAGAAGATGCAGATTATTTCTGACAGACATCTTATAATTTTGTAAGTATATTTTGGTAACTTTGATTTGATAAGCCTTTTAGAAGCATATGTGAAGTGGTTATCTCAGGAGACATGATCTGGTGCCAGAAGTAATGCAAGACGTTTCAAGCCTGCACCCTGCCTCTTCCTACCCCCTGAACTGTGCCAGGTCAGGGAATTTGGTAGATCCTCCCCAAAACATTTGTTTTTTTGGTTTTTTTGGTTTTGGTTTGTTTTGGTGTTTGTTTTTTTTTTCCTTTTTAATTTTAAAATAAGGCAATTCATTTTCCTAGAGGTAGGAATGAAAGACGTTATACTGGAAAACCTGAAGCTGTGCTGCTGCTGAACACTCTCTACTCTGACAGCTCTGATGCAGAAAGGAAATTTCATTTAATTTCTGCATTATACGTCCAACGCTATGCCCACAAAAGATAAGTGAATATGCATCTCAAAAATGAGTCACATTTAGTGAAACACACAGGCTGAATCCCCCTCCCTCACTCATGTTTTGTTGGTCTTTAGTTGAAGTTGAGCTGTGAATATTTCCATGCAACAAAACATCTATGAAGGCCCACGTTTTACTTATGATCCCAGGGGAAGATGTAGTATTACCACACTAATTTGGAGAACTGGATGCCAGATGGATAGAACAGAATGCAGCATATATTTGAAGTTAGGAGAGCTGACATGTTGTGTAGGATGTACAACATAAAAAATTTAAAACAAAAAGAGACAAGAAAATGCTAAGTCTGGAGTAGCCTGGAGCTATTTTATCAGTCATGTAGTACGTGTGAGTAAAATACTGTTAGTTAATGATGGTCGAGGTATGCTTATGGAGGAAGAAAGAAGAATACGTCTGGTACAGAAACTAAAAGCCCACTCAACAAGCATCCACAACAAAAGCCTGAAACAATCCCAGAATTGCTGATAAAAAAGCCCATGAGAGCTGCCACAGATCTTAGCGCAGGAAATTAATCTGAGAAAGAAAATACAACAGCACATTCTTTGTTGTGTATAAGAATAACCCAGGTCCATTTATACATACATCCTGTATCTGACAGCACCCAGGAAGAGACAATGAAAAACCCTTTGCTGTCCTATTTTATTTTCCCAGCAAACTGCGGCCAAATGTTGTAACCACCTTGTCAGAGCACTCAATACACTTTGCCTTTGTTAATTTGTCTACATTACAATTTTGAACCTGTTTATGCATAACTATAGTAACTTGCAATGGCGAGTTCGACCTGTTAGTCACAAACATGGTATTTCCTTTGATTAAGTTGATAACTGCTGTTTCCATTTGCTCTCCTTTACTTCTTGTACAAGCGGAAGTAAGGAATGACCATTGCTCCTTCTTTTTCTGTACGTTATGTTTGATCTGATGGACCTTCTCCAGTGCCTCTTTTCCAGGCTGAAGAGTCCTAGCCTACTCAATCTCAAGTCGTACAGAAACCTCCCATACTTTTAGACATTCCTGCTCCCCAGCTGGTAGCTCCCGGTTTCTCACACCAGCCGTACCTCCTTTCTAGTTCTATCGTAGCCTTTCTAGAACTGCATGGAAAAGCCGAAGTGTGGGGTCTCCAGGGATTTATATTGCAGTACAATGCAATGTATCTTCCCTTCGCTTTTCATTTCTCTCCCAGCAATTCCCAAATGCTTTTTTTCACTGCTGGCCTCAGATGGCTTTTTTAGAGAACTGTAGAAAGGATTCCAAGGCCTTCTTTGTGAGTGCTAGCTGCTCATGCAAGGACTTCCCAGTACGGAAATTCTTAGGGTTCTTTCTCCTTTTTTCATGTGTTATTTTGCATTTACTGACTCTGAACTCACTCTACTATTTTATTACCCTGTCAGCTGAATCTCTACACCCAGAACTACACATAGTTCTGGGTACCATGAATAATTTTGTAGCACCAGAAGACCGCCACCCATAAAATGCTAAATAATCCTAAATTACTGGCTTTCATTGCCACTGCTTAGAAGAAAGAACAAGTCTCATTAACACTTTGATCTTACATGTTTATCATATTAAGGGTATATTCAATCAGTCTGTCCTTTATATAATGCAGAGTAGGAGCAGATAAACAGTAAAAGAGGCATACTGATAGAAGACAATGTCTGTGCTATGGAAGGGATTTGTCTGTTGCAGCTCAAGGCTGTGTGAAACGAAATAAAAAACGTAAAAGAGCCAACGGTACAAGTCAATTATATCAGCAAGGATTTGTGGACTCCAGGGATCTCTTTCTCCACCTGCCATGGATGTTCAGAAGAACCTGATGTCTCTACAGCCCCCAGGGCATTGCTTGGGTCCATGCATACAAAACTGCTGTCACAAACTGAAGCTACTGAGGATTTATCAGTGCCAATATAGTAATCCTCTTTAATTTGTAAGCCTGGTTTCTGGACTCTTCACATGTATTACCCATTGCGTCAGAAGATAAACCTTTAACTATGTAACTGTGGCAATCCTTCAGTGACTCCACTCAGAAAATATGTAAGAGAAACTGTGTATGTTGTTTGCCTCTGATTCTTTTATGTAGTTAAAAGACACAAGGCTTATTCTCAGTTGTTGGACCAGCCCTGCTTTCTTATCTTCCTGACAACTACTTGTAACATCTGTCAATGCTTATTTAGGAGTGCACCAAGACACAAAGAGCGCTAGGACAATTACTCTGAGCTACATACTCCATTATCATGACGCTCTTGTCTTGGCTTTGAAAAAATATGTTCAATGGGAATAAGATAAAACCATGTGACTTTTTTATGGTTTAGAAAGTATATGTTGGCAAAGGCTTGTCTCTAACAAACGTTGTTTCTTCTTTAAATAACATCAGGGGAAAACCCCATCATAACTCTTTTTAACTATTGTAAGACAATAAGCCGCTCTACCCAAATAACATATGGCATCTTTCTCATTTCAACCTGCAGTATATCTCTTTGACAGACTTCAGAAAGTCCTCAAAGTCACAGGGGGACAATGCTGACAGATACAGAGCTCAGGAAAATGAAAATTTTCCAATTGTTTCAATGGGAACAGATCTTGTCAAAAGAAGGAAAAGGATAAGACGATAGAATTTCGGCTGATGGGGATAGCTGCTCCTTCTGCTGCCACAGAAAGCCTAATGTATCTGCTGACAACTGCAGAAAAATGTATTTCCTTCACAGCTTTTTGTTTTCTTTATTTTTTTTTTTTCAATACTTGTATGTTTAGGGACAGTTCTGTTTCAATACCTAGTTAATGTTGAAAAAACAAAGGAAGGGCAACTTGCTTCACTTCCAAACTGAAAGAAAATTAAATGCACAATTTTTTTTTTTTTTTTTAATATTTCAAAGCAGCTCATTAAATACCGTGAAAAATAGCAATTGAAGGCACAAATACAAGCAAGTAAATACTTGTTGAGGACCTCAAGAGCACCAGTCCTGCGCTCATTTATGTGGCAAAGTCTGGAACCGCCTAGTGAAATAACTGACTGCAACTGACTGAAACACGTTTTTATATGGAAATGTTTGCATGACCTGGGTGTTAATGCATGTCTTTTCACAGAGGATAACATGTATTCACCTATTTCAAGCTGTATTAAAATCCTACTGAAGCTGATGGAAAGGGTGCGCATGGCTGTAGAAGTCAAATCAATTCCGTAGGTAAACCTCACCACCCTCAGGTGTTCAGTGCAGATGTTCTTTGGGAAGTCCTGTTTGGACAAATGTGTGTCTCATGGTGCTCGAGTAGGGCTATATAGAGTCTGTAATCCAGTATAAATATTTCCACACTGGGTCTAAATAGCAAACTCTGCCTGCATGAAGCAGCGTGGAGAGGCCATCTGCCTATGAATAGGCTGGTGCTGGGGCCTGGGGGGGGACGTGTTGTGGTGTGGAGAGAAAGGCAGCAAAACCAAACCACTACTGAGCTGCTGCAGGGTCCTTACTTTGAGAGGCGAAAGGGAAGAGGCTGCCCAGCATGGCTGCACACAACTTTGACCCAAGTTTGAATTTTCAAAGGTAACTTGGATATCTCTCCTATTACGAAGCAATCCGCAATTCCCATTTGCCTTTACATTGTTTTTTAAAGGTCAGGATTTTCCCTTTTTCAGACTGACACATATGTACAGCTCTAGACAGCCTTCCCTTTTTACAGACAAAACCCACATAAGGAAAAACTACCACAACTCACAACATCATGCTGAAAACTTATGCTGAACAGAAGAAGCAAAACTGCTAATAATTATGGTTTCTCAGTAGGTATAAAATAATTCCTCCTCCTCCCCTTCCCTCCAACACCCTGAAGAATTCAAAAGAAGCAGAAACACCGCAGTGTAGTTTAGATGAAAATATTGTGAGTTGAATTAAGTATCTCGGATATTAAATTACTTCACTTGCCCATTTTGTTAATTGACTACAAGGGAGATTTGCTCAGTACTTGGCCAGGGCAGATTTCTGCTCAGACTTGTAATCTGGGTGGCTGTGAAAACCCTGTGTGTACTTATATGGATGTACACATAAATAAAGGTATAATCCTATTACGAAATCAGTGACTAAAAGTTATTTCAGGCCTTTTGACTGACTAACATCATGGGCAATCTGATGCACCAGAAGTGTCCCCAGTATCACCCGAAATGCTAAAGAACTGAAGTTATCCTAGCCACAACCACATTACATCCACAAGACTTAGAACATTTACGAAGTGGCTAGTGTTACTTCTAGAGTCTTCCTGTGACGCTTGCCGTGACAGTGCAGTACTGCTAGGAGCAGTAAAATTATCTGTGAGAGACCATGTCACCAAGGTCACAAGTAGGGTAACAGTCTTCTCTTCTCTGGAGAACACATTTGGATCTATGACAACAGGGTGGAGGGCATGGGGATCATCAGATCCATCCACGCAGGTCTGAACTTCCCTTTCCAGTGTCGCCAGATATCCAAGTTCTATGGCACTGCAAAGCATTTTGACGGGATGCCATATGTGGCAGACCAGTTTAGGAAGCTGCTGTGCACCTAAAACTAAAAAGGAAGTATTGCTTTACTTGTGCTTACAGACAAGAATTCAGAGAAAAGGTTTATTTTCCAGCAAGAAGAATACTCTGAAATATGCTGTCGATGTGTCGATAATAACTGTGTATTACTCCTCCTAATAGCCACAAAGGTCCCTAAAAATATTCTGCAGTTATAATGCGAAATATGTGTCTATTTTGTGAAATGTCCGACAATTAAAATAATTTTACGAAATAGTCTTAAGTGTGGAAGTAAGTGACTGTATGGTTCTGTGGAAATACGTGTGTAGAAAAATGCCAAATTTTGAGAAATTAATGAAATGGTAATTTTACTAAATGACTGGCTGAAACAATCACTTTGCAAAATGACTGGAAATTTTAGCCCTTTTGCAAATGACTCATTTTGCAATGTCAATAGAGCATACTTATGTGTTTGCAAGTGAACTTAATGCCCAAGAAAATGAGGGACTAACAAGCAATCACTACTCCCTGGTTTCATTCCCCAGTACTCTGCAACTTCTCAGACCCAGCTCCAGTCGTCCATCTGTCTCTTGACCTGAGCTGTTCCTGCTAGATTAACTGTAGGCTTGCTGGTAAGTTGATTTTATGTTGGATGTTCACTAAACAGAAGTCTGTTTCACTTCTCCTCCTAGTAAATGTAAGAACAGATGTCTTAGGGCTGAGAGAGTGATACGGCTCCTTGGCTGCTTCTGCTAATCTGACCCAAATGTATCTGCAGTGAAAAAAATTAACAGAATGTCCAAATGCCAAAAATTCTACAACTAAATATGCAAACAATTACCAGGCTTGTGCGAATGTGTGGGTGTGCGAGCCTGTGGGTGTGCATGTGCATGCCCACAGCAAATCCACACCCACATGGGCTGCCATTAATCACTCTGTTTGGGATGTTTATTCCTGGCTTATGAGGATGCATTCAAAGAACAAATATTTGGTTTTGGAGTGCACTAAATGACATAAAAATAAAAAATAAAATAGTATTTCTTGAGGGAGGAGACCCTTGACAGCTACACAATGGGTTTTCTCTTCTATGGTGTTAAATAGGCTGATTGGTAGAAACTACTGAAGATGACTGCCAAGCTGTAAACTGTGTGGGATGGAGACCATCTCTTCTTACACATGCACACAACATGCAGAATCCAGCTTATGACCAACGGCAAAGCCTTGGTTAAGGCCTTTTCCAGGAGCAGGGACCTTTAGTCTCCAGGCCTTTCCACTTGCCCTGTCCTCAGTCATGACACTTGCTTAGATCTCTTCTGCCAGCTTGCTCAGTTTATCAATTGATGACATTATGAAAAAAAATACAGAACATGTGGTGATCATATGAGAGCATTTATACTAGAAATTTTTATTCTTGCTAGCATGCTAGTGAAGATGAATATACATATCTGAAAATGAATATACACATTGGCATCCACTGCGCAATTCTTCTGTAGCAGCCCAAAGAAGCTAGAAGCTACTTAATGGAGGAAAAAACACAAAAGTCTCAGATATGCTCAGAGATACCCTGCGTCTTCTTTTGGATGCAGGGTATTAAATTCTTCGTTCCCCTAACTCCTCAGCACTGCCCCACCACAGCGTATCTCCTTCTCAGTCTGCAGCTAGTGGGAAAGGGCTCATCAGAGCAGCACAGCTGCACATGGGAACGGGCCAAGACTTACAGTAATGGCAGCAATGCAAAGTAGCCAGAGGCAGTAATCTCCTTGGCTTGGAACAGTTGTAGCTGGAAGGAGATGTGTGCCTGCCATCTTAGTTGCTTTTTGTTTTGTTATTACATAAGCCCAAACACCAGGAAAATTCCATTATTCCCTATATAGAAAGAGAGAATAATTGGTGGGAGTTGTTTAAGCAAGGCTGGAAGAGAAGACTCTCAAATTTCTGAACCTTGTGTGATTTACGGTCCACAATGTTATGGCTCCGTTTCTCAAATGAAATGACTGATGACTGTTTCTTCACACGATGGTCCAGCTACCTGGAAGGAGGACTCCTCTTATTTTACTACTGTCAGATAGTCTCACCTCTTAGTTTCATGTGAGAAATGTTAAGGGTCCAACAAAAAGGGTGACCCCGAATCTCCTCTGACTGACAGTATCTTCATATTGGTGAAATTTAGTGGATTTCAGCAAAGCTTATTTAAGCCAGTGGAATTCTGCATCTGACTGCACTATCAAAAAGAGAAGAATCAGGCTTCAGGTACAAATTCACAAAAGTTTTCTTTCAACACAAGATATTCTTGACCCTCAAAATGTCACCCCCCTCCTCTTGTTCAGTCCTTTTCTTCTTACTCTGCACTTCTGTGGCACTGAAAAAAGTCTGTTTTTACAAGGCCAAGCTACCAGATTCTCAGATCCTGCCAGAACTGTACTGAAAAAAAAAATAAAAAAACTTTCTGGAGACTGCCTAGAATCAAGATCCTTTACAGAAAGTAAAATTATTGGATCAAGTCCTTAAGAGATCTGGTGAAACTTTTGCTATCCAAACACAGGTATGACTTGGTGAGTTTTCTGAAGCAAACCTATACCTAAGTCATGTAAGATATTCTGAACTAGAACATTAGTGTTCCAGGGTGCCTTCCAAGTATTTATTTTTAGGGTGAGGAAAACACGGGGTTAGAGGAGATCACCATGAAAATGCAGTGGATAACACACCTGAAGCACAAGTTGAACCAAACCTGATTGACCACAAAATCCACTTTTAATCTTGTCGATCTGAATGATATTTTAAAATTTTGTATATTACATGCGCATATATAATGTACACACACACACAAACATACATGTATAGATTTGAGCATAGCACTAGATAGCACATATGTGTATACGTGTGCTTCTGTGTGCGTGTGTAATAGCTGCCAAATAAAGAGAACTGGTGTCTGTTGATGTCAGCACATTGACCTGGAGATGAAATAATAATGATACCGCTAAAGCAGTAAAGGAGCAATTTCTTCAGAGCAAATTTACTCAACAGCTAGAAAAATGAATATACAACACTGAAAAAACTGAAAACAGTCTCCACCTTTGTTGCTTCCCAGCCACCATGACATTATTTGGAAACCACCTGTGAAACATACACACAGACTGGCATAATTTCTTGGTTTTGCTGCATACTGTTTCCAAAAAAGGGACCTTCAGACATGTGCACCTGGAGGACACCATACACAGTAAAATAAAAAAAAAGGAAATTACTCAGAAATACTTCTTTTCCTCCAACCCTAACAAGACTTCTTTGGGGATGTAAAAATTTAGTAATACTGAACAGCTGCCAGGGTAACCCAAATACAATACCCAGAATCCTTTTTCTAGCCTGTTATTTTATAATTTATCAAAATGTTTAAATGCTCCTTCACTTGGCTATTAAAAAAATATTATTAAATGGAAGAAAGACCTTTCAGAAGGCTTTGAGCTTTAATGCTTTTCACAGAACACCCAGTCACAGTAGAATACGAAGGTGCAAAAATCCTGCCAAAGGCTCAGTGAACAGCTAAAGTGTTTGAGGTGATGTGTGTTTTCAGAAGACATTAGACAATATAATTTCACAATTAGGACAGGACACTCCCCCCTTTTCAGTCTGAAGGCCAAGTGTTAAAGCATATGGGCACACTGCGCTGGACAGGCTGCATCCTTCAAGTCTTACGACATGAATGTCATGGGACATTCCCATGCCATGGGAATGTTCAAGGGATGACATGAATGGGAAAGGGTAGATGCTCAGCTTGGGCCCCTTGAGGTCACATATTAAACCTGAAAGTTTAGTATGCATGCTCCTCTTTAAATGCTAAATACTAGCCTATGTCTACCACTGTAAATGGGTATATATCGACTTGTACACATTTCAGAGTTCTTATGCATTTTGCTTAAAAGCAAGGACACAAGTCCAAAACCAGGAACCCGTTCTCTGATACAGACAATATTAGCTAAAAGTTGATGGACCTATACCCATTTTAACCCTGATACAGGAGAGAAATCAGAAACTCTAGAAAGGATTGTGCTCACATGCATATTCTGTATTCAAAAATTTGGAAGACCGGTGAGGAAGGAGCAAAGCCAAAATTTAGATGTGCGTTTGGCAAATGGTACAAATCCCAGCCCAAACCACTCGGGAGCTTTGGACACTCAAGTTCTGCTTCCAAATCTGCTGCTGGGCCTTGAGCTCGTCTTGAATCTGGGGTGGATAAATAAATCACAACACCAAGAGAATAATTTTTTAACTTCCCTTATAATGCAGTAAGATTGTTTTTATATTCAGTCATTCTTGATACCTGCCTTGCAGACAGGATTTACAGCGGTCTTTCTTGGAAGCCCCTTTGGCTGGCCATTGCACTTGCTGTTTTCCCTCTAGCCAGCAGGGAATGCTGGTGTACGGAAGTAACTCTCCCTCTCCCTCTCATATGCAGAAATGCCTCTTCCTCAGGAAAGCATGGAAAACATTCCCTGCGCAATCTGGAATTTATTTGTTTCTGGAACAGCGGTGTTCAGACGAAATGCCAAACTGGTTTTCAAGTGCAGAGCATTCTCACCTTAGTCTACCCTGCTTTGCTAGGGTTTCTAGCAGTCTTAAAGTAGGATGTCCTATTTTACAGCACTTGCGACTTAAGCCAAGAAGGATCTTCATGCTCCAGTCACAGAAAACATAGCTTGTCTCCAGGCTGGAAGACATACTGATCTTTAAGTTGCCAGTCTCTATTCTTAAACATGTAAATGGTCCAAAGATCTCTCAGAACTTGACATGATATAACAAAGCAAAGGTATTTATGTTCCATGATTATTTTCCCTTGTCAGACCCAGTGAGGATAACATACAGATGTACTCCAAGACCTTCAGTATTCTCAAGTGACAAAGCCCTTTTGGCAGGCATCCTTACTTTTTCAATAAACATAAGGTTTTTCTAGGTTTTAATTTACAGCAATGAAAGTTAGTATCTTTTCCATTCTGTAGCTGACGACACTGAAAACTGGAAGTTAATAGCACCATAAAAAACCCCTAAAACCTTTTTTCCAAAACCTGTACACAGTTTTTATACTGTTTGAATTGGAGGATATTTGGGAGCAGATTCTCCAAAGTAACTGAGCTCCAAGATAATTTTTCATGGGGACATTATCCACTTCACACTCAAAAACAGCAATACCCCCAAAAAAGTTGCTCCACACTTACTGTCCCCCTCAAGGGTACCAAATGGAAATGTCTGCCAAAGGAGAGAGGAAAGAAGGATGATACTGTGTTTGGCCTGCAGTTGCAAACCTGCCGGAAGGGAAAGGAGGCAGTGCAGCTGTGGAAGAGAAATGCACAATTTTTATCTGACTTGACTTCCCAGATCATAAATCTGCTGATCTTGAGGGGCATCCTCATTCTTTGACAACCATTCACAAGCCTCTGGCAAGCACTGGCACAGGGATCGCTGCCAATATCTACAACAGCAAGGGCTGTAGTTTGACAGCTTGGCAAAGAGTGCAGCATAGCAGAGCTTCTGCCACCCCGGAGTTTTGTGCCTCTGCCTCAGCTATGGGTACTCCAAACACCCAAGGGGAAGTGAACTAAACGAGTGGTCAATCTCTCAAATCCTGTGTGAGACATGCAATATCATGAGACAGGTGATGTGGCTGCTACGCAGGGACATCTAACAGGAGAGGTCATACGAGGAGAGGCTGAGGGAACCGGGCATGTTTAGTTTGGAGAAGAGGAAGCTGAGGGGAGACCTTATTGCCCTCTACAACTACCTGAAAGAAGGTTGTGGAGAAGTGGGTGTTGGCCTCTTCTCCCAAGGGAATAATGACAGGACCCGAGGAAATGGTCTGAAGTTGGGGCAGGGGAGGTTTAGATTAGATATTAGGAAGAATTACTTTACTGAGAGGGTGGTCAGGCACTGGAACAGCCTGCCCAGGGAGGTGGTGGAGTCACCATCCCTGGAGGTATTTAAGAAACGTGTAGACGTGACACTTCAGGGCATGCTCTAGTGCCCGAGATTGTGGGGGTCTTTTGTGTGTGTATGGTTGGACTCGGTGATCTCAGAGGTCCTTTCCAACCATGAAGATTCTGTGATTCTGTGATTCTATTGTGTGCCATCAGGAAGGAGGTCATGCAGTTGGAAGGACTGGGACGGTCTCCTGGGACTCCTGGGCCTGGGGTCCCAGCAGGTGTCAGATACACCAGCTGTAATGCCACAGGGCCATTATCCCTATCTAATATATACATATGTATACACACCTATACAAACCATATACTAGTTCTAGCTAGTGATTGAATTATCATAAAGGCCAACCATCAGCTTGGTACAGAAGAGACTGGGATAGAGAGCTATTGTACAAAGCTGCACATGAACAGAATGACACCTATCCATCTATTCATGGGAGGACATAAGAAAAATATGAATTGCATGAGAGTTATGACTCATATCTAACAGGTTAAGTTCAGATAGATGGAGAAGGTAGTGCCCCTCCCTTTTCTTCTCTTTGAGTCTGTCACTGTCTGTGGTAGGAATGGTTGTTCCACACCTCAACTGCTGTGGTTTAAGCAGCTGAAGACCCTCTGAGTTTAACCCGCCAACATTTGTGAATCAACAAGCTAGGCATGAATCTACCCAGGTCTAAGCCTCTGTTGCTGTGCCTTGACCCGTACATTGCTGAGTGGGAAAGCAGTTGCTTTAAGGGAGCCATTTCAACTGACCCTCAGCAAGTTTGCATGTTTCACCAAACTGGGAGGAACAGTTGATACTCCAGAAGATTGTGCTGCCATCCACAGGGACCTTGCTAGAGACAGCCTAGCAAAGGGCCACTAAAATGATGAAAAGACTGGAGCATCTCCTCTATGAGGAAAGGCTGGGAAAGCTGGGACTGTTTAGCCCAGAGAAGGGAAGGCTCAGGAGGATCTTATCAAAGTACATGAATACCTGAATAAGGGGTGTAAGGAGGACAGAGACAGTCTCTTTTCAGAGGTGCCCAATGACAGGACCAGAGGCAATAGGCCCAACCTGAAACATAGGACAGTCCATCTGAACATCAGGAAACCATTTTTTACTGTGAGGGTGACCAAGCACTGGCCCGGAGAGGCTGTGGGGTCTCCTTTCCTGGGAATATTCAAAAGCCGTCTGGACGTGGTCCTGGGCAGCTGACTCAAGGTGGCCCTGCTTGATCAGGGAGATGGACCAGATGACCTCCAGAGGTCCCTGCCAACCTCAGCCATTCTGTGATTCTGTGATCCTGTATTAAAGCCCTGCATCACATATTTTGCACACTGCATTCTGGGTATTATTTTACTGAAACATTGACCCTTACAACTCGGTATGCTCCAAATATACTACAGCTGAATGAAATGTCATGAAAAATGCTCTCCAGTGCCACTCACAAGTTGATGACATGTAGCAACGTTTTAGATTGGTGTTGAATGACAGGTGACAGTTGCTCCTCCTCCGGAGGACCTCTCTCTCTCTCCATAGATAAGGGAAGCAGAGACATGCTGGACAACCTATCTTCTCTAATGTTGATGTCCAGATATCAGGCCAAGAGCAAAGGCCAGCTGCTGACAACAAAATATGAAGGCCAAGTGCGAGGTCCTGCACCTGGGTTGGTGCAATCCCCAATATCAGTACAGACTGGGTGATGGATTGGTTGAGAACAGCCCCGTGACGAAGGACTTCGGCATACTGGTGGATGTAAAATTGGGTACAAGCCAGCAACGTGCACTTGCAGCCCAGAAATCCTGGGCTGCATCAAAAGAAGCACGGCCAGCAGGTCGAGGGAGGTGATTCTTCCCCTCCACTCTGCTCTTGTGAGACCCCACCTGGAGTACTGCGTCCAGCTCTGGAGTCCTCAGCACAAAACAGACATGAACCAGCTAGAGCATTTCCAGAGGAGAGCCACAAAAACGGCCAGAGGGTTGTTCAGCCTGGAGAAATGAAGTCTCTGGGGAGACCTTATTGCGGCTTTTCAATGTATAAAGGGAGCTTATAAGAAAGATGGAGAAAGACTTTTTACCAGGGCCTGTGGCGACAGGACAAGGGACAATGGTTCTAAACTGAAAGAGGGTAGGTTTAGACTGGACATAAGGAAGAATTTTTTTTTTTATGATGAGGGTGCTAAGACACTGGAACAGCTTGTCCAGAGAGGTTGTGTATGCTCCATCACTGGAAGTGTTCAAGGTCAGGTTGGATGGGGCTTTGAGCAACCTGATCTAGCGAAAGATGTCCCTGACCATGGCAGGGAGGTTGGACTATACGATATTTAAAGGCTTCTTCTGACCCAAACCATTCTATGATTCTATGATTTGTCTCCATGATATCAAAAGTTTTACTTCATGACCAAATAGCCGTAACAATAACTCAACCAGTTTCACTATTAGCTAAGCACCTTGCTTTTGGTTTCAGGGCTGGCTCTGCTTTTTCCTGAAACTCCTCACATTATCTGGGAAGGAAGCCAAACAGCTCTGAAAGATCAGTTTATGACAAGACAGAGCTATTTATCAGCTTCATGACACAGGGCACCAGGATACACACTGTCCTGATGTTTCATTCCCTGCACTGTTTCTCCTCTGAGCCTCCATCCTGTCACTGACAGTCCTCCCTGGGACTTCTGGAGCACCTTCCCTGCCACAGCTATGGGGAACCGACTTTCCTACATGCAGACTGCCCCCCAACAAGGCAGATCTGTAAGTGGTAGATATGAAGGTTTCACTAAGGCTGGACTTGCTTCTGCCCCGGAGAAGCTCCTGAATCAAAAGCATAAAAAAAAAAAGGGGTTTTTTTTTGGTTGGGCTTTTTTTTTTTTTTTTCTTTTTTTTATTTCTCTAAATAGGCCACACTTGCAGAGACAAGCAACGATCCAGAAAGAATATAATGATTGCTACTGAATATTGCTGTTTTTAAACACTAAACTCCTGTCCTGATGGAGGCAGCTAGGCAGAGATAAGGCTAAAGAGCAGTTCCTGTGGAACTGTGGTCTTAATTTTTATAATAGGATACTGTGGAAAGCAGTGTTATTTTTAGAGACCTAGTTTATCTGGGAAAGTTCAGCTTGCAGCTGAAATACCACTTTCATGATCCATACACATGGATTTTTTTATGAATGGTTCTTAAGGGATACTTTTTGCTTCCAAGCCAGTGTTTGGTGACATTCAAAATTATAATAGCAGCATTATGAGCAATAACCTGGTCCAAGAACCCTTTAGAGCCATGAGCACGTGTGGCAGATGTGTAGCATCTGCATGTAGCAATATCTCTTCAATTCACCAGTGTGTGCGGGCTCTGCAAAAAATCTCATGGACAAAGCTGCACGGGGGCATAACCACCACATTATTTGGGCTGCTCCTCGGCTTTTTCGTACCCTCACTGAGCAGACAGCAGTCATTTTCCATGCCTGTGGAGAGGGCTTCTCTCAAAGATCACAGGCTTCCCTGGTACAGCTAAAACTTTGCAGCACCTTTGCACCCCGACTCCCCTGCCCTCAGAAGCATGTACTTTATCCAACAGTTAAGCATTGCTGGCCCCCAGTGTCTGTTTCTCTGTGGGAAACACCTGAAAAGTTCAGTATTTTTTGTGCCAGGTAATCAGCCTACAGAAGGATCTGCACACATCCATCAGGACCGTGGCCGAGTGCCCCGTGTGCAGCTTCCAACAGAGAGACTCTCCCTATATCTTTTTTTCTCTTTCCTTCTTTTTCCTTTGTTTACTTTCCAGGAATTGTCTGAAGTCTTTCCAGTCTGACTTTACCCAGCTTCAGTTCTGATCTGACTTACTTTCTTTCTCTTTCTTTCTTTCTTTCTTTCTTTCTTTCTTTCTTTCTTTCTTTCTTTCTTTCTTTCTTTCTTTTCTTTCTTTTCTTTCTTCTTCTTTTTTTTTTTTTTCCCTTTCCTTTCCCATGGGCAGCCTCACTTGAAACTCCCGGCAGCTTAACGGCTGAGTCTGCTGACTTGCAGCATCCCAGGGGAGTTGATTCAGCCAGCCCCTGTCTGTGGAGCTCTTCAAAGGGCTCCCGCTCAGAGCTGCAGCAAACTGGCAGCTTGCTCTGTTTTTATGTCCGTAACCGAACAAACTGAAGGTCAGCACAGGAGAGCTGGTAGGGTGGTGAGCGGAGGACTGGATTTGCGAGGGAAGGGGTGCAAGGAAAAGGCAAAGGGTCTTGAAAAATACTCCAGCAAAATCCATGGATATATCATAGGATGATATATACCTGAGGTGGGGAGTGCAATCTGCGAGGTACTGAGATTTTCTGAATTTTATAATGGCATGGGGGAATGTTTTATTTTTATTTTATTTTGGGTTAAGTTGAAAGGTGCCATTTTGCTTTGGGATGTTTATCCCTTTAAAGCTCTCCTTCCCTTGTTTTTAATGAAATGTGGCTTGATTTTTTTCAAAGGTCATCTTGGAGTGAAAGAAAGTTTCACTGGAGGATTGATGAAAAATAACATTTCAGCTTTCCATAAGCAATGCATTTCCGCTTTTAAAAGCGTTGAATTGATTTTCTTGATATTTTCAGAACCCTTCCTTCATTACTTCTTCTGGGACAGATTCCTAAATTTAAGTGGATTCATGAGCAGTTTTAATTTCTCTAAAACTCCATTTCTGGTTGGATTTACTATCTGTTGAACACGGAAGCTGTATGGTGCCAACAGACCTTTTGTAGAAGAGAGTCTCATGGCAAAGCCATCACCCTGGAACTCCTGAGGCCTGGGTACAGCTTCTGACTCTGCCAAATGACTTCATGTTGGCCTTTTCCCAAGGCCAAATTCTTAAAGGTATTATGGCATTTTGGTTGTTGTTTTTTTTTTTTTTTTTTTAAAAAAAAGGTGCCAAAATAGGCTAGGCTTCTAATACGTACACTGACATCATTTTCTGTTAACTACAGCTAGTGAAAACCTTGGGATGATGTAGGATGATATAGCTTCCCTTGTGCTTCTTCACTGTGTTGTGTTACGCTACCTTCAGGATGCAAAACTGCGTGAACAGGTCACCCGAGGGAGCTGCTGGGCTCCAGATCCAGCACCCAGAACAAAAAGAGGCAATTCTAAGCGGTCCCTGATCAGCTCATTCCAGTTAGTTGCTGTAGAGTAAACTGGCAACCCAGCGTACTAATTAAGAAGATAGCACAGAAAAAACAGTGAGCTGTGGAAGGTATTACATACTTGAGAAATGTTTTGGGGAAATGAGTCCAAACCAGAGCTAAGGAGAGGCCAAAACACCAGAGTGAGGTTTCTGTAAGCCTCCCTGGCAATCTTCATTCCAGCCAAATCTGCCTTATTCTTCCTGAGATACTGTATTCCTGGGTCACCCTGTGGCACAAGTAACGAACCCATCAGAACAATTACTTATATCCACATAGTTCTGGGAGAGTCTTTTTGTACTCTAAAATGTAAAGATTGTGGTTGCTCTGAGGAAAGGTGCTTTCAGTGTTACTGTACAGATGGGGAGCGTGAGGAGTGTCAGAAGACACGTTTGTCCAGGATCACACTCAGCAGCAGCGCAGGGAAGAGATTGTCATGAGACACTTAAATGAATTTTCTCTGTTTTCTGACTTTGCATTTTGGGCCTTGGTAATATTCCATGCCTTCCTAACAGGCTTTGAGCTCCTCATTTATGGTCACTTATGAATTACCTTTATTGTTAAAAGCTCTTAATAATTTTTTGTTCAATGATAGCAACCAAGATGCTAAAAGTTCCCATCTTTGTAAATGAAATCACATCTTTCTTAAAACAATAACTTGAATGTGAGTCTCCCACAGCTTGGGGAGGAGTTTCTGCCCGTCTCTGAGAGAAATGGGAAACAGACAGAGGTGATACCTGGAGAGGCCCTGTCCCAGAGGAACAACACAGCAGTGCTGTGCATCACAGCCAGTCTCTGCACCCAGCTCCTCTGCTGGCCTGAGCAAGGGCCTTCCCTCCACCTGCTGTCCATGGCCACCACTGCCTGCCAGCTGCTCAGCCTGAAGATGGTACTGCCATGCTTCCGAAAGACCCTTGGTCTGAGATGCAGCAGGGCAATGGTTGTAGCCACCCCGGTCACCAGTGACAACCTGCCATTACAGCCTCTCTTGTGAGAAGTTCTGTCTTCCCTTTCTCCCCCTCTTGTCACAGGGCTCATGCCAGGGCAGGGAGCAACCCAGAGATGCTCGTGCCCTCTCTGCTGGGGCAGATCTTACTCTCTAGAGCAGAAATCCTTCCCTGGACCTGGTGAATTCTTCCCCATTAAAGTCACTGTCAATGATAAATTCCAGCAAAAGACCGCGTTTGCGGTAAGTTGGTGTTTTGTCAAGCAAAGCATCTTTTGCTGAAAAATTCTCGACCTGCTCCCGCCTCGTTGCTGCCTCAGCCCCACTGTGCTCTGGCTCTGCGGAGGCAGGGATGGGTACGCAGTGAATTCCCTCCTCTGCTCCGGCTGCAAGCCCAGCCTGAGGGCTACTGGACGGGAGCACACAGCCACATCCTTCTCCAGCACAGAACGGGGAGATATTTCAGCAGAGGAGCTTATGGAGGTGCAATTCCCTCCACAGTACCTCTGCCTTCGCCGACTTTTTCTTTCTCTTCACTGTGCTTTACAAGCAGGAAGGTAATGGCACTGCCTATATGAAATGCTAAGCTCCCATGCTGCTGTAAAAAACCTAAAGATACAAATTTTTAAGTGGAGTTTCCTACAAAGCATTTAAGAAAGGTTCCTAGGAGGATGAATCCTGTGTACACAGAGGAGTGCTAGGTTGCATGAGAAGACAGCCCATAAAATAAATGTCTTTGTGGACAGTCCCTGTGAAATTGTCAGCTATAAGAAACCCTCCTGAGTCAGACACTTGTAAAAAGACAATTGTTATCTTCCCTGACACTGCATCTCTTCGACCAGTTCTGTAAATACGGAGACGAATTCAGTTTTCAGGCTGTTAACTTTTCACAAGCAGTCAGTTCTCACTGGAAACGCACTCAAACTCTCCTCTCATTAAATGAACACAGCAAACGAAGCACCTCTACTCCGACAGAGGACTGGACCACACCGCCTTACAAAGTGCAAGTTTTTAAGTCCAAATGGAATTGAGACAGAAGTGTAAGTAGCAATAAAGGGCTCCGAATGCTGAGGAATCGTCTGCACGTGAACAATAAAAATAAGCAAGTACTGCTCCTTTTGGAAATGGGAGGTGCGAGCCTGAGGGCTGTTTGTGCATTAACTTGTCATAGTGGCTTTACAAGTGTGTGCCTGCCTGTTTATTCATGGATGCAGCAAGAACGGTGTGCTTTCCACAGCAGACTCTGTACTGCAAGAAAGAAACAGAACTCACAGATAAGCAGTATTGTGCGGAGGCAAAACACCCATCAAAAAACTGTGGGAACTTTGGTGCCTTTATAAAACATGTTTTGATGGGGAAAGACATGTATAACAACAAAGCCATCTTACTGGTAATCGTATTTAACATTTCTCCTAATTCCATTAACACTTTAATTCTTACAGGAAGAAAGGCTGGCAAAGTTCATTTGGTTTTAATTAGAGGGGTGAAGTAATAGGTGACTAGAGTTTGCAAATCAGTTGTTTTGAGAAACTAATTTACAAAATTTTTTTTTCTTATGATTTGTTGTCTTAAAAAAAAAGAGACAAGAAAAGAAATCTATTTAAGATATGTTCCCTAGCTTAAATTTGGCTTGTGGTAAGTATTATGGATGAAAGTGGAAATTCAGCTGTACTAGAAACAATAATTTTTAAATTGTTTTTCCCTGTCTCAAGCTTATGTTCGGACTTTATGAGCTCGTTCCAATGTATGTCTTCGGTGCCTATTACCACAATATGCTCTTCTCAAATACAAGCCTGTTAAACCGTCAGGGAAGACAGGCAGTCACCCACTTTGTGATTTTCCTTAGAGGGGCTTTTTGCTCTGCGTGAGCTCAGAGCTGAGTTTCAGGAGGAGAGAAAAGAGTTTGTTTTGCTGTTTGGGACCTATTCGCCTGAGCCAAAAAAAAAAAAAAAAAAGGCAGAAGAAATTTGGATTCATTGCAATGGTCACAAAGAAAGCCATAAAGTGATTTTTACTAGAGTTCAACTCTTGGTCAATGAGATTCATGTTTGCATATGTATCGCTGAGCCGTGGGGGTCCTGCAGCAGGTGTTCCGTGGGGAAACGCTCGGCACCACAACGGCACCTGTGCCCATAAAGTCATCACCTACCACCCGAGAGGGGCGCAGAAGCCTCGTGGGTCACGGATTCTCTCTCGTTCAGGCATGGCTGCACGGCCAGGGTTTGGGCTTCTTTCGAGGGGCAAGCTGGTGGGGAAGGATTAATGGCAGAATTACCCTCTCCCCTTCTCGAGGCGACAACTGCCAGCGATACGCTTCTCTCCTCACCCCTGCCAGCCCCGCTCCAAGACAATAGACAGATTTGGCTGCAGCTGGCTGGCGAGCCAACGTAAAACTGAACACCTGTGGACCAAATACGCACAGCTGCGGCGTGCCAGGGATGAACTATTATCCATTGTACAAGCCACGCACGTGCCGCCTGCCAGCGCCGGGGAAATGCCGCACGTTCAAAGACGGAGCCATTGGGGGTGGGGGAAAGAGAGGTTCCATCTGCTTTTACTCAAGTGCCCCCAAAAGTCTTTTCGTGGCAGAGGTTGTTTCTGAGACCTGGACGATTTAGGGATGAGTCCACTCAGAGCGCTAATCAGACTATACGCCTGAAGGATTAAATATCTGCTGAGGACACACTTGGCCATAGTTTGCATTCAGTTTTGGTCTTATCTCTGTGATTCACAGGGAGTGACTCACAAGAACAACTAATTCATGTAATGGCCTATTCTGTTACTGAATAGATACAGAAAATACCTAGGGAATCACTGGGTTGCTTCTTTGTGAATTAATTTCTGTACTCTGAATATGTAAAATAACATATACCTGGTATTAGTCACAGCAAGTGAGCGTAATGCAGAATCTTATGGGCAGATATTTCATGGAGCCACTTTTGCTCATGAACCATATAGATCTGTTTAGACCATTCTTCCTATCCAAGGTTACACAAGCTTTAGCAAATTAAAAAGCAAATTTTCAATAGCAAATTGTTATAATCCGTTATCATGGATAGGGGAAGATCACTTTACGGAAATTTATTTGAAGCCGCCCTGAGAAAACACCGCCATCCAGAAATCCCTCTTGGAGATTTCAGCTCAGGCAGAATGCTGGAGGATGAGGTCTTGAATTAAGAAATAAGGATAGCAACAGCTGCATGCTGAAAATTTAATTCCAGCATATTTGTACCCTTAAAAATGACCCGTTTGCTAGATGTGTGGTCCAGCTTGACCAGCTAAGCGCTTTGGCCACAGAGCTTCTTTTAATTGTAGGTGAAGGCCCCTTGAGAAACTCCTTCACCCACGTTACCAGGTGTACCAAAAAGATCTGTGCACGTATGTCTGATTGCTTCTAGAGACGTGCTCAGTGTTCCCAGTTCTTCCGAAGAGGCCTTAGGAAAGAGAACAGTCAAAACAGGTCATCACCTCCAGAACAGTTTATCCTATCAGTTTTTGTACTTAGGGATGCTTGGAAATATCCAGGGAACAGGCTGGAGGCCTTCCAGCATTCCCAAGGACCCTGCGATGTCTTGCTGAGTGAAAAATCAGGGGCTCTTAGGCCCCGGGAAAATGCCAGAGACAAGGCATGGAATGGATGAATTGTCTTGGTGACTATATATGCCCCATGAACGTCAACTGGAAGCTGTGAGACTGTCTGTTTTTATACTGTTACTTCAGACTCTTAAATAAGTTGCATGGACTAGCTGACTGATCTAGGGCATGAACACAGCTATACTTTTTTCCTGGTGGGAAATTGATTGTGGGACTTCTAAATTTTTAAGTTAGTATGAAAATGAAAATAATTTTTCTGGGCTTGTTTCTTTTTATTTATTTATTTATTTATTTTCCAGGAGAAAATGTCTGTCAAGCTGTTTTTCATGGTGAAAGTTTTATATATTCAAAACAAAAAAAATTTAGAACTTGAACTTAACATGACAAGGTGCTCTGGAGTGTCTGTGTTTATGATGTTCTCCGCATGGCAGTGTGGCACTTCTGGCTTCTGGGAAGCTGGCACCTCTGAAAACCAGATGCCCTTGTTTGTCCCACAAACCAGTCAACAGCGTAAGGAAAATCACTATTCAGCCAATGTACCCCTACACTGATATGAGTAAAACCTCTAAAATGCCAGTTTATGGGAGCTATTAAAAGGGTGTTGAGTTTTTTACGCTTACTGGGAAATGGACGGAGGCCACCAAACTCATTTCACAAAGGCTGCTACAAATCCTCCAGTCAGTAAAAACTTCCAGTCATCCACGGCGGGATTTGAACTGGCAACCCATATGTAAAAGCTGCTGTATCCCTTCATCACTCAACCCCTCTCTCCTCAGCTTTTACGGTCAGCAGGTGTGTGCGTAGGAGAGGCTGTGGTCTCTCATTTCATTTGTTTCTCCTGATTTATTATATAATATCAGTTCGGCAGGCTTCGTAAAGTTGGAGGCCAGGAGGGACAACTAGATCATCTACTCTGACCTCCTGCGTAGCACAGCCCATTAAGATTGACCCGGACACCAGTATATTAAGCTTAAAGACGAAAGTGAGACTACAGCACTTTTAAGTACACAGTGGATTAAACTATGTGCCACAGATGGAAAACGGGAGAGAAGAAAAGTCACTGCTGCTCAAGACCTCTGCAATCTCAAAGAAGAAAAGAGTTGAGAGAAGTTCAACTGATACCAGCAGACAAGCCCAACTCTGTCATACAGAAAGAGGGGAGAGCCCCCAAATCAAAAATAACAAAGCTAGAAAATCAGAAGTGAGGGCAAAACAGCAGCCGGAAACTTCTGCCGACCAGGTTTGGGGGAAAATCATATCTTTAGTCCAGATATGGTGATCAGCAGAGCCCTGGACATGACAAGAAGGAACAGCAGCAGGAATATAGGAAATAAAACTTTCTGCCATCGCAAGATCGCTCTTCTCTTTCCTTCTCCCATTAAGCTTCTGAGGAAGGCCAAAGTTAAAAAAAAAAAAAAAAAAAAGGAAAAAGGCTGCCTTGCATGGCTAATTGCTTTTTATAAAGGTTTATAAGGGCACCCAGGGACACTGGGCATGTGACACTGAGAAGTGATGAGTGTAATGTCATGTAAAGATGAAAAGCTAAAGCATGGGGAAAACCAGTCCTCAGAACAAGCCATGACACCAGGGCAGCTCTCTTGAGCCCTGACTTTCCTGACTAGGAAACAACTGACTAACAAGGATCACGCATGGAATTAACTTACTGTCAGAAGGAGGGGGAGGGTTTTGTTTTGTTGGTATTATTCCATAAGGGAAAAAGCATCACTGGAGAAAAGCCAGTCCAAGCTCCATAGTTTTTAACAAACAAAGAATGGGACAAGACACAAGCATACAATACAAAGATTAAAGCAGTATTTGGTGGACTTTAGCATCTTGTTTCTTTCAACTGTGTAAAAGTTTTAGGAAGAAAACATACAAACAGTGTTTCCTCTAGAATTATTAGGTGAAATATTAGGGCTTTTTAACAGATCAAATTTCTCAGCAATTTTATTCTTCCATTTTTATATTAAAAGGCCAGGTACCCCAGCAGCACTGAATCTGAATCGAGGGCGACTTTGAGAAGTGAAACCAGAGTGTATGGGGTGTGTTGGGGAAGTATATTCAAAGAAATGAAGACTACAATGTTGGGTGGCTGATTCATACAGGTGTCTGAACAGTCATGTACTAGGGAGGCAAGTCCAACCGATCAGTATGTCCACTATCCTGAATGATTTTTCATCTGATATTTCCAAGTTTCCCCTTCTGGCCATTTTCTGAATATCATGTATATAAGGAACAGAACTACCTCCTGTCGTTGTCTATCTAACATATTTCCATTTGGCCGCACCCTCCTGTGGACACCATCATCAACTTACTCTTGTATACTGAATAACAACAAGGGAAAAAAAATCTTAATATTGAAAAAGAGAGGGAAAAAAAAAAGAAGAAAAGAAACAAGAACACCAGAATAAACAGAAGGTTTTACAAGATTCTGCATATAAGTAGAAAGCCAAGCTTTCCTGTGTAATGATGTCACCTGCACATACAATGTGATTCATACAGCCCCTTTCGCACCAAACTCTCTCTTAATATTTTTCTATGCTCCACAGAGACTTTGGGGTCCCTCCACAAGAAATAAGAGGGAGGGAAAAAATTAAGAGAGCTGTGGGGAGAGACTGGAAGGGATAACAAGAAAATGCTGAAGGTTGTTTTAAAAAAATAAAAGAGAGAAGGACACAAAGTGCTGGAAAAAGTGTCTAGAAGGAAAAAGTGTAGAAGTGGAAAGGAAAGAGGAAATTCAGCAAAATATGTACAAGTCAGAGGCCAGCAAGCCAGGTTTTCAGCTGGGGTAAGCCAGTCAAGTTCTACTAAAATGAGTGGAGCTGAAATGATTTCTACCAATTGAGGGTCTACCCCATTTTGTTACATTAAATAAATAAAGAACAGGAAATATACTTTATAGAGAAGTTAGAACTCATGAATTAAATGTGATTTAGCTGACTCCCAGAAAAATTCAGCAAGAACCCTATTAATGCCCACTATTCTGTAAATGATATCCAATTAGACTTGTTATATTTTAGAAAGCTTGGTGTTTGTACACTCAAGGTGGATCCTGAGGATGCCCAAGAAGATCCAGAAGTGAAATCTGGGATTCTAGATGTGTCCAAGTACAACAGGAAGTATCTGGAGGCAGACTTGGATTTGCCCATTGCATCTGCACATTCAACACAGGTCACCCAACTTTTCCTAAGCCTTCATGTTTGAACTGCGCAGTCCTCAAGTTTATCACAGCAGGCAGAGAAGGCAGCAACACATGCAGTAAATCACAGCCTCTTGTTAACAATTGCCATGCCAGACCATTACAAATTTTTAGAGAACTGCTAGCCCAGCTTTGGAGGACAGGTCTATTTGATTTGACACAGAACAAATCACAAATCAACCAAAACAGACCCCCGTAATTAAGCCTCATGTAAGGCTGCCCTTCTTGAAAAGATGGAACAGTCAAGGCTAAAGCCAGCCGTGTCTTTTGGGGTGGCGGGGAGGACTCCAGAGTTCCCCTCCCACACGCAATCTCTCCTTGCTGCACTGTGGCAGCCCTCCATCCATCTGGAAATGCTCTGAAGTTCGGAGGAAGCTCGAGAGGAGTAATGTGCAGCGCTCCTTCTCACAGCCTAGGGAGCTCTGCCAGGGATCAAGTTCAAGGCCTGAACAATGCCCTGCTTGGCTAGTTGTTTGGACAGAAAATTTAATTTACAGCCGAATTGCGGAGGAAGGGCCAATTTCCAAAGAGCACTGAAGCCTCTGGAAGCTTGGCTGAAAAATCAGTAGCACTGCCAGAGCAGCTGAGATTTCCACTTGTTGCAAACAGCAGCAAAACTTGATGGCCACGTACACGGGTAGCCTAAACTGACCCACACATCACACTGTAAGCTGCCACTGCGGGCACCAATGGGGAATGCAGTGCACGGTGCAGCTTTTCACCATGACTACAGTTAAGGCTAGGTCTCCTTGCCAACCTAAGTGGTGGGTGTTTCAAAAGAAGAAAACACTGAGATGCTAAAAGCTGTAGTGCATTATGGGAAGGACATGGACCTGTTGGAACGGGGCCAACGGAGGGCCACGACGATGATCAGAGGGATGGAGCACCTGCCCTATGGAGACAGGCTGAGAGAGCTGGGGTTGTTCAGCCTGGAGAAGAGAAGGCTCCGGGGACACCTCATAGCAGCCTTCCAGTATCTGAAAGGAGCCTACAGGAGAGCCGGAGAGGGACTCTTTGTCAGGAAGTGTAGTGACAGGACAAGGAGTAATGGTTTTAAATTGGAAGAGGAGAGATTTAGATTAGATATTAGGAGGAAATTCTTTCCTGTGAGGGTGGTGAGACACTGGAACAGATTGCCCAGGGAAGTTGTGGATGCCCCAGCCCTGGAAATGCTTAAGGCCAGGCTGGATGGGGCTTTGAGCAACCTGCTCTAGTGGAGGTGTCCCTGCCCATGGCAGGGGGGATGGAACTAGATGACCTTTAAGGTCCCTTCCAACTCTAACCATTCTATGATTCTATGTCTGACTGCAACGCATGGAAACACTTCTTTGTATTGAACATGCAAGCAGGGCTTTTCCTGGAGGCTAAGTGCAAATTCTCCAGCTCCTGGAGAAGAGCCAGTTACTTCTCCCAGGCAAGCAGGAGTGCCTGGTACTACCATGTACCATTATCTACATTTCAGTATCTCACTGATTCCTCCATGTCAGTACGTTTAGACACTAGAAGGATTGCTGAATTGCTACGCTCAGGAAAAAGTCTGTACCAGTCTGGAGTGAGGGGAACCATCCAGCGCTGGTTTTAGTACTTCTGAAGTATACCGTGACACCCAGCCCTCCACACTGAGACTGTGGCCACTGTGACATGAAACACTGGGAGCAACGGAAGGGGAAGATGTTGAAGAGACTCCCCTAAAGCAAGGGGTCAATGGTTTCCTGGGGAAAAACAGGAACTGTTTCAAGAACAAAAAAACCCTTGGGATTTTAGAAAGGTGCAACACAGATCACAGGCCTATTTATACTGTGTCCAGTGAATATTTCCGAAGGATTTTCAAAACCTTTATTTCATATCTTTACATAGATTCATACATGCATACCTTAGAGAAGATGCACAGAAAATGTTGTAAGTTTAACCTGACTTCCCATGTTTTGGGATAAAAGAAGTGGTTTTGAATCTGCAAAAGGTAAAAAAACCCAACACATTCTCGTCTCTGAGTGCATGGCTACTAAAAATAGATCCTGACTACCTACCTCATACATTGCTCTCAAAAGGTTGGGGGCTGCGCTTGAAGCCATCACTTGCAAAAAAAGTGTGCCAAGCCATTTCAAAGGAAGTGGCTTGTGAAATAAAACTTTACAGCTAAAAAGCTAAAAATAAAACTTCAGTTCTTCTCAAGTGTCAGGCTTAATATTCTCTCTGTTATTCTTCTTATTCTGATGAGTCTTCCTGTTATTTGCACATCTGAGCCAATGTTTCCAGGCGATTCACAAAGTTACTCGGAAAGCTCAAGTGGGACATAAGGTATTCTAAACTGTAATTGTGATTGTCATTTACGCTACAGCTTCATTTACACCCAATTTTAAAGTCTCTTGACATTCAGAGAACTATGAAGGAGCTTTTTTTTTGTAACAGCATCAGGGGTTTTATAATCTCTCCTAATCAAGTTTTCGGGTTTTACAACTCAATTCTTGGTAAAATTCCACAGGAATCAAGGGAATAATAAAAAGAATGATTTTGACCACTCCTATTATTTTTAATAATTTTTCTACTACATGAGAGAAAACCTGAAGAGTGATACTGTGCAAATTAGGTTAACGGGTTAACTTAAAAAGAGTTCCTTCTGAAAAGTATATGCAGGAATGCCATCGACTTTTGCAGCTTTGCAAAAAAAAGAGTTCTCAACAATAGGGATTCACATTATAATTCACTATTTAATCATACTTCTCTCAGGTGAAGATAAGATTGTTAAAAGACTTTTCACCACAAAGGCAAGATATTTCTCCTTCAGAAACCGTAGTTTTTTTAATGGCAGTCTTTTAGTTAGTAGTGTAGTGGCAAAGTTAATCCAAACACTTTGTTATTACCCATGACCCTTCCAAACCTGGTTTCAGTTGACCAGAGTATCAGCTACTCTGTTGCCTTTCCTAACAATTGGGAAAAACATAGCATAATAATGTTTCATGTAATATTAGTTATATATTCTTGTAAATAAAATAATTTCATGCCATGTAAGGTATTTTTCTACTTGAACACTGCACTAGCATTTTATTTTAAAACTTTACTCTAGATTAAAAAAGGGAGATATCTGAAACTGAGTAATACTTCTTTTCTGTTCAATTTTCATAAGCATCCTTTTACTTCTCCGCCTTCTGCTCCATTCTCTGACTTCCCCCCCCATACTCCACCTTTTATTGGCTGTTGCAAGTGTACATTCCCTTAACACGAGAATCTCTCTTAATGAAGGCTCATGAAGATTTTTCAAACTATTATTTTCATAAGGATAGATCAGGGCCAAAAAACATGCCCGTACATGTGGAGATTTTTGCTTCAAGGCATAGTACGAGAGATGCCATATATATGAAGGTAGTCATAGGCTGAATTCAGCTCACCCCATATAATCCACTAACATTTTTGTTGTAAGGGATGACATCATTTAAAATGGGCTTTTGATACTGGGAGCAGGGTTGATTCAGAGCATGCTGAAATCAGTAGGAATATCTCTACTGACTGCTGTGAACTGATGATCAAGTCCTTTCATACCATCTGTAGAAGACAATTTCAAGGCATTCCTTTCATTTAAAAAACTCACAAACTCTCTGGTGCACAACAAGGCTTTTAAGAAGCCTGCATATATCCAGTGGGCATGTCAGCCTACCTGCTCACTGCATGTTCCAAAGCCCTGCAAATTCCCCTCAATATTTGTGTGTCTAAGAAATATCATAATAGTCATTGTACCATTTTGACAGCTGAATGCAGAGACCCTTTGAGTCAATAAAGTATTGCTGATGTGCCAGAGGCTGAAATGCCTTTCCTTCACTTTGAGTTTTTATTCCTACCAAATTGCCATTCACGTTTCAGCAAAATTAAATATCCTTCTGTTTAGGTGCCAGCAACTGATGGGAGCAGTAAAAGAAGTTAATTGAAAGCTATTAGCTGCAATACTCAAGCAAGATTAAAAAAATAAAGAAAATTAAAAAAAAATAAAGGAAAAGAAAAGAAAGAAAAAGTCCTCTAAAATGTAAAAACCTCATGTTTTTGAGGTCCACTGCATTGACATTTTTTCATTTTTTCAAACCATGTCCATTGCATTGACATTTTTTTTTCCACTTAAGCTACTCTTTTGACTTTATAGCAGTCTGTCGAAACCACAGTTTATGTCAGGTGGCTCCCGATACTGTACAGCTCACTGTTCCTACTTTTCTCCTACTCTTATGAACTAGTGCAGGGCCAGGTGTTGTCCACCTCTACCCACAGCAAGAAAACCCTACTTTCCCAAGTATTCCTGTTCGTAGAACAGTTGACGGATCCTTTTGGGAGAAGTAGAGACAGGGCCAGAGCTAGATCTGTGTGCAACCTCTATCTAAGCAGCAGGCAGATGAGGAAGGAGATATGGGGCAGCCTGGGGTGGGGGCTGCAGCTGGGAAGGAGGTACATGTGGTTTCCACAAGAACTGATGCTTCCTTCTGGCTTGTTGCATCTGGCATGTAGGATGGAGGTGCTGGAGAAAAGCCATAGTGCTATGGGGGGAAAAATGTGAAGCACATGGGAAGCAGGAGGGAGAAACTAACTGGGGAGAAGGAAGAACAAAGCCCCTCTAGCCCCCTCCCAGTAAACTGAGAGCTATCAGGCTGTTAAGGTCCTATAATTAGCAGTGTATAGACGGGCTGCTGCGCCCTTGTTGGGCACCTCTGAAGCTGATTGTGCACAGCCAAGTCCAGGATCCAACCCCCAACTCCGCAGCTCGCTAGACTAAATGTTTAATTCAGGAGAGTACTATGTCTACCAGAAAAAGTTTGCAAGATCAGGTCCAACGAAAGATCAGGTCACAGGAGGTGATTCTACCCCTCTACTCTGTGCTCGTGAGACCCCACCTGGAATACTGTGTCCAGCTTTGGAGTCCTCAACACAGGAAGGACATGGACCTGTTGGAACGGGGCCAGCGGAGGGCCACAAAGATGATCAGAGGGATGGAGCACCTCTCCTATGAAGACAGGCTGAGAGAGCTGGGGTTGTTCAGCCTGGAGAAGAGAAGGCTCCGGGGACACCTCATAGCAGCCTTCCAGTATCTGAAAGGAGCCTCCAGGAGAGCCGGAGAGGGACTCTTTGTCAGGAAGTGTAGTGACAGGACAAGGGGTAATGGTTTTAAATTGGAAGAGGGGAGATTTAGATTAGATATTAGGAGGAAATTCTTGACTGTGAAGGTGGTGAGACACTGGAACAGGTTGCCCAGGGAAGTTGTGGATGCCCCATCCCTGGAAGTGTTTAAGGCCAGGCTGGATGGGGCTTTGGGCAACCTGCTCTAGTGGAGGTGTCCCTGCCCATGGCAGGGGGGTTGGAACTCAATGATCTCTAAGGTCCCTTCCAACTCTAACCATTCTGCGATTCTGTGATTCTGAAAGCAATTTTACCAGCAACAGTAAACTACATGTGAGGACCAGGAGCAGGGAAGACTGCAGAATGGGAAGGAAAAGCCCTCAATCTGTGCCCAAACCTATGAAGTTCTGCAGTACCTAGCAGTCGAGCAGCAGGTGACTGCTTCCAGGCTTCTCACTACCTTTGTTTGGAGCTGGTGTGCCCCATGGCTACAGAAGGCGCTCATGCTGATGGAACTGCCTCTTGTCTCTGCTCTGTGCTTTTGCCTCTAAACACAATCCCTTTGTCACTACAAGGTATTGAAGAAACATAAATAATTTTTAAATCAAACTTACAATTTAGTATGGGTACTATTTCTTCCTTTCTTTGCTCCACTTCACTAATCACAATTTCAGCTGAACTCGATCCCTCCTTTTTCTCTGCATGTACAAGACTGTGCATTTGGGTTTTTCCTGTAAGGTCCACCTTACAGAGACAGACTGGTCCATACAGGTCCCGCTCCTCCTAGACTGTCTTTGATGTTAGTCAGTACCAAAGTTTTCTGAGGAGAGCTCCAGAAATGCTGCAGAAGGCAGACGTGCTCTGGGTTTTCTGTCCCTTTCACTTCTTAGTTCTGTCTACAGAAGTTGCGATTGACCACATACATACACTAATCCCTTCTTTGATTCTAAATTCTAAATTCTCACCTCAACAGCTTCCGGTGGCCATGAATCCTGTACTCTAATTACACACCCAGTTTCCTTTTATCAGTTCTGAATATGCTGCTTTTCGGTTTCATTGTTTTCTTTTTCTATTATTTTGAGACAGAATCTCACTTCAAGCGAACGGCTTAAAATCCTCAGATCAGCTCTTCACTTACAATGTATACACGGACTGAGGAAAGGTTTCCCTTCTTCTCCTCTTGGCATTTCTTGGCATTTTAAGCAGTAAGTTCAAAATTGAATTTTGGGTCGTTCTGGCAGTGTCCTGTGTCTGCTGGGCTACTTGTGCTCGTACAATCTGAACTACAGAAAAGGTTTTTGGGTTTGTTTTTTTTTTTTTTTTCTTTTTTGGTTTGGTTTGGTTTTTTGTGTTTTGCTGTTGTTGTTGTTGTGTTTTGTTTTTGTTTTTTTTTTAAATCTATTACTTGGCTAACTGGACAGAGTAGAAACAGGTACCTGACATGGGATGGACTGATCTCACTTCTAGCCACTTATCTGTAACATTCATGTTTATAGAAATACTGCAAATGCTTGAGACTCTCTTTGGCCTCCATACAGTGAAAACCTCTAGCTAGATTGGTGGTGAAAAAACACATGTGTTTGCAAGCTTTGGATCAGAAACAGCCAGAGAAAAAAAGCTTTTCACATACTGAAAGCTCTGACGCTGTCAAGCCTCAAGTCACTCGGCGTATGCAGCTCCAGCTGCACCAGATGGGCATTCGCGTGGCCAAGTGGCTGCCCAGCTGGGTTGTTTCTTACCGGTGACTCTTCCTGATGCTGGGCAGCCTTGCAGCACAGCTTTAGCCCTACTTTGAGCCTTGCATGGCCACATTTGGCTACAGCTGGTTGTCGCTGGACCTAAAAGCCAGCAGCCCCTGGTTGCTTCTCCCTTCTGTACGCCCCACAATTTCCCAGGTTAGAAAATTGTGAGTGGATGGGGGATGACAAAGGATCTCTCTGCTGGCTCTGGGCCGCACTGAGGGTGACAGTTACACTGTCTTTCTGGCTGTGTTGAGCTCTCTGGGCTAGGTAAAGCAGCAATAAAAACTACCCACTGAACAGATGCACGGTTTCAGAAATGTCACCTTCCTTCCCACTTCTCCCTTCCTACGTAGAACTGATAAAGTCAAACCAGTGGTTAGTAAACATTGTGACAGGCCCATAACTCAAAATGTATGGAGCTTGTGCAACGGCCACACAGCACAATTAAGTTCCTTGTGAGTGACATGTAGCGTTACTCATGAAAAATATTATGAATACTCTGCATTCACTGTCTTAAAAATAAATATACTGTGACTAGACGAGCCAGTTGTGCTACTGTTATGTACTTTGCTATTATAATGCAGGACATCTCTGTTGCCAGAACTGAGGCTTGCTGCTGGAGGACTTTATAATCTGGCCATTGCAGAAATACCGATTTCTGTTTGACGCGTACTCAGTCTGGTAGTTCAAGCTTTCTTTGGACTGGGCTGCTGCTGCTAAGCAGTTGTTGGGGTTTTCTGGTTTGTTTTTAAGGAAGATCTAAAGCCTGGAAAATTTACTTCCTGGTATCATTACAAATTATTAGGCAAAACTGGTTCTGAATCCTGGGCAATGTGGTCTCCAAAATTTCCCAAAGTCCACTGTAATTCCTATGTGTAACACAGGGGTTTTGTTAAAATGCAATAGATTTCATCAACTATAGCTACCAGAAAACTGCAGTTTCAAGTAAGAATCATAAATGTGTTGTCTCCAAGGAAGGACAGGGCAAAGAGATTTGACACTAAAACTTTCTCAGGTCTCCAAATGGTCTTGTTACCATTTTATCCATGATATAATCTGTTAAAACCCTACATTAAGGAGTGCAGGGCACATTTCAATGAGACACCAGTGGAAGCTAGCCATCTTACTACATAATTCTATTAAAAATTATCATGAATATTTATCTAGCTCTTTTTCTATAGCTCCCAAGAGTCCAAGACTATTTGATATCCTTCTGGGTTGTACATTGAAATGTGTCCAATGATCTTGTTACTGTAAGTTAAGTTCAGGTGTGAGCTTGCATCAGTACAGTAACTGTTGTGCACATGTGGCAGCTTGTTTAGCTGTCCGTACCTCAAATTACTGAAGATCAGTCTAATTATGTAAAGGACTTTTCCAAAAACAAACATAAACTGCATAATCCTTTATACAGAATCAGCAGCCACAATGGATTTGTAAAATGATCTAAACAGCTGGTTTACAAACAAACAAAAAGATCATATCTTAATTCAATGTAACTCCTTTCAAAGAAGTTTGTTTTAAATAACAAGTTATGCTCATTCAAGCACACTGCTACCTACTTCCCTTTTTGACCCCAACAAAGACAGGCTCAGGTCTGGATGAACTACTCTTGGGATTGTGAGAGACAAAAAATCCCCTTTTTTCAAGATGGGTTTCTTAAGACACTGTACAGGAAGGAGGGACAGGAAAGAGGAATTGACCATCTGTGGCAATGGAAAAGAAAAGCTTTCTATTATAAAACAAGGTGCAAGGGCTGTAGGATATTTGGTTGGACTCGATGATCTCAAAGGTCCCTTCCAACCATGAAGATTCTGTGATTCTGTGATATATATGTAGTGTCCATGCCTGGCCCTAGTCCACAGAGCACACATGATAAAGGGTACAGTAGCTGAAAGCACAAGGGAGAATAGATGAACAGAGCATAAGGATGAGAACAGCAGCCAGGCAGATGAGAGTGATAGGTACAGTCGATGTGAAGTAGAAATGAAATTTTGTACAGAAAGGACAGGAAATATCTTGAAATGAAGAAACCAGAACATCTGGTGCAGGACATCAAACACATCATTGCAGGAATAACCCAAACCTGGTCAAACTATGGTTGCAGTAGGGGTTGTGGTCAAAACACAGTTGCTGGAAGTATTTGCTGTTCCACAAAAACACATATAATGACAAAAGCCATGGGTAACTCTGTATATTAACAGAGACATAGCTTGGACAAACAGAAAACGATACTGTAACTGTCTAATCACCATCATTTCTAAAAGGAAAAAATTTGGGCTACAGACTGGAGCCACATTTTGGTATGAATAAAGATCTACGTAATGCTAATAGAGAGAGAAACATTTCTGAGCATTTTACTATGTTGAGATACCGTAATTTTCCAGAAATACATTGGAGAACAAATTCTACCAATAACGTCAGAGACCAGAGGGTCTGGCAGGGGTACCTGACAAGTAGTTTTTCACTGTTACTCTTGTGGAGCCAACATAAGGAGATGTTATCTTAGATTCAGTTTTGGTGAGTACTTGAGGAAAACCTAGCCAAGCTATTCAGAGAAGCAACCTTAGCTTGAATGCTCATGATTCAATCCACCTTAAACTTAGGAAAGGAAAAAACACAATAAAGCTATAAATAATGAAGGAAAAACTCCAGTGAACTTAGGGAAACTGTCGGTGACACAGACTGGTCTGGTTATTTCTAAGATTTGAAAGTGGAGAAAACCTGTACTATCTTTGAGCTGAGGTACACAAAGTTATCTGGAACTTGTGTCAGACTGGTGTTTGGAGAAGGATTTCATAGCTAACCCCATCTCAAAACAGGGTAGCAGAAATAGTAAGAGATCCTCCTAATATGGGGAAAAGGATCCATCTTCAGAAAAGTCCTGTCAAAGAAAAACTGCATCCTATAACTGGAGAATTGTAGGGCTATTGTGAAAACTTCCCAGTCCACTTCTTTCAGAAAATTCAACTGCCTTAAAACAAATGGCAAAGGGCTCCTCACCCATACAAATAGAAAACAGAAAAGGGAAAATAAGTATAAGACTTCTGTGCTTAAAAATAAAGTAGGTATATGATAGAACAAAAACTTTGGCGGATTTTTCAGTAAGTACAACGGCATCCACCACAGTGCCAAAGGCAGGAGGGGAAATGGAGCACAGATTCAGAGAGCATAAAGAACATGGAAGTATTTTCTAAATTTGCATGTGTTTTTGCCTTTCAGTGTGGTGCACTGGATACAGGAATGGGTTTAAGTCTTGTCTTGGGCTGAGACACAAGAAGTCTGGAGACATTTGAATCTTGTTTTACTTGGAGTGGGACAGCCCTTCAGGACTGAATAGTACATTACCATTAGATAGAAACCACTTTTTATCGGAGACAATGGTAGCACCATCCTTTTGACATTAACTTTCAACAGTGTACTCCTAGAGTATGGATAAAAGAAGTCACCTGAAAGATGAGTTACTTAAGGAGAGAGGCGGGAGGAGGAGAAGGAGCAGAGAAGAGCTAGACAAGCACACTAAGAGAGACATGCACAGATGCTGACACTTGTTCTGTGGGGTCTTTCAAGGCCCACGAACAGCTGTTCTCTGATGGACAAAGAGCTTGCTAAGATGGTTTATCACCTGAGAACTCTGCATCTTTACTGCATGATCGGCGAACGCAAATCTATGGCAGAAAAGTTATCTGGCCTAGCTGCAACATCATTCTGGCTGCTGATCTGTCCTGAGGGGCCTGCATCAATTTGGGTTTCTCTCTGGTGGGGCCATGGAAATAGCATGCTGTGACAATCGCAACAGAAGTTTTGTCAGCCAGGCCTGTAAGTACCGAAAGCTGCAGCCAACTTCAAGAGTTATGCGAGGAGGTTGCGTCAGGGCTGGGGTCAAGAGAAAGACGTGTCTTTGTCACAAACGCTCAATAGGGATTACCACATCGGAGGTGGAAGCAAAAACATTCCTGTGCTCTAGTGAAAGGATTAGCTTTTGGACTGATCTCTTCAACTATTTTCATGAATGGTCTTGGCACAATGATAGGAATGCACAGGAACGCATTCATCAAACTTTTTGATGAGAATTTGGGATATTGCCAGTACAGCAAAGGATCAAACTGTCATACATGAAGAACTGAACTAACTATTTGAATAAAAGAAGTGTAGTAGGTCATGCACTTATGAACTAATGATAACACTTCTGGAAAAAGTTGGGAACTCTCCAGTTGGAAATAGCTCAGGAAAGCATGAAAATTCTGGTCAAAACAGCATGACGGGGAGCGACGGCGTGAGGCAGCTATGAAAAAGATTGCTGTAATCCCACGATAACTATTTCCACTCAAAACAGGAAAGTGTTAGTATCACTGTAGAGGGCAGGGGCAACTTTTTCCGGAAAACCTTGTACTGTTCTATTCACCCATGCTGAAAAGAGAGAGGAATTCAAAGTGGGACAAACACACAGACTCATTAAAGGTGCAGTTTCCAGATCACGGTGAACTGAGTCCCACTTGGTCTCACATCCTTTCTTGTGTTCACGCAACTGTGTGGTGAACCACAACAAGAGAGGAAAAAACTTATGAGGCAAAGATTACCCTTATAAGATTTAAGAGTGTAGTTCTTGTAGAACATGTAATACTTAAAGACGTATTTGATTACCTTTTTAAGAATTTAAATGGATTTTTAGGGATATTTAGCTCCCATTATTTTAGTAAGAACTTCAAGTGTTCAAAATACTAAAAGAAGCACCTTAACTGCCATTTTTCCAAACCTGCTCAGCAGTTAAAACCATGAGAAAACTGTCAAAGAGCTGAACTTCTACCAAGGAATTGAAAACAGATGCATTTCCAGACATGCCCTGTACTTCCCAGGTTTTCTTTTCAGATGGAGATGGAAAGAGCTGAGTGGAGACAACCTCTGACACTCTGGCCACTTCATACAGCTGTGTTAAGTGTGACTTTGTGAAAATCTTCATTGCTGCAATAGCCTACATGGGAACTCCTGGATGCTGATTTCTTATGAAAATTTGGTGCTCTACTGTATTGTCTGGGATAATAAAAGCATCAGTAGCCCTTAAAAGCAGCGTTCACGTGATGCCTGTCTTAATATGACATACAGTAACACGTGCACAAATACATCATATGCATCAGTGAGGCTGAATATTGTAGCACAACAAAAGAGAACAGCTCAGTAAAATCCTGTCCACACAAGAATGGCAAGGGTTTCTGCCAAGGATATTTACAGTTGCATTAAGAAAAAGTGTAAAAAGGTTAATAGGCAGATCCACGTAAGAACTTAAGCGTTATAATTCCTTTGATTAGCAGAATAGCTGGGAACCGGGTGTTCACGCTCCCTACAGCATATGCAGAGCATATTGGGTTACAGCTCAGTGTATTAATGAAGAATAACAGTCCTGCTTCTCTAAGCAAGGTCCCTATCCCTCGGGCACTCCTTGCCTGAATGGAAGCCACAAGCACCCTGGTGCTATGATGCCATTCAAAATTGCCCATACCGTCAAGTCAGGGACAATTCTGGCAGAATTCATACTCCAGATCTACTTCCTCATGAAGAACACCTCAAAAACTGAGCAGGAGTCACTGTTATCTTTGCAAACACAGATCAGGTTTGGGAGACTTGTTCTTTTATGAGATCCAATGGTGGTTGAAGAGTTGGGCAAGAATTGGCAGGTCTGTGATCAGTACCCTTTCAATCTGCTGCCTTTGAGAAGGATTGTCCTCTGCCTCACACCATGCAAGAGCAAGGGGGCAAAAAATTTGCCACAAAAAAATTAGTTTGCAGCATGGAAAGAGCACTCCAGGTGGCATGCAGTTAGACTGTGGGACGCATTGCCACAAGTCACTCTTGATGCCAAATGTTAGCAGTGGTTCAAAAGCTGACTGGCCAAATAGGTGGAAGAGAGGTCCAGCAAGAGCTTTGCATTTAATACAAAGATTGCATGTCTTTCTTGGGAAGTTCCCTGGGACAGATTGCTGGAGGCTCAGAAAATACTGTGGGGAATAGCACTACACGTTTGCCACGCATTGACACTTTTCTCTAGGGATCTGCTGCTGGGCCCTGTTGGAGATGGTAGTGGCCTAGTTGGACATTTGGTATGATCTAGACCTGCCATTCTCATGTTCCTTTGGAGCATTATTAAGCTAACTTATCACAAAGAAAACAGTAAAAACTGTCTCTCTCTCCTAGCTATTCAGAGATAAACTCTTTTTTTCTTCCTAGAAAAAACAATGCTGTAGGAATGAATATGAACTTCAGACAACAAATAAGATCAACACATTTATAGAATCATAGAATCATAGAATCATCCAGGTTGGAAGAGACCCTTGGGATGATCGAGTCCAACCATCTACCCTACACTACAAAGTTCTCCCCTACACCATATCCCCCAACACCACATCTAAACAACTCTTAAACACATCCAGGGATGGTGACTCAACCACCTCCCTGGGCAGCCTATTCCAATGCCCGACCACTCTTTCTGTGAAAAATTCTTTCCTAATGTTCAGTCTAAACCCACCCTGTTGGAGCTTGAAGCCATTCCCTCTCGTTCTGTGAGAAGAGACCAGCACCAACCTCTCTACCTCTCTCAAGTAGTTGTAGAGAGTGATGAGGTCTCCCCTCAGCCTCCTCTTCCTCAGACTAAACAGTCCCAGCTCCTTCAACCTCTCTTCATATGATTTGTTTTCCAGGCCCTTCACCAGCTTCGTTGCCCTCCTCTGCACTCGCTCCAGCATCTCGATCTCTCTCCTGTACTGAGGTGCCCAAAACTGGACACAATACTCGAGGTGTGGCCTCACCAGTGCTGAGTACAGGGGCACAATCACCTCCCTACTTCTGCTGGTCACACTATTTCTAATACAAGCCAGGATGCCGTTGGCTTTCTTGGCCACCTGGGCACACTGCCGGCTCATCTTCAGCCGCTTGTCAATTAGAACCCCCAGGTCTCTTTCTTCCAGGCAGCTTTCCAGCCACACTTCCCCAAGCCTGTAGCGCTGCTTGGGGTTATTGTGGCCCAAGGGCAGAACCTGGCATTTGCCCTTGTTGAAACTCATACCATTGATGTTGGCCCAATGATCCAATCTATCTAAGTCTCTCTGTAGAGCTTCCCTATCCTCCTGGGAATCAACACTCCTGCTTAACTTGGTGTCATCTGCGAACTTGCTGATGATACACCCTATGTCCTTGTCGAGATCATCAATAAAGACGTTAAACAGAAATGGTCCTAACACTGAGCCCTGAGGCACACCACTTATGACCGTCTGCCAGCTGGATTTAAATTCATTGAGCACCACTCTTTGGGACCTTCCAGTCAGCCAGTGCTTGATCCAGCAGATCATATGCTCGTCCAGGCCGTGTGAAGCCAGTTTTTCCACAAGAATTGTATGGGGGACAGTATCGAATGCTTTTCGAAAGTCCAGGTATACAATATCAACAGCCTTTCCCTCATCCAATAACCTGGTTATCTTGCAAAAACTTTTTATTCATGCAAAACTTTTAATAACAATTTGTATGAGTAAAAGAGTCACTTATACTGACTTCTAACTTCTTCAAGGAGATAAACACCTGCAAAAAGTTAGACAGATTTTTGCCCCCTTAAAAGTAGGTTCCTACAGGTAGGCTCCTAATTCCATATTTAAGAATCTGTCTTTTATTAAGAGGCAGCAAGAATCCAATAATTTCTGTTTTCTCCATTTCTTCTGCCCATTAACTGGTCAGTTGCAATCTGTATTACTAAAGCCTGATCTGTACTAGTAAAGTCTGGATGATTCTTAGCCCCTTAAGGATATCCCATAGTCAAAAGAATAGCTTATGCTCCTCAAAACTGGAGAACATGGAGATTTAAAAGTCTGAACAATATGTTCTACCCCGGAGATGGAGGATAAGCAAGAAAAAAAACCCCAACAGATGGATATTAGCTATATTGCAGAAAAAAGTTGAATGTCTTTTTCCCCTTCAAAGCTGATAATGACTCAGCTGTTTTCTTCTCAAGTTAAGGAAGAAAGCTGTTGCTTTAACACTGATTAGTTGTGTACAACTTGCTTTCTTTAACCAGATTGCATATGTGAATGTATTTGTGGAAAATAAACCACTCCTACAAATGAAATATATGTTTATACGGTTGATGTTATCTTATGCATCATAAATAGCGTACCATCCGAACAAGCTCTGACAAGATAAAACAAGTGTCCATAAAAATGTTTGGCCTGGGAAAACTCTGCTTCTGAATTAAAAGCTACCTATTGAGACAGCACTGGACACAGACTTTCTGAAGCAGCATCAGCCACACTTTCAAGACCACCATTAAGCACCCATGTTAATGACTGACTTTTTCAAGACAGTGCAGCTCCAGCGTAAGCACTTGGGTAAATGCTGAGTATTTTGCAAATGCTGACAGCAAACAGGAGATGCTAGCTGTTGGGTAACTTTTGAAAGTCTGGCCACAGCTTAAAAGATAAGCAGAGCTCCTACACAAACGCAGTCCGATTTGTGAGTTTTAAGCACCTGGAAGGGTAATTCCATGTATGAACATTAGTATGTGAGCATCCAGAATGTCTTTCTCTTCAGAGACATTTTGAAGGTGTAATGATGGTGTTGTAAAGAATAAAGAAAACCAGTCTGCCTTGCTTGTAGATGCTCTTGGTTTTTTTTTAACTCCCTTGTTTGTGTTTTTCCTGCTTTCAGACTGTAACTTTTAAACATTAGACAGCTCTGAAATATGTACTTTGAGTCACAGTAAAGTTACCCACATTCGCTGACCCATGCAATTTCTTTACCTTAAGCCATTTGTTGTAGTACCCGATGGAAACTTCTACATAGCAACCGTGATCCAAGCTGGCAAAAGTTTCAGGTGCTGGAATACATCGTGATACCATCACCTAAGCGCCTCCCTGCTGATGTAGCTTAAAGCACGGTTTTCTCTTAAGACAGAGAGGACTTTGTTTCAGAGCCCTCTTAGAGTCACTCCTCTAGATATTAAGCATGGTAGTGTAAGCCTACGGCATGCCTGAGACGCAGCTAGAAGACTACTGTATAAACAATGGTAACAGTAATGCTATACGTTAGATATAACACCTGGTACTGCAACAGGCCCATTCCCATTTTGTACATGTAGACCAAGCGGGCTGCTGTAATCTGAGAAGAAACATCTGGTTCACAAGCTTTTGCTCGTTCTTTTCAAAACTGAAAAAAGCCCCAACCCCAGGTCTCTCCAAAACCCCACCACTTCAAATGCCCATGGAAATGTCCAATAATTATCTGCCTTTTCAAAATTAGCAAAGTATCACTTGGTTGTGATTTAGCTCATTTCAAACCTGTTCCTCAGGAAATGCCATTATTAAATTCCAAGCAATTCTTTGGGTGAACCCACTTAGCATACAATAATAGAAAAATACATTCGTTCCAGGTGCTTTCTTGGCAGAACCTGACATTCAAGTCTGTTTATTCTTTCCACTGTCTCCCAAAACCCCTTTAGATTTTGTTATTCTGTAATCCTCCAGGTTGCCTTGTCTCATGCAAGAGATGGCTGGGGAGGAAAGGAGCTTTAATGAAAGGAGCGTGGATCAGAGCCACAAAATTATTCCAAATATGGCCTTTGTTTTCCTGTTTTGCAGTTGACCCACATGCATTATAAAACAGCCTCTTCCATAACCACTACCCCATTAAAAAAATATTTAGAGCCTCAAATATTCTGCATGTTTTAAATGGAATTTATTCTTTTGTTTGCATGCTTGTTTGTTAACTAACATTGTGCAAGGTATTGTACAAAGCACAAAGGAGAACATGCTATTTTCTTCAAAAGTCTTGCAGTTTAAGCACACAGGCAAAGAGCAGAAACAAATCCTACTGCCCATAAAATGTTGGAAATTACAGCCACAGCTTCCAAAGTAACTTAGACTTCTGTGTATTTGATTTTAAAAAAAAGTCCATATTGTGTTTGGCCATTTCCAGGGGTTGGGGATGGGATGACTGGCAGGTGCTGAAAATCAGGTGCATATAGGAAGTCGTCTTCTTCCACTAAAAACAAATGTGCCCCAAATACTTGATCACTTTTAAAAGCTTGATGATGGAATTTCTTATTTCTTTATACATATTTTGAGCTTCATTTGCCATTTTGATAATAGGTGTTCATAGTAATTTATTATTGGTCTACGTTGGAGACACATGGATTTGATGGGTGGACCACTTGATGGATAAGCAACTGGCTAGACAGCTGCCCTCAAAGGGTTGCGGTCAACTCTTGAATACCAAATTATCTTAAGCAGAACTGCATGTGGCTGGGAACGCTGTATTTCCATAAGCAGAGGGTAAAACATATGTTTTGTCTAAATTTACTGTTATTTTACACTGAAGGAGAGAAGTGCAAGCCAGTGATGAGTGGCATTCCTCAGGGATCGGTACTGGGACCAGTGCTGTTCAACATCTTTGTTGGAGACACGGACAGTGGGATTGAGTGCACCCTCAGCAAGTTTGCTGACGACACCAAGCTATGTGTTGCAGTTGACTTGCTGGAGAGAAGGGATGCCATCCAGAGGGACCTAGACAGGCTTGAGAGGTGGGCCTGTGCAAACCTCATGAAGTTCAACAAGGCCAAGTGCAAGGTCCTGCACATGGGTCAGGGCAATCCCAAGCACAAAAACAGGTTGGGTGGACAACGGATTGAGAGCATCCCTGAGGAGAAGGGCTTGGGGGTGTTGGTGGCTGAGAAGCTCAACATGAGTCTCCAATGCGTGCTTGCAGCCCAGAAAGCCAGCCACATCCTGCGCTGCATCAAAAGAAGAGTGGCCAGCAGGTCGGGGGTGGTGAATTCTCCACCCCTACTCCACTGAGACCCAACCTGGAGTACTGCATCCAGCTCTGGAGTCCCCAGCACAGAAAGGACATGGACCTCTTGGAATGGGTCCAGCAGAGGGCCATGAAGGTCTCCTATGAAGACAGGCTGAGAGAGCTGGGGTTGTTCAGCCTGGAGAAGAGAAGGCTCCAGGGAGACCTTATAGCAGCCTTCCAATACCTAACGGGGGCCTACAGGAGAGATGAGGAGGGACTCTTTATCAGGGAGTGTAGTGATAGAATGAGGGATAATGGTTTTAAGCTTAAAAAGGGGAGATTTAGATTAGATATTAGGAAGAAATTCTTTACTGTGAGGGTGGTGAAGCACTGGAACAGGTTGCCCAGGGAAGTTGTGGATGCCCCATCCCTGGAAGTGTTTAAGACCAGGTTGTATGGAGCTTTGAGCAACCTGGTCTGGTGGGAGGTGTCCTTGCCCATGGCAGGGGGGTTGGAACTCGATGATCTTTAAGGTCCCTTCCAACCCAAATTATATGGGCTGATATCTGTGGAGCTCTCAAAAGAAATAAGCTTTATCCAGAAACAGTTTTTATTACAAATTAGCTTCCCCTCAATGCAAAAGTCAATGCTAAAAAGTATTACAGGTGCATTTTTTTCACCTCTAAGTTTCAAGACAACTTTGGCAATGACCAAAGGATCCAATAAAATGGGACTGCTACCAAACACAAGAATATGCCAATAGTGAGATCCGGAGAGGAGAACCATAGAATCACAGAATCATGGAATCATAGAATGATTTGGGTTGGAAGGGACCTTCAAGGGTCATCTAGTCCAACCCCCCTGTGATGAGCAGGAACATCTTCCACTACATCAGGTTGCTCATAGTCCTGTCCAACCTGACCTTGAATGTTTCCAGGGATGGGGCATCTACCACCTCTCTGGGCAACCTGTTCCAGTGATTCACCACCCTCAGCATAAAAAATTTCTTCCTTATTTCTAGTCTAAAACTACCCTCTTTTAGTTTAAAACCACTAGCCCTTGTCCTTTTGCAACATGCATTGCTAAAAAGTTTGCCCCCGTGTTTCCTGTAGGCCCCCTTTAGGTACTGAAGGGCCGCTATTAGGTCTCCCCAGAGCCTTCTCTTGTCCAGACTGAACAACCCCAACTCTCTCAGCCTGTTCTCGTAAGAGAGGTGTTCCATCCCTCTGATCATCTTTGTGGCCCTCATCTGGATCAACTCCAACAGGCCCATGTCTTTCCTGTCCTGAAGGCCGCAGAGCTGGATGCAGTACTAGAAGTGGGGTCTCACCAGAGTGGAGCAGAGAGGCAGAATCACCTCCCTCAACCTGCTGGCCACAGTCCTTTTGATGCAGCCCAGGATGCGGTTGGCCTTCTGGGCTGCAAGCATGCATTGCTGGCTCATGTCCAGCTTTTCATCCACCAGTACCCCCAAGTCCTTCTTGGCAGGGCTGCTCCCTTCATCCCCCAGCCTGTATTGATATTGGGGGTTGCCCCGAACCAGGTGCAGAATCCTGCACTTGGCCTTGTTGAACCTCATGAGATTCACAGAGCCCATTTCTTGAGCTTGTCCAAATCCCTCTGGACGGCACCCTCCAGCGTGTTGACTGCAACACACAGCTTGGTGTTGTCAGCAAACTTGCTGAGGGTGTTCTAGATCCCACTATGTCACTGATGAAGATACTACACAATACTTCTCCCGGTATGGACCCCTGGGGGACACCACTTATCACTGATCTCCATCTGGGCACAATATGATCTTATCAATCATGAGACTAGGATTTTATATTTGGGTAACAGTACAGATCTTAAAGCCTGAGCCACTGGGCTTGCCTCATCTTCTATATATTTTATTCTACTTCTTACCTCATTTACCACTGAATCACTTCAGTGCAACCTCTCTTTCCAGGTTACAGTTGTATCAGATTAGGACATCTGCTTCATATTCATGGTAGGTTTTTATTAATAATGCACTTTCCTGAATTGAATTCTGGACAAACAATACAGTGTATCTTCCTTCTGTTTTTCACTTAATTAATTTGTACTGTGGCAAAAATTTTATGTGTAAAAACTCCCTTCCTTCCATAGTTTTGCATGACTAATGCAGGCAGAGCTTTACCCTACAAAGGCAGCAACAATAGAAATCACTTTTCACGTTTTCAACCCTCAGAGCACTGTATAAAAATGTCATACCCATTCCTTTACAATGGAAATGTCATTCTCTTGACCTTCACACCAACTGAAAACCCACCGGACTTAAAGCAACATAAGGGACCATTTTAGAACACAGGCCACTTTTAATCACATTTTTTTTTGCTTGTTTTAAAAATCTTGTTAACTCCAAAATCAAATGGATATTTAAGGTGAGATCTATTTAGAGAAGAACTCTAAATTCCCTCTTCTCTGTAAAAAGGGCTTTGCCGGTGCCTGTCCTGGTCTTCTGGAGGCTGTAACAGGCCTCCATAATAAATGCATGCTGACCATGCTGGAGATCCCTGGCATTTCTAATATTGGAAATATAGGAAGAGATGATACACCAAAGAAAATCAAAGAAACAAATCTTCTTACCTTTCAGACCTTCACTTTGCACAATACAACATTTAAGTGAGCACACAACTGTTGAAAAAAAGAGCATTCTGCATTTCAAGCAGAAACTGTTCCCTACCGTGAAAAACAAAAGTGTGATCATTATGCTCGAAAAGTGATTTGCTGCTTCACAGAACAGTTCTCTCTCTAAGCCTTTACTAGGAAACATGTTTTCAGGGCTAGAACTGTATAGAAATGTATTATGTGCACTAACAGATTACCTGTTCACAGGCAAGCCAGATATTACGGAATCACGGAATTGTCAGAGTTGGAAGGGACCTCTAGAGATCATCTAGTCCAACTCCCCTGCCAAAGCAGGATTGCCCAGAGCACATCACTCAGGACTGCATCCAGGTGGGGCTTGAAAATCTCCAGAGAAGGGGACTCCACCACCTCCCTGGGCAGCCTGTTCCAGGGCTCTGGCACCCTCACCCTAAGGAAGTTTTTCCTCATATTTGAATGGAGCTTCCTATGTTCCAGCTTGTGCCCGTTGCCCCTCGTCCTCTCACTGGCAACCACTGAAAAGAGTCCAGCTCCATCATCCTTCAACCCACCCTGTAGGTACTTGTAAACATAGATAAGGTCTCCCCTCAGCCTTCTCTTCTCCAGGCTAAAGAGCCCCAGCTCTTTGAGTGATTCCTCATAAGGGAGGTGCTCTAATCCCTTAATCATTTTAGTTGCCCTACGTTGGACTCTCTCCAGTAGTTCCCTGTCTCTCTTGAACTGGGGAGCCCAGAACTGGATGCAGTATTCCAGTTGTGGCCTCACCAGTGCAGAGTAGAGGGGGAGAATGACCTCCCTCCACCTACTGGCCACACTCTTCCCTACGCAGCCCAGGATCCCATTGGCCCTCTTGGCGACAAAGGCACATTGCTGGCTCATGGGAAGTTTGCTATCCACCAGGACTCCCAGATCCTTCTCCTCAGTAGTGCTTTCCAGAAGATCCACCCCTAACCTATATTGGTGCCTGGGGTTCTTCCTCCCCAGGTGATTTTGAAATCACAAACTGTAATATTGTTCTTCACAGCAGAAAAAGCACAGAATTTAAAATCCAGATTCCTAAATTAAATACTCATAGTTGTTTGCTTGTCGAAATGGTTTGCTTTCCTGACAGGCTGACCAGGCACCAGTTCCTACTGATTTTTTAAAAGCTCAGGCCTCCTTCATTTAGCAACCTTGATATAAAATTAGAAAGCTAACTTTAGACACCCGGGTTGGAAAATGTTGGTGGCCTGTAAATATGATTACATGTCAGGCAGTGCAATTAAAGTTCCAAGGAAATAATTGGTATGTTATATATGTATCTATCTATCTATCTTGCTATACTTACCCATACATCCCCGACTATTCCCCCCAACACATGAAATTAGCAGTGGGATCATGAAATACATCTGCCTTCACTTAACTCTGGCCCATTCCTTCTGAATGAAGTTAGCTACCTAAGTGTACTTCTTGCCTATCTGCTTGCTTTGAAATTGGAAAATAAATGATATGTGATGCTATGTTGCCTATCCCTGGTTACCTCACTGAGAAGCTCCCCACCCATCTTGGCACCATCTTTTCAAGACAGGAAGCAGAAAATTGTGACCACATAGGGTAAAGGTGGTGCCCTAACAAAGCCACAAGGACTCTAAATTTAAGCCAGCCATAAAAGCTTTGAAAATGATGACACACAAAGAAGGAGAAAATATGGGGAACGAAACACCTTAATTTTGAAAAACCACACTGATCCACCCAGCACTTTTAGAGCTTTGAGCTCTGAGGCATGAATTAACCACAGGCAGAGTTTTTAACCTACCAAACACAGGCACTCATTCTTTGTAACTTTGCAGCTGCTTAAAATGGCATGGATGTGTCTTACCAACGTAAAGCGGACTCCCAACATGTCTACGTCTCTTTGAAAAAAAAACACCAACACACTCACAATCCGGTAGGCTGGGCATCTGCTTCAACATATGGCTGGGATTCCCAAAGATGAACTGGTGACCCTTCATTCTGGAATGCAAAATTCAGGGTACCGTACTGGTATCTGAATTAGAAAGCCCTGAACACCCTTGTTCTGAAAAAAAGTGTTCTGCACTACTTCATCTTGAGCTTGGGTCCCCCCCCCCCAAAGCAGCTGAAATAAGCAGCGTGAAAATCTTGGCCTGGAGTTTGTGATTTCAAAACTCTTGTGGGTTGGTCATGTTCCACAGAAAGGTGCTGACATTGTATTTAACTGCGACTGTAATTAAATCCATTTATTGCATCATTCGTTATTCATTTGTATTCATTAGTCAATTATTGTTATTAATTAAGTGTTCTTTGGACTTCACTTTCATTTGAATAACACTCTTTAAAGGACAAGCAAATGGTACAAAGTGCCTTCTCAAACGTGACGCTATCCAGAACCAGTGGTGAGTGGAAAACTGTTATGTACATTAAACTAAGCTCTTCCCTGAATTAGGGAAATGCTGACTAGCGTTTCCTCTGAAGGTATGTTTTGGGGGGAAACTTTGTGTGCTGGTGAATGTGAATATCAAATTAAACTGAAAATAAAACCCTACTCTCTGGAATCTACTTCCCCTCAAATCAGTCACAGTCTAATCATTGCTTTCCTTGGAGCAATATTGTGTTTTAGTTTTGGGCTTGGGTTTTGGGTTTTTGGTGTTTTTTTTTTTTTTTTTTTTTTTTTTTTTGCATGTGCTCAAAAGACTGTGTGAAATTATAGGAATACTGGAACAGAGTAAATTCAAATAACAACATGTGACATGGCCAAGACACATTTTACAGCCATTTGCAGGTTACTGCACTTGCTCTTACAGCCAAAATTTGCCAAGGACCCTGAGGCGTGTCTTTGCTGAAAAAATGACTCCACTGCCCAGAGCAGCACAAAATATTTAAAAATCTCAGCCTGGAATAATTCTGAAATTTGTTACAAACTTCAACTATGTTTCTCCTAGCAACTCTGAATCCCAAATTTGAAGGGATTTCAGTAGCATCTGAGAAGAGCATCTTCGGGTTGGGACCCAGAGGTGCCCTGAGTCCCACTGGTGGGGAGCAGGCTCTCCCAGGAAGGCGTGCTGTGGTGTAACTGGGGGCCACAGTGCTGGTCTCATCTTCCTCCTTGCTGCACCCTCTCCCTCTGGCATACTTTACCTCTCATTCACTGTAGCTCTGCTGAGGTGGGAGAGCCTTTCTCTCCTGGTCCTCTGCTGCTCAGGCAGGCCCTAGCAGGTTTCTACATCCCTGCAAGGCAGGACCCCAACCCGACGAGTGAGCGAGTCACTTTTGGGTGAGTCAGATGGTGAGGACGACTGTAGCACCGGGTGTGCCTGGGGATGACAGCATTCACCAGGGAGGTACGTGAAGCTGGCCAGCAAAGCAAAGTGCCTCCACCCGCTGCGTCAGGCCACGGGGAGGGGAAGACGCTGCGGTGCAGGTGCAAAGCATGGCTTTGTGCATCAACGCCCATGAAGCAGAAGCCAGATGTATAAATCTGGCCTGGCCTGCTGTTGAACTTGACTGCCTAGGCAGGAGAGAAACTCCTCTATATACTGAAAAGAACCTTAAAACTGTATTCTAATGTTTTTAAAGGACCTTTTTTTTCCATTAGAAGCAGCCAGTTTTATTTTTCCTGATAAGACCAACTTTTTTTTTTTTTTTTTTAACACTGTATACTTTATAGAGACATTGGATGTAAAACAGACTGAAAATCCTAACCTTATGGAAAGCAAAACTCTAGTAGGTATCACAGAAAAAAGTTTGAGGATTTCCTTCCAGCTCTCTCTATCTGCTTGAAACCTTTTCCTTAACAATTGTCACATTTTTACTGAAATAAACAGGGGAAGCTCTAGTCCAAAAGTTTGAAAGAGATTTTTGCATGTGTACTTGTGTATATGCCTGTTCAAACAAATGTTTTAAAGCAAATGACATTCAGAAACTACATTTATTATTGGCACATGATGTTACTCCATCTATCACTCTGACAACACAAGCCAGACCTCTAATCCATTACAATCTCAAGACATCACCAACTTACTCAAATTACTTTAAAATGCACAGAAAAATACTGTTTTTCATAGAAATGAAATGTGGGGGATATCATTCAGTAGTAAAAAAGGTTGAAGGAATCTTGTGGTTGCAATCAGGCCACTAGACTTATGGGATCTGTCAAAGTGTAGAGGAGAAACTGAGCTCAACTCTCCCAGAGCCAGAGAGATTCTTTTGGAAAGGTGGACAGGAGCATGGACAGGGCCCCCATTACAGGGATCTCATTGCCAAGAAACAGTCTCTGCTTGAGATAATAAAGGGAGAAGACAGTGGCTTATTTTGCTTACTTTCAAATTTGGGACAATGTGGCTTCTTGAAGGCAGTTCAATTCCCTAGAAGAGGCTCATGACAGGAGCAGGTTTGTACCCTACAGGGGACACCACAGAGAGGCCACCCACCAGAAGTCTTCCAAGGGAGTGTTGTTTGTCGCTGCTCCCTGCTCTGCCTTGAAGCCTGACTTCACAGGAGGAGGAAAGAAGGAGCTACAGGAGGGCAGATTGTCTGGCCTTAAAAGGAGATTTCCAGTATGGAAATGTTGTGCATAGCCTGACTTTGCTGGTTGCTGAATGAAGGGGAATATACAAATAGGCAGGCACACTCACACAGATGTTCTTACGGGGACCTTTACACCCTCCTCTTCATTCTTCTAAAAACACATTTCCACTCTTCACCTTTCAATTATGGAAAAGTTCTCATTTCTGTGACCTCAATAAAGAATTCTATTCCGAGACCAAAATGCTGAGTCCTCTCTGGTGAGGGGGGTAGCTGAATCTTATACACCATCCTGGAGATGGACTGTTTTTCCTCTGCGCAGTTTCTAAAGGCGGGATATACTATTAAGAGGCTTGTCTGCAGACATAAGGGCAATAATCTGACTGGAGCCAGTCGGTCCGTGACCTTAAGTGCACCATTTAAAAACCACACCTCAAGCCTTGCCCTCATTCTTACTCCACCCTCTGCAGAACAAATCACACCACTCCAGTTTCATAACTCTGGGAGGCTATTTACCCACTTTGGCTGTGGTGCCATCAGCAGCTTTCGGGAGTTAGACCTTCTGGGGTAGCTTTAAGACAAAAGTCTTTCTTCTGACTTCTCTTGAGTGCCTCTCCTTGCTTTTCATGCTTCCCTTTCCTAGCTTGACAGCACGTCTGAATGAGTTTGCATGGAGTTTATCAAGAACAGCATTATGACTAACATATTTTCATGGGTCACAGAACAACTTATATCAATCCAGCTAATTAGCTCTTTTCTGTGGTACTTTTTTTTACATGAAATATTTATTCAGTTTTCTTATCTACTGGAATTTGTGATGTGCAGACAAAGACATACCACAAAGAGATGCGTTATGAAAACCACAACCCACTGATCTTTATTTGTTCACAAAAGCATTCAAAAGTAATTTCTCCTAAGGGATAAAAGAGGCAGAGAGAGCAAACTGAAAGAAGATGAAGATAAGGCAGACTGAAAGCGACAGAGCAAAGCTTTGCCCAACATCTGGATCTGGCACCCCACCCTACAGTCATCCGAATTCTCCTTTCAGCCTCTTTGTTACGTTACCGGCATTTTAGGCTGATTCCTGTCCATTTCCTGGCAGCTCTGAGAAGCTACAACCTGCCTGACGACACACGTTCGCCCGCCAAGTAAATCTCTATCAGCCCTTGTAGGGTTGGGCAAATGCTGGAGCGGGGCAGTGCTCTCTGAAAGCCCCTCTGGGCTGTTGGCAGTGGGAATAAGAGAGCGTAACGCCACGGCAGGACCGGCCAGCCGGAAGGTCACCCAGCTCATCCCTTGCCCACGGCAGGTCAGCAGCATCCCTGTTCTTCCTGGTACATGTTTATCAAGCCTATTCTTAAAGAATACAACCCTCCAGGTAATCTAGTCCAGGTCTTCATTTTCTCTGTCATTAGAAAGCGAAAAGTATTCTAGCTGCATATTACTTGCCCCAGTTTATCTTATCCAGCATACTAATGGAGAACAGAGCACCCTTTTTCACCTTTTAGCTGTCTTTTATGTACTCATGGCATCATGCTCCTCCTTCAGCCTTCTCCTTTTCAGACTAAATTACCAGAGATGAGTAGTCACATTTTTTGCAGGCCATTTCTGTAAAACCTTTGATCATACCCTCTGCCCTCCTGTGCTTTCTCCAATATCCCAAACTAGAATACCCAGGACAACACTCAAACCCTGATCTGAGGATTTACAAGTGCTAGAAAAACTCGAGTGGAAGAACCATTTCACATGCCAATCAATCTCTACTCCTGGTTACACATCCCAGACAGGCGCTCGCCTGTGTTGAAAACCCTGATATTGCTGGCATTGTGTGAGAACCCCCCCCCCGGACCAACAATCGGACTGGGACCTAACAACCACTTGCAAGCTTTTCTCTGCAGAGTTGCTGTCTGGCTAATTCCTTCCCATTCCTCATGCCTACAGTTGATTACCGCTAAGTGTAGTTTCTGGCACTTGCTGCTGAAATGCATCCTATTTTTTCAGCTCATTTCTGTATTTTGTCACGATCAATTTGAATTCTAATTCTGCCCTTCAGCACGCTTGCAGTCCCTCCCAAATTGTCATTTGCAAATTTGAGAAGTGTGTTCTCCTCCTGCATCACCAAGATCATTAATGTAATCATTGCATGGTATAGGACCTCTTTGGAGCTCCCCAAATAATTTTCCACTGAATATAGTTTTTTCACCTAGATTTCCAGCCACCCCTTTGTAGACATCTCCAGGCCACGTTTCCTTTGCCATGTTGATGAGAACAACCTGCGGGACAGAGTCAAAGGCTTGCTTATCGGCTACTTGTCCTCTGGGCATGCAGTGTTGAAGCTGGCATCAGGCCCCATGAGTTAACACACAGGGGACTGAAAACCACTGCTTCTGCTATCACTCACTTTGGATGCTGCCCTTTAAGGAGCTCAGCCAAACCAGAAAAGCAGAGCCTTTGTGTTTCAGCACACTGCAAAACAACTCTCAGAAGGAACTTACAAAACCAAAGCAGTTTCTACCTTCAGGCTGATTTTGGATTGCAAGCAAGAGGCCAAAATTCAACCCTTGGTGGACGGTGGTGTGCATTTCCCACTGTCATTGGAGTGGGGAACTATGCAAGTATTTCAGAGCTGAATTTGGACACGTTACTTATGCACATGCTTTCTTTCTCTTGATCTCTACATGCAGGGCACTGATGTGATCCTGAAAAACTCATTATCCAACACCTGGGACCACTGAGCTCCAGTTGTTGTGGAACAAGGAAGTTTATTGCAGTTGGCTTACATGCTCCTTCACCTATCACACTTCAAATTTGAAATTTTGTTACAAAAATTAAAAAATACTATTCTAAGAGAACTGTGTTTGAAATAAACATTTTACTAGTCCTAGATTTTCTTAAAAATATTTTTTTTACCTTTCACTGCAGACAAGACTTCTACTGATTTTGAAAAAGATTTTGCCAGAAGGACTGATGTTGTATCCAGATCTTGCAAATTAGACTTTATTATTTTGTTCTGCCCCTGGCTTGCCATTTATCTTGGTGGAATTCCCACCTGCTTCTTCCAGGTGCTGCCAACACAGATCCGTAGGAGCTCTATTAACTTTTAAAGTGCCAGTGAACGTCATTCTAAAAAGCCACTTGTTTTCATCTTACTGCCATCAGTCAAAAAAAAGCAGCACTCCTCTTTTCAGCAGCTCATTAAATCTTATTAAAATACATGCCTGCAAAATAGGTAAATTGACTCCACAAATCCACTGTGACAGTGTCCAGCCTGCCAGACATTCTTTGGGTTTGGGCTTTTTTTTCTCTTTTCTTTCTTTCTTCTCTTTTCTTTTAGTAGTGAGCTACCAGACTGGTAAGAAAGGATACATAAGTGCAGCTCTCTCTCCCTCTCTCTCTCTTTTCCCCCAGCTTCATTTAATTTGAGACTTTACTAATTCATGCAAAAGAGATTTGGTTCTTTACTCCCTACATCAGGGTGACTCTGAATACTCCACTGACATTTTCCTTTACAATAGCTCAAATAGAGGAGAATTAAGGCCCCGGACTTGTCTATCTTTAGGTAAAATATTTCTGTTAAACCTAGCTAATATATGCTGAATGTTTTTAGGTAATTTCACTTTCTTTCACTTTTCTTACATATAGATAGGTATTGCATATGTGTCAGCCAGCAGAACATTCACAAAAGAGCAGCCTGTGTGTCTCTAGTTTGCAAAGAACAAAAAAGAAGCACTGATTTCCAAAGCAGCAGTTCTGATAAGAGTAGCTGATTAAGTGAAATACAGATGGAATAAAAGACTGCCATCTGCCTTCCTGTTTTAATTTTTGTGGTAAATTCTGAGAGCCTGTATCTCTCATTTATGCATATACACACATATGAATCATAGCTGCAGGGCGAATGGGGAGTACATGAGCATTAGTAATTTGATAAAACAAAACAAAACATGAAAAGAAAAATAATTCCTTGTGTTATTTTTAAAGGGACCTTTATCTTTTGTTTGAACTTCAAACAGAGCTAATGCCAAGTAACCCAACCTTAATTTACCATGAAAGGCACTAATATCCAGTCCTTCACAGAAATGATCCACAATCAGCATTCCCTGCAGGATCTTTGCAACAGTCAGTGGAGATTTTTCATTGCTGTTTGCTACTTGTGAATATGCTTTACAATCAATTATTCATCCTGTGTCCTCTACCTTTCATCATTACCTCTGAAGAGGGAACCAAGACGAAAAACATAATTGCTGCAAATTCATTACTTTATAATTATCGTTCTCTCCTGTGACTCCCTTGACCAAAAGAGTACTTCATGCATCGCTGGATTGCTCAGACTGTTTGTAACTTCTAAAATATTATTACTACCTAGCACTTGCTCAATTAAAGTTCAGGCTTATCAAGAGAGGAGAGAAAATAACAGCGGGGGCACCTGGGCTTAGCACCAGCACAAGCACCAGTGCTGGCAAAAAAGCTCCAAGGTCGTGAGTCTTGATCATGCTGTTGTCCAACATCCCACTTATACTGGCAAGGCATCTAGCTCCATTCATCCATAAATGAATCATGGCAGATTTGCTTGGTCTAACTTTATTCTCATCACTGCTTACGCTTCAGTTTGCATAAGTGCATAAACAAGCGGAAGCCTTGTGGTGAAAATCATTGTTTGCATGTGAAAAGACACAGTGGCACAGAAAGGACGATTAAGGAGAGTATCCTCCATAATATTGCACAATTATGGAGACCAATTTTTTTTTTAAATTTTAGGGCGCTGAGATATTCTGGCCAGAACCTAGCATTCAGATAAAATTTTATTTAAAAAAAAAAAAAAAAAAACAAACAAAAAAACCCCAAAAAACAGAAAGAAAAATTTGTATGTTTCTGCAATTTTAAATCTAAGAAGCAATTTAACATTATGGAATCTTTGTCAGTTACACCAATTCCCCAGTTAAAAGGACAATAAGACCACATCTGAGGGCAAAGTTTTGCAAGCTCCTTACGAAATGGCACCCAGCAAAGAGGTAACTGAGGATTAGTAAGAAATTTGGAGCTGGATGAAGTACCAAGTACCTCATGGATAATGCCTGAGCTCAGTTGAAGGGAATGAACATCTCTCCCACTACAAGAGGGCAACAGTCCGTTATTGCTTTTCATCTTTAAGTCCCTAATGTAACTAAGATTATAGACCAAACTGCACAATCTTTCCTTAGATGGCAAATTAAGCAGCTCACGTTTCAAGCTATTGTCTTTGCCATGTCCAGCGCACAAAGGTCTTTCCTGGTAGCTGCTGTGGGTGGGTGTAACCTAGTAAGTAAGATGAGAAAAAGACGCTCGGGCTTGCCGTGCTGTTTAAACTCCAAGTTTTATTGTATCTGGTTGCTGAGATTCACGTAGCTTTTTAAAACTGTAAATAGAGACTGGCTGCTCAAACAGTAGCTGCAGGAGCCTGCTGACAATTTCATCCGGTGACGGGAGGTAGTTTCAAAGAAGATTAGTAACTGCTATTGAGAATATTCATTGAGAACTCACTCTGCCTGCCTGCAGATTACAAAGGTTTACCGGCAGTCCCGCTAACCTAAACAGACTGGGGTTGTTTTAACCATCCAGTTGCAGCAGTTTCCTAATGTCTTCTGGACCCAATTTACCACCAGCTTGTTTTAGCTGCAACAAGTTGCAGAAAGGAATACGACTCTTTTAAGACTGAATTTAGCCAAGAAAACTACGCTAGGAAGAGCTACATCATACATTAACTGGGATTTCCATTCAGTTCTAATTAGGCTGCATAAAAACGTCTCCAAACATATTTAACTTGTATGCAGTGGCATCATGTTCAAGGCTTAAAATTTTAATTTATGGGTTTGGGTGGGTGCCTGATACTTCTAATGTTTAATGAATCTGTCCTCACTTGGCAATTTGCCATTGGTGATCGTAGAGTTTGTGCATGCCCCTAGGTATTTATATCTGTAAAATTGATAGTGTGTGAAATGTCTTATATTTGACAAAACATGGCTGTTTTATTTTCTTCTGAAATGACATAATTACTCCTGCAGGATATGTGGTCAGTTAAAGATTTGCAATTTTTCATATTAAAGAGTTCTATATATTATTTCTGACAACCAATGTTTTATTTTTGTGAAAGATTCAGAGTCTGTTTAGTTAATGGGTGTATTTTGTTTAAGTCCCACACTGGAAGTTCCCTGGGACAGGGGCTATCTTTGTGTTGTAATACAACTGAAACAATAACTTTAAAAAGCTCTGTAAAAATGGGATTTTCCATTAATTGTACAGATGGTGATTTGCTAAAAATACACAGAGAAATTAAAGCAAAGTGGCACGAAAGCTAGTAAGAGAAAACACACAATAAAATCTCTTCAAGTCCAAAAAAGAAATGAACGAGACAACAAAAAGCTCATGGATGTTGATAAAGTAAAAAAAGGATAATCCTTTTGTTATTCAAGCAGGTCTTTTAAAATATCTTTATTTTTTTCCTTTCAAATACCACAAATGACATATTTAAGTAAAATTTCCACTCCCTTGCCAATAACTACTTAAAAACTACAGTGCTAAAAAAAGACAGGAGAACAAAATCAGGAAGGCATGCACATATGAACATAAAACCAATCTAAAGTCCTCTGGACACAGTCTGAAGGTTCAACGCTGGTACAACAATAAGTCTTTTGAAAGCCTCCCAGTTCAGCCACAGTTAAGAAAAATGATGGTGGTGTCAACCACAACCCCTCTGTACTGCTCTGGCTTTTGTGAGATGGGCCACCGTAACAATTCAAAGCACCTACACTTCCAGTGTCGGCTCAGGTTCATCCAGCTTTAAAAGGAAACTTGCTCGTGTCCCTTCTAACACGGTTGCACTGACAAATCTAGCAGATCCAGGAGTCACTGTACACTAAACAGTCTCCCTTGTATCCTCTAAGAAAGGAAAACCGTAATTTAAAGGAGACACCTTTTAGAAATGGCATCTAGCTGGCTCTTTTTTCATGATAGTTGCTAACTCTTACACAGGGCGAGCCTGGGCTTGTCTGGAAATAATTAGCAGGTAAAAGGGCTAGTTTGTTCTGATGCTAATGCACAACAACAGTGAATTACATTGCAGCAAACAGCAGTTCTTCCTGTGTCCGCAGTGCCTGTTATTTTTGCTACGCTGAATCTCCTCCGTAAAACAGAGCAGAAAATAGTAGGTAGTGTCCCTCACTTGTCTTCAGAACGTCACGAAAGGTCTTATAAATCAAATGTTTAGTGCTGCTTTTTGTAACAACTCTGTTTGCCTTCCTCTCTAACGCTCTACTTCCTGAGCGTGATAGGGCCCTGGATATTTTTAACAACTTCTTTCTCCTACATCTTCCTTCTTCTCCATAGCTCCCATTCTCCAGGGATCCTCCACCCTTCTGGCTGAAGGATGCTCACATTTGCTCAGAGCCTAGCAATCCTTTTCCGAGGTCATTGTGAGGGAGCACTGCTGTCTGATGTGCAACCCAAGCTACCTGGGCTGAGCAAACTAAGCTCACTGGCCTCACGCGTAGGCACGGGAGCTTCTCTAAAGAAACTAGGCAACATTCATCAGTTTAGACCAATGCTGGTAACACATTTTCCTATGGAGTAGGTTTTTTTATGGAAGAAGCTTGGTTTGTTAGGATGGAGACGGTTTGCAGGAGCATGGTGGCTACAGATAAACTCTTGAAAAATCCAGGCAGGCTTTTTGACCAACCTGTTTACCTGTTGGCTGGACACCCTGTCAAGGGTGCCTGTCTAATGTTGCTCTCCTCCTGGCCAAATCTGTTGCTTCATTTGCTATCTCTTCTTGGAGGTTGTTCCATTCAAGAATAGTTAGCATTTTTTTTACTTTTTGTTATGACCTGCAGCAATTTTTTCTCCCCCAAAAGTTATTTCCTTTTCCCTGATGCAAAGCTGTCTGTACCACTCTACTTTTGACCTGGTTTGAAAGCTTCTTTGCATCAGCCTTAGCGTGCTTGTGGTCCCATATCACAGTTTATCCTTGGAGCTTTCCAGCTTCAATTTTATTTCAAAGTTCTCTGTCCCCAGAATACCTCATACTTCACTTAATGCTGGTATTTAGCAAAGGTGTAGATTCTTCCTGAACCTTTAGGATTCAGAATAACTGAAATTAAGATTCTGAACTTAACAACACTGTCATAATATCTGTCCACTTAATGGATAAATAAATATCTGACCACATTCTAAATTAATTTGGCCTCTTTACCTATGAAATCGTTCTTCTTACGCAGGTTCAAGTATTTGAGTTAAGGTTTCACTCAGACCAACACAAAGGGGATGGGGATTATTTGGCCCAACAGCTTTAAGTTATTTATTTGGCTCACTGCGCCAGCTTGGTTACCTTGGCAGAACAGCGACCTACTTTGGTCCTTTAAATGGGCTGTAGAAGAACATTTTCAGCCTCCGAGAGAGTTTGACAGTCTGAGCAGAGCCCAGAGATACTGATAGCACACACAGAAGGGGAAAATTACCAGTGTTTCTAGGCTGTTTCTGTTCACTTACTAAATAAATTATTTAAAACTTCAAGGCTTTTTGTCAGATCAAAATTTCTCCTAAGCTAAAGAATTATGTGCAAAAGGAATATAAGAGAAAGAATGTATATAAACAGACATGCTTGACATTGGAGCTTGAAAGAATCCTTCAGTATGTTCACAAAAGTGCATGCAGACAGTGCGCACGTGCAGACATACATGTATATGTACACACACACTTCTTCAGGCTCCAACTGTCACCACATTTGTTTGAGGTTTTATGGGTCTCAGAAAATGCTACAAAATCAAATGAGAATATAGCGAAGAGATTCACATTTTTCAGGTACTATTTTCCTAAAGTGATATATTCACTTTCTGAATCAACATGCTTTCCATCCCAAGGGCCTATTATGAGTGGCGGGAAGGAAGGGGAGGAAAAAAAAAAGTAGAGAAAAGGTAGAGAAAAGGCAGTGAAGACTCCAATACTACTAACTTAATTTGAAACTGAGTGATTCTCAGATTGTAATGTTCATGCATATTTCTGTGCAAATTAGACCAAAAAAGAAGCAGTAAATACACTGAAATAAGAATTATTTGTTAAATTCAACTGTAAAGAGTGGCTGCACGTTTGTATTTCTTATAAACTCCCTTGACATAAAATAACTAGTGTTCCTGGAATATTTCAGTTTAGTAAAGAGGTTTCACTGCTGAGCACAGCTTTTTTCTTCTTGTCTTTTTACTCGTCCCTCCCCACTCTTTCTTTTTGCGTCTGAGGATAGGATAAAACCTCAGTGATTAGCTTCATTGCCGGCAACAAGCCTGATTCTTTAATGTAGCTGCTCTGCTCCTTAGCTTTGTTTTCATTATTATTTGCATTGTGCAGCAGATGACTAAGAGATAGTCAAAAGATCAAAGGTTTCCTTTGATGGTTTATATCACGGATCCCTGCTGTATTAAAAAGGATCCCAGGTCAGGACATTCTTGTTCACACGCAGATCTGAACAAGGGGCTGCACGGGGTGATCAAACTGGATGAAGGCTGAGCACATCCATCAAAGGGCTGACCACATCGGCCCAAACAGAAGAGGAGGTTCTACCTCCATAACCATGACATTAACTAGTGACAGATGTCTCCCCGTGGCTGCTGCTTTGATGTGTCAGGACTAAGAAGAACCAGAGAACATGGAGAGGTTACACTTTCCACATTACTCTAGAACTGTTTTATAAAAAAAATAAAATCATAATTCGTAACGAGCAATTTCTAATATCAAAGGGGGGTTGTTCTTTACAGAAGAGCACAGATAAACCCATCTTGCATAACCAAGCCACACGTGTCAGGTCACAATATGTATCTCTTACACATTGCATTTAATCTTGCAAACATTTAGTAATCAAGAACAAACTAGTCATTGCAGCGCCTCTGTGAAATAAAGTACCGTCATGCACAGAAGGGAGATGGAGATACTGAGACCAAAAGGAAGGCCTAGTCTCCAGAAGGTGGTCTGGTGCAGCTTGTCCACTTCCATATTTATAACTCCTGCCTGTAGGCTAAAATAATTTCGTGTGTTTCTTTGTGTTTGTGAGCGAGGGTGATGACATTTTTATACCATTTAGGATATATCAGGCGGAGATTGCTTTTGCAGCAGGCCTGTCAAAGCCCCTGCAGTAAGCATGGTACTTGTTTAATGAGTGTGGGCATTCCTCTCTTGCTAGGTGTCTCACCAGTGTGCAGAACACAGTGACCGCTGTTCTCCTCCGTGACCCATATGCCAGATATAGCAGCCTGCCCTAATTTAGAAACCACTGCCCAGATGCATCTTGGTTGCCATTTCACGGAGCGGGGAAGAGACCGTGATCTGTGCTGTGTCAAGAGGGTATGAGGCCAAGGAAATCCAACGCAAAACAGAGCCTCCCCCAGTGCTGGATATGGTCACTTCCCTACTCTGAAGCCCAGAGGGCTTTTTCCTCCAGGACATGATTTGCATGCTGCTGGGTTTCCCATCATATCAACAAAGGTGCCACTTTCTGCTGCACTGAAGAGACATTTACCTGGAAGGGGTGCCCAAACATCCTACACTCATTTCTTGAGTAAAATAGGAAAAAAGCAATAACAACCCCCCAATTTTTATGCCAGGCAATTTTGTTTACATTAGGACTTGTGCCAGGGTAAGTGCTGTCAAAAATAATCTCATGCCGCTAAAGAATATTAATCTATAATTAAAAGCTTTAAGTGTAGACTTGCCCTAAATTTTATAGGCCATTTCCATCTGCCATTACTTGCAACGGCAGCACAGCTACACCTCAAGGGGTAGGATTTAGCTCTGAAAACATCATGTGAAGAGACGTTTCTAACCTGAAGTAAGTGCTAAAGCCACTTCTTTCATGTTAGTAAGGCTTCTCTCTCATAGCAGGGAGCTCATGGCACTCCCGTAGCTCTCATAGCACTTCCAAAGACCAGTTCATTTTGCTTAGTCTACCATCTGCGTTATGATGCTACAGAGGAAGCCCTGTTGACAAATTTCACTTGGATATTTAGACATCAAAAGTTAAGCAAAATGAATCCCACCTGGTATGGTTTGATAAACCCACAACAACTTAATGTCACTTAGACAACTATTCCATCACCTGATGATCCCTCCCAACCCAGGAAGAGGAATGAGGGAAAAAAAAGGAAACACGAGGTTTGAAATATAGATTTCGTAGGATAAGACTAAATAATTAACTTTAATAATACTAAAAAACCAGTATTGATCTCAATACCAATATAAAATATAAAAGGATTATACTCAGCCAGTTCTATCAGCAGGAAGCTGTGCACTCCCAGCAGTGGGCAGCAAATGTCAGACACTGCGAGCATGACAGCTTTGGGAGGAAGGGAAGGCCTCAGGGGTCTGGCACCGGGGCAAGAAGTTCTCTGGACCACCACCACCAAGGGAGAGCAAAAACTTCGCAGCAAACCTTCTAATTTATGTTGAATGTGATGTTCATGCTATGAAATAATCCTGTTGGCCAGCTTGGGTCAAGTGCCCAGGTCTCATTCCTCCTCATCCCTGCACCTGGCGAGCTCAGAAAACACTGAGACTTTGAAAACCACATACCATAGCTGACTATAAAGTAAATATTTTCACAAATTCAGATACTAGAGTCTTCTAAAAGTGCAGTTTTCCCAAGCATTAGAAGATAAATTAGTCCTGTGTCGCTCAAACCAGAACACCACTGTAACACACGATGGCTTTCCACTGCGCAACTGATGTAAGAGCTGGGATTTTAGAAGGAATCTTGGCTTGTGGTTTTGCATTACTTCAACAGTTCTCACTCAGCTCATCATAAATTGGTCCCCTTACTAAAAATCCACTGGGTGAGTTCACATTTCAAGTAGTATGCATCTGACAGTATCATTGAGATGGCTTGTTCAATTGTGTTACATTCTGTGCCTTTTAAAAAAACAACGATAACCCCTCCCCAGCCCTTGATGTAGTCAGCAGATGCTGACTACAGAATCTGAAAATCAAAGAGCAGGTTTAAATAGGAAGCCCATTGCTGAGTAGCTTTGGAGGAGTATATATAAGGCGGCCTATGTTCTTAGAAATGTGAAAAAGCAGCCTTCTCCAACTATCACCAGAGCCAGCTCCTCCTACCAGACAACTGGGGATACCAAGTGGCAGAAACCTCACGATCTGAGCGTGCTTGTGAAGTAATGGAAAAATTCAACTCTTAATCTATAGACTGCTTAAGGGAGACTTTGCACTAATATCATTATTAGCTGGATTAGCCACGTAGTTACTTGACTTAAATTCCAAAAACTTGACAGGCTTACAGCCCAGATATTAGCTGCCCTCCTCCCCTCTACTAAGAAATTACCTGACTTCATAACACTTTTTTTTCTCTCTTCCCAGAACATTGAATATCCAGTTCCAGTTACAGAGAGTTATTTCTCTCTCAGTTCCAGTCTTTGGCTGGTGGAAAAGGAGAGGAGATTCTGTTTTGCTACCAGTGGACTTTTGCATATAATGCCTTGCTTTCCAAAATGATTACTTTTTAAAAGCCATCTAGGAAGCATGTTTGGAAACACTTATTCACAGCAGTGAATGTTTATGTAATCGTTTTAGTGGTGGTGGTGTGGATACTTGTAAAATAGAAAAAAGTCACAATTTAGTCTCGAAGACGTGTTGTTTCTAAAGCACTGTTTGTTGTAGGTCTCCTATTCAATTTCTCATCTAAAATGGAAGCACACGTTTGATGTCTGAATCTACCAGAAAGTTTTAGATTAATATTCTCAATTTGCTGATGATGTATTATGAAAAGTAATAAGGCTTGTAAGCAGTATTCTGGCGCATAGTATTTTTGTGAGCTGCTTTTTTGTTGGATGTAGGCGCCGGAGTTACACTGCTGCGTGCAGAGAGAATGCCTGGCAAAAACGTGAGGGCAAAAGCACATTTGTGTATGCACAGACTATATCCCAGCCTGTCAACAACTTGAAATAACATGCAAATAGGTGCCAGTACATCTATCATTCTGTTTATTGTCCTTACTCACTTTCAGTTTGACTTCTCATACAATTCTGGCTCTAAGCAGTTGATAAACACCATCGGACTACTGGATTTTGTTTCCCACCAACATCACATCTTTATCTTTTGGAAAGGTTGATGAAATACAAACAGTATAAGAAAAACTTTACTGGCAAGGGCCTCTGTGTCTTGCTACACCAGAGCAATGTACTATGGTTGCTTTGTATCTGTTGCATAAAGTTTGTTTGAGTGACAGTCTGACAAATGGTCTTTTTAGCACTGAAACTTAAACAAGGAGCGGATTGAGCAAAATCACAACCTGGACTGACTCAAAATGACATATCAGGACCATTTTTCAGTGGTCAGTTTCCTGATGGTTGAATTAACTGCATTTTTATCTTTCTCTGTATTAGCTGTTTTACCTCACTTTCACCAAATTGCTTTCTTATCGTCATAAACACTACTGAATTACTGTAAACTGCCAAAGTGGCAGAACTCTGCTATCCAGCCCATGGGTGCAATCACTGGATTTTCCTCTCTCAGTTGTCCATTGTATTTGAAATCATCTCAAGAGAAACAAGCCAACAAAACCATATTTTATCTTAAATTGCACAAACTGTTACATATAGTAACAACTCCACTTTAGTATGACTGGATATGAATTTCATGCACAAATATATGCCAGACAAATAAATGACAGACAAATACATGACAGAAAAATAGCTTTGCTCAATCTTTTGGCAGGTTTAGGTGGGTTATAAAAACAAATACATTTCTGTGCAGGCCTCTCCATTAATTTTGTAGTTGCCAAGATGACATCCAGAGGTGACTGAAGGAAAGGCATTGAGACTTTGAAATGGATGGATTGGAGGACCTTGCCATTTCTCTCTTCTGAGGGTAAAAAATCCCACTGAGGTGTCAGAGGGCAGGATATAATGAAGAGGGATGAACTTTATGTCTTAATAATTTCCTGTTTCAAAGGAAGTACAAAGCACCTAGTGAAGATCCACCAAAAGACTTCAATGGTCTGTAACATGTGAGGGGGAAAAAAAACCCCAAAAACAGAAGGAGCCCAAAGTCAGCCCCAGAGCTTCTAAGAAATGCAATAAAAAGTCTGATTTTTGAAAGGACTGAAATTGTTAGCCTTTCCTCCTTACCATCTTTGCAGAAGAAAGCAGGAGTTTTCTGCTCAGGAGACAGAAAACCAGCACCTAAAATTTATCTTGCCTTTTCAGTAACTAAAAGTCACCATTGCACTAACCTTGTGACCAGTACACGTGTTGGTTTTCTGATAATCACAAACCTGTAAGAACCAAGCCCATTTGCCACTGCTGTTACTGGAACACAGAGAAAGACAGAGATGAGTCAAGACAGACTGAAAAGTATGCTGTGATCTGATTCCACTGCATGCTCGTGAGCTCATCAAAACCTTTCTCCTGAAAAACTCCAGATTTTCCCAAACTGTCCTATTCAAAGACAAAACAAAAGCCATAGAGGTAGCTAGAAGACAAGACTCTCTGTGTTCATTGGAAGCTGCCAGATTTTAGGAAATAGCAGTTTGTGTCCTCAACTTCAATTCATTTCACTTGGCTCTAGCTGGAACACTGCTTCTGGCCCTTTCCCTTGTTGCAGAAGCTCAGAGCTAAGAGGAAAACATGTCTCCACAGGAAAAACTCAATTTTGCTTTGGTCAATAACATACTGGGACCTGGCAGGAATAACTAAGCAGGTGTGTGTGGATAGGATTCATAAGCAGTTTACAGGAAGCTATCATTAGATGTGTAATAATAGCACAGTGCTGGCAAAATGAGACAACTTGATCAGACAAGGATACAGGACTTATAGGCTAGTGCTTTATGTAATGTCCTTGAACTATGCTTTCTAGGTTGGTTCTCCAACAATCTCATGTTTGTACTAGTAGTTCTGTCATATGGTTCCCACATTTTCCTGGGATCTGAAAATACAAAGTCACCATAAAAGCTCCAGTAGCGAATGGGACAGGATGTTCTACACCCACCATTTGATATTTATCAGCGATCACTGGGACCAGAGAGGAAGTGGTTATTGAGAAATAGGTCTGCCTAGGCTGCTGATCTCCACTTGGATTACAGCACTGGTGACAGGCAAAGTCTTTTCAACAGGTTTGTGAGTCATCAGCAAACAAAAGAATTAGAAAGAGATCTTGTTCTTCTGAGGGGCTTGGCCCCAGAGATAGCAGAGAGTGGCACACAGACCCACAGAGCAGATGCTGCACAGACCGCCTTCATTTTAACACCTCACAATGATTTTCCTGTGTATATTCTAGCAGTACCTGTTTTTGAGCAACAGAAACGAAAATCCAGCTGGGATGGATCAATAGAGTGTTAGTAAAGCTGTGACCTCAGTAGACATTAATATACATTCTTAGTGAAAGTTCCAGGTGTGCCTCTTTATACCAGGAAAAGTTGAAACTGTGCTTAAAAATGGGTCAAGGAACCTATGTATAAGCACTCAATTTATCTCCTTTGGTTCAAGTAGGAACGGTTTAATATCATTTGTGTAGAGTGTTTTCTTTCTAAATATGAGGCCTTCTGAGCCGTCCCTTATCAGCATTTGAAATACACAGCAAAAGCTAGCATCTTCTCATGATACTGATTTTAGGATGCAGGCACTTCATCGAGCTTCCTCGCTTTCGAGACTGGGGGCCCTGAACATAACCCCCACTGAGCGGTGTGGCCACTGGGGCACAAGGTGGGCATGGTATGGTACGGCCACGTAGCCTTGGGTCAGTCTGTCAGGAGAAAGTACCCGGCCACCCTCGCCCATGAGCTGCCCTTACCCTCAGGCACTCGCCCCGGGTCTTTGCCTGAGCTATGCTGTGGCTTTACTGCCGTGCTGCCGCTTCCTCGCTCCTGCTGTTTCACGAAATCAGCTCAGTTCTCCTAATTAGTTTCAAGAGTGCAGCTATCTAAGCAATCACAGAATTGTCAGAGTTGGAAGGGACCTTCTAGGGATCATCTAGTCCAACTCCCCTGCCAAAGCAGGATTGCCCAGAGCACATCACTCAGGACTGCATCCAGGCGGGTCTTGAAAATCTCCAGAGAAGGGGACTCCACACCCTCCCTGGGCAGCCTGTTCCAGGGCTCTGGCACCCTCACCCTAAGGAAGTTTTTCCTCATATTTGAATGGAACTTCCTGTGTTCCAGCTTGTGCCCGTTGCCCCTCGTCCTCTCACTGGCAACCACTGAAAAGAGTCCAGCTCCATCATCCTTTAACCCACCCTTTAGGTACTTGTAAACATAGATAAGGTCTCCCCTCAGCCTTCTCTTCTCCAGGCTAAAGAGCCCCAGCTCTTTGAGCCTTTCCTCGTAAGGGAGATGCTCCAATCCCTTAATCATCTTTGTTGCCCTACGTTGGACTCTCTCCAGTAGTTCCCTGTCTCTCTTGAACTGGGGAGCCCAGAACTGGACACAGTATTCCAGTTGTGTTGTTTAAATTTTGAGACTCAAGAAAGGCCAGGAAAGACAACCAAGTAACATCCAGCACTGGGATACCCATGCAAGCTTTTTGGTAAAATTCTCCCCAGAATAAGGAGCCATCATAATACATTTAACACCATTCAGTGGCTTTATCCACACCACCTGGTCTCTTGCGTAGACTGCTGGTTCCAAACCTTTGCTGTCACAACTTTTTCCTCCTGTTTCACTTAAATACTTAAGCAACTGTCTCCTCATCTGCCACCCTGAGTCATTTGTTTCAACCTCCTTGTTGTTCCTTGGACTGCTGCTACTCCTTGCCCTGCTACTCACTGCACACAACCAATCAGCCAAGAAAATCATCATAGCTTCGTATCTATTTCCTTCCATGGAAGCCTCACATCCACCGGAGAAGCCTGTGCATCTCTCTATTGAGAGGGAAATCAATGAGAGGGACCACAGTATTGTTTTCTAAGGTGATTTGAAATAAAAAAAATAATTTTCACATTTTGAGTGTGAAAAAGGAAAAAAAAAAGGAAAAAAGCATGACCCAGCTAGCCATGTGGCAACTGTACCAGCACACTGGGAACGGTATCTTCAGAAAACTTCTCTCACATACTCAATGGGAATCAACCATGTTGTGGATGTCAAGCCAGCACAGACCCACCTGTATTCACCCCCATATTTAAGCTGAAAGAAATTGGACTGGATGCAGAACAAGCAAAAGTGCTTGGGCCTCCCTGTAAGTAATTTCTGAAATTACAATGTGCCATACCCCTTGCACATAGCAATATAAAAATATGACTGTTGATAAGCTAAGTGGGAAGAGTAGAAACAGCGGTACTGTACAATTTTTAGACTCCAGCAATATGAAAGGAAATTTTAAATTCTTTTTTTTCTTTCCCTTTTTGGAAGGCTGCACACTGAATGGTTTAGATAGGGATGAACGCTAAAAACAATGAGTAATCTATACCAGTTAATCTGCCCGACTGGGAGAGACCGTGGCTGAAGCCAGGCATGTGGCTCTGTACTAGACAGTTGGGATTTATGTCAGCTGTCTGGTCTAGAGTTGCACCAGGACCACAAAAGGTTTCCTGATTTGGAGTATGTGGACTGAAGGCTCCCCACAGCAACACAGATGGGACTGCAGGGGTTGCGGAGAGTGATTCCAGGCAGACCCAAAATAGAGAGAGCACGTGAAAAACTATGTGGATTATCGCATAAAATAACATAGCTGGAAGGATCTTAAGGGTTTAAATGATTTTTCTAGATAATTGCAAGTAATACAGAATTTTGTGACTCAAGAAATGCCAGGAAAGACAACCAAGTAACATCCAGCGCTAGGATACCCGTCTCCCCAGAATAAGGATCCATTGTAATACATATTCACTTGAACATGCACACCTCCTTCTAACAGGCAGGCTCTCTAGACCTTCTTTGAGTAAACCCAGGGTTATAAGGTTAATTCCCTTAAAAAAGATTTTGTTAAAGAAAAAGGAGAAGATACTGTAGGATATAAAAGAAAAGCTATGTTTTGGCCAGAAGTTCCAATTATCAGAAAAGTATGTTTTCTCAATTACACATGTGTGGCAGCCTCCAGTTTAACTACATCTTTGGCAGCCCTAGCTAACCTATGAGACCATACCCATCCCTTGGATGTGGTAGCTGGGCTCACTGGACAAGGGTATAGTGATAATTCATCTGTTTGACACTAAAAAATGCCTCTATGCACTATTAGCCAAATTATTGTCCCATTTAACTGTTTCTTCATGGCTTTGGCATTTTGTGTGTATTTCTTTGGCCTATGTATAGTATACCTGACTAGTTTTCAATGGGTTGGAATTTTGCTTTTCTTACGGTACCTACGCATCCAAAACCCTGAGAGTTTACTAACTCTTCTGTGTTCTCTCATGCCTCTGTATAGCCTCCTTTCACGTTGCAAATACTGAGGGCAAACCGCCTTCTAACGCAGAAGTAACAGGCCCTGAAAATGCCCTGCAAGTGGTAAGGTATGGCACACAACACTGGCAACATGGCCCAGCTTAGATCTTGAAATGCATCCTGTGGTCTGCTGAACGGAATGTGAATTTGATGTACACTGGAAAAAAAATTGAATGAACTCTATAGGGTCTATCAGACACAGTGAGTGTCACTAGAAGATGACATCTACTTTCCACAGGCGGGTTGTTCTTAGAGCATCTGCTTTAAGGTATGCACACTTTAGGCCTCCAGCGCGATGTCATGTGATGCTGCACCAATAGTGTTTGGTTTCTGCATTATCTCAATAATATCTTCCTTTTTTCATATACATATTAAAATAGTTGTCTCAAAACCTGGAAAATATTAGGAGTGAAAAGTTTCCCTTCCATTTTGCATACGTAAATCCACAGACTTCTGTGGTTTCAGATCATACTTTTTTGAAGACAGTTCTTATAATTACCTTCAGAATGGCAGCTAATTATTTTTCCCTCACCTCACAAGTAAAATACTCCCCGACTTAGCTATACTTTTGGGATCAGACAGGGAAAAGATCTGCAGAAATAAACTAAAAAATGATACTGCAAGATTATTACTTCCGTTCATCCATCTAGAACATCCTGAGAGGATGACAAAAGGTCTTGGAAGTCCATTAATATAAAGTACTGCCAACTTTCTCAGTGCAAACATATATGTGACTACAGAAAAAAACAACACCAAAACCCAGAAGGATTAGTGAATCACTTCTTGCAACTACCTTAAGACTTCACAGGATTTTGTGCTGGTGCAACATTTCATCTGCTTGTAAGAATCCCATGAGAAACAAAAAATGTACCTGAAGGGAGGTGGTGAGCTTAGACTATGGAGAAGGGAGATGTACAGCTTGTATTTTGAGCATATATGGTTCAGAAATCAATAAGGGAAAAACTCTGCAACTCCTCATCCTTACTGTAGACCATAAGTCAAACCAAAATAAACTCAATGGACCCAAAAGGTTCTACCCAGAGTGTTTTAAAACACGGGACATTTTCAGAATTGTGGAGGTTTGTTGGCATCTACCTGGTGACTTTCTGGTTCAACAAATTATGCCATATAAATAATCCAGTTTAAAACTTAAAAGGCCAGCCTAATGCCATATGACCAACCTAATTTAAAAGTCCATTTGTAATAACTTTGTAATTAACCAAATAGTTTTTTTAATTAAGAAATTGATTTAAATGTGATTACTGATTTATAAACACTCTAACTCAGAGCCAACGTGTTTTTATTTTGTTTGCCTGAATTTACGCTAGAGGTCAATTAATTCTGATGAAATTAAAGTAATTGTAATTTTGAGTAACAGCATCTATATGGGACCATGCAGTTTAGCTTTAAAGCATTTCAATCCACTTTCATACTTCTTGTTAATTTGCACTCTTTTTCCTCAGGGTCCATGTAAGGCAAACGTTAAACACAATTCTAAAGGTATTCATGCAGGACCTATGATTTATCTCAGTTTTCCCTAAAGGAATTGGGGGCAGGATGACGCAGTATCAGAGCATTTACTCTCAAGTTGGAGAATGGCAGAAGAGGGAGATCTCTCTGTCTGGTTTTGGCACAGAAGAGGAGCTATGTTTTCACGGTCCTGCCTTTTATTTGCAACCGGCTTTTTTTTTCTCCTTGCAGTTGAAGCCCCTAACAAAAGGGAAAGAGTGAAACGAGACAAAAAAGCATCTGCTCTGCATGGAATTGGGCCAGTCCAGTCAAGTTTCAAGTCTCTGAATCATTTGAGGGGTATGAGACTGGCAATTTACTAATGACTACAACTTATTAAAAAGGCATGAAAAGCTCTCTAATTACATATTTGGATGCTAAGTAGCCATTCTCAGCTTCAGAGACAGCATGACTTTCTCTTCCAGTCGTGTCCCAGACCACACATTAAAGAAAACAGACATCATGAAGCGTCTGGCATTCTAGGTGCTAGGTACTAAAATATTGTAAAAGAGTTAACCAAACGCTTACTTGAGGCTTTAGGTTACTCTCTGGTTTAACTCTTATTGAAGGCTAAAAATTTTTGGTCGTTTTACAGTATATCCATTTGTAAATATGTAGTAAATCTCCCTGAAATTTCCATATATATTCTAAATCTTCCAAAAGCAGCACAGTACATTAATCCCAGCCACCTTTTCTACCCTGCCAGGCTAAGACCACAGGATCATTAGTTTTAAACATCTATTACACTGAAAAACTCAAACAAATCCTGAAAAGCTTATGGACACAAAGTCAGACATTCAAAAGTTTGGAAGTGCCAGAGTTAATGTTGACCACAGCCTTAATTCAGTTTCCTTATGGGTATTAATTATGAGACAGTCTTTAATTACATGATCATATACTCTTTTTTTTTCACAGGAACCCTGCCTCATTTAGTGCAAAAGTTCAATGGGGTTCAGCGCAGGGAAATCTATTTACCATTCCTATTATACAAATTACTCAGTGCCTTTATTTACTGCGTATCACCCAAAGCCAGTACTAAATAGAAAATTATTCATTTCCTCATGAGTGTTTTTTTCCCTAAATAATGTGTTGACCTAACATCGGACTGCTCCACAAACATTCTTGAATTTATCTGCAAAAGACACCCTTGAAAGATGTAACTAGTGTTATGACAGGTCCCAGTTGTCCAGGATTTACCCTTTTCCCCCTCCATCCATGAAGTAAAGCCAATATTTGCGGGAAGTGATGTATTCATTGTGCATGCGGTGTACAGCTGAATTGTACAAAATTGCACATTGCACAAAATCCAGTATAACCTGCACGTGTTGGGTTTGCAGTGTGTGAGCAAACCACCTGCCCAGCACACACATACAAGCCAGCCCTCTTCAGACATATCCAAGCCCAGGCAGAAGCACAGAGGCCCTCCATGCAGTGCACTCATTTTCTCTGTTTTATAGGAAAGGAAATGATGCACAGAAAAGGACAATTTATTCAGCGCATTGATACTGGTTAAAAAATTTAAAATCCAAAAAATCCCCACCAAGCGAGCACACAATGAAAATCAACAGTTGTCTCTGCAGCAAGAGATATTTAATATATTTAAATACAACATATGCGTGAAACCCAAGCAAAATAAACCCAATACTGTATTTTTATATCAACAGCTCTGCAGCTGTATGAGTACTTATTATATACCTATTTCTTTTGCTAAAGCAACAGGAGATAACAGCATCTCCTTATGAAAACTGCCAATCCCGTGTGCAAAATTCACATAAACCTGGTTCTGCTCTTTGGATGGACACGTGCAGACAGGCAGTACACTTTCAAGGAAGAGAGACACACAAGATTTCTGTGGCCATTCAGTCATAGGAGTAGCACCCAAAGCACAACCAATGTTTCACCACAGCTGAAAACAGTACGCATGGGACCCATCTCATGTAACCTCAGTCATCTGGAGGATAGCTGTAAGTTATCTTTCCGGATTCCCTCCATGATCAGTGGGCATGGAAGCTTCCCAGGAATGCTTCATCCCAACTGTTCTAGCTTAAGTGCAGGCTACACTACAGCCAGCCAAACTCTGTGAAGCACAGTCTGTACAAGTTGACTATAGTCAATTAAATTATGATCTGAAAAGTGTTTTTTGGCTTTTTTAAAAGTACAGAACAGTGAGTGCCTAAATTGCACATAATTCAGAAGAGCTGAGCTCTCCCACCAATGCAATTCCATTCACGAAGAAGATGGTGACATCACCAAGGCTATCTGCTGCAACATCATTTGCCTCTAAAGTCACCCATCAACTGCAGAGCCAGGCACACTTAAATCCTGAGATGAGGAAGCACAGTGGCTGCACAACTACCTTATTTCATTTAAAGGTACCTGACAAGGGGATGCACTTAAAGCAAAAAAAGAACTGGCAAGGACTTTCTGAGTAACTGAGTCTTCCCTTGCCGCACGGGTGGCTGCATTACGTAAAACCAAAAAAATCTACTACAATACAGGAAAAGGATTACTCTACACAGGAATAAAAGCCCTCAATGCCGTAACCCCTTCCCCAACACACACGTCTCTAAGGATTCCTACATCCTCTTCCACAGAGACAACTGGGGAGCTGGAAAAGGAAGAGTAGGTGGGTAACTGGCAGGCAGTGCTCCTAATTTTATCAGAAAGCTGCCGCTGAAGTTCAGGCATTTTGCACACAGTCTGCATACATTCTCATTTTCCCCAGAAAACTAGACCTTGTCAGCCATAGAAGACACATGACACAGAGGTACAGCAATGAGATGGGGCTGAGTTCCAGCTTAGCGCCTCTGAGCAGTGAGGAGTCAAATAAAAACCACAGTCATTCACGTATGGCCAGGCACAACCTGAAGACCACACTCATTTTCTGGAGAATGCTTCAATAAACTTGAACAAAAGCCATATACTATTAAACCAACAGAGGCATAAACACCAAGTTCTGTTTCAGCTGATAGAAGGACAATGAAGAAATAATAGTACTACTCACAAGTGTTGTAGGGAAAAAGGGTAAAGATTATAAAGGTATTTTTATTCTTGGCTGACACTTCTATCAACCCAAGCCAAAACTCACAAGAAAAAGAATAGCTGCTTTCCTTTATCCACATAAAAGGATTCTGTGCTGAGCAGCACTTAAGAAAAATGATCAGATTGTGATTATATAACCCTAGCATGAACTTGGTGACCAGTACAGTCATGTCAAATTAGGATGCATTATTCAAGCAGCAGGGAAGGATGAAAGTGTTTACCATCAGATATAAAAAACCCTGCATTTCCCTTTCTTCTAACCTGTTCTCTTCTTTTTCCTTTACTGGCTATGTTGGTGGGCTGGCTCACTTACTGTACCAGCTCTCCTTCAAAAACAGAGAAATTATCAGTAACAGATGGGAATGGTAACTGAAAAGAAAAGGAAAGACATCCAGTCATTATTTCTCCCATCTGCCTTAACCAGAAGCTTCTATCTTCTCCCCCTGTCAGGAAGCTGGTTTATTTCTTGCTCCCCTTGTTCCCGGACCTCTTCCCATTCCTTCCTCTTTTCCTTCATATCAGGGTTCCCATTCTGGCATTCTTCTTCCAAGGGCTGTTCATATGACCCCATTCTCACTTTCTCTATCATCTTTCTTTAACTTGTTTTCACTAAAATGCATAGCGTTGCGCCCATCGGTGTCTAGACCACACCTTGTCACGTTTTTTTGTTGATCAGATTTTAAAAAATGAAAAGGCAACAAAATGAGAGAAATAAATACCATTGAGCTGCATGGATGAAAAACAATCTGAGGCTAAAGCAGTCATAAGCAACGTAAGTTTTTAGATGCAGTTTAACTATGTCTAATTAGTATAATGCAAAGCACCTGTTATATTATTCAGGCATATTTTGGGCACAGCCATTCTTACTGCCTGAAAATTACTGACTATATCGTGACAGCTAGCAAGTTTAATTTTTTGATCACTTTACATCTTCGAAAACCGACAAAAACAAAATTTAAGCTCCCAAGCCCCACAGAACCAGAGTGCAAAAACCAGCTTTCGACCACCACAGCACTTGTTTACATCCCATATGAATTTATCTTATACAGTTTTTACCCTGCATCTGAAGATCACAGTTAAGAGTTTGGAAAATTCAGTTAAATATTTTCAACAATATTTAATTCCTCTATCAAGTCAGTTCAGATTGTCTTGTTCCGTTTCTCAATCAGTCATTAACAATGAAATATAGAAGAGACAGTTATTTGCTTTGATACTGTGGAATTACATTTAGACATTCAAACACATACACAGAGGAAAATTTCCTTTCCAGCTACTTTTTTGTAGTAAGAGCTTGTCAGTAGAAATAAGGTTTTCAGGCCTTGGGTAAATATGTTATTCAGGTAACGTGATTGCTTGATTCTAGAAGTGAGGCAAAAGACTTTCCATTACACAGACCAGCTGCCTTTTGGATGCCTTTAAAAGATTCACTGGCTTACCATTAATATATGATAAAAGTCATGTAAAAAAAATTGCATCCCTTTCAAGGATAAGCAATGTGATGAACTGGGGCCATTATGGTGTTACCAGAGACCCGAAGCCATAGTCCTGTTAAGAATACTGCAATACAAGCTTAGCTTTTCATTACAAATAATCTTATTTTACCTTTATTTGCTTTTTTTTTTTTTGGAATAATACAACCAGAAATCAGAACCACCTAAATGAAAGATTATCGCTGGGATGAAACAGCATTCCCTCTTCCTCTCCTCTGCACTAATTTGTGCACTTACCCTAACTGTCCCACTTCTCCCCATGCACTCTCAAGGGAAAGAAATGGCTTTCTTCAGGCAATGAATTTGAGCACTCAGCTTAGGTTCCTGCTCAAAATAATTTAGAGACATGGTTTAGTGATGGTTTTGGCAGTGTTACGTTGATGGTTGGACTCGATATCTTAAAGGTCCCTTGCAACCTAGAAAATGTTATGATTCTGTGATTCTATAACTTGGAGAAGGGGCATCCCTCCCTCTCCTTGGTCTCTGGCAGAGGTTTCGGTTCTTAACTCATATACACTCTCTGTTGGCACAGCACGCCTTTCTCAAGAGGAAGCGGGATACGTGGGATCACACTATAAAGAACACGGAGCACACACACATCTTGCATCACTTTGAAAGGCAGGGGATGCTTACAGGCAAACCTACCCCCTCTTAGCTATGAATATGAAATTGTTTCTTTGAGAGGAAACCTACCTACCCCTGAATGACTCCAAATCCTCTCCTTAATATTGCACATCGACATTCAACCTGTCAGTATATCCTTCTCTATGGGTGACAATTCTGGCAATTGTTGCTTAAGCCAGAAACAGACTATCATCTCTTTGGAAGACATTTGTCTTTCCCGCACGCTTTTGTTTTGTTTCTTATTTATTCTGTAGAAGCTTTTTGTGCAGTCAGCATCACATAGTAAGTACATTTGTGCGGTTTGTTGCTTCAGAGGGAAATCACACCCCAGCAGTGACAGGAGGCAGGGCAGTGCAATTTCAAGGAGTGAGCCTGAGCATTTCTAGCTGGAAAGGTAGCCCCTTATTGGCCAGGCCTAAAGAAAATCTTACCCACAATCTCACCGTTCTCCCCCCCACCTTCCTTTCTCTCTTTTTTCTTTTTTTTTTTTTTTTTTTTTTCTACTTGCAATGCTTTTCTTGGCATCCCCTGACATTCCACCAGACTGACAACTGAGCAGCACCTCACTAATGTATTACCTGATTACATTAAGTACTTTCACATGTGGAATTTTGCACATCCAGTACTCAAACAGTGACAGTAACAAATAGGGTATTAATTAACAACACAGTGATTAAAGACTTAGGATTCCGACATCTGTAATAAATATTCCAAAGATAGTGTCCTTGCATGGGGGATCTGTAAATCAGGGTGCTTGCAAAATGAGCTCTGCTCTTTTTCAGCTCATTGCCATTCGCTGACTACTAACGAGGTTAACAAGGCAGAGCTGAAGCATTTGAATCAAGCCTTACTTTTTCAGAGGACTTAATGAATCATGAGCAGACCATTCATATCATGTGTTTTGCAGCAATAAGGGGAAGTTGATTAAGCAGTTTGCTTACCCCACAGTGTATGAAAGTCACAGTATATCAGAGGGAATGCAATCAGTTACATGGGAAATGTTTTTATTTCCTTCTCAACATCCAATTTGATTATCTCATTATGTTTCACCACACTTTGTCTAACTTAGCAATTTGCTTCTAGACCATTTCATTATTCCTTTTTTGCTCACCGTTAAAAACCAGTGACAGGTCAGATGGAAATTCCTTCTCCAATAGGCCTTCAGTTCAAAGATGTAGTTGATTAAAATGTCATATATGTAACAAAAATATTGGCATCCAGTCAAAATCTGACAAATTAGTTATGGCTTGTCTAATCCACATTCAGCTGTAAAACATGATTTACCAAATGCACTCACCTAACAAAGGGTATTAGATTTCTTACTGAATTCCCTCTATTTTGACACTCTCATAATATGCAAACATATATGGATTTAATTTTTTCATTTCCTTTGTGATCGAATATTTCAACTTGTTAATGCATACACAAATCCTGGTAATCCTGAAAGCTGGTTGGGCTTTATTTTTCTTTCAAATTATACTTCCTCTATTTTTTTTTCCAGTTTTCTTTATGTTGCACACATCTTTGTGCATGGATTTACAAGAGTAGGCAAATAATGAAAATGACATGTTGTCTCAAAGAAAATAGTGGAAATAGGCAGAAGACCAAGTTTGTAAAAAGATATTTTTAAAATCAAGCCTATTAACATCCTAGTGGTTGTTAAAGTTCCCTGGAGAAATGGCTAAAATGGACTCTCCATCATGCCAGCAAAGGTAAAATTGGCAATGCCTAGGAAAAATTCCAGAGACGTATTTCAGAAACATTTTTTTCTAGTGCTTCTACCATGTGAAGTCTGTATGAATCCTGGAATTGTAACCTTGCATCTGTTAGGGCCACTCTCGGATTTGTGTCCTACGTACAATGGAGATGTGAAACTCAATCTGTGACATTAATGGGATCAAATGGTGGTGCTTAATTCTATGGAACAGGCAGAGACCATTTGAACACTCCCTTTAACCTCCATGGCTCTTGCAAAGGTCTTGACCTTTGTCTTGTTACAATAAAGTTTCCCAACCAAAGGCATCTTGTTTTTCTCTAGGTATTATATTAAACTGGATATATATTAGTTTCCCTGTCAGGTGACATCAGAAGCAAGAATGTGTGACAAGGAAAAAGTGCCTCTTTTACCCAGAAATTCTGGTCTCTTTTAGCGTTACTAGTTTTCAAAAGACAAAATAACAATCACACATCACTCTATTTTTCAAGATAAACGATGCCCGAAACCAGCTTTTTTTTCTCTCAGAATGAACACCCTGTGCCTGATGCTGGCACCAACTATATCCCAGAAAACACGCCCTTTTGTACAAAATGAAAAAGAAGTAATTGAAGTGGTTATTTGGATAAACCTGCTTGTGGCACTAATACACTAATTAAAGAAAGCAAGCTACGAAAATGGGCGTAGCAGAGAATGTGTCTTGCTGTAGCCATTTCTGCTGACAGCATCCCTAGCATGTCCACACCAAACCAAAGACAATGGAAGGTATTAAGAGTTAACAGCTGAACTTTGACTAAACAATAGGTTTGCTGAGGAAGTTGACTAAAGTTTAAGATAACTCCTTCTCCAAATGTCTCTTCGGCAGGCAGATGTTCAGCAAGTGGAAAATTCCTAGACACAAAGTAACCAGACAGGAAGCTATGGGTGAGGGAAGAAAGGGAGCGAGAAGCACAGAGGGGTTCTACGAGGAGGACGGAGAGGCTTGGATTACGTGAGGTACCTGCCAAAGTTAAGCTTTGCCAGAACATATCCGTACTTCAGAAGTCAAGAGGGCGCTGCAGAATAAAGATCCTAGACAATCTTTATCCAAATAATGCCGTAGAGCAGTGAGAAAAATGAAGTAAGCATCCACTATAGTTTGTTATTTTTATGCCAGAGAGAGAGAACAATAATATTTCAGAGCCCTGGGCACAGCCCGTCTGTTCATCGTCAGCTATGGCCGGTCAGGTGTCCCTGAGGAGGGATATTAGCCAGAGGCGCCATACACCTGCGCTTCTGGAACAAGATGTGTTTAAGCTCCTGGGGGTACTCGGGGTCCAAATCAGTCTGGGGATCTAAGACAAACTGCCCTCTGCTACAGGTTCCCATTTCCAGGAAGCGATAACACAAAGGACACTCTGCCAAGGAAATGTGCCTGAAAGCCAAGTAAAGAACCAGTGCTAACGACATAACGTGCTTCAGGAGAACCGATGGCACAGGTCTGTCTGTGGTAGCACTGGGGTCAAAGAGCGAGGATTTTGAATTGCAAGCAATGAGGACAAGGCAGTTGAGGAGCTATGAGCAGTGATACACCAAGAGATGGATCTGTGAGAAGAAGTAGTTCTCATTTCTTTGATTTTGATGCCAGTAGACTTGAGGATTTCTTGCCTATCACAGGGGCCAGAAATAGCTTCACAGGTAGCAGACAATATGTCATCTATTTGAGAGACACCAACCGCTGCCAGGTTCTAGCTGAGCTCCTACCCTGCAACAATAAACTCTAATTTGAGAATGAAAAATACAACCTGGCATGCCCATGCTTGACAGATCAGTCACTCCCAGCTTGGTGTATTGAGACCCAATAGCACCGTGAGAGGCCAAGAAAGGAAGCTATGTCAGCTCTGCATCAACATCGTGTCACTTGCTCTTCAGCAAAAATAAATCAACTTTCTCTGCCTCCCTCTCTCTTGAGCCACATGTTCCCAATGATTTCCTTCCTATGACTCTTCTCCCCTTGGATGGCAATATTAATACTTTTTTCAGTGCTTCTGCTCCATTTGGTGCTTTTTTTATGTACCCTCCAGTGCTCTCCTTTTCTACCACCATCCACTCCTCATTTTCCCAGTTGCCATTGGTTGCATTCTGCTCTTCCTGACTCAACCTGTCACTGCTACTGCCAGCTCTGCAGATCTTTTTCTCAGAAGACATCCAAAATACACACAGCCGTCCCTTCAATGTTATGCTCTCTTTTCATTTAGGTCTTTTTCTGACATCTAGTTCTCTTTTTTTCTGGGGTGTTATGCCTAATCAATGCAAAATGACTGTCATGTTAAAAAATTATCTCATCTGAGAATCTAAGCCATTTCAGGATAAAAATTAAATAAGTAAGGAAACAGCTGGAGGTCCCAGGAGTCATCACAGGCCAAGAGCTTAAACAGAAGCCTCATTTTTTGTGCTGTGTGCTCTTTGTTCCCCCTTAAACTCCATGGGGCAAACTCCCTGATGTGGACGAAACACAGCATCTCGTGATTGGCAGGTCAGAGCATCCTCTCCAAGAGCACACCACACCCACAGAACGGGACAGCTGTCAAGTCACCTCTGAGAAGCAGCCCGACTAACATCTTAGATTTAGGCCAGTGTTCTCCAGCTGCGGGTCATGACCCCACATGGGCTGGGGGTCAAGACAGGGTTCGCACGGGGTCACAAAGTGTTAGAAAAAGCTAAAGAAATAGTTAAGCTTAAGGATTTCTCTTCTGTTTTTCTCCCCCTTGGTGGGGGGAAAGGAAGGAGTGGAGCTGCACACAAATAGATGATCCAAGAAGGCTGGTTGTTTCCAAAATCCTGACTTGAAATATTGGGAATTCCACACTTGAGAGGTATAAAATGGTTCTGTGGCTTGTGTGCAGGGGGAATGCTTTGACTATGCAGGTTTTTTTTACTTCTTTTCTCTTTTCTTTTCTTTTCTTTTCTTTTCTTTTCTTTTCTTTTCTTTTCTTTTCTTTTCTTTTCTTTTCTTTTCTTTTCTTTTCTTTTCTTTTCTTTTCTTTTCTTTTCTTTTCTTTTCTTTTCTTTCTTTTCTTTTCTTTTCTTTTCTTTTCTTTTCTTTCTAGTTTGAAACTAGCCAGAAGTCTGGAAAGGTTTCAGTAACCTTAGAAGACAGACTAGCAAACAAATACAAGACACATCAGCGTGAGCATCCTAGTAATAGTACCTGGCTTTCATCAGAAGATTTTGAAAGAGTTCTCAACAGTGAAAGCATTTATACTTCCAGTAGAGTAAAAGGAGGTTTTCATTATCTGCATTTTACAGAGAAGAACCTGGCTAGGTGACTTGCTCAATGTCATGCAAAAGTTCTGTGGCAGAGTTGAAAGCTGAGTCCGAAGCCGAATCCTTAATTAAGTTAATGCCCTTGCCGCAGGACTATTCCGTGCTCAAAGTCCTGAAAAAACGCATTTTCAATCATACGGATATCACCAGCACCTATGTAATTAGAATTGTGCAATTACAGGAGCATTGCAACAGACCTCGGGGTCATGGAAGGTGTGAGAGTTATTAATCCAATGACTGATTTTTTTTTTGTTCTTACACAAATAATACAGATACAGCCATAGATAGTGATTTGCCAATATGATTTCATCCCTAAAGGGAATACCTGTAAAATCTTGCCCACACTTGATTATGAAGATCAAATTCAGTGGCTGCTTTCTGTCCTTCAGGAGTAGGACTGCAGTCAAACAATGTCGTTATAGACATTATAGTCCCTCCTAATAGCAGTAGTAGTCAAATTGCCAAAAGCCTTCCTTACATGGGCCACCCTGCAGCCCCCCTGCTGGTTACTACAGCTTTTGCTAATCTGAGATAGACTGAAATGTGGGAACTGACGTGGTGTGGGACAACAGGCCATGCTGGGGGAGACGCCTCTTACAGCAGTGAAGCCAAGAGGGGCTTGTGGGCAGCTCCAGTATGGCTTTCCTCATGTGAGCAACCCAGAGCAGGATGCACAGCACGGACCTTGTCTAGGAGGAAACAAAACCTCTTCAACAGCATTTCTGCACTTGAGTAAACTGCAATGGCAGCAAGATTTATCCATAGGGGATCAGCTCACTACCATCACAACTCCTTGGAGCAGGGACTAACCAGCACCAGAATGAGCCTGCATTGATTACATTTTACAAAGGAAGCTACTTTCAGTCAGCTGATATTTGGCACTGGTTCATCAATCCAGCTGCTGGCAAAATTCTGTTTTCTTGTGTAGATAAGAACTTGGCCTCACCCATTACAGACTGATTTGTTAGCTGGGAAAAGATCACTTATTGCTTTCACATCATTGCTTTAGCTGTCCTTGGATAAACTGGCTACGCAATCTAATAGCTGATAGTTTTCTGCTTTCAATATTTTCTTGATATCTGAATTCTATCTACTTTCCTACTTACTTTAAATATTTCCTTATTTACTTTAAAACCCTTTAAAAAGCAAAAACCTGTAGTAATTTTCTTCATGCCATTTCCTAATGATGAAATGAATTTTGCCAGTATCTTTGTATGTAGGAATAAGACTGTTACAAACTAACAGATTCTCCCTGTGTTTTCCCCTCAAGTTTGGGAAGCTTATCTGTTTACAATCATCACCTCTGTTTCTGCAAGGGAAGCCTGGGAAGCCTGGGACTTTCAAAAAACGTTTATGCATGTGCTGAGTGGGGTGGAGTAGAAATGGATACAGACTGGGAACATTTTGATTCCAGAGCTCTTAGAAAACTGTTAATAGGATGATGAAAGCTTGTTCTCATAGCTCTCTTATACTCTACTGGGCTCTTTTGCAAGGTTTCTTTGTGTATGGCAATTGTGAAGTCCCATCAAAATAACCTGTAAAATTTTCACCTGCTAGAAACAAAATCACTTTTCTTTGCCTAGATAAATACTGTGATGAAGGTGCTTAAAAATACCCTCCCAGAGACACTCTAGACTCCCTTGGTATCTAAGGTCTCTTGCCCTGGTAGACATGACAGAGGTTGTATCAAAGACCTGTGTCCTTCTGGAAAAGAGGCTAGAGGTCAGCTGAGGTGTCCTAGGGCATCTTAATTGATACAGCAAACCTTCGTTTCTGGGGTAACTGAACCCCACGTATACTTTTTCTTGGGTTTGGTTGGTAGTTTTTTTATTTTTTAATAACAGAATGAAAAATATTATGGCTCTTCGTTTCATCGTTGTAGGTACTTGTGTGTGTGTACATTTATAAACAACATTAGGGCATTGCACAGCAGCAGCAGCTTGAAGAAAAATGATGGCAAGTAACACAGGCTCGCCTGGCAATAGAGAAACTCACCGAACCTCTTAACTGTTCATTTTCCAAGATCTGGATTTTTTTAAATGTGAAGTTTGTTTAGAATGTGTAATATCAAAAGCTAGGTGTTTGAAAAAGACTTAATGTTGAGTTGTAGCTAATTGGTTGTTCTGGAAGGTACTAGTAACATATATATGTATATAACTATATAATTGGATGTATTTTTATATATATACATTATATATATTTAAATGTGGCAGCTCACTGGCAGAATCAGCTTGAGTTGCACTCCTCTTCTAGAAGGGGGAGCACGGGCAAGCACAAGCTCAAAGTTTCTGTTAAATATCATACCTAGGTAGTCAAGACAAGGAAAAGTGTAGTACGGAAATATAGAGATGGCAGGGAATAAAAGAGGTAACACTTTCAGCTCACGCCATTCTCTCATCTGTGACTACGTATGAAATCTCCATTGTTACTCAGCTGCACACCACTGGGCTTCAGAAATTTGCAGCCAGAGCAAAAGGAGACTCCAGAGGTGCAGACCTGATATACAGAAGCAACTTGAAGACCACTCTTAACACTGCATGTTATACAACATGGTAACAAACGTGGTTGTAGGAAGCCATGAGCTGGATAAAATACATAAGACTTCAGGATTTCTAGATGGAGTAGTGAGTGGAATTACTTCAGGTTTTATTTAGCTGTCTAAGCAAAATCATATTTGGAGAGAGAGCTTGGCTCAGCACTTCTTTATTTTCCTTCATCTGGGAGGAAAGGGCAGCTCAACTATCTTTGCTGGAGTCTAAACAGGATCTAAAAATATGGATGATAAGTTTTCCAGATGGGCTAGTGGTTTTCTGTGTTCCCTACCTACCTGATAAACTCATAGGAACGGGGCCAAGAAGTAGGATCCTGATGAAATCCTGGCCCCAGTGAAATCAAGACAAAACTTTTGTAAGGTAGAGATATCAAACGTAATCTCAAATTGTCTGAAAAATGAAAGGGTCTCCAAACTCAAGTCTGACTTCATGCAGCTTTAAATGGAAGAAATAAAGAGTAGATGTACCCACTTGACAGAAGATGGTGGTTTTTTTGAAAGGTCTGACAGCCTCATTTCTGCAAAGAGCAGAGCTAACACAAATACAAACACAGCAAAAAAAGGCCTCTCAAACTTTTCTAGCCAAAGCCACATGTTTAAAATGCATTACAATGGGTGTTAGGCTTAACCAGTAATTATCTAGATCTAGGCAATAAATAAATAACAACAACTTTAATTACAGATCTGCGATAGAACTCATGGAAGGAACAAAAAATGATGTCTGGAGGTAATTAATGCTCAAAAATTAACAAACAAGAGAAAGATAAACAGAATGCGATCATCTTCAAGTACTATGAGGGCCTAAACTGTATTCCCGAGGCAGGGTTGAAAAGTGACAAATCTAAATCAGTTTTCCTGGGAACCACAAGGTTTTTGAAGGGCATATGAAACAGATATTGCATAAACATTTCTGATACTTAATTCCAAAGAGCTCAATGCCAGGTATGGTGATTTAAAATCACTCAGTTTCCTCGCGTCAGCAGAATTCTCATAAACATAGGCATGCCCAATATGTTGACTGTGTGATTTCATATAAAACCACGATCATCCTTGTGCTCCAAGTCTGTAAACAAGAGTTATATAAATGGCACAATTTCATGTGGTGCTTTATCTGAAGCAGCTGGCAGCTGTGCACTTACCCACACCAGCTCATCTATCAACAACTCTAAGCCCTTTCAAATACAGGACTTGCATTACAGAAAATACAGCTATTTTAAACCTAAAATTATCTCTGTCTTCCCAGCTCTGTCCTTGGATTGGTCTGAGCAAGCGCTCGTCCTATGTCTTGTACTATAAAGCGTACTAGTAGGCATCACAGCGATAGTACAGCTATCAAAAGGCATTGACCAAGTCAGGTAGTACTTGTCAACAGTGTGTCTCCCTGTCTCAGCAACAAATGTGGCTCTGGTGAGAGACATCTGATTGACACGTCGCCTCTATTCATCCACACAACAGGGAGTGAAGAGATATTGGTAGCGTTTGTCCGCAGTCTAATCCACACCATCTCTGGAAATGACAACAACCAGTGGGCACCAAAGCCTCAGGGAAGTCTGCCCCTGGCTTCAGTGGCTCCTGGTTTGGTCTGCAGTCACTCAGTTGTTGAACCCCACTGCTGGAAATGACAAGAATACCAGTTGTGAAGGTGATTTTCATTCCATCCTGCAGATGTGGATCCAACAGGAACTCAAGCAAGGCTATGACTACTTAATACTTCATTTCAGATAGGCTCTTCTAGACCATTGCTTTTCTGCAGCTTAATCTGACAACTAAAAGGCATGAATGCTTGAAGGTTTGTCCATTCATTTTCAAATGCTCCAAACGTGCACTATGCTTTCTCTCTCCCCCTTGTTTTTCTTCTTGCTATACGACCCATGGTTACAGTTAATTTCTTAGTGGAGACAAGCCCAAATATTGCAGATTTGTGTAGTGTTAAAACTGGCTCCATTGTGAATGCTTGAAGTTACTAATAAAAAATTCTAAGCCAAGTAATAAAATGTTGTTTAATTTGAGTAACCTAAGACTAAGCTCAAAACGCAGAGAAGGGAGATTCCTCTCTCTCTCCTCCATAAAAATGTTCCACAGTCATAATATCAAGGCAGATAAAAGGAACATATTTCACTCCTGATGCCTTTACTCCAGTAGGTCTCTTCTTCTCTTATGGAGAAAACACAAGTGAACTTTCAGTACCAGCCAAATCCAGCCATGAGGCAGCACAAGAAAATCTGGTTCATAGTGCTGTATCAGCATAACTTTATCTGTTTAAATTTTTTTCAGTGGAGCTTGTAGCAGGGCAAGAAATTATTTTTTTCTGTGAAAAGCTAATGAGATAAAAAAAAGTTTTTTAATTAAAAAAGCAAATCCATTTTCCAACAGTCAACCTCCCAATTGTCAAATTTGTGGATGACAAAACCAGAAAAAGGTTTTTCCACAGAATTTTGACAAACATCAACAACAGTTAGTACAAAAATATCTATTCTTGTAAAGAAAAGACAGTAAAGCACAGGAGAGCTGGTTGTTCATGAAAAATATTTCACAGGCTGTTCTTCAGACCTTGTTTGTGTCCTCTTTCCAAGTCTGTTAGAAACTAAAAAAGGAATGAGGAAGAAAGTGCTGTAAGGTTTCAGACAATAAAAACAAAAAGGTCTTAGTGATAGCTAAGGTTATGTGATAATTGTGCAGGGATTGCATGGTCTGTCTTGTTTTTTTCCAAGACAGAACCGGTGCATAACAGAAGAGGGAACTGGGGCAGTGCTGGGGAAAGCCTAGAAGCAGTAGTCATACAGAACTTAAGAGCTTCCCTGAATGCCTCTATTTTTTTCTTGCACGGCTGAACCCATAGGTGGTGTAAATCACCTCCTCAGGGGAAGAGCAAGTATCACAGTGTACTTTAGCCTCACGGCAGAGTCAACCTCTTGCAGCAGAAAAAAGTCAGATTTGTATAAAGCTGGTTTCACAACCCATTCTGCCACAGATTTCCAGTTTACTAAACCAACTAATCTTTCTGTACCTCAGTTTCCCCTTTGAAATATGCAAAGGATACTATATATATTATTATATATTAGCTCCTAGAATTAAATCCAGGGAAAGCATGCCTGTAAGATTTCTGACACTACCTAATTCTAGACAAGAGAAGCAGATGAGACTTCCATAAGTCATCAGGATCACTGACCAGAAATGGGCCTTGGCGGGGGCTTTCTTCCTCAGGCAGAACTGCCATTTGCACAGCACAGTCTTGGCTTGACAGTTACTTCTCTTTGGGGCTTCACATTACTGGGCGATTGCTTTCCTACTCCTGGCTCTCCTCCACCACAGAAATAGTTGATCATGCATAATTTGCAAAAGTACATCGTGGTTTAGTCTTCCTGTCTACAAGGGACAGTATTTGGCAAGTAAAAAGACCTGGAGGTGAGGATCTCTGGGTTGTGTGAATACACACACATGTGCCGAACGGAGAAGGGGCTTCAGAAAACGTCAGCTCTTGGGAGTAACTTCTGGAAAGATTTCCAGGACTTGGAATCTGTCATGATTAAAACCAGTTGTTCTCTTTCTTATCTTCTGTCAAACTTGAGAAGTGTAATGACAGCTCTTAAAGATCGCACTCTCCAAGGATTGGGAATGCTCAGAGTGGCACGTGAGCCAAAGAGCGTGAGGGAGATAAAAAAAATCAAGGGTGAAAGTTCCCTTCTGACTATCACAGAAATGCAGGCATGCTTTGCTTTGCCTCCCAACTAATGATGTAAAAATGTATCATCCTCGAATGTATTTGTCTTTAGAGTGAAAATCTAAAAGGCGTCTATTGATATTAATACCACAAACATTGCACTGTGCTCCAAAATGAACTTTTTTGGCTCCCACTGTGAAATGTCAGCTTAGAAAATAAGAGTGCTCTGTTGTGGTAGCCTTTGATTGTCATATGTGTTTATGCATCACACACACACACACACTCACACACAAACAAATCTGTTTAGCCACGGCCTCCAAAACAGGGTCTTTGGAAAGGTTACCACTCCACCAAATGTAGGACTTTGATTTATAGTTATATTTTTCACAGCATGACACACATTGTTGGTGAACTGGGGCTGTGATAAAATCGTAGAGGTGTAAAGTTTCACTGGCTGGATGGTAAAGAGCCGAGTCAGAGAGAGTGTAATGCGAGTCGAGAGCTGCTCTCCAAATGAATGAACTTGTATTGTGGATCTGGTTACAGCCGGCACACTGCCCTAATCCATCAACAGCAAGTTCACTTACAAACCAGCCTTTGTTTTTAATCCATGAGCCTTTTGGGATTCACGATAATCAAATGACCAATCAGAGGAACACATAAGAGGGGGGAAAAAAAAAAATTAAAAAAAATTGCTACAGTGAAGTTTACTCTCAGCCACAAACTCTCCCTCAATCCCCCCCACCCCGCCTCCGCCTTTTCCCTCCTCCCCAGGTAATGCAGATAACAGTATAAAGCACAGCATTAAGCTTACAGGCATTAAAAAACTCCACGACTTGAAAGTCAAGGCACGGCAAAACCAGATCTCGTTACTTTCTGGGGGTGCTTCTCCGAGGCTGGAGAAGGCTTTGATTTCAAACCACGTGTGCTCTCGACATGGACACAGATTAGTGATGGAAGACAGCCACGAGGACTGCGATTGCTACAGCTCACTGGGAGTTTTCTCTTGTTTTGAACGAATGGAAAGAACACCCTGGATTTTGCAATTAAAATGTGTCAAGCTGAAATAACATATGTTGCTTGGCAAGGGCGTGATATTAAGCCTTGGGGTGTGCCTATGTACACATAAACAAATACTTTTATTTAAAAATGTGTGTGTGTTTTATTCTTTTTCAGTTTAGCATAAACAAGGAGAAACCTTTACGCTACTTATCCTCGCAGAAGACGAGGCCAAACATCCACCACTGCCCAACAGCCCACGTTAAGATGGCAGACACATCCTCAAAAACGGAACTGGGGACAGACCGCAGTTCCCATGTTAGTATGATAATACTATGTTTTCCACTCTTATGCCATAACTCACCTGGGCTACCCTATCTAGCTACCATCCCCTGCAGTCCCTCAAGATGGACCCAGAAGATGATGACCCGCAGTGTGGCTTACTCGGGGCCATATGGCTGAGCTCCTCATCGTGCGTGTGTGTACGTGCAGTGGGGGGGGGGGGCATGGGGGTGGCAGGGAGAAGGTGGCAAGACGTGCACACCATGCCATTAAAGGAGTGACAGATGGTGATGAAAGTGCCATAAAACCGTAAGCACTGACGGCTCATGGCTGTGGCTGAAGCAGCTGCTGAGGTATCACGTTGTAAACAGCCCCCCGTTGGGGCACCCCCCTCGCAGCGCCTATCACAGAAACTGTCACCTCCAGCAAACGCTGCCCTGTCCTACCACAAACCCACCTCACCCCTGCCTCATAGAATAGAATAGAATCATAGAATCATCCAGGTTGGAAGAGACCCTTGGGATCATCGAGTCCAACCATCTACCCTACACTACAAAAGTTCTCCCCTATATCATATCCCCCAACACCACATCTAAACGGCTCTTAAACACATCCAGGGATGGTGACTCAACCACCTCCCTGGGCAGCCTATTCCAATGCCCGACCACTCTTTCTGTGAAAAATTCTTTCCTAATGTTCAGTCTAAACCTACCCTGCTGGAGCTTGAAGCCATTCCCTCTTGTTCTGTCATTAATTACCTGTGCGAAGAGACCAGCACCAACCTCTCTACAGTGTCCTTTCAAGTAGTTGTAGAGAGTGATGAGGTCTCCCCTCAGCCTCCTCTTCCTCATACTAAACAGTCCCAGCTCCTTCAACTGCTCTTCATATGATTTGTCTTCCAGGCCCTTCACCAGCTTCGTTGCCCTCCTCTGCACTCGCTCCAGCACCTCCAGCCTCACTCCAGCAGGGGATGCCATGGCGAGAAGGCAAGCGGCTGAAGCAGAGGGACTGCAAAAGGCTTATGGCGAGACTGGAAGAAACACTTTTGCACACCAGGCAATCTGAGATGAAGATGAAAATGGGGAGACAGCCACAAAGTCCCCCATACCAGAGTACGGGCAGGACATGGGTGCCACCAAGCAGTCACTACACATTTCTTGGTACTTCTCCCTAGCCTGATCTTCCAGCTGCACAGCCTGGCTCCACATGTAGGAAGGTCTCACATGCAAGAGCATGGCCAGCTCCTTCCTAGTGATGGACCAGCTGAGCAGCATAAGCCCTCAACCCTCAGGTCCGCTGGCCAGCTTTGGTGAGCTCCTAGCCTTCTTTAGAGACTTCCATCAGACTTCATGCAACCTCTCTTTACATTGCATTCCCATCATGATAAAGAGAGAAATATACAGTGTTTCCTCTCCACTGAAACTCTGGATGGCCAGAAACCTGGAAACAAACTCTCTGCTCTTAGGGAGCTCTTCCTTTAACCCACAAGGAAGCTTTGATACAACAGCCTCTTCTCAGGAAAAAACGGTACTGGAGACCAATGCTCCTGTGAGCTCATCTCAAATGTCTTTTTTTCATTCTTGTCTTTTAAATATACATACATACGATCAGGCAGGGCAGCTGTGACAGCACATAATTTCTGATGAACTTCCTGAATCCCGCTCCACTCACCTACTCAGCTTCAGCAGAAATGGTGAACTTCAATGCACACAACATAGAAAAGGGACAGATTAGTTTTTCCTTGAGTTCGATCTTTCAATACTGGTCGTACGGCTACCCTCAGGACAGGGAGCCAGCAGAGTCCTCTCAGAGCGTTTTGGGTCACTTCTTTCAGAGCGACTTTGGAGGCTGTCCAGCATGAGGTGACTCCGCTCCTGACAGAGCCCTGTGGCACAACCCCATCCTGCTGGGACTCCTGTGAGGGGGCATTTCTGTGGACCGCAGTCCCTGTGAGGACACTGTCCCACCAGATATAAGTGGGTATCAGACTGAGCTGCGTCTGGTTTCGTCAGACCAAACACAATCTCTGTGATCCTACCAGCATCTGGTGGAGAAAGAGAAGCATTCAGAGGATCCGGGGTGTCTATATTGGCTTTTTTTTTTTTTTTTTTGGCATTATCTGATTGCTTAAGACTAGAGCAAAGGAGACAGCCATGGGATTTTAATTAAGTCATCACGGTATCTACACACTCAATGCAAGACAGTTGTCCAGGACAGCCAGGGAAACCTACCCTCTTCCCTGATGTACGGACCCCTTGCAGTCTTGCTGTGCTCCTCCCAGGCTAAACCCTGCTCCACTTCTGTGAAGAAATGAGGTAGTGGGCTACCTTAGCACTGCTTGCTGGACCATATGTAGGTCCATGGGGAGTATTGTACGACTATTTAATATCACTGTGAGCCTGCCACATGTGCACATGTTGACGGTGGTAGTTTAAGGACTATGGAAGCATCCCAATCCTGATTAATCCTGCGTAACCTGAAGAATGTAGGTGCCTAATTTGCCGCGTTTTCAGTGAGGAGAGAAGGCAGGAGAATCACCACTGTTACCTACAGCCTGAACCACCTGCAGCAGATTCCCCTTGCTAACCCAGCTTGAACTCTGTTGGTGATAGACACATAGAGAGTGCCTGCTTTCCTCTACACACTGGGAAAGGAACCAGGAGCTTCTTTGCTGTGGAAATACTGTACAACAAGCAGCACAGTCTGCTGGAAAAATTTAGCTGGACCACTTGCCATATGAAAAGCCCTATTCTTACCCAAATAAAAACTTTAAAATGTGCTGAATTCAAAGGAAATAGTAAGGTATTACATTTTTTTTTCAGGAAGTAATTTTTACCAGCTGGGTTTTGATTTTTCTTATTTTTTATTCTTTCATGACATAGTAGGAATAACATACTAATATGTCATTAAAGTATTTCAACAAGTTTCTTTTAAGGCTTTTTTTCTGAAGTAAGCTTTAGTACGTAATACTGAGGAAAACATCTTGTCTCCTCTTCTTGACCCATTTGATGTCACAAATAGGCTTGAGATGCAGATCAAAGTACAGCTTGAACTGGTCAGACGACGTCAGCTGATACATTTTAATGCATGACTTTATTTTGCCTCCCTCCCTGCTTCCCACTCTGCTTCTCACCTGTGCTGGAACTCTTGAAAGGTCCTTTCACCCTGGTGTGCCCTTCCTTTCCTTACTTTTACCTCATCTGGACTCTGTACAGATTAGCAGTTTATTCCAGCTTCCCCTTGGAGGGAACTCTACATGGCAAGCCCAAAATTAATTTCCATTTGTACCAGAAGCAATTTAGCGGCATCAAAGCCCTGTCCAAGACACTGTCTTTTTTAGCAGCACCAATAAGCCCACACAAATCTCCATGTGGCTGTTCCTTCGAAAGCATCCAGTATTCGGGCTTGCTCATTTAAAGCCACTTGAGTTGTATGTCAGTCTGCCAAGAGACATACCCATGGTCTCCTCACCACTGAGTCTTGCAATCTGCTTGAACATGACTCTCTTCTCTTCTATTTCCACGTCTTTCTTTGGACAAAGGTTTTCAGACTTTGTCAATATGTGGCCCACTTTTTTTTTTTTTTGTTTTTGGTAGGGGTGTGGACTTTGTAAAAAATGTAAGCCTCCCCACTACATAGTATTCACCACTAGCTTTTGTGGCCATCTTATAAGTCATCTACGGAGCCACAGATCACAAGCTGAAAACCACTGTTATGTGGTCCTTAGATACTTATGTCAATACTTAGTTATGAAAATGGTACTTATCTAGGAAGACATAGATAATCAGGCTGCAATGTTACGAATATTCACGATTTTCAACATCTCTGCTCCTGAACCATGGTGTCAGTACAAGAATCTGTTTCCCTCAAAATAAATAAAAGAGAAAGCTCTTATGAGTGCTGAGGAACATTTCCAACGTGAACTCTGACACTTCAACACCAGAAGACTCAGTAGAAAGCAGAGTAATTCCTCTCCCCTTTCTTCTCATCCTGTCTCCTCTAAGTGTGTTCATTTTTAAATCTCATGCTTTTGGAGTGGGTTAGACTTCACAATACTGGAGTAGCAAAGGAGAAAGGAAAAAAAAGAATTTCAGTGTCACCATCACCATCAGGATATTGCAAATAGTCTGTCATCTACTGGAAAATGAGACTGAAGCTACGTGGTGGCAAATGAAAAGACACAGCCCTGGTGATAGTGCAGGCAGACACCAATTCTTCAAGTGCTTCCTGTCATGAATCCGGACATCTGGCAGAAAAACACTGAAGATTGATTTAGTATCTCAAAGGACACATGAATATGTTACTAGAGGCTTGGACTGACAAATGGATTTCTAAGTTCTCTTTGGAGATTTGGGGTTTTTTTGCTGAATTCATTTCTCATTTTATCGAGTTTCTTGGTTATATCATATTGTACTGTATGCTCATTCATCGCCTGAACATGGATAAGCTAGATTAAGAAAATACACAAATATTTGACTTATGGTTAAGTATCATCACCAAACCTAACAGAGAGCTGGTAATTACACAAATCTCTGTTTCCTTGTGCACAGGAACTAAGCCTCAGCTTGACAAAGAACTAATATTTTGCTAAGGTAAGAAAGCTGAAATCAGATAGGGTTGTTTTATTACCTTGTTATTGATAAACATGGACTGCTAGAATGTTTTAACAGTGATCCAGCCCAGCAATCCTTTACTCGTACAGGCTCTGTGTGTAAGCTCAGGCCCTTAAATGGTCGAACTATTCTTAGCCTTATGTGGTGAATACCCAGGAATGTTCATGGGCAGAATATTAAGGACAGAAGATGGCCCTAACAGTGCTTGGCAAAGGGAGATGGGGTTTACAGGAAATTTGCTTTGATGCTGTTGACTCCTAACTACTGCCTTCTGATGCTCCCCCAACATACAAAATTAGCATTAAACTCGCATTCCAGATGAATGACAGGGAATGAAAAGTAAAAGGCATTTCAGTTAAAGTCTACAGAACTAGATTCAAGCCCAGGATCTGGACAGGTTTAAAACCAGGCTGGATTTCTTTAGTTGGGAATTCCCTGGCTGACAAACTCTCTAGCCACTTCCTAAACAATATTCTTCCTCTTTAATTGCTTTATAGGAAACGCAACATACCTGGTCCAAGTGCTATTTGTGGCTGGCACAATTACCACTGGATGCCACAAAGATAATTTAGAACTGCACCCGTATTATACAGACATCTGACTCGGAGGATTCTCCTTTTAAATATGCTCGGAGAACACAGGAATTCTCTACAAATCTTGCGCTACAGTTGGGCTTGCTTGTTATCACCAAAACAAGAGAGAAGCTTAGTCAAGCAAAAATAAATACGTTATTTAAGAAAAAAAAAAAAAAAGACTACTTCTACAGCTCGCCTAAAAAACTAATCCAGTGTTACATTACGGTGTAAAGTGAAGCCACATGTAAATAATTACTACAGCCATATATTAATTTATATTGCCTAACAGCTGTGAGAAGTGACTAAACTGGAATTGTGTATGAATGCATTTTGGGAATGGATGGCAGGTATTTATGCAGTGTTGTAGAGCTTTGTGACTACCAGACGGTATATTTCTAACAGAATATTATTTGTTTCACAGTAAGAATGAGCCTTTCCTGAACTTGCTTTTAAATCATTGTAATTACCACTGCAGTAAGTTAAACAATGCCTTTTGCAAGCTGGAGATGAAAAATGACTCTATCTGTGTATTAGGGAGATACTTGACCTATCATTTTGCAGCCTTTCTGGGCTGGAACAGAGCAGCTATTAAAATAGTACCACATAAATACATGATACTTTGAGGGCAGAATCTCAGGACTCCCCTCTCAAACAAACCCAGCCTACTAAGAAAAACACACCTCATCCATTCAAAGAGAGAGTGAAGGTAGGCTGCGGTTTTGTCTTCTGATCAGACTGTCAGAAGCAGCAGCTACCACCGCCGAGAGGGGTAACGAGTGGTCTTCACTAATCCCAACCCACAGGGTTCTTCTCTTTGCATCTCTTTAGCCCCAGAGCGCCATGTAAGGGTATTGGTTTAAGAGTGACACAGAGAGAATAGTGCCACCTACTGAAGTAATTATTTTTAGCACTCTTGAGTTCTTCACCTAGGCTCGTTTCGGCTAACGTCTAAAGACACTGCAGCATCATTATGATATTCATCATATTAAAAAGCTCCTCTTCCTCCTCTATTTTTATTTTATTTTTTTTTAAATCTGCTCTGATTCTATTCATAAGAATGAAGAAATACAAAATTATTTTAGCGGGAGCAAGTTCATTCTGTGATTTTCTTCCAGGCTAACTTATATAGTGTTGGACCAATAGCCTTGAACTACAAAATTGAAATTAGTTGCTACACAGACTGGAGCTGTCTTTAAAAATCCTAATTTAAAAAGCTGAGATTACCTTTTAATAGCTCTCTCTTTTATTATTATTATTTATTTATTTATTAGGATAAAGACAACACTTTCTAAAGCACGGTGATAAAAAAAAAAAAAAAATCCCCCTTCCTCCATATCAACGAATGTGTATAATTATACCAGGCGAAAAAACCAGCACGTTCTCTTTTCAGCGGGTGGAAGAAATACACCAATGTCCTGTCTTCAGATATCGATTAGTGTTGCTCTGCACTGCCAAACACCTATATAGGGTCACTTCACCGGCAGCTACTTATCAGCAATGAGTGAAGTGGTCCCTACAGTCTCCCTTAACTACTGCATACACTTAAACAGTTAATGCCTGCAAAACGCAGTGAGAGCTTTGTTAAGAATGCTCTAGGAACACAGTGACATAACAGTCACACCACGTGCTGTAAACTGAATTTACTAGTAGAATTATTAATTAACAACCAAAGTCATAAATAACAACAATAAAATGTTGCAATTCAAAAGTCATCTCAAGTGTCTTCCACAGAAGATCTAACCAACTCTGGCGGCTGTTTCTGCTGACCCACCAGTAATTTTATTGCTGCAAAGGCAATGCAGGGTGTCATACCATGATAGATTTGGGCTTTTCTGACATCCAGCTGCTTACTGTTATTGTTGGCTGTTGCTGAAGTACTGGAGATAATACAGGTGTTCTGTGCTGTTAGAGCTGACTGTGCTCCAGAAAAGTCTGGGATAAGCACGAGGCAGGGATATGTCTGCTTTGGTGAGTGAGAGCAAGCAGGCAGAGGGCATGGAGAAAAATGTTAAATAGGCCTCTTTTCGGTCCACTCCAAAACGAATCGAGGACTATTTTATCAGGCTCCTCCTACTTAAACAGAGAGGATGATCTATAAACACAGATCTCTGATAGGTGGTTGGTTGTTTTTTATCTTATTTTTGCTTATCAGTTGACTGACTCCGACCTACTCGGTCTGATCACACACGCCAAAACTGTTAGTATGAATGTTGTCATGTGTTTCGTAAGTTTAAAGCCAGTACCCACATCTAGCTCGTAACTAAGACTCATCCTTGATCTACAGACGGGGAAACTGAGGCGTTGACCAATTGACCATTGCCTTATCTTTAGATGAAGCAATTTGTCCAAGGCTACGTGTCAAGTCTGGGAAAGAGCCTCAGTCAGGACATAGGTGCTTCTCTATCGGAGAAGAATGTTTGAATAACCAGTTAAAGCAGACAGGATGGTTCCCGCTAAAAACAAACTCAGGTGAGCAGTATCTCATTGCAGTATCAAGGATGCAATACAAAGCTAATCCTACGCCTCTGTTTTTATAAAAATACTTGACAAATATCATGAGTAAATAAACAGCTGCCTCCGAGTTATTTACAGTGCTGTTAACCGGTATTTAGGCTTCAAAATTGATCACTAGAGTCAACAGAGGGTTGAACAAACATATCCGTGGTTGAGTATTTGTATTTGAGATTAAGCACACATATATGACTGTGAACACATGTGTTCAGCCGAAGTATCGAGGCTAATTATGAAGAGACATCAGACTGTGCACTAAAGGGCATTTTGGTCAAAAAGCAAAGAAACTATTCGTGCAACTAACTCCTACTTGTCCTCATTTCCTTGAATCTAATCTAAACACTTATTTGGGACTCTTGTCAATACTTTATATTGAGCTTGGACCTGATAATTTTTTAATGAGTTGCTTTTGGTTTCTCCACTCGAAATTCTTTACCCTCTACCAATGGTATCTCGTCTAAAGCCTTAGTATCCTTTGAAAGGAGTAGTTCAATAACAAAGGTTCTCTCCCCACATCTCCACGCCCCTGGGAAAACAAGGAAATAGACAGTACACATCCTTGCTGGAGCTCCACTTGACCTCAGGAGAGTAGCATCAGGAAAAAAAATTCAGTGAGGCTCTTTTCTATTTCAGGCTTAATTTTTCATACTACAAATAAATTAAACACCATAAGTGCCTCAGGGGCTGAATTTGCTCCTCTGTGGCAGCGCAAGAGTGCAAGTGAGCATGTGTTCAGATGGGCGGATACTACAGCTTTTCAGTAGGGACTTGAATAAACAACAGAGCCAGAAATAACCCAGTGGTAAACCCAAATAAAGGCAAACAGTTTGCCTTTTGCATTTGTGTTTACCTTTTTTAACGGTCTTTTTCAAAACCTTCAGGGAGCCATAACAACCTGAGATCTGGTCTTTTCACAGTACGTCCACCATCCAGAAACTGAAATACCAGGAGAAGATCAATTCCTGCAGTATTTGGGCTTTAAAAATCACTCCCCTTAGACACTTAAAAAAGGCTCTGAAAATAAATCAGTCCAAATGTGACAGAATTTGTGCACCTCTTGGCATATGAATCTTTTACACATAAACCAGTATCTTGTTTGGGAAAAAAAAAAAAAAAAAAGTGTATTACACAGTTAGGGAACTTGGAGCAACATTGCAGTAGAAAATGTTTTTATTCACAGAATCACATGGGGTTGGAATGGACCTCTGGAGGTCATCTAGTCCAACACCCCGGCCAAAGCAGGTCCACCCAGAGCAGATTGCACAGGAACGTGTCCAGGCGGGTTTTGAATGTCTCCAGAGAAGGAGACTCCACCACCTCTCTGGACAGCCTGTTCCAGGGCTCTGCCACCCTCAAAGTCAAGAAGTTCCTCCTCATGTTTAGGTGGAACTTCTTACATTCACCTAAACATTCCTTTCCATCTGCCCTCAGAGAGATAGATGACTCAGCTCAAGTTGGCTTAGCAGGGCAGATGCTCTGCTGTGCTAATGAAGGTTCCCAAATTCCAATGACTTTATGGTAAAGGCAGACGTAGTGCGAAGAGGAAATGCCCGCCTGCCTTCTCCCTACCTCTGCCAGACAGTGAACAGGCAGCCCTTGCAGAATTCTGTGCCTGGACCTCCTTTGTAGTCTTCTGACACCACTTGGGGTCTAGGCTAGGTTGTTAGCAACCAACATTTACTTCCTTCTGGTAGATTTTTTATGTGGTCTACTTGGAAATTTTTTGCCCCCCTTGTTTGACTAGTGTCACTCTGGAATTAGCACTGAAGCCTACCTCCTACTGCTTATTATGGCTTTGGTCTATGGCAAGAGCTGGTCAAACAAGACAGCAGCCTGTGTAGGGGTTCCGTCCTATTGATATTTGCTACCCTGTGGGTATCACCAACACTGGTAGTACCACTGAGACTAACACAGTCCTAACTAACAGACTAACACAGACTTCTGTCTGTTTGACAGAACAAGGGGTAATGGCTTTAAACTGGAAAAAAGCAGATTTAGATTAGACATTAGGAATAATGTTTACCATTCTTTACCATGAGGGTGGTGGAGCACTGGAACAGGTTGCCCAGGGAGGTGTTTGAGGACCCTTCCCTGGAGACATTCAAGGTGAAGCTCGACGAGGCCCTGGGCAACCTGGTCTAGTTGGGGGTGTCCCTGCTGACTGCGGGGGGGGTCGGACTAGATGACCTTTGGAGGTCCCTTCCGGCCCAGAGGATTCTATGATTCTATAACACAGTACCCTTGCTGGCTGTCTCACCACCGAGGGCAGGTGCCGGATGCTTCCCATGCAGCCTGCCCAGGGAGGAGAGCAGGTGGGAAAAAAAAGAAAGCACCTCATTTTCTGTGGCTGCTAGTCTAGTACTTTTTTTTTTTTTTTTTTTTTTTTTTGTCAGCACTAAACTTTCATGGGATGAAAAAAGAGATTAAAGCCAAAATCATTCTTCTGCTCCGTGTAAGAGATTTCAGGTGCAGGGGTTTGTGTCCCGAATAACAAGCTACTTGACTAGAGGCTGATTTTTAACAATGCTACGTTCTTACATTCAAAAAACCCCAAGCTGCATGCACTGTAGCTACGCGCTCTGTTTCACTTTGGGTCTATTTTAACAGGGTTTTAAAGCTATTTCACCTGAGTGCCTGCTGATTAGCATGCTGAGTTTTTTAAACCAATCCATTGAATTCACTTCCTTTCTGCGTCCCCTGTGCCCATTCACCTATAGAAATATATAGACAAACAAGGCCACAGGTGCAGAAAATTGGGCCTTTCCTGCTGTTTATTACAATGTTGACCTCAGGGATTTGTCAGGGGGGGTGGCGGGGAGCAGGAAAGAAAAAAGAAGAAATACACGCTTTGCAATAGGATTCTGCTAAAATCCTACCTTCCTTTTCTTGCGAAGTTAAAAAAAAAAAAAAAAAAAAAGGCTCCTAGCTGCCAACAAACACAGACATCGAATTATTGGGAGGTGGAATGGGAGCAGGACTGTTTCTTTCGCATCTATGAAGGGGTTTTGGACGAAGTGCTGCTGCCCAGAAAGCCTGCTTTTCCTTCATCCCCCCTCCCTCTCCACAGTTTGCCTTCTGGTTATTCTCGGGCACGAGAATTTGCTCTGCCCTCTGGTCGCCCAGCCTTCTGCTGGGTTTCAGTCACACCAGCGCAGGAAGAAACAGCCACCTGCTTGCCAGGTGCCTCGTGCTGGAAAGGCAAGCCTGGAGATGTCTCCTCTCTAAAGCACATGGCTCCCACCCAAAAGCGGACCTCCCCACACCAGAGGCTGCTCTGCCATGAGTGCAACCCTGGTTCCCCACCAGGAGCAGAGCAGAGATCCCCCAATGAAGCAGCCCTTGCCCACGGGAAGACTTCAAACCTTTCTTGATGTCAACGGCTGAGTGGGTCAGATCTTAAGAATCCCTTTGCGGACTGGATAGGGATGACGAGTGGGTTAATGCCACCCAGTACTTGCCTGCATCACCCTGTACTGAGCTGGGAGCTAAGGCAAAGCAGCAGACAGAGTGCTGTGGCAGAAGATGGATGCACTGGGGTGTGAGTGTGCGTAAGGGTTCAGCTTCCTTCTCTGTCTATGAAGGTGTTTTGGACTGATTTTTGAAATTCTGCTCAATCTCAGTGGATTACATTAATGTAACCCCTAGTAAAGGCTAGAAAATGACTCAAAGAGCTTACATTTGATTTAAAAATCAGAGACCACGGATGCGAGAAAGGATGTATTATTCCTGAAATTAATAATGTGAATTTGATGTGCAGAGCGAATAAACAACTTGTCAGGGGTGGTCTTTCTCACCTGGAAACTAAACTCATTTCTGCTCAGCACCAGTTCAGCGCCTAAATCCAATGACTGCTTTTCCTTAAAGCAAAGTGGTTCTACTCAGGCTCACACCGATTGAGTCCGAGATTGTCAAGGCTGTTTAGCTGCTTAAGGCCTTTGGAAACTAATGTGCACCCGGTCAGACCGACCTGGAGGTAAAGGTGACTGCTTGGGTTAGTGAAGACAGGCGCTCTGCATTTTGCTGGACATCTAGGGCACAAAGCTGACCTGCAGTACGTAACCTACTGCCCCCTGCTCTGGTCTGAATTTCATCCATCCTGTTTTCATAGGAACTTCATAACGTGCACGAAGGTTTACAACAGGGGGATGCTTTCTATGTGCCTATTTAGGAATATCAATGGGGGCCCATTTGTTTTGTTGGACAGTTGGTGCCAAAAAACCCCTTTGAGAAACCTGGACTGCAAAACCTAATCCAAAGCACTTGGAAACATGTTGCAAAATCTGATCAAAAAAGTCCAGATAGCAGCTTGTGTAAGCCTTGCGTAAGGCTGGTCTTTGGTGGGCAGTGATGACTATGTGATGACTATGATGATCTCAGCTCCTGAGTCACAAACAGAGCATTCTCGTTGGTTGCTACTTGATATTGCTCTTTGTGGGTAGTAATTAGGAAAAGCTCAGAGCATGACCCTGCATTTTTATGACTTCTTTCCTCTCTTGGCAACATATTTCTGGGGCATGATTAATCACAGGGCCTTTGGCCTGATATTTTACTATCCTGCCCATGGCCTGAAGTACAGCCATTCTACAGAAACGCTTACCTAGGCCTTCACCTTTAATAACTGCAACCAAAAACTCTAGACAGAAAACTTGGTTAACACAACCAAGGACAGCTGGTAAAACAGAAAATGAGTTTTAAGCAGGTTGAGCTCTCTTGGGATAGCGCAGATGTACCCCTCTTAAGCAAAACTCATAACGGGCACACCAGAAAACTGATCTACTCTCAGTCAAGGTGAAGAGTCTCCTGTTACACTGCCTATGAAGACTGGTGTCCACATTCTTCATCAAGGGCAGACCACATCCATGTTTGAGTACAACTTCACCTGAGGACTGAGCTGGTGGCGAAGCACAGCCATAAAGCGAGTTTGATGGTGTTCTGAAGACATGAAGGGAATGAGCTACTGGGGCCACTGAGGGGCCATGGCACTGGCCCACAGAGGCCCTTCTGGGACCTGTCACAGGGATGGATAAGCTCTGGAGACATTCTGAATTCGGGTTATCCTTATTTGGTGGGAAATGCTTGCCACCACATCACTGGCATCCCACTGGAGATGGCTAGGGCTGCGCTAGGACACCTGGGGCCCCTGGAGACAGTGCAGGTTTTATCTAGAAGACCATTTTTAAGGTACTGTGCAGCCACAGATAAACGCCTACAAGATATTTATTTTTCATTTGTTTCCTTTTTTCTGACATATGTCTTAGAATACAGATTCCGAAATTTTAAGGCTAATGATGTCAATATGCCATAGGTGGTGTCAATTACTACTTTATGCCTTCCCTCGCTTGGACACACACATATTAAGACATGTGTTTAAAAACCAATAAAATACGTACAAGTTGTCCATACCCTCGTGTTCACTTTGATAAGCTAACCAAAACCCACAGTCTGCTTTGTCTGAGTTACTAATTTAGCTCATATTAGTTAACAAACCTCAGATTGTCAAAAATTAAATAAATCTTTTCTGCAATACAGGCAGGACTTAATGTTAACTCCCAATATGAAATTCAGCTTAGCCCTCTTTCATGTAAAACCAGTTTTCTGCATTTTTCATTTTCATTTGTTCAATCTTCTGAATTGGAATAATTACTGTAACTGAAAAAGCATGTTAAAATAAAATCAGTTATTACAAATAAACACTCTGGAACTTTCATTCTAGAACTCATCACTTCATAAAACCATACGTCATAAAACCAGCCATTCTGGGCCAAACACATGCTCCATGTAACCCAGTATCCTGTTTGTTATCATGATTAACAGGGGAAAGTGTAGAAAAAGACAAAAATGGTCTTTTCTCCTTCTGTACCCTCCCACCTTCTAGTAATCAGTGGTTTAAAGATCCAAAATGTTGTTTTGTAATAACAGAAATGTAATGCTTCCAATGAATCAAAATTAAATTGCTGTTTACTCGCATTAAGTCACTCAATCTGATTTTATCATGGTATCTACTTTTTAAAATCATGTTTAATTTTTAGAAGTAAATGTATATCTTTACGTCAGCTCCAGGGAATTAAGCTGGAAATACTTCATTCAAATTACAGTACCCAGAAAGAAGAAAGAGGGTTCAGCTGGAAAAGAAACTATAACTAAAGACACAACCAAGCCTGGCAAAGTGGGGCAAACTATGAATTTGCTCCCATCCTACCCTGTAGAAAATATCTGGACATTACAATTTTTTTCTCTCTCTTTTTTTTTTTCCAAGGGTCTTTCTGGGTTGTTTCCCATTCTTTCCTTATTCTCCTTTCTCCTTGCTCCATGTTATTAGTTGTGCTTTTTAGTCCCACTGCCTCTTTTCTCAGCTACTTCTTATGAGAATGAAAATACAAACTCAAATTAAAACTTCAAACCTATAGATACTAGAAAACATGCAAGGATTCCCTCCATCCCAAGCCATTTTTAAACCCTCCTGGAAACAAACATGTCTATTTAGACAGTTTGTTTCTCTATCAATCTGTGAAAGTTAATACAGTTTTGTGCCTTTTTTGTTATGGAAACAGCCCTGTAAAAATACCATATGGTCTACTGAGGCCTGCCCTTCTAACCCCAATAAATACAAATCACCCTAGAACTTATCATTGTAACTTAAAATATGTAGCTAATGTTGTAATCTCAAAAATCCTTCACAAAAAGAAAACAAACCAGCTCCTTTTAAACCCCTGACTTGTTGCTCTTGACTTCAGCTATTTGTTCAATATTTCAACAACACTAAATAAATGTGCCGGAAATACTTAGCATTTCTGAGTCACCCCCTTGCTATCCTAGATCCCAGACTCTTCAAATTACTGACTATCTTAAAAAAGATTAATGTGATGCATTCTCTTTGTTTCAGTATTGTCTTCGGCATATCTCTTGAGAGTCTCCTATTATCAATGCTGCCTAATTCTAGCTAATCTTCTTGGTAATTCATTTCCCATCTCCCTATCACAGGCTGTTTTGGCCATTCTTTTTTGTACCTTCTCTAACTCTGAAACATTAGCATTATTAATGGCACACAACACTGTATATTATACCCACATTATGCCTGACGTCAAGGTAGATTTTTCTGTTATTTGTATTCTGTGTATAAACACCTATCAACAAAGTTTAAATGATGTATGTTGCAGAAGAATATTACCTTCCCTCACCTCCTCTGTAATATATGGCAATTATTTTGCCCTTCATTGCTTATTTATACATATGTATTTCAGACAACCAGAATCTTCCCTAATTCCTCGTGATTTATAATAAAATAGAATAATAAGCCTCAAGTAAAAAATCTGTTCTCTAAATGCAAAAAAAGAAGTACGCTGAGTATTATAGTGGGGAAATGCAATCAGACAAACTGATTCATTTTATTATTTAACAACAGTATTTCACTAGTGAGCATCTAGAACTATCTTCATATCAGGATATATAGTAGAAAGAAGTCTGATTTCCAGCATCACATTGAACTCTGGTTCTGAACTAACTGCTCTTTCAGAGATGCTCAAGAGTTTAGTTTTAAAAGTGAGCGGCAGTTTTGATGCTCTCTTTCTGAGATATCTGTATGATGTTTGATTTTTAGAACATGTTTTTTCCCTGTCCAGGAGTTCCAACATAGAAATGTTAAAAAAAAATGTAGCAGAAATCAAATAGTTGCTTTTGAATAATTTCAGTCTTCATGGCTCCTCTGTCATCTTGAAGTGTGGGTGAATGGGAAAGAAAACCCATACTGTGCAAGGTATTTTCAAGGACATGATCTTGGTCATTTAAATATCCTTTTTCTGGTTTTAATTTTGCTCTTGGAGTAGATTAGTAACGGTGGAAGTCAAACAACAGTAGGATAACAACAAGCTACACCTTGCTCTTCCCAAAGACCAACTGAGTCCTGCCTCACTTTTAGGCTTGTCTTTTCCCTTGTACCTCTTCAACTGACGGATTTGTGTCAGTGAGCAAAAATAACATAAATGTAACATTTGTGCAAAAAATACTTGTGCTTCTTTTTCCTTCATTTCCAGAGAGTGTTGCACTAGCACCACAAATGACAGAAAAACAACTTTGAAATGCATTTGCGAATCTATCTATTCTGTGAGTGCTTTTATTCTCTCCTAACTGAAAAATGGAAACCATGCCAGATGGTTCAGCTAATAAATGCCAATTTAAAAAAGAGATATTTGAGATCAACCCACACAGTAAACAGTTGTAAAAGCTAACTGTAGGATAAATGGAAGACCACAGATATATATAAAGAAATCACTGTTTACTCAATAAACTACGCAAGTGAAAAAAGATCAGAGAAGTTCATTGCAATGCTACAGGCTGCAAGATTCAGTCTCTGGAGCCTTTGGGGAGAATTCCCTGAATGCTACATGCCTGTCTCTGTACCTCCATCACGTTACTTGTGCAAAAAGCACACTCACACTGATGTTCAGTGAGAAAAAAGGCTGTGCCAAAGATTGCGTTAAGTGCTGAGGGAAAGACTGGTGAGGGTTGCTTAATACTACTTTTGTCTCTGTTCTTGGAGCTGTCCTGAGTAGAACTCTTAAGGCATGATGCAGCCCAGACTCCTAACCTTAATGTGTTAAATACATTGTCCACTTCGGTTTGTTCACTTAGCTCTAGCCAATGCCTTGTATTTTTTCCTGTCTGAGAACAATTAAAATTGCAGGATATTTGCCAGACAGGCAGAGGCTCTTTCACCACTCCAAGCATCCCTTTACAGCATTGTGAAGAAAGATCAATCAAATCCACTCTTAGTTTCACCTGTAAACAATGTATTTTAACTGACTTTACAGGTCTGTTTGGAGGCAGCTTAATACACAGAGACACGTAGTGAGTTCTACTCGTATCTGTGTCAGACTGCACTTCCATTCGCAAAGAAATCATGAAGGAAAACTGGGGTGGAGTGAATGAATTTATCAGTGAGCTAAATATGGTATATGATCAGAAATAAAACCAACCCATAAAAAGAAGAAATGACTACTCAAGAATAGGAGAAAACCTTGTTCCTCATACCCTTTTGTATGCCTTCACACGCAAGTCTTAATGGTTTTCACAGGTGGCATATGACTAGGCACGCATAGGAATACATGAGAACAACAAACATGCAGCCTTCTTGCAAACTAACTGCAGACATCTCTAATTATCAAGATCTGACACACAGCTGATTATATTCCAGGGAGTTTCTTGAGCAGAGATTTTAGAAAACGTTTCTTCGCATTCACTTCATTTATGGATGCAAGAATAGCTGCCTAGGGTAAGGATGTCCCAGGCACAGAAAATAAATAGATAAGTAAAGAAAGAAAGAAGGAAAGAAAGATTAATTTGTGCAGAGGCCAGAATAACAATATGCTTCATTAGGATATCAGTTCTGAAAGCATTTAAGAAGTTATTTTCCTAGTAAGGAATTTCTGTACACTTGTATGTGTGACCTTGTGCAAAAGGAAAAACCTTACCTATACTATATACATCTATTCAAATATAGTACATGGTAAGAAACAGAAGCAAAACATAAACATTTTATATTGTACCAATAGCATCTCTGAGGTAAAGTGGATAATAATTTTTAAAATACATTACAGGCTGTAACTTGCATCATTTTTTTTCTTCACCATATACGTATCTCCTGGTTTTCAGGACAAAAATTTAAAGATCCCCTTAGCCCTACCAGGTGATGACCAAGTGCACTCCTTAGTCATAAAATACCACAAAACTTTTTCTATTGGTACTGAATTACAACTGTGTTATCTAGAGTAGTTCCTATCTTGTTCTTTTCTCAATATAAATTTATTTTCTCACAACTTAGTCTGTGCTGTTTCTATTAAATTAGAAGCACTTTTGATTTCTCTGAAACTAAATCCTATAAAGTGATGGGCCTATATATGACAACAAATACAGTAGGGGCCCTACTATTTGAAAGGTATTTTTAACATAACAACCTCAAAAGTCACTGTTACACATTTTATGAAAAGTGTATCTAGAAAACATACGCAATTGGAAATTCAGGAAAAAAAAAAAGTTGTCTGGACAGTTTAGTTCCATCAGATTCCACTCTAACATTAACTCAGAATGTGGTGAGCAAGTCCCATTAACTCATATGGGTGAGCAAGTCCCAGAATATTTTTGTATCTGTGTGCGTTTGCACTTTCAACACATTCTTTTTAGTTCTCTGCATACTCCTCTCTGGACTTGTTTTCTGAAAACTACCTCAGCAAAACAGCCAAGAATTCAAGAGCAAAGGGGTTTTCCCCTTACACTTTTTTGGAAGCTGTAATTTTAGCACTGGTATACATGAACTTACATGAGCCAAAACTGCACCTGTACACAAGCAAGAAACTAAATCATATAATTTGGTATGCCCAGGAAAGTACAATTCATGGGCAGAGCTCAGACATTCAGAGTGAATGCACAGATTTCAAGCTATCTGCCAAATAACACATATATCTTAGGAAACCACAATTAAGAACTATTTTGTGTTCTGGAAACTTGAGGAGTTTCTTCTGTTTGGGTAAAAATGTATCTTCATGCCTATCACTTATTTGTTAAAAGAAAAGCCCCAACTATGCGGCTGCAAGGCACGTCTACAAAAGGAAGTTCAGTGCCCCTTCCCCAGCTTCCTCTTCCTCTATGCACTCCTGGTCTCTGATTTTCTATAAGCTGCTCTCTTCTCTCTTGAAGGCTCCTCTGCCCTCGTCTCTGACATCACACGGACTTATTTACCACAGAAGGATACCTTTGATGACTTTCCTAGCAGATTATTTGTGTGAGTTACTGATTGGCTGGTCACAACCGAGAGGACTATGATGGCAGAGAGTACTTATCTATGACTAAAAGAAGGATTAATTTCTGTGGAAGTTATGCCAATATACACTTTTGGTGGGAATGAAAAATTCAGACCCTGCAAAGTCTTCATGTGACAAGTGCCCCCCAAAGCCTGTGAGAACCAGGCGTGCAAACAGCTTGCAGGGCCGGCTGTGCATGTGGCCGCTATGGGCTCGGGGCTGCTGCAAGCCAAAGTCCATCCTGAAGTACTTAGCAGGGATGGTGTTAAGCAGCTCTATTTCGAGGTCCTGTCGTGAGAACATCTCAAACATTCATATGTTTGTGACCATGTTTACAGGCTGGTGGAAGTATATCTGTCGGAGACGTATCAGTGTGCTGCTGAAGAAAAGAGCTTCCTGTGCACTTCTCACATCTCTCGCCACCCCTGCTGGCTCCCGGGGATTGCCTGGTTATTACTCACGTGCGTGGCTGCGGCTGGAGGGGGGGGGCACCAGTCCTGCACCCATCGGGATAGGTGTTGTCCAGATAAAGAACAAAAAGGAGTTAATTGTCTAGTGTTTTTATCCGCCTGGCTGGTCTCATCTTGAGTCTTTATACTGTAATGCCACAGTAAAGTCAATGTTAACTCTATGACATTTCAATTGGCAGTAGAGGAACAGACAGCAAAACTGTCCGATGGGAGTAAGGAGAAGGTGAATATGGAGAGATGGGAGAAGAGCTCCAAAGTAGGGCTTGACCCTAATTCCTTAACCCAAACCTTATAAGCAACACGCTATTTCTAGGCTTGTCAAAAAAAAACCCAACCAACCAACCAACCAAACAAACAAAAGACAAGAAAAAAAAAGATTTTGCAAACCAGGACTAAACTTCAGGTAAAATGCCTTCAATCCCTGCCAACTGGGAGGAGAATGTTATTCGGAGGTAAGATAAGGAAGTGATGATAATCTGCTGCTTGTATACAATCCATACTGCTGTACTACTTTCTTTAACAAAGAAAAAACCCCCCATGTGACTAACATTCCCTCTGCCTAAGGATTCCATATACCGTAACTATTTGTTTGCTTTTTTCTTTCTTTTTTTTTTTTTTTTTTTTTTTTTAACAACTCCCTTTTCTGCTCCTTGTGCTGTGCAGTAAATGCCACCACTAATGAGATAATATCAGCGTGTTTGAGAGCAGACTGACCCTGCTGTTTTCAAGCAGTTTCAACTTCTCGACAGTCAGGAGCCTGCCTAATGTTTTGTGGCTGCCTCTGGTCATTGACATGGTACAAACTGCCTTATCTCCCCGTGGGAGGGAGGTCATTGCCAAACCCACGGCTACTTGACTGGGGAAGAAGGCGGTCTACAATGACTCAAACGCAGGGCCTGAGCCAAGCAGCGGGCTTATAACAAACAGCCTAAAATAGCTCCAGTCCGAATGTGTTTCAATTTTGCTCTGTATGTCAACAGATGACATGCATTGTCACAGCGCTATGTATGATTCAAGAGGCTCGCTTAAGTATTTCACAGTAAAAACCCATTGTTTGGGATTTCTGCAACTTGGGCACTTTCTCAAATATCCTCCTTTACTTTTTGCAAAGCCCTTTCAGTGACCCTTTTTGTGTCACTGTAGAGCTCAGCTCACAAATCAATTGTTCTATTTTTATTTCCAATATTACACTTCCTTCCAGAGTGCTCGTAGGACGACGCCGTGCATTTTGCCACCAACTCTTGCCGAGTTCCATGAGAACTCCCTCACTGGGCCCAGGATTAGCAGGAAAGTGGAGAGAGTAGCAGGAGTTCAAGCATTGTTCCCTCTCTCCTCTCTCACCATTAGGACTGCTGGTGTAGAGCAGTTATTTGTGAGACTGGATACGCACCAAACTGGAGTGATGTCTGTGCAGCTGACCATTTGGGACGTTGCACAAATGAGCCCAGGAGAATTTGTGGTTTATGGATGCAGGGAGCACTGATCCTACCACATGTGTAAACTGGAGCTAGCCTGTGTTTCCCAGGGAGTCCGGTTCATCCAGACCTCCCCCCGACTCTGCCCACACTTGGCAAAGTTCATCCGTCTGTGACTTCCCAGCCCCATGACTCACCGTGCATGAGCAGCATGACTCAAAATACCAAATTTCTTTCCAGGATCTCCTATTAACATGGCTTTCTAGAGCACCAGACAAAGTCTAAGATAGTCATTGCCCACCCCCTCATCCGGCTGCTCCTGGTGCTGCTCAGCAGCTCAGCTCTTTATGGGAACAGAGGGTCCCCCTGTGGGACTCCTCATAGAGCATGGGGACCTTCAGCATGAGTAAGGAGGGCACAACAAGACCCTACTTCTTTTTGCATTTTGGCATATGTTAGTAGAATGCCTTGGGCATAACTGGGGCTCTGACGTACTACTGCTGTACAATGAAGCAAGATGCTAGAGTAAATACCAAGTTGCTTCTGACCTCTGTAAAAGGGAGATACTGACATTACGGACAGCAAAAGCATATCAAAACTCGCTGCAGCAGTCAACTTTCATATATGGTATCGGGCCACGGACACTACTATAGTATTTGAGACTGAAGTCTGCTCCTGAAAGAACATCTTGCTTCTCTTGCTTCCATTTCACTCACCTGGAGGTATACATTATTAGCTAGGAATATACACTGATCATGCGTACAAGAATTTTTAATCTCCTAGTCTAGAAAGCTTGAACTGCAAAACTGGATGCTAACTGATTTTCTTCCTCCCTCATTACATTTCAATTTGCTTTCCCAGGAGCTGAATACCAGTGATGTTCACTGCTTCAGCAACTGGAAACCAGTTATGAATGGAAACATCTATCATAAAAAGAACAAAAACAAACAAACAAAAAAGAGCAAAAGCAATGGTCACACCAAATTACATGGAATTTGTAGTATAGTGTTATCAGCACTGCAAAGCACGTGTGCTTCACAAGCACTGAGAATTTCAGCTGTGCCATGCCTGCAGCAGTTAAAGGAAGGGCTCCTCACATTATACATATGGCACTGGGGTATGGAGAAATTAACAGACCTGCTCATGGTGTCCTTCTCTCTTTCTAGATCTCCCTCTAGTCATAATACACCTGCTTTTACCAAAAGACATTAATTTTCTCTTATGATACTAATTCAAAGGAATTATTATGCATCATTCCAAGGAAGAGAAGTAAGCCAGTGCAAGGCCACAGGATGGGTTGTGGATCTGGGCACTGGTGTCAATGACTAGGAGAATGCAGATCCAAATCACTGCTCCAGCCCTGACCTCTGTTTTCCTGTGGGCCAGTCGCTCGGGGTTGCTAGAAAATGGGGATCATAGTAATGCCATACCTCACCATCTCTCATGAGGGTGCTTAGAGCTAACATAAAGGATGTGGGTAGGTGCTAACACCACAGTCCTGGCTATCTCTGCCGGTGTTTCCTGGCACACCCATCCCTGGGACTGGGGCTCCTTGTGGTGGGGCAGGACACCTGTGAGGTGGGACTCAGAGAGGAAGCCCAAGGTTGTGTTTTTGCTGCTGGCGAGGAACAACAAAACTGTTTTGAGTCAGCTGCAGGTGGGGAGTTGCCTTTCTTCTCTGTTGAAGGCACCAGCAGCTGCTGCTCTGCTGCTCGTAGTGCTCAGGGCCTTGCTGGGGAAACCCTACCGGCAGCTCCAGCCCACCATGGCAGAGAGGCACTTGATGCTCTCCAGAGAGGAAGAACTCCATCTTCTTTGCAATATTTTTACCTTTCTCTTTGCCAAGCACAACTTCTTGCTTTGGTGAGTGGTCCTTTGGTCCTCCTGACAATTGTATTCTTCCTTTGGGTAATGGTCAAATGTTTTCACTAGTGTGTCCTGTGTAGAGACCTTGCCGAAGGGACACTGATTTTTAAAAGCCAATGATTTGTTTTAAAGGTTTTCTTTTTCCCCTCAGTCTTTGTACCAAAAAAATTGATTGTTTCCCTACACAAAAGTAGGTAGAAAATGCCACAAAGAGCATTAAGGCACAACAACCTTTTCAGTATGACTGGCAAAGAGTAGTAGTCACTGCTCTTCAAAGGTACAGTAGTACCAGCTGATGAGATGATTCTAACCTACAAGAAAATAACAGCCTGGCCAGAAATTCTTCTCCTGTTCAAAGAATTCAAGCAAACCATTCTCATAAATAGCTTTTTTCATCACATTTATGTTAACAGAACGACAACTTTATGTCAATTCTCAAGTTAGAGCTCATCGCAAATAAACAGGAGGAACTAAAAACAATCCATCAGTAGAATCAAAGCTGAATTAATACGGTGGTACAGTCCTAAATAAATGTACTTCACAATACATTCTTCCCTGAAAGAAAGAGAGCGAGTGCAAACTATGCATTTAATGTGTACTTAAGCAACTGTAACAGCATAGTAAGAGCTTGTATTTTTTCTGGCACAGCCCTCTGTCATAATCCCATTGCATACTTTCAAATGTATTTTTAAATTGCTCGGCTTCTGTCAACAGATTCATTCAGGGCTGTGTTACTTAAAAGGTGAATGCAAAACTCACAGAGCTTGCAACGTCCACTCTGACACATCTATAGCGAAGGCTCACTAATTCACCCCTTTCCAAGTGAAAATAAAATTAGAAATAACCAATACCAAAAAAGGAAGACAGTCCCTGTATTTAGCTCCAGCACGCCAAGATGATGCCAAATATACTTCAAGACTCATTTCCATTAAAAAGATACTGACCAAAAAAAAAAAAAAAAAGTGTTTACCTTGCCTGACTTTGCATGGGTAAACATCCCTGTATCTAATGTAAGGAGCTATATTTAGAAATGTATCCCTACCAGGAAACTAAGTAGGCTTCAGTGAACCCAAAACAGTCCTGGGCCTAACTCTGTCACCAGCGAGACGGATGAAGTCAAGAGGAGCTCCACCGGCCTCACTGAGCTCAAAGCCAGACCCAGAAACTGCACCCTCTCTCACCCCCGCCGTGGGGCAAATCCTCCCTTCCAGGCTGCACCGATAGAGGAGGGCTTCTAAAGCCATATGAAGCTATACCAATTATCTAAAAAGGAGCAGCATTATTGAAAAAATGTTATACAAGCAGTGGTAAACCTCAGTGGTCTGGGTTTCAGACAACAGAAAATCGCTTTGACAAGTAGTAAACACACTAAAAATAGTACTTGGTTCTTTTTAAAGTCAGCTTAAAATAATTCTCTTTGCTTTTTCCATCCTGTTTTGCAGTTTCATATGAAGGTTAATCTTTTACCAGCAATAAAAATGACTAAGGTCCTATTCTGCAGCTTGGTGTGGTGCCTAATGCAAGTAGAGAAGATCACAGGACTATCAAGTGAGGACCACGTCTCAAGAGAAAACTTCCAGCCCGTGAGGACTGCCTACACCTCACAGTGAGATTTTGATGCACCGAATGTATCTAGGAACAGAAAAATACTAACCTTAATGTCCTGAGCAACCGAGGCAGAAAGGATAAAGATTAATTAGACTGCAGTGTTCTTTAATTCATCTCAGCAATAACTTTACCAGAACAGGCTGTGACCGTATTCTGAATCATTTCCATCTGATTAAAGACTGCCATTTCCCAGGCACCCTTCCCCTCCAGGTCTCAGCTATCACTGGGAAGACATCACTCTCTGCTAATAAGAGAGAGAAAGTGTATCTCTTTCAACACTAGACTTGAGGAGTGGGAACGATCTCATCTCCTTTACACTTGAGCTAGACATCTAGACTCCCTTAGCAGTCAATGGAGAGAAACAAGTACTTCCAGAGAAAGACTTACCTGACCTGTTTTAGACGTGCTTTAGGATGAATTATACCTCAGAAATGGATTTTTTCCTACACTGACAATACAGGGATCCTACGCTGACAATAGAGTTCTATCCTAGGTTGGCTAATTCCCTGCCTTGCTCCAATAGAGGATACCATCTGCAAAATCACTATAATCTGGATTTATTCGTTGATCAGAGCATGTACGAAATCAACACCTGTCCTGTATTAATTGTGGAAGCCTAGCCCAGTGACTGCACTGGCTCTTCTGGTTACGAACCTGAAATACATCTCACCTTCTCCCTTCAGTTTTGTTGGTGAGGGAAAAACTGTTCCTGTCTTGAGGCAACTGATCACAGGCTTGCAATAGCCCCCGAAATCTAGCTTCTGGTTAGTTATAATAGGTGTAGAGAACTTGGTTTCTACACCTCCCTTCTGGTGTCTGTGGTTATAAGAAATATTACTTGTGCACTCTTTAAAGTACTCCCTTCTTTGCATCCTACTACCCCCTGCTTTCAGTCCCAGATGGCTATCCCTGGAAGACTGAATGGCCTTTATTCCTCACCAGACTGGCAACCTCCAGCCGTCTTCGAGACTAGGAAAATTACTATAAAGTGCAGGTTAATGTATGCTTTTGAAAAATTTTGCTACTTTAGAACATATATTAGTAAGTACATTTAATAAAACATCCTATATGTTTCAAAGCTTTGGCATAAGTTTTTCTCATTTTCCTTTCACTTTGAAGTTGTTGCTTTTTTCTTTTTTCTCTTTTTTAATAAATTCTGTAATTTTGACAAGAGTTTCCTTTTCATTTTGACTGAGTGGGCATTCCACCACAACAAGGGATTCTGTGATCCTAATCTTCTAATTTAGTTACTGAGTATCTCCAAAGTATGCTTGTATTTCATTGCTGTATCTCTAGTACAGCTATAACTATACTTAGTTACCCCATATCTAAAATCTGATGTGTTCTTTAGTTTTCAGTTCATTAAGGTTCACTTTAGCTTTTCTGCTGAAACAAAAGCAATGTTTCCATGGTCATAAAAGTAGCAAGCAGGGGGGAGAAAAAGCCTTTGAACATTTGGCACAGTAGTTTGCTTTTTAATATTCTCCTTGTGCGTAAATTTAAAAGAAAAATACACTGTTTATAGAAGCCTTCAGCTAAGAAAGTAAACAAAGCTTCCTTTAAATATAGCTCCTCAGGCAACTATAATGCAGATTATGAAACAAGGATGGGAACATACTAATGTTATACTTACTGTGCAATGGGCAATCATACATATTGAATAAACAACAGAATTACCGTAAAAGCCAAGATCAGTGCCTTTATGGGATGCCTGGTGTCATGGTCTGTCACTCAGACTTTCCCTGAATGCTGAAAACACTTTGGAAATAACACTGGTTTCAACTACTGCATGCTGTGGCTGTAAAATACAAAACCTCAAGCAGTCATTTTATACGAATTTTCACCCCAAAACAGAAAAACTGAAGAAACCTGTTTAGAAACAAACCATTACCCTTCTCAGCCAAGACTGATCACTTCTATGTGACATGTTTGTCCACCTGAACTTCACTCAAATTTCCTTTACATTTTGTATGAACAGACACCGACTTTTGTTATCCAAGTTACTAAACGTAGCATGCAAAGACAAGAACTGAAGGGGACTAAAACATGAAAATAATTGCAATGGATTTTAGATTTCTGAAAGAAAAACTTAGCATGAATACTAGATATGCTCTGTTGGAGACTATCCACTATTTTACTAGTTAGGACTTTATTGATACAAAATCTCACAATATATCTGTTGTAAATGCTCTTTTTTAATGCACTTTCATTTGCTCATTACTCCTGCATCCCTCTACACCGTCTCACTTATTAGGGTATCAATCAGGTTCAGGTTTCCTCTCCCTAGACCAGAATCCAGGGGTCTCCCACCTTTTCCCTGAGTACTCTAAGCCCTGAAGTTATCTGCAAAACATGAGTGTTGCCTCCCGCACTTATGCCTTGAAAGAAAATGGCCCTGACTGTTGTTTCATATTGAGCTCAGAGTTGTTGCTGTGTGGGAGGTATTCTCCAAGGACTCTGCTGGCACAGACCATAGGGGCTTGACGGACGGGGAAGCCTCTTCCTCCATGAAGCCCAAGTGTTTTCAGGCACTAGAGAGATACCTAGATGTTCAGCCTTGCCAAGGCAGCACTGCTGTTAACCATATAAAGTAACAGAGTTTTGGGCATCTGAGTACATTTTCACAATCAAATATAGGTGCTCTTGATGGAAAATTATTTTGTCTGCCCTACTGGGTTATCTACTTACCTCTGCAGAACTCAGGGTCTGAATGAGTTGAACTCACTGTTAGCCCTAGACCATTGTTGTAATTTTTCAGATGGGGATGTTGAATGACTTGCCTATAGAAGAAAAGGTGAGGGACAGAAGCAGTGGAGGAAATCATCGTCTTCTGCTGCCAGCTTTCTGAAGGAGTAGCGGTGCGTAGCTTTTGTCATGTATTCTCCTTCACAAGGAAATAAGGAAGGGCTCATGCTGAGATATCTGAATGTATATCTTCTGGTAGAGCAACATACACACTAGCCCTAAAGTTATTTCAACTTTCCTCCTCATCTAGCAGTTACTGAAGCACAAACACGTAATCACGGGAAATACTATAATTAACCATAAATCTCTGCTTCAAACCAAAAGGGCACAGAGCTTTCATTTCTGTGTGACTGAAAGGCTGGAACAAGAGCACAACTATCAAGGAATCTACCTTTGAATCAATTTCTGTTGGTGTGCTGTGCTTGCTTTTTTGGTCTAACACACAAATTTGTACCTGTACGGTTAGCCAAAAGCTGTATGTTATTTACCAACATCAGCATTAAAACTCAAGGATCTGGCAATGCTCCATCTTGGAACTAAAGATCTGATGCTTACTTTAAGAAACATCACAACTATGTCTGAGAATACTGCTCCTTGTATAACTCCACACATAAGAAGTTGAGATCAAATAAAGATTTCTTAAAGCGTTTTACTTTTTCATTCACGAAATCATTTTGGGCTTGTCAGAAATCAAGTATTCTCAAACACAAGGCCAGAAAAGATAACAATTATAGTATCATTTTCTTGCTTCATGTTTTGACACAGGTAGACTGCAGAAGAAACGCTGATTGTAGCAGAGCTCTGGTTTTGCTATAACTAAAGTGGGGAAGCCCTGAAATTTAGGCTGAAATTTGGCTCATTTTTAAGTGCCTAAAAACCCTAGAGGCTTATTTAGCTTAAACTGCAATTTGCTGGCATCATGGACATGCTCGAAATAATCTGAGCAGGGTGCTCCCAAAATCCAGTCTTCCCTCCAAATCAGTTTCCCTCTTGTTCTGTCTTCAAAGGGGTGGGTTTGATTTGTGTTGGGAACGTTCCTGGGGTTCAAAGCGTGGCTCAACTGTTCCCTACCTGACCTCATTGATTCCAGCTGTTGGAAAAGTACCGATAAAGCTGTTATGGGAGACACTTAGTGTGTGAACACTCTCGGTCTAAATCAGATTGCAATGTATATAAACACAACATTTGGGTAAGATTTACAGCCAGCCTTTTGTGACGCATCCTGCATGGTTGAAGTGTAGGTACCCTGTCCTTGAAGATGGTGAGCTGTAGCCAGTCCCAGAAATCTCAATAAAAGACATAAGTGATGAACCTCAAGCAGATAGCTACAACCAGCTCCTGCTCAGGCAGCTGGGGTTTTGCTGAGGAGATGTAATACATTTGGAAGAGGAAAGTAAAGCACATATGTGAATGCTCACTGGAAGAGTGTTGGGGTGGGGGAATTGAGAGGAGGCAGGGTACAGAGTGGTGGAAAACTAGAGAGGAAAGTGGCCCTAGGGAGGCACTGTTGGGGTTTGAAAGAAAGAGTGCAAACAGAGGTGGCAGGAGAGAAACTGGAGGAAGACGAGGTAGTTAGCAAAGTCAGCAAGTGCAAGAAGCCTGCCAGTGGTGTGCTCTTCCCTTTTAAGTGTGCTAAGATCTAAGAGAGATGACAGGGAAAAGAAGAACGGTCTGAACTCCCAGAAATGCCCAGGTAAGAGATACAATGCTCCTGCATCAGGCAGAGAGTTGACTGCAAAGAAAAGCGAGGCATGACTAAAACATTTTCTTTCTAGATTCTAACAAAGTACTCGTCTGACCTTGTTTAAAATAAAATACAGGAAATTTACTGTCAAAAACTCAAAGCAAAACAAAAACAAGTGCAGATTCAAGCTTGCCTGCTGATAGCACATGCAGCTCTGGAGCGTCAGACTCAGTAAAACCCACTGCAGTGAACTCATCTGGTGAGCATGCCAGTAATTCCCAGGGACTGTGACTTTCCAGGGGGTCACATTCAAGGTTCTGTTGGTATATGGCAGGACTCCTCATTTTCTGTTTTTTCAGAGGTTTGAGTTTTGCTGAGCAAGGCATTCTGGAAAGGCATGAGAAACCACTGGGCGATTTTAACTCTGTGTTAACAAAGACATTTTGGTCATTGAATTAGCTTACAGAGGGCTTGCTTTAACTGTGTCAGAGTGTGTGTTGGAGAGGAGCTGCAGAGGGGAAACTGCATCTCTGAGGGAAACTCTCTTGGGCTGAAGCACTCTGCAGAATACTAGGGATTGAACTGTGTGACAAAGATAATATACAGAAGAGTTCAGGGTGGGTGAGTGCAACTGCAGGTTTCTGTACCTGTCCATTCATCCTTCCATTCCTTTTTCTGGAGGAGGAGAAATCCATGGGTAGAGAATATCTCAGCACTATCTGGACTGCAGTTTTATACACAGAAATCTTAGATACTCTGAACTCAGGATAGCTGCATATTTTCTGAACATGATATTTACAGACATTATATCCCCCACATCCCCGTAAGCCGCACATGAATATGTCATCTGATTCTTTAGAGAAGCATGAAGAATCATTGACTAAACATATCTGCAACCTGGTTAACGATTTTGTTAAAATAGCTTAAAGTCAGTTGTCTTTTTAATTAGGGCATTGTCTAACCCAGCAACATCTTTTTAAACAGAATCTTTTTTTTTCTTTTAGACAGTCTTCTGGATTACAGAAAAACAGAAAGAGCTGTTTTGATTATGCTGGTCTGGTTCTACTTTAGGGAGTTCCTTTAGCTGCTGAGCTACATACTAACTCAATTGGAGCTCCTTCACCCTTTGCCATGTGTTTACATTCATTGTTCTGTTGTTCAGAGAGCTTTCAGTTACGGAGTGCAAAGTTGGGGTACCTTGTCTTTGACAGGCTTATCCTGATTTTAAGAGAAATTTAGTCTCATGGCATTTTTTTCAAAGGAAAACAGGGTCTAGCATCTGGGTCAGATAAAAAGATGTCTCAGAGAGAGGTGATGGCGTTGTTAGTGGACAGCTATAAGGGATGACCTGCCTACAGCAGAAATTTCTTTCTAAAGCCATCAAGTAGTGATTAGGCTGATGCTCTCAGGCATGGAGAGGCATGAGGCTTATGTCTGATTTTGAGAAAATGCTAAATAACATGTTCTAACTACCCATAAAATATCGAATCCTGCAAAACTCTTCCACTTGATAATTTGTGTGACACTGACTTCCACAGATGTATGTTTATCTGAGGAAATAAAGAATATCCTTACACTTCCTTTAACTTTATTTCTTATTTCATTTCATTGCATAAACCTTCAATCTATAGAAGCATACAAATCATTATCTAAACATGGTACTATTTGTTTGATTTTTTTAAGGTCATTTAATTATGCTTTCAGGCACAAAAGTCTGCTTCTCAAAAACACAAAATTCAGTCTTGTTGCTGTACCCGAACCAAGCTAGAGATTCAAATTACAGAAATGAACTCTTCAGCTATAGAGGCAGAGGAACTGAAAAAGTACTCATGTGTAAAATCATGTCACAAAATTTCTCACAACCTGATCTATGCAAATAAAAATAAAGCAACATTTACACCAATATGCACACCAAATAAATCATAAAATAAACTAGGAATGGGACTTGACTTACTACAGGAATTATATACTCTAAGCCTGTATATATTTATAGATACACACATAGAATATACATTGTGTCTTACCAGAAGAAAGTGCTGACAGTCATCTCAACTTGAGATGTCTATTAAAAGCTCAGAGAGAGAGAAAGAAAGAAAGCACTGTTCTGACGAAGTACTGAGCATAAGATTTCTAAACTGCTTTTGCCGTGCTGTCCCTGAGGTTAAGATCCTGGGATTATAGGTATTTATAGAGTGTTGGTTTACTATCATGAAAAATGTTACTCTTCTCTGAGTGAATCAGAGTATTTTTCACTTATGTACTGACAATTAGCAAAGAAAAAAAAAAAAAAGAGAGAGAGAGATAGTTTGGGAACTTTACCTCCACCCAGTTCTCATCAAACCTTAACATATCATTTTTGTTTTTTCCTGAAGACTGCTAAAGAGAGCGTACTTTATTTGCAGTTCCTGCCCATGACCCTGTGCTGCCTCAGTCCTATTTCTTTTCCTCAGTAGGAAAAACTCCTAATACTTTTCAGCACTGGTACAGCTCCACTGACTGCGGCAGTAATAGAATTTGAAACCCAAGAAGGTGAAGAGTTGCGTTACACACAACACTGCACACCGCGCGTGCTACCAGACTTGCACTGGGGGGGAAACACGCAGCCATATTTTCCCCAGGACTTGTCTCTGCCAGAAAATGACATCACGCTAGGACACATGAAGAAATAAGGCATCAAACACCGCTTGGAGCTTGGTTACAGACAAGGTGGTCAGGATGCATCCCATTTGATGTCAGCTATGTGAAAGCTGGGTGTCTAATTTAAACCAGTCATCTGGGCTTTTTCTGCAGTTAATAGAAAGAGAGGTACCTCAAAGGGAGAGCCACTTTATTTATTTCTGGGATACGCTGAACAGCATTTCCAAGTAAACTCTCCTGTTCAATCAATTGGTTTAACTGAGACTTCTGACAGTTTGCTGTGAAACCTTTAACAGCTGCTTGCAGGAGCTCAGCTCTGTCAGCTGTGGACAGGAGCCTCCACAGACCAGCCAGGCTTCTGGGCTCTGACCTCACCCAGGTGAGAGCCAGGCTCCAGCTCCCACCGGGGCTCACACAGATGTAAACGGCTCTATATTGGTCATTTCCATGAAGTACATGTAAATATCTGGAAATGGTAATCAGCAATTTTAAATTGCTGATAACTTCTATCATACAAGATACAACTTCTACTTATCCCAAAATATAACTTTTTTCAGTTACATCGATGAAATCTAAAGAGTTAGGTCTATGCATGCAAAAAGGCTAAACAGTCATTTTGGAGATACACCTGATCTCCCTGCACGCTTTGCAAAAACAGAAGTTATTTTCCAGGGGCTGTCATATTCACTAATCAGTTAAATTCCAAACTACTTCTTTTGACAAAGGTCAGTAATAGTTAAAATGTTCACACACAAGAGCATTAATTTTCCCCAAGCTTTAGAGTATGCCTTTGGAAAGGGTTACAATTTTTCTCCTATGTCTAAGGGACGCTTCTGAAAATTTGGGGTCAAACAGATTTGTTGCTATGATAATTTTGACAGCTTTACTGAGCAGAATGCACCTTGCTAATAGCAAAGGGGTTTATGAGCGAAATTAGAATCTTTCAAAATGTGCCTTTATGCAGCCCATAAAGGAAAGAGTCCAAACTAAGATACTGCTTTGATATTAAACATAGATAAAGCCTTATGCTACTTGCTGCATGCCCTGAAGACCATATAGAAGGTAAAAATCAACAGCTGGAAGGTGTCCTGCCTTCCTGCAAGGCTCTCCGTCCTATATAAGCGTGGTCAGGAAAGGGACTAAGGCGATGTTTTAAAATAAAAGCTCTAGAAAACATGGAAGATATTGTTGGAAGGTATTTCTGCTGTTTGCAGTAGTCATTTCTGCTCCGTGTCTCCCCCTCCTTGGAGAATGAAGAATACAATTGCAGGAGAAGTGTTGACTGAACTGTGGCACCTCCAGAAGCTGTGCGGTCATTTAAGCATGAGGAACAGAGATTTAAATTTTCAGGGGAAAATGTTAGTGGGATCGCCAGGAGTCAGCACAGAGCCTTCTCAGGTTGGACACTCAGTTACCCTGAGATCTGTCCTTGGAGCCCGGGGATGTAGAATAGCCCATGTCTTTGCACAGCAAATCCATCCTAAAGCTTTACCACTCTGAAGCTATTTCAGTGTTGATGCTTTGAAGACATTTTCCCCTCTCCTATACACCATTCCAGAGATGGAAGAGCAAAAAATATAGCCCTCTATCTAGTAAGTTTGCAACCAATGTGAGTACAAGTTCTCCTAAAGTGATTCAGACAGATTATATTGACACAGCCCTATTGACTACTGGATCTGAAGACCATATTTTTCTTACCCATCTGTATAAATCTGGTTGAAAATGACTTCAGTTCCCTTCTTTTACTGTCTTTTAATTCACACACTCTGACAGACCAGTGAAACAACCTATTTCACCTTTTGGCATCTTCCTCATTGCTCATTGGGGATCAAGATGAACGTTCTAGAGTGGTCATGAGTGGACACCACAGCCTAAATGAACTGGGAATGTTAGAACAAATGCCTCTGGGAAGGAAATGAAGTAAAGGACCACTCAGAGAATCCATTGATATTTTCCAATAGACAAAAAGGAAAAAAAAAGCAATATCATACACAGGAAACCAAAAAGACAAGCTCATGGTATTCTGAGGTAAAAACCATGAATGGAAGGGAAGTTCATCTCTTAGCACAAGCATCACAATGAAGAAACCCAAGTCAGAAGATCCATCCTTTCCTCCCAATCTCTTTAAATGACAAAATCATGTGCAAGTCAAATTCTGCAGGAAAGTACACCTGTGTTGTCATAAACTTATAAGTAAGTGCAGAGAATTTCCTGCTTTGCTCTTGGAAACCCCATCATTTGTCATCTAAAGAGCACATGGGAGTCTTGTTTCTCTTCCCTCTAGTCTTATGTGGGATTTGGTCGAGGTATGTACAAAATTTTCCAGGCTCTTTACTCCAGAAGTCTTTGACCAAGTTCCAGATGACTCCCTTCGTTTAAAATGCTTCCCCTCAAGTATCTGTTTGGAGTTTGCTGAAGTTTTATCCTGCCTGGTCCCAGAGTTTCTGGAGAGTGCCTCGTCATGGCTTGTCATCTGGCAGAGACTGGTATGGAGTCATCTGCCAGAAGAGGTATCAACCGTCTTTAGAGCTGCAGAGACTGTCATTTTTAAATGGGATTTTTTCCTAAAATCACTGGAGATTTTCATTGGAACGTTATTTTTTTTTCCATATTGGATGATTGCAATAGAAATATAATGTTCCCACACATGCTTAAATAAAATCATCTGGCTTATACCTCCTCCTGAGCCTTCACAAAATAACACATCTTATGGGAAGCACATGAAAGAATATTTTGGCATTTATTCTTGCCATGAATTCAGTTGTTGCATGAACAGAGCTGAGAGTTAGCACCTTTGCTGAGCTGTCAAAAAAAAAAGCCAGCAACCCGCACCACAAAAACTGAACCAAGAGAACATTGTCCATTGTCCAAAATGCAGCGCTGGCAAACACGTGCCCCCACCAGTCATTCTTTGTGGGTTGCATTTTCTCTGAAAGATATGTACTGTGCCTCTACTCTTTAGCATTTGTCACAAAAGTTTTACGTGGTTACAAGGGTGCTAGAAAATCCTCTCCTCCTTCTGGTCTCTGTCACCATATCACTATTAAAGAAACCCTACTGAATACCAACCTTTTAAACTGAAAAGAAAGACAAATAATAATGATAAATTTAAACCAACCCCAAAACATAAAAAAATGAACAAACAAAACATCACTACCATATCCGTAGTTCTTAACTTAAAAGGGAAAGTGGCAAAAGGGGATTTAATTACCACCATTGATATGAGAGGCAACCTGCTCAAACACTATTTCAGCTGTACGCGGTTGTGGAAGAGGAAAAAAAGGGAATGATATTCTAAATGACATGTTAAATAATACACATTAAACAAACACTGTAACAAGCTTCACACAGAGACATGCAGTCTGACAAGAGGGCCCATTTAAGCAAGCCAAAAAATGCAGTAAAAAAAAATATCAAAAGATCTGCTGCATATTTTTTCCAGCTTATTTTTCCCTTTTTTTTTTCCTCTCTGCGCTAACAGTCTTTAAGAGGCCAAAGATATTCAAAGTGAAATGTCACCATTCTTACAGGCTTAAATAAACTATTTATTAGAGGTAGACTAAGTACTCTGGAGAAATTTATTTGGCCTGGCAATAATATTTATAAATGACCTATGAAATATTATGACATTGTACCAGTAGCATTGGAGTTTGCCTGTGAGGATTTAGTTCCAATCAGCAAGTGCACTTAGAGGGGGGAAATATGTCTGTGCAGGGCCAGCGAAGTGTGCAGGCAACGCTTGGGAGAAGATGAAAAGGCCTTAAGTACAGCCTTGTCTTTGACGCTGGCAGTAAATAAATATAGAAGCAATAAATAATTAAATCATTCAGCTCAAGAAGAAACGCAGTCATTTTACGGTCCCCATCAATTGAGTCTCTGCTGCGTGTAATGCAGAGGTCTAAACGCAGTGTGGCTGAAATAGGGAGCTGAGTTTCTCAGCCACAGGACGGTGGAGTCTGTGAGACTACCAGAGGAGGAACACAGATACCTATTGAACGCAGGAAGGCATGGGCTCCTCTTTACATTTCTTTTTTTTTGACCAATGTACCGAGGCGGGAACGACAACAGAAACCCAGCAATTAGGTATTCCAAACAGAACTGCTATTTTAAGAACAACAAACTTCATTAATGGTTTGGGGGTGAAGGGTGGGGAAGATTTAGAAGTAAAATGCATGTGTGCAGGCAAACGTGTAAAGTTAGATTATTTAAATGCTAATAAATACTACTCTTGAACAGTTCTTCCAAATGACATAGAAGCCATAATCTCTACAGCTCATAACTAAGTCATAAACTCTACAGCTGTTTTAAAAGATAGCTCATGTTGGTGATGAGATGCTTGTCCTCCACCACAGGACAGATAAAAACTTAGAAAAAAAAAAAAAAAAAAAGAAAAGAGAAACAAAAAATATTGGAAAACAGCTTACATCTTCATCTTTATTCCCACTCCAGAAAAAGTTAAAAGTAGTAACTGTGCCACAAATAAAAATATCTCCTTGGGATTTAAACACAGAAACCATCATTTGTAAGATCAACAGATGTCATGTAGGACCAATATTTCCAAACATCAGCTCACTGAAACTAAAAATATAAGGAAATTCCATTTATGCTTCATTTGATTTACATATAATTTATAAGTTCACTTCCTATACTGCTCTACTGTGCATTACAGTATCTCCACATAAAATCTGCATTACTTTGTATGAATGCTATTCCACAGTACTAGCCTAGCATTTATTGTGAATGCTTCACGTGTTCATTCAAAGCTTTCACTGTAGGTATCTCATGCACATAAGCCATGCAGGTTGAGATTCTTAGTTTTCAGATGAGTAGTAACTTTCAAAGATTTATTCAGTAGAATTCTACATAGAATTCTTTATGAGAGCAAGATGGTTGAATATGGAGAAAAGAAACAAAAGAAACGAATTTTAACAGCACTTCTGTGACATGTAAAAACTTTCTTTTTAAAATACAAAATTTGGTATGTGTACAGTCCTCAATAACTTATACCTAAAAGACTGTATCTAAAGAAAGCTGCGTGAGAGAGAAAGTATCCGTAAAGTGGATGCTGAATTCTATTATTTCCCTCTTATATCATGTTCGCTTTATTTCAACTCCGTTGTGATAATGCTGTAGGGGCATAAGACTGACACAATGATACAAAAAGCCCACAAAACCCAGTCCCTCTGGTACTTCTATCATAGGCTTTTAGACCGGTGCAGTAGACTTCGGTGCAGTAGACCTCAATGCAGTAGACTTTAAACAACACACCTTTAAGTCTCCTTTATGCTTCATTTTTGACCCTTTTTTTTTTTTTTTAACTGACCCCTAGTTCTTTGTGCACAGAATTCTAACATACGAAAACTAGAAAGCCCTGCTGAGATGTGGTTAGGAGCAGGTCATGATTTTCATCTCAACAAGTACACCAAACCTTAGCTCCTCTAGGGAGTGGCCCTGGGCAAGAACCTCTACAAACTTGGCCCAGGTTTCCTGTTTATAACCGAATAAAGTGTCTTTTTGCCTAGTTTGCAAAACATGCACAGAACAACCTGCTGCTGATCTTTAACATGCACTTCCCAGTCACACTTCTCACACTGCACAGCTATCTGCTCGTCTGTGGTTATTTGTCAGTGCTATGTGAGTGTAAGGAGGTGGGTACAGAAGAATAGAAGAATTTTTTTTCTTCCCAGAAGTAATGACCCGTGAAAATGCAGAAAGCAAAGCAAAGCATGGGATCACAGCAGCTAAGGCAGCAGAACAGACATTCAGAGCCATGAGACTGCCTCCAAAATTTCACGGAATCACAGAATCATGGAACTGTTGGAGTTGGAAGGGACCTCTAGAGATCATCTAGTCCAACTCCCCTGCCAAAGCAGGATTGCCCAGAGCACGTTACTTAGGACTGCATCCAGGCGGGTCTTGAAAATCTCCAGAGAAGGGGACTCCACGACCTCCCTGGGCAGCCTGTTCCAGGGCTCCGGCACCCTCACCTAAGGAAGTTTCTCCTCATATTTGAATGGAACTTCCTGTGTTCCAGCTTGTGCCCGTTGCCCCTTGTCCTGTTGCTGGGAACCACTGAAAAGAGTCCGGCTCCATCGTCCCTCAAACCGCCCTTTAGGTACTTACAAGCATTAATAAGGTCTCCCCTCAGCCTTCTCTTCTCCAGGCTAAAGAGCCCCAACTCTTTGAGCCTTTCCTCATAAGGGAGAGACTCCAATCCCTTAATCATCTTTGTTGCCCTATGCTCCTTCTTATTTGACCCCTTGCCTTTAAGCACTTGTGCTAAACCCCTGTGAGCATTCAGGGTTTCCTCTGTGTAAGGTCTAGATGCTGTCACGTAACCACAAATCAGACTATGGGACAACCCTCTGAGCTGGGCTTGCAAGGAAGCCCCAGCTGAGGAGGAGATGAACTGGTAAACTCTTCTGTGCCATGTACCTGCAACAAAACTGTCATCTGCTCACACCCAGCACCCATGGATGCTGCCCATGGGAAGACACCAGCTGTGTGCTTTTGAACACCAGCATCATCCATATTTCAGAGCTCCTGCTGGTGAGTCCTGGCCACCTGCAGGTGCCTCCTGGCAGGTGAGACCTGTGTGCCAAGCCATGTGCTGGGGATGAAATGGGAAGCAGATATGACATGCTCGGTACGGCCCCATGCATCAGCACATCCACACCTGCAGGACTACGGCCTTTCTGCTGCTGCTTGATGTCAAATACAGATGTCAGTGGTCAACGACTTAGAGATCAGACTGGCAGGTCAAATCTGGTACCTGGAGCTTGGCAGAAGCCTTGATACAGTCCCATAAATGGACAAGACTCAGGCCAGGTTAGGGGGGAACGTGAGGTGAGTTTTTAAGAGTCCAGCTCAAGATGTATGAGATTTGAGAGGTCTCTCCCTATCCCAGACCAAGGGACAGTCAACAAAAGAGCAAAGGTCTATTTGATCTGCAAAACAACAGGCCTTTTTTGGCTAAATAAATTTCAACAGATCAATAGTAATCCCCTCTCAACTTTATCTTCAAGAGATAAAATTCCATCCTTCAGTTTCCTTCCTTTCTTCTTACCCTCCTCTCCTCCCACCATTAATCTTAACTTGCTGCCTAGCACCTTTAAAGTCTTTCTGCTGGGGCTGTGTGCAGCTAGGAGGTGCATATACGCTGTTACAATGAAGAAATTAAAAAGAATCATAAATGTAGGCTGGTGTATTAAGAGGTGAAATACAAGATATATTCTGTTCATTGCGGAATCCAACTTGGTCCACTCCGCCTGCTTATTCTAGTTAAATGCACATGTCAACATATAAAAAGTTATTTCAGACTGCAGCATTTCATTACCCGAGCCAAGCCAAATGAACACAGGAATAGCAACAGTACACAAGCCAAGGAAAATGAACTTTTTTTTTTCCTCCTACTGTGACATTTTTGGAAGCAGCCAATTATACATTAAAAAAAATCATGAATGAGCAGTGTAATTTTGGAGCCATAACTTAAAGTGAAGTATTCCTTTAAATATGAAATTAATATAATCATGACATTTTAACAGTTTTTCATGGTTCTGCATTCTTCTACGAGGACTCATTCTAAGTAAACTTATATGCTATATAAAAAGACCACAATAATCTTTTCCCACTAGTAAAATTGCTACTCTTATGAGTGTTACATATATAGGGGTTTTTACATACATAAACAGAATGTGGTCACTTGTGGGATCTATAGATTACATTGGGGGCATATTAAGGGAGTAATGCATGCGCCAAATTTGTTGGCGTGTTTTACAGTGTCTAGATTTTTCTATCCTGTGCTATTTTGTACATTTCCTGCCCTGACATAAATGACCTCATTAACAAGAAATTCTAATAAGTATTCATAAGGGTTTTTTTATTTTAAAATCTGAACTTTGCTGGCTACAGCTTACTTCTATTTTGTGACTTCCCTCCATATGTATAGCGTTGGAGGAGAACGAGAGAGGAGGGGAAAAAAAAAAAAAAAAAAGAAACAAAATTCTGCTCACACAGGGGAGTTTTCTACTGAATGACATAACCGTTACTCCCATCAGCCTGAACTACGGTCAGCCTGCCCAACCATCCAGCAAAATTAAGTAAATGCAGAAAAGATATTTTGGGGATTGAAAATTACCTTCCAAATACAAGCAGTTTATTTTTGCCATTCCAAGCCAAAGAAGGAAATCACACAGCAGCATATGGAGCACTCTATTCCCTACGTATTAAGGTTGTGTTAGCTTCATAGCGGTTCCTGTCACCATGCAGTATCATACCCCCCAAGTAGATATGTTTTACTACAGGATCAGAAGCCTATTTTTGCTATCTCAGCTCCAGGTAAAAAACTTCAGTGGGACTCTAGGATGTGACCCACTTGCAGTGATCCCTACAGTGAGTTACCCTGTAGCTGGGGCTGGAAATAAATGTTGTGCTCAACATCAGAAACACTGTTTTGTTTTGTTTTGTTTTTTTTTCCCTCTGGATAGTGAGTTCAGAATGTGCTACAGAAGGAGAGCTGACAGTACCCAGCAAAAGCTCCAGTCAGAAATAATAACAACATTCAGTATTCATAGAGTGCTGAAGGTGATTTTTAGAGTCTAAAAAATGGAGGCAGAAATGCATAAAATGTAAAAGATAGCCAGGGAAAAAAAAAGTCTATATGCAAAAATACTAAATATAAATAAGAAATATATATATGTATTCATATCTGTACAACTGCACACCCAGTTAACATACACATTAACTCCACCAAAAAAATGTTGACTAAGGTACAGTCATGCAAGGCTGCAGGATCAGGCTCAAATGAAATCTGGCCTGAAGCATGATTTGGAGTTCAGGCTCCAAAATTCTCTGAGAAAATCTCATTTGTTTGCAGTTTCTAAACCCAGCAAGAGTGAATCCATGTTTCACCTCCATCCTTCCCTGTTAAAACTACCATTTCCCCTGGACCTCATCTTCCAGCCATCTCCCCAGCCTCGCGGCTGCCTTCCCCGGCACTGCACACACGCTGTTACCCTGGGGCAGTTCCCCACTATACTAATTTAATGACGAGGGTGAATGGACAGGTCAGAGCTAAGGGGGGGCCCAGAAATGCATATCCTCAGGGCATTGGTGTCTTGCCTACCTAGCCATGCATTTCTGAAGATGGATATCCCATTTATATGGTAATCATACTTATAAATTTGGCTTTATGGTGAGCATACTCTTTGGATATGGTCCTTCTGCCCTTCAAAAAATGGTTTCTAAGTGGCTTGCTCTGGACGGATTTCAGGTATGTGTGGTGGTGCTGGGAAAAGGCTGCTGTGCTTCAGTTTCTGGGTACACATCAAGTACCGTCCTCCTTCTATGGTACTACAGGTTTATGAAAGAAAAGCAGAGAAAACAGCTTTAACTTCTGTTTGACAGCAAATACCGAGGCAAACTGAACATCGCCCAAAGACATTAATGCTCTTCGCACGTCACCCACTCAATCTTGCTCGACGTTACAGGTGCAGCCTTTCATAGGCAAGAAGACTTGCTGCTCGTGGCTTTAGAAACTCTCCGGACGCATACAGCCACAAGTTGTGCGAAGCACGTAAAGGCTGCAGCCACCGAGCACCTTAGTTAATAGGCAGCTCATGGGAAGGCAGAGTAGGAAATTTAGAGACGGTTCATGTGTTTTGGGTTGCTGCGAAAGAACATGGGCTTCTGCTGCCTCCTAGGGTATGTCCTCACGGCAATGCCTGCTGCTTGGGAGATACCTGAACTTCCTAAGTGCAGTGCAGCTGGCAATGTACTTACGGTGGCAGAAAGGCCAGGGTGCTCTAGTTTTGAGCATTTACTTGGCATTTCAGCTGGCTTTTCTGCCTCCCCTGAATGGTGTGTAGCAATATATATATATATATCAGTGTCTGCTAGAGCTATTTACAATCAGTACAACTAGACTGTCTTAAAACACCTGACATATTAAATACAGTGTATATTTTATGTTTGTCCTATTTTTCTTTTGAGTTTTGAGGCTTCGGGATTCCTGCTTTTCATGTGTACCTCCACAGTGAAGGCCAGAAAAGAGCAATTTTCATAGAATCATAGAATGGTTAGAGTTGGAAGGGACCTTAAAGATCATCGAGTTCCAACCCCCCTGCCATGGGCAGGGACACCTCCACTAGAGCAGGTTGCTCAAAGCCCCATCCAGCCTGGCCTTGAACACTTCCAGGGATGGGGCATCCACAACTTCCCTGGGCAACCTGTTCCAGTGCCTCACCACCCTCACAGGAAAGAATTTCCTCCTAATATCTAATCTAAATCTCCCCTCTTTCAATTTAAAACCATTACCCCTCGTCCTGTCACTACACTTCCTGACAAAGAGTCCCTCTCCGGCTCTCCTGTAGGCTCCCTTCAGATATTGGAAGGCTGCTGTGAGGTCTCCCCGGAGCCTTCTCTTCTCCAGGCTGAACAACCCCAGCTCTCTCAGCCTGTCTTCATAGGGGAGGTGCTACATCCCTGATCATCTTTGTGGCCCTATTTTAATTTTAAGAATTCTCACATAACTGCCTGAAGATACCAAAGCCTTAAGAAACATGCAAAGTAGGAAGAGATTTGTGATATTATCGCAGAGCTGATGGCCTGTGCTTTCTGCTCCTGAAGAGGCAGGGAAGCTTTATAAGTCAGATCTTGAATCCAGACAGAGATGTGACCAGACATTTAACCTGACCTGGCAGCAGACAGTAAGGCCCTGTACTAGCCCACATTTTAAGTGACACTGTTTTGGCCACTTTCCATACCTGTTAAACTTTACACGCATTGCTGTGTGCTTCACCTCTTGAAAAAAAAACAGTCCTTTTAATGTCAGTTACACCCCCCTATTTTTGCTAGCATTTTTTCAGAAGAGAAAATACAATAGGATTTTCAGTACTTCTAGCTGTCAGGTTTTGAAAACACCAAGCCCCAAGATGCTGCCATGTTCTACATGTGCACTTTAACTGTGGGCTGCAGGTCTCAGAAACAAACACAGACCTGCCAATTTGGTACTTAACGATGCCCCTTAAACATGGGCAAACCCTGCCAGCACATTTTTAGTCATTATTTCTTCATCTACATGTGACACGATACAACTAGAGAATTGTGTTAGACCCACAGTAGAGATGGTGGTGTGCTGCGGTGACTGCACAACCTCCTGAGGTCCCCTCCAAGCTGAATTATCCTGTGATCCCAAGATATTTTATGGCACCACAGCCACAGAATCGAAAACACTGGCCATGGCCTGATGCGACAGCAGACAGTTTACCTTGCGGGCAGACACAGGCATTTTAAGTTCAAAGAAAGATTAAAGGACAGATGTTTAGGATCGCTCAGTCCACACAGGAGGACATTGGACACTTAAGAAAGCAGTATTTGAGACTGTGAGGAATGCCTCTAGATGCTGAGTGATATACTTCTAGATAAGGTATTTATACGTCTCTCTGTACGATAATATCTGAGTACCATATAGTAACTGAAGTAGTGAAGTATTGTTTTATAGAGGGGGAGACTACATCTTGTTTGCATTTGCGCTGAGGTTCTCTGGCAGAGCATCCTGGGTTTCTGAAGCCGGAGCTCAGAGCGGGGGCCAACAGACCGTGCTTCCTTTCTTTCAGCCTATTCAGAGTCATAGCTGTCCCACACAAAGCCATTTTAACCTGCAGAAAAATACTTGCTGATAATGAAAAAAGCACAGTTCTTCAATGACAAGACCATGAATAAATCCCTAGATAAGCTGCTTAGTGATTTAGTATTACTTAATTGTATTCTGACGTTGCATAAAAACGCAATTGAGGATCGAGCTTGTAATAAACTAAGCACTGTACCCGCATGATCAGAAGAGATTTGGGGTACTCCACACCACCTCACCTCTTCAGACTCAGAACCCAGTCCCCTTCCCCTGGTCTCAAAGGACAGCAGTGTGCAACAGGCTCATTGACTACCATGCGCTTGACTAAAACATGCCTAGGGCACAGCACTGAAATCACAACCAAACTTCTGAACAAGAAAAATATGAATATAATTTATCAACAGTATTTACTAGTAGGAAAAATAATTACATTGTAGAAGTGAGTATGCATTACTGATCTGCTCACTATTTTCCTGCTACATAAAATTTAGAGTTATGTGTTGCAAATAACAATCTGGTGGTAAAAATAGGGAGAAAGGAGCTTTCTCAATTTCTTGACATTTTATGTCTTTCTCCGTTACCTCATAAGCCATTATATGAAGTCCTTTAAATGAATTTACTGTCGAGTGAAAATTTTCTTCCCTAGATACAGCCAACATGTCAGGGCAGGTTGCCACAATTCTCCAGTGTAACTTGGTGGTTTTTTTCACTTTCATTTTCATTTTGTTTTTGTTTTGGTTTGGTTTTCTTTTTTCTTTTACAGAGCTGTGCCATCCTCCAACTTGCCTTTTACAAGAGTATTCTTCATACTGCTTATTATATATAATCCACTGCAAACACGCAGACACTAGGCTATAGCCATTTAGACTCAATCTATTCTTCTAGTCCATGCCTTAGCATCCGTACTGGCCATCAGCAGCAACAGAATAGCTCCAGGACTAAACAGACGCTTGCTCTGACTTGGTGTCACGGTTCTTGCATGAAACATAAATCCAGCTGCTAGTCCGGTAACCATTTGAATCATATAAACCTGGTTTTTTCCAGTGTACTTCCCCTGATTAAGAGGAATTAGAGTTCAATATTACACGGCATTCAAATAATAATAAAACTTCCCTTTAAATTACTGATCTGAAAGATGTGGTAGGTGAAATAACCACTGTAATTCTGAAGTAAGGAGTACTAGAGGAAAACTACTCTTTTTCCTTTAGAAAAATTTCTGTGTTCTCTGTGAATTCTCCATGATGCTGGAATGTTTTCATTCAGAAACAGAACGAAATAGTAACAATTTTAAACAAATTAATTAGAAAGAAATCGGTTCAACTGAAATGCTCAGAGAAATCAGAGTATTTCACCCCAATTCTGATTTTCAGAAAGTCTCTCTGAAGTGGAAAATTGGAAATACTTTCTTTCAGTATATGATTCAAAATACAGTTCCATAGGATGTGGCACCTTTTCAAAAAATGTTCCATTGGAAGAAAATTGTCATTTTCAGATGGATAAAAATTCTAAAGGAAAATTCTCTATTTGTCGGGCAGCAGTTGTGGCATACACCCATAACCAGCTAAGAACAGCTACAAAACCTATTTTTGAAAATAGCTTTCTAAATTAAATTGTTTAACATAGCAACATTGGGAGGTCATAAAAAATGATAAAATGAAATTTATTACCACCAGAAAATAATAATTTTTGAAAAGCTGTTCATAAGAAAAGACAGGTTTAATGACTTTATAATTTTTTTTTTATTTTTTTTTAATATGGACAGGATAGAAGAATTGTTGAAATACTCCATTTTCATATTTCTAAATAAAGGCATTTTGTTTGGGGGACCAGGATGACTGATCATTTCAAACTTAATGTTAATTTAGAATAACTTAAAAAAAAATTACAAAAGGTAGAAGCAAAATACTTGTAGCCAATCTGATTTCTGTTATCCTTTGGAAGTTCAGGTCAAAGCTCTTTGTAGGAGAATTTGATATTTTATTTAAAAAAAAAAAAAAAGTCTGATCTCCAAAATTCTCTTAGGGTAAAAATATATTTTTTCTTCCAGCAACAGTAAATAAATTGTGTCGTTGCTTCATAAGCAACAGAACCAACATGCTTTGTTTCCTATACATTTGTGGCCCGACTCTCTGGCACCTGAGCAGAGCCACACTCACACTGTAGTCTTTCCTTCTGGGAGCAGGGGATTAACAGAGTGTCTGTCTTCTACCCAGACACTTATTTTCTCTAAAACTTACAGGAAATAACATCTCTAAGCTCATGACCCCTTTCTCAATTTCAGTTCAAACCTGTTGCGATGCTTAAAAGGTTTTGGTGGAGAACAGGAAGAGGCTTGCTTGACCACAGTCTTTTTGGTCAACACTCCTATTTCCAGGACCTTTCCCCTGCAGGTTAAACAGCCCAAGAGCATCAATATGGATTAGATTTCCATCATCGTAACAGCCCGTGAAAGATTCCCTTCCCCAAAGACTCTGTTATTTACCCGTGGCCCCAAAACACTTTACTGTTTTCTATCTTCCTCGGTGTTCACAGTTAATCTGTGTGCTCTCCTCAAGGAGCATTAGTGTAGAGTTGTACATCTTCTTGGTTCTTGTTAAATGTAAGGTAGCTGCAAATTGATTTCAGGCTGCTACGCTGTGAGCCCCTGCCTCCCCCCACCCCAGCATGCTCCAAGGTGTCGCGGGCAGCGCTTCCTGGGTGGTTTTGGTTCCACCAGAACAGTTTCAGCCAAGAGAGCAGAAAAGCAACTAGATTGCACCAATTGCCTAATCACAGCAATCCTTGAGACGGCTATAAATGAGACCAAACTATCCAAGCTGGATCCTAATCAACAGTCAGTGCAGTCACTGGGGAGCAGACACTGCCATCTGCACGCTCATTTATTGGGCTTTGGAATTATTTAACATTTGATTTATGGTGGTGAATTGTGTCCTGGCAAATGTTCACTATGCAAAACCCTTTGCTCCCTCACCCATTAAAAATCAGGGCCTGATCCATGTGAAAGCCTCCTGCTGAGTTCACTATTTTTTGGATCAGGCCTTTGGGTCTCAAGACTGGCAGAAAATGTTCCATTTCTGTCCAATTTTCTTGCTCAAATTCAGAAGAAGCTCAAGTGTTTTCCATCAACATTGTTATATTTACTTTTGGGAGAATCTTCACAGTGGGTCAGGTTACTGTGATATAGAAAGGATGACCCACATCGACACACAAATTTTCCAAAAAATCCCAGCCTGAGGCAGACATCTGCCTTGGAAAATTTCAGCCCAGATGGCTAAAGTTTGGCAAAGATGTAAGCAACTGAAAATAGTTTTATAACGGAAAGTGGTGTACAGTCTTAATAGGAGGGTGCTACCAAGTACCATACATGATAAGGCTCCATAACAAGAACCATAAGGGAAGAATTCAGGCAGGATTTTTTCAGATATGCTTCAGAATATATGATCTAACTCTTCATTCCTTTGGCCTGATAGGCGTAGCAGAGTTAGCTCTTATTTTTTGTCTGGCCCTTCAGACATTACCATCACAATGGTAGTGAAGGCAGCTCAAAACCAGCCTTTCCCACTCAACCTTATTAAACAAGGTTTATCTGAGAAGCATAAAATCACCCCGGATAGTCAAAAGAAGTCCAGGCTGCAACAGTTCCTCTCCGCATTGAGAAGTCAGCTAGCAAAGTAGAAAACCCGTGTAGCTGAGATCTAAGCTGTTAAATCAGCATTACTTGGTTTTCAGATTAAAAATCTGTCTTGATGTTTCAGTACAAGAATGCATGCAGAACTTCAGTTCTACGGTACCTTAAATCCCCGGCGTAACACAAAGATTCACGTAGAAATAATAGATGAAAAACAGGATTTCACTCTGATTAATTCTGAACTTTTTGAGTCCCTAGTTCTGCTGTCACCTCATCTCTGTCAATTCACTCCTATTGAGCAGGATGTGATGACGTGAGCTGGAATCTTGTTTAAAGCCATGTAAGAAACTTGCTGCACTTTGCACCTGCGTAAATCCTGAGTAACTCCACTGGCATAAATGAAAGCACAATTTGGCTTGAAGTATCAGGCATATTTAGTTTTTTTTAAATTAGGCAATACCTTAAAAATAAAAATCTAATGACCTCATGGGTATGATGCAGAATCAATGGATTTGTGCTGGACTGCTATGGAGTAAGTGAAACCAGGCAAACCGGGCTTTGACTGTGTTTACTGGCATCCCATTCCAAATACGCATTCATAGCATCTCTTCCTGTCTGTCTCCTTGAACTGAACTGAATTTCACTGAATTTTTAGAGTTGGAAGGGACCATAAAGATCACCTAGTCCAAACGTGGCATGCTCCAAGAACACGTCCAACAGGCAATGTACCTTCTTCACAAGATATACTGTTATTTGCAAGTAGCATTATCCATGTTAATTATTGACGTTTGTCTTGAGAAGATATACTCCAAAAATCGGCAGTGTTCATGAGCGCTAGCAAAGCCTGGAGGGTCAAGATAAAATGTATTTTCTACTTACAAGAAGGAATGGCAGCGTATCTCTGATAACTACTTTTAAGAATTGTTTCAGTAGCTAAGGAAATCCACATAATGCCCATTTGCAAAAAGCCTTCTGAAAAGTTTTATATTATGGAATGACTCAACCTTTCAGGAGCTGGGGGCAAACAACCCACAAACACCTTAGCTTCAAAATATGGTTTTGTTAACAAATGCATTTGTTGGGTTTATTTCAGGCATATTCTTGAAACCTCAAAAATGTAGCACGCTCATTTTGCAACTGACTCATTGTGTACCAATTTTCAGCTTTTTCCCTTTTTTTTTTTTTTTTTAATGTAGTTCAGTTATGCTCATCACTTCACCCACAAATTAGGGGTTTATAATGGAAATTCTGACAGGGCCTTCACTATGGTGGTGCTTGCAGGCACTGTCATGATAAATAATTTACTATTTAATGGTTCCTGATGTAATCACAGCAGGAGTCAGATTCACTAACATCCATCCCTCCATTGTTACCGAGGAGGAATAAGATGGTAGGGAAACACCACTCTTCTCTGAGCCCATCTTTTTAGCTTCCAACTTTAAAACGAGTGTTTAAATTGGTAAAGAGAGAGTTTACCACCACAATCCAACCTCTACATTTGTTTATATTGGATGACATTTTTGTTCTGGCTCACATTACTCAGATGGATAAAGCTCAGAAGGGTTCTGCTTTACTGCCCTGTTTTCCCTTAGCGTTTCTGCATTTTTTAAATGCTACCAAATGGCTGCTTTTGGCTCCCAGCATTATCACATGTTGTCTATAAGTATGGAAATAGTTATGGTAATATGGATGTAAATCATAACTGTAAATACCACATAAAGAAGACTGCCATATAATTATAAAAATACCTAATAGATTTCTTTTTCAAAGACAATACAGCTGTCCCTTCTAACTTTTCATTTGTAGATTCTTTTCTCTCCTGTTTTTATTTATAGGTTGCCGTGCAGTTTGACATAGCACACCATGATTTTTGTTTCTAATTTTGAAAAGAAAAGAAAAAGAAAGAACACTCATTTCATCATAAAGAAGCATTAGTTAACAATTTTGAAAAGAAACTAACGCCAGCTCTAGAACATCATCTTGGAACCAATCTCCCTCTTAATACATTTCAAAAGAATCTGTCAATGGCTACATACCGCAATTTAAAATTAAACCCTGCCATCGAACTCAAGAAAGGGTCAGCCAAATGGCACACATCACGTGTTGGGAAAGAAGCCCCATTCTTTCTCTAAACATCTCAGCGTTTTTATGAAAAGAACCACAATAGGTTATTACGCTGACCACAACAAAATTAGTTTTTTTATACCCCACTCAGGGAAAAACAGGTTGAAAAGTGTTATGGGTAAACTTACACTATGCAACATGCCATGTTAATGAAAGGACTGAAGCCTTACACGGCACTAACGTTGCCAAAAAAGGTTTTACACGTTGTCTGGAAACTGCCACCATGAATTTTATCCTTTTCCAGTCAGCTTTGCAACGCTTTAAAAGCAAAGTTACACAAGCGTATTTCAGCTCTGCTTTACGCTGGACTCGCATGGTGCTTCAACCGACACAAACTTGTTCTTACCTCTTCCCTGTTACCTTAAACTTCCACGCGGAGCCTGGATGGTCACAAAAGAGAGGCTGCCGACAACGCTGCTCATGCCACTTGAATGGAAGGCTGTTATCTCTGCATCTTTGAAACATTTTTGCCTCGAAGCTTTTATCTATCACTAAGCAACCACTTCAGAAATCTGTGCCTATGCCCTTCTAGACAGCAAATCCCCCATTTTAACTCAAATAGTAGCAAATCTCTAAAGGGAATGAAGTTCGTCTTAACCATCAGAAATATACACTTCTCTCTCTCCCTCTCTCTCTCTCAAAATTTATAAAAAGAGTAATTATGGCTTTATGTAGAACAACACACAGCTCTGAATGGGTGAATTACATTCCGATTCCCTTTCAGAGAAACAACTAAAACAAATGAACTGGAAAATGCTGGTGGGAAAGATCAGTCTGGGCTAAGGGTGCACTAATAGCTTATCGATACAGATTTTTAAGCAGATGAAACATTCAAATCCACACTGCATTTTTTATCTACACCAACTGGCCTTTGTCCAAAAACGTGTCATTTTATCAGATGTGTCACTCGGTTGGGAGGTTGCCATGACTATACTGGGTGACTGAATGTTAAAATAATTTCTCCAGGGGACAGAGGCTGATCCCAAAGGTTTTCTAGTTCCAAGGGGGAGATCATTTTTCACCACCAGCTGGAGCCTGATGTCAGACATGCCCTTGCTTCATTTATTCTCCTCAGAGGTTGAAACCCAGCTTGTCCTTCCTGACTCCAATATTGTTTCACATTTGGGCACAGAGTAGCTACTACACAGTGAACTATTAAAGCAGGAGAACCCATGAGACATGGGAAAATAGTTTAGGGGAAGCGGTTTGACAGCAGGATGCGGCCGTTTCTATTGTCCTATTAAAATAGAGATATCTGGGAAGCTTAACTTTGTTTTCACTATGTAAACATATGTATTTTAGTGTAATGTGCCAAAAAGATGCAAATAATAAAAAAACAAACCCACACCACCAAACCCCCAAACAAACAAACACAACAAATGTTTGACCTTTTTGTGTACTGTGTCTACTTTCTTGGCAGGAATATAAGAATGAAGCCCTGTACACCTAAAAGAAGTCTAATTTGTACCGACAGAACAAATGCCCTGGGATCCATTAGACTCTGGCTTTTTATTTTACATTTGATCTGAGAACAAAAAGGAAGTGCAATGACTGAATCTCTTTATAGAGTCATCTTATGAAAATATCTTGACATATTTTTATTCCCTTCTATTTGTTTTCTCCAGAACAATAAGTAGAGAGATAGAAATCACCAGTTCCCATCCAACATGCGGTCAGTTAAAGCACTACAGTTTAATTCTTCAAACAAAATAGCAGCTAGGTCTTGCCCACGCTAATGGTTTGAGCTCACGACAACTATATTTAGATCACGCTTAAATGATGTTGATGGCTATACCAGTGGCTTTTCAGACTTTTTTTAAACTTTTTAAACTTTGACTGTTGTTCTGAGAACATTGTTGTGAATCCCTGCTACAGACTGGTTACCACATGCTTACAATAGACATTTAACACGAGAAAGCGAAACCATGTTGCTTCATCATCTCTAAGCATTTACATCGAGGCAGTATTGATGAAAATTATAACCTTTCTGAACCAGCTAGAATTTGGTTTTATAACAGGTTTAAGCTGTAAAGATCATTCACTGCAGCATTTTCTGTGCACACTGGCATCTCCTGTAATGTTCCTCTTCTTAGACTAGGCTATTTCTGCAGTACTCTAGTTAAGGCTTTGAAATAAAAAGTTATCAAATCCACACCATATTGTGCTAAAGCTGGACCAATGCCAGACACATTAATAACTTTCTGACCTCTCTTCTTCATAAATATGGAGCAGTCAGGAGACCATGAACAACTGCTTCCGGAAGTATTTACAATTCTAGCAATATTTCTCACACAAAGTAATCTAACTGTTATCCCAGATACCTTTATTGCTAAATTTTTAAATCTGTATTGTGAGTTTCTCTATATATGTATATTTAAGAAATCTGAATGAACTAGTGGTATGAATTTACAGAATATACAGAGACTAGAGAGCAATGTATCTCTTTTGAAGTGAATTAAGCTAATCTGAACGAAAGCCATTTTCACTTTGAATGAGAGTGAAAGAACCACAAGGGACCAATCCATTTTAAAAGTTAACTCAGATAATTTGCCTTTATCTGTGAAGCTGATTCTCTGATGCTGTCCGAGAAAGCTAAAAGTCAAAGAAAATCTGTCCTTTGACATCACAGCATCACGTATTTCCAATGTTCTCCTCGCAATGATCATTAGCTATTAGGCAATAATGGGAGGAATTGTATTTGTTTAATTTTAATTTCTGATTTTTGGCAAGATGCACAATTCTTTTTAGGAATAATGGAAGATTTCTTTCCCCTTTCCTTCTCGCCTCACTTCCCAAGAAAAAAGTGAAAAGAAAATTTGCATGAGAAATTTGAGTAAGACAGGGATACAAATAGGCAATGGATATGTTAAATTCAAATCGACTTTTGTCTCAGTTGTTACATCATACTATATACCAAAGCTACTGCAATGCTACTGTCCACAGAAAGCATTGTTCAAGGGACACCAGATTTTAGGGGGAGGTAAGAGAGCTGACCAGAAAACTATAAGAGAAATAGATTCCTAGTTTTAAGCAAACTTGTACTTTCATTATCACTTGAGTGGGAAAAGCTCTTGAGGATGTTTGGAATAGATCTAAAACAATAGAGCCTTACTGAGCTTTGGCCTTTAGGCATACTTCTAAGTAACTCTAATTAATAACAAAGATGAACATATTCTTGGCGAGAAGACAGAAGGGGAGGGGCAGAATTGATGCAAAGATAACTGCACAGGAAAAAAAATGCAGTAAGCATTAAAGAACCTCGAGATTATTGACTGAGATATCAACTGTTGCTCTTTACAAAGGCTCCTGACACTAGCTTTTCTGCTTAACTCGCTAATTCTGGTATGACAAACACCTTGTCAGTTCACAGCACTTATCTGCAAGATGTGTGATTTGGCTTCCACATGAAAGCAGTACCTTTTAAAATCAAGAACCTAATCTGTATGGCAGGTAAATGGTTAATGCTGAACAACACGCACACGATACTTCATCAACTCCCTTACAAAAATTAGGATATTATTCTTTATTATGGTGCCCTGTAATTCTAAAGTAAATCATGCCAAGATACTATCTTGTATGTCTGTAGATCAGATATCATTACTCAGGAAAAAAAAAAGCTTTCATGCACTTACCTTATCCTCTAGCCGGATCAGTCTGGCTCCTACAGTATAGTATCCTTTGTCTACCCCTTTTTCTAAATAAAAAAGAATAAAAATGGGACATTCATTCGGCGGAGAATAAACTCAGACTAAGAATTATATCAATGGTATTTAAAGCAAAAAAAAAAAAAAGAAGCTGATAAAATGTTAGCGCAGAATAAGCAACATGAACATAACAAGAAAGAATTTCTTCATAGTGGACAGGAGTGAAAAAGGGTAGCTGGAGAGAAGGGAGTTAGTTTGTCTAACTGACAAGACTAAGTTAGCCTAAAAGGCAACCCGGACCTTGGTGGTGGTAGTCTGTGGACATGAAGGACTCCAGAGCGTCTGAGGAAACTTGATTCCTTGTTTAATTATCTCAATTAACTGCATGTAGTTAGACGGAATAGGCATGTTCTTTAGGTGCACTCCCATTTTGAATATCATTGACATGAGCCATGTACAACTTTCTATACATAATGAAATCAGAATAGTTTTCAACTGAGGTTGTAGATGTAGGAGGCAGCCCTGCCCAGGGTTTCACGGGCTGGAGTGGCACTGGAGGGAGGCCTATCTCCTCTCTGCAAATGAGTGACCTCGGGAAAAGCCCTTGCATCTCCAACCTCATTTTCCCTCCTAGCCTTCATAAGACCTGGTTATTTAAGCCCCGTTCCGCAATTTGTTTCACTCACACACTACAAATAGTGGGGTTGGGAGCCAAGATTGGAAACTGTGTAAAGTGGGGTCTATTCTTTGTGTTTACACCGCTAATTGCAAAGGAACGCCATAGTTTGGGGGTGTTATTTCACAGGAAATGAAGCACAAAAACATATATTCTGAGCTGGGAGAAAATATCCACAAGAAAAAACAAACAATCCCCAATACTAAAGTAACTTAGAAGCCTATGCCAATGGAAGTTGGACATATTTTTCTCTACTAAACTATTTTTCCAATACTGGGCTGGAGCAAATACTCCTTGTTTGTTCCATAAATTATTCCACTTTTATGGGGGGTTAAGCTTTGGTTTTTAAAGCTATTTAAGTCCATTTTGCTTAGAGCGTGAGCACAATGTGAAGGGCTTACTGGAAGGCAGACTGAGATGTGGATTTACAGTGCCTCAGTGTCCACTGTAACTACCTGTATGTGTGCTCATTCTGCAGGGAACTCACATTCTTGCATGTCTCCGTGAATGGTACTTGCTTTACCATTACCATTAGCAGCGCATACGTCTGCTGATACTGATGTGTTTCGTGATACGTTTGCACCGAAGTTCATCCAAAGGTAACTCGTACCGTATGCTCCACAAACTTAGAGGAAGCCTTTAGTGAAAAGCAACGCTGGCAAGAACACACTTTTTGCTTTCCTTCTCCTCTACAGACCACTTAGTGTATTAAAAAGGTCATGGACCCTTGACAGCTCCAAGCAGGCATTAGAAAGGAGAAACGCTTCATCAGAGAACCGGGAGGAGTAAATACCGTACGGAGAGAAAATTCAAAGATTGTTCAAGGACACTGTGTTGGGATAGAAAATAAATGACACGGCTTGGCTCATACATGTGTACTGATTATGATTCATTAGTTCACAACCACAGGAACCTCTTAAAATATAAGTGGCTGAAGCTCAAGATTATCTATGTATTAATCTCTGCCTAAAATGAAATAATTGACTTTGCAGTCTACTTTCTAGTAAGTAAAGCTGTAGACACTTATCTTTCAAACTACATACCAGAAAAAACATGCCTTTAAGGATTTCTAAAATGGGATGTGATTTGAACAGCAGTGGGTAGGTAGTGTTTTTATTTATGTCTGAAACCAAAAAGCCCCCCAAACCTGAGGAAATATTCCAATAAGGGTTTTTTTTTTTTGTTTGTTTTTAAGAAAGAATAATTTCCTCACCAGCTCTAATTACATCCTTCATATAATCACCAAGACATCCCAAAACAACCAAACCACATTAATAATGTTTCCTATTTTAGTTACTCTCCAATGTGGTGTGGAACAGAAAACAAGAAAATAGGAAGCAGATAATCAGTAAGAAGCTATTTTGTGGCATGTGGCACTCCTATCAGATGAACTGAAAAGAATGATATACATGCACATAGCCGTGTCATGTCCACCCCTTTATTGGCATGCAGCTTGTGTATATCACAAAAGGCTTTGGTCTTTCCCATTTCTTATTAGCCTCCATTTAAATAAGCATTCAGCTCTAATTTACAAGCATTTTGCTCCAATAAAGACCATCTTTAAAGGTAAATGGGGTGTGTATACAATGCGCAGAGCATTGTGGTAAGAAGGGTGGGAAGAAGTTCAGATAACATTGCTGTAGTACATTTGATTTCTATCTCATGTTTATGCTTTCTCTCTCGAGCCTTTCCAAGATATATGATTTTAGACCTCCTACGTGAGATTATTTGCTTTTACGCAGTTGAAAAGATTGCATGGCTAACTATAAATCTGAAATGCCTTAATTTTTACATTCTTTGCTTTGTAACAAAAAATAACTTTCTTTTAGTATTCATTTTTGTCTGTTCTTTATGTTGGTCCGCAATAAAACAGATAAACCAGCTAAGCAATCCAGTAACTGCGCATACATACGTGAAAGGCATAGACAAAAAGGAAACATGCATGATCATCATGAAAGGAGGCACAATTATTTATAACTGGATGAAAATATATATGGAAAAATCTTAGCTCAGAAGAAAAAAGATTATCTTGAAACAAGCTTGTATCACATGGTTGATACGATACAAACCCACCATTTTATATACTTAGACTTGAATCAGATAAAATATTAGTATATAAGCAATAGGCATTATACTTCAGGAGACTGAATGGTTCTTGGGTCAGCTAGTCCATATCTCATCTTCATCAATAAGTAAATTTCTTCCCTGAAAATCTTTCCCTTCCTGAGTATACATCCCATAGTACTTTCAAAACAACATGAGCCTGTACTTATTTTCTAGTATTTTCACAAAGGTGGCACATCTCTTTTTCTAGTGAACAACAAGAGATGCCTCTCGTAAAAAAATATTAGATTTTTTTTTGTATTCCCCACACCAGGTGAGAAAACAAGAAAGGCCATCCCCGACTGTTTCCTCAAGTGGAAGCACATGATATAAAAGATCTTTTACTCGCTATTCAAGTTTGTTTTCCTTTGAAAAACCCCAGAAATTATAACCTGAAATAAATATGAGGAAACCAGCAGATCAAATGAGGGACAGCAACACAATCTTACTTTTTTACTCGGTGTTCTCCATCTCATCAGAATACATCAAACTTTCAAGAAAACAGATTTTTTTCTTTGGTTAGAAAAAATACTTATGGGGACCATTAGGACAGTGGAAGAATTGCAACCAGACGGTCTGAAAATGATAAAAGCTGGAAGTGGTCTACTCTACTTCTACAGAGTAAGAGACCTTCTTTCATTTTTGCTTTTATGGTGTATACAGCTAGAAGTAAGCTAACTCAAATTTATTTTAAAATTTATCTAAAAGCCATTAATTTTTTTAAGCAGAAAAGGAGGAATTTGAGCACTGTGACAGTGAGGATACTCCAGATTGCTAAAGACCTCACAAACCTTTGGCAAATTATATCAAGTTCAGTACTGAGACTACAGAAGGCAGGACAGTGCAAGAGATTCCAGTACCTTCTTTTGTCTAACTCAATGCAACTACAACCTTCGGATCCCCACTTGTTTCAGTTCTGTAAAAGCTCTATGTAGGAAAAACTGCAACGAGCTTATGGTAGGATCTAGATTCTTATGTTTATAAACCAGGTGTGCTTCTGAAAACCAAGTCAGGATTTCCCTTTTAAATCTAGGATCCATAAAGTAGCAAATAGCAATGTTGCCCTAGGCATCATGACTTTGACTTGAGTCTCTTTATTTGTCAGCTAGAGCCTTTTACGACTGAAAGGCAGAAGAAAATAAAAATAGGTAAGACATAGCCCTAGATCAGGCGCTTCTGATTTCTCTTGGACAGCCTAAAGAAAATAAAAAAGGTAAACTACCAAAATATTGTAGTTTAGAAGGCCATACTGCAACACAGAAAACTTTGTGACAAAGCTAACTGTTCCATGGTGAAGGTTCAACAGCATACACTGAAAGTAGAAAGTTGAAGCTTTTTCAAGTTGCAAATATCTATCTGCAGTGAGTAACTTGCCAGGTTAAAGATGCGCGACCAGCTTTCAACAAATAAAACAGCCCTAAACAAAAGGTCTGCATGCCTACCTGTTTCATTTATCCAGCCTCTGAGATGGCACAATTTCCTCAAGAGGCTCATAAGGAACAATACAATCAATTTATTAGAGAGAATCCATATACGCTGCATATGGTATGAACTAAATCACATCTGCCCTTCCTCCAGAACGTGCTGACGGCAGGATTTAGACACACAATCATTATACTATTTATAAAACAATTAATATACAAAATTCAAAATGAAATGCAAGCTTCTCTATTAGTTTTTTATTAAGAATGGAATTCAACAGTTTGGAGGACCTGGACGAAAAGTAAATCAGCTGCAGGTTCCACGCCCTCAAAGTAGGATACATGTGATATTTCTCTTTGCATCAAGGTAGATCAAACCCAGAAATGAAATTAACTTCTAGAGAGAAGATTGTGAACACCTGACAGCTACATAAAATGTCCTAAGTGGTTTTATTTTTGACCACGTTCCCATGGATTTTGTCTCCAGGAGGAGTGGAATAAATCAGTTCCGCAGAAATACAGGTATCTCTCATTTCAAATATTAATTGACTTAAAAAGTTAAAAATTAAACTAAATATATTTATTATGCTTTAAAAGATATTGTGACCCAATTTCTTCTTAACAGCTGTGAAGGAAATAGCATCAGAAAGTTTAGGCGGCATTTAATGGGAAAAAAAAAAGCAAACAATGGAACTGTCAAAATTTTACAAGAAAGCCTTTTTCTCCAGGGATTCCCACCTGGTTATGCAGACCCAAGAGGTTCAGATGAACTGCAGATAAACATGAGCCTCTTGCATACTTTTCTGAACCCAAACACTGGATCTTTTGTTTTACCTTGGCACTATTCTTCACCTTTGCCCCTAAAAAGCTATAGTAAGCCTCAAAAATTGCATTCAAAAGCAATTAATTCCATCATATGTAGTCAAGGTCAAGTATTACACTCTTCTTATTTGTATCATTACATAAGTGTCTGCTTTGTTAATTCATTAAATTTTATTAACATGTGCTTTGCCCCTATATCAACACTTTCATTTATTAAGGGGTTTGTTTACTACTACAGGGATCTTTGTTTCATCTTACAAAATTGCATTACCTGGAGCACTGAGATGGGTTTTCAATGAAACTAAGACAGTCTTCTGGATATACTCATAAAAATGGGATTCAAGTCTTTGGAAAATATATTCATGATCTTAATGTTTTTAAACCCATTCCTGAAACTAGGAGTTTCAAGGAAAGATAGTAGATGCCAAGACCAAAGCAGGCGGAAAGGGAGGATTCCTCACAGTATGTGTATGTGAAACTTAAATAATGAAAATTCTTGCCACGAAATATCGCAGATGTTAAAAGCATACAGGGGAAACTCGGCAAGCTGGTTGAGGACAAACCAGTTAGGACTACTAAATACACAGAAACCATGTCAGGAAGTCTCTGATCTGCAAATGGCTGAAAGCTTACAGGAAGGGTAAAGGCTTATGCGTGCCCCGTTTTTATACATTTCCCAAAGCACCTTGCTTTTGGCTCCGTCGGAGTCAGGACTGGTTTGACCCAGCATGGCTTTTATTCTTTTCTTGTATCCTTATCTTGTTTTAACACAGCCTTTGGTGCTTTTATCTTTGAGAAAATAACATGAAAAAGAAAAACAGTAATTGCTTCCAGTGAATTCAGATTCTGGATCTTTTATTACCTCATTCACTTTTGAAAGGTAATAATACTATAGACACACTGCAATTACTTCATATAGTATTATCAAAGTTGACAACAGGGTTTCAGTAACAGCCTGATCCAAAATCCACTGAGGTCACTGGAAAGACTCCCATTCATTTCAACAGGCCTGGAATCAGACCTTAAGATTCTTTGAATGGAAGTATAATAAAACATGGGAAAAAAGGGAGCTGGAAAGGAAAATTCTTCTCATGTTTTTCTCCTTGGTGGTTTAATTCTCTTTGCGTTGTTATTTCTCCTTTGCTTGCCATCAATACAAAAATAATACAATCTGGAGGAAACACCCATATTGTTTACAAATGAGGCTTTTAGCAATGCCTTTGAACTGGAAAAACACATCATATTGAAAATGCATTTCCAGTGTAGAATAAGCCATCCATTCTGAGGAAAACTCAGGAAGAAGTCTATTTTCCAGAGGAGGAGAACAGGGCAAGAGTCTGTTTCCATCCAAAGCAGACCAATACTATAACCACTCATCACTGTTCATCACTTGATTATTGGTGGGTTGGATAATACTGGGACTAATCATAAACTAACTCTAGTTTTATTTCTGCAGACCATTTATCTGTAATCACTTCTAAAATTCTGGATTTGTGGAGGTTTTAGATAAAATAACTACTAGATCTAATAACTTTTGGTTTTGGTCTTGCAAATCCATAACTGAGCTTACCAGGTTCTGCATCCCTAATGACGATTTTACCTTTCCCAGTCAGTATTTATTCAGTCCATTTGAGGGCAGAGTCATAGGTCTTTGCAAAAGGTAAGACTTTGTAGAATTGGCACGCTGTGGAGGCAGACATCATTCTTAGCAGGGCCACCACGCTTTTGCATGTAGGGAGTTGTCTCAAAGCAGCTACTTAGCAGTAATGTTGCAAGTAAAGACTAACAGGGGAAGCTAGCTGCATGTACATGGATGTCATAATCTTCTCCAGAACACAGATTACAGTTTTCTCAAATATCTCTGAAGTGCTGTGAAGCTCTCCACGGTAACACTGTCCGTCATGAATTCTGAAGATGAGCCTAACACACCTCACCTCTGGAAGAGAGTGGGAGGGTTTTTTTTCCATGTATTAAGTCAAAGCAAGAATTTTTGATACAAAATGATAATGACTGATCAAAAATGTGGAGATTTTGACTTAAACTTTTTTTTTTCCCCTCCCCTTAATCATCTGGGGCTGTATTTGCAGGCTAGCTCTCCACGATGTGGCTGGTACAGCAAGTTGCTGTATAACCTCATGCCTTCAGTAGTTCATTCACATTTCTTCTGTTGTCCAGTGTTCTAGTCTAGACTAGAAAGGAGTTGCCCAGCACTGAATCAATCACGGACACAACCTCATGGCTCTTCCTCAGTACTTTAGACTCTTTTCAGCACTCAAACTCTTTGAACACTTGTTTAAATCCACAGACCCACCTAAGATCCTCCCAGTGGTTGCTACGATCCTTTTGACCCAAGATTTGGTGAGACTAAACATTCTGAACATCTTCAGCTTCCCAAGCTGCTCAGAACATTACTTCACAATTAGCTTTTTTGCAGCCAACACTTTTAATTATTCCTCACCTCTGAAAAAAGAAGCTGTTTCATAAAAAGTGCATCTAACATTAGTCTTTTTGAGCAGAAATTGTAGCTCTAATTTGGTAATGTTACCTTTGTAATAAAATAATACATTCTTTGAGGTTAGCAAAGTTTTTCCATAAATTTAGCTTGCACATTGTGGAATGAATTCTGGAGCATAAATATTTATAGATGTATTTAAACTGACAGATTATTTTGCTGTGGTCCAAAACCAGCTCAGCTACAGGGAAAGAGGATTGTACTACTGAGTCTTCTGCAGCAATCAGATGCTAAAATATGTTTTGAGAGAGGCTCTTCATTCTGATAGTTTAAACCATTTTAACCACTGATAATATGACATTTTTAAAGGCGCTGAAATAATTTTGGCACCCTCAATTACCCTTACACGCAGGATTGCTCAAAGTCACTTGGAGATATGGGACTTCAGTTCCTAAGTCACTTTTGAGCTTGTAGAGATAGAGAATGAGACAAAGCCTCTGGAAATTTGAGATCAATCTCTTGAGATATAAACTAAACACTTTCAGTCTTTCCCAGACAAGCACTCAGGTTTCTGACCTCCATGATTCCCACCACAAGGTTTTCCCAGAATCTCATCCTGTGCATGGCCAGGGACTTCCCTCCTGGCTATACATTTTCAGCTTAATTGTATTTATGGCCAGTTCACAATCATTTTTTCTTTTGCTTGTACTGTCCTTTCCCTTATGTATTTCTTTTGCCTCATGGGTAATCACTCCCCTTGCAGAATTAACAACCCTTTCCAGCCCTTTGTTTTGCTAGGTTAAAAAGTGTCAACTTCTATTTCCCACTAATAGAATAGGTTCTCCTCTTCCCTAGTCACCCTAGTATTCCTTCCCTATTTTTGTTGCAGTCAGTCTTTCCTAAAGATGTGGAATTGAATCTTTGCACAATATACCAGCTAAGGCCTTACCCGAGTCATGTGCAAACACAGCCATACTTTCCTGTATGTCTTGAAAATCTCCCTCCTGATCCTAGGATCAGACTAGTTTTTTTCATGGATAAATCACAGCATTTTCTTACATTCAGTTGGTGTTTGCTTACAATTAATTAGCATACCAAGCCTTTCTCTTTCTCAGACATGCCAAACTTTTTGCCACTGTTAGCATGTAGGAGGTTTTTTTTTTATTAGTTTCTCTGTGCCTGATCTTGCCTTTTTTTATGATTGAACTTCATACCACTTCTGTCACTCTAGCTTTCAAGGCTACCCAAGTTCTTCCTGAATGATACCCTTGATCTTCCTTTGAGCTTTCCAAAACTGAATTCCATAGGTTGTTCAGAAAGGAAGAAATCTTTTTAAGTGGAACGAACATATATTCTAAACCCACCACAAAAGATTTAGAAAGAATATTTTTGTGGAAAAATTTCCAGCAATATGTTTCCAACTCATCGTGCACTGATATACATTTTTAACATTTATTCTTAATTTCCATTTACTGCACTACCACCTGAATGCAAGGTATTTCTCTTTAAACCATCATTCCAGGGCTTATTAACAGAATTACATATTCATGCATAATTGGGTAGATTATAAATCCCTGTTACTGTAGCCACAGGTATTTTCATGAAGTTATGAAGCTAATGATAATACACAAAATACAGTCACTATACCTGGGAGGAAAAGACCTGGCTTTCCCAAAGAATGATCCAACCTGAAAAGCAAACAGAGAATTAGCAACCAAGCAATTAACGAAGCAGCTTAAACTCTGTTGCTAGGAAAAGTAAGGAGCATAATTTACACAAAAATTTATGTTAGCTTTAAACCTAAACCAAAGTAAAAACATGAGACTAGCACGATTTTCTTCACGTAGAGTCAGCAGTTTAGTTCTTTAAAGTTTGTTTTCCAAAATCAAACCATATTATTATTGTTATTTTCAAGAGTACTAATATTTTATTTCTTAGACTTTCATGTTGTAACTAAAACATAGTTCTCCTGTGTCATATGTAATCTAATAATAAAGAGCATACAAACAGAATAGCTTCTTAATAACATTTGCAACTATTCCTTGAATCTCATGCAGGCGGATTTAATATCTATATATGTTGACACAGTAGATTCCATTCAATAGGATTTTTTTTGGTCTCGTTTCATTTACAGGACAGAGGAGTTCAGTCTGATGTCCCAGTCCGCAGTGTTAGTTTGTAGAGAAAAGCACTTTGTGTTGAAACAGAAGAGAATAGTATTGTGGCAAAATATTTCAACTGCAATCCCGTAACTCAGAGAAAGCATATGCAAGGAGGAATGTGGGAAGGGAAAAGTTCCAGATAGAGAGGGGAGCACAAGTGAACCAGATTTCTCTCAACTGTGGAGAACCACAGAGAGGGGATAGAAAGGCAAATCAGTATTTGAAAAGTTTTCCTTTTCTAAGAAGAGGGCAGAAAAGCGCACTTCATACTATAAACTTCACAGCATGCACCTTAATTTCTTTTAATTTCACTTGGAGGAGAAGAGAAGGAGGATAAAGGATAATTGTAAGCTCAGTCATAAAAAGGGTTAAAAATGACTCCAAGTGTAATCCTCTAGATATTGTGCTCCCTGTTGTGCTTGCAATTTTGGACAATTACTGTTCATTAAGTACACATCTCTCCTAAGGCCAGCTGGCACCAGAGAAATCAAATATTTCATGAGGTAGACAGGGCCTACCTTCTTTGAAGTTCTTTTATCCGAACCATCATATTGAGGTGGCCTTGTGAGTACTGCTCAATCACATCGCGTACGTCATACGGTTTCCGAGCTTGCTGTGAAAGAAGTCATACATGAGACTGAAAGGTAAGTATAGTTTAAACTTGATTTTTATTTCAGACAGGCCTTCATTCTATTTTTTATCTTCCAGAGGTTATTTGCTTGCCATTTTGCAACAGTCGTTGCAATTAATAAAAAATATGTAGGCATTGTAGGAGCGCATATTTATTGTGGAGATGGAGCCAAATGATTCCTGTTACTGTCAGCTAGAGTCATGTCTTCATGTGACTTCATACTGAGCTAAATATTAGACCTTCACAGTGTATTTAAAAAACACAAAACCAAGATATATAATTTTTCTAAGACTATCACGTGCGGTATCTCTCGGCTCATTCCAAACCCATATGTTAATCATTATCAGAGGACTGAATGACAGAGATAGGCCCAATTCATAACACTTGGACCCAGAATCAAATGTCTCTAAAGACTAAAGATGTCTGGTGACAGAAGTATTATTGCTGAAGTAACTGGGAGGACAGATGCTTTGCATAAGTCTGAAGACTGCTGCACATACATTTTCTTTGTGCTTCTTTGTCTTTAATGGTACCTATGAGGTCAGAAAAAAAAAAAAAGCTGCAATTCAAATAAATAAAAAAGACAAATAAGAAATGCAAGAGAGCTAAAAAAATGCCATCTGCCCAGCTTTACTGCCATTCTAATGAGAATTCAGGTGCTTCTGCCAAGCTCTCGTTTCTTGCTGTAACCACTAAGCCAGAATTTTGAAACAAGTCTAGAGAATTTGCATAAAGTGATGTGATTATAAAAAGTGCACCATGGTGAAATTTTATCAAGAAAAAGTAATGACTGTGTGTGATGGAACAAACGCAAATGATGTCCTTTTGAAAATATCAGCATATATTTTCAGAGCCATACCAACCCGTACGGGAAATGTGGGGCAAGATGTCTCCTTTTTGGCTCTGACTCAAGAAAAGAAGAAAAAAAAAAAAAAAAGGAAGGTAAACTGCAAATCTAGTAATTGGAAATTACTGAAAACAGCTCATTAGTCATCTTGTTGTCTGTTTCCACTCTGCCACAGCTTCAGCCAGAGCCATTAGCATGCACCACTGCACACATGCATCGAACACCTACAGTATGTGCTGGAGTCATGCTTGGAAGGCAGCCACAGGATCCTAGAAATTTCACATGAAAGCATGGAACTGGAATGGAAACAAATCCTGTGAAATGAATGAAGAAGCAAACGCTCTTCGTGATAAAATGCCTTCCTTGCGCTCAGCCATCAGCACTTACCTGCATTATTACTTTCAGAAGAGTTCATGGCTTTGGCAGTGCGCACGTACGTTTGTGTGCATTTGGGAGAAGAGACACTTTGCGGGGGAGGGAGGTTTCAGCTTTCAGTTTATCGCTTTTTTTTTTTTTTTTTTGCCTTCTCCAGCTTCACTTTTTGCAGACGCTGACACATCACTATTTCTGGCCAGAAAAGCAGCCCATTGTCTTCACCCAGAGAAACAGTGCCAGTATCACTCTTTAGATTGACTAGCGGGGGTGCTTTGAGCGCATTTTGGCTAAATCCTCTGTCCTTTCCTTTGGACACTCTCTATTTAAACATGATGCATGGCGCAGAGCCTAGATGTGCAGGGCATTTTTCCCCACCTCCTTCCCCTCTCCCCCATGGGCTACTATGTGCATAATTAATTCTACTCATTCCTAATGAAATTTCTCCCTCAAAAGAAGTCCTCAATCTGTTATCCCTTTTATCGAATCATCAGCTCCGTGTTCTCTCTAAAGCATAGTAAAAATATCCCTCCAACCTTCACCGTTTTTCTTTCCTCTTCTGCCATAAAGCTTTAGATATGAGCATTTTATGTCCTGCCAAACTTTGGCACAATCTCTCGTCATGTTTTTATCAGGAAATCCTAGTACAGTACAACTTAAGGAGGGAGATAACAGGCTTCCAGGAAAGTTTGGTAAACGCAGAACTTGAATCAACTTTGTTAACCCTCATTCTGTCCATTCTGTCCATAATCCCAAATCCTACTCATTTGGGCTCAGCATTCTCCATCCAGTGTGCTTAGAGCTCCTAATGCAAAACTCAAAATGATACCACCCAGCTTTGAACTTCCAAAATCTAATTAGCATGGGGAGTCCTATAAGCTATATTTCACAGCCCTGAGAAAGACAAAAAAACAAAAGATACTTCCTTCTTCTTCTTCCTTTTCATTAACACCAACTCACTGAATCCTTTCCATATACTGATCAAGTTCAGTTTTTAAGGTTTGACATGACCGCTGTTGACTGACAGCTCCAGAACATTAGGTGTCTGGTGTCTTGAAATATCCTAATGTTTATCCTAACTCCTTTACAAACTGATTTTATTTTCCAGGAATGGCGTCTTCAATCTACTGTTGTAATTGACTTTTTAAATTTCCCATGGTGTTTATCTCTCTGGTGTATTTACAATATAATCCTGCTCTCCTGTTGTTTGCCGAGTTAAACAAACTGTCTTCTCCTAGTCTTCTTTCATAGGGTAAGGTCATCTGAAGACACATTTCTGCATGAGCTTGGGAAATGCATGTGCTATTCTGCCTGCTCTAATCAGGATCTTCTCAGTGCTGTGAGCTTATCTCAAACTTCTATCCCTTGCAATTAAGTGCTCAGCACTAATCAAACTTGCTTGAAATTTAGGTCCTTGCTTTATCTTTCTAAAACCTCTTCAAAAGGATTATGGAAGTCGATTAACTTGCAGTGGACCCTCTTGGACAAAAAAGCATGAACCTTCAGTTGGAAATAACAGGGGCTTTGAAAATCAGGCCAGAAGTTAATTATTCATTTCCATGGTATCGCCAGCACATGGGTGATGAGAATGACGATACCAGAATCACATTCCAAACAAGTTTTATCATAATGGGCCTTAGTAAACAGGCAAAATAAGACAGTTTTTCCAATGCAGCACGTTTACTTTGAGCACTTTGTGGCCTGACTGAGAAATTTAACTTAAACCTTCATAAAGACAGCAAATTTCCAGAGAGCAGATGCTCCATGATTTTGTAAAATAAGGCCTCTCTGTGATGTCCCATTCTGCGAAACAAATTTGGAAATGTGGGCCACAAATGTGAAAGCAACTTTTCACAGCATAGTGCTCATCAGTAAGGTCTATTGATCTGTCAGCCACACGTAGCACACATTTAGTTGAACATTCTCTAACCAGTCGTCAGATGGTCAGTATAGACCGGAACAGTATTTTAGCAGACACTTCAACAGTCTTTTGTTCAGCTCTTCTAGTAGATGGGTAAGTAGTCCACGTTTTGGTCAGTAGAGTAAAACAAACAGAACCACAAGACAAATGCAATAAAAGTGAAAAATAACTATGCTGACTCCGCAAATTCAGGAGGTTTTCATATCTTACTATACCCATGGATAGTTGATAATTTTGCTCGTGCTATGAAAAAATCCACATAAGGTAAGTATGAGGCCGAGAACCTAAACAGTACTTTTGACTTATTACAACCACATGCACAAAGACAAGTTCACTCTCAGAGCACTTTCAATGTCATGTACTTAAGTCTACAAATTGTACTTATGTTTAATGGTGCTGCTTACCTGAAATTTTCTTCTGGCTACAAAATACTGCATTCTCCTGATGACTTTTACAGCTGTTCGATGTGCTTCGGTTAATCTGCCAAGAAAGACAAACGCAGACATGCATAGGGGGGTGGGGGGGGAGAGAGAAGTAAGAAAAATGTCTTAATGGAAGATGTTAACTTCAAGCACCAAAATCTACAAATCTGTTTTATGTCTACAATGCAAAATTGTAGCATAACACACTGTGTGTGCATGTGTATTTTGTTCTGTTGCTTTACTCTCTTGTAGATTGTGGTTCTAAGTATAAAAACCTGATAAGTGAGACAATGAAAGCAGGTGTACAAAGATAATACGTGTGGAAGGGATTAGACAGGATTACTGTCAATGCATACAACTGGCATCAGTTTGAAGAATGTGAAATGTTTTTAGAACCATGACTGCATTCCTTATTTTGCTTTTATTGAGTGTTTGCCCATGAGCTCTATTGCACAGAAATTAAGTCCTTTAAAAAGTACTTTGAATTCTCTAGGAAGGAAAGAAAAACTGAAGTATCACATCTAAAAAAAATAAAATTAACACAACACACCCTCTTGGCACACACGTATGTGTGTGCCTGTGGCTGGCTGTATTGGTATTCAAACACAGAACTGGACATATTATAACTTAACAATATCACTTCACCCAGAGGGTACGATATTTGCAGAACATTAATTGTGCCACTTGGCTGGCAATTTATTACCATGCCTTCTTATTTACTGTGAATTTTGGAGGAGTGGAGAAGCAGCAGGAATATGGTAATTGTAAGAACAATCATTTTATTTAGGAACTGACTCCTTCCCCATTTCATTCATTCACAATGAGTGAAGTAAAATTTGCCTTCCAAGGAAGCCACATTGTTAGGAAGTCTGTGTTTTATACAGACATCAACTTTGACATGTGATGATAACCCTAGGAAAGCTTGCCAGCAAATTTCTCAAGTCTCCTGAAAACACAATATGCCACCTCTTCCCAGTGTATCCGACTGGGGAAAAGGAAGCATTGGCTGGGCCACCTACTTGGATGCCACGGTTTAGAGATAAAGTCTTTAAAAAGTTGAAAGATTACAGCGTATTATTTCAAAGTGAAGTAAATAGAAGCTAAACTAACAGGGACTGTATTTAAGAACTAGCATCTATTTTCATTTTTATAATTTCTCTTTGATAGTGCTTCTGATTGGGTGAGATACCGCAGCCACAGGAAGAGGGTTTTCACAATAAGCTTTCATTAGCTTTTTCTTGCTCAACTTCAAGTCCCAGTTTAATATTAAATACATGCACAAATCTGTGTGAAATTCAGGTGGCTATACTACATAAAAACTCACACTTCATGTATCTACGTCCATTGGTGCACATACATACCCACATATATACACTCACACGTGCAAACACACAGAAGACAATGCAGGGTGAGCACAATTCGAGAACCGCCATTGTTCTATACCATCAACAGCATTGCTAAGTAGGAATCTTTGCATTTGTGTAAGCCCATCAAAGGGATTTCAGAAGTGTCACTGATGGCCTACCAGTAGTTTAGCCCACAGGACCTTTATTATGGTGAAAGAAAAGCTCTCAGCTTGACACCCAGGGCCCCAGCTGAGCTCCTGTGCCTGGTGACTAGAATGGAGACAACATTCTGCTTGTAAATGGCATATACTTGATAGAGAAATCTTTGTCAGCCTGTACAAGCAAAATATATATACATATATATATTTTGTTTAGAACCAGAAAAGAATCACTATTTAAGGTTTAGGGTTTAGCCTACCTCCTTCATGTACCAGTTAAGATAAAAGCTTGAAATTATCCTCTAGCTCTAAATGACATGAGGCTTCATATATAGTTAAGAGGGTTTTTTTGGGGGGAGGTAATCCATATTAGATGGTTCATGCATTGTTTAAATAGTCTCAAATAGATAAGTTTAAAAAAGTCAGAGATGGAAACAAATCAAGGCAGTATTATCCTCCTGATTCCTCTCCTTCAGCAGAAATCAGGGCTAAAAACTTTTTTTCTAATGCGTTTTCAAGTTTAAGTGTCCAAAACCATGAGGCTGACTCTTGGAACACGATGCACAGTTGAGCAGGCCTCATTTTGAAAGAGGAAAGTTATTTATTTGTGAAATATAGCAAAGAAAGTCACCTGACTATAATTCAAAAGCACTTGATATAGGCCTGTTCCAGCTGGCAAAATTCACACCGGTCTCAACGGGAGCAAATTTTGAAAAAGGAGTAAATTATTGTTCAGATTTAATGGCCACTAATATTAAACTGACGGACAGAAACACATGAATTCTGGCTTTAATAGAAAAAAAAAGACAGCGTGAAAAGGTGCAAATCCATAGCCTGAGATATGTGGATGTGTTATCTTAATTGCCTCAATAAATCCATAAGGAGCACAGTGGCTCAAGATGACAGAGAGGAACTGGCGGATGGGTTAAACTCCCTGCTCTGTGTAGTAAACAGAGATATCCTCCTGACGGGGGGCTGTGGCAGTGTGGCTGACTATGATTCTATACCTTTTCAGAGATTTTTAGCTGATTTTCAGTTTCCTAGCACTGATGTGGGCTGAGGGAACTGGGCATGTTTAGTTTGGAGAAGAGGCGGCTGAGGGGAGACCTCATTGCCCTCTACAACTCCCTGAAAGGAGGGTGTAGAGAGGTGGGTGTTGGCCTCTTCTCCCAAGGAAATAATGACACAACCAGAGGAAATGGTCTGAAGTTGTGGCAGGGGAGGTTTAGATTAGATATCAGGAAGAATTACTTTGCTGAGAGGGTGGTCAGGCACTGGAAGAGCCTGCCCAGGGAGGTGGCGGAGTCGCCATCCCTGGAGGTATTTAAGAAACGTGTAGACGTGGCACTTCAGGGCATGCTCTAGTGCCCGAGATGGTTGGTTTGTGTCTGTTTGTGGGTGGGTGTAGGGTGTGGTTGTGGGTGTTTGTTTTGTGTGGTTTTGGTTTTTGTTTTGGTTTTGGTGGTGGGGTTTTTTTGTTTTTTTTTTTTTTTGTGTGGTTGGACTCGATGATCTCAAAGGTCCCTTCCAACCAAGAAGATTCTGTGATTCTGTGATGTCCAGAATGGATAATTACATCTATTACTGGCCAGGTTACATGTATTTAGCCCAATATATCTATCCTGCTAAGTCTTATATTTTAGCCCAAAAACCTGGATTGGGCAAAACCATTTCAGCCTTGAAGGTGTCAGTCTGTTACATGCCAGAAGCGTACAACAGGAGAGAACAAGTGGCCAGGGATGCTTTAGGTCACGCTTTAGTAATGCTCAAGAGAAACACAACACTGCTTGCAGTGAATCTCCTAGATATTTTGAGACATGCAGCTCATGAAACAAAAACCCGGGGCGGGGGGGGATTGCGGTGGACACCATACTTGCACAGTCCTTCTGCATGGCATTTTTGACTGACAGAAGACAGAAACAGACAGATCTTCACACCTGTTATGGTGCCTAACACCCATGGAGATAAAGATTCAACTACTTTCATAGCTCTAGCTGCCAAATGAAGTCAGTAGGACTTGAAGCACTTGCTCTAAGTAGGAATATGGGTTGGTGGGAGACCACACCTCCACCCCTAAGAAACCAGCCAAGCTCTCCTGCCTCTGTGCAGCAGAGGGCAGTGGCACACACAGACACTAGGAGATGCTCTTCAGTACACTAAAAAAATATATATATTTAAATTGTTTAAAAGCTTTACCCATAAAACCAAACATAAAGGCTAGACCTTGTAAGGATGAGGGTCTGTGCTGAGGTGGGGTGTTACTACTGGGTGGGTTGTTTGTTGTGGGTGTTTTGCTCAAAAGAATGTGATTAGAGTTTTATTGACAGACAACAGCATGCTTTACCGTCTTCTAACCTAAACAACAGGTAAAAAGGTTTTATTAAAACCTTCCCCCAAAAGACTGTAAAGGAGAACAAAATGGCATTTGAACAGAAGTGATCAGGGGTTTAGAAAGTTACGACCACATAAAAAAATTAATAATGGAAGCTTGCAACATCTGTAACTATAATGGATACCATGAAATGTCTACTGAAATACCATATACTTGGATACATAAATGATAATGACATCATCTATAACTATGTCTTCAAGTAGGACCCAAGCCTTGGATCCATTTGCAAAACAGTATGTGTTCCTTACCTCCCCGTTAACCGATTGCTCAGCAAGATGTTACATTTTAAAAGCGGTCAAACCCATCCTTAATTACAATGAGTCTTTCCTAGTTTGGCTTATGGACTCCTGGGCTGTCCCATCACTGTGGTGGGAGAGGGAAAAGGAGGAGCGGGTGGAGGGCCTGGAATATATCTGTTAACAAGCAGTCCCCACCCTGATCCCGTGTTGGGTAACTCTCCAGCAACTGTTCTTGTGGATGAGGGGGAAAGGGGCCCCTCTTTGCTGGCTGCCTCCACCTTCCCCTCTGCAGGTTTTGAGCATGCCTCTGCGGCTGCGGAGCCTGGTGGGACATCTGTGTGCCAAGGAAGCACTGCAGCCCCGGGTTTGATCCTCTGCTCATGGCTCAGGAGCACTGTGAAAAGTCACTACTTTTAGCTTAAAACACTTGGATGCATTTACGACTTTCTTTTTATTTTTTTTTTTAAACTGCAGTAGCCTAAGCCAAAGAAGCCAAACATTTTCAGTTGAAAATAATTGAACTAGAGGAGGAAAGACAGATGATCAAACCCAAAGCAACTCTGGGAACTATCCACAGAGATTTTTTTCTTTTATTTTTATATACCACTCTGTTTGTTAAAAGCTTGTGTTGGCCAGTTCAGACCTACTCTTTTTCTTCTTGTTTTGTATGGAGGCCGATCGCTTTCAGCTTAATATGCTTTGGAACAGCCAGGGAATGTTCTAAGTGAAAAACAGATATGGAAATGGACCCTAAACCCAGACAAAGTTACAACTATTCCAGGCCACGCTGAGGCACAGCTCAAGTCTCCAATCGAGTCTGTTACCCGTGTGATGCGCCTTTCAGTGCAGAAGCGGTTTTTAATCATTAGAGTTCACTTCAGTGTAGAAACCAGGGGAAGAACTTTACTGCGGCTGTGCTGCAGGATGGCTGCAGATAGCGGAACGTGCATTCCAGGCTGGTTTTCCTGCCGTTTATTCAGGTGTCGTGAATTAGAAGAGTTATTCAGTGTAACGTTAACTACTTTGATCATGAACTGTGGGAAATAAAGGGCACTTCAGCAAGGTCAATTATAGCTCTCTGGCCCAATTTGCAAAACTGTTTTGACGATACACGCTTACAGTACTTGGATTACTGCTGAGCTTCATTCATTTGTTACGTTTTGATTGCTTAGCAGGAAAACACATATAAAGTCACACTAACTCTATTTTAATACTGGTCATTGGATAATGTAGATCCTGCCCAGAGTAACACACAAAGTCACACTACCTCTATTTTAATACTGGTCATTGGATAATGTAGATCCTGCCCAGAGTAACACACAGCATCATCTATTCTGGAGTTGTTCGCTTGACATTAGTTTCTAAGCCAGCACAAACAGTGACTAGGTCAGTGACAGCAACTGAAATGTAAAGAAGTTATTTGAGAAACTCAGCCCTCCATCTGCTTTTTTGTTTTCCCATCACATTTGATTAAGGGTATTCACTGTCCAGCTCTTGTTTCTGGGAAAGAACTTTGATTCTTAGTTATAACTTTATTTTTTCTCATCTATAATTATCTCAAATGGGCTGATATTTTATTCGGTAAAATATAAAGCCAGCCTTAATTGCACTGAAACATTACCAGAATCAATACAAAACATGAAATGTTGGCATCACAGGGTACTCTTTTGTCTCTAGATGCACGTAGCACAGGCTGCTCACTTTCAGAGAAAAAAATTCTCATTAAACTGCAGATTCCCACTGTTACTGAAGGGCAATATCTAGCAGAGAGAAATATCCCCTATATTCAAATGTAGCTAAACTGTGTCATTATCCCATCACATGGATAGCATGCACCAATAAGTTGTTGGGGGAGAAGAAGGGTGGGGAAACAGAAATCATAGACATTAGAGAGTTTATTACAGGCAGGCGCAGCAGTTAGTCCGTATGCAGTCACAGCACTATGTGGGCTTTGTGTTGATGGAGAGAGGTGGCAGAGAGAGATAGTTCTTACCACAAGAACCATAAAGAAAAGAAGCTTACATAATGTGTTTTAAATACTAAGGGAAGTTATAATGTCCAAATGAAGAAAAAAAAATCTTCCTACTAATAAATGAAAATAAAATTAGTGTTGCCTTCAGCTAAGCAAAGCCAGACAAAATGCCTCAAGCCTTTTAAACCACTCGGGTTAAGAGAAGGTTGCAGCTTGAATCTGACATACAAACACCTGGAAATGTCAGGCGATGATTCTGATTCCAGAATTCACTCTAAGCCAGGAGAAGCAGAGAAGTACAACATAAATATAACAGAAGAGATTTCCAGTCTTGTAACATTTCATCAAAGCCTTGTGAAGAACAGATACTTCTGTAGAATTTCCAGAACTTACATGATGGAAATTTTATAAGATGCCATTTGCGCTGAAACCTGAGAGAACATTTCAGAAAATGTTGGCACAACTTTTTTTTTCCCTTTATTCCTAATCACAATCGTACCATAAACCTACCTCATCTCTACTCTAACCATATCCTTATCTGAACCTTTTCTTTTCAAGCCCATGTTTGGCTCAAAACTATAAATAAATTAGGATTGGCTTCTCTCAAAACAGAGCAGCCTGGAGGCCTATTTGGCTTTATCAAGCTCTGCTGACAGCCTCAATTTATGAAGGAATGCTGCAGATTCTTCAAATCCCTCCTCAGCAGGTACAGTCCCAGGCAAAGTAGAAAAGAGTACAGAAGTTACATGTTCATGGAGGGCTGAGTTTTGGCAGCTGGTTATTTTGCTGAAGATTTTGTGGCATTTGCTATCTCCATCCATCCATCCATCCATCCATCCATCCATCACCATATACACTACTGCCTCTCCGAATTCATTCCAGACTGCAATTGCCTCTGTTTCTATTTGCCTCTCTAACCTGTCCTTCCCTGAAGTGAATGAGAAAGAAAGCAGATTTCCTACAGCAGTGCTCCTAGAGATTGGGGCAGGGAAGACAGCTAGTGCAGGGACAGAAGAACACACTGAGGAGAAACGCCGTTAGAAGAGGAAGAACTAAGACACCATTTACAGGGGGAAAATGGCAAGACAATATATTGGCAGAGCAAATACCACTGGGAGAAGAAGCAGGGCAGGGCATTTGCTTGATGTTGTCCATGAACAGAATTTAAAAAAAAGTAGAAAGCTCCTGATAATAATGCGAGGTAGATGTAACCTGCTCACTAAATGTGATTTAATGAGGAAGAAAATCCCTCGAACTTTGAGTTGTTTTTCTCAACCCTAGGCAGTTGGAGTTTTCAGTTACAAGTTTGTTCTGTAATATTACAAAGTGGGTTTATTGAGAAAGTGGGAGAAAAGCTCTGTGTTAGTCCCTTGCTAATTAAAATGCATAATTAAAATGAGTAATTAAGCTTACCACAGAATGCTCTTGTGTCTGGGAGCCCAACTGCCCTTGAACAACAATTCATCTGCTGAACTGTCTCTGAGAACTAAAGTAACCATTGGATATTTTGGTTACATCTTTCCTCTATGTTTCGTTGGCAGCAAAATAAAAGTGCCTGGTCTCTTTTCTGCCATTTTATTTCTTCCATTCTTTCTGCAGTGTCAGAACAAACAAGATGATGTCATAGGGATGTCTTTTCAGTGTGGAAATACAAACACAGAAAGATTTTCCTTTTTTTTTTCTTTTTCTTTTTTTTTTTTTTTTTCTGAGCAAACAGCTTCTAGAAATTACCACAATAACTTCCTGCATTAGCACTGTACCATGACTACTTCTGGTCCCAGGATAGGTGAAATGCTCTTGTCTCCATGCCAATTCTCATTTGCTTAGAAAACAGACTCTAGCCACAACCACAATCACAACCTTGGGAGGTGGACAAACGCCGACAGACAATGACACGTTTTTACCCCACATCTTACATCAGTTGCTGATCCTAGCAGATAAAGGGATTTTTTCACTTCTCTCTCCTTAAGACTTGGTCTTCATCAATTCGCCTTTTAAAAAAAGCCAACAGAACTGAATGCCTAGCTAGTAACAGGGACCGGAGAGACAGCCATCACCAAGTCAAACAACCTCCCAGCACAGGAGATGCCGTTCTGGAATCCAAATAGCCTTTGTAGCGGTACAGGGGGAACAAGAACGGTACAGCCTGATTTGATGGGCTCGGGTTTGCTCACTTTAAAAAATGCCACAACCCAAATTAATGAACTTTAAGACTTCATTTTCCTCTTCACTGTATTCAGCATTTATGGGAACAACGTGGTGTTGTTAATATACACCAATGACTGAGCGCTGTATTTATGCCTCAATGATTTTCTGTCATGAGAATATAATGCCTGGCAAAGACTGATTCTCTGAAATACCAGTTTGTTTGGGTTCATTAATCTTAATTCCTATCTTGCCTGAATAGGAACTGGATAACAGTCAAGTCAGGGAATAGTTCTGAGAATTAAAACTTCAATGGCTTTTGGGCCGCCCAAGGCTTTACATTTCTTTTAAAAAATAAGTAATTAATTAATCTGCACCAAGTACTAGGGAAAGACCCTGTGGAATTGAGCAAAATGTTTCTTGTGGTTTTAAAAAACAAAAAACAGTGGCTTTTGGCAGGATCTTTCCTTAGTAGCTCTTGTGATTTAGTAGTTACAGCAGGGGCTATGGAAACACAACTCCTGGGTTCTTGAATTGATTGATTTAACTGGCCTCTGTCTCTCTGTGTGATCTTTTACCTGGCTATGCTCTAGCTTATATGTCTATAAAGTAAGTGTAAAACCTAAATCATGGAGGTATATCAGGAGGCTTACTTCACTGAAGATTTTAAGGCAATTAGCGGTCCCAAATGAAGATGTATTTTTTGTATAGAATAACTCAGCAGAAAAAAAAAAAAAAAAGTAGTAACAATATGTTTTTCCTTAATGATGATATGGAAAGAGGGAAACTGATTTGTAGGCTTGGGGTAAACTGCCATGCCACTACCCCCCTAAGCAGAGGTTGTTTTCCAAAGCATTCTTCATTCTCCACCTTCACAACCTCTGCTCCTCCTCTCCTGAACACCTGAGCAATCTGTTTGGGAACTACCTCCTTGTTCACCGGATACTCAGCAATGCAAGACATCCACAGCATCCAAAGCCAAACAGGACCATTAGATCATGAACGTGACCGGCTCAACAGTGCAGGGGATTGCCTTTCACACAGCTGCCCTTGCCCTGAGCCAAAAACCTTGTGTAGGACTAAAGTAACTTTCCAGAAAGGCATCTGGCCTTGATATAAAGACCTTTATATACTGTTAAAAAGTGCCTTATTTTTTATTTAAATTTGTCGGTATTCAGCTTCTAGGCTCCTCTCTCCAACTGGAGTAGCAGCAATTTTAGCCTTTTCCAGCCTTGTCTTGCTCCCAGGGACCTTCAGCGGTGCCAGATGCGCTGCCTCTGGCCTGGCAAGGAGACCAGGCGCTGGTGTAGGGAAGAGAGACTACTGCTCTTTGGGGAATTGCAAGGAGAGACTGAAATCCTAAAACATTTTTAGCGTTACTTTCCTGCCTGCGGTCTAAGCCATGCTCTCGGTAATTAAAGAGATGCATAATGGAAATGCTTAGACTGGCAGAAGTGGAGAATGAACGGGAAGGTCTGTGTGTGGAAGCACCAAAATAGGAAAAACAGCACAAAAAGCCCTATGAGGATGGCAGGTGCTTGTGGGACTGAGACCATCAACATCACAGCCACAGCACATTTATGTACAGCTTTTTAGGATATCCAATTCAGGAACACGAAGGACAGCATACAGTCGAGAACTGCCTCCGCCCTGACTGAAAAAAGGACTCCAGCTGCTAAGAGGCGATGGTGGGAAAACACAGAACTGGGCTGATGTCTTAAGAGATCTAGGTAAGGAGACAGAGGACAGAAAATAAATCCTAACGATTCTCAGAGGTGGGAGAGCATGGAAAGGTAAAAGACCCTGATCATTGTCAGCTCCCAAAGGCAGAAAGGGTTCATGGGCCCATGATTGCCATACTGAGATCTCAGCAGACAGTGAAGAGCATTAGAGCGTTGCTTGGACTTCCACACAACTTAAAGAAATCCTGAGCAGCCCTCCTGGATACATGCAGCTGGGATGCAGGCATGGTGGACGGACTGCTTGGTACACACATCTTGGCATTTGTGAGTATGTGATTATGACACTGTGAATCACTGAAGCTAGCCATTTTAAAAGAAAATCACCTTGCCCTCCCCTGAAGCCTTGCACTGAGTTTTGGTACACAATAACCAGTTTATACCAGCAGAAAAGATTCTCGAAAGATAGCTCTAAATTTGACTTACTATCTGATCACCTTCAAATTTGCCTTTCAAAGGTCTTGTCAAAAACACATGTATTCTCACAATGGCCTTGTGAGTGCCCGGCACGAAGCCACAGGCCACTTCAGAGCTCCAACACCAGCTTCTACAAACCCATGTGCCAAGAAAGACTATCACTTTGCCGTTAGAGGAACTGGCATTTCAAAACAAAATATCGTGACCTTCCTTTTTTAAAAATTTTCATGTCCATAAACTATTTTGCAGACAATAGTGATCACACTCACAGAGCCTCACAGGGAGCTTTGTGTAGCCACAGACACCTATTTCCACCTTGTATTTCATGACAGAACATGCATAAAAACCTTACAAGTCTCACTTTCCTAATACTGAAAATATGCAGTGCTTATCAACTCCTACAGAAAAAAATATCTTGCTAAAAGTTGCAAGCATCACTTGTGCAAAACTATCACTGAAACCAGAAGTTTTGCTGAGCTACTTATTTCAAGATGTTTCACTTGCTTTCTGTTCAAAGATTGTGCATTTTTTTCTTTATCTTCAGGAAAAGATGCCACCTCTGCAATTTTTTTTTTCTGGCAAACTTCTAGCTCAGTCAGTTGATGAACAGTAGGAAAGCGATCATATACCAATTGCTCATGACTTACTATTAAAGAACAGGAAAAAATCTTTTTTCAAAGTAAGTGAGGAAATCTGTGTCCTCATGCACTGGGGAATTCTGATTTTCCTGCCTTTGTTTCCATCCTATCTCACAGGAAAAATATTTTAAAAGTCATTATGAAACAAAAGATTCTAAGTATTTGAGCCTGAAATGATAATATGTTTCATTTTGTGCCATTTTAACACACATTTATGTTTCCAAAAAGGAAATATTTCATCCTCTTATAAAATTAATGCATTTTATCTGCTTTATGCCCTTTCTTCTCCTAGTAACTCAGGCTTCAAGACATATACTCTACCTGGCATCATCTAGTGCAGAATGAAGATCACATGCCTTAGAGAAGATGTAAACTGGTTTACAGGATACTATTAAAGAACGGCACATCTAAGCTATGAATTCTATGAAACAGCAGACCATGCTGACAGATCCAGTCCAAATATTGCTACAGACTTAACTTTGACAATTTTCCACTAATCACAGTCTTCTGGACTGTGCCTGCATCAAATTAATTTTGTTTTAACTCCTTCTGCTATAAGATCAAATGAATACACACCACCACCACCACCACCTCAAGTTTTCTCATGGAAAATCTCCATTTTGGAGAATTGACACATCAGAAGGCTGTGCTGCCATACAGCAAGACCTGGACAGGCTGGAGAGTTGGGCGGAGAGAAACCCGATGAAGTTCAACAAGGGTGTAGGGTGCTTCAGCTGGGGAGGAATAACCCCACGCACCAGTACAAGTTGGGGACTGATGTGCTGGAGGTCTGTGGAAAAAGACCTGGGAGTCCTTGTGGACAAAAGGATGACCATGAGCCAGCAATGTGCCCTTGTGACCAAGAAGATCAATGGCATCCTGGGGTGCATCAAGAAGAGTGTGACCAGCAGGTCGAGGGAGATCATCCTCCTCCTCTACTCTGCCCTGACGAGGCCACATCTGGAACACTGTGTCCAGTTCCGGGCTCCCCAGTTCAAGACAGACAGGGAACTGCTGGAGAGGATACAGCAGAGAACCACAAAGATGATTAGGGGCCTAGAACATCTCTCTTATGAGGAAAGGCTGGGGGACTTGGGTCTTTTTAGTCTGGAGAAGAGAAGACTGAGGGGGGATCTGATCAATACTTATAAATACTTAAAGGGCAGGTGTCAGGAGGAAGGGGCCAGGTTTTTTTCAGTGGTGCCCAGTAAAAGTACAAGAGGTAACAGGCACAAACATGAACATAGGAAGTTCCATCTAAACATGAGGAGGAACTTCTTCACTTTGAGGGTGGCAGAGCACTGGAACAGGCTGCCCAAAGAGGTGGTGGAATCTCTGTTTCTGGAGACATTCAAAACCCACCTGGATGCCATCCTCTGCAACCTGCTCTAGGCGAACCTGCTTTGGCAGGGGGGTTGGATTAGATGATCTCCCGAGGTCCCTTCCAACCCCTATCACTCTGTGATTCTGCGAATTTTTTACCACTTGAAAAATCATCAGCTCTGTTCTCACTGAAAGTTAGTAACAAATGAAGATCTTCTAGAAGCAAAAGATATCCATATATTATCGAGTACATGAGGTGAACTAATTAACAGGATAATAGCTATTCCTATCAGTGCTTCAAAGTCTCAAGCTGCCAGGTTTTGGGTGGGGTTTTTTTTGTGTTTTGTTTGGGGTTTTTTTATTGGCCCTTGAGGATGCCAGTACTGCAATCAAATGTGTTTCTAAATAATTATTCACTCATTTAGGTGGCTAGCCACCTGAATTGCTGTAATTAGAACACTTAATACAAGCAATTAATTATGTCAGCAATGATGAAGGCTGTTTGTAAGATCTAGATACTGAAATATGTTCAAACAAACAAACAAACCGAAAAACAAAAACCAAAGGGATCTTCATTTCATTTGACACATTTTCACTGATTGTTATCTGACAACAGTCTGAGAACTCCTCTTGGAATTTCTGTGTAAGAATAAAACTGGGAACAATGCTCTCAAGACTCCCACTGAAGTGGAATTTATTTTTTTATCCAAGGGACAGACACATAGATGTTGCCTCAAATTAGCTTTATCTTGTCCTTGAACAATTGGCTTTATTCCGGATCTGAAGGAACTTACTGAGGAGAGCAGGCAGCAAATCAAGTATTCATGTACTCAAGCTCAAAATTTCAGTATCAAAAATATGAAATTGTTCATGATCATCTGTCCACTTGAAGCTGAAATAAGGATACGTTTCTTCTCTTCCAACATTTCCCAGCATCCTCCCATCCTCCAACAAGTCCTCAAAATATCGAACTGGTTTGATAATGAATTACATGCTTAGTTTTATAAAAGTTCATAAACCTATAAACTTCAACCCCATTCCAGAGGAGCCTGAGACAATTTATCTTTTTTTCTTGAAAATTATGCAAAAAGAAATCATGCAAAATCTGAGGTTTGGCATGGATTTGAAGCAAAACCACTTGAAACACTGCAATTTAAAGTGAATTTACTTTGAAAATTTCAGTTTGCCCAAACCTGAAACTCAAAGCAAACCTCAGGGCAGAAGTGTAAACCAGAACAGATAGAAATCAACAACCGTTTACACAACACTCCATGAATCAAAGATACTTAACTTCACATGACATGAAGCAGATGCTGACAAACCAGGAATCAGACAGGAACGTTTTCTGAACACGATCTACTTTGTTTGCATTTAACAAAACAACAGTTCATCTCTCCTATTACCAGCCTTCTCAACCGTGGAGGCCCACTAGTTTCAAGCATTAAGCTCCCCTCTCCATCTTAAAATCCATATTATCATCACTTCAATCTTTCTCTTTCTCAGATTTTCAACCCTCTTGTATTGAGAACCATACACAAAAACATTTTTAAATTTGTTCTCAGTAGAATAATAACATGTGTCTAGTAACCTGGTGAACCAGTTGAGTCTGCGTGATAGTTGATAGTTTCCCTGAATTATATAGTGTCACAAGTGATACTATCACTTATCTGAAGCAAAATACCTTTCTTCAAGGGAACAGATCCAGGCAAATAGTTCATAAGTACCAGGGTGTTTTTTTAATTCTTTTTTTATGTGGCAATTTTTGGCCAAAGAGATGAACAGTTTCAAGCACAGAGGCTTTAAAGCAGCTCTTTCTCTGTTACAAACAGAGAGAGTGCTTTTCTCCCCAGCACATCAGGGGAAACGTTCAGTTTGATCCACAGCATGATACAGTCTACTCCGTTCCTGGCTACCAAAAGTGGCCATGTACACGTCAATACTGTACAGTTCTCAGGTCTCTTAACTTGTACTGATTTTGGAGAGAGCTAAGGACAGAATAAAGAATTAATTTTTAGTATTCTCAAATATTAATAGAACATAAGAAAACAGCTCTTCAAAATCGGCATCCATACATATTTATACATTAGGATATGTCTGTGCTACTTCTGTTATTAGCTCCTATGCATTCTCACTCTAAGAAACACCCATGACAGAATTAGCAATATTCTGCACTGAATTGCGTATTTTCAGTGCATCATTGTGTTGGTCGACAGCCAGCTGAATATGAGCCAGCAGTGTGCCCAAGTGGCCAAGAAGGTCAACAGTATCCTGGCCTGTATCAGGAACAGTGTGGTGAGCAGGACTCGGGAAGTGATCATCCCCTGGTACTTGGCACTGGTGAGGCCCCACCTCGAGTATCGTATTCAGTTTTGGGCCCCTCACTACAAAAAAGACATTGAGGTGCTGGAGTGGGTCCAGAGAAGGGCAATGAAGCTGGTGAGGGGTCTGCAGAACAAGTCTTATGAGGAGAGGTTGAGGGAGCTGGGGTTGTTTAGTCTGGAGAAAAGGAGGCTGAGGGGAGACCTTATCACTCTCTACAACTACCTGAAAGGAGGTTGTAGAGAGGTAGGGGTCGGTCTCTTCTCCCAAGTACCAGGTGATAGGACAAGAGGAAATGGCCTCAAGTTGAACCAGAGGAAGTTTGGATTGGATATTAGGAAAAATTTTTACACTGAAAGGATTATTAAGCACTGGAACAGGCTGCCCAGGGAAGTGGTTGAGTCACCATCCCTGGAGGTATTTAAAAGATGTGTAGAATAGTGCTTAGAGATACGGTTTAGTGATGCTTTTTGTCAGTGTTAGGTTGATGGTTGGACTAGATGATCTGAAAGGTCCCTTCCAACCTATGAAATTCTATTCTATTAATTTTAATTATTTATTCTATTAATTTTAATTTTATTTCTATTCTATTAATTTTATAAAACAGTGAGCATACAATTATTTGCAAATTCAGACTGTAAGGGACTGGGATATAGCAGGGAAAATATTCACAGAACTGTGAAAGATCACAGAATTATAGAATGGTTTGGGTTGGAAGAGACCTTAAAGATCATCGAGTTCCAACACCCCTGCCATGGGCAGGGACATCTCCCACTAGAGCAGGTTGCTCAAAGCCCCATCCAGCCTGGCCTTAAACACTTCCAGGGATGGGGCATCCACAACTTCCCTGGGCAACCTGTTCCAGTGTCTCACCACCCTCACAGGAAAGAATTTCCTCCTAATATCTAATCTAAGTCTCCCCTCTTTCAGTTTAAAACCATTACCCCTTGTCCTGTCGCTACACCCCTTGATAAAGTGTCCCTCCCCATCTTTCCTGCTGTCCCCCTTTAAGTAGTGGAAGGCTGCCATAAGGTCTCCCCGGAGCCTTCTATTCTCCAGGCTGAACAACCCCAACTCTCTCAGCCTGTCTTCACAGGAAAGGTGCTCCAGCCCTCTGACCATCTTCATGGCCCCCCAGTGGGTACTGGAAGGCCATTATAAGGTCTCCCCGGAGCCTTCTCTTCTCAGGAGTAGGCAGCTGGCATCATCCTACAGGATTCTTACCACTCCACCTTATCAGCTGTAACTTGCTGATCTGTATTCCATATATTCATTTTATTCAGAAGAAAACTGGACATTTTGGAGACACACATATACATGTATAAATAAACACACTTAATACACTTCCATGATTATGCTGAACTGTTTGATAACTGTCAGAAAATAATTAAATACACATTAAAGTATATGCATGGCTCTAGGTTGTGAGCATAAATATGGAAAAATGCAAACCTGATTTGTAAGCTCAAAATAATCTCAACACTGATTTAGCTATAGTTTTAATAGCATGAAAATGACTAATTTAAGGTCAAGAGTAATTTAGTTTTGACTGACTTGGCAATCCTTTGTTCTCTGGGTCATGTAAGTGTTGAGTAAATTATAAACCTGTAATTCTATCCTGAGGTCAAGGGACTTCAGAATTGATTTGATATATTGGTCTCCTGGAAAGTTCTTCCAAGGCCAGTACCCTCTAAACTGTGTTTATGAGTTGACTGCATTAATAACTAAAGGAGTCATATAATATTAGCAGAGGTGAAATTAACCCTTTCAAAGAAGAGTATGCTCAAAATGCAAGATTTTTAAATGAGGGGCAGAAAAACCAGATACATCTATGAGAATCCAAATTTCTACAGGGTATTGAAAAAATAAAATGAATGTTAAAAGGTGTAGATATCTGACTTCAGGAACAAAATCAGACCGCGCCATGAACATTATTTGGGATAATCCTGTCTTTGTGAAGCAAAACCTATTACCTTGATATCTTATACAAGGGGAAAATAAACAAACCAGCAACTACTCTGACAGACTTTGTAAGAAGCATAAATACATTTAAAAAAATCAACAGCTGCTCATTTAATGCAGTCTTTGCTCTCTTCCCTAACATTTGCCATTGAAAAACTGAGATGGCAAGTAAACAGAGATGTTTTCTGTACAAGATTTAAGTGTGCATTATAGCAGCACTTACTAATTTTGAAACTTTCAATGTTTCCCAATGAAAGTCATCACACTGCTAAAAAAAGTACACTGCAAAGCCCAGACACACGGCCTGGACTATTCTTTCGTCACCAGGCAAACATTAAAGTTAATGGTCCTCAAAGTGTTTAGGGTTATTTTTTCTGCCCAACGTCACAGTCCTGAACTCATTAGTAAGAGGTATATTCAGATTAGCCTGTTCAGTTCTGATTTAAAAGAAACTCAACAGTAATCACAATCTGAAATCTTGAAATCATTAGGAATAACCTAGTGTAACCCTTGAGCAGTCCTGTGAAAAAATAGAATTAGGTTCCCCCCACCTCCAAGGCTGTAGATTTCATGCGAGTATGAATATCTCCTGGTATCTACTGAATACCAGGAGATGTTTGTCCTGGACAGTCCTTGGCTATCTCCTTCCACTGCTTCCAAATTCCTAGCAAAAGCACTAACTTGGCTGAGTGCTTTTACATTTACAGTAATTCCTGTATAAAAATCCAACAGCTGGTTAGATTAATGATCAATAAAGACACACCAAGGTTAAAGAAATATCAGGGTCAGAACTGAAACTGCAACAGCTCTTACTGCAATGGATGACAGCATTTGACCTGGTCACACAGTAGGAACCAACTTGAAAAAAAGGAATCATGGCTGCTTAGTAAATAGCACAACACAGGAGCGTACCCAAAAACCATTGAATGTCACAGAATGCGTTAGAGAAGCCTTTCACTTGCAACTTCAAGGGACCTTTGAACTGGTTTTAACGGATATTATAAATACAAGCCAAAATTCGGACGAGTGTTTCGCGATCAGCTTAGGTCAAGCTGTGACCACGCTGTTCCTGAGAGGTGGCAGTCTTACTCCCTGCGTGGGCAGCAGATCTCACTGCTCCACACTGAGTCAGGTCAGGCCATCAGTTTGTCTGAAAACTAACCCTGGAGGGGAGAAGAAAAATAATATTCTGTTGGATTAGTCCCCTGAGCAAAATCACCTTTGCAGGGCAGGTGACAGCCCCCCCCAGTGGGGGACAGAGAGGGGAAGGAAGAAGAGGTGGTTTGCAGTACCTCAGATGTAGACCGGTTCAAGTTGTCAAGATACATACACACTGTCCCACCTGCTAAGTTTGGTGACAAAGGCTTTTTGTGTCCAAATGTGCATTTTCAGACTGGGTAATTAAATAAAAAGAATGCTAGCACATAGCAAAATCCTCCTGACTGACTATCGCTAATCAGCATCACTTTATGAAGGCAATTACTGTTTCAGGACCTTGAGGACACTAGGAAGCCTTAGTGGCCCTGACCAGCCTCACCTGGGCCTCCCCTCACTCCTACCCACGAGCCCAGGAGCCCCATTTCAGCCCAGACCTTGGCAGAGCTATGCTGTAGATGTATTTGTCTCTGCTGCTGTCTCCTGGATGGTCCTCAGACCCGCCTTGTAGCCTTGTTATTCCCAGTCCTGTCTCTGACCCTGTTTCCTTCAGGATTTGGACCTGGCTCTTGCCTTGACTATGGCTCTCAATGGACCCATCACTATCTCCCAGCTCTGCCCATCCCGAGGACCTGCACCCTGTTGGGGAGGACACTGCTGGTGGTGGAGTCATCTGTGGATCCCAGTTTGTCCTCCCTTAGGGAGCAGCCAAACCTTGCTGTTGTACAACACACTCTACTAGTACAACCTAATTGGCTTGTAAGATGGATAGACAGCAAATTTTTATGCTTGGCTTTGTTAACACATTGTCCTTACTGTTTTTGTGTATAGCCATGGTCCTGCTCATTCTTGATCATCTATGAGTTATGTACTAGAGTTATCCTAAAGCTCTACCAAAACTTCTTTTTTTCCTTTAGGAAAAGCATGTGTCACAGCTCTAGCTCAGGCTTCTAGATCTATCACTTTAGGCTCACATGGGTGTTAATATCAATGCAAAGGATGCAGAGGGAGCTGATGGATTAATTTTGGATAAAATTATTTAACATTACAGCTGAAGAGAACAGATGATGTTTGGGACGCAGAAGAACTGCCTCAAATCTGAAGCAGACTAAGGCTGAAGTTAAACACTGGTGAAAAAACAATGCTTTGAAGGCAAGTTGAAATGATTTAGCTGAATCAAACTGACGTTTTACTACTATAGAAAGGAGCAGTACTATCTCATTTTGTTTCCCCTTCCTACCATCGCCTGATTCTCACCCGACAGTTGCCCCTCCCCTCTTCAGGCTCATTAAGCCAATTCACTGCACTGACCTGGTAGAAACAGTTCATAGGTTTTGTCGGACCGCTCTTGGGCTGATAGAGCTTTCCGAATTGGCTCAGAACAATATCACCCGATGATCAGCAGAGGAGAGAGGTGTGCAGCTGGAGCAGGACCTGCCCCCGCCCCACCAGCCCCGCAGCGGTGAGCTCTTATGTTGGCTCAGCCTCAGTCTGCCTTATTACTTCAACCGGGTAAAGCTGCATGCCACGACAGGCACTCGACAGCTTGTGAAAAAAAACAGGTGAAGCTTGGCAGGTTTGAGAACAACGCATTGTCTTGTAACCGCATCTGGCAGGGAAGGAGGGCAGTGAAAACAGCCTGTCCTGATTCGAGAATGAGAATACTTGAACTGGCTGGCTGTAAGCTCACTCATCTAAGTATATTTACCTTACGTATATACAAATGTAAGGTAGGACTCATCTCATAGAATCATAGAATGGTTAGAGTTGGAAGGGACCTTAAAGATCATCGAGTTCCATCCCCCCTGCCACGGGCAGGGACACCTCCACTAGAGCAGGTTGCTCAAAGCCCCATCCAGCCTGGCCTTGAACACCTCCAGGGATGGGGCATCCACAACTTCCCTGGGCAACCTGTTCCAGTGCCTCACCACCCTCACAGGAAAGAATTTCCTCCTAATATCTAATCTAAATCTCCCCTCTTCCAATTTAAAACCATTACCCCTTGTCCTGTCACTACATCTCCTGACAAAGAGTCCCTCTCCAGCTCTTTCCTTGTGCTGAGCTCAGGGCTGCTGGCAAGTTTCTGGTTGAGGGGCAGGAGTCCTTAAACTCAGGTTTAGGTTTTAGCAACATGAGGAGGAGACAGGCGAAGGCTTGAACCAAGGATTTGGAGTGGGGGTTAACTTACATTGCAAACCTCCCCTCAATTACCCAGTGAATATCAGCCTATGACTGTTCACTGTGAGAAGCAATAGGTTTGAATTATGGATTTAAATTATGGACATAATTAAGGATTATGTGTGGGACAGAAGATTCAGCGAGTAAAGGCAAAGCCTGCCCCTGCAACACACAGAGTTCCTACAGCTGCAGTCACTGTGATGTTATCTCATCTCTATCAACAGCATCTCCTAAATCCTGTATCTGGGTTTCTTGGTTTATCAGCACTACAAAATAAAATTTCTGTTTGCTAATATTTTTCAGCTGCATTTTAAATGAAGGCTATTTTCTTGGGGATACTGAAAGAAACTTCTCTTTTCTCCCCTTTTAGATACTATATACTGTATGGGGAGTATATGTTGTATTGTATATTTTCTATAAAAACATTACATTTTTAACTTCCCTGGGACCATGTATATAAATATTTGTACATGAAATTATACTATAGGCTTTGAAATGTATGCCTTACATTTCTGTTAATGTTCTAAAAATATTTGTTCAGGCAAATGAAATTGCAGTAAAATATTTTACTACAGATCAGTCAAAGGTTCTCACAACTTTATCTTCCTAAAAAACAATATTTCAAGCTATAAAACAGGGTTCCATTTCAGATATCTAAAAGGCAAATTTAACCAGCTTGATTTGATTAATACCAAGTAGTTTAATTTTTTTTTTTAAACACTGAGGTTTAAGGTGAAATAAAATCAAGATGTAAGCATCTTTTTTCTTATATATTTGATTTAATTTTGTTTTCTAGAAACTTATACTGGTAGAGGCAAATTGCCTAGGCAGTAGACGGGGGGTTATGTGCATATTTCCTATTGCCATTAACAATAATGAGAGCAGAGTGTGTTGCCCAGCACACAAAGCTTCAAGTATACAAATTGTTAATAAATCTGACTCCTCACAAAACAGAAAATTACTGCCGTATTCAGAATGATGTGTGGTCCCAGATATATTTTCGAACATACTCCTTCGGGTGTCCCAACACCTTAATCACAAGCTCGGCAGCCATCTGGCGACTTCCAATGGCTTACCACCCACCGTGGAAGCCTCCAGGATAGCTGAGTAAGAGCCCTGTTCTGCACCACCATTTCTGCTTGCACAAAAGTCCCTTTATAGAATCATAGAATGGTTAGAGTTGGAAGGGACCTTACAGATCATCTGGTTCCAACCCCCCTGTTGTGGGCAGGGACACCTCCACTAGAGCAGGTTGCTCAAAGCCTCATCCAGCCTGGCCTTGAACACCCCCAGGGATGAAGCATCCACAGCTTCCTTGGGCAACCCGTGTCAGTGTCTCAGAGTAAATAATTTCTTCCTGTTATCTAATCTAAATCTACCCTCTTCTGGTTTAAAACTGTTACCTCTCATCCTATTGATAAGTCTCCCCATCTCTCCTGTAGGCCCCCTTTAGGTACTGGAAGGCCATTATAAGGTCTCCCTGGAGTCTTCTCTTGTCCAGGCTAAAAAAACCCCAACTGTCTCAGCCTGTTATTAACGTCAGTAATTTTGCTTCAGGAAGGTTCCAAACAGCCCCCAAATCATACACACGATATCGACAGTTTTCCTAGGCAGCGTACAGGGGAAAGCCTGTGTGTCTCCATGAAAAGCTGGTTTCCCGCCCCCTCTCCCTTCTCTAAATCCTCACCAAACGACCTACGCTCAGGTGAGCTTGAATCCCGACCAGCTCGCGCTCAGTTTCACCGCAGGCTCAGCGTACCTGCAGACACCTCTTCAACAAAACTCACACCTAACTCGCGGCGTTTCGTTCCCCTTGGCCGAGTCCCAGCTCCCGCGAGAGCACGCTCCTCGTCCTACCTCCCCACCTCCTGCTCCCCTACCCTGCGCACGCCGGCTGGCCTCCACCACCTCCGAACGCCAGTTGCCAAAGCTCGTCCCCTTAGTCTTCTCCGCAGAAATCCCTCACATCTGGTTGCTAATCTCCCTTCAGAGGTGCCAGTGGTGCAGACGGTAACTCGCCGCCCAGCAGCGAGTGGATGTTTCAGATAATGGGTGCCAGGGGAACGGCTCGGAGAAATTCATGGTCTGTGGGCATAGACTCAAGTTTAGGAATTTACACCAGCAATTTACTAATCCCCGTGAAGCTTTTAGATGTGCCCAAATACGTTTTCCCCTCACAGCATTAACATGTTGCCCAGCAGACGGAAATAGTTTTTCTTCCTCTTATTCACATGTCAGCAGCAAACAACAACTCAATGAGCATCGGGCTCATGAATTTTACATTTTTTTTTTTTTTTGGGGGGGGGGAGCATATTTTTGTTCTTCTTTCAGATTTAACACTATTTTCTTGTAGTTCATGTGTCACCTCTAAAGACAGCAATCGAAGGGTCATCTCAGTAGCTCCTTAAAACAAAGGAATCAAGAACACCAGCAATCACACTAATATTGCCTGATTTTGAGGCAGATCTCTAAATAAAGTTCCCTGTTTTCCAATATAATGGAGCCTGGCAAGCCAGGAAAGAGAAAAGACCATGATATATTCAGCAATAAATGTTTATCCACTTCTGATTTGGGCTATATGAAGCCTACCTATTTCCTGCACACACCCACCCAATAGATTTTATTTGTTCATTCATTTGTTTTGTTATATTTATGTCTTTGGGAAATACAGAGTGGGGATGCATCTCTGTCAAGAGACTGTAAAGGCACAGAGAGAGATGTAGGTTTAGGAAGGAGGGGCTAGAGCCATCTGATAAATAAACTAAACCAAGCCTGTGGTAGAGAGGATAGACTAGGATGAGGAATCAGCAATGGGGAAGATGCAAAAATATTTGGAGAAAATCCAGGGACAGAAGCTGGGGAAGGGGAGTGAAAACAGCTGGTAGAAAAGTTTGTTATATGGTATGTGTCTGCACCTCTTCTGGTGTTAGCCCACATAACAGTTTTATGACTAAAGTCTTAAATCAAGGATAAGATGCCACTGTGTCACCGCTGTTAGGGTTTTTTTTTGTTGTTGTTTATTGAACAACATCAAACACATTCCAGAAATAAAAATTATTTATAAAACTTTAAAAAAATAATATGAGGGTGGTAGCATCAATCCAGAAAGATGAGGAAATGCCATATGCTAGGTACCTTCACAAACTCAATTTAAGCCTCTATGCACATGCAATATAATAGGATTGCTTGAATTTTCAGAATGAGTGAAAATATATTCAGATATTACCTACTGCACTATATTCAGCAGAGAATGAAGAAAGTTCACACGCCACAATGTATTCATTAATACAGTCTCTTTACCTCATTTAGTTTGCCTTTTGCAATAAATTTCAGGTGATTGCAATTTTTATGTTTTTTTATGTAAAGAAAATAGAGTGCGTAAAATAGCATCACAGTAGGGAGGCTTCAGTTATTTTATTAATTTAAAATCTGGGTCACTGCACAGCCATTAAAATAATCCTAAACCAAATAGACTGCCCATTCTTACAGCTGAAGAAAGGTGGTGGGAAAATTAACTGCCTGGGTTGAACTAACAAAAGTGGGAGACTGAAACACTTAAAGATGGACTAGCCACATAGTTCAACTACAAACCAGCTTCAACTCTGAAGGAAAACCTGAAGCAACTATGGGTGTGCCTTTCTTTGCACATGGTAGTACATTGCAGAGTCAGCTCCAAGAAAATTGAAAACTTCGGTTTTGAAATGTCTGAACTAATGTGCACATGGGAAATTCAACGTAGAAGTAAACTTTGCACCAAATTGACAGTTAGGCTAGCAATTTAGATAAATGCCTCTGCAACTTCCCCAGTGATCTTGGCTACTTTACGTTTCCTGTGCCCTCAAATGTCTTACTTTTGTCCAAGAAGCTGAACGCAAACTAAATGAACAACAAAAGAAGTTACAATGAACTGCAGATTACATACTTTCCCACTATATAAAAAGCCAAAAGCATTGAAGAAGAAACTTAGTACAAAAGCTTTCTATTCATGCAATACAATTGTACATGGTTTTTAGACCTGCAGAATTCAGATAGCTCAACTCAGACTTCCCAGAGAAAATGAATTTCAGAGTTGGTGGGGTTTTTTTACATGCAGCGCTCAGAGTTTGCAAAGTTAAGCCATGGTGCTAAACAGAGATGGATTTGTGTCAGAAATTTAGAATATAAACTTCCAAATTTCTCAGATGTTAAGACTCAGATCCACAGTAGCAAACCAGGATAGGGGACAGAAACAAAAGCTAAAAGTGTAATGAAAAATGCAACAAGACAGCCAAATTTAGAGTTGCTGTGGAAACCCTACTGCTGAAACTTCTGACTTTTGTGCCTTTGACTTCTTGATCATAAGGTTTCACTAAAGGAGTGTTTCCGATGAATATATTTTCTTTTCCTTCCTTTTGGAGATAGATTTGCATGAGAATGGTATCTTTGTTTCCTGGGATTCCATCTGCTCCCACTGCTTGTTACTCACCTGAAGCCATAATCCTCTGTGTGAGACTTCACAAATGGCTATTGTGGACACAATTCAGGGCTTCAGGTGGGGAACCAGAGTAAGATGAACTTTTCAGATAAAAAGGGTCTCCCTTTCATGCAAACTTTCTCGGGTAATAAAGAATGAGAGAGGGGAAAAAAGAGAACAGAATACACGGCAGTGACAGAAGTGCTTCTAAAGAAAATGTTCTTCTCAAGTTTTTAATCAGAAAACTTCCTGCTTACATGGGAAGCTGCCATGCCAGCAGCATCTCGTGAGTGAATGGGGAAGACTGCAATTGGTAGACAGCGTATCCTTCTCCCTCTATATCAGGCTAATAAATCTGCTACGTAGGCATGGCACCTCTTATGCAACATGTTTTCAAGTCCCTCAAGAAAAGGTGAGGAACGTTGGTAAGCCTACCAGAATTCAGAAATGTGAGCAGTGTCAGTGCTTTCTCTAAATTGCCAAAGAAAAAAAGTTGTGGGTCTACCCAGCATACGAACCTAAAGGACTTGGCTTGAGTTTGTAGCTCTCTCACAGGCATTCTTTATAGACAAAAAGGGCAAAGTGAAAACATGGGTTAAGCTGCTTGTGGATGCTGTGTTGAAACAACAAGTAACATTAAACTCCCTCAGAATTAGATGATGTTCTGCCAAAGCTATAAAAAAAGTGTGAGAACGAAGTGGCTTAGTCACCACTAAAAACAGAATTGTACACTCATCCAGGGTGGAAAGACAATTCAATCCCTTGTTAGTACAGGGCTAATGTCAAAGTTAGGTCAGGTTGCTCAAGTTTTGAAAATCTTTGGTACAGAATCTTCAGTTATCAGATAATAATAATACCAGAGGCCCAGTAGGCTGGCAAGCTGTATTCCAGTATCACATAAATGAGCTGATAATCATCATTAAACAGACACAGGCAAAATTATCTACAGTCTGTGTGATATCATAGCAACACACTATGTGATCCGAGTGAAAAAAAATACTTTCCTTAATTCCTGACTAGAATTCTTTTAGAGAACCAACAAAATAATGAATTAAATTGTACCTGTGAACAACATAATCTTACTGGGGATGCTGCAGGATACTGAAGATGGTTCAGAATCAGATAATATAAGTGACATCAATTAGCACTGCAAGTTCGATACATTCAGGTCGATCACAGTTGAGGACATCCTAAAACAATTAGCTTTTCTACCTGACCAAAACAGTACCGCTGGCCACATCTGTATGCAGTGAATGTAGAGCAAGGATAGAAGGGGAAAGAGTTTAGACGGCAGCACTGTCTGGAAATTGTTCCTCGGGCACCAGCAGTGCCAAAACATTATTATCTATAAGGAACAGTAATTTACAAAAGAAAGGCTTCCCTTTTGATGAAGCTGGATTTTTGTGACAAAACTAGTGTCCCTTTTACAGTTTGTTAACATTATTATACAAGAGCAGGGATCAGCTTTGTGGCAAGCAAATCAGAACACTACAGACAAATCCAAGTAAGGGCAACATTACAATTGTAGATGTTTAAGAAAATGTCATTCACCATATGAGAGGTGTGTGTAAGAGATTTTAGAAGGGCAGCAGAAAGACCAGCTTCTTTCCCAAAAACTACTAATGAACTGTTGCGTGACCTCAGGCAAAATCACTTCAGCGCTCCATGCTTCTGCTTCCTTTCCTACTGGGTCTATTTAGACTAGGAGTGCTTTAGGGATAGGGACTGTCTCTCACTTTCTATTTATACAGTGTCTAGCACAGCGAGCCCCCAATCTAGCATGAGATCTATTGATGCTATTACATTACAAAAAATAACCATAATAACAATGAAGATGTAACCAAATTAGACAAATATGGAAGGAATTAGATTTTACTCGTGAGAAGCTTTACTGGGTCTTTTATTAAAGAGTCTATTATGACAGTCAATTTTAATGCACAGTTAATACAGCAGACAAAACCAACAATGAAAATGTATGTAGGTGAACAATTATACAAACTGAAGGCTGAAGATCAGTTCTGGGTCTGTTAAAGGGACCTATAGTTAGCCTGTTATAGCTGGTTTTTGTTACATGTGATATCGAAGATTTTTTTATTATTTTCAAAATGGGAAGATGTTTAACAGATTTGAGAGGCAGAAAACAGTTATCAGTGATTGTGTCTGTTAGTGAAATTTCACTCAGCTGTCCCTCATAATGACACCAATAACTTGTTTTTTATTAACCCTTATCTTCAAGGGGATTCTCTTTATTTTTCAAGCTCTAGTGAAAAGCGTGTAATGACTTTTCACCATTATCCTGGACTTCTTTTCAAAAGGGGTCCTCATTTCAATCCTGCATGAACTACTCATCTGCTGAAACCCATGGGGAATTTTATTGTTGGCTCCAACAGTATTTTTAGCTCCTTCCCAGGGACGCTTCTAAGAAGAAGGAAAAATCTACTGATGCCTGGAGAACCATTCATTTATTTTTTCACGTCAAGGAAAAAAGCAGTCTCAGAAGGAGGTAGCAGATAGTAAGGAAACAGATTAAGCAGCCTTGCTGGAAATATTTATACTTTCTTCCTAAAATGTGTTTTAGGATTATATGATTTAGTATACAAATTAATATCACTAGAAATGAGAGGTAAAGAATGATATCTCTGGTATTTCTCTATGGGGAACATTTTTGGAGACACCTTATACCTGGGACAGTCTACTCCATTTCAAAGGCAAGTATTTGCTCTTTAGAAGTAACCTCTGCTAATGGATGCAAACCTAGCAAGGCAGCAAAATCACTTTGATCTCCCTTTGAAAATGTTTTTGGAATTTATCCATTGCCAGGGAATTAGTTTCTTCTCCTAGAAAGTGTTGAACCCTTGGATTGATTATACCCCTTGACCAAAAAAGCTAAATCATAGACTTACAATATGATTTGTATTGATACAGTCCCCAAATATGTCTTCACCATCTAAATATTCCAAAAATTTCTAGGTCCTTTCCTATTCTATTTAAATTCAGAGAGTTATCAATAGGACTACTTCAGTCCCTAACATTAGTCTCTTCTCTCTCAATGTAAGTTTTATAAGAAAGAAACTATGCAGAAACTGCACAATTAACAGGGCATAAGATTTAAAAAAAATACTGTACATCATGTAGAAAGTTACCAATTTTTTTTTTTTTAAATTTTGGTACAATGGAGTGCATGTGAGTGGATATTTGAAATGCTGGATATCTGTAGCTTTTAATACTATTAGATGATTTACCCATGGACAAGTTCTGCATAATTTCAGATAAAAATAACTAGAACATAGAGGAATTCAAGTCTGAAATACTTTGGACTTTTAATACACTTTGATAAAGAAGTCTATATTCCTTGCTATATGGAATTCTAAAATCTTAGGGAAACAAACTCAAAAATACCCTACTTTTTGGAACTTGTTTGCTTTGTATTTTTTCGTTAGAACCAATTATTTTTCTTGTACTGCTCTTTTGCCTGTATTTACACAAGCAGAACTAAATTATAGCAGAGCTATATTCAGTGACCTTTTTATCTTTGTAAGATCTCTTGGTATAAATATCTTTTCCCACAGATTTAATCTAGTATGTTGAATTTTTAAGGACTTAATAAAAGAACAAAAGCGATAGGAAACAATGCAAATTTCAAAGTCAATTGACAGCACGTTAAATACCTTGCACTGAAACAATTGCTTCGTATCCATTGAAGAGCTAGTGAAAATCAGACTGTATTAAAAAAAATCACAGCCCACCAGGAGTTTGGTCTCCTATTTTTATGTAGTTTATGAAGGTCAAACTAAGCCCAAAAGGCAAGTGTACAAAATGAAGCATTGTACTAGCAGTATAAAAGGTGAGAATTCAGTTATGTTCTATCTTTGTTTTGCTTTCTAGTCTTAAAGCTATTGTTATTAGCTTGTAACCCATGTATAATAACAAATACCCATCCAAGAGAAATATTAATAATAAATACAGGATTACACAATAATTTGATTAATCCAATAAATAAACAAACTATGACTATCCAATAGACTGTGTATAATGACTTAAAAAGAAAGTAGAGTAATTCAATTATGTATTTTAAACATTACCGGATATATAACCAAGTCATACAATATACATCAAGATGAAGATCTGACTTTCCATGTTCTTGATTCAGATTTTGACAACAGCGTTATGCAAACAAAAAGTTTGACTCAGATCTGAGTTTTGCTGAAAAGAGTAGCTACTCAGTATTGATGAATGATTTGGATGATATTTAAAATAGATTTTATTGTTTGATCTAGACAGATGAAGTCACATTTATTCAACCTGGACTAAATGTAACTAATAGGTCTTCTCAAAGATGTAATGCCACCCAACCACTGGCCAGAAGACTGACTGGTTAGAAGCAAACCAGCTCATGGCTTAATTTTGAATTGTCACACTTATACCTTTGAGCTAAACATCATATTTACCATGTTTGCTGAACAGGAAGGTGAATTCTAAGAAATGCCCACACGAATAATTGGGCAGTATCAGACATGAATGTTTGAGGGATTTGTATTTGGGAAAAAAAATGGCAAAGTGAGCTCTCACTGTTAGGACTGTAAAAAAAAAAAAAAAGAATATGAATAAAACAGAAAGCAATATTATATTTCTTACTGTTTTGGAAGAAAAGAGGAAGTAGGAAAAAACCCGTGGTGCAATATTTGCATTTTTATTTGAACAGAAATGACGTTTCTCAGAGAGTGGCTGAGCACCTCCTTCAAAATGACCGACATCGGGAAAAATAAGAAAGAAACCTCACAGCTTCTGCTAGCTAATGTTGCACAAAAAGCACTGTTCCCAAAACGTCCCCCCATCTCTAATGGGCAGGAAGTGGGAATACTCCTGGATTTGCCGTTGCCCGCTGTGCATGCCACCGCTTCCCGACGTGTGCAAGGGGAAACTTGCTCGATCTAATCAAAGACAGGAGCACTAGTGCTGCGTGCACATAGTCTCCTAGCACGGACATATGTTGCCTTCAACTGCAGAATGCCTTTCTACGACACTGTAGAGACACTTGACTTCCTATTGGGGAAGTGCAGCTTTCTTTCCTAACAATGGGCCAACTGGTTTTCATAACGGAGATAAACGCTCCCTGCTGTGAATTGTAATAGAAAAACATGTCAAACAACCAACAATAAAAAGAAGCACAGCCAAAAGACTGGCTTTTCCTGTTTTTATGTGCAGCACAGAGGAAACTAAGCACGTGAACTACACTTGGCTCCTTACAAGTCAAAATACCACTTCTTTTAAATGAGAAAGAGGAAAAATGCAACTCATTTCTGACCCTTTTTTCACTCTGAAGTGCAGACATGAAAACTGAACCCATTAGCACTTATTTGCCAGAGGGTATTATGAAACCTCTGAATGTGAAAGTCAGATGCTTTACTAAAAAAGAGGAATGGTTATTCAGTTAGGTTTTTTCCACCCTTTAAAAAGCTGTAATATTTATGAGCGATAAGGACATCCAGCTGCCATTCTGATGAACCCATAATATTCTCTAGTTGTCTGTTCTCTGCTTTTGCTGACGAAAGATCACTTGTTTAAAACCCCTCTCCTCTTCCATCCCATCATCTGTCCATTTTCACCTGCCCTGCATGATTCTCTTCTTCATTGTCTTACTTTTTCCCCTGACTACCTTGTATAGCCCATTAGTTTTATTTTGACATTTCTCATTAATTAGTTCTGTGTAAGTCTTCAATGAAAATCACTGCTCCTACACCCTCACCTTGTCCATTTGGCATGTTTGTAATGTATCTTTCCCTTTCTTGCTGTCCTTCTCATCTGCCTTAAGTGGAAGAAGCCAACATTTAGGGCTTTTCAGTGAGCACGGATGATCCTGCAAATTATTGGTTAATATTAGATCTTCTCACTTTGGGTTAGATTATGCAGAAATAGGTAAGATGAGTGTGGTCATAGTTGTTTGATCTCTTTGACCTCAGATGCCACACATCGCTGTGGCTCAAGATAGCCCTAGTTTATGGTATGCCTCTGGTAATAGTTGATGACCTGGTATCTAAAGTGACATCTGTAGACCAAACAGCTGCCTACAGTGCTGAGAGTCATTTTGACAGGAGTGAACTTTTGACAATCTTGCTTTGACAGGAGTGAACACGGCTGTTCGTTAGCACCTTTGTTCTTTCCTCAAGCAGAGAGATCTTCTGTTCTCTTTTTCTGTGTGTCTTCTTTGTTATCTGTACTAGACCTCTAGAAAGAAATATTGGTGCATTTGCCAGGCACACAGAGCTTCATATGCAGCAGACCCACAGTATTTAACTTGTAAGCATTTCAAGGAACACCAGCACACCTACAGGAAACCTGATACCTTGACATCTCAAAAGACTTAATTCAACATGCCTAGATTAACTACACAACACGTGTATTTGGATGCATCGGACTCACTGCAACTATAGAATGAATATTTGCTTGAGATCCGAGGAACTGCTAAGCCACAAGTGCTGGGAAGCTGAGCAAGTGTGCCTCTTCTCCTATTTTCCTCAAAGTGTCCACATCACTGGCGGGTGAGTAGGCTAGATGGACTTCTGATCCTTAGGGATTTGGCAGCCCTGTTTGTGTGAATTATGCTGGTGAGAGATGGTGGTAGACGGGCTAAATCCTCTTAGGTCCCTCTGTCATCTAGCACTTCAGCCAGTCTGTATGGTACTTTTTGTTAGCTGTGATTCTACTACAATGAGCCTATTGCTGTTTGATTTTAAACCAAGCATTTCAAAAGAGCAAAAATGACAGTGACTTCAGCTAATGTTGCTGTTTGTGTATTACGTTTTAAGTTTAACACTCCCTTGCTCCACATATGAGCCAGCATCTCACACCTGCAAGTTACTGTTATCTTAATCATGAACCCTAAATCTCCTAGAGCGGAAAAGGATTCCTCATTCACTCACGTGGTGGATGCCTGTACTTTGGGAACAGAAGGCACTGGACTATGTCTGTGTTTATAAATGTGACATTCTAGACAAGCGCAAATCGTGAGATTAGAAACAATAGATTACAGAATGCAAGATGTTTGTTACTCTAATAAGGGTGATTAGACTATGGCTGGGTTGTGAGTGGAATGGGAGAGGTCACAGAAAAAGCAAGGGAGAAGAGTCAGAATGAGAGGCCTCAAATGTGTGGTTATCAGGAAGGCTGCTTCCACCCTGCTCTGGTTTCTGTTAATAAGGCCACAGCTTGGAACCCATCTGAAGACTCTAAAATATAAATGCATTAAGGTACATTAGCTACTATGGCTATAAAGAATCTTAGAGTCATGACATTATCAGATATGTAGGACAAAGAACAGATTCCCAGAGCAGCCGGAGAAAACAAACAATTAATTACAAGAACAGCCTGCCCACATGTTGTTCTTCCCAGAGCCTGATACCAAAAATTCAAAAGGCATAGATTAGATTTTAAGATGCTCCTAACCAAGGGAGATGCTGAAACTCACTTCCATTTCATATAGAATGAAGGATTCTACAAAGCAGAGTCATATAACTTTTGTGCAAGGTGTGGAATAAAAAGAAATAACACACTTGGAAGCACAATGATAATCGGGATCTGTGTGGGATTGGAGAAGAACAAGGAAAAGGAGCAGATGCTGGAGGATCTCTTGAGCTAATATACTTGGGCTGGGGTGGGAAGGAGGGAGGAAAAGGGGAAAGAATAAAGTGCAACTTGTAGATGGCTGAAATTCTCTCTCTCCTCAAGTAACAACTTTCAAATATTCCATATGGAATTTTAGAAATAACGTGATATTTAGGATAAAATCTTCTCATTGTTAGATCAAATGTTAAAGACTGCTAGTATTCTGAGTAGGCCCACCTGATCTCACAGTTATATCGATCAACATTAACTACCTTTTTGTTCACATGCCAGATTTCTGGTATGGAATGAAAAAGAAACAGACGTTGTGTTTCTGAGGTTTTATATCATATCAGAGGCAGTGAGTGATATGCTGTAATGGCTGGATAGTTTCCATCTACCATTAATGAAGAGAGAGTAGAGGATTTATCCAGGTAGAAATGAAGACTTTTTTTTTGTTCCTAGTGATCGTCAGTCCCTATTACCACGTTTTACTGAATTGGAGCCAAACACGTGAGCTGTAAGAAATGTTATCAGCTGGTAGGATATCATCATCTATACCATGAAATTTAGTTTGCAATTTTTAAGTTCAGTGAATGGATGTAAATAAATGTTCCTCCTCAAAGGAGTAGAAATAAGCAGCTGGATGTGCAACATCATACTTGGGAATAGAAATGGGCATTCAGTGAGAATAAAGAAAAGGAGAACTGGCTAATTCGGGTTGTCAATTCTTGAATGACAACAAAGAGGAAAACTGAGACTTGAGATTTTAAAAATATATCAGGCTTCTAACAGTCAAATCGAAGCACCTGCTTCGATAGGTAATAGAGATGTTTACTAATTCAGGTTGCCTAGCAGTCTCTCTCTGTCAGAATTTGCCGGCAATGTACGTGTCAGAATAGAAATTAAGCACGATATTGGTGCAGCCTGCATAGACAGATACCTGCCACAGTTCGTGACCAATGCCACATACACCACTGCTGGACAAAAGAGAGAAGAGCCATTTTACCTGCTGTGAAATTGGGCCTAGTTTTATGCTCTGCAGAGCTGGTCATGACAAGTTCTCACCACTGAAATATAGCACTGAGGCTTAATATTTTGCCAATATTAACCACTTGCACACCTCTTAGTAGCGATTTAATTTTGATTCATGTTTGCTGAGGTTTTTTTTTCCCATCCCATGTTTGAACTACTTCACTGAACTTTTACATACTGTGAAAATGTACCTACAAAAGAAAAAGGGAAAGAGACGGCTCCTAGAGACAAATATATCACGTGGAGTCACTTAATTCAGGCCCAGACCTGCTCGCTCCCAGTTTCATGCACATGAATAACATTATTGCCTTCAATGGCACTTCTTGCAAACCTAAACTGATGATGTTTGATGGATAGAGGCCTAAGCCTCATAACTGCAAATTCCCTAATCAGAAGAATAAAAGCCTTCAGAGTTAAAATAAATAAATTAAATTAAATTAAATTAAATTAAATTAAAAAGATCCTGTATATTCATATATATTTTCCTCTTTTTTAAGGCATGGCCTTTTTGATATGAATGTATTAACTGTGGAATCGTTCTGATAATTAGTACCATCCTGAGAAGCATCATTCCAATGGGTTAACTAGTTGTGTTACAAAACATGCCTGTTAAATGTTGAAAAGATTATAAACTATTTACAAAATATTTTATACTTTTTTACAAAAGCCATGTACAATATGTGGCCTTATTTTATTGCATATCTGCTTTTTATTATTACTTATTTAAAATGTCAATCTGTCGAAGTTCTGGTTCTATACCAATCTGACAACTGTGCAGTAACACAGTGGAACCAGAGAAAAAATGTTTTATAATTGACCGTGCAGTGACACACAGTTGCCGTGTCTTTGTTTTAGTTCGCATGAGTTATCTACGCTGCATACTATTTCCTGTTATATGTATGTTTGCATTCTACTGTTTTTATTTCAGATCTGCCAAAAAAGGTCCAGAATCTGTTGATATCTGTGCTGCAGGGACTACCTATAGCCCAAGGATACAGTCTGTAGTTCAGCAAAGCACTTAAGGACAAGAATAACCTCTTTGTTACCCAGCAAAGCAATTTATTTAAGTATGCAGTTGAGCATTATGCTGAAAACAGATGGAATAATTATTTCTTGGTGCTAAAACTGTGTTTAATTGTATTTCTTGCCTAGGCAATCAGGGAATTAAAGGATGACCCTGTAGCTTCAGCTGTAGTTAAAACTGTTGTTGAAAAATTACAAAGAAAACAGGTTAGTTTTCTTAGCCCTGTTTTTTTCTGAATGGTGAGCACAATAAACTGCTGTTCCTGTGATGGCAGACGCAACCAATTGAAAGAAAATGTATTTGTAACCCAGTAACCATTTTGTGTATTCAAATGCAGAGAGACACTTAGTGTTTCAGCTGTGTTTATAAGCAGGCATTTTACAGCATTTATAGTGAATCTAAATCTGTTGATTATAGATGAATATTTAGCTTATTTAAACCAGTCTGTCATTAACAACACACATTCAGAAGTAGAATCCTTGTATTTAATTGTACATACTAGTAAAAATGTGAACGCATTAGAACTATACCAATGTTCCTCTTTCAGTATTGTTAAAATTTATTTCCAGATTGCCCCTCTTTTGCTCTTACGGTCTTCTGAACACAGGTCTGTTTTTGAAAGGAAGGTGAGCACTCAAATGACTTTCCATTTTCACGCTTATTTCTGTCACACGGCCTGTTTTGCCACCCTACATGTCAACCCAGGCGCTCAGTCTTCTGGGTGTGGGAGAAGTTTCCAATACCACCGTTCACCAACATTTATACCCTGGGAGAGATTCTGTACCAGTTATTTGGATCCAAACTCACCTGCTGTATGCAGCCTTAAGCCATGCTTATTTAAGAGAGATCAGTCAAGCTACGTCTCAGCATTCCTATTGCGAGCGCAGGATTGTGCATGGGCAAAAAAGAAAGAGCCCCATGTAAAGACATGGCTCAAATTCCAAATACCCTGCAGGATAAACCTGTATGCTCTTCAGAGTAGAACCAGTAATGAGCAAAAGGGATACGGCATTTTTATTGCTGTGAGTTATCGCTAGAGAGATTCTGAGAAGCAAAGGGATCTGGATGGACGTTAAGTGAAGAGAGGAGGATGGAAGCATGACAGAACAGAGAGGAGGTACCCAGCCTGGAAAGAAGCAGATGAAAAGACACTAAAGATCATGCAAAAAGAGGGTTTTTTCTAAAGAGAAATAAGCAAGAATGGGAAAGGCAAGAAAAGCCAGAAGAGATGTTATTTAGGTGTTTTTCTCTTGAAGGTGAAGGAATTTGCACTGAAGTGTGCAGGAAGGCAAAAGTAAGAACTTCAAGCATTTATCACATTGTCCAAACCATATGAGATGAGGAGACTGTAAGCATTTTGATGAGCAAGGAACAAAGTGAATTACAAAGAATATGTCACCACATTACACAACTGCAATGGGAGTACTTTTAAAACAAGCTGTCTACTTTTGACGTATGGCTATGCTTAAGAAAAAGCCTACTCCTGGAGCACCCCATATTTCTAGATGGAAAGGATCATTTGGAGCGTGTCAAGGAATATCTACCGGACTACCTAATTTCTTCAGTTGCCACCTCAATGAAATATTTCTGTAGGACCCTGTATATTGTTATATTGAATATTGTTACAGGACCTGGAGCCCTCAGTCACAAAATGGGGCCCCTGTGCTAGGGTCTAGTGATGCATTTCCATGCAATTCCTCCAGTGGGCTGGAGGAATTTGTGGTCTCTAGTAATGCATTTACACGCACACACTGACATTTGCAGTGCAAGGTTTTATTGTTGATGGCAGTGAGTAGGAGAAGAAGGGAGGGAAACAATTCCACCCTGTGTGCAATGCAAACCAGAAGATTTATGGAATGAAAACTCAGAAACATCCCTGAAACAGGAGAGAAGATGAGATTAATCTTGCCTTTTCTCTGTAATTTTTTTTTTTTAAATCTAAATTTGGGGACGTAATTTATTCATTATGCTAAGGACACCAACTTAGAAACTTGAGATAAAATACTGCATTTATATTAGCCCACAGAGTAGTAATCTCAAAGGTATCCTCTCATTGCTCTAATGATGCCACTATTTTATATTTATGCTATTATTTTCATAGCAGACTGTTCACAAAATATTTCATGTGCCTAATGCTCATGAAACCTAGATTAAACCTAGATTTCATTTTTTTTTAGGTATGACAGGGTACAACGACATGCGTTTAAACCCTTAATGGATAAGTAAATACCTAATACATAGTAAAAGACATAGTTTTCGGTAGACTTGCACAACAACTGTGAAGTTGTAGTTCTTTTTTCTTTGTATTCCTTATTATTCACATGAAGTTATACGTTCCTGGAGGTAAATATTTGCTACTGGACAAAGATGGAATCAACACAATCTAGGAGAGTTTACTATAAAACTTGAATGTTTTTCTCAGGGGAGGGGGGCAAAAGGAGGAAAGAGAAGAGGAGGGAAACAATTTAACCAGCTCTAGATCTAGCCATACAATTCTTAACTCTATTTCTTTTTAATTACATTCTCCCCCGAAGCAAATTTCTCATTTTGTTTTAATGAGCAGCTCAGATGAATGTTCTCAAACTCCCGGTATTGCTGGAAGAAAATCTTCCTACGCGAAGAGATAAACTTTATGCTCTCTTTAACATGAAGTACATGTTAAAGAAGTACCTGGAAAATACAATGAACTCATTTAAGTACACGTGGATAACCTCATAAATAGTGCAAACGCATTATTCTAAGAGTTAGCAGATTACAGCCTGGTACCCGAGACCTCAGTCTGTTTATTAGCTATTGCTCTGAGCACCAAGGGAATCTACACAGTGACTTCTCCTCCTATCATCTGCAGACTTTGCGGAGTCTCTTTAGCCCGGGAGCGTGATAAACCCAAACCTCCCAAGATCCATTGAAAACTCAGTTTTGCTTTGTTTTTAAATCAGTAATTACGCAACAACAGAAAATCCGATCACTGTTGTAGTTTGTGATATCTCCTCTCTCCCATACGTAAAATGCCATTTTTAGACCGTAGAGGAGCAGGCTTTAGAATGAAATAATTCCTGTATTTAGGCACAAATAGAGCGCTCGTTAAAGAGTAGGAGTAACAGCATTTCAGCGAAAGCAAGGCAGGCTCTTCTGCACAACTCTCTCCCACGCATCTCTGCCAATGCCAATGACCTGCTTCACCTCCTGTTATTGCAGTCTTGGGCCCCTGCGTTACTCTGCCAAAACACCTCCGTCCTGACCTGTGACGCCCTTTTCTATTCAGGTCCTGGGGCTCCCAAAAGGTTCTGCCAAGACCTCCTTTCTGACCTGCCCCGAGCTCCCTGCTATTTCTTTCTCCCGAGCCACCGTGCAAGCTTTGTGCCAAGGCCACTCCAGCGCCCTGCTGTACCTCCTGCCATCTCCACGGTCCTGGGCCCCTCCGGAGCTCTGTAAATAAGCCTCCATCCTGACCTGCAGCAACCCTTGCTATTAGGATCTGGGAGTCTCTTCTGAGTAGAGCCTGCCAATCATTCCAGACCACTGCCTAAGGGGACTGGGGGGGTGGGGGGTTGGATTTTTTCTTCCTTTTCTTTTTTTTTTTTTTTTTTTTTTTTTAGGTGGGGGTAGGGAGGAGAGAGGGAGGGAGATGGAAAGGGCTGTTTTTAAAACTTAATAGAATCAATGAAGAATTTAAAGAATACAGTTTAACATGTTATGAAAACAAAGGCTTTGCTCTGGTTCACTGCGGCAAAAGCACATGAAATGACACTTTTCTACTTGTGGGAACACAACATGGACTGAAATAGAAGGAAAGAGTGCATAGGAAAGGATTAGTCAGAAGCAATCAGAGATCCTGATAGACAAAAGAAAAACGTAGATTTCTTTGTGTGTAATTGGAGGTGCAGCCCCGCACAGCTCAGCTCTGCTTCCTTGTAGCATTTGCTACCGATTTCCCATATTCAGCATTTTTGCTCTCCCCCATCTTTTCATACCATTGCTCGCGTGGGCCGAAACCCAGCAAAAGCTGATGTGTGCTGAGTCTCACTGAGTTCAAGGGGATTGGCTCACATATCTAACATTACTCATGAGTGAAAAGACCGGCAAATTTTCAGGACTCAAACCGTGAAGTGTTTCAGATACAGATTTGTAAGTTTTGCCCATAGAACTTTTATATAAAAAGAAGCATCAATAGTAATGCTGTCTTCAATCGTATACATGTACAAGACGTCACTTTAAATGCATAAATCTACTTTTAGTAATGAGATAACTCATACTCCAAAGTTTAGGATGCACACAGGGCTTTTTTTTTCTTTTTTCCTAAGACTTGCATAAATACTTTCCTTACAATCTTAAAATCTTCGCTGTCTCAATCCGGATTTTTTCCCTCTCTGATCAGTATCAGCATGTAGAATGTTTATTTTGTATTAACTTCTTACAGCTGTACCATCCTCTTTTCTTTTTTCTGAAACAATGTAGTTTTTGCACACCCCCACACTTTTTTTTTTTCCCCTAAATCTTTAACTGTGTACATTTAGGAAGTTGTAACTTGTTTTGAGTTATTCATTAAATGTTTGCACTTTCCAGATTTATGTCAAGACTATAGGTTGAGATTACTATGATACATTTGCTGACTGGTCTACTTGATGACTTGCTGGAAGCATCATCTCATAGTTTAGATAACAGCTACAAATCATTAGAGACAAAAATGTTTATGCAGAAATTTCAAGGATTTAGAGGATAACTCTAGAGTCTAGAACATGATGCACTGGGTGGAAAGTCATTTTAGACATGTATGAATACTGCTGGGCTGAGCAAAAAAAGAAAAATGTTTCATGTCTCTGTTAAATTACTTTTTGTAATAAAATTTACATATACTTCTAAATAGGAACCTGTTCAAAAATTAAGTTAAAATGTTCATGTTAGTACTGGTAAAATTAATTAATACAAATCTGAAAGAAATAATCTTATTTTGTTTTAATTTGGCCAAAAGAAAGGAATTAAATGCGATTTCAGGAACAATTTAAGTCCAACCAAAAAGATGTGTCATCTGAAATACTTAATCAGACATAGCTACAGGTGATCTTCCCAGTACTTAGCCAGTAATTCTAACTTTGGCTTAGATTCACCTTTGGCTCACAGGTGATCTGCATTGAAACCTCAGGGTTCCACATAAATCATCACGGAAAAAAATGGCCTCTGCCAGTCATTACTGAACACTAATTTGTTCTACCCTCAAATCCTGTCCTGTTACTTGGAGAAAGCAGTCATTTGTTTTCCCCATCTGCTCCACACCTCAAATTGCCCTTCCTAGTGTGATCTGTCCTATGATGATCCAGTGGCACCTGAGAAGCTTCCAGTCTGTCCCAATTAAGACTCAAGAAGAGTAAGAGGACAGCCAATCTCAACAGGCTGCTGTATAAAGATGTATGCTCAGACATATTCAGAAGAGGGAACTTAATAACGGCATAGTGCTGCAACAGTTTGAACCCTGGCCATCAGTGGGGAAGGACAACACCATAAAATTAAAACACAATAGGAAAATACTATTTTCTACATGCAAAATTTCTCAGACTTTCTAACTGTAGCTTGATCGATTCTAACCTCCTTTCATTTTTGACTACCACAAACGACAAAGAGTTTATTTTGTTTTGAGCAAAATATATCCCTGAGCAGCTTGTATTGGGTTTTAAAAGGAAAACAGAACTGAGACTGAAAGATTTTTTTTTAACGTATTCTAGGTAGCGGAAAATACACTCATTAAAAGAAATGTAATTCTTTATTGCATAAAGCCCTAAAAAATTAAATGCAGAGACAGGCATAGCACAAATTTGGTCATGCATTGTGAATGAATTCCATACAGTTAAATTAAATATACTTACTACATCTATAATAGCGTTTAGAGACGGCAAGATGGCAAGACAGATGACAAAGAAACAAAACAGATCTCAGCCAGATAAGAGATATTTATGGTATATATTCTGAAACACAATCCTTCGAATTCACAAGTTTAGATTTTCATTTTACAACCAGAGGCCCAACCAGGACAGAGTAACAAGAATCTAAGCTACAGCAGGAGAGCCCAGAAGGAACTCTAGCAAAGCCAGCTAACGTACCTCCAGGAGGAACGGATGTTTTCTAGCCCGAATGACCTGGCTGCTGGGGTCCCTCACCACAACACACCCAGCAGCTCCAGGCACATTTGATCAACTTTCTGAAACACTTTCAGGGAGCTTGACCCTGGGTTGTATCAAATCCTTGCAGTGTGAGGCAAAGAAATATGGTTTCTCGCGTTCCCTCCTCTCTTCCTCCTGTATCGTCAGGTACTGCCTGACCCACAGTTTGCAAACCAAAGAAAACAAATAAAACTTAACCCTGCTCTTACTCAGCTGGTTTTCACGAGGTTTTATTTGCTACAAAACCCTTCCTCTGTGCCCCAATTCTCCTTCAGCACTATAACGATCCTCTCATGGCGGTCTCATGAGCTTGATGCTGACTGTTGCACGACGCTGTCTGAAACGGCTCTACCTCACGGTAACAAATCCACAGATCACAGCAGGGACTGGAGAGAGTCATTGCCCGTTGGGAGCTGTGGTTTCTGCAGGCTGCACCACCACATTACCAGAGACAAGACCCTGAGTAACTTAATCTGCTTTGGGCAGATCTGATGCATTTCAAAGGTCCCAGAAATTTGGTGAATGTAGGGCTTCAATGGTGAAAAATGCATGCGCCTCTTGAGACTTAACGTTTCGTAACACAAGTAAGGGGAAAACAATAAAGATATACTACTATTATTAGTGCACCTGAGGAAGAAGTGTGATTTGACATTCATCACAACATTAACCTAACAAGGTCTTAACTCCGTGTTGCATCACCTTCCGAAAGCGCGCGGTACAGAAACACCCCGGCTGTTTTTTAAATAGGCTAAATGCTGTCTTTACTTCCCTCGCCAGGATTTGTAGTGGCCGTAACTTAAACCTTATTGAGCACAATCAACGTGAGAGGAGAGGATGGGGGAAGGGAGGAGGAAAATCAGTCGTGCTGGGGATTGTGTGACTAAAATAAGGTATTGAATTTCTGGTTTTCACAATGAAACACTCCAGGACAAATGAGGTGCTGAAGCAGGATTTATAATTCATTGAGTAATAGGATTTTGTACTGTTTAGCAGGATTAGGCATGTTAAAGAAAGACCTATTTATTTCAGTCTGACAATGGATGAGAAAAGTGTATAGTGCTCTTCATTGTTATTTTAAGCAATTTACAGGATTACTTAGTAGTGGAGGCCCTGTGCTCCCTCTATCTGTAACGTGTCACAGTAATGGTGATATTTGTATAATTGCAGTTCTCTCCATACAGTTTAAGAACCACAGCATTTGAGGGATCAAAGGTGTGAAGGTTGGTGGAGGGGAGGAGTGAGGGAAAGGAGGGATGTCAGGGGAGAAAAAGTAGAAACCAATTAAAACACTCCCTTATTAGGACCATGACCTCGGTGACCTCAGCCCTCCAAGTCTTTGGGACAGCATGCTCTGTGACTTAATGGTTTGTTTCAGGGGTTTTATGCTAAAGTGCTGACTGTGCTTTCTCCAATGATGTCTGCCATTGACCTGGCAAGGGACTGAAACCTCTCTTGCAAAGTGGTTGGGGGGAGGAAGAAGTTGTTTTTCGCTAACACTTAGGATGGGATTTCCTGTTACAGACATTAATATTTTGTTCCTTTCTGCTCCTCTCTTAAAAAAAAAAAAAAAGCAGCAAACCAAAAAAGCTGTACAGCTTTCTTTCTTTTTACTTTCTTAATATTCTATGGTTTTCATGCAGTTATTTATTTCTGTTGGCAAATGTAGAAACAAAACTACCAGCACATCCAAGCTAAGATTTCAGAGCAAAAGGCATGTGCAGAGAAAGTGGCATTTTTCCTAACAGAGTGCTCATTCTAAAGCACATGCACGAAATGGCAGCTCATGTCAGGAAAGAGAAGCTGAGAACCCAGATTATTCTTTGGGAATCTGAAATGCAGCTTAATTAAACCAGTATTACAGCCCTTTTCATAACCAAGTTGTTCATCACGGCCACTTTCTTTCTGAATTTAAAACATCTAAAGCAGTTTAAAAAATGAAATCCTTTCTCTCCAGAAACTCGGATGGCCAGACTATACTGGCAATTAGTTTAAAGAATTCCTCTGGAAATCTGCAGAGGCTGCATAATGCACAGCTCTAGGTAATTTTAACACAGAAAATAAGCCACAGTGGCATGATTACTTTGCTCTCAAAACCCTAGTGCTCTTTTGTGAGCAACAGAATGATCATTTTTCTTCTGGCAACCCCATTATTATTGAAGAAACTGGAAAACTAGGTGACTAAAATGGGATGACTTTCTGTTGAACAGGGAATTAAAAATATAATATGGAGAAAATGAAAATCTGCTTTATATTCTTCCTAGTAGACCAACCACAAGTCTATTTGCACCTGGAAAAAATGGCTAATGGAAAATAACAACAATCTTTAAAATCTTTATGCCACAAGTTCATAAGGTGTTCTCATCATTTAACTATTGATAACTATTCTGCTTGCAGAACAGAGGGCCAACTGCAACAGAGGCCTACTTAATGTCCCCTTCTACCTAATGGAACAGGAAAACATAATAAAAAGTCCTCCAAAGAACAGAATCCATTTTATGCATGCACCTATTTTAAGCGGCACCTGCAGAAAGTGATTACATTCCCATGGTCTCCACAGAAAGAACAGAACTACCTTCAAGTCAGGAACTCTCTGAACTTATTGAAGCAATAACAAAAATCCTCAAATTTAGGTCTTCTCACAATTTGAAAGCAGATATTAAATATTTGACAATGCTAATCATCATGTGGCAGAATTAATTAAAAAACAATTTCTTGAAAATTAGTCAGTGATACAGGCAGAGATGAAACAGAGGGGGGGTCAATAATCTAACAAAATGGTCATTAGCAGCAGATTTGCATTAGCATCCAGATTTGACTGGATTCTTTCTAGGCTCCAAAACAATAGGTTACCCAGCAACGAATAATAAAAATAAGGTCATAAAAATATATTCATGCTATCTGGCAACAAAAGCTAATTCAAAAGACAGGACAAATTATTTTGGACCACAGAACTGATGGTCAGAATCGTTTTTTCTGCTCAGAAAATCTTTTACTGAGATACAAAACCCTTTTTCAAAGAATAATTATGCCTCAGAGAGTTCCTGGGAGGTGCATGCCAAATTTTAAAAGTAGTCTGTATGCTACCCATGGCATACAGGAGTATATGAAGTACTGCAGATAAAAAGCAAATTTGGGCACTCATTCTGAACATGCTTGTTTATAGGTGAGTGATTAGACCTCTGAAGTGATTAATGAACATTTACTCTTGGGACTTCTTGGAGAGTCTCATGATCTTTATGACTTTCTTCTCAGAACCCCACGCCACAGGCAGCAAGGGATGATGTAAGAATTAATGCTTTCGTTAGGGGAAACGTCCGGTTCCCAGAGCTCTAGAAAAACTTGCAGGCATGATGTCTAACATTCAAAACTTGGAATGAAATGTGGAAGAATTTCAAATTAATCATAATAATGTAATATTTTGTGATTTTTGAGGTTTCTGGCTTGCAGTTTTGGAATGTCTTGGAATGGCAATATTGGGTGAACTTTTGGCTGTGCTGCTCATTAGATACAATAAGAGCTTCTGTAAGTAAATTATGAGAGGTAGAAGAGCTGCAACCATCTGCTTATCTACTGGTCCTGTGCATCAACTTCAAATTACATCTAGAAGCCAAACTAAAAAACAGCCCCACCAGGTCATATGCCATTAAAGGGTATAGTTAAAATATCAATTTAGAAGTCATATTATGAAATTAGATTTCTAGACTCTAGATTTTCAGACTTTAGATTTTCAACCTATTTCAACATGTAGAAAATTATTATTACCCTATGCTTGATGTTCTGAGAAATGTCCACACGTCATACTGATTTATATTGACCCATTTTGAACAGTGAGTAAAAGTGGTTAATGAGCAGACAACCAAATCCATCAAAATTATGTTTAAAAATAACCCTTAACAATTACTCACTTTAGCCCCATTTGTGCTGTCAGTGGTTTATGCTCAAAAGCAGACTGAGAGGTCACATCTGAAATGTGTTTCAATCCAGTTGTTAGGAATAGCAATTATCAACAGCACAGACATGTTCCATCACCTACAACATCGTGTCAGAATGCCGTGAAATGTGCTTTGAGGAGAAGTAAGGTTAGTTCCAAACTTTACATAGAGGACTTCATCAGAAATGAGCTGGTGTATGGATGCTAGGCAACTGCACTGGCAAACTATTCAGTCACAGTCTTTCCATTCATTTCCTTTTATATTAGTATACCTGGAACTATGTTTTAATGCACTGATTCTTTAACTTGCATTATATTATGATACTTTGGATAGCTATTTTATTTAAAAGGTAGTTTGGGATACCAGCCCGTGAAACGTTGTTCCTCGTACTGATACACACATCATCAGAAATCCAAAGCCTTACCAAGAAACCTTCCTAGGATCAGAAGATAGACACTCTTAGAGGTTTTTTAAATTAATCTAGAACTCATTTTTGTGCCTTCTACATTTAAGCTTGTTGAGTTGATGTCACATTTTTCATGATTTTTTTCCCTACAGTCATTTTACCTGACATATCACAGGCTGAAAATTACCAATTTAAAAGGTTCCACAGGTGATATGCAAATACCTCACTGTCCCTGAACTACTTCTAAAGAATCTGTAAAGGAAAGAAAGACTATTATCAGTAAACTTGAATCCACTATGCTGAGCTCTGCCTCTCCACTAAAACAAACTACCAAGCAAACAAAAACCCGTACTCTCCAGTCTCTGCAAAACCATTGGGAATGAAACCTATTGTGCCAGATTAGATTTGGATCTGAAATGAAAACTAATGCATGGATTTGCACTCTTAACCTTCCTCTGGAGACTGTAAATCTAATCCATTAAGAAATATATCTTTGAAACAAATTATTTGGAGGTCTTATAAGCAGATTTCCTATTTTCGAAGAGTAGTGTCTTCAGTTGCCCTCAGTCAAACCTCAGACATAGAAGCAGACTACATTATTTTACTAGCACACAACATGTAAGTAATGTTTGCAGGATTCGGCCAGTCCTCCATATGAAAAGATTCTGCTGTTCTTAAAGTGTCCGTGGTAAGATTTTTCAATGTATGTTGGAGTAAGTGATCCATAAACTGTTGTTGAGCTCAGTGAAGCTCAGTAGTAAATTCTTCTTTTTTAATGATAAAACAGCAATGAAATATGGTGAAAACAACTGAGGAATGACTGCAAATGATTCAATTAGTTCTGCTTAGATAATGTAACATTCATACTCCTCTGAGCCACCAGTCCCCAAGGATTAGTTCTGATAGATACAAGTTGCAGTACTTGTTCAAAATACTTGCTAAAAAAACTAGTGTTTCAGTTCTACAAACTCAAAACACCTGTCTCTACAGTCAAAGCAAATTCATTACAAACTAAAATCTACTACAAGGTGACGTGAGATTCAAATGCTGATTCAGAAAAGAGTCTTTAATTTTAGCAAGTAAACCAAGAAAGGCTTTTGAAAAGAACACTGCACAGTTTAGAACAAAAGCGGAGTATACTTTAAACATGGGTATTAGAAAGGTATTTGTTACTAAATAGCTGCTATCTTCTTTCAAAAGATGTAAAATATTAACTTTCCACTGCTGTTACAAGTAATTTAAATTGTACTGACAATGATCCAAAGGATTTGTAAATTCTGTATCCCACTACTGAGGAAAAGGAATGAAAATAATGACATAGCCATAGTAAAAGAGCATAATCCCACGTGTGCGATTTGCCGTGGCACTATGGTAACACATGTCCTCCATGCTCTACAGCCCAGCTGAGAGTCCTGCAACAGAGGTGACGTTATTTTATCTTGTTCAAATACTGCAATGTCAACAAAAACTCAACAGGAAAAGGCTTAGTTCTGTGAGGCTTCAAACACCTTAATTCTATCAGAGTCTGGGTCGGCATAAGTTTGATAGACGATTAACGTCATAACAGTGGGCAGCTCTGGGAGTGCAATAATATACTCATGACTCAATTCCTTTGCTGTGAAACACAGTTAATATTTACTCTCTTGTGTCATTTATCAGACTTACACTCTTTGGTTTTCCATTATGCCCAGCACAATGACATCTTGATGTCCAGTAACCCAAATGATAAACAATCTAACATAGTCCCTATTGAAGGGCATGTATTTACTATATTCATTTTTTCACTGGTTACACAGTAGAGTTTGTTTAGGAGTGAACATGTGAGTACCTACACACAGCTGAAACAGCACTTCTCCCAAACCCCACTGACACATGTTTGTGCTTTCCATCTCTTGGAAACCTAAAGTAGGATATTTTTTCTAATGACAAATGACCCACAGCTTCCAGACATCAAGTTTCTTTAAGATGTCAACTTAGGTAGCAAACATCATTAGTCATTTTTAAAAATGTTGGTCCTTTTCACTGTGGCACTGGATGTAGATGAGTCCACCCAGGAAGAAATCTGATTCCCTGTTTAAATTAAATACACTATGTTTCTGCAGTAATGACATTGAATACTGGACTGACCTTCCTAAGTGTAACAAATGCTTATCCATTTAGTAAAATGTAATGCTTTGACCTTCTTTCCCCACAGGAATCATAATTCCTTATTAGCTGACCAAGAGACATTTTGGTCATCTGGCATTTAAAGAAAAAGATCTGAAGAAAACTGTTGCAGTTTTTATATGCTTCTATATTACAGCCTCTAGAAAAGAAAGAATGCCATGCATGCCGAAAAACACACAGTTCCTACTTCAGAGAGTTTACAGAGGGAATACGACAAACTGAATTGTATGACATTACTTGCAACAACAGATTTCGTGATCTGAGACAAGTTTTTGGCTTTTCCAAGGATAGCATTCATACATTGTGAGGATTGCAACTCCTTCCAAATGAAATATTCAGCATACCTGATTCAAATGCTGTAATCACTCTTACTGCTTTCTCTTTTTTTTTTTTGTGTTTAAAATCATTGAAACTTTACAGAGAGGAAAGGAAGGAGTTCAATTTCAAGTACTCCTTTGAGGAAAAATACTGTTCTATTTCATTATGGCAGATGTAAGCTGCCCTTTAAAATAATTCGATATCGAAATTCATACCAAAATAAAGGCATTAAAAACAGGAAATAGAAAGAGTACGGTTATAAAATACCACTTTCCTTTTACTGTTTCTGATTTATTCCTAACTCTAATTGTATTCTTTTTTTTCCAAAATGCAAAAAACACTTGTGTAATTCTGGCCTTTATTTCTGTTGGGGATGAACATCAAGAGAGATTCATTTTTACTACTTTTCACAATGTAACTAATGTGGCTAAGGATCTACTATTTTTACTGAAATACTTAATGCATATGTCTCCCTATAAGCATAATTTTGCCACTATAATGGTTCCTTGTACTGTTAAAGTGGTAATTCCCTTACACATCTGTGAAGGTGCACATCTCTCTAAATCTAGATGAGGATTGCTTATACTAAATTGCTATATCAGCCAAGTTAAACTACTTGACCATATGAATTGGGACCATTGTTTCCTCCTGTTTCATGGTATCAAACTAAAGAGTCATGAGAGTGAGGTAATTAATTCATATGTAACTTTTCATGACTGTTTTGAGCACTTCCCCTCCACCCCTCCAGATTATTTTTACATGTGTGGTACTGCACTGAGCACACCTTCCCAATACTGGGCTGCTTTTCATTTCAGACTTTAAGCACTAGTGTTATTGTACTAAATTCAATTTGTAGAGCTATGGACAAGAGTATTTGCCAGGGCTAACATGCCAAGCCAACAAACAACATGTGACAGAAGTTAGTCGCATTGCATAGCGCTGATCTGGCAGCGAATGTGATACGAGAACCTGTACAGAATGGAAAACTGAATTTTATGTTTTGCAACTACAGGAAAGTGCAGCTGAAGAAAGAACTATCAGGAACAAAAAGATGTGGAATGACAGGCTCCTTTTTTTTCTTTCTTTGGTTTTTTTTGGGGTTTTTTTGGGTTTTTTTGCCCAATACTTGCAGACTCTTTTTCTCAGATAACTGTCCAACAATAATTTTTAGAACTATATTTATCAGAAATGGCAATAAGCGTGTCGCATTCTCTTAATGCTGTCCATACACATTAGTAGTGAAATACTGTTTTAAATGTAGCAAAAAGTCATGATTGGTCATGATTTTCTGTTTTAAAATAAAGCTACTCTATATGTGCAGTTTGAATCTTTTGCCAGCTCTATTTCATGAGTGTGCGTGGCTCCAAATGCAGCTGGAACTCATGCTGTGTCTCTGAACTGAGGAAAAGCAAGAGCATAGTGTCAAAGCAGCATCGACCAGTCCCCTTTTGGTGTGAAGACAGGACGGACGCAACAGTGAAGCAAGGGATACAGTGTCTGTATAATTCTGTGCTCCAAAACCGACTCCAGAATCCTTCTGGCATTGTTCCTTATCCTAAAGGCTGTTATTTTCCTAATGTGCCAAAGAGCAAACTCAAAACTACGTGCCCTCGGGCTACCAGCTCTACACCTGTGTACCACCACCTTTTTGACTTGGTTCAGCAAAACTAGAAACCTTTTGGCAGTCTCCTTTGCACTTTAAATAGCAGGGTCTCTTTGTCTCCGTAAGCTGTTTCACCGGCTGGAGGTTAGGTGCTGACAGACCTAATAAGTTATGGTTTGCCCTGTCTTGCTGATGCAGCAGGGAGCTGGTTTCGTGTGCTTAGCTGTGCTGTTCTGGAGATATGACCACATTTAACGTTACTCGGAATGAATGCAGGAAGGTACTTCTTTGGCACCTAAAGCCATTTAAAGTTCGGCAGATACAAATCTCCTTGCAGTCATTTGGTTCTAACCCATTCCTTCACTGTTGCTTAGGTCTCCAAAACAAAGCCAGATGATCCATCCTCCAAACCCGTCTTATTACACGTGAGCATATTTTTCCGATAAGGTAAATTACAGAACAAAGGAATTGGTGGATGAGAAGCTCAACATGAGCCGGCAATGTGCACTGGCAGCCCAGAAAGCCAACTGTATCCTGGGCTGCATCAAGAGAAGTGTGGCCAGCAGGTCACAGGAGGTGATTCTACCCCTCTACTCTGCGCTCGTGAGACCCCACCTGGAATCCTGTGTCCAGCTCTGGAGTCCTCAACACAGGAAGGACATGGACCTGTTGGAACGGGCCCAGTGAAGGGCCACGAAGATGATCAGAGGGATGGAGCACCTTCCCTATGAAGACAGGCTGAGAGAGCTGGGGTTGTTCAGCCTGGAGAAGAGAAGGCTCCGGGGAGACCTCACAGCAGCCTTCCAATATCTGAAGGGAGCCTACAGGAGAGCCGGAGAGGGACTCTTTGTCAGGAAGTGTAGTGACAGGACAAGGGGTAATGTTTTTAAATTGGAAGAGGGGAGATTTAGATTAGATATTAGGAGGAAATTCTTTCCTGTGAGGGTGGTGAGGCACTGGAACAGGTTGCCCAGGGAAGTTGTGGATGCCCCATCCCTGGAAGTGTTCAAGGCCAGGCTGGATGGGGCTTTGAGCAACCTGCTCTAGTGGAGGTGTCCCTGCCCATGGCAGGGGGGTTGGAATTCGATGATCTTTAAGGTCCCTTCCAACTCTAACCATTCTATGATTCCATGATTCTAAATGCGCTGCTTCAGCTCTCCCTCCCCCCTTTAATTATCAGTGGCTGGAGACACAATTAATTTTGGAATTAAGACTGTCTCCTTTCATAAAAACATATCCTTCCTTGTCTGGCTATGCTTTTTTTTTTTTTTTTCTGGTCCAAGCGATGTTAGTAATTATCTTCTGGGTCGCCTCTCAGTTGTCAATAGCCTGTCTGTGTGGAGGACTGTTTCTGCAGTGATTATGACAACAGGCTGTTTGTGGCACAGTGCGGCACAGCCAGGAACCTGATGGAGAGAGGGAGGGAGGGAGGGAGGGAGGGAAAAAAAAATCGAAATACTTCAGCAGGGCTGCAGAGGCTGGTATTACGGAGTAATTACAGATGTCATACAACCTGGTAACATCTTTGAAACACAGGGCCTCCTAATGAGCATGATAAAACTTTAAGCATTTGTTTCATGTCTTGAATGCGGCATAATTATTAAAAAAAAAACAACAACCCACCTCTGAGCTAACTAGATCCCTGGCTAAAAGGCGTGGATTTCACAAGCTTCAAATAAGCCTTAGAAAATACCATCACTACCCACTCTACATGATTCTAAGGGAAGGCATACAGAAGATTTGGGAATGTATGGTGACACAGACACAGATAAAACTGAGCATATCAGAAAGAGCGGGGATTTCCTGTTGCTAAAATGTGCTGTGTTGATAGCCTTGGAGATTGGAGCTCCCCCCCATAAAATGTCTGCTCAGACTGGAAGGAACCACACCTAAGGCAGGTGGTGATAGGATAATTTTGTCTCCATATGGTTGACCTCAGTCCTTGATCTCCCCTTGAGAGTGCCCCCAAGGCTGTCTGTTACAGTGGATTTGCCCTGAGGATAAGATCCAAAAATGAAGACAGGGACTGGAATCATAATTATCTGTTCAAGTAAACTGGAGGTGTGTTGTAAATGGGCAACATGAGATAGACTCAGACCAGGATGCTACTGAAAATATAATAACTCACTACCACTGGCCAGCCAATCCCTTTCTCTCTTGTTTTAATCTCAGAAATGTCACTGCCCTATCCTAATTGTGCCTCTGAATTATAGCTTCAGCAGCAGTCTTTTACCTTTGAATCAGGACAGACGGAGGAACATTTCCAGAAGACAAACAAATAACAACCACATCCCGCTCATGTTAGGAGGAGAAGCAATACAGGTCCTAAAATGAAAATTCCTCTTCTCCTAGAAAATGAGCACTTGGCTGGCCTAGGAATCACATATATTTCTGAGTCAGGGTTCCTGCTAGACAGCGCATGTGGTCTCACCAGACTACAATTTCAGAACATCATTCCTCAGTTTCAGTTTGTGAGACGGTGATTAAGTGTAGTTCACTGGCCTGTAATACAGTTTCTAGAAATACTGGCTCATTCAATGCTACTCATGATTTTAAACTGATGAGTTTCTCTCTCTTAGATACTTACGTGCTGGAGAACAGCCCAAGGGCAAGTTAAAAACATAAAGGAATATTGTAAAGCAAACATATCTAGTGTCCTCCTTCAGAAAGACCAGATTATTTACAAGTTCTATTCATAGAACTCGTGTTTACTTTTGGAGATTTTCCGTGAGACAGGCACTCCTCCAGCAAAGATGGCAGTTTGGGCCATCTGACTGTGACACCTGGAGCTTGGTTACCCTAAGTGACAGCCAGCGCAGTGGAATTGCCAGAATAAGGCTGGAGTGTTATGGCACTACAAGCAATAAAGCAAACAAGGAATTTGCATTTCAGCTTCCCACATCATCCCTTTAGTTGTGGAATTTCAGTCAGTTCTTGTGTTCTCAGTGATTTATATTACCTATGGTCTGGTTATTGCCAAAGGGGAGTGTGTGTGTGTATTAACTGCAGTGAGAACTTCATTAAAGTTCAGCAACAGAGAGCAGAAGTTAAGCTTGTATGGCTGAAAACAAGTTTGGGGTTACTGCAGGGTGGACTGGGGTGAGCAGAGAGCACCTCCATCAACACAAGCCAGTCTGGCCTGGGTGCCATCAGTCCTATTAACTGTAAGGTGATACACAACTCACAGTGATTGCATACAGAACTGTTCACGAATGCATAAAAAATTGCAAATAAAGTTACTGCACTTCATATGGGGGTCAAGATACTGAGTCTTGACTCTACATTTTGGCCAACGTCTTCCAAGAGAGTTTTCTTTTTATTTATCCTTTCAGTTACAGAGCTATTCTGATCTGTCAAGACAAAACCATTGTCATTCAGTTTCCTATAAAAAGTACACAGCTTTCAGTTCTAGTTCTAGCTAACAATAATCATATTTATCTGTAGACATTAAGAAACTTTACAAAATTGGTGTTATTATCTCAATTTTGCAGGTGAAAAAAAAGTTACAAAAAATTTCCCAACACAGAAATAGAACAAGGTCAAACATAGAAGTGAGCTGTCTACATGTTGTATAAGCTCTTGACCAGAGTTATGCCATTTTCTAAAGATATAGTAATATGTATACTGCCAAGAATGTATAAAACTCAGAACAGTATTAAGTAAAACAGCAAATTCACATGTCTCTGAAAAAACTCATCATAGGAAGAACTATGACTCCCTGATCAATGGGATGTATTTTCTTTTTAAACTTTCCCACCAAGGAATGCCTACACAGGCTAAGATGACTGATGATGCCATTAGTTTGTCTACTTATAGATCTGCCCTGTGACAAGTCAGATTATGAACTGGTTAAAATACTGAAAACCAATTATATTTTACTGGAACTATTTTCTGAGAACCTATCCAAATGAGAAATATATTAATTTTCCTCAAACAACACGTTAAACAAACTGCTGAAAACAATGAATTCATTTTAAATATTTGATTTTTTATTTTTATTTAAATAAAGTGACGGAGATAACTATAACAGCCAAAATCAGCAGGGAAGAAGAAGGACTAAATATGTTATACTTAGAAAGCCTAAGGAACATGTATGATTAGAAGGATATGCCACTCATAAGCTCATGCATATAAAGCCCTCACAAAAAGCTACAATTATAAAAAAAGTACAGTTTCTTAAGAATCTGATGAACACTTGAAGTAACTTGTGCTGGAAGGAATATTGCTACAAATGTGAGATGGAAAGAGAGATTATCCTTCAGTGTAGACATCTATGCAGACTCACTGAAGGAAAAAATAAACTAAAGGACGAAGCACGTTCAGCACGTGTGTTTGGGAGAAGAGAGGCAGATGACCAGAAATAATTTATCAAAGGCCAGCAAGAACGGGTAATTTTCATAGAGTATCTGGTATGTGCCTATTTAAATAGGAGTCTGATGAGACAGCTGAATTTCATATTTCCATCGGGAGCATCATTTTTAGGTACTCTACAAAGTCAAGGACTCCATTCAGAAGCTATCCAACAGAAGCATCTAAGCATGCTGTTTCTTCCAGCACCCTAGTGAATGGGGGCTGCTTGACCAAAAGAAAGCATTACATGTCATTCAACCCTCAGTTTCCACAGCACCACTCTTCTCTCCAAACCCTGTGTGTCCAGCACCTAGCCTTGTTAACATTATGAGATAGTTATCTTGTAAATAATGCATGGCCCCTCTGGGGCCCCCAACAAAAGACGTGGACCTGCTTGAGCAAGGCCCAGAGGAGGGCCGCAAAGATGAGCAGGGGTCTGGAGCACCTCTCCTGTGAAGACAGGGTGAGGGAGTTGGGGTTGTTCAGCCTGGAGAAGAGAAGGCTCCAGAGAGACCTTACAGCAGCCTTCCAGTACCTAAAGGGGGCCCACAGGAGAGATGTGGAGGGACTCTTTATCAGGGAGTGTAGCGATTGGACGAGGGGTAATAGTTTTAAACTGAAAGAGGGGAGATTTAGGTTAGATATTAGGAAGAAATTCTTTACTGTGAGGGTGGTGAGGCACTGGAACAGGTTGCCCAGGGAAGTTGTGGATGCCCCATCCCTGGAGGTGTTCAAGGCCAGGCTGGATGGGGCTTTGAGCAACCTGCTCTAGTGGAGGTGTCCCTGCCCATGGCAGGGGGGTTGGAACTCGATGATCTTTAAGGTCCTTTCCAAGTCAAACTGTTTTGTGATTTTACATTTCTATTCTATGGCCTCTGTGGAGTCCATTGCCACTTGACATTTACCAACCATTTGAATCAAAGCAAAGAAGGAATAACTTTTCAATAACGGAGCGTGCATCAATGTAGAAAACAATGACACAATAATAAAATAAATAATTCAGTCTTCCTGCCTCTCTAAAAACTGAACGTTGTCATGAAAAGTCTCCCTAAGTTTCTTTATAAAAGGCATTATTTTCCAATATGGTCACATTTCTAATTTAAGCTTACTTTTGAAGCCACTGAGTCAACTCTCTGAGTTGCCATTCACATATCCTGACCTAACCATTTCCCTGAATCCAGCTGAACCGGAACCATCTTTGTCACAAACTGTGAAATGCAGATTCTATTTGATTTTTATGAAAGCACAATTATTATATGGAACAAATCTTTGCCTTGAATCCTAATTCATACTTTCTGAAGGAAAAAAAGAAGACAGTAGAAATAACTAGAATACATTGCTATCAAAGTTTTACCAGAATTATGATGCTTTATTTCAGTTTTGATTATGCACTTGCAATCAATAGTAACCTCGCTTCCCAAAAACCTATCTGCAACAAGGCAATGGGGACATATCAAAACTTCCTCTGCTTGGACTGTGCCTTACAGACAAACTAAAAATAGCTGGCATGGAGTGCAAATGGTTCTAACGATGACACAGAGAAAAAAACAGTCTCTTCGTATTCCTGAGTAACTGTACACACATGTGTGTAATTCCCAAAGTGCTTAACATTGCAATGTAAACACTTTCCAGTTGCTTTCAATGATATAGTCCTCTTACTAATCATTCCAACCTGAAATTATTATTGTGGTGAATGGTCATTTGGCTGCTGCTACTAAAACCTTCAGTTATATCTGTAAATTACCTTCATTACCTAGAGCAGCCCAACTCCCTAATTAGAACTATGTGATGTCTTGGTTAATCAAGTCTTACACTTTGTAGTTAAGACATTAAAGTGTAAAAAAAAAAAAAACATAAAAGAAAAATGTAAAAAATGCATTCCATTAGGTCAGCACTAAAAACAAAAGAAAAAGCAAAAAGATTATTTTACCTAACGAAAACAGTCATGTTTAACCTATAGCATCTTCTGCTGCATCATACCTTAAAATAAACGGAGGCTTATAAATGCCAAGCTGAAACATAACGATATCTTGCCTAAAAATCAGAGCTCAATTAGCCCAAGGGAGAGCAAACAATTGGGCAGGTTCCTCCTGCAGCTGATGATTAGCTCTCATTATTTCAGGCTGTCTTCTAGGCCATGTAGCAGAGCAATGGAAGACAATCGGGGAAAAAGTTTACTTCAATGAGAGTGCCTGCCAATGCAAGTCTTGATTTAATTTCATAGGACAGCACGGGTTATTTAAATTCCAGCACAGTAAGATGTCAAATGTAGACACTGCAGGTCAAAGAAGTCAATCAAATAAAATGTAAGTGAAATTGGGCATTTTCAAAAAAAAGGGAAAGGACGAGTTTTACCACAAGCAGCAATCATTGCAGCATTAAATATTTTTACGTTTGTCCAAAGTATTGTATTTGCTAATGTATGGAAATACATTTCACAAAGAAAATACATTTTTTAGGCATAGAGATAGGCAGCGGAGGAAAAAAGCTTTCTTCACAAATAATTTCATAAAAGTATCTGACCTTGTACCTGTAGTAACAAGGAACCACATCTAGTTGGCGAAGACATTCCTTCTGATTAATAAAATACAATACAACTGCTTCTTTCATATGAGCAAAACTATTTGTTCTCTGTTATTCCAGTTATGTACTGATGTAACTCACTGCTATGACAGCTTCTTGGAAACACAGTCGAAAAAATGTAATCAAGTTCAATGACTACATTTTAAGCAAAGGACACTGATTTGCTGGGACTGTAAATTCCCAGCCTACGAGAGAGGAAAATACTTCTTCAGCATCGAGTCCCACGCAGTGAGGAACGGGAGAGATTCTCTACGAGCAGAGGGTCTATCTAGATATAACTGAAATACAGTCTCTGATATTTGCAGCACTAGGATATGTAAGTGATTTAGACTTTACACATGAAGATCAGCTCAAAGAACAGAAGGCAAGCCCTGTGAAAGAGTCCCCCTTTAGCTCCACCGGTACAGGAAAGTATGGAAGAACAGTTAATATGCCATATCTGCAGGTCCAAGCTGGAGCATTTGAGCCTCGAATACATGGAGAGCAATGAGCAAAGCAATGCAGTATGTTACAAAACTCAGAAACATTACACAATTATTAAGGCTAGAAATGAATTTCAGAGCTAAATGCAATTGCAGCAGAGGTGAAGGAAAATCTACAATGCAATCATTCAAGCAGCAGTTTGGCCAGGCCACCAGGATTAACACCTTCAGCTTCTGCAAATACATCATAGGAACTTTAAGAACCACAAGTGCTCAGGGCTTTGTTTTCATCTCTTGGGCAAACATCCTGCTTTGTGAGTCAACAGCAGAGTTTTGAATAAATGAGTTTACCTATACTGTCTTCTAGAAGACCAATAAACAAGAGTTCCCATAGTTAATCCTAGATGCTATCAAAGGAGTTTCAGTTCAGTTCAATACTTTTAATTTGCAACCTTTGGCATTCAGCCAAATAGTTGTGACTTAATAGGATCTGCAAGTTAAAATTAAAATCCTGCATGCCTGTCTGTTTCAGTTCTTATCCCACACTTCCTCTTTGGTTAAAACACTCCGTTATTACTGCTGTATCCAGAGCCTGTATTTTGTCTCCGGTCTCCTTTAACTTGTGGCAACCCCTACTTATCAAAGACCCAAACATGCTATAGTATAACTACTGGGAATAGTTATATATTCTTTTTAAGTCTCCAAAGAACTTTCATTCGGGTCCTTAGAAGTAAAAAAGAGACAGTGCACAAGCTCAAGAGACATTGAGACAGAGCCTTGGAGGTACGTGGAACACATTATACACTGCATGCGTCTATACAGTAAAAAGCACCTTAGAGAAAGTGTAGGGCTAAAAGGTGTAATTTAGAAATTTGGGGGTTTTTGTTTAAGATATTTCATTTTCTTACTTCAAGTAACAAATGTAAGGAATTCTGATACCTGTTCAACTGAGGGATTAGAAATAATGAACAACTGCTGTGTTTGTATGTTATTTTTACTACATAGAAAGGAAACAATTTATGTTATGTAGCATAGGCCAGCACTTACAAAAAAATTCTTATATGCACTCTAACTACTGAGGATAACTCTGAAAGACACTAGAGGTAATAATTTCAATCGCATATCAACTGTGATTTTTTCCTTCACTTTTTTTTATTTACATTCTTTTTCTCCTTTCAGGCTTTTCCTTTCCTTCATCTGCCTTCCCCCTCACATTTCTATTGAAATTAGATGGCCAAATGTTTTAAACAATAAAATGTGTAGCAAATTCAGCATCTGGCAGTTTGTTGTCAGTTTGCACAATGAATATATACTGTGTTTTTTACTGCAACCTCAGGGCTTTGCAGACTTGGGAATCACTCTGCTTTTGTAAACCAATAAAAATTAATATACATGTATTTAAAAAAGAATCCAGTTGCTCTCAGAAGAACTTATAACCAAAATACTTTCCCGCTTTACACTCTCCAGTAAACAAGACAGAGATCAAAGTCACAAACTGAGAAATGCTGAGACTTACGTTTTGAAAAATTTGCTATTGAGTAGTTCTTAAGGATATATGTAACATTTATTATTCCCTATGAATGTCTTATAAAGAAAAGCTCAGCAAATGTCTTAGAAATTATTATTTTAAGATGTGCACACTTTATACACCTCTTGATAACAAAACAATAGGGGCAAGATAATAAGTTTTTATCCTTGATTACTTTTCTGCTTTAGTGGAGTGCTCCCACTGCGATCTGCACAAGACATTTCACAAGACATTTATCTACAAGAGAAAGGAAGAGAAAGAAATTCAGGCAGAGTGATTAAACCTGATGTCTCCTTTCCACAGACACGTGCACAGGCTTAATCAATCTGACGCCAGCAGTCTCTCCACTTTCACATTGCCTGCTGGCTTCATGCCTGACAGATTCCACCTACTGTACATCTCTGTAGGCAGAATAAAGATGTGAGATAAAGAAAGCGAAGTGAGCCAGCAGAGCAGGCTGCATAAATTGCATGCCACTGGTCTAAGCTGCGTGAGGCTCTGATCCCTGCGACTATTGCTGTCTCAGCCACCCTGCAGTGCAAATAGAGTGTTTATGAAGAGTATATGTTTGCTCTTGAAAGGCAAAGCTTGCAAAAAGTTAGGCTTACTCCGTTTTTTTCCAAACTGTGAATGGTAATGCTTTCAACATTAAACAGTCTGCCTCCTTTAAGTGTTGAGTTGTCCATCTACACATACTACACTAGTCAAATAGGAAACATATTGCGGTAATGGAGGTTCTTATGAAAATTTACCAATTCATCTTAGACACACTGACATAAGAGGATTTTTTTAAGCAACACCTATTAGGCTTGGTATATGAAAGCAATGACTGTTTCAGCCCAGAATTTTCCTAAGGGGCAAAAAACAAATAAAAACTGTAACTAAATCTCCAGCATTCCCTCTCCCCAGTGAAAAACGCCAACAATGTTGCAATTTGAAATTCAGTAAGAAAAACAGTTAGCATAATAAATTGCTCTGGGCTTTATGTGTCCTCACTGAGGGTAATATTGGGTTCTCCCCTAAATAAAAACATCCCCTGAGGATGAAATTCTGGGACAGTAAATACTGTGTTTTGAGAGGAGAAGAGGCAGACCTGCCAGCTGTCTTAAACTGAAATCCAGGAAAAATCCCATTTCTTTCTCCTATCCACGTATAATTTAATATTTCAAGGCCCAAATGATGAGCCATATTTGTGCACAAGATGCAAAGAAAGACTCTGAAAAAATAAATTAATATCTGTAGGAAACTTTAAATAGCTCAGATATTATATTCTGGGATCAAAAAAGCAGAGCTTCTATTTTCAGATTGATAACCTAAAAAGTTTACAATAATAAGAAAATTACAAGAGTAAAAAAATTACACCAGTAAGAAATTCCATATGTGTATCTGAAATTAAAAATCACTCCTTTATAATGATACAAATCACTGAGGTATGTTTCATTAATTGCAATAAAGCTCACTGTTACCGCAAATCTATTGGGAAAAAGTATATAGACAAAACACATCACAGACCAAGTTCTTATAGGTCAGCCATACTCCCAGCAGAGTGGGCCAGCACCGAGGAATTCTAATTCACTTTCATTCTATGATAAAAATCATAATAAAATACTGAATAAGAAAAATTATTTTCAAATAGATATGTAAGCAGTTGTAAATAACTTCTGTATGGCTGGAAATTTCCCTTTCTTTTCATGAGAGAATATGGTTGTGTGAATAGCATCTATTCTCGATGATAAAACATATGGAGTGTCCTTAATTCAGGAAAACTAGGATAAAGAAAAAGGCTCCTGAGAATTATAGACCTTCACAAACAATCGTGGTATAAAAGAGATCATTCACTCAAACGCAGGAGAAGAAAGATAAGAACAACAGGGTGTCTTGACCCCAGCGTTTTAATAGTGGTCATATGGAAAGAGCCAGATGGACAATCCTGTCCTAAGAAAACCTAACAAAAGGTTCATTTGAATTCTGTCTGTTAACATTTCAAAAAAATTTAAAAGGACAACGTCAAAGCGGGTACTGTAGACCTGAAAAATAGACATCACGTCATCCATATCCCTGTGTTCTGCTCTCATGAGCAGGCAGTCAAGAGGATTCTTGTAAATACAAGTATTCTTCCTGTCCTCACAGCAGAGAGGGGACAGACTTCCCAGAAAGAATACTACACGTAGAGGTCTATGGTTGGGATGTCTATCCACTGCCACAGACAACTCAAGCATCCTCTGAGACAAAAGTATATCAGTGTCTTATTAAATCTACCTTTTCAGAGTGCTGGTGTTTTTTCTCATACTAAGATAAATATACTTTCAAAACTAGTCTATTTTTAATAAAATACTATTAACACCTATTAGAGTGGAGTGATGTATATTCCATCAGTCTAAAGAAAGCAGAAAGGCTTTCACCTAAAATATTCTGAATGCCAAATGCTGCTATATGTAAATAGGAAATATAGCTAGATATAGGCATAGCACATGGTCTGCCAGGGCATTTCCCATGTGTCTTTTGAATGTTTTGGACAATGACCAAATTTAAAAAAAAAAAAAAAGAAAAAAAAAAGAAAAAAAGAAAAAAAAATCCACATGAAAATAGGGAAATCAGGCTTTCCCCTACTTTTTTTTTTTTCTTCATTCCTGGTTGACAGCTTAGTCCTACAATTTACAAACTCCTATTTCTGCCTGATCCTGCCATTGAGTAACAGTCCTTGATTTGAGACACTGGAATCTGTTACACATAAAATAACTGTATACGTGATATTGATCCAAATCAGAATTGGCATAACTGGATCAAGTGGGAAAGCACAAGCACAAAAAGCAAGAGATCTCCAAGTTTCCACTGATGTTTTCAATAATTAGATGAACAGAAAGCAAAATCTTGAAAAACAAACAAAATCATTTCTGTTTAAAGAATGGTGCTGTCAGCTTGTTAACAGACCTTCAAGAAATTAAATTAACGATTAATTGTTAATTAAATTAAAAAGGGAGGAGAGATTATTTTCTTTCTAGTCAATTCTAGAATTGGGGAGTCACCATTGCTGGGGCTACCCAGAAGTAATCACTACACCCATCCTTCTGCTTTCTTTAAGGTTTATCTCCACAGGAACATCCACTTCACAGACCTACTCCTCTTTGCACCTGAGACACCTTTTTCACTGAATTTCACTGAATTTTTAGAGTTGGAAGGGACCATAAAGATCATCTAGTCCAACTCCCCTGCCGAAGCAGGATTGCCCAGAGCATGTCAGAGCATGTTACTCAGGACTGCATCCAGGCGGGTCTGGAAAATCTCCAGAGAAGGGGACTCCACACCCTCCCTGGGCAGCCTGTTCCAGGGCTCTGGCACCCTCACCAGAAAGAAGTTTTTTCTCATATTTGAGTGGAACCTCCTATGTTCCAGCTTGTGCCCGTTGCCCCTTGTCCTCTCACTGGCAACCACTGAAAAGAGTCTGGCTCCCTCCTCCTTCAACCCACCCTTTAGATACTTATAAGCATTGATGAGGTCTCCCCTCAGCCTTCTCTTCTCCAGGCTAAAGAGTCCCAGCTCTCTCAGCCTTTCTTCATAAGGGAGATGCTCCAATCCTTGAATCATCCTCGTTGCCCTTCGCTGGACTCTTTCCAGTAGTTCCCTATCCCTCTTGAATTGGGGAACTGGATGCAGTATGCAATACCCGCTATTTTTTTTGGTAGTCAAATCTTTTTGTAAAAGGCTCAGAAGACAGGATGGAAAAGGAAGAGTCCCACCTCGGGATCCCTCCAACCCCTTCTCTATGGAATCGAGGCAGTTTCACTCAGATCTGCATCACCCCACGGCAGCCAGGATTTATGTCTGGCACGTCTGAAAGCTTTCTTGGATACAAAAATCCTTCTTTAAAAAGAACGAACAAAAAGGAGGGAGAAAGAAAGCTAACTGAGCAGTAGAAACAAGCTACCTAAGTAAAACAGGCTCAAGGCTGAGGCATGTGATTTAATTGGGGCTGTATTTAGGCTAACAGGAAATGCCACTGATAAGAAGTTAAGGACTAAATGGACAATGTCTTCTAAGGGATTTCAAGTTCTTTGATGGGCCTATAAGGCAGAAGTCTTCTAACAGTCTGTGCTGCAACCAGAGTTAATTATGTATTTATATACGTGGAGAAAAGGCTTGATAGTTATCTGTAATAAGCCTAAATTGGAGAGAGACAACCTGAGGTCAGAGAAGTTATTAGTCTGCCACAGAAAGCTTGCAGTGAATCCAGGAAAATGAAAGAGGAGAAAAAAAAAAAAAAAAGAGAGAAAAAAGAAACCCCAAACCCGCTCCCCCCTGCTTCCCAAATTGAAGTAACACTGCCTTCATCATCCTCACTTCTTAGCTGACATGGAAAAATCAAGGCTTTCCCCTTTGATAGTGTCTGTTAAATTTAATTTACTTTTCCCATGCGAAATACTTCGACAATCGCTCTGTTACCGTGCTGTCACAAAGTCACAATAAAGTAGGCAGCTGAAAACATAGCTGGTTTCTGGAACGCAGGAATTTTTCAGGACATCACCTTGTTCTGAAGATGGAGATGGTATTCCTCCTATACAGAAAAAAGGGTGCTTGGAGGCCAAAAGCAACTCTTCTCACTCACGCAAGCAGCCAGTACGCTACCTGGCTGAGCTTCTGCTGCTCTGCCAGAGGTTGGAGGTTACAGTTTAAGAGAGTTCCAGCTGTGACAGAAAAGTGTTAAAAAAGCTCTGAAGGTAGAGGATTGAAGGCCAGTTTTCTATGTTGCCATAAACATGAGGTATCTACGAATGAACAAATTATTTGCTCCTGGGGCGCTCTAACTTAATTTGCTGTATGCGTGTTAAATCGAATTAAAAATCTTGCCTTTCCAAAAAATTACTTTACTGCATTTTCAAAGATGCAGTTTGACTTTGATTTCACCAGAGGCCTACATTACACACAGTGTGCCTGCCAAGCCTTCACACACACACACACAAAAAAAAAAGCGTTTAAGTGCCTGTTCTAAAAAGGAAAAAAAAAAAGTTCAGTCTTCCTGGCTTCAAATGTTTGATACTCCGCGCATTCTGAAGTATAATTCACTTGCACACTGAGAGTTTTCAAATCCAAGCAGCTCTCACGGGTTTCATGCAAAGGGCTGAGAATACACAGATCCCAATCTGGAACCAGGCAGCCCTTGTTGCATACAAACCCCAACCCATGGCACCACAGGATCTGAAGCGTGAGCCTCAGGCTTGCCTGAGAGCACCAAGAGGTTTTCAGAGACATGCTGATGTGGGAGCCACCTGTGACTGCGTGGTTACTTCTTACCTTAGGAGCTGCACTTGACGGAGCCACCGCGTGGATGAAAATTTTTGTCCATGAACTTTGAACAGAGAAGTGATGGGTAGTTTTCAAGGGAGGAAGTTAAACAGAAATAGTAACAAAATTTCTGAGTTATTTGACCTGATATTTGTGTGTCTGGATAACGTTTTTAAAAAGTTGCCCAGCACAGACCAGAGAATACCTTCAGTAGCACAGTTGTATCAAACCAAATAGTATTCATTTATATTATTTTTTTTATGTACAGTATTATTTCTGTTTCCAGATCTCATTACTTTATTGCACGTCTGGTTTCTTCTTGAAACTTCAGTCCTTGAGGTCATATAGTTGCCTTCATGAAATACTAAAAAAGGCTGAAGATGAAATAATATATGTGCCAGTGAAGTGTATGCCACACAGAGAGGATGCCCACGGATACTAGTTAATTCTGCCCAGCCTCCTAGCTGTTAGGGTGCAAGTCAGCTCTGATCCAAAAACCCTTTGGCCAATGTAATGCTGAATAGACAGCACAGTCCCGGCAACGTGGTAGGGCTCACAGGCTGGGCTCAACACTGCTCTTGCAAGCCCATTTACTGCATGTAGAAACTGTCTTACTATCTACTGCTATTTACAAGGATGAGCGGTCAGACCACGTTGTGATTTTGGTAGAGTAATGATCATGTACATTTCTGAAGTCCCAAGGCTTAGGTGATCTCTGAACACTCATGCAATATGTCATGGAGTCAAGTTCTGAAGAGGAAGATCTGGGGGTCCTGGTAGACAGCAAAATGACAATGAGCAAGCAGTGTGCTCTTGTGGCCAGGAAGGCCAATGGGATCCTGGGCTGCATAGGGAAGAGTGTGGCCAGTAGGTCGAGGGAAGTCATTCTCCCCCTCTACTCTGCACTGGTGAGGCCACAACTGGAATACTGCATCCAGTTCTGGCTCCCCAGTTCAAGAGGGATAGGGAACTACTGGAAAGAGTCCAGCGAAGGGCAACGAGGATGATTCAAGGATTGGAGCATCTCCCTTATGAAGAAAGGCTGAGAGAGCTGGGACTCTTTAGTCTGGAGAAGAGAAGGCTGAGGGGAGACCTTATCAATGCTTATAAGTATCTGAAGGGTGGGGTGAAGGAGGAGGGAGCCGGACTCTTTTCAGTGGTTGCCAGTGAGAGGACGAGGGGCAACAGGCACAAGTTGGAACATGGGAGGTTCCACTCAAATATGAGAAAAAACTTCTTCCCAGTGAGGGTGCCAGAGCCCTGGAACAGGCTGCCCAGGGAGGTCATGGAGTCCCCTTCTCTGGAGATTTTCCAGACCCGCCTGGATGCAGTCCTGAGTAACATGCTCTGACATGCTCTGGGCAATCCTGCTTCGGCAGGGGAGTTGGACTAGATGATCTTTATGGTCCCTTCCAACTCTAAAAATTCAGTGAAATTCAGTGAATTAGGACCAGACGCTTATTATTGCCTAAAGAAAGAGAAGTTCAAGCAGGCAGACCTCTGTGCCACGCCGAGCCTAAGGCTGTTCACGTTCAGGATAAGAACTGGACTCCACCTGCATGTCCATCACAACAGGGAAGACAGAAGTGTGCTCACTGTTACTCATTCATTCAGTCTTTTTTGTCTGTCCTGCATCTGTTCACAAGGACCTTAATTATTGCCAACTGGAAGGACTGGTTTGGTAGAAAGCACAGGGGAGCAGAGTATAAAGCTTTCCTTTGCAGATCCCTTTTAATTGCTCTTCAGAGTTTTCCTTCCCGAAGGGAAAATTGGTCCTTCCTCCCCTCTTTCCCTTTTAGTGAAGGCCATGATTTCCAGTTGAGTTATGAGTGGGATAAAATATATCTTTAAATAAGCAGGTAAGTAGAAATAGCTGAAGAGCCTGATTTTATGGATCAAAAGTTTCATAGCAGTGAGACTGCAAGAGTATGTGCTTCCATTAGAAACATGTGTGCTGAATGTTGGGCAAAATACTTCTGTTGCCAATGCCCCCAAATACTTGAAATCGACCATTCATATTAAGGACATTAAGTTAAATGAGGATGCTTACTAAAGACACCATTCCTAACATGAAAGAATATTTTTAGTAACCTAGAAGCCTAAGTTTTCATTTTCCTGTGGCTAGCTGTTCACATAATGAGGGAAAACTTCTTTTCATTTCAGGAAGTATCTAGGCCTATATGAAGTCTTCATACGAGGCTGACATTAAATGCTGATTTCATCCGTCACTAAGAAATTATACCCAGGTTTCTACAAATCTATTTATAAACTTTATAATTCTCATGATTGATAGCATTTAAAATGGAGTCAATTTAAGAGCTTTCACATTTCTTGCAGAAGATATGGTAAGAATGAATAACAGATATCAAATATCTGCTTCAACCTTTGATTTAGAAAAATCAATGCTAAACTGTGTGTTGTTTTGCATTTTGGACTGTGACACTTCTATTTTGAATGAAAGAGATGCCAGCTGAACTACAAGGACACTGAACACATTTGCAAAGAGGTTTAGATTTTTTAGTGCCAGGAACCAACACCACATTTTTGCCATCCTTAACACAAACACATAAAACGTTGCTTCTGATCTTTTTACTAAATTTGTATTTCAAAACTCATCTGAATACTTCCAGTGCCAACACGCACTTCTAACACTCAAGCACAGTAATGGAACAAGCGCAACTCAGAAAAACGATATTTCAACCAAAAAATCTGCGCTATTTTGTGAAGCAATTAGTATTTCCCCCATGGTTTCTCAGACAAGTAATGATCAGGCTTAGCTTTACTTTACTTAAGACACCTGAAAACCACAGCCAATGGCACAGTAGTGATGTTAGATAAGGAAACTCTCTTCCTTTCTTCATATGTTTTTTGCTGCAATGATTTCCTTTGTTTAATTTATCAATGGCTACATAAGAAAAAAGGAAAGAAAAGCAAAAAAAAAAAGCGTTTTACAGTTGAGTGAGAATGGAAACTCTTAACCTCTAGCATACTGTTCTGGAAAAGTTATATACTAACAACAACCAGATTTGTAATAAATGCAAAATAGCACTAACAGTAAGAGATAGTGACTACTCTTATCATAAACCAGAAACGCTAAAAGGTAGCACACACAAAAAATGAGAATGGAATAAAAATTACAGACTAATTTAAAAAGCTTATTTGCCTCTGTGCTACCATACGCAGTTCTCTGGTTTAATTCAGAAAAATGTCAGAGTGCAGCTGGTGAGTGAAGTCTCTGACCTCACTTAAATCTTGAAGCTAATCTTGTGATTATGGTATTTCCTTATGACTGTTCTAATTTGTGAGTTATGATATTATGATTTTGCTATTTTAAGCTGTCCTTTCAAAACAGGTATTTGGATTAACTATAATATATAAACAATCATTTAAATTTAGGAAATGTCTTTGCAATTATAACCAAGGAGATTATTTCTTGCAAAAATACATTTTAATTAAAAGGAGAATTAGCTATAATCCAGTTCATCATGAGAAAGAACACAGAATGATTTGCATAAAAATTGGCATACAGCTAATCAAGATTGCCTGGTATTTACCACTACAATATCCTAATTTTATTTCCTTGAAACTTTGCCAACATTGCAAAAATTACACAATAGTTTCTGAGAATGTCAGGAGAAAACAAGCATTTATGTCTATGTAACAAACAAAAGTACTTAAAAAAATACCTCCCCTGTCAAGTCAGTAACAGCTGTCAGTCATCAGGTTGAAGAGTACTCTGATTTAAAGGAAAAAGCTAATGCTTGGCAAAAGCTTCGCATTTCTGTCAGCAACGTGCTTTTTGCTGTTCCAAAGAAATCACCCAAATTTCACCCAACTATAAGTCTGTGAAAGACCTGAGTTTAACAGTTGCTCAGCAGAAATTTCTTACAGCTCGACAGCTCGATGATCTAATGATTCCATTTTTACCAAGCAGACAGTCTTTCTACAGAGCCCTTACGTGACGTCTATACAGACACAAGACACGCTCAGGCTGAGGACTGCAAGTGGAAATGGGAGTTTCTTTGTAATTGCTCCTTACAGTTACTTGCAAGGGCTGCAATACTGGGAATCGGCAATAAGAGCACAGAATGATCTGCAGGTGCTTTTAAAAGACCCAGCCTTTATTGATGGCTAATCATACAGCAACTAACACAGAGGAACATGGGTGCAGTAATCCTATGTCCATGTAATAATACATGGACGTGTTGCAGCATGAGACAGAAATATGAGTTAATTTATATTCCAGAGCCAATGTTTTTACGTTCATGTGGCAATTTTATATGCTAAATATTTCCATGTTGCCCCCAAAATAGAGATAAATCAGTAGAATATTCTACTGGATACTTGTTATGATTGACAATACATTAATTGGCTTCTAGATAGCGTTCTAGGTATTGAAACATTAAGGAAACTATAGGGCTCTTATGATGCCTACAGGAGAGCCCTCCATGACTTTTGTTGCAAGGACTCCGGGTCAAACATGGTACCAGTTCACAGTGGCTACACAATCACTTTCCAAAACATGCACAACCTACTCCACAGCACCTCTGTAAGTTTGAATGACTCATATTAAGCTAACTCCTGATTTTCTTTGTTTCATAAACAATCACTGCTTCAGAAATCCTCCAGTAAATCACAGAATAATTAATATTTGGAAGGGATGCAGAGAGGTCATCTAGTCCAGCCTCCTGTTCAAAGCAGGGCCAGCTTAGACAATATAGCTCAAGGCTTTGTCCAATCAAGTTTTGCATAACTCTGAGGATGGAAATTCCACGCTCTCTATGATCAGCTGTTCCAGTGTCTGATCACCCTCATGATGAGAAAACATTTATCTATATCTATCCAGCATTTCCCATTGTCCATCTTGAATCTCTTACTTCCTCCCCTATGAAGACAGACTGAGAGAGCTGGGGTTGTTCAGCCTGGAGAAGAGAAGGCTCCGGGGAGACCTCATAGCAGCCTTCCAATATCTGAAGGGAGCCTACAGGAGAGCCGGAGAGGGACTCTTTGTCAGGAGATGTAGTGACAGAACAAGGGGTAATGTTTTTAAATTGGAAGAGGGGAGATTTAGATTAGATATTAGGAGGAAATTCTTTCCTGTGAGGGTGGTGAAGCACTGGAACAGGTTGCCCAGGGAAGTTGTGGATGCCCCATCCCTGGAAGTGTTCAAGGCCAGGCTGGATGGGGCTTTGAGCAACCTGCTCTAGTGGAAGTGTCCCTGCCCATGGCAGGGGGGTTGGAACTCGATGATCTTGAAGGTCCCTTCCAACTCTAACCATTCTATGATTCTATGATTCCTGTTCTATCACTCTGTGCCTCTGAGATGAAGCCTTCTCTACACCCTCCCATCAGGTGGTTGCAGACAGCAACAACATTTCCCCTCAGCCTTCTCTTCTTAAGGCTGAACAAACCCTGTTCCCTCAGTGCCGCCTTCTATGTCATATATTCCAGCCCCCTAAACATCTTGGTGGTACTCTGACAGTTCAACTGAAGTCAGATGGAACAGTTGCAGATTAAGAAAAGTGAAAAAATATATTAGAATCTGGTTGAGTATAAAAAAAGTATAAGTTTCAGACTAAGAACAGAGAAGTTATTTCACCAAGGTAAAGGGCCCATCATACCTCAATGCTCTCGTATCTTACAAAATGACTTGTGTACCTAGTGGCGTAGCTGGATCTCAGAAACACCTTTCGAAAGGCATCATTACTCAGTGTTACACAGTAGAAATTACAAGCTGTAATAATTAGAAGAATGAGCTCACAAACAACATACACTTCCTATGTTTGGACAGGCAACTCAGGTGCACAGGTCATGCAGATAGATCTTCCAGCATGAGATAAGAAAAACAGCATTAGCTGGAAATGAAGAATCTATAAGTAACTTAACAGAATCACAGAATCACATGGGGTTGGAAGGGACCTCTGCAGATCATCTAGTCCAACCCCCCTCCCAAAGCAGGTCCACCTAGAGCAGGTTGCACAGGAACGTGTCCAGGCGGGTTTTGAATGTCTCCAAAGAAGGAGACTCCACCACCTCCCTGGGCAGTCTGTGCTCTGCCACCCTCAAAGTAAAGAAGTTCCTCCTCACGTTTAGGTGGAACTTCTTATATTCAAGTTTGTGCCCATTTCCTCTTGTCCTATCCCTGGACACCACTGAAAAAAGGCCGGCCCCGTCCTCTTGACACCCACCGTTTAAGTATTTATAAGCATTGATCAGATCAGGGGAATGTTCTAACCCAGCAGAAACTTACCTTTTATGGTACACGGGGCTGTTTTGGATTTATCAAAGGCAAAATAGAGATGTATACAGAGACAGCAATAGATATACAGGTATACAAGAATCATTTTAGAAAAATGCAGAGAGTCTATGAAAACCCAATTATTTCTCTCACAAACCTAACCTTCGCCAATGCAGCTTAACCACACACAATCACACAGCTCTATCACATCAAAGCTTCTTAAATATGCAACCATTCCCTGCACCATGTCTCAGAAATTAACAGTAATATGAACCACCTACTAATGGCCCAGGTAGTGCACTCAGTCACAGCAATACAACATATATATTACATTACCATTAATAATTATCGAATTTGTTTTGCAGATAGACTTTCATATTTTACCCTTCCTAAAAAATCTCATAATTAAGAAAACTTCCCTTATATTATTCATATTTTGCAGCTGTGTTGCTGAAGGTCTTAGGAGTCCCACACGTTGAGCTCTCCATTAAAAAAAACCAAAACCAAAAACCTAAACAATCAAAAAATCCCACTGGAGAAACCATCCCTGTTTTATTCTAAAATGCAAACGTAGTTCTGAAATTTAAAGCAGATTTTAGTTTATGTGGAATGGAGACAAAATGGTGCTTGTTAGCAGTTTGGTCACTTGTTTTGATGTTACCAGCATCTCCCCAGGACATGAATAATTACCAGTGGGATACTCAGAGAGACTTGGATCATTTCCAAGTGTTTCTGTACTTCGATAAAGCCTGAAGGCTTTTATATATCTAAAATCTTCATTATTATATTCCTGTCTTCCTCCTAGGTAATTGATCCTAAGATTCTAACAAAATGATCACGGTGGCTTAATTAGTCTCCTATTTTGGAAAACGAGCTTGATCAGTATTTATGCATTTTAATAGTATGCTGAACTTTTAAAATCACCTCCAACCTGGTGTAATTTGTCAGCTGCAGCATGACAAATGTCACAATCAGGTCAGCATTATAAGACAGACTCAATGGTATCAATATTTGATATAAAAATTCTCCTCTAAATACATATTTTAATGAAAAGTCAAAGCCATTTATTTAGTCATTACCAATGATTCAGAATTACAGCTTTAGAATGTTGAGGTCAAAAGACTGTGTCTTGCTTCCTATAGAAATTCAAAGAGAATTTTTTTTCTCTAGCTATACGACATGGACACTAAATACTTCCAACATCTACCTTTATACAAATAGTTTTGGCCATACATTTCAATGACTTTATCTAGGCCATTAGGAGCTAGCTCATATTACCGTCAATTTCTCAGCTATAGAGTAATGTTATGCATTTAAGAAGCTTAAATGCTTAATAGCTCAGCCTATCACAATTCAGTATTTTGTCAATTATTGCATGCAGTTTTAATGATTTTAATGATATCGTGCTGTTAATGAAAAATCATTTAAGCCTGTTGAACTGCAAATGCAATTTTTCCTGGTGGGGGTCACAATCCAGTACCTTTCTTTTAATTTTTTTTCTCTTCATCAAAGTTAGTCCAGCCACACAACTCCTAATGCATCCAGTTTTCACAGACTGCAGATTTCCTAGGGAATGGAATGTGAAGTATTTGGGGGTTTCTTGCCCCTAAAAGTATGACAAGAATCTCCAATTTCCCGGCTGGAAAGCAATGAGTTTTCAAAAAGAAAGTATGAGGTAAACAATACGTTACTTCTAGGAGCCTGCTCCACTTCTATATACAAGGATGCACCTTCTGCTAACACTGTGTTGAAAGCGTGGTTCCAGCACTGCAATAGAGTGAGTCCTCTACATTAGGCAACCAATACCTGCCACACAGCCAAAACCGTGTGGCCACACAGCCACAACGAGCTGCAACATGCAGAGTCGCCCCGAAGGCTGGAAGAGAGGAGACCTCTGGAGGTTTCCCAGTCCAACCTCTCATTCAAAGTACATCAAGTTTCTCAGGGCCGTCCTCACTTGAGATATGAATATCTCTGGGGATGGAGATTACACATCTTCTTTGGATGCCTATCCTAAAGAGCTTTTTCCCTATACGTATCTGCAGATTCCCTTGGTTGCAAGCTGTGTCTGTTGTGTCTCGTTTTTTTTGTTGTGCACCTCCAAGAAGTGTTTGGCTCTCCACACACAGTGATTTCTTAGTGTCCTGAACAACTGCTGGCCAGAAGTAAAAATGGCCGTTTCATATCTAATGCTGTTTAAGTTACTACCAAGACAGTCAACACACGTGTATGCTATAAAATGTGATATTCAGTGATATTCATTTGCACTATAGTCATGAAACCCAGATGCTGCAACCCATGAGGTTACTCTGATGATATCTGGATGCAGACACTACTTGGACTGAAAGCTCATGCCCTTTAAATCAAGTCTCTCCGAAGTCTATTTTTTAATAAAATAATGTGAAATTAGCTCAGTAAAAAAGCAACTCTACTTAAATATAAATTCTTTTGACACAGGAGCACGTGGAGGTTATATATAGATCTCTCCCCCTTTCTAAATGTGTGTGTGCCCGAGGGATGTGAACAGTAAGATGTAGGAGTTTCCATAGTAATTGAAAACTGACTTAACTATTTATCATGAACTTCAACTGTGTAGACAGATACAGCAGCGTGGCTTTTGCATGCCTCAGAAAAGGAACTGCCAGTGTACTAGTCTGAATATAAAACTAAAACTTCATTCAGAGTAAGGGATGTTAGACTCGCTGTCAGCTTCACTGTAGCTAATCTTCGCTCTCTTCCATTAATGGTTGCTTATTTTTAGGATACCTAAGTCTTCAGTAAGATGTCCTTCAGCTTTTTCACTTAACAGATGTATTTCTATCATTCCATCCATGTCTTGTTTTGTATACGGAGTAATGAGAGGTCGTGAGTGCGCTATAAAACAGAACCCTCAGGTCAGGAGGCCTTGAACAAAGGCAAATATTGCTAAAGGCAACATACCCTTAACTGCTAAGTGAGGGGAACTAGAAAAACACCACATTGTCCTAATCAGAATATTTTTGCCTCCAACAGCTGGAACTTTTCAACTGAACTATTACTGGAAAAGAGTGGTATAGCAATGTTTTTATCAATTTACATGGATTGCTACTCTTACAAGCCATGATTAGGCTGTTGCAGTGTAGGTGTGCTGGCAAGAGTATCAGTGGAAGCAGCTGGTATTTGGAAAAGACACATGCCTGTGGACAGCTGTTTGAGTCAGACATTTCAGTCTCTTTAGCTAGTCTGTGACAGATTTGCTGCATTTTTATTTTAAATAAACAATGGTTTCTGTCAATGTTTAAAAAAAAAATTCAAAATTATAATAAACTGTGATAGTTAATTTGATTAAGCAAGACCTGGCTATGATGAATGATTAAAGCATAGCTGATTCTCAGGAATGCTTAGTTACCCTAGAAGCAAAAAGAAAAAAAAAGAACATTGTATTCCTTCTGATTATATCCAAATAAGTTTTCTAGGGAATAAAGCTATCTTGCTGTCTCCTACAGCAGATACAATTTTCTTAGGAATACAGATTTATGTTTAGTTGTGAATACCAGATATTTTCCAAACGCTTATCAGGCACCCAATCAGCAGTTACAAAAATAGACACTGTTTGTATTTAGTAATTGTCCTTTTTGAAACACTATAGCCACAGCACATCTTACCGAGAGGGCACACAAAGCAGGCAAGATTGCAGTCTCCTGATCTGCACTGCTAACAAGGATCATGCATATGCCTTCTTGTTCCTCTATAAAGGTCCAAAAGCCATCATAACTTTCAGAGTCACAACTCTAAGTCTCTACTCCTAAAACCCACCAAAAGCTGTGTTGAAGATTCATTTTGATCACATCATCTCAAAGAGAAATCCATTACTGCAAAGGTATTCTTCTTCAAACGTGTGATTATGTCACTCTCTCAGGGATGAACCTGGCAGTGGAAATCAGTGTATTCAACTTCATTGCTCTAGTCATGATGGTCATGACTGAACAACTTCCTAAAGTCATCTTCAAGGCCTACTCATATGTCAAGACCACAGTATTTAACTGTGGTTAAGGTACTATATTAAATTACTGCTTTGTGCCATAGGTGAAATTTGCTTTGACATTTTGAGAGAGAAAGATCACACTCTTATGTAGAAAACAAATTTATGATCCACTTAAGGACTTAAGATGGTCTAAAATTTTTGTCCTATCATAGTCACAGATCAAATATCAAAACCGCATACACAATATGTAGGAAGAAGGCTAGCAGTTTAATTAAGTTATGTTCTGAGATTGCCATTAGGATGGATGTGCAATGCGATTTCAACATGACCTTTTCCAAAGGGAGTCAGGACGCTGAACTCACCGAGAATCCACAGTGAGGCCAGAGCAGAAAGAAAACAGCATCAAAGTCCATTGCTTTATTCAGCAATGCAAAATGTGTGCAAAGAAATGGAAGTGTAAGGAATTTTAGCAGGACAATCCTGAGTGTCCTTGTAAAAGACAGGTCTGAACTATTGGCCCTTGAGGAATCTCAGCACCACGACAAGTTAGAAGACCAGCCAAAATACCATGATATGGCAATCATAATTCAAGACTGAATCAGAAAAAGAAACACTTTAGACTATATTCATATCACCTTGTGTAGGTGATCAATTTAGGTATCATGACAATTAAGATTTAGGCACTCAGTCCCAGCAAGATATTTCAAAGAAATGCTCAAAACAGTCTGGAGACATTTCATCACCCTTGACAGATAGTATCCAGTCATTTGCCACAGGGGCTGAGTCTGGCAGCTCACTCAAAAACTGAATGGGATATTTTTGAACTGATTACTGTGTTGTACTGTATGACAAACACCTACTTCAAACATCTGCTGATTCTCACAAGTTCTTAAATGGCATGAAGCCATTTGATTCTGGTAGGAGAGCCGATGCCAGAGTTTCAGCAAGTTCTGAAGATGATCATTTTTGGTACTTCTGCCAGCTAGTTCTACCAGCCTGGGTAGAAATACCACACGAAGCTTTGTCCCCCCGCCAGTTCCCTCAATATGCAGGCCAGATTGATTGGTGCTCAGATGTATGTGAAGTGGACCACGATCTACTCAACAGAGTCACTATAGCTCATTCATTGCAGAGATACAATCCAGCAGTGACCAAGCCCTGAAGGGAAAGGCACCTGTTTTTTGTCATGTCCATCCATCTTAGAAGGTTTTACAATGGAAAGACACAAAACCACGTCCAGCACAGATGTGGGAGTGTAATTCTTATGGATTTGTCATGTCTCGGATACTGACATATTACCTAAGCACAAGGGGATAGAAATTTTCTCCATTGTCTCTTTGGAGCTACTCACATAAGACCTGTGGGAGGTCACATTGATCTAAATGGCCCAGCTCCAGCTGTGACAGCAGCAGCACATCTACTGCCACTGCAGACACCAAGGCCACCTCCTTACTTTACTTCTAGTGTAAAAAGATTTGTGTATGCCTACTCATATTTAGAAAAAAATTGAGACCCTTAGCATGAAAACCATAGACAAAAAAAAAATAATTTAAAAATCTGCTGTTCTATTTTTTTAAACCCTTAACTACAAACAAACAAGAGCAAGATTGTTGTGTTTCTGTGATTGTCCCGAGAAGCAATGTCTATGTTCCAGTATGTTTTCCCAAGCATCTGTATTGTAAAGATGTTTCCTTTGAATACACACACACAGAGATCAGAAGGGCTGCTCCAGCATTCCCATGGGAAAGTTTAAACTTGTGAAACAAATGTTTTCATTGGCCGTGCTAAATTGCCGTTTAATTTTTTTAAACCAAGTGCAATTTACAACCCACATTATTACTGCTATTTTGTAAAAAATATGTGGATTCAAGAGAGTAAAAATGGAATCAGTCCTAAGGGTTTGTAGTTAATGACTGAGGGACATACAGCAGCATTGTTATTTGTTCACAGATGGATAGCTAGAGCACTTACTCTAAATGCTAGCAGTGGTTAAATGTTTAAACAAACAACTTCTAGAAGTAATTGACTGTTCAATCGCTTTTACTTCTGGATAATATCAACTCTCTCATGTCCAGTATTTCTGCCTGTCTTCACAGTCTCTGCTGGTCCTCAATTTGTTCTTCTCCTTAGAAGTCCTGAGGCACTTGTATCCATTATCATCAGTCAGCCTAATAATTTTTTATGGCTTTGATGGCAACCTATATTACCTTATTAAAGTATTATCTCCATTTTGTACACCATCATGTAAATACCAGTGCTTATTCATGTTTTACTTAGAAAGAAAACAATATGATGCTTGAAAGACTAACCCAATTTTTAGCCCTGTGTCCTAAGGAAATTAAAGTGATTATACACTGCATAATTTTACATCTTTGTTGGCTTTCCATCTCAGTATGTCTGAGATGGACTTTTAAAATCAATTTGACAGAAGACAATTATGTTTTGTTCTAGTAAAATTAATGAAAGTAAGAGGCAAAGAAGATTAAAAAAAAAAAAAGAGCCCCCATTAGTGGTGCCCCATGAACAGGAAAGACTGCAATTTAAGCTCCCTTTTTATTAGACACTAGAGAATCCAGGCACACAAGAGGCTCTGTAAATATCCCAGCTGTGGGAAAAGCTTCAATTGGAACTTAAATTTTACTGGACATCAGAGAGTCCAACCATGAAACTCAAATCCATAGGAAACCAGGCTTCATTAGTTTCACTACGCACAGACAATAAGTTAATAAATAGAGATTTATCAGTTTTAATTCTATTTTATTCCCACTCATGTGTACATGCAAATGTCAATAAATACAATCAGCACGCACACAGCCTGCAGGAGATACTGTCTGTTTGCAAGAACAAAGCACTACAAATTAGGAAACTTTGGCACTCTTCCTGACTCTTTCACGAGGCTTCAATGTGTGATCTCGGGGAAAAAATCAAACATTCCCATGGGTCAGGCTTCCTTTATCCATATATGTTTATGTTTATACAGTACTTTCTGATTCCCAGCTAAAAGGTGCTCCATGAAAGAGAGGAAGTTTGGGACTTCTGCTAGTATGTTGTTGCTCATTTTCCTACCAAACACACCTGACTCTCAGATGTCTGTACGACAACACTCATTGTTACTTCTACAGTAACCTAACTTCTTCAGCTATAAAAGGCCCCTCTCAAATACAAAATAAAACAATAACAAATAAAAAAAATCCGAAATAATGTGAACAAAAAAAAGCTTTTTCCCACTCAAGTCTTCTCCTCTCAGGTTTCCCCTTTGATTGACCTCTATGCCAGAATATTTGAATCCCAGGATCCTTCCTACCCAGTTTTGTCCACCACTGCTTTATGTCCACCGACCACGGGTGCACTAACCTCCGCTAGCTCACATCCTCCAAGCCCAGGCTCCCTCTATCACACAGCCCTTCTCAGTGCCTCAAGATCCCTGTCTCCCCAAACCATGCACTTCTCGACTCCCTGTTTGACCTGTCCCAGCCTTGGAGTTCCTTGTATTTCCCTCATTCCCACCCAGTCCCTTTCATCCCCATTCTTCCTCCTCCTCCTACCTCAGCTGTCCCTGCTATTTGTGAAGCCAGTCCAGCACACCAAAGGAGCCACCATTACCAGATAGGGACCAGATGCAGCTTCTTCTGGACACCATTTCCATCCTCAACAGCCACAACATCTCTATTGGGGTGTGCAGCAGCCTCACAGTAGCCACTGGCATCCTTTCTGCATCTGGGGGGACATTTAGTTCCTGGCAGTCACCAGGGCAGTTGGTCCTGCCTTGGACACAGCCAGAAAATAGAAGCTGAGGATTTGTACGTATGGACTGGTGGGCAGCCATGGGTCCCGCTCCTAGATGAAATGGTAGCTTTTGAACTGGCATATTCTGACAAAACAGCAGCTAAAATTAGTTTAGATACCAGCATCTTGTTTAACTAGAATTGCTGCCTTTGCTGCCATGGCCAAAAGCACTGGCTAGAAATTCTAAGAGATGTCTAGTGGACCCAAAGCCACATCAAGCCTAAAACTTGTACTTCTGGCACACTTCTTTCCAGCAATAGTTGAAATAAATGGACGGTGCCAACTGTCCCCATGCTGTAAGTCCTATATGAAAGTAAAGAAGGATACACATTAAGGTACTTCTCACACATCCCCAGAATGCAGAAAAATCTATATGCTGCAGATGCATGTGTCAGAAACTCCAGGTCCTTTTTTTCCCCCCTCTAGATAAAAGAAAGATTTGATTTACGAAACTATGGGGCTTCCCATTTCAGTTTCCAGACTGAGAAAGGACTCATTCTATTTGACATAATTTCAGCAGACCATGCTATGCCCAACTAGGAAGGTTACTGGAAGCAAATTTATTGTCTATGCTAAAAGGTAAATAAATGGTCATGGTGAATGCATCAGAAGAGTATGATTATTTGAAGGACACATCATGCAACCCCTACATTGCCTAGTCAATCACAAACATGTTTTAAATGACAGAGGAGTCAGGTTGCAGAAGAAAGCAAATAGTGTTTTTAGTGTTTTGACTTAAATCATCAATCGTTCTTCAACAATGCCTTCCAAACTACAGCAGCTAAACTTAATCATCCTCAGTGCCACTGCAAATTTATAATAAAATAGTGGAGTTTAATGTGGAAACAGAATATTATGGGATGGAATGATGTTTCAAGCCTCTCTGCGTTCCATCTGAGTCACATATATCTTACAAAAAATCCTTACAAGCAAAAGGAAGGATGCAAATGTTGGTGCAGTGAGCTAGAAGATTAAAGGAAAAGCAGAAAGTTGGAAAGGCAAGTGGATAATTTTATTTTCAAATTGAATCTGTTATGTGGAGTTCATAACTTCCTTTCAAAATGTGTCCTGGATCTAAACCAAAAGCTTAACTCATTTGCCAAAGGCTTACAGTTTTTTTTAAAGAGAGATTATATCTGGATTGTTAACAGTAGTGCTATAATTCAAATCTTCCAAGGCCTACCTTGGTTGGGAGTTTAATGATCCAATGAGTAACTGAACTGCAAGCAAAATTTAGTTCAAAAATTAAAGTCAATGCAACTGGCAAAAAGAACTCTCAGACTCTCCTTGGCGAGGGCAATTTATCAAAATGACCTTTTTTCATCCTTCTTTCATCACAGTCAATTATTGGGAAGAGCTTGCTGTGAAGAAGAAAGTGTTTACAGTCTGAAATGCCATACGGACTTGATTTCAGTTATTGGGCCATAGCACCACTGTTTAGATGGGTAAAAATAGAAATACGGTGCTCATGTCCATTTTTTAATTAGAGATAAAATGAATTCTCCTTTTCCTCTTCTCACAAAACACTATGCTGAAAAACCTGGGGAGAATGTAGGCACATCCACAGTATGTGCACAAACACAGAGACATTAACGTGCCGTGAATGTGGACTCACTCCATGTGGGATTTAGCTGTGCAACGCACAACACGGTAGATCTATTACCTCCCACGTCTGCCCACTGTGTTGTAAGGCGGTTAGCAATATCCCCATTTCAAACGAGGGACTGCACTTCACTGGCTCATGCCTTAAGACAGTATGGATTGTGTTGCTTCAAACGACAAGAGTTCTACACAAATATCAAATAACGATGGACTTCGGAGTGAAAGGAATGATTCTGTGTTCACTCTGAGAACATACAGAATGTTAATGTTTAGGTAATACTTGATAGAAGAAATATGCCTTATTTTTTTTTTCGGTGAGGTACTTGCAAGATGAACATTTAAAATCGTGACTTTTGTTGCACTTCTTAATAAATGTAATCCTTCAAAATTTTTACATAATGCAGACTCTTACTACTAAAGAAGGCAATTATTTTAAAATGCCTGCGTTTTGCAACTTGTATGACCAACAACAGAACAAACAATCCAGGTCAAAGAATAGAAGGAAAACAGAGTTCAATAAATATTGTTCTCAAACTACTACCAAAGGGTAATTATAAAGAACCATTAAACTAACAATATTATGACAGTATCATTTTTAAACAGACTGACAAAAGGATAAGTTACAAGATAAACCTTTGTTTTTGCAACTTTATTTTTTTCTCATTCTTTTGTTTAAGCTGTATTCAAAATTCTTCTCTGGAGTATCTCCAGGTAAGGAAAGGGAATTACAGCAGGGGGTATATTTAAGTTTTTGGCAAGTGATCCTTTCAAAAGTCATAATGTGACAACAGGAGTTTTAGAAAGCTCAATCATTTTATGTCTGGAATGCCTTTCTCTACCATTCTTTCCAACCCCAGTAAGGAGACCTACCCAATTAAAATGCAATGCAGTTTAACAGACTATAAAAGTGTAACAACATATTAAAAGCCACATAGGCAACTTTTACAATAAGGGAAGAAAATTATACAAGAGCCAGATGAAAATAACTGTGTTTAAAAAAAAAAAAAAAAGTATTTTCAGAATTGTTTTCTTAAAGGATCTGCCGAGGCAGCTGTCCAAGAGGAATAAATTCTACGTCTCAAGAATCACTAAAGCAAAGGTTTTACCCTGCCAATCAAAGCGGCGAGACTCAAACCCTTTTAAAATGAATGCCATCTCAAAACTCTAAAAAAGCAGGTCTTGGATATCTTAAAACATGTCTTTGTGCTAAAGGCTCTTTTCTTAAAGGCCAATTTTAAAATCAAACCACTAGGTTTTTTTGGTTTGTTTTTTTTTTTTTTTTTTTTTTTTTTCCAGGGAGCCAACATAAAGAAGGCAGAGGGGTAATCTGATCACAGCTATTCAACCCAGTGAGGTAGGCGTGCATTCTCAGCTCTCTCCAGCTCAGTGGTGGAGCCGAGCTGCAAGCCCAACTAACAAAGAATTACAATAAGGGAGTCTTGTGGTCACCGGGGCATATGTATTGCCTTTGAGAGGTCATCCCAGGATACGCATGGGTGAAGTCTGCGCAAACAGCCCAGCTGAAAGAAGGATTTCTGCAGCACTGACACACGGTTTTCCATAGGAAGGGTGTGGTCAAGGATAACACCATGTTTCTTAAGTTAGCTCACCGCTTCTCAGCATAACCCTTTCAAAGGCTGGGAAGAGGCAGGAAGAGAAAAACAGCCGACTCGTCTCTATTTCCCTTCCTCTGTCCTTTCAAACTCCACCTCTCTCTTGCCCAGCCCTGTACCGTTCCACTATCATCCTAACACCAATTTATAACCTACACCAAACAAGAAGCCAGGAAATAGGCTTAGTGGCACATCTACTTTGTCTGCCTATTCTACGGGCACTGTCGACGCAAGCTCATAATTAACAGGAAGTGTTGCAGTGTTATGACTATGACAGAAAAAGCAAGGGTTTACCTAAAGTAACATTGGCAAAGCCACTATTAATATAGCACATAGTCGTTTAATGAGGTAATCTCTACACCATCATAGAGCCTTTCTGTTTGCCCTGAGACTGACGTCTGACCTCGGTAGCCACCAGAGAGGAAAACAAAAAGTCCATGACAACACGGCTAATAACATACAAAACCCAACTGTTTGTGTTGGTCTTTTATTGACAAAGGTTACACTGCAGCTGACTTCCACTACAGAAGTTACAACAACAAACCAAACATAACCTAGACACAGGCTGAATGGATGTTATGACAGAGTAATGGAACTGAATAATGACTTTAACAGTTCATCAAAATTATTCTTTCTGGCAGTGGTAATATATCTGCCCAACTCCAGGCTAATGTTATGATTTTGTATTGTTGGCTATTCGTGAATTGCCTATCATTACCGTGTGAACAAAAGCCACAGTCTTTCCAACGTAACGGGTAAGCACCCTGCCCACTGATAGCTCTTTGTATAAAACTGATAATTGATGTGTTGAAACGTTCCCAAAGCCCTTCATTATATTTTACTGCACAGGGCCAACAGATAATCAGAGGACAATTTTAGCAAAACCCAAGAAGTCTGCTGGGGCAGCAAGTGCTAATGTAATTTTTTAACACAATATATAAATAACACCCCCAAGCTTCTCTGGTAAGCACACTCAGTAAAAGGAGCACACAACTCTTCTGTTGCCGTAGAATAATTAATGAAATAAAAGATTCTAGACCTCCAGCTAATGAAAATCTGTACCCTACATTTGCTTTGGCAGTCGGACACCAATATTATGTTACTAAAGCAACTGAACTTTAATACAAAATAAGTTAACTGAGGGAATCATGCTAAAAGATGAGAAGAACAAGATGGTGTAAAATTTCCACAACATGATTAGAGAGATATGCTGTTTTGCCCTTCTTTTCAGGAGGGTCTCCAGATTTCTGTATCAATATGAGACCATCTGTGTGGAAATAGAAGTAGTTGCAGAAGTGCTTACAAACTTACATTTCATCTTATCCAGTTATGTTTTTCTTCACAAAAGTTGCTGCTTTGACTTGACCACATGCAATTAATTTTTATCTGATATGACTTAATGAGCTAATTCAGGTTACTTCCTCATCTGGATTCACTAGATGTATTCTCTGAGGCGTCATCATCTAAACACTGCAGGTTTTGTGGCACTACCTTAACTACTAAGCACGTGTACAATACAGGAATAGGAATTTCATTGGAGGAGTGCAATGGTGGGCTATAAGGTAAGTGGTGGATCATTGGCTGAAGGAAAAACCTCAGCTGGTACCCTACATCACAGATATGCTAACCACGCTGTACCAAAATTTTAACATCCATTGTCATTATATCAAACTTCCTTTCTGCATGGAGAAGTTTTGCTATTTCAAACCTCCACCGATAGACCTTAAGGAGACTGCTGCTTATGTCAGGTACAGCTTATCTATTTCTTTTACCTCACACTTTTAAGAGGATCTTGGATATCGAGGAAACCAGAAAGAATTAAAATTTTGCACAGACAGTTTCTGGAGACCAAAGGCAGTTTTAATTGCATTTCTATCACTTTGAATATTCATATATTTGAGTAATTTTTAAACAAAAGCATCACGTTTCAATTTATTGAGCTGACACAAAACACTTCAGATTAATCACATTTAAAATGCTTTTTCCATTGCCATAGAGGAGGTCCAGTTCGGATCCTATTTATGTTAGGCTTTCTACATCTCTCATAATAAATTCCAGTTGTGTAACCCCATGATGCACTACAAAGAAGAGCGGTTAAAGAGGAAACTGTTATTTTATGGTAGAAATAGTCCTCTGGTCAGTTCAAACTTCAGGAGACATAAGGAGCTTGAACTTCAGGCCTCAGAGGGAAATATGCTGGTTGGCAAATACAGGTGTTGTAAGTTGTTTTAAAATTAAATGTTTGCAATCCATTCAAGTAAATTCCGACGTGCACCAAACTGACCTGAAACAATATAATGCAATTTGGCTTTCCTGCTGTGTTTTGGTAATATCTCAGACTTTCACATGGAAAAAAGTAGACTTTGTAGACATTGGATTTTTCACCAGACAACGAATCCCCAACAGGCCCTGTCAGTAACTGAAATGTATTAAGCATTTCAGTGTATACAACACACTTCCCCCTCCCTCCCTCCTGCAAATCCCTTCCTACTATAAAAAAAAAAAAAAGAAAAAAGGGCAAAAAAAGCAATACTGACAAATGGTAAGGATAAGAGGCATGTAAATTACACCAGATATCACATCTCCCTTGGATCTCTCAGTTCTATTTTCAAGGTCCCCCATAATTTCTTCCTTCAGTTACCTAGCAGTCACTGACAATGACTAGTCCTAAACAATCACTCATCACATCAGGCTGTGGCTCCAAGAAAATTCGCCAGTTGCCCATACAGAATCTATTCTTCTTCTGGAAATGTTTTCCTTTTTTTCTGGACATCTCCCAAACAACAGCCTTATATCACAGGTTAACCTGAAAATTGGAAATACTGTTGGCCATGAAGAAACATGCCCGATGAGCTCATCAGTGTCAGTTTACCATTAACCTTTGCTTGAAGGGAGTTGAGAGGATCTGGCCTTGACCAGCTCATAAACTGCTAACTAAACTGAGTCCAGCTCATTAACATATGTAATAGCCCACAGAAAACATGAATATTACAGTACACACATGGCTACATACCTCTAGACTATTAATTCTTTTAATTTGCAGCATAATGGGGCATCGGAAGCTCAGCTTCTCAATCAGTAAGACAGCCTTCAAAATATGTAGCAAATGCAAATGTCACTGCAAGGTTTAGTTCCCGGATCCACTGGTTACATGAAATCTGCGTAAGTAAATACTCAACTCCTAAAGCACTGGCTCTAAATCCTGGTGACAATTTGTAGCAGGAGAATTAACTGTTTCACTGCCTACAGATTGCTCCCATCCTTCTACCTGCAACCAGAGTTATCTGGCAGGCAGAGGCTAAGGTAAAGAAAAAAGAATTACACTTTTCTTTTCCTGTGCCTCCACTTTCTCCACCTCCACATAGAGGTTTAAACTAACTTTTGCCCCAAAACAGCAGAGAAAATGAAGGTTCACCTCACCTCATTCACATTACCAAAAATCTACCAATAGTTAAAAACCACCTATCATGTAGGCTGTTCAAAGCACCAGCTAACATCTCCTTACCAGTTAAATACTCGAGCATTACCCAGATGTCCATTACATGGCAGCTGACTCTTCCCAACACAATAACTCAGACGAGGCTGGAAGCCAAAGTTTCAGCTTGGTGGCAAATAGAGCGTAACAACGAACACCTAAGATTTAGTTATTATGCCACTCTTCCAGACAGAAGTGAAACATGAAGTCCTTTAAGTAATTTTTTTACCTCCTCTAAAGTGAGGTTCAAGCTTCATCTCAAATTAACTTTAAACATCCTTTCAAACTTCTTTTTCTTCAATACTTTTACTAGAATTTATATCCAGCTTGCCTAACCCAAGGGAGAAATGTCCTAAGCCAATGCATTTATATGAAAATATTATGATAGAGTAGCCCAGCTTCCCAGTGATATAAATTGGCAGTAGCAGTTGTGATTTTTGGAAATTTTAATAAAAAATTAAGTTTTATTGTGCCAAAGAAACCTTATGCCTGGAATTATAAAACAGATTCAGTGGTCCGAGGAAGCACTGGTCCCGTAAGTGGAAACAGCACATTATACCAGTAGAGCTTGCAAACAAGCCATTCACAGGATAATTTCTGTATGAGTGAGACGGTTCCCATTAAAAAGGGACAGTGGAAGACTGTGTGTGTCTCAAGACACCACAGCACAAAGTAAAGAGCTCAGGTTATTTGAAAGGCTTTCAGATAGTCCTTTGAGCGGAGTACGTCTGGCATTGCCCCACTGATACACACATAGAAACAAGCAGTTATGTCATGTTAGTGCTCATGGGCAGAGAAAAGGAGAAAATAATGCCCAAGGGTTCTAAAAATGTCACTGATTGTAAGTTATTTTGGTTTCTAAGTGCCCATGTTGATACTCCCAAAAGATGGCATGGCATCTGAAATCTGTATATTCCTAAAGGTTGTGAAGCTTCACAACAAGGGCCCATTACAACACAGATGTGAATGCTTCTGAAGTAACTTGCTTTAAAGCACTGCTCTGCCTACCAATTAAAACCCTGTAATGCAGCAGAAAGAAAAAGCTCTTTTGTACTACAATTTTTTGGGTACAGGGTGGCTATGCCATAAAACAACACGTACACAAAGGAGAGCCAGCAGTGTTGAGACAGCAGTGTTGAGGCAGTTCTGCCAACACTTTCCCCTTATAGTGACTTCCCCATCAAATATCTGACAGACTTTGAAATAAAATAAAGGGAAAAAAAAAAAAAAGACTAACACCATTTGGAACAAAACCTGGATGCTTGTGAAATAGAAATACAAAATAGCTAAGTCAGAGAGAAAGAAGCAAAAAAGGTTCTCCCCCATCTACCGTATTCTTGCTTCAATCATGGGTTTAATGAATTCGTTGACTTTGAGCGGCAGCAAGCTCTACCCAGTCCCCCTGATTACTGGGGAGATTGGTCACTACAATGATTGTCTGCTCCTTGCTCTTCATCACAATCTGTCTCCAAGCAGAGACCAGCCTCTCTTGCCACAACTCCCCCTTGTCATCTATCATGAGCTCTCAGACTTCAACATACTCATTAGCTTGAAGAAACACAACACAAACCAAACAGTTCCCGTTTGCCACTACGGAAGTAAACTGGGGTTTACACCTACCAGTCAGTCTTTATCTTTGTGGAACACAAGAGAGGATTCAAATGACTGTGGACTTCAGTTGTGTGAAACAGGAAGAAACCTCCCCTCTGGCAATTCAAACCACATGCTCCTGTTCAGCTAGAGTGCCTTAAAATAGGGAGGAAAGCTCTTTACTATCTATTCTCTTGCTCTTACTGTTCTTCTTTTCATTTAATGGAAGAAGAGCTTCAACAAGAGTTGAAACATTATATTTCTGTCTTACAGAAATAAACCAGTTATCAGTTTGAATGCAAAGGTCCCAGGACTGTATTGGCTGGAATTATAGAATCATGGAATCATAGAATGGTTAGAGTTGGAAGGGACTTTAAAGATCATCGAGTTCCAACCCCCCTGCCATGGGCAGGGACACCTCCACCAGAGCAGGTTGCTCAAAGCCCCATCCAGCCTGGCCTTAAACACTTCCAGGGATGGGGCATCCACAACTTCCCTGGGCAACCTGTTCCAGTGTCTCACCACCCTCACAGGAAAGAATTTCCTCCTAATATCTAATCTAAATCTCCCCTCTTCCAATTTAAAACCATTACCCCTTGTCCTGTCACTACACTGCCTGGTGAAGAGTCCCTCTCCGGCTCTCCTGGAGGCTCCCTTCAGGTATTGGAAGGCTGCTGTGAGGTCTCCCTGGAGCCTTCTCTTCTCCAGGCTGAGCAACCCCAGCTCTCTCAGCCTGTCTTCATAGGGGAGGTGCTCCATCCCTCTGATCATCTTCGTGGCCCTCCGCTGGACCCGTTCCAACAGGTCCATGTCCTTCCTGTGTTGAGGACTCCAAAGCTGGACACAGGATTCCAGGTGGGGTCTCACAAGCGCAGAGTAGAGGGGTAGAATCACCTTATGAATATATCATTCCTTCAAACGTGCTTCCACACACGCACCTGCTTTGTGACATTGGGGACCTCCCTGTGTGCCACCTGGACAACAGTGACAAACAGGCAGGCAGGCAGGTTATACTCAGTACCCCAAGGCATTCAGGTTGAATGTGTTATGACTAGACACCTTCTCTGTTGTTTTTGCCCTGTTTTGCTGGGGTTTTTTTGAGGGGGGTTGGGGGGAAATGTGGATGTTGGGGTTTTGTGGTGTGGGTTTTTTTGGGTTTGCTTTTTTTTGTTTGTTTTTGTGTTTTTTAACTGTCCAATTACCAACACTTGTTAGGAACCTGAAACTGCAGCATTGAAATAAATGGGAATTTGATCATGAGCTTCAAAGAACATTGATTGGGACATCGCAGTCACTGGGAATTACATTTTAAAACACACACATATGTAAAAGAACCTCTGTCAAGGGAATACTGTGGTGTCAAAGCCAAGCCTTTCAGAAATGAAAATATGTGTTGTAGTACAACCTGAGGTAAACATCTTCTTGAAAAATATTAAGTGATTCTGCAATTAAAGACTGGGTTACACACATGAGGTTGGACATAATGTGAAACTGCAACTTCTGAATCATTGGATTTGAACCACTGATGTCCTTTTAACGAGAGTTTTGATATGTAATAATTATGTATTTTCCATCTACATATGTATGAAAACATTTGTAAAACACACTTCGATAATACTAGTTTGATGCAGCTGCCCAGATTTACTGCACCAATAGAAAGTTAAAGTCCATGCAGTAAAGAGAGATCTGGAAGAATTTCAAACTAAAAGAATTTGTTCACTTCATGCAAGAGAATGAAAAATGAGGTGTGCAGAAAAAAAGACTCTTTAAGAAAAGTAGCATTTTTATATATTTGTACAGTTCTGACTACAATGGATACTGGAGTACAGTGCACCAATGTTAGAGCAAATAGGAATTACAGAAACAATAGAACATAACAGAAACAACAAATCATATCTGACTTGAGTACGTTTTGTATTACACAATGTACTCAAGAGATATGATGTTTTCACTTCAAATATAGCATTTCTGGGCAATATCCTGCAAAGAAATGCACAGCATTTATAAGCACATAACTACATTTAAAAAAATGCTATCAGATCCCATAGCAGTTGTAAGAACAAGCTGAGAATCCTGAGAGGACACACTGCCACTACCAAAAAGAATCAAGTACAGACTTCTCTCATTTGAGTTTCTGCAGAACTTCTACAATGTGAAAGTTTATCTGAAAACAGAACCAAAAATGGGTTCAGGAAATACTTCTCATACAAGTAACTTGTATGAAGAAGAAATCATAATAAGGAGAACATCAAAAATACTTAGTGCAACTAAGAAAATTAGTAGGTGGCATACTGTAAGAATGACTTAGTAGTACTAAAGTGGAATATACAGAAATCCCTTCAGAGTTCTTCGTTTGTTTTTGCTCCCAGTCTGCAAGTGCAACTCTCAGGGACTCGGACAAAAGGCGTGACACAGGCTGCTGATGTCAGGTCCTTGTGAGAGGACTGTATTGCTTCAAGGAGCATCAAAAGAAACTTCTGTTCGGTGATAGCAGCTTTAGCCCTGCCATTACTTAATTAATATACGGAACTGGACACCTCTCCTTATTATACAAAATGTGTGTAACAACAAAGGGTCTACCATGTTCTCAAAAGAACTATACTGACATGTTAGATAACGTTACATCTAGATGCCTGTATCCCAGACTATACAACATGAATTTGAAGACTAAAGCATGTGGCAGTGAAATAAGCAGTTTTGACTTAGAAGTACTGTCAGGCTAAGAGACTGAGTTTATTACCAGTGAATAATAAAGTGCCGGATTCAACACTCATGGTACTGAGAACACACCACCAGGTTTCATCTATGACCCTGACAAGTCAAGAAAATAACACATTACATAAAGGAAAATTCAATTCAGAAGGAAGACATCATGTAAATTGCTGGGGGCGGGGGGAAAAGCCACTCTTCCTCAGTGACAACAGGCTCTATTGGTGACTTAACCTGTGACCTTTCCAAGGCCTGTGCCTCTTTTTAGCAGTTTCACCTTGAAAAGGAACAGTCATACACGATGGACATTTACAACATTTACTGTGCGTTCAAAGGTAAAAGCCCAAGTTATTACAAAAGTACAAATATGAAGCTCTGAAAAAGACTCACCATTTTCTTTTATTCTCATATTTAGCCAAACCCAAACAGCATTCGAGTGAAAGAAAAATTCTCCCATGACAATTCAGCCTTTTCAGTGCCTTTGGAATGATCATGTTTGAGGGTACCTACTTGAGCCAGGGTGATGTGTATTGGGGATGGGGGTGAATTTTCCAAACTCCTTTGCAATACAGCTGACTGACATGGGGAGGTGTGTGAGGTTCTGCAAGTCTTCACTGCTGGACTTGCTCGGGAGAATAATCAAACGAGGCAATGATAGCCTCTTGGTGTCTGATTCCCCTCAAGTGTCCCAGTACTGTGAGCAGCAGCTGCACAAGAAACATTGTTGGAAAGGCTCTGTCCAGAAGGGGTTTTAGCTGCTGGAGCAGCCATGAACATCACTTTGCAGTAACTACGCTGTTGAGCTGCCATGACCACCCGTTCCTTCTGAGACAGTAGCACCTCCTGCTGAGCTATGTTCTCTTGAGTGAGGTAAGCAGAAAGAATTCATCTCCTTACTGTTAGGTCAAATGCGATGAATCTGCAGGCTGGAAGCTGCCAGTTGGAATTTGTGTATAGCATAAATGATGAAATTTGCTTTTTATTGCAACAGGTTAAATAACTTAGGTGGGGAGGAGAAACATCTGTTTTCAAAGTGTAATACCAGTACTGCAAATAAGACTCCAGCATCCTTACACTTTAAAGGAAAAAGTGGGTTTTGAGACGGTACTGATGAAAGCAATTGCCATGCCCAGTTCCTGAAGACCCTCAACTTGCCATGTCATTTTGGTTTTGCTTGTATTCCTACGCTTCTTGGTTTTCACTGAATTGACCATCAGTGAGAGCATATGTGGATTAGGCAAGTATAAGCAGAAAAAGAGTTTACCTCTTAATTTGTGGAATCTATTTTGCATTCAAATACATGTCATTTTATTTGGATTAAGAATGACCTAACTGAAGCAATTTGGTCCTGTAGCTTTCCAAGTAGATTATGGTTGACCATGTCTATGGCATGCAAACATACTAGATTCACATATAATAACTGGATTGAACTGACCCTTTAGAAAACAGGAAGGCTAGACATTTAAGTTTTAGTACCTTTCTTGTTACGCTTTGCAAGGAAGTCAGTCGTTCTCTGAATGTGTTATTTTTTTTTAAAAGCTGTCCACAATTTTGCTGTTGCTTCTTTTCATTAATGACATCATTACTACACCCTAAACAATCAACAAACAAACGAACACGCAAACCCCAGAAGAACAGAGTCACTTTCCTTCTTCCAAAACAAAGTGTTTTGTTTTGGTGCTTCTAGAAGATTAAAATTCTTTTTGCCACAGTTCCTTGGTAAAATAGCACAAGCACCACCATGACTCATCAAGCAACTCAAGTATCATTCAAGGGGGAAAAAAAATATCTTCTATTTCTGAAGTCTGACACTCCTGAAATCAAGATCTGTAAGGGAAAGTAGTTTTCTTCATGCTATGTCATTAATTTATAATATTGATATGAAAAATTAGTTTATTGTATTATTCCTGGGGAGGCATGAATTGGTGAAACACTGATGATAGATTCACTGATGAAGTTCAGAATATTCCAGTGAACAGCAACTGAAGTAAATATTAAATAGTGCATTGCAGAGGACAACATTCAGTACAGGACAATACTATTGAACAAATTTATCTCAAATGAAAATTCTTATGCTGATCTCAGTTAATTTGCAGACCTGTGAGGCACAGAAGGTGATGTCAGTACAAACATATAGAGCCTTAAATCTTTATTCTTCAGTGGCTGATATTAATTAATTTGTCAGATATATCTGGTATGTACACACTGAAAAGTTAAATACCAAAATAAAGAAAACATTCAAAAACTAGTGTCATTTCAAATATGAGTCATGAAAGAAAAACAAATAAACAAACACACACATTGAATCAATAAATATAGTTAAGGTGTCTTCTTGGGTTTTTTCTAAATCACTGGGGAGAACATCAGAAACCCTCTTTGATTCTTTTGAGGTCATCATTCACAGCAGTGCTCAAGAAGTTACAAATTATTCCCAGAAGGAAGCTCCCCTGCACATCTTTCTACAAGAATTTTGCATTTTGTTTTTCATATAAGACAAAACCGAAGTAAAATATATTGCCAAATATGATGACAGAACTTTTTTCTAAGATGTTTTGAAAACTGCTACCCTTTAATTAAGTTTCAACAGTTTTGCTGGCACCAGACTCTGGATGTTAAGCTAACATATAACTGTCATCATTTTATTTCACGAAGCACCAATCAGCAATGCCAGTGTCTAGAGTTGACATGAAATAGGTGTTATATCCAAACTAGATTTTAAATTGTCTGACTAGAAGTACTTTGCCACCAAGGTACTCAATTTTCAGTATCTTTTGACACTATTTGGCAACAGAGATACTGGATGGGGAAGATCCATATAAATACTGTGCACTTAAACTCTGGATATCAGAAATACATTTTTTAAGAGCCTAGATTGAACCACACTATTTTAAAAGCCTGGATATTTACAGGCTTTCCTATCTGTTTGATTGACTAAAAAGAAAGAAAGAAAAATAATCCTACATTCCTCCTTTAATCCGTAAGTAGACAGTTTTCTTCATTCATCACTTAAAAAATGATAAAAGCAAATTCAAGAGTTTAATGAGTTTCAAGGGAGACTTAAAGACAAATAATATATGCAACTAAACACTGAGACATACAGTAGCACGGGTTAGACAAAAACAATGAGCCTGAGTTTCAGAAAGGATATTGATTTTCCAGCTTTGGTCATGAGTCAGACTGCACACTGAGAATGATTTGTTCTTGGGGCTAGATTATCACTCAGACTGCCTTCCTCAGTGTTTCTGCTTTGGAAGTCACACGGTTACTGACAGAAACGGGACACTAGCCCGGAGAGACCACTGTTTTGAACTTGTGTGGCAAAATATCTGTATTCTGATTTGGCTGGGAGAAGAGGCGAAAGGCCAAAGTATACATTTTTAATAGTGTTTGAATGAATATCTACTAGAAAACCCACAGCGGGGTTGCTAGGAGGGGAAGCCAAAACCAGAATTCAAAGGATGTAGGCGGGTAAACCAATGAGAAGAACTCTTTCCTATTTCCTAAAATATGTAAAGCTGAGCGAGCACAACTAAGAGCACAAAAGTGAGCATATGAATTATTTAATCTATGACTGTTTTCTGCAGCGTACTGCCACTGCTCTCTCAGAAAAGGCACCACAGGAGAAGAAGACGTGGAGAAACAGCCAGCAGGCGTTGATGGTAGGCCTCAACTTTTTCATGTAGAACAGCTTAATGGCACAACAACTTTGAGAAACACTAGTTTAAACAGTAATCTGCCCTCTCGGAAAAGATAATGTTTCACCAGCCCAGACAAAAAAGTACCTATTTCTTTGCTCCCCTGTCATTGTGTAGCTTTAAAATAAAAAACAAAACCCTCCACACACAAAAACCCACAGAGCCGAATTGCATATTGCGTACACATGTCAGGAAGAGGTGGCATGATTACCAGATGTTTAGGTCCATCTTAGTAATCAGACACCATGCAGACTTGAATAATAGGTAAAGAACCATTTTCCCCATAATGACATATGCTTCCTTGAAACACGACAGATCAGGTCAGCTTTGGTGAAAGTGATTCATCACTTCATAATGACAAAGTAGAAACCTCGTGAGGAACACGCTGCTCTCCCTGTTCTTTATTTTTCCATGGGTGAAGAACAAAGTGGCATCAATTAATTATTAATTAGAAAGATCTTTTTACATGTAGGATGGTAAATTATTGTTCTTTGCTAACAATAGTTAATTTGTTTCTGAGTGAGACTTCTGAAATATTTGAGTAATTTTCTTCATGTTATATACAAAGATTTGAGAGATTAATTGTCCAGATGTTTCCTTGGGTTTTGTTCTCTCTTTCTCACATAATAAAAATCTTTCAGCACATTTTTTTTCCCAATAAACCCACAGTCCATCTGTTATACTTTGCTGCAGACATAAAACAGCACTACATGTGTGTTACAATCATTCTAAAAAGTAAATCTTCGCCATTTTCTTTTACAAATAAGGTGAAAGATTCCATTTTTATTTGTTAGGTAATGTCTTGATATGTTGCCCTTTGCCCTAAAACACTAGCTCTGTTCACTAATACCTTCACCTTTGCTTCTAATGTCATGGGCTAAAATATTCAAACCCCAAGTCAGACCATCAACTATTTCTGTCTCTTTCACAACAGAAACTCTGGAAAAATACAGCAGAGCAAGTCTTTAACAGCTATCTCCTATTTAAATACAGCACCACTCCTTTAGAATGGTTCAGAACTTATCTATCTATCTCAGGATGTCATGAGTAAAGTGAATAATGTTAGCGTGCATTTTTATTTCTGTATGTGTTACAAGACGTGCTTTTGCTGTAAATTGAGCAAGTGAAAACACTGGTTAAAATGTACGTGTCAAAAACCTACTTCCTAGATTGCTGCTACAAAATGACAGCCCTGAAGTAGAACTGATAAGGAACATTCTTTTGGAAAGCAAAATTTGACTTTCACTTCTGCTGATAATATAAAAAAAAAAAAAAATTCCCAGAAATCTCTCCCATCTCTAGTCCTTCAAAGTCCCACACAAAGAAAAACAGGAGAACATTTAATAAAATAGTAAGGTAAGACCATGTCAAGAAGACCTGTGTCAGCAGAGGTGTTGTAGTCAGAACTATCACAGATTTGAGGGAAATCTTAATGTAACAACATTCTGACTAGGCAGATGAGACTTGAGGTGGGGTCTAATATTTGTTGGATTATTTCACAGCCTTGAAGGTTTACTAAGTCTCAAACAGGTTTCACAGAGAGCTAAGTCAAAATTGCTAACTGTTTGCAAGAGCATTGAGGAATCTTTTTCAGAGGGCATCTCAGGGTTTCCTTAAGTCTTTCAAGAATCAAGAATCTTTGTTAAGCCACATGCTGAATGAAGTAATACTGTGAAGAAGGCTGGTGTGATGCATCACCTGTGCTCCCCAGCTTAACAGTCTTTACCGAAAGCAATGTACAAAATCTGCTAAACTTAGTGGCAAGAACTGCTTTGGCTTCAACTGACTTTGAATCCCTCTGAAAGTGACCTGTGAAGATATGGGGGTTAAATGCATCAAGAGACTCGTGGAAGGGGGGGATACCAGATAGGGATTTGAAGCCAAAGGCATGAATGTGTATTCCATCAATTTTTTTGGGGCCCACAAAGGAAAACTTTGATAAACTTGAGTGGGTTAGCAGAAGGCCACTTTGATAAACTTGAGTGGGAGCAGGGAGAAGGTGTCATTTGAGGAGAATCTGAGAGAATCTGCCCAAAATCCTTAAGTCATTATGAGAAGTGGATGCTTAGAAATTAGTTTCTTCAAGTAAAAAGCTGGGCGAAAGGTTTGGGAGAGGCTGACTGTAGTGACCAAAGGGAGGGTGTGAGTATCAGTAGCTGGCAGATGGATGGTGTTGGGGTACTGACCAGGAAGTTGCAGAAGTCCTTAGCATCTGCAGCTGATGTGGGAGACTGAATGGAAAACTTCAGTGGGAGCAGACTTCTGGCAAGCTGTGGGACACATAACTGGAAGGAAAAGGTCAGCAGATGTATGATGCATAAGGCTCAAGGTGAGAATGAACTGGGACTACTAAGGGCCACCGCTTCAAACCGACACTTTTAACTATGACCTTGAGTCACAGGTGGGTATAAGCACACATACCCTGCAGGAACGCATAACAGAGAAGAATTCTGGGTACTTGATTTTTCCTCTTTTCTGCTGTTGAAAATGCACGGACCTGCGCTTGCTCATCAAATGAGAAAAGGCAGCCTTTCCCATACACAAGAAATATGGTACGCTCCCTAAAAAAATAAACTATGCTCATCTAAGTAAAACAAACCATCTGCATTAACTAGTAAAAAATAACAAAAACTAATTTGTTTCAATGTTTATCTAAACACTATTTCACGTGTGCCAAAAAGATCATAAAAATACACTTAACATTAAAAAGCACTTCAAAGAGTAGACAATGGATTTTTATCTTAATTAAAAATCTAAGAGATTACTTATGCTAGTTTATACCTTATTATACTTTGTCTTTCAAAACTACACTTCATTCAAAAAACGTTCATCCCAGCATCAACTGTATTCTTTGAGAGCACAGGTGTTCTTTTCTATCAAGTTATAAAACTGGTCTTTTCTCACAAGACACACAAATGGTGATATTGTGGACATTAAGCAGTGTCCTGATATTGCTAGATTGTTACTTCCACTGTTCTGCCCTAAAACCAGCTGGTTTCAGTCTCTATCCTCAACGTGATGACAAAAATGTGCTTTCAGATATCAAGGAAGACCTGAAATTACTTTCATATAGCCAGAATTTAACTCATGATTACCAGTTATAATATGATTTGAACAATGATTTCCAAGAAGCCACTGTTTTAAGAGAAAGATGATTTATTTCAATCAAGAAGAACACTCAAATCCATGGCCATTATTGTCCAAGATGAAACATGGAGGTATTATAATGGCTCCTTGGTTTTCCAGCTGTTGCCTGCAGAAACCTGGAGCCTGTAGGCTATTTATAAGAGGCTGGGAAATGTTGTAAAGGAAAGTAAATTCATCTATGCTGTGTGTATTTGTGGAATTCCTAAAGAGGTTTGCATACCCACCTTAAAATGTTTAGGATCTGTAAACTAAAAGATCTTGAAAAAAACGCTACTTATGTCATCATTTTCTGGAAATCTGGTGGTAACTAGCTCTTGGAAAGTGAGAACGCTGTTTCAGCAGGGCATTTGTTTTCCTGGAAAGGCATTGGAGGAGCATAAGGCACAAGGTAGAAGAGATGAAAAAAATTGTTTCCTCTTTGCAACAACAGAGATAGTCCTCTTGTTCTTAGGAGTCAGTAATGAAGAAAGGGTGAGAAAATGAGAAAGCTGGATGAGGCTGGAGTCAAAATCCGGAGACTAAAATTCATACATAGCTTAGATCTCAGGCTGATTCTCTTCTTCTCATGGAAAGCCAGTCCTCCGGACTCATCATGACGTGTTTTAAATGGCAGTGTCAGCACATTGTATCTACTCAAGACAACACCACAATGCAAACACTGCAACCTGATATCAGGATGCCAGACTGACCGTGACCACTTTGTGGCACTCAGCATTTTTAATCAACACATCCAGTTCTCAATTTTTTCAAGTCTGAGTACTATTGCACGTGTGAACATTAAAAAAAAAAAAAAACAACAAAAAAACTGGCCTAAAAGTTTCAGTGAGCTATGGTATTTTTTTAAAGTAACAAAAACTATCATTCACATCCCCCCTTTATCACTGTAAGCCAATGATTTTCTCAGCCAGCATGTGCTGAAATCAAACAATCTTCATGCACAAAGGAAAGAGCAAAGAAAGAAAAGTATTTTTTCTGATAAAGGCATTTAAAATGACAAATGTCACCTGTTAATGTCTGTTCTGCTGCCAGAATTCCTAAGTTCGCACAAAAATCTTCGTTCATGTATACTGACACAAGGTCAATGCTTATGAAAAAAAAAAGCTGAAAGCTGGATAATGCCACCTCTGTAATTTTACCCTGGTTTTTGGTGTCTCTGAAGAGACGTTGCAACATTAGCTTTTTAATAAAGCTTATAAACATTTAGCAACATCTATTATAAATGGTGGGTACCATATGCAGAGCTGGGTGGGGTCATTCTTTACAGCAACTCACCATATGGTATCCCTATGAATGTGGCCCTGATAAAAGTAATCTATTGAACCTGAATGACTTACTCTGCTGCTGTCGTATTAAATTACTTTCCTTCCTCTTCCCCCATTCACTTGCACTAGGAGTAATGTTGATTCACCTATCTCACGCTGCAGCTACCATGTTCTCCAGCTGCTTGTATCACCAGGATTTAACAGACTCTGTTACATTATTATTCTAATTGCATTGAGTTTGCAGAGTGTGAGCAGAGAAAGGAACAAAATACATGGGTTAATGTTTAAAGGATCAAACTAGGGACTGAATCCTACGCCCTTCTCTCAGCTGCCACTACTACAAGGAAGCTACAAAACTTTCACCTGCCTAAAGATTGCTGGGTCAGAACGAATGATTAGAATTCAATCACCACTGCATCTCGCCATTTCCTTTTGTATGGGCAGAGCATCTGATTTCACTGAGGAGGCACAATAAGGTGCTGCATCTGGCCTGAGATCATTGAAAGTGAACAGAGGAACAAACGACCTCTCCGAATATGATCTATTTGTAAAGCAAGTAACCTACTCCCCTTAAATTGGAGCTTACATATAACTGCATGAAAATCACCTGTTTCACGGACAGTGTCACTAATAAAGGCTCAATTCCTGTCTTCTGTCCCCTACATTCTCCTTTCCATTGTAACAACTTCTTAACTTTTGGGGCTTTTCAACAACCAAGAGACACTACCATAGATGCTGGTCTGGATCTGCATATGTTTCTTGGGGACCATATGCCTGTATTGACTTGACTGGCTGGCCCCTATCAAACAGACTGGTTAATAGCCACGTTTTGCTTCTTGTTCAGTAGAGACCTTAACTTCAAGGCCCCTTTTCCACCAGTGGCAGATCTGCATAAAACATGCAAGACCATAGTTGTATGTCTGTCAGTTTGGGTTGAAATTTACCATGATTTCGAAGTTTTGAGGAGAAAATACTAACAGACAAAAGACAGCAATCTCCCCTAAGACTATTGCCCTAGGCTAAAAGATAAAAGAATTAATAGTGGCCCAGGATATATTACTCAGGTGTGTGTATTCTTTCCTCCCTCATTTTTTCCACTAGCTTTTATAAAGTTGAAGAAAATATTTAATTTAAATATACAGAAATAAAATAAATGCCTTGATAGTAGGTTTATTAATAGTTTCACCAAAACCTTCTAGAAGACAAAAGAAAATCTACCAGATTAAAGCCTTTTCTACACTATGAGAAAAAGTTTAAACCATAAAGAAAAATGCTCAGGTATCTATGTATCTCAATTCCATATCTTATTAATAATAAAATTAACAAGGTGATTTATAACAGCCATATCATTGCTATTCCCAGTATTTTTTTCCCTCTACCCACTAAGTCATACCATGTTCAATCTCAGCTCCCAAACTTTTAAAAATTTAAGTAGTGTATAATTTTAGCTAGCTGAGACGTTCCAATCAGTGAAGCCATTCACAGGAGCAAATCTATGCATGTGGTTGGGTGCCTGCAAGATCATGGCCTTAGATAATGAGCATTTTATGGCAGCAACTTTGTGCTATTTATTTGGTCTGCTCAACCACTGGCATACTTTTGGGCATTGCAAGATGTTAATCCGGATATATATTAAAAGATACTGGGAACCAGTGTCTGGATCACCAGGAAATTTTAGTTACCCAGAGTATAAATATAAGACTTTTAGAACTGTCACACAAGTCACACTGCTTATATGTCAAAAACCTTTCTCTGGTCTCTGCCTTGTTTGCATGGCTCATAATTTCTGGGCTGAGATAGTCTAACTTCTTTGTGCAATATGCAATATCAGTCACTAAACACAACATTAGTAAAACCAGCCAGTACGTATTAACAGAAGGTTATTCTGTACATACAACCTCCTTTTGAACAATTCAATGAATACTCAGTACGTGTGTCACTGATAGATCATCATTCTTGTAGGTTTTAGGTCCAGAGAAAAAGATAATTACTCATATCTGTGCAGGTTTAATACAATGAGCTCTTGCCTAGTATGCAGACTTCCATATTTTTGTGGTGTATTAAAACCAAAGAACAGTAATAAGACCTTTTTTTCTGAGAGATATAGTATTTTTAGAGGAAAGCTTCTTGCTGGAATATATAAAAGTTATAAGGAGTTATAAGATCCCACAGAAAGGCTGCCTGCCGAATCCAATTACTTGATTGCCACTGAATTCCGTGGGGCAAGAGATCACATAAAGAAGTTAGCAGAAGTAACGCGGCACGTTTGACTATTGCTTTGTATCTTAAAAAGGAAAAGAACAAGAAGAAACACAATCAGGAGGCAAAAAACATGAAATGATTCCTACTGTCCGTGCAACAGAACCATGCAGGTACATAGATGAGAGAACAAAATATATCGCATACAGAAGAAGACAGCGAAGCTGTGATCTCTATATGTCTGTACCAGTATAGAAGGACTGTGAAGTGTTTACATTTGTGGTGGGCAAAGCAATACAACAAATAGCAGCATAAATGCTGGAAACGACCTGACGTGGGATCCCTTTTGCTGAACCAGCAGAAGCAACAGTGGGAATTCTTGCCACTTAAATTCTGCCGTGTGGACACAGATGAAGTCTCACATTAGAAACGAAGACAGGGCACGCATGGGAAAAAGAGAGGTCGCTGATGAGGGAGAAAAAGTGCTGAGCCACTGCTGTTTTAGCTGGAGCACTGACAGCAGAATTGTCCCTGGGAAGTTTGGCTGCTGTTTTTGCTATCTTTATTCCCAGCAAACAGGAACTGAGTATATTGTATATTCAGGGTAATAGCTACATGATCCATGCAGGATGAGTGATGCACTACAGACACTGCACCGATTCCTCTTTTCACATGAGTAAAAGGGGCAATGAAAAAAGTGCTACATAAGCGTTCACAGATATTAATTGCCTTCCCCTTCATCTGCTGGCAGCACACAACATGACTTCTCAATTTATGCCAGTCATGCTGCATTTTATGGCAGGTCTCATATAGAGAATAAAATGATGATGAAAACTGTTAGGGATGCTGTAGATTGCCTCCAGGACATGTACTTTGGTCCCTTCAGTATTCCGTGCCTTGTTAATGCAATTAGGCAGCGGAAAAAGAATTGGTAAGAAAGAGAATTTCATGCACAGTAGAAACTAATTAACAGGGTATTGCATTTATTGTGGGCATTTCCATGCTACAGTGGTATGTTCAGAAAATCTCCCCCACATTCCTTAATGCAGCAGGTTTGTTGCATGACTAAACTCAAAGGGGACTTTCTATCTTGCTTTGACTAAAAATTTTAGGTTTTGTTTTGTCCAGCTTCGATGTAGATGCTATGGATAAAAGAAAACACAAAAGAAAATGGGCATTGCCTTAAAGAATTCACTAGAAAGCAGAAGTATGGATTAATGCATACATACAATAATAGTATAGCTATTTGCAACTCATGTGCATATTGCTGATGTACCATATTAGAGAGAAAAGCCCGGAATGCATCAAAATAACTCGATACTGGTTTGGTGCAGTGCACAGCATGAGCTAGTTTTCCCATTCTCTAGGCATTTCTTAGCAAAAGAAGAACTCCACATAGCATTTAGCACCTCCTTCCTTCTCCTCTATCCTGCCTAATCTGAAAATGAACAATCTTCTTTCCAGTCTCTTTTTTCCCCACTTCCAGAAACATGGCAAAATAAGAGTCATGCAGATGAAACAGAAAGATCACTGCCCGGCGCACCGCACCTCAGAAATTTATCATTAAAATTAAAACGGATCAACATATTCTCTCAGCCAGATTTTGAGGACACCCCTAGTGTCCTCTTTGCCAGACTCGGCAAGCTTAACCAAAGTTGCAAGCCAGTGACAAAGACTCAAGACATTTCTCACTCTAGCGGGAGTAGCAGCTGCACTACTAACTGGTCCCAGACTTCTGCTCTCCCCAAGGAAGGTAAGTTAGAACGGACAAGAAGGCATAACTATTTTTCGCTAGCCAAGACTCCAGGTCTGCAAAGCCACGAGCCCCAGCTGTGAGACTTGCTCAGTCCTTCAGTTACTTTTCACCGGTCTTTTCTATGAAACCACGTTGCAAATTCTGCTGTGATCTACCAACTAACTGACTCTGCCCCGGGGGATTATGAAAAGGGAGAGAAGCTGTGTTGCTGCACTGTGAATAGAAAATACGATCGTGAGATATTCAAATACCAGGGCCTAGCAAGGACAGTCCTGTCCATCGCCCGCCATGTGCTGTTTGCTACACTTGGCCTTTGAGACTTGCACACTGGTTTACGGAGGGCTGAGAGTTTGAGTTCTGAGAGATCTTCCTCTGATTTTGTGAGTAGTTAAACTGTCCATGCTCAAAGAGAAACTGGCTCATGCAACTCTCTACCAGAGTTCTAGCACAGGACAGGGGAATCTGAATAACCTGTGAGTCAAACGCTGAACTGCTTGTGCTGTTACCCAGACCTAACTCAGCAGACTGCAAGGTATTAAAAGCAAATTCATAACAATTCTTGGGAGCAGCAATCAAGAACATTTACTTAAGATCAATGAATCCATAAAATCAATCTGCCTGTGGAATTCTGTCTCCCCCTGAAAGAAGTATTACACTTTGTCTCTCCCATTCACTACCCTTATCGTTTTATTGCAGCCCATTGTGCTTGCTACACACGATAACAATTTGTTGCTGCCTGACATAATTTCACTGAATTTCACTGAATTTCACTGAATTTTTAGAGTTGGAAGGGACCATAAAGATCATCTAGTCCAACTCCCCTGCTGAAGCAGGATTGCCCAGAGCATGTCAGAGCATGTTACTCAGGACTGCATCCAGGTGGGTCTTGAAAATCTCCAAAGAAGGGGACTCCACACCCTCCCCGGGCAGCCTGTTCCAGGGCTCTGCCACCCTCACTGGGAAGAAGTTTTTCCTCATATTTGAATGGAACTCCCCATGTTCCAGCTTGTGCCCGTTACCCCTCGTCCTGTCACTGGGAACCACCGAAAAGAGTCCAGCTCCATCATCCTTCAACCCACCCTTTAGGTACTTGTAAACATAGATAAGGTCTCCCCTCAGCCTTCTCTTCTCCAGGCTAAAGAGTACCAGCTCTCTCAGCCTTTCCTCATAAGGGAGATGCTCCAATCCCTTAAGCATCTTAGATGCCCTACGTTGGACTCTTTCCAGTAGTTCCCTGTCTCTCTTGAACTGGGGAGCCCAGAACTGGATGCAGTATTCCAGTTGTGGCCTCACCAGTGCAGAGTAGAGGGGGAGAATGACCTCCCTCCACCTACTGGCCACACTCTTCCCTATGCAGCCCAGGATCCCATTGGCCTTCTTGGCGACAAGGGCACATTGCTGGCTCATGGGAAGTTTGCTATCCACCAGGACTCCCAGATCCTTCTCCTCAGTAGTGCTTTCCAGAAGATCCATCCCTAAATACAATAGTACAGCCAGACATGAGATTCAGAACAACCATCAGTTGTTTTAAACAGAGAGGAGAAAGCTTGGTGAGAAGAGAGTTATTTAAAGCATGGATTTAAGAGAGAAATAAATTAAAAAAAAGAAAATAATCCGTGATGTAGTTTGTATAGCAGATGCAAATGAAGGAATGCACTACAGATGAAGGAATCAAATAGGAAAGAAACACCTGGTATAAAAGAATTTTGCCAATTCTTCCTGTGATCACTTTGTTATTTGCTTTCCTTTTCTTCTTCAACTGTAAGCCATTTGGGGTAAATTTTTCTTTTACTGTATGTTTCAATAATTTCTGACTCTGATGGGAGTATAACATATGAATCATGTTCTCATTATACAGAAACCTCAAAAACGTTTTTCAAAGTTATTTTTTGAAAAGTAAACAAATTCAAAAACCGAAATGAAACTCTGAGTAAATTTAGTATAAATAAAATATAAAACAGTAAGTATTAAACCCTAAAAAAGTCATGGCAGATTTTCTTGAAATAGATTGAAGAATCCCAGAAGAGCACTCATTATGAAAGCGCAGCAGCTATTGTAGGAATAAATGTGTTATTACCAGCACTTATTGATAAGTGAATACTAGCCTATTAGTTGTCCATATCCCTCTCAGGAGCTTCAGAGTGGCTTTATTTTGAAAATTTCCATTATGCACACTGCAGAATATGTATTTTTGTTTTTTTCTCTTCTTCTTCCTTTTTATGCTTTCCCACACCATACTGAATAAACTGAGTGCTACCCAGGCTGGGATCTCCCACACTTTTCCAGCCCCTCATCCCTCTCCCAAATATTCAAAATTTCCACAACTAGTTTTCTTCCACAGCACTTCTACTGCAGGCCTACTCCTCCACATGCCTAGGAAATACTGCACAAAGAGGAATGCGAACGAATTTTTGCAAAACCCCTTAGCAATAGAAATAAAACACAGTCAAAGTTTCCAGGCTCAAAAGTAACAATTCAATTTTATGAAAGAACAAGTAGGAAGTAGTAGAAGTTTGCAATTCACAGGCTCCTTTGAAAGTTCTATAAATCAGATCTACTCAATTGTTTTATCTTTGTTATTATTGCTTAAATGGAATTTACCAAAATAAACACCCAAGTTCCAACCAAAGTCACAGGCACATCCTAGTTTTCAGCCTCTCTCTCACTGTTCTTCTGTTTTGGGGACACTATGGATTTCATGATTAAAAATAGAGGGATGGGAATGAGTAGAGTTCAGTTTTACTCCTCTCTTTACTAGATTCCAACTATCTGCTTATGCTACTCCTTAGCTACAGAATTTCATATAACTACAATATTTAAAATACACATTAATGTTGTAGTGGCATAGATCTACTCTACTTTAAAAGCAAAACAGTCTGGTAAACATGACAGTAAACCACAGTATAAAGTTTCAAAACAAATGGAGATTTATCCCATAATGTAAATGAAGTATTTACATAACAATAGATATTTGAATTACAATTACACACACATTTAAAAATATATTTAAACTTTATTTACATTCTATAAATAAAATATTTGATAGAAAGCACAGATATGATGTAAATCAGCAGGAGTGATTTAGATGTACAGTAATTGCTAGTGGTATGCAGGATGCCGTATTATTTCCTTATGTTTTAAATTAGGTTTATTTAAAACAATCTGTTGTTTAATGACTATTTTTCTCTGTAGCAAAGTATTAGCATTTTGATTTGTTGACTGCTCTTTTCAGTCAGGGGAAGGAATTGGGCCAAGAAAAAAAAAGTGTTCCCTATTTATATGTCCGTATAAAGGAAATACCACTTGATGCTGTATCAGCATTTGGGGCAAAAAAAAAAGCCAGCTAATGATCAGTAAAAGGACCTCAGAGAAACAACATTCAAAACCAGAGGAGTATATTAAACCAGCCGTAAGACCAACCTAAAGTCTTAGTAGTAGTCAGGACTAGAAACTTGAGAAAGCTACCGGCACTGGTGTCAGGTTCAGCAGTGACAGGGGATTTGGGTTTTCTCAACAGCCGTGGCAGCAACATTTTGAAAGGGAATTTCTCAGAAAGTATCAGAAAAGTCCACCACCTTAGGTTGTAGATGTCCCTCACTAAAAGAAAGCTCTAAGAGCTTGATTTGGGAATCGATGGTTTAGAGGGACAAGACTTTTGCTTATTGATCTCAGGGTTGATTGTTTGAAGACTACACACACACACCTGCAGTCATTTTGTCTTGCCCTGCTTATTCTCTCCCAAAATTTTGGACTTGAAATTGCTCTGTGCTTTCCCACACCAACCTCTACACAAAGAGTGGAAACATGGATGAGATGCAGGGGAAGCAGAAACTGGAAAAACACCAGAAAGCAATCATTCCTCACTGGAGCAGTCCTCAGAGAGCAACAGTAAAGGACTGTCAAGCTGGTCAGGGATGGTGGATCCCGTTACACTGTCATACTTCTGCGTTCCACCCAGATGCACTACAAATTGTTGCCTTCCACTCACCTAAGTAGGTAACCAAGAACATCTGTGAAAAATTCACAACTAAAAGCCTGAAACTAAGCCTTTTTTTGTCAGTAGTATGTTACAATCAACTTCTTTCTAAATAACATTCAAGGACTGAAATCAAATTAAAGATGTTGCTATGATGTCACCTAAATATACCAGAAACTAAGAGGCACATAATTACCTTCAGAACAAACCTGTAATTTTTGATGGAAACATTGCATCTCCCTTACAGTTTTAAATGTAAAACAAATTTCCAAAATGATGCCTTCTATCCAAATATTACAGTATTTGGCATGAAAATAGATACTTTCTGTTCTGTTACACGCCTCGTGAAGAATGGAAGATGCATTTCTGCCTTGTTTTGTTTAAAACACTTAGGGACTATATTCCAGTCTGCTCACACCTGACACTCAAAGCACAGTGGTTTCATAGTCTTTGTCTTGTGATATGTAAAAGCACGACACATGGTTTTGCAAACTGCTCTGTGTTCGGAAGATCTATGGATGGTGGATACCTTTTTACAAGCTTCCAAAGATCCTGATGACACCATCATACATCACTATAAACCTGACACAGTTCTTATTCCTCAACAAATTTAGTTTTATTTCTGAGGGGAAAGAAAACTACCAGCTGGGTCAGACTTGGCTCAAACTGATTAGTGAACAGACAGTTAATTGGCAACCTCAGTCTTGAACAGCTCCAGCAGCGAGAACTCAGAGAATAAAAATGTGTGTCCTGAAACGGTGCCAGGTCAAGCTAGGTTTAAGCTGGCATGAACATATGAGAGAGAAGTTGTACAACATCTACAAGTGCTTTCTTCAAGAATAAAATCTGAAAATGACCAGCTGGACAAAAAAAATTAAAAAAAAAAAAAAAAAAATCCATTGACCACAGCGTGAAATTACTCTGTATTAACAAGCAATGAAAAGTATCTCAGATATGTAGCATGTGTTTAAAAAAAAATAGTTCTTCCTCAGGACTGCAAGTGTTAAAGCAAAATTGCATTTCACAGTTTATAAGTTAAGAACACAAACAGCAGACTGCTTCCAGTATCCTGGCACACACATTAAGTTATGGTATTACAAATTCCTAACTGACCTAATGTCTTCAATGTATTTATGTCTTGGTTGTATCAGCGGGGTAATCATCCCTGCCTTACTAATGGCGCTGTTTAAGGAATCCTGGCACACATTTCTTTAGTAATAAGCACTTCATTTTGTCAATGACTTCAGTTTGAGAAAAAAAAAAAAAAATCTTAGCTTTCCAAGATCTGCTTATTTTTACAGAACATGAAAATTAAATTAACAACTCTACCTTACATAAATTCTTTTATCTGCTTGGAAAAAGTGCTGGTCCAAACTGTTGCACCATTTATGTGTCCCAGGTTTGGCTTCAACTGTCTGTGGTTTGCATATTTGGACTCATGATATTTTTACTGCACTTCTCTTTGTCAATGCCAACTGCAAGCTATTTTCTTTGGTCAGCTGGGTACTCTGACCAACAAATCTCCCTTCTTCTAGTACCAGTGAGATAGCTGTCAGTTAGAGGCTTGGCATGCTTAAGAATCTGCTTCACTACCCAAGATCCCAGAAAAATAAAAGATACAGAGACAGGCCCATAAATCATATGAAGAAAGAAAACATTTGTATTATACTAGGAGCCCAATGACACCGCTGAACTTAAGAATCTGGCAGCCTTTATGTTACAACAGAATTTTCAGAGGCCATAAACATTCACCCTGGATTGAAACTTGGCATGAAGTGATGCCATTTGACTAATCCACATTTTACCCTAAACTCTGTTTCTCATTCAAAGGCAATGATGGTACACAGCACTCTCTATTCATAACACATTTTGAGGCTTGTGCCACTGCTACAGCAAACTCTAGTGGCTAGTTAAAAGCAGAGCTCTGGGGAAAGGAGTTCTTGCACTCACGTAAGGAAAATTACTGTGGCTTACTGCAGGCTTTGCCATTCTCTTTTGCTTCTTTACAGAAAAAACTGACCACAAACCAAACAACCCCTACATAACTTCTCTTCCCTCTAGATGGACTCACATGTAACAGTGTGCACTAAAACAATTTCAGTTAAGTTTTACAAAGTGCTGTTTTTACCATCCTCTGATTAGCTCTAACCTAGTCCGTGCAGGTTGTACTGAATTTCAAGATACAGGTGCCTCTCTGATGTATAGTGCAGCACATGCAAATTAATAGACCTACTTTATACTTCTTGGAAAGTTAAGCAGGGAATTCTTTACAAGATGCTTGGCAGGATCCTGTTTCTACTACAATCATTTGGTATACTTTGAAGGCACACTGCTTGACATTGCAGACTCATCACAAAGTACATAACCTGCCTCATTTTTAACAATTATGATTCTTCCAAAAGTGATCTTGGCTCCATTATTTCTAACTGTGAAGATTTCTGAAGCTTGATGAGACTATGTTTTAAATTAAAAAAATTAAAATTAAATTAAAAAGTGACCTCAGGGGCAGCTATTCCCCAAACCTCTGATATGTAGGATTTATTACAAAATCATAAGTGGCAGATGGTTATTTTTCCTGCCTTTTTCTGTCAACAGACCCATTTGGCCAGTGCAGTCTAAAAATAATCTCTACAAACTGAAGAATGGGAAGCTTTGCTTTTTTTTTTTTTCTTTTTACAGTTTATAATCCAGAGACTGAGGATGTTTTCCTTATTCCCTTCCTTGCTGTTTATTCCTCTCTATTAGATACAGCAAAAGTTTCAAGCCAAAGATAACCTTGACCAAAGGCATCAGTTGGCTAAACAGAGCCTAAATCAGAGTCTAAACCGACACATTTGTAAGTCTGCACAAGTTGATATAACGGGGCCATCAAATTCAACATATTGTCAAGACTGACGTTCCACCCTGAGAGCTGGGATATGGGGAAAAACACAAATTGCTGATTATGTTCTAAACAATACACTTTTATCAAGAGGTTCAAGACTTCAAGCTACCTTCTATGAAACAGATTCATTTTGTCAGATTGATGAGTCTCTAGAGTATTATCTTAATGGACTTTAAAACAAAACTAAAGTTTCTGCTTGTCTGTGTGAATGAGACATCCACACTCAATGCGCCAAATATGCCTTGCTGTTCTATAGCAAGAAAAACCAGACCATTAAATAAGGTGTCTACACTTCTGAAGGTTGACATCACAGGTAGATCTTCACAATGTATCTGTATCCAGCATTTATAGTAAAGGAGAAGCCTTTTTCACTGAGCAAATGGAATTCAGGTAATTTTATGGTGAGTTGTAGATCAGGATTATATTGCACATTGTTCATCATTAAAATGCTGCTATAAAATACTCACTCATTAATCAAGTGTATGGGGAAACAAATCTGCAGCTGAAAAAGAAGAACTTTTCCCAGAACACCTTAGTATAACATTTGTTGGCCTTAGGAGGTGGAAGAAGCAAGAAATTAATAGCCAGTTAGATATCACTGGAGGTATCAGCTGAGATGTGGAAGTATTGAAGAAAATGAAGAAGATATCTAAAATGCATAGATAAATCTACATTGTTGCTGTTTGGAGCGGAAAGATGTTGCCTAGAAAGCAGAGAGAGACCTAGTCATTCTAAGACAAACTTGGCTCCAGTGATAACTTTAAAGTCTTCTAGGATGTAAGACGTGCTGGAAGCAACTCAGGATTAAGAGAGAACTAATTCCAACATAAAAGTCTGGAATGAGAGATAAGGCTTACAGAGCAACCTCAATAAAATGCTTTAGAGAGAAAAATCGCCAATCTGCAATGTAAATCAGAAAGTGGCAAGTGAAAAATTACCCATGGCTGGATGATCTGATCATTTGCTACAAGCTTGGTGGTTTGTTCTTGGCGTAACTGAAGCTTTCATTTCATATCAATGCTAGGAAATTAATGTAGCAATATTAACAAATGTATTAACTAAACTTGAGTAAGGTTTCATTTCACTGAATAAAAATGGATTTAGTTTTATTCAGTAACTACATATCACACATTTGCAGCCCTTCATGGGTTTACCTTGGAACTTTACTTCCAAAGATAGAATATCAACCCATAGGCTTTGGGGCAGTAGAAACTCTGGAGCTTGGTCAAAAAAAAGATGTTAAGCTCTGAGCTTTCTTTATCTCACCACACCTTCAGAGTTTAAAGATGTCTCATTAAAAGATTCTTTTACGAAATGCTGGACTACACTCGCTAAATGTCAGAGCAGAAACACCTTGGGGAAGGATGAGATGGGAGATGGCAAAAAGTGCTAATAAATGAAAGGAAGGTGGGTTTCAGGGAGGGTCATTGTTCTTTTTTTCAATCTTAAGAATTTGGGTTCAGGTTCTGATTGAGAAAAAGTAATATTTTTAAATATTTTTTTTTTCTGTCAGTAAAGTACAATAGCACAGGTCTGTATATATATATATATATATAAAGAGAAGAACACTTCTCCCAGTACAACATATGACTATGTGTGCGTTACAGTCTTAAGCACTTTGCAATAGACTGAAGTTAAGGTTTCAGACTTAACTTTCTATTCCCTTGCTTTTGGAGATTTAAACACCAGTTCTTTTCTTTTGCAAATTATTAATATTAACAGTTTGACTAGAGATTGGCTCACTTATTAATGCTGGGTTTGGGGATAGAATGTTAGGAACAGCTAAGTCTTTTGCTTGCTAACATACAAGTTCAACACCTTTTTGTTATACAATATGGTTTAACTGGAGTAAAAAGAATAAGACTTTTCTTTAGGAACCAAGGTTCCCTTTTATAAACCAACAATACATAACAATAACCTTTTCACACATTGAAATCTTAGTGGAGATTTTGTAACACCACTGTCCACAACTCGAGATGATACTTCACAATGGCCACAGACATGACTAACAATCTACGGTATCATTAAGTACGGTTTAAAATAAAATAACATTTCATTTGTGATTGCTATCTCATTTTGAGATTCAGAACATAATTCACATTGTGCAAAATGTATCTTTTGCCCTATTTGTTAGAAGTTATAAAACTAGATGGTAAACAAATAGTAATATACTGAACAGCCTGCCCAGAATAGTGTATGTCTTACAAATAGCCATGATATATGAGGAGTAACATGAGTTTAAATACAGCACTAAAATCTTTCATTTTAGAACTCAATAAGCAGATTACTACAATTTGGTTTGGTTTTTTTTTTTCCAAACAAGGAAGCTTGAGGTAACGCCCCAGATGAACTGGAGCAAGCAGAAAATCAGGAGAATAACAGACATGCCATCAGACTTTACACACAAATACGCAGACCTGGCTAGCCATGTCCTCTGTGCTGGCAACCCTAAGAATTAAAGGACAGATTCCAAGGTGTCAAAGACATCTTTTTCGTATTGCAAATTATATGCAAGTCAGCCTGTTTCAGCTTTTAACCAAGCGCATGGCGCCCGGTTGCAGAAAGATATAATTTCTTTGAGCTGAGGGCTCACTAACAGCACCCACTGCCATGGCAGTCCCAGCTCGTCACCTCTCCTCTGCTCCATGAGTAGATGTGGCATCAGAGTTGATGGCTGATGAAAGGATTCACCAGTCACTTACGTATGGGTATGCAGCGACACAGAGCGGGGGAGAGGATGTGGTCCTTTTGTGTAAAGGTATGAGAAAACTGCTCACTCTGTTCTTCCTTACATGAGAAAAAATAGTTTGCCTTTCACCCTAGACAACTGTGACTGGATACTGTTATTTGGAGTAATTCATTATCTGGAGCTCTGGAGAATGATTGACTGATTGTCAGAAATGGAGATTTGAAGCAAGGTAACCGTGTGTTCAGAAGACAAAAGAGATTTATCATCTGGCTCCCTAAAGGAGGCCAAACCAAGGTTACTGAGTCTGCACAGAAAGTCAAATAATCGTAGTGACATAAAAACTGACTTAATTGTTACAAAAGACACAGAAGTCTATGCTAGTTACTGATTAAGTGAAGTAAGCTATTACATATAAAACACTCAAAAGAAACTATATCTAGCTCTGTAAAACAGAAAAGGATCGTAAGGTAAAATACAGACAGAAGTATTCTAATGGCCAAAATCCAAAAAAGCCACCAAAATTCTAGCTTGAGAGATTTTATTTCTAAAGTCTACTTCATGTCCTGGCAGCTGAAACAATACTTCCTTGCTAAGTCATGATTTTCAGCAAGCAAAAGACAATGAAGAAATATGAAGCTGACTAGGCTAATTCCGTCTTCTAAGCTGAAATGAACCAAAAATGACCCACAGATATTCAATAACATAAAGAATATTGGTCAACTAAAACCATCAGTTTCTTTAGCTTTTCTTTTAATCCTGTTCCCTTCTTTTTAAAAACAAAACAAAACAAAACAAAACAAAACCTCAAAACCAACAACCCAAAACTTACTATTCACATATGGCATGGAAATCATCTTACTATATAAATGGACTTCTACATTAAAAACTAGTGAATCTCATGATTTCTCTACCGGGACACGTGTTCTTAACTTACAGCACTGTGGGGAGGGTGGGCACTAGTGAAAAAACATCTGACACCTATCTACTGAAGTGAGTGGGGAAAAGGAAGGCTAAAAGAGCTGACAACAACATTCTCACCCACAAGAAAATGGGACCGGATAGACTACATGTTTTGCCCTCCAAGAGAGGAAGAAAAAAAAGACTTCCTAAAACAAAGGAAAAATAATACATATATATATACACACACACATATATATAGGTATGGAAACTGTGTAGGTAATGAAATGTGTATTCCCACGTACTTCAAGATACTTATTTGTCTGACCTTGAACTGTCCTAGTTCACCCCTGCTTAGCCACAAGAGGCAGGAAATCTTCTGGCGTTAATATTTTCTTTGTGGATATTTTTGTGCACACTTCAGGAAGAAACAATACTGTACAAACAGATTCATCAAGGTAGAAAACTGGTTGAAAGTTTTTCAGCTATTCTGCAGATAGCCAACAACTTGGCATGCGGTATGCATTACATCAAGTGGTGTAACGAAGCCTGATGACACAACAAACCTAAAAGACTAGCAGTTAGCTAGAGATTTAAATCAGTACACACCTACTGGTGAAAAACCAAGCTGCTCTTGGCTTCCAACAAAGTATTTTCAGCTGCAGTGTGAGCTTGCTTCAGTGTTACTTAAAAATATTTTCCTTTTGTGTGGTTTTAATTGCTATGAAACCTCCAAAATCTCAACTATCATGTCTATACAAATATAAAATACACCAGATATCTCTCCCCAATTACCTGTTGTCTGAACGTGAAGTAGATACCTCCTCAGGACAGACTGGCTACATTTTCCTTTGATTTAGTCTGCTAAGTCCTTGTCTAAACCCACAGCACAATAACTCGATGCACTGCAGTGGCAGCCAGCCTCTGACCCCTGAGCCACACACGGTGTTGAGCAGTTGAACCACCCCTCCTGTACCGGAGCTGTGCTGGCTCCTGGGTAACCCATAATCCTCATGTGTTCAGCGGTGAGCCACCACTGAAAGCTCAGACTGACCTCCTGGGTGCACGCCCAGCCAGCCCAGACCTACAGTGGAGCAGTGAAATCCTGGGGTGGCAAACCTCTGATCCATGAAATGCTCTTCAACTCTTCCAAGGTAAGTGGACTACATCTCATGGTTCTCAGCTACACAAAGAATATGTGTTCATAGTCCCATGAAGACTGGATACCATTGGAATAAAGTAATATGGCAAACAGGAGACAACAGGCAGCAATGGGATTGCTTCCAATAAAGAAGCACTTCACGACAGAAAATAGAACGTGGTAGAAAAATAGCAAGCAGCAAATGTTTAGGCGTTTCCATCACAATGAAACCAATACAGCCATCACTGCCATTGCAGAGAATGCAGCGCACAGAATGAAAGGGAATAAAAGGCAGTCCTGAAAGTATACCATACACCATCGGTATTCTATTTATATTCCTCCATTAGACACCTTTTTTCCTTCTGGACCATCTCCCTGGAGTGCAAGGCTACCGGTTTTCTTGGAAGCTGATACTAGCACTTGCTAAGTCTTTGACAGAGAGCACCAGTCAAGAATTTACCAGGTATTCTAGGATGCAATGAAAAAGTGTCAAAATGAAATAAAAAAACTCAGGAGTAGAAAGTTAGGTGACAGCTAAACATAAAAAGGAGGAGCTGTTCAGGAATGGATTAGAATCCAGAATGGGAGAGTGGAGAAAATACACAGCTAAATTTTTTTCATTTAAAACAGGCAAAACCGCTCAGTCCAGGCTGTTTTATTTCAACCATTTCTACTAGACAAACTCCCATGTGGCCTCAGAACTATACCATTTACCTTTTTCTGAGTCATAGAATCATAGAATTGTTTAGGTTGAAAAAGAACTCTGAGATCATCAGGTCCAACTGTTAACCTAGCACTGCCAAGTCCATCACTTAACCGTATCCCTAAGAACCACGTCTACATGTCTTGTGAACACCTCCAGGGATGGTGACTCAGCCACTTCCGTGGTCATCATGACGAGATTCTTCCAACACATTATTTGGTAGCATTTTAAAAATGAACACTGAAGGGAAAGTATCAACCTAAAATGGCCCTACCCTGAAACCCAAATATTGCTGTGTGGTCTGTGTCTGCCTCTGTTGTGTTAGGGTAACACTGATGTTTTCTTGTGGGCGGGTGGGTGTCTTGCCACAGGGCTCCCAGTTGCTGGAATAAAACACAATCTAGTCTGGCACTGGAAATAAACATGGCATTTCTGATATATAGCCTCTCTCAGCCTCTTCTCAAAGACCTTCAGTACAGTCTAGATTAGAGCATCTCCTATGATCAGAGAGTTTCTTATGAAATTTTTACTAAATTATTCTTGCCGTAGTATATGCCATACTTTAAATCCTGTCTGTCAAGGAAATAGAGTGTATATCAGTTCCTTTCTCCTTATACAAGTTTTGCGTATGTTATAAAACTCTCATAGTCATTGTCAAGCTTCCCCTCTCTAGGTAGAAAAATGTTTCTCGCAGGTCACATTGTCTAGCTTGCTGATCATTTTCATTCCTCTCCATCAGTCTTTCTTAGCCTCTTCATTTTTCTCTTGAAACGTGTTGCCCAAAACTGGACACAGTACTCCCACTGAAGCTTTATGGGATTACTTTATGTGTCTTGAAAGTTACATTCCTGTTTATACATCCCAAGATGGTATTTGCTTTCTTGCAATAGCGTGACATTGCTGACTAATGCTCTGCTTGTATGCTGAAATAACATCTGTACCATTTCCTATAAAGCTGCTCCTGTTCCCCATCTTTAACTCGTGGACTTTGTCATTCTTGCATTTGAGCCTAAGCGTACTGCTGTGCACTTGTCCCTAATAATTTTCCTCTTGGTTTTTTGTTGGTTGTTTCCGCCCCTCCCCCCCCAATATTTTTCCCCATTTCACAAGATAATTCGATCTTAACTCACAGTCTGCCCTACCCACAGCAACCTACTCTCACAGCGTGATTTCCCAAGCAGTTTTGCAGATCTACACAAGAGTACCCTCCCACAGATCACATTTCCTGAGCTTCTCTACCTCACAAGAGACAATGTCATGCGAAAGCGTCTAAGATCAGGAGAAGGTTGCATTTTTCCTTCTGTTGAAAGCAAACTACTGGGTATTTTTCTCAAGAGGTGTGCTCTTCCCTTGATGACTCTGAAATAGTTTGAACCTCAGACCGCTATTTGCCCTCACTGATGTAAAAGCCACGCATCACTGCTCTTCTTCGCACATTTGCATTGGGCGCTGGGAGAAGTGCCATTTTGACGAAGTCCTAACTCACTTTGCTGGATGCTTATTGCTATTTGTCCACTGTTGCTTTTGAAAAATTGCAATTCAGCTTCGAATGAAAGTTTTTTCCGCCACTAAAACTAATTAGCAGTGACAGTGATGAACAATGGTTTTGTGATCACTGGCACACATTTCTAACTGCATTGCCTCAATTAAACTCCTAATGTTGTACATAACACTAAACCAAAGTGGCCTGAATTTCAAAGAACTGATGTAAAGACCTGGTAGGCTTATTTCAAACCTGATGGAATGAAAGAGAACATAACTGTTGGTAGAAAATTGGATGGGAATCATATCATACTGCTTTACTCAGCAGAGGCTTAGGGCATACATAAGAAAATGATGGATTTATTTTTCAGGAGGTAAAACAAATGGGTAATTTATTTTTCCACTGCTAACACTAGGATTTTAAAGAGGTCACTCTCTCTTAATATATATGGTCACACAAATGAATATATATGTATCTGCTGGAAGCCTTTTGTAAAGTATTCTCAATAAAAACAAGAACTTTTAAGAAGAATGACAAATGTTTGAGTAGTCACATACTGACATAGCGTAAGTACTCTGCATTCTTTTGCCCATTTTCAGCATAGTCAAAACCTTCTAGAATTAAAAATTTATGAAAGTAAAAATCAGTCAGTTTTATAAAAGAAGCCAAATGTGCTATTGTAAAGTAATTGCAACTGTGGGAATATATTTCTGCATTCCATACTTAAATAAAACATTCACTACCTAGGAAACATTACCATTTTTCTAATTAAATAAAGAAGTATGGGTATGAAAGGTAAACCCATCATTCACTAATGCCATGTAATTGTGCTTGGAATAAAAACTATACTGTAGCATAAAAGCTGTAATAAAAGGTCACCCCTGATGACAAAACCTGAATTGTAGCAGATGGCTTCAATTCTGAAGATAGAAATCTGTATCTCCATATGTAGCATGAAGATTCCCTAGACAGAGTGTCCCTAACTCATATTTTATCATAAAGTTTCAGTTTTCAAACATCTTCCCCTTTGCTACCTCTCCAGGGTTACTCCATTTTAATGATATAGTTGTCACTCGCATACAACTTTCCACAAAGACTTTTTATTTTGGTGAAAGTAAAAATGAAATCATAGCATATTTTTTAACCCATATGTACAAAGACACACTTTTGTTTTGTGAGACCTGATATTTTTGCAAGACAGCAAACCATAGCGTACCACAGCTAACCTGAAGATGATGCATTGCTAATGCTTGTCCAAGAGCTAGAAAAAAGGTACAAGTAATGTAAAAAAACTAAGCAAACTGAAGAAAAAGAGAGTTTAATTATTCCCAATATCTTCTCCTAAAATCAGTTGTATTAATCAGCATTTTGTGTGTCATAAATGCAACGAAAAAAATAGAGTTCAAAACAAAAGGGGTTGGTATTAAAAATTATTTTAAACTTCAAATTATGATCATGATCAGGAAACTCTGCATTACATCGTGCATTGTTTTAAGAGAAGTGAATTAAATGAAAGTTTTAAAAAAACTTGAACGCACATTTAAAATGCAAAAGTCAAAATAAAATCACCTAAGTTGTTACTTGCAAGCTCAAATACAGTTACATATTTTTCAAGTGCATCAACTTAGTGTGCAAGTTGGTAAAACTTTAGATGCCTATTTGAATCAGCTTAAAATTAAAAGGAAAATTCAATTTGTCCTTCTCAGGAAAAAAAAATGCTCAAAATTTAAACAGATATAGCTGGAAATAAAAATCTACAATCACTTTTCTCTCTAGACACAGGTCCCTCTTTCATCCAGCTGGCATGCTGACTACATTCATATATTGATATCTGCCTTAACTGTGCCACATGTTAATTTAACATCAAATTGCTACAGCTGAGAGCTGGCTGAAATCACAATTAGATTCCAGACAGATGTAGTTAAAAAAAAAACTCAGTTCAACGTTTTCTGCACTACCAATGAACTTAATTCTCTGGCCTATTTTGACTTACACAGTAGATGTTTGAAATTAATAATCTAATATGAAAATAGCCTTAACTGAAGGAGCAATCCACAGCCTCAGTCTTTGGGAATTAATTTTGATTTGTAATTTCCAAATTACTGCAGAAATTTGACAGTGGGATTCAGCTCTTTGTTCAGACGCTTACTCCATTCTCCCTCTTGCAAACATAATTTTACTAGAGAATTTAACACTAAAAACTCGGGAAATGTCACAGACAAGTTTATCACACCATCCTAACTCTCTCCTTCTCTGCATATGGAGTATGACGCAGTCTTAATTTCACAGTCATGTATCTCAAATGCAATATGTTGGAATTTATTTCCCTCCCAAAACCAAAAAGGAATGCTTTTCATTTCTTGGCCTAGTTTCATGGATATACAGATTAATTTTTTTTTTATATCCTTTTTTTTAAAGGATTTAAGACTGCTAATTATGACAGATGCCAAATTACTCCCAACTCATAACAAAGAATACAGAGTTCGACTGTATGGATTCCTGCAATGCTAAAACTGGGGTCCAATCATAGAAATGAGCACAAAAAAAATTCAAAAAGAAATTTTTTAAATCTTCCTTATAAGAGGAAGGTGAACTCCTGAATCTTGCTGCTATGTGAGGCTGTGGAGGTCCAAAGTATCAGCAGCTTTAAAAATAGATTACATGAAACAGAGAATGGGTTCATAAATAGATACAAAAGATAGTTTAAAAAAACTCTGCTACTAAAAAGGCAGTATGTACTTTTCTAACATTTTTAGTTCTGAATTAAATTACCCGCCTGGACACGTTCCTGTACAACCTGCTCTAGGTGGACCTGCTTTGGCAGGGGGGTTGGACTAGATGGTCTCCAGAGGTCCCTTCCAACCCCATATTGTTCTGTGATTCTGTAAATGGTGGGGCAGCACAAAGGCAAAGGACCACAGAAAGTAGCCAAGATACTTGTGTGCTGTCTAAACAGCATTTCTTGCTGTTGTAATTGCCTTTCTCAGGAGATGCAATGCTGGGCTGGATGGTCTGACCTGCTAGGGAATTTCTAATGTTACGTACTCATTACTGGCATCCTTCATAAGAGAGAAGCAGAATAGTGAAGGGCACCTTGGAGACTCCAGTTTTCTCTTTCTCAGAGGACCGAGGCTGAATTGCCAATGACAACATGGCCTTTACCTTTTATCTGCACCAGACATAAACTGTTACAAAAATATCCATTCTTCCTTTGTATGAAGTACACTTCCTTAGTATCCTCTTGATACTAACCTTCAGAAATGTTGGTGTCTTTACTTCAGCTGTGAATTAGCGATTGGGTAAACAAAGGTGACCAACCCTATCAGTCCCAGTCATCCAGTTTAGCTAGATGGGAGAAAAGCTGGGCAGCTGCAGATCCTAATGGTGGAAGGATGGGTCCATATCCTCACTAAAGGGTGAAAATTTTTAGTGATCTACTGGAGTAGTAGAGGATGGAAGAGGTCACAGCAAAAGAAGCAAAAGTTTTATTAGGGATTTTGAAAGAGCATCAGAAGAGCATTCTCCATTCACCTCTCCTTCCCCTCACCAATGGGCTGTAGTAAGGCTGAGGTGGAGAAGGGGAAGGACTTAGCACCAGGAGGTGGTTTTCCCTACTGTAGAAACTCTTCAGTGGGAGATCACATCTGACAAATCCATGAAATTTCTGACTTCAGCCAATTGCGTGTACCGGGACCTTGCCCTGCTCTGTAGGAAGATAAAGCTGCAAGAGACACCACTGCACACATATTTGGGAAAGGCAGTTCTGGAAGTCTTGTCTTTTGAGCCCTTTCTTAATGTTCTGAATTTTAATTCATGAATTTGTTTTGTTCACTGACTCCTAGCTACTGCTCCCCACCGTGACTTTCTATACCTAATGATGAGCAAAGCAAAATAATTTTTAAGGATTAAGCATGGTAAATGTACCAATCAACACTTCAAGAGGGCACATTTGTGCAGAGATGACCTCTGATCTGTGATGCACACATTCACTCACTCTTTTTCTGCCTCCAGCAGGTCATCATTTACTCCTGCAGCTCAGGCAAATGTTTCTTCTTTATTTGAGCTGGATATGGGGATAGGGTAAGGCTAACCAATAAAATATACTTGCAGAGGAAGCCAAGAAAATAGCAACTCTATAACTATTGTAAGAATGTGCAATCTTATTTGCAATAAAACGAAGAAAGAACGGGGTTGGGGTTGGGGGACGACCTGTACCATATGATTACCAGCTGGAAGACAGAGTCAATCCAGAATGATCTGTTGGAAAACAGCTTCCAACAACACTGTTGCATTGAATTTAAAGTTATGTATTCAAGGCGCGCATACCCTAGGAAATTATTGCAATAACATCAAGAAAGGTCTCCTTTGGGAAAATCCTTACTGTACCTGCAAATTTATCTTATTATATTATATTATATCAGATCACAAACATTTGTAAGAAGTGACACAAATGAGTAATTGCAGAAAGTGTCAAGTGTTGCTTTTGGTATGACCGCTATGAACTGAACGCAATCTAATTTTACTCCTACTGTTTTGCAATATGCTCATAACCCTGATTAGTGCTCTCTGGGTGACCTGACATGCTTCAGCATTCATGAAATTTCTAGTATAACGATTCACTTCTGAATGTTTCTGAGTTAGCTTTACAGCCCATTTGACTAAAAAATACATGTATCACTTGTGCCCAAATCCTTCAAATAGTTTTTCCTCCCCATAAATAGATTTTGAACATTTTCAAAAAGAAGAACACACCCTCTTCTCAACTCCTCACTATTCTGTTCATTATTTATTAATAATTTTTCAATGTGCTCTCCCATTAGGTTCAAGTTCTGGCTTTCAACCTCTTCTGCCTGATAAAGGAACTGAAACCAGGTCCTACTTCATGAGTGTTTTAATCAGTAATCTGTCTCATAAAACGTGGGTACCGTTTTTTGCTCTTTCAATAGAAATCCTTCTGAAAACTCATGTTTTAGCATTTGATTGTAAAATATGATCCCAGACTGTGTTTGGCTGAAAATAAATATATTCTTCTAGGTCAGAGTTAGGCCCAAAGGGCCTTGGGGTTCAAGTTTATGCCTTGCCTTGCTCAGTCAAATGTTCATTCAAGGTGACTGGATGTTATGAATCTTATTTTGAGCCACAAAACTTCTGTGCTTCAGGAAGGGAGATCAGGCATCTAATATATAGTTATCCTATGGTGGTAGAGCTGGCCATCAGCCCTAGGGTAGAAACTATTTCCTCTAGACACCAAAGCTTGGACAATGTGCCAGAAGAGACTTCTGTGGCAGAAGTTACTGACCTCAATATTGCCACTGCTTGCCTCCCCAACCATTTCAAAGGAGAATTCAGTCAAAACTCACTTATTTATCCACAGCATGAAATTCCTCCTTTGCATTTTTTGAAACCAAGCAGTATTTTTCAAAGCACCAGTTCTCTCCACAAGGAAAAAGCAGCACCAACAATGCAATGACACTGTCCTTCAGGGGTTATGCTCTATTTGCAATATATTCTGTTGTCCAGTGCTATGTATACAACATCTACTCAAGTTCACTGGAAACTGACTTTCCACATTATATAAGATTGTTTTTATAAAAGCTCATCTTTTTCACGTTCAGTAAAATAAAAAAAAATAGCTTAGATAAATCTTACGTTTTATTTTCCTGCACCTAAATGCAGTTAAAAAAGTAAGGACTCATCTCTCAAAATACAAAAAGGACTGTATATAAGTGGATAGAAAATATTCCATTCCATATATGTGGAAATCTGTGAGAGCCCTCATTCATTATTCAGTAGATGAAAGAGAAGGAGGAAGAACCTGGAAAAGGATAGGGGAAGGTATTATTACTGCACTGTTTTGTAAAATTAACTATTTCAAGCTGCTTAACCTTAGCTCAGCACGCTCTGTTGGACTGGTGCTCTTATGAAGAGAAATCTGCTGCAAATTAAAATCTTGTCTGCTGCTTTTGAAAATGAAAAACTTGAGAATAAAGTGGAGCCACCTTCTTTCCCCTTTTATTGATTTGAAAATGAGTCACATTTAAAATGCGTATTCCCATGTGTCATCCAGAGAAGACCACCCAAAGTTATTACATTTTGAGCACCATTTCAATTCTTCAAACCTTCAGGAGTCCTCTGCACTCATCCCCTCCTGACCTAGTCTATTTGGTTCTTAAACACAAGTGTTACGCAGGACAAAGAGCCACATGCTCCAGCTTATTTAAAAACACAAAAGGAAAGGGGAAAAAAGCCCTTATAATCTCAAGGTGCATTTATTCAAAAAGATTGGTAAGAAAGATGAGAATTTCCTCCAAAAACAGAACACCACCTCCCCACCCCCTCAAAAAAGAGTCCAGCATTATAAGCCCTGCTACAATGACAGAGGCCACAGGCTTCAGCTTTAACTAATCTCAACAGGTGATATAACTCTGACAGAGTAACTTTTTCAATTAATAGAGGTCATCAGGTGACATAGGAATTAAATCTTAATGCTTAAGCACTTGCAAAACTGCAGTTACATCTTATTTCTGGACTATCACTCTTTTAGAAATATATACATGACAACCAGGAAGAGTTAGACTTCGGAAATCACAACTAAAACAGTATATTCCACTATACTGTGGGTTTGTTTCCAATAAATGTCTACATTGTATTCCCAAACCTGCTCAGACCAAATAAAATATCTGTTTATGTTTTCTGCTTTCCCACTAGGACATACACTGAACTACCAGTAAATTAATCAAAAGCCATTTCCTCTTTCTGTTGAGTTTTCTTCTTGACTCAGATTTTCCCATTTGCTTGCATTCAGGGATAGCAGTTTAAAATAGGTTTGGTACTTGAGAACTGCTGCACACGAAAAACCTCTTAAAATACAGAAGGAATTATTGGTTGGTAATTCCTGAAATGGAAGTAAGTTGATTTGTCAGAAACACTCCTCTTTCATTTAATACATTTGTCATATTTATACCAGCCTTTTAGTTCCAAACACTGCATATACTATGCTAAGAAACAAAGCTGCGTACAAGTTATTCCTTTAGAATCAAAGAATTTACCAGATGGCAATTGTAAAGATTTTTGATCAGGTACATTCTGTCTTCCCAAAGTGGGATTGCTAGGATTGTTTTCTCTCTACTGTGAAGTCAGAAACTAGTATTCCACTACGTGCTTCAGGTGACATAGCAGAAATCAGACAGAGCTTCTAAAAACCACAGATGTTAGAAATCGAAAAGCGCTACTGTGAAATTTAGCAAATTTTAACATTCAACATAGCAAATAACAACACTGCAAACGAAGCACTGCTCAATACCGAGAACACACATCCGTTATCCAGCTACTCTTTGAAAGTCACACCGTTTAGAAGGGCTCTGAGATACTGTTTCAAGTTAAAAGAAACATTTACAAAATAAAATTCAAATATAAAGCAGCCTTCCACTCAGTTTCCACTTATAAAATCATAGAATCATAGAATCGTCTAGGTTGGAAGAGACCCTTGGGGTCATCGAGTCCAACCATCTACCCTACACTACAAAGTTCTCCCCTATACCATATCCCCCAACACCACATCTAAAGGACTCTTAAACACATCCAGGGATGGTGACTCAACCACCTCCCTGGGCAGCCTATTCCAATGCCCAACCACTCTTTCCGTGAAAAATTCTTCCCTAATGTTCAGTCTAAACCCACCCTGTTGGAGCTTGAAGCCATTCCCTCTTGTCATTAATTACCTGTGAGAAGAGACCAGCACCAACCTCTCTACAGTGTCCTTTCAAGTAGTTGTAGAGAGTGATGAGGTCTCCCCTCAGCCTCCTCCTTCTCAAACTAAACAGTCCCAGCTCCTTCAACCGCTCTTCATATGATTTGTTTTCCAGGCCCTTCACCAGCTTCATTGCCCTCCTCTGCACCCGCTCCAGCACCTCGATATCTCTCTTGGATTGAGGTGCCCAAAACTGGACACAACACTCCAGGTGTGGCATCACCAGTGCTGAGTACAGGGGGACAATCACCTCCCTACTTCTGCTGGTCACGCTATTTCTAATACAAGCCAGGATGCCGTTGGCTTTCTTGGCCACCTGGGCACACTGCCGGCTCATATTCAGCCGCTTGCCAATCAGAACCCCCAGGTCTCTTTCTTCCAGGCAGCTTTCCAGCCACACTTCCCCAAGCCTGTAGCGCTGCTTGGGGTTGTTGTGGCCCAAGTGCAGAACCTGGCACTTGCCCTTGTTGAAACTCATACCATTAAATGGTATACTATACTACAGTTCATACTATTATAATAGTATAACAATAATTATTATAATTAATACTAATTAATATATATTTAATTAATAATTAATTACTATATAATTAATACTAATACATATAGTATTACAGTACTATACTATACTACAGTTCATACTATTTTTTCCAGCTCATACAAGTTTTTCATACTATTCTGACACTAATCTTAAAACCCTGTTCACTCCAAGATAATGTATTACTCTCTCAATCTTCTCACATCAACATATTTCGGGTTTTTGTTTCTTTGTATTATACGTGATACAAAACTAAACAGCGTATCTCCTTCTTGCTGAATCCACCTGATAGATCTCTAGTTAATACAAAAAAATCTGAATTACATCTGCTACAAAGCATAAATAATGATGGCAACAGGCATAATACTTTTTTTCATGAGATAATTTTTGGATTTATGAGAACACGACACAGGGGTATATGCTCACTTGCAATTAAAACATTTCTTCCTACCTTGACTGTGGATCACATGGAAAGCTACACTTTTAACAAGCAAGGAAAGGAACATCATTTAATGTTGCAGTGGGAACATAAAAATCTACCTGGCCTTTTATTTCTTAAATAAAACTTCAGGAAATGAAAATGCTGAAAGGAATAGAATATTTTGAGACAGTACTTAAACAGATATCTTGTGATCTTTTGAAAAGATCTTTAATATAATTACTTATATGTAATTCCAAACAATGTCAGAAGAATGTAGGAGAACTAGAAAAGGAATTGAATGGCAAGATATATAAGCAATAGCAATAGCTCAACATTAGTCGGCAATGTGCACTGGTAGCCCAGAAAGCCAACCACATCCTGGGCCGCATCAAAAGTGTGGCCAGCAGGTCAAGAGAGACAACACTGCCCCTCTATTCAGCTCTGGTGAGACCCCACCTGGAGTACTGCATCCAGCTTTGGAGTCCTTAGCACAGGAAGGACATGGACCTCTTGGAGTGGGTCCAGCAGAGGGCCATGAAGATGGTCAGAGGGTTGGAGCACCTTTCCTGTGAACACAGGCTGAGAGAGTTGGGATTGTTCATTGGGATAGGAAGAGGGATAACGGTTTTAAACTGAGAGGAGATTTAGATCAGATATTAGGAAGAAATTATTTATTGTCAGGGTGGTGAGGCACTGAAACCGGTTGCCCGGGGAAGTTGTGGATGCCCCATCCCTGGAGGTATTCAAGGCCAGGCTGGATGGGGCTTTGAGTAACCTGGTCTGGTGGGAGGTGTCCCTGCCCACTGTAGGGGGGTTGGAACTCGATGATCTTTAAGGTCCCTTCCAACCCAAACAATTCTATGATTCTATGATAAATGCGTGCTCTTGATAGGGAGAACACCACACTATGGGTGACACAGGAATGCAATGGTGCAGCACGCTGGGCAGCTGAGCCTTCACTCTATGGCCTTCCTGAAGGACAGACTCATTAGGAGTGACAGCAGCAGAAAGAGCATTTAGCTCCAACATTGGCTGATCTTTGCTCCACATGCAACCTATTCATTGGAATTAAATCTCAATAACTGACAACCTGCTAAAACATGTTCATATTTCATTAGACATATTTGAAGGCTTTGGCCCTCTAATGGGTTATTTAATCTATCTCTATATCACACATTTAGGCAAGACTAATACAACTGTCCGTAAACCATTCTTCCCTAATATGTTTCATGTGTTGGTTCACACACACACCTTCACCGTTGATGGTTCCCACTGTGAGCACAGCTAGTTTATCTGTTGCCTAAATATTTTCGGTTTTTCTCAGTCCAATCTAAAATACGCCTGGTACTGAGTGGGGGGAGAGGTTATATATCTACATTTGTTATAACATTTAATTTATGAGTTCCTAAGTGATCACTCAAAAAATTTGAGAATCAACTCTACAATCTATTATCACCACTAAAAATGATAATATGAAACAAGTGCTTATCACATTCTGCTTAAAATATAAGACCGCTGGAATGTGGCTTAGTACAATTATTAGAGAAAATTAAATGCAAAAAATCATAAATCTAAACATTATCAAATATCAGTCTTCTAGTCCTATTGGCAACTAATTTGTTCTTTGTTCTTGAAAATAAAATTGTATTCATGTAACCAAACTTCTGTGCCTGTCTCCACAGGTCAAGAGCACAATCTCGGTCCAATTTGTTAAATTCTTCAAGTCACATCATTTAGCAGGCCAGATAAAACAATCTGAGATACTGCTTTGAAAAATTACTGTGAAGAAGTGTCTTAGACGCATATGCTTTCAGAGAGAACACTTATCTGCTTCAAGCTTTTCTTCCCAGCTCCCTTGTGTAGGCTTGAAGAAAGTTTCACTCATTTGCCATCCTGCTCTGTATGACAATCTTTCTGTGCCACGCCAACAGCTCTGCATTTATGGGACTGTCTGCAGCTCTGCCTGCAGGAAAAATGTCCTTTGACCCTACGGGACAGAGGCAGATTTGTAGGTCTCCGTCTTCACGGACTTTAAACTCATTTCTACAGCTGGTTTACTGGAGAGCTAGCTTTACTTGCACAAAAATTTCTCTGAAGTCCAGTGCATGATTAATGGCTCTTGGGTTTAGCTTCTTGCCCTATGCTCTCCTCCCCCAGCCCTGCACATCACATCACTTGCTGTAGCCTAATTTTAAAATATTGTAGGAGCTGCGTTTTTCCTCTACAACACAACACATTTGCTAGCAAACTTTAATGCCCTCTTTTTAAGTTACAGGAGAAGGCACTCACCAAAACACACGTATCATCCACTTTTATACTTTCCAAAACCACTTTACCACTTAGTCCTTTGAAAAAAATCATCAGAAATGTCAAAGAATCGCCAAACAATGTAATGCCAGGAATACCATATCAAATTTGTGGTCTCGCAGACTTAATAAAAGTTCTTTTAAATGGACAGCACTATACATTCATAAAGTCATAAAATCTACTGAAAATACAGAGAACTGGAAATCCACTGAACAGCATTTTCCACACTTGTTTATCCTGAATCACTTCCATTGTTGTTTTTCAAGAAGGTCACACAGAACCATGACCTCAGAATTCAGTGTAAAACTGACATTTTAATATAGGCTGAATGGGATAAATTAACTATACATGAAATGTAATGGACTATAAGTACTCCAAAGAGGACAATACTTTAATTGTTTAACAACTTATCAGTCAATATTTTAGCCTTTTATTAAGGCTGCCGTAGGTAATGCCTTATCAACTAATATCGGTATCTTTGTAGTAGGCGGCATTTTCCTGTTACCGTCTCTCCAAAAAAAAATTACAATACTTATTTGGCAACTAATTTATAGATGCTAAACTTAGGTTAGATAAAAGAGGTGATGAACTACTTTACTGAAACTGAAATGTGAAATCAAGTTTTTAAAATATTATCCTAAAAATGAAAGTGATAGTAATAGAAAACCAAGACATTTCATTTCAAGTTGATGTTAACACATTTTCACTTTTTTGCAGATTGTTAGATGAACCTGTGTTTGGGGAAATTTGGTAATGATGGGAATAGAGAATTTTTTGTTCTATTATGAACTATGGTAAGTATCCTACCAAAGAGCAACTGTAAGCAGGACTCCCATGGAAATGTATTCTTACACATGATAGTTCAGAACCCTAATATTTCTACTTAAAAGACATGTCTATTATCATAGTGAAATATGTAGCATTTCAAGATAGCACATATTTAATGTGTACTTGACTTTCATAGTATTGGCCCAAAATAGTGGTATTGTTTTGTTTACAAGTTTATACTTCGAATGTTTTCATTTTATTTAAATGATAAGGTAAAAGTAAAACCCTCTTGCGAAGTTAAGGAGTCTAGGTTAAACAATTAGTGAACAGAGAAACAAGTAGAAGTAGTTAAGGAAGACCTGCACACCAAAACAGAAATTGGATATACATATGTTTTCATCTCTATTTTACAAGCATAATTCAGTCATAAAAAAAAAAATCTATGCTATAGCTCTGTTAGCTATAATACAAATACTAACAATGGAGAAAGATCCATGCATGTATCATTCATGAGAGAGTGAAATAACATAAAAATGAGATAAATTTTAAGTTTCTTATTTATTCTTATTGGCCCTAACAGCCAAATGGCTAAATTCCCCTATTATCCAAATAATGTGACCCAAGGAATTTATTTCTGAATTCATTCTCTGCCCCCCGCCCCACCCTTCAAAAAAGCTGTCTCCCATTGACGTCTCTGTCAAGTGACATCGACAAATAACCTCAGGAGAGGAGAGGGGAAGAAAGGAACAGGTTTTAGTTTACCAGTTACTGGTGTGATGGCGGAGCCATTCGAACTGTGAGAATACAAGGTAAGCTGGGAAGATTCAACAATGCAGAAGAGAAACTATAACCTACAGGAAAACGATACTGGAAAACCTCAAAAACCCGAATCCACCTAAAAAAAGGCTCTAGACTGGCGATAAAACTACTAAAGGGAAGAACACATCAGATTCGTTATTGCTTGTCTGGATTTAGACATTTTCATTTACTCAAGAACTATGTTGGTTTTAAATCTATGAGAAGCAGACATATTTGTGGGACAAAGTACGCAATATGCTGCTTTCCATCACCTATTTTCTGAACTAGCAAACTGCAAGCCGGAAGGCTAATATCCCATGCAGAAACTTCTCAGAAAAGTTGCGCATTACCTTGAGATTCTGCATTGATCCCAAAGAAGCAAGGAAACTTTAGGCTGTAGGGCTGCCTTTTGAAAGGTGTTAACACATGGAGTGCCTAACTCTAGGAAACTTGCTCAAAGGGGCATAATCACTAATATAAACTATCAAGACTGAGAAATCTTAGCACACGCAAGCACCAAGCTGTGATCTGAGACAGCAGTATAGTGGAAAACCAGGAAGGATAGCCTGAAAAGTCTCTAGCAATGTTTTACAACTCAAGCCTTTTGCATCTCTGTGTATTCATTTGTACTCATGGGTACTTTAAAATTACAACTTGTGCGAAAACCAAACTAGCTGCAGCAATTGACTTCACTTTAGGCAAGTAGAACTGAAAGGGAATAAACTCAACTAATCTAGCAGAAGAGCAGGTAAAATTTGATGACACGCCTAAGTGGAAATCTGAAGATTTCCAAGAAAACTTGAAAATCCCAAAGCAGACTTAGTTTGGAACAAAAAAAATTGAGCCAGTATCTAACTCCCTGCCAGCCACCAGCAGTCCCAACCGAAAAAAGAGCCTACTTTAAGCTCAGCAATACAAAGCATGAGGTCCCTTGTAAACACAGGTGATGTGCTGAGTGGTTTGAAACATGTTCTTTGTCAAAACTTCATACATTTCAGCATACTAATGACAACATTCACAATAGCACGGTCTTTCTGGACGTGTATGCAACTTTGGCAAACTAATGTTGAAAAAGCTTATAACTTTCAAAGACATCACAGCTTTCTGAAAACATGACTCCTAATATGCACCTCAAGTTAAAAATCCTATAATTAAACCGCAAAAAATATTTAAACATTTGTATCTGTCTTGGCTTAAACAGACAGCAATTTTGTTTTACTTACTCTAAATATTAGTCACTTTATTTGCTTATCATAAAATACTGTAAGTTAAACCCTTCAACCACACACAGTGCATCAAAAACAACATAAGAGAATTAGTTATTATAGGACACTTTTATTTAATCGTTTACAAGAAACTTGCTCATGTTGTAAACTCTCCATAAGCTATTTCAAGCTTGACTTGTTGGTTTCTGAAGTATTTTCTGTAACAACCCATCTGTTATTACTTCAGAAAATCTATTAATCTGAAGTAGATGGGGGCGAGAGGGAAGAAACAGATCATCTCAGAAAGAATACTTCCAGAGTTTCCTGGTGTTTCCCAACTTCCTTCTCAAGTAGCTGATTCAAAAATTGGAAGAGGTTTTTGCTATGTAAGAGCCTAAGCGTGCGGCCTTTGGTCAGAAGAACATGTTCAATCACACGGACATTAGCGGGCCATTTGTGAAAATAACGACCACATGAGAAAGTTCAACTCAGGAAAATGGCTTTTCTTACCGTAACTCAAACAAAAGCTAACATTTAAAGGCATAAATCTCATTTTTTAATTGGGATCTAATCAGGATAGAGACCTAAACCATATTCTCAAAGAGGTTTTCTATAACACTCACTTTAAACCTCAAGCAAAAATGACTCCTGGTTTAAAGAAGAGCACATTCTATTAAAAAAAAAAAAAAAGGGAAAGAAAAAGAAAAAGAGGTTCTGCATGACCACTTCTTTAGTAAAATACAGCAAAGTTATTTGTGTTGGCTTTAGTTTATTTACTTTTGCTTCAGGAATTAACTTCAACAATCTTATATGACACATTGTACAACTACTATTGATATTGAAATGGATTAGAAAAATAAATCCTTTATTATAATACTAATATTTTATTTGCTTCTTTCTGGATTTTTTCATGTAAGTTAATGAAAAATGTTCCATCGATATTTAAAATATGGTGAGTTCCATTGATATTTAAAAGCTGGTGAGTTACACATGGAAACACTTCCATGCTTCATGTTGGGAAGTGATTTCCAAGCTAAACTAGTAAATAAAAAAATTAACTCGGGCTTTGACATTCAGGAACAGTAGTGTATTTCCTGAGTGAGAAGTGAAGCATCAAATCATTATATACACTTACTAAGGAATTCCAAGTTTAGCGTAGAGGAATCTGTTTTGCACTTCAAGTTTATTTCTAATTTTACGGTAAAATGGTCAAGATTTCCTGAATTCTCTCACAGAAGAAGAGAAGTAGTAAGCTGAAATGCCTGCAAAGGGAGCTTATTCAGGAGTAGTTTATTGAGAATAATTCCATGCACAGATAGGCATCTCGAAGGCGTCTGTTTACTCACACGGATTATCCGGCTGTTATATGAAACCTAAAGAGTTGTGGAATCTGTCTGAAACTTCTTGTGGAAGATACTGAGAATTAAACTTTACCCTGAGGTGATAATTAGCAGACATTGAAATTTGATGAAAATCATGAGTACAACTCTGTAGATGTGACTTGTGCCTTGAAGTATGAAAAAATGGGAAAGTTCAGAAATAATTCTCTGTGTTTCAAGGAGAATGTCAATATTATCGTTACGTAACATCAGTATAATTAACTCCACGTGCAGGCACTATCCAGGAAAGATCCTTGTGGAGTTAGGGGGGGAAGAAATGTTCCAAAGCAGTTTCACCCAATCTTTGGTTGAGACAGATGAGCATTATTGCGAAACAAACTACATTAATCACTGCTATGCGGAAAATTCTGTGCAACTTACCTCAGCAAATATGAGCAGTGGCTTTAAAGGTTATCTTTTGCACTAAACTAAGTGTTGTAACAGTCTTTCCAGCCTTTAGGACTCAACCTTTGGCAAGCTAATATGCAAGCACGGAACATATGCAACCCGAAAGAAAAATCCCAGTTTAACACGAACACAGGTTTCTACAAATCCTTACCTTCTTTTTCTATACAGCTTGCACACACAGCAGCCCCTGAACACAACCACCATACAAACGACAACCGAATTTAGGAAATGTACCCAAAGGTTTCATTGTATTTTCTAATTACACATTTTAGGCTTTCATAATCACAAATACGATAGTTTGATGACCAATACGCACTGATGGCACACCAGAGACGCGCACTTTAGGCGAACACTGCACACCAATCCACCCCCTCCCCCGCACCACTTTCTATCTATTTTCACACAGATTAGACAACTGTACGGTTAACCCTGTACCTAATTCCATTCCAATTCACTATATTCATTCCCAAATCACCAGTCAGCTTCCTTGGATACAACAGAAAACTACTTTTTTTTCTGAAATTGTTTCTTGTCCTCATGAAGAACAAATTAATAATCTGACAGAGGATTATAATATATCGACTTTAAACCATAGTGACAACCTGTAGTGATCTATTTACAGCTTAAAGACAGTTCTAACTTCTTTTACTTAGTTACAACTGCTTACACCTTGGGGAGAACAAAAACTAACACTACAAGAATCCCTACTTCTTGGCCAGTATGCATATAGAAGACGGATAACAAAATCTTTATAGAGAATGTATTCAGATCAGAATAACAAAAATACTATTAATTAAAAGATGGAATAATAGAGGAAATTTTATAATGCAAAAAAAGAAACATAGGTAAAGAGAAAATACAATAAAAATTTTTGTGGAAAAAAATCTTCAGCAAAGTTATGGCTTTTCTTCCTCCGTGTCCGTCTTTCCAACATGGAAATGTCTGCAGCCAGCATATGCATCCAGACCGTGGGTCCAAGGATCATTCAGAATACAACAGCAACAGTATCCCTGCAGGTTCATAATGCAGCTAGCATTTGAATATAGTGCTGGTAAGAGGGGCAGCACAGGGAGGGACGAACCCTCTCCTATCCACTCCGGTTTAAGCATCCCTGTGTCAGATCTCACGACCTGGGACTGTTCCCACAGTATGGAGCTGCCTGGGTGGGGAAGAGACAGCATAGCTCATCATCCACATGCAGCCTGACTACATCTCCTCTCTGCAGCCCTTCCTTAGTTTGGGAAGAGCCAGAGAGAAACTGTTGAGCTGCATAGTAGATGGAAGGCTAAGTTCTGTCAGTGCCCCTGAAAATGAGGCCTAAACCCTCTTTTCATCCATCCTGCATGAGAGTAATCTGCAATTAGACACAGTGACAAGTGAGGGGCATCTGCTTTGATATATTTCCAGCATTCCAGACCAACAGGAAATAATTTTACTATTTGTAAACTCTGTTATTGATAGGAAAGTTATCAAGTTCAGAAACTCAAAATCTGCCTTAGAAAGGGAAAAAAAAAAAAAAGGGCTTGTGGTGTGATGCAGGAGGCCATGTAAGCTTCATTTTGAAATACATACATGCACCTGTATGTGTAAGTATCATATATTAAATATCACACAGCAATCACGTGTTAATAACATTCTGGATGTTGATTTGCACAGTTACATTTTTCTTAGTTACTGAACTAGCACAAGGAGGCAGGGCTTCCAGACAGCTATTTTTCGCTACTCATCACAACCAGTATTAGAGTAAAAGGTCTGCATCTGGCACAGTGTCCTGTTTTGTGTTCCAAGCAGCATTAATGTCCTGAGAAACGCTGAGGTACACATTTCTGTAGGCTCTCCTTCAGCATTACACATGTTCAGCTAAACAACTGGTCACAAATGGTTTAAACTGAAAATTCAATCGCTTCCAGTGATGCCAGTGATTAATTTGTTAGGAAAAGTACCCTGCTACAGTTTGGTTATATTTAAATTTGCAAGTAGGGCAGCAAAAAAGGATTAGATCTGTAAAGAGATTTTCTGCTAGGGAACTGACGTGTGCACTATACACGTGTCGAGTTTTTACCTCTGGCTAAATCTAGTCTAGATTTGTCGACTAAAGGTCTGTTCACAGCTAAGATGCATCTTCTTGTTTAACTTCATCAAAATAAATCAATTTGCGTGCTCGGACAGTGCTGTACAATACATACCAAAGTGCAGTAAGTGGGATCAATTCAAATTGCGCTCCTAAACTGAATTGAAATGCTAATACACAACCACCTTTTCTTACAGGTAGAGCATCCCAGAGACCTACAAGGCATGGGATTGGTTAAATCTGCAATATTATTGATTGCACTCTCTCTGGGTCAGCATGTTTTTCAGGCATCCAAACAACGATGTCATATTTTTTAAGAATTATCATTCTTAAGCACCTGTTGACTAGTACCTAATTCATTAATATGATTAGATAGATCACATCCATGTACACTAATTGGGTTATTGACATACGATGTATAAGGAATTGCAGTTGCCAATAAGCTTTAAGTTCACTCATTCTGCGTGGCAGGTAAGCAAAGCTGCAAAAGGGGAATGAAATACCAGATATGAAATTTTATTCTTCCTCCTAGGCTTTCATATCTCCCCGAAATGACAGGATAATGCACAATACAGAGTCCCAAAAGCACTAATGTTTTCTGATGAGGGCTGGGAACCCATTACTCCAAGTAAGTTCAGTTAACACAGGAGCAAGCAGAGGATCCAGTCCACTTACCAGGTAGGGAGATGGTGGCTATGATACAAGTCTTTATGCAACGGGAACCAAATGATTAAATTTAACCCATTGGGCTATGATGTACTCGTGAGCAAGCAGAAATTCTCAAAGGAAGAATATAAAAGCCTGGGAAACGATTGCATGCAAAGACCAGGAAATGGTTCCATAATAAGTAATAGCGATCATTGAGTTAGTCTAGGCAAATTTTTGAACTGTTTGATGAACTGATGAACTGATACTGCCTAGCTACAAATGCTGGAGAAAAGATAACTTATAAAAAAGGACTGAAAAAAAGGCAGTATCAACTTGAAATGTCGAGATGAACATGCCAGCTGACTTTTGTTTATTTATCGTACCAACCGACAAGGACAGAGGGGAAAAAAAAAAAAGCCTCATCATCATAATCCTGTCTTTATTGAAACAGCCAGTCACAGCATGCCATTATCCTCAGACTCATGGTACTCATTTCCAACAAAAGGACCATGAAATTACAGAAAGAAGTTTGCAGCTCTTTCGGGTAGGTAGTAGACAAGATAAACCTACAAGCCTTTTATCTGCAAAGGCATCTATTTTAATCTGGTTCAGGTCACAAAAGATATGAGCTTAGTGGTTTCAATCAAATGTTTTTATCAACGAGGTACCATACAGCTGAACCTAAAAGGCACAGACCAGAAACTAAAAACACCAAAGTTTTTTACAGAATAACCAAAACGTGTTTGTCAAGTTCTCTGGGCAAACTCACACAGTGTTTTTGTATACTGCTCTGTGTTTCTGACAGCAGTTTCAGATCCAGATATACCTTCAGTGCCTGGTGATTTAATGGTGAAGGTGTGCTCATGAGTCACTATATATCCCCATGGGCCATATTTCTAATTCAGAAATTTATGTCAGAAGAAAGTCATAGAACTCTGATCGTCATTTTAGGCATCAATTGCTCATTGGACTCTCCAAATGCCACCCCATGACACCGTGTAATCACACGGCCTCTGTAACTTTAATCACAACTTTTGCAGGCACAGGATTTTGCCTGTGTGATCACAAGTGAAAAGCATATGGCATTTCCAAAATTTGGAAAAGACCTTCATAAGGCATTTTTTTAGCATCTACATCAGTGAAAACTGCTGACAGAAGTAAGAATCTCTCTGAACAGTTTCTCAGAACTTTATTCAACGGTGGAAACGGTGATACTAGGAGACAGTTCTTTTTAATTCTGAAACATTCTGTCAGAATAAAATTAACGTACATTTGTCTCAATTAGCAGTGTCAAACAGCAAAAGATGATCCTTTTTTTTCTGTATTCTAACTGTAAACCAAAATGAATACTAATGTAATAATGCTACATCAAACACTGTGATGAATTTACACTGGCAAAGGCTTGGTTGTATGATGACAGCACTCCCCCAGAGAATAAGTGCACAGTGCATTGTCCCTTCTAGAGCTCAACTTCAAAGCCCTTGAAAATCTCCTTTGAGTTTTGAACCTTCCAGATCAAAGCCTTGGAGTTCATTTATACTTTTAGGATCAGATGAAGGCGGGCAGTAAGACAGCCGTGATTTAAAGGATAAATCACTTCAGAACAATGTCTGTGAACATTCTCTATGGCATTACACTTGAAACTAGGTTTAGAAAGTAATACCACAAAGGCACATATTCTGTTTCAGGAAAACCGAGGCAAAATAACATTATTTTATTTTACTTTTAACTTTCCCAAGTGGAATTTACCTTTCTATTTTGCAAGTTTGTTTACAAAATAATTGCCCACGTAGGTCTAAGCCCAATGTCTTGATGATTCACACCCATGCCAATTTATACATAGGTTGGGATTTAATGTCTCTGTTTGCTGCGTTAGACAAAAATAAAGATTTCAGTGTTTCAAAAAAATGTACACAGAAATTTAAAAGAATAAGCCTCCCTCCATCAAACAAACAAGCAAAAGCCCTCTGGACCAAGCCTATGGTTTGATGTGCGTACAAGCCAGATCAAAGCATGCCTTGTCCAATCATGCTATATATGCATGGTTGAAAAAAGGACAAAAATAAGCCCTATAGCAACTCTGTTCACACTAAACAATGAGCTCATTAAATGAGTTCAAATATATTATACATATTAATTCTGATATTTATAGACTCTTCCAGTGTGCTTAAACATAGGAAAGCAATAATCAGCCCAGCATGGTATCCAGATTAAAAGACACACACGTGGCTGATGAAAAGGAGTGGTCTAAGGCCTTGATGATTTCTCTTGATTGGCCATATAAAAGATTCAAGCCCAAGGCAGCTGTGGGCCACGGTCTTGAGGTAAGATACCCTGTAGTCTCAGCACAGGTTTAAGTGACTTGATTTTAGGAACCCTGTAGCGGAGCCGAGAAGTGCAGCCACAGCTCCAATCACAACCCCATTCCTTTCCTCTTCTCTAATTCACATGCTGTGGTCATCTATAGAGCTTGTGCAAAAGTAGACCACTGCTGCTTCTCTGTTGTTGCAATGTGTAAGTTACCTTTGCCCCTTCAGAAGGCAAATCATGCAGTGATTTGTCTAATTCTTGAGACACCATTTCTCTTTCACAACTAGCAATTTTTTTCCTTTTGTAAACACACTGAACAGTGTATCCTAGTGGGTACGGATCTGTAGGGAACAGCAAATGCCCAGTATGAATACCATACTGGAACTTAATTTTGTAGAGTGCTTGTTATTGTAATTTTAAAGGCCAAAAAATCAAAACTCTGTTTCTAACCGTGTGCAAATTTACAAAAACAGTGGAAAAGACCTTTACTTTTCTATAGCCCGTTCTGGACATTTTGTAAACCATCTGCACATAGCTGAAAATTTTCAAATGGAAACTCAAGATCTAAACAACAACATTGACAAAGTTTTCTGAGTTTGGATAAGAGTCTGGTTTTAAGTCATTTGCAGAAAATTGGTCAGGGTGGCGTTGAGCAAAGACTGTATGAGAATTTGGGGGACAGTCTGGAGGGAACTCTGAAGAGACAAATTTGCAAATAAGATTAAAAAAACCCCAACATTTTACAAAGTGCTTTTAGCTAATTAAAATTCTAGACTATAAGATTATTTAATAATGTCCAAACATTATATACAATTTAGACATTTTCTCTCTTCTTACTGTCAATGAGGTCAAATACAGCCAACTGATATGTACCTCCCAGTAACAGGAGTCAATGTGTTCAGACAAGTTTGGTTAACTGCTCAGTACATAGAAACACTGCTCTACTCACAAAAAACTACATGTTTCTGATTTGCTTTTTGTAGAATAAAAAAAAAACTTGAAAGAAGCCAAGGGACAGCTGAATGGAAAAATTTTACGTTCCTTACTACTCACCATTAAGTACTGCAAGCTGTTGGATGAAATTAGTATGCAGAATTTGCTTCCATATAAACAAGACAAGGATTTACAGAGATTTCACCTTTTGATTTGACCAACAGAAAAACTGGAAACAGATGACACTGCTGTACTGAAAAGTTTTGGGGACTTTTTGCCCTACGTTTTAATTGTACGAATTAGCCTAAGCAAAGAAATTACCCTTCCCTCACAAGCTCGCCTTGGGGAGTCTCCTAGTCACACCTACAATAGTGTGTGTACTCCATATAAATGAATTCTTTCCCTGCCCTCAGTTAAGGCTACAGAAATAAGTACATTCCATTAGGGAGGGATTTTAGAAATGTTGACTAAGTATACACAGACGGAAGTAGAGTTAGGCCAATCCTAAACTTGCATGCCTGAATCCAAGTTCTGCTAGCAGCTGATGTTAAATCCTAGGAGAAGATACTGCTTTCTGGAGGAAAGCAAACAATATGTCAATCTATGGTCACTGGTCACTTGAACTACCTACTCTGTAAATAAGCAAAAACACTGTGAGCAGAGTCCACTTGGCTTATCGACCTCTGTATAGCTCAGCTGCCCTCACTTTATTTGTTTTGTTGTTGTTGTTGCTGCTTTTGGAGGTTGTCCTTTCAGATGCAGGAATTCTGCAAGGATGCAGAAGGATTTATAAAACAAAAGCAGTATAGAAAACAAGGTACCACACGCAGTGGATAGCTTGGGTAGCCACTGGAAAATGGCTTTTAGGTATTCTTTCTTCGCTCTCCAAAGTCTTTAAATTGTAGAGCACACTGTAGGCATCTAGCCAGAGGATTACAGACACGCAGCTGACAAGTTTTGGTTGTGACAAAACATTTTACCTTTTAGCTAGTCATTAAGATTTGTTGTTTAACTAAATCAAGACTGGGAGTCAGTAGCAAAGATATGGGGAGTCCAAGAAGTAGCACAGAACCTGGAACTTCCAAAAATTAAACACTTTCCTAAAAAAGCAGACACAAAACTCAACTTTCCTAACGTCTCCTACTTCCACTCCTACCATTCCTGTGCAGAGTAACAACCTCTGCTGGATAGTACAGAAGCAAAAGCTGAATCATCTAGCCACTGCCCTGAATTTGTTGAAACTTCCATAATTATACAATCTGGGATTTAAAACAGCTTTGAAGAATCCAGTTCCTCAACAACATGGAATGAGGAGAAAGGAAAGGAGAGGAGAAGGCAAGAGGAAGAGCCATCTCTAGTTGCCTACTTGGATTTCCTTCCAGGCAAGTAACATATTCATGCCTGTGGATAACCGTTAATGTTAGTTAAAATATTTTCCTACTAAATGTTTAGATCTTAACCAATTGCTTTCAATTAAAATTGTGTTTCAATTATTTAAATATTTTAAGTCATCTAAATATGGACAACTAAATCTGTATAAAATCTATTGGTTCAGAATTCCATTAATTCCAAAAAACGGAAGAATTATTAATGACTATTTGATTACTAAATACTGTGGCATGCTCAGGCAAACTCTTCCTAAAATTTAATGAGAAAAGATACACATTGACCTTTTATCAATAATTTTTTTTTAACAGGGAAATCTAAACTGACCAAATAAATTGTATGTCGGTCTTGGCAACAAACCATAAAAGGAGCACTCTTTGTCTTGTATACTTGCCCTCCAAAACCTTTCCTCTTCTCATTTATTAAGTTATGTGCCTATCTATACTTTCTGTTGCCCTTCACCCACCCTGAGGATAGGTCTGAGAGCCAGAAATTCCTTGAGACAAACACTAATATTTAAAATAATAGAATACTATGCAACAGGAAAATGTATGTCAATCATCTGAGAAGAATGCAGAAAGCCTCTACTTTATCAAAGGCTTTATATTTTATTGCAAGAATTAAGGAAAACATTGGAACTTAGTTTAGACGATGGAAAAATGTCAATGTAAATCCTGAACACATAAAAGCAAATACTGATGTTCTAGATTAGAAAAGAGCAAAGTTTTAGAGCATCATATTTTTTATTCTGTCATTTAATGTATACAATATCTTATTTCAGAAAAGAATGGAAAACATCAACAATTCAAAGCCAGGATCTCTGAAGAAAAAACAAACAACAAACCAACCAAACAAATTCCCCCTCTATGGAATCTGGGTTTGGGGGCAAAAAAGCTGCTACCTGACTATGAAAACATGGCATATGCATGAACCTGTAGTTCAATCAGAGTAAGTGGGAAAGAAGGTACAGTGCAATTGTACCTATACAGAGGTCTTTATTGCTCAGAATGTCAAGGGAGTGCAAGATAAGGCTAAAACTTCAGTACAAACTATAGCGGGAGAGTAATTTTTAACTCTGATAATGATAAGCAATTACTCAAAAGATTACCAGAAGCCTTAGTGTGCTTTGCTCTGTAAAATCAGGGGGTTTAACCAAGTGCTAAAACAGAATTGCATTTGTTAATAGTTTATCTACTAGAAATTATGAAGGCTAAAGTAGTTCAATTATTAGTTTAATTATCCATCTATTAGATGTAGAGCTCCCTTACCCTTTCCCTTCTCTTATGTCAACAAGGATAGGGAAAAAGAGACACATTAGGCAGAAGATTTTAAAGATAAGACATCTGAAGTAGGCAAAACTCCATCTGCTGAAAGGCAATATAACAACAGTAGCTGACTTACCAAGCACAGAATCCCCTTACTACATACTTTCTTTTGCAGAAACTTCTACATGGTTCATGTTCCCTATTTTTGTGTTGGGTTTTTCCCTCTCTGGGTACACATAAAACATCATTTAAGAACTTCATGGATTATCTCTGTCCCTCTTTAAAGGCACTGATTTTTGCAAATTAATTTTTTCTCTCACTCAGTGACCTGAGGCAGACATGGTTGCAAAATAAGAGTTCTATTGAATAATAACATGGCCTCATACCTAATGAGAAGATGACCTCTCACCCCTCATGTATATTGTATCTGCTGTTGAACCCATTTCAAGTATTTGTAACTAATTAGCTGAACTAACCAGCTTAGCAGTTCAGCTTCAGACCAGCACACAAAGACAACTGTACCAGAAGGCCAAAGAGATAAGGTTGTGTAACTAGCTAGCTCAGAGCAACTTGTCCCTCCAGGGAAGACAAAAGTTTGTAGCCAGTAATGAAGAGTTTTCCATGCCTTGACCTCAGTGTTGCATGCTAGTGCTGCTGCATTAATGACTTCAAAGAGGCCTTGAGATTGGAAATCAAATCCAACATAATCCTCAGGAGCTGAAGACCTTCTAAAGGTCTGTGGCCTGCTATACTTGCCTGCTACAATCTGCTGATCAGTCAACTCCCAAAGTCCAGTGGTTTCAAAAATAAGAAGTTTAGAGATCAAGGACCAAACCTCACTGAAATCTTATCCAGAAGGATGAAGGCAATGAACTGGTGTAAAACTCTAATCTCGCAAATAGCAGATAAGCAAGTAAGAGATGCTGTAACTCCTTGTTTTCAAATTAGAGGGGTACTTATGAGAAGAATACAAACATGCAAACTCAACTCATCCTATATCCAACAGGTTAATAATTATGATTCACAGATTCCAAGAAAATTGGTGTTTGGATATCATTCTGCAATAAATACGTCTCATATAGTAACACTCCAAGGAGTGTATAAGATATTGAAAAGAAAGCCTTGAAATCTTGTCACAGCCTTTTAATAAGACTTCTCTTTTCACCAAAAAAAAAAAAAAAAAGTATTTCTTTTTTTTTTTTTAAGTGTTGCAAAATTAGACTAGCTCCATGTCTGATGGTAAATCAAGAAATACTGTGCCAAAGGTATTTGGGCAAATTCTTATGAAACCAGAAATGTGACTAATATTCTGTTATCTCCCTGAGAAGTTCATTAGTAAATCTGGGATGCCTATATATTTGAATGCAAAGTAGATAATGGTCTTGGGTGAGTGAACGGGATAGTGATTTTAAAAGTGACTGCATGAATTCAAAGTAACTGGACATATTCCTGAAGGATTTAGTCAGGGCTCTTAAGTACAAAGCATTGTACACTTATCCTGTTTTGATTATGATCCTCTCTAAGCATCTGCTGCTGACCATAGATGGAGACAAAAGCTTGATAGGCCTTTGGTTTATATCTGTATTGCCACCGTTCTGTCCACAAGGCTGTTGCCCTACATTATTTCACTACGTATGAGCCCACACGCCTCCCTGGGAGCAGAGAGTCCAGTTACATACATTTAGGTACTGTGCTTTCCTCTTCCTGCTGCATAAGTCTTGTTCCATTTAACAAAATTTTGTAGTGCTAGACTTCTTAAAGGTGTTGACATCTGATATACAAGTAATCTGTTCTTATTTGGATTAACATTAATGTGAGAGAATCCACATATTAGCATTATTATACCTAGAACTTCATTTTAAAAATATTTTCCAGCTTGCAAAGTCAGTGAACTGTTTATGTGTAAGCACTAGTGCCATTTAAAACACTTTAAGGCATACGAAATGTTTGCACAGGGCTTAACAGGCAGGAGAAAAGATAGATTAGGGACTTGCGCCCTTCAGAAATAGCTGCCAGGAGCCAGGTGGGATACCTTAGTGTCTCAAATGACAACAGATACTTACATTTAGGTAACCAAATCCCACCCTGAGTGAGAGGACTACAGAAGTTCATCATGCAAAGAGCTTTCTTGTGCATCTACTCCACACACATTAGTGAAACTGTAGCCAGATAATTAAAGAATGCATTCCAAGTTGCTACCAATTTGAAATAAGCAGCTTACTGAAACAAATAGTGTTGTTTCAGCCTTGCCAAGGTATCACTTTGACAGGAAAACAGATGCCTTTTTTTATTTTTTTGCTAAGATATTTTATATTTCATTAAATATGTCACTACAGAATTCTAAAATATTCAATGCAACCTAAAGCATAAAAAAAACTTTTGTTACTGAGAGTTATCAACCAGCTCTGATGATTATGCTTATGTGTGTAGTGACTGAATTAATATCACAAAGACAATAATAAATCTGGCATGCCCTGGTTTCCAAACACTTGCCTCTTCAAGTACACGACTTTAATGTGGTCTTTGTAATGAATATTACTTATCTTTATAGCATCAATAGTGTTCTATTTACTTCACGGACAAGTTAAGTCATGACCCCTGTCTGCTCCAGACTGTCAGTGGGAATGAGACCTGAAATATTAAATATCAAAAAGTACAGCTCTGTGCATAAAAAAGCTCCTTTAACTCTGAGATAAAAACCAGACTGCATAGCTGCTGAGATCAGCTGCTAGTGAGTCATGACCACATAACCAGGCACTTTTTTTACAGTTTGGTGATGTACACACAACACGAGAAAAGAAAAAACTTTAACACTGGATAGTGACAATTAAAGTATTCTATGTAGCTTGTTCATTAAAATAAAAAATATAACATATATGCATATATACGTGTGTGTATGTATACATACATACAGTTGTTGTTATAGTTTAATCCTATCTGGGAAAATAACCCTAAATATGCCCCTTTGAAAACCATGTAAATGTGTCCAGATTTTCCCTATTTCAAGTCTACCATTTCTTCTGCATTGCTTTGCTTAATAGTTCTGGATGTCTAGAGGCTCACATTGCAGGATATTCAAAATCTCTGGGCAAATGGCTACTGCAGACAGCCTGAGTGACTCAGCAGCGGTGTCTGTGGAGCCACCCTGGGTGCATCCACCGATGCCCAGAGCCCGTAACATTTGCAAGTGGGAACACAGTTCACACTCAGCCAGGGCCTGTGCTTACCATTGTAGAATCACCTGGGGCATTATCAATGACTTACATAGGAAAAGAGGCAAGTTTTCCTCCCATCCGAGAGAAAAGAGGAAAATGTAGCATACTAGTAACATATTATATCCACAGAAGATAGGTTTGGACCGCAGGAGAATTCGGTACCGTAGTTCTATTCCGAGGAGGCACTCGTAGTGAAACTGTTTCACCTTTTCAACACATCCTACTACACAGCTTTGTAAAAAGTATTTACTTTTCATGTTCGTTTACGAGTAGAACCAGAAGGAAGCAAAGACGGTCAAGAGCTGACCTCTCAAAGCTCAGCCTGACTGGCTGATGAAGCGTGTGTGTGTGTGCGCGCATCCACCAGTTGGCTGGGCGTCCCACACACAGGAAGCGTGCAAGCAAGTCAAGAAAATAAATTAACGTCTGACCGCAAAACATTCCCATAAATTTCCCATAGAATAGCACTTTTGTGACTAACCCCGATGCTCAGTAAAACATTTAGTACCCTAAACCCAAACATATCTGCAAACAGTAGAACTCATGAAGCAATGTCTTTGTTTTGAGCTGCCCCTGTGGATTATCTGCGCTCTAACAAGGATTGTCTTTACACTGTAAGCCTTTTCCTGCTTGGAGGGCAACTCCTTTGAGTTTCTCTCTACTACCTGAGTGCCAATATTCACAATACCTCTAGGAATTTAATACATTTCAGACTTCTCCTCTAGCAAATGTGACTGAACTTGGCCAGTAGGTTCCAAAGTTGTTGGAGAGGACTGAGGGAGAAAGAGGAAGAGGGAGAGGGAGAGGAGACTGACAAAAAATGAGACACTGAGAGGATGATCTCGTAAACTTTGTCTCCTTGGGAAACCATGAAAGTATGACCAGGACAGTTCAACCACGATACATAAGAGCTGGATTAGAGTAATGCCTTTTTCTCATCCTTTCACGTGCCACAAATATGGAATATTTATTTAAACAAAATCCTTATCATAGCTTCTGGAAAAACTACGAAATAAACGTTAGTAACTAGAATATATACATATGGGCTACAGAGCACAAAAGCAGTCCACGCTCACCTTGCAGACCATATCTGTCAGCTCAACAAACACAAACGAAAATCAACTCAGCTTACTTACACTTACATGCACAGGATCAATGGAATGGTGAGTGATCTTTGCAAAGACAAAGATCAAAGAGGGGAAAAGTATAAGAAAGGCCGGTGTGCACGCACAAACTGTTTTCATCAAACTCTTATAACGTAGTCATATCAAAACAGACTTTCTTAAGATGTATGACTTAGGATTATGACCCTTCCAAATCACCAAAATCCTGTGGGGTGAAAGAGATTCAAAATAAATTAGGGGAAAAAAAAAAAAAAACAAACCAAACTAGCAACTTAAAATACACTATGTATGCATAGTATAGCAAAGTATTTTTCTCAGACAGAATTAAAGCCAATTGAAACATGCTTAAGTTTGGGGAAAATGCTTCTTCCACATAGCAATAGTAGTGGGTAGTTTCAGCCTAAATGAAAATATTTTGCAAAGCCAGAAACATTTAAAAAAATTAAAATGAGAGTGAAAATTGAATCCCTCTAAACTCTAGGCATTGCTCTGTATACCACCTCGAATTATGCAGGCATATTCAAAGACAGATATTCAAAAAAGCTGACCGACAACAAGAAACTCATCACAGGTAACTGGAGATAATACTTTGGATAACGCTTCAATGCCTAGTGAACAGAAAACAACAGATTTCTTAGTGCTGGATGCTGATCACATCTGAAAATCTGGCTTAAATAAATATAAGAGAGAAAGAAGTAAGAAAGCCAAGATACCTCTATTTTGATCAGGCCAGGTTTTGAAGCCTAAATCTATGAGAAGAAAGGAAAAAGACACTTTTGATTATTATATGGGGATGTTGAGGTACTGCAGATGGCTGTCAGGAAATCTTAGGCCAAGTACTAAATACTAGAGCTGAGTTTTGTCTTTCTGTATCCAAATGCACAAACTTGTCTACTTTTAAATATTTTATCAAGGAATAATTTACATTTCCAGGCATAACACCTAGGAAAGAACAGAATATTTTGTATATAACGTGTGTTGGCTTTCACCCTTAAAACATCATTCAACTATTACTGCCATTTCGAGACTTCAAGAAAGGACGTTACTTTACATATTCCTTTGAGCAGCTTCCTTCTTGCAAAGACAACAAAACCCACCCTCTCCAAACACAAACAAAACCTAGAAACACCATTCGCATCCTGTCTGGAGCTTATGCAACATAAGAAAAAAAAAGATTTTCACTTGATCAGATATACACCTTCATTTGAAGGTGTAACCCCTTATTTAGTAACTTTAAATGTAAAATAATTTTACAGTTTACAGAATGCTATGGATACAAAGTTCAATGCAGCATATATTCTTTTGGTGTCTAAGTGCCCTCTGCATCTTTGAGCCTATTTGTTTAAATTTCTACTTTAGACATACTCAGACAATTTTTTTTCTTCTTGCCAGCCACTCCTAGACATAATTTTTCTTTCTCTCTTTTGAGAAGCAGTGGAAAGCAGGGAATGCATCTGCTTGCTTTACCTGGGCATGAAAGACGTCAGTCAGTGCATGGGACAGGAGAATGGAAGGGTGAGCTTTTCTTCTCTCCTTAGCCCTTCCGTACAGGGTGACATCTTTAAAGTGACTCTTCTGGGGGTTTCTGACATTATGATACGGCAACGGCTGAACTTAACCCACAACCTCTCCCAGTGAACAGCCAAGCCTAGAACTGGGCAGGGCAGAGGTACAGGACAGCCAGAGCTTTCACCTCGACACACAAACAGAAGCTGTCTGTGCAGTCAAGTTGCTGGCTGGTTTTATCTCCTGGGTCCTGTTTCAAACCAAATTGTGTGAGAAAACAACCATTAGCTAGTATTAGCTGGAAGGTTTGGCAACTTTATTATATTTTTTTGTAGGGCAATTATCTACATTGAGTAATTCTCTACATTGGAAACAGTTAGAAGGGCAGAAAAGTACCTTACATTGCTCGCGTGCTATTTCAGCAGTCAGTGAACTGTTTACACAAGAGGTTGGGGGGTTTTTTTGTGCTATCTGAATAGCTCTGTTCCAGGCCTGCTTTTACTAAACAGCATCGCAGCAACTGCAGTTTCAGAAGCACTGACACACAGACAAGGATTAAAGATCATCTGCCAGTGAGGACGCAGTAAATCCATTAGGAACAGGCTCAAGTGTTCTCAAACTGGTTTTAGCTAGCCTGAAAGGGCCACTGATAGTGTGAGGCTTTCAGCATGTAGGGTTTCACCGAAGTTCAAGGAATAAGAACTATGAGGGTGTTGGGATCATAGGGCAATGGGGTTTCCTGACTGTCAAGAGTAAAACAAAATGGCTGTCTGGGATGATTTTGATCTATGTCTCAGTGAATTTTACTTTACACCAATTTCTATGTCATTTATTCTAGGACGTGCAGCCTCCAATTCTAGAGATTAAGGAAAAGAAATAGTTACTCTGAGATGCTTAGGATGATGCACTAATACTTTCTATTCTGAGATGCATCCATAGCATATATACTGAGCTATCCTCCACAATCACCACCTGTGGAATAAAGCTCTAAAAAATATGTTTTGCAGTAGTTTTGTGAGAAAACACCATGAGCTGAAAGCCAAAATCTCTAAAGGGTAGATTCTCAGCAGTTATGATATGGGAAGATTCTCAGCCTCAGGAAGAAATCACTGATAAAAAGGAGAACATGTCCACTTTAATACATTACTTGCCATGTCATTTACGGAGTATGTAATGGGAGACCCAAGATCAGCTGCATGCCCTGCTGATTACGGTGGAGGAACTTGAAATTCAGTTTCCCACAGTCATATAGAATAATATTTCTTGTTCAGAAAAAAAAATAATCACACATAGACATTTTTCCAGCCAACAGTCCTACTGCACCTTTTTCAGTCATCCAAAGTTCTCGTTCCCTTTGAGTCAACCTGCTTTCATTATTTCTTATCGATCTTAAAAGCCAAGATACGTTAAAGATTCACTCTTTCCTGCAGCATATCCTGTTGATCATCTGGCCTACCTACTCTGTAGGTCATAGTCCATCTATTGCAAGGAGATCCTGGAACTATCATTAACCGAAGAACACAATGTTACATTTCATTTTACTAAGTGGAAAACGAGAATCTTTTGGGAAAACCTTGTCATACTCCTCCAAATATAACATCTATGTGAAGTTAAAAGGTGAGTAGAGAACTGCGTGAAAAAAAAACGCATGTGGGGAAATGATGGTGATGATGATGATGATGATGATTATTAACATTAACAACTTATTTGCAGCTACAATATGAAATGTAACTGCAGCAGTAGATCAGGTGCACAACAGAAATCTTATCCAGCTGCTTGCACTTCCAGATTGCTTGCTTTAGAGCCTTCCTTCACCAGCAGAGCCTGGTGCTCTGCAGCTGTTCAGCTGCTAACGTATCTGGGTCACGGTTCTGTTAAGGAAAGCAGAGCAAGTTTTGGATTCAGATCAAGTTCTGTTGTGAACTGGGGCACACACATGGAAAGGGGGACTGGGCGGAGCAGCCACAATTAAAGCTCTTAAACTGAGCTACTTAAACCTGTTAGGAACTAAAGGCATGATTCTGCTATGTCCCACTGGACAAAAGCACCTCAGTTCCTCCTGTCTTCCTTCCCTTCCTTCCCTCTTTTGATGTGGTGGGCCTCATTTTGAACCTCATTAGAAGCTCTTTGAAGCAAGAACCATGTTTTCCTATAAGTTCATAAAGCACATAGTACAGCTGAACTTGCAGGGATGTTTCCAATAACAGTTCAGTCATTTAGATAATATTCTTCCAAAACGACCGAGAGCGATGCCAGCCATGTGTTGAGCAATGCTCTCTTTACCAGTAAATAAGGAACCCAGAGGCTGCATGAAGTCAACTTCCCAGAAAGCCCACAACAATCAAATTTGGTTTCTTGGCTCCAAGGAGGCAAAGATCTGACATCTGCACTATTAATATTGAAAAAAAAGCCTCCTTCTGTTTTATCTTAGAGTGCCTGTGGTCCACTTATGTTGCCACATATCAAAAGGGCAATAAACAGCGAAGCTTAGTGATTTTACTATTGCAGTATGTTATGGTGGGAGTTAACAAATAGGTAATAAGATAGGTTTCCAGTTGTAGTTTTTAGGGTACTGTTACACACAACTCTGAGCAATGGTGACCCAAGAAACATTACTAAACACATTTGCACTTTTTATTGTTGTGCTTACATGAAGATTTATGTAGGGTTTTTACAAACCTAAAATGGTTGCGATAATTTATGACCACAAGATATTGCTTATAGAACAATTTTGAAACTTCTAGGTACAGACTGCCAAAAACTATAAAATCTAGTTCTGAAATGTTGAAGAAAAGAGCAAGAGGCTATTCAGTTTGTGCGTTAAACCACATCTGTGTGCAACATACAGTAGAGTACTTTAATGCTAAATGATTCCAAGATGAACAACCTGTACAAAAACAAAAAAAGAAAAAAAAAAAAATCCCTTTCCAAACTTCTGCATCTCATGCTTTATACCACATTGCAAGGAGCTTGCTCCAGACTTATAAAGTTATTGTTTTAATAAGTCCAAGAACATTTCTGGTTAGAAAACCTCCTTATTGGACACCCACATCCAACCTCCAAAATCCCTTACTGTCAGTAAGTATTATGGCAAGTCCATAGCCTTTCTCAATTTTAAGGAAAAAACTCTGTTTCTGTCGTAAGCCCCATTTTCCACCATACAGTAGCGCATGAAAATCAGTCTCACAACGGGTAGCTGAGGCCTGGGAACAAAGATAGAACACTTTACTGAACCATAAATGAGTTAGAGTGACAGGACTTTCCAATGACAACGTTCTTAAAAACATTAAAATGGTATGTAAAACCTGCATTTTAGCTCTGGTCCCCCTAAACTACATCAACAAAAGGCCAATAAAGATTTATGGCTTCATAACAAAATAAAGTGGATGTATGTCATCTTGTCCCAAGGAGGGAGGTCAATGGGAAAATATTTCTTATTCGTAAGTATTAAAAACAAAAAAAAAAATTCACAGTTAATCAGATGAACTATTTATAAATTATAACATGTAATAAGGGATGGCAGACGTTATAGTGAAAAAAGAAAATTCCCCTAATTTATTTTTACTTTGGTGGTCAGCAGAGCAGGGACAGTGGAAAACAGAGTGCAGCAAAGTGTGGCATTCCAACCTCATTCCTACCTTAATAGGCTTGTTGGGGGCCCCCTGTTTGCAACTGGCAAAACTCCAGAAATTACCCCACAATATATGTCTTAGCAGGCTCAGCAGGAGATCTTGCAAATAGCCTTCACCCACTCAAAGCCTTAATTTCAGCTATCCCTGCCAGACCAAAGGGGGCTGCTAGAACTATAGTATTTTCAGTATATGATCTAGGGAACCATCAGCTAAGCAACTAGTAGCTCTGTAGAGAAGATACAATTTTGAATCTTCCTCTTTACTGATTCTTTATCGCAGAATTGCATCTTTATCCCTCAGAAGAGGGTAAAAAAAAAATCTTTTTTTACAGGGTTGGTGATTGTGTGCTTGTATAGACTGTGTTTACTCATGCAGAGTCCTCTCTTCTAAAAGCTTTAGAGGTAGCAAATAAATAACTAAAAACCTGCTCAATAAGTTGCTGCTTTTTCTTCATAAATTTACAAAAAGCAGTTTTTACGAGAATTAGGAAAAAAACCCAAACATAACAATAGTTACTTTTCCCTACGTTGTCAAATATTACAAACGCTTAGTTTGAGAACAAGGTGGTATGACTTCTCTTATTTGTGAAGGAACAAAATTCCAGGAAGAATAATTTAATTATCAGCTTCTGGATTACAGTTAGAACTACACAAGCTAAAGCTTTTTGGTCATATAGGATAGATCACCCACTATAAAATGACCGTGTTCACTCTTTTTACACAGCTTGTAGCCATCATAAAATCTATCTTGACCTTCATCGCTCACAATTTTCAGTCTGGCAGATCGCTTATTCTAAAATTAGGTAAGAGATTGTAAATCAAAATGAAGAATGCGACTTTTCAAAGCAGAATAGACATGAAGAATCTTACTGTCTACCAGACTTCACAGCGTTTCAGCAAAACGTCGTAACACTGAAGCACTAAAAAAGAGTTATTATCAATCATAAGCTGGAAGTTTGTTCCTAGAAATCAAGATTTCCTTGAGTGGAATACAAAGGAAATAGAAAGAGTAGAGAAAAGTGATGTGAGCCGTCCATACAGACTCTCAATGTCACTAACATAAGAGAAAATCCCCCACAGATTATCATCTTTGCTTGATATTCATTATCACTTAATTCAGCTAAGTTGTTGAAGTGTCTGTATTTTGAAATGGAAGAAAAAGAGTATGCTCACGAGATTAAGTAAGTAATTATTTGCTGGTTAGTTAAGATTTAATTCTGTATAGAACTAGAGATTTTATATATTAAACACTTACATAAATTGCAACCAATTTAATTTTAAACTTTTGGGTTTACCGAGCCTGTGCTTTGTATCTCTAAGGAAATCAAATGCAGGGAGTACATTTGTGCATATGTCCTTGCTGATCAGAAAAGAAATATTGGAGAGCACTGTAGGATGCTTGTTTGACAACTCTCTGAGGAAGCAGCTGAAACTTTAGATATCATTTTACCTCCTACACATGAATACTTTGAAGCAGGCCAGGCTCCACTTAGTGTAAGCAGTAATGAAAGTGCTGCTTCACTCCATAAAAATTATAATCAACATAATCTATTGACATGGTACAATTTTGGCTGTTGAACTGGGTTAGCGTAAAAATTCCTTCCTCTATGAAGAAAATGGAAGCAAGTTTGTCATGTAGTAAACTTCATCCAATCCAATAGAGAGAAGTTATCCTGAAGTCAAAACCTTAAGCTATGCCAAGCCCCAGCTCCCCAGCGGCAGTGATGTGGGGCACCACGGCGCAACCCATTTGCTTAATGCCAATTTGCACTTAGAACAGGCTTGCTCAGCTTTGCTTGCATTTGGTTCTGTTTATTAGTGTGTTTCTGAACCCCAAAGAGCCAGTGATGATCGTTCTGCGGTCACACAAAAGACGGCACTTGGCACAGCAAAACCAACAGCACGTGAAACAGCAGAGAAGAATCTATAATAAAATAGAGCCACTCTTTTAACACAGGCTTGGGTGCCAGTAAGGGGCTGCTGCCCACAACAGCGATGCAGCTCCAGTTCTCCCTTTTACACCCAGGTAATGCCCTACGAAGGTCTCAACTGGTCTCATAGAACGGTAAACCTCAGCTGGCAGATAGACGCTACCATTTATACTGCTGTAAGAGATGTGGACACAGTCCCAGTAGAAGAGACGACGGTTTCTGGCCTGCAGACCTTATAACTTGAAGGACAAAAGAGGGAGAACAAAGGGCAGGCCTAAGTGTTACAACGTGGGACGAGCACCGCCAGGGCAATGGTAAGCACATGCTCAGTTACAACCTTTCATTAAGCACAGACAGCATCGTTTCTCAGATGTCTCCCTATTTCACAGGACGACGTAGCTAGAATGAAAAGCAGTTGGCTCAGGATGCTGGTCAGATGCACTGGGGGAAATGAGAAGCTCATCTAACTTCTCCTGTTACTAGACCACCACTGGGCCCACCCCTTTGCCGGGATGATGCTCGTCTTCTGAAGTCTGTGGGACTCATCACTGACTCCACATGTTCAAACAGCATGGAAAAATGACTTTTTTTTTTTTTTTCCCTTCCCTCCAGATCTGCAGAAAAATGTACATATTTCCTTTCAGTTTCATCACTATGGTCTGTGGTTTTGTCATCGCAGCTCAGAGTGTGATAATGTTCAGCCTAAAATAAGACTTTTTACTATTGTCAGCACCAGGAACCCAGCAATGCAATTCACTCCCCCTTCAGGTGACATTAAACAAAAACTCCTCACTTGTTGAATCCAGAAGCCAAGGTGGCTGCCGCTCCATGCCAGCAGGTTCAACTGGTAGGGGTGTATTCCCAGTAGGCAGGCACACACATATATATGACAAATATATACATTTACACACGGCCAGCCACACAGATCAACACAGACAGAAACACTCAGCACTCGTGCAAACAGCACCAAAGGCCGTATCTTGTTCCTCTCGTTAGCTGATCAGGATGGAAGTCCATTACAGGAAAACATATATGTATGTATACAATACGGATCTCTCCAGTAGCTGGACTGGACGTACAATTCCTTGAGGTCCACAGCCCAGTCCAGCTGCTGAAAGAGGTCACCCTTGCACACACCAACAAATGCACAGAGAAAACCACTATAGATTCCTCCAGTAAATGGTGTTAGACATTCAGTCTACTCAGTAATCAGTCCTTGGACCCTCTCATCACCAGTTGTCTCACTCACAGAGGCACACACGCGTACACTCACTTGACCCTCAAGCCCTGTGGTCTCCCTCATAAATGGCTTGACCCTTGCAGTTGCCAACTCACAGACCCTCTGGCCTCTCAAGCCTACTCTCCAGCTACTCTGGCTTCATATTGGCTAGAGATCACACACGGACCTGCAACCCCTCGTTCACACCAGTTTGTGGATTCCACAGATGTACAGCCCCTGTGACTCATGGACTGACTACACACACTTGCACACAGAATAGCGTCTCCAAAAAAAGTGGATTTTAATAAGAAGACAGGACAGACTGTGCTGATCGGGCAGAGGGTATGGCTAGACAAGTACCGACGGTCAACTGTTTACATGTGACCAGGCCCTTTTCTCTCTTTTTGCCTCTATTTTCCACACCTCTTCCTCCTCAAACTACCTAGAGCTCTCCCTTTCTCCACCTTTGTTTCCTCTTCTAAATATCCCATAGTAAATATTGTATGATCCCACGACGCTCTTCCCCTACAACCCCATCATGAGTCCTTTACCCCCAGGCAATGACCCCCTCAGTCTGTGAGGTTACCCAGAGAGATGTTCCCATTGACTCACCCTGATGGGTCATGTTGGACCATAGACGTGACATTCCCCTGTGACAGCTCTGGGAGGACCCAGACTGGAGGCTCCTTCCTCTGCCTGTTATAGGGGTGCCCCTGCCTGCCATTGTACCTCTCTGTGTGCAGATGAGCCTTTTATCACATAACCTAGCAGGTATAAATGTTTACCAGCAATATCCACTAAATGGCTGTAAATCTCCCTCCAAAATTGTAACAGGCAAATGTCTTCATATTTAAGACAAAATGTAAACTGCAGAGGGAAAGAGAAATGTTGTAGGCAGAAAGTCTGCTTTCCTTATATTTGACTACAGCTCCAGGAACTACATAATCCCTTCTCTAGCTCCCCAAAGTGGCTTCAGCCTCCTTGCCTGCACAGGCAAAGCTAATGAGCACATTTAAAGCTTGAGCCTTACCTAGTCCCAGTGTTTGGAAATGTGGAATATGTAAAAGTCCCCCCAAAAAAACCAAGTTCCTGTGCTCAGTAGGCTCAGCCTCCTAATCCCACCGCATTCAAAAGAAAGTTGTTTTGTGTACATAAATTTGGCTTTCAGAGTTTTTCACCAACAATCTGGACAAATTTAAATCAGTAGAGCATTCAGTCAAAGTTACAGATTTCAGTGCACAGAAAGCCTAACGTACAGGATCTCCTAACACACAACAGACGTTCTTTAAACTGCAAACAAAGGCATGGAGTTGTTTTGTAAGAAGAAAAATCACTGCAATAGGTCAATTTTCCGGACAATGGGAGTCTCTATAGAATATGCAGCCACAGCTGCCTTGTCTGCCTGTATGTGATGTTTGAGATATCACTAGACACTGTACAAAACCAGAAGGAATGACTGAGAGAGCAGGTTGCTGGGCTGTAGCTGAGCAGCAGAGAGACTAAGTGTAGCCAGGACACTTAAATCTAGGGAAATAATTTCCAAACTCACAAGGTACCACAGTGTTCTAGGAAGCTAAGGCAACTAGAAATGCAAGCAGAACATATAATTTTCTTGCATGCCAACAGCAAATAGAAGCGATAACTGAGAAAACGGCAGCTTTTACTATCACTGACTTCCAAGTAAGCCAGATCCCTATTTCATGAAGGACCCATGCCTTTATTTCTCAGCAAGATGCTTGTGCAAACGTGCTCTCTTTCCTTCCCTCCTCCCCCATCCCAGCTTCCCCATGTTCCACCAGCCAAAAAATATCCAGCAAAAGCATAAGGGCAAAAGAGAGTAGGGTGAGGGGGGGGAAGGAGTTACAATGAAAAAAACCCCTCCGGACTACATTCTGTAATCAAATAGCCTCCAGGTTCTGCTCCAGGCTAGCCCATTTTTTTCTCCGGCTGTCGGCTATTCCACCCTGCAGAAAAGAGCTGTTATTGTGCTCCACACAGGTGCATAGAAAGGCTCCTAAAGAGAACTCCCAATGAACACAAGGCATAAACAAACTCAAGTGTGGTCTTCTCTTCAAGAAAATAATTCAGCCAATGTGAAACTCCCTCCTTGTAATAAATTAGCTCCTAAGAGTATTCAAAAGCTAACCTTCGACCTCCTCCCGTATTATTCTCATGACCACCAGTGGGAGAGGAGGTCAAGTTGGTCAGTTCTTCTCACCAGTCACTGATGCCTCTTTAGCAAGGGAGGGCTGGGGGAGGAGAGAAAAGAGAAAGAAGAAGAGAGGGAGGGGGGAGAAAAATCAAATTTGCTTCTCCATTGAAACATAGGCTTAGTAAGTAAACCAAGGAGGCCCAAGCCTCCCCCGGCAGGCGTCCAATTTTACAACACATTTGTAAGTGTGCTGCTGTCTAAATATACTCAACACAGAGAAATTCCACACCATGGCTACAGCAAGCGGGCCAGCACTCCTCAGCCAGCTGCTGCAGGATTTTTCGGCGTTTGGTCTGCAAACTGAAACCATGGAAAGCTAACGGAAAGGCCGCAACTGGCAGCTTGTTTTGGCCGCCTCGCATACATAAGGCTCGTCTCCTGATTGAAAGCATATGAAGAAGGTTAGGGTGCTAAAAATAGAGTAATTTGTTAAGTGGCACATTCCACCTACCCGTGGCTGGCACATGCTAAGTTCATTCATACTCACAAGGCATTCCTTGCCAATCTGTTCTGACGTTTTTCACTTAGTGGGTAGTAATTTTTAGAATAACAATAACATGATAATATATAGTATCAGATAATCTTTGTTAATAAAACCGCACGTTGACTTCATTCCCGTGTCACATGCAGTTTCATAGGGAACCTCTCTTTTGATAGTATGGATAGTTACAATACTCCTGGTAAATGGAATTCTCTGGAAAGTATTCCAGCTATCTGTAGCTGGCCAGCACTTGATTTATTCTGCCAGCACATGCATCAGGCTGGACTGTGAAAAGAACCCACTTTTATTTTTATTTTGAGTACAAAAGCTGTTCTGTGGTTTCAGTACCTCCCATTGCCTGGATACTCCCCTGTCACCTCTGCACTTTGCATTGCTGAGGGGAAAGATTGGGACTTTCAGTAAAGTCAATGTCCCGGTTTGAAGTAAAACTGAACCAATTTTCTGTTCTGTAACTTTACATCCTAGCTAGGCCTCCTCTAACTCTCGGAAATTAACGGCATATTGTGGAGAAACCTGCTCGTTCCCAGAACGATCAGCCCAATGTTTGTGCTCCATGCCAAGGGATGGTGAGCAGGGAGGCCCTTGCTTATCCTTATTGCTATAACAACCAAGGGCAGCCAATTTCGTTATTTGCCCCCTTAGAGGGTCGGAAACGGAAAAAACGTAGAGGGGTCACATCGGTGGGGAGGAGGGGACAGGAGAGGTGACCCAAACCTGACCAACTGGGGTATTCCATCCCATCTGCCCCATGCTCAGTATAAAAGCTGAGGGATCAAAGGGTCAGCCCCCTTCCTGCGATGGCCGACGTCCAGAGAGGACTCTGTCTGTTCATCTGCCTTTGATCCCGATCCATGTGTTCCTGACTCCAGAGCTGGAACCCAGTTCCCATCCGTCGCTGAGTCCAGTCTGGGACTTCCCCAGTGCCTGCTGGTGACGTGACTGTCATCCTGGGAGCTTGATAGGGTTTTGTATATATTGTATCTATTTCATTATTTTCTTCTTTATTTTTATTTTAATATTAATTCTTCATTAAAGTAGTTTAGTTCATTCTAAACTTCTGAATCTCCTTATCTCTTTCTCTTCCTCTCTCCTCTTTTTGGGGGAGGGGGGGGGAAGGGCCATCTGTCGGTCCGGTTTTGGTAAATTCGGCCGAAACCATGACAGTCATACATTGAGTATTTGCCTTGTTAAACAATATTCACCTGAAAGTCCATTTCATTGCCTCTCAGCGAAGATGAGCATTTTTATCTCTGCATTCAACAGTATATAATACATCTACTTGGCAAATCACCACTGCTGCATCCTAGCTCCTCTTTGTAAATCCATGACAAAGTCTTCTGAGAAGCTGCTTTGCAATCATCTTATAAAATGATAAAGAAGAAAACACCTGTCCATAAAACAGATCTAAATTATATACTTCCATTATATTTAAAAGGATAGTATGGTTAACTGGAGATGAAAGCTGAACACATTAAAGGTAAAAGAATAAAAAAGGCAAGAAATCTTCATGCAGACACAATGAATACAAATATGGGTTTTTTTCCAATATCATTAAAGTAATATAAATTATAAGGAAAATTATATTCTGGGGACAGAAAAAAAAAAAAAAGCCAGCATGGCATCTTTTAATTCAGTTTTTAAGTTGCATGAGTCTTGCAATGAGTTCACATTAAATTTAAACAATTCTTTCTACTCTTGTTTTTTACTCTACAGTTCTACCCAGTTTTGTAGAATATCACTGTACAAGGCTAACATAATCTTTCATCTGTGAGAGTTATATAAATTTTGTAATTTAACAACTGAAGTGTAGAATGCATAGTCTTTTTAGGAAATTTATCTTTCTATGAAATTTAAGTTATTTTTATCTTATCTCTTAATAAATCAAACAATCTGGTATGAAAGATCACATTCATTCTAACAATAAATAGTACAGCTATTAGCTTTCAAATACTGATTTGCATTTCTTTCTCTTTGGAAATAATGCAAGAATATAAATAGTGTTGACTCAGACACGTGACTCGCCCCAAACCAAACTCTGCTGTCTTGGAGAAGTCATCAAAGAAAAACTGTCAACGTCACACAACCAGCTACCATAAATGACCCATATGGATTGTGATGGTAATCAATTAATGTAAAAAATAAAACACAATGTAGAGTCATTAAGAGCCAGCTTAATTTTCAGAATCTGAATATTTCAGAATAGACATGCAGCTGTGATAATTGAAATAAGAAACCATTCCAGTGCGAGGCTACTGCTGATCTCATAGTTGCTTAATGTAAAACAAGCAGTGTGATCATATATCAGCTCTCAATGGATTATTCACAATAAAACACCATTATAAGGGGCCATGCTTGTATCACGCTGTCAAACAACACAGGTTCTAAAATTTCATTAAGTTTGACATACCTAGGTTATGTCAAATATATCCTTTAATGTTACTGTAACCCAATGAGTGCCCAAACAGGACTACTCCCTCAGCCCGTGCTGTGGCCTTACAGTGTAAGCCCAAGAGCCAGGATGGAATTGAGGTATTAGACTTGCAGCTATGTCTTTTCTCTCTCACTCCAGCTGAGACCCGCTCATAAAATATTGCTCGATGCATAAGAAAAAGCAATAGTAAATATATACGTAAAAATACGTACATTTTCACCCACTAAATCACAAGAAAACTGTTACCCGTTCTCACACATGCAAAGAAGATGTTGTCATTCATAAAAAGCCCATGCGTCAGCAGAGGAGTCAAATAATGAGAAAACGGAGATTAAGAGCTCTGATAAATACACAGAAACTCAGGGTCGGAAACGCCAAAGGGCTCTGATATTTATAAGATTTTTTGGCAATACGAGTGGAATAAACTTGCCTACATTGACACAATGAACTTTCTGGATGGCGACGGGCCTGAAGCCAGAGAGTTGCCAGGCAGCCTCTCCTGTAGCCCAGCATTTCGGTTTTGGGTTCAGGACCTTTGTTCTGTGCAGCTCCGGCACGAGCACACGCTGCTGCTTTCGGGGAGTTATTGGTTTTACTAAGTGCCTTAAAAAAATTAATTGAATCTAGCATGAAAAAGCATCAGATACATTCCTGTAATGTTTTGAAAGCATTAAAAGGCACTCCTGAATTCAGCTTCAAGTTATTCTTGGCTCACAGTATAGTATTTGAGGGAGAAAAAAAACAAAACAAAAGAAAACAAAATAACCAAAACCCAACACAATAAAAAGAGGGGTGCAGCTAACATTCAAGCAGATTAAACTTACTCATGTGAGGTAAGAGAGCCAAAAATCTCTTCTAAGCCTCACTCAAGCCTTCAAAACAAAACTGGAGCAGCACTCAGGGATTTCTTCCTACCTATTACCAATTTATTTCTCCCATATTCAGAATACAATACACTAAGATTTTGGAGGTTTCACGTGTGCCAAACATACAGGTGCAAGCCTTCAACATCCTGTACTCCCTGTGTCATGTCACAAAAAGCCAACAGGATTAAGTCCTAGAAAACTTCTCAGATTTTGTCCAGAGAAGCGAGGCACAAAAGTACAAGCACGACTTACACAAATCTGAGGGTCATTTCTAGTTTCACACTGCAAAGACAGACAAATCATTTATTTAAGAGGGCACAATTCCTTGTGAATCCTTCTATAGATTCTTCTATTCATAATTAAAATAAATAGTTTTAATGTAATTTAATTCAAGTATGAGGTAAGCTGAACCTTCACGTGTTTCAGAGACTGGTTAAAAAAATTTTGAATGGCTTTGCCCTGGAAGCATAAAACTAAAACATTCCAAAAGTTAAATACCTTTAAAGATTCAGTTTAGATTTGATGACAGATTCATAATTATTTGTGCTTTGTATTTAAATTAGGATTAAAAGCATTTTATCTTAATCTATTTATAGAAAATAAGTTCACATGAAAGACATTAAATCCATTTGGGGATAATTCATAGTAACTTCAGCAAATTGGTATTTTATAAAGTATAGCTGTATATGATTAGTGACTGTATTGAACTGAATCACTGAAAGTTTCTCTATACTGGCAAAATTACGCAGCATGTTTTAAAATCGTACAAAGATTTTAAAAACTTCTTAGATCTGCAGTGCAGAAATCATATGGTTTTAGAGAACATGACCTGCTTTTACCTTGGTAATGAGACCAATTCAGTAAAAATAAGGATGCCTACCCGAAAGTGATTCAACGCTATACTGTCTTATAAACTATAGTATAAAAATAATTTTAATTAGATTGATCCCAATCTAAATTTTGCATCATTTTCACATTAACTAATTTTGTAGTGATTTTTAAAATGAAGAAAAGAATATTACAAATTTTTAACAATGCCATGGAACGAATCCTCATCACCGACAAACTACTTGCCCAATCCAGGCCAAATTTGGGAATGCTTTTGGTTGCACTGAAGGTGTAGGGTGAGGGTTCTTTTCCAGTTTTCTAAGAAAGCAGTTCAGATTACTTAGAGGCTAAGGCTGAGCAGCAGATATTTTTCCAAACTGTGACATTTTTCAAGATTTTTATTTTGAAATCATCCAAAATTGGAATAAAATCTCCAGCAGTGTTGTGAACCATAACTGGAAAAAAAAAATCAGAATAGTTTGTTTATATGTTGATTTTTTTTAAATTTTAATTTGTTCACAGGTTTTTAAAATATTTAACTCAAAAATCATCAAATAAAAACTAGAATTTACTTCTTGAACTAAATCAAACCATTTAACAAAAAGATGTTCCATAATTCTTTTAAATATTAACAGATTTGACAATCTGTGAAGAAAAACAAAGTTAATGCAAGAGTTAAGTAGTCTATATTTCAGGGCTTATGTTTTAGAAAAGCAAAACGGAGAGTAGATTTGCTTGATTTAAAGCTGCTGTAAATCACAACCGAACCATACCGTGTTTTCATAAATACCATTACAGATTAAATTCAAGCATAAAACCAATATTCTCCCTCCATTCACTCACTTAGTAGAGATGTTCAGATGAAGGGCTGATCTTATGACTAAAACTATTTTGCCTGAGACCGGTCCAGCTTCCAGACCCGGACAGATGTACTCTTGGTCAACTAAAGGAGTTCCACACACCCACTCCTCTGTCATGTAGCACAGGGGCCCATTCCGTGCCAGCTGCTCTAATTCAGAAGCTTGAATCCTTCAGTTCTGGGTAAATTCAGACCTGTTGTCACACAGCTCCTTCATAATCTTAGGCAAGCTCCTTAATATCTTTGCATCTCAGACTTTGAGCTGTATCTCTCTCGCTTTCCAAAGAGATAGTACTTCCTTTCCCCTATCTTTTATAACTACCTAGTCCTTTCAGACAAACTGAATTCATCTCTCTCGGCCACAGCACCAGAACTAGCAGCAACGAATGCCATTTAGGGAATGTGTCAAAAAAAAAAAAAAAATATATATATAAAATCCATTTCTCAAAATTGCACATTAACTTTTTTCAGAAAAAAAAAAATGATTAATTATTTCTGAAATTTCCATCATACTTAGGCTTTGTCAGTGTGCAATAATAACAGAGTTTTGCCTGGATTTATAAGCAGTTTGTCAACAGGGAACCAGGGCAAATATTTTCTGCTTTGAAGTACCAGTGAAGCCATGCACTGTCCCTGTTTATGAATGAGTTTAGAATCCAGTGAACTAGAAAACAACTGTGCCGTAACAATTTGAACTAGAAAGAAGACAAATATGCTTTATTCTGAGTGACCATACCCTCCATATAATCTTATGCAGTGTTTAACTGCAAATATCTCTGTTACAATGAAATATAAAGGCTGTTTTATTTTCTGAACTTCATAGGATTTTTATACATGCTTTTTTCCACTGCGGAGTTGTTCTTTTTAGAAGTGTTTGTAGGCAATTGGTTTTAAAAGGGCTCCAGGGGGCTTTTCCCTACTGTGTTAAGCTGTTTTGATATTCTTTTACAAGCACAGTCTTAAAGTTGTTCTCCCAGATGCATTGTCTTACTAATCAGCTTTATGAGGTTCAAGGTCGCCATTCAACATTAATTATTCATTGTACAATTCACAGCTGGTGATGATGCTTAAAATGGCAAATAATATGCATGTTCAAAAATACACTCATAAAGCAACTTCTCCATAAAGCTTCAGATGAGAAGAATTAAGAAACGAGAAGGAAAAAAAAAAAAGAGATCAGTGTGGTACTATGGAAAGATGGATTAAGAGCACCTCCAGAAACACCTGTGGCTTTCCTGTCTTTATACAGACATTTTCAGTTATCTCAAAATTAACTACAATGGAAAAAAGGGAGGTTGTGGTCACTGGTATCAAAACAGTCCAATGTCTAAGCTAAGGCAACCATAACGAAATCACAAAGAAGAAATTGGATGTTTGAAATGCATTGTCCAAAGATTTACAAAGACAAGATAAAAAAAACATCCTTGAACGAAACCTCATAGCATGGAAAGAGGGTATAAATATCTTACATTTATAGTAGCCCTTGTATGTGTTTTAAATCTGTGCAGTGTCAATTTTAGCAAGGTTTTTTTCTTCCTCTTTAGGCAAGCCAAGGCTTGTCACACGTTGACAGTGGCAGGAATGATGTCATCAGCAAAAAATAAGCCTTTTTTTAAAGGGCTATTTAGATTTTGGCAAACTGGTGTGGGCAAGCTGCTACAACAGATTCTGCCTGCTCTCTCCTCTGCTGTACTCATTCCTTAACTTATTAAGGATTCAAGAACAGTTGAGGCTTTGAAACAGAGCGGAACCAGAGCCAAAAACTCCTATTATAAGTCTAATTATACTCAGTTCCTTCCATACACATTCTAACAAACATAGCACTTCTCTGTGTACAATATACTTGCTTAACCGAACCTTTTTTTAATGATAGTACCATATTAAAGACCTTCTGTTTTCTTTTCTGATGTCCTGTTTTACAGTTAAAGTACAAAATACTTGCTGCCTCCGCTCAATCACACTTCTGCAATTACTCCGCGGCTCCTGATAGTACTTCAGCAATTATTTTTATCTGCAGCGGGAATGTTTTTCTTTCCTCTGCATGTTAATTTCTTGGTTTGTTTAGACAAAATACGTTAAGCTGATTTCAAAAATATGGTTTACAAAGTGCAGGTCACTGCCAGATGTTATTTAATACTTTCAGGCTGACGCTTTGTGTCCAGGAAAGCGGGTCCTGTGATGATTCCCTTGTCAATAACTGCTGAGCTGACATTTAACAAATGGATCTGATTCAACACAAATATTGAAACTGATATCTTAATTTTGGCACAAACTTATTGTTTAGGTTCTTTTCAAAAGTAAGAGACAGCTTGGTTAAGTTTTTAAACACTATCAAATTCTAAATGCTTGCACTCACGCATGTGTGCATCAATAAGCATGTGCATTTACAAAACTTTATTCAGTTATTAAGTATAGCCCATTTCTCTTCGTTAATGATAGTTTATTATAGCTTGGGAAAAACTAAAGCAAGCTTTAACTACATGCCTTATACTGGCTGCATGCTATGTTTCTTTTTTTTAACAACTGAATTCTTAAAGCACAAAATTTCATTGCCAACAAAATAGGTGGTCAAATTAACCATATAAATACATTTCAGAAAGAATCCAATTTTTATTTCCAGCTCTGTTTTATGCAGGAATAAAGCATATGAAAACATAATTTCTCCGAGTGGACAGGCAGTAATTGTTTAAAAAACAATCATTAAGAATGTAAATGCTACGTCTTTTTGTATCCATTGTAAATCATAAAAATTCTGCATTTTTAACTTGTTTCATAATTTCATCAACTTGGTTTAATTTACAGGCAAAACTAACTACAGTACTTCCCCCCTTCCTCTCTGAACTATATATGCTTCCAAAACTGTATCGAGAAGACACGTAGACAGGCTGCAACTTTAAAATCTCAACTATCCAATTTTCTGGTTTTCTTTTCCTATTTAGAGTTCTGTCATTTGTTACATGGCATCTGGTAGCATCACAAACCGCTGTGTTACTCTCCTCAAGAAAACAAAGCTTGCATTTTAAGCAAAGAATATGGGCGAGTAAGGGCTGCATCAGGCCGTATTTTGGACGCAAACAGTCCTGATGACTCCAAAGGGTAGGAGAAGGGCAATGGCTTTGTTTCAGGAGAGCACATCTCTACCTCCGGGGATTCCACTGCTTTTCACTTAACAGATTTAAGAAAAATCTGTGCCTCCCTTACTCACAGAGAGTTATACATTAGCCTGTGAATAGTTCCTGACCCTTTAGCACCGGGGATCACTTTCTCTGACGTTAATTCGGAAATGAAAAAGGAAGCGTTAAGTTCTCTTCAGGGCATGCTCTAGTGCCCGGAATTGTTGGTTTGTGGTGGGGTGTTGTGTGTGGGGTTTAGTTGATGGATGCTGCTTTTTTTTTTTTTTTTTTGGGGGGGGGTGTTGTTGTTTGTTTGGTTTTGTGTTGTGGTTTTTTGTTTGTTTGTGTGTTTTTGTTTTTTTTTTTTTTTTAATGTGGTTGGACTCGATGATCTCAAAGGTCCCTTCCAACCACTAAGATTCTGTGATTCTGTGATCTGTGATTCTGTGATTCTGTAGCAATATTCATTTTGTACAAGTTGTAGCCTGCTCTTGCTAAGAATCTCTGCTCACCCAGCCATTCCGCAAAAGGGTTTCGTTAAGCGCAAAAAAAAAAAAAAAAAAAAAGCTTAAAAACTTTTCTGCAGGTTTTGAACATTTGCAACACGTACTGGACTATGCCATGATCAATGTGCAACTTAACCTTTCTAGTTCAGTTCTTCAGTTTTCCCTTTGCTTTCTGTTGATATAAAAGGCATTAAGTGTCTGACTTCAAAGAACAGCCAGCATGGATATTTGTTGTTCAGCATGGTGGTCTTTGCTCAAATGGCTGCTTCTTTTGTGTTTCTTTTTTTTTTTTTTTTCTTTAGTTGACTTACTATACAAACATTATGATCTTAGCCTCCCTGTCTCACTGTTCATCCTTACAAAAAATTATACAACCGGTATAAATTATTCTGGTAGCCAAATGTAACGTAGTGCCAGAACATTTTCCATTTCTTTGAAAATGTAAAATCATAATATTTCCAAAATTATTTGTACTCCTGTCAAACATTACTCTGAAAATTTACAAATAATTAAGACATTATAATTGTACTGGTAATTATACTCTCAAACTTAGAAGGAAATAGAAAACATATAAGAAGGTTAATTTCCTTTCCAAATTTTACACCAGAGACTCTCTCTCTAGAAATGAAAAGAAACTTGGCTATTCTCTGACCAAATTCAATTAGTTTTTTTTTTTACCACAGCGATTTTTTTCTATATTTATTATCCTCATATTAATTCCACCTAGGACAATATTGCTCCCTTGAGAACAGCAAGGAAAAAAAAAAAAAGGCAGAAGCAACCTGATGGCAAACGCTGAGGTACAAAGCAGTGGCAACCACTGCTACCGCCAACAGAGCGCTGTGGGTGTAAGCTGTCGCTCATTCACACACTGGACCAGCTGGTGTAGATTAATGCAGCACTCCCAAACTTAATAGAGATGTATTAATTTACAGCAGTTGAGAATCTGGGACAGATTTTTGGACCACTGAATACACAACAGCAAGCAACTCCTAATTATAGATGAATCACTCCGGCCTGTGTTCAGGCTGAGCGTATCTCATGTATTATAAATAAGATTTCTCACGGCTCCCCTCCATAGAATCAATATAATACACAGCCACCTGCATCAAGCTACCTGGGTCACAGTTTAAACGTGGCATTGTGGTGTTGCACTGCACCCTGGGTGCGCGTATTTATCGGAGCTTCATCACAAAGATCACTTCGTAAGAGACAATCTACAGGCTGTTACAAAGACTTCCCTCCTGTTGCCTGACTGTAGATCCAGGTCACGCTACTGATGCTATAGCTGCCTGTTCTTCCACCATACGAACACGGCACTTTGTGTTGGAAAGCTGGCAGCATTGTGCGTTCATTAACACTGATGATTTGAGTGGATAATGCTACTTATCCTGAATTCTAATGATGAATTAGAATAAGAAACTTCTTCACGGTGAGGGTGCCGGAGCCCTGGAACAGGCTGCCCAGGGAGGGTGTGGAGTCCCCTTCTCTGGAGATGTTCCAGACCCGCCTGGATGCAGTCCTGAGTAACATGCTCTGACATGCTCTGGGCAATCCTGCTTCAGCAGGGGAGTTGGACTAGATGATCTTTATGGTCCCTTCCAACTCTAAAAATTCAGTGAAATTCAGTGAAATTTCTGGAGAAGTTTATCCTGAGGGATATGGATTTTTTCATAGTTCCAACTGAAAAAAGCACTACAGCATCACCAAGTACCAGAGACCTTCTTGCACTTTTGGAAAAGGAGAATGCAGGACTTTCAAAAACTCATAGGTGGAGCAAACCTTTTTCCTGTTAACCCTGCTTGTCAGCACACTTCCTACTGCTAAGAACGTTAGGTTCCAGAATGCTTTACTGTTTGGAAATTGCTGAAGTGCAAAAAAGCTACTCAGTTTGGTACCACCTTCTCTTCCTTATCCTACGCCGGTCCCCAGTACGGCCCCTTCCCAGATGTGCCAGGTTCTTGTTGGCCTTGCAGCTGCAACCCCTCCTCCCTGCTGCTGGCACGGGGAGGCTAGGTAAGCAACAGGAAAAACAGGTAAGGCTACCGAGCAGCTGAACTGTGGGCAACAGGGCCAGATTTTTGGCAGAGGGCCCACGCCATGATGCTTTAACGCCACAGCAGTCTTCCCTGTAAAGAATTGGGAGTACTGGTTGGTGCTTCTAACATCTGTAGGAATATTGGCAGATTTCATCAAAGAAAAAAAAAAAAGGGGGGGGAAAAAGTAAATGCTGTGGACAGCAAAGGCAAGCATTCTACTTCGCTGCAGGATCTTCAGGGAATCTGGTCCATTGTTTTTCTAAATGAATTTTGAATTTCCTACAGGGTTAGTTAAGGAGTCTGAAGGGCCATGTGAAAAGAAAATACTTGCTCTTCATGAGCTGGTATGACCCTATCTGGTAAGAATGTTATTTGGACAATAAAGGACAAACAGGGACCAAGATAAGATGTAGATGATTTGGGACAGATGTTTTAGCAGGGCTTGTTGGGATAGGACACGGGGTAACGGTTTTAAACTAAAAGAGGGTGAATTCAGACTAGATATAAGGAAGAAATTTTTTATGCTGAGGGTGGTGAAACTCTGGAACGGGTTGCCCAGAGAGGTGGTAGATATCCCATCCCTGGAAACATTCAAGGTCAGGTTGAATGGGGCTGTGAGCAACCTGATGTGGTTGAAGATGTCCCTGCTTATTGCCAGCAGTTTTAGATCGATTTACAAGAAAAAGTAAAAGATACAGGTCTACTTTTGAAAAATAGAAAGGAAGGAAACTCCCTTACAATTTTTTTCCGCTGCTGAATGGCTGTCTCCTCAGAGCAGGGAGAAAAATAGAAAGAATGAACACAAGCCAAACTGTGCATGGTGAGTGAATATGGCCCTGTATCACAACCTCTGTGAGCTGGGAAGGCCAGAAGGATGGCATTCCCTTTCCAGTCCTTCCACTGGGTAAATTATACAGGACACGTCCTCTCTCTATTCACCAGATTCCATCTGCAAAATGGAAATAACATCAGCAGTCTCTTCTGTATAGGTTTTTGAGATCTACTGGTGAAAAAAAAAAACCACACCACCACCAAAAAAAAAAAAAAAAAAAAAAACAAACCATAAAAGATTATTTAACTAATGAGTTTCACAAGAACAGTGCTTGTAAACTTTGTGTCAGTGTCCTAAACACTCCTTGTAGGTGATTACAATACTATTATTCTACCTGAGCAAGGTGAACTAAAACAGTAACTAGGTTTTTTTGCACAACTTTTCTGGGTTTGTTTTTTTTACCAATAGATCCCAAAACACTTTACAGAAAAGACAGTTGATGTTATTTCCATTACAGACTCTTTTCATGCTGCCCTCACCTTTGAGTAAACAGAAAGCTCAGGCTACGCAACAAATCAGTGTCAAAGTCAGGAACCGAACCCAGGAACTGAGCAGCCTTTTTGGTGCTCTAACTAGAAAAGGAAATATTTCTCAAATTGAAAATTAGCTTTTACTCTCCTTTAGGAACCAAGCCAGTAAAAGAGGCTTGTGTTTGGCCATGGGAACTTTTTACTGATCCAAGTCAGTTTTATGGCAGTATTTGCTAGCTGCAACAGGTCTATAAAAAGATAATACTCAACACCGTGGCCTATATTGCTTTTACTGTTTGTTTTTTAAATGCAATATCTGTATCCACAATAGCATAACAGAAAGTAGAAAAACAAATTGAAATTTAGATGAGTGAAGAGAGTTATTACCTACTACCTACATAGAGTAAGGCACATTAAAAATAATCCCAAGGTGAAAACACAAGTTAAGTTTCCACAAAGACAGTTGCTACAGATGAAATGCAATGGTCTCTATAGAGCGTTTGAGTGATCTATTGCATAAATCAATATATAGGTTTTATAAGCGTGTGGGGCTGAACCTATCAGGTACAGAAGGTGTACTGTATCGTTCACTCCAAAGGCAGACATTCTGCACTATATAGTGTTTAGAAACAAGAAAGTAAAACTGGGGTCTTGTTTTTCTTCCATGCTTCCCTCTGACTGTCACTTCACGACAGTGATCAAGAAAAATACAGAAAATGTAAACTCTGGGATAAAAATCTTCCCTTCCTCCACCCATTTCTTTTCTGCTAGAGGCTCTTTATCAGTTTGTATAGAATTGTCTCACAAAATGAGTTGGTTTATTGAGTAATATTATAACAGTTCTAATTACTGAAGTGAAAAGTCACCAAAACAAACATATTTAGTCTGCTAATTTTACTCGCCGTTTCTGAAGTGACATAATGCAGCTTCTTTTTAAAGCTTTCTTGAAAAAACAGCAATTTCCTGTGTTTATTTTGTCTTCTCTTCTTATTTCAGAAGTCTTTCTGATTTGTGCCAGCAGATGTGATCTGCATTACAGAAAGTTTTTTACCAACAAGGGGTTTTAGTTGGTACGAACGCTGGAGAAATGCAACCTTTTCGGTATTACCGCCTCCATAGATTTTTAAACAACTATTATCGTGAGCCTCTCAAAAGATTGTCACTTATGGTTTTAAAAAAGAATAATCTCAATGCTTAGTTACTAGTACCATTATATAACAACTTGTGATCTACTATATGCCTTAAAGTTCTGCCTTGAACTTGATCCATTTTATTCAGCTGGGCAGAATGGAAACTCATATGGTATTTGTTATCTTGCAAGAACTATGACAATCTGTAGTAGGATTTTTTAATGTTTTTAAATTATAACAGCAGTGCAAGTAGAACTTTAGCGTGCTCATCTTACTGAAAAAAGGATTTCCTGGAAAGCATGGAAGTTAAGCGGACTAGATTGCAAGATTTCAGTGTGCTTTTTTACTGTTTTAAGTCAAAATATGCATATTTATAAATGGAACAGCTATTTTTTAAAAAACAAGCTCATGGCCAGGGGGTACAGCCATCTACTGGCAAAAAGACATTTCAGGAACAAATTTTAAATAAACTGTAACATTCAACTTATAAGAAATGGGGAGAGAAAGCAATAAATTCTGAAAAATAATTTTATTTGCAGAGAGGAGAAGAATAGCAGGGAGGAGGAAAATTTCTAGAATTCAATTCACAAAACCAAAACTGAAAGTGCCAGAATTTCATGTAGAGAAAGACACTGTCATGCTGTCAGAAATGAGTAAGTATCAATGTAAGACAAAAAGATAGCTCATACAGGCCAAAAATTTAGTCACAAATGGATCATAGAAAATCTCAAAATCTTCTGACATAGCCTTCTTGTAGAGTACACATTGCACTGTACCATACTTTTCTCAATCCTCAGCAAATGCTAGAATAGGATTTTTTACAAGTCTTCAATAGAATTTTTATTTATTTTTCTTTACCTAACGAAGTTAATATGAAGATTATTGCATAGGCTGACTGTACACAGAATGGCATCTGAGTATCAGGGAACACTTTTCACAGTCTGTTTTTAATAGAGTACTTAAATATGTTACTACGTGCTTACTAAAAATGTTACATAAATGAAAAGAAATTATCTGAATAATCAATTCATATGACCCATTGGTGATACACAGGACTCATTTTTAAAAGCTTTTATAGACCAGACTACCAAGTTCATGCTTGAGAAAGGAAAAAAAAAAATCCAAGGGATCTTTAACAGATACTTTCAGGGAGGGAGAGAGGAAGAAATGGCCTCAGTATAAAACCATCCTCCCATAGGAATTCTCCCAAGAAGAAAATATCCTCCAGCCGCAGCAGCAAGCATGAACTCAAGTCTCTGTCAAGTATCAGTTGTTAACACTCTACAGCTCCAACTAGCCAAAAAATGACCCGTCAAATCACATTTAAGACATGAAGCCATGAATGAGGAAAAGACAAAACAGTTTTTAAAGAATCAAGACTCACATATAAGAATAATTTATACATTTGAAATTATAATGACAGTCAATTTACTGCATTAACTGAGCTCTTCTTTCTAACTTTCATCAATCTGTTTCTAAAACATTTATTCCATTTTTCCTACTCTACAGTATGTAAAACCTACAGATATTGAGAGAGGATAAAAGATCAGTAGTTTACTCATACTTAGTACACCCAGTTTTATGACATAAGGAAGATTATTCTTGCAGCCTGGAGAAGACAGACACACCGTCCTGGCCGTGTCTCTTTTCCCTACCTACACACTCACTGAGCAGAGACTTCACAGTGAAAATTCTCAAGTTAATGAACTAGTATATTATTTTTTTTCCCCAAATTCACATGAGTTTCAAAGAGAAAACCCTCAGAACCAAATAATTTGAAGAGGTAAAATGAATGCATAAAATAAACTTCCCTATGCTTATTTGCCGCCACCAACAAACCAGAAATAGAGATTCTACACACAACCCTCCTGTAAGTATTCTGATTCTCGCAAGAAACTCCACATTTTGTTCCCTTTTTTGTTTATAAAGTTACAGTTAACTTGAGTGTCACCAACTCGAGAGAAAACAAGCTGTTCGTTTATTACAAGGATCAAGCAACATAAATCTGCAGATGCTGCACTTACCACCCACAGAGTCCTGAAACACGCGTACAGGTAAGCTCCCAATAAACCAGTACCTAATGTTTAGGAAGCGCAACAGCACTGACAGTTTTACAGTACATAACAAGGCCCACCATCGCTACGTAAAGTCTGCCAGGAAAACACGTTCGAATTCTAACAATATAGTCTTTAGGGAGGGAGATTCTCCTTCGATGTGAGCATTCCTTTTTCTAAAGCCTTCAAATGTTTGTAGTTTCTACCATCACTAAATACAGAGCATGATTTACTTCGCTTATTTTTTGGCTCCCTGATTTTTGAATAGACCGGTAGCCAGTTACTGGCTATTTTTGCTAAGAAGTTCACTCTAATCTTTCCGGAGAAAATGCAAGGAAGTCATGCCTAGAATTATTTGTTATCATTATGGGTCTAGAGAGCCAAATTGCCTTCTCCGCACACAAGCTCAGTACCTCTCTGCATTGCCTGCAGAAATCTCTCCTGTTCCCCCAGCTCATAGTGTTGAAGCCTCATCCCTCACAGCAGTGCTCAAAATGGCTTTCCTGTGAGACTCCTGCCCACGGAGGGCTTGGCTTTATCACGCATCAGCACCAATTCCATATTGCTACTTTCGAGTGTAAGAAAAAGAGGGGAAAATGGGAGCAAAAGGTTTGGGGGGGGGAGGAATAGAGAGGAAAAAGGAAAAGGCATTTGTCTCACAGCCACACAAAACTGCAAAATGGATAACTTCTGCAAAACCTGACATGGGAAACTTGTCTGGGAACACTGTGCTTGGACACAAATGCAGCAGATTCAGAACTAACTTAACATAGTTTTGCCATGAAAGCTTTACAAATCTTCAGACACCAATATATTCTGCAAAACTGCAAACACCTTAAAGTGCTTGAGTTCACTCGAAATTCATCATACCCGAAACACAAGAAAAATCCTATCCACAGAAAAAAAAATAAAAATGAATAAGAAAGAAATATGCACGCACTTGAACTTCAAAACAAAGCAACACTTTGAGCTTATACACAGACACACTGAACTACAGTAAACAGAAACTGGTAGTGATGGTGGCTGAATGTCTGGTGAAACATGGGAGCTGGAAGGATTTGTACTTTAAAGAGAAGTTAACACTGTTTTCTAATAGCTTCTGGTTCAAGACATGCAATATCTCTGGTTTTAATACTAACCATCTGTACTAAACTCAAAACGTATCAGAACTGCATATCTTTAAGATACAGAAAAAAAATGAATTATGTAACTACTGGTCACCAGCCCAATGTCCTTTCAGCCTTATAAGAAACACAAGTTTCTGTTACTGGAAAGTTACCCAAACTGTAACATTTTGATTGCTGATGCAAAGAAGGAAACAATTTTCTGCAGTCATATTAGAAAATATTAAATCATTGACAGATACCTTTGAAAACCTGCCGTTCCTTAATTTATATTTGCCAAGGCTAAGAGCAAGAAATAATAAGGGTTCTGGTACGTTTCAGACCTCTACTAGCATAAACAGAGCTTGCTCCTGCCTATAGCTTATTAGTCTAAAAGTTGTTCAACTTTCAGGGCAGAGGTGGGAGACAGAGGAATCCTACCTCTGCAAAACCTATGGACTCAAACTAAAAATAAACCCATTTCTCCCTTTTCCCTGAAACCCTTTTCTGCTTTTGTTTGTTTGTTCTGGATTTTATCAGTCTCTTTTTCATGCTGGTGAATCATGTCTCTGTGACAGCTGATTCCATTTATCTATCCTGGGAGAAAACAAAAGCTAAAAATAACTCTTTTGGGGTTTCTGCTGGGTTTTGCACGAGAAGGGACTGAATATGTTCATTCCAAGCTTGTGTGTCAATGTTTTGCTTTATCTTTGCCAGGGTTGATTTAACCAGTACCATGTTAGAAAAAGAAAAAAAAAGAAAGCTTTTTGCTGTCCATAAAATTCCAAGTTGGCTAAAATTTAACAACATCTGTGGCAAATGAAAAAGAAAACTTTCTTAGCATCCAAGTTAGTACTAGAGCATTTTATTTGCCAGTGAGAGCTTTTTTCCCCAAAAAACGCTTTGCCATTTCTTGTAATCCACAACAATCTAAAACACAGGTTCTATCAGGCTGCAGTAGCTGTGTTTAAAAGGGTTTGGTTTTCCCCCTTCTTTAAAAGATTCTAGCCATGTAAAAATAGTTACTAAATTTAAATTATCATTGCAACCAATAATCAGTCTCATACAGTGCAAGAAGACATTTTGTGTGGGCTAGGCTGGAAATCTTGCAGGAACATTTAGTTCTATGGTCTTCAGTGCTTCAGTACTTCTTTCTCCAATTTGTATTAGATGTACCTGACTAGCTAACTATGAACACAGCCCCACAAGAAGCATTTCAATGGCTGTGGCTTATTCTATGAAGTGCAGTGGATGTAGCCACTTCTGGGCAGTGGGAAGTTTTTGGACTAAGTCTAGTATGTGTGGAGAGCAAAAGCTCAGGTCAGTATTGCATTTCATGAATTTCATTTGTATAATTCTGATCATAAAAATCAGATGTTAATTGTTGGGTTAGCTGCTTATGCAGCAACTGGGTTCAAGTGAGATATTCAGAAGAACTCACACTAGTTATAACCAAATCAGAAATCCCACAGCACCTGACATGTTGAGGGATGAGAGCTTCAGACTGTTTTCTCTATATGCAAGTGCCCTGAAAAGCTTGGTTCTTGAAAAACCAAGCTCAGTCCTTAGCCTGAAAAACATACTTTCAAAATGAAACATACCTTGCATGCAACAGGAAAGGTTGTAGACTCCTACCACATCTTAGAGAAAATGCGGTGGTTAAAGTAAAAAGAACAAAGAACTTTAACAATATCTTCAGATGGTTTAGGTATGCTAGTATGAGTCATCAGAGCACGACTGAGATATATAGAGAGACAAGATAAGTAATGGTACCAGGAACTTAGCTCCAGCATATCCGGCGACTGACCTTTTATCGTAATTTTGTCTGTTCCATGCTAACTGCTTGTGCCAAGCACCCTTTGCATTTGCTTAGGGTGGAGGCAGTGGTACGGGCAGCATAAACATCTTTAGGGCCTGCAAAGTCAGCTCAGGAAGATAAGGACGCTTGGACAGGTAGCTACATTGACCTTTATGATACTACCGAAGCACTGCTGGCAGTACACAGACTTCTGGTTTCAAGTTACCTCACAACACGATCCAAATCACAGTCGTTGGCTAGCTTGCTGCAACAGAGAAATGAAGCATCGGCATGACTGAAAATATTAAAAAAAACCCAAAAACCTGTAGATTTTTAAACGTATTTGGGGAATGCAGGGGAAAGACGCAGCAAGAAAAAAAACCGGCGCTACATTTAAAATTAAAGTCTAATTTTCATTTTCAAAGTTGAACAAGATTAGCGACTGTGACATACACAGTCACTTGCCAAAATAAAGCAGATAAACTCTAAGGAATCCAGCAAGAGACACAGATTGCCTAGCGCCAAAATGGTCCACAGGTAGGAGGTATGTCTTTAGGGATCATTAAAAGGTGGTATTTAAAAAAAGAAGGTGGTTTTTAAAATAATACTTCAATTATGATACTTCCGGCAGTTGTCAGATTTATTTGTTTTTCCTCTGTTTCTCGATCTTTCAAAAATTTCAGACTGAAAGTCATAGGCAATGGACTACAGCAAAAAGCTTAGACCTTAAGAAAGAATACCAGGGTGGCAGCTTCTGCACGTTCTACAAATGAAATCTCGAGAGCTCTCTGTGCTGAACACATCTAAAGGCAATGTCACAAAGTATGAAAGGATTTCTGAAAACAATATTCATCAAACAACAAAAAGTTACTTCTGTAAGTCACTTGGCAAAACTGCCCATGATATCACCACATTCCAGGCTTCTTACACTGACTGAGCTGGAAGCATTTAAGTTCATGAACTCCAGCCTCTCATAGCCACTCCTAGTACAGTTATTCTAACTGAGACCACAATGTGCTTTTCAAAACGTTCCAAACCTAACCTTGAAGTGAATCTGTGCTTCTCCTTGAGAAGGAGTAGCTTGCTCTTCCTGCCATCCCCCAGTAACGCGATTGCTCTATTCCGTATCACACGTTAAAATATACGAAGTAGCAGCTTTTTCAGATGTTTCACTGAACATGAATAAAGTGGGGATGCAGCGACTACAGCTTCACTGAGTTGTGGTTGCTGTGGTTGTTCAGCTGCAAGCCATCTTGTATTTCAAGATCAAAATGAATAGCAGAGAAAAAGGAAGAACAAAGTGTTACCTTGTAGAGACAGCAGTAGTAAAATATTGACAAAATATGTAATTTTATCACCATATCCAAGTCAATTGCATTTACAGGGCAAGTGCATTTTAAGTGTATTTGTTTAACAACACAAAAAAAACCCAAAAAACCAACAAAAAAACCCAACCAAACAAAAAAAAAGAAACAAACAAAAAAACAAAACAAAACAAAAAAACCAAACAGATATGAAGTTTCCCATTCAATTTTTTCAGACATACCTGCTTTGGGTGTAGAAAGAATTTGCTGCTGCATCACTGAAATTAACTAGGCAAAATATCATCTTAGCGACTTTTCCTTTATGAATCATTGACAAGAATGATTTAAGTTGGAGAAGGGGAGATTTAGATTGGATATTAGGAAAAAGTTCTTTACCATGAGAGTGGTGGAGCACCGGAACAGGTTGCCCAGGGAGGTGGTTGAGGCCCCTTCCGTTGAGATATTCAAGGTGAAGCTCGACGAGGCCCTGGGCAACCTGGTCTAGTTGGGGGTGTCCCTGCTGACTGCGGGGAGGTCGGACTAGATGACCTTTGGAGGTCCCTTCCAGCCTGGACCAATCTATGAATCTATGATCTGCAAACTTATTCTGCAAAATTTGTAAACTGCTGCTGAAACCACGAATCACTCATTTTTACTTCCAAAAGTCTAGTTAACTTATTAAGGCTGATACTCGAAAGTTTTCTTTCAGAATGCTCATACCTGATCTACAAGATCTTTGAACTTAATGTGACACCATTTTCCCGACATTTTTCAGCATGCACTCATATTTTCGCTGGAGAACTTTTATAGAAGTTCTGTGGAGAAGATATAGGTACCCATCCGCAGGGTCAGATATGGAATAAACAGAGCAAGTTCTACCACAGTCATAATATAGGAAACACTTTTAATAATATAGGTCTCCACTTTTAGCATTATATTCGGTTTTCAAAATAACAAACTTGTCTACGCACATATGTGCAAGCAGATTATAATTAGAAGCAAAAATAAAGCCTGACACTACTCGGTGACACGCGTCTGTGCCGACAAATATCCACAGATATGGGAAGTGTATGATACAAACAGTAAACATGCATGTTTTTCTTCTGTTGCCAGAGGAAACAGAGGATTTTCTTCTGTTGCATCGGTCATGGCCAACGAAACATGGTGTAATTAAAAAATCCAAATGTTGTTTTTTAATCCCTGGAGAAAGCCATGGGTGGGACTGGAGAATTTACTATTGCTGAGGTATAGTATAGGGAGGTACAGAAGGAAAAGAAGTTTTTAATTCAACCTGATCTTTAAAAATACCTGTTTACTGCAAGACTAATGGATCCTTCTTCCAGTCCTGAAATCACAAGCATCCTTAAAATGAATCACAGAATATTTTTGGTTGGATGGGACCTTTGAGATCATCAAGTCCAACCAACAAAAAAAAAAAAAAAAAAAAAAAAAAATCCCAGAACACCAAACACCAACACTAAACCCAAAACAAACACCCACAACCACACCCCACACCCACCCACAAACAGACACAAACCAACAATCTCGGGCACTAGAGCATGCCCTGAAGTGCCACGTCTACACCTTTCTTAAATACCTCCAGGGATGGCGACTCCACCACCTCCCTGAGCAGGCTGTTCCAGTGCCTGACCACTCTCTCAGTAAAGTCATTCTTCCTAATATCTAATCTAAACCTCCCCTGCCCCAACTTCAGACCATTTCCTCTGGTCCTGCCATTATTCCCTTGGGAGAAGAGTCCAACACCCACCTCTCTACACCCTCCTTTCAGGGAGTTGTAGAGGGCAATGAGGTCCCCCCTCAGCCTCCTCTTCTCCAAACTAAACAAGCCCAGTTCCCTCAGCCTCTCCTCATATGACTTGTTCTCCAGACCCCTCACCAGCTTGGTGGCTCTCCTCTGGACACGCTCCAGCAGCTCAATGTCCTTCCTGTGGTGAGGGGCCCAGAACTGAACACAGCACTCGAGGTGAGGCCTCACCAGTGCCCAGTACAGAGGCACCATCACTGCCCTGCTCCTGCTGGCCACGCTGTTCCTGACACAGGCCAGGATGCCGTTGGCCTTCTTGGCCACCTGGGCACACCGCTGGCTCATGTTAAGCCGGCTGTCCACCAACACCCCCAGGTCCTTTTCTGCTGGGCAGCTTTCCAGCCACTCTGCCCCCAACCTGTAGTGCTGCATGGGGTTGTTGTGACCGAAATGCAGGACCCAGCACTTGGCCTTATTAAACCTCATCCCATTGGCCTTGGCCCAATGATCCAACCTGTCCAGGTCCCTCTGTATAGCTTGCCGACCCTCAAGCAGATCAACACTCCCACCTAGCTTGGTGTCATCTGTAAACTTACTGAGGGTGCTATACTACAGCCTCTATCACAATGGGAAGTAGAAGGCACAAAGAAAGCATTCACGGGGCCAGGTGACAAGTCCAAGTGAGTTGTGAAGAAGTATGGAACTGCCCAGGCCTTTCAAGATCCAAAAAACCTGTGGCAGAGCAAAACTCCATCTTAAAGCTGTGTAGAAAATAAAAAGGAACTGAAGAAGAAAGTTAATACTTTCTAAGGCAGGACTGAAGTACCTTGAAATTGCCTTGGGAAACAGCTTGTCTCCCACTGCTGCTTAAAAGAAGGGGTGTGGGGAAAGAGGGGTATTTTAAATCTAATAAGCATGCAGATTACTCCTTGTCACTCGGTGCGCTGTTGAATGGGTCTTCTTCCTAATCCCCGGCCCTGCTCCTGCACACATACTATTCACGGAATTGTCAGAGTTGGAAGGGACCTCTAGAGATCATCTAGTCCAACTCCCCTGCTAAAGCCTAGGCTCCTTGTCCAGTCAATCCTGGCACATCCCTATTTGTTCACTCTCTCTTTTGAACAGCGTTTCCATTTTGTCCAAACTGTGAAACGGAACTTCCTTATTCTGGATTTTTCTCTTTAAAATACCCTAGTTGGTGAATTTATAAAATATTCTTATCATTCTTGAATGAAGATAAATCTAAGGCAGGATACTGTAGCTGAATGTGTTATTTTGTTGTTTCTTTGTCTCCCACTCCCTCAGTGGATATAAAGTTTTTTCCCTTAAAGCATGCATTGTACTTAAACATCTGCTGAAGTTGAAGTGAAAATACAACAAGATTCTTTAGGATACACGCTTCAAATGCAACTGCTTATTTTCAAGTTACTGTCCTTAAACAGAACTTTGTAAATAAGGAATAGGAAAATATATCAGCCTGAATTTCACACACTTTTGTAGGTCATCTCAGTAGCATCCATTAATCAGTGTATTGTGACCTGGTTCAGCTGCAGACAGGCATATAGAAGGCTGACCATACCATTAATGTGACTGTATGTAATGTAAAAGAAGAGGGCCAAGAGTTTTAAAAGTTGAAGTTAAGAAGAGTAGCTCCATAAACCTTGAAAAAAACACATGGAAAAAAATTTCTGTCTTCATTATATTCTCAAAATAACGAATTGTCCCAAGCTAATGAAGGCTTTCTTTTCCCCTTTTGTACTCTCAGCCTCTTCTACTGGGTCTTTTGCAGGTATTTAATCAGAGAAGTGACATGTATAATATCCAGTGCTGAGAAAATGGAAAAAGCGTGGGCAGAGAGGCAGGAGTGCAGAGGTAAGAGCCAAACAAACCTTTTTGGAGGCAGCATAGTCTTAGATCACTTTAAATTGATTGTGAAACCACAATCATGAAAGCACGAATATTTTTGTAACATATCAGCAAGAAACCCTGGAAAGGAGCTAGCAAAAGAAAATGAAGCACTTGGTGAAAAACAGAGGAGTCTACTCACAACTTTGAAACAGTCTTGACAGTAGGTTTGTGTTTTAAATATTGCTTCCACTTTTTGATGTGATTTTTTTTTTTTTTTTTATAACTACATCAAAGTTCCCAACAATTTGTTGAGCTAAGATATTCAAGCGCTTTTGGAGACTCCCCAACAAGACAGCTCTCCTACCTGGAGGAACTAGTTTTCTTGAGCCACACCTGCAACAAAACTAGACCTAGAGAAAGCATCACATATAGTAGTTTCTTTGAAGAATAAAAAGGCAACAGAAAAACTCCTGTTTCATCCTCATCATGTGCGTTGTGTAAGGAACCTGTGTGAGCTCAAAAAACCCAAGAAACAAACCCCTCCAAAATAAGTACACCTGTGGCTTTTTATTATTCTCTGTCCAGTGTCCTACCTTTCATTTATCTCTACTATAAATCACCTACAATTGCACTCCTTACTCCTTTTGTTTATTGAGACTCAACAGAATTTTCTTAAAAATCTGTTTTGTTACCAGTTACTAAAGAGTTGATTTTTAACAGGTCATTTTACTTCCCTTCTCTATTCCCATTTTAGTTCTCTTGCATCATCCTTCTTAATTCAGTTCTAAAAAGAAAGAAGCAATATTTAGAAGTATTTGGAAGCTACACTGGCCTGTGTTTTATTCTAACAGTTATCATTGTTACTTAAAAATTCCAGAGGAAGAGTAAGTTTCTGCTCCAAAGGATAGAATAGTTTGCATTATCAATCTTCCTTTGCAATGGAAAGAATTCCTCTTCACACAGATAAATGGCCATTTGTATATGATTGGTTAAAAAAGTGCTCGTTTGCATTTTCTCAGGAGTATTACCTAGTGATATTTTTTTAAATGTCGTTTTTCATCTGAAAACCTCTGAGTAGGAAACTGGGACCTCGCTGCAATCTCATTACGTTTCTGAGGTATATACTTTGTACCTTTATGGATGGGTAAAATGAAGCTGAGACTGAACTTCCCAACCATGGAATAATAAAGCTCGGTAGTATAGTAAATGAAGATCAGAAAGTATGCTACTCCTTTACAAGTGTTATAGTAACCGTACTTTTAAAAGCATTTGACGTGATCATATGATAGGGCTCGTTTAAATGAGCATAGTAAGTTTGGACATAAGTAGAGAAGAAACATTAACCACTATGACAGATTGTAAGAACTGACATTCTTCCTTTAGCATGGCTAAGGTAAGTACATAGTACTGCTGAGAATCTTACTAATTAGTTATTTTTTTTTCTTTAAGGAACTTAAAGGACTAGGCAAAGATATAGAATGCCTATAGGGCATTTCTTGGTATAGGAAAAGGAGCAAACAAACAAAACCAGACTCAAATTTTCAGGCGGGTGGCCATGTGTTCCTTTAGTTCACAAAGTTCACATCTCATTTTTGTTGGCAAATCAACAACAAACTTCTACCCTTCTACTGTTATTCACTTGAATTTTTGCCAATGCATTAAAGCATTTTTTTCCCAAAAGAAAACACATCACCAGCATCATTTACTACTCCCCCTAAAAATACTTACAGCACAACATTACATGCATACTTTTGACAATTGTGCTTTTGGAAAACATCGTTCCCTGTAGCAGTGAGACAATAAAAGCTTTTTCATGCCAGAGAGATACTGTTTTAAATACGTGCTACTGACTAAGAACAGACAGACATAAACAAGAACCTTCCTTAAGATAGGGTTCATTTCTTGTCTTTATATTAATAAAAAAAATTACTGAATATAGGTACAAGTCTGGGTAAACCCACAGTCATCTAGCCTTGTAACTCCCAGCCCCCAAAAACTTCTTAATACATCACTGTTTGAAAGTTCTCTTGACTTCAACCTACAAACAGAAAAGTAGAAAAATTATTTTTATAACACTTTCTTATGCCAGTTTTCTTCTTTTCTTATTGTCTCAAAACTAATAATTATTTTATCCAAATTTTACCTTGCTTTGCGTGTCAAATATTATGGCAGATGATTGCCACCAAGGAATATTAAAAAAGTCAGGTGATTAAAGTTAAAAAATAAAATGCTTAGGGTTCTAGAGCTATGATTAATACCAGAGCAATTTTCACTGTCCCGTGCTGTTAAAGGCAGAAATTCCCTTTCACTTTGCTCCAAAGATATTATGCAAAATGGTACGTGCAAAAGAGGAAAAACCATGGGATCTGCAGAAAATGGAAGCTGACAGAACATTACAACAAAAATGATAAGTATTAACATGGTCAAGTAGTGATCAAGCACTGTGTTTATATATCCATAACCATTTGAAGGAAATGAATACAAGGCCTGTTAGTTTATTATTCAAAAACTAACAGACGGATTTTAAGACAGAGAAGATAAAACTTGACTATCAGAATATCTAATCGATAGAAAAATATATGTTCACAGATCTCATACTCAGTATCACTGAGGATTACAAAGTTTATGTATTCCAATAATACCAAAGAAGAAAGCAGATGACCCAAAACCTGTTTCCCATTTGTGATTTGGACTTTGTGGACTGCATTTGTACAAAAGGTGTCATTCCACAGGTTGCTGCGCAGTAGACCCAATCCCTTGGGCGCAGTGAGTCCTCTTTGAAGTCATACCTTTGCAGCAGATACAGGCAAGCACATGACCCTCAGAGCCTGCCTAACAGCAACCAAATAGCTCATGGACTGCAGCTCGCAGCCGCTCAGCACAAGCTCACGTGCAAACACCCCGGTTTACAATCCATTTAATAATCTGAGTCCGGAGCCTGCATGGAGAAGTTACTCCATTGTACCCTGAGAATAAGCCAGTCTAATATCTCATGTCAAGGAGTTCCTCAGGTTTCTCCCTGACTCCATAGACTTTCATCGCTGGCTTTCGCAGAACAACTACAGATTTCACCTGCCAGAGCACAGCTGGTTGCTAGTCTAAGACAGGCCAGCTGTGTTTAAACAAAAGAACTCAAATGAGAACTAACAGTGTAAACCAAAAGACCTTGAACTTAAATTGCTTCCTTCACTTTCCTACGCCCCGATAAACTGAGGCATTTCAAAACAGGTAGATAAGGAGTCTATGGATACTACTGTGGAGGATATTTCTGAAATAAAGGTGAAGTCACCACCTGAATTGTCAGACACTTCTTTGCTATTTCTTTTGTTATCAAACAAGAATACTGGAACCAATGAACAAGCAGAAATCCAGGGAGAAGCATAACTGTTGTCAAACTGTGATACTTATATTAACCTTGCTCAGAGAGTGCTAGAAGAAAAGCCATCTCAGACAATAAGTAGTAAGGGGAATGGTAATGTCTTGAATAGCAAATTCTATAATGAGCTCATGCCTCTTCTATTTGTGAAAGAGATAAGCACTTACTGAACAAGGAATAGGCAAAGATAAGATTAAATAACCTTGGTCACAGCTCCAGTTCTTCATTACCTCATGCATTAAAGCATCACAGTTCCTCTGCTGAAATAGGAGATTTTAGAAACGCTCATTACTGGTGCGCAAATGATACAATTCAAAAAGTGCACTACTTTGTGATACTATGAGGACTTTTTTTTTCTTTCCTAAATTACTGTTATTTTATTGTGTAATCCTTATCTGAGATACAGACTGAATGGATAAGGTAAGGGCATATATTTTGGTTTTGTTATTTCCAGTTTAATTACAAGGTCTAGGATATAGGCTGTGGCAAAGTCTTTAATCCAAACATCAAAACTAAGACTTGTGTTTTGAGCACTAGGACTCAGAAAGCTTCACAATATGCCTATGAAAAGACAAAAATAATTTTAAAAAAAGTTTTACATTCATCTGTGGGATATTTGTTTCTCATGTCAAATAAACCAGCTAGTAAAATCTGCTAAACCATGTCTAGGTGTTTATCTATTGAAGGTGAAGAAAGCTGCCCTTGCGAACAAGCACTTAAATTTTATTTTACCCTAGGCCACCCACAGTGTGTTTACTCATCACACACACAGACCTGCTGTAAAGTAAACAGAGGGATAATTCTGACTTAATTTTCAGGTTTTAATACTATGCATGAGTGATAAAATTAAAATTAGACTCCAAGTAAATATGCAGGGGTTCAAGCACATAGGTTGGTTAAGAGCTTTCACAACTGGGCAAACAAACAACAAAAGAAATATAAAAAGGTGTAACATAATATCATAGAAAAGAGAGACCTCTGTAAGGCTGTCATAAACTCTGTTTCACAGAAATGCAATAGCTACCTACACGATTATGCCTCTAAACCTATGTTTAATCAACCACATACAGGGCTGACTGCTCATTGTAGCAAATGAGTAAATTTGAAGGGAATGGAGATACTCCCTGTATCCCAGCTTATCAATTAAATCTGCACAGCAGGGACCTGCTGCGACGTTGCTGAAAAGATGTGTCGGTAATGAAAGATAAAGACTTTTCTCCCAATTTTCCAGATGCAAGACATTGTTCCTTGGAAAAGCTTAAGGCCCTCTGAGGATGCATAAACTCAGATATTTGACCTGCTGGAGAGATAGAACTCAGATGTTTGAACATTTAAATTGAAGTCAGAGTTCAATCAAGATTTCTCAGCAGAGAAAGCAAAATCAAATTTTGTAGTCCATGGCTTTCCCCAGACATACACATACACACTATTCCCACCCCACAAACAAGAAGAAGAGAAACTGGAGGGATTAATGAGATGTTGAGATGGTTTCGGATGATGAAGGGAGCTGAGAGGAGCCAGTGCAAGCTCTGAAGTGGTCAGCAAGATGTGCCAGGGAGCTCTGGGTAAGACTGAGAGTCCTTTTAACCTTCATCCAGACTTCTGCTTTCTCTGCACCTATCCTCCTCTCTTTTCAGGCATGAGCTCTCCATCTCCTGTCCACCTCTCTACCACAATTGACAGAACCTGCACTCACCACCGAACCAATCCATCATCCTCAGGAACAGCCATTATTCCTGTGCCTTTCCTGTTGTTGGGGGCAGAAGGAGGAGACAGGAGAAGAGGGCACAGGCTCAGCCCATTCCTGATGCTGAGACATCAAAGTTCATATCACAAAGCAATTCTCCTTCACTGACAGCAGCAGTTCTCTACAGAAGCAGCAGGGATAACTAGCTGATGTGGTTTCAGTTGGGAAAGAGTTAACGTTTTTACTAGCAGCTGGTATAGTGCTAAGTTTTGGATTTGGGATGAGAAATACTTCTGATAGCACACTGGAGTTCTTAGGTGTTGCTAGAGAGTCAAGGCCTTTTCTGCTCCTCACCCCACCCCACCCCACCCACGAGTAGGCTGGGGGTGCACAAGAAGTTGGGAGGGGACACAGCCAGGACAGCTGACCCCAACTGGCCAAAGGGATATCCCATAACATATCACGTCATGCTCAGCATATAAAGCTGGGGGAAGAAGAAGGAAGTGGAGGATGTTTGGAGCGATGGTGTTTGTCTTCCCAAGTAACCATTACACGTGATGGAGCCCTGCTTTCCTGGAGATGGCTGGACACCTGCCTGCCGATGGGAAGCAGTGAATGGATTCCTTGTTTTGCTTTGCTTGTGTGCACGGCTTTTGCTCTGCCTATTAAACTGACTTTATCTCAACTCACGAGTTTCTTTTTTCACTTTTACCCTTCTGATTTCTTGTCCCCATCCTGCCGTGGAGTGAGTGGGCAAGCAGCTGCATGGTGCTCGGTTGCTGGCAGGGGTTAAATCACGACACTAGCTTAATAAATTGTACCTTATTTTATTTAGAGTTGACCTTAGGTTTCAAGAGGGGTCAAACAAAGGGCTTGCAGTCCAAACCCTCAAGGTACCACAGCAGTTCCTTGGCTAGCAAGTTCTCTTTGCCCAGTGCTTGTTTAACTTAAACACTAACAGGCTCATTTTCTAAATTATAATTTAAGTGGAGCTTGGCAGGTGGATAACATGAGATTAATAGAAGCCTTTCACTCAAAGTTGGACATAAAAGATTATGCATATAAAGCAAATTGAAACTTTTCCTCCATTAAAAACAAAACCCTAAGTTCTTTGCCAAGATGAGAAAGCATGTGAACTTCCACAAATAATGAAATTTTGAGATGAAGACACAAAATTTACTGCAGCCACAGCCTAGAATGAGTAAGAAAAGAACTAAATACAGGAAGAATAATGCTTTGTTTATCTGAAATGTCTGGTGAATGCTGCAAGTTCCACACATTACCATTTAGAAGCAAGTTGGTTTTTTTTTTTTTTCAACAAACAAAATAGCAAAGTAAGCACAGGAACATGTGGAAACTTCTAGCAAAGTTGTGTCCAAGAAAACAAATACCAATTACATTGTATTATTGGATTTGCATTACTACAGGGACAAGTCACAGAACCCATCAGAGGGGATCCTTCGGTAGCAGCTGCTGAAGTAAGAGAAATCAGTATAAGAACAGCTTTATTAGCTCTTTGAGCTCTGTTTTAAAATATATTTTAATACTAATGAGCACCACATATATTGTAGACAGCTGACTAAATAAAAAAAGGCCATCAAGATTATCTATTCTTGCTAGTCCTTGGGTGTAAGCAGTCTAACTAACGTAAACCAGAGGAGATAAGTATCAGTAACTTATGAAAAATGCCATTACAGCATGCTAGAAGCAAAACAGCCATGTGAAATGAGAGGAACAGAACTCAATATAGCGTGCAATGACTGTAAGCTTCAGTGCCCACATACTAAACTCTCTGTACTGTAATGGTCTGATACATTCATTTTGACCCAGAGACCAGAGATAAATTGTCTTAGCAATACAAACAAACAGCTAAGCAATTAGGGCAAAGTTTTTGGAGAACACAGTGATAACATCTAAAAGCATTGTTGGGTGATGGGGAAAAACAGCCCCGGAGATAGGGGGTTTAATCTGAAGTAAAAGAGAGAGTATAATTGCTTCTCCAAATTACAGTGCACTAGAGAAAAAAAAAAAAAAAAAAAAGCAGACAAGCAACTAGCACTGGTATTTGTCTGGCATCTATTTCAGTGTATCCAACCTGAAAAGTAACTTTCATTGTCTCATTTGGAGTTAATCAAGTTTTGCCTATAAAAGGGGACATTTTACATGCGCAGCTGTGGAAGTGTCAGAGCTAAGAAATCCACGAGGAACCACCAGGTTTTAAATAATTTTATCACTTAAATTTCCTTAAATAACTTATTAAAAGAAAGTTTCCAAACACTGAGGTTAACACAGTAGTCAAAGGACCAAAGCAACAATTTTATCTATGAGCTTTTACGTATCAGCCCTATTTAGAGCGTCAAACACAGATGTACATTAGTTGCAATGCAGAACACTGGCTGCAACAATGTCTATTACCTCCCAGGCACAGTAATAAAGGTAACCAGTATTTAACCTAAATTATGTGTTGATTAAGCAACGAGCATTTGGTTATTGCTTTAAACCATTGCACAAAATGTTATCTACATTTTAGAAAAGAGTATTATATACATTTAGAAACGAGTGAAATACCAGGTCTGGAATATGCTCCTTCAATTTGGATAGAAAATAGCCATAAGCAGATGTAAAATAATCTCTCAAATTAATAATTTTTAGTGTTGTGAACACTCTTGTTGTACACAATATGATAGTTTTATTAAATGGAGATGCCTGCTTATTGCAAAATATCTAAATTTGATTTTAGTGGAAAAAATTGCAATCTGGAGTAGATAAATGAGCACTGTACTTTTACTGCAGCTGAACGACCGGGGTCTCAAAATAGTGTTCACCTAAGGAACAAAATTGGTATTGTTTTTAATTGCATGATGAAATAAAGATGCATGCAGCAATTTTTTTACTAAAGAACTTATTTTTCCTTGTAAGATTTTTCTTTGAAATACATTTTAAAAAAAATCAATAAGAAATTTTGAAAGATATACAATTATTTATAAGAGAGGTGGTTTTGGAGCTGTCATAAATGATCCATAGTCTTAAATCCATCTAGTATAACAGAAGCAGCTTCAATAACTCAGTTTAATGCATTGAATGTAGGCATATGTTTTGCTCCATTGTGTACTGTTGTATACAAAAGTCTATAAAAGCCACCTGAATGAAATGAACAATTATTTGTATTTCAATAAGGAAAAGCACTTTACTATTAATTCCAGAATAAGATTGTATAGAGATCAGCAAATAAGGCAAGACTGCACTGTGCCTTGGTAAACATCAAATTAACACTTAAAAACACAGAAGACTTCATTCTTTTATGTTAGGGTAAGTGAACAGCCCACCTGCTTTCTGGGTAGAAATAAATTAGAAACTCCAATTATTTTTTTTTGTTCCAACTCCACTATGAAATATTTTAACCAAATTATGCTATTTCAATTTATAATTGATATATTATTTTGAAAGTTTTAAAATATAAATTAATAATAATTTTAAATTATGAAATACCAAAGAAATCACCCATAAAGAGCAATCCCTAACTACACAGCTGTTCTCCAAACCTGTAACAAAATTTTCTTTCCTGTTTTCTTCCTCTAATCCATTCACCACAACCTAACAATTAACAACACTGAGCTCCCTTAACTTTCACTTCCAGTTTCTGCATTTTTGTTTACTGCGCGATACCACCCCAGAAACAACGTCTGTAGGAGGAACACGTTAGACAGCCTTAAGAGAGTAAACTGCAGAGATGAAAAGTCATTCTTTCAACTAGGAGGCAGGATTCTGGCTTGCAAGGATGTGCTGTCAACGCAATGCTCAGAAGAATAGCTGTATATAACACTCAGATATTATTAAGGTAAAATTTATACCCCCTGCCTTAGAGAGAACATTGGGGGTTTTTATCCCAGCTCTCCCCTTCACTGCCACAAATTGAACTCCGAGGAAAACAAATGGTGTCTTCATGTCTTCAAGCTTTTCTCCACCTTTTTTTCCCCCCTAATTGCTTATACACTCCCAACCAGCAGGGGTGGGCTCTTGATTTGATTTGATAGGTGGGCTGCCTTACTTTCAGTCACAGGAGCAGCCCAGGGCAGCAACCGCAGTAAGGAAAAGGAAGGACAACTGGAAAATGCACTTTCTAAAGTATTTTTATCCTTTTGAACACTGCCAATACAAAACACAAGATGGGACGTGGCTTGTGGATAGAGCCAGACCAAAGTAGTGACCGATGTATTTTAGTTGCAGTCGTCATGAAGCCCTGTCACTGTGCTTTTCATTTCCCTCACTATGTCTTACGTAAATGGATGCAATGAAGTGCTTGTTACTAGAATAGGTGTATACATGATTCATATACACCAAATTTAGTCTCAAATAAGAAGTGTTAAAGTTGAAACTACTGCAAAACCACAAGATCAAGACTAAAAGAAGACGTATGCTTATTTATTTCTACCTATGCCACGGTAAAGGACAAAGTCACACTTCTCTGTGCATTGCAGTCATCATGGTTTTCCACCAATTTTTTATTTTTTTTTCCTCCCCCATAAAAACAAATACCATGCTTGGCACTTTATTTTGTGTAACAATGAGAGACTGAAGTTATCTGGTAAGAAGTCTCATACTGTCATCTTCAGCAAAGAACATACCTTAATGATGTGTCTTTCAAATTTTCATCACAGATACATATAAATGCAGTTATCCATATTGTCAAGTGTCATGAAACTCAATGGGAGCAATTATGAATATTTAATTGAAAACAACAACAAATTATGAAGCCCAAATAAAGCCTTTATAAAATGATTCTTCCCTTTACTGGTTTCATCCTCACACATACAGACAAAACGAGCCAATCCAGCCTAGCTCTTTCCACCCTTTTCAATAACAAATGAAAGAGTTGCCTTATTTCCTTTCTCTAACTTGGTACTGAGATAAATAATAATTTCTAGTAAAGCAAATCCACAAATATGAGTCTTTTACATTGATCCGAAAACAGAGACATTCTTTGTAAACTATTTCTCATACGAGACAAATGTTTGCAGCCACACATCCCAGAGTCATCTCACTCCCTTCTATCCCTACTCTAAAATTCTGTGAAATGATTAGAAAACTCATTAAGAAAAAATTAATTCTATGAAATGTCATGTTTTTGTAGAAGTTTCTGTTTCCAAAACAACCTTTTATTTTAGGCTTTTCCATCAGATCCGAACCATTTGTTGCATAGAGGCTTACATGATATATACACTTGGTTATATTTTGACAACTTTCAGTGGGCTGTTACAATAGTCTGCTTTCCAGAAAAGAAAGTATAACCACAATACCAAGCTGAGCCTTTGGGGGTTGGTTAAGTTTCTCATTAAATTGACGTTCGAGTACATGTAGCATTTTTCCTCAGTGTGGCAACTCGCCACGTTTAACATTAGGGAAATTCGGATGCTTATAAATTAAGTTTATAAGTAAGTTCGTTGAAATGACAAATCGGATTTTGAAAACTGAAACGGGTGTTTCTGTCTCTCATTGCATTATAATACAGTGCCCTCCTCTGGCCGAACGTCCACACTTAAAAAAAAAAAAAAAAAAAAGGCAAAATTTCTCTGAAAAGTTACTCTTCAGGCTAAAAACCAAAAAAACAAACCTCCAAAAAAACCTCAGAAGCAGTGTCAAATTCTTAAAAGAAGTTATTACATAATGGCACCAATTTATACTAATGCCAGGCTTGCTTTCCTATTACATGGTAATAAGAATACTTTCGGTGCTGAAATAAATCCTGAAGCAGCCTTTTTAGAGAGTTTGAAATTAGAGGTGACAATACAAAAATAGATGGTACTAAAAAGTGTAACTTAACACGAGGCCTTATAATAGTAAAAAGCATACAACCAGATTAGCAATTACTACTGTCTGTTGAATTTTCACTATTTTACCTTTATCAGTACAGAAATGACAGACCCTTACCTAAATTTCTCTTTGAAGCAATTAATAATGCTTTTGAATGCAGTGGACAGAACTAATTGCATCAGTACTACCTATATTAGATGTACCTAAGAGAGTGAGGATTAACGTGTGAAGAGCCAACAGCACAATGAGAAAGCTGGAAACAAATATATAAATGTCCTCCCTTCATGTTACTGTGAGTTGCCCACTTCTTAGTTTTTTATCACTCGCTCTCACTTCACTTTATGATTATTTCAAAAATATGGATGAAATGTAAATGTGGTGATGGTAGGCAAACTGTAATATCTTCAGGAATATTCTGTACTCCACCAACCTTGCTGTTATCTTTTGGCCAACGCACTCCTCTTGGGTGATGTTCTCGCTTGTAACACCACTCCCTTCACTGGCTGGTTGATGGCCAGTATTGCTTCACAACTTTCTCCAATACCTATATTAGCTCAGTGACAATATGGGCAACATTTACATGATACATCAAGTGCCTGATCATGCTTTCAAAAATTAAGAACAACAATATTTTAAAATAATCCATGAACATGTGCAAAAGGACAACAGGTGGTACAACAGATCTAGCTGATGATTAAGGACCCTTGGGACACTATCTTAGTACTAAAAGCATTATTAATTAGCTTTCAGTAGATTCAAATATCCTACACAAGATTACTATCTAATTACTAGATCTAATGATATTCAAAGCGATAAGATTTGCTGGTGACAAGGTGAACTGTTTCTCTAATAAGACTAAAAGCAATAAGCAATAGGAGGAATTTATGATAAAAATATAGAGATAAATCGTGTTTGCACAGGTAGACCAAAACCATAAAAAGATGGAAAATATGCTTTGTGTCAAGAGTTGCACGTTGCTGGATTTTTCAAGCAGAGCCAAAGGAGGACACAAAAATATTCTTAAGTCCCTTATAGAACCTTCACTGCCATCTACAGATGGAGGGAACAACTGGAAGGCTGAAATAAAGCTGAAAGATGGATTTAACATCCCTTTTTTCAAGTGCTCACCAATAACTTTAAAAGGATCACAGAGCACCATTTTATGTGAGGACATCTAAAGTAAACTTTAAGACCTAGCATAGTTTTACAGTTTGTTGTTCCATTCACTTTGCATACAATTTCTGTGTTAGTAGGCAACGGAGGAAGCTAGTCATATTTCATATCTGCCAATCCTATGATAAACTGCTTCCACAAGAAAAAAAGAAAACCAAACACTGTTCCTAAACTTGTTTTGAAGGAGAAAAAACGATGCTGACACTAATAATGAAACACCTTCCTTTGAGTATAGTTGCATGGATCACTAACAATGGTGGGATTTTCTACTCCAGTGAACAGCAGTTCTAAAAGTACCCCACCCCCCCACCTCCTCCAGTCTCTGTAGACCCCAATTCTGTTGAAGAGGAGAGCAGCTTTGGTGCTCTGTTTGTCCAGGCAGCCTGGAGTGAGCACAAACAGCCAAGAATAACTTCTTTGCCTCATTAAGCCTCAATCATGACAGAAGGTTCTGTTCCTCATTGAAGATTAATTTGTGATATTCCTTTTGTATCAGGAATCACCAATGATGACACAGAGCAAGGCATTCAAGTCATCCTTGGAGTCTCAGACCCTTGGAGTCTCAGTTTCCCTTGTTAGAAGGAAGTGCTACCTTGTAGGCCTTGAGGTTTTGCAACCATTGCCTTACCTCAGATTTATCTTTTCACCCCTCCTCAGGGTTCTATATAGCGTATGGCAATTAGCCATTTCCTTTTTTTTTTTTTAAGCAGGTATTCCCACTTCCTTTGATTGTGCAATAACCACATACTAATGCTGGGTTGTCCCGCTAATCATTTTGCAGATAAGATCTCTCTCGTACAATTTAAGAGATGTATTTCATACTATGAGCTTTAAAGAAAAAATTGGAGGTGGGAACGGCAGATACCTAGTTGCTTCCACATTCAGATCTCTGTGCTTCTATGACACCATTTTAAGACCTCAAACCGAAATAATGAGCCATTTTCACAGCCACATTACACATAGACTAATACATAGGAATGTAGTAGAAGTACAAAAATGCTTTCTAAAATTTTACATAGAATTGTTTTGGCCAGAATTGTATTAAACCCACACTTCCTTAACATGATTTAACTCTGCTGTGGATGGGGCCTCAGAAAGAAGAGCAACTGTTGGTCTCACTCTCAACCCATGAAAAGTAATTAAGACCCTACTTTCCCGTGGGGAACAGGTGTAGCTATCACTTCCCTGGCAGCCTGTTCCAGCTGAAGAGTTATTACTACAGCTGTTCAGCTGATGGCAATTACCACTGACGATGGTCATTGTATGTGGATCTCACCTTCTAAAGGTTTCCTCCCAAGGGAGTTGATGTGATGACTGCTGAACTGCAGCATTACACCACTTTCTGCTAAGAGACCAACATACACTTACCTTTACATGACCTTAGTTAGCTACAAAATGCATACTCAACCACAGTTGCTTAACCATGCTGACATATAGAATTTTTAGCTTTTGCTTTTCCTTGCAGTGTAAAGAGCTTTAAACACCACAGCTTTAAACCACAGATCTCTGAAAAACAAAAACAGGATGTCTGCCTCTGAAGCTGGTGCTGTGTATATTTTCCCTGAGACCGTGCTATCTGGGGCCAGGTTGGTGTAATCTTTCAATACAGTCTATTGGCCGAATTCACTCTTTCCTGCTGGAAGGTTAACTCCAGTGTGTATGACAAAATATTTTCATGGCCAAGGGTTGTTGTCATCACAATCTGCATAACAATAGGGCCAGGTGGAGATTTAAAAAAAAAAAGAAAAAAAAAAAGGCTCAGAGTTATGTACAGTGATCTCCTTTACTCTTACAAAGCTCCAGTGCAGTCAAGAAGAATCCAGAAAGAGCCAAACACCATTTGCACAAATCAATGTGGGAACAATGCTATTCTTTCTTCTTCCTCCTCAAGAGTGGATTTTGATACTGCAAGAGTGTTAGTGCAGGTCTACAGGACTTGTAGTTGAATAGACTATTTTAGTTGGAAAGGACCTAGAACAATCATCTCGTCCAACTTCCTGACCGCTTCAAGGCACACTATTTAGGGCATTGTCCAAATGCCTCTTAAACACTGACAGGCTTGGGGCATCAACCACCTCTACAGGGAACCTGTTCCAGTGTTTGACCACCCCTTCAGTAAAGAAATGCTTCCTAATGTTCAGTTTAAACCTCCCCTGGCGCAGCTTTGAACCATTCCCAAGCATCCTATCACTAGATGCCAGGGAGAAAAATCAACACCTCTATCTCCACTTCTCCTCCTCAGGAAGCTGTAAGAGAGCAATGAGGTCGCCCCTCAGCCTCCTGTCCTCCAAACTAGACAAGCCCAAAGTCCTTTGCACTCCACATAGGACATGCCTTCCAACCCTTTTACCAGCTTTGTTGCCCTCCTCTGGACACATTCAAGGACCTTCACATCCTTGCTTGTCAATCAAGGCACATACCCGTCCCCAAAGGCTGTATCACTTAATACAGGTAAAGCACAACTATAATTTCTGGTTTGAACCAGCTGTTGGGAGTGGCTGGCCTTAAATGTTTGGACTAGGAATATGGGTTAAAAATCCACTAAGGTTTGGCCCTGCTCTCCTTCTTATGTGTATTTCTCCTTTCTTCTTTTTGTCACCAAATTCATACACACTTTGAGAGGTTTTATTTGCATTTTTGTTGCTTATGGACACAGTTCAAGAACTAGCAAGCTTACAGCTTATTCATTTTACAGACCTCAATAGCATCAGCTCTTTTCTCAAAGACCTTATGACACACATGATAAGCTGCATCAGATAGATAAAACAGCTCTGGCAACAATGGATAGGAGACAAGACTTCAAAAAAAAGCACAAACCATAGACTGCCACTTGCTTAATCAGTGCCATTTGAAGTAATATCTTGCCTCTTTCATTAGTAAACAATCTGGAATGGAGATATAGGAATTTGCCTTGTATTACTTTACAAACAAGTTTAATTCTATATGAGGTCCTCTGTCCTTCTGTCAGAACATCTGTGTGCATGCAGTAGGAAATTAGGAAGAAAGAGGAGCTTCAAGACATAACATCGTGGAGAAAGAAGTGGCTCTATGCACTATCTATGCACTATCATGTTGAATCAAGTTGGATGATGGGTCCATCTTCAAATTGTTTGATTTTATATCTTCCACCAAAAAAATCAGGTGATACAAAGTCCTAAGGTTAGCAAGAAAGAGCAAAATGATAAAAATGAACTTTCCAGTGCTAGAAGTGCTGGATCATTGGGCCAGTGCTGGATTTCCAGTGCTGGATCATTGGGCCAACATCAATGGTATGAGTTTCAACAAGGGCAAGTGCCAGGTTCTGCACTTGGGCCACAACAACCCCAAGCAGCGCTACAGGCTTGGGGAAGTGTGGCTGGAAAGCTGCCTGGAAGAAAGAGACCTGGGGGTTCTGATTGACAAGCGGCTGAAGATGAGCCGGCAGTGTGCCCAGGTGGCCAAGAAAGCCAACGGCATCCTGGCTTGTATTAGAAATAGCGTGACCAGCAGAAGTAGGGAGGTGATTGTGCCCCTGTACTCAGCACTGGTGGGGCCACACCTGGAGTGTTGTGTCCAGTTTTGGGCACCTCAATCCAAGAGAGATATCGAGGTGCTGGAGCGGGTGCAGAGGAGGGCAACGAAGCTGGTGAAGGGCCTGGAGAATAAATCATATGAAGAGCGGTTGAAGGAGCTGGGACTGTTTAGTCTGAGGAAGAGGAGGCTGAGGGGAGACCTCATCACTCTCTACAACTACTTGAAAGGACACTGTAGGGAGGTTGGAGGTTGGTGCTGGTCTCTTCTCACAGGTAATTAATGACAGAATGAGAGGGAATGGCTTCAAGCTCCAACAGGATAGGTTTAGACTGAACATTAGGAAAGAATTTTTCACAGAAAGAGTGGTCGGGCATTGGAATAGGCTGCCCAGGGAGGTGGTTGAGTCACCATCCCTGGATGTGTTTAAGAGTCCTTTAGATGTGGTGTTGGGGGATATGATATAGGGGAGAACTTTGTAGTGTAGGGTAGATGGTTGGACTTGATGATCCCAAGGGTCTCTTCCAACCTAGACAATTCTATGATTCTAAGTAACACTCTCAAGATTTAGACCTTCCCTAACGCATAACTTAATTTAGATGGTTACCAATACACGTACAAGACTAACCCTAAGGACCAAGCTAGTGTGCTGTAATGAGAGAAATATAATCAACTAGTTTATTTCTATGTTTCAAAGAACAGAGAAAATAATATTTTGCAGTCTCTCTATGCATTGATGGAGTTATCTTCTGACAATTTTTAAAATTGGGTGGGTAAATACATCAGGCAATAAGGTAGTCTAAGCATTTATTTAAATTTAGTTAAAAGATACTTATCAACTGATTGAAATTAACGTATTTATTTCAACTGTCACATTTGATTAATCTCTAACAACAACATTCTTATTCAACTTTGGACACACTAGAAGCAGCCAGTATAGAACACAACATAGCTCCACCCAGGTCAGCAACGACATCAAGTTTTTACCCCTGAGAGCCTGGGACAGAGATATTCAGCAAGAAATTTCAGACAGGTACAGAATTATATATTGAATGTGATGCTTTTGTTCCCTAGCTCAGGAGGTTGCATTTTTCCACACTTTTGCCAAGATCCCTGGAAACAAATATCATCCCAACTACCTAAAGGATCCAAAGCAGCTCTATTTCTATGGAAAGGTATGTTAAGCTCAATCTTCAAGCTCGCTATTTGGTTTTGGTTTTATTCACACCTTCCACCAGGACAGTATACCTTCTTTAAGCTTGCATGGATCACTAACATCAGAAATCCAATACTGGATGTATTAACCACTGAAACGTGAGAAGTGCTGCAACCCACTGAACTAGTTTGTCTTCACTCAAGATGCTTTCTTAAATGGTAGTATCACCAGTTTCCAACCAGCCCGATAGGTTTTGCCAAGCAACCACTTTAGTTACCGTCAGACCGATGCACACATGCAGATTGATGCAACAGATGTTCAAGGTAGCATGGCTCAAGGGCAGGAACTCTATTCTTCTGGGACAGTATCTGCCTTCCCACACAATGAAGGGAGTTTTGAAGACAGTATGGCCAAAAATAAAGGTTACCATCATCAGAAAACATCCCTCCTATCATCTGTCTAGCAGAGAGGGTTCCAGAAGAATCTACTGTTCACATTACAGAAAAAAACCTCAAAACATTACAGTTGTAGACCTGTTATTTCATGTTTAATAATCAATATAGCAGCTTTCAAAACTTAAAAAATGACCAGTTACTGGCTTTGAAATAAAGGTATACCATGAGATTGGTTTTGTAACCCATAATGCTTGTTGAAGACAAGGAAAACTTCGCTGTTTGGCAGCTTGAAAAAGTTAAGCTTGACTTCACAAAGCAGTGAAACTGTCATCATTGTAGCATACTATCAACTGTTAGATGAAAGTCGTATTTTCACTTACTTTGCAAACCAAGACGGTTCATCACATATATACACACCCCTTTGGCTGAATTCTACTCTTGGAAGAATTTTTGTCTAATTCATTGATTGCATTGTGACTCTAGGATGAAGATTTGTCACACTAGTTATCAAATGCATGTTATTCCCAAATGAGATAAAACCACTTTCCGTTACATAGCTCACTCCAAAGGTGGAGGCTGGGGGCGGGAGATGGGGGCAGGGAGGGCAGTGAACTAACTGGTACACAACTCCACAACACAAAACAAGATCTTGATGAACAAACAGAACAACTGTTTATTCTGTTCCAGGTAAACAAGCAGAATAAAAGTGGAACTTTTAATAGGAAAAAATAATATATGTATATTTCCCCATTGCAAATTCCAAGGCACACTAGTTTAAGGTGCAAAGCAAAAGCCATGCTGTTTTGGAAAGTTCACACACCAAAGCAAGTATAGCACACATGAAGACTTACCTGCTTATACTTCTGCTAAAAGACAAGACAAATAATCACACTAAATATATCTAATTTTCATGTAGAAGACATATATCAGACAAATACAGTGTTAACATCTTATTCTTTGCATTAAAAATGGCAATTTCATTTATGTTTTCAATCAATTCATACATTATTTGTACTAGGAGTGCTTTGGAGCTCAGACTGATTCAGAATTCTACAAAGTATAAACCTACCTATAAAACTCAGTCTCAGGAACTGTGCCAGCTGCCTTAAAAAGTAAAACAACAAAGACACTGAGACTGCAAGCCACCCCTTGCAGAGCAATGCTTCTCTTCCTAAGTGTCTGGCTACTTCCATTAAACTTCAAGCTAAACTTGCATTTTGTAGAAATGGTCGCATAGTTAAGTAAGATCAAACTCATAATCGCTTCAAGTGCAGCCAGCCAAAGAATAATACTGTTAATTCAGCAAGAAGTCTCCCTCACCATTAATGAGCATTTATATTATGAATGAAAAAGTTGTTGTTCCACTTACTGTGCCACATCGGATACAGCTGGCAGCGGCGACTCTTCTGATATAAGCTCAATGTCATCAGTGAAGCTGTTGTCTCGTGACATTTCTTGGGTGTTGCCTTCTAAACGTCTTTTTACTGCGCAAACAATCCAAAGAAATCACAATACTTTAGGGAGACAATGTATACAAGCTCTTTCCCTTGCTTAAGATTCATAGATTCATAGACTGGTCCAGGCCAGAAGGGACCTCCAAAGGTCATCTAGTCCGACTTTCCCGAAGTCAGCAGGGGCACCCCCAACTAGACCAGGTTGCCCAGGGCCTCGTCGAGCTTCACCTTGAATATCTCAAGGGAAGGGGCCTCAACCACCTCCCTGGGCAACCTGTTCCAGTGTTCCACCACCCTCATGGTAAAGAACTTATTCCTAATATCCAATCTAAATCTCCCCTTCTCCAACTTAAAACCATTGCCCCTCGTCCTGTCACTGCAGGCCTTTGTAAACAGACCCTCCCCAGCCTTCCTGTAGGCCCCCCTCAGGTACTGGAAGGCCGCTATGAGGTCTCCCCGGAGCCTCCTCTTCTCCAGGCTGAACAACCCCAGCTCCCTCAGCCTGTCCTCACAGCAGAGGTGCTCCAACCCCCTGATCATTTTCGTGGCCCTCCTCTGGACCCGCTCCATCAGGTCCATGTCCTTCCTATATTGAGGGCTCCAGACCTGCACACAGTACTCCAGGTGAGGTCTCACCAGAGCAAAGTGGCAGAAAGATACTGTGCGGTAGAATAAAGAAATGGTTCTAATATGAGACATGGCTTTCTTTTTTGTCAGAATCTGTGAAGTTGATGCTTATAACATATGCCACACAAAAATATGTATGTGCACATATATACTTCAAATACAAAGAAACCTCTCACAAGAAAGGCTTGACTTCTTTAGGATTGTCTCCCTGTAAGCAGAAATTCACCATACCCACAATTTCAATGTGGTCATGGCAAGAGAATTTCCTCAGTTAATGCCATTTGATACATATACTTCAATTTCTCTAAAACCTTTCTTAAAAAATTTATTGCTATTACCATGTAAACAGCATTGTTGCTTCAAGCCTTCTTTTTCGTCACTATATTCACCAGTGTTCAAAAATTCTCCCAGCGACCAGGGAAAAAGCCTTGGGTGTTTGAATGTAGTCAGCTCAGCAAGGGTGACCATGATGGATGCAGAGCTGTACTGCAGAGCTCAGCTTATGTTCCAAGCACAACAAAGCTGCAAATTTCATTACAGATAGGGAAGACGTATGATGGCCAATGAATGAAGGAGTTCACTCACGGGACTGCAAAAACCGGGGGAGTGGATCCAGCTCTGTAACTGACGAAAACTGATGTTTTAAAAAGCTCAGTACTCATTTCCATCAAGTACAGGGCTGGCTTCTTCCTCTATAAATGTGAAGTACAAGTGTACCTGCCTTTCTGAGATCAGCTGCATCAATATTGATAAACAATTTCTGCTTCAAGGTCTTTTCAATATCTTTTCCTATATTTATTTTGTTCAAAAATCTATGAAGTATATCTAGCTTAAATTGCTGTGATGTGAAATAGCATATTTTTTTATATAACTACTAGTGATCCTAACAGTTTCTATGGAAGCTCCCTATCTATTTTAATTCTGATCATTCTTGAAAGCTTGACACACATAGTTATGAGCTGGCAGAGTGAAATGGCTTGGAAAATACATAGGATGATGCATATAAATTCAAGGGAGAAAAAAAAAAAGATAAATATTTGTGGGATGGAAGGGGAAATCACTTAAATTAAGTTTCAAACAAAACAAGTAAAAGACAAGTAGCATCACTTGCATACACTGTAGTGGGTAAGAAGACAAAAACAACCTACGTGACAAAAATGAGAAAGCTTGCCTCCTAGAAAACTAAATTATTGAAATCTCAAGTTAATACTACAGCACCACTTTTGGCTGGACTACATTCCAGCTAAATACTAAAAAACATACAACACCAGAGCTTACTATTGGAAGAGCCATAGCATAAATGGCAAGGAGTGAAAATGAAGTCTATGGAATATAATTATAAAATGGCATAACTGAACACCGCTAAAGGACATAAAATTACAAAACTATTTTATTTACATCCGCTGCACTTAATCGCAATTAAACTATGTTTCCAGGAGAAAACCAAATCTTCCTGGCACTGGGAACATGAACTTCTGTGCTCTTCCAGCACTACTGAAACACTTTGATTGCTCTAGAGGAGCTTTGTTTTGTGAGACCTTCCAGTTCTGCACTTGTTTTGGTAAGACTTTTTTTCTGTAATAGAAGAACGTAGCCTTATTTCTGGACAAAGGATTGAGATACATAGATCCAATATTTGAAGTATTGCTTTGGGAAGCACACATAGATTTAGGAATAGGCTCCTTCAATCTGTAAAGAAGTAACACCACATATGATCACATTCGCAAAATTAACCTGGGGGAGTTTTGGCTTCAACTTCAGTAAGGTTTTCCCCATAGAAACCTAGCAGAATTTGAGAGTGAGCCAAAGGCAGAGTTAAGTCACTGTGCCCATGTAAGGCATAATCAAATTAAAAAGAAGACACTGTACTTCTATCAATTCGTACTACACAATGGACTGCTGAAACGCTAAGAGGAGGACCTAGTTAATTCATGGGGTTTTGCCTCCTTTATAGCACGGGATAGATATTAAAATTACTGCAATGCATTTGACATGGAAAGAAGTACGATTATATTTAATTTCTGTCATTTTAAATGTTTGGTCCATATTGCCTTATCAAACTTATCTCTCTCATCATACCACTGTTTGCAATCTATATCCACGGGTTCTTGAAAAAAAACAAAACCACAACCCCCTAATTGTTTACATTTTGCTTGCTAATTCCTTTTCTGAGAAGTGTTCACCACCACAATGGCTCTTTGCTCCATAACATGATAGTTATGGGAAAAGAGGGACAACAGTATCATGCCAGTTCTGAAACCTTCACTTTCTCGTTATTCCCGTTTGCGGGTGCTGTGCTGAGCGCTGCAGAGCAGCTCTGCTGTTACTGCAGGGGGTGCCTGGAACCCCTGCTTCTCTCACCATGGATCTTCTGCAGAGATGTGTAGAATATAATCCTGGACTTAATGTCCTCAACTCACGCTTGGCTACCTACGCAAACATGGCAAGCCTCTGTTCCTTCTTTATATAGGGTAAAAACATGCAAATTTTCTGTTTGGTGAAGACTTTGCTATGATAATCTGCAACAGTCTAATCCCACGCCCAGTACACATACAATTCATTCCTACAAGCATTTTGAAAAAGACAATGATGCGATTATGTACTTTATACAAACAGGAGTTCTGTGATGTATACTCCATAGTTCATTTTATTACGTGAATTGAATATATGCACTTAGCACCATAAAACTAAGGATTCGGGTCATGTCTCAAAGATTGCCTCCCTGCTTCCTCTCTCCCCTCCCACGCTTCCCACAGGGTCAGGTCTGTGGACAGAACAAGTTTTGCCAGTTTGGTTACAGACTAGATTTATCTCAAAAACCTGCCTCTAGATTATATAAGTATTAAGAGAAAGAAGAGCTTCTCCTAGAAGCGCTGTTCTCAAATATCAAGTTAAAGCAGAAATCACAGGTCTGAGGCTCATAGTATTTGGGTGGTGATATTATAAGATTCTTACTATTCTTGGAGCTACTTGACTCAGTTCAGGTTTTTGTTTTGTGAAGTATTAAGCCATCACAAGAGAATACCTATTTTATCACCGTAACCCTAATAATAAAAGCTATTTCATACTAAATCCCTTTATGCTTTTATCACCCATTATTTCTGTGTGTTCCTGCTTTAAAATATTAACCCATTAATAATGTTTTCAGGTCCACATACGCAAATTTTAATGTGAAGGGTAAATGCAAGTTACATGTCCTCTGTTCTAAATATTTTCTGCCCTTAAGGTGACTGTCAGAGTCGTAAGCAGTTATCGTCTTATTTGAAACACCCTTTCTGGAACCAACTCAGTTTCTGAACTGTCACTTTCCCTGAGTGAACTTCCAAAACTCATTTAGACAGCAGTGTTCAGTTCCAAATCAAAAATTCCTAAAATCCCACAAAAAGGAACAAAAATTCTTTTTTTAATGTCAGGAAGCCATAAGCTTCTGAGCAATGAAATAATTCATAATAATCATTCATGATAACACTTTCATTTTGAGGAAATGTGGAGCATTAAAATACATTCAACACATGGCAGTGATGCTTTCCAGAAATGAAACTCGAAGTTGTAAGGTCTAGCTACTACATATGGTAAGTTTATAAAATCTGCAGCTCAAGCCATAACAACTATATCTTCCCTCTCCATATTTATTTTAATAAGCTTTTCTTTTCCAAACTGACTTTATAGGAATGAATGCCTAATTTTTGTTGCCAGGAGGGGAGGCAAAGAAATATGAAGGAGAAAGAGAAGAGACCAGTGAATGCCGTAGACCTAGGAATCCATGAAACAGATCAACTTGTTAAATGAAACGGCAAAAGGAAAAGTTACGTTTCATATACCTCTATTTTTTCCATCAGTACCAATTTCTAAAATGGTGAGAACATACAATAAGCACATCAAAACATAACCCAGAGATATCTTTGTAGTGCTGCTTAGCTTTATCTAACCTTAGATTCCTTATCTATATTACACTAACTTCTGTCTTTGTAGTACAAGGAAAAAGTGAACTCAATTTACAACTGCAGTAGAAACTATGATTGCACGTGGTTACCATTACCTTGTTCATCCTCAAATAGGCAATGCCTACCAATACCAGGACAAGATAACTAGGAAGATTTTACACTATTCTCTTCTCAGATAAAGAAGGTGGGAAAAAAGAAAAAGCAGGTCTCTTCTATTGCAAATAATTCCAACTTACTGTTTTTATTAGGAGTTTTTTTTCATATCCACCAAAAAAACCCCAAACAAATATTTAAAGATAATTCATACCATTCCCACATAGTCTACTTTATAAAAGTCTGCAGAGAATTGCAATGGCTGCTTAGAGAATATAGAAGAGAACCAGCAGTTGCTACTCCCAGGAATACAAGCACAAAAGAACTCGAGTGAAAGGAAATGCTTGGCAAATTAAGCTGGCAAAACACCGGAACGTGGATAGAAATGGACGGTAAATTTGAGACAATTTAACATAGAACAGTTCCTGTTGCATGAATATTTACTCCTCAAATTGTCAAGTAATAGATTATGCGAAGACAATGCCAAGTACCTGGTGACAGGAGAGAACTCACAAAGCAGACGGATAAAGATGACCAGGAAAGCTGTAGAGCTGCGTGTAAAAAACAGAGGGCTGGAGAAGGGCCATATGGGACATAAAAGGTAAGCTAACCAGTGTTCAAAGCAGTAAAAAGATTAACATATAGAGAGTGCTGATGAGGATAAAGTCTTCTCTACTAGATGCAAGTAAAGGTGGGGTTTTTCTGTTTGTCTCAGGGTTCTGCTTGTTTGGTTAGTTGTTTTTAAAACAGAACATTATAAAAGACAGGCTTAAGAGACCAAAAGTAAATTCCAATCTATTCCTTCAGCGCCACTTTTAATCACTTTAATCCATTTCAATTATTCTTTTTCTTTCTTAGAACAAGGACTTCTTATTAGTGCTAGAAAAGCTATCCTATATAGAATAACTCTTAAATGAAATAACCTGTGAGAAAAAAGTAACAAGACAGCATTTTGAGAGATGTGTTTCAATCACTCTTATACGCTAAGCAAGAACTTAGTAGGAAAAATAAACTGACAACAGCAACAATAAATCCATTACAGGCTTCTTGATAATATACACAGTTAAAATGGAAATATACTCCCAATTTTTATTTTTTTACTGAATTCAGCTAGATCAGGCACATCATCAAAATTATGATGATACCTAGTGCACTTTAAGTTGCAATAAAACTTTTCTTTGTTAACAAAATCAAAAGAAATATTAAAACAAAGAACCAATTTTATCTGTAAATTTATCTACATGTTTAACAATGGGAAACAAAACAAGCTTATCAGCTTATTTACAGTAAGACCGACTAGATTTGTTTTCAAAAGTGCCTAAACCAAATTTTCCAGTACAAAAGTGACATCCAGTAAAATTTAATTTCCTAAATTCCATATGTTTTCTGAAAAAAAATCTGCTCTGCACACTTCATTGGCAGAGCATTTCATTGTTTGATTAAACTATTTCCATAGATATTATCACTTTAAAAACCTGTGTGTGCACAATATGCACTGTGGGTGACATATCACTAGGAAAAAAAGGAAAACCTCTTAATTTTGGTTCGTTCCCACTCTGTGGCACATCTAAGCCAAAAACCTTTGCTTTCTCTACAGTCAATGAAGAAAGGGAAGAGGAGGCATCTCTGAAGAATGACTGTCAGTCCAACAACAGACAATGCCATTATACTTATAATGCACATATCTTGATTCCACATGCAAGGCAGGTGGAATCAATCCAACCTAAAACTTGACACTAGCAGTTGACTGCCTACTGACTTTCAGATCAGAAGTTGTTAAAACACATTCTTATAACACCAGGCTCCACTACTCAATGTAACAAATGTCTATGAAGTAAACACATGATTTGTTTAATTTTATACGTTAGGCTGCACCTTGACAGAAAATCCATGGGATGACTATGTTTCCTTTATCCACAGGGAGGAACAACTTGTGAGATCACAGCATTATTTCCTGTCTTCTTTCTTGTGGCAGGAAATCCTATCACCTCACTGCTTGAAAGGCAGTATTTTTAGAGCTGTACAGAGAACCAACCTGTTTTGTGTCCTAGACTGAGGCATTTCCAAATACTTACTATCCTCAGAAAGAAAGGAAACTTAATGGCTTATGAAAGCCAGGGTGCCCATAAGTGTTTGATACCCGACCACTAGCCTGCCTTTAAAAACCTCTTCAATTTGCTATCGTTATTCATTTCAGCAGCCAAACGGTATTCAAGCTCATCTGAGCGGTCATGTTGGAAGAATATGGCCAAACATACCGTTAGCATAGAGTGAATAACTTCATCAAAGTTCTATTATGAGAGATTTTCTTCATTACTATTGTGGAACTAAAGTGTCAGGAGTGTACTCAGTACTAGTCCAAATAAGAAAGAGTTATTTTTATTTTAGTTTTCTATAAAAGTGTTAAAAATCTGAGCATCTGAAACTAGGATTTTAAATCCTTACTAGGTACTCAAATGTAAGCCATCTGCAAATGCCAAATACTCAGATTGTCCCATACGCGACTCTAAGAGCTACAAGTGCCCAGTACAGTTAAAAAAGCCAAGCCACTTTATATACCTAATTTTAGGCATCTAAATTTATTGTCATTAGAGACACAGCTGATACTGCAATTCTTGTACATTCTCCCTGAATTTGATTTTGCTCCCAGAAGACCCACAGATCCAGACCGAAATTAATTAAACAGTAGTTTTACAGCAGAAGAGAAATAAAAGAGCATCCAAATAAGTGAATTGAGAAATAATAACAAATTTGTATTTTCCGCAAATATATTTCTGAGTATATGCAAAAAGTGCCATGCCAGATTGCCGTGGTACTTAGTTACGTGTTCGGCTGCAAGTGTTAAAGATAAACTTCAACATCAGGTTCCCTGTGTATCTGATTTGAAACAATCAGCACTCAAAATGCACCAATGCTGACTTTATTTGTTGTACATTCTTTTGTTTAGATAAGCCTGCAGGCCAAATTACATACTGACTTACACCCCATGGAACCACAATCACTCGCTGCATGTCTAATGGGACAGCATGGAAACGGAAATGAATACCAGCACATAATTCAGAATCACAAAGGCATGTAGTACGGGGAAACACGCAGAGAGAAAACAATGAAATATATTTTTGAGTGCACATGAAGATGCTGTTACCTACCCCACTGCCTAAAAACTCTTATAAGATCTAACAGACAAGAAGGATGCAACGTATTCGCAAAAAAAAAACCCACCAAAAATGTTCTACAGCATGATAAACAGAAGTCTACTTAAGAAAAAGTACAGTCAGTGCAAAATCTACTTCTTTTCTTTAAATGAAACGTATCGGCTTAGAATATTTAGCTGAATATTTTGTATGAAATAACTTGTAGAGTGAGCAAACATCCATACCACTGAACCTGTGTAATGTTTGGCATTAACTGACAAGCAGGTTTGTTGAGAGATTCAGAGAAGTGGTCAGGGACCAATTGCACAAAGAGTTGTAAGTACCTCCTCATCCGCAGATACGACCTGTCAGAAGAGAACTGGAGATTAATGGAGCATAGTAGAGAAGCATGCAGCGTTGGTGCCACTCACTATCTGTTCAGATAGCAAGCTATGATTTCCATTGCGTTCAGTTCAGCCCCTTGCAAAAGCATTAAGTAAAGAAAGGATTTTCCTTGGCCAATATAATCTGAGAAAATTAATTATGTTTAAATGTCTATTGATTGTGCTGGGATAAAAGCATTAATGATCAACTGAAAACGTGAGAACAGGGAGCTAAGTTACAAATAAGAGCTAATAGGTAGCTAAGAGCTACCTATTTTAACTTTTATATTTCTCGTTGCATTATTCCCAGGATTATTTTACAGTTTTCCTCATGGGAATGAGCCACAACAAATCTAGAGGAAGCTGTTTTCAGTTCCTTGTCAGAATAGCAAGCTAAAGTTTGTTCCAAAACAATGGCAGATGTGATTTTTTTTGTTTGTTTGCTTTTAAACAGTGCTAAATGCATCTAGCTATGAGTGAGCTGTAGTCATTCCGCTATCGTCATTTGGTCATACTGCATGCTGGACAGTAATATAGGTATTTACAAGATGGTCAGGTATATGGTCCAACTGCCTGGATGCTCCGGCCTCCTTTCTCCTTACTTTCACAGGAGTAAGGAAACGGCATTTCAGGAGTATGTACAACTCCACCAGCCAGATACCTTTTTCCATGAGTATGCATAATGTGCCCCTTACTTGGAGGGGCTTACTTACTTACTTACTAGAGCCTCTACTTGGAGGACTCCATGGACTTTTTTCCTCCATCTTACTGAGCCAAAAAGACAAGGAGGCTAGAGAAACAGAAGGCCTACAGGGAACCCTAGAGGGTTTTCTCATTCTCAACCTGAATCATCCATAGAAATCTCCCATCTCTTAAGAACCAGGGTCTCTACTTGTGTATCTCGGGTAGTTTGCCCTTCCCAGGTTTATACGTGGATAGAGAAGTGAACATTGACTTCCTTATCTTAACATTTCTTCTCTCTTGTGCTCTGTTCCTGAAAAAAGTAATGCTTTTCTCCTTATGAAAGCTATTTCTCCGAAACATAAAAAAAAAAAGTATGCTTCTAAACACAGTCGAATGTATGTGGTTGATAAGGATGGTAATAAGGGGTAAGGTCTGGCAAAAAAGGTTGGAAAGCACATTTTCCTGGTTGGCTGGGGAAGAGGAACATGCAGAGAAACCCACAGAATGAAATGCACAGAAGATAAGAGTTCAGTTATTAAGTTATGCCACATGGCAGTAGCAAGAAGATTGTGACAGCAGGAAAAATACAGTAAATTACATCAATAGGAAAAAGAACATCTGTGTAAAGCAAAGCATCTACCTATCTTACCTAAAAACTTTCCAGCCCTTGAGGTGATCCTCCTTCAAGTGAGGACAGCAGGTACCTTATCTCCTCAAACACCTCCTAGCAAAAAAATCTATCTTGGGACATGTTTTAACATGTTTATGTTGCCAACTCAGCTGCATGATCGACAAGAAATCCCTATATATCCTTGCTCTCCTGTTTCTCTTCCTTTGCAGGTTTACTAGCTTAATACTGAACAGCCTTGCATTGAACATTTTCAATGACCGGGCGCATCTGCACTCACAGCTTCCTGCAGAGTAGCTCCAATTCTGCCAGAGTAGTTTATGTTTGCCATTTACACTTGGTGGCTGAAACACCACAGAATAAGTTGCTGACATCTATTGTCAGCAGTGAGCTACTTTTCCTGCACACGTTAGGCCTAAATGCTGCCACAGCTAGGCCAGGAGGAATGCGAACTGGACACCTTTGGGAAAGTATCCAACAAGACAAGTTGTATTTAAATGATGTCAAGAAAACAGTGTTTCTCAATATTCTACAGCAAAGTATCTTGACTCATTTCAACTTTGAAAAATATCTCTTTTTCTCTTAACTGAAGCCTCATTGTGTTTCCTTTCCTTATCTGAGACAATCCTTGTGCCCACAGGCATCTAGAACATGTTTCAGAGTTGGAGGTACCATCTGCAGCTTGTGAATATGTTAGATCATCGGCTCTCTATGACTAAATTCATGTCACCAATACTAATGCATTTGACTTTTTCAGGCTAGCAATACTTGACTGTTAGTTCAGTTATTCTGAAGAACAAAAAATACAGTAAGAGCAATCAAGAAAAATAAGACAAAAATAGCTTTGAAAGGGATCCTTCTCTGTGGCTTGGCTTTTTTTTTTTGCCCCCTAAAGGACAAGAAGAACTTGACCTTAAAACGAAACAATTAATAGTCAGTGAAATGTAATTTGGCAGCTTGTTGGCTCTGCAGGGAGAGCTCTTAACACATACAAACTCTTAGAATTACACATAGGGAATGTATCATGTAATATAAATATATAGAGTTACTTTCCATTATGGGATTCAGAACTGCTATTATAGTAAAAATGTTTATTTTAAAAAGGAAGTACAGTTTTAGTGTGGCTATTAAAAAAAATAAACCAGTCTGAAAACGTTTTTATTTTTCATGACTGTTAATGGTCAAAGCATACAAATTGCAATGACAGTAAAATTAGAAACATCTTCCGAATTGTTGTCGATGTTTTGACTCAGGAGGACACAAAACCCAATTATCATAACTACAGTGAAATACACCACAATTATTTGCTCATCTAATGCAGTTCTTTGCCCAATTGAATCCTTGTAGAACAATTCCCCATTGACTGGCAGTTCACCATGAATCGAAGACATAGAACTTTGTTATCAATCTGCTTATTCTGTACTGACCAGAAAAATGCTGTAAAGTGAAACATAATACTAGAGGAAATAATTGCCATATTTGTCCTAAAACTCAAAGCAAGTTCAGCAAAATAATCTGTAGCTATTGACAACATTCCATGGGAGTGTTCCCTTCCTATTTCAAATACATTCACTCTGAATATTTATTTGCTAAGTGTTGGATGCGAAGATTTTTAGGTAGGGCAGTAATTTGAGCAAAAGTCTAATTTACAACTATTAAAAAAGGAATTAAAAATAGCCATTGTTTTATGTACCCAATACTATACAAATTTTGAATGACAGACTTCAAATTATAGAATTTGAACTGTATGTTCTCATAACCACAAACCCACCCTATAAGTTATCTTCCAAGAGATGCTGCAAACCAACTGATTCTGTTTCATTTAAAATTTAATTCATGGAGTCTTCAACCATGCACTTCAGAACTCAATCAGTATGTGCATTCACTATTAATGCTACATTCCCACTTTCTCATATTGCTTATTCAGAATTTCCACTAGGAAATATTTAGAATATTTTTAAGTTCATCTTAAATTTATTTAATTACAAAGAAGCTGGTGAACTTTTGCTGCCACAACTAAAATGTGACTTTAATCCAATTTTTTGAGACTCAGATTATTAGCTTTAGAAGATCCAGCATAGTTAGTATTCTACGCTCCCAATTGCAATCAAAAAATTGTACATAACAAGGGAACAATGATGTTTATAACTGAGATACAACCCTAAGTTGACACATACCCTCAGTGATAGACTAAAGTCTTTCTTTACTGATGACATTGTGGAAACACATTTGAATGTGTCCTGTAGCTCTTAAGGCTTAGGGTGACCTTGATTTTCCTCTGGCAGCAGGCCATGATTTTGCTTGAAAAAAATCACAGTGACAGTGAGAACCCCTGACAGATGTAATGAGACATACAGCTTTATCGTGTGCCTTTCCCTTCTCTCCACCAAAAGACCTGGATGTAAAAGGGTGAAAAAGCTCACTCTCAAGCTCACCTTGTGCTTCTCAGCTTGACTGACCCACTCTCCCCATAAAACACATCTCCACGGAGCAAAGAGTGTTCCTCTTAAAGAGATGTGCAACAAAGCCCTGAAAAACAAAGAACTGCGAGAGTGCTACTAGTGCCATCGTTACTGAATACAGTGGTCAGTACCTTATGAACTGGCTGTAGCTTCTGCGAATCCCAAAGAGAAATCTAGCTGAATGCTGCATTTGAGGAGTGACTTGACTGGGATCATCTTCAGAGAAAGTAAATATAATAATAAAAAAAAAAATCACAACAGATATGTATTTTCTTACCCTGGGAGTCCCATCACAAGGCTTTGGTTCCATCCATGCTTCTTTAAGCTATTGATCTTCACCACATTGCTGAGGACTGAGACATAAATTCATCTTCGCCGTGAGTGAAAGCGACATGGCTCAGTTAGCAGCCTTACTGCCTTTAATCTCATGATTTATCAGAATCACCTTTTTAATATATACACATGGCTACAGATGTTGAATCCTAAACAGACGCAGAGGATAAAACAACTTCCATGCTACTGCCTGTCCGATCAAATATTTTTCCTTTAACTAAAAATAAAAAAAAAAGGGAAGTGCAATTTGTTTCCTACACATCACTAATGGTTTCAGACACAGTGTCAAGAGGACAGAAGCTACAGATGTGATTAGGACAATCTTCTTGTGCCACTGACTAGCTTAAGAAGTTCTGCTTTTTCTTGGTAGGCAAATCACAGACTACCCTTGCAGAATATTCCCTTCAATTCTCTTTGGCATAAAAGATTCCGATACCACTCGGTGTCTTAATTCAGTTGAAGAATCCAAATAGTGATTCCCAACTTCTATCCTCTGTCCTATGATATATGCTAGGATCATATGATGACTGGAATAAAAGCATCTCTAGAATAACTTTATTAGAGCCCTTTTTTAAAAGCTCACAGAATTTTTAAAATAAACTGGCAAACAAATTTTTAGCTGAAATAGGAGAGATTGCTCAAGACTGAACTTATCTTGGGGTGGGGGGAGGGAGGAAAAAATCAACCCTGACAAACATTTTAACTAGAAATACTGTTTTGTAATACATTTTAGACAGCTAAGGAATACTGTTTCCTTTTGAAAGAACACCAAATACTTGACAGCGTAATCACTACCTCGGACTTCCTGAATCACTTCAGCTTGATTTTCCCCACAGTAGATTTCACAAGCCTTTGCTGTTGCCTAAGTGCTAAGAAGGACCTTTGAGGCAAGCACTGTATCGCTATGCCCTGTGTCCAGTGGGTAGAGCCAAGAGCACACCTGACCTGAGCATGGCTACCATATTCTGAGCATGGCTACTAACACATTCACCATAGGGAAGCTGGGTTTTGAAGACAAGTAAAGGCACTTTGGAACAAAACTTTTTTTACTGCATTCAAAGACTAGGTAAAATAGAACGGGTAATCCTGCCTCTAACTTTGCCTTGGGCAAACACCAAATACACTGCCTACATCAAGAACATTTAAGAGTTCTCATGTGTTCATTCAGCAGCGGTTTGAAATTATAACCATTTTGCTTCATCCATTAAATGTGAACAAACCAGATGATTCACTAAGTATATTTTTGGTAAGTAAAAGCGGAGGGGTAGCAGGATCCCATGGTCGTTCAAATGCAAACATATACATACCATCCTGGAATAGTTTGCACTTTTGAACAACAGCTGAAACAGACAACACAGGTGGATTTTCCTAATATCAGGTAACAGCAGATCAGGACAAAGCACTGTATTATGTACTGCCTTGTCTCCAACAGAGGTAAAGAGCAGATGTAGGAGGACAGAACCAACGTGCAGTGCTAGCTTCACAGAGAACTTCCTGTGGTTTGCAGCTGTGAGACTTTCAAATCTGAGGTGGTATCTAAGAGTTCCTGGTGGGTTTTCTTAGTCAGTAAATTCATTCATGTGAAGTAGAGAATACATAAAAATTTGTTTACACTGATTTTGGTACAGATCTGAACATGCACTTGCCCAGTGAATGGAAAATTCATGCAGTAACCTCAAATACTTAATATTGCTATGGGGAAAAAATGCAACATTAGTGAAGCACCATGTCAAAAGCCAAGAGAGGTAGGATATAAGTAAAGTGAATTTTATTCCAGTAATATTACAGACTCTGGAAATGACAAAGGCATAGCCTAAGAGGCAAGTTACTTCTTTTGAGAGGATAATGTGAAGACTCTTCTTCTCCTGGTGCCCAGTGAGAGGACAAGAGGAAATGGGCACAAACTTGAATATAAGAAGTTCCACCTAAACATGAGGAGGAACTTCTTCACTTTGAGGGTGGCAGAGCACTGGAATAGGCAGCCCAGGGAGGTGGTGGAGTTTCCTTGACCAGAGGAAATGGTCTGAAGTTGGGGCAGGGGAGGTTTAGATTAGATATGAGGAAGAATTACTTTACTGAGAGGGTGGTCAGGCACTGGAACAGCCTGCCCAGGGAGGTGGTGGAGTCGCCATCCCTGGAGGTATTTAAGAAAGGTGTAGACGTGGCACTTCAGGGCATGTTCTAGTGCCTGAGATTGTTGGGTTGTGTCTGTTTGTGGGTGGGGTTGTGTGGTTGTGGGCGTTTGTTTTGGTTTGGTTTTGGTGTTCTGGGATTATTTTTTTTTTTGTTGTTGGTTGGACTCTATCTCAAAGGTCCCATCCAACCGAAAATATTCTGTGATTCTGTGATTCCTTCTCTGGAGACATTCAAAACCCACCTGGACAAGTTCCTGTGCAACCTGCTCTAGGTGGATCTGCTTTGGCAGGGGAGTTGGACTAGATGATCTCCAGAGGTCCCTTCCAACCCCATGTGATTCTGTGATTTTGACTCTGATTACATTTCTAAAGCAGTAAGAGCTAAGATTTTCATTGCCATTTGGAGTCCTGACATCATAAAGGTTACCAACTGTTGCACACAAGGCTTTTGGAGATTTGCTTTCAGACCCATAGGGAGAAATTAACATCTTGTTCCTCATCTCCCTTCTCCTCCCACCTTCCTTTACATTGATGATCTTGTGCAGCTACTTCCTCATGACTATGTTTTTCTACTGGGGAAGCCCTCCCCAAACCCATGCCTTATGTGTTGGCTTTCAAGCTATAAATGCTTTAGTGTTCTTTTATCCAGATTTGGATATGGTCCTTTTTCCATCTGAAAATAGGTTTAAATTAGGTTGAAGAACAAGTGAAGGGAAGACCTTGCTGCTTGGTTCAAAGTATGACCATTTCCAGCTTTTCAAAGATTATTATAACGATGATGTTTGCTAGCATGGCACAGAAGCACCTCTTTGACAAGCACTTGCTTCTCTTATGCCTACACCTTATCATCATTCTCATCTGATATTACAAGAGATTCACAACTGAAACTTTGTCACTCTCCTCTTCCACTCCAAAGTCCTTATAAATTGGCAGTCAGCACAACATACTCTGTAACTTACAGTTCAAGAGGTTAAATGAAAGCTGGCACCATGGAGGCAATTCAGCAGCATTATTTACCCTGAAGTATTTGTTCAGTTGCAAAAGGAACCGCTTAGATGAGATCACTGGAATAAAACAGAGCCTTTCTACAACAATTCCTTCATTTTTTCATGGCTAAGACATCAATTCCATTGGAGATAGTCTCATGGAATAAAGCCACATTTCAGCATTTGAGGTGGGATTCATCTGTGCTACACAAGGGAGGATGTGCAAAGCTAAGAAGTCCTATCTCCCTGCAGCATAGTTTCTTCAGATGGTTGGCAGAGACCCTAACAAGATAGACATTGGAAAAATTTCTTGGACAATTGCATGACCCCACTGCAGCAGCCTCAAAATGAAGGGAGAGAGACAGAAGACTGTCAATGGGTGATTGCATCCTATGAAGTGGGAACACACTAAGGTCCATTCAGTGCTGGGGAGGCCAGATACAGAGATGAAGAAGGTAGAAGGAGAGAGCATTAGAGGTCTCCTAAATAAGCCTTATTCTGAATTAAATGCCATAAAATAGGTAAACAGCAAACTTGTTCAAATTAATCTGTTTTTAGAAATTCCTCCTGACACAGACTTAATGGACCCCAACCTAAAGCGCCTTGCTCTCTGTAAGAGAGGTTGAAGAAGTATTTTCCCCTCAGACTGTTTCGTCTCCAGTCAGTCCATGCCTGGGTTTGGCATATACTACTGCATTGATTTATCTAGCAAGGAACATCTTTACCCCTTTAAGGAGACTTAAGCAGTCTGTAAATGTAAATTGAGGATTTTTACCGGGCAAAGTAATTCCCCATAAAAACACATCACTATCTTACCCAAGTAGATCTCTATCAGCTAAAATTGATGTCATTTGTGTGACATCTAAATAGGCCTACTGTTTTATAAATGTGATTTTACCTTACTCGAAAAGGTACAACTGCAGAACTTCCAGAGATACCATTTCTCCAGCAAGAAAAGGAAAAATCCTTTTTAATACTGATATTTTATTACACTAAGGCAGGTTTGCGTACTTTTGCATATACTTTCTGTTCATCAGGCTGTATAAATTCATCCCTGTAAACCTTAAGCTGCCAGGCCCCCCTGTACATCGAAATCTAGTGCACGTTTTCTCTCTCTCTTTTACAAGGTTACAGAAACGGCAGCTAATCTGAGCCCTTCAAATAAACAGCAAGAGAAACTTGTACACTTCTATCTAGGGCTGCCGGCACGCACTTGCTTCATGATGGCTCACTCAGCACAAACTAATCTAGGATAGATTCAGGTCAACCTGACCTGAAATGGATCTTAATTGAGTTAGTACAACCAGGTCTAGAGTATCCCATTGCCATGGTCTGATTCACCCCATTAAAAACGGAATGAAAAAGCCACTAGCAACAAATACTGGCATTATGCTGCTTAAGATTTTTTTTGAAAACTGGAATCAATTTCTGATCACTCAGCATAATATAATACTTAAAGGAACACAAATGGATCTAAAGGGTCAGAACATGGTCACAGTTTACGTACCCGTGAGGCAGATTCAGGACCAGGTCGTGTGCAAGCCAGAATTCCTAGAATTAGTTATCAGAATAGTATTACAGATGCCCTCCCCATAATTCACCTATCCAAAGATGAAAAAAATATTCCTCTCCTTTTACAGTGGAGTTTTTAAGTCCATGCCAACTACACACAGTTCTCTTGTTGGTGAGACCACATGCTACGGACGATAGCAAGAATGGAAAAGAGGAAACCCAGGAAATTTTTTCCTTGATGGCGGATTGCCACTGCTGGAAGATGCTCAATACAGAAACAATACATTATTAAAATAATAAAGAGTTTAAAAAGCCATCAAGATTTCTTTATATTTCCAAGATGGGTACTTCTCTGCTGCATTGAGTAGCACTGATCACATCTCTATTTTTTTATAATACAAGACAGGAAGGTTCTATATAGGAGTCTTACCTACATTAGCATGGAAGGAAAAGCAAGCGAACTCCCTAATACAGAAAGTAAAGCAAAGAGGAAGGGATGTCCAAGGTAATTCATCACCTTTCCCCCCAAACCTCTGTGGGCCTCACCCCAGAGGAATTCCCATAGAAATTATTGCCAAGTCAGCTGGGATATTCACTGGAGGAGAACACTAAGGAGGAAGAGCTTTTCCCAGAGATTTTTTTTTTTTTTAAATGAACCTCTTTGAAAGTGAGTAAATGTATGTCCCCCTCCAAGTGAACAGGACTTATATTAAAAAAGAGTATATGTTCCAGTTTTGCCAGCTTCCCTTGTGATGAAAGAACGTATTTTTCCACACAAAACATTGCTTATATGGAAAAAGAACTGATGCATTTATCTCCCACTGAGTGGCTTTTTAACAATGGATAGTAATACTGGATAAAATGCAAACCAACTCAGTGATTCCTGCAGTATTATTTAACTGAAAAGTCGGCTGAAAAGCAGATATCAATAGCTCACTATAGAAGTCAAACATCCTAATTCTGCAAGAAAGACTACGAATTTTAAGCAAAACTACTCATAGATCACAGGCAGAAGCTTTTTACATCCTCAAAGTTTTCTCAAAATTCAACACTGCATTCTGTCAAAACCAGTAACAAGATCAAATTGTTTTATCAGTTGCAGTCAAGCAATGCTGAAGAGTTCAGAATTTGGCCCAATTTTAATCAATACAAATAAGCAGTCTTACTCACTTAGAAATTTATTAACTCTGATCGATGGATTTCGTACAACAGCTGCACAAAAAAAAAAAATCAATGAACAATGCAACTTATACAGAACATTGCAAATGTTTGTTCATTAGGAAATTACTGTTGCTTCCTCTTTTCTTTCCAAAAGATAACAATATTGCAAAAGATTGTTTAGCCAAGTACTCTAATGCTAAAGGTGCACCAGTTGTATGTACACAGCAGATTAGTGGACACTCCAAATTGAAGGGGAATCAGTTCCAGATGTTTTCCACTGATTAAATTTAGCCCAAGCAAGGTTAAGTAAATGACGAGCAGCTGCTTTTCTTTTTTGCAATAGTCATGAAAAATACTCTTAGAGTTCTGACTACCTCTAACTGGCAGACACATGGTACAGTACCTATTTTCCTAGGTTTTTATGATTAACAGAGACTATGGACAGTCTTCAGAGCAACATTCTTTTCACCCCCAGTCTGTTAGACCTTATGCAGATCAGAACTAACAGGAAGAAGCTCAACAATAAGAAAAACCATACCTCTTTGGAATGACTCAATTATACATACCCACACAACACAGAGATTCTCATTGTATATACTACTTTTTACTGGAGTAAGTAGAAATAATATAGGAAAATGTTAAAGTGTCACTAGACCAGCTTATAGCTCAGTGCAATACTGGCATCACCCTAACGATCACTCCATCTCAAACAGGACAGCAAAGCGCATTGATATCAGGTTCTCCCACATAACATGAGAATATCAGAAAGAAAAATCACAGCCAGCAATAGGCGCAGCAGCTATAAATGAAAAATTATTCAAGTGCGGAAATTCACAACATAATAGCAAACAAGACCACTTTAAAAGCAGGGATTGCCTAGCTATTCCTCTCTGAAGAGTTCTTAAACTTTTACTTGGAAAAAACCAAAGATCATTGATTGGAATGTCACAGTTTTGACCATGTGCAGAGGTTGAAACAAGGCTTTATATCTCAGACTTCTCTCCTTCTACTTAGACATACAGTGGGCTGGTTTTTTTTGGTTTCTTTTTTTTTTTTTTCCCACACCTGATAGGATTAAACTGACAGAAAGGCATAAAAAAATTCCTTGTGCATATATCTTTAGGCAAGTTGAAAGCCCAGATTTTCCATCACAACCCTTATTCCTGGCAATGCATTGAAGCATTTCCAATGCACAGAAGAAAAAGCAAAAATTCCCATGGATTTGTGATTGGGAAAATCTGGAAAGAATACCATGCATGCCCATATATAAAAATTATTTTCCAAGCATCTTCTGTGAGATTCCAAACAGCATGCTATGTAAAGAGGCATACCAAGCAAACTAAAATTGTTTAGGAAGCGGCTAACACTTGGGTATCTAAATACGGAGCAAAACCAAAAAAGAGAACACTTAAAATCTTTTCTTCTCCATTTTTAAAGTAATGAACAGTGTTGCATATATATATAAACACAGCCCCAAAGAACCAGGGTTTATTTTACTTCTAATTCTGGAATCTTTTCAGCTTTCCCAGCTGACATACAATGAAAAATATGTAAAATGCATGCTTTTCAAGCCATATTAAGCCACATATTCAAGATGAAAAGTATATTTACTGGCACCTACTCCTCCATTTAAGTAGACCTAGTCAAAAAAGCCATAGTTGTTTTTTAACATGCTCCCCTGATCTCTCACAATAATGTCAGTCCCATCAAAAAGAACAAATTTTTGTGGCTAAAAAGTAGCTTAACATTCCGGATTAAATCACATCTTATTTTCCTCACAGAGCATTCACCACATTTTCCGCAAAATCCAGTTTATCTTCTTGCAAAAGCTGACATGCCCAATTACCACTCCTCCTTGTTTATAAATGAGTAGGCCTATGTTTAATATTGCATTGACTAATAGCATTCTTCACTTCTGTAATGCTGTGTCAGTCTGAAAACACTTCATAAACAATTAAGACTCATAATATCTCTGTGACAGAGACAAGACATATTCATTTAACAGATGACGCAACCGAAGCACAGTGAGTTAATTGTCTGCCCAAGGTCACATAGCAAATCAGTAACAGAGCTAGGAACAGAATCCAGGAACACTGACTCATGCATATCTCCCTCCTCAAGAGGAGACAAGCCTTTTACATACAGCCTCAACACCAAAATGGGGTTTCCATTGCAGTCCAACAGCCCGCTACTACATGCTGGAGTTTTGTCAGTCTTCCATTCTCATTTTAACAGCTTCCAGCTGCCTCTGCTTCTTTTGTGCAAAAGAGTTTGAGGCAAAAGCTGACGAGCCTCGGCTTTTTACAAAACAAGCATACACACACACACACAAAAAAAAAAAAGAAATGCAAAAAGTTACCCTTATTCCCACCTTCAGTGGGAAGGCTCTGAAGCACCTCAAAAAGGCCTTCACTCTCGTACAGTCACCAGTAAACTGCAACAGAAAACCTCACAGCCTACAGTACTACAGTCGAGTCGCTCTGTATGTCACTACAGGCCTAAGTGCTGGTTGGGTGTTTTCACCCCTTCCCCTTTTCTCATCCACCCGATCGCATGAAACACGTTGCATTTTGAAATTAAGTCACTGTCGTTCGGAGTTTGGTCTTTGGCATGTTAGACCGTGCATTCTGGGCTGCACTGGTGTGAGACACTTGCTACCTCACTGAAATATTGAATGTAAAGGTGAGATTCTAAAGCAGTAGTGGTGAAAAAAAAAAAAAAAATCAAAATTGCTTAGCACATAGCTATTTGTGCTTTTAAAGGTCAGTTTCATAGACTGTTTCCCCAGGCAACCCCCATTTGCATATTAGTTTCCCATTTCCCGATGCACAATCTGCATTGAAGTTTGAATATCGAAGTTACCTGACTAATTGAACAGAATTAGAAAACTGCGGTGTTCTGGAATTCAAGCTCTCCATAAAAAGGGAAGCCTTAAATCCCAAAATGCCTTTCCCCCCCGCCCCCTCTCAAAGGTTACCCTCACTTCCCCAAAATAATTTGGATCGTAGGACCTCGAGAAAGGCCGGTGCTGCAGTGCTATGCTGTACTGGAAAAGGCTCTACCTACAAGGGCTCATTTGAGTGCAAAGCATCCCCCAGTGATACGCAGTGAGAAGATTCTTTTCCATGCTGTGGCATCATGTACCATAAACAGCTGGTTAACAGACCAGAGATCAGGTCAAGCAGCTGCCTTTGTACTTGATATCAAAAGTATGGAGACAGATCACTGCAGTGAATTAGTGAGATACAGGATTAGCCCAAGAACATAAGACAGGAGCCAACTGCACGAGCATTGCTGCCTCTGTGGGAGGGTCACAGTCCACAGGCCATCTTCCAAAGTGCTCTCAGCCACTTCTGATCTCATACCAACTGCGTATTGAATAAAAATTCCACTCTAGTCCATGATCTGAGCCACTGATGGGCTTATCTGATAGCACCAGGCTCAGAAACGTTCATAAGCCCGAGCCAGCAATGTGCACTCGCATCCCAGAAAGCCAACCACATTCTGGGCTGCATCAAAAGAAGCATGGCCAGCAGGTCAAGGGAGGTGATCCTGCCCCTCTACTCCACTCTCATGAGACCCCACCTGGAGTACTGCATCCAGCTCTGGGGCCCCCAGCATAAGAAGGGCATGGGCTTGCTGGAGCGAGTCCAGAGGAGGGTGCAGAGACGATCAGGGGACTGGAGCACCTCTCCTATGAAGACAGGCTGAGATTGTTCAGCCTGGAGAAGAGAAGGCTCCGGGGAGACCTTATAGCAGCCTTCCAGTACCTAAAGGGGGCCTACAGGAGAGATGAGGAGGGGCTCTTTATCAGGGAGTGTAGTGACAGGATGAGGGGTAACGGTTTTAAACTGGAAGAGGGGAGATTTAGATTAGATATTAGGAAGAAATTCTTTCCTGTGAGGGTGGTGAGGCACTGGAACAGGTTGCTCAAAGAAGTTGTAAATGCCCCATCCCTGGAGATGTTCAAGGCCAGGCTGGATGGGGCTTTGAGCAACCTGGTCTGGTGGGAGGTGTCCTTGCCCACGGCAGGGGGGTTGGATCTCAATGATCTTTAAGGTTCCTTTCAACCCAAACCATTCTATGATTCTATGAAACCTCTCTAAATGCATTTCTCAGTTAACAAAATAGTTACCAGGAGTTCACTGTTTAAGCATCATATTCCAGTAAGTTTTCATCCCTCTTACAGTAGCCTAAGCTAATTTTCTAGGCCATAATCCAGATCCTGTGCTTATGCACATATAAGGATGAGACATGAAAGAGTGACTAAAATCAGTATGTAAACAGATTTCTGCCTCTCTCCATCTTCAACCCACATTGCCACATCACAGAAAAACGCCCCACACCATCTGATGCGATTGCTCTTGACCAATTCATGTGAACTGTTACGTATTTCCTTCCTACTGTCTGGTTTTTACAAATATTTTGACCACTCCAGCATTCTTCCATGAAATGAACTTCCCTAGAGATGGAAATTGCTCCTTCCCTCCCTTCCAAAGCGTGCAATATGTGGCCTTTTATAGAGCCATGCATCTCACATGCCTGCTATCAGTTCCCTTAGCGGCTCTTAGGTTGTTTCTGATCCCTCCCTTGCTCCTCAGGTATTTACTTTGCAAGCCCAGATTTGCAACCCGATTTCAGTGTCTCTTTCCTCATCTTTTCTCCGCTGTTCTGACTTGATTTGCTGCTCGCTAGGGCATTCGCCAAATAGTAGGAGTTGACTCTACAAATGGTGTCCATTTTAGACAATTCAGTGTTAATTTTCATTGCAAAGAAAAAAGCATTAACTATCTCCTGACATCATTACTTTATACTTTGTTTAATAATTGGGTCAAACTTCTATTCTGCATAGATTTTCATCTCAAGTTTAGATCGCTAAAAAAAGATTACAGCATACCCGGATTGTTCCTATCTTTCCTACAGTTTGGAAAAGTGACAGCTTGGGATATTCGTGTGAGTTCACCGAGGAGTTCCTATGTCTCCTGAATCTTCTGTGTTGTCTTGTAGAATCATAGAATCATAGACTCATAGAATCATCCAGGTTGGAAGAGACCCTTGGGATCATCGAGTCCAACCATCTACCCTACACTACAAAAGTTCTTCCCTACATCATATCCCCCAACACCACATCTAAACGGCTCTTAAACACATCCAGGGATGGTGACTCAACCACCTCCCTGGGCAGCCTATTCCAATGCCCGACCACTCTTTCTGTGAAAAATTCTTTCCTAATGTTCAGTCTAAACCTACCCTGTTGGAGCTTGAAGCCATTCCCTCTCGTTCTGTCATTAGTTACCTGTGCGAAGAGACCAGCACCAACCTCTCTACAGTGTCCTTTCAAGTAGTTGTAGAGAGTGATGAGGTCTCCCCTCAGCCTCCTCTTCCTCAGACTAAACAGTCCCAGCTCCTTCAACCGCTCTTCATATGATTTGTTTTCCAGGCCCTTCACCAGCTTCGTTGCCCTCCTCTGTATCTGCTCCAGCACCTCGATATCTCTCTTGGATTGAGGTGCCCAAAACTGGACACAACACTCCAGGTGTGGCCTCACCAGTGCTGAGTACAGGGGCACAATCACCTCCCTACTTCTGCTGGTCACGCTATTTCTAATACAAGCCAGGATGCCGTTGGCTTTCTTGGCCACCTGGGCACACTGCCGGCTCATATTCAGCCGCTTGTCAATTAGAACCCCAATTAATAGCATATTAGCACAATAATAATTAGTTAACTGGGCCTAAGCTTCATACTGAGACCTAATGAATGAGGCTTCTCAGGACCGCCCTGTCCAAACTTTTCTTGGCCTAAGCAATTTTGCTGTGACAGAAGTTTCTCTAATTGACCAGGTCCATATCTAGATCCATATCTAACTTCGTTTACTTCTGTTTGTATTTGTGTCGTACAACCACCGTGTCATCTCTACAGCAGTAAAAGCAGTTATTCTTGTAGAATGAGATACTTACAATGAAGTAATGGCATAGTTCATAGAAATACAGGTTAGGTAGAAATATCACAGGCCTCGAGAAGTGGAAATAGGGGGTACAGTGTACAGGAATATAGGCAAGAGATAAGAGATGGGGCACAAGTTTGGCACTCGAGAACCAACAGGTATAAACAATTCACCAATGGTCAGTTAAAGAAAAATGCAGTCCTGGAGCAAGACAAAAACTGTTTAAGATAACAGAACAAAGAAATACTATCTCACATACATAAAGGAGAACATATACAGTAAATTCAGATGAAACCTGGAGCTGCACACCAATGAGGAAATATGTAAAAGTGTCTTAGGAAACATTTATAAGTGATCCCAAGTGGATCCTGGGAGAAAAAGAAGAAACTATTGCCACAAACATCATATTCCTCCCTATGAAGGACACCAGATTTCAACAGCTTGTTGTAACACTCCCCCTTCTTCCTCCATGGCAAATGAAACCTTAGGACCCAGAGGAGGGGTGGGAAGATGAGCATAATTTCTACCTATTTTCCTGGCATTTAAGAAGTATGTGTCATAGTTTTAATTGTATTTTTATTATTACTGCAATTTTTTAAATATGAAAAAAATATTCTATTTGATTTTTTTGGTAACCATTAGATCTGGACTAACAGTGATTAGATTTCAAGATTTCCGTTATACTAGTCCTAAATTCTAGTTTTATTTTTATAATGCATGCTTCCTCTTTCTTATAAAGAGGACTTTGAGCGTAACACTTAGTCTTGCTTCCTACCATACAGCATCACAGAATCACAGAATATTTTTGGTTGGAAGGGACCTTTGAGATCATCGAGTCCAACCAACAAAAAAAAAAAATAATCCCAGAACACCAAACACCAAAACCAAACCAAAACAAACACCCACAACAACAACCCACACACAAACAGACACAAACCAACCATCTCGGGCACTAGAGCATGCCCTGAAGGGCCATGTCTACACCTTTCTTAAATACCTCCAGGGATGGCGACTCCACCACCTCCCTGGGCAGGCTGTTCCAGTGCCTGACCACTCTCTCAGTAAAGTAATTCTTCCTGATATCTAATCTAAACCTCCCCTGCCGCAACTTCAGACCATTTCCTCTGGTCCTGTCATTATTCCCTTGGGAAAAGAGTCCAACACCCACCTCTCTACACCCTCCTTTCAGGGAGTTGTAGAGGGCAGTGAGGTCCCCCCTCAGCCTCCTCTTCTCCAAACTAAACATGCCCAGTTCCCTCAGCCTCTCCTCATGTGACTTGCTCTCCAGACCCCTCACCAGCTTGGTGGCTCTCCTCTGGACACGCTCCAGCAGCTCAATGTCCTTCCTGTAGTGAGGGGCCCAGAACTGAACACAGCACTCGAGGTGAGGCCTCACCAGTGCCCAGTACAGAGGCACCATCACTGCCCTGCTCCTGCTGGCCACGCTGTTCCTGATACAGGCCAGGATGCCGTTGGCCTTCTTGGCCACCTGGGCACACCGCTGGCTCATGTTAAGCCGGCTGTCAACCAACACCCCCAGGTCCTTTTCTGCTGGGCAGCTCTCCAGCCACTCTGCCCCCAGCCTGTAGCGTTGCCTGGGGTTGTTGTGGCCGAAATGCGGGACCTGGCACTTGGCCTTATTAAACGTCATCCCATTGGCCTTGGCCCATTGATCCAACCTGTCCAGGTCCCTCTGTAGAGCTTGTCGACCCTCAAGCAGATCAACACTCCCACCTAGCTTGGTGTCATCTGCAAACTTACTGAGGGTGCACTCAATCCCCTTATCCAGATCATCAATAAAGATATTAAACAAGACTGGCCCCAAAACTGAGCCCTGAGGGACACCACTGGTGACCGGCCGCCAACTGGATTTCACCCCATTAATTACAACTCTCTGGGCACAGCCATCCAGCCAGTCTTTTACCCAGTGAAGAGTACACTTGTCTATGCCATGATTCACCAGCTTCTCCAGGAGAACGCTGTGGGGGACCGTGTCAAAGGCCTTACCAAAGTCCAGGTAGACAACGTCCACAGCCTTCCCCGCATCGAGAAGGTGAGTCACATGGTCAGAAGGCGTTATCTATTAACTCTGAATCTCCATTCTTGTAGCCCAATAACTATTTCACTTGTCTCTTCTTCCCAAGGCTGGCTAAGTCTATCATTTTATGACTACTCTCCAACACACCTTTCATATTTTTAATCAAATCTCTAGCAGTACAACTCAAAGGTAGTGCGGTCTCTCCTCTACTTCCACTCTTCACCTTCTGTACCAAGGCTGCTGAAGATCTAGCTGAATAATGGGTTTTTCCAATGCATTCCTTCAGACAGATGTCAGGAAAACCTCACAAGGTCCTGTATTGTGAGAAGATTCTGCTCATTGCTCAACAAAAGAAAAACTGATTTCCTGCCTTTATGGTCAACAGTTGAATTCTCTTTTGACACCCTTATGACAGGGTCTTGGATTTTCTTCCATCCTTCTCTTGCCCAGACGACTTACACAGCAAGACTATCACAATGTATATTCTGCATCCGAGAGCAAAAATTATCACCACGACATCAGTACCATGGAACACCTTACCAAAACTATACGAGTTATTAGGTCAATTTAATCTCACTTTTAAAAGCTGCCTTTGTTTTATTATTAGGCAACATGTTGACTCAAATATAATTTATTTGCTTCTCTAATTTTCTACATTTTTACAAATTCAACAGTATTCTGAATTATTAATTTTTGGCAACAAAACATCCTATTCTGGGGTATGCCACCTTTGCAACACAATTATTTTTTCCCAATGCTGTGCAGATAGTGTCTTTTTTCCAGTTCTAACAGTCAGCTTTACCAGAAACACCACTGCCACTAGTCTGCAGTGGTCAGGACTTCTGTTGTTCATTTGTTTTTTAACTCTATAGCGCAAACTTATCATTCATCATGTCCTTATCCTAAGCCATCTTCATCATAGAGTCTCCATACCATGCTGAGAAACTTTCTTTTGCTACTGAACAGCTAAATTCAGTCTTCTATCACAACTGAAATTAGTTGAAACATTTTCAACTAAACTAAGTTTCATCTAAATATACTGTCTTTGATGAAGCAAAAATGTTTTCTGGATAAAAAAAAAAGTCTAAACTCAGTGTTACTGATATTACTAATAAGAAAAAGTTTGAGAGCTGCAAATACCTTCTCTCACTATGCACTCCCATGGTCTCTGAGACCATCTGGTACGAAGTCCCTGCTCAAGTCCAGTGGGACTGGTGATCTAAACTCTGGTCCTAAATCAGGCAGAACAGGGAGCTGAATAAATGCAGAACAAAAATAAATCTTTAAACCTCAAAAGCTGCCCAATTTAATCAGAGGTAAGAGCATGTTTGGCAGAGGCAGCTGTTCGTTTCCTATCAGCCTCCATCACCCCTTACACCACCACCCCACCCCCAGTTCTATCACAAAATTCACTTAATGTTCTCACTCAGGGCAGCCAGGGCTGAAACAGCAAAGACTGAAAACTTTCTAGTAGAGGTGTACAAATATGTTTCCGTAATTCTTACTCACAGGCAAGTACCATTATACCTATGAGTCCTGAACTGACTGACAAATACAGAGGTTAAACAGCCCTATGCTGAATACGGATTCTCACTGCAAAACCACCAGCATCTGCTAAACTCACCTTCTTAAGATCATGAAGTTTTTCAGAAGCATGGTATCTGGATACTTTCTCTTGCTAATTTGGAGCATATCTTTATATTTATGCCTTTCTGACTTACTGACAGTTATGCAGACCCTCAAAAGCTTGGGTGTTTGCTTTATTCTGTTAATTTTAGCCACATGTTTTTTCTCACCTTTCACTCAGCTTGTCAGCACTGGAATCTATGAACCCACTTAATTTAAAATGTTTGCTTCTTTATACGTACTGCAGATTGTAATCCATCCACACCACTGAAAGAAAGCAGCCCTTTTTCCCAATGGAAATGCAAATCGGTTTTCCAAGAACAACCAACCCGTTACTAGATAGGTGAATTCTGGAATGTCAGCATCCAAACTGTCATTACAGACAGAGTAAATCAACATTAACACTGTTAAACTCTTATATGAAGTGTGTATGAAGGTATTCCGAGGGTCATTGAAAACTACAGTTCTCTCCCCACTCCTGGTGAAAAGTTACTCTTGTGCAGCTTTGCTTTAAATAGGGGGGAAAGTCAGAGAGGAATACGTCAGCATGTAAGAAACTCCAAAAAGCAAACAGAAAAGCATAGTGATAAATAGGGAATTTTGTTTTTACCCCAGCAGAGATTTATCACTGTGAGAGTCTTGTGACTTTGACAAATTTTACAATAATGAGTTGTGTATACAACCTAAAATAACTGACAGAGAATAATATATTCCATCTGCTGGAGATGTCCCAGGAGGCTAACCCTCAAGGTCCAAAAAACTTTCACATTTTTGTAATTTTTTCCTCCCTAATAAAAAACGTTATGAAACAGCTCTTCAGTTCATTTTGAAAAGCATGCATTGCAGTGAATAGCTGTTATTTGAAGATGAAACTCAAGTGCATGTAAGAGATTTCAGTTACACTCAAGCGTTATTTGTTGTTCTTCTATTTGGATCAGGTTTTATGACTTGCCACTCGCTCTTGTATCATAAGTAACTACCATCTTGATACCTAAGTGCCTTCTTTAAGTCTTACAGGAACATTAACAGTGTTAGAGAGTTCATACATGTCTTGTCATTCTGAAAACAGACCCTGCTGTAGAGGAGTATGTACACAATGGTTGACAGAAGTACGGGTAAAGATCAATTTCAAGACTATAGAAAACAATTATGGCTATAAGCTCAGGTGAGAATGAAATCACTGAGGGTTTTAAATTAGCATAGGAAAAAATTAAACCATACACCCTGGTATGAAAGAGTTCTCCAGGAGAATCAGTAATATCCATGAAAAGAATATGCTGCACTAGAGTATCTCCAGCATCACAGTTATTTCCCAGAATTGGTTTTCTTAAATCCGTGTTTGCTTTAGCTGTTCCTTTTTAATGTCTTTCTAAATAGCTTCCTCATTTTGAGAGGTTTGACTTCAAAGAAGGAAACTATTGTTGCAGAAGACTTTTAGCCTTTCCATTCCTGCAAGGACAGTCAAGTTCTTACGGTCACAGAGCACTCTACGTTAGTCAGACCCTAAACACGATGCATGGTGAAGAACTAAGTCAGGAACTGTTTTCCTTTTAGGTTATCAAGTGTTTGCTTCAAGATTCCGTCATCTATGGCACATAACGATTTAGTTTCTACATTATGCACTATGCAATACATGCTTTTTATTACACAATTATCTCAGAAATCTTAATGTTGACCATATCTATAGGCTTTTTAAGGCTTCCCTTTTCTCAAACCTTCTTCATACAGAAGAGGAAAGCATTTTTGCCTAGCTTTGGAAGATACACCTCCTAAGCGAATTTTGAGTGTGCCACCACGTACATGAAAACATTAACAGGGTATCTTAAGAAAACCTCTGAAAACATGAAAAAAAGGTGTGCTCACACAATGCAGTTCTTGAATCAAGGTAAATCTCTCCTTTATCAAGGAAAGGCATGTTTATGCCCCTTTATCTGGGCATGTTTAGTTTGAAGAAGAGGAGGCTGAGGGGAGACCTCACTGCCCTCTACAACTACCTGAAAGGAGGGTGGGTGTTGGCCTCTTCTCCCAAGGGAATAATGACAGGACCAGAGGAAATGGTCTGAAGTTGTGGCAGGGGAGGTTTAGATTAGATATCAGGAAGAATGACTTTACTGAGAGGGTGGTCAGGCACTGGAACAGCCTGCCCAGGGAGGTGGTGGAGTCGCCATCCCTGGAGGTATTTAAGGAACGTGTAGACATGGCCCTTCAGGGCATGCTCTAGTGCCCGAGATGGTTGGTTTGTGTCTGTTTGTGGGTGGGTGTGGGGTGGGGTTGTGGGTGTTTGTTTTGGGTTTGGTGTTGGTGTTCTGGGATTTTTTGGGTGTGGGTTTGTTTTTCTGTTTGGTTTTTTTTTTTTTTTTTGGTTGGACTCAATGATCTCAAAGGTCCCATCCAACCAAAAATATTCTGTGATTCTGTGAAATTTTAACTTAATTTCAGTCTATTTCTGCCCAGAACAGGGAATTTTCTTAGTGGGATTGTTACTCTGTCGCCTGCATTTGCCAGGCATTTGTTTCAGGTCTCCCTACAGTCTCTCTCACCTCTGACCGCAGCAGCATACTAGGAGAGCTGTTTTAAAGCAACAGCTCTGCTCCTCCTAGGTCAGGCCTATAAAAAGTGATCTAATTCAGTCTCGAAGTTTGCCATCATCTGTAAAACATCCAGCCCCTCCAGCCAATGAATAAAGTATTCCACTAGAGCAATACTGAAATAGAAGCTGGCATGGCCCTTTTCAATTGCCTTTTAAAATTATTTTCTCTGCCTTTTCTACTTTCAGCTTTTTAAGAGAGGGGAAAAAAAAAAAAAAAGCAGCACCATTTACAATCTTGAAGCCTAGTACTTCCACTCCCCAAGAATCAAAGCATATTAATTCTGGCAAGGAGAGCTTCACTGAGAGAAATCAGGTTTAAACTTTTGAGAGGTGTCAAGAATGTTCAGTCAATTGAGCAATCAAGTTAGCCAACTACATTCCTGGAAGCTTTGCAACAGAAGGAATAAATCAGACAATCAAATTAAATGTGACTTACACCTGACACTGGCTAAGAGAAAGCATGAACAAAAATAAAAAATAGATAAAACTTAATTGGCTAGGGAATAATATGCATGGATGTCTCTCAGAACAAGAATAAATTAGACCAGAAATAAAAAAAGTACAGGAAAACAATTTCAGAAAAAGTGAAAACACTTATTTTCCTCTGTTACCAAGCTGTCAGGCAGAAAAAGATAGAGGCTTGTCTTTTCAATCTCTTTCTTCTGATGCACAGAGCTTTGCTCAGACTAACTATCAACGTTCAAGGAACATAGCTTAAGTGAATAAATGTGCACTGGCAGAGTCATCCATACAGACAACAGTCATCAACATCTTAACTGTCTTCAGTACTGTTTGAAGTTACACAACACCTTGCTTCTTCTGTCCATCCCTGACTGATACCACAATATTAAAATACACTCCGCAAAATCTGCTATTACAGCATCAGCAAGAGAAGCTGCAGAGCTCTAATAAACACGCTGATAATGAACACAGAATTCCGTTCAGAGAAATGCAGGTAAAGCAGCAACTTTATTTAGAAGTCACACCCTTTGTCCCCTTTCCCAGAACCCTATACAAGCACTGGAAACGCCAAACAACAACTTCAAAACCACCACTGCTGAAAAGCATTCTGACCTCAAATTGACAGATCCAAGATTTATACAGATTATAAAACATAACGAAGAACATGAGGTGTAACGAAAGCCTCCACCAGAGGAAGAAAGAAACTCTTCCTCCCACAGTGGCAGTTCATGGCTATCAGTTGCCTGAAGCAGAGACTTGAAGGTCTTTCTAAACCCCTGCAGGAACCAGATGCCCGTACCCCTTACAGATGTACCTCAATGTGGCACAGCTCTCAGCTCCCTGCTATTCCACATCCGACTGACTGCTCTAGTACGGATGACGTCGGTTGCATTGACAATACAATTTATCAACTCTAAAGTCGGAATAACTGAGTGAAACTCCTTCTACTTTTGACTGCGTTCAACGCAAAAGACACTACATATTCCCTCTGGGTGCAAAAACATTTAAAGTACTTTTTAATAAAGAAACCATCACATCAAGACTACAGCCGTACTCTCTCCAGGCTGAAATTGTGTGTCAGCTTCAATGTCACATAAGAGTAGCAATTTTATACAGAGTTGATGTTCAGGTTTATCAAAGACAGATGAAAACCTAAGTCAAAGCACCACACAATAACATACCTTTGAGTAAAGCCAGCATCTTTGGCTACCTCAGTTAACTTGGCAAGGCTTTGCATGCCTCTGGGTATGGAACATAACTCCTCAGACTACGAGGAAACAATCTCCTCTTGAGCTAAAGATTTAGCAGATCCAGAACTAGCTCAAGTTTCCCCAACCCCATCAGACAAAGGAAATCAACATGAAGGTGGAAAAATTAGCTTTCCAAAAAACCCTTACCTTATAGTGAACAATACAATTTCATACCCACACTTCCACTTAAAAAAAGTTAAAATTTTACAAACAAAGCAGTATCTTAGCTCAGCAGTGAAATTCAGCCAGTTCCCAGGCTGTTGAAATACAACAGCCACTTACAGCAACACACAATACTTTAAATGAAACAAGAAAAAACCCCACTTATCAAAACCTCTTGGCATAGGCATAAAATATTTAGCTGTTCCTATCACAATTTATTTGAACAATGCTTAAGATGGTGCTTTAAAAATGTAAATATGTTTTTCCTGTTTATTTTCCTTCCTTCAGGCTCTATGTGAGGTAAAGTTTAAAGGTAGGGTAGACCTGGGGAAGTTTTCCATCCAGCTCTGAGATAATTCAATGAAGTAGGATTAACACTATATCCAAAATCTTAATTGAGTTAACTTTGGTAAACAAAGACAGCTCTTTTGGTGTTCATACCATATGAAAAGAGACTAGAGATTTCCTTTAATTTGTGTCTCCCCGTTTTGGTTATGTGATTGTCCTCACATCGTTTGAGGCATCTTGCACTACTGCTTAGTTCTAAATTATTTTTTCACAGAAATTTTTCATTCATCGGTTCAAGTCACTTTAACATTGTCTCTTAAAAAATGCCAAACTAAACATAAGTGAAAGTAAATTACCTCCTGGTTCATCAATGTAGAAAGACACCTTTTTTTTGTCTTCTTGTTCATCAATGTGATCGTAAGTGATCTGCGGAATAGACAAGGCGTTCTCTCCTGGGTTTATTACGGGTGCAGAACCATTACCACAGCCTAGTTTCCCTTTTCTTTTGTATCTTCTAGCCTATGGTAGCAGAAATGGGATGGTATCAGAACATACTATCAAAAGCAGAAAAGTACACATACGAATTTCACTATACAGTAAATTCGTTTGAGTTTTTATTTTATTTTTTTTTTTAAAGAACACAATTGAAATTCAGTGAAAGTTTTACATCCTGGGTTAATGTTTAAAAGTGGCTGATTCTGAATTATCAACTTAAATCTGATTTCATTGTCAGGAGAAAAATGCCTAGCACATTCTGAAAATCTGGTCTCAAGTAAGATTTCTCAAAGTGGATCCAAAACTCAAGGCACCTGAAACACTTATCACTTAAGTATACAACATCTTTCTAAAGTTCTAATTAAGCATAACCATAGACTTTGAATTATGAGCTAGGCACTGTGCAGTCTTTTTAACTACAGAAAATTTCACCTTTTATCAAAAAGGCCGAATTAGGCACACCATGAGAAGATAAATACTTCCTCCTGTCTCAAAAATTGAAGTTCTCCTGATTTTAGAAGCCTAAGAGGCAACCTAATAAACACCCTACAGCTGGTAGATAAGAATGAAAAATGAAGGTTTGAATTTAAGTGGTTCCAAGCAAGGTTGGTCTCCATCTGCCTTTGTGATTAGAAGTGGCCACATATTCACATACTGACAACATGGCCTGTGCTGTCTGCCTCCTGGATGATGCCACCACCTAACTATAGAAATACTGCTTCTCACAAGATAGCATTTTATTTCCAGTCTTCCTGGACTACCTACCCTTTGGCTCTAGTCCCGCTTGGTTCTACTACTCTCACACCTCAAAACAGAGATAAGAAGCATACTTTAACTTGCCTGATGCTCCAGTAACCTTCTGACAAGGAGCTGAGATCTAGGGCTACTGCACTCATTTCTGCAAAGTACTCTGGCCTCTGATGTGACCGCTAAGCAGTTAGCGGAGATCAGCATCAGAGAGAACAAGTATTTGTACATATGAACACAAACAGCTGCAGGTTCAACGTATTCACAAATGGGACAATGTTACGTGGTCTAAGTAAACCAATTCTAATTTATTACAGTCTGTATTCAGTCTTTTGGAATTCATTCTTCTGTTCAGCTCTGCAGCAATTAAACAAAAGTGTGTTCAAAATTAATCAAACAGGGCATGAAAAATAGTAGAAATGGGCATTTGTTGTAGACAGTGGATGCACTACCATGCATCAAAATGCTTCTAAAGGAGAGATTATGGGCTCTCATAGCAGGAAAAGAAACTAGGAATTCTCTGGAGAACAAAATGCTACAACATGCACAACATGATCGATACACATTTAAGTCTTTACAGTAAGAGGCCAGGTAGAGAAAAAAAGAACTGGTCTCCTTTAACAAGAGAAGATGGTCTGTTGGTAAGAGATGAAAGAACCATTACTATGTTCTTGAATTAGGTTTAGCAGTTCTCGGGGAAGTTCACGTTTAATAATATATTAGGGAAGTCCCTCTCACTAGAGAAAACAGAGGGAAAATACTAAGGGCACTAAAAACTCTCTGGTTTTTCCAGGTCTCCCACCTTGGTTTGCTTCCTGTTCAGCAATACATACTACCCAGTCTTACTTCAGCTTCACCCCTTTCTTCGCAGTTTTTCTGCCTCTAGCTATGAAGAAGATTTTACCTTTGCCATGAGACTCTCATACTGCTGTAACACAGAACACTGAATTTCACTGAATTTTTTTTAGAGTTGGAAGGGATCATAGAGATCATCTAGTCCAACTCCCCTGCTGAAGCAGGATTGCTTAGAGAATGCTACTCAGGACTGCATCCAGGCGGGTCTTGAAAATCTCCAGAGAAGGGGACTCCACACCCTCCCTGGGCAGCCTGTTCCAGGGCTCTGTCACCCTCACTGTGAAGAAATTCTTTCTCATATTTGAGTGGAACCTCTTATGTTCCAACTTGTGCCTGTTGCCCCTCGTCCTGGGGCAAATACATGCCCCAAATACATAACAAATACATGCACACAGATCATGCCCATACAGCTTTCTACACGTGCCGTGGGGAAATCGTACTGCAATTCTCTGCTGGGCAACAGTGGGATTTCGCTGCCTAAAACCAGGCCTCTAACATCACTTTAGAAACCCTGGGTATTTGAGCTAGACCTGCTGCAGACCCGGGCCTTTCCAGAAGGGCTGATGAAGGCTAGGCAAACTCACCAATGAAACTACATAACTATGTTTAGGCAATCCTGCCCGTGTAGACAACCACTATTTTACTCCACTGCAGCCACAGCTCAGGAATTTGCCCAAATTTCTACCCACAGTCCCAAATAAGCCTACCACGGAGAGAAGTACTTGAGCAAGACAAGCGTGGATACTGTCATCCACGTTGTTGAATGCAAACATAAATTTTTAAACTATCTTTCTCCTTTCTTCCTGTATGAACTACTATGCAAAATGGGCAAGTGTCATCATTGACTTACACTGCCCTTTAAGAAGGCAGAGAAGACTTCAAAGTAGATAAAATAATGAAGAATTGGAACCTGTCAGACCACCAAGTCAAATTTAAGTTTTTCTGTCCCTCGGGAATATTTCAAGAAAAATTAAACTAACTGTACTGTGGCATGAGGAAAACAATACAACTGTTACAAACGGCTTTCAGCTCTCCAGGTTCTTTGGACATTTCATAAGGATTTTGGCAAATTATCCAAATCAAATTAAAAAAGCAAGAACAGAATAGAGCTCTGCCAACTCTCCATTACCTGTTTTCTCAGACTAGGGCTAGATGGCGCTGGTGGTTTTTGCACCGGTGGTGTAACATAGATCTTCCATGTTGCTGTAGAACTGCAGGATTTCTCTGCTGCATAGCACCGCCACAGAGTCTATTATAAAACCCAAAACCAATAATCTCGGTGAATAAGCAGTCACTGTTGTCCTGCAGGACAGGTAAGTCAGATTTCGCTTCAATTCAAACTGACAGCAATCTTCAATCAACAAAAACATGCTGCAAAGGGTTCTGACTGCAATTACTGTGCTATATACCACACACCACCATGCCTAATACACACCACTCTTCCCTGTGTATAACTGTGTCGAGTATAATTTGCACCAGGAAACATACACTCAGCACACAGCGATCTTCAGTGTGCTCTCTGTAGCGTTCTCCCCAAGAGCTGGGGTCTAACCCTGCCCACAGTAAAAAACAAAAACAAACAACCCCCCAAAAAGTCGATCCCCACAAGCATCATATAATACTGCCGTTTCCCTTTTTCTGCAGTGTGCCACATTTTAGTGCATCATACAATTGCATTCTTTATATTATCATATAGAAAGTTATGCAGGGACATTTTCTAAACTGAGCTGTGTGTATATACGTATATATACCCACATTCATCACCTCAGGATTTGGCAGATGCAGAGGACCTAAAGGAATATAAAAAGTAACTTAGGACTTAAATATTATAACAAAGAGTTTTTACTGTTTTGCCAAATAAACTCTTTACATCCAATTAAAGTCATTAGGCTTGCAAATATCAGATTAGTAAAGCCTCCTGTGCTCACTCGTAAGAGGGGGGACAGGCTAATTCTAATTCTCTGTAATGACTGAAGTGGATCAAAAAGACAAAGTGGTTAAACACAAATTCTAGATTTATAATAAAGGCTAGTAATTGTGACTCTCAGCACTTTAACTACTAAGTCACACTCCCTAATACTCTCCTAAGCATTTAACTGTTAGGGGCCTTACCTGAATTAGAGAAGCTGCAGCTGGGATTTGTCTGTTGAAATGCTTCTGACGTTGCTTCTGTTGTACTTTCAACGCAAAACCAGACCCCAGAATACCCTAAATACAAGAAAAATTACTAGTCAGACTCCAATATGGCTCCACATGTCTAAACCAACCACTTAACGTACAAAATAAACAGACAATTTATAAAAGACTTTCCTAGAAAAAGCGAAGTTCTGAATTTTCAAGTGTCCAGAGTGAAGAAATCTATTTATTCCAGCAAAGAAATCTGAAATTGAGCGTGTTGATATTGGCATCACGTAAATTTAAAAAGCAACGTGTGTGCATTGTTATGATCTACAGGCAACATTAGTCAGAGGCATTCACAGAGGTGGTCACGTTCCAAAGGCAACCCTACACAATGGTGGGAGAAGCAAACGCTCATGTCACATGTCACATCCATAGCTGTTCTTCACACTTGGCTTAAATTCCTCACCACAAGAAAATCCCCACTACTAAAGCCAGAATCCAGTCTGATTTTCCAGGCAAATTGAGCAAAGAAGCCAAAGATATGCTTCATAATTTCAGCATTTCTGTTAAAACTGATAGTTACTGAAGAAATTCTTTGTGTATTCTAATTGTTTGGATGTTATTTTCATTATTTCTCCCCCATTCGGTTATTTGAAGATATAAAAAGCCCAAAGATGCTTTATAGTACCATGAAGGAAAGCAGATGCAGTTTCCTAGACCTGAGCTGTGTGGCAGTGTTCCTCTCCTCACAGGACCCCAGATTTTTCCAATATAGTCATAAAATAGCAGAAAAAAAAAAAAAAAAAAGAAGGAAGTTTCAGCTCCAGCTTTGACACACTGATTAAAAAAAAAAGCTCTCTTTCTCTTTACCTCGCAGAATAGCTTAATTTCTTTGAGCAGTGAAAATTATTCTTACCTCCTTCCTAGGCCACATCTCTCTGAAATGACTGCAGTAAAGATGTAGCAGTTTCATTCATCTGTGTGTGCGTACACAGGTACACAAACACACACTTGAGGACGCACGTGTGCACAAACATTCTGAAGGAACACACCCCCCCATTATTTCCTACCAAAGGCACCAATTTAAAACTACCTAATTGTGAGCCCGAGTCAGACAGACAGTTAAAAAAAAGTGAACCAAGTTCTACTTACCGCTGGCAGAGCAAAGAAAGATATAGCAAATACCGAAAAACAGGAAGCTATTGTCTTCCCAATCCATGTCCGGGGAACTTTGTCTCCGTAACCAATTGTGGTGACCGTTACCTAGGCCAGAAACAAGCATCTGATTCACCGCAATGCAGTACCCTTTTTCCCCCGCAAAAGGAAAAATAAAAGAAAGGAAAAAAGAAAGTATCAGGAGATACACGGGGATCAACAGTGTTTGGGTTCGTATTTAAGGAAGCCACAAGAGTACCCTAAACGTAACCGTAGATTTATCTTGTTTTTACATTCTTCAGCAGGTATTCACAACTGGCCACTGTTTTGGACACAACACTAGGCTGGACTTCGGATGGCTGTTCTCACCGTTTGTATCTGGCTGCTTCCACCCTCCCAAACTGGAAGGATTGTCCCTGTGTGCTTGAAACCGTAGACTTGCAGTCTTTCTGCTTTTGCTTTTAAAACGTAGTTCCGCAGGGTTTGAGGAGAAAGCCTTGGAAGCGCTGACTTGCACACAACTGATGCACTGACATCTGCCAAGCTCTGCGGTCATCAGGCAGAGCCACTAGCTGCAGCAGGGTAAGCTACACACTGGGCTGGCAGGAAGAGGAAGGGACAGGACTAATACCAACTCAGCTGAATCTTCACAGCAGGAGGAGGAACACACAACCCTTCCGTGACGCTTTATCTCCCAAAGTAAATAAGCCAATAGGCCAACAGCTAATACAGCTGAGCCCCGTGCTGAGCTTTTTTACTTCCCCCCACAAATACAGTTCTTTGCCACTCAAAATTCTGTTTGAGACATCATACAGAATCACAGAATGATATGGGGTTGGAATGGACCTCTGGAGATCATCTAGTCCAACCCCCCTGCCAAAGCAGGTCCACCTAAAGCAGGTTGCACAGGAACTTGTCCAGGCGGGTTTGAATGTCTCCAGAGAAGGAGACTCCACCACCTCCCTGGGCAGCCTATCCCAGTGCTCTGCCACCCTCAAAATAAAGAAATTCCTCCTCACGTTTAGGTGGAACTTCTTATATTCAAGTTTGTGCCCATTTCCCCTTGTCCTATCCCTGGGCACCACTGAAAAAAAGACTGGCCCCATCCTCTTGACACCCACCCTTTAAGTATTTATAAGGATTGATCAGATCCCCCCTCAGTCTTCTCTTCTCCAGACTAAAAAGACACAAGTACCTCAGCCTTTCCTCATAAGGGAGATGCTCCAGGCCCCTCATCGTCTTCGTAGCCCTAGCCTACTACTGTACCCGGATCTGCTCATTACCTATCAAGGTGTAGCAAGAGCCAGGTACTCCCTAAGGGATGGGAAGCTCAGAGCAAAAGGAGATAACACAACCAGCAGGGCAATACCTCCCCAGTCAGTGACCCAGTCCCGCAGCACCCAAGCAAAACAGATTAAAAAAAAAAAAAAAAGCATGACCAGGTCTAACTAAGAATGCAGATTATGAAACAATACCACAGCAATGAGGCAGGTCTGACATCAAGCCAGGAAGTCCATCCACAGGCCAGGGTTAGCATCAAGCAAGAGGCAGGTGTCCAGGGCTGAGCTTAAATAGAGGTCCTGGGTCGTTGATCACCTGGTGTTGGTGTGATCCCAGGTGTGGCTGGTCAGGGCCATTAAGGCTTTTTAACCTATTCAGAGCCCTGACACTGCCATAAAATGGTATGACAAAGATGACTTGCACCCCTGGGAAGTGGAAAGCTTCTGATGAGGAAATTAAGAAATCTGTCACCAATACCAGAGCTTTAAATAGAAAAAATGTACTCTGCCTGGGAGCACCAGCCCGAAACCCAGTCCCTCTCCCTTTACTTTGCCTTGAATGGTAGCAGAAATACAGCCAAAACAGACTTAAAAGAATATGTAAATTTTCACTGACTACAAAAGAGGATGTGGCAATACTGCCTTTTATGGGAAAAGTTGCTGCCAAATACTTAGATATTATGCAAAAATAGGCTTCTCTGATGAAACTATCGGCGATAAATGCATAGGAAGGATACATTTCCTCCTCCTTTCTGAGCAGTTCTATGAAGAGTTGGAAGGAAGATTTGCGGGGAAAAAAATGACCAACTACTATCAAACTGAGTTTTTCCAAGTTCAAAAAAAACTAGGCTTGTGTTTATTCATCACGAATTTCTCACTTGATGAAGTCAACTTTGTAGTATCGGTATCCTCTAATGAATCTTGTTGTTTTGAACTGCAAGCTGGTCTCAGCAGGAGCTCTGTCTTGCCAGGTGTTTGTCCAGGTTTAATGTGGCTTGCCCCTGAAGTGACTCAGGTGCTGTGTACTGCCAGCAGTACAAAGAGATGTGTTTGCCAGCTCCCAAAATTAAACCGGACCCCTCCCCAAAAAATTCAGCTTCGAAATGCAGTATGTGTTAGGGGGGAGTAGAGGAAGTTGAAGCAGTGTTTCTTTAACAGCACTTCAGCTCCTCAGTGCACCCAGATGACCCCTTAAAGTCTGGGATTTTTCCTTCCTTTTCCTCTCTTTTTTTTCTTATGAAAGGCCTCTTGGTTTTTTGTGGGTTTGTTTTTCTTTCTTTTTTTTTTTTTTTTTTGAGTTCTCCAGCACTCAGGACTTAAAAACAAACTGCAGTAAATGTTGAGCTACCTTAGCGTTGCTACGGAAGACAGCATGAAAGCTGTAACCACAGAAAAGATGATTTTCCATCTCTACAGCAGGCATTTGGCTGGCAGATTCCTGCAGGTGCCTGAACATGTCTCAAAAAGTTTCTCCCTGGCTACCTTATGAGGGTTCCTTCTTGGTAATCTAATTAGTGCATTGAAGTATGTGGAAATGATTATAAATAATGTAATTCTCTGGCTTTCTTAATCACAATCAGAATCTTTTTCTACTTGTATATCCAAAAGTTATTAGTTATCTGCTCAGAGAATGTTTAATAACTAGGCTTTGAAAAATTACACCTCCTCCTTAACACAGATTTACTATGGCATATTCCAGCTGGTATGCACACGCTCTAATGCAGGCTCTGAAAACATATGTGCACACTTCAAAATAGGAAGAACTCTAATTTAGTAGAAGTCAACAGAGCTGCTCACATGCTTTAAGATAGGCAGGTGTCCTGAAGTTTGAAGAGTTAGCATGCATCAAAAACCATGTTAAATATATAGGGGGTCAAACTGCTACCTCTGGCATGGCAATTTATTGCTGGAAAATCTGAGCAATTGATCCCAAGTAATTCTGCCAGATAACACCAACTTACCGGAGCAACTATTTAACTCAAGTTCAACGGAACAGAATAGTCCACCCTGCAGCAAAACCAATAAGCGTTACCAACAGCAAGAGATGAGCACGGAAAGGCCAACAGAAGAGAAGCTTCCTACATGCCCTTCTTCTTTCCTCAAGAAAAAATACTCAGAAAGGCCAGAAAAACTGCTGTGACATGGGTTGTAATTCTGGCAGGCTGACAGTGCTGTTGGAAATGCTTTTGCATGTGTTCTAACATGCTGTAACTTCTGAAAGTGGCTTCATATAAAATTTCACAAGCCTTTGATATGTCTTTGCAGTTTAATCTGTATGCCTGCCAAATCTAGGTGAAACAACCTTGCATTTAACTGGAGCGAGTTAACATAGTTAGCATTTAATTCCAATTCTCATTCATTCTTTATTTTCCCTTTTCTTCTTATTTAAACCTTTCAGGTCGTTTGTATCAAGTTCAGCAAGCTTGCACTTTCTACTCAGAGCAAAATGTTACCCATAGTACACTCTGTGGTTTTTGTCATAAGACTTTCAAATACTTGCTACCAAGATTTTTTTTTCCTATGATTCAATTTTGAAAGGCAAAAGTGAAATCAAATTTCACTCCCTAGTAACTCCACATCTGTGTTTCTACGTTACAGAAGATTTGAAAAGAAAAAGAAACTGATTCACTTTGTCCTTTGTCACTGTTCCCAGCTGTGAACTGCACCTGCACCGTGACTCACTAATGCTGAGGGGGCCTAGACGTCTGGAAAGCTTAAACAACAATTTAAACAGTGTTCTTCGTGTGCCTCACACAGCTAGAGAAAGACAAAGCTGATTTTATCTTGCTGAAACACAAAACAAGTCAAGTTTTGGAAAACAACAACAAAACCCATTGAAGACTTTGCAAGGCATGGACATACACTTTGAAATACAGATTGCAAATCATCTATCTCAACAAGGCAAAGTAAATTTATTTGTTGGTCTTCGTAAGGGAACTCCTTTTAAATCCCTTTTAAACTCCTTTCAAATTAAGTCCAAAATATTAACAAAATATGCCTGCATAAACAACACATCCTGACTTTTTTGTCCTTAATTTTTTACTTTCTACTTAAATCAAGGCCATAGCTTCTACCATTTAAAAATATTTTGTAATCCATATCTAAACATCCAATGCAACTCATAAAGCAAGCTGTGGATAACTAGAGCTGAAACAATAAAAAAGAAGGAAAGGGAGAAAAAGTAAATCAGCTTCACATGGAATTTTTATTATATGTAGAAATAACCCTGCATGAATATACATGCACAGAACTGGATGCTAAAAAACATAGCTAGTTCTGGAACCATAGTTCCTAAACTGATTGCTGAAAATCCTTTTTTGTTTTCCACCCTACCTTGTTCACCTCAGTTTGATAAAGAGTTCCTCTTCCCTCCCATTCAGGTCTGAATTTGGGCGTTTCTGGTCTTTTGCAGTTACGGGCCTAGGAATTACTTTATGAAACACCAAAGACATAGAACCATAGAATCATCTAGGTTGGAAAAGACCTTTGGGATCGTCGAGTCCAACCATCTACCCTACACTACAAAGTTCTCCCCTATACCATATCCCCCAACACCACATCTAAACGACTCTTAAACACATCTAGGGATGGTGACTCAACCTTCTCCCTGGGCAGCCCGTTCCAGTGTCTGATCATTCTTACTGTGAAGAATTTCTTCCTGACGTCCAGTCTAAACCTACCCTGTTGCAGCTTGAATCCATTCCGTCTTGTTCTATCGCTATTTGCTTGTGAGAAGAGCCCAGCACCAACCTCTCTACAGTGTCCTTTCAAGTAGTTGTAGAGAGTGATGAGGTCACCCCTCAGCCTCCTCTTCCTCAAACTGAACAGCAAACATGAATCACCATCCTTTAATGATTACATATTAAATTAAGACCTTCTTATTAATAAACTATATGCTTTCCGTTTCTTTCACTGGACTCATTCTAACTCACGCAGTGCTATGAACTATGCTAGAAAAACTTATGAGATATTTCTCATAGATTTAGCTGAACTAGCGTAAACTTTTATGGGAGCCCCTAACGCTGCTGAAGTTCCCACAAGCAGGCCCACTTTTAATTAAGTGTACTTCACAGGCTATTAGTAGCTAAACCATTAGTAAAAACAGAAACAGTAGCTGCCTTCCACCGCATTCAGCCACTTGAACACTGGTATTTGAGCTGAACTGCTCAAATAATAGCAGAATAAGCGAGCCTCTGTACTGGTTTGTTTTTTTAAAGTAGACATGGGGTGTCTTTCATAATGCCTATTACACCCTAATTGTTTTACTTTTGCTTTTAAAAAAGAGCACAATCTGTGCTTCTGGGATATTTATTCCTCTCCTCCACTAGCTAGAGGTTATCTTTTGTCTATAACCATGAGGTTTTATGTTCTGAAAACCTTAAATCATAAGTCTATAGAGGACTTTAACAAGTGATTGTTGTATGGGTTAATTCATGGCTTCGTTTCTTCCCAGCACATTAGGTAATCAGGTCCATCTGGCCATTTAGTGGATTTTTCTTTTTTACTAGTCGTCTTGCTTTGCACAGCCATAGGTGATACTCTGCAAATGAAATGAATGCCTGACAACCTAATGACAGAAATTTAATGTTTAAAAGATTTTTACTCTGAACCACTTAATAAGTGGTAAATCAGGGTACATGTAATATAATCTATATTTCTCTATACTTCATTAAAGTAGAGGCTTACAGAGCACCCAAGTTAAGCATTAGAAACATGTATCTATTAGGAATTTTTTGTCTGTCTTCCAGATTTACTCACCAGTTTACTTTGATGTGGATGATAAACAATTGGTTTATGGCCCAATAACTATATTGGCATTTTTCAAGTCTATCATCTAAGAACAAATCCAGTTTATTTTGTTTCAACTCATTCTTGGTATATATCCTTCCGTCTCTGGAAGTTGGTGGCTCTGCATCTGTTCTAGTCCTCTCATTTTTCTCTGTCACTAACACTGATGTGATGAATCTCCTTGGGTTTGTAATAATGAGACAGCCAAGTCATAAAATATATGAGGTGCTCTGCGCTGGTGGGGAAAAGGGACCACAAGAGAAGAGATGGTTTGTGCAACAGCTAATAACGAGGGAAAGCATGAGTCACTGTGAGAAACATGATAAGAAGAGCCATACGAAGGGAGTATAGAAACAATCCGGTCTCTTACTCTGTTCTATAGCTATCTATTCCATTTTCAACTGATTCTGGGCATGCACACAATAATTACCACAATGCTTTCATAATCCCAGTTCCCCTTCATGATATTTTTTTCTTTATGTCACCAAAGATTTGCACTGACCCTGACTGCTGATTGATATCCAAAGTAGTTGAATCTGTGAGGCTTTGCCAGCTGCTTTAGATGGAGCTATTTACCTTTACAGTGAATCATGGAATTATTTTTTTAAAAAAAAACAGGAGCCTGTAACCTGCAGCAAAGTCTGCACTATTACTGAGAGAGTGAGCTCTACACAAAAAGATGCAAAAAAATAGGGTCATAAACCCAACTTCCACAAATAGAACATACTTTTAAAGTTATGCACCTGTTGCAGATAATTAAGTAGAGTTTAAAAGAAGTGGTATAGGTTTTGGAGGGCATTTATACTCTTTTTGAAATGTGGAATTCAATGTGAACTTTTTGTGTCTGTAAACATTCAATATCCTTTGCTAAGGACTTGGTGTCATGCTTTTGCAATAAAGTTTAATACCAAAATAATTCAATTGTATTTATTATATTTTCCTTGTATCCTTTTTAAAAGGTCGACGAGCTTCCCTACAGACATACATTCTGCAAAGAAAGAAATGCCAGTTTTTTTTTTAAAAAGATCACAACTTAAACAGAAAATCTTACGCACTAAGTTTGCACTTGCATTTTGTTGGTAAAGACTTACCACACCCCACCAAAGGGCATCAGCATAGCTGGAGAAACCCGTCTTTCCATCCTCATCAACTGCATCTTTCTCAGCAAGGTAAACAAAATAGGATGAAAAAATTAATCCCAAGAATCCAATGTACAACGTGGTTATGAGTTCCTGTTAAGAGAAAAAGCAAACAAGTACATAAGGTTTACATCATATATATATGTATTATATCATTGTAAAACACTGGAAGTATCTGGGAGGGTTTTTGCATCACAGTAGAAAAAATGAATAAGTTCCATTTGAGATATGAGATTTGCTTCCAGTAAAACCGTTGTTCAGTGACTTGTTTTCTATCCATATTGGACTAAAGAATTCAAGAATCCATCATTTATACAAAATCATTTGGACACCTAAATGGAGGGTGGGACATATCTCCTGTTTCATGTCTTGTAAATGGGAATCATTCCATTTAACTATCCACACAAAATACCAAATGTTAATGCATTTTAAAAATAGCAAAACAGCGTTAGAAAAGCACTTTATGAACAGTAGGCTAAAATAACGGTTAAGAAATAACAACCATGTCTTGTGATTATGACCATATCTAGGCAATAAACTCTACTATCTGATACTTCGATTGCTTAAGAATGAATATTGATACCTTAACAGTTTCATGTTAAGATAAAACGAAATCTTAAGGTGCAATATGTTAGGTGTGTTAACCTCTACTTCAGTCCTGAAAAATACAGTCTGTTTGAGGCTAGGCTGGTTTCTTAGAAGGGATTTTCATTAGGGCATGATACAGTGCTTGTGAACGTATCAGTTTCTCTATAGATGTTTCTGTAGGAAAGTTGTATCGGAACTGATGCGATTTAGATACAGGATAGTTAGAATCTTCTGGGAAAATAAGCTTGCACATTTAAACAAGCCAAAATGTGGGGCGTCACAGATGCAAAAATGTGTAAAGTTTATAAAAACAGCACTACTTCATAATCAAATGAGATATTCACCCACCCCTCAGGAAAATCCAATACCTAGTTATGTGGGAAAACAGCTTATTTTAATTACTTAAAGTTTACTGTGCCTCAATAGTTAACACATGGAATCACGGAATTGTCAGAGTTGGAAGGGACCTTCTAGAGATCATCTAGTCCAACTCCCCTGCCAAAGCAGGGTTGCCCAGAGCACATCACTCAGGACTGCATCCAGGCGGGTCTGGAAAATCTCCAGAGAAGGGGACTCCACACCCTCCCTGGGCAGCCTGTTCCAGGGCTCTGGCACCCTCACCCTAAAGAAGTTTTTCCTTATATTTAAATGGAACTTCCTGTGTTCCAGCTTGTAACACATATTATTCCTTTATTTTCTTTGCACATATTTAGCCATCTTTATTATGAAACACTGTAGTACTACATCTTCGTTGGCATCTTCCTTAAATTCTTGACAGAGTTATTTTTCTTTCCTTGGATCCAAACCAATATGGGAATTAAAATATTCCCATAAGATAAATTTAAAATTAAAACCTGTCTAAGAAGGATTGCCTCTACTTATAAAGTGCGTCCGGTTTTCACAGATATTCTCTAACACTCTACCATGTTTCTTAAACTGTGAAGGAAAGTTCAGGTTTTGTCACCAAACTTCCTTCAGATTTTTTTTTCTTCTTTTTTTTTCATTTCCTTATAAGAGCTTCCTGGGAATATGTAGCCCTGGTAGCTAATAGTTGCATGCAGCAGCGGAAACTATAGATACTCTTCCTTCTATTATAGCACTAATTAAAATCTAGCTTCAGCAAGTTTTTAAGCAATCTTGGCACAAGGCAAAGTAGGTGCTTTTTCTCTAATCATTTAATAATGACCTAAAGAATGAATTTTGATAGTATTAAGTTTTGCCTATGGGCAAGTCTTTTAACCTAAGCCTTAACTTTTTGCAGGCCTGTTTGCTAAACAAGGCAGCGGAAAGAGGAAATAAAACTTGGATTTTCAGAAGTTCAAATTTCTACGGTGGCCACCTTTCTTTTCTCATCTTCTTCTCTAATGATAACGGTACACTCTGTACTTGTAGATATGACTTCATTGCTCTGAAAAGTTCCTTATGGTTACATTTATAGTTGACTATTTTAATTTCTCTAATTTTTCAACACTTTTTGCTTTGCCTACACAGTATTTTTTTAATGCAAGATGAAACCATTTAACACCTGAGACTGTAAGTTCAGTGATCCATAGAAAATTACAACAGAAATGGAGACTAATTCTTGTTGCCTGCTTACAAAGAAAACACTCTGCTTTCATCTCTAGTGGATTTGTGACTTCCTTCCACGTCAACAGAAGTCTTTTAGTTACACTTGATATGTTCCTTACATCTCAGATATTACAGGTTACTGAAGAACGGCCTTCACTGCTTTCTTTTAATTTTGTCTCAGAGGACAGAATTAGAGAGTAGATAATAACCGGAATACTTCTGTGTTAAGTGCTGGCTTTTTGAGAAGTGGGCAGAAAAATATGCTTTTCAGAAGCGCTATGCATGGTCTTATGAGATTCAATCAAACAGGTTGAAATAGCAACAGAACTACTCAGGTTATTTCCCCACTGGCACCTCAGCTCCAGTCCTATTCATCTGAAGACTGAACTCTTGTTAAGTAAAGCCCAGATGCAAATGTAATTGCCTTAGATTTATTCTAAATGTCACTCTATGTTAAACACCTATAGAGAGACAAAATACTACATGCCTATATTTAATTATTAAGAACAATGGCAGCAATCTTATACATACTGCATCTAAGGGAGAGTGAGTAAGATTTTAAAATAATATGTGCTTCAAGAAATACAGATAGAGTAGTATCTATCAATGTCAAATAGTATGAATTGATACACGGTCTCAAACCAAAGAGCATTTTGCAGAAATCAGGCCTCACATTGATAAGAATTTTTAACACATAGGAGCTTAAGAATGAAGAGAGTTGCCTAATCCAAATGCCTGTTTTCAGCAAGGACTTTCAGATATATATATACACACAAAGGGAACAGCAAGAACAAAAAACAAATATGCACAAAAGTAAATCTGAGTATTGAGAGACTTGAGTCAACCCATTTTTTTAACTTAGATTTGTATTTTCAGTGACTATAAGGACCAAACAATATAAAATTCAACACTGAGGAAAAATAGAAGAAAATCCCAAATCCACAACTCATCAGTTACTTCCTCCTCAAAGCAGTAGAAGACCTCACAAAGCAAGGTGACGAATAAGTAAAACTAATGGAGAGGCTTACAAGCTGGAGCTGTATTGGCTAACTCAGTTTTTCAGTTAGCTGCATGATTTTTCCATGTCTTTCCATTACCACATGACTCATGTTTTGTTGCTTTTGGCAAGAAATGCTTGTATAAGCTCAACCTGCTGAAAATAGAAGAGCATCCTGGCCAACTTGGGCTTGAGTGAGCCAATACAGCTATATGTGAAATTCCAAAACACATGGAAATCATTGGTGACAACTTTAGTAAGCTCTTCTGGGCCCGCAGAGTTCCAAGTGCCTGTTATTTTCACAGGTCACAAAGATGTGAATTTATTTTCTCACATTGTTTAAGGGTTTAGGCTTCCATTTATTCTGAAAGAGTACCAAACTCAACAAATAAATGAGGGCCTTGTACTCTGCCTGTAAAGAAAAAGCAGCTGAGGTGGTTTGGTTTTGTTTTGTTTTTTAAACAAAAATTTCTTTAAGAGACTGGACAGGAATAAAGGTTCTATTCTCCCTTCTGTTTGGTCCCATGCTAGGTTTTCAGCTACACTTGTCCAATGTCAATACAGAACTGCGTGTTTGATTTTTTTTTTTTATTAATGTGTTAGTGGGTGATCTGCTTTGACAAGTACTAAGATCTGTAGAGTTTTATGTATCATCATAATCACTTCTTTGGATTAGGAGAACTTCAGGTGCGTTTATTCATAAATTCAAGGGTATTTTTTTTCCTTTTAAATCACTGAACTTATTTACGTTTGTGACATTTAAGATTTAAGTGTTATATTTTGGAGATAGTATTTCCAGATTCTTGACTAAAACTCTGAACACCCACAGGAAAAAATTTTCTCAAACACCTCTGTCAGTAAGGTTAGCAAATGTTGAGAAAGTGTATTTGGATACCAGCTCTGCCCTAGCTAGATATCCAGGCAATGTGACCATAATAAATGAAGACCACACAGACTTGGAGCATTAAAAGTCATCCTGCTGTACAGGATGAAAGTAGGCTTTATACTAGAGCACTTTTAAAAGATTTATTTCAAATTGGAACTTCGGTGTGCATCAATGCTGCACAGTCATCGTGACATAAAATTTCCTACAGCACTGGGGGAGAAAAATAAAGGAAGGAAAAGTAACTTTCAATATTGAATTAATCTTTTGGATTAAGCACCTCCCATTCTCTGCCCCAGAACAATATTTTTCTAAACAGCAAATGAAACAATGTCTGTGTGGAAATCTATAACTATTTGTCAATATCTGGAAAACAAATTTATACTCATAAAAAGTAGGTTAAAGAACCATCCTTACAAGTCTGATGTAAATATTCATAGCACAGTATTAGCCCTCCATAGTATGGTATGCTACGCAAGATTTAAAGGCTAATGATACCAGTTTATTATTATGTTCATAAAGCTAAGTCGGCTTTTCATCAAGAGATCCCATGAGGCCACAAAAAGAAGCCTTCAGCTATAATTTTTTCAAAGTCTGCACTAAAACATATACGCTTTTCCTGCTTAATGAACTTTTATACAGAATAACTGTTTCAAAGCTTTAACAGACGTGTAACTATTGACAGCCACGTTTACCTCTGTGACTATACCCTTGAAAAAGTAACCTTATTATAACTATAGTTACTATATTTTAACTTATAAGTTATTATAACTACAAGTAACTAGATTATCATAACATAGTTAGTACTTTTATTTATAGAATGGAATAGAAAATTCCTTATTCAGACAAGAGAAAATAGAATAATTCAAATAACTGACTTGTTCTATCAAGGTTTTTCCACTAGTGTTTGTTTTTCCACAGATCAACCAAGCTAGGAACACATCTTCTGTGAAGACAGTGGACAGTATTTGCAATATGAAAGGCAGCTCACATAACCGCATTTAATAAATTATATTGAAGGATAATACCAAAGAGTGCAACAGTTAATTTCAAAAAAATACTGATGCTGATACCCTGTTAACCACTGACCTGAAGTACAGAATAGCGTTCCCATTTTAGAGGTAGGAAGAAACACATGATGGACTTTTAAAGTATTTTTTCTCCTGCAACAGTAACTTTTCTTTTAAACCAGACTAAGATTTGAAGTACATGAAAAGAATATACTAAAGCAAACAAAATGCTGGGGATCTTTAAAGATCTAGTACCTGACGATGTATGAAAACAACTGATCCTAATAGTCGCCAGGTGCCACCCTGTCGATCTACATGAAGCATGCGAAGTATCTGGAGAAACCGGATCCCTCTGTCAGAAAAATAGGACATTAAATAAAACTTATGTTTGAGAACAATACTGCTCTATCTATACATATTTGACTACCTTCACTAACATAACGCCATATTAGGGAACTGGGATAGTATTGCCTCTGGCTAGGGTTTCATCTTAGACTTGAGACGACTCAGTAGACAGCACATTTAGATCACATTTCATTACGTTCAAATATATTCAGGAATATTGACTAGGACACCAATTAGTTAAAAGAAGAAGAAAAAAAAACAAAACTCATGCTTTCAAAGTCAGAGGATACTTGTATATTTTACCTGATTATGATTCTCAAATGCTTCCTTTCCAAGCAAAACCAGTGCTTCAGGCTTTGCTAAGATAAATATGAGCAAATTTTTTTCTCTATTTGCCAAAAGCAGAAAGTGAATTGAACATGGTATTACTGAAGTCCTTTATGTGTAAGTTACAGAAGTCATTTAATTGGAAATAGATACAGTCCTATGTGACTTTAGGACAATAACTGAATCAAAAACTCCAAATATTTTCAACTAAAGAGAAAAAATTATCCATATGGTTCTTCAGCAGGATTTTATTCAATGGAAAGATTTCATTCCAGTCACCCTTTTATCAATGAACTTTGTTTGCCTACACTCATCTTACTATCTTTTCACTGAAACAAAACAGTGAAGAGCAGGAAAGGATGAATGTTGAATTCAACTACCTGAAAACTTTTCACTAGAAGTATTTTTAGCTCTTTTTAGCTACCCTTAAAATTTTGTTGGTGGTGGTTTTTGGTTTTTAATTCAATCTTCTTAACTCAATTCCACTGTGGCTGCATTTTTCTGGGTTACACCAACAGGTAGGAAAATCAGAATGGTGCCATCCTCAGTCACTGGAAAGGCAAACTGTCTTCAGAAGGACCCAACTTTTCCTTTTTACAGAAAGCAGGTGTTCTGACCTTTCACAGCAGACAGTCAAACGACCAAATGGTTGTCATTTTTTTGGAAAACTCACACTAATCCTGACTATCAAATCACATATCAGTGACTGGGCATATGAACACCAGGTTTTTTTATTTCTTTGATATGCCATTGGAATAATAAATTTAATTAGCTGGGAACTTAAAAATATGCACTTAAAACCTGTTAATTAAAACATGAGTCCAAGAAGAATTGCAAGACTACCAAATACATGAGCACCAATAGACTTCTGTAATGTTATAGCTCATTGCCTTATGTCAGGACAGGTGAGAGTTACATGTAGCTGTCCTGTACAATTATTAGACACACTTCTTGATGCCTCGACCCAATGGCAGTTCTTGATTTTCCTGTCTCTGTTGTACCTGAGGTGGTTACGGTGATGTTACTGCCAAGAGCTGACATGCATGTTATAGGCTGGCAGTTTTACAAATAAAGATTAAAAAAGAAAAACAAAATAGTGAACAAGAAACTCCAGATACACAGCCTCTGAACATAAAAACCCCATTTCCTCTGAAAAGAAATTCATTGGAATGAAGATCAATTTGGTGTACTTGAAACAGTAAGGACAGAAGGCTGTAGGACTCCGCTGTGTACTGTGCAGTGCTACTACAGAGCCAGTCTCACTGGCTGCTGCAGGGATGAAAACGTCAGCCTGTCACACCTGACGGGTGTGGAGCTTGCAACTTCATTCTACAAGAAAACAACCTAACTGCGAGCACCCACGCTTTCTGGGATTGCTGGGATTTAAGGGAGGTCCAGCCAAAGAGGACCATAACAGTATACCTTAAAAGCAACAAATGCAAAGGCAAGGCTATGAGATTCATTCCTTCTTAATTCAAAACCAGCCACTCACATCACAGTTCTGAGGAAACCTGATGGGACTAAGACTTGCCTGACCCAGAAGGTTTTTCAATGGGGCAATAACAACAATGCAGAGACATGTGTTAAGTTTCTCTGGCAGAAAGCATTCTGAGCTGTAGGACAGTGACTGTATAATTTAACACCAGCAAAGGCTGCGCTGAGCCCAAAGCCACCTGGGTTCACAAATAAACACACAGCAGGCCTCTTCATTAAGGTCCTTCCTACGCTTCTAGTTAAATTAAACAAAATCTTGAGAATTTTCACATTCATCCTCCTCCTACACCAGCTGATAAATCACATTCGAGCTGCCTGTGTGAGTCCTTATCGTCATGCAAGGATTAATATTCAAAGGTAATAGTTACCTTAAAAATACTTCATACATGTAGTTCCCTCCAGTGTTCATCTACCCAGCTAGACAGTTTAGGCAGTACTGTACAGTCGCAATTCCCAGTGATCAGACTGCATTGGAAATCAGAGGTTTGTAACAGAACATGCAGCCCATCTTGCAAGTTAAGTTAGAAGGAGTGGGAAGTACACCTATTCTGCGTATTCTTCCTTTCTTCTATTTACCCACTTCTCAAAACAAGCATGCAGTACTCCATGCAAGCTGAACAAACACTGTAGACATCAAATGTTTCTGGTTCATGTACGGTATGAGTTACTTGTGCCAAACAAATCCACCAAAGCCGAATTACTCTTTAAACAAAGTAATTACTCGTGCTCAAAAAGTACCAAGTTAACTGCTGTCTGGGTTACTTCTTAAATAAAGTGATGTTCTGTAATACACTTTTGTCTCAGAGAGCTGTTTGATGTTTTATATAGGACATAATAGAATCATAGAATCATAGAATCGTCCAGGTTGGAAGAGACCCTTGGGATCATCGAGTCCAACCATCTACCCTACACTACAAAGTTCTCCCCTATACCATATGCCCCAACACCACATCTAAACAGCTCTTAAACACATCCAGGGATGGTGACTCAACCACCTCCCTGGGCAGCCTGTTCCAATGCCCGACCACTCTTTCTGTGAAAAATTCTTTCCTAATGTTCAGTCTAAACCTACCCTGTTGGAGCTTGAAGCCATTCCCTCTCGTTCTGTCATTTTAGTTACCTGTGCGAAGAGACCAGCACCAACCTCTCTACAGTGTCCTTTCAAGTAGTTGTAGAGAGTGATGAGGTCTCCCCTCAGCCTCCTCTTCCTCAGACTAAACAGTCCCAGCTCCTTCAACCGCTCTTCATATGATTTGTTTTCCAGGCCCTTCACCAGCTTCGTTGCCCTCCTCTGCACTCGCTCCAGCACCTCGATATCTCTCTTGGATTGAGGTGCCCAAAACTGGACACAACACTCCAGGTGTGGCCTCACCAGTGCTGAGTACAGGGGCACAATCACCTCCCTACTTCTGCTGGTCACGCTATTTCTAATACAAGCCAGAATGCCGTTGGCTTTCTTGGCCACCTGGGCACACTGCCGGCTCATCTTCAGCCGCTTGTCAATTAGAACCCCAAGGTCTCTTTCTTCCAGGCAGCTTTCCAGCCACACTTCCCCAAGCCTGTAGCAATGCACGGGGTTGTTGTGGCCCAAGTGCAGAACCTGGCACTTGCCCTTGTTGAAACTCATGCCATTGATTTTGGCCCAAATAATAATGTTTCTTTAAAAATATTTAAAATTTTAAAAAAAAATTTAAAATAATGTTTCAAAAATAATGTTTCTTTAGTTTCTTCTTCTTGGATTCAGCATTCACATCATTCTTCACATGCCTTGTTTCTGCACTCTTGTTTCCCAACCAGTGACTGAGCACAATAACACACAGTCTTCCACTATCCAGTGTTTCAATATAATAACTTTTTCTGTATTAGGAAAATTACATATACCTCTGACTCAGAAACTGGGAAAATAGAGATACATGTAATATAGCTCTGTGGTTGTGAAGAGCTACAGTCACTAGAAGAACATACCTTATTGCAGAGGTGGCAAACACCTGTCCATTAGATCCTATGCTCAGAACAATAATTGAAGCTACTACCACAATTAGATCTGTTTAAAAAAAAAAAAAAAAAGAAAAAGAATGTATTAAACAGTAGCTCTCAGCACTTAAACATACAAATACAGACTGAGGAAAGCACTTTTAAAAAGCAATTAAGTTAGGTGAAATTTGGTGGGCAGTAAGTTAATGTAATAGTTGCACATCGAAAAAACAATGACTACAGTTTCTTCCATGTTGAATTTAATAACAGAAATTTTAAAGATCCTGACAGATCAGGCAGCTTGCCACAAAACCAAAAATGGCAACAGCATATGCACACCCTGGAAATGAATCTACGGTTTGACCCAAGGGTCTTAATTTAAGGGGGAAAGTTAGGCTCTGCTTCGATCAGTAACAAAAGGCATACAGACAAGTATCACATGCAAATATACACAAATACACTTAGTTTAAAAATTGTACCAAAGCTGTGAAGCCAAGCTTTCAAACTTCAGGGAGCTGTCAGAACAATTGTTGCTTAAAAGGAATCAGAGTTGTTGGTTTACTTTGTGATATAGTCTTTAATGGTATGAAAAAATAATTGTTTCCAGAGTTCCATTTTTTTCCACAACTCCACAGTTTACACAGTTCCAGCATTATACGATGCAAATGAGGGATTGTGTTCACAGTGCCAGCATCCCGTATTTTCTCTTATCCTAGTTCAGTGAACCGGTCTATTGCTTTTAATTATTGAACCCTACTCTGACATTATTCTGAGAAGACTTTTTTCTAATTTCCTCACGGGCATTTCTGTGGTAATCCTCTTTAGAGCATCTAAATGCTTCACTTTCAAATTCTAACCAGAAAATAAAGGACAGTATTATAAATGGGTAGCAAATGTAGACAGAACGAGGAAAAGTTTTGGTAAATTTTCCTTGCCAGTTTTAAACAAGCGGTACCTTATTCTTCAGAGCACTTAACATTATATAGCACTTCAAAAAAAAACCGGTGCCCGCTGACTTCACTTGCAGCTGTGAGAGCTCAGAACCTCTGTAACTTGACTTCAAAGTCTTCATTTGGACACCCAGAAAATGAGGCACACTTGTGAAAACTGATTTAAATGACTGCCACAGAGTTTCCACGTAATGCCTAGGCAAGATGCAGGATAGAATCCAACTTCAGAGGCAACAACAGTTGCCTTCAACAAGAGTAACTTTTTTTTCCTCTCCTTTAAACATTCTCCTGCCTCATTCACAACCACGTAGTTGCTGCAACAAATATTGCAGCAGTTGTGTAACCAACAGTATCCTTCACTCTCTGGATTATTTTCCAGTAATAGTCTGAGTTTTGCTGTAAAAGCAGGATTCCTCCCTGAGAGATAGCCCTCAATCAGTTTAAAGACTGTACTACAATAATTGTACATTTCTGAAAATGAAAATACGTATAGGGAGGGATAAGTTAAGGCTACAGAAAGAGCTTCCGTTTTGGGATAAGCTAACTTTTTAGTATCTACTCTTCCAAATTTTTTATGCTGTTCCTTTATCATGTGCTTGTGTGAACACACGTATGTAAACGCTCGGAATTTAGAGGGAGTTTTCTTCCCATTGCATCATAATACAGATCTTTGCCCCAAGCAAATGGTCCTTACTAAACTATCAGACATATACATATGCATCCGATGACCATCACTGAAGGAGGAAAAGATTGGCATTTAGGAAATTAGTTTCAATCAGGTAGCGACAGAAACAGATTATATTTCTACTTTCCACTTTTCTGAGAGTGTGTTCTAGATTGTACAGGTATTTCAGTTTTTCCTCAAAACCTGTTCTTCTATCTCTGCTTCTTCTTTGTTCCTAATTTTCATACTAGTTTAATATCTTTAGGCTTCTTATACTAATCCCAGTTTACTGGTTCAAACAGTCTTATTTTATGCTCAAGGTCTTCAGCCTATCCTTCTGTGTTTACACTACCACCTTTCAATCCCATGTATTTTTAGTCACTGATTTTTTCCTTCAACTTCCTCCTTGCTTGTCAGTCTCTTTATACCTCCTTCTCCTAGACCCTTACATCAGCATCCATCCTCCTCTCATTTCACTGAGTCTATATGTCCCAGTCCTTTCCTCCTACCCTGCCAATTCACCTCCGTATTCGAGCCTGGTATTTTTCCTTTCCATGTGCCCTGGGCAGTTTCAGGAAGAGCGCTATAAAACCAAAATCAACAGATTTTTCACTTCCAGCCCCAGCACCGCTGTTCAGAGAAACCTGAAATTTGCATTGTGCAGGCTCACTGCAGATTGAATCTTTGAAAAATACAGGGTCATTCTCCAGCAGAGCTTTTTAAACATAAACAAGCTACCAGTTTTTCAGAGGTTTGCTAGTCAGTCATCTTGAAGATGATTTTCACTGATGATAATCAAAAAGCTATTTTCTCATTAAGTATCAAGTATCTGCTTCAAAGTGTAGAAGTGCTAGTGCTTCTGCCAGAACCGCCTTTTTCAGGAACAGCTTAAACATTTTGCATGAAATGTCTTCACGAGACTCAAACTGAAGCAGGCACTTGGCATGGAAAATATCAGGATAAAGAGCCAATGTTTGTTTAAATAACTTCTCCACTATAACAAGCATTAGGATTTAGATTAGCATTACATTAGTATTTATGATAGCTTTTAAATAAGGAAGTGTCAGGAAGCCTTGGTAATTTTACACATTGAATTCCAGTGATTTAGAAACAACGACATGTGGATATCCTTCAAAAACATTCTACCTACTTACATGTTGGCAAACATCTCTGTGCGCGCACAAGAGGCGTAGAGAGACAAAAATGACACAATCACCTCCCTACTTCTGCTGGTCACGCTATTTCTAATACAAGCCAGGATGCCGTTGGCTTTCTTGGCCACCTGGGCACACTGCCGGCTCATCTTCAGCCGCTTGTCAATTAGAACCCCCAGGTCTCTTTCTTCCAGGCAGCTTTCCAGCCACACTTCCCCAAGCCTGTAGCGCTGCTTGGGGTTGTTGTGGCCCAAGTGCAGGACCTGGCACTTGCCCTTGTTGAAACTCATACCATTGATGTTGGCCCAATGATCCAATCTATCTAGGTCTCTCTGTAGAGCTTCCCTATCCTCCTGGGAATCAACACTCCTGCTTAACTTGGTGTCATCTGCGAACTTGCTGATGATACACCCTATGTCTATGCAGCCCTGAGGAAAGGGACTTGGGGCTGCTGATTGACGAGAAGCTGGACATGAGCAGGCAATGTGCTCTCGCAGCCCAAAAGGCCAATCACATCCTGGGCTGCATCAAAAGAAGTGTTGCCAGCAGATCCAGAGAGGTGATTCTGCCACTTTACTCTGCTCTGGTGAGACCTCACCTGGAGTACTGTGCGCAGGTCTGGAGCCCTCAATATAGAAAGGACATGGACCTGATGGAGCGGGTCCAGAAGAGGGCCACCAAAATGATCAGGGGGCTGGAGCACCTCTCCTATGAGGACAGACTGAGGGAGCTGGGGTTGTTTAGCTTGGAGAAAAGGAGGCTCCGGGGAGACCTCATAGCGGCCTTCCAGTACCTGAGGGGGGCCTACAGGAAGGCTGGGGAGGGTCTGTTTACAAAGGCCTGCAGTGACAGGACGAGGGGCAATGGTTTTAAGTTGGAGAAGGGGAGATTTAGATTGGATATTAGGAAAAAATTCTTTACCATGAGGGTGGTGGAGCACTGGAACAGGTTGCCCAGGGAGGTGGTTGAGGCCCCTTCCCTTGAGATATTCAAGGTGAAGCTCGACGAGGCCCTGGGCAACCTGGTCTAGTTGGGGGTGTCCCTGCTGACTGCGGGGAGGTCGGACTAGATGACCTTTGGAGGTCCCTTCCGGCCTGGACCAATCTATGAATGTATGTCCTTGTCGAGATCATCAATAAAGACGTTAAACAGAAATGGTCCTAACACTGAGCCCTGAGGCACACCACTTGTGACCGGCCGCCAGCTGGATTTAAATCCATCGAGCACCACTCTTTGGGACCTTCCAGTCAGCCAGTGCTTGACCCAGCGGATCGTATGCTCATCCAGACCGTGTGAAGCCAGTTTTTCCACAAGAATTGTATGAGGGACAGTATCGAATGCTTTTCGAAAGTCCAGGTATACAAAGTCCACGTATGTTCCTTAGTTATGCATAAACTTCAGCATATCCCATAGCAACACCTATAATGCAGCTTACCTGAGTACTGCTTTTTTTGACCAAATTGTTGACTTGTTCCTAACATGTCCACGAGTTTACTTTCTATTATGCAATTCTCAGCTTTTTTATTAAAAGCATTAATCATTTTAAAATTTAAAACAGTAAAAATATTTGCATTTCTATTTTAATTTTTAGTTGCCATAGTATTTTACAGAATGGAAATAGCCATTAGCTTGCAGGTGTGTTCTTAGTAGTCTGGAGATAATATGACATCCAATTAAACAGATTATATTTGAATATATACATATTTGGGTTTGATTTACCTAACTTTCTTTTTTGCTGAACTTCTGTGCTCTATCGGCACTTCATAAGTTAGGTTTATACAAGGTTACTGGAGCTTTATGTACCAGGTGCTGATGCTTTATCAGAGCCGTATACATAACCAATTAAAGGTGCTCGTAAATAAAGTTCTATTATGCTTTGCTTAAGAACAACATTGGAAGGACACGCAAATGTGTACTCATTTCTTTACACCAGTAACTGGTGTCCCCCTTATGCCTTTCAAATTGCATGGTGTCAAAACCAGGGGAAAAAAAAGTTAATTCATAATTTGGTTCTTTGTGACAGTTTCTGCAACAACAACAAAAGGATAAAAGAGGCTGTGAAAGAACATTCTCTTGATTTTGCCTGTGCTTGGTATCTGCCTTTCATGAAAGCCTAATTAGGCTGGGATTTTCAGAAGCATGTAGCTGCTAACCTAACCCTACTGGAATAGTAAGTAATGGAAGCGTAAAGTCAATATTTAGGAAAGGTATCACTATTACTGCTGCTGCCATAGTGCATGAGCATTGCACACTCTTTAAACATTCTGTGAAACAGGGAATGAAGAAGCATGGAGAAACGAAGCGATTTTTCTAGGGATTCTTGGTATGCTGGGAATTAATTCAATCTATGCCCCCTAACAGGTTCTTTAATTACCGAATTGTCTTTTCTCACTTACATGTAATCACCTGTAATCTGTCCGCAAAGACACCCAGTTACAGTTATATGTTAGCATACTATTTTATGCAGCACAAATGCAATAATATTATACAAATTTATAAAAGAAAGTAATAACTAGGCTTGACTACTGAACCACTTTCTGGTAATAAGCACCAAAATTATTTTTATTTAAAATTAGAGAGGGGAAAAAAAGAAAGAGAATGGAGAAATTAAAGAAGTTAAAAATTGCTGCCCAAGTTTAACTTTCTAAGAATTAATCCAAATTTTAGTGTGGACAAAAACCCATATAAGAAATCTCTCTGATATCAAAGACTTTTCAATTATATTTTGTAACTTTTAATACTAAAGTCTTTATTTTATGCAAAAGTAAAAAAAAAAAAAAAAAAAACAACTTTATAATTTTACATTCTATTCTAATCCTTTATTTTCTTTTTCTAATGTTTGTATTTTATTCTTGTTTTGAAAATGATGGCTCAGTATGCTTTTATCATTTATGGCAAATGTATTTCCCACCTTTAGCTTGTAGACACAGTTCCATCTGCATTTGATATGTAAAAACAAATCTTGACTTTAAATGTGTTGTATTCTTAGGGGACTTTTAAATGTAAAAGCAGTACCGATACCTTTGAATGCACAACCAACTGTAGTCATTCTTAGCCTTTCTTAACAAAACACTGTATCTTCTCAAAGGGCTATACAAACATTGATGTTTACTGTGGCAGATGCACGATACCAGTATCTAGAGCAACTATCAAGTTGAAATCACAGTTTAATGGGACTGACACATTTTCTCCTGCACCTGTGTACTCTACCTACCTAAGAAGCATTTCTTAATTGAAAAAGAAGTCAAGAACACGATTAGGAGAAAAAATGTTACCTATAGGTTTCATGGTTAGATCATGAAACTGGATCAGTTCTAGAAGCAGCTGAAGAATTTGTTTGTATGTAATGAAACACTTCTTTCTCAATAACCTAAAACTGAGTACAGTATCTCATCACATTATTCACTACCCACATCTAAATGTATCATAGAATATGTTGTTTCCCGAGTTTTTGCACTAAATTTCATAAAATTGGTTAAGGAAACACCAGCTCATTCTCTCCCCTTTTCATCTCTCCCACTTTGCTCTATTTAAAACTCAATGAGTTGATGTTTGAGTAACCTAAAATTCACAGGTCATTGGAGTCTTTATAAAATCGTGGGCTTAAAACAGAAACGCTGATTTTATGGTCTACTGCAATTTTGTCTGAACATCACCTTTTATTAATCCCTCACTGTTCCATAGGTTCTATTAGTCATCTCTCCCCTTAAAGTCTCTCATACTCCAGAGGTGCTACCCACAATAGACCCTCAAACCATCTAAACTGCTTAACTTTAGTACCACCCAGGGAAAATTTTTCCTGAGTTATACTTTGCACATTTCCATGTTTTTCCCAATTTATCCACACCTTTGTGTTTGCTTTCTACAGCAGACCTAAGGATTTTGTGTTCAAGACCTTGTCAATTTTCTCCAGTTACACAAGTAGATTTAGTAAAGATTTCTTCACCTTACAATTTTGCTGAATGAAGCTGATGTCTGCCTGTGCCTCACAGCCGGATCTTAAATGTTCAGTTCTCGCAATCCAAAAGAATAAATAATTGCATATGTTCACAAGGCAGATAAACGCTTCAGTGACAGACATAGCTCACAACTGCAATATGGTCCCTGCAGTAGTTGACATCTTTACTTTAAAATGGATGATAATAGCAAATTTAAGAACGGTAAAAAAAAAAAAAAATATATATATATATATAAAAGGTTTTTAAATCTTACCGATAATCGATATTGGCTTTCTGGCAAACCGTATTCTTCCCTGCAAGCCAACATACTTACTCCTGCAGCCTGCAGACCACAATCGGACCACATATTCAGCACCAAAAAACACAACCAGAACTATTTCCTGCCAGAATTAAAAGGACAAAACATCAGGTTTTTTTCATGAAAAGACTACAGTTTACACATCTAATTTGTTCTTATGACTAATACAAATAAACTTGTTGAGATGAAATACACAATAAAAAAAGATTGTGCCCAATTTGTTCACTTTTCATGCACATATCCCAGCCAGTACATAAAAGGGAGATGTAATCTGTTCCTGAATGTGATTTGCACGAGTAAAAGAATGGTTTAAGCTGAATTCCATCAGTATATCATAGGGAAAACCACAGTATTCTTTTTCTTTTGTTTATTTCCAAAACTTACAATTTTTAAAAATAAGGAATAGAGGCTACAAGCATATAATTCCTAAAACTAACAAGTATATGAAACATTTCTAGATCACAAAACAAAATTTATAAATATAAAATCAGAAAGTGTAATGTCAACTTTTGTATTCAAAATAGAATCCCAGTATCATAGAATATCTCAAGTTGGAAGGGACCCATAAGGATCATGAAGACCAACTCCCTGCTCCTTGCAGGATGATCTAAAACTAAACCATACGACTAAGAGTGTTGTCCAGATGCTCCCTGAACTCTGACAGGGTTGGTGTCACGACCACTTCCCTGGGGAGCCTGTTCCAGTGACCGACTACTCTCTCAGCAAAAAACCTTTTTCCATTATCCAGTTTGAACTTCCCCTGATGCAGCTTTGTTCCATTTCCTCGTGTCCTATCACTGTTCGCCAGAGAGAGGAGATCAGCACCTCATCATCCTCTGCCCCCCTTAAGGAAGTTGTAAACTGTGATGAGATGACCCCTCAGCCTTCTGTTCTCCAAGCTGAACAAAGCAAGTGAACCTCAGCCTCTCCTTGTTAAGTCTTGCCATCAAGGCCTTTCACCTCTTGGTTGCCCTCCTCTGGACACACTGTAATAGTCTGATGTCCTTCTTATAATGAGGGTCCCAAAACTGACTGAGGTGGTGTCACACCAGTGCAGCGTAGGGTGGAAGAATCAACTCCCTTAACCTGCTAGCTATGCCGTGCTTGATGCACCCCAGGACACGGTTGGCCCTTTTGGCTGCCCAGGCTCACCGTTCACTCATGTTCAACTTGTCATAGAATCATAGACTCAGAGAATCATTTAGGTTGGAAAAGACCTTTAAGATCATTGAGTACAACCATAAACCTAACACTACAAAGTCCACCACTAAGCCATGACCCTAAGTGCCACATCTACATGTTTTTTAGATACCTCCAAGGATTCTGACTCAACCACTTCCCTGGGCAGCCTGTTCCAATGTTTGACAACCCTTTTGGTGGAAAAAAAAAATCCTAATATCCAACCTAAACCACCCCTGGTGCAACTTGAGGCCATTTCCTCTCATCCTACCACTTGTTACTTAGGAAAAGAGACCAACACCCACATCACTACCACCTCCTTTTGGGTAGTTTTAGAGAGCGATATGGTCTCCCTTCAGCCTCTTCTCCAGACTAAACAATCACAGTTCCCTCAGCCACTCCTCATACAACCTGTGCTCGAGACTCTTCACTGGCTTCATTGCTCTTCTTTGGATGTGCTTCAGCACCTCAATATCTTTCTTGTAGTGAGGGGCCCAAAACTGAAAACAGTATTCAAGATGAGGCCTCACCAGTACTAAGTACAGGGGGACAATCGCTCCCCTAGTCCTGCTGGCCACACTATTTCTGATACAGGCCAGGATGCGCTTGGGCTTGTTGAGCCATCAACCCAAATCCTCAGATATCTTTCTGCAGGGCTGCTCTCCAGCCTCTCATCCCCCAGTTTGTATGTATAAACAGGATTGCCTCATCCCAGGTGGAGAATCTGGCACTTGCTCTTGTTAAATTTCATATGGTCGGCATTTTCCCAGTTCTCTAGCCCAGAGAGAAAACCTCCTTTCCCAGGTCTCTGGACCAGAGAGGTCCAGACCTCTTTTTAAGGCCTCTCTACCCTCAAGGGAGTCCACAGCTCCTCCCAGTTTAGTATCATTGGCAAACTTACTTAATGTACATTTGATTCCTGCATCCAGATCATTTATTAATACATTAAAGAGCACTGTCCCTAAAATTGAGCCCTGGGGAAACCCACTGGTGACTGGCTGCCAGCCTGATGTAACCCCATTTACCCCTTGGAGCCCTATCCGTCAGCCAGTTGCTCACCCAACATATTATGGACTTGTCTAGCTGTGTGCTGGACAGTTTATCCAGAAGGATACTGTGAGAGACAGTATCAAAAGCTTTGCTAGAATCCAAAACCACCACATCTGCTGGCTTCCCTTGGTCAACTAGCTGGGTGACCTTGTCATAAAAGGCAGGACTTTCCCCCTGTGAACTTGTGCTGGCTATGACCAATGAGTGCATTGTCTCTTGTTTTTCAATAACTCCCAGAATAATCTTCTCCATAATTTTACCAGGCACCAAAGTGACACTGAGAGGCCTGTAGTTACCAGGGTCTTCCTTCTTACCCATCCTGAAAATTGGGACAACATTTGCCAGCTTCCAGTTGACTAGGACCTCTTCAGAATCCCAAGACCATCCCAAAAATAATGGAGAGAGGTCCCCAAAGACATCAGCCAGTTCTTTCAGTATCCTGGGATGAATCCCATCGGGCCTCATATATTTATGCACATCCAGCTGGAGCAGCAATTCTCGAAGTAATTCAGGGTCAGCTGGGTGTTTATCAACCCCTCAGTCATGGTTTTCCAAGACAGGGCTCTGGGGGCCCCAGGGTCCACCATCAGTGTTGAAGAAAGAGGCAATGGCGGCATTAAACATCTCCACTTTGTCTAAGTCCCTATTTGTGAGGTGACCAACGTCATCAAGCAATGACCCAATGCTATCTCTTATTCTCCTTTCACTATTAACATATTTAAGAATGCCCTTTTTGTTGTCTTTCACAGTGCTGGCCAGCTTGAACTCTAATCAAGCTTTGGACACACAAATTTTCTCCCTACAGTGGCAAACAGCATCTCTGCAGCCTTCCCGTGTCACCTGCCCTTGCTTCCAATATCCATATTCTCCTCTTCCACCTAAGTTATAGAAGATTGCTGCTCAGCCAAGCTGGCCTTCTGCCCTGCCTGCTTGACTTCTGACACTTCGGAATTGCCTGCTCCTGTGCTCTTAAAAAGTGGCTCTTAAAAAATGACCAGCATTCATGGACCCCAAAGCCTTCAAAAACAGATTCCCAGGGGATCTTACTAAATAGATCCTTCAGCAGCCCAAAATCTGCTCTCCCCATATTCAGGGTCGAAGTTTTGCTGGCAGTTTTTCTCCTATTGCCAACCATTTAAAACTCAACTACTTCATGGTCACTGTGACCAAGACAGCCACCAATCACTGTTTCACCCACAAGTCCCTCTCTCTTTACAAACAAATCTAGGATGATTATCTTTCCTAGTTGGCTCCCTTACTATCTGCACCAAGAAGTTATCTTCAATACACTTCAGAAATTTCCTGAACCTGCTTGTGTCCACTGTATGATATTCCAAGTTCATGTCTGGGAAGTTAAAATCACCCATAAGGACAAGGGCAGTTGATCTAGAGATATCCTTTAACTTCTTGTAGAATAATTCATTGGTGTCATTGTCCTGTCTGGGTGGTCGATAGTAGAATCCCACAACATCCTCTTTATTTGCTTTCCCTGTCATCCTTACCCAGAGGCTCTCAACTGTGTCATTACTAAGCGCCATACTATCCAACCCCTCCCTTACATACAACACCATCCCTGCCTCACCTCCCCTGCCTATCCCTCCTGAAGAGCCTATAACCATCCATCATGGCACCCCACTCACAGGACTCACCTTTATGCTTATGCCAATGCAATGTCATAGCTCTGGGAGGGAGCCAAAGCTTCAAGTTCCTCTTGTTTACTCCTCATGCTGTGTGGGCTTCAGTGTAGATTCATAGATACATAGATTGGTCCAGGCCAGAAGGGACCTCCAAAGGTCATCTAATCCAACCTCCCCGCAGTCAGCAGGGACACCCCCAACTAGACCAGGTTGCCCAGGGCCTCATCGAGCTTCACCTTGAATATCTCAAGGGAAGGGGCCTCAACCACCTCCCTGGGCAACCTGTTCCAGTGTTCCATCACCCTCAGAGTAAAGAACTTTTTCCTAATATCCAATCTAAATCTCCCCTTCTCCAACTTAAAACCATTGCGGTGTACTCAGCACCGTCCCTCAAACATTGACTTGCCATGCCCAGGCTTATCTCTAGCGAGCCTGGTTTTATCCTTTTCCCCCTTCAAATCTCGTTTAAAGGTCTTCTGATGAGCCCTGCTAACTCGTGCACAAAGATCCATTTCCCCCTTTGAGACAAGTGTCCTGCAGGCCTGGTGTCGTCTAGACCAATCCATGATCAAAATCCCTAAAATACTGTCAGTGACACCAGGATCAAAGCCAGGTATTAATCTGCTAGGTCTTCCTGTTCATTCCCTCATCATTCCCTGCAACTGGAAGGATAGAGGAGAACACTACTTGTGCTCCTCATCTCTTAACCACTTGTCCCAATGCCCTGAAGTCTCTCTTGATTGCCCTTGGATTTCACGTAGCAATTTCATCACTGCCTACCTGAAAAAATCAGTAAGTGATCAATTAAAATCAATTTAAAGAAAATCACTCTGAGGGCTGTACCAAGTTAGGAAGTTTTCTCTTCACATCTTTAACCTGCTCCCCAGGAAGGCAGCAGACTTCCCTAAGAAGTAGGTCTGGTCTGCATATTGGGCCTTCTCTTCCCCTCAGAAAAGGGTCTCCTTTAACCATGACAAGCTATTTTTTTCTTTATGGAAGCAGTTTTGACGCAAGGTGTAGGCCAATTTAACCTTGTCAACACTTCCAAGCTAGATGAACCATCGTCCTCATCATTGTTCAGTTCCAGTTGCAGAGCCTCATACGTATTATGCAAGCGCACCTGGGAAGTATGGCTGGGGTAGTTATGGAGGAGACACACCTGCTGTGCCAGGCAGGAACTTGTCACCATTCCCCCCTATCCCTTAGGGCACCGCGTTCAGCCCCAGAGAGAGAGGATAAAGGAATCTTATCATGCGTCCTGTCTGCCTGACAGATCTGCCCCGGGGAAGATAGGCTGTGGTTCCAGTAATCTCTCTCTCAGACTCCTCAACCTACTCACCTCCTCCCAGAGCTCTGTCACTAAGCTGAGGAGTTTCTCTACCTGGACACACCTCCCACAGGTGTGCTCACTACTGCTGTCCAATACTGGCATTGACACCTGGGTGGCAGCATCTTCCCATCGGAGCTTTGTCTGGGAACCTGTGTCAGTCGTGGTGGGTGCAGAGTTTAGAGAGGACACGGCCTTCTGCCGGGTGGACCCCATTGCTCCCCGGTGGATCCGGCAGAGCTACAGTGCCCTTCCAGGCAAACCGCTGTGCCATGGCCTGGTTGCTAGTGCTCCCGAGAGGTTTCTCATAGAGGGGTTGGAAGGGCCCTGGGCCCTGTCCAGAAGACCTTGTTAGCTGCTGTCACACGAGCTGTGGGCTCCCGGCAGCTCTCTCCACTCACTTGAAGTCCTCTCAGTTCAGGAACCCCCCATACACCACGGTAGGGCGTTCCACTGCTGATCGGATCGTTCCAGCACTGGAGCTGCTCGCCTCAGTCACCGAGGTGAGCAGTAAATACACAGCACATAAAATAAATGATCTATATTTCAATATTGTTTCCCTCTATAGCACTATATCGTAAAGCACTTGTGCATAACCAAGGATCGGTATACTTTGAGGTACTTCTAAAGAAAACAGATCAGTAAAGGATCACAAAACGGACAGATTTGTTGAGATCTTTGTTCGTTCCTTCCTTGTTTTCCTCCGTCATTGCAATATGCTAGCACAACCAAAATACAGCTTCTAGGATTTGTTCCAATCCAAACTGTATCCTGTAACTCGGAGTCACCGAACACCTACTATATAAATTACAGCTTTGGAAAATATTTGTATTTTAACTTAAACATGCTCGCAATCTGTGCCTGGGGAATTCTGAAGCACCCAAAGAGTGAACACACTTAAATCATAATTTCACTGAATAACAATGCCAATATGTCTTTAAAAATGACACTCTGAATGGTTGAAAAGAGACCAAAATATTTCAAAGCTGAAAAACAGATAAGAAAAACTCAACAGTACTATGCAAAACTTCATGTCAATTTTGATTTTTAACAAAGTTAGGTTAACATTTCTGTATTCACTTCTACCTCCTTGTTTTGCCTGGAATGAGAACGAAGAAAATATGCACAGTCTTCCTCTGTTTTCATGTTGCTTCAGCCTGACTAAAACCAAGGATTAGTAGAAAACCAAGAAAGCTTACAACCCAGTTTCAAGGCAGAAGCACAAGAAAATACACAGCAAATTAGCTCCGCAAGTTTGGTTTTTATAATTAATAATCTAGAGCTTCTGCAAGTAATACTTCTAAGTTTGTGCTCTGGCTGAAATCTAAATGCAAACATTTATTCAAGCATAATAGTCAAAGCACAATTCAAGACCAATCTTCAAAGGGAAACAATTCTTGCATTTCAGGGATCTTGCAAAATGCTCTCTCACTTATTAAATTGTCTACATTTTTAGCAGGCTCCTGGCGTCATCATTCAGTAGCATTTGTTTTCAAGTCCCTTATGAAGGATTTCTTATTTCCACCAAAGGAACCACAACGCTGCCTACAAGGACCTACCAGACCTCCTGGAGGAATGGCACTGCAGCTTTGCAGTCATGAGCACTTCTTTCTGTAATTAGGCAGACAGCTAGTACCAAAGCTTGAACTGAAAGAGCATTTGAGAAGCAAACAGTTCTACATAATAGAATGATAGAATGGTTAGAGTTGGAAGGGACCTTCAAGATCATCGAGTTCCAACCCCCCTGCCATGGGCAGGGACACCTCCACTAGAGCAGGTTGCTCAAAGCCCCATCCAGCCTGGTCTTGAACACCTCCAGGGATGGGGCATCCACAGCTTCCCTGGGCAACCTGTTCCAGTGCCTCACCACCCTCACAGTAAACATCCTCGTCTGCAGACTAAAATGGCTGAGTTCCACTGAACTTCGCCTTAGAAATTCATGTGTTCACAGTCTTAGAGGAAGAAACACAACTAGAAGGCACAGCTTATGTGATTTTGTTGACAATGTTGGTAACTTACCCTTTGACAAGGGAAGATACCCATAGCAATTCAAACGAAAACAAATGTGTCATCCAATTGCCTCAAAAGCATGCTTCTGCCACTCAGTGGCAGTTTATTCAATGTAGGTCCTAAAAGACAATGCTAATGGCAGTGGAAGAATCATTTCTACAGAAATTGCACATTAAAATCACTGGGTCAGTGAGGTAAAAAAAATGTAGAGAAAGGAGACAAGCAATAAGTGCAAAAACTTCTTAGACTGAGGCTATTCCTCCATGAACCTATTTTTAAAAGCTGAAATTAAATCTATATCTGGCCTGAGGGTATTTTATTCTCAAGGCAAATTCCAAAACCTATGAATTTATTTCAGCTACCAACAAGAAACCGTCTTGGTTACATCTGGAGAATCCTGCTGAAGTCAATAAGGTTGCACAGTCTATGAAAAGAAAAATAAATTGTTGACAGGAAGGAGGAAGAAGGAGGAACCTACGTCTTCAACAAACTTGAAATTAATTACTGATCTCAGTTCATTTTGTCTTGGACAGGTGTTCACATTACCAAAACCACAGCAATTAACACATTTGTTGGCAGCCTCGGACAGGCCAAAGACCAAAAGAGCATGGAAACTGGACAAACATCATAGCTTTATAGGTGGTCCCTTCAGAAAAATAAAAGAAGGAAGATTATGAAACTTACACTGCTGTCGTGTACACTTCTATGAAAGATAGAAGACATCCATTTCCAGGGCTGTCGAGTCTGATCAAGCTTCACCTCACTAAATTCACCTTTAAAAAAGCCCTAACCTGCCTCCTTTTCCTGCTATACACATAAACACTTTTCAGAACCTTAAATTTATTGCCTCACATTTACCCTCTGGTAAAGAAAAAACCCCAACAGTTTCCTGGAAAGTCAGAAAAAACACTTGTTCTCACTGAAATGGCAACAAAAGGTGGTAAGGAGTTCTTGTGGACAAAACACGAACCAGAAAAAATCTGCAAAAAAACCAAAACCTGCAAATTAAATAGTATGCCAAATATGCTCCGTAGTGACGTCCATTTGTATGTCAGTTTGAGATCTTTCTCCAGCTTTCTGAAATTTTCCAGAACCCTTGCTTATAAAATGGTATTACACTCACAAGGATCCCGCAAGACTTTTTTATTCAGGCTCCCGGTAGTATTTTTCCCCTTCTTCTGCAAGTGGTGAAGAAAGAAATACACGATGGAGGATTCTCAGCAGATTTCATAAACCTGCAAAGCCATTTGGCTTTAACAGAAAGGCAGGGATGAACTCCTCTAATGAAATCAAAACCAAAAATAACAAGTAGGAATAAACCATTACCTCAAAAAAAATCAGAGCCGCATCAAGCTTGAACAAAATAGAGCTAATACATATCCTTGGCTGCTCTATCTAGCAGTCAGCTTTCAGTGTCAGCCTTCCATTTTTCTCAGCAACCCTTCTCTGAACTCCTTTGAGGAAAGAAAGGGAAAGCAAAGACGCATATCCTTTGGACAGAAGAGCTGCCATAAACTGTCAGGACGTTTGCCATGACCCATTGAAGGATCACAAGACAGGTGTGGAAAAACACAGAGCATCATCCTTTCTCTGGGGCGCTGAACCTGCTCCAGAGGCACACTCTATTGACAAATGTACCAGCGGAGAGGGTCTTTAGGCAGTGCTGCAACCCAAATTATCTTCGAGGAAGTAGAGCGCAGAGTAAGGAAACAACAGTGCAGACCAGATTCTTCACACTCACACATTAAGTCTTTTCCTGTTTTGTTAGTGGTAAAAGATAGTCTTGGCAATTCAAATTGCCGTGGTAACACTAGGGAAAGCATTTAACATGCAGTAACTGCCTATCCTCTGTAAAGGACTGACATATAATATGACTACAGATTTTAAACTGGGCTTGTACTATCTAATATAAATTAGGACATTGAGCTGCTGGAGCGTGTCCAGAGGAGAGCCACCAAGCTGGTGAGGGGTCTGGAGAACAAGTCACATGAGGAGAGGCTGAGGGAACTGGGCATGTTTAGTTTGGAGAAGAGGAGGCTGAGGGGGGACCTCACTGCCCTCTACAACTCCCTGAAAGGAGGGTGTAGAGAGGTGGGTGTTGGCCTCTTCTCCCAAGGGAATAATGACAGGACCAGAGGAAATGGTCTGAAGTTGGGGCAGGGGAGGTTTAGATTAGATATTAGGAAGAATTACTTTACTGAGAGGGTGGTCAGGCACTGGAACAGCCTGCCCAGGGAGGTGGTGGAGTCGCCATCCCTGGAGGTATTTAAGGAACGTGAAGACATGGCACTTCAGGGCATGCTCTAGTGCCCGAGATGGTTGGTTTGTGTCTGTTTGTGGGGTGTGGTTGTGGGTGTTTGTTTTGTGTGGGTTTTGTTTTGGTTTTGGTGTTTGGGTTTTTGGTCTTTTTGTTGTTTTGTTTTTTTTTTTGTTGTTGTTGGACTCGATGATCTCAAAAGGTCCCTTCCAACCAAGAAGATTCTGTAATATCTCTGCTAAAGTCAGTAGCAGCATTCCATTATTCTGTGCTTGTCCCTGTTGTCTGGGGGAAAAAAAAAACCAACAAAAAAAAACCCCAACAAACGCACACCTATAATATTCTTTGCCCAGTCAGGTGGAAGTCCTTAAACTTATTTCATCTCTGTATTTTTTTCTCTTTTGTAAGTCTAGCCACTGCATGTCTTTTCTTCTTCCCCACAAAATACATAATAATTTTTATGCTATTCCTAGTATAACTCCATTTTATGAATTTTATTCAGAAAAATGAAAAAAATACGCTTAAAGAGAAATATGTATGCAAATAACTTCCATCTGTATCTAATTCAATAAGAAACTCCTGTGGAAAAACCATCAACTTTTACCCAAGAGTGTCACTGATGACAAAATAGAAAAACGCTCACATTAACACAGAAAATCAGTATTTTATACAAGAGCATGTGTAACTGAAATATATAGCCTGGAATTTACAATATGTTCCAGTACAGTTATGGATAACTGCACAGGGGAAGCAGGAGAAGGGAAGGAGTTCGGCTGGAGTGATTAAAGTGCACACATGAAAAAGACGAGTATTTTCTCAGCTGCAGCTGTGTTTTAGGTGGAGAGCACACACAAGGCTCTCTTCACTTTTTTTATTGGAATATTTAGGTGCAGGGGTAAAAGGAGGAAGTGGGATGGCTAAATGAATAGTGTGTGCTCACGAAGATTCAATCAAGGAATGGCAGCTCAAAACAATGAAGCCTCAGAAGCAGGCATAAAGCTTTAATAGTCCAAATGTTTGCACACGTGTACTTATGTCCAAAATTTAATCTGATAACCTGTCTTCAAGGTTTTCCAGTCCTTGGAGTTGAAAATGTCAATTTAGTGACCTGTTTAGCTTAATAGTTACTCAAATGCTACGAAAAGCTACCGATACTGAAAGTACTTATTTCTACCATCATGCTTGCTCTTTTAAAGATGACAGATGTTGTATGTGAAAATATAACATCCAGTAGATGGAAGAAAAGATGTCAAATGCTGCTAAGTGTCCTATAGTATCATTAACTTTTTCAGACTTGCATCTCAGATGAAACCAATACACTTAATGTTTGAAAGTCTGTTGTTTGGATACGAATGGATTTGTTTAACATTTCTTAAAAAAACAACTACCATTCAAGCAAGCTGGGCGAGTCAGATGGGAAGATTTACTTTTTAATTCTACTTAGGCAACAATTTTTCTACAAAGAAAATTAACTACAGTCTCAATTACTTTTGAGCAGGACTTTTTTCTAGAATTGCTTAATTCAGAAAGATACTGCCAGGACAAAAACAACCAAATAGTGAATCAAGAATATTCGAGAAGTTAGTGCCTAAAGTTCTTCATTTCTCTATAGATCTACCAGTACCCCACCACAGCCTTCCAGTTTCCCAACAGTTTGTCTTGAAGCCTGACCTCCTCTAGTAGGAGGCAAAGGGTTTACCTTGCTCCTGGAGTGGATTCTATCTGTTGTGAAAATCCACCTCAGAACTGTAAATAATCATATCCATGTTCCTTAACCTTTTGGTTTGGGATGGTCTCAAAATTTTGAGGGGAGGAATTGGAAAAATCCTGCACGTACCTCTCCACCTTCCTCTCACTCCCAAGTAAGAAATGTTTCTCTAGTCTCTTGGGCCACATTTTGAAAACACTTTGCACAGAAGAGACTATAGAACTAGAGAAAGAAGTGAGTAAAATTTTACTAAGGGCATAGTCTCAGCCATACTTACTGCACAATGATTTCTATTTTAGATAGTTGAAAAGCACACAGCAATCATCCAGCACAACATGTTCTGTACAAGGCAACCCACAAGGTAATAAAAGCCACAAGAATAATTTTATCATAATTCACATTGAGAAGCTTGATAGTTACATTTGATTCCAGAAAGACTATGGCAACTCAGCAAGATTGCTTAGCAGACAACTTAAGCTTATGGAATATGGTGAAAGACTTGCAGACTCAATTTTTTTCCTAATATGTTTAATGTATGAAACAATATACCATATCTATTTTAATAATGTTTTATATTGTAATATAATATTCCTGATCTATTTTTTCATCTTCTTAAGGACCAACAAGAAGTTCAGAAAGAAACAAGGATTATCCTTCTTGTTTTCTCTCTTTCAGGTTTACAAGGAATAAAAGAATGGAGAAAAAGCTTTTGAGTCATTAATTCAGGTGTATTCTACACTAATAGTTTGACTCTTCCATAGTTCAAAAGAAATAGCATATTTTTCTGCTGAAGTAGTTTACCTGTCAGTTCCTTTAAGGGACTGGGCACCTCATTAACACCTACTGTTACACAGGCAATATACACCACACAAATATCACAAAACGCCCCTAAATATTATGGGACCTACTCTGAATGCCATAATCTGCAACAAAAATCCACTATCATCTGTAATAAATGATCTGGTGAGGCCAGCAGGAGTACCTGTGAACTTCATGTATTAGATTATCGTAGAATCATAGAATGGTCAGAGTTGGAAGGGACCTTCAAGATCATCGAGTTCCAACCCCCCTGCCATGGGCAGGGACACCTCCACTAGAGCAGGTTGCTCAAAGCCCCATCCAGCCTGGCCTTGAACACTTCCAGGGATGGGGCATCCACAACTTCCCTGGGCAACCTGTTCCAGTGCTTCACCACCCTCACAGGAAAGAATTTCTTTCTTTATCAACATATCACTTTATTAAACAGACCTCGAAAAGCCCCTAAGTGCTCATGCCATGTGGCAAAACACAGATTTAGAGTTATAAATTGGCACAAAAGCAGGAAATTGATAAAAAATCCACCATTTTTCTTTCTAACAGTAATTGCTTTGATGGGATGGAGAAACTGCCTTCAAACCTATTAGAATACATACACTTCTCCATAAATCACAGAGAAGACTAAATTAAGCTTACATACCATGCAATCTTATTTGTACTCTCCTAACAGATTAAAGATGACACAGCATTTTATGACGTGACTACCTAGCTTAAATGGGAGAAGGGATAAAAGCAGAGGCAAAAATAAAGGAACAGGAGAGCTCCTCCACTGCAGACGGGAAGAGTGCGTCCTCTTTATAAAAACACACACTTTGAAAATGGTGTCATCAACTCACTACTTCCAAAAAAGAAGAGTCATTCTGAGGTCCAGTTCAGAAACAGAGCAGTTAAATACACACATGCCTTAGCACGCCTTACGTAAGCCAGCTATCACTTGGTACTCTGAAGTTTGGGTACTCTGAGAAGCCTAGCCTATATATACAGCAGGAAGGTGTGTTCATGGCATATGATGCAGAAGAAATCATTACATAAAGCCAAAACCGAGCAGTGACTTCAGGAAAGACACAGAACAATGTGACCCATCTGCAGCCTAGAACTTTTCATGAGATCCTCCCCTTAAGCCCTGACTACTAAATAAAGCCACAGCATGAGCCTCTCTCCCAAAAAGCTTAAGCAGCAGCTGATGAGGGAGCTCCTAATCTTACATCTCAGCCTTTTCTCCAACAGGATTTGCAAACACAGGATTGTTAATAGAAGTTACATGCTAAATGTAGTCATTACATCAGGCTTGCTAGTAACCAAGCAATGTGAGAGGGCAGTGAGGGCCTACATTAGAGGCAACAAGTGAGGAACCTGAAAACAGAGTCTTTTAGGGTATTGTGTACCCTCCAGTACTGTACTGCTATGAACTACAGGTGTTAAAGTGTTTGGAAGATATGCTGTTGCTTTTTCCAGCAAAGAAACACGTCAGAGGAAAGCGGATGATGTAAAGACTGTCTCCCAAAGGAAGAGGTACCACAGGAGCTGAGGTCATCTAGAAAAACCACTGGAATCCAGTATCCAGCCCTGCTGAGACAGGGAAGGTGATCCCAGCTGAAACACTGAGACTATCCACCTTGTTTGTGGCTCTGCTGCAGAGAACTTCTAGGAAACACATGCCCTTTAAGTCTTATCCCATAAGCCTGAGAAAAATACAGTAGGAAACCAGCCATCAGGAGAATGTGACTAGAATGTAGTGACCCCTGGTGAAAGCAAAAGAAAACTCTTTTCCTATTTCACCTATTTTAATAGAGAATAGTTTTGTAAGAAAGACTGCCTTTTTTTTGCGTCGAAAACAGACCATTATCAGAAATACAACAATGAAGTAATTAAGCTTTAGGTTTAATCCAGTATATCAATTCATACACAGTTTTGCCATTACCACTTGCCCTGAAAATGTTGCAGTGATTTCATATTTGGATTATGTGCTCTGAATTGGAAAGCGCATTAAGACAGACAATATTTCCTCTCTCTCTCCTTCATTTCAATTCCAATGACCACAACATTAAATACATCATGGCATACAAGTAGAAATTAAATTAACAAAGTTGAATCGATATGATTTATAGCAAAAACATTCTGTTTTCTCAAAGTCAAGAATGCTCTTGGTATTCTTAAATTAAAAAAATAATTAATATCAAGATATTAAAGAAGTGAAAAAATTCCCTTTAACCTACAGCACTGTCATTATACAAATTGATGATTTATTCTATTGTTACTCAGTGTGTAAGAACATCATGTGTATGATGAAAACAGTATTTTGTTCTTGTTTTTAGAACAGCACATTCAGTGAAATTACTTCCACGAGCTAATAAACTCTCTTTCTGCAAGGTCTTTTATAATAAAAATAAAAATCTGTCTTTTGTAAACTACCACGGTGACCTCTCCTGGTAGAAAAATATATGACCTCTAACCGTGAAAACACTCAATCAGATTAATCCTCAAAGGAGGTATTACACCTGGCCCACTTTATAGTTTATTTTTTTAATGCCATATCCTTAAAGATCCAGATGCCATGTACAAATCAAAACTGACACACAACCTACTAGATCATTAAGAAAACATTACAGCCTTCTGGTGCGTAGGCAAAAGCCTATACAAGAGGCTTTAGCAACTTTTTAAATTTTTCAATAGGATCATCTTAGAGTAAGATAAAATTATAACTGTATATTTTAGGGAACTAAAATCTGGGACAAAGTAGAAGGATAAAACATTACCTAAAAGGAACACGATGAAGGAAGCCTGGAAAAATAGATGGACATAAGCATATGCATGTTTGCTGAAAATACAGGGTTTTTTTCCTTTTCTGGCATAAACTTTTTAAATAAAAATAATAATTTCCCTGGGAAATTTAAGTGAAAATACTCCTAAGCACTTCATTTATTTTTAATCTCAATCACTTATCTATTGTGATCTTACACTCAAGACAACTTCAAGGTTTGCTTATGGTCATGCAAAAAGTCTGTGCTAATACATCAGCAACTCTTTGAGAATAGCTCAAGACATTCTTTGCTTTGAATAACCACCAACAATACAAACTGGTGAAAGCATATACATTTTTTCTGTATACTACACTCACAACTGAAAAAAAGCTTTATACAGACATGTCTGCTTCCTGATGTAAGATTGATGATCTCCCAGAGAAGAAAGTGGCTGAAGAAAAAGCATAACTTTAAACACCGCAGTAAATAAGATTTTAGAGGATCATGCTCAGAACAAGGAGTATAAAAGGAAGACTTTCATGCTAGGTACAAATATTAAAAGTTTAAAAGAACAGTTGAGCAAGCAGAATTTTTTTAATGAAAGACACCATAAGCAATCAGAACTGATTTGATTGATCTGTTGAACTCATGGGGGAAATTTCAACAAGTGAAAGCAAAAAGAAGTAAAATGGTTAGAAGTCTGGGAAAGCTAAGACTCTGAGAGACTTAGATATGTTGGCCCAATGATCCAATCTCAATGGTATGAGTTTCAACAAGGGCAAGTGCCAGGTTCTGCACTTGGGCCACAACAACCCCAAGCAGCGCTACAGGCTTGGGGAAGTGTGGCTGGAAAGCTGCCTGGAAGAAAGAGACCTGGGGGTTCTGATTGACAAGCAGCTGAAGATGAGCCGGCAGTGTGCCCAGGTGGCCAAGAAAGCCAATGGCATCCTGGCTTGTATTAGAAATAGTGTGACCAGCAGAAGTAGGGAGGTGATTGTGCCCCTGTACTCAGCACTGGTGAGGCCACACCTGGAGTGTTGTGTCCAGTTTTGGGCACCTCAATCCAAGAGAGATATCGAGGTGCTGGAGCGGGTGCAGAGGAGGGCAACGAAGCTGGTGAAGGGCCTGGAAAACAAATCATATGAAGAGCGGTTGAAGGAGCTGGGACTGTTTAGTATGAGGAAGAGGAGGCTGAGGGGAGACCTCATCACTCTCTACAACTACTTGAAAGGACACTGTAGAGAGGTTGGTGCTGGTCTCTTCTCACAGGTAACTAATGACAGAACGAGAGGGAATGGCTTCAAGCTCCAACAGGGTAGGTTTAGACTGAACATTAGGAAAGAATTTTTCACAGAAAGAGTGGTCGGGCATTGGAATAGGCTGCCCAGGGAGGTGGTTGAGTCACCATCCCTGGATGTGTTTAAGAGTCCTTTAGATGTGGTGTTGGGGGATATGGTATAGGGGAGAACTTTGTAGTGTAGGGTAGATGGTTGGACTCGATGATCCCAAGGGTCTCTTCCAACCTGGACGATTCTATGATTCTATGAAATATGGTCAATGGAAATAGAGTTGACCCAGGACAGGAATCCACAGTAATAATAAAAGTGCATATATTTATTTTAAGAACAAGTAGATTAAAACCAACTCTAGTATTTAAAGACTAACTTTTTCTTCTCTTAATTATCACCAAACCACTTGTAAATGTATCAGTGAAGAACTGAAGTGTGAAATTACTTCAAGCAGGTAGGGTTTTCAATTAAGAAGAAATAATACTATGCCTGTTCTCTTAATTTCTCAGAATATGCATTTTGAAAACATTTGACATTAAAAAAAGAGTAACAGGTCGGGATGACGGAACAAAAAGACAGCTGTCAGGTTTTGCCATCTTCAAGAGCAACACTCTTCAAAAGCCATGTTCCTGTCAGAAAAGTGTATGGGGACACATCGCTGCAGATCAGGCAGGAATCACAAACTCATCTAAGGAGCACTTATGAAAACCATTGGGAAGGTAGCAGATAAACACAAGTAATAATTAGCAGTCAATTCTATCAAAGGTAGAAAGTGATCAGTGTTGACTCAGGACTGACTATAGGAAATCCCATCATCACTGCTCTTAACTTGTATTTGGAAGAAGCTATTAAAAAGGCAAGCGAACCCTGACAAATATCTCCATGAGTGCCAAAAGTGTCTACAGAGTAATTAAGTAGGGGGAAAAAAAAAAAAAAGACAGCTATTGAACAGGGTTTGTTTATGTTTTTGCCAAAAGTATTGATCCATTTTTTAAAAGGAATTTTAAACCAGTTCCCAAATTCTGATGCTCATATGCCAGGCTTTACCACGTGGTCCACAAAAAGGCAAGAAAGCCACATTTCCTCCTTTACCCTCAAACTGTAACCTTTAGAACATACCACAAACCCTGGCTACCCACGTACTGGTGCTCAGGCATGGCATGATAATTTGTGAGAGTGTATCCCAAGTTCATAAACACCATGCTGGGAGGATTATTTCAGAAACTTGTCTTTCGTGTACGATAGAATAAGTTTTCTCTTTTCAGCAGTCCCAGCTGCAGAACTGCCCATAGTCATCCCTCGCGCCGCTCTGTTGGCTCAGTATGCTGTCCAGTTTTGCCAATCTGTCCTGGTGATCAAAGTGCAGGATTTCTTAAAAGGGTACCTGCTCCAATATTTGGGGCATGAGATACTGGAAGAAACACACAGAGACATCAGACAGGGGACATAAAAGAAGCACGACAGACTTTTTGCAGAAGTCAGGTGTTAAGCACTTAGTGCGCCAATCAGGACCTGACAACAGGCCGCTGAAGGTGTCATCATGGTGGAAGTTTGTCACGGACCAAATGGTCAGGATAAGACGGCAGACAAGGTCTTCTTTAAACAACTCAAGAAAGTTTCTAGATCATGCCCTGGTTCTTATAGAGGAATTCAGCTATCATCTATTTGAAGGGCAACACAGTGAGATGCAAGCAATCTGAGAGACTTCTGGAGTGTTTCAGGAGTAACTTTTAGATACAGGTATTGAGTAGGCAACTGGGAATGAAACACATTGGGCAACTGGGAATGAAACACAGCTGTTCAGATATACGAGGAAAAAATAGACGGAGATAGGCAATGCCTTGGATGTAGCATCCAAGAAATAATGTAATTCAAGATCCTGAAGGGAGTACAGACCCTACACTTCAGGAGAGCAAACTTTCAATTAGTCAGGTAACTGATAGTTGGGATCCCATGAGAGGCAGCTCTGAAGGGTCAACAAGCTCAGGAGACCTAGTAGGTTTTTAAAGACAACCTCCTCCAAATGCAAAGAAGTGATGAAAGCTAAAAACAGGAAAACAAGGGAAGTAATTATCCCCCTTTACTTAGCGCTCATTAGACTGCATCTAGAATACTACACCTGTGTTTTTCCACCAGTACAAGAAAGACTTTGATAAACTGGAGCAAATTCAGCATAGGGCCATCAAGGTGGTCAGGGTGTTGGACCACACACTCTATGAGGAGACGCTGAGGGAACTGGACTTGTTCAGCCTGAAGAAATGAATGCATGAGGGACCTCTGAGCTTGATTCCATACAAGAAGGTTATTGAGAAGATAGAGCCAGGTTCTTAACAGCAGTGCAAGGCAGGAAGATGAAAGAAAATAGACCATGACACAAGGAATGAAAGACTACAAACCAAAGTTGAAACAAGAGAATTTCATACTGGATAGAAGGAAAACCTTTTTCACCTTGTGGGATGGTCAGACATTGGAACAGGCTGCCCTGAAAGGCTATGCAGTCTCCATCCTGGAAGGTTTTCAAGACCCAATGGGATAAGGACCTGCGCAACCTGGTCTAATCTCATTGCTGACCCTGCTTTGAGCAGAAGGTTGAAGAGACCTCCTGAGGTCGCTTCCAACCCAAATTATTCTATGACTGTATGAAAAGAGGAAACCACCAAGGCACATGGTTCCAGACTTCTGTGGGATCCAGCATTTGCATGTTATGACAAGTGGAGATGCTATCCACTCCCATTATGCAATCTGTAACTAGAGTGGCCACAATTATTTTGGAAAACCCTATTTGCCCTTCCTTCTTGGAAAATTCCAGCGGCTGCAGGACCCAGAGAGGGGTAGGCAGTGCAAGTTTCGAAGGCAGATGGCAACGTAGTATTGCCTTAAGTGTTGCAAATACGTTATTCACAACTGTGGCCCATTCCATTGTGCTTCCCCAGATGTTGTACAAGAACTTTCTCATGAAGCAGATCCTATATACTGATGGACAGACAAGTGAAAAGGCCCCCGACAGTACAGATCCAGGGCCAAGGAAAGCAGGGGAAACGAGATTCCTTATCATACATCATTAAATGTCTGATTAAATACCACAAGCATCACATACTACTATTTATTTGCTACTGACACACTAACAGGGCTATGCAAAGAATAACAGCTTCCTTCAATCAGAAATAAATAGATTTCATTTTGAACTTGATCCAATAGATGCTTTGATCCAATTTTGTTTCTCACCATACTGGCAGTCTCCACTGTTCTCAAACACTTTCAAGGGAGCAAAGTGGCATGGAAGGCAGAATACCCATGTGTGTTTTTTTCATATTTTGGTGAGAGAAACTCTCTCTGGTTCCATGAACAGTCAACTGTGGTATGAAGTAGATTAGAGTAATGATCTACTACAGAGTAAAGAGAGCAATGATCTCCAGGTTTCTGTGGGGTTATCTCTCTCCTGGATAAAATGGGAGATGTAGTTTGAAATTCCTTCAGGTGAAGGTGGGGAGGAGAGAAGTGGTCCAAGCAGGAGTCTAACCATTTAGCTACTAGAAACAAGAAATCTCGCAACTCTATGAAAAAGAACTGATATAATTACCTCTAAAAGCAGTCTTTCAAGTGTTGTTATTGAAGTGAATTTATTTCAGAACAAACTCTAAGACCTACAGTTTTAAGACAAATGCTTTCTAGGCAAGTGAACCTACAGTAGCCAGCAGAACAGCTAACCTCTGTGATGGCCATTTCTAGGAAGGAAGCTCAGGAAATATCAGGGAGGATACTCAAGAGAGGGATCCTCCAGGGTAAGGTCTCCAGGGTAACACAAAGTGGAAAAACGTTCCAGCACTGCCACTGACTATGCGTGATTCATTTGTTAGCCGATAACATCACTTAAAAATAGCTGGCAATGCTTTGTGAGCACTATGTGAACCACACATCTGTCTTCAGCTAGTTATTTTTTGTCCAACAATAATACGTGCCTGCACATGTACATACCATCAACACGAAAACAATCAGCTAAGCATTGAATCCTTGCCAGTATTACTGTTTTGAGTGGTGGTTATACTGACCTCCAATCGCTCTGCATCCTTCAGTGAGCATGAGAAGACTACGTATGATGGGCAGAACACTGCACTTTGCTTGACACTGAATATGGCTTAAAGGCCAAGCAGCATTTGTGACAGGATTAACATTAATCAAAATCCCAAAGTAACTCAGGGGTCCTAATGATGGCTTAGTCAATTGCATGCAAAAGCCACATATACTAATGTAGTCTAAGCCACAGGAAAACAAATAAGTAACTGATTTTTATTTTCAAACCAGATGGAAAACCAAAATCCATCACATTAGAAGTCACCACTTAGCAAAAAGAAATTACAATAAGAATACTGAGATTATGACACAATGAGATCAGAGGATTTGAGTGGCTAAAGGACAGATATTGTGAGCAACTGTTCAAAAGTTATGTACTCCATTTTCATCGAGAATGCTTCATCTCCATTCTTCACCTCTTAAGGTGAAGAGGGGAGAGGGGAACAGAGAAGGAACATTGGCAAGAGTCCTCATGCAAATTATTCGTACTTTTATTTCCCTCCTACTTCAAATTAACACTTAAAAATATTGTATGTATGTTGCAACAGTTTATAGGTGGCTGCTGGACATGATTTCACATTTTTTTAGAGACTTAACAGCTCAGGACTAGTAACACAGTTCAGGTACATTTCATCTGTAAATTAGCCACTCAGTCCAGCGATAAAAGAATCTCTCCCTAGCTACTGTGAAAACAACAAGCCATCTCTGTATACCTCCAGGTGAGCAGATTTTTCTATCACAACACCTGTTGTTTAAATTCCTAAAGATTCTAATAGCAAGAAAAGGATATTTGATAAGCCACACAATGGCTTTACCCTTTTGCAAAATACCAAGCACAAAACTTCACGTATGCTCAAGAAGAACCGGACACCCTAGTGCATTGCTAACAGCCACAACACTTAACAAGCACCAGCTTCAAAGCCAGATCACTGATGCACAGAAATGTGATAGGAGCTCTTCCTTCCTGTTCTATATACAGGCAAACTAAGCCAACAGAAATCACTTACCCCTGAGATTCAGATACTGAAGAGCATGGTTCCTGGCCAATTTTTAACCATAAGACTTAGAAGAGGTATGTTTTAAATATATGTTCCTGCCTATAGAATATCCTGTTCCACACTGCATAAGATGCAGTGATGAAAACTAGTTGTACACTGTAAGAGCTACAGCGTACAGCTTTATACCTTACAAAAAGCAAGTATATAAAGCATGTAGAGTATATAAAAACTGTTAATCTATCAAGTACCCTCATAGTTTACAGATCTAGAAAATAATCATCCCCATTAAACTATGACCTTCCTTTAATGAAAGCAGTTAATATTTTAAATGTGCCCAGGTAGCATGCTTTGAATGAGGATTTTTAACAGTTATCTCCCTTGTTCAAGTAAAGCAATTTAGATTTAGTCAAACTGACTAGAGTCTTTCCCAAAAAAGTTCACTTACCATCCAGAAAAGGGTTCCAGTGGCAAATTCAGAATAATGCTCTATAGTAGACAGTACACTGAATATTAAACAGATCAGCACCAAGAGAAATCTGTAAAATGAAAACAGTGTTTAGTGACTTGTCAAGCTGAACTGCAAATCTAGATCTAGATTTAGCTCTCTCGTTCACATAACTTTTTTCATCACAAGTACTTCGTGTTTAATCAGTTCGTTCTCGCTAGTCCAGTGAATATAATCATTTTGCATTCAATAGCTTTTAAGAAACATCGAATAAACATGACAGAATGGCTGAACAGAGTTAAATCAATAGCTAAAAATCACATTATCAAGTACATGGACAGTGGGACTGAGTGCACCCTCAACATGTCTGCCAATGACACCGAGCTGTGTTGTGCAGTCAACACACTGGAGAGGAGGGATGCCATCCAGACGGTCTTTGACAGGCTCGAGAGTTGAGCCTGTGAAAATCTCATGAAGTTCAACCAGGCCAAGCGCAAGGTCCTGCACGTGAGTCGGGGCAATCCCAAGCACAAATACAGGCTGGGCAGAGAATGGATTGAGAGCAGCCCTGAGGAGAAGGACTTGGGGGTGCTGGTGGACGTGGACAAGAAGCTCAACATGAGCCAGCGAGAGCCCAGAAAGCCAACCACATCCTGGGCTGCATCACAAGAAGCATGGCCAGAAGATCAAGGGAGGTGATCCTGCCCCTCTACTCTGCTCTCATGAGACCCCACCTGGAATACTGTGTCCAGCTTGGGAGCCCCCAGCATAAGAAGGACATGGACCTGTTGCAGCAAGTCCAGAGGAGAGCTATGAAGATGATGAGAGGGCTGGAGCACCTCCCCTATGAAGACAGGCTGAGAGAGTTGGAGTTGTTCAGCCTGGAGAAGAGAAGGCTTCAGAGAGGCTTTAGAGCGGTCTTACAGTACCTGAAGGGAGCCTACAGGAGAGCCGGAGAGGGACTCTTTGTCAGGAAGCGTAGTGACAGGACAAGGGGTAATGGTTTTAAATTGGAAGAGGGGAGATTTAGATTAGATATTAGGAAGAAATTCTTCACTGTCAGGGTGGTGAGACACTGGAACAGGTTGCCCAGAGAAGCTGTGGATGCCCCATCCCTGGAGGTGTTCAAGGCCAGGCTGGATGAGGCTTTGAGCAACCTGCTCTAGTGGGAGGTGTCCCTGCCCATGGCAGGGGGGTTGGAACTAGATGATCTTGAAGGTCCCTTCCCACTGTAACCATTTTGTGATTCTATGATAATTTCCCATAGAAGCTTGTCATAGTGAATGTTTCGTGTTTCACTGATTGTTATACAGCTTATGTGCTGCAGTAGAAAGGTATCATAATTGCTAATGCATTAATTAAAGTAGAATTAGCCATATGACTGAAGAACAGTAACTTCAATGAAAAATGTTCCATTAAATGCATTCCATAAATTCAAAGCATACATAAATAGAGCAGAAACAGCTACTACCACAGTATTTCTAGTATCACTATTCAGATCAAGAAAACCATTTGAAGGTCTCAAAATATTAACTCCTGCCCCCAAAAATAGTTTAAAAAAGGAAAAAACAGTTTTAAGAAGTAATGAGAATTGGAAAACAATATGTGCAATTGAATCTTAGTTGATTAAATGCTGGCAGAATACCCATTACTTTAATGTATACAAAGTCCTGGCCATCTTTCCACCATTGGTAACATGTTAAACAGTTAAACAACTGGTAAAAATAAATGATGTATGAAGAACTCGGATGGACAGACTAGAAAGACTTCTGATACGTTTGAACTACAGTTTTCACCATCTCTTAAGGTCATGCAGAAAACAAGAGAAAAATAAGAAAACCGAAATTTCTTCCACTAACAGCCAGAAACATTCCATCTTGTGTACCAGCTCGTCCAGCTGTCATCTCCTCTGATTCAATGCCAAGAGGCTGTATCTAAATTCCTAAACTCTCAAACCAGTAATTAAAACCTTAACAGTCCTGCACGTAATGAGACATTTTTCCAATGAGAAACCCTTCTGATACTTACAAGGCTAGACAAGAGCTTCAAAACAAATGACAGACTAACAGCCCCGGTGGCTCTACTATTAAAATTGTGAGATTTAAGAAAACAGATATACACGCACTAACTACATTTAGTGTGCTTTTGGAGACTTTTACATGAAAAATACAGCAGGAAGAGCTTATCACGAAGGGCAAAAATTCATGTTCAACCTAGAGACCAGTGACAAGACGAACTCCTTAGGAGTCTCTCCAGGGACTTTCCCCGGTCAACGTTTTCATCAGTGTTCCAGAACTGGAGACGAAATGCACCTCATCGAGTCCACCATGACACCAAACCAGGGGTTCAGTCAATAAACCTGAGGGCAGAGCCACTGGTTAGAGGTGTCTAGACAGGCTAAGGAACAAGGCTACAGGAATCCCATAAAGCTCAATATGAACACACGTCAAGTCCTGCACATGGTATGGGGCAACCTCAAACCCACACTGGATGAAGACTGCCCATATAGATTCATAGATTGGTCCAGGCTGGAAGGGACCTCCAAAGGTCATCTAGTCCGACCTCCCTGCAGTCAGCAGGGACACCCCCAACTAGACCAGGTTGCCCAGGGCCTCGTCGAGCTTCACCTTGAATATCTCAAGGGAAGGGGCCTCAACCACCTCCCTGGGCAACCTGTTCCAGTGTTCCACCACCCTCATGGTAAAGAACTTGTTCCTAATATCCAATCTAAATCTCCCCTTCTCCAACTTAAAACCATTGCCCCTCGTCCTGTCACTGCAGGCCTTTGTAAACAGACCCTCCCCAGCCTTCCTGTAGGCCCCCCTCAGGTACTGGAAGGCCGCTATGAGGTCTCCCCGGAGCCTCCTCTTCTCCAGGCTGAACAACCCCAGCTCCCTCAGTCTGTCCTCATAGGAGAGGTGCTCCAACCCCCTGATCATTTTGGTGGCCCTCCTCTGGACCCGCTCCATCAGGTCCATGTCCTTTCTATATTGAGGGCTCCAGACCTGCACACAGTACTCCAGGTGAGGTCTCACCAGAGCAGAGTAAAGTGGCAGAATCACCTCTCTGGATCTGCTGGCAACACTTCTTTTGATGCAGCCCAGGATGGGATTGGCCTTCTGGGCCAATATCTTGGGCTGCATCCTCTGTAGCCCTGCCAGCATGTGAAGGGCAGTGATGGTTCCCTTTGGCTGGACTGCACGTGGGATAGTGCACACTGATGGGACCCCAGGGTACAGCACAGAGGTGTCAGACCGGTGGGCAAAAGCAGCGCGCGGACAACCCTGACCTAGCATGAGGAGGGACAGGTGCCATCACTCTAATGGTGGCAGAAGCCTGCCCCTACTGCCCAGCACGTCTCCCACTTGTCCCAAAGTCCTGTGCATCTTCCAGTCACCTCATCTATTCCCTTCACCTCCTTCTGCCCCCCGGAGTTGTCATTGTGTAAAACATCGTACACCACTTGTTCACAGGCTGCCCTGTGACTGGCTGATAGGACCAGCTGCCTCTTCCTGTCTACATGAGAAAGACAGTAACGCTCCTGCCTATGATATACCCGGAGACCCATGTCTTTTTATGTCATACCCCACATATTTTCGTGCTTCTCGATGATTGGACGGTTGCCTTTTTTTTTTTTTTTAAACTGTCATATCCACGTGATCTCAGACTACCCTCTGACTGGCTGCTCCTTTCCACGGACCAAGAAGTGCTCATATAAAAAAATACATATACATTTTTGTATATACATAGGTTTCTATATATAGAAATAGATATACACAATGTAAAGACCATAGAGACTATAGACTTGTGGTGGGTGCCGGACACCCACCCAACCACTCTCTCACTCGACAAGACAAGGGGAGAAAACAAGATGAAAAGGCTTGTGGGTCAAGATAAAGACAGGGCAATCACTTACTCATGGGCAAAACAGATCCAACTTCGGGAAAATTTACTTATTTAAGTTATTTTTTAATAATATTTTATATTTATTATTATTACCAGTTTAAAAAGATTTGGATATGAAGAAACAGAGAAAACTAAACCAGCTCCCCCCTGTCTTCCTTTCCCAGGCTAAACTCCTTCATTCCAGGTCCTCTAACTCCTTCGCTCCCTCACAGACACCGCAAGCCACACAGGGGGAAGGGGAATGTGGGGTTGTAGTCAGTCCATAACACTTTGCCTCTGCCCCACCTTCCTCCTCCTCACACTGTTCCCCTGCTCCAGTGTGGACCCTTCCACGAGCTGCAGTCCTTCAGGATAAACCTGCTCCAGCATTGGCTCTCCAGGGGCTGCAGGGGAACCTCTGCTTGCGTGCCCGGAACACCTCCTCCCACTCCAGCTCCTCTCACCTTGCTATCTGCAGGGCTGTTTCTCACACTTTTTTTCCCTCACTCCTCTCTGCCTGGGTGGCATTTTTGCCCTTCCTTAAATACATTTTCCGAGACACACCACCATCTTGACTGAGGGGCTCAGCTGTGCCCTGACGCGGCTAATTGGAGCCAACTGTGTGTGGCACAGGGCAGCTGTGGCCTCTCCTCACAGGGGCCACCCCTGTAGCCACTGCTGCCAGCACCTGGGCACCAAAACCCAACACAAGAACATATAATATGGAATACAGAAAATAAATCACAGAATCACAGAATCTTCTTGGTTGGAAGGGACCTTTGAGATCATCGAGTCCAACCACAAAAAAAAAAAAAAAAAAACAAAAAAACACAAAACAAACACCCACAACCACACACCACACCCACCCACAAACAGACACAAACCAACCATCTCGGGCACTAGAGCATGCCCTGAAGGGCCACGTCTACACCTTTCTTAAATACCTCCAGGGATGGTGACTTCACCACCTCCCTGGGCAGGCTCTTCCAGTGCCTGACCACCCTCTCAGTAAAGTCATTCTTCCTAATATCTAATCTAAACCTCCCCTGCCCCAACTTCAGACCATTTCCTCTGGTCCTGACATTATTCCCTCGGGAGAAGAGGCCAACACCCACCTCTCTACACCCTCCTTTCAGGGAGTTGTAGAGGGCAATGAGGTCCCCCCTCAGCCTCCTCTTCTCCAAACTAAACATGCCCAGTTCCCTCAGCCTCTCCTCATGTGACTTGTTCTCCAGACCCTTCACCAGCTTGGTGGCTCTCCTCTGGACACGCTCCAGCAGCTCAATGTCCTTCCTGTAGTGAGGGGCCCAGAACTGAACACAGTACTCGAGGTGAGGCCTCACCAGTGCCCGGTACAGAGGCACCATCACTGCCCTGCTCCTGCTGGCCACGCTGTTCCTGATACAGGCCAGGATGCCGTTGGCCTTCTTGGCCACCTGGGCACACTATTGGCTCATGTTAAGCCGGCTGTCCACCAACACCCCCAGGTCCTTTTCTGCTGGGCAACTTTCCAGCCACTCTGCTCCCAGCCTGTAGCGTTGCCTGGGGTTGCTGTGGCCGAAATGCAGGACCCGGCACTTGGCCTTATTAAACCTCATCCCATTGGCCTTGGCCCAATGATCCAACCTGTCCAGGTCCCTCTGTAGAGCCTGCCGACCCTCAAGCAGATCAACACTCCCACCTAGCTTGGTGTCATCTGCAAATTTACTGAGGGTGCACTCAATCCCCAGTTTGGATCAGAAGTTATATTTTACTATCTTGTGTCTAAGTCAGCAACTGCAAAATAACATGTAAGACACATTGTTTCGTTTCACATCCTATTCAAGGTTAGCTACATTCCTTGATGCCTCAGACATGTCCCAAATGAAACTTCTTGATAAAGGTTTAACTTTGTTCTTTAGGCATCATACCTACCTCCCCTTGTATGACAAATCACTGAAAGGGTGAAGGAGCTGATTGCTCTCACCACCTCGGCCCTCCTTAGGTATTGCAAATCTGCCTCCTGGTGAGTTAGGGGATGGCCTTGCCTCTGCCATTGTCACCCTTGGTGCCTGACTTTAATGGAGTAGCCTCACTCTCACTGCTCCCTGTGTATATATATGCAGATGCAGGTATATATACTCTGTAGTGTGTGTGTATATATATATAAAATGCATTTGTGAGTAAAGAACATATTATGCCTATTTGTATACTCCTTTATATCTATATTTATATGTGTACTTATATAATAATGACAGGACCAGAGGAAATGGTTTAAAGTTGCGGCAGGGGAGGTTTAGGTTAGATATTAAGAAGAATTACTTTACTGAGAGAGTGGTCAGGCACTGGAACAGCCTGCCCAGGGAGGTGGTGGAGTCGCCATCCCTGAAGGTATTTAAGAAACATGTAGACGTGGCACTTCAGGGCATGCTCTAGTGCCCGAGATTGTTGGGTTGTGTCTGTTTGTGGGTGGGCACGGTGTGTGGTTGTGGGTGTTTGTTTTGGTTTGGTTTTGGTGTTGTGGCTTTTTTGTTGTTGTTGGTTTTGTTTGTTTGTTTGTTTGTTTCGTTGGTTGGACTTGATGATCTCAAAGGTCCCTTCCAACCAAGAAGATTCTGTGAAATTTGAGCTAAGAGTGTACCCCAAACTAACCTTGGGTAATTATAATGCTAAAATACACACCCCTTTGTGAATAACGAGCACGCTAATCAGGTAACCTCCCTAAATATTTTAAACTTGAACTTAGACGCATATGTATAGTTAGGAGTGGCGAATGAATGATTATTGACCAATCATCAGCTGTATTTCACCATTATAAATATTGAGTGGTTTGAAATGTGAGGTGTACTGGCTGTTGTTAAATTCCCAGCACCCAATTCTGCAGAACTGAAATAAAAACAAGTATCTCGACTCAGTGGCTGGCTCTTGCACATCGGGTGAAGAACCTTCATTTAGGAACAACAGGGAGTCAGGCTCAGTGTCCGTTCCAGAAGCCCAGGCAAAAACAGCACGGGACATGACTGTAACATTGGTCCAAGGTCTATCCAAGAGACAGGGAACAACACAGATTCAGGTTTAGCACCTGCAAAGAATTACTTGTGTACAGAAACACCCAGAATACACGTTTACCTCAGATGGAGGGCAGACTGAGCCAATATTCTTTATGCAGCACATTCAAAGCACGACTAGAACCAGGGAAAACAGGAGAATATGAATATCTATGGGCACAAAAGGGCCCTTCAGCTTTCCTTTTCCTCTTGTAGGAATGCTTCAGATTTTTAGACTGCCTCAGGATCCCCAGGACCACTGAACAGGGGATAATGAACACTGAAAACAATTCTCATTCACATAACTGGTATGCTTGGTCGGGTCTTTCACACGCTGCAAGTCAACTGCACGAACGTGCTAACACAGGCAAAGAGAGACAGTTGCTTCTCAGCTGCCACACAGACAACAGCTGACTTTGTTCAGGCCTAAAATTGGATTTGAGGATGTAAAAAAAATCCTGCTTCCATTCTTATGGCTCTGGAAGGGCTCTGTCACTATTATCCACAGGTAGAGATTTGAGAAAATATCTGAACTAATTATTAGCTCTTAGGAAATACTTTATGATTTGATCTGGTGCAATGCTCTGTTAATTGGGCTATACTACTTTTTAGTCCCAAACTATTCCCTGCATACAATATCTAACACTTCCATGTATAGGTACACTAAGTCAGCTGTCATTAATGCAGAATTTTCAGTACTGGACTCTACTGTATGTTGTTGAAACTCCCTCTTTCATCTTTTTCACTTACTCTTCTCCAGATTCTCAGCAGAACACATTAGGAAAGCCACACAATTGACGTAGCACAATTTGTAAACTCAGAAGAAAAAGGGAGTTGAGAATTAGCAGAATAGGAGCTTTAATATCTAAAGTCAAAGGGAAAGCACGATGCAAGAGAAACTGAAGGAAACAGGTCTCTTACCAGAAAGGTTAGATTAAAACAAAACAAAACAAATAAACAAACAAACAAACAAAAAGAAGTATAAAATCTGCATCTTTTTTATGTAGTTGTTCCTTGAAACCAACATAGAGTCCAAATTCAGCATATGACCCTTTTTAATACAACTGGAGAATCAGTCACTACACAAAGCAAAACTATACACTTTTGCAGAGTGAAAAATATGAATGAGTCTTTAGTTCGACAATATCAAGCAGCTAAGTTAGCACATTTATATTTAATGTTTCAATGTTTCCCAAGGCATTCCAGCATGGCCAGCAGGTTGAGGGAAGTGAGGCTTCCCAATGGGCTACAGGCAGGGATACCAGGGATCAACTCTGGCAGATGATCCCCAGGATGGGGCCAGGCCTGGAACACATGACCTGTATGGGAAGGCCAGCAGCACTTCCCATGATGCAGGAGCAACCTTTCTCTCTGGTAAGGAAAATGGTCCACAGGAATAGTCCCAAGGAGAGCAGCCCTTCCACACTGGATACATCTTAAGTGAGAACCAGCTGGTAAAGGCATAAGATTGAGCAGCACTGTGTAAGAGGCCAAGCCAACGCTGTGCTGGTAGGAGTAAAAGATAGAAGCTTAGAAGCCGCCAATGAGGAAACGTGTTTATCATGCTTACTGTAAATTAAAATCTGATTTATCTGAGTCTCTTATATTCAGGAAGTTGTTTCACCATTTTTGATGGAATTAACAAACAAAAATGTGTTTGTGGTGGGCATCTTAATGATTTCTAGTTCTTCATTACCGGCAAATACCTGGGGCTGAAATGTCTTTAGAAAAAATAAGAGGAGAAGGGAAAAGAGATCTAGATAACACATCTTAGTAAGGGCTATCAGGGCTTTTAGCACAGGACACATCTTGGCCACAATCTCATGACCATCACCAAATCCTGCTACTTCTTTCACTTCAACAAACGTATGTTGCCAAGCATATTATTTAGAAGTTTTATTTCTAGCCCCAAATGTTTATCTCTTTGAAAATGGTGATATGTTATAGGGAGGTAGAGAGATCCGTCCAAGTCATAATAAAACTATATATATTGCTTTAATGAGCCACTACACTGGCCAAAGATAAGCCAGCCAGCAGAGGGGGCAAAAGCCCCACTTTCTTCCTGTACGTGGTATTACTGGAGAGTAGTACTGTAAAAAAAAGAAAACCAGAGCAAAGCGTTGGGAACAAGAGACTACGAAACACAAGCCAGCCTTTGTTAAATGCAAAAGAGCGAGCTGATAAGGAGTTTACAACACAAGTGTATTGCCAGCGTCCAATAGTAGAAGAGTGTAGGCATCGGGATATGCAAATCTTTAGGCTTTCCTAAACACACTAGAACTGCTTTCCATGTAAAGAAAATACAGATATAAAATTAAGGTACACAGGGTTATAAGATTCTCCTTTTCTTATTACTTTTAATATGACAGGAGTACTTTAGCACACAGAAGCCTTCACTGGCACTGATACCCCACTCCATTACATGGCTGTGCTCCACCTGGCAGTTTCTTCATCCAGACAGCTTTTACTTCCAATTAGCAATACCAATGACAGGTAAATGGAGAAAGACAAAAAGAGGTGAGCAGACTTGTCCATATATAAGGACAGAGTCAAAAGCATACAGAACTCAAATCTCTTAAAAGGACAGACCATTATCCAGTCAATAGTCACGGGAACAAAGGAACTTGGCTGGTCCCTGAAGTAACCACAGATAACCACGTAAACCACTCAAGCATACACTTACCAAGCACTTCTTGGAATTAGTCAGTCTAGTCTAGGAACTAGTCTCATCTTCTTATGAGACCGCTGTTCCACTCCTACCATTGTTACAGATCTTATTTCTAGGTAAAATGCATGTATAAAGATATGGAAAGCTTCCTCTGAGTAGAGCCCCTTAATTTCTTCCAGGACCCTGCCATTTCAGTTACCTTCTTTCAAAATCCCGTTGCCTTTTTTTACTGTCATCACTAGCAATAAATTAAAAAACAGGGGTAATTCACATTCCAAGTATTGTCTGTCAAATTACTGAGGATGACAGTGCGCTTCACACCTTTTCTAGTTTTCCATTCTAAGTTAAGCAAAGAGAAGAACTAGATATTATTACATATCCTGCAGGTACTACCATTACATCTTCAACCACACCTCCTATTAGGCCTCAGAAAAAGTAGCCAGATTTCTAAACCTCAAAAAAAAAAAGGTATAAAGCATGAAAAAGATGGTACAAAGTGCAAACATATATATGCATAAGGATGTATAAGGGAGGACGATGGGTGCCATTTATTTACTAAGGGAACTAGAACCATCCAAAGGCTGTTAATACAGCTCTCTCCCTCTCTCTCCCCTTCTCCCCCCTTTTCCATTTCCAAAACACACATTAAAACCATTCAAAGGACCCCTTCAATTCAGTTAATTTATGGCACTATATATTCTGGCCAGTGAGTGTCACTCCTTCCCAGTGAATCATTTTCACTCCTTCCCAAAGGCATCGTTTTACTAGCACAGGATAGGCTGGATATTCTACGGATATATCATGTCCTCATATAAAATGCATTTATTTGAAATGTATAATTCGGCTGGTCACTTTTGGTCATAAAAAGATCAAGACCTGTTTTCTGCACGAGGGGAAGAGTTAGCTTTAGAGCACCTGGATACATTCCAGTTTCACTAATCTCCTTTCACAAATCCAAACTGTAATGTAAAACCCTCCTGGTAATGTCAAGCAGAAAGTTTTTATCTTTCTACACTACGCTATTAACAACTTCAAGCACTGAAGCGCCCACATCCAGCGACCCCGTTTGTCACTTCTGTCAACGGCATGACGCAACACAATGACACCCACACGGCTTATGAAAGTCAAAGCTATCGGTGGAGACACACCTGAGACGGGCATTCAGAGCAAGGCAGGCAAGGACGGTATCAGCTCTAAGCAGTACTAGAGGACCATACTGTGTTATTCTGAGACAGCTCAAAGTAGGGACGAGCGGCCTTGAGACTCTTGGCCATAATTCCAAAAAATAAGAAAGTATTGCGGCCTATTTCTTGGAACCTGGAAGAATAACAAACCTGGCACAGAAACAGCTAGGTAATGTAAGAAAGCCTGATAACCAGCCAGAATGCCAGAAAGCACAAGGAGACTTTAGCAACTAACATCATGATGGGGAAACAGCCATGGCTTTGGTGGACAGCCGGCTTAACATGAGCCAGTGGTGTGCCCAGGTGGCCAAGAAGGCCAACAGCATCCTGGCCTGTATCAGGAACAGCGTGGCCAGCAGGAGCAGGGCAGTGATGGTGCCTCTGTACTGGGCACTGGTGAGGCCTCACCTCGAGTGCTGTGTTCAGTTCTGGGCCCCTCACTACAGGAAGGACATTGAGCTGCCGGAGCGTGGCCAGAGGAGAGCCACCAAGCTGGTGAGGCGTCTGGAGAACAAGTCATATGAGAGGCTGAGGGAACTGGGCATGTTTAGTTTGGAGAAGAGGAGGCTGAGGGGAGACCTCACTGCCCTCTACAACTCCCTGAAAGGAGATTGCAGAGAGGTGGGTGTCGGCCTCTTCTCCCAAGGGAATAATGACAGGACCAGAGGAAATGGTCTGAAGTCGGGGCAGGGGAGGTTTAGATTAGATATTAGGAAGAATGACTTTACTGAGAGAGTGGTCAGGCACTGGAACAGCCTGCCCAGGGAGGTGGTGGAGTCGCCATCCCTGGAGGTATTTAAGGAACGTGTAGACATGGCACTTCAGGGCATGCTCTAGTGCCCGAGATGGTTGGTTTGTGTCTGTTTGTGGGTGGGCGTGGTGTGTGGTTGTGGGTGTTTGTTTTGGTTTGGTTTTGGTGTTGTGTGGGGTTTTTTTGGGTTTTTTTGTGGGTTTTTTTTTTTTGTGTGGTTGGAATGTCCCTTCCAACCATGAAGATTCTGTGATTCTGTGAAATAAGCAGTTTCTTTGTCCAAGTGATAAAAAGCCATGCTAAGCAGTGGCAAAAGCAAGTGAACCATAAGCATGAAGGCAGCTCACGTGAGGTGGGTACAGACTAAATTGCAGTGAGGACAAAGTCAAAGACAACTGCAGACTAATCAGTAAGGAAATCAATTTCCCTACAATTATCAATGGCAATAACAACAACAAAATAAAACAAAACAAAAGAATGCAAGCTCGGTTCAAAGGCAGTTCACCTAGTCAACCAGCATGCCATGAACTGGTAGTAAAGATGTTATTCCAGTAATCTCTAATCACGGCAAAGCTCTAGCAGAGAGACAACAGGTTTAGAAAAGAAGACTATACAATAATTTGCATGGAATTAGACATGTGCTGTAGGAGGGAGAGCAGGTATCAACCTGTTGCACAGCTCAGCAGCAAAGTGCAATGGCAGCATTCTTGCAAGTGGCTTGCCACCAGAAAAGGCTGTGTTTTACAAAAACAAAGTTCTCTTCTTATGGAGCCCACCTTGGCTGAAAGATACAACCAGCAAGTGTCCTCAGTTGTAAATCCTAAAACAATCTCTGTGATTTTTCCCTTTTATCCAATGGGAAGCCCATATTCATTTTGCAGCTAGGAAATGTATACAGGTAGGAAAAAAAAAAAAAAAGAGTGTTAATAGACATTAAAACTGCTAATAATTACCCAGACAATTGTCAGGGCCTTTTGGGCCCTGACCTCAGCCCATCCCAGGCCCGAGGGAGATGTCCAATGCATCTAGGCACTGCCCTGGCTGCCCCCTGTCCTTCCCTGATCCCTGGCTGCTGTGATATGATGGGCTCTGGCTGCAAGGTCCTGCCTGGCTGGCACTGGGGAGCCCCAACACTCCCAGTATCCAGCACTCAGGGAGGCGCCAGCCCATGCAGAGCCCTGACAGCATCCAACCTTCCCTCGTCAGGCAGGGGATGAGTAACTGACCTTACTTATTTCCCTTCTGCACTTCTCGCAGACGGAGTCACGCTCTTCACTCATAAGAGAGAAGCAGCAATACACTTTACTGATATACAACGGTGAGTTAGCAAAGTTCAGTGATAAATGTGACAGTGTTAAACAACGAGATTCGATGGCAAGGTACGCTTGGTTATTTACGATATAGAGGACAGGGTCAGACGAAACTGTCAGGGAGACTGCCGTTGAGTCACAAGGTTCAGAAAGCACTCTCTTGCTTTCTAAACTTCTTCATGGAAAGGAATCTAGGTGCAGCCAAATCCAATCCTAGTCCTAGACTCGGTCAACGGTTTATGTCTAAAGAATTATATCTGCACAATCCACCTAAGAAATAATCTTAGTGAAGATTCAAATTTTAGCATGCTATTAGTCACTTACCGAGGATCTATTGTGACAAGGAATCTCTCGACCTCAAGGAGTCACCTTGAGAGGTGTTCTTACTCAAGGGCAGATCCTGGTGTTCAGCCCGCTGCCATGCAGGAAAGCCCAACAGGCTTTTGGACAGGGCTGTCCACTAATAGAGTAAGATAATTGACCTATATTTGCATACCAGCAAGAGATCCGGGTCCCTGTTCCAAACAGCCTTTGGCTGCCATGCTGGCATCCATCTCCCAAAGTCCAGCATAAGCTCGGTGCAGCCATCATGACCCCCACTGGTGATTATGCCTTAAGTAGTGGCAGGGGGGGCACACTACCACAGCACTGTGACGTTGTGTTACCATTTCCACGTGAAGCTTTCTAATTGCATTGAAATGAGCACTTTTGTAGAACTGGTTTTAAATCCACTGTCCTATACTAAAGAGTTTTAGTGAGATATGATACTGCGTTACTGAATGCTCACCTGCTGTTTTAGGCTGCAGCTGCTATTCATTACACCAAAGGTGTAAAGGGGACTAGGAGGGTCTCTTTATGAGGGACTGTAGTGACAGGACAAGGGGTAATGGTTTTAAATTGGAAGAGAGGAGATTTAGATTAGATATTAGGAAGAAATTCTTTCCTTTGAGGGTGGTGAGGCACTGGAACAGGTTGCCCAGGGAAGTTGTGGCTGCCCCATCCCTGGAAGTGTTCAAGTCCAGGCTGGATGGGGCTTTGAGCAACCTGCTCTAGTGGAGGTGTCCCTGCCCATGGCAGGGGGGTTGGAACTCGATGATCTTTAAGGTCCCTTCCAACTCAAACCATTCTATGATTCTATGAATTGTGTTTTCCTAAGTGAGTAACAATAAAATGCTGCAAAATTCAAAGCATAACTTGGGGTTGATCATGTCCTCCCAGTTCCAAAATATCTCTCAAATTAATGAGGAGCCTCTTCCTAGGCTGCCTGGTAGAATCTGTACTATTAGATACCAGAACACAGAAATCATTTTTCACAGCTGTGATTTTACCGTAATGTAGGATATTCTAGAGGTTTTACTTGCTGAACAGCTGTTTCAACGGTTGACTATACCAACTGCACTGCTACCTAAGGATTTAGTATATAAAAAAAACCACCTGAAGAGTATCATGGAATTGTCAGAGTTGGAAGGGACCTCTAGAGATCATCTAGTCCAACTCCCCTGCCAAAGCAGGGTTGCCCAGAGCACATCACTCAGGACTGCATCCAGGCGGGTCTTGAAAATCTCCAGAGAAGGGGACTCCACACCCTCCCTGGGCAGCCTGTTCCAGGGCTCTGGCACCCTCACCCTAAGGAAGTTCTTCCTCATATTTGAATGGAACTTCCTATGTTCCAGCGTGTGCCCATTACCCGTCGTCCTGTCACTGGGAACCGCTGAAGAGAGTCCGGCTCCATCATCCTTCAACCCACCCTGTAGGTACTTGTAAACATAGATAAGGTCTCCCCTCAGCCTTCTCTTCTCCAGGCTAAAGAGTCCCAGCTTTTGAGTGATTCCTCATAAGGGAGATGCTCTAATCCCTTAATCATCTTAGTTGCCCTATGTTGGACTCTCTCCAGTAGTTCCCTGTCTCTCTTGAACTGGGGAGCCCAGAACTGGACGCAGTATTCCAGTTGTGGCCTCACCAGTGCAGAGTAGAGGGGGAGAATGACCTACCTCCACCTACTGGCCACACTCTTCCCTGCACAGCCCAAGATCCCATTGGCCCTCTTGGCAACAAGGGCACATTGCTGGCTCATTGTCATTTTGCTGTCTACCAGGACTCCCAGATCCTTCTCCTCAGTAGTGCTTTCCAGAAGATCCACCCCTAACCTATATTGGTGCCTGGGGTTCTTCCTCCCCAGGTGCAGGACTGTACACTTGCCCTTGTTGAACCAAGTATGGTTCAACAGTGAGTATATGCAACCCCTTCTAATAAACAAAAATAGAAATCACCATGCACACTGGAGAGAAAAGCCCTACAAATAAAAAGGTTAGCAAAATTACATAGCAATCTTTTGAAAGCTTTTATAACAATACTGTTTGTTTAGCTACCGCCAGATTCACGTATTTCTAAAGTAGGTTGTAGCCCACAGCAGGAATGTGTTTCCCTTCACACACAGAACCTGACTAAATGGCTGTCACACATCTACCTCTTTAGCAGAATTAGGGGACGTATTACCAGTAGATCACCCAGACTGCTAAAGATCATTTTGCTTCCTGATGTATTAGTGTCCCGGTTTGAGGTAAAACAGAACTAATTTTCTGTTCAGTAATTTTTCCTTTTTAGCTGGGCCTCTTCTAACTAACTAAACTCTGAAATTAACGGCATATTGTTCAGAAACTGCTCAGTCTCACAGTGATAAGACCTGATTATACCAAGGAATGGTGAGCAGAGAGGCCCTTGCTTATACTTATTGCTATAACAACCAAGGTCAGGTAAATTTGTTATTTGCCCCATTGGAGGGTCGGAAGCGGAAAAACGTAGAGGGGTCACACCTGTAGGGAGGAGCGGACAGGAGAGGTGACCCAAACCTGACCAACAGGGCATTCCATCCCATCTGCCCCATGCTCAGTATAAAAGCTGAGGGATCAAAGGGTCATCTCTCTTCCTTCAGTGGCCGACATCTGAGGAGGACCCTGTCTGTTCGTCTGCCTTTGATCCCGATCCAAGCAATCCTGCCTCCAGATCCGGAATCCAGCTCCTGTCCATCACCGAGTCCAGCCTGGGACTTTCCCCTGTGCCTGCTGGTGACATGATCATCACCCTGGGAGCTTGATACAGTTTTGTATATACTGTATACTTTTTTTTTTCCCCCTTTTTTTCCTTTTTTTTATTATTATTTCATTATTTATTAATATTTTCATTAGTTTATTTTTTTCTAAACTCATAAATCTCTTTTATCTCTTCCCCTCCTCTCTTTTCCTTAGGGGAGGGGAGGGGCCATCTGTCGCTCTGATTGGTTAATCTGGTCAAAACCACGACAATCAGTGAGAGAAAGCACAAATCCAATGATCTGACCCAGTTTTGCCAGTACTGAATGACTGCTAGCGTGTGACTATTCATTCAAAAAAAAGAATATTTTGAGGAGTGCAAGACAGACAAGTATGTTATAAATCAAGCCTGACTCGGGATTCTTAAGAAATTAAGAGTGGGGTTCAGAATCAAGAAAGCAGCTGGGGACTGTTCAGATCTCAGTTCGCTCATTATGATGAGAAAAAAGGCAAAAAGGAAAATAAGAAATACACCAGCTTTAATCTTTGTAACCTGACAGAAACGCTGTGCAATTTTGTCAAATGTTAAACAACGCAGCGTTTCTGCTCTCAAGTTTCTCTTTACACCTAGCATCTCCCTCCACATCTGCTGCTACCTGCCTGCGGCCGCATCCTGCTCTCTCTTCCCTACCGCCGCCTGACCAGCACGTCTTGGACTCTATTGTCCCTGTGCTATCCCCCAGAACCATACAAAAATAATCCCTAATTGTGTGGAAATTAAGAGCTTCAGCAACAGTGCCATTTTTGCAGCTGTGCTCCATAATCCTTTGTGGGTGGAACCAACCACTTTGTGTTGACAAAAAACTACATTTTACTGTCCATTACATTTCAAGTATCACTGGGAAACACTGTACAAGACTATCTACGTCTCATTCTTTGCATGAATAACATGAAAAAAAATGTTCAACAAGCATATACAGCATTAATTATTGTATGGAAGATCCAGAATAGAGAAACAAATAGTTTTTTCTAGTGTGTATAATCTCAGTAAAAAGCTCTACCTTTCCAATACTATGTTTCAGCTGAAAGCCGTGAATAAATCAGACTCTCAGTTCTACTGCTCAGGTGTGCACTTAACATGATAAGTGTCTTATCAGCTTCCTCCTAGCTCTGTGACAGTCTTACACCATGTAGTTTTGAGTCCCAGAAAACAGGTTCTTCTGAGTGCAAGAAGCGTATCAAACCAAGGCCTTCCCAATACTAAGTGCTCCTTTTTGATCTCAACTCCCCAAATTGCTGGAAACCTTCCCCAATAGAGATGCTTTACATTTCAAACACATCTGTTATTCCTTTTTTCCAAGCAATCCTAAAGAGAGGACCTAGATCTGAGACGCTCCGATAATCTTGCTGTACTGTCCATGGATTGCTGCAGCCTGTCATCTCCATGAAGACAGAAAGGCCTGCTGAAGCGAGTGGGAATGGCAATTATCTAATTACTACTCCTCACAACCAACATGGAGTAGATCTTCCCATTCTTTACTTGAAGCGTTTAGACATTGAACTTGAAACAGATAAGGGATAGTTTCCGGTATTATCAACCAGAGTCAGATTGACTGAAGATCGGCAAAGTAACAGAGGCATTGCATTTTAAGGTAGGTATAAAAACGTATTTCACTGAATTTTTAGAGTTGGAAGGGACCATAAAGATCATCTAGTCCAACTCCTCTGCTGAAGAAGGATTGCCCAGAGCATGTCAGAGCATGTTACTCAGGACTGCATCCAGGCGGGTCTTGAAAATCTCCAAAGAAGGGGACTCCACACCCTCCCTGGGCAGCCTGTTCCTTGTTTCATGTATACAAAACCCAAAATGATGCCGTTCCAGGCAGTGATCTTACAGTATATAATTTCCCTTTCACTTAACACAGGTTCATGGGTGGACACAACCTCAGTGTGAAGAAGCTAGGACTGCTCTCCCCTCTCACTTGATAGGTGTTTCATGGTGTTGTGGACGGAGTGATTAACTTCACTAGTTAGAGTGAAGTAGTGACATATTTATTAAGGTGAAACAGTGATTTAACAAAATCGGTAGTAAGTGCGATAAAACCGGTAGTAAGTGCGATAAAACCGGTAGTAAGTGCGATAGTGTTTTACGAGGTTCGATGTCAAAGTACACTCTATTATTTACTGCATAGAGGACAGGGTCAAACAAGCTGCCAGGGAGACCCTCCCGTTGAGTCACGAGGTTCAGAAAGGACCCCCTTACTTTCTAAACTCCTTCTCAGAGAGGAGTCTGGGCGAGGCTGGATCCAATCCTAGTCCCAAACTTGGTCAACGGTTTATGTCTAAAGGATTAAATGTGCGCAATCAATCCTTGACATTACTTAGCTAAGATTTCAAAGTTTAGCATGCCATTAGTCACTAACCAAGAATCTGTTGTGGCAAGGAATCTCTCAACCTCGAGGAGTAGAACCTTAAGCGAGAGTCCTCACAAAAGGGGAGATCCTGGCTTGCAGCCCGCTGCCATACAGGAGAGCTCCAAGGGCTCTTGGGCTGTCCACTATTTATATAGTAAGATAATTGACCTATAGTCATATTCTCATGGGAACAAAATTTCTAGGTCCCCACTCCAGACAGTGTTTTGTCTGTGTTGCCAGCCATCCCCCAAAGTCCAGGTGCAAGTTATCACAACTGATATTGTGATGGCCATGGTGGCCAAGGCCCAAGCAGGAGCCGGGGAGGAGAGGGGAGAGGGGGTGGAAACAAAACAGGGAGAGCACACCACCACACATGGAGAAGGAAGCAGAAAGGGCTGAAGCTCAGACCCTTGAGGAGCTATTCAGGCCCCGTGGTTTACACAGCAGAGACAGGTTTTAGCCATTGCTGGGGATGTCCCTGCCATAGCATTGGAGCTGTTTATACTCTCAGCGCACATCACAGTCTGTTGGAAAGAAGCCACGCGGTTGAGACGGGTGAGCAAGCGGTGTCTGTGTTATGGCAAAAGTGCTGGAGACAAGTAGCGGAAACGAAGGTCAAGTCCTCCCTGCCCCTCAAGTAAATCCATTCCCATAGAAACAAATAATCCTTTTGCACCTTCTTCTCTAATACAGTGGAACAGTATTTCCTCCTCCCTCTGATTTCTTTAAACCAGCAGTCAGCACCTACTGCCTTCATATTTTTTTAAGGTTACTATCTCTGTCACTGAGCCATGCGCCAGAATGCAGGTTATTTTTGAGAAGTCTAACCATGAAGATAAATGGCTTAATTAATTGCCAACTGATCTGTAGAATTCGACAAGCTACAGCTCTGTTGCCTCTTAGACAATCAGGAAACCTCCTTGTGGATTGCTCCTAACAGCCTTGGGGATGCTAAACATAGCTCTAACCAATGACCTTTTAAAACATACTGGAGAAAAAAAACCTTGGGTGAGCGCCAAATCCCCTGTAAAGAGCAGGACAATAGTTGAGTATGTGGTACCACATACAAACCTTTAGCAAGACTTACCACTAAATACCACCGGTTTGTCTTTAAGTCTCACTTCACGTTTTGGTTTGAGAAACAAGCTGCTCCTCAAAATGCAGTGGCAAAGTCTAACAGTGTTAACTTGTCAACAAGTGACTACCAACCAGAACCTGGGTCTCCCTAAATATTTCTGATTAGATTTCTGGGATACTTACAGGAAGGATAAGTGGATGGGTGCGAGTTTAATATTGTTGGCTTGGGGTGAAAGCACTTCAAGCTTGTCATGTGGCAGTTTCCCTCTGCCCACCAGCTACTAGTTTGGCTCTCTCTTGTTCCCTGCTATTCTTACTCTCTCCTCCAATGGGCGGTTCTCTATGCTGCAAGGGGGTGAAAACAGCTTATGATTGTTTGTTTGTTGCAAGTAGTTATTTACATCAACAGAGAACAGTCTCAGTTGTTGGCGGTTGTTCAGTTCCTAAAGGGAAGGAGCTGATAAGGGCAGAAATAATTACCAACAAGTAGAGTCGGTCTACTCTTTCCTATTTCAAAATAACCGAGGCGCTGCTTTCTGGTATTTTGTAGTCCTCTGAGCCTTTCTGTGATTCCCAAGGATGTAAAGCCATAGTCTGAGCTATTACTTCAGCAAAATACTGTTTTCTTTTTCTACCATATAGCTGCTAAAAATAGAGAAGTATTTCCTCTCAGAACACCTGGCTTGCTTTTCCTTCAATTTTTTTACTTTTCTGAAGACGATAATTTACCCTCAATCACCTATTTGCAGACTTTTCCTCGCTCTCTCTTTGAAAAGGAAAAAGAAAATAAAAGGTTTTATTTACTAGAGCAAAGGGCATTATCTCAGAATTTCTCATTTGGTTTTGGATTCTCACTTAACACAGTTCACACGAACAGAAGATGGAGGTGCTATGCTTTCCCAAGTGAAGTCTTGCTAATATACACTGAACTTTTGTGTTTCCCGATTTCTCCTAAATTCCTTAAGCCTCATGCATATAACAAAATACAACTGCTTTTTCATCAGTGTTTTTAAACTATCATCCTGAAATCTGTTGTTTCATGCATTAACAAATTTAAATAGGCAGTACTGGTGCATTGGACAGTTGCTCAACCGGGGTTAGAGATTACAAATGAGTGATTCTCTGTGTCCTGATTTTCCTAAACATTGCTTCATTTGGAGAGTAGATAGCACAACTGTAAACATGTTTCTGTTGTTATTGTAGCCAGAACAAATTCTGCTTAAGAGACTAATTGGCTATGAGCATGCTCTACTGAAGCCTACAAACACTTGGAACTAGTAGGTTAACTACAACACCGAGAGCAAAATGGTGTCAAGTACTTTATCAAGGGTGAACTCTTTCAAGGTTGTGCTATAACAATCTCATTTTCCATGGAAGACAAGCCTAAAGAAAGCTCTTAAAGGATAATTATTAATCATTCCTCCTTTTAAGTTTTGCATCAAATAATGCCATTTCTAGCAAAGACTATCTGTGCAAAGACTATCTTTTTTTGTGTGTTTATCTACTGCAGATAAGTGTACTTGAAGTGTTGATAAATGAGATGCTTGTGGGAATGTTATCTCTTGAACAACAAAAAAGGGATGGGTGAGGAGGGGACAAACTTATAAACTGGTAGACAGAGATATACTCCTTGGCAACCAAATACAAAATAGTAGCTTTGTGGCCTTTTGGGCTTGCCAAACTTAACTGTCTCTGCAAAGTTGTGTTTAGAGAAGAAAACATTTTTAGAAAAATGTGAGCTCTGTAGTAGAAGAAAAACAACAAAAATTATTACAGATGAGCTATTGAAACCTGTGCTCTGCAGTATTTAAATGCCTTGATCATGGGTCACTGGTGTTTTTAACACAACCAGACATGTCTTTCCCCTGCTGTGCTCCTTCATCAAAACTGAGCTTCTATGACTTACTTCACTATATGAAAGCCCTTCAGCTAGGTAATCACAAACGGTTTATATAAATCCCCAGTTTAAATTATATCCAAAACATATTTTTAAAAAATTTCTTACATATCTTCTTTATCCTATCTACTGTTTGCTCCAGCAACACGTGAAGCCAAGATGTTCTGCTCTACTAGGGGTTAAATAACAAGAAAAAGAGATTGGTTTGAGGCTAAATCCATGTGCAATTACACCCATTGGAGCTTCAGCTTTTTTCTTGATGATAGACTACAGAGCTGTCTAACAGAGACTGATAGTTTTAAGACAGCCTGTTGGTACAGAGAATAAATGAGTTTAACCAACAGAAAGTTCTTTGAGGGGCTCCAAAGGCATGAGCTGCTTTTTATTTTAAGTGGTTATTTTGTGGCAGGAAAATTAAGGAAAGCATTTCCATTTTTTCATGCTATAAAAAGTGCAAGATACTCTCATTCCTGAGTTCATGAATTTCTTCTAAATGGGATTATACTGTCTTATGTTGAATAGCCATGTGTGTCTATGAAACATTCCTGCTAGTCTGAATAAAACCTCATGCCTGGTGCTTACATATTTTTGTTATTCAAAGGAGTTTCTGACTAAGTCATGAAGAGAAGGTTGTCCATGTGCCTTTGTAGGCAAGTTTTGATGTCCTTCAGTTCTCTCATAGATCTATTTCCAGGTTTCTGAGGCTTTATGTGCTTATATATATGCAACCATACACAAATTAAAGTTGGTTGGAAATTCTGGTAAAGGAACGATTTTTCTGCTGAAAATACCAGTATGTTAAAATTAGAAAGGAGTCTGGGAATGTGTTCGTTTCAGCAGAACTGGAGAAGGAGACCAGACAGGTTTTAATGGAAGCTTGCCTAGCTTTGGACTCTGTTGAGAGGCAGCCTGCCTGGCAGGCAGTTTGGGCATATCTAACTTTCTGTGTTGCCTCAGAATAAAATATTTTCAGGGATTTAAGGCCCTCAACCAAAGGAAAATTCCACCTATAACATGGGTATACTGAGGATATCTGTTTTCAGCTTTTTCTTCAGCTCATTCTAGGTTGCATCCAGAAATGCCTTACAGCCCAATTGCATGTAACATGAAGTTGTCCAGCTGGCTCCAATCAGAAGTAACTAACTAATATTTCGACAACACTAGAAAATTTAAAAAGTAATTTTCAAATGTACTCTACTATTCTATATTTTTCTTGAGACCTTTCACCTGCATATGTATAAATTATCACAAACCAGTTTCAATCAATAGCTAATGCCAGTGCCATTCAAATCAAAGCATAAGCCACACATCATACTACAAGATCTCCCACTTCAAACCAACTTTCTGAATCAACTGCCCAAAGATGTGTTATTTTAAAATATCCACAACTCTTATCAGTAATGAGCACTTCACATTTTCAAAGCATTTAACAGCCTAACATATTTGCTGCTCTTTAAAGAGCACTAAGATTTGGGTTTTGCCTTTTTTCCAACTTTAGCTGGCAGTAGTCCAGAACTGACAAATTACATTCATGCGTCCATGACAATCACCAGAAGCGCTGACCTTACAGAAACCTTTTCCACTGCCCGGCCATTCCTAGGATTTAAGTCCCCTGATTCAACTGGGTACCTGTATCGTCCACTAATGTCTGTGCTGCTGTGTTTTGTCTTTTCTGCTTTTATCTCCATATGTCTTGTTACCAGAATGCCCGAATGTCCTCTCCTTCCCTGGGCACAGGAATCAAGCTTCCATTTTGATTCTGTATCACTAAGACTTTCTAGAAGTGACCTAATCAGTTCTTTAAACATTGACAGAAACAGTTCATCATCACGACTTCACCATCAGTGTTCATGAGTCTGATACATTTATCATCAACCTTCACCCTGAAACAAAAAATATCAGTAGGTTTCGGCATGCCATCTATGACACATTTCCCCAGGGACAGAAAATTACTACCACCATTTACAAAGTAACACCAAACTCTTTGTAGTGCTTACATTAATTCATGTTTCTTAGATTCAGTACCAAAACCAGGAAATAATAAATGCATATAATGATGCTGTGCAAATACATCCAGAAATATGTTAACGCCAGCTTAGTTATCATGAAGACATCTGAAACATTTTTCTTCTTGAATTTGATACCATTGGGAGTCCACAAATTAATGAGCAATTGTAATGTTAACATCAAGGAATAGCTTTTTATTTTGCTGGTTTCTGTAAGAACAGAGGGTTTTTCCACAAAGTGTAACCAAATTCCACCAATAGCAGCATATCAACGCCACACTACAGTATTTGTTTTCACTATAGAAACAAATGGTTTCACTATAGAAACAACATTAGCCTGTGGGGACATTAATGCATATTCATTGCACAGTCTATTATAAAATTGAGCTCCTAGAATAAGATGGATTGAATTTCTTACATAAAGGATGGAAAAAGTCATCAATAATCTCAAAAAAATGAAAATAAAACTTACGTAGCCTGTGGCTTTGGGCCCTGTGGTTAGGTTATTCTGTGCCTAAAGCAAAGTTCTTCCTTAGGAACTTTCGTAACATCTCTATCCTGAAAAGACTCTTTGGTGCCAAACAATCTAATTGAGCTCAAAGTGAGGTGTGTTCATCTTTGGGGTTATTAATTTCTCTTTCCTCTGTCCAAATGCTTATTTTAGCAAAACACGAAGAAACTTAATATCTCTGACATGTCTCATCCTCTGTCAATATTAGTTGAAACTTGCCAATTGGCTGAAAAGTTTTTGGTAAGGCACTTTCAGACAGACGCACTCAGACAGTGTGGTTGCATAAACCTCATTTCCTTAGGAAAAGAGGCTAAAAAATTAATAACGGTCCCCATGTATTTTTAGAACAGCCCAATCTTGGGAGTTTACCGAATCCTAAAGATAATTCTGTTTAATATTAGTGCACCTCCATTAGCAACTTAAGCTGTTCCATCATATCATCCAGTTGAACACGCAACCCTAAGCAGCGAGAAGGACATTCCACTTTAATAAAACTAATAGCTCTTTAATTTCTTCCCTTTAATATTGCTCATCTTTTGGTACCTGAATTTCATTGTCATAAACAATACATCAATTTAGTACCTCTCTGTACCTCGGATATAGATGAAAAGTAACTACTGTAGCCCTAAATTGCAAAACTTGTCAGTTGAATTTCTGTATAAAATGTCCAAATAAGTAACTGTTATGCTGGCAAGAAACACCCTGAATCCAATAAAAACAATAAAAAAGCAGCTCTAACTTACCCTTAGGAAAGCACATCATGTCCAGACCTAAGCTGTGACATCCAGGTCAAAACCAGAATCTTGAAAGCAGTCATATGCTTATAACTACTCTGAACTTTAGTTGCTGCTCGTGTTGGTTATATTACAATCACATCATTGGAAAAAGCAAAATATCTGCTTGCATTCTAGAGATAATTGTGGGAAGGACAGAAATGGGAATTTGATGATCCCTTTGAGATAAACAGTTATAAATAATGGGCTATAGGCTCCATTTACAGATAAAAACAGAAGCAGGAGAACACTATGCTAACTTACTTGCTATGTATATATCTAGTTTCACCGAGAACTGCTACACTTGAAGAACCAAAAGATATGCAGGCAAGTGCCCCACAGTCATTAAAAGGGACCGCTAGACCCTTACATTTTTGCCTTTTAATGTCCTTTACATCATCAGCAGCTGTATGTCAAACAAAAATGGAATATCAGCCAGAATGGTGGCTCTTGATTTGTTCAATCGCATTAACAGAACACGACACACCACACGACCTTCTTACATGAAGTTGAGGAAAGTAAAAAAAAATTGAGAAAGCGAAGTCTGCAGAGGAACAATAAGAGAAAATTGCCATTTTTAATTTGTCCCAATAATCTGAACTCTCTTCATTTTGTATTACTCATGGTGACACAGACTTCAGCATATAGAATCTTTCCTAAAGGATAAAACCCTTAGCTGGCCATCCCCCATTTTACAAACATGTTCTTTATCTTCTGTACTTTCCTCCCAAAGTTATAAGTTAGTGACATTAATGATGTAGCTCATATTTTTGTAAGGTTCACGTGCTTGCAAATTACTCAACAGTAATTCCTACGATAGGTGTTTTCAACAAGCTGCCAGGAAGACGTATGTGTGTGTGCCTCTCTATGAAGAAGCTGTGGGAGTCAGTCTGAAGCAGGAGGGAGGTAACAAAGCAAACTTAGGGCATGGTTTCATAGGCAACTGAGCCAACACCACAGTTCTCTGGTGGCAAAAAGGAGAGCTCTCCCTCATCCCATTCCAGTCTTGGCCAACTGATTAGTACTGGTTCCAGTTTTTGATACCATACTCCTTCAGGTATCAAAAGCTACTCTCTTTCTTGCTGGGCTAGATTTCTAAGTGAGTTGACTTAGCTTAGGAGGGCTACGGCGAGCCAGAAGCAGCACACATTATGCAGGAGAAACATGGGGCCAGGAGAGAAAACGGGAAGGTGAGAGAGGCAACCTTCCCCTTTTGGTACCGGTAATCTATTATGCCAGCTCTTGTGAAACCACTCTCTGAGGACGACATTCTCTTCATCTTTCCCATGCAGTCAGCAGAGACAGACAGCATCCTCCAGGAAGGATTCAGAGCATTATTCTCTCCGAGTCACCATTTGGAGGAGTTGTTTCCCCATAAATTATAAGGGAGCCTGGAGAGCAGACTTTGTTGCTAGGCAAACTCTGCATTTGTGAAATGTTTTGCAGTCAAACCAGGTGGTCTGCAGTACTTGCCAGATTATTTGTAGTGTTACTTTGCAATTATTCCATACAATTTTATATTAAATTTAACAGGTGATTATGATCCACTATGAGCACTAAGAGAACAACAGTAGACAGTGCTTCAAGATGCTGAATGTGTATTACTAACCTGACAGATGACCATCCACTTTTTCCTGCTGGGCTAGGTTTCTGCTGGCTTAATAAGTTGAACTGGCTCAGCAATTCAAGGATATCCAAGGACAACTAGAGCTGGCAGGAGCAAGCTAAATGGATAAGGTGGATAAGGGGAGCAGAACTGGAGGTGGTCTGTTAGTAATGGCCTGTTAGATCAGCTCACCCCATCCCACAGGAAGTTATGGAATATAAAGATTGGTCTAACTTTTAAATGAGAACAAGCCCTAACACTCGTTCAACAAATGGCCAAGCCAGCACAAAGTAACCTGGAACAGCTGCAAGTTCTCACTTAAGCTTTCACAGTGTTACACGACAAGAAAGTGGCAGGTCTGAGAACACAGTCTAAGAGTCCCTCTCATGGGCCTCCCTCTTGCCTTAGACTTGCCTCCCTTTTCAACCAGCCTGTGGTTTCTCTAATGACTGCCAGCAAGCCTTCCAGCTGTGCTAACTCCAGCAGCGATGTTGACATCCGTTTGCTAAGAACTGGACTGAAACCAACAGCTCCTTTTGTATCTCCCCACAGTCATTACTTCTTCTTCACTATTGACTTGGATGAGATTCAAAGCAGTTGCCTATGGGTGAAAGGTTCCTTCGCCCATCATGAATTCCACGCTCCCTCTTTCCCCTAGCTTCCATCTGTCATCTCCTATCCCTTCCTCCTCCCAGTGTCTCTCTCTGAGCTTCTTGACCATTTTCAGCTGTCCCGCAGTTCCAGCTCCTTGTGCCTATCCAGCCTTCTGATCTCCAGAAGCTGCCAGTCCTTGTTTCCTTGCCCTTCCTGCTTAAGGCTGCTTCTCTTTGTTCTTGAGCTAGCCTGCTCTTGTATCACCTTTTCTCCAGTTTCGGCACCAGTCTCAATTTCTACGACAATCCAGTCTAGCCTTCTGTCTCTTGGTCCCAGGTTCTCTTCTGTCCCTGTTCCGCCAGACTCAGTGTGGCCATTTGTTCTCCTTCTTAGTTCAAGTGCTGCCCACCCAGGTTCCCTATAAGCTTCAGGCTTTTAAATAAAAAAAAAAATAAATAAAAAATCAGCTACCCAGCCAAGAGCAGCTGAAAAGACAAAAATTGGAAGTGTCTGGATGTTCCAGAGAAGTGGAAAAGATAGGACAAGGAGGCTGGAGTGTAGCAAGTAAAAAAAAAAAAAAAACAAAACAGGGTGTACTTGAGAGGAGAATGTACTATGGATCCACCTTGCTTGCTGAAATATATGGCCAGTTAGCTTCAGGGCAAATTTATGCAAACTCAGTTGTTTTCTCCCCGGGACCTGAGCCGGTGGAGCTGTGCAGCCACAGGGCTCCACTGCCTTGTAGACACAGCCTTAGGCTGACACAAGGTGGCCTCTATCATCCTCACTCAGAACAAATTAACGTATGACAGCAAGCAACTACCTATTCTCCCTGAACACAAGTGAAACCATACTGTTCTATTATCAGTCACCACTTACATGTGCAAGTACACATGGGTGCACTCCCATAACTAAGAAGTTATCCTCTTGTTTCAATAGGCTTGTGTTGCACCTTCCTACTGCTTCTGTGCCTCTACAAACAGGGCAGAAAAGCTGGACCATCTCCACCCTTTGCCTATGACCAAGGTGGCCTGCTGAGACTTGGCAGCGTTAGCATTCCCCACCACATTCTAGCGTTTTGAGCACATACGTTGGACTCCGGTTTTGATTTATGATCATTGCTACCTGGTGTCTAAGTGGGGGTCAATAATCTTATTATCAGGAAAACTCTCTGGCTTTACATCTCTCCACTCTGTTCACATGTATGTGAACACAATATTTTATCCAAAAGAACACAGTATTCTAGACAATAATTGAGCCATCTTAGTTGTAATTAAATCTATATATGTTTCAGAAATATAAACTCATCACACAAATAAGGTTCCACTTGCAATCAAATGATTTAAATGTGTGGATTTGCCAAGTAACTTCATTACCATACATAACTCATCACCAATACATAATTGTACTTTTCATTCAAAAGAAAATATTTGGGTTATACCCAAATATCTTGACATGCAGATGTGATTTAAGCAAGTGCCTGGCTGAGTTTAGAAATCAAATTCAGATCAGGCACACACATCTTTTTCTGGACTGAGGACCATATGGCAAACAGCTGGACTCTAACATATATTGATATCAAATACCTTGAGCTCTTACATAGCCAGAAGAAGTGGTTGGTTAGGATCGATGTATCGCTATTGCATGTCACAGCTATTTCTCGAGCCATCACCTCTTTCTGTCTTGTCCTCTAGCCTGTTCTTGAGGATTTCAGGAATTAAGTATTTCACAGTACTTCCCGTGAAGCTGGAAATTACCTAAGTGAGAAGGTTTCCAGGACTGTGAAGGAGAATTCTCAAGTAAACCCACTCACCTCTTCAAATGTTTTGTTTTGAAACCACAATTTTAGCCTGGAATAAATTCAGTAAAATAACACAAATTCCAATTGGAATTGGGCAAAAATAACTCCCGTTTCTAACATATATTATGAGGTTCCTTAAGAAGCATGCATAACAAATGTTACACAAGATGAGATTATTTTGGTAATTTCAGAATGCAAGAGAAGGTCACCTCCTGGAGCACTTGCTGTTCCCTCGCCTTGCCTGTTAGGTTCTTTCTAGCAGAACTGGCTCCAGATCAGAAAAATCCAGTCCCTCTTGGATAGAAACTTCCCACAAGTTTGTACATGAGTTATGTGGCCTTTGTGGCAAATGAAGGACAAAAGGACAATGAAGGGATGCTGCACATCCAGCTCCTTCAAGCTATACAAATATCAGCTACATACTTGGAAGACTGGATTTGTTATGAAAATCGTCATCATCAGATCAACTCTACATAAATTACCCCAAAACCACAGATATAACATGGGAAACTTTTTTTTTTTAAATAAACTACAGATTGTTCTCATTTAAAAATCAATTGTATTTTAAGTTAGCATTTTATTGATTTAACAATGTTTAATGATATTTAATGTTCTTTCTAAAACATAAACTTGTTATATGAATGAACACACCATGTTGTTATTGGAATAATTATTAGGACAAATATACTTAAGGCAAGAGCTGGCCAAAAACTATGTTTAAAAAGTTTCCTTTCAAGCAATTTCAAAGAGAAAAAAGCTTTTAAGAGAGGTCAATTTACATTTTCTCTCGTTTATATTAGGAATCCTCATACTGTTAAAAAAAGAAGAGTTTCCTATTAGTAATACCAATATTTTCTCCAACTTTCTAGGGGGAGGGGGGTGTGTGGATTTCTTTATTATTATTTTAATATATATTGCAGAATATAAGCGCATATTAAAGATCAGCCTTCAGATAAAAGCAACACAGATGATGAAACAAATGCATTTTAGCAAGATTAATAAGTCCTAACCTCAAATAGGCTTAAATCATAACTATTCACATATTTAAATCTACACAAATTACATCTGTTTAAGCCTTTGGAATTATTATGTACTATAAGCATAGCCCTTGAAAGAGGCCTTATCCTTTCACTTGGCAAAATTTCATGAACCAAAAAATCCTTTTAAAAAACCCATATATGATTTTGAGGGGTGAAAGGAAGCAAGTATTAATAAGACCATCTATTTTATGCCAAATAGAAGCATTATGATTTGTTCTTATAATTACCATATATTTCTCTGGGCAGTTCCTGACTGCAGTAACTGATAATGGGTTTTCCAAAATGCAGTCAGGCCATAGAAAAGTTCAGCTGAGACAAACAGAATAATTTCAACACTCTGCATTTCTTTAGGACATAAGCTAATTTGATAATAAAAGCAAGGACTTTTGGCTCAGTTTGCATTCACTACAGCCAGTAAAACTTCCTCTTGCCTCAGTCAGAGCACAATTGGAGCCTTTCTACAGCTAAGATGACAAATTATCATCCTGTTAAGAGCATTCAAAATAGTAATTGAGGTCCTGCTAAACTTGATAGATACCATAAACAGCTAAAAGAAGAGTAACAGCTGTATTAATGTATTAACCACTGTTTTAGAAGAGTAAATGGAAATCTTAATTTCCTCCTTGCACGTACTATATGCACAGTATAATGAAAACCTTTTTGCTAAATTTGTACTCATTACGTGTTCACAACTGTAAATTAATTCAAATTAGTAATGTTACCATTAAACATTTGTCCAACAAATTAACTGGTTTGGCACTTCAGCATGAGCAAAATGGGACTTATAAAAACGTGACTTGTCTGATAAAAGATAAGCCTTTCACATCTCATGTTAAAAACCGCAGTGTCTGAGGCTAAAACAATGTGAAGGAGCTAAGGCAGCAATAAAAAAATGCCATGAGCATATAGGAAGTCCCCTCAGAAATATCAAATATACAGTGTACTTCCTTGAAGACAAATATCAAGTGAAGAATAAAAAAGCCCTCTTCTGGAAATGTTAATGGATATAGCAGCTGATCCTTTGAGAAACCAGCTTTTCCATTGCTTTCAGTGGGATTAGCCATGCAACAGGTTCTCAGCCTGAGAGCTCAAGTACTATGATTTCTGGTTGATTAAATGGACAGTTTCACATTTTTCTTACACCAAAGATTAAGTGAAAATGTAGGTACTTACACAGTAAAATGATAGATAAAACACTTCCATCCACTGGGCCTCTCCAGGAAGTTGTAGACATCTCCCTGCGTACTAGTTTTAGTTAAATAACGGCTCTGGAAACACTTTGTTGTACAGGCCCTGCGGACTTCACTTTCTGTCAAGGCTGCAGCCTTTGTGCCTTCCTCAGAGTTGCGGGGAATCCCAGATCCATTATTCACTGGGGTATCGGGATCCAGCGCCACGGAAGAATACTGCATATTGCTTAAATCCCCCCTCACTTCCAGCAACGCCGCAGATTTCCTGTTTCCACGCAGACTGTTAAGCTGGGAAGTGGAGCCTTGAACCTGTCCACAGAGGTTATACATCGGGTGCCCAACAGTTTCCCCACTATCGCAGGACATTTTGTAACAATGCACAGGTATTAGTAACCCTGATCAATATTTAAAATTATAAAGAAGGTATTGTATGTCCTCCCTGCCCGGGGTGTTCTCCAGCAGCTGATAGGATGACTTTCTGCTGTTATCACGGAGCTTCTCTGTGACACGAGTGTGAGCTGTCAGCCTGTCACCTGCTGTCACTCACAGCCTCTGAAATTAAATCAGAAAAACATATTAGACAACAACACATGCTAGACATCAAAAATAACAGAAGGATGGAAAAGGAAAGAGGCTAAGAATTCCAGAAGAATAAAGAAAGTTAAGATTCAAAGGAAGCTTAAAACTATTTGAATAGTGCAACACTAATACAGCAGCAGAGCTCTCTTGAGAGCTGATCCTATGATATTATTTTAAGCTGAGCAGTTTTTGAAGTTTCCTGATACGAGATGGAACTGTGAAAGTTTTCTGCAATTTATAAACTTGCTGTTGCCTAAAACACACTAGATTGAGGTTTTGAACTTCAACACCTACACCTCAAGAGATCTTATCTAGAGTTACAGAAAGATTTTAAGACTTGAATAAATTATTCCAGTGACCTCATGGGATCTGATCTTGCAGTCCACAGAACTCAGGAATGATCTTTTTCAAGTGCAAAAAGGAGAATGCCATTAATGATAACTGTCACTGGGAGGTTAACATCGTTACAAGGGAAAAAATCAAAAACTTCTGGCCTGATTCTTGATTTTTTTCAAGCCATTTAACGTTTGCTGCTAACTTTGCTACTCTCGAGCAAGTACCTAGAGAAAATAGAATAGAAAATAAGTCTCTTATAGATCAATATATATTTCACGGGGCAGACTTAAATTGCTGCTAACATACAGATACTTCGCAGCAATAATGATCATTTTGTGACACTGAAAGCAGCTGGCTTTCTGAAGTGTCATTTTTTGTACTGCCTCATTTCTTACACACTACCATGAAAAGCTTCCTAATTTAAAATGCTCAGCTAAAATGAAAACATCAAAGCACTATGAAAATATTATAATATTAAAAGCATCATGAGAGGTGGCTTCCACTTCAAAGTACTGCCAACGTTAATGTCAAAATTATGTCTGTAATGTCATGCTGTAACGTACCGTGTTATCTTCAATATAAACTCCACATGCCTAAGAGTTGCAGCTGACTGCTTCTCTGTCAGAAGACTCACACCCACATTTTGAGTTACTTTAGTCTCAGCAGAATAATTTAGAGAGAGACAATTTCAGCCTTCACCCTCTCTTGTTAAATAAAGCTTACTTTTTGTTGTTGCTTAAAGATCCTCCTGTGTAGTGGATGAACTCCCACTCTAGTACATTCCCACAGAGCCCTCTAAGTTATTCCACAAAACAGTTACATGGAGTAGTGGACTTGTTACAACATGCTCATTTCTTAGTGCTGGTCATGGTAAGGTGGACTAAGGCATTTCTACGTTAGTCTTATAAGAGACAGGACTTTCCCTCATCAGCTCTCTTAACAATGAAAAGCTGGAGGGGCCCAACATTAACATTAAAACACAAAGCCCTTCATCCTCGCCAATCTACAACAAGAATATAAGAAACACCTATGCAAAGTACAATCCATATCATTCATTTTAGGGTGCTGGTAGCAAAGGCTGGCTACCCAGCCGTTGCCAACAAAGCTGCCTGAAACACATTCACTAGCCTGCTTAATCAAAACAGGGAATCCCCCCCGAGTCGGACATAAAGCCCAGAAAAACCTGAAACCAGCTGGCAAACAGTACCTTCTTTCTCTTGTCACGTGTCCTTCTACTCCTTCTCCTTTGCTGCTCCCCCAGCTCCATACAGCAGGCTCCCTGGATAGGTGCAGGGAGAGGAGCTGCGTCCTGACTCTGCTCCCAGCTTATCAAGTCCCACCCTAAACAAGGCAGGGTCCCTCCCTTTTATCTGCCTTATATGGCTGCCCTGGGGAAAGGCAGAGAAAGAACTGGGGAACAGTTTTGACGGTTCCAGAGAGGAGTTACTTCTGCTTCTTCCTGCTGTCAAAAGCAGCAATCACAAGCAACAGCTTAATTATGCTGAGGATCGTCCTCCTCTTCCTCTCAGTCCTTTTCTTATCTGCAGACACTTAATTGCAATGGGTTAAGAGTGGCGTTTCCTTACTTCACATCTTTTAAAAATTTGAATTAGGTGTTGCTTGTAGCTAGCTGGTGGCTCTGCAGCAGGCTTTTATATTGAGTAAGTCTGAAAGGCATCTTCAGTTGTTTGGTTTTTTCCATCAAAGTTTTGGCAAAACCAAAAGCAGCACTTCATTATGTTATGATTATGGAAAATCAGAGTTCTCTATTTTTGTTGCCTTTCTGTACTGTGGTTTCTTTTTTTTTTTTTTAAACTAAGTTGGGGAGGAAGAGAATCCCAAACATAACCATTCCAGCATAAAATTCCTCATTTCATTGTTGAACTTTCTAATCATGAAGGAGAAAGTGAAAACTACTCTTTCTCTCTTTTTCTCCTTTTTGTAACAGAAAATAGACCAGTGTCCAAAACACCAGCGTTCTGAACATCAGTTGTTACCTGCTTTTCCACAGTCACGTGGCTGAGAATGAAACAGAGGTAACCATCTCATCTTTTGTTTTGGCAGCGGGGGAATGTTGTCATTTTACATGCTCTTCAACTTTTATCAAAATATTGTTCATGGGGCCGAGACCTCTCATTCCTTGGAAAGATTATCACAGAAAGTTACTTTCTTAATTTCCGAGATACAGAATCATAGAATCATAGAATCCTCTGGGCCAGAAGGGACCTTCAAAGGTCATCTAATCCGACCCCCCACGCAGTCAGCAGGGACACCCCCAACTAGACCAGGTTGCCCAGGGCCTCGTCGAGCTTCACCTTGAATGTCTCCAGGGAAGGGGCCTCAACCACCTCCCTGGGCAACCTGTTCCAGTGTTCCACCACCCTCAGAGTAAAGAACTTATTCCTAATGTCTAATCTAAATCTGCTTTTTTCCAGCTTAAAGCCATTACCCCTCGTCCTGTCACTGCAGGTCTTTGTAAACAGACCCTCCCCAGCCTTCCTGTAGGCCCCCCTCAGGTACTGGAAGGCCGCTATGAGGTCTCCCCGGAGCCTCCTCTTCTCCAGGCTGAACAACCCCAGCTCTCTCAGTCTGTCCTCACAGCAGAGGTGCTCCAGCCCCCTGATCATTTTGGTGGCCCTCCTCTGGACCCGCTCCATCAGGTCCATGTCCTTTCTATATTGAGGGCTCCAGACCTGCACACAGTACTCCAGGTGAGGTCTCACCAGAGCAGAGCAAAGTGGCAGAATCACCTCTCTGGATCTGCTGGCAACACTTCTTTTGATGCAGCCCAGGATGTGATTGGCCTTCTGGGCTGCGAGTGCACATTGCCTGCTCATGTCCAGCTTCTCGTCCATCAGCAGCCCCAAGTCCCTTTCCTCAGGGCTGCTTTCTAATACCTCATCCCCCAGTCTGTATTGATCGCGAGGATTGTTCCAGCCCAGGTGCATAACTCTGCACTTGCTCTTGTTGAACCTCATGAGTTTCTCTTGAGCCCACCTCTCCAGCCTGTCCAGGTCCCTCTGGATGACATCCCATCCCTCTGGTGTATCGACCAGACCACACAACTTGGTGTCGTCCGCAAACTTGCTGATGGTGGACTCCATCCCTCTGTCTATATCGTTGATAAAAATGTTGAACGGTACCGGTCCCAGCACAGACCCTGGAGGGACACCACTTGTCACTGCTCTCCATCTGGACTTAAAGCCATGGAGTACTACCCTCTGGATGCGACCATCCAGCCAATTCCTTATCCACTGAACCGTCCACCCATCAAATCCATGTCTCTCCAGTTTGGTGAGCAGGATGTCATGGGGGACCGTGTCGAAGGCCTTACAGAAGTCCAGATAGATCACATCCATAGCTCATCCCTTATCTAGTGACACAGTCACTCTGTCATAGAAGGCCACTAGGTTAGTCAGGCAGGACCTGCCCCTAGTAGAGCCATGTTGGCTGTCGTGAATCATCCCCCTGTCCTCCATGTGCCCAAGCATGGCGTCCAGAAGGATCTGCTCCATGATCTTCCCAGGCACAGATGTGAGGCTGACAGGTTGGTAGTTCCCAGGGTCCTCCTTTCCACCCTTTTTAAAAATGGGTGTGGTACATTTTAAAAATGTATATTTCCATGCCACCGGAAAAAAAAAAAAATGTTCTTAGTTCCCTTCTTCTTCTTATAGTCTAATCAGTCTTATGTTTTTACTTCTCTAAAAATCAGCCCCTCCAGAACATTGCCCTTAGATGCTGTGTGCCTCTCAGTTTACACTGCGCACAGAATTGAATACTGTATTCCAGACAGGATGCCTGTAGGTGAGCCATTGGGAAGGACTAATACCTGACTGGAGACATAGAAATCCTTCTCCAGGTTTTTGCTCATGTTTCTTCCTTGAAAGGCTTTCTGCACCAATTAATACTTTCTCTGCTCTATTAACTTTTCCAGATAGTAATTTCCTAACTGCAAAAATTGTTGTCTGTTCTCACCCATGACCTCTCTCCTGAATATAAACGTTCAAGCTCTAAATAACTAGCCAATGGAGGGAAAAAAGCATTTAAAAAAAAAAAAAAAGGTAACAATAATTATCTTGGATGTTTTAGGGTTTAAAATCAGTTTACGTTGAGAGAAAAGTAGTACGCAGCTTCATTGCAAACACAAAACCGCAACATAATAGCAGCAGGTCTGAAACCACTGCAGAAATATAACCCAGAGCATCTGACTCCTATTTCTTGATCAAGGAAAAGATAATGATTTAATGTTAAGATTTTATTAGACTGAACTGTGGAAGACCTGAACTCCTTCCTTCACCTATCGCCACCCCCCCAAATATAGTATATCACATCTTTGGGTCAAACTCTCGAAAGGTAATTAGTCACCTAAATAATTTATGGCTTCTGTGAAATGGAAACGCATGATTTCAGGAATGTCGAACTGCTGAAGTTTTCACCGGCAAAATTATATAAGCATATAATGCCCTGCAACTGTATGTTTACAAAAGTGTCTCTTTTATGGCTGGCCTCATTTATCTCGCATTTAATCTTGATGTGCCTGATGCAGCCCACATGCTCAGAGCGTATCTACCCCACACTGACAGCACTGTATTTAGCACTAGGCCCTGCAAGCATGATAACTTATAACCAGAAGGCCAGGATGGGGAGGCACAGGGAAATATCTGGTTTTGAGATGCAGATTTGAACCCCTTATTGACAAGGAGACACTTCTCAGGAAACTATCCTAAACACAAGACCAAGCCCTTTTTCCATCGCTACTACCATCACTGTCTCCCCTGGGGGCTGTATTTTAGAAGAAAAGCATTAATCAGTCCTGCAAGAAATATAAAGGAATAATATGGAACCCAAATGCTAGAAAATATTTTGAATGGTAAATAATAGATGAGATTTGAGAAACATTCCCATGCTCCTCTCCTCATTTCAACTTCCATTCTCAGGACCTACACTTTCTGCATACAGTGCTCTTAAACATTTGTAAATCCACTTCCTGTACTGGTTGCCTAAAAGTTAGACACTGCTGAGTGCCATGTACCATTCCGGTTTAGCTATAGAATCTTTTTCTAGCCATGATCACCTTGAGTCACAAATTCACCATGTTGTGTGGCTTGAACTGGTTGTGCCAGGCTGCCTGTAAGGGCCAAAATGCCAATCCCTGCTTTCTGCTTGACCTTCCCAGCTGGGTGAGGCAACAGTCTTACAGTGGACTGTAAACTAAAGATTACCGTGGGTAATTTGGGCTCTTGGAATGGGTTATAGGCTAATGCCCCAAGTTCTCATAACAGTACTCTCTCACTTTTCATTTCTGAACTGCAGACTGAAGCTGTGATAACACATATCTTGCAAATATCTTGACAGTTCAGTTGTCTGTAGAGCATTTTGCAATCCACGTAATGCACACCATGAATACCATTATTCTTTTTCACAGGGACATGCTGAAGATGAATTAAGACTATTTGGATTTGTGGACTGTAATATTGAACAGCAGACTGTGACACTGTTTCACTCGCAAAAGCTTGACATGTAAAATATATTGTAGCATTTTGTTACATGGGGGTTGAGCTAAAGTACTAAATTGCCTTTTATGCCTGTAGGCGCTGCTCCATTATTTTATTATTAATATAAAGATTCTACAAGGCTGACTGCTTGACCCAGAGTAGCCTCTAGCAATTCTGTAAATCCCTCAATTCCATATGGAAATACTATAAGAAATTAAGATTGATTCCTTCAGTTATGCAGATTTTTCTAACCATTCAAACTGAAAATAAAATGTTACCGGGCAGAAAATGCAAGTTCTTCAAGAAATGCCTGAAATTAGTAACAGCTGCCATGTGAAGAAAATGTCAGTTTCCTATAAACTAAGCTAGATCTTATACTTTAAAACCTGGCTGTTATGCTGACTCTAATTAAACAAATGCTGTCTACCTGGTGGAAATATTAATTAATTCACATGATCACTATAGGGGGAACTAGTACCAACATCCAGATCAGTTTGTCTGTCCCCACCAAACTCACCCTTCTCATTTTTGAAATTTCACCAAAATTGCAAGCATATGGACTGAAATTTTCTTTTTGAAGTCTCTGTCTAATTCTGGTTTTGACTGTTTGGTTCAGCAAACTTTGACCATAAAGACAAGAAAACCAGCTAACTCCTTTAAAATAAAAAACACTGGCAACAGACACATAGCAATCCCAAACTGAAACCAATTAGACGACATTTCACCTTTTGTTTATTCTGTTTCATTCACCTTTTCCGTTACCCCAACCTTCCACTGTATCAAGGCAATCTCTGCTGATTCATACAATGCAAAAGGAAGAAGTGCTGGCTGCAGTGGCAGGTACAATAATGCTATTAAATGTTTCATGCTAAAGCACTGGGCAACATGGAGATGGTGCAATCCAAAGGGCAGGGTGAGAAGGATACCAGTTTAACGTATCTGTTGACGAAAGGAATGCCTTCGTTTGAAGGATGCAGTTTTCAGTCTGGAAATAATAAGACCACTGTATACACCCAATGGTATTGCCCACAAATGCAGTTCCTGTGGTTGTCCTCGCCTAACAGGAATGACAAGCGGAGGAAAGCGCCATGGTTTTGTGCATTGAAAGCACGCTCGGAGAGATTCCCTCCAGAGCACGTTCGATGGCGCGGAGGGGATTCAGCACCCTGGAGAGGGCCAAGGGATCCCGCCCAGCGAACCCCCACCTCCCCTCAGCAGCCCCGGCACCCTCCGGAAATTACAGACACCCACCAGAACTTCTCCAAGCGGGAACCTTAATCGTGTTAAACTCCCACAGGCATGTACAAGGCATTTGACACGCAGAAGAGCCCCCACACCATGCCCCCCATAAGCGAGCAAGGTGCATGTATAAAGCTTTCTTCAGTTAGTTCTGGTAAAACAAAGGAATTCCAGTTTTCGACATGGTTCTTCAGATTATGTTGCTTGGGAACCTGGGCCAGCATCTGGACTAGCACTTTTGAGCTCCTGTCCTTATTTCTATTTACTCTCAAATCACTGATTTACATCATTAAAGAGATACGGGCTAGTTCTGAGAGGCGGGCCCAGATGAACCTCATGAAGTTCAACAAAAGCAAGTGCAGGGTTCTGCACCTGGGCCGGAACAATCCTCGCGATCAATACAGACTGGGGGATGGGGTATTAGAAAGCAGCCCTGAGGAAAGGGACTTGGGGCTGCTGATGGACGAGAAGCTGGACATGAGCAGGCAATGTGCACTCGCAGCCCAGAAGGCCAATCCCATCCTGGGCTGCATCAAAAGAAGTGTTGCCAGCAGATCCAGAGAGGTGATTCTGCCACTTTGCTCTGCTCTGGTGAGACCTCACCTGGAGTACTGTGTGCAGGTCTGGAGCCCTCAATATAGGAAGGACATGGACCTGGTGGAGCGGGTCCAGAGGAGGGCCATGAAAATGATCAGGGGGTTGGAGCACCTCTGCTGTGAGGACAGACTGAGAGAGCTGGGGTTGTTCAGCCTGGAGAAGAGGAGGCTCCGGGGAGACCTCATAGCGGCCTTCCAGTACCTGAGGGGGGCCTACAGGAAGGCTGGGGAGAGTCTATTTACAAAGGCTGGCAATGACAGGACGAGGGGCAATGGTTTTAAGTTGGAGAAGGGGAGATTTAGATTGGATATTAGGAAAAAGTTCTTTACTCTGAGGGTGGTGGAACACTGGAACAGGTTGCCCAGGGAGGTGGTTGAGGCCCCTTCCCTGGAGACATTCAAGGTGAAGCTTGACGAGGCCCTGGGCAACCTGGTCTAGTTGGGGGTGTCCCTGCTGACACCTGCGGGGACCTCTCCCTGTGGGGAGGTCGGACTAGATGACCTTTGGAAGTCCCTTCCGGCCTGGACCAATCTATGAATCTATGAATGTATGTCCTTACACAAGGTGAGCGAATCTGTGGGATGTTGAATGTCACTGTGGGAAGAATCTCTGATCCGTGTGTGAAAGAGGTACCAGGAGAGCATGGGACAGAACAGGCAGCAGCAGCATGAGTAAAGAACAGTGCTCCCAAATCTGACCCTGCAAGATCCTTCAACGGTTTGTGTGATGCATTATTTCTAAATATGGCACCCTTTATGAATACAAAAAATAGAAATGGAAATTGTGAAAACTTTTTCTTTAAATTGGTGCTATCTGGTGGTCGTTCAGGATGGGTGAAATCATCACGTTGTTAGAGAGGTCAGGCAGAAAATGGACGTGAGCCATTCAGATCAGGTGAGACACCCCCACCCCATCTCTTCAGGCTGTATCAGACAGTTTGCCACCTGCCCCCCATAATCTGCCCACTTAGCTTCCAGCCAAGTTTAGCAACAATTTCACTGAATTTCACTGAATTTTTAGAGTTGGAAGGGACCATAAAGATCATCTAGTCCAACTCCCCTGCCAAAGAAGGATTGCCCAGAGCATGTCAGAGCATGTTACTCAGGACTGCATCCAGGCGGGTCTGGAAAATCTCCAGAGAAGGGGACTCCACACCCTCCCTGGGCAGCCTGTTCCAGGGCTCTGGCACCCTCACCAGAAAGAAGTTTTTCCTCATGTTCCAACTTGTGCCCGTTGCCCCTCGTCCTCTCACTGGCAACCACTGAAAAGAGTCTGGCTCCTCCTTCAACCCACCCTTTAGGTACTTATAAGCATTGATAAGGTCTTCCCTCAGCCTTCTCTTTTCCAGGCTAAAGAGCCCCAGCTCTCTCAGCCTTTCTTCATAAGGGAGATGCTCCAATCCTTGAATCGTCCTCGTTGCCCTTCGCTGGACTCTTTCCAGTAGTTCCCTATCCCTCTTGAATTGGGGAGCCCAGAACTGGATGCAGTATTCCAGTTGTGGCCTCACCAGTGCAGAGTAGAGGGGGAGAATGACCTCCCTCGACCTACTGGCCACACTCTTCCCTATGCAGCCCAGGATTCCATTGGCCTTCCTGGCCACAAGAGCACACTGCTTGCTCATTGTCATTTTGCTGTCTACCAGGACCCCAACAATAAATCCATTCAAAGGCCAGCTGGGGCACCTGTGCATGATGCCTTCCAAGGCCTCTTTCCAGGAAGAACAGATACAAACTCTTAAGCTTTTCACTCACTGAGATGAAACCCAGGAACGAAATGACTAGTGTTATGCACACCTTGTCCTTTAAGGGAACATTTCCAAAGCAGACTTAAAAACTTCTGAGGTCATTGGTTATAAACAGCAGATAAATCCTTATGTTATGAAGATATGAGAAGAGTGAATGCCTCCTACAGTTATATATTTTATCTCTTTATCTTGCCAAATTTATAATTGCTATATGGTTCAGGATGAGGAGAGACGAGCAACAGAAAGAATTATTTTTATCCAATGTTAACTCCTTGCTTTTGTGCAATTTATCTTGTATGCCACCAGTCAAGTAAAACATCTATTTCTAAGTCAACACTGTCCTTATTTCACAAAAGACCTTAGTTATTAATTACATTAAAGACCTTAGACAGTATGACAATAAGACAATAATTACCCTTAAACCAGCACAGTACTTCTAGGCAAGATCTGATATTCCTTATACTTGAAAGAAGGAAGACGGTGGAGGGAATGAATCTGTTCATTTGTTCTCACACAAAACTTAATAATTTTCAGAATCTTTATTTCTGAGTTTTTCTCTCATTTTTATGAGTTCTGCTGGATCACCAGTTGTCCAATGCTCATCTCTTAATAAATGCACACATTTCCATTTTTTTTTTCACTTGACTTTCAGCAAGGACATCATGTGTTCAGCTTATCTTTTTTTTTTTTATTTTTTGTGCGAAAAATCTCCGATAAGTAAATTATTTCCATGGCTTAACCATCATTCCACACTCTTTCAGGATGAATTTCACTTTTCCATGAAGAATATATATTGTGTGCCTCTTACTTATACTAGTTTCTTAGCTTGGTATCCTGTTGGTACTTTATGTTGTCTCCCACTACAAGGAGGGGGCAGGTAAAAGACTGGATAATCAGGGGAAAGAGTCGACAAAGGAGTATGTTTTCCTCTGTAGGAAGGAACCGTGAAAAGTATTCATTTCCATGATTTTTGCAGCATAGTTCAGCCAAGTTTCAAGCGCACTAATTTCTATCTGACAGGTGCTGTGCCAATGCCATTGCAGGCTGTACGTGCGATGGAAGCATACGTCACTCTCACTTGCACAGAGAAGTGATCTGTTTGGTTAACACTTGTACGGTAAGGACAATGTTGGGCCCGGTAAAATGAGATCCGATATTCAAGAGTTCAAGAGGTCTGTAGCGGAAAGGAAATAACTCTGGGATGTCATGGCTTCAGGTATCATTGTTCTTGACCTCACTGAGCACAGCAACAATCACGCACCGTGATGAAGAAAAGGGGACAAAGTATGCAACCTTGCTAATTATACTGTCATTTCAGTAGGCTTCTGGAAAGAAGGTAATTGTTAAATTGAAATATTGAGGATAAGGAGAAGTTTATGATATAAAGTGCATTTTCTAACTTGGCATTGTATACGGATTAAGAAAATTTTGTTTACTGAAAGCCAGCATCATAGTGTCCTGATCCTGTTTGGCATTTTAAGCACTATTGTAAATCAAGCAGTAATTATAATGCACTCCATGGGAGTTATTCTTTACAATGCCGAAGCCAAATTCTGCTCACGTTATTCTCATAAAATCTCATGTTATTCTACCTGGACAACAGAGAATAGCTTGGTGTGCAGTTTAAGGTGTGATAGATCTTTAAGTTTAGTGCTCTTCAACAGGTCAGCAGAATTCTTAAACTAATTATTTCACTGAATTTCACTGAATTTTTAGAGTTGGAAGGGACCATAAAGATCATCTAGTCCAACTCCCCTGCCGAAGCAGGATTGCCCAGAGCATGTCAGAGCATGTTACTCAGGACTGCATCCAGGCGGGTCTGGAACATCTCCAGAGAAGGGGACTCCACGACCTCCCTGGGCAGCCTGTTCCAGGGCTCTGGCACCCTCACCATAAAGAAGTTTCTTCTCATATTTGAATCATAGTATATCTTCATAGAAACCCATAGTATTTTTAATACCTGGATAAATAAGAATAAAAACAGTAATTAAATTGTATGAACTAAAATAAACTCCTACCACATAGGGTGAACTGTTGATATGCTTATGTTGCATAAAAGGAAGATAAAATTAGTGCTTGAAATATCGTACCTATTCTAATTGATGAAGAGGTATCAGATAGCAGTCTTGGAGAGCCTTCAAATAATAAGAGACAATATAAATTCTTGTACAGTGAGCCTCACCTGTTATTTGATTCCTATTTTCAATTATATTAAGTGTCCTAGCATTGTTTTATTGGGTTTGTTTAAATCATTAGTGATGCACTGGAGGAGGATACTGTTATCGGTACAGAACGCCATTAAAAGTGGATGCTTATAACAAGTATATATGAACAGACTGATCAAAATATAACTACTGCCTCAGGAGAGACTTTTTGCACAGAAGCTGTGTGTTTTAACTGAAGAGAGAGTTTGGAAAGATGACAATGATCCTCTAAGGATAAGTACAGTTCCAATATCTGAAGGGAGCCTACAGGAGAGCCGGAGAGGGACTCTTTGTCAGGAAATGAAGTGACAGGACAAGGGGTGATGGTTTTAAATTGGAAGAGGGGAGATTTAGATTAGATATTAGGAGGAAATTCTTTCCTGTGAGGGTGGTGAAGCACTGGAACAGGTTGCCCAGGGAAGCTGTGGATGCCCCATCCCTGGAAGTGTTCAAGGCCAGGCTGGATGGGGCTTTGAGCAACCTGCTCTAGTGGAGGTGTCCCTGCCCATGGCAGGGGGGTTGGAACTCGATGATCTTTAAGGTCCCTTCCAACTCTAACCATTCTATGATTCTATTTTTACATTTACGAGTTTAAAAAGTCATTTAAGACATTCTATTAATTTTAGTTAAAGATTTCCATAAAACTTTTTTTCTGCAGGCTGTAGGCTCTTTTATACAACCTTTAATTGATTATCAAGGCCCCAGTAACCTTCTTAAGGAAACCGCAGCGTAAATTAGCAATGTGATCACTACAGCTGATATTGAAGACATAAACTAGACTTGAAGTTCATAATGTAAGTGATAACAGATGGCGATGAATTAGCTGAATATGATGAGTTCAGCAAAGACACTCTGGATCTGAGACGCTTCAGTCCAGTTTTGTCCACCTTTTGGAAATCTGGGGCTGTGTTTAGCTTGGCTGAGTCAAGGAAGTCTAAACAAAGACATCTGTGATAAGACACAATTTGATCTGTTTAAAAGCAGTGTAGAAAAGAGGCTGCCTCAACAGTAAGTATTCTGGAGGAAGCCGGAATTCTTGAAAACTGTTTACTCTAGCAACTAGAATATCCCATAAATGTTTCTTTTAAAAACCCTTCTGAAATAGACCATTTGACGTTCACTTCTTGCGTAAAATCTTAAACAAGCAGCAGTGTGGGAACAGCGATCATTCTTCTGAAAGCTGACATTTAAATAATACTTATGACTAACTAGATTCTTTTTAGGAAAAGCATGAAAAATTCAAAAGAAATTAATAACTTTTCAGACTGCAACCAAACACATGCAAGCGGCTTATGCTGAAGTCATGAAAGAGGAACTCCTAGCTAACACAAAACACTTGCAGCTGGATCTTGTTCTGGTACTGGCACTTCATTCTTTCAGCAACAAAAGATCTCTTCTTATGTTACACTAATGTGGAAAATAAGATAAAATTCAGAGTGTCTTCTAAGTAAGAATGTTCAGCGGGACTTCAGAAAGTCAATAAGGCTGCCTAAGTCATTGCTTAGTATTTTTAAAATTCACTAAAGATATTAAGCATTAATATAAACCAAAGATGTATCAAAGTTCACATATTAACAGCATTTTCCATTTCATGTTCATGTGCATAAACTGACTTGCAAGGTTTCTGTCATGGGGATATAGATATACATTAGATATAGAATTCAATTAATTAATCTTAGTTCAGAGCAATTATCAGATACTGCTATTAAGAATTTTGGCACATTTTGTTTTGTCCTCTTTCCACCTACTGTTAACAATGGGATGGATATTCCATAATTCAAAATTTGTAAAATCAACAAAAATCTTGTGGAAATCTGTAACTGAAAGGTTTATATTGCAATTAGCGCTAGGAATTGAGCAATATTCATCATTCATAAGAATGCATTCAGACCAACAATTGTGTTAAAGTGGGTAAAGTCATTGTGAGATGCTGTATTAGTAATGAAAGGGTAAAATACATTACAGATACGTTGTAATTTAAAACAAATAGAAGCAAGCCTTACCTCCACCTGTTTAGAAGAGGCAAAGGAAGCAGGCTGGCCAACTTGGTGAGCTGAGCTTTAAACTGAAGGACTTGCGGGGTGGGGTCCAAAATGACAGTGCTCATGCCATCATATCACATCCAATTGGGAAATAAGCCAGGCCAACCAAAGCAGCAACAAATGTTCCTTAGCTGACTCCCAAGATGAGAACCAGAAGGCCAGCTACCGCAAGGGTGTGAATGGCTGTGGTGGATCCTCTTGCACCCCTCCAAGGAAACCCACACGCTCGATTACCTTTCTGAAATGCCTGTACACCGACGCATACAGCATGGGGAAAAAGCAGGAAGAAGTAGAGATCTGTGCGCGGTCGCAGGGCCATGATCTTATTGCAATTGCAGGGACACAGTGGGGTAGCTCACATGGAACGCTGGAACGCTGTAATGGACGTACTTTTTAGGAGAAGACAGGCCAGTGGGGTAAAGTGGTGGAGTTGGCCCTCTACATGAGAGAGCAGCTGGGATGTATCAAGCTCTGCCTAGGGGTGGATGAAGAACACATTGAGACCTTATAGGTAAGAATTAAGGGGCAGGCCAATATGGGTGACACTGTTGGGGGTGTTTACTACAGACCACTGGAGCACGAAGAAGAAGTTGATGAGGCCTTCTACAGACAGCTGGAAACAGCCTCACGATCACAGGCCCTGGTTCTCATGGTGGGGGGGGGGGGACGGGACTTCAACCACACTGGTATTTGCTGGAAAGGCAACACAGCCAGGCACGCACGCACAGTCCAGGAGGTTTCTGCAGAGCATTGATGGTAACTTTTTGACACAGGTGGTGAAGGAGCCAACGAGGAGAGGTGTGCTGCTGGACCTTGTGCTAACAAACAAAGAAGGACTAGTTGAGGATTTGAAGGTTGGGAGCATCCTTGGCTGCAATGACCATGGAGTGGAGCTTACAGGGGTCACTGCAAGAGCCTGTCCCTGTTTGGGGGATACAAAGAGCACGCAGGGCCTGAGACGCTATATTTTTTACTTATGAGAAGAAGCCACTGACTTCGGGAAAGGGCCACCGCCAGAAATCCCCATCCTATCCCTCAGGCCCCGGCCAGGCCGGGAGCCCGGCTGCACCCCCACAGCCCCCACAGCCGCTAGAGACGCTAAGATGGCGGCAGCAGGACGCAGGCGCAAGGCACTCTCTGAGGCGCGATCCTGCGCCGCTCTCCGCTCCTCCCTCGCCCTCCTCCCCTCACCCCGGGGGCGGTAAGATCACTACCGGCATTTTGTCCCGCCCCGGCTCCCTCCGTCAGCTCCGCACCTCCTCTCCCGCTTGTGGGCGGGGAGCCGTGACTCTTCGCCTTTCCGACTGGCTTGGCCCGAGCCGGCTGCCGTCCCGCCGGGAGGTTGTGTCTGAGGGGAGGAGGCTGCGCGCGGGCGGGTTGGGAAGATGGCGCCTGTCGGTGGGGCGGCGCTGGCCGGTGTGGGTTACTGGGCTGTGCTCTCCCGGTGCTGCGGCAGGGTCGTGGTGGCTCCTGTCTTCGGGGCCGCGGCTTATTCCTCCGTGCCTGCTGTGGAAGGCCGGCAGAGGGAAGGTGAGCGAGGCCCTGGCCGCTCTGCGATGGTGGCGGGGGCAGCCGTGCAGCCATCCGGGGGCGAGGGGCTGAGGGCTTGGGTTGCCCCTCTTTCCCGGCTGGCAGGGTCTGAGGGCGGGCGGGGAGCTCAGGCCCTTGTCCCTCCTCCTTTCCCGGCTGCAGGCTGCTCTGAAAAACGTTTTGTTTGCAGCTCTTTGATGGAGAGCTTTTGGTAATAATAATAAAAAGTTTTACGGTGTAGGATACAAATTTTAGCAGCGTAAGTATTGTGAACAGTCCTGAAGGAAAGTAGTGAGCAAATTGGTGTTTATTAGAGAGATTCTCAGCTCGGGATTACAGTGGTTCGGTAGACTTGCTGTGCATTGCCTGGTTTTAGGTATTCCAAATGAGAATTTCTTCATTTCCGAAGGGGTGCGTATTCCCGCTAAGCATTTGATGTTGTGCTTGGCCTCAAGCTGAACTGTTCAGGCTGTTCCGAGTGCAAACAGAAAATGTGGGCTTGTGCCAACAGTTCTTCCAAAGGCTGGGTGGGCGTTTCTCATCTACGGGTTCAGGAGCAGGCTAGGTTGCTTGAAAGGGCCTTTAAGTGATGTCTGATACTGCAGCCTATGGCAGGAGTAAAAGGTGTCCTGTCCGAAATTACTGATGTTTGTAACCAAAATAGTAAGGTTGGTATGAATTAAGTGTGTCTGGTTTCGAAAGTACCACAAAAATGGCAGATCAAGGGATAAAAGAATGCTGTTGCAGTGCCCGATAAATATTCTTCAGTTTAAATTTTTATATACCAAGAAGAGGCAGAATAGAATTGGACCTGTAAAATATTTAGATAAGGAAACCAAAGAACTGTGAAATTCACAAGTTTTTCAAGGCTTATGTGGGGTAAGGTTGTAAGACAAATGAATGAGGTTAATAGATATCTGTTTAGATTGAAAATCCAGTGGTATTTGCTATCGTTACGCATCCCTAAGTCCCTTACCACAACCCCAACTGAAGTCAGTTGGCTAAAAAGTGGAGGCAAATGGTGGCCCAGGCATGCTAAAAGGAAGTAAACTTAATCACTTTCTGTTGCAACTTCTTTGTGACTGCTCAGGGAGCCAGATAAACATGGTAAAATGGCAAATCCATTGGTTTGTTCCTCATCCCCAGCTCAAGATCAAAAAGAGTTTCATGTGCTAAGTTTTTATACAGGGGTTAAATGAGCTTGAGAGTGGCACAGAACAGGGTGTGAAGATGTGCTGTCAGAAGGAAGGGATGGAGCCTTGGGATTCTCCTTTTGGTAATGAACTGTTAGGTTTAGCTGTCTTGTACTGCTGGTGGAGAGTGATTTGTGACTTAACAGGCACGTGGGACAGGGAAAAGCAAGCACAGTAAAGAAGCCAATAGTCTACTTTCACTTATCTTTCGTCCTGTATCAGGCTGGAATAAATGAGGCTAGAAAAATGCATTTAGGCATGTATTGTTAACATGTTTCTAGGGTAGACCCAGGCAGAATAGCTTTAAAGCTTTTTTTTTATCTTAAGTCTCAAAAAATAAATGAGCAGTCTGCAGTATAAGTATCTGACCTTCCCCTTCTTCCACGTAAAGACTGGGAAGTATTAGTGTATATTGTCCTTGTAAAAGAAAAAAAAGCGTACAGGATTATGCTGCATTTTTTTTTCAGAAAACCATATAATAGTTTGTATTGAAAATGTTTCTTTTTCTTTCAGCTTCAACAAGGAGAAGAGGCAGGACACCACGGTTCATAAGATCAGTAAGTACTGAAACCATTTGCAGTTAACTCAGAGGCGTTCGAAAAAGTTTCCTAAGCTATATGTCTTAACAATTTGTACAGGAACCCCTTCTGCAGTCAAAACCTGGTGAAACGATCCACTGTGACTATTCCTGAACCAGGACCTGGCTTCTTTAATCTCCCAGCTCTTTTCAGTCTGTATTCTCATAAAGGCAAACACATTAACAATAACAGCCTAACAGTTAGCTTGTATTAACACCAGGTACTGAAGGTACAGCAACTTAAAATTGCATTTAAAATAAAACCGGACATTTTAATGTTTTCAGTATGAGTTTTCAGGATTTGTGGTGGTGTCGTTCTGGTGCAATGAAAAAAGCTGATATTGTGCATAAAGTAAAAGTATTCTTGGCGCAGAAAACTGGTGTCTGAACATTTAATCACTGAAAATCTTCTTATTTATTCTATACATACATTTCAAAAGTAGTGTATTTTATGTTATGATTTTTACAGGCAAATAGTAAAAGTGAACCTGCCATGTATTAAATTTTTGTTTAACTTCTAAGAGCAGATTTAATGACACATAAAAGCAGCCAGACTAGCTGCTTATATCCATTTGTCTTCTACCCTTCTAAATTAAAAATTAAGGTTTTGGGGAAATAAACAGTGAGTTGTCTTTTTTTTTTTTTTTAATTTTTTTTTTTTATTTAAGAGCATTTAACTGGAACCTTGATCAGTTATTGGAGGATATAAGCTATTTTTGCAATACAGTATTACATCGTTCCTATACTGGAATTTATATAGCAAGTAATTTCAGAGTTACTAATATCTATTTCTTTTAATATGAACTTGTCCAGACTTTCAGAATTCCAGAATTTTATAATTCATTTTCTTGCCCCCCACCAAATGCTTAGGCACTTTAGGAAATAGTTTGCTATTAAATATGGGTTTGATTCCCCTTCCTCCCCGTGCTGATTTATCACAACACAAGAAGATGGTAAGTTCTTCTTCCTAATTATTTCTGAAATCAAATGCAATTGAAGATTAGGAAAGGCCTGCTACCCAAGCTTTGAGAGGCTATCTTTTAAAAATTCCTTTAAAAATGAGCACTAACTTTTGATGCAAAGGTGTCTTGAAATTTCTAGCTTTGGGAATTTATTCCTGAAGTAACTTGTTGTGCGTGTGCTCCTGGTTTGTCTCACAAAACAGCATATCTCCCATTAAACTTTTATAATTTTCAATTTATTAGCAGGCTCCTCCCAGAACTGAGAGGATGGCTGTTGATCAGGACTGGACCAGCGTTTATCCAACAGCAGCTGTGTTTAAACCTGGCTCTGTGCCTCTCCCAATTCGAATGGGTTACCCAGTGAAGAGAGGGGTACCTCCACCGAAAGAAGGCAACTTAGAACTTATGAAGGTAAGACACATGCCATAGGTTTGTGGTAACTTTTAAAATTATTATTCACTAAAACTGCACTGCTTTGATTGGAATATTTGTATTGGGTACTGTTTTCTATTATTATTAAGTAGGATAATACTCTATTTAATTTCTGAATCGAATGGTAACAAATGCAAATGTTGGTAACCACCCAAAGAAGGAGAGATTTTTTAGGATTATCATGCCTGTGACTTTTGTAATGGGACGAACTTAAGTCTTTTGCTAAATCAGACTTGAGGAGAGTCATCTTATCTGAACTTTTTATTAAGTATGTTGTACTGCCTTAACACATTAAAAGTGTAATCAGATTTCAGTAATGCCCCTTTACTTATGAACAGACAAAAAGTTGTTATTCGGTAACTCTTAATATGCCTGTTTCAGATTCCGAATTTTTTGCATCTTACTCCTCCTGCAATCAAGAAACACTGTGCAGCTCTTAAAGGTGAGGGGTTTTTTTGGTTTTCTTTTTCCTGTTTTTAAAAACCATCTCTCTTGAAATTTTTAAGACAGTGCAAAATGTGACTGTGTGTGATGAGGTAGAAAGTGAGACATGGTCCACCTCTGTTTATTTGTCAGGCTTTGGGTAGGATTGTATGCTTTCTTGTTGCTGCATTGAGTCATACAGGTGGTAGGCAGATATGTCTTACGAGGTTTCCAGCACACCAGTAAGATGTTAATTTTACCTTTCCATTAGGCCCTGCTTATACTGGAGAATTTATAGGTTAGTGTCTTAAGATGAGTGATCAATGTGACGCGGTTCTCAGAAGATTATCTGTGATTAAACCAGGGTTCAATCAGTAGCCATTCCTGCATGAATTTTTTTTAAAAAATGCTATTAATAAATTAGACCTGCTGAGAGCAAGGTCTGCCGGGGAGATATAGTGTCTAATGAAGACCAAGAGCATCTCTGCCAGCCAGCGAGCCAATAAGGAGAATGTAATGAAGAGGTTAACCCAAAGAGAAGTGGAGGTTCAAGGGGACTGGGAGGAGATGGAATCATAGAACCATTTAGATTGGAAGACCCTTAGGTCATCAAGTCCAACTATTAACCAAACACTACCAAGTCCACCACTAAACCATGTCCTAAAGCACCGTGTCTACACATCTTTTAAATACCTCCAGGAGTGGTGACTCAACCACTTCCCTGGGCCATTCCAATGTTTGCAAACCATTTTGTTGAAGAAAGTTTTCCTAATATCCAATCTAAACCTCTGCTGGCACAACTTGAGGCTGTTTCCTCTCATCCTGTTGCTTGTTACTTGGGAAAAGAGACCAATTCCCACCGCACTACAGCCTCCTTTCAGGTAGTTGTAGAGAGTGGTAAGGTCTCCCCTCAGCCTGTATGGTAAGAGGCCTGTCTCGAGTTGCCTGTATACAAATGCATGCAGCATAGGAAACAGGAGGAATTAGAAGTCTGAGGAGTCACAGAAATGCAGAGTGAAAGCTTGTATGATTGAGGTACAGACAGGGATGATGTGGAGAAGGAGCTGTACCCAAAAGAACAGCTCGGATGCAGATCTTTGCGATGAGATGCATAGCAAGCTGGTTAAGAATTTGAGAGTTGGGATTAGAGGGGAAGCTGGAAATAATGTCTTGGTGGCATCTGCCACAGACTGCCTGGTTGAGAAGAGGAAGTGAACGAACAGCTGAAAAAAGCCTCACAGCTGCATGCTTTGGTTTCCATGGGGAACTGCAGCCATCTCAACATCTGTTGGAAGGGTAACAGGATGGGATGGAAGCAATCTAGAAGATTTCTGGAGTGTATCTTTTGGTGCAGATATGGGACAAACTCTCTATGGAAGGTTTTGTACCTGCTCCTTGCAAGTATGGAAGAACTGGTTGGAGATGTCAAGGTTGCTGGCAGCCTTGGTTTTGAAAACAAGATCGTGGAGTTTAAGATCTTGAGAGAAGTCAGGAAGGCAAGTAGTGTATTGAAGGCAATTTCTCGATGCAGATGATTAACAAGTTGACTAGGAGACATGCTCTGTTGGATTTGTTGTTTAGAAACAAGGAAGAATTGATCAAGTATGTGAAGGTTAGGGGCATCCTTGGTAACAGTGATCATGAAAATGTGGCGTTTAAAATCCTGAGAGAAGTGACCAAGACAGACAGTGGAACTACAGTCTGGCTAAGCAGATTCTTCAGTAAACCAAAAACCATTCTCCTGAAGTCCGATCTCATGGGAGGCTCTCCTGGGGAGCAAAGCGGCCCATGAGAGCTGGTGGATGTTTAAGTTCAGCCGCCTTAAAAGAGCAAGAATGGTCCATTCCAGCGTGCAGAAATTTGAGCAGGTATGGCAGAAGGACAGCATGGGTGTGCAGGGAACTCCTGAGTGACCTGAGATGCAAAAGTGGAAGCAGGTAAAGACTGTCCAGGAGGAACAGGAGGTTTTTGCCTGACCATCTTCAAGAAGGGTAAGAAAGAAGATGCAGAGAACTGCAGGTCAGTCAGCCTCACCACATTCCCTGGAAGATTATGAAGCAAACCTGTCTTTGCATGCTTGGAAATGGCTTCCAAACATGCTATATATCAACCTGGACAACTGTAGAGAGCACAACCTCAGCAGGTCTTCAGACGATAATGAATTGGGCGGGAACAAGTGATACATTGGAGAGCAGAGCTGTGGTTCAGGGGGATGTCAACAGGCATGAAAAAAAAACACACAACGCTGCAGGGACCCTCATGAAGTTAGACAAAGGCAACTGCGAAGTCCTTCATCTGGGGTGGAATAACCCATGCAGTAGTACAAGTATGGGGTCAGAGGGGCAAACAGCTAGAAAGAAGCTTTGCAGAAAAGGCCATGTGGAGCCTGGTGGGTATTTGAAAGTTGAGCGTGAGTCAGCAGTGTGCCCTTGTGGCAAGGAAGGCTAACTGCATACTGGGTTGTATTAACAAGAGCGTAGCCACAGGAATTCAGTAAATTAATTCTTTTTCTTCTATTGAGTACTGCATCCAGTTCTGGGGTTCCCAGTACAGGAAATACATGGACCTTTTAGAGGAGGGCCACACAAATGACCAGAGGACTGGAACACCTCTCCTGTGAAGAAAGGCTGAGAAAGTTAGGTTTGTTCAGCCTGGAGAAGGGAATGCTCCAGGGGGACCTTCTTGTCACCTTTCAGTACGTAAAGGGGGCTTACAAGAAAGTTGGGGAGAGACTTTTTACCAAGGCCTCTATGACAGGACAAGGGGCAACGGTTTAAAACTGGAAGAGGGTAGATATTTAGATTGGACATAAGGGAGACTTTTTATTTATGATAGGGGTGGTGATATACTGGAAGAGCTTGCCCAGAGAAGCTGTGGGTACCCCATCATTGGATGTATGATCATCATTCAAGGTCAAGTGTTTCTTTCAAGTGTGATCTAATGAAAGATGTCCATGCCTATAGCAAGGTGGTTGGACTAGGTGATTTTTGAAGGTCTGTTCCAACCCAAACCATTGTGATTCTGTTTGGCAATGAGGCTGCATCTGGATTACCGTATTCTGTTTTGGGGAACCCAGTAGAAAAAAGACATTGAAATACTAGCAAGTCTAGCAGAGACCCTGCTGTTATCTAAATGAGTATGGTTTCTATAAATAGTACTTTTAAAAAGATAAATTGCAATAAGTTTGGAAAAAAAAACCCAAAACACAAACCAACAAATATTACTTGGAATGCTTTTTCTTTATTATACAGATTTCTGCACTGAATGGCCGAGTGCTTTGGACAGTGATGAGAAATGTGAACAGCATTTTCCTATTGAAATTGAAACCATAGATTATGTTTCTTCAGGGACATCTATTCGTAATCCCAAAGCAAGAGTGGTGACTTTAAGAGTAAGTAGTATTTTTGGTAAACAGCCTTTCTTTCAAAAACCCAAATGCTTGGCTTTCGTTTCAAAACATGTGCAAGTATGATGTGTTGTAAGGAAATGAAAGAAATAGTTTACTGAATGTATGAATAAAAAGCAGTGGATTTCTTTAAGTATATTGCAGCACGTTAGAACTGAGGTCGTAAGGTTATGGATATGTATTTATAAACGAACACTAAGCTCTGATATAAACAAAATAGTGTACCTTCTGAAGAATCTACTTATAGAAAAGGCTGTAAGTACCTTTGTACCCAGTGTCTTGGTTAGGCTCTTTCCTTGCTAATTTATGGACCCTAGAAGTGCACAAGTATTGAAAGATAGGTCATATGAATGTGGCACTCTTAGTAAGAATCGAGTTGATAGGCTTCCAGGCATCAGTGTGTATGCAGTAGGAGCAGCAGCCTTCTGATCAAAGGATCGTGGGATACTTGAGGTTGGAAGGGAGCTCAGGAATTTTCCAGTCTGACCTTCTGCTCAAAGTAGGATAGGTGTGAGATCAGACCAGGTTACTTGGGACTTTATCCACTCGGGTTTTGAAAACCTTCAGGGCTGGAGATGTCCAGGAGTGGTAGTACATGAATGATAGTAAAGTTAGGATTGTACTGTGGCTTTTGAACGTGCCTTTTGAGATGAAATTTGAGCCTATCTTAAGAGCAGCGGCAGCAATGAAGTCAGTGATAGTTGTGTTCTTACTCTGTGGGCGTAGAAGGTAAAATACAACATCTAATCATGGCAGCTTTGAGTGGTAGTAGTTCATTTTGTCTATAGGAGTCTTGACTTTATGTTGTCATGGGCTTGTTGTTTATGGGCTGAAATTGAGTCTGTCATTGACTTACCTTCACACCGGTTCACACCGCTGTTAGCAGTAACTTCACCATCCCCTTGTAGTTGTTGCATACTAGAGTTTAGTCTTTTATCTCCTTATTCAGATCCATGGTCAAGAGCAAGTTTTGACAAATTTGTATGCATTAGAAATAAAAGGAAATGGAGTTTATCTGTGAGAGTAGAAGCCCCTGATTTCTTGCTGGGTTGTGAATGTGTGCAGAGGAGGCACACACATTGGACTCCCCCTTGCCTCCCATATTTAGTTGTCTCGGATGGAGTAATATTGATATTTGCAAGTCAGTGCTGGGCATGGTGTCACTGCCAAGAGGTAGAGCTCTGCTGCTCAGACAAACAGCCTTGAATCCCCTCCCATTAAAAACAGCAGATGGTGAGTTTATTGTAAATTTCTTGCTTTCTAAATCGTGTAAAAAGTTATTAGATATAAATATCTTCTGTTAAATGTGACTGTTGAGTTACAAGATCTTGGACTAGGGATTGGCTATGCTGCAGTGGAGAGGATAATTGAAAATGATACACAAATAACCTTGTCTGTATTATCCTATCTTAAATCTACTCATTAATGTTGACTGGCCTTGATTCTTGTAAGGCATTTTGTGGATGTGTATTATGCATGTATATTTAAAAAAGGAGGGGTTGGAGTGGGAGACAAAATGGAACAACTATCCATATGCTTTATCAGTTGCTGGTGTTCCAATCCCAGACTTCATTAATAAATTCTTTCTCCGATTAATCCTCTGACAACAAAATCTGCCTAGGGAGGGGGAAGAGAAGGATTTAAAGGTGAAAGGAGATGGCACTGGGTCAGATAGTGGTTGAGTTTTTATCAATGAGAGAGCATTTACTCTGTGCTGTGTTATAGACTTTGATAAACTCTCTGGTGGATCTTCATGTTAAGATTTCCATTTTTAAATATTGTATAAAAGTTAAACCTTTTTAATCTTAATTAAAAAATTATGCCTTCTTTTTCTAGCAGGTATCACACTAGAGATGGTAATTTTTTCTCTCTTGTAGCCTAATGCCAGTATTTCTTGTCATTAAATTTATCCTAGTCTTTTCCCAAGTGGAATTGTCCACATTGTGCCACGCGACATGGTACTATAGGATGTAAAAATGAGACTTCTTAAAAAAAAACCAAAACATCCTGCTGTTCTTTGTGGAGCTCTATCTTTTCTAAAATTCTACATAAAATAGTTTGCAGCGTTCCAGCTAACAATTATAAATGGTCCAATTGCTATCCCATTTTTGAAGCAAGTATCCATATAAATATTTGTCACTTTAAAGTGTCGTTGGATTAGTAAGAACATATTTTTTGTGATCCTGTAGTGTAGGCAACAGACCAGGTAGCTTTTTAGTTTTTATAAGAAAAGCAAGTCGTGGAATAAAATCATAGCTATTTTACAGTAAATTTCAGATGATCACACTGCATGAAGGCAGCATGATGCAATTATGATAATGCCATCCTTTTAAGACAGTGCAAAAAGTACTACTCAATGAAATTGTCTCACATGGTTAGTTAAAGCAAGCTAATGCTGGACATCTGGGCTGGAGTAACCCGTTAAGTTTTAGATGGTCATGGTCATAAAGTGCTTTCATGCAGTAGCAGCTGTACGCTTGCCGGAAAGTTGTGTTTGAAACCCTTTAGCATTTGGAGCATTCTTTCTTTCTGTGAATGTTAGAGAAAGGCAATGTTAGGAAAGTGTGTTTTGCAAAAAGGCATTTCTCATCAATTTGGATGAGCATCCAAGGGTGGGCCGTTCTGTCAGGGCAGATGATCCAGGGGCGGTACGGCAGGCAGGAGCAGTGACTTCCTCAAAAAGGGTGCAGCTACTGCCTGGGCAAGGTGAGAAGGGCAGATCTGGTAATAGCGACAAGTTCATAATGATAAGGCAAGTTTGAGGTCGAAGGGGGAAGTCAAGTCAGTGAATTGGGATTAGGTCTGGTGACAGAACTAGGACCAGTCAATGGTCTGGTGATTGTCAAGCCAAGCTATAATGATGTAGTAGGTGAGGTCAAACCAGGAAGGTTTATGCATCAAGGAAGGATCCACAAGAAGGATGTGCATCAGGGTTGTGTCCGTGTGGGCCATGGCTAGGCTCAGACATGGCTGCGCTGTAGCTGAGGCAGACGCTAAGGCTGAGTGCCTCAGTTTAGATTCAGCTTCTCAGTAAAGCTGGGATACATCCCCCTTCTCATAGCTCCTATTCTTTGTCACCACTGATTTGAGGCTATGTGGCTACGATGTATGGAAGGGCGCTGTATGCAAGGTGCAAGCCTTGAGTCTAAGCTGCCGGACCCTTAGAAGGGGTTGCTGTGTGTGTAGGGACCATGGAAGTATAGTAGGCTCAGAAGTGATTGTTCATGGACATTTTAGGCCACACTAAGAATAGAGCTCTTCTCTTGCAGCTTGACCGTTGCCTTAAAGACTGGATGCACCTACTAGGTCTGTTAGAATTACCTTGACAAAATGTGAGCTAGGGAACAAAGATAGGTGAGTTCCTGCACCAGGATTACAGGTGTGCATAGTAATTCCTTAAAGAGGAGACATTTTTCATACAGTCTGTGAAGTAATGAATGTTAGAGGTTTTTTTCAAAATTAGAGGTTTCAGTATTGAAACCCTGTTGTCTCCTCCCTTATAATACCTAGGTTAGTACTTCAGTTTTCTATTTTTGGTAGTAGGGTTTTTTGTTTTCAGGTACTACTTTTTTCCCCTCATATGTACTGGAACTTCTAATTTCTTCTAGTCCTTCAACTTTTGTTAGTTTTCCTGATGGGGCTTTCTTCATTTTCTTTTTTTTTTTTTTTTAACAGTTCTGTAGTACAGTAATGACACAGTAGAAAGAATACAGAGGAAAAATAAACAATGGACAAATTAGTAAGAGACTACTATTATGTCTTCACGTTTTGAATATTATTCAGCAACTGACTTAATAGGAACTTGTTTCTAACACCGTATATCTTTAGACAGTTAAGGTTCACAGCCTTCTTATTTGCTGTTGTGTGAATAGCTAAAACCAGCTTGCTTTACTTTTCATATTAGCTATTGCATATAGAAACTAGCTTCAGACTAACTTCTTAGAATTTTTTTTTTTTAAGTAAATACTAGTTATTTGTTGTGTATCTTACGTTTGTGGGTTTTCTGGTACTGGAACAGAAGACAAGCCACTCACACTATTGTTTGATCAATTATATGAGATCGGACAGTTCTGGTCCGTTACATTGTTAGCTGTGTGCATCTTTGCAAACTTCTATTAGTCTCCCAGTAATGACTTTGAGAACTCTGATGTCTCTTGAATTGATGTCTTTCCTCCTCTTTTGGATGCTTGTGATAAATGATATATCTTAGTGTTAGCCTTACTGATCTGTATTTGAAAAAGATTTATTTTTGCATATGAAGTACACATGAATATGAAATACAGCCACAAACTAACCTTGACAGCTCTTTCTTTCTTCTGAAAAAAAAAAGTTTGAGTAGAAATATTTTCCCCTGGCCCCTCTGGTATTTGGATGGAAAGAAATACATTGTTTGAATATTCAGATTATACTTGCCTGTGTTAAGACTTCTGATATGTGAGACAATCAGGAGGAATAGCTATCCTTTTAATTCTTGATAAAAAAATATGCCTAGCTATCTCAAAATATGTTCAGGGTGCAGAGATTGAATTATCCAAGTAATTAAAGGTGTTTTCTCTTGTACTTGAAGGTTAAACTTTCCAACCTGAATTTGGATGATCATGCAAAGAAGAAGCTCATTAAACTTGTAGGAGAGAGGTACTGTAAGGATACGGATATGCTCACCATTACAACGGACAGGTATGGTTACAAGAAGTAAAAAATGCATGCCTGTAGCAATAGTCATGGTATAGAAAGGGCTGGGTGTCTTCCAGTAGTATCAATAATTGTCTTAGTAAATTATTGTATTTTTAAGGCTGAAATATGACCTAAGATAACCATACTACTACTGCTGTTATTAACTGTTGACACTGTAATGGACAAATCACATAAGGTCAAAACTAATACTGATTAAATATTGCTAGTTATTGAAGCTCTGTATTTAGAAGTCTCAATTGTTATTTTAAAGCAGTTGTCATGTTTTCCAAATGGGTTCTGTTAGTTTTAAAAATGACTTGAAGAATTTCAGGCAAGAAAAATGGGAACATTGGTGTCCAGACATTTCTCAATGTTTTGATGTTCTAGATACAAACAAATCACTGTAGTTATTTACAGTTATGTTCAGAAGGCTGCATGAGAGAAACATGCTTTCTGTGTTGAATTATAAAGAGTTTAAGAGAATACATATGTATTCCTAAATTTATAATATGCTTTAATTCACAGCTGCTTTCAGTGGTAGGAAAAACATTATTGGTAATCTTTTCTGTTTGCGTGGTTTTATTATAATTCATTTTTCTCTCTTAAATTTCCTGTCCTTCAGTTGGAAATACTGTTTTATTTCTACATAAAATAAATACAAAATGGATAAAATTGCGTGTATCTTTTTCCATTAGACTTGGAAATCTGGGTAGTTTACTGGGATCACTAACAGCTACTAACATTTTTCATTTTCCTAGCAAAAGTTATTTGGTGGCTAAAACATTAGGATAAATAGAAGGAGCTTGCCCTCTAGAGCATCTTGTGAATTGTCTCATGCTGTGTTCCAGAAGAAACTCTTAACATGCCGCTTGGTATTTCACTTTATTTTTAGTAATTTCCAGGCTGGTATTTAGATTAGTTTTAAACTGAATCTCTTTCACTATGAAAGAAATACAAGTCAAAAGTTTTGAGTCCTTTCTAAAGTTCATTTGCTAGAGTAGTCATAGTCCATAGTCATTCAGATGAGTGTTTTTGGAGTGTCTCAGGTGTAGTCTCACATGATTCAATTTGTTCTGCATCAAAAAGGGGGGTGAAGGAGCCTGCAGGAAGAGGTGAGTGTGAGAAAGGGGCAGGAGATTATGGGTGATCAGCGTGAGGAAGAGATTAATGTCATTAAATGCTCAGCAGAACGTTTTGATGACTAGTTTTAGGAAATACACTTTAAGAAATAATTTAAGAAATTTGCAGGATGGTGTCTTATCCCAACAGATTTTACTGGTGATCATGTTTAGACTTACAGCTATATTGATGTAAACTTTTCTTGTTAAATTGTTGGCTAGAGCTTCTGTTCTGTGCTGTGCTTCATGGCTGTTTTCACTAGGCATCCTGCCCTCTTCAGGTCTGGGGAGAAAAAATAAAGTAAGGTTTTAAGCGAATTCAGACTAAAATATGTTGGATTCCACTGTGGCTCAGAGGGCGAAGAAGTTTTTAATGATTTCTGAAGATCTGTAAATTCTTGATTATGTACATGTTACTATTGACTTGCAGATGCCCATTTGTCGATTTCCTTAATACTCATGTTTTCGTGATGTTATTCTTGATTGTGTGTAATTCAGAAATGTGAGTGAATCAACTAAGATTCCCTACATTACAAATTAGAAATTTTGATGGTAAGTTTAACCTTTTATTCAAAAAGATATTACAGTGGCTTGATTTCAAAAAGACTAGCTTGCTTTCTGAATTTTCAGGTGTCCGCTAAGAAGACAGAACTATGATTATGGCATACACCTCCTCACGGTTTTGTACCACGAATCTTGGGTAAGCAATTGTGAATAACTCGCCTAACACGCTTTTGTAACTTATGTAAAGTTCCATGACTGTGCGCAGCTTAAGTAAATCATCTTAGATTCTGTTCCTCCTCTACCTCACTCTTCTTCAAATTCAACCAAGATAAGTTGCTTGTGTTTGAATCCTATTCCCTAGTCAGAGTGCATTTCTTTAATTTCACAAGTGCTATTCTGTCTGTCTACATAGTTCGCCTCTTTTCAGAAGTTCTCTAGTTTTTGACTATAATAAGAGATTCTTTCCCAATACTTTGTTTTGCACAATGAGTCTAAAACTGACCCTGAACCTAACAGAGAACACCTTAATTCTTAGGATTCCTGAGCTGCCATATAAATATGAATTGAGTGCATCCAGAGAACTATTTTACTCTGTAATTATCACTCTGTGATTAGCTATGCATTTTCAACAGTGACCATATTTAAAGACTAGAACAAGTCTATTCCAGACAAGCAGAGGAGGGTATTACTGGTTTTAGAGCTATGAAAGCTAACATACAGCACGGTATGTTTTGCCTGATTCCAAGCTCTTATCTGTTGCTTAGCATCTCTCTTTTCTTGGGCTCTTCCTGGGCTGTGGTAAACCATGGCCGAGATTTGGAAGTATTCCGCTTCTTAAATGCGCTCTCACAAATCTTGCCTCAAGCTGGAAGGAGCGAAGACTTAGGCTGCTTTTGCTAAGAAAAGGGACATCTTCCCCACCTTCTATTAGGTTTAGGATTTCATGGCATCAAGAGTTATCGTCCTGAGAAATGTATAAAATTATTGTGACTCCATAAATATTTCTATCAAAGCAATTGTAATGTAAACTTTTCTATAATCATTCAGGATATGGTGTATTTGGGATTTTTTCCGGTTTGCTATACATGTGAATGAATTAAATTTACATGTTATACGTGTAAATTAATTAAAGATCTTATTGCAATTTATTGATGATTTACTACAATTTTTAAGTAGTCCCCTAAATGTAATAAGATACCTTTGGACCACAGATCTTTCTTTTACAGTGAATTCTTCAGACTTGTGTCCTGTATTTTTGTCTTTAATTGTGCTGGCTATAAGTATTGCCTTCAACAATTTTACTCCCATTTTTTACAGAAAACAAGTTAGCAGTCTGAAATGAAATTATTGTTGAAAATCCATAGTTATGTTTGGGCTAACTTTGCTTAAATGTAGTATGTTATTAGTCACGTTGAGGCAGATCACTATATTTCCATACATGTATTCTTTTAAAAAAGTTGTAGTTGATTCCAAAATTCGCACTCACTGTTTTCAATTGTTGTTCGATATTTAAATTAAATTGCCATATTTAGCATTTTTATGAATTTCAGCATTCTTGATTTTGATCGTTGCAGTGATGACATAAAAAGCATGATAAGGAGGATGAGCTAGATCTCCCTTTCACTGGAAGTTGCCTTGAAGGATACGTTTTGTAATTGTAGAGTGCATCAAATTAAATTCAGCTTATACTAACATCTTAAAAGATACATTTACTTTAGATTTCAAGTGCTTTGTACGCATGGATATTTTTCTCCCCAACAGCATTACATTGCATTACAAATCTTAAATTAATGACAGATCGATTTCCAGTATTAAGCAATGGCAAGAAAGCTAGACACTGCTCGCTTTATTAATTCCAGACGAACACCACATCTGTCCTTTGCTCTAGCATTACTTAGTGGTGGAAGGCAGGGCTATACGATATTGCTACGTGAGTGTTCAGTGTGTATTGAATATGCACGAGTCTCTTGCCCTTTTATTACCTTTCAGCTTCCATGTTAATATTTGATGAGTTCATCAATCACTTGTAATTGTCTTTGATTTCCCTGAAAAATTAATGGTCTCCTGAGACATGTTTTTTTTATTTTGTCTGACATGTTTTGTTTTGTGGTTGGTTGTTTTGGGTTTTTTTCCCATGATCAGTGGTAATGCCTTTTAATAACTTGCTGAAAGATAGTTTAGATAAGTTTTGTAAATCATAAGCAACCACTGTATGGATTACTTTAATTTGTATGAACTTTAACATTGGAGGGGACTGGCCTTTCATGTAGACAGTAACGTCAATCCTGTTTACAGAACTAATTGCAAGATTTGATGACTTTCCCAGCAAAGTAGTTCCACACTGTTTTCATGCATGTGCATTATGGAATTCAATAAAAAGATGAGGGCAGTGTTCCATTCTTGCTAAGTGAAGGGAAAGCTGGCTGCATGTAAATTTTGCCCTCAATCTCGAAAACTTTGCCAACTATCTGTCTAAACATGGCATAACTCTGTAATTTATGTTAATAACTGGATTACTGAATTCTGTGAACAGCAAGCATGTAAATATATAAAAGGAAAAACTGTATGCAGATACAAATCAGAAAGGTAATTTCAAGTGTAATTATATTTTAATTGCCAGTGATGTGTAATTCTTTTATTACACTTGTGAACTAGAGCATCCAAATACTTTAGGAATCTGAAATCTTTTTAGAAGAATGACTGTTCTTTGTAGTTTTGTTTGGTACATAGTGAACTATGTGCTATGAAGCTTCATTGTGTAGAGATGCATTTCCAGCAGAAACTTATTCTTAAAGTAATGAGTACAAGGAGTTTACTTCTGGCTCATCTGTCTCTTTGTATACGTACTTAGAAGACAAAATTTATCACTGTGTCAACAGTAGCATCTGTGTTAACAAATTGTCTTGTATGCTTTTCCAGTCTCGGCTTCAATAAAAACCCAGGACATGCACAGCTCAGTAGTTCTATTGCTCTTGCAATTAGAGGGCTCAGGTGGAATTAGATTGCAAGAATCCTTGTTGTAATGAAGGTACAGTTGAAATACGCAACAAGCATGCAGACAAAATGAAAGAGGAGAAGATTACCAGCAATTGGTGCAGGTATTGCTCTGCCTCAAGACTCTGAGTATATTGTTAAGAATAGATTTTTTTTTTTTTCTTGGATTGTGTTGCAGGGAAGAGAACTTCTTTGCGTTTAAATAAATGAATAAAAAGTTATCCAAATCAAATTTGGCAAACTGGTTTCTGAGAGGTACCACAGCCAAAGTGAGGGAAGCATATTGATAGGTTAATGCACTGAAACTAGCATTTTTGTCTTCTCTAACCTGTTAGCACTCAATAGATGATGCAAGAAGACAGACTAGCCAAATTGTGAAAGGCTTTGAAGATATGTTGGAGGATTGAACCTGGTGTAGAAAAGCTTCCAGAGAAGTTCTGGTGGTTTTTATTATCGCGTGTGTAAGAGAGCTCCCTTTTTTGAATGCATGGAGAAATTAGAAAAAGCAAAAGAATTGAAAGGAAGAAGCGATTTTACCTGATTGTTTTGTTTTTGTGGAAGGACTAAATGAATGTCTGTTTTGTTTTAGTTTTGTGAGTGTTAGCAGAAGAAACAGAGTTTCCATGCTGACGGAGGGAGACGGCTAGGGGAAAAGAATCATCAGGCTGTTCGTAGATGGTGAGAATAAAGACTTAAGATGAAGAAGCTGACAAAGGTGGCAGAAGTGTAAAAGGGTATATTCGGGACTTGGGAATGAAGAGAGTAGCTGAAGCTATTTGATTACTTGAAGGAGAAGTGGGATACTACTGAGTAGCCTTCTGGGCTACATAACCCTTGAGGATTGGTAGTTAAAGTAGTATTGCATCTGAAACTGTCCTCTCTTTCCTATTTTCTCATGTTCACACAGAAATGCCATCAATGGACTTGACCATACAAAATCCTGCAAAAGCTGAGGGTGCTCAGGACATTTCAGGATTGTGTTAGAATTTACCAAAACACAGTGCAGCGTTACCAGTTGATATTTGATCTGTATTTAAATAAACGCCCTTTATTTTGAAGAAACAAATGTGATGATTTTCTTTCATCTTCTAGAATGCATTTCTGTAGCAGATAATACTACCCTTGCTTTTGACAAAAGGAATCTATAGTTCTTGCTATTTTCTGTCAGAAAAAAAAGTTCTTGCTTGTTTGTTTTAATAGGGGAAGTGAAGGAAGAGAGAGAAAAAATGTGAATTCATGTTCTGATTCTTGATCCACCCCTTGTTATCACAAGTTCAAATGAGATACACGGTAAAGCAAAACTGTGTGAAGCTGTTCAGAATATTGGCAGCAAATTGATGGATTGATAGTAGCTGCTTGGTAAGACTGTGCCGTTTCTTGAGATGGATCTGAACAGTGGGAGCAGTATGAAGTAGGGTCTACATAGTGCATTCTTGTTTCAACCTATTTGAATTACAACTTGGCTAATGAGTCTGCCTCAATATAATAGATGCATAAGAAGCAAGAAGTGTGCTTTAAGATTCCAGACTGATGCATTTGGTGGCTTAGTTTTGATAAATGCAGGTAGATGTCAGGCACGTGAGTTTGGTTATCTTCAAAATACTAAGATTTTAAAACTTAAGGATGATAATTTATTTTATTTTTTTTGAATACTTGGAGATCTTTTGTTTCATTTTTAATAGTCTTCAGGTTATCAATCAAATATCTGTGTTTTATTAGCTTCAGAATTAAGCTATCAGCTTAACAGATATCTGACTTCTACCACTTTGGCAAGAATTGAGCTTATCATCCTTGGACTTATTCTGTGATTCCTTTCAAATTATCCCCCAGTATTGCACCAGGATTGAATTCGTCAGTGAAAGGGTGAGATAGATTAGGTAATTTGTTAAACAGCAGCTCAGTCAGTTGTTATTTCTGCTACCGTTACGTGATTGATGGTGCTTCTTGAATGCTGTAACAGCAGCTCTAAAAACTGAATTTATTTTTATGGCATTAAGTGGTTTTTAAAGAGTAAGTGTTTGCTGCCCTCAAGTGGTTAAAAAGATCATAAACTGATTTCTTCACATGGCTCAGATTAATAGTTTATCACTAAAAAGTAAAGTTCTGTTGTGAGGTGAAAGCAGGAAGGAAAAACAAGTGAAGCACGGAGTTAATTTTCCAGTAAGGAAAAACTTTCATAGTCATTATAAAGGGGAGGAATCAAAATGAGGAGGAAAGAAGTCAGTTACTTATACCAGCCAAGACTAAAAAATGTGCAACAATTTTGCTTGGTCCGATTCCATGTGATTTTCAACATACACAAGATGATGGAGAGTGGAGCATATAATTCTGGATTATACAGCTGAGATTTTGAAAGATGATTAGTGAAAAGTTGCCCTTGCATTTTCTATTCTGCAGTGTATTTCTTAGAGTAAAAGGTCTAACCTGACAGAATAACAACAAAGTAATGCTGTTCACACTTTTGAACTCTCTCTTGCTTTTCCTTTAGTGTAGTTGCAGGAGGCTGATAAAATAGATTCAAGACTTAAAAAGAGCAATAAGGAAGGAGGAATGTAGAAGTAGAGATAAGTGGAAAGTGGCTACTGAATATATACAGTAATAGCCAAAGGGTCTTCTGGGTGCATCTCTTTGCAATGTGCTTGGATTGTAAAAGTTAATGATACTTGAAATGAAAGTACAGGGAAGTTGAAGCAGAAAGGTGAAGGAAGGAGAAAACTGCAGAATAGACAGGGTAAAACTAGAGGCTTAACTAAAATTTGTCTATGAACACCGAAGATGTGTAGTTTGAATGTGAGGAAAGTGTCTCACGTTTGGTTTTATATTCATTTTTCAGTAGAGCAGCCAGCTGCAAGGCACTGGTGGGGTGGGGATTCTGTGTGTGCACGCAGCTGAATGGGTATTTTAACATAACCATTGGTGATATTTGTAAAATCCATTGTATAGCTTTTCTCTAGACTTCAGTTAGCACTTAAATTGTATTGACTTTTTTTATCTATAGTCATTTTAAGCCATTGCAAGTAAGCATAATTTTTATCACTTCAGGTTGTGCCAGTAAAACTTAGTAACATTGGAATTTTGCGGTTTTCATGGTAGGAATTTACCTTCTAATTCAGCCTTAAATAGGTGAAAAGACATAAGTCCACTTTTGAAACCTGAGCAGGTCTCTGGCAACTTAGGTTTCAAAAGTATGCTTTAACTTCATGTTCTGAACACTCAGGATGTTATGACCCATGGGTTATAGGATTAAAATGGGAGGTGGAGGGAGATACTCTTAAGTCTTGCTGAAACTCTCTCCCTGGGCAGAAGAAAATTCAAGACTGAATGACCTGAAAAGGACAGCCATAGCCTGGTGACTAAAGCATGTACCTGGGAGAGACAGATTTAGAGCTCTGGGCACCATATAGTGTGACTGAAAATACTCTGAGATCTCAAAGTCAGGAGAATTAAGTGTGATATTATTGTGCCCTTCCTACAATAGCGTTCTTTCTCATTATGCTATTATATATGGTTGAGGTAACGCAAGCTGAGGCTGAAGTAAGGGTGGTCTCTAAATGTTGTAATACATACTTGGGTTTGAAGTATGTATTACATTTCATTATGCACTCAGCAGTGCTCCAAATCGAACAACTTGAAAGAGCTTTCATTATTAATGCGAGTCAGAAAAGATAAAGCTAGGTGGCATGCTAGATATTAAACCGAACTTTCTCTGAGGTTCAGCTGTTTTGTACCTCTTGCTTGGAACCACAAAGGATTCACGTTCAGGCAAAAGGTTGAATTAAAATTGGTTTTGTACTATTTCAGACTGTAGTAGGCTTTTTACAATACTTTGTGTTTAAGCCCTATGTTTCTCATTGCTGGAGAAACAAGGCTGCTTTTTAATGCATAAATATAATTATTATAGCTGTTTAATTTTCAGTCTAAATGTTAAAATGAACTAAAGTCTTACGGGGCATAGATATTAACACAATGAACAGAAAACCATCAAAGGTTTGGATGCTCAGTATCACTGATCTTTCTTGATGAGGTCAGAATCTTACCTGATTGGCATTCAGAAAACAAACTGAGTTAGATAAATACCTTTCATTTGACCCTTTCAGAAGCCTGGATTTTCCAGAAAATACATGCAGCCACATCAGCCCAAAGAAATTAGGTGTTGTCCTCATTTTTGAAAGAGGTGGTCTAGATGATGGTGACTGTTGAGGTTAAGTTAGTGGCAGAACCAGAGATTAGGCCTGTGAGTATCAAGTAAGCGAGTATCTCTTGCATCTGTTTTATTTTTTGAGACAAAGTTCTGTTCGTTCTGTGCTGGTAGAGGTCTTGTCTGCCCTGTGCCATTGCTGTGTCCTAGAAAATAATGTTCTGCTCATTCAGAAAAATGTATTTTAACCTATTGTTCATCATTAAGCAATTAAAATTTTTTTGTATCCGTCCATCAGATACAAATATGTTTTGCCTATTTATGAATTTATGTTGATACTTGTTTTTCAGTTGCGAACTAAATAGCACAGTTCGAAGGTGTAATATATGCAAATTATGAATTTATGTTGGTATTGCTTTTTAAGTTGCTAACTTAATAGTTCAAAGCTGCAATGTATCCAAAGAGATAAGTACCTAATTGTTTTGGCAACCCCTCTTTGTCTAGAAGGTACCTGATAATTCAGAAAACGCTAGCATAACTGTGATTTATTACCTGAAAATCTGTGATTATTGTACCACACAGAGTATCTTTTCTTTCAATGCAGCACTAAGAAATAAATTTATATATTCCAGGCTATACAGAGTTTGAAATTTGACTTGCAACTTAAAAAACTTTCCATCTCATCAAAAAAAAACCCCAAATCCCACTAAAATGCTTGGTCTCTGCTAAACAGCATTAAATTTTTAACTGTTCAAACCATTGACAAGCACATTGTCTAACACGAGTCATGTTTTTAGTTGCCTTGAAAACTTCTGCGTGCCACATACAAATATTAGTTAAAATGTCGTCCCCCAAAAAAACACCAGAGAACTGACAATTCTAATCCTGGCTGTGACAGCAAAATTATGAAAGTTAAACTGGAAAAATCCCAAAGAAAAAGATGGTGAAATGCTTTCCCTTTTTCTGTGCTGAAGGGTACGATATATACTGAAGCTTTTTGTTAATGACTTTTATGTAAAAAGCAATTTCACTCGCCAGAGTACTATTTTAGTATTTATACTGTGTCAGCACTTCAGATTAAGCACTGTAAAGGCTTGTAAACCTCCCCAAATACTGGCTTAAAGTGTCATACAAATGATTTTCTTGAAACAAATCTTTATTCTGTTTATAGCATTAAGAAACCAATTCTATATATTTGCATTAGGAGGTGTGAAAAACCAGAAAACAATCACTCTCTTATGCCTCTGTAGTGATAGGTTTATGTCCTTTGACTTTATAGTAGAAGTTGCTTTCTAGTGACTGCTTTGTCATGTGCAGTTCTTATTGGAAATTTTGGTAAGAGAAGCAGTTGAAATTATCATTTTAAATTTGCAGGGAACAAAAATAATCAACTAACAAAACTCCGAGTGATGAAGACCTGATTTTTGAAATTTCATTCATTCTTATTAGTTTTCTTCATAACACTTTAATTTGAGGCTACAATACTTGTAACACTTCCAGTGTTCAGAGTTCATGGGTGCTTGTCTGCCTAGGGTGCTTTTTCAAATGAAAATAAAATTCCAGATTCACTTTTTCTCTTGCAATAAATGTGGCTGGAGAGGTATTTAAGCTTCCCTCAATATAGTCAGTTTGCAAAAATCTGGTTTCTGTTCAGCTTCCTGTTTGTGATGTATGTCTGGACCTGTGTACAGTAGGATAACTTTTCATTTTGAGGCACGGCCACCAACGTTACAGCAATGGATACTGGCTTCTTGAGCAGGGCTGAGGAATGGATTTTGAAATCTCCCCTTCCTGTCATGTCTCCTTTCCTGCCTCCCTTCCCCCTCCAGAAGTCAGATTTTATTTTGAAATCCATTTTGACACACCATTCTGCTGGGAAGGATTCCAAGAAAGAAATGCTGACCAGTTTCTTTGGCCTCCTTTAAAATCCTCTTGCTCTGTATAGCTCAAAAGAGATAGGGAGGAAATCTTGCTCTGTTTATCAGTGTGCATCTCTGAAATCCTGTAAGTGCAGAGAAGGATTTTCCTGAAGAAATAAATGGAATAACTGTAACTAGTTCTTATTGTTTCTGCTATAACTTAAAGGTGTTTAAAAGCCTCCCACTGGTCTTTTGTTTGAACTTCAAATGTGAATTTGGTCCTGGGAGTGACCAGGAGTGATACCCATATTCCCTTACCCTTGAGAAACTCTATCCCTGTGAGAGAAGCTTTTGCTTTAAGATTCTTTTTGAGTTTAGGAAGAAAATGTCTTGGATAGCCATTTTGCAGATAAACAAGGGATTTGTAAAACAGGATGCCGTTGTTAATTTAAAACTATGTAAATCTCCACATTGAATTGCAGTATTTTTCAAACATTCAAGGAATACTTTACCCACTTGTTCTGCTACTGTTTTAGCAATACCAGCTACAGTATGTCCTTTTATTTTCCCCCTCTAGAAATCGAAGGAGGTTCTTTTACTTCTGTGTTTGTATTGTGTCCAGGTTTTAATGTCAGTCATATGAGCCCTTTAGCAGTGTTAATCACTGTTTCTGACTAAACATTTGGACTCAGAGATTTAAAAGACAAGAGGTTCCATTTACCGGGTGCAGGATGCAGCATTTGTTAAAGTATTTTTAAATTCAGATAGAGAGACCCAAGCACACAGAGTTGTAGGGGGGACAAAAAATCTTGGGTCTTAATTAAAGGTTATTAAATATAGTTCGACTGCAGCAACCTTGTTGCCTACTGGACAAAATACTGTAAAATAAACAAATGGAAAACTAACAAAACCACCCCCCCAAAAAAACCACCACCAAAAACCAAACAAAAAAAAAAAAAAAAAACCAACCCTCTCGTGATTGCCAGGTTTATTTGGATTCTGTATAGCATAGCTAAAAGTTCACTGAACAGCCCCTTCTGGCAAGGGATTAAAAAAAAAAAAAAAAAGAATCCATATGATGTAAATGCTTTATATAATGCTTCTTTGAACTTACTTCCAGAAAAATATATTTTCTTTAGACATGACTTCTACAGCAATTGTGAAAAAAACATGACCACTAAAAATACTTCAAATTGTGATTCTTGTGTAGTTGAAATAGTATAAAGATGCAATGTATTGTTCACACCAGTAAAGTACTAACTAATTATAAACATGCAATCTATCTAAAAATACAAATAAATCTGAGATACATGTATTTAGAAAAGTCCAATGAAAATTAAGTATACAAAAATAGCAGGTTGTAACATCCGAAATATCCCTTAAACAGTCTGAAGCTAGAGGAAGGCCTGCTGAATCGGAAAAATAGTCAAATACAAAATTTATAAAGAAAACTGCACAAGCCAAATACTTACAGGCACAGGGATGATGTCTTCTGTTTGTGTTCAAGTTTTGATCCTGTCCAATCTTGCAATACCAATTAGGTAAAATTTAGCACCTTGAGGACAGAGATTCTTTTAAGGAGCAATTTGTTTTGCAGGAAGATGAAATGGATTAATTGGTTATCCTTTTCCTTATGAATCACAATTAAAACATTTCCCAAATAATGGAGGATTGCTGTCTCTCATTATAGGTTACTTGGTATGAGCTGTCTCACTTCGCATCGTATAGCCAATGTAAGCACACCGAAATCATATGCTAGGGACATAATAGCTAGGTGACTACTTCCAAAGCTTGAGCATTTAGGTTTATTTAAAATTATTATTTTGACAAGGTTTTTGTTATTCATTATGTATAGTACATCAGCTTTTCTTCCCGTTTTGACTTGTCTAGTAACATCTGCCAGATACATAAAGAACTTGATAAGTGGGAGGAAATAAACTCATTCTGCACAGAAAATGTACAACATACAAGCACCTTTTGAACCTTTTGAGGCTTAAGGTACGAGCCTTGGACTTCAGAAGAGGGGAAATACCTTCCACAGTGAAAGTAATTTTGAAAGTGAATTGGTATGAGAGATAAGTTTCTTCAAATTATTGTAGCTTTGTTTCAGTCCTGCGTAGTTTTTGAGATGATGTGTATCTTCTTTCAGAAAACGGAGATGTGGGAGAGTGAGAAGACTGAGGAAGACATGGAAGAGTATATCTGGGAGAATAGCTGCTCTCAGAAAAATGCATTGGATACACTACTTCGAATAAAAGCCTCAGAGAATGTCAGTAACGTAACTAAGGAAGAGCTTCTTGCATCCGAAGTAGTTAAGAATTACAGAAACTCTGTAATTGCACTTAAAAATGAGGGGGAAACAGAAAATAACATGTCTCAGTATAAGGAATCTGTGAAGAAACTATTGAATATACAAGCATTATCATGAGAGCAGGCTCCGCAGGTACATATTGTTACAGAAATACTAAATTCCTATGTTAATATTGCTATATGATACAGATGTATAATTGTTCAGAACCTTAACCAAAAATATGAAACTTGATGAGTTAATTTAAATAGTAATCAGGTTTTTCTTTACTGCTGGATTTTCTTGTAGACATAATTTTCCTGTCCGTGAATCTTGTTCTTTGAATAAAGTATGTTTTGAGTCATATTGGTGACCTGAACGTTCTGTTCTGTGCTTTCTTAGCTTGGAGATCCTGGTTCGGCTCTCTGCTTAATCACATTCGGACTTCTCGCACAACTTCTTTTAGCATATAATTTAGAGCAGCAATGTTAAAAACGATGAAATGACTTTGGCTCTGAGTTCCATTAATGAAGAGTCTGCAAGTTAAGAGCTCTAAACTTTCTAAATGCTTTTTCAATGTCACTCAGATTTTTTTTTTTCTCTATGTGTAAAATAATGTTACCGAAGTAATTTAACTTTCGGAGAGGTGTTGAAGCACACTGGGCAGCGTAACGCTCTCTGTTGTCATCATGAGGGCTAACAACTGCCCTATGTAAAAATACCTGTCTCTAAAATGGTGGAATAAAACAAAAAGGGGTGGTAGTTGGAAAGTGAACTAGCGGTTGTTTACGGGACACCAAAGTACATGGGAAAGGAAGAATGATGAGAGTCGCTGAAAGCGAGAGCTGGTGAGTAGTGAGGCGAGTATGTAACTTAAATAGGAATGGACCGAGTCTTGGTGTCCTGAGGCCTGCAGAGGTGTCTCTGCAATGTACCCAGGCTCTTCAAGGAAGAAAATGTTTGTAGCATCCAGCTTACTGCTGTGAAGCACAGAGAAAGAAAATATATGGATGTTTATCTTCTATCTGGTAATTTGTATTTGAAAGGAATTTATTTGAAACACTGGCAACTTTTATTGCCTTCTCACGTTTAAGAAGAAAACAAACCTTAAAAATATCAGCTGGAAAGGACATAAATAACTCTATTCTTGGTTTTATTGTACCTTCCTGGCTTACTAAGATTTCAGCTTGGAGAAAAAGCCTTCATTTTCTGGAAGGGGCAGAGGGAGTTTTTATTCATCAGACTTAAGGATTCTGCACACCTATAAAAGAACCTATCATGTGGCTCTGCCAGAAACTTATTGAGAGAAAACAGTTTAAGAATAAGGACATTGAAAACTGAAGAGGAATTGATTTCTGCAGTGTTCTGTGTGGTTCAGCTCACTCACTGCTAGGATTTCTCATTGTTTGTTTTGTGTTTACATTTAGCCAAAGAGTGTATGTATTCCCATTTCCAAAACATAGTCAGTTTTGGAAGGATTATTCTTAGGTAGAGATTGTTTTCAAATGGCAGGAGACTGAGTTTAATGCAGCTTTTTGCTCCTTAGGAGAACTTTCCAGAGCTGCAGCTAAGTTTGAAAAATGCTTGTCCTGTAATTCCAATTTTGCATTTACCAGCTTGGTTATTTAGTGGTCCTTCCTCTTCAATTTGTATAATATGAAGTTTAAACAGAAGCTTAATAGGGGGAAGGTTTTGGCTGTTAGCAGGTTGTCTCTCTATTCAGGGATAATGGGGGTAATGTTTAAAATTCTCATTTGAAATTATACATCTTTGTAATTCCTAATTTTTTTGAACAGCCATGAAACCAAAATTACTGAGGAAGTAATTGCCGTTTGACTCAGAGAATGGTATGGATGGTGGAGCTGTGCCTGGCTTTATTCCAAGGGCGGTTTGGTTCTAGTATGTACACGAGAGAAATTTGTTTCCTTAATTAGCTTTGTCAGTGCTTGCATAAGGACTGGCTTACTAGCAAGCATATGTAACGAACTTCTGTTTTGCAGTGGCATGTGTTGTACAAGACCATCATGAGTAATGTCCTTAAAGGTTATAAGAAACCTAAAACCCCATAAGCATGCTTTTTTCCATAAAGTAAATAAAACGGGACGTATGAGCTACCTGATAAAATTCTCTCTGCAACAGAGGAGGACAACTCAAGTTTTCCTTTGGTCTTCATAGACTTTAAATGGACTTAAGCAGAACTCTGTATGAAGGTTGTAGTTAAAATAACTATTTGACTTTACTAATAAGGATGGCTGGTAGAAAGAACAGCGCAGCAAGGGAAATTGAGATTTTTTATTATTTTTTTTTCATTTTATTACATTAGCATTTCACAGCTAATGCATGGAAAACCTAAAATGCACAGGTCTTTAGAGTTCCCTCTGAAGTGTTCAAGCCTAGCTGATACACATCCTATAAATGTTTCAAGAAATACAGTCAGGATAAAAATTGGGTGGCTCCTGAGTACCAGTACAGAAAAACTTCTCTACCAATAGTTTATACCTACTGGGACTAACTCTCACTGTGGTCTCTAACCACATCCAGCACTTACCATCAGAAATTAATTAGAGATACCAGTTTTCCAGTAGTACCTGCTTGAATGACCCTATGGCTATACAAGACTTGGCCAGCTGGCCTTAGAAATCTGCAAGATTGACCTCCAACCTTGGTTTCCAATGTCATCTTCACTTCCTCTCCTTGCTAAGAAACATAGGAGCAAAACCAAAAAGCTTTATAATGCTGTAAGTGCCCGATCAAGCTGCTAGAATCAAAGGCAATATAAAATTCAGAGTCACGCTTTTGATTTCTACTGATGGTTTATATGTTACAGCACAGGACTTGTGTAATGAAGTGGACTAGATCAAAGGTAACCTGGTTTATATCTTGAGCTCTTTGTCATCTTGGATGTTTCTGTTTTTCTCCTTCTCCCTCCAAACTGTTTGTGTTTGAGGATGGCAACATTTCTCTGTGATTGTGCAGAAAACCTAGAACACTGGGATCTTGACTCCAGTGGGAGTCTTCCCAACCTTGATGTATACCATAGCATGTTTTTTATGAACTAAACTACATATCTTTATTTTCCTATTGTGGAATAATTCCTAAAATATAATTTTTATTAGAAATGTATAGCATTGTTCACACATTAAGGAAAGGTATAAAATGGAAACGGCCAAGCTCTGTGATTACACAGCAGAATGGGAACAAAGTGATCCTATGGAAGTGATAAGCGGCATGCTTGCTACCCTGAGCCAACAGTCTGTCAAATTTTGATGAAATGCTGTCCTTTGTGCGAACTTTGCTCGTTATAATGTCATTATTATACCAAAACACACCTCCAGCCCGAGGGCTACCCGCCTCCAAGGTGTGACCAGTCCTCCCTGAGTCTGCGCCCTGAATTTTTCATAAACTACGCCTTTAAATGCGAGGCGAGAGAATTTTACACGAATCATAATAAAGGTATTTATGACTAAAGTCACTCAAACTCCACCTTGAAAGTAAAAAATAATATAAAAATAACCCGAGAAAGGGGGGATGCTAGGGAAGACACCATCGTAAACAAGTCAGGGAGGACCCCATCAGGGACTGCCTCTGACCCCCGGGACCAGTCGAGGGGCTGAGCTTTTCTTCCCCCCATAGGGACGCCTGTGGGTAAGACTTAGACTATCGAGTGCTTCCTCGGGGAACTTGGAAATCTCTCTAGAGGGTTACCAGTTACATTTAGAGCCAGGCTGTATTGTTTGGAACTTTGTCGCGCGCTTTGTACCATTAACATTTTTTCTTTTACTCGCACGTGCTTTGCAGACTGTACTTATCACCGGCAAACCGTAAGAACCTTTATATCTGTTGCTGAAATAAACTGCACTGCTTAAGTAGCTAGCCGTTTGGGTTTCTCACTGAACGCGACCAGACACTGAAGTGCGGCCGTGCTAGTTCGTGAGCACGACTCGACTGAAGGTGCAGTCCACTGTCAGTGTATCCAGAATCGTGATAGTTTAATATATTAAACGCGACTGGACTGATAGTGGTGAATTGGGCATCACTCAGAATTTAAACCCAGCCGCCCCTAGCCTCCCACCTCGGTGAGGAGTGTTAGAACGCAAGGGGGTTTATTTTCTGCCAAAACTATTTTGGCTCTTCACACAACACCTATATGATCCTCTTGCAAACCATCTCACTGGAAACCTGCACCGAAGTTTAAAAACTTTGAGGAGTTAAAGAGTAATAGACTTACAGGTTAAGCAACTCTACAGCACAGTAATAAGTGCATCCTTAGGAATGGTTACAATGGTTAATGTATCATGTACTTTATAGTGTAAATGCATGACTCTAAGGTGTGTATCTCTATATACGTACCCGTGTGTATGTACATTCTTACATGGAAGTGCTCATGTTACTTTTTAAAGAGAAATGTGGATAGATAAAGCTTAAGAAACAGGCTAGGTCCCCCTGGGCATAAATTCAGAAGGAAGGAGGAGCAAAAAACCACACATAATATGTAGAGGTATTGGCTGTCTCCATAGGTAATTCTTTTACTGGTGTTCACTGGCCAAGAGGAACATGGAGCTAGTTCATGACAGCCTTGACCTCAGGCAACCCTGTCCATCATAGTTTGAAACTTGAGCAGGAAGACTACTATATGTGCTTCTTTGCGGTCACTGTTCTAACCTCCAAGTAGCAGATGTCTCATTTCAAATCCAAACACTTGCCCCCGCAAACTGGAAAAGTAAGTTCCTTACGGCAAGGAAAAATAAGCTGTCTCCAATGGAAAAAAAACTCAACACGAGTTAAGTTCTTGGCCATCTGGAATAGTTGCGATGCATAGTTTCACTGGTGCTGTTGAGGAGACTAACCTTTCTTTTATCTCCCATATAAACATTCCAAAGAAAGGTTGAGATCTAGCGTTTGGTCAAACTGGAAAAGAACTTGCTTTGTCAGTATTCTGGCTAATTTTTTTTTTTTTTTTTTTTTGTATCTAGAAACTACTGCAATCACTGGCATAAGATGTCTTTAGTAAACAGTGTGCTAAGAGTTGTGAAGTGAAACGTCCAGTGTCGCTAAATCGTTTCTTGAGGTTGCTTGGCTGTCCTGTCGCACTTTTGCCCTGTAAAGAAGGGCTGTTGGACGCTAAGTGTAATCTCTTGCTCAGATTAGACAAGAAAGCCTGTACAGGGACATAATACAGTTTTTGGCAAGGAGAGTAGATGTTACAAGTGCTTGAAACTTGACCTAAGCCCTGAGACCTGAATGTGAGTGACTGTGTGTGTGTGAAGAGTTGGTGAACCCCTACAGATAATCTCATGGTCTTCAGGGAACCATTTTATACTCCTGACTGGAGTTGGTGCTTTTTGCCCTCTTTTCATGCGTAGCACTGCTATGAGCACAAGTAAAGGATGAAAGTACAGTTGCCTAAAAAGGGATGTGCTCTCTGGACAAACCATCCCTCTACCCGTTCCTTGGTTTCCCTCATACTTAAAATGTATGTATGTATTTTCTTGTGACTCTTCTACTCTTTAATAAAATAGTTCTGCTACCGTGCTTTGTATAACCCTTTTCCTGCCTATTTTTTTTCTCTGTATGCCAACAAATCAAGAATATCTGCGGAACGTGATCTTATATATTCCAGTTGTTCCAGCCTGCCCCAGAAGCGTTTGTGCATGGGAGACAGAAATTTTCACTTCTGTCCCATTTGCTTTTTCTTGTGAGTATTGGGGCCCCAGTTCAATTATAGGTTTCTGGAAAAGGTTAAGGGTGAGCATCAGAGGAGCATCGAGGTGGTATTAAGTGCACTGTACAGTCACCAGTCTGAAGATGAGGAAACCACGGGTGACCGTGACTTGCTGCAGATCACACAACTGATAGGTCGCATAGAAGTTACTTTTCTGAGAGGAAAAGGAGATGAGAAAATACCCGTTTTAAATTAAATAGTATATTACCTGTGACTTATTTCTATTGCAACTAATGCCTTCTTGCTGAGATTTGTGTTTCTGGCATGTTGGAGTGTATCATATCCTGCGAAAGGGTTTCTTTGCTAGTCTTTTCATTTGTAGGGGCATTTAGGTAGCAGCCCAGCGTGAATAGGAAGAATCGGGATAAGAATGGATATTGTCTATTGCCAGTAGACAATATTGTCTGTATCAATAGATATTGTCTGTTGACAATATTAATAAAAATCGTGCGAGTCTTGTATAATGAAGGTATTGCAAGATGTTAGAGTCTGCCTCAGTTTTCAATTAAATTGCATAATATTTATCTGAAAACAGCGATGCCTTAATGGTACAGGAAGAAGAGAGGGGATGTCCCGTGTTCACTTTTGCTTCTGTTTCCTGTCTTGAATGTCACCCATTATCCTATGGGTACCGCGAGATACCAATACTGCAGGAACCATGTTGCCTTAGACACGCAATGGTCTTGTTCATGTGGCTTCAAGTTCAGCAATGTATTATAAATATATATTATGGTTTTAAGCATCTTCTGTTTTATATGCATGATTAAATAATGAGTTGACTCAGAAATGCGTTCTTCTCAGGATGATAAATTCATGGATACAGGGCGCTGTGCTACAATACTGCCGCCTCAAATTGTTAAACGGTTCTGCAAATCTTACTGTGTGAAGTAGAGAGAAAGAGATGTTCTGCACTCTCCTTTCTTAAAACCCTGAAAAATGGGAAAAAAAAAATTATATTCAAATTTTAAAAAATCCAAAGTACGAAGTAACTAAATATAACACAAAATGCGTATGCCTCTGTAACTGAAGATAACTAATATTCAGCAATGCTTGGCAAAACTCTAGGCTGAGAAAAATGAAACACAGCTGAAAGTATGGGGGAGTTTTCAGGGAAACAGAACATAATTTTTCTACCTGAATTGGACTAAGCAGCCTGCATGTGAACTCTTTAGCCTAAAAATTGCACGCAACAATAATTTTAGTATGTTCCGATGTTTTCAGGATAAATCATATTTGGAATTCAGTGCTGCAAGGTCTTGAAAATAAAGTTTGTGCGCTTTGAAATGCCTTAATTTCTCAAGTAGCATCTTCTTTTTGTCTGGGAGCTATTGAGTCTATAACGTGAACACAAGCAGAATTTTAATGGCTCCGTTAAGCCTGAAGAAAGGTATCACGGTGTGCAGATCTGGATCTCTTACAAAGTATTTTTCTGAGGCTGGGTTTAGGCTTTTTAACTCCTATTTGTATAAAAATGCAAAGTTCTTCAAAGTCTGTTTTTTCCTGAGCCCTTCTTTGGCAGTGAACATACACTTCACCGTTTTTATTGTTTTGACCATTTCAAAGAGACGACTTCTTAAGATGTTTATGTGTTACTGCATCATGTTGGAAGTTTATTCATCTGTAGCAAATGGATAAGCAGAAAGGTAGCTAGCTGGGTTTTAGATCTGCTTTTGAGGTATCTTTACATTTTAGATGTAAGTTGCTTTTAAAATATGTTTTCCTTGGATACACGTTTTTAAAAATTATGGGGAGAAAAGGATCATTTAAAAAGGACTTTCATTGCAAATTGATGTGACAACGCTGTTTGAAGTGTTTCGCGGGAGAATCCTTTGACAACACGTGCTTGTCATCAGTACTGAGTGAGATGAAAAGAACCAGAACTTGACTTGGAGCACGTGGTTAATCAGGTTTTTTTATTTAATGTTGTTTAATGATCAGGTTGTCATGATGTGTGAGGCATCTAAATGTTAACTGTGGTAGAGATCAAAACATGAAGTTTGCAAACTTTTCATTTTCTGATGAGGACTTTGTAGATGGAAATCAGTTAGGCCTGCTTGTGTCTTTAACAGAAAGATGTTTCTCCAAGCTATGAACTTCTCCTTCAGGATTTGGTTGGTAGAGCGCTGTACAAAGAGCATCGTGAACCACTTGGTCTGCAGCTCCTAGTCTAAAAAAGCTCCTACTGACGGTCTCAGTGCACATCACCATTTCCAGCGGAAGTTGTGGGGAAAGGATGTAAAGTGCATCACGGTAATCTACAGGTTGAGAAACCGAGTTCCTCCTCTGACATACGTGTGCCTTTGTTCCCAAATGAAAAGAATCGGACCTGAGACTTTTCCATTTAGGGGTCAGATCCATGAAGATTGCCCTAAGATGATGAGCGCATGAAAAATACATTCTTTATTTACAAAATCACCACGTTCATGCTTTGATACAATATATCTTGGTTCCTTTCTCCTAATTCCTTTCCTTTTGATCTTAAAAACCTGGAAAAGCATACACGTCAACTTCCTCTAACTCAGAAGAGCCCGTGGGGTCTCATCATTCATAGAATCATAGAATCATAGAATCGTCCAGGTTGGAAGAGACCCTTGGGATCATCGAGTCCAACCATCTACCCTACACTACAAAGTTCTCCCCTACACCATATCCCCCAACACCACTTCTAAACGGCTCTTAAACACATCCAGGGATGGTGACTCAACCACCTCCCTGGGCAGCCTGTTCCAATGCCCGACCACTCTTTCTGTGAAAAATTCTTTCCTAATGTTCAGTCTAAACCTACCCTGTTGGAGCTTGAAGCCATTCCCTCTCGTTCTGTCATTAGTTACCTGTGAGAAGAGACCAGCACCAACCTCTCTACAGTGTCCTTTCAAGTAGTTGTAGAGAGTGATGAGGTCTCCCCTCAGCCTCCTCTTCCTCATACTAAACAGTCCCAGCTCCTTCAACCGCTCTTCATATGATTTGTTTTCCAGGCCCTTCACCAGCTTCGTTGCCCTCCTCTGCACTCGCTCCAGCACCTCGATATCTCTCTTGGATTGAGGTGCCCAAAACTGGACACAACACTCGAGGTGTGGCCTCACCAGTGCTGAGTACAGGGGCACAATCACCTCCCTACTTCTGCTGGTCACGCTATTTCTAATACAAGCCAGGATGCCGTTGGCTTTCTTGGCCACCTGGGCACACTGCCGGCTCATCTTCAGCCGCTTGTCAATTAGAACCCCCAGGTCTCTTTCTTCCAGGCAGCTTTCCAGCCACATTTCCCCAAGCCTGTAGCTGCAGAACCTGGCACTTGCCCTTGTTGAAACTCATACCATTGATTTTGGCCCAATGATCCAATCTATCTAGGTCTCTCTGTAGAGCTTCCCTATCCTCCTGGGAATCAACACTCCTGCTTAACTTGGTGTCATCTGCGAACTTGCTGATGATACACCCTATGTCCTTGTCGAGATCATCAATAAAGACGTTAAACAGAAATGGCCCTAACACTGAGCCCTGAGGCACACCACTTGTGACCGGCCGCCAGCTGGATTTAAATCCATTGAGCACCACTCTTTGGGACCTTCCAGTCAGCCAGTGCTTGACCCAGCGGATCGTATGCTCATCCAGGCCGTGTGAAGCCAGTTTTTCCACAAGAATTGTATGGGGGACAGTATCGAATGCTTTTCTAAAGTCCAGGTATACAATATCAAGAGCCTTTCCCTCGTCCAATAACCTGGTTATCTTGTCATAGAAGGAGATCAGGTTCGTCTGGCAGGACCTGCCTTCTATAAACTCATGCTGACTAGGCCTGATCCCCTGGTTGGCCATTATGTGGGTTTTGATGGCACTCAAGATGACCTGCTCCATGACCTTACATTTGCCACCCTCCAGTCCATTGGGACCTCCAGTTAGCCATGACTTCCTGTAAATGATGGAAAGCGGTTTGGCGAGCACGTCTGCCAACTCTTTCAGCACTCTTGGGTGTAACCCATCTGGTCCCATAGACTTGTGTGCATCCAAGCGGCATAGCAGGTCACCGATCTCTTCCTCTTTAATTGTGATGCTCTCGTTCTGCTTCCCCTCCCTGTCTCCTAGCTCATGAGGCTGGGTGCCCAGGGAACAGCTAGTTCCACTGCTAAAGATTGACATGAAGTAGGCGTTGAGCACCTCAGCCTTTTAATTCTTAGTTGAAATTTTTAGTGATAGTTAAACTCTGCTAGATTCAGCCACATAACGAATTAGAAAAGTGCACTTTGATGATAAAAGTCAGCTCGTTGAAATTTAAAGTACATCATGCAGTGATGTATCTATCTAGAGTTTGTATCACTTTACATATAAGCAGAGAATTGCCCTTACAAACAAATCATAACTCGTTCTAATTTTTCTAGCCAAACCAAAAGGAATTTCTTTTGTGTTATTTCAACCGATGAAATAACCCCACTCCTTTAAAATGTTTTTTTTGCTGTGTCAGTCTCTCTTCTATTACATATACATTAGAGAGATATTGAGGTGCTGGAGCGGGTGCAGAGGAGGGCAACGAAGCTGGTGAAGGGCCTGGAGAATAAATCTTACAAAGAACGATTGAGGGAGCTGGGACTGTTCAGTTTGAGGAAGAGGAGACTGAGGGGTGACCTCATCACTCTCTACAACTACTTGAAAGGACATTGTAGAGAGGTTGGTGCTGGGCTCTTCTCACAAGCAAATAGTGATAGAACAAGAGGGAATGGATTCAAGCTGCAACAGGGTAGGTTTAGACTGGACATCAGGAGGAAATTCTTCACAGTAAGAGTGATCAGACACTGGAATGGGCTGCCCAGGGAGGGGGTTGAGTCACCGTCCTTGGATGAGTTTAAGAGTCGTTTAGATGTGGTGTTGGGGGATATGGTGTAGGGAAGAACTTTGTAGAGTAGGGTAGATGGTTGGACTTGATGATCCCAAGGGTCTCTTCCAACCTGAATGATTCTATGATTAGCATACAAGGTCAATCAAATAGTATAAACAAGTGTTTTTTTAAATTTCAGTTTTCTAAACGACATTCCTGATCAATGTGGGTTAAAATATAATTTTAGAGAGGATTTTCCTCTGAAACCAACCTGCTCAACTGTAATTATGTATTCATGTGGCCTTACAACCTCCTCACTGTAGACTTTGAACGTTGCATGAATCTTACTAGTTTTAAAATAATTTTCTGCCACATAGACATGTGACAGTTTTATTTTGTGTTGTTTCTTTTTATAACATTTACACTTGTCTGGGAAATAGAAACTTCTTACAGCAAGGGAAGAAAGCGAGAAATTCTGAGGCTTCAACAAGTTTAAAAGAAGAAGAACAATCCTGGTTACTGTTGAAAACGTTTGCTTTGCTAAGCAAACTTCCTGAGTAAGGTAAGGCAAGGAAATACCTTGCTGCCTTGTTGATCTAGTCGCTTGATTTATGTTCAGGAGGAAGCACTCTTATGAATAGAGTATACAGGATGAAGAAACACAAAAAAAAAAAAAAAAAGGATTTTTTATCATAAAGCTAACTTCTAGAGCTTTCGAAACATTTTGTCTATTCCTGTGCAACGTACATTAAATGGCTATTCCTATTTTAAAAAGCTAATGACGTAAAGGGTAAGTATGAGTAGGCAAGGCAAAGCAAGTCCAGGCAGACAGCACTGACGCTAATTGCAAGGCCGGAACAAATGTTAGCCACGTTTGCGTTTTCCTTAGCCAGTAACCGAATGGTTAATGCATTGCAGAGCAGGTAAGTTTACGAGAGCGGTTGAATTCTGAAGGTGCTACTGGAGGGGCCTGAAAAACATTCGAAATGAGTGTCATCAGAAGAGTAAAGGTAGAAGTGGGGGGAAGGTAAAGCATAAGGGTTGCGCGCTCAGATGTTTGGGTATGACTTAACAGAATTCGGTGGGTTTGGGGACTTGGGTGGTTTTTGATGTTTTCCTTCGTAGAAGTAAAGAGCGCTGGCTAAATTGTTTTACCTCAATATTAGGGATAAATGGGGAAAAAAGGTCAATCTAGAACTCGGAGAAAAATGGACAGTTTTTACAAAAACAACTAGATCTGAGGCAATTAAAGGATAACTAGAGTTAAATGATTTTGTGATACGATAAAGCTCCAGTCAGTTTTATTGATTGCACTTACACTTAATTTTCTGAGGTTCAAAGTCAGGGGAAAGAATCCGTACAGCTGCAGTGAATCTGCTTTCTTAAGTTAGGGAAAGCGTATAGTGTTTGTTAGGCATTAGTCTGGGTCAGATTACGAACCAAAATGTGTTCTAACACCTCTAAGCATGCAGTGGGAACTATAAGTGTGTACCTCTTACCCAAAGAGACAGGGGAATTGTGTGTCAGCTGTTGAGAATTAAATTGAGAATCAAAATATTCTGAAACCATCAGTGAAAAAATCGTCTTTGATTCTGTAAAAGAAATAAGCTGGTATATACATTGCATTTTTTAAAAAGCTGTTTGTTCCAAAACAAGGATGGTGACATTATTTTACAAATTACCTTTGACAGTAGTATATTTTATAAATTGTCTCGACGTTGTTGTTCTTCTCCTTATGGGCCTATACTGACCTGTCCTATTTCTGCAGCGCCCTGCTGTGAAAGCAACAGTACAACAGCAAAGGAAGATGAGAGAAGAGCAAAGAACAACGGGAATCAACCAGACACCCAGAGCTGCAGCTTCCCAAGCAGGTGCCTCATTATCCGAAGTATAATTCCTACCGCTGTAGCCTTTGGTTTCATTCGAGTGTTGTTTACTGCTGTTCAGACGAGGAGGAGTGGGCATGTGGGATAATACCTGGGCAGAGCTGGACATCGAAGTTAAGGGCACAGTCTTTTTGGCCAGGCTGGTGATTGACTTAGCGCTTACTGAAGTTGTGCTGGTCCTCTTAGCAAATTGATCATCCAGCGGAAAAGTTTCTTCCCTGGAATAAGTGGTAATTTCAGGTTTTTTGACCATCAGGCTTGTCCTGGAGGTGTAAGTGTTTGCTCTTAAGCCGTGGCTAGCGGTAGAAGATGGAGCTTGGAGCAGAAGAGAACTTGATGTGGCGTTATGATGCTGACATCTTTCCCACTCGGTGGCCTCTGTGCTGTTTTGCCGTTCGTACTTACTCAGTGAGGAGTCAGTATTTGGTTCTTTGGATGTCAGTTTTTCAAAAATAAGAAGATCCGGATCGATCCCTATTAAATCATAAACCGTGTTAGTTTATGTGATAAAACCTCATCTGCACACCTGCAAAAGGAGCACACAGAGGCAATGGTAGATCAGGGAGCCCAAATAAGACCTATCAACACCTTCTGGACTGTGAGCGTCACTGCCTAGGATTGTGGGACACCTTATGGGACGCAAGGGAAGTGCGTTTTGGGATTGCATAGGCTTTGCTATGGAATGCTTAGGGCAGGAACCAAAGGTGAGGAAAGGGAGGAATCTAGGCTACTGGGGAGTAGTGGAGTCCTGACCAGCTCTGTGTGTGTGTGTGAGAGACAGTCTGTACCAGCAACTGCACCCACAGGGGCTTGTACGTCCAGGTGAGGGCAACAGGAGAGACTGGGGTCCAGGGGTAGCTACTGGGCGGACTGAGCATCTAAACCCAGCTGCTGGGGGGCATTCGCATTGCACGTATATGTAGTTATATACGTCACTAGCCGATCTCCATCCTACGCAGCCAGAGAAAGGAGCATGCAGCTCTTGGTGCAGCCTATGTCCTTGTGTCTCCTTTATGCATATATCTGTGTAACCTGTGTTGCCGACCGTGTATATATGTGTGCTTGTGGTATGTATGCGCGCTCTTTATGTGCGTGTGCCTAATGGGAATACTTTTTAGCCTTGCTACTGGTTGGATCTGGGGACGTGGAGCAGCGGGCAGCCTCGCCTCTCAGTCTCTCAGATCTGGTATGGTATTTTCCTCCAGCATAGTGTTGATTAGGTACCGGAGTCACATGAATCTTGAAAGCAGGGTGTATCCTCAAGGTCCTTTCTCAAATACTGAATGGAAGAACAGGGGGAAGTATTCTCAGAAGTAGGTGCATTAATGAAAAAGGAAAAAAAAAAGCCTTAAGCTCTTTTAGCAATGCATGGTACTTCAGAAGACCTTTTAGCACAGTAACTGACTTGGTATAATTTTAACATTTCCTGTAGTTCCTATGTTTTCAGCCTTTATAAATGAAGCAGTTACCTGTCGTGATGTTGTACAAAATGACATTGATTCTAGCCTTTAGTATGCAACTTTCCAATGCTGGGCAAGAGATGTGCAGGCAATTCATATTCTCATGAATAGGTCCAAGGTAGAACACTGCCAGATTGCAGGAAACTGTAATACAAAAAGAATGAAGCTGAGCTTATCAACATAATGAACATTGCATCGTGCAAGTTATTACATTATTTAACATCAGAAGATCATTATTACTGGGGAGCTCCATACTACTTTAAATCTGTGGTTCTCTCATTACTGTGCATACTCATTAAGCACCTAGTCAGTAAGGTAAAATTACTTAATAACTACATTCTTATTTTAAGAAGAAGGAATAGATTAGCCATCTGAATTTGAAATGTGCCTCTGATAAAATAAAATCATATGCTTTAGCTTGTAGTCTTCCTACCAGTTGCCTGCCTTCACATCTCAGCTGCGGTGAGCGGACCACTTCTAAAAGAAAAGTTATCAGGGAAGACAACTTTGAAATACTTGCTCTTGTGTAATATTCCTGACTGCTTAAAACTAGACTGCAACCATTTGTTTCATCCAGATTACTAAAAAAACATCATGAAGTACAATAAGTAAGTGACATCCTGCCCTGTTGCCAGTTCCCAATAGTTTTTCTTGTTTGCCTTTGGGCGGTTACATTTCTGTGAATAGGGTAGTTTAGACAATTCCTTATTTATATTTGAAGGTTCAGTTCTATCTTCCCACATTGGAAATCAGGGTGAAAGTAATAATGAAAAAATGCCTGAACAACTTGTCACTGAAAACCGATTTTCAAAAGTATGTAGATGCCCGAATCCTAGTGGTTTAAGATTTAGATTTAAAATATATGCCCTAATACTTACAATTAGAGTCACACTATATAAAAAGCAGGAAAGATTCTTCTTTCAGAATCTCACGGGTCATCAAAATCTCAAGTCAAGATATCAAGTCAAAATTTAATTTTATTTTATATCAATGTGCTTGGAACAGGGTTAGTGTTAGGTTTTGTTTCAGTTTTATGAAGTTTGGGGGGGGTTATTTCTTTTATTTTACCTGTCTTGAATGTAACCTCCATACCTGAACTAATTAATCTGAATGACTACCTGCAATTCAAAAAAGTATTGGCAGGGCAGGGGACATATTCAATAGCAGAAAGTACTTGTTCTGACTCTCAAGCTTTGCACTTCAGAAAACTGTAGCATCCCTTCTGACTCTAAATTGGACAATTTGTGTATGAAATAAGTTTTTAAGATAAGATCTGCATTTGTTAATGTAACTGTCTAGAACGTGAATTAATGAGGCTGAAGAGTTGCTTCAGGCAAACAATTCTAAAATAATTTTGTGATTTTTATTTGCTTTTAAATATTGGAAAAGCATTTTAGTTGCTGTATATTTGCTTAACACTCTTGTGAAAAAGCTTTCTTTTACATAGTTAGGAGACTACCTAGCTTTATAAATGTATTCTGTTTACTTACGTATTTATTCCAAATATTTTTCTCACATTTGTAAGTAATGAAAATAATTTGTAATACTTCTGCAATGAACAACAGAAGTCATGCAGCACTTTCCATTTTATGTGTCACTAAAAAAAACCACCTCTATCTACAAACAAGAAAAGGAAGAAAATACTGTAAACCTGTGCTTACTATATTTTCTGTTATTTGTATTTTTTCATCTAGTAGTCTCAATACTGCGTCATAGATTTAACATGGTAAACACACATCTTGGAAATGTCTTTTTCCACCATAATGAACTTACGTGCCCTAAGAGAGAAGCATTATTTTCAAAAGATGTATATGATTACTTAAATAAAATTTTGCAATGAAAATGCTTGCTGTCTGAACAATACAAATTCAGCAGCTCTGTGAAAGAAAAAATCGTGGTAGAAGTGCTGTTACAGAATTTGTATTGCCTTGTGTTTTTTAGCTACTTACACATCAAGGTTGTCTGCCTAGCTGAAACAAAACCAGTAATATTTACAAGACTGGAATCCTAAACTCTAATGATAGCAAGGTAAAGATACAATTTGTCATCAAAGCTAAACCAAAGATGGTAATCAGAATTTTTTCTTTCACTGATGTAATTTTCATGTCCTATATCTACCTCTAGTTAGGCTTCATCAGTTTCTGGTTCTATGTCATAGGAACTTGAGCTTAAAGTAGGTATTTATGAAAGTAAGACTTTCATAATATATAATATTATATATTATGAATATTATAATATAATATATTATATATTATGAATATTATATATTTCATAAAATAAATAAAGAAAGTACAAAGAAGGTTATGATTATCAGAACAATAGAAGAACATAACTTGTGAAAGACAGAATGATAATCTCACAGGGAGTATGCAAAGCCCTGGCTTTATTATATACCAATTGGCTTATATTTTTATTTAAAAGATTAGAAACATTATGCAGTGTTAAAGAAGCGTCTTTGGCCGGTGTGTCACTATTTGGATATACTTCTTGAGAACTACAGGCATTTCTACAGGCAATGGATAAAAAACATTGGCTTCTACAGATAAAGGAATTTAAAATCCAATGACTATTTTAAGGAAAATACTTCTGAATATAGAAATAGTTCTAAGCATTAGTAAACATTTTGCATCACTTTTAGCATAAATTAACAGTTTAAAAGAAAAAGACCTTCAAATATTTCTATGAAATATCTACGTAGTACTTGCTTTTCTGTGATATCTTTTGTTCAAGGATTCTTAAACACTCTGCAAACTCTAACAATGTGGTATTATTGAAGTAATTGTTTGAAAAATCACAATTTTCAGATATTTGCTCACGTTGCTGATTTTTCTTCTAACAGAAAACTGTTCTTCGCTTGCATCACATGTTGTAGCAGTATGTACCCTTGCCTTCAAACCCAGGTATACAGTGTTCTGGATTTTGTCAGAGAATGGATGTTTTGTGCTAATAGTATACTATATGTTTGGGGTTTAGTGTGACACATGAATACTACGCAGGTTTCTGATGTAGAGACTATCTTATTTAAGAATATATAAAACACCTGAAAATACATGTATTTGTTTGAAGGGGGAGAGAAATCTTTGAAACCTTTCCAATCTTCCAGTTTTGTGCAAAGTTCCGTTGTCATTAGAGACTCTGGTTTTTAGCACAACATAATCATAAATGTTTTTTATTTTAATGATTACTATGCATGTTTCATGAAAATATCAAATAGTAGGATAATCTTCTTATCTGAAGAACTTGGCTTCTGTGAATATATTCTCTTTGGGATCTGTGATGGATTTTATCACATAAAATTGGTTAAGAAAAATAAGTAAGCAACAAATCTGGTTTTAGTAAGAGAGGATAGTTCTTTGGTCACGAAGAATCCTTTAAAAGCATGCTATAAGGTATTCTGGCTTGGTTTGAGGAGATACAAGGAACATATTTTATTGCTTGCTTTTAAATTAGTTCAAAATTTCTTTTTATGTTGTAAGATTAGTTTGTTGTAAGATTAGTTTTCAGTAAGTGTGCTATTAGTGAGAATACTCAGAATTACTGAGAAGTCTGAGTTTACAAGGCTAGGGGAAAGGTGTTGCCACCTGAGTAACTGCTATTTATTGCTATAACTTTATTGCTTACATTAATGTTATACCTCAGTTGTATCAGAAACGCGGTGTAAACACAGAACAAGAGAGAGCTCTCTCCAAGTAAATTAATATTCTTGTAACTCAGAGAAGGCCAAATGATGTGTTCCCTCACCATGTCCTAGTATAGTGCCGTACTCCATGAAGACAAGTCGTGTTGAAATCACTGCCACTGATTTTTCTCCACAGGAGTAGATAGTGATGGATACTGAAGAGTTGTTGTTTTAATGGTAGAATCACCAACAAACTTGGTGACAAAGATCTAAAATTTCAAAGCAGACCCTAAGATTTTAATGGGTTTCTAGGGTACGCTTCTGAAATATCCAGATTATCAAGTTCCTTTCTATGGGACTGAAGATGGGGGAACAGTTACAATGTGCCTCTGCTTTCCTGCCTCAAAATATACATATTATACAAAATATCCCAATTTTTTTTGCATTATTTCTTCTTCAAATAAAGGGATGTGTATATAAAAAACACCCCAAATGTTTTTCCTCCTGTGTCATAATGTATGCCACAATCTTGATAATAAACACTCACCGTTCCTCAGAAGGCAGCAGCTTCTGCTGCACTGTTGAGGTGAGACTTCAGCGTAGATCTTCAGCACCTGGGCTCCCCTCTTCTGCGATTCCTGCAGGTCAATCAGAAGACCTGGGAAGCGTCGGATCCAGCAGTTCTTGTAAAAGGTAGTGGGTGAGCAGAGAGAGTCTGACTCCGCAGCCAAACCCAGGACCATCAGCACTTCTGCTATTGCCACCAGCGGAACCATCTCGTCAGTGTAATGATGGAAGTCAGCGCTTTCTGAGTGCTTAGTCAGCACGCTTTCTCCTCCGCGGATGCACTAAAGTTTGGGCCAGCATTTTAAGAGACAATCTCTTGAGTGATGAGGATACTGCCGATTCTGCCAGGGACATGAGCCAGGGGATGTTTTTTCCAAACAATTCCCATGGTGCTGTTTGGGCAGCTGCTGGAAGGAAGCAGCCATTTTATGAGCTACATACGGTTATAATAGTTACTATTGTTGTTCCCTAACTCAATATTTGGAGACGGTTTTTGAGAGACAACAGGGAGAGGTTGCTTTTAGTCATTCAGAGAACTTGTGTCTGCGGTCCCAAGCTTGCGTTTCTTGTCACTCTAAGACCAAACTAGGCAGACAGCCTTAATATGTGATGAATCGTGGTAAGGTCGGCATATTGTCTCACCTCAGCCCTGAAAGTGTGCGGTACGGTCCCTTGAGAGCAAGTAGGTCTGCCACTTTGTTCAGGCACACTATTACACTCAACACCGAAGAAAAACAGCTCAGTTTAGTTTCATAACGCTTCTTGAATTATCTGGTGGCTGCAAATTATAGTTCCCTTCTTTGCTAACAAACCGAACTATCTAATTCTGTCTGCCAGCCAGAGGTGGAAATTTGTGCCTCTTCCCTACTCTGTTTTGGTTGCAAGGATAATATGATTTTATTTGCAAAGATCTAGGAATAGATGAATATGACTGGAGAAAGCTGTGACCTACATCCATCTCCGGACTAGGTAGGTAATCAAAGTCCTGCCCCTAATCTTCCATAGATTTAAGAATATTGAACAGCCTGTGTGGGTTCTTCTGCTTATGTTTAAGCTTGGAAAAGGCCTGTGAGAGTGCAAGAAAAGAAAATGTAGTTGGCATATAGGAATTTTTCAAGCACCTGGTCAGAAACCTGCAACTTCCAAGTGTTTTGTTTCTTAAAAGGATCCAGTGTGGTCCCCGATTCCCACTTCCGTATGCGCTTTAAAATATTACAATACGTGAGTTCATTTAAATGCAATGGACTATACAGTGAGGTTGAGAGATTTAGAGAGAAATACAGTTGTGTGCAATACAAATTGTGTGTTAAATATGTAAAAATATTTTAGACGGCGTTCTTTTTCCCTCAAATTTAGAATCAAGGAGTTTCCCCAGTCCTGCGTGACGTATAGATCAGTGACATGGTGGGGAAGCCTCAAACCCATTTGGATTCTTTAGTCATTATACCTGGTGGTTTTTTTTGCAAAACAAGGCTCCCAGTTTAGAAATGAGATGACATGTATACAATTTTATTCCTTACAGAGCTCCTCAGAAGGTAATAGAGCTTAGAGAAGGTTATCTCCTGTTAATCCAACAGCAAGGCCAAGGCATTTATTTGTTCAGTGGAACTACTGGCTCTAATTAGGATAAAATTGTAAGAAAGAGCGCAAGTGAGTGATTTTCAGGCCTCGGTCCTGAAAACCAGCTCTTGATGCTTGTTTTGTTTTATATAGTTCTGGTAGTTTGCTGGGCTTTATTTCCATCTCTGTGTGAAAACCGCTACTTAAACCCTTAAATCTGATTCAATACACCTGTTAGTTTGCGTTTAGTGGGCTGCACAGGGATGTTTTTAAGCATTTATCTACCGTTGCTGTAGGCATTATTGACAGTGGATTTTTCTAAAATTTTTGGTTCAGTTTTCCAAATATCCCAAGGCATCACTTGATACGGGACACACTCAGAATGTTCAGATATGCCTCTATTTTGGCATCACTTCCAGCATTTAGTATGAATTTTGGATCTATTTTGTTCTGTAAGACTTGCATGCAAAAATGTTGATTCCTGATTGCTTTCCTCACTCCTATTCTTCCCATCTCTCCAAGAAGAGAAATCTAGAAGATTCTAAATAACTTGGGGAGACATGGAACGAGATGATCAAGTGAATACAAAACAAGTATTTATATTGGATAAAGCTGAATATGTCTTTGGTTTATTGAAATACATAGAATTATTTGCGTAAACAAAAAATTAGATATAATAGGTGGCTTTAATAGTATATGTATTTGTAGTTACATAAAGATTACAGTGTCTCAGCTCCTCTGTTTTTATACATTTGATGCCTTGCAAAGTGTATGTGTAAATAACAAACATGTTTACTTATTCCTTTCCAAGAATAAATAAAGAAATAAAGAGAGGACTAGCCCTGTGACCTGCTTCAGTTACACTGACCTGAAATACCATATGGATTTTTTCGATTTCGGTCAGGCTCTGTCCAGACAATAAGATAAATTGTGAGACTGACTGTGAACACACCTGAGCACCTAAGCGTCTTTCTGACCATTCAATAAGGCTTTCTCTGTTTTGAATAAAGCGACAAATTCTTAAGTACCTCTTACTTCCATTGAGGCAGTCGCCAAACGCAGTTAAATGTGCGTACTCACTGTGCATAACGCTTAATTAGGTATTTGCAAAATTGGGCTGGGATAACCAGTCACGTTTTCTACAGATCTGTATGTTTTCAGTGTATATTTTAAATCTCTTTTTTGTTTGCCACTGTTTGTCAATAGACATGTTGCTAGTCTTTATCAGCACCTTCGTGGTTTTATTCTGTTCTTCTGCTGTGTGCTTCAACCAAGCAGCCTTTTTTCCTTTTCATTACTTGGCATTCTTTCTCCCTTCTCTGTTTCTAAATAAATTACGAAAGCAGGAATAGCTGCAGGGAAATCTTTTATTTAGTGAAATATAAAGAGATTGAAATAAATAAATAAATGGCTGCTTCGGGCAATTTCCTTTAAAAACTGAAAACTTCTCTCTCTTAAATTTCAGAGTCTTCTGCCAGCTTCCCCATAATTTCGCTTTGACCTTTCTAGGGGAAACGCATATATATAACTTAATGCTGAAGTTTTAAATCACAAACATTTTGGAAGAAGGAAATACCCGAGTCTTACCTGCAAACCAGTGTGACCGACTGTTCCATGTGCTCTGCAAGGAGGGATCAAGAGGCTTTTACTGTTAGCAAGGAGTCTCTGGCCAGTATCAGAACACCACTTCATGTTATTTAGTGATTCTTTGCATCGGTCTTCTCAAATTTCTTCCTGGAAAACAAAAAGGCAGTTGCCTGTTTTCTGTGAGAACGTGGATGTCTTTGCAGACTTTTCAGTAAAAGACATATAAACGTTTGTTTCAATAAACAAAGGAAGGGAACGATCTTTTTAATGGTTCTTGTTATAAACAGAAGCGGTACCTGAAGGTTTCCACCTGGGCTGGCAGTGATAATGGCACAATCCAAGAGCTTCCTAGCACAAAGGATTCATCATCAGGCATTAACTCTTTTTTTGCCAAATATAAACAAAAGCAGACACCTTCTCCATATAAAGTAACATATATATTGATATTTGGAACTATATTTAGCTTATATGGAATATATGGTTCTAGTACTCAGAATATGCAAAGACCAGACAGAATATTTATATAGTTAAGGAAAGCAGTTCCGGAAAGGACTGAAAATGCCACGGATTTGATTCTGTAGTCAGATCAGCCTGTCTGAAACCACACTGCACATTGGCTTTGTTCATGGGTCATCTGGTGTCCACGCTGTGATTGTCCAATGCTTCTCTGCTGAATGTCTCGAAGTCCCCTCTCAGCCCTGAGCCGGGGAGGACAGGCAACGTCCTGGGTCAGGCTGAAGTTTGGGCATTTGTGCTGTTTGAACGGCTATGGGAGACAGTGGCATTAGTTGCCATGTCCCAGCCAAGGCTAGTGCCTGTCTTGGATAGTTTCTCCCTTCTTCTGCTCTGTCAGTGGTGGTGAAGTCAGTATGATCAGAGAGGGACACATCCCTCATGTAAATACAGGCCAGACAAGAGGGGACAGTTTTGTCTGTCTGCGTTTTCCCTTCCTCGAGTAGATTATAGGAGGGAAGAGGGAGATACTCCCCGAGGCCCAGATGTGGCGATTAAGCGCTCCTTGATGCTGCCATGATGATGCAGAAGTACGCAGCGAATGATTGCTGCTAGCACAGACCCGGCCTGTCTCAGGCGTGGGGAGAGACCGGTGCTAACTGTGCAAAGCACTTCTCTGCCACACCTAGAGCCAACCATGTTAGCTTAAGTCATCCGTGTTTTCTGTTCTCTCTGACAGAGCAGTTGAAAGATGACGATGAGCTCCACCTTGAGATATTCAAGGTGAAGCTCGACGAGGCCCTGGGCAACCTGGTCTAGTTGGGGGTGTCCCTGCTGACTGCGGGGAGGTCAGACTAGATGACCTTTGGAGATCCCTTCCGGCCTGGACCAATCTATGACAACTACCAGCCGAGGAGAAGCCGCCTGTAGTTTCCCACGTGAGTTATGAACCTGCTTATGTCCTCCTTTGAACATCAGCAAGCTTATTTAATCAAATGTGCAGCATAATCCCGTGCAACGTCAGCCCTAATAACCTCGGCTGGAGCTCTGTTGAGCTCTGTTGTTGGAGCTCTGCGTTGAGCTCCACGTGAATAAATCGAGTGGCACAGGCCTGTGTTGAAATCGCCCTTATCTCCTTTTTCTTAGGTATGTGCATGTGTTTTCCCTTTCTTACGGCAGCGTTAAGGTCAAAATTTTACCTAAGTATTTTGATAATGCCAGAATATGTCACTGTGACTCTATTATAGTATAGAAGTTATGCAGTGCTAATGTAACGAATCATGAAATAATGAAATGTAAGTACTTCGAAAAAAATATCAAAGCAAATCTTTTTGACATTGCGGAAATACTGTCCTCACTTTCTCCTGTAAAATTTCCTTGAAATCAAAACATTCCTGCAAAATGTCTTAAGTCTAACAAAACAGCATTTTTTGAGAGAACCGTTTTGTCAAAAACAGCTATTAGTGGTCAGATTTTGGTTTGGAGCAATATGTCAGGTTTTTAATGAATCTGACCTTCTCCAAGGTTTAGGACAGTTGGATCCAAGATTCTGGTTTCAGCCCCATCCCAGCAACATGGTAAAAAGAGGTGAAATATTACGGTTTCTGTTCCTGGGACTTTTTGCAAACCATTTTTTAAACCCTTGTTTCAAAGGAGCTGCCAGGCCCTGAGATTCTCTCGGAGCTTGGCTTCAAACTATTTCTGGTAAAACTTCTGCACGAAGGCTGGAATCTGTGTGTTCAAACAAAGAGCAACTGAAGTCTTAACCAGATTAGATTTATACAAATATAAATCTACCGGCATACGTGCAGACTTGAGCCAAGGTTTATGACAAAAGGCACAATGTTTAGCAAACACTCTAATGAATGCAGGCTGATTTATGACAGAACTTGAAACTAGGCAAAAGGGATGGAGTTTCAATATCGTGATGAATTTTATACAGTTGGATGCTTAGTGAAAGTCTTCCGTGTGGGTTACCATTCATCTTACCTACTTATTATGTCCTAAAATTCGGCTCTGCCTGTCCGTACCAGGATTTAAAAATATATGCTGTTTTAAAAGCACCCAGTGTACTCTCATCTAGACAGAGCTACACAAGAAAATTCTGGCTGGGGATGCACGATGCCTTTGTGCAGAACAAACATCCCTAGCAGGAGGTTCGGCAGCAGGCAGAGCATTCCAGCAGCCTGACCCCTCTCCAGGCTTTGTCACTTATTTCACCTGAGAGAATTTCAAGGAAATTCCGTACTGGATCTTTGGTGTAAAAACCTGAACAGATGAGTGCCGTTGTAACGATTTACGTGCTCATGCCTCCGTTTTGCTGCCCGGTGACCGAACTCTTCTCCTGATCCACAGAGAATGCCCGCTAGCAACATACATTTGTTGGAAGGAATAAGTATGAAATAGTACATCTAAAGCAGAAAAATTAAACAGAAAATAATCGGGAATAAAGTCTAAACAAGTGCTATTTGAAGTACGAGTGCTTTTTTTTTTCAATAGCATTGCTAGTGGCATTGGGTAAGAAGTGCTTTGTTTGGCTGTGAATCTGAAAAAAAAAGAAGTTACCTTTATTTAGCAGCTCATCCTTCACAAATGATAGAGATTTCAGTTGAAATAAAGTTATGCTCCAGTCAGTTCCTCTCAGAAATGCCAAGATCCTTTAGAACACTGATATTTTTAATGCTGAAATACTGCAGGATATTTCCTATGTTCCGCAGATGCTTACTTTGTATCCTGTGACAAGGAAAATACTAAACAATGGCAGCAGTTGGTGAATCATTTCCAAAAGACTAATTCCTCTCTTGAGTAATTCCACTATTACTCAATACACAGTTCCCTGGCAGTACAGTACAATTCCCTGGCGTCTCAGAGGGAAGAATGTGGCACTTTATATTTTATATTAGATAGCATGTATATTTTAAATATCCACTTATTCAGTTCCAGTGCACATTTTAGACTAATAAGGCTGAAAGGAATTCAATTTTTCCTTTGTTTTTTGCCCTCTATGTAGTCCTTTCCTTAGAGCAATCAGGTCGGTGTTACTTTCTGGTTCCTGTGTATTGTCCGGTGTCTCTCTGTTGAATCAAGAGAAGGTTTGCCTAAAACAGACACAAAACCACTGCTGTCTTCCTTTAGGCACTGTACTGGTGCTTAAGGGTTTGGTTCTCCTCTGCTGCAGATTTTTTTGTGTCATCTTGGGTTAGACCCCCAAAGAAATTCAGGCTATGTTTCATGTATATGTGAACCGGGTTTCCTGGCAAGAAAAGCATTTGCCATTCTGGTTCCCAGCCACTGGTACTTGCGTTAGCCCCCTTTGCTTGTGGCTTGTGACCTTACCAGACTGGAGACCCATCCAGCTTACCACACAAAGCCATTGAGTGGTTCCCGGAGGAAAAACAAGCAGCCATGGTTTTCTAAGTAAATCTAAGCAGTCTTAAATACTTGGAAGTGAATCTAAAGTTTAAGCAGGCTTCAGTCTTAGTGCACAGAGCGGGCTTGCACCAGCCCTGCGCGCATCCCTTGCCAGTTGGGAAGCGTGAGCCGAGTTCCACGCAAAACAGGAGTGCTACCTCTGTCCAGTTATCTCTGGCTTTGCTTTTCCTGTCTTTGTAGCAGTAGGTCCTCCTGATTCTCTGTGTTTCTTGCTTTTTCTAAGCTAGAAAAGTCAGAGGGCTATAGAAATGTATGCCCAGGCAAAGAAAAGGTCAGAAGAGTAGGTTTTCTGTATCATGGTTGAATGGTCTATTACAATGTAGCTGCTGTATAAAAGAGCTTCTTCCATTTCCAGGTCTTTCTAAAAGAAAAGGGTGATTTCTCTTCAGCCTTGGAAATAACTCAGGCATTAACTACAAGAAAATAGTTCAGGCACCAAGCACAGGAAAAAGTGTCTAGACTGTGAATCTCAAGCAGAAATGCCCCTCTCAACTCTAGAGAGCCCTTATTGACACTGATGCCTTCCTGCTCCATTTGTGGCACTTGAGAATCCTATTCCTTGAGATAAATTTGTCTCTCGGACACTGTAGGGAGAGACCTGAAGTATCTAAAACAGGCTTGAACATTTCACTCTAGAAGCCAGACTCTAAAAGCTAGTTCTTGAAGAGCTGAGCATAGTTACCCTTGTCTTCCTCTCTGTAAATGTCTTGTTCTTCAGGCTATGTTCTTTTATCATGCACTCATTTAATATCTACCATGTTGCAAACTGGTTTTCGTGTTCTTAAGGAGTGATAGATGGTCTTTCATATTTGTTTCAAAGATCATAATCATAGAATCATAGAATACCAGGTTGGAAGGGACCTCAGGGATCATCTGGTCCAACCTTTCTTGGCAAAAGCACGGTCTAGGCAAGATGGCCCAACTGAATCTTAAAAGTGTCCAACGTTAGTCTTTTAAGGCTCTTAACTATAGATTTTGTAGCTTGCATTTTGACCCTCTTGCCCTAGGGTTCCAATTTTAACTCTGCAAAATACATTTCTTACTCTCTTAAGATCAACCAAGATGATTTCTGGTGAAACAACAAGACCTTTTCTTTTATTCCAGAATAATAATATGTATTATTGATCTCAGCATAAAACAGTACAGTTGTAGACTGGGAGAGAGATGAAATTACCTGTACAAATATGGAACAAAAGGTAGTCCTTGCCTTGGTGCATTTGCAGTGTAAGTACTATCTAAACACACCATTCAAACTGACTGATTAGCATAGTAAAAAAACAAGGGAACTGCCCTGTCAGCAGGCTCTAACTTAACGCAATTGCCCAGTCCTAAGCCTGGATAAAGCACAGAGAGCTGACAATCAACCTAGTAAAAATAATTGGTTAAGGAAACAGATTTAGGCTTTTTACAAAAGTGGCCATTCAACAAAGAGTACCGCTGACCCCTTGTGCGTATCACGGCTCCTGATGAAAGCTATAGAAGTCAATGCTCTCGAAAGTTTGCCGGCAGGAAGAAAATACTTATTAGCACACGACAGAATTGATCCAGTTTATTAAAATCCTCACGGACTGTGAGGAAGATGGACTTGAAAACCTTGGCAGAGTGGCAGGTACAGGCACATCGGCAACAGAAGAAATATTCCATCCATCCCGGCTGCGTTGTCAACATTTTGAGGGAACAGAACCTATCATAACTGACTACATGGAAAAAATCCCTCACCAGTTAGGAGCTGACTTACCAATACATCAAATGTACGAGACTCCAAAACAGATGTCTAAAGATGGCAATCATACCACCGTGTTGGCAATCATACTGTATTCCAACAGGGAAGCTTAATGGCCACGACAAACACGAGCTCTCTGTTTATCTCCAAAGTATGAATGATTACAATTGCTTGAAATGCCTGCCTATGGGAATTAAAGTACAAGAAGGAATTATGGGCTGGACTCTTACTGAAGTGGTAAGACCCGTGTTGTGTGTGATGATCTTTTTAAGGCTGAACCTCAGGCAGAGAAATATCCAGCCGGTGTTCAGAGTCAAGCTTCAGCTTGGTGTAAGGAAGTCGAGAAGCCAAATGATGCAGTGCTTCATCAAGAACAGCAGACAGGAAAGTGGAATTTGAAACTTGATTAAATAATCAGGGAGAATGAAAGATGAATGTAAAAGAAGCAAGGAGTGAAACTCATTTGTAGGAAAGAGAAAATGGAGGTAATAGTGACCTAGCTAGGGACTGAGGCGGCTGAACAGGGCTCTTTGGAGCTGGTTGAAATCCTATATAAAAGGATTTCAGAACATGAAAGCAATGCAAAAGCAAGCAATCTTGGTCTTGAAGATGAAAATGCTTTGAAGTGAGGTGGAAAACAAAAACGCACAGAAATCTACCCCACCTCAAGGAATACTTTTACAGACGTCAGCAGAAAAGGACACCTGTAACTCTGAGATTGACATTCATGTCGTCTGTATGGGCTAGAGTTAAGAAGCTGAAGATAGCAAGACAGTGAGAGAGGATCATTTCACAGAGGAAATGCAAACAATCCTGTCTTCCTTAAAAAAAAATAAGGAAAAGAAAATAATAAAAAAAAAGAAACAGCCTAATAGCACTCTGAAGAGTTTTAACAGTTGGGGGGGGGAAATGATCCCTTCCGAGTAGTGGAAATAGGGATTTGTCTAAAAACTGGAGATGAGTCACATCGCTGCTAAAGGGAAAGATTTTCTATGGTCTGCAGTACCCGGGGTGAAAGAAATATCTTTATAAAGATTAAAAAAAATATAAAATATATTTTTAACATCTTTTTATTAAGCTTCATCGTATAAGAATACACAGGATGGCAGACTTCCTTATCTTTTTCAGCAGTTTCTTGGGGATTTGTCTTGTTTTGCTTTGGCTTTTTAAAAATTTTTTTTAACTAATAAAAGGGACAACCATCATGTTTCAAGAATGTAACAAGGCAAAGAGCAAAACAGTCACTTTATCCATGCCCAAGATGCTCAGTTATTAATTTGGTCTTTCCTTGCTCATGTCAAACAAAGTCAGGGCCCCGGTATGTAGATCACTCTCACCCTCACCCTCTACCCCTCTACTCTGCGCTCGTGAGACCCCACCTGGAATCCTGTGTCCAGCTTTGGAGTCCTCAACACAGGAAGGACATGGACCTGTTGGAACGGGGCCAGCGGAGGGCCACAAAGATGATCAGAGGGATGGAGCACCTCCCCTATGAAGACGGGCTGAGAGAGCTGGGGTTGTTCAGCCTGGAGAAGAGAAGGCTCCGGGGAGACCTCACAGCAGCCTTCCAATATCTGAAGGGAGCCTACAGGAGAGCCGGAGAGGGACTCTTTGTCAGGAAGTGTAGTGACAGGACAAGGGGTAATGGTTTTAAATTGGAAGAGGGGAGATTTAGATTAGATATTAGGAGGAAATTCTTTCCTGTGAGGGTGGTGAGACACTGGAACAGGTTGCCCAGGGAAGTTGTGGATGCCCCATCCCTGGAAGTGTTCAAGGCCAGGCTGGATGGGGCTTTGAGTAACGTGGTCTAGTGGCAGGTGTCCCTGCCCATGGCAGGGGGGTTGGAACTCGATGATCTTTAAGGTCCCTTCCAACTCTAACCATTCTATGATTCTGTGATTCTATGAATAACACAGATAGCCTGTTCCAGGACCTTTGTTTAAATAGGATAGAGTAGCAGAACAGGTTATATAGTATCTTTATACACCCAATAAAGAGCTGAGACACTGAGGGACTTGCGCAGGAAGGACCAGGCAGGTGATAGCAGAACTGTGTACCGTTCCTAAATCCTACCGCTGCACCAGATGTGCAAGATGACCCTTCTTGTCGTCTCTGTGGGTGGATGCCGCAGTGTCGAGCTGCCGCGGTGGCATCACGCTGACTGCAGCGCTCCCGCCTCCTCTCTGGCCACGCACGAACGCACGTACACATACCATGGGCTTTGTTTGGGTTTTTTTTTTTTTCCCTGGTTCGAGAATATTCGCCCTTTTCCAGGGATGCAGAGGTACATTTATGGCAAAGAGGCTCCAGCAGCCGGCTGGAGCCGCGATCCCGGCCCAATCCTGGCAGCGCCAGCGGGGGAAAAGCGGGGGAAAGGCGGGGGGGGTGGGTGGGGGGGCGCTACAGGTTTTGCCGGTGACTACACCCCGAGCCGGGCACTCGCCCTCTCTGACCGTGTCCCTGACCCGCACACGGGCTGGGACATGCCCACCCCCCCCCCCCCCCCCCCCCGCGCTTTCCCAGCCCCGGGGCCGGGCGGGTGGCGGGGCGCCCGGCAGCACCATTCGCCGCCGCCGGCCCCGGGCAGCGCGGAGAGGCCCGGCCATCCCTGAGGGCTAAACATTGCCTTTTTAGGGCTTTTTTTTCTTTCCTCTCCGTGTTTTGGTTTTGTTGTACTTTTTTTTTTTTTTTTTCCCCTCCCTCCCTCCCTCCCCTTCTTCTCTCCTTGCAGGGACGGAGCCTCCCTTCCTCCTTCCTTCCCTCCCTCCCTCCCTCCCATCCCTCCCGCCTCCCCCGGCGGGTCCCGGCCTGGCCCGGCTCCTCTCCCGCTCCGTTCCGCTCCTCCCACCCCGGCAGCGGCTGCCGGGCGGCGGCGGCGGAGGAGGAGGAGGAGGAGGAGGAGGAGGAGGAGGAGCCGGTACGGCCGGGCTGAAGCGCAGCCAGGGGAGGGGGTGAGCCATGTCCCTGGCGGGGCGGCGGCGGCAGGAGGAAGAGGAGGGGGAAGGGGAAGGAGATGGGGCCGGTGCGGGGGAGGAGGTGGTGCAGATCCGGCTGGGGGACAAGTGCTACCCGGTGTGCAAGAGGAAGCTGATCGAGCAGAGTGACTATTTCCGAGCCCTCTACCGCTCGGGCATGCGGGAGGCAGGGCAGGGCCAGGAGGAGCAGCTGCTGCGCGGGGGGTTGAGCGCTCTGGGGCTGGAGCTGGTGCTGGACTTCATCAACACCTCCTGCCTGGCCAGGCTGGAGCAGGAGGAGGGGGGCGATGAGGAGCCCCCTTTGCTGGAGGAGCTGGTGGAGGCTGCTTCCTACCTGCAGGTCACCCCCTTGCTCCGCCTGCTCCTCTCCCAGGTGAGGCTGGGCAACTGCTTCGAGCTTCACCGCCTGGCTCAGGTCTACGGTCTCCAGGACTTGCACGATGCCTGTCTAGACTTCATGGCCGCCCACTACCATCAGGTGCTGCGGAGGCCCGATGCCCGGCCACATCTCCTCCTGCCCCATGCTCTCCAGCAGCACTTGAAGGAGAGGCGGATGAGGGGCACTGCCACCCTTGTGGCCATCGGGGACTTCATGGGTTCCTCCTCTCTGGGTCTGCCCCCAGGCTGTCACCCGCAGGTGGAAGCCCCCTGGTCTATGCTGAGGTACGATGAGGAAGCAGAGAGGTGGCTGCCCCTGGCCAACAACCTGCCCCCTGATCTGGTGAACGTCCGAGGCTACGGGTCAGCGATGCTGGACAACTACCTGTTCATCGTTGGGGGCTACAGGATCACCAGCCAGGAGATTTCGGCTGCCCATTGTTACAACCCTTGCCTAAACGAATGGAGTCAGCTGGCTTCGATGAACCAGAAGAGGTAACCCTTGCTCCTACACGTGTCCATGTATATTGTCAAAATAGACCCTGTTGAGTCACGTGGTGTTGGCTGGACTCAACCTTAACGAGATGTGATTCAGACCCGTCTCCCTGACGTGAATCACCCACGCATCTCTTGCATCGTGTGGTGGGAAGGACCGCAGTGCTTGGCGGTGGCTTGGCAGCACGCCACCGCACAGGCCTGGCAAACCTTGTCTTGACCGGCAGAAGTCATCCCACCGCAGCACGACGCTGCAGCCTCTCTTCTCCTTAGGGGCCCCCTCCTCATGGCATGGGGAGCTTCCGTGGCGAGGGAAGGGTGAGGAGGATAGGACTTTTTTTTGCCTAAATGCTGGTGATTAAGGCCTCAGCTGTGGGGAGAACATGAGCCGGGCGTCTGCAGAGGAGGACTGTGCTACAGCTCTCCACCGCATGTGATCGTTCACCTCGGTGTGAAATGGTGGTGGACTTTTCATTTAAATTGCAGTATACAAGGAGCCAGTCTCTCCAAACAGCTATCTTGCTGGAAGTAGAAATTCTCCCCAAAATAACAAAGTTAAAGAAAAAAAAAAAAAAAAAAAAAAAAGATAAAATTCTTCTCTGACTTTTTTTGTGGTCTATTTTAACTCCGGTACTGTTAAGTGACAAGTTTTCCTGCTCTTAGTGGGGATGTACAGTCTATCAGAACTAGAGGTGGCTGAAAAAAAATTAGTTGGAGCAGTCTTTGACTGGTTTGTGCTTTCATAAAAATCTGAATGCTTTGTAGGCCTGCGTTTCAGTGAAATAGTCACCAGAAAAATGTCAGGAAGATTGTGAGAAATCTCTCGCTTTATGAGAATATTTGGATCTGGGAATCATTCATCATTTTGGCCATTTTTCTTTTTTTCCTTTGCCTTTTTGAATTGTTTGTTTGACGTTTATGCTTACGTTAGTATTCAGAAACACTTGTATGATTTATATTTGAAAGAATAATGGAGAGCTAGCCTTGAGGGGGACCCAAGGAAGGAGTCCATCTCCCTGGCCAAGATTGTGGCTGCTCCACCTTAATCATGCTGCAGAGTTATCAAAATAAAGCCTTTTACTTCCTTGAAACAAAATGTTTCTGTTTATCCAAAGTGAATTTCTTCATTGTTTCCATTTTGGATAAATTTTTATCTTCTCTACCTGAATCAAAACTAAAAAAAGGAAAGAAACCAAAATTCACTGTAGATTGGAAATCCTCTTTTCCATCCGGTAAATTCAAGGATCATCCAGAGACCCCAACGACTGGCAAAAATATTTTGTATCTGGGTAATAAAACTGCAGTGTCTATTCCAGGGAGCTTGCCAGATAAAGCCCCTCAAAACAGGGGTTTGACATAAAATTAGTTCTTTCCCATTTCACCTTTTTTTTTTTTTTTTTATTATTTATTTACTTCCTGTATCGCTGTGAGAATTTCACTGAAATGGTTGCCTCCATAATTGGTCACTGGAATTGATCGGAAACCTGGGATATTTCTGGCTGTTTGGAAAGGCATTGCGAAAAAATAGCATCTGTAAAATGAGAGTTTGGCTTCTAAATGCTGCAAGCACCTTTTCTTGCAGACATATTTCTTAGGGCCTGAGCCTATGCGCAGTCTTCACCCAGGTGCCTGTGGGAACTGAGATGTTTTAGCCGCCCTCGCTTCAAGCCCTCTTGCCTCTGTGAGCGTGATTGAGAGCACGTTGGCCTCCACAGGAAAGGATGATGGGGTCAGCCCGTACAGCATCTCCGATGGAAATTTAACTTGAACACAGGAGTCCCACGTTGATCAAGTTACGAGGGTTTGGCATTAGTTTGTGTGATGCGTAGAGCAAGAGAGATGTTATTATGTGCCATGATTCTGCCGCACGGCGAATGAGGGCTTTTTAAAAAATGCTTTTTTTGAGGCCCTTTTTTCACCTTAAGACCTGACTGTTCGAACTCTAGATCAGCCTTTTTCCCTCCACGCTTTCCCTTGTTTTATCTAGGATGTGTAATCATCATATCTGAAATAAACATACGGATATTTTCTCCTTATATTACAGTTTTCAACTGCACTGCCATACCAACTTAATCTTGAAGCCCATCGCAGGTGACAGCGAGGTATTCCTTTAGCGTAGAATTTCACGCAGGCCATTTATGGCAGAAAAGTAGTATGTGGATGGATATTTTTGGAATAATGTCTATTCTTAGATTTCACGGTAGTTATTTCAGGTCAAAAAGAACCCAGAATTATATCTGCCTCTAGATTGCGAGATTGCAGTTATGTGAAGTGACTATGTTGCTCTCTCAACGATAAGCGGGGGCAGTTTTTTTCATGGAAACTCTGCTGACCCCTTCACAAAACACGCTTTTGACTTTTTAACATCTTCGTGGAGCCTCGACTCTGAAGTTATTAAGTAGTAATTTTTTTTCTATATGACGGAACATTCCAGCTCTTTGATGACCGGCTTGACGTTTAGTGGCCAGAACACAGGAAAGGGTGGCCTGTGCTGTAGGAGCCAAGAGCAGGAGAGGCTCGTAGGATGAGGGAGCTTGCGTTCAGCCCGAAGAGCGCTGATGCCTGTCTGCCGCACAGATGTGCTGCAAATAGATCTGGGCTTTGCTCGGCGTTGTATTTTTAGTTTGTTATGCTGTAGTGAAATAAGCAGGGCAGTTGCCCGGCGTGTTGCCTAGGAATTACAGTCATGTGACTGTCTGCCAAACGAATTTATGTCAGCTGATATAATTACATCCCATGGATGCATTTTTTACGTACCTTGAGGGATGGTTCTAGTTCCCATTGAAGTTGGTTTGACTTCAGACAACGTTTTAAGAGTACCTGGGTCTGGCCTATGTGAATTGATGCATGTGTTGGCCTCAGGAGAAGGCTGGGGAGTTATGGAAATAATCGGGCTGATTTGCTGTTAATATAACAAGTTCTTTTCCCTCAACATACCTTGTAAATTCTATGATATTTTTATCTTTAGTTATTTCCACTATTTTAATACCGAATCACAGGATGCTGCTGTTTCATCTATGCACAGCCATTGATGAAATAGTCCCAACTTACTTCTAAGTGGAAGACAAAAGCCATCAAATGCACACTGAATACTTAGCAGAGAGTCATTCTGGTTTAGGTTATAGCTATTACCTTTCTTTCTAGGTGTAGAAGTCTTATTAAACTAGTTTCAAATTTATTCACAATAGGTAACTTCTGTATATTATTACTGTGATGCCCCACATAAGCTTGAGAAAGAGTTATTCCCTATTTACGCATACGCAAGGTAGATGAAACAATTTGCTCAGGCTCATATAGGAAGCCTGTGACTCAGCCTGGAATTTCTCATCATCTGAGGGTTAAATCTGGTGCCGGTCACAAATCGTCCACAACAGATCACAGTTTCAAGATCTTTTCATTCTAGAGATATTGCTGTACTTGGAATAGCGCGTTCAGAGAACTACCTGGGCTTTTTTTTGTGAAGAGACTTCATGTAAGTGTTGCCCAAGACCAGTTGCGGTGCTTGGGGACAGGAAGGTAACAAGGCGCTTTGGGGACTGTCCCGGGGGGTTGGACTAGATGATCTCCAGAGGTCCCTTCCAATCCCATACGATTCTGTGATTCTTTGATTTTGTAATGCCCTTCAATACCTTTCCATACTTTTCTTTAAATTGATGCTGTCAGTTGAAATTTGCTATTCAAAAATGATGTACTCATGGGATTTCTACTGCACGTGCCAGTTACAGCTGTATATTCCACTTCTATTTTCCTTCAGAACACTCATGGCAGGTAAATTTTCCAGGCTTGGAAGACCCTTGTAAGCCCCTGGCTGGGATTATCCACATACACGTGGAACATAGTTCTTGTGAGCAATCTGTGCCTGAACTGCTGCCACTCTGAGGACTCTTACAGAAATATAGGAGAGGATGTTCCTGGGGAATGGTGGAGGTTTATGAGACCTTCTCTTTCTGCAATATTTGATGTGTTTGGGTGTTTTTTTTTTCACTCAAAATTCTCCTGTGTTGGAGGAAAATAGACTTTTCAAAAACTTTCAACTTAGAAATATTCATGTCACGTTTACCACAAATGTATCACATGCTTCCAAAGCTAAAGATGTGCTCTGCAGACTCATATTAAGGAATGTAAAAAAAAAAGAGTGGTTCATGCAAAAAGTGTAAAATGCTTTGAAATTGCCTTCCTAACTGTGCTTTCATGATTCGTAGTCTCTATTGTAAATGCTTTAACTCTAGAATAAAGAAGTAATCTGATTTGTGAGAAGTTTTAAGGTTAATGTTGATCATTTGGCAGGTAGGAACCACAGGTTAGTTACTCCGACCCTCCTGCTCTACAGCAGGACCAAGCTCACCTTGCAAATATGTGTCTAACTTGTTCTTGAAACCCTCCAGCAATGTAGATTCCAACCTCCTTCTCCCCAGGCGACTGACTTACTCCCATGTTTACCTTCCCCTCTGATCAGGAAGTCCTCTCTAATATCTATGCCAACGTTTTCTTGTTATGTACTAAACCAATAATATCTATTAGTGAACAAGAAGAATGCTTGCTGTCCTCTTTGTAGCCACTTTCATAGTGGTCTCCTACAGATATATCTATGGCTGTTAATGCAATCCAGAACAACGCGGGGTTTTTTTGCAAGCTGTTGAATGTATTCAGAAAGCTATATGCTCTGACCCCCAGATCCTATGCATTTGTGCATTAGTTTTTCTTCCTTGCTGCATGTAGTGCTTTGCACTTGTCTTTGTTGAATGAAAACTGTTGTATTTTAAAGTATGGTAAGACCCCACAGTTCACTCTTACTTGTGTTTCCTTTCAGAGGAAACAAGAGACATGAGAAGACAGCTCATACAGTTGGGACAGTCTTGTCCCAACAAAAAGGGTACTTGCTAAGCCTGGCATTTGGAAAGTGCTTTTGATCCCCCCCAGTGGGGGGATCAAAATTACGAGATCAGTTATCTAAACTCACTGGTGCGAGTGGAGTTACACTGCAGCTGAATCTGACGGACTGTTCATCTCCCTTGTTTCCACGCTGTAGTCCATGGAACAGTTGTTAGTTGTGGAGAGCTGGCTGGTTGCTCAATGTTTGCTCTCTTTGTTTCCAGCTGCTCCAACACATTAAAACAGTGTAAAAATACACTAAATATTTCCTAATGTTCACTCTCCATAAAAACACCTGCTGTTACTGGCATGGAAAGGTGAATGGCAGAAGTTTTTCATAACATATTGAGCCACTGTCCTAACTTTCATATAAAGCACGCTGATGGATACTTATGGCTATCTTTGAGTAAAATGAACCTTATAGTTAATGTGTTCCCTAAATCTGAGATACTTCCACCGAATGCCGTCCGTTTTAACAAGTGTTGGAGGTGGTTAAATGAGTGACACAAACGTGCGTGGCCATCTTCTAGAATAATTGAAGTTGAAAGTTGTGCTGTACATCTTTCACTGGATACTTTTCCCTGTGCTGCAAGGAACAATTCAGTGATGTGAAGGCTATCAAGCAAAAACTGGGTAAATTACTTCTATTTGGATAAAAAAGGAAGAGGCTACAATGAGAGGTTAACTAGAGAAGCACATCTGAATTAGGAAATCGGAATTCTTTAATGTTCTGACGCTACACACTTGTGTAGTTAATTCATGTCCTCTGAGGCTGAACTTCTAGCATGTTTAAAAAGTGGCTAGAAGATCTTAGAATAGGGAAACGCTATCTGTGTGCATGTTAACTTAAAGGATGGCTTGGAAAATGCGTTTACATTTTGTGGTTTTCACCCTCTGTTAAATTGTGGATTTTTTTTTTTTTCCTCCATAACTTTTAGAACAGGTACATTGCTTTGAAAATCATAATGTTTTGCAAGTAATTATCCTCATTTCATACCCGCTATTGATTGCCATGTTATTCTGGATTCTCTCTCTAAGATGGAAAACATAATTGCTGTAGAGAGGAGATGAACAGAGTGACCTAATCGTAAATGTCAGCAAAAAAAATGAATAAAAAGCAATTAATTCCTTCAAAGGAGCATTTTAGTTTCCAAAGCTATATCAGGATGACAAGAACAAAATGATTCCATCTGGAAACAAATTCTTTTTCCAAATATATTTAATAAAAAGAAATTGCAGGGCAGTCTGCTGCTAGGCAGGGTTCATTTTGTCCAGACAAAACCCTGCAAAACTACTTAGCGGTAAGTTTTGAATCCTGGATTCATGCAGAGTAAAACTCACTTTACTGCTCAGCGGGCCAACGCAAGTCTAAAGCACCACTTCACTTTTACAGACATAAGGCAGTTCCCCGTTTGGCTTTGTGCTGAGCTGGTGCGCTCCAGTGACTTTCACACATTTAGTTAACTGGGATACGGCATGGTAAAATCTCCTTTTGGCTCAGCAGTAGAGAAGGAACCATCTTTCTAGGCAATAAGTTTCTGAGGAGAGGAAGAGCTCATCTTTTATTAGACCAGCTGCTGTAGCTGGGAGGAATAGAATCATAGAATCATAGAAACGTCCAGGTTGGAAGAGACCCTTGGGATCATCGAGTCCAACCATCTACCCTACACTACAAAGTTCTCCCCTATGTGATATCCCCCAACACCACATCTAAACGGCTCTTAAACACATCCCGGGATGGTGACTCAACCACCTCCCTGGGCAGCCTGTTCCAATGCCCGACTACTCTTTGTGTGAAAAATTCTTCCCTAATGTTCAGTCTAAACCTACCCTGTTGGAGCTTGAAGCCATTCCCTCTTGTTTTGTCATTAGTTACCTGTGCGAAGAGACCAGCACCAACCTCTCTACAGTGTCCTTTCAAGTAGTTGTAGAGAGTGGACACTGTATTATATACTGAATACTATACACTGAATAGCCGAGCACACAAGCCCTTTAACTTCACCCCCTCCAGTTCCTTCCTACAGACTTGCACCTTCGACACCCACAGACCCTTTGGTTTGGCCTGTATTATCTTAAAAGTGTTAGATATAAGGCTTCTTCTGCTTCAGCAGTCAGACGGTTGCCCTTTGCCATGCATAATGGAACAGAATATGAAATAAAAGAATAGGGCATTGCCTGTGGAGTGCAATGTGTTCTGTTCAGCTATGGTTGGAATATTAATTTACGGATATATTTTGCTTCAGTGGGATGGAGGGTGTATTTAGGAGTTTAATTTAATGCTGAATAAGGTACAGGAGATTCTCTCTTCCCTCTTATGCAGTACATGATTCAATGTGTACTGCTTCAAATTTCTGTTTATTGGGGTTATTAAAGAGACTTTGTATTATTGCCTAAGATGAGTACACATTCTTAGACATTCATCAAGCCTTGTTTGAAATTCCTGCAATTTTAACGAAAATAATATCCTTGGCTGTGTGTATATATAATACATTTTTCTCTACTCAAGGTACTTTACTAAAAGCCTAGTAAAAACGAGACATCTACTGAACACATTAGTTAACTAAACATTTAGAGCTCAAACCGTGACAGATTGAAATCCAAACTGAAGTATTCATCAGTCTCGGCATCAGCATCATTAACATCCAGACTGTCACTGGTTACTGTCCTAAGTAATTACAGTGTAATTACAGAATTTTGGCCTTGCACGGGGGAGTTCAGATGCTGTAATAAATGAAGTAATGGTACAAGTTGTAACTGATGGTGAGTATGTTGGAGCCTAGATAGGACAAAGAACTTTCTTTCCTATGTTTTTCTTTACATCCGTGGAACCTATTTCAATGCTGCAATCTTCTCTTTCAGGTCCAATTTTAAGCTTTTAGCTGTAAATGGGAAGCTCTACGCCATCGGTGGTCAATCCCTTGCCAACGTGGAGTGCTATAACCCAGAAAATGACTGGTGGAATTTCGTAGCGTCCATGCCAAACCCTCTTGCAGAATTCTCAGCTTGCGAGTGCAAAGGCAAGATCTATGTTATCGGAGGATACACTACACGAGGTAGAAAGCTTGGATTTACTTTTGGGTTTGGTTTTCTTTCCAACCTGATTGCTTCTAAGGCCCAGATAATTTTCTTCTCTTTTTCAGGAAATCTTTTGAGCTGATGTAGAAAGCTGCATAATACTCATTAAAACATGTAGAAATAAATCACAGGTAGAAAATAACTGATAAATGAAATGAAAAAAAATAGCTCTGTCATACAGGAAACAGATATTGGGGTTTTTTTTTCAGGGCCTACATGGACCTGGGTCTCTGTCATTATGGGGGAACAGACTTCAGCAAAAGCTTAGCCCTCTTTTTGTAAGATTTTGATCATACAGTAGAAAGAGAGGCCTCAACAGGTACACTTTGTTTACTTTTTAAATACTTGTTTTAAACTGTCAGCAGGAAAAATGTGAAGAAAATAATCACATGCATTAGTATTTCTCATGTATTAATAGATGTCACAATCCTTTCACTGTAGCATTCCAGTATTTCACAGGCAAATTCAAGCCATCGGTAAGATTTTCAGTGCAGAAATAACTTAATTGAATAATTAATCAAAAGCTTAAGCAAGAGCCAACATTTTGGATTTACTTCCTTTCTATACCCTGTTTTCTGAGGATACTATATAGAGTGAAAGATTTGAAGTTGCATTGTTGCCTGACAGTTTCTTTTTCTTTATCCAGTGGAAAAGCAAGCCACTGAATCAGAGCTCCCATTTGTTCATTCCTTAAGCACGTGGTGCTATTCTTTGGGAGGAATAGCATTTTCTAGGCATTTTAGAAGTCAATTATATTTCACGTCAAACGTTGAGTATTTACCAGGATTTCCTAAAATTAAATTCCTATCTCTAGGCCTTGCCCATTGCATTTGACCACAGTAGTTTTAAACTTTTTTTTCCAAATGGTGAATAAAATTAGAAGAGACATCAGCTTTTGTGTAGAGTACTGCAAGCAAAGCTAAACTGACATTAAAACAAGCTGTCCCTTCTAGTACCTGAGCTGATTTTAGCTCTGAACTACTATAAAGTTTATAAAAGACACGCTTCTAGCCCTCATGATCCTTGTGGTAATGATAACCTTCAAAGGCATTTTGCCAGGTCCATTCTGACCCAGAACCTGGTGGCTTCACTGAGGTAAACAAAAGTATATTGGAGTGCTTGTGGTCATATGGAGGGCCGTGTTGTGGTGTGCTCTGCAGTCCCTGTCCTCTGGTCATTAAAGGACCTGTTGGGGTGCATTGTGCTCCCCGATCTCTGGCACTAGGACTGGAAGATGTCTGGCAAACAGCACTTGCTGGGTTGGAAAGTCAGACCCAAGGGGAAACATCCTTTGAGACAAAAGAGCAGAGAACAAGGAGAAGGGACTGAAACAAAGTGATGGGAAGACTTGTCTCTAGAGACCAGAGTTAGGGTTTTGTCATTTTTCTCTAGAGAAAGAGAAGGAAGTCACTAAGAAGAAAAAAAACACTCTGATTTGGTTAATAGTGCTACAAGATTATGGGAGTACAAGCTTTTCTCCTACATTCCCTGCACTTTGCAAGTTCCCTTTCTGGTGCCTGTGCTGTTCTTTCTTCAGGCTGCCTACTCCTGGTGTCACGGATAGGCAGATCAGCATGTTGCTGATGCAGGTCCTTTCCCCTTACAATTCATTAACAAAGCCTGCGTAGTCAGGATTGCTGCCCTTTGGCGAGCTCCTTATTCAGTACTTATTGCCTGTGGTTTCAACTGAAGGAGGGTAGTGAGTTACCTCTTGTTTCTTCCACACCTCAGGGGATTGCCACTGACCTTCAGGCTTCTGTCTTTTCCTAGATCTTCTCCTAGATCTTTCCCTAAAAGCCGTTTTTAATGGAAATAGGATAATAAAAGAGTAGGAAGTTGTGAGCAGTGGATAATTAGCACATTTAGGCTTATGTTTAAATCCAAGACTGTTCAGGACAACAAATAAGTGTACGCCCATGCTTGTTATAAATAAAGATCCTTTCCTGAGCGAGGGTCTAGAATCAATTTTTCTGTGACACGTTGCCTTAGGACAGCTATCAGACTTAGAAACCAGAATTGCTGCAATTGCACGGGTGATCCACCTTCCAATTTATGCAGATGTTGGAGCGTGTCTATCTGGAAGACGCTGAGGTTCATTTGCTATTTCACTACATTCACTACATAAGACACACGCAACAATTAATATGTAAATTTTAATTTTATTTTATTTTTAGTATTCCTGCATATACCTCTGTTTCGGTAGGTTTTGTGGGCTATTTTTTTTTTTGATCTGTGTAGAGCTTTCTCCTGAAGCTGCACTTTCCAAAAGATGGTAGGATCTGGAATTTCCCACTGTAAATTATAATGATGCTCCTTGAATAAAGAACCTCCTTCCAGTTCTCAGCTCTCAGTTGTGAACCTAGATCCTAATAGAAACTTCATGTCAGGCACTATAGTATTAATGTTTTGTATTGGGTTTTCCTTTGTTTCAGTGGATATAAAAGCCCCAGGCTCTGGACTGAGCAAATGAGGGCCATGTCACAAGACTTCCATTTCGTATACCCCCCTCTCAAACCATAGCACTTTTTCTCTGGGAAGATTACTGTTATAGATGAACATAGAAACTTAAGAAACATAAGAAACTCAATTAGAAAACTTAACTTAGAAACATAAGATTAAGAACATTAAGAACATAAGAAACAAACATTAATTAATCAGAGGGATGGAGCACCTCCCCTATGAAGACAGGCTGAGAGAGTTGGGATTGTTCAGCCTGGAGAAGAGAAGGCTCCGGGGAGACCTCACAGCAGCCTTCCAATATCTGAAGGGAGCCTCCAGGAGAGCCGGAGAGGGACTCTTTGTCAGGAAGTGTAGTGACAGGACAAGGGGTAATGGTTTTAAATTGGAAGAGGGGAGATTTAGATTAGATATTAGGAAGAAATTCTTTCCTGTGAGGGTGGTGAGGCACTGGAACAGGTTGCCCAGGGAAGTTGTGGATGCCCCATCCCTGGAAGTGTTGAAGACCAGGCTGGATGGGTCTTTGAGCAACCTGCTCTAGTGGAGGTGTCCCTGCCCATGGCAGGGGGTTGGAACTCGATGATCTTTAAGGTCCCTTCCAACTCTGACCATTCTGTGATTCCATTCTAATCTAGATGCCCCCCTCCCCTCAACAGTCAGGGAATGATGCATTTTTTGTAGACAAAGAACATCTATATGCAGGTCTTTGATCAGCAATTTCATAGAGGATTGCCATGATATTTTCCCTTTTTTTCCCTCATTTAAATTGGATTAGGTGTACAAGAAGGCAATGTGAAGTAATGAAAAATGGCTGGAAATCATCAGAGTACAAGCAAATGCTATAGCAGCACCTCCCTAATCATGCTGCTAATGCACTTCATTCATGACAATCCAGTTATATTTATGGCTATTTATACCTGTGCCCTTACATAACTTGTCAGTGTGTCACCATCTGCTGTTCCACTTGGGAGCTCATCTGGAGATCGTCATGCAGGATAGACTTGTAATATGGAGCAGATTTTATTAAAAGACCAGCCTGGAGTCTGCAAACCTGTTGCCACTTGTCACTTGAGTTTGGATTTAAGCTCAAGTCTCCAGAGACTGAAACTGGATTTACTAGCTAATGAGTCTTGTACATTCTGTGCTAATTTAGTGAAGCCTTGGACACAGCCAAGGTCTCCACTGCACCATAAATCAGGGCAGTATTGTAACAATTTCGTAGAATAACAGTATTGCAACCATATGCATCCACTGAAGTATAGAATGGCTTCATTTTTTTTTTTCTGTGTGTCTGTCTGATGCTGGGGCACGGAGTTCCTCGTTCTTAAATGATTTTGACAATGTGTGTTTCTTTCTTTATAAGGCACTGAACATGTGCCCTGAGGTCATCCATGCCTCTTGCTGAAATGTAACTAGCTTTGTGAATTTTATTCCATAAAACTTTGATTTATGGAAAGTAAATGCAAAGTATCAAAGTTAAGCTTGGATGATAAATCATCACTTGACAGCCATTAATGAAGCATACTGTCTTCAGGATAATTTGATTCATCTGTGATCACTGTTGGAGAGCAGAATATTGCTCCATTTCCCTTTTCATAAAAATTCTAACATATCAATTGGAGACAGAATTAAAAGCCTAAGTTAAAAGGTAGGGATTATTCTGCTAAAATCTGCATCCCCAGACCATTTACGTCATGTAATGTGCCAGCAGCAGCTTAGTTTTTTCCTCTGCAAAGAAACAGAATGTTCAAACTTTTTGGTCAAGGGCAAAGAGTTGAAGTTCTCCATAATTTCACTGAATTTCACTGAATTTCACTGAATTTTTAGAGTTGGAAGGGACCATAAAGATCATCTAGTCCAACTCCCCTGCTGAAGCAGGATTGCCCAGAGCATGTCAGAGCATGTTACTCAGGACTGCATCCAGACGGGTCTGGAAAATCTCCAGAGAAGGGGACTCCACACCCTCCCTGGGCAGCCTGTTCCAGGGCTCTGGCACCCTCACTGTGAAGAAGTTTCTTCTCATATTTGAGTGGAACCTCCTATGTTCCAGCTTGTGCCCGTTGCCCCTCGTCCTCTCACTGGCAACCACTGAAAAGAGTCTGGCTCCCTCCTCCTTCAACCCACCCTTTAGATACTTATAAGCATTGATAAGGTCTCCCCTCAGCCTTCTCTTCTCCAGGCTAAAGAGTCCCAGCTCTCTCAGCCTTTCTTCATAAGGGAGATGCTCCAATCCTTGAATCATCCTTGAATCATCCTATAATCAATATTTCCATATTCATCATATACGAATCATCCATAATCAATATTTCTTCCCTGATCTGCTATGCTTTTGCACTGTAATACGTTAGCAATCTGTAATAATGGCTGATACAGTTTGTCGGGGGGAAGAATCCTTCTCCGTGAGTACCTTCTAATATGTTTATTTATTTGTAAATATCTCTCCTCTGTTTCAGATAGGAATATGAACATTTTGCAGTACTGTCCCACTTCTGATTCCTGGACCAACTTTGAACTTTGTGATGTCCATGTTCGCAAACAACAGATGCTCTCTGTTGAAGAAACTATATATCTGGTAGGGGGTTGTATTCATGAACTTGGACCAAACCAAAAATCCAGCCAAAGTGAGGACGCGTTAACCGTGCAGTCTTACAACATTGCTACCAAAGAATGGCTCTACCTCAAAGAGAATACATCAAAATCGGGTCTTAACTTGACTTGCACTCTCCACAATGATGGAGTCTATATATTGAGTAGGGATATTACTTTATCTACAAGCTTGGAGCACCGTGTTTTTCTTAAGTATAATATATTTACAGACAGTTGGGAGTCACTAAGACGCTTTCCAGCCTTTGGACAAAACATGCTCATCTGTTCTATGTATTTGCCTGATGTGCGAGAAGTGTAACAGCATCAGGTTTTCTTTTCAGCTCGTTAATCATTCTTGGAAGAAATATTGCTCGCTCTAAATAATTCCAGTTTCAGAATGTCATTTCAGAATGTCATGTGGTTGCATAACGTAGGTATAAAACACTGATTCTGTTGTTTAAAAAAGTTGCAAAATCCAATATTAAGAAAAATTCTCCCAGAAACAGTTTTAAGATTTCAGTTTAAAAAATTTATTGTTTTGGATTAAAATTTTACAAAGTATTGTTTGCAATTTAAACATAAAATTATTGTGTTGGTAACTGATAAAGGAATTCCACAGGCAAAACTGATCAGTCTAGCTTTATTCTCCATCTTAATAGACAGTGTAGAAGATGAGCAAGAAGCATACGTGGTAAAAGTGGAAAAAAATTCAATAAAGTAAACAATAAGTATAAGAAAAATCACAAAGGCAATTATTTCTTTTAAAATAAAGCTTTTACTCAACCTATGTCCTGTCAAATGCACAATGTTTAAAATTGTTTATACTCTCACATTTTTATCTCTCCTACAGTAGCAAGTGAGATTCTCAAAGGTGCCTGCAATGGGGGTACCATCAAGAAATAAGAAATTCCCCTCAATTATTTGTAATTAAATGCTTTGCCAGGGACTGGGAGGAACTGCCTAGAGGCTTACAGTTGCCGGTTGGATACTAGATGCTCCTTTAATGGAAGCTGGCAGAATTTATTGCTGCCTTTAAGATAGAGGTTAAAAAGCTGTAAATTCAAAAGGGCAAGTTTTCTTCAGAAAGGTTTTAAGTTTTAGTTACCGTGTTGTATTCTGCAGTACTGACTGTTAAAGGTCAAATTATAGTTGGCACCAAGCTGCGTGTTAGGAAGATGTGCACGAGCACATGCGATAGTGATTCTGCACCAGGTGCATCCCACTTGATAATGGTCATCCAGGACATCCGTCTCTTGGTATGGAAGGTTGATTCGTGTAAATGACTTCCTGCCAACACCAGCCAAAGCACGTGCGCATGAATGTTGGCTCTTTCTTGTTTTACAAGGATCTTGATAGAGATTGCCTCGAGTTTGCCACCCAAAGGTGTTAGCCTCTGGTCACCATGAATCCTGCTACGTGGGGATTCAGGAATAGATACTCTGGCAGCTTTTCCCTGAGAGAATTATAATCATGATAGGCCCCGTTCCTTTTGTAGCTGACAAGTTCATAAGCATCTTCTGAAGGCGTCTGGCCAGGTGTGGAATATGTATCCTCATGACAGGAAAAGGAGAAGGTCTTGGCCACCATGGGAAGGCTCCACTGCTGCTGCCTTTAGGGAAGAGATAACCACGTTAGGCATGTGCTGAACACTTTTCAGAGATGCTGGTTCTGCAGCAGCTGTTTCTTCATATGAGAAGACAAGATTTAATTTACCTGAAGAGGTTCCTAATGTGTCGAGTTGTCTTCTTTTTTTTAAACTTGGAATCAGGAATCTGAATCATCTTTTGAAGATAGGTATCTGTTGTAGAGAGGAGGAGGTGGCAGCAATGATTTGCTCAAAGATCTTTTAACTCCCTGCTTCTCCGTGGATTTGCATGAAATCAGTGCTGACTAAAAGAGCCACCAGACTTGAAGTGCCTTGCCAATTACCTCTCACACATTCAGTGGTTAGTAGCATAATTTTGGTGCTTCTGATCGTGCAGGGCAACCCAAACAGAAAATCCAGAATGAGGGCATTTGGGTTTGAACACTTTTAGGATATCCAAGATTTATCTTTTGGGTGGAATTTTTGCTTCCTGGCAGAGTGTGTTATGCTTAGGCCCAAACTAGTGTCTACTATTCAGCTGTATGCATGGTTTAATGAGTTAAGCCTGTGATTATTCCTTTGAAAACACAATGTGTTGAGCAGCTGCTGTGTTCTGATAGCAGTATCAGACCAAACAATGGCTCTTCTGCAATGAAGAAAAAAGGTGACTTTCATAAAATTCTTGTTTCAGAAGTGTTTTATAATAAATATAAGCAGTGTGTCAGTGTCTGGTGAGAAATTATCTTAGTCACATTATTTTACCTGCTTTCCTTCATTTCTTTTCAGTTCGAAATTCAGTACCCTATAGTTATCCACAAGTCAACACAGATGGGTACTGGTGGAAGGAGTCACATCTGAATTGGGGCATTCTCCTTCCACTATCTGAAGGGAGCCTACAGGAGAGCCGGAGAGGGACTCTTTGTCAGGAAATGAAGTGACAGGACAAGGGGTAATGGTTTTAAATTGGAAGAGGGGAGATTTAGATTAGATATTAGGAAGAAATTCTTTCCTGTGAGGGTGGTGAGGCACTGGAACAGGTTGCTCAGGGAAGTTGTGGATGCCCCATCCCTGGAAGTGTTGAAGGCCAGGCTGGATGGGGCTTTGAGCAACCTGCTCTAGTGGAGGTGTCCCTGCCCATGGCAGGGGAGTTGGAACTCGATGATCTTGAAGGTCCCTTCCAACTCTAACCATTCTATGATTCTGTGATTCTGTGATTCTCTTGCTTAGCAAATCATCAGCTGTGAAAACCCATCACTCCCAGATTTGTAGGGTGATGTATCTCATCGAGTCCTTTCAAACCCATTAATTTCTCAGTGCAGTCAGTCGTCATTCCAAAAGCTACGACATCGTCTTTTAGGTGTGATCACTCTTTTTCACATGAGACCTTTCCACACTGGGTTTATCTATATGTTGGTTTCAGCTTCCAATGATCAAGTGGAAAATCTGAAGAACCTGCTCAAATGTAGAAGATAAAGACAGCTCTGTAAATAATCAGACCCTTTTATCAATCTATAGTGCAAATTCCTCGTATACTGACATCTAATAGTACTACAATAGTACTACAACTCAACACTGGTGTTGAATTAAGTGGTAGCACCAGACTATTATAATCTAAATGGACTATATTACTACAGGCTGAAAGAAATATAATTTTTTTAGACAAAATTCATTACAGAAAAGTATGCAATGTGGGTGGCCCTCATACCTCAGGAAAAAACCCAAACATTGTAATGACTGTCCCATGCCCTTTTCATTTTCTTTCTATCACTTTAATATTTCACATAAGACACTCTTGGACAGCTTCTGCACTTTGGGCCAAGGAAAGCTGGTTGAGAGTCACTAGCAGAGAATAATTAAAAAGCTGATTTTTAGCCAATGGAAATGTTGTTCGGTGATTCAGTGTGCTCTCTTTTCTTTGGTGGTGGGAGGGAAAAGTTCCTTAAGGTAAGGACAAACAAGCTTCCTTTGAATGACAACGATACAAGTGTAGACCGCTTGCAGTCCGATCAACTGGAAATCCCCATGTTATCCTGATATTGCTTCTAACTTACCGTGTGAGCTTGGAGAGATTACTCCGCCTTCTTGCTTCTTCATCCCCAAATGTAACTCGTGAGTAGGCATGTTCACTGTGTGGGAACACAATTGGTTTGTCTGGTGTAGTAGTGTAGTGTTGATAAGACACCTTAAGCTTGTGAAAAAATAAGTATGTTGTCATTGTTGTAACTGTTGGTTATTAAAACTGCTCATGGCAAGTGGCAGGATAGAAGGCAGTCAGTAATCTCATTTTGGTCTCTGCTAATTACCTTTACTTTGACTGATGGCTGTTTCCAGTCTCTCTTCCTTCCTTCCTTCCTTCCTTCCTTCTTTCTTTCTTTCTTTCTTTCTTTCTTTCTTTCTTTCTTTCTTTCCTTCTTTCCTTCTTTCCTTCTTTCCTTCTTTCCTTCTTTTTCTTTCTTTCTTTCTTTCTTTCTTTCTTTCTTTCTTTCTTTCTTTCTTTCTTTCTTTCTTTCTTTCTTTCTTTCTTTCTTTTCTTTTTCTTTCTTTCTTTTCTTTCTTTCTTTCTTTCTTTCTTTCTTTCTTTCTTTCTTTCTTTCTTTCTTTCTTTCTTTCTTTCTTTCTTTCTTTCTTTCTTTCCTTCTTTCCTTCTTTCCTTCTTTCCTTCTTTCCTTCTTTCCTCCTTCTTTCCTTCTTTCCTTCTTTCTTTTTACAGTGCCTAATAGCTATTTGTCCATCTAAGTTTCTTAGTCTTGGTGTTCTCAAGTCTGTAGCCAAATTCAAAACTGCTGCTTTCCTGCTGTGTCTGGGTTATCCAGGGCTCACATATCTGCTATTCATTTTCTCTGTCTCATGGACTGATTCCACTTGATACTGACCAGAAAAAGCTGACCGTGGTAGAGGATGATCCCAAGTTGAAAGGAAGAACAACAAAGAGAACAACAGTCTCCAAAGTACTGGGGGAGGAGTAAATGGAAAACTCTGGGAACTTTAGTCTCTTCTCATAAAAGAGAGAAGTGTTTAAGAAGGTTCCTCACATCAAGGTTAAGACAGAGCATAATAATTTCTTCCTTTCCGGGAATGGTTTGTGGTTCTCAGTGTGAAATAAGAGTTGTGTGGGGCTTAAGTTCAAACTTCCTGGCCAGTTTCCATAGGTTTCCCTTACTGCCCTGTCGGCCGACCTTTCTTGGGCTTAGTATCTGTGTTTTCCATTCTTGGAGGGTTTCGCCTTTCTACATCAGTGTCCAGCTTGTCTTGCTGAAATGATACAGTAGCAGTCTGTTGGTCAGTTCTATTTGTTAGTCTGCTTTTCACACTGATCTGTGTCTGTCAATCACCACGATGAAAAAGTAAGTAATTTGTAATTCAGGTTAAACCTTTCCGTTTATTCAGTTTTGGGCTCTTGGAAGAGAGGGCTACCAAGCTACAAATGTTTTGTTTCATTTAATCCTCATTTTAGTGAGAAACGATGCTACAGACATTCGGTTTGTGGAAGTTTTTCTGAGTCAGTAATGTGATAGAGAACAGAAGGCACAGAGTGTAATGACAACATGCATGTAACACGCTCAAAGCCCTACACAAGCAGAGATTACTCATCCCTATCGTCCCCGAAAGGTAAGATATATATCGTAAATGGTGTTAAAGCAGAGATGATTCTTGCAGTATCTGTCAGTATTACCAATGAATTTATGAGTGGTTACCTCCTCAGAGGGCAGAAACCGCCAGCATCTGTGGTACGTTATATTGATTTTGCATTTACAATAATGACCAAAGGGTGGCTCCCCATCCCCACAGTAAGTCCTAGGAACCAGAACAAATGCTGTAAGATACAGAAGGTTTAAACTTCTTTCTCTACAACATTAACAATGCCATCCTTGGAGTATGTTTTCTATCTATTCAACTTAGAGCCGATTCAGTGTAATCTCTGGTTTGGTTTTTTGTTTTTTGTTTTGTTTTGGTTTTTTTTTCCTATAAAGGAGAGTGCTGTTTGGAAAAGGAGTCTGGATTTTGTGAACTGATAGGGATCATGCATTCACAGCTTTAAAATTGCTACCTCAATTATGTATGGTACGTGGATTTTTTTCTAAAAGCATCGACTTTACCAGTAAACATATGTTGTTATGCCCTATGAATATCAATATTTTCTAAAGTAAGTTTCAGTTTCTTTGTTGTAATTAGAAGAGTGAAACCGTTTCATTTCTGAAATACAAACTGTATCTTATAAAAGAGAAGGAATCACTGCAATTGCTGTATTTTTCTAGTGGAAGGCAGATTAGACTGTCCAATTTTAGAGTATCCAGTTACACAATGTGCTGCACGTCTTCAACTCATATATGCTTCAATAGGAGAGAAAGATGTTCAGCACCTGAGCAAAGGTATTTCCTTGTCTGTTGGTTCTTATACCATTATTTAAGATTCAGCAGTGAAAGCAAACTCTCTGAATCCTCCTTCCCTCACTCCATTTTTCAATTGCAATTTATGATTATCTGATCTGTTGTTGATTTTCTACTCTCTGATATTTTCCAGATGTTTTTAAGGGTGTGCCTTGTGATAAGACACCCTTTATAATAATTTTCAGAAACTTAGATAGTTTAGTCTAACTCACCATCTTTTGCCTGTGAAGATTTTACCCAGCTACAGCTCTATCATTTTCCTGCCAGCGTGCTGCTGCTGCTCTCATGCTGCCTCACATTTGCCCTGATCACCATGTTATCCTCTGTGAGGACCCCAAGCTGGTAGCACTCTTGGATGAGGCTAAGCTGATCGTGTAATAGCTTGTGTTGTACTGCAAGTCCCAAATTCCTTTCCCAGAACAAACCTTTAACACACTGCTTCTACTGTACAGTAACTAAGCTTTGACTTATGAGACGCTATCCGTCCACAAATCACTGCAGAAATCAGATTTCTGATGCAACTGTCAACCTAGAGGAGGTTGGAAGCTGCCTATCTCTTTTGGAGTTATACCCAACCCTTCTTGTTCAAGATTCCCGTAAACAAGTGCAAGTCAAGTTATAAAGACCCCTACTGTAGGGAATTCCTGAGAATATTACACTTCAAAATTAAAATTAACTGCTAGATAGGTTTTGATCTCCCCATTCCTCCCTTTTGTCATACCCCATCGACTTATCCAAGAATACATGGATCCATCCACGTCTTCTGTGTGCTGTTTTTCCCTCAGACAGTGTTTTCCAAGGAAAGATATCTTTTTTCTCCATTCACCTTCTATAATAGAAAAACCTAAACTCCTCTTTCCAAGAATCTTCCTAGTTTTAAGTTATTGCATCTTGGAAATGACTTAGCCTATAAACTTTCTGGTTTGCTTTTATGGGTCATGCTTTGAAAAGTGATTCTGTATAATTTTGAACACCTTGTATTTAGTGAGCATTCACAATGTAAACGATTTACATGTGTAAGGGTAGAGGAATCTTATCTGTAGCTCTTCAAGGATGCGCCAGCAGCTATGCGAGGATTGAGATATAAAAAGTGGCATTATTTAGTCTCCTTTGGAACTTAGACTAGTTTCAAGATTTACCCTGTTCACTGAGGTTAAAAATCTTGTAACTGAACAGTGTTTTGGGGGGTGATGTTAGAAGGGCTTGTTTTCGTATTTGGGTATTGTTATTACAATCTTCTTTTTCTACTAGGGATAATATATATGTCTTTTAGTATTGCCTTTTTAGTTGGTTGTAAGGGAAATTTTGCCCTTTTACAGGTAGGGCCTTGATTTACTGTGAAGACCAGAGCTGTGTCATTTGAGAATGTGTATTTTGCAGTTGTAAATTATCGATTGATGATAACTGCTCTGAAGCCCATAAAAACATAATTTTGGGTGGTAGAGTGGAGATAAAGTCAGAAAACAGATGCTTGGGAACAGCCATTCTCTAACCTCCAGGCATAAGCAATTTTCAAATGCAGAAGCAGGCAGAAGAAGTTTTGAATGGTTTTAAAATAACAACTCTGTTTTCCCTCTTCCCATCTCTCCCCCTGCAACTCAAACCCTTTCAACCGCAATAGTTTGTGGCAAGGCATCTGTGCATTTGGAAGAAAATGTTAGTGGTGAGGTAGGAATGCACTGCTTGGGCAGGTGATCCCTTATCAGAGCTGCTACTTGGCAGACCAAGAAACCTTCCTTCGGCTTTTCTGGATGACTCTCTGACTGACATTTATGACTCTTTAATGACATGTTATCTGCTAACGTATGTATAATGATAGGTGAGGCAGGGAGAGAAATCACAGAAGCCCTATTGTATACCTAATATCAAGTGCACAATGGGCTCGTAGAGAGTCTTTTTTTTTTTTTCAGTAGGGCCTGATCTGAAGCCTTTTGATGTTAATAAAAAGAACTAGCTTTGAATTAGGCACATGTTTCAGTGAATTAGTTAATTCTGAAAGAATCTGAAGAGATGTTAACTGTACAATTGGCTGATGAAAGAAGAAACATAGACTGAAGACCTGGAGAACCTTGATACAATATGATCTCTGATATGCCGCACCTGTGTTTTTTGTGTTGAATTTCAATGTGAAGTTGTCCATCTCTGTTAGCACAAGTCTTTCAAATATACTGGCTCTAAAGTAGTCAGGAGAATGACGTTTTCCTAAAAATATCTGGGGAAAGGTGAACATCTCTGAATTATGCTGTAGGGAAGTCACTGAGAAAACATTGCTGATACTTCATGACTCTGAACAGCAAAGCGCCGCTGTGTGTCCTGGTCTACATTTTCTTGTTCCAAGACTAAACTTTTTTATTTTAGACCGTGGTGCTATAAGATTTTGTTCATTTCTTTCTTTCCACAATGTCCCCTCAAAAAAAATAATAATTGTATATAAGTATTTGGATCCTTCTCTCACATGCTGCAATCATGCTATACCCCAAAAAATTCAGAGTATGGTCATGTGGAACAGACAGGCATAATTCCTGTTTAACATTGTCAATATATACAAATATAAAGGATTTATTTGCACAGGGATTGGAAATTTGGTTGATATTCCATGCAAGGTGAAACAGCTCCAGGAACTGTTTGAGAGCAAACCACCTCAGGGCTACACCTTAATAGGAAAGATAAGGGTGTGTCCCAAGTAGTGAGTTGAAATCCTTGAGGAAGAGGATAGACTTGACCCCAAACCTCTTATATCTTGGCAAATTTCCCAGTGAACATAGTCCCTTCTCTCTTCAGTTTGTTTGTGGAACTGGCTTTTGTCATTTGCTTAAACCAAAATTTTTTTTTCAGGCTTTGTTTGGGATAATCAAGCTATGTTTTTTCAAAAAATGAACTATTTACCCCAAGCTGTCTGCATATGACACCTTCAAATCAGGGTGTTCACACTTGCATTTCTTATGTATTAATTCCCTCGTTTTCTCTCTGAATCTGTTCCAGCTACTAGAGTATTCAAATGAAGCTTGTTAATCCTGTGTCCCCTGAGTATTTGCAAAACAGCTCATGAAACGAGGGTATCTCCCTGTCCTTCAACCTGGTATAATCATACCGATCTATGGGGAATTGGGCATGGGCTTTACTGGCACTCTGGTTATGTTAGGGCAGTTGGTCAGAGTGTCTTGAACACCAGGTTCAAGAGTAGTTGTAAAGACTGACTGCGATTTTGAGGGGTGATTGTTGTTGACCAGTGTGGCCATAAAGCCCCTTGAACGTCCCCTTTCCAAGCAGCACAATGTAATAGTAACTCTGACATTGTTTCCCTCTGGATTTTGGATTGATCCATCTACCCTCCAACACCTTCAAATCAGAGTCATCATCTGCCAGCTGTGTTGCATAAAAAGTTCCACTCTCTATGTGGCCCGTGAAGTCCAAAATAAACATACAGAAACATAAACTCTTTCACCCCTTCTGGGTCCAGCACTCAGTGGACTCCTTACCCCTCCAACGGTCAATAGAAGTCAAAAAAAAGCAAACACTTCCATCCCACCTGGAATCAGGGACCCCCTAAGTCACTGGCAGCCAGAAAAAAATCACTCATTTTCTGCCAGAACTTCTTCACCAAAGGGCGGCTTTAATAGAGAACAGTCTTCCTTGGCTTCAGGCTTCTTGGTTAGTCACCATTAATAGCTGGATACTCACCCTGTCAAACTCTTCCCTGCCAGTCTAACACCTATTTCCTTCAGGTGCCGTGGGGTGGGACATATTAGGAACTCAGCAGCCCATTAATTCTTTCCTGATTTCTGTGGGAGGTCTTAACCAGAAGCTCAAGATTTTCTTCAGAGGCAGTAAGTTTGGGATTCGAGTTCCACTCTCTGTAGCAAGCATGGGCCGCACGTAGTCATATTAAAAGGTAACCGTCTTTTTATCAGCGTTAAAATGCACGTGTGCTTTCAAAGCAAATGAAGGCAAAGGTCAAGAAAATGTGAACTGGGGTACAGAGTACACTGGTAATTGCAGTATTCACAGGTGTTTACAGCAATGGCAACTCAGTAGACACAGACATAGACTTAGGAATAAGGGGCAAAGGGTTTTCAGCATGGTCTGCAATGCCTTAAACATTGGGGCATTACATTTCAGGCACTTCAGAATGGGCTCTGATGTTTACTAAGTGTAGCACTTAACGTGCTCTCTGAAATTGTTTCTAAGTAGGCATTTAAAAGTTACAGTCAATCGCTCTGAGCCGTTTCTGTGAATTTTACTAAGCAGATCTCTGTATCTTCTTCCTCTGAACGCTTTGCATCTTTGAAAGCACTATTTGCTCAATTGAACAAATTAAATCGGGTCAGCTTCCCTCAAGCTGTGTTATTGGGACAGAAATAGCGAGGCACTTACCTCACTTCCAGTGTGGAAGTTCAGTTCTTCCAGTTCAACTCTCCACAGTTTTTGTGTGCAATGTATTCTAGATAAGATATTGCTAAATATATTATATTTGTACTGTCCGTTAAGAGCTATTGAACAGCGATCAGTAAACAGGAATAGCATGACGCAGGAAAGCCACTCGGTGTTGGTTTAGTTAGGCATTTAGCTAAGCAACAGAGCGGGAGTGCCTACATGAAGGGACAGAAGCAGAAGTACCTTGAAATAAAGGGTCTTTATCCATACAAAGAAAGTGATAAACAGACTTTTGGTTTTGAATGCACACTGCTTTTGTGCAGGGGTCTGTCTACCCATCCACCCATTTTTTAGCTTCCTTTAAGCCAGAGTTTGTTTTATCAAATTCTGAGAGGTGTCTTTGCTTTTTTCACCCTTCGTTTTCCTCTCCCATCTCCTGTGTTCTCTCTGGCAGTGAAATTCCATGCACGTTATAGATGATTTTGGGAAGAGGAGGCAGCCTTACGTTTCTGTGTCCCCGTTATTTTCTGGCAGCAGCAGCCATCAGGGAATATGTAGGACCCAAAGTTCTTTACTGCACTTTTTAGCATTATTCATTTTAAATCTGCCATTCTGTTGGAAGGAGTAATCTATTAATTTGTGATTCAAATCTTCAGAACAAATATCAGTTTTGATGTTGGATGTCATGATGCCGATGGAATCCCGGAATTGCCAACAGCTGTGAAAATTATTTAGCTGATAGTTTGCTACCAAGACCTGGCAGGCTTGTAGAATGTTGAAGAGTCTTTTTTTGGTGACCTCAGAAAAAACATTTCCCAGGCTTTGCCATCACAGGTCTCCATGGTTTGCATATGAGCTATATGAATAAGGAGTGAGTAGAATCATAGAATCATAGAATGGTTAGAGTTGGAAGGGACCTTCAAGATCATCGAGTTCCAACCCCCCTGCCCTGGGCAGGGACACCTCCACTAGAGCAGGTTGCTCAAAGCCCCATCCAGCCTGGCCTTAAACACTTCCAGGGATGGGGCAGCCACAACTTCTCTGGGCAACCTGTTCCAGTGCCTCACCACCCTCACAGGAAAGAATTTCCTCCTAATATCTAATCTAAATCTCCCCTCTTCCAATTTAAAACCATTACCCCTTGTCCTGTCACTACATCTCCTGACAAAGAGTAGAGTGCCCACAGCAGAAGTCTCAGGTTGAATCATATTGATTTGCACCCCAGAGTGTTTTTTACAGCAGTAAGAGGTGGCTGGATGGGGAGGGGGGCAAAGGTCTATTTTCTTTCCCTTTAATTCTTTCACAGTGGACTTGTTCCAGGTAGTTGACAGTTTAATCCGTGCTGGGTCAAATGGGTTGCATAGCATTCAGGGTTTTTTGGTATGAAGAAATGTTACTCAGCAATTAATATGCCGAGGTGGAAGCAGCCCAATCAAGTTAAGAGGGAAAGCTCCCTTTTCTGCATGTGTTTCAACCAGCTCTGCTTGGCCATGGCGCTAGGGTTCCTTTTGTGGCAGTGTCTGTGTTATCTTCAGCTGTCCAGCTGGTGAGGTTATGTAGGAAGGCTGTGGTTTCCTTGCATTTGGTCTCTGTGTGTGTGTGTATAAATGAGTCTGTGTACACATTCATCCGGGCCCTTGCTCCAAAAATCTTTCTTACACTGTTATCTCTGCAAAGCTTTTCCTTCAACTTTATGGGAAGGTTAATCTAAAAGAGATCTGTTTCCACAGTCGCCCTCACTTGAGCTTATTTCAAATGCCTAGTTACAAACTTAACACTTCCAGCACATAAAAATAACATAATAACAATAACAATAACAAAAAATAACATAAAAAGTTAAAATAATCTTATCATTTGAAATAGAAAAACATATAAATTCTCAAATTTTATATGGAACTACATCCTAGGCAGGATGGATTTAATGACTTCTTAATGGTGCACGTACTGTGCCCCACACAATTTTTGACACAAACTCCTGTTTCTCAAATGTTATAAAATTGTTATACTTTGCCTTGTTTAAGACCATTTCAATAACAAAACTTACACACCTAGGATAAACCCGACGCACTTATTCCACGGTTTTAGTATACCGCTTTTGAGAAGCATACCATGCACTGCATTCTATAAACATTTATCATATAATACATTTCCTTTAGTAAATATTTAAGTAGCTATCTAACCTATTCCAACACAGATGTAGAGTTCCCCATGGTTTGGGGGAGAAGAAGATGTTGCTAGGTGTTTCTATGCTAAGTGCTATACCAAGTGACCAACCTGCTTTTGCAATAACGGTGCATCTGTTATCTAGAACAAATACATGGGTTTGACTCTTTTAAAAGATTATTTGTATGAACTTAAAAGCTTCAGTGAGTGGAGGCTTATTTTAATTGTATGTTTATGCAGCTCTCGATCATGATGGAAATCTCTTTTCTGAGGCTTTTCAGTAACCATAATAATTCCCCGTTTAAGGAGAGGACCAAACTACACTAAAACACACCGGCAGAGTTGGAAGGCACAGATTTGCTGAACAGAGTGTGACTTGGCCTCTCAAATCCCATGTTCCCAAGGCAATAGGTTGTTGGTACTTTTTGGCACTTTTGTTAGCAGTGTTCTGGCTGTGTCCTGGGTTTAAGTCTATGTCTGTTCTCCCTGTCCTACACTTCCATTTCACCTCTTATATTTAAAGGTAGGACGCTGATTTTCCTAAACTAAAGATACACGTATTGCATGAAACGTGTTTGTTGCCGGACTGTACAGTCTTCAAAGGAAATTCAGAGAAGGTCAGTTCTTGTTAGCTGTAGAAGATGGGAGATCGACTTTGCTTTTCCCTCTAGTCAAAATATTCCAGGGACTAAAGATCGCTTACAAAAATATGATGCATTTGCCTGAGGCTTTATCATGATGTCATTATAGGCTTGCAATAACAGCACTCCAGTAAGACACAATAATAACACACATACGCGTGGTCGCACTCTGTTTAACTTTTAAGTTTATTCTGCTTTTGCCTCCGGCACTTCTTCTCTCTGATGTTGTATGATTTGAACGCATTCCCAAAGGGCCAAGAGCAAAGCCACGGGCTCTGGCGTCCCTGCAGCTCTGTGTTCCCTTACTGGCTTGGTGGTGGAGTCCCTTTAATGTGAAGTTAATCACTTTCTTTTGAACTGTTTATGACAACAAATTGGATGTGAAATAATAAACACTGGCAGCTCTTTTCAATACTGAAGGTATCCCAGAACTGACAGGAGGTACTATCAGTTTCTTGAAGAAAGGACTTTCATGTGCAGCCTTTTAAAGCACTTTGTCCATGAGTGAGCACGTTAAGAAATTCTTCTTGCATCTTCCAGGGCCCTCAGACTCCTTTATGCATTAAAGGACTTGAGAAGCTTTGCTTTTTTTTTTTTCAAATTTAGAAAAACTTTCAAGAAAGACAAAAACACTACCACATTGACTAATTATTTGATGTCTAGTTAACAGTGTGTGTCAGTTTATATTACCTGAGGCAGCACAGGCAAATTATCTTCACTTTCTTGGTTCAATTTTAAAAAAGAGATTATTTCTTTCCATCTCCTTCCCCAATGGTTACAGAAATTTACTCTTAACTCACCTACTGACAAAACCACTCAGATACGGTATGAAGAGCACTATCAATGCCTAACAAATATAAACGAAACAAGATTGATGTTATTTTTTAAAGTAGAAATTTGGGCTCTTAAACACCTCAAAGGGCTTGCTTAACCTAGAAAAATCTGTGGTGCTTAAACAGCTGGAGAATGTGGTTAATTCCAGGCTATTTCTTCCTTCTGTCTCCTAACTCATGTTTTCTTACAAAGGCAATAATTAAAATAAGTTGCTGTGAACAGCTTCTCCTGCCAGCACTACATTGTAGTGAAGCTGTTAACGTTGTTTGGCAGAATTTAACTTTCGCTGCATAAGCAAACCTTTTAAAGCAGGCAAATATTGTCTCACAGGGGGATGTGAGGTGGCTGGAGATTACGTTAAATATCAATTTGGAAACATACCCCAAATTCTGATCTCTTTACTGCTTAGAGGATTTAATTGGCATTTTAAACACATTTCAAATTATTCCCAAATCCAGATAATACAAGAGCATTTATGATAATTTTACAAACAGTACATCCTGCAATAACCTATTTAAGATTTTAACCTATAGCTATCAGTATTTATATATATTTCTATATATATTTATTTATATTTATATAGTATAAAATATTTTAGAGACTTTCTGTTAAGATACGGATATAAGGATGGACTTTATTTTAATGGAAGCAAAGGCTTCTCTTTGTTTTCCTGCTTCTGTATCATTGAGACAGAAACACATGCGAAAAAAGATTGATGAATGAGTGAAAATATTGAATAACAGCACAGACAACATGAAAGGTATCCCAAGTGTCATCATGATAACAGATTCTTAAGTAGATACATAGCTCGAGGATATATAGTGGAAGCCAGCATGCTGAGAAGGTAGCAGCAACTTCATTAGAGAGGCTCTTTGACTGTTTCTGTAACTCAACGAGGACACCACAGGACTTTTGTGCTAGAAAATTCTCTTGCATTCTCTAAGCAATCCTGCTTCAGCAGGGGAGTTGGACTAGATGATCTATATGGTCCCTTCCAACTCTAAAAAAATTCAGTGAAATTCAGTGAAAATTCAGAAAAGAACTAGCCAGATGTAGCTGCAAGTAATCACTGTGACTGGGATCAAATAGAGAATAAGCTATGTAAGAAGCATCGGATGGTGTTGCTGATTGAGCACTGACTGTGTTCTGTTTCAATCGTGGCATGGATTCACAACGATAAGCTGATGACCAAGCTTTGCCCAAACCACAGTCTTCATTAAGACAGTGGTACCGTCGTAAGTGGCACTTATGGGAGCCCTGTAAGGTTTCACAATGATTCTGGCTGTCCCATATAGCAAGAGGATTGACATATAGCAAGAGGAGAAACATGAGGTGGGCTCAAGTAAACCTCATGAGGTTCAACAAGAGCAAGTACAGAGTTATGCACCTGGGCCGGAACAATCCTCGCGATCAATACAGCCTGGGGGATGAGGTATTAGAAAGCAGCCCTGAGGAAAGGGACTTGGGGGTGCTGATGGATGAGAAGCTGGACATGAGCAGGCGATGTGCTCTCGCAGCCCAGAAGGCCAATCACATCATGGGCCGCATCAAAAGAAGTGTTGCCAGCAGATCCAGAGAGGTGATTCTGCCACTTTACTCTGCTCTGGTGAGACCTCACCTGGAGTACTGTGTGCAGGTCTGGAGCCCTCAATATAGAAAGGACATGGACCTGATGGAGCGGGTCCAGAGGAGGGCCACCAAAATGATCAGGGGGTTGGAGCACCTCTGCTACGAGGACAGGCTGAGGGAGCTGGGGTTGTTCAGCCTGGAGAAGAGGAGGCTCCGGGGAGACCTCATAGCGGCCTTCCAGTACCTGAGGGGGGCCTACAGGAAGGCTGGGGAGAGTCAGTTTACAAAGGCCGGCAGTGACAGAACAAGGCCTCTTCATAGAATCATAGAATCCTCTGGGCCGGAAGGGACCTCCAAAGGTCATCTAATCCGACCCCCCCCGCAGTCAGCGGGGACACCCCCAACTAGACCAGGTTGCCCAGGGCCTTGTCGAGCTTCACCTTGAATGTCTCCAGGGAAGGGGCCTCAATCACCTCCCTTGGCAACCTATTCCAGTGCTCCACCACCCTCATGGTAAAGAACTTATTCCTAATGTCTAATCTAAATCTGCTTTTTTCCAGTTTAAAGCCATTACCCCTTGTTCTGTCATTGCCGGCCTTTGTAAACAGACTCTCCCCAGCCTTCCTGTAGGCCCCCCTCAGGTACTGGAAGGCCGCTATGAGGTCTCCCCGGAGCCTCCTCTTCTCCAAGCTAAACAACCCCAGCTCCCTCAGCCTGTCCTCGTAGCAGAGGTGCTCCAGCCCCCTGATCATTTTGGTGGCCCTCCTCTGGACCCGCTCCATCAGGTCCATGTCCTTTCTATATTGAGGGCTCCAGACCTGCACACAGTACTCCAGGTGAGGTCTCACCAGAGCAGAGTAAAGTGGCAGAATCACCTCTCTGGATCTGCTGGCAACACTTCTTTTGATGCGGCCCATGATGTGATTGGCCTTCTGGGCTGCAAGTGCACATTGCCTGCTCATGTCCAGCTTCTTGTCCATCAGCACCCCCAAGTCCCTTTCCTCAAGGCTGCTTTCTAATACCCCATCCCCCAGTCTGTATTGATCGCGAGGATTGTTCCAGCCCAGGTGCATAACTCTGAACTTGCTCTTGTTGAACCTCATGAGGTTCACTTGAGCCCACCTCTCCAGCCTGTCCAGGTCCCTCTGGATGACATCCCGTCCCTCTGGTATATCGACAAGACCACACAGCTTGATGTCATCCACAAACTTGCTGATGCTGGACTCCATCCCTCTGTCTATATCGTTGTTAAAAATGTTGAACAGTACCGGTCCCAGCACAAACCCTTGAGGGACACCACTTGTCACTGCTCTCCATCTGGACTTAAAGCCATTGAGTACTACCCTCTGGATGTGACCATCCAGTCAATTCCTTATCCACTGAACCGTCCACCCATCAAATCCATATCTCTCCAGTTTGGTGAGCAGGATGTCATGGTGGACTGTGTCAAAGGCCTTACAGAAGTCCAGATAGATCACATCTGTAGGTCCTGCAGAAGTGGGATGGCTCGCTGCTGCGGTGGTGCCGAGGGTCATTATCCAGATTCCTAAACTGCAGTGGGGGCTTCAAGCCCAGCAGAGCCAGTGCAGTAGGTGAGGAGTGTGCTTTGTTAGCGTTCGTGACTCAGGCATTGAGTGTAGCCTGGACTCACCCAGTTAAAGCTTGGGTATTTGGTTGGTGGGTGTCCTGCTTTGCTTCCATCGACTCGAGTGGGGCAGCCCCCGTGGGCAGCTCTGGTCCAGATGAGACTCCTACCCCCTGTGCCACCCACTGCTCGATTCAATTGCCCGGTTCACAGTGTCTTGTTTTTCTCGCTCCAGCTTTCCGCCTCCAGTTTTATGCTTTCTCTGAAGGCAGTGCCGCAGCCCGCCCCACACATTTCCAGGTTTATTCCTGGTTGCAGTTGGTCTCACCAAGTAGGAAAGTATGAATTTGCAACCTTGTGGTTATTTTTATATAAGAATGTCTTAATACATGGTGGATGTTTGAGTCTAGCTTTCGATGTTTTTCAAACGGTGTCTGTATTTTGATTTTTAATTTGCCTCTGAGCAAGACTGTCTACAAACACTGGCCAAATCTGCCTATCTGGGACCTGGAAGGGGTCCCTGGAGAAAGCACTTCAAGTCATTTATTCAGCACTGGCTGCTTTTACATTTGGCTTGAAGTCTGACAACTTTCCACCAGACCTGCAGCATAGTAAAGCACATCCTCTCTATGACAGCAGTAGAGCCAAGGAGCTAGCAGGTTGCAGGAGTGAATGCTATAAAACAGATGTTATTAGTGGGCTTCACCAAGGGTGGGAGGCTGAGTACAGTAGCCCTATTACAACCTCCAAGGTGGGCCACAAGATTGCTGTCTTATGAGCAAGCTGTGCCTGCAGTATTTGGCTCAGCATCGCATCCTGAAAATTCCAGTGCTGAGAAGCACTTTTGCGCTATGAGTAAACTGTAAGCTAGATTTGAAAGGAAAGATTTTGATTAAAATCAGCATTTCAGAGCCTTCAGCTGGCAGCTGGTGTGGTGTTAAGGATGGACATCGTTGGAGACTCCTGCGGTAAAGAGGCCCCATGTCTGAGTGTTTAAAACCAGGTTCCATCCAGTTGTGATGGTGGTTTTTAGCAGTTAAAGGAAAAAAAATATTGCTGCATATTTACACATAGGGACAGATTCTGCTCCCATTAAAACCAATGGCAGAGTTCCCGTTGATTTCCATGGGTGCCTGCCTCAAAATGTTTGAACAGTAAATATATTCTTCTGGGTGGGAAACCAGGATAGAAATCCCTCTCACAGCCTGCTCCCAGCACTGCAAATGTCAGGGTTTTTCGGCGCTAGGCTCAGAAACGCTACTTCTAATTTTAAAATGCTTTTAAACTTCAACGACCATATGTGGCCTTGCTTCACAGCTGTCAATCAGAATCAACAGCCGGTATTATAGTAGCCTATATTTACCTCTCTTCTCCCTGTATGTGTAATTATTTCATTTTTATAAATATCAAATATATCAGAGTCATTGAGAAATGTAATATTAGATACAAGCATTTGCTCCCTGAGTGCTTTTAACCAAATAATAAATCTTGATGTGCTTTAGTTTCATTGACACTAGATGAGCTGATCTGGTATGGATTTTTTAGTGCTATGGCTTATGCTCTATATGTGTTTCCCAAAGTGTGTGCGTGGCTCTGGGCATGTAGTTTTCTCTCTGTCTCCCCACCTCAGTCTTGATTGAAAACTCTAGAAGTTCATGGTCATTTGGGATTTTTAGGGATATAGCACAGAAAATTTATAGGAAATAACATTTAAAAAATATATCCCTAGCTTCTCCCTAGAAATTTGAGACAAAAACCTTTCTTTAACAACATCTCTGAAAGCTCCTTAATGCAGAGCATTCACTCATAAACTGTTGGCTTTGTTTTAAACCTGTAATGTATATATAGATTTCTGTTTCCAATAGTTTTCAGAGTTGTGTACAGTCAACTCAAATTATACAGAGCCAAAACTTCTGGCAAATTACTGTCAACCTGTATCAACATTTGCATCAATAACATTTGGTATCGCTTGATGGATGGTCTACATCCAAGCTTTGGAAATGGGTATGGCGTCTGTGTGTTAACTGTGCTGTCTACTGAAGGCTGCTCCTCTTTGGCAGCCAGTGCTTCCTGAGGATATGATTGCATGATGGACAACCTGCATATCCCAGACTTCTTGGTCCAAGTAAACTACCAAACTATAGATTTCTTCTGTGTTCCTAAATGCACAGTAAGAGCACACAGCTGTCCAGAAAGGAGGGAGAAACAGATGAGCAATTGTCATTGATTACCTAGGTAATCAGAGAAAAAAAAGAAAGAGAAAAAGAAAAAGAGGGAGAGAGAGGAATAAAAAAAGAAGGAAAAAAGAGAGGAAGAATCAAAGAAATAAAAGGAAAGTATAAAAAGCAAGTAACCAGTTCAGTTGATGTACCTGTGCTTCTAATAGCTCTCAGGTATCAACCCGTTCTTAAGCCACACACAGCTGATAACTAAAATTGCACCACCTTGGAAATGTTAACCTCAGAAATAGTTTTGAAAATGCTTCTTATTCGGGTTTTTTTTGGGTGCTAACGGAATATTAAGCAAAGTTTTGTGCCTGTGCAGGCATTCTTAAGTAGCTTATCTCCTTTACTTGTAGAGTAAAATCAGTCAAAAACCTACATAAAGCCAAGAGTTCGCAAGCCTTTCCTGGTTCACTATAATGAATTTGGCTACTGGATCTTATGTCTGATGGAACCACTCTGATAAAAGGATTGTTGGGGGTGTACCTACATTTATGTGTTGTTCTTCTCTAGAGAGAGAGGAGTGTCACTAATGCTGATGCATAATAGATCTTATGGAAACCTCCCAAAAGGAAAGAGTGAAGAATGGAAGAAATCATAGCGGAGAAGCAGAGGCTACCATTGCCCACTGCACCTCTTCTAGGTCAGCTTTTACTCATGTTGGGATAGCTGGGTTGTGTGTGAGGATGATAGCAGCCAAAGTGGAGACAGAGAAGGCCCTGTTTCTCTGAGCTTTTGGTGTCCCAAATGGGAGAGGGTTACACCCTGAGTGTTTATGTGCTACCTCCATGCTCATTCACAAATAAGAGTCCAGTGAGCATAGCCTCCACTTGCTTTCTCACCACAGACACGAAGGAAATCTTGTTGTGAGTTTCTCTGCAATGCCAGTGCTTTTACAAAGAAATGGTGAAGTAAAGAAAGAACTTAATTTACAATGCACAAGCAATGATCTACTAAATATACACTTTGTGTTAGAGGTGGCCCCTTTTGTGATTCAGCTCATGAGAGCAGTGTCTTCAAATGTTTTTGAGTATTTTGCAGAGTCACATTCAAATTTTCTTCTGTCAGTAACTGTGCACGCTGTCAGTAAAAATAACAAGATAACCTAGAAGGAAGAAAAGCTCACATTTATTTCCTTACTTTGGCAGAAATTACTCACTAGTCAGAATTTTTGAATCTCTTCACCTTTCTGAGGTAAATAAATTGAGTGCCATGCGTCTTAATATGTATGGGTCTTTCATATAAGATGTTAAAAACTGCATTGTGTAGATAATAGGTCCATTGATGAGGGACTAGCCTTGGAATTGGCTGAGCTGGATTCTCTTGTAGGTTCTCTCTCCGAGTGGCTGTGTGGGGTTAAGAAAGTTGCTGAGCCTTGAAGCTCATTTGTGACACCTCCTCACCTCCAGTAAAGCACTTGAGGGTGTAGAGGTAAACGTTATCATAAACAGAGGATGTCAATGACTGAGTGACCTATCCTCCTATATCTATACGAGAAAATTTTGGGTTTTTTTATTTCTGCTTTTCTTGAGGTTTTTTTTTCCTTTTTTTTTTCCCCTGACTTTCCTCTGCTGTGCAGTTTCGGCTGATGTTGAACCCAGTGTTTTTCATTAGTGTCTCATCAGTGTATTAATTGGTTTATAAGTGTACTGTACTAATTTCCTAGTGTCCTTATAACCGTGGGTGGTGGTTACTTGATGTGAGATCCACTGAGATGACACTCAGCATACCAGTATGAAGCAGGCTGTTGATGTTTTGTTATGGTTTACATTTTGATAGCTAAAAAAAATGGGGGTGGGGTGTTAAGCTATACAGATAATGGGGTTTTTTGGTTTGCTGTGATACTGAAAAAGTGATCCTGTTTTAGGACTGCCTGAAATGTTTTGCTTTTAACTTCTTTTTGTCAAATTCTGCCTTTTTAGAAAGTGAAAACAGTTGTTTTGAAATAAAACTTTGCAATGTTTCAATTAGTGCCAGTGCAAAGCTTTCATCTTTCCTACATTTTAATCTTTTTTAGTCAAAAGTATTTGTGAAATTCAGCACAACTTCATGAATGGCTCTGGCCTTCCCAGAGCTGCATAGTTCTGTGAATAAGCTACTTGTCAAAAAGCAAAGAAATCAATCTCCTTGGTTGTATTTATAAACAAAAATTTTAAGAATTCATCATTGTTTTACAAAGCTTAGTTTGCAGACTTTATCTCTTGTGGAATAAATCAGATTAATTTTCAGTCTTGTAGTGTGTCTGTTCAAAATAACAAAAACAAAAATCCGGAATGTTTCTCATAGTTTTGAATTTGTTTTCAGCTGTGGTAATGACACGTCATGCTATTTGTTGTCTGTGTTGGCGGGGTCATTTTCTACGCTTCTGTACGGTTCTTCATAATTGAAAGGGCTTTAGACTTATATAACACAGGTTCAGGTTTTGCTTCCCTGTTTTCTCTTTCTCAAGCATCTAACTTTCCTGACTGTGCCCACAAAATGACGACAATGCTGCAAGGTCACCAGGGAATGCTAAAAAATCTCCTAGGGAAAGGCAATTGGATTAATGCTATGGATTAGAACATATTTGTGTTTGACTGATTTTCCAATATCTTCATTAACACTGGTGTTGATAACATGGCTTTTAATGGCTTTTATAACCACAAATGCAGCATGGAATGGAGCAAATAGGTCATTAATCCCTTAAAAGTACAATTTAATGCAACGCTTCATGACAGGAAGTGAACAGGATAATAAAACCTTTACTGTTTTAAGCCACACTTAATATTTTTACAGCACAGTTGGCTTGACAAAATACTCTTTGTGAGTCATCACTTCAAAGCAAGGTCCTGGGGACCAATTAAAGTTGTGTCTGCAACCCTCATGCATAACTACATATAAGCGCGAGTTATTTCAAAATATCTCTTTCAAGTAATAAGAGTTGTACCAATATGAAGTAAAAGGGACCTTTTGCTTCAAGCCTTTTAATTTAATATGCCCATGTGTGGAGACACCCTTGGGGAATGAGAAATTGATATTCATTCTTTGCATAGATCCTACGGTAATTTGCACTGTCAAAATGGCTCATGGAATTTGTCTTCCAAAAATTTTATCCTTGACAGACAAACAATAGCAAGAGAGATTGTCCTTGATTGCAATCTTTATCTTGAAAGAGACAAAAATGTCCCTATTATGGATGATTAAAACCTGAGAAACATAAAAGTAATTGCTTTGCATCCAGTTTGCAATTTCCGGGCCAGAAGAACTGAATGGATTAAGAACAAATACGAGGACTGGAGGATTTTCTATTCTAATTTAATCTATGCCAATAACCTGCTGTTTGACCAGGCGAGGTGTTAAACCCCCCTTTGGTTGATTTCCACTTTGAATGAATTGGAAATATGTCTATGTTGTTCTAGGGTTGCTGATATTACCATGTACCTAATGGGGATGTTCTCATCTGAATGGCATAGCAAGCATTTTTGAGTGAATTTTGTAGGTTTTTGAAGAATCAGCTTGGCTAGAAACATCATGTTACTACTTGGGCAGTAACATGATGGCTTTCATACTGGAACAAGTTACATTGACATGTTTTGTTGCTTGAGGATCATCTGTGTAGAATCCCATTCATTACTCTGCAAAGAGTGGGCATATAATGATAATTTGTCATTGGAGGAATGAGAAAGCAAGTCTATTATTTTCATGTAAGTAGAGAATAAGCATTATATGGGCTGTGTTTTCTGACAGAGACCATGTGGTTGTGGAAAAATCACTCTCTGCTATTCTAGGATCTAATGTTTTCATCGTGCTTGTTCTGCAAATGAAATAGCAAGAGATAATCTGTTCTTGAACAGGCTTATAAAAAATATTGATTGTCATTGTAAAAAATATTGCTGACAGACAAAAAATGGGCGACAACAGGCAGAGTGACATAATGCATCAGAGGAGACAACAAAATCTGCATTTCCTGGGTCTTAGTCTAGAGTTGTGTTTGCAGGACTGTAATATCACAAGTACTGTTTTTCCTTTTAAAAAAATCTACTGTACCAGAAAAAAATATCAAAACCCAAATATTGAATTGTTTCAAGATCCAGCCACTTCTCCCCACCAGACAATAATTTCTCAGCCACTGACATCTCTTTTTTTTTTTCCTTCAGAATTTCCTTGGATTTTGATTGTGCAGTCTGTGAGTTTGGTTGGTGAATCAGGACTGAAGAACTGACTTACTACTGTAACAGATAATAGGATTTTTATGTGTTTGTATCCTGACAAGTTCATAAGAAATGTGCTATGGAGAAAGAATAGGGGTTCAAAGAAAAGGTAGTTGCATGAGTGGTGGAAATCTGAGATACAGATGCAAATGACAGAGTTCACATGAGAATCTTTAGATTTCTGTTTTCTATCTAGGAAGCATTTTTGCAAGAGTGTCTATGAACAAGCAGCTTTATTTTTCTCACCTTTCTCCTCCTCACACTTCCCGATTATCTCTTTATCCTATGTCTTTGTATAATGCCCTAGAAACGTATTGGGAGCTTTAAAGTAGACGGTTTTGGTTTAGCAATGGCTCATGTACAGATTTCTGAATCCAGGGAGGTTCAACCCGTGGGAAAGTTTCAAGTCCCATCTTAGGGGGACTAAGCTCCAAGTATTGTTAAATGGCTGAGGTTAGAAATAGTGGGAAAAAGAGTAAATAGATGCAGAGCTGCAAGTCAAATCTTTACACCCTTTCTTTTCCCTCTCCCCACAACCTTGCCTCATGCACTGTTGTTGTATGAGTCAGTCTGTTTCTCCCTCTGCAACCCCCCTCTAAGTGGGAAAGTGGATCTATAAAAACTAATAGAAATGAGAGGGGGAAAAAAAACCACCCAACCAACTCTTGATCTTCAAACTCCGAGACTTTGACTGAGAGCCAAATATTTCAAACAGCAGCCCTTTCATAACTGGGAGAGCTAGCACTAGATCTGTTGGGTATGCAGTGTGACCACATAACGCTCAGCACATGTCAACATAACTGATAACCAAATTGTACCTCTCAACCTCCCATACAGCGTAACTTTGGCAGGCTGCCAGTCTCTCAGTCCTAATTAACACACTGCCATGCTACGACTGGAAGGTTAAAGCCACAGCTTTATTTACTGCACAATTAACGGGTAAACATGACTTAATCATAATTTAAACATTCAGCCTTTACGAGAAAATTTCAAAATCCTTTTAGGAGCCCTTTTGACCTCAAGTCTCCAAGCAGACCTCTTGTAATGTGGAATTAACTGCCTGTTCCACCAAGGGACATCGAGGATCTCTGCGACACTGTAGATTTTCATCCCTGAACAAATTAAAAACAACATCAACGTAATAGACATTCTTGTGTGTGGGTCTTATCCCAGTGTCAGGGTTCTCCTGGGCTAAATTTGCATCTGATGGCATTGGAGCACTGACTTCAGCGAGGATCCCCAAGTACCAGGCAATCTCTTTATTGTTTTTGGATCTCAGCAACTCTGCTGTTGGCCCACATTGACCCCTCAGCTTTGATGAAAATGCAGCACCTTAGTGCCGGTCCTTCAGAGACCTAGGCATACGCTTAACTTGACATCTTGTGAACAAGCATGTTAACTTTAATAAACTAACCACTCATAAAGTTTGGCACCCACACACTGTTTATTTATCATGTTTGGTGCCTTAGATGCTATCTGGCTTACTCAGTTTTAGTTCTCAAGTACTGTAGAAACCCACCAATATAAAGTGACTTCACCAGCAAATTTCTTTTTGCTTAAGAGAACCGGTGCCTCAGTGCCCAATTTACGGTTTGTCTCACACCCAAACAGACATGTAATCCTTTCAAGTAGACTAGATATTATACCAGGGTGGGGACCTATCTTAATCTCTGTGGAACCACCACTGTACAAAGGGAACCGTGTTGTAGCATGGTGGCCCACCAGCAGCACCTGCTCCATGCTGGACCATTCCCATGCTTGGAGTTAGGCAGCCATTCGTCATCTCCAGAATGAAGTAATTTACATATCAGTAGATACAAAGGCACCACATTTTTACAACAACCCACCACCACCACCACTAGATGTACAGCCATCTCGCTGGTACATGCATAGAAATATATCCCTCAAAAGGATAGGAGGAGAAAAAAGCTTTCTTCTTCTGAAAGCAGAATGACTTCTTGTAAATAAGTACTATCTACTGAAATTTATTACTTTTCAATATGACGATATTTTTCAATATTGTGCAGATAAACAGAGGGCAATTTTTCACTGTGGAAAATACTAACCCTCTTTCATCTGAACTCCTGATCTTCTAATACCATCTTTGCTACCAGCATACTGTTTCTACCATTACAGCAAATGCTGAGCTGCCAGTTTTACCTCTCCCACCCCTGATTCAGGCTGCAGTGTAGAGAATCTTTGTCAGGAAAGGAGATGAAGTAAATAAGGAAGTTGCTGATATCAACTGGAGTGGGTCGATAAGGAATTTTAAACACCCATTTAGATATATTACTGTATTTTAGAGCCTGTAAATTGTGATACAGAATAAACCTGATCAAGAAAGAAAGAAAATTATTTATATTTTGTTGCTGGAAAATGGTATTTATTAAAAGTCTTTGTGCTGTTGCTAATACTCGATTTTTCCATAGTCATGTGTACTCCTCCTAGGTACCAAAAATGCCACATCTTCTACCATGTGAGACTTATGTAAGGACATGTGAGAAGCTGAGTGAATGGATAGAAACTGCTGCTGCTTCCAGGCAGTGTGAGGGGAGAGAGCAGGGTACAGTTATGGTGAACTGTCAGGAAGCTGTGCAGTTTAGATGGGCAAGGTTGAGCAAAGTGGTCCCTGCATGTAGGACGCATTCCTTCCCCGCCCCCGTTCCTGATCTTTTGAGCTTCTCCCAGCCCTTCAAGTGAGATGTTTCCTCTTCTGTTTCAGACCCTGGTAGAGGCTGATAGAGAGTGGGAGGAACTGCAGAATAGAGGAAGCTTTGTGGATCCAGGACTGGCCAATTCATTGGCAAAATTCCTATGCCCTCCTACTCACTACTCCTGCTGCTGCCCATGGTGTTTGCCACCTGTTTGGGTATGCCCTGTGACACAGAAGGTAACCATTGTGCATTATACAGCTTCAGATCTGCAATCAGCTAGTCATGTGAGACGGTCTTATAGGGATGAGATTTAATGAAGAAATAGTAATCTAATCTTCTATTTCCAGCCCTGCTATTGGCTTGATTGCACTGAGAGGGAAACCAGCTACTCTGACTTCCATGCTCCTCAGCTTTCCTGTCTGTACAATGGAGCTAGCGGTGCTTATCAAGAAAACATGAGTGACTTGAAGCCTTCGTTGTGTTTGGAGAAAGCTTTGGTTTCCTGGATTCGAGGTCCCTTTGGAAGTGTCAAGTAGTATTAATGTAAAGAGAATACGGTGGTTTTTTGCTTCGTCTTAATGTGTTATTCACTTCTTGGCTTCAGGAATAATGTGCACATCCTCATGTGTGTCTGTGCCAGCACTCAATATTGTGCGTGCCAAGATACGTTATAGTGTCTGTATTTACTATGTACAGCCTACATACCGCCTTTCTGAGTAAGTATGGCAGCAATGTAGTAGGGGAAGGGGGGGGAGTATCTGTGGGTCTGCATATAAGATCATATATTTGTACAAAGTGTGTGTCTGTGGGCTTCAGAGACTGAGGGGAGTCTGTGGTTCAGACAGTCTGCCTGTTTTTTTCCTTTTTTTTCTCTGAAGGCAGCAAAATATGTTGATATGGATTTTTTTACAGGAGCTTTTTGTGTTTTGAGTTAATACATTTCCCTCACATCAGATCTTGCCAAACGTCATTTACTTACTAGTACTGTGAAAGCAGGTTACCCAAAGGCAGCACCATTCCCTGTTGTTTTCTCTTCTTCCAAACTGCTCAGAGACATACTGTAATAAGACTCCTAGTTAAAAACAACAGAATATCAGCATGAGCAGAAAAGTTGAGCCTGTGCTTTTGCTGCATGTGTGCTTAAGTATTTAGCTGAATAAATGCCAAGGTTGTGAGTTTATGCAGCAGGAATATTGCCACCGATGTGATCCGTGTAACTGTGACCCAGTAACTTCATTTGTGAATTCTGTCCAGTGTGGTATTTCCGTTCAATATTCCCACTGGTAAAAGAAGGCTTTAATCATGGCGCGTATGAGGGAAAGAGAAGCTTCATACAGACTAGTCTGCAATGAAGTACAGAATTTTCATTCATGAGAATATTGTTTGTGCCTTTTTTTTCCCCAGAGATGAAATGCCTGCAGTAAGAAAGTACACTACAAAGGAAGTGAACTCATCCTTACTGCTGGAGGTTGTAAGTAATGACCTCTTCTTTTCTTTTTTTTTTTTTTTTGCCCCTCTCTTTTTTTCTTTTTTTTTTTTTGTTGTTACCAAATAGCAAGATTTCTCAGTGGAAATAAGCTATTTAGCCTATGTATAGATCGTTCGTCAGTGGGATTGAAATACATTCTTCACAAGCATGCTGAACGTACCCAGCCATTAACAACAAAATTGTTAGTGGTGAATAAAACAATGGATATTACACATTGCCAGTGGGGAAATTGATTTATCTTGCTTTGGTTGGTTGTCTGCATTAAGAAATGTCACACATAGTCGAAGTGTTTTGCATAGCTACTGTCTTGTGTTTTGCCATACCAAAATCTCTGCTAGACTGTATTTTGGCATCTTTTTCTTGACCTCATGTCAGCAAGGAAACAACTACTTTCATTGAAGTATGTTTAGCCAATTAACATATATACTTTATATATATATATACACGTATACATGTAAAAAAAATATATATTGTTATGCATGTGTTTAGATATTTTGATGAATTGGACCAAAAACTTATTTGCTTCTCTAAAAAGGACCACACTGAACTGTGTATACACTGGCTTTGTGTTCAACCTTTAAGGACAAATTACTGACACATGGGAGGACTTGTTGCTTCTGAGAGTAGAACTTCAGAGAACTTGAACTACTGGACCTTATCTCTTCCCATTTAAATCAGTGGCTTTAAGATAATTAAAACTAGATTCATGGACTTACAAGACAGCTCACAGACTGGTGCAGCCAAAGCACATGCCCTACAAGGGAATTTCAGTTTGCCTAGGTCCACAAGGCTGGTTGGCACACTTTCAGATAAGTTTAACTCAATTGGTTTAAAAAAACATGCAGTCCATGATATAGCCATAGAGGCAGGATATAAAGCATGTTGTGCTAATAGACACTTTTAAAACTGCTTTTCAGAACTGTGTGAACATATCCAATCAGCGTTGTTAGGCTAGTCATGATGATTCCACTCTAAGTATTCATAAATTTTCAAACTACGTATTGAAAGACGGAAAGTACCTAAGTTACACCCTGAAAATGAAATGTGAAAGTCTTATAACACTAAATTTGTTAGTGTCCAGATTTGGCTTGAGGTTTTTGTGTTTGTTTGTTGTTGGGTTTTTTCCTAAACTTATTGAGATCAATGATACATACAAGCGAAATTTGGAAATTCCTTGCTGTGGCTGATTTTGAGTTCATTGAGCAGAAAATGTCTCATCAGAACATACACGGAAAAATTTTTTGTGTGGCTTTTTTTGTTTTCAGTGCTAACATAAATAAACTGTTTAACTGATTTTGTATAAACTTTCCAAAAAAAATCTCAAGCATGGAAAATTTCAGCCCAAAATGAAGTTTATTTGAGAAAATTACAAGCAACAGAAAAAGAGGGTTAGAATGGAAATCTGAACTCCTCATTAACTAGAGTTAAGCGCCAACTTAAATGCCAGGGTTTTTTTCTGTTAATATTTGGTTTAAAGTTACATACAGGTTTGGAAGAGCTTAGGTCTTTTTAACCCCTTTTTTATTGCTGTCACTGACTTAGTTCTGTCTCAAAATGATGGCATGGGTTCAGGCCTCCATAGCTATCTTCACCGCAGCTGGAGACATATTTTTTAACTTTTTCTTTCAGATCATCACTTGAGACCGTGTTCACACAGCCTTAAATTCCCCCTAAATCCCTCTCCCTAGTATTTACTATTGGCTGGCTCTAAATATTTAGTGGCACAAGCCAATGGGGATCATTAGGCTAAGGCGGGCCTTAGGCTGTTGGATTATGGCTTCTGGTTTCCATTACAGATCTGTGGCAGTGAGAGGAGAAGACAGGAGGTCTACCTAGCACAGCGAAAAGGTAAGCATAAAACTCAGTAAAATACAATGCAGCTGAAACAATGGCCTACTGTGTTTTCAATCCTTAGCCGAGGCAGAAACCTGCACAGTTTCATCTCTGAAAATGATGGCAAGTAATGTTTTGAGCACATGTCACACTTTTCATCTGGAAATCTCAGCGCCTTTAGGAAACTGAGGAGATGGATGTTATTTCTCTGCTTTTACTCTTGCTCTAACTAAATATGGAGATTGCTGTGGTCTAATGGATAGAACCTGCATCTAACTCCACAGCAAGCAGCTAACTCTGTTCCTGGCTCTGCTGCAAATTCCCTATGTAACCTCTGGCAAACTTTCTCTTCCTCCGCTCCTTCCTTTGGAAAATTCCTCTGAATTCAGGGGGGCATTTTGTTGGGGGAATGCAGGATGAGGAGTCGCTTTACCAGATTTGGAGTCTCTTTTGCTTCTTGAAGTGTAGCCAATTCAGTTCTGAGACCAACAATGAATTTCTCCATTGCAGTCCTTAAGAGAATTGTCTCTTTTTCCAGTGATGTAAATTTTGTTTACATTTTATGCTTTCTACTTTTAAAAACCTCCCTGGTCTGTCTTTTTTCCCAATTTTTTAGTCCAAAAGATTGTTATTAGATATACAGAAGAAGGGATCCAAGTAGTTATTAGAAGCAATTATAAGAACTCTTAATTTAAAAAGCGCCTACTGCAAATATGCAGAAAACATTCAAGGGATCGGTGAGATTGCACTGAGTGTGGGAGTTTGCACTTCTCTTATTTTTAAGTTATGAAAATTATTAACTTTTCTATAACTATGAGGAAGCAACTGACAATCCAGGCACCTGGTAGACCAGGACTACAAGTCTGGTACCACAGCTCCAAAACAGAGGTCCCTGACACTTAAAAGAAAGACTTCTGCCAAGCACTGGCAGTCTGTGGAAACACGCATGCAAACTAAACGGCAAGGTGCCTACACACTAAGGCCATAATCAAGCAGCCTAAATCCTATGAGTGCTTGTGCCTGGTGTCTCCTATCAGCTGTTTGTCAATGCCTCCATCCTTAGCTTCATTCCTCTGAACCATACTTCAGAGGCCTTCAGAGGTGCTTGGCTTTCTCCACTGAGTAAGCACAGGGACTTAAGCGAGCTATAGACCATCTGAATGTGGTCCTTAGAGCCTGGCCATCTTCTCACTAAATGGTATTGAATCCTTCACTGTCATCACTGAAAGCTGAAGTGGTCTCTGGTCTGTCCATAGCAACAGTTATTATTAGTTAAAATTAACAAAATCGTAAACTACTGATCGACATTTCTGATAAATTCGGATTCTTTAGGCAAACAACCCCACCACTGGTTAAATGTACATCTACATTTCTGAAAATGCTTTGAAAATTTCAGCCACTTCTTCAGTAGCATACCTCTCTTCAAGGAGGTGTAATCATGCAGAAAGCTTGAAAGTGTTGTAACAAGCTGCATTTCGCTGTTTCCATTTTTCAGGACAAAAATACAGTCTAATGAGCAAAACATTTATTTTGCTCCAGGATTCTTCCTGCTGCTTAATGCTCTTTCCTTCTGCTTTTTTTTCTAGAGTACGTGGTTTTTCACATTGGCAGGATGTGTGTGGACATGAGCTGAATGTATATTTAATCTTAAATTTGGTAGCAAGCACGGTTATTGAACAACAATGCCTGCATGAAGACAAAATTATGTCAGCCCAGTAGGAAGATATGATAAGGTAATTACCGACTTTCTTGAGTAGATGGGGGCCTGCTTACCAATAAATAAAATCCAGCATTTTCTGAAGCAGCAATACTTCTGATATGAGCACTAAGGTTGTATCACATCTACAACTCAGAATACAGCCATTCTTGTGAAGCAGATGCAAAAATCCCATAATTAAAATACATTTTTGATGTATTTTTTTCCAAGTAATAGTAACTGCTTAAGCGCGCTCAGTGTTGTCACAGCATGTCATGACAGTTAATGTAACCTGTTTTAGGAAATGAAGTGGCAATTCAGTGCTGCGAGACTTGTGCTGGTTATGCTGGATTTGGAATAAAAATAAACATACAAGCTTAGTCTAACCATTTAACGCTTAGACATTTATATGGACAACAGCAGCTCCCCTCCTGATGCCGAATCAAACTTTGTGTTACTTTTTCCCTCCAGAAAGCCCTCAGGCTAACATTTGTTAGGCAGGGAGCTGTTTGCAACTGGGAGAAATGCTCTGTGGGTGGCTACACTAAGAAATGCTCACAAATTCCAAATAGCACAATATCGTTCTGTGACTGGCACGTTGTAATATCTACATTTGAGATATTTCCACGTTCTGACCAGAAGAATCCCAACTGAATCCAACTGTTCATCTTCACGGAAGGGCCCTTCACAAAGGCACTCCAGCCACTTCAAGGTCCACCTGGACACACAGCTTCTTCGATGCTGATTTATGCAACCTGATAAGTTTACTCCACTGCATGTATTTCCTTCCTCTGATGAAAATAGCTCTGAGGGGCAGAGAGCTTCTTTTGTTTCTCACAATTTCTTCCTTTTTGCCCTCTAGGAGATGCTGATGTTGTCTGTCAGCTTGGAGCTTCATCCTCCCATCGGTTAGTTATCAGTCCTGCTGCTACTTCAGCCTCTTGCAGGTGGTGAGTCCTTGGGTCACTGTGATTGAAAGGCAGAAAGCAAAGAGGTGACCTTGTAGGAGCACAAGAATGAGGTAGGATCTGGCAATGAAACTCTATGGATGATCTCTGGGTTGTAAACTGGGGTGGGGCCCTGTGCTGCAGGTCAAGAAGCAGAGAATGGCTCAATGTCTCTTCTTTTTCTCCCTGTCGTTCTTAGTCCTCTACTCCAGAGCCATGCTGCTCTGAAAGGCTGAGAAGTTGACTCTACTTCCTTTGCAAATAGTGTTGTTTTCACACACGAATACTCTTGAATTTTGCCTTGGGAGGGTGGGAAGCTGTAGTTAAAGTGCTTTGACCTTCACAAGCGTTTAGCAACACAGCTTTTGCTCATTCCTGCATTGCCCTCAGTCTTTCCCAGATGAGTGGATATGCCCCAAGGCACAATTACAGATGGTCTGCAGCGAAGGAATAGAGTCAAACAGAAAGCAAATGACTATGAATTTAGAAAAGAATATTCACAAAAAGTAACCCATCTCCGAGGCTTATTTAATGATATCTTCCATTTCTTAAAGGAGACTAGCTTTTAGATGATTAAAAATCTAGTCATTTAAATATCCTGGTAGATATCTCTCTGCTTATTCAGATGTTTAATTACTTTTTAAAATCTGGTCATCAGAGCTTTCTTCCAGTATAGTTTTGGGAGCAATTTTTCCGACGTTGGAACTATCACCAGCCATTGCTTTTCTGTCACCTGCAAGAGAAGGATATGTCCGCTGCTCGTAATTGCCAAATAAACTTTCATAAAGCGTAAGTAAAGATGAAGAAAAATAATGATATATGGTTAAAACAGGGCTGGAATATTGCTGCTAATGTGAATGACCAAATGCCTGAAACCAAAATGCAAGACGCCTGTTTTTCCTCGTGAGGCTCTGAAGCTGATACTCCATCGGTGTAGGAATGAAGCCAAGTAATATGACAAGTGAAATGTTGTGGTTCTGGGAATTTCTAGCAGGCTTATGGCTCACATGTGTATTTCATGTGAAAGCATGTCATGTGCCTGTCCTGTCTTATCTTGTATACAGCTGTTGAACAAAAGTATGTGGAAGAAAGCTTGCATGCAAATCTCTCTTCTATGTGTGCCAAATAGAGGTGTTTTGTTTTCAGCCAGGAGATGTTAATTATTGGGGCTGGGCGAGGAAGTACTTTCAGCAAAGGACTTGCTCTGAGGAATGGCAAGTTTTCCCACTTAGAAAAACTAATTTTTAATATGTTTTTTGGTTCTAGAGTTTATGGAGCAATTTGTAGTGTATATTATTGCTAACTAGTGTAGAGCTGCTATCAGAAAGCTAGATGCCAATGAAGAATACAGCGTCCTTTTCTAAGAGAAAGAGAGGCTAAAAGTTTTGTAAGATGTATTGGAGTTTTGCTTGCATGTATCAGTTTGGTAGGGTATTAAGAGTTAATAACAGGATGATCACCAGAAGAAAAACAATTCAGCCTTTAATTAATGTACACTCTTAATTGTTGCAATACGCTTTCATTACCTGAAATTTAGCATGCCAGTCATGATAAATGATATTCTATTCTCTACCTCTAAACTTGTTCTTTTCTCCATCATCAACATTTCTCAGAAGTGAGTCATTGAAACTGCAGAGACACATTCAGACACTGCAATTTATTGGTTACTTTGCTTATAAGGAAACTCTGATCCTTGATGTGATATAGATTATATATAGAATTGCAAATGTAATATTCAAGAGACTGCCAGAGTTTCTGTGTCTGTGCGGCTTCAGACCATCAGTGTGGCCTGAACCCTTGAACTCTTAATAGTGAAAGCATGAATCCTGTCAGATGGAAATTAAAAGCTAGACTTGTAATGAGGTAGTTTGTAGATCAAGCTTTTTTACTGATCACGAAAAATAGTCAAAAAAAAGATGGGAGTAAAACACACTCAAAATGGGATCATGCTTTCTCTTTGAGCTTCTGCAAAAGTTAGCAAGCACATGACATGTTGATTTTGGGGAGAGATGCTGATGTTTTGAAACCCCTTCAAAAACATCTGTGCTTACACTGGCTTCAAATGGTGACAGAAGTGTTGAGAAGCTTTCTTTTAACGGGAAGTTTGGGGAGGGAAGTCGGAAATAATGGATAGGGAAGAACATACCTGTGGCTTTGATAGTTTGGTGACCATCCTTAAACAATAAATAACCCATCCTAATAATTTTGAGCTGTTATCCTAGTTAAAAACCAAAAGGATTCTTCCTTGATCGGTTGAACATTGAGAAGCCTTGGTTTCTCATTTTAAATTCTTCTCAGACTTCTCACCTGCAAGGTTTTCCTGGTTTTGAAGTCAAGAGATAAACATCATTCAAGCGTGGCTCAGCTGTGCTGATCAGGGAGACAGATTAAGATGATGTTGCTCTCAGCCAACAAATGTGACAGTCTGTTTTTTATGAGAGTCAATTTTAAGAAGTCTTACTTAAGAAAACTGAAAGAAGAACTGCAGAGAAGTTTAGTCCGTGACATTTCCTTCCTTCTCCCCCTAAATTTGTAATATATAAATACTCCCTGAAATCATTGCTGGGAGTGACCTTGAATGGGTTCTCAAACTTTGATGAATTGCTTTCAGGTTTTATTTCTGAGGATTTTGCACAATTAAAGAAAAAAAGATATTCCTAGGGGATTCCCTAGGAAGATCACTCAGTCTTGTTATGGGATACGTTTCTTGTACTGTCACAAGATGAAATGAGGGGCTCCCCTGACAAATATAAAAGTTATGTGACAACCTATCTATTTTTAGATGATTTAAATCAGTGAAGAGGGAAAAACATTTGTTTCCAAGACTGTAATTTTCCAGATGACACCATTTTATTGCACGGTGCCATACCATGAGAAAGAGCATTCTTGTGGCTTTTGAACTGGAAATCCTGTAGGAATGCTATTTCTGGCATTTATTTGCTGTGAAGCCAGGCACACATGGAGAGCAGACAGACTGACCAGATACAGTTTGTGGTATTAAGGCATTCAGAAAAGTCCCTGCTGCACAGCCCTTTTCCAGCATACGAAGTGTTGAGTGAAGTTGAAAAATTATCAATGAAGATCAAATCTGAAGTCCATGATGTGATCAGACAGCCAGACTTTCATGCTATTAATGTGTTCCTTCCTCTTGCAAAAATGCTGTTTTGAAAATTCAGCTTTTCTGTCTTCATACATTGATGTTTATAAAATAATTCTTGGTAATGAACATGATTTTGATACAAAGTGGGAGTGAAGGTTGAGTGCACGCTATAATGAAAAACCACATACAGTCACTCTAGTTTAACCGGGAAGATATTTTTGGATTAACCTGAGTACCATGTGTGAGCACGCAAAAAAAGTGCTGATTGAAGAATAGGCACAAAAGTAGACAGCCTAGGCCTTTTCTTTGCTAAGCTTCAAAGTGGGCAGTCATAGTGAAGTCAGTATGGCTACCCATGCAAGAAAAGTTTTTGCATGAGTAAGTGCTTATGGGAGGTAGCTCTCTATAGTTTAAGAGTTTGTATCTTCAAATACTTTCTGTAGTTCAGTTAAATAGAGTAGTCTGGATTTTTCCTTTTTCAAAAAGCAAAGAAGAAGTATGCTATGAAATTTTTCTTGAATATAGTTGTGTCTCTCCACAACCTCTCTCACAGGAACAGCTCTAAAATGATAGTCTGCCTGAACGGAGCAAAAACCCTAATAAATATGGTGCATTCCTCTTTAAAAAGTATATTTATTTAGTAAGTTTAGAAACCACTCTGAGGTTAGGTTACAGCTATTGGGATTAGAGGGCGTCTCGTGGGCAGTTCAGACATCAAGCTATAGGTCCGTGGAGTGAAGCTGAGCTGTTTCAAGCCTGATGTCTGAATTATGAATTAGGTTCATTCTAATTCCAATGGGGTAAACCTCAGAGCAGTTTATATACTTATGGCTAAGTGCTCCTAAAATACAGGCTATTTATTTAAAACATACATGTAAAATGTAATCTCTAAAAAAGATGTCCGGCCTAGCGATGCTGGAGCACAGCAACCCAGCTAAATAAAATCTGAATTCCGACTTCGGAGCCTTGCAGAAGTGGATGGCACAGCTGGCTTTATGCCACACGCTGATACTCCCAGCTAGGCCATATCCCCGCTTGGCTCAGGGTGAACTGAAACAACCACAAGACTAAATTAATTTGCCTCAGCCCAAGGCACTTGCCCCTTCCTCAGCCATGCCTGTCATGCCAAGGCTGAGAGAACCTTGGGTGGTGATGCCCTCCCTTGGCCACTCAGGAAAGTCCCTTAGGCCAAGAATACTCTGCAGGATTGCCTCCTCGCGCTTTATATCACTGAAGCTGTGCAAAGGAACCCGAATCTACTTTTTAGTCTGGTTGGATATTTGGGGAGTAGAATGGAGCTGGAGGGTTGGACAGAAAGCACAGGATTTATTAATAGCATCGGCAACTACTTCCATCTGGAGCCACCCTGGTCTCTGAGCTCATTCTAGCAGCAGCGCCAGCTGGTGAACCTCTCACCTTAATCATATGTCTTTGACCCCTGCTGCTAGCAGTCAGGTAGCTGTGCCAAGCTGCAGTCTACAGCTGGCTTTTTCACAGGACGTTTCTGACTGGCTGCCTTGTGGGGAAGAGCAGTCAGTGAGGGTTTCTGCAGGAGGCTAAGCCATCCCTTCCTCTGTTCATTTTGCTCAGGCTACCAGAGAATCTAAAGGATAGACAGCATCTGATGTTATTTTCCTGGGATGGGAGTGGAACAGAAACTACCCGTCATTTCAGGACAGCTGAGCTGGCTCCATCACTATACAAAAAAAAATGAGTCAGTTTACACTCTGGTTCTCTCTTCCCTCCACATCATCCTCCTTTAATTTCCATTCCAGGAAATAAATGGGACAAAATACCTCTCAAGTAATTACTTCTGCCTTGGCATTGAGTGAGGTATAGAGAAATCTTCTGGAAACTACCATTCCCAGGTTTGGTCAGAAGGTGAAGATCTGTTGCAGATGCAGAAGCAGCAGATGTGTAGCGGAGACAAAGGGCAGACTTCTTTGGGCACTGAAAAATTGTCATAGGGCTGAAGGAGTGCGCAATTAATTCATATGGGGCCAAAGATCACTTTATACAAATTCACAAGAGTTGGCAAAACTAAATGTCACAAGCAAGCTAGTGGGAGTTTAAAATTGAACATGGACAAAACCCGCTGTTATTGTTTTCTGTTTTCAAAGAAACAAAATCTCGCCATTTTGTGTGACAGTAGAGAACTCATAGTTCTTGGATGCCCGAGGCTGATCATGCGGCACTAATATGCCTGAGCGCTATTGGAATAATCCCTCTCCCTCAGTTGCCTAAATCCATTCAGAGACGCTTGGGAGGCAATACTTCATCTGGCACAACTGAATTTTGGGCTGGGCTCCAATCGGAAACAAGGAAGTGGAGTGCTTTCAGTGAATTGTTGGGATATCAGCAAACTTGCCATGTCATTGATAAGCCTGAAGGTAACTCTAATGAAGGGTTTCGGAGACCGAGATCAAAGCAATGAAAGAACTGAATAGTGGGTCTCCATCTACCCCTGCTGCTGTCCTTTAGTCCACGATTCTATCATTCCCCTCTGGGCACTGTCAAATTTGTCTATATTATCAATAGCCTTTCCCTGGGCTGAAGCATTCAACTAGGTGGGTAGTAATGGCAAGGGAATAATAAAGCCTTTTACTCAGATGCACCCCAAGTGCAGGAGAAAGATCACATCTAGAATTGCTTGACTTTTTTTGTGCTTTCTACCAAGAGTATTTAGGAAATAAGATTTGGTCAGATGAGTGTGTCATCTTGTTTCATTTTGGTTTGGTAGGCTACTCATCTGACCTCAGACCTATCTGGGTTAGCACATGGGTTACTTCAGAGGAGGTACAGCAGGCAGGTATGATGGCACTACACAACAAACACGATGGCTTGGTAAGGGCTCAGATATTGTGGCTGCGATGTGTTAGAACCAGCTGGATGCCTGGAATGTTATTTGCTTTGCTGATGACCAATATATATGGCCAGAGGAAAAATTCTCCAGGGAAGTGTCATAGAAGAATAGGCATCAGTCAGTAAAAGCAGAATGACAGAAAAAAAAAATCTTGTTGTAACAGATTAAGTACCTATCAAGTGACAACAGAAGTTTATTTTCCTTGAGAAAAAGTAATGGATATACTTAGACATAATCCTACCCTCAAGTGTTTTAATTCTGATGGCACTTCTTATTAAGGAGAGTCGCCAAAGTGGAAAAGTACACACTCTAATGGAAACGATGTCATAAGTTGACAGCATTTCTACAAGGTAGGTTGACACCTAAATTAGCTAAGAAGGCTTGAAACAAGATGGAAAAAAATTAAAGTTAAAAGGAAAGAAAAAGATTTGCTATGAGTCAGTGTTTTTATTATTTGATGAGTGTTTTGCAGTCTGTGTTTTCACAGCCAATTAAGATACAAAAGGTAAGAGGATTAGGTCTTGTTTGTTTTATTCTATCTTCCTGGTCTGTTGACTGCCTAATCAAGAAAGCTCCAGGCCCAGGTGGGAGTTCGTACCTGCTTGTGATTTCTCTTTGCCTCAATGTTTTGCTTGAAAATGTACTTTGTTAAACTCGCAACTCATCCTATACCCTTGAAACAAAAAAGGCAAATGCAATGGATTCAAGCTTCCGTGTCTCTTGACCTCTTGGTGTTGATATTGTAGGCATTGCGTATCTGCACAGGATAGAGAATACACCAATACACTTGTTTATTCGGTGCAGATGACCAAAATCACATCTGTATGCCAATATATGGAATGCTGATTTGACCAGACTTGCTTATATATCTCCTTAATTTCATTTGTAAGGAGATAGTTTTTTCCTATGCAAATATTTGCAGGTTATTAAAATCACCCAGCAGGCTAATGAGGCATACAGTGTGTTTCTGTGTGATTCCCAGTATATTTTCTCAACGTAAGCAAAATCAAAGTTGTTTAACTCCAGGAGCACCTGAGGGAAAAAAATTCTTTAAAGAGGCACAGTTCCTTTTGTGCTGTCTTCTTGGTCCTGGTGGAGAAAGTATTACTTTTGTACTAGCCCAACTATCAGTAGTTTACTGTGCAACCCTCCATGCAGAATATGGCACACCATAAAGAAAGCTGTTTATGTGCAAGCTGAATTTTTGGTTCATCATAAGTCAGTTAGGCTATGTGATTTTTCAAGTCTATGGATTTAAAAAACAAGAGACTTCAAGGTTGGAGATAATTCTGGAGGGCTCAGCTTAAGTTCTTGAAATGTAATTTTCCTTCTCAACTCATATGAGAGTTTCTTTGACTGTTTTATACAGTTCAAGGTGTAGGATTTGATTCTCTGTCTTCAAGGAAGGGGGAGGTAGACATATGGAAGAACTAGAGAAGGACGTTCCCCCACACACAAAAATAACCTCAAAAAAAAGGCATGTTAATTGGAATGAACTTCTTTCAGGTTCTCTCATGGCACTCAGACTTTCAGTCTCCTCCGTTCAAAAACTTAACATGACAGGTAGACCAAGATGGTATGGTTTTGGGGTGATGAATCTAAAATTGAAACCACCTCTATAAGAAATAACAGAAAACCTCTCTGGTATCTCTGTCAGCATGTCTAATGTTTTGAGACAGTCCGGAAGACATTTCATAAAACAAGCTTCCATGGCTCATTGCTTTAGGTCGATTACTCATATTTTCCCTTTGTAGTAATGTTTTTCTAAATGCATTTCATTCAACACAGTGTTTCTCTGGCAACAAACGGCAGGTCATTGTTGAATAGCTAGCATTGCTTTGATGATTTTATTACTTCAGTGCCCATTTGCATAGCAGAATCCTCTACAGAACTAACACAGCCAGTTCCTTGTGTCAAAATTTTCAGAAGGTCGAGCTTTAAAAGTGCACAGCTTTCAACAGCAGAAAGATGAGTGCTTCACCCCATGAAAGTGTTTAAGGTTCAAGAAAGGTTTTTTACTTGTATAGTGGCAAGGCCAAGGAAAACTAAAAGACCTTGTAAAATATTTTCACACACATGTGCAAAGATACCTCGGGACAGCTAAGAGCTGTCTACTTAGGGCACTTGTGTGGGTTGGCAGAGAATGACTTAGCAGAGGTTTAAATCCAGTTTTTTATATCCCAGCTGACAGCCCCAATCAGTAGGCCATCATCTACACTCAGGTTATTTGGTCAGCCTCTTCTGTGTCTCTCCTCTGTCTCATATCAATGTGGTCCTTGGTTTTTCTCCTTCCCTGGCAGTCTGATCTCTGACACATAGTAAGAGGATTTCCATGTTAATTTTTTTGAAGAAATAAAAAATAAGTTCTACCAAGATTTAAAATGGAGTAATTTTAATCTGTTTCAGGCTCCCCCCAGGCCCTGACTATACAGTGGCTGGCTAGGCCTAACACTCCCCTGGAGTTCTTTGTTCTGTTTTATTGAAACTTAGATACTTACAGTTTATTTTGGATGATTGCTGGCTGTGAGTTTATTGGAAGATCTGTAGCTTAGTCTTTCTGTGATCTCAGATCAGTCCCACTTACTTAAATATTTTCAATGAAACAAGGTTTTGTCCTATATTCCCGGTGAGTGTCAAGTTACTGACACTAAACTTTGCAGAAAACTCCACTCAAAATTTAGAATTGATTTCATGATACAAGGTTCTACATTAACACATTCCTATTAGTAATTCTGGTTTTATGGAACTGGTATTTTTGACGATAAAATGTATGGTAAAAAGTGTAATAATGGATGTTTGTGTTTTTCTGCAGACTCATGCAAGGTGAACATCCTGACTCAAGCAAAGAAAGAGCAAGAGTTGTTGTACTGAAGAACTTCACATAGTGATTCTAAATTTTTAAACTACCATTGCAATGCTCCTTCTTAGCCAAATAAGTCCAGCTATACTGATAATTGTGGGAGATGATTTGTCTCTGAAAGAAAAATACACTCATGATTGTATCCTAACTTGTTTTTGGTAAAGGGAATAAACTTCTGTATTTCAGGTGTTAATTTAGGTGAGGATTCTTCCGATATATCACTGTGCTCCCACTAAACTAAGTTATAAAATTTCTCTGGGAACAAGGGTAAGTCACTTCAGAAAACACAGCCTCACATTCCTTGTCATTTCACCCATCCATCTAAGACAATTGGAACCTCAACCCTTACCTCCTTAGTTTAAGAACATCCTTGCCATTAAAAGTTCTTGGTTACCTGCCCAGCTCTCATTGTACTAGGATGAGAGCTGACTGGGTCGTAATTAACTGGACACTTCCATTTATCTCTTCATGTTGGATCAACATGGTAAAATGAAGACTATGTGTTTAAAGCACTTGAAAGGCAGTAAACTTTAAAGTGGCATCTAATCAACCTGTGGAATTTTTTGCTGTGGGACATGGAGGCAAACAGTTTGAGAGTCAGGGTAGGATTAAGCACTTGAATAGGAATAATACCTGCAGTTAACTTGTGAGGTTAAAGTATTATGAGGTTTATCAGTTCTTTTGCTTCTGGGCATAAACTGCCATCTCAGCTTGTGAAAGAACTCATTTCTGCTCTCGCTTATTGCTCCGAGCTGTTTGTGGGATGCTTTCACAGGGTGTGGGGCACCCGAGTAAGTTGCTGCTGGAGGGGAAGGACAGCAAACCAGAACGGTCAATAGCCCTCCTGTGGAGCAGGGGCTTCTGCACTGGTTTTGATCCCCCCCCTTCCCCACCCCGCTTCTGAGGGATTCCACAGCCCATGTGGGAGGCAAGCAGCGCAGCCAGTGGGCTGCCTTATATTAAATCTTGTTTGCAGAAAATTGTCAAGGCCGGGAAGTGATTTATTGTCCAGTCACTGCATGGCCACTTTTCCATACAAAATAGAAGCCCTTCATTATGTATGTGTGCCTTCTGACACATGAATATATTAAAAGGAATTAAATCCTCCTGCCATTTGGTCTGAGATCACACTTATCTGCACATTCCCTTTCTGTCTTTTTGGTAAAGAAAAGCTAGAAGAAGGTGGCTTGAACATTCCTGCCTTTTTAAAACTTTTTCCGTAATGCCTCTTCACAGGCAGAGATTATACATATGCATGTTATGGCTAGAAGGAAATGCAAAGGCATTAGCTACAGCAGCAGGTGTTTGGGGGATCGTTCACCTCTAGAATATTTGCACACCACCATTTAAACAATTAGCTATTTGCCCTCAAGGACTGGGGTTTGTAAAATAGAACTCTTTACACCAAGGGTGGTTTGGACTGAAAACGGCACCAGTTAGATGAGGGGTTTTGTTCTCAGACTTGAAGATCAAGATTAAAACTTTAAATGCCTGGTTGTACCAAAGTGGAACTTTGGATTTAGACTGCAAAACTATGTTTAGGCTGCAGGAGAACAAAGAGACAGCACTGTTGGTGAAGTGTTACATTAGAAAACAGGGTTGAGTGGCTTTCTTCAGGAAGAGATATGGTGTCCTCAGATAGGCTTCCAGGAGCACCTGATGGTCTTATCTCACAGAGTTTTAAAAAAAAGGAGAACATTCTGACTGCCTTGAATGATTAATGTAACCAAGTGTTACTAAGTGTTACTAAGAGGTCTAGCTGAACCCAAACAAAAGCAAGTAATGCTTTTCCTCCAGCTGGCTTCAAGGAGCAAGTCAAAGTGTTAGATATGCTGATCTCAAAGACCAGGCTAAAGGGTTGAGGACATGATTTAAATGCTGCTTTTATTTCCAGAGTTCTGCAAATTTCTGTATTCCATTCCCAGCTTTATTCTTAAAGAGGGCAAGGTGTTGGAGATGCCATGAAATGTGCTGTATCTCCCTATTGATCTGGGTGTCTATGTGGGGATGCTACGTTCTCTCATGTGCACTATGGGGTTCTTGGGTAGAGGTAGCTGGACAAGCACTAGTTATCTGCATGACAACTACTATCTGGAAATTTAATATATGGATCTACTGACCTTACCAGTCCCTTGAGGGACCATCCCTTTAAGACTCTCCGTGCTAAGGTGGGTTGAGAAATGGCGCAGAGCACTACTATGTTCCTAAAGGACAGTAATTCCTTCATGTTACAAGATCTGTTGCCAAGTTACAGTGGTCAGGGCCTTGACTGCACCAAAATCCCTCAGTTGCCCTGACCGATGCTACCCAGGGCCTCCATCCATGCAGTCCTTGCCCATTAGTCCTTGAGCTCCATTAAGCTCAATCCTGGTCCCGCAGAGTGCCTGAGTGATGTTGCTGATGTGCCTGTCTCTTGCTGTCCTGAGTTGCTGACTGGATTTCCAGGATGGATACCTCTGTTTTAGCCCTGTTTCTGATCCTGTCTCTGGTCTGAGCTACATTGTTGGCAGTCTTGTCTCTGGTTCTGCCTCCTCCTCCTATCTTGATTAGATGACTTGACTTCCTGGATAGACTCCAGGCCATGTAGGGAGCCTTGTCACTAGCTCTGCCTCCAGCTCTGTCTCCAGAGACTTTTGTGTTATGCAGTAAACATGGAATAATCCAAAGACCATTTGGCATTGCACTGTAGCTATGAGGATATTACCTGGCACAGTCAAAGTCAGAGAGGAAGGGAGAGAGAATTGCAGCTGTGGTGATGTGCTGGTTAATGTACTGTAGACTAATTTACTCGTCATGAACCACCCAATGGCATCTAGCTTCATTGTGCCTATTCCTCTAGTTCAGACACGTAGCTAAACAATGTCCTGATTCTAGTTCTGTGCCAGAAGGGCAGCTTATAAACCCTTCTCAGACAACATACAACCTCCTTCTTCCTTCCTGTGAAACCTCCCGGGGCTTAGCATGTGCGGGGGTGGTGGAAAAAGGGAGGGAGAAGAGGAGGAAGGGTGAGAGGAGCAAATATCCATTGCCAGCCGTTCCCGATGGAGAAAAAGGCTGTGATAGTAAATGATGCATTTTATAGCAGAGGGGAAATGCCTTCATCCCATGAGCTGTGGCCGCTTATGAGCTCCCTGGCCAGGTTTCTGGCTACCTGAGAAGGAGGGGGTAGGTCCCCGACTGTATTCAGCCAGATGAGAAGTCTGCAAGTTGGGAGGTGTTGTCCCTGGTGGATGTAAAATACTTACAGGTGCTTCCTGCTGCCTGGCTCCAGCTCCAGCTCTTATGTCGGGAGGTAGGAGAGCTGTGAGCAGATGATGTAGTTGTGTCTGGAAGTTCTCAGGTGGCAGATCGCCCCTTAGAGACTCTCACAGCAAGCGTGGATCAGCACAGTGAGCTGAGTCCGGAGCTGTGGAAGATTGGGAATGACAAGCTGTACTTTTCTTACCTGGAAAAAAGGGACACAGGCAAGGAATGGTTTCAGGATTTTGTCTGTGGAATTTCTTGCTGTTGTCCTTTCATGTTATCTGAAAAGCACTTTGAGCTTTTTCTTGAGATTAAACATTTTGGCACTCGTTTGGAGGCATGGCCAAGGGATGGTCTAAAAGCTCTGCATGAAAGTTTTGTGTCATGATAGCTCTTATGCAGTCTGAAGAAAAAGAGGCTTATACAGGTCTAGCAAAGTTTGTAAAAAGAACTCTAAGCTTTTTGCAAGGAAGACATCAGGGCTTTTTTTTCCTCAGTTTTCTTCATCATTCTATTTATGGCCTGCTCTAGTTTGATTTTTCTTGGCCATCAGACAAGTAAGCAAGTCTTTTCTCTGCTGATCTTAAGGTGGAGTTTGTTTATATGTATACAAGATCTGTAATTACATAGCAGTGTGATTCCCCACAAAACACCCCCTAGCCTCCACTCCTCAAATTCATACAGGACTTTTTTCTGCAAGGCCAAACACACTTTTAGAGTTTCTAGACAAAGCTATTTTGTGTATATATGTGATTTCCCCTCCCGTCTCCCTCCCCTTCCCTCACAAAAAAGAAAAAATAAGAGGAAAAAAAATAAAAGAAGACAGGGCAGCTGGGAAATCCTAGGCTAAAGGGCAGATCACATTTCAAAACATTGTGATCTAAAAATAACAATTCTGATTACCCCTTCCCTCTTTTTCTCTCCCCTTTCCCCTTATTCTCAATGTAATTCATTTTCTCTAAAGAAAATTTGCACCCTGGGAATATATGAACCATGTAACATTTCAGTGAGATACTGATTTTATTCACAATGTGCAGTCATGATTTAAAAAATTGGGAACTGGGATAAAAGCAAGCCTGAGACTATTGTGACTTGTACAACTTGATGTAATACTGTACACACATGCACACACATGCATGTGTGGTAGCAGGAGTAGTAAGGTTAGAATTCATGTCCATTTCAGCTTATTCTAGGAATCAGTGGAATCAGATATTTTTATGGATTTCACATTAATTATTAAATATTTTGCCTTTGTGAACTTACTTCTATCTCTCAAAGGACAGTTCCTACTGAAGTTTGTGGGTCTACCCTTCTTGTATGTAGATCAGAGGTTTACAGTTGTGTGAATTAGATTGAAGGGTTGTTGGTTTGGGGGTTGGTGGTTTTTTTTTTGTTTTGTTTTGTTTTGTGTTTTTTTTTACTTTCATCGGTGTTTTCAAAAGCAAGGAAGAATTTTGCACCTTTTTGAGTGCCACTCTGCTGCAGGTAAAGAATGTAACAGCTTGTGAGAGTGGAGCTAGAGCCAATAATAATTTGACTGACATGTTTTGGCACTGAAATGCCTATTAAAACTCACTCTGTCCTTTCAAGATGGAGATTTTAATGCTGGGCACTTGTTTGAGCTGAAAATTCACTCTCTTTATAGATCCAAAGAGCCTACATCCATGCTTATTTCAGGGTTTAGGCTGGAGAAAGATTCTCAGAAGGATCTAATATTTCTATTGATGACAGAATAAATCCTTCAGTGTCACGAAGTTTCCAAGCCATGGAAGTTTCCAAGCCCAGTACGTACTGCAAACGTGTTTCCATATGTAACACACCATACTTTTCCATACAGGATCCCAAAGATTCCTTGGAAAACCGCAGAGGACAGTGGTAGCAGTTTTAGGAAAAAACATATTTACTTTTGAGAATTTAAAGGAAATACAGAAATTCTCCGTAAGGGTTAACTGTGGATCCTAGGGATAACCAAGTTCATCACAGGAACAAATGTCTTCAGATATTTGATGGGCACAATTTCAATGGCAAATAAGCCAGCTCTATTCGGAAAAGTTTGGCAATATGTGTACTCTTGTTTCACAGACGGGCAACTTGTTTGATTTTATGTGAGATATGCACGCTTTTAAAGCCAGTTGCAAAGTAAAATCACTGATATTCTTTCCATGGATTTGAGAGAGTTCCAGTAGGTGGGAGGTTAGCTCTCCTACCCACACTGCCAGTAACCAGAAAAGGTTTTTTAAAGAGCTGTTTATTGCATGGTATGGTAGAACAAAATTTTTCAATACGACCCCCTGTCTCCTGCAGCTTGTAGTGCTAACACAGGTTTGTGGTGCCTGCTGGAATCTGCCCGGATTTTAAGGCAGAATTTTAAAAACGCTATCTGTTTCCCTCTTTCCCATAATGCAATAAAAGCTTGCGTTAGCATTTAGAAAGTTTTGCATATGAGAGAGACCATGACATTTGTCTGACCCAGACTCCTGTGTTGACTTTCTGCAGAATTAAAGGTACTTTGTTTCAGAAGGTACTGTACATGTGTAGGCGAATGTCTATGTGTAGGCACAGGTATTACAAAGAGATTGATATTCCAAGTGTTCTTACTGCTTTCATTATCTGCTCTGTGGCTACAGCTTTTTACCTGTAATTGAACATCATCATAATTTTAACGGTGAATCTTAATGTTTCTACAAGTGCTATCCAGTCCAATATCAAGAATGATGAATAAATCTATTTAATCCCAGTATCTGCACCACCACTGTGCTTTTTTTACGAATTCAGAGACATGTAGAAATTTGGGGTGAGATCATCACTCTCTACTACAAACCTCTTGAAACAGAGACGAAATGGCACTGTGGTGAACAGTCAGATCCTTGCAGAGCTTCAGAAAACTGGCGCCTCTCTCACAACTGTGCATCAACTTTTATTCCTTTCTTTGTTGAAAAGTCAAGTGAAATTATTTAGGAGAGTTCAGTTTTAGCATCCAGTTTTAGGAACTGAGCTGAGCTAACTCAGCTGTGTCCCTGGAATCCTTGTATAGGCAAAGATGCAAGGATTCTCCTGAGACTGACTCAAGGGGGTCATAACTCACCTGTAGAGCGAACCCCAGGAGAACTAGGTGCCTGGGATCAGGTAGTACAATGGCTGCTACTGGTATCAAAATCCCATGTACATGAAGGCTTCTCACTGATTCTCTGTGGAGCCTACTGAAGATTGCTTCTCACAATGGGAGATGCTGCTGGGGTGGCTGTAACTCTGAATCATAAATGGTCAGGCATGAAAGACAGCCCAGACAGACCTCTTTGAATAGGGAACCTGGATTTTCTACAGTCCTCCAATTTGTCAAAACCCACGTTTATGGAGCAGAGAAGAGCAATTGTTCTCCCACGGCAGCCCACGGGAGCAGCAGTAGCCAAATACAAGCTACCTCACTGCTCTGCAATTTGCAGTGCTGTAGAATATCTGCATAAAGAACAGTGAAACAGTCTTTGTGATTTCCAAGAATTTGATTAATCTTTCACATCGTTTTAGTTCCACTTGCACTCTGACATTTCCTCATGTTTGTGCCACAAGCAAAAATCATTTTTTTCCAAACCAATAATAATAACTTTTGAAATTCATTGCACCTTAAAAAGTCTCCCTTGAGGAATATATTATCTTACTTCTCCTTTCCACCACACAATTTAACAAACAAGTATGTATACTGTATACTGTACAGATTTATTTGGATTAGAAATCTTGCTTGTGAGGTGTGTAGGTTTTAAAATACTTCTTTGAATGAGCAAAAAGTGCATTTATGTAATATAATGAAAGTTAGGCTGAATTAGGAAAAAAATGTTCGAAGATGCCACAGATACTATGAAGCTTATGATTTCTTTCAAAGAAGTCAGGCCATATTCCTCCTGAGCTTCAGTCTGTTTTGTCCTTCTGGAGGTCTGTGGTGTCTCAGATGTTCCAGCTCAGCCCACACTGTGGTTATAACTGTCCTACTGATACTCTGACAGTTTCATAGGGTAGGTGAGAATATATCCTGATGTGTGTTTTCAGGAGAGGAGCTAAAAACCTATTAGCAGAATGTTGTACCACTGCATTTCCACAGTATGACCATTTTTTTCCATTGGAGGTTGTTCCATGGTTGTCTTGGGAACAATCTCTAAGGTTTCATCAGTGTGAATGAGGGCAAAACTTGGGCTTCATCATGCATGAAACTCTGGTTATCTCTCATTTAACTTCACAACAAAGAGAGTAGAAGTTGTGTGAGTCTGCAGCCAGCAATGCTGTGAGAACTATATCTCCCTTGCTTCAAGCACGGAATGGCAAGCTCATCCAGGTGTACCTGGCATGCAGTATCAAAGACCCTATCTGAACTGGTCACACGGGGCTCTGTTTAGAGTCAGGATCAAGCCAGTACAATTAGTGGTGCCTAGAGCATCATCTAACCCATCTGAAGCTAGACAACTAAAATGGCATTAGCTCGGTAAGGAATAGAATAGAATAGAATAGAATAGAATAGAATAGAATAGAATAGAATAGAATAGAATAGAATAGAATAGAATAGAAATGGAATGGAATGGAATGGAACAGAATATTTCAGTTAGAAGGGACCTACAAAGATCTCCTAGTCCAACTGAATGGGCTTCTAAAAGTGCCACTTTCTCTTCACTATTTATCCAGGGAGCTCAGAATGACTCATTTGGCTATAGAATGAAATCTACTGTAAAGATTGAAAGTGAAGGGAGATGAGCCCCGCCTTAGCTCTACTGCTTGATAGGCACAGTGAATGTGAATTTTAAAATTCAGCTTCTATGTCTCTCCCTAATATAGAGCATATGCTAGCAAAAATAGAGTTGATAGCATTTATTGTGACAGCTGATGCTGATGAGTTGACTTCCATTAAATAGATGAGTCATCTACAATTCTTTTTAGATTGTCTAGATTATGTGTACTTAAAGTCCTTTGGGGATTTTAATTCTACATTTCACCTGTGACAAGGAAAAGAGTAGGCACGTTGAGCACATGGAGGCAAACTGAAGGTTTCCCAGGCTTTGTGAAACAAAGTCAGATGTCCTAAGAAACCAGGTGACACAGATATATAAACTCTTTTTCGCTGTCAAGGATCTGTTTTCTAAAGCAGCAGTAGGAATATGCAGGTGGCATTTCTAGTACTGCTGCTGAGATAGAAGCAGCTACAGGGTGAGTCTGTCAGGATCACTCTGCCTTCCTGAGAAGAGAGAGGGAAAGAACATGTATGCTTTCTGATAGGATCAGGTGGTGGAGGAAGACTTCCTGGAGACATCCCAATTTTAGGATCAGAAATCCATAATGAAACTCATCAAAAGACAGCCAGCGTGCAAACCTTTATCTTAGCTTAAACACCTGCTGGTTGTTCAGACATGAACTATACCCTGGGTGCCGAGTTCTCATCGTTTTTATTTCTGTGATTTCAAAAATTTTAAAAAAATTTTCACCTTTCCCACAGCAGTGTGTGCTAGAGACTGGAGCACATCTCTTCACTGTCTCTCCAGAGACGTACCTCTCTTTAGGAAAAAAAAAAAAAAAAAAAAGAAGAAGAAAAACACTGAACCTTCTTTCTTCCACACTAAAAGACCTTTGTCCCAAACCACACATGTAGATTTTAAACAGAAAATAATATGAAAGCACAGTGCTTCCTTTATAGCAGACCTTATGTGCCTTATGCAGCTTTCTGAGTTCCTGTGTCCATGGATTTATGATGTGCTCTACACTTTCCACATTCTCAGTGTTGTTTTCCCACATTTGAAGGAGAAATGATCAAGAGATTTGTGCTGGAGTGAAATTTATTCTGTCTTAAGCTGTGTAAAGGTTCCAAATTCACCACAGCATGGAAAATAGAAATGCTGTAAGCATCTTGGGCCCTTCCCAGGCATGCAGACACCGTGCCTTCTGTAGAAATGAACATTACATTCTTGTAATTACTGTTCTTGTCAGAACTGCTTTTACCTCTAATAGATCAGGTAAATATGAACCGAGCATATGTTATAATGCCCAGGGGGTCATTTCTGCATGGGAAAATAGCCCCCAGCCCAATGAAAAGTTGCACTCCTTGACAGAGGAGAGAGGTTGAGTGGCCTTTTTGGTCATTTAGAGTGAATTGCAGGGGTAGACCATCAGCACTCCAAGGGGATCCTTTGTTTTGGGGTAGAAGAGCTGTAATTTAATATTTTTAAAAAACTATTTAGGACCGTGGTAAACAGGGTTTCTTGTCCAGTTTCCTCTGTGCGTGCTAGAAAACTGTGAGTGATCATCAAGGGTCAGGTGCTGAAGCCACTGTCCCCCTCTAAGGGTGTCTCCCCTGGTAAGGCCCCCACTTCCATAGCAATTCCTAATAGCAGCAGTGCCGGACTTGCCTCCATACTGCTTAGCAAGTAACCACCTCGCTACCTCCTCAGTAACCTCGAGTGTTCCTTGGAAATGTTGGTCATTACAGCCATGATCCTGTCCCACCTCTTGAGGAATCCTCTAATTCTGCTGAAATTGCTCAGTGGTTTGCCAACTGCCCTTTCCATGGAACAAACAGACAAAAAAACCCAGGCAAAGTTAGAGAATTAATTTCTTCTTACTCCAAGATTAACAAAACAGATACACAGAAATAAACAAAATCACACTTATAATTACCCTTTCCTTAGATCACCTATTAACCAGCCAACCACCTCTCAAGACACTTACGTATCTGGGATCAATCCTTATTCAAGATTCCTGGGAATTACTTACATAGAAAGGAATTGAGACTCGATGAGGAACTTCTCCTTATATATCTATTTGGGCCTTGAGCATGTTGCTCCAGCTTGAAAAGCCTTTTGTAATTCATAACTTAATTAGGATGCCAATTTTTAACAGTGCTATTAAAAGATTACTGACCTCCCCTGCCTAATTTTAGAAATATCGATGTCTTTTTGGCATGGCTAGGTAGATCTATTTTCTGATCAGAGAATCAACATAGCTTGTTAATGACTGTGCTAGTGCTTAACAGGCTACAAATTTATTTATAGTAATGAGGGAAATCTTCCTGCCTGGAACTGTTGAAAGTACAGTAGTGTTCAAACATTTGTATATGAACAGTGTACACAAAAGCCTGTAATTTAAAGAAACACATAAATTGATAGTCATACCTCATTCTCTTTTCTGTGTTTCCATAATATGCATAATTCTTGATTACCTCTCAAATCCAGTCAGAACGTGACAGTTATCAATCAAATCTGAAGTGAGAACTGGTCTGGGGAATAAACATGTCTACTTTGGCTTGGAGGCATATTGTGTTTTGCAGCCTAATATTTTCCTCTTTCAGTTCCATTCCTTTTTCTTTTTGTTATTCTACAGAGATTTTTGGACTACAGTTACTGGCAGCTGCAGCGAAGAGCATTCAGTTTAATACAATCTAGGTATATCGTAGGCAAGTGCTAGGTAAGTGCCTCTCTGGCTACATACTCCATGGTCAAAAATTAAGCTCCGTTGGTCTACCCAGCAGCAGAACTATGCAGGATGGAATAATTGCCTGAGGGTAGTGGAGCCTGATGATATCAAATATTCATTTTCTAATATTGTTTTTATTCTAACACATATTTAAGCTAAAAACCCCCTTGAGATACTGAAGAAACTTTTATTCCAAATATGGGTTTACACTGTCAGCTGGTGATCATGTTAACTGATAAATATTTCTTACTGTGTCTCACTGCACCCTAAATTTCCCTAAAACAAAAACAAAGCCTGAAAATCAGACCATTCCAGAGTGTTAACCCAAGACCTCTACAGCCCACTTATATCCCACTTAAGCACCAGGCTTCCAAATCTAACCTTAGTGGAACAACGCAGTGTCAAAGGAAAAAGCATCACCTTAGTCGTGAAACTTAGTTGCTTTGATCCTTGCTAAGCAATGAGCTGTGCTAGGCTATGCTCAAATTGTCAGTCAATGCAGGCTCTGCTCTATTGCTCTCCAGCTGAGCAGCGGTATATTTCTCTCTCCTGATTTCTTGCTTCCAAGGCCAGCAGAAGCTGCAGAGACAGCACATTTGGCTCCCTCCGGAAGGATGTTAGTGCTTTGTTTGGTTTGAATCTCTCACCTCACCCTCTAGCCAATGAGCAGTCATCATGGGCAGACTCCGAAGGGAATTTTCTCGAGGTCTTCTTGAAGTAGAGATGATGCCAGTGATCTGGCAAGGGGGCATAGTCATGCCTCAAAAACCAACATGGCTCTACCACACCTACCCACAAAAAAATAATAATAATATGAATGGTAAAATTAGGGTTGGAAATAAGTAATGCAATGCTATGACCACAAGTAAAGCACAAGAGAGAGCCAGAGAAACTGGCATGGTAGCAGAATGTGCTGGGATCTGCGCAGAAGGAAAAGAGACCTTGGAACAAGTCAGGAAGGTAAGATCGACTGGAAAGAAAAAGCTGCATTATCGGTTATTCAAGTCCCTTGCAGTAGGTGGCACTGTGGAATTCCCATGGGCCACTACGGTGTGTGAGACTAGAGCAGGAGTAATTTAAAAATTTTTCTTTTCAAGGGATGTGATAAAGGACATTAAAAGTAAAAATTAACTTAATAAGAGTTGGTAGAGAGTAAGATAGAAAACGTGTACTTTAACTAAAAAAACCCTACACACAACCCCAAAAAAATGTTAAAGGGGAGTATCCTTAAAAGCAGAAACTGAATGGAAGCAGGGCTTTTTGTCTATCATATAAGCCCTAAAGACACTATATGGGTCTCAGCTGTTTGTATACAGAACAGAAAATGACTATATTGTAATTCAGATCAAAAGACAAATAATAGATTCAGAAAGCAGCACTAAAAAATAAGATCCTTTCTTTATTTGGACTAATAATATTTGAACGGCAGAAGCAGGCAAAGGTGGGCAAAACTACTCCATGAGGGATTTCCAACTCTGTCACAACGCTGCAGTCTGGGTCCTCTGGGGTTCTGGAGCCCAGGGCAACATCATCTGCAAGACAGCAGGGCTTTCCAAAGCCTAGTATGAAAAGTACAGTTTAGAGAGCTAAGACAGAGCTGGCAGCACTACCTGTTGGTGTAAGACCCCACTTTTAGTGGACTTTGAATTTACTGAATTGCAACAATTTCAACGGACATCTTCCACACCACAGGTCTGGCTCAATTCACATTATTTTTTCTGAGTTTTGTGGTATTCACAGTGACTAGTAGATACAAGGAATAAGGAAGCTGTGTGAGATTAGCTTTTTCATAATACCCAATGCCCTACCGAATGCCTTATTTTGGCATGTCATTGCAATAATTCCACTTACAAATGTTCCCTTGTATGCATGAATGCTATAATTGTGCATGCAAATCAAGGACACATAATTGCCCTGGCATTTTCAAAAACTAAGGTTCAATGCAGAATTTTAATTTGGCCAGTGTAATCAATCTGTTTTTAAAGGCCTATACAGCAGATTTTCTACAACGTCCATAAAAAAATTCTGTTCTGTAGCTTGATTTTTTGATTGCCATGGTTTTTTCCTTATTGTGTTTATGAAAATAAAATGTCAATTTAAAAAAAAAAAACACTTATTTTGTTTCTAACTGGTTTGACATAAGAGTTGGTATGTTTGCAAGTGGAGTTCCCAAGGAACTTGGCATGTCAGACCAGACAACGTGACACTTTTATGTACAGATGCATATGCACAGGATTCCACTTCTGACAAAATGGGAGAGATTTACGAGGAAAATACAGGGCCTTTTTGATCAGTGTTATGATAAATGAATAAATTATTGTGGTAAGTCCCTTCAGAGTTGGAGTTTTTAAAAGCGTACAGTTGATCAAGCATATTCCAGCTCCTGCTATTTTGTTTATAGCACAGAAGGTAAAGGAGGAACAACAGGTCCTAATAACAGATCCTTTTGGCAGGATCAATTAAGCCTTGGGTGCCCTGGCTGAATAAAAATAACAAAAAGAAAAAAAGCAAAAACAAAACCAAAAAAACACAGGGAAGGAAACTCAGTGTCCCTTTGCAAAACTCATCTTCTACTTGAACAAGTGCAGTTGGAAAAGAATGAATAGACTGATCATTGCTTTTTAAGGAAACCATCATCTGTCTGTCTGAAATCTCTCTCCATGCTGTAATAGCTATTAACAACATCTCTTACTGTAAACACTATTTTTCCATCTTTATTTCTCGTTCATATATTTTGTATATATAGAAGTTCTGGTATATAATTAGCTCTAGTGTATCCTAAGATACTTGACCACTTTTTCATACTAGTTATGTGACCAGGCAATTGATGGAGCAATAGAAAGATTTCTTTCTCCTCATTCCTTTTTTTTTTTTTTAAGGAATGTTCACCACAGGACCAAGGGCAACTCCTTTGGCAAGTTTGCTTGTGCTTTCTGAATATTTATTTAGTATCATTGTTTAGTACTGAATTCTCTGATTAATCTTCAGTGACAGTAACTTCAAGAAAAAATTACACAGCTTCAAAAAGTGTGTGGGCAAATTCATGGCAGAAAAATCTACTAAGACTATTAAATATAAAACCAGAAAGTCCCTAAACTGCAAATTGCTGGAAGTTGGAAGACTGTTCCAAGGAAGTATCACTGTATCTTTTGCTTATAATTTTCCCTGGGCATCTGCTTTTGGCCAGCATTGGAGACAGGGTACTGAGCCAGATGAATCTTTGGTCTGACTCAGTACCATTACAATTTTATGGAAGTGTCATGAGAAGGATGTGACAGATGCAGAGATGCAGGTGAAGAACCACTTTTTTGTTATAGGTAACTCATCTTTTTTTTTTTTTCCTTCTCTTTCTTCTCTTTTTTCTTTCTTTTGATGGTTTTTTTTTTCTTTTTTTCAAGTAACAAATATGCTATGTTTTGCTCTGAGAAGCCACTTAGCTTCAGTCATTGTTTTGCCAAAGCTGGCCTTTGCAAATTCAACATAACTGCAAATGTTGTGGGGAAAGAGAAATCTCTCTATCCCTGGAGGAATTAAAGCTCTCAGTGAGAATTCACTGGGCTGATCCTTTGTGTAACCACAGTGTTGTTGCTGAGCTCCTGCTCTCTATTAGCCTCCCGTGCAGTCTAGGGTTTAACTTGGCAGAACTTAAGGTTTTCAGAGAAATTGGTTCAGCTCTTTAACCATCACGTTTACCAGCCCACATGCAAAATCCCTAAATATCAAAAGTCACGGATACTTTGAAAGCACATGAAAATCCATGACTCACATGACAGCTGTGATAAAAATGCAGTCTTTCTTACTCCCCTTTTGTTTATGGTCTTTCAGCCAATTTCCAGTAGGACAGTATAGAAGTTAAAGTCAATTTTCAAACAAATGAATAAAATTCAATATCAATACCTTGAAATCTTTGCTAAAACTCAGATACAGTTTTCACTGTGTTTGCTTCATCTGTAGCTCTTTTAAAGTACAGAATAATAAAGAAAGATAGGTATTTTTTGCCTGAAAAGACTTTATTTTTATATTTATTGTATTTATTTGTGGTTTTAAGAGTTCTTTTTGCACCTTTGGTACTCAGGTATTTACACATAAATGTTCTAACATCCTTTCTTTTAAATACATTAATATGAATGTCAACCACTGCTAAAAGGGAGAAATCTTCAATCAGTTGTGATGGTAAATCAAAAGAAAGTTGCAAGGGCTGTCAACATTGGTAAAAACCTTGAGAATATGTCAGTTCATGAACAAAATTGATACTCACAGATTTTGAGATCTCACCCAGCTTTAATTTGCTCACTTTAATTTGCCATAAATCTATGCAGCCAAAAGAGGTATCTCCGCCTTCCTCCCCTCCATCGCACCCTTGGCTACTGCCTTTTTCTGCTTCCTGGGCTGGCACTAGCACTATTTTTCAGCCTGATCTTTCTGCCACATGGCCGCATAAACTCTTGCAGTGGAACAAGGATGAGTGCGGGCAAGACTGTTCCTCTGGTGCAGCACCAACCAGTGTCTAATTAAAGTGGGCATGTAATCACGACCCCAGTCCTTGGCTCTTCCATTAAGTATTGTGAGCTGAGTGGTTTATCTGGTTTGTTTCTGTTTCAGCTGAGGAAGGTTAAACAGGGGATGAGGCAGATTTTAAAATATGAATGGGGACCAGCCTCATAGCACCTACCCTCAACCAAGGTTAATCTGGTCTCCAATTGCCCCACAGGCAGCAGGTAGCTGTGGAGTACGTGCAGCACAAGCGTGCTGAGCTTCTGTACTGATGCCATCACCAAAACAAGCAATATGCTGATATCTGCAGTCAATTAACCACTTAAATGGCTGCCAAGGAGCATTATTTTGACCATAATCTGAGCCTGACAAGGCCAGTTGCAGCTCTTATCTGGAAAGGGGATGAGGGCAGAAAGTGAAGGCTGTACATGCTGTACTGGGAGGTTATAGCTGTGAGCCATTGCCTTCTCTCTTCCCGTCTCCTTGACTTCTGCTAACTGTTAATAAATTCTCTCTAGGGAAGCAAAAGGAGTGGTGACCTCTCTGTAGGTTTATCAGCCAGAGGAAAGCAAGGACTGTGAGAAAGAGGAGGCCTGTCTAGACACTGGTGCTAATTCAGGACCCGGCAGGGGAAGAGCAGGACTGCTGCCACTGACGGCTACTCGAACCAAAGTGCAGTCTCTCACAAAAGAAAGATGAAACATGGCTCCTGCTGACAACTCCAGATCTTTCCACCTGTGTCATCTCCACCTTGGTCTAATAGCTTTTTTTTTTTTTTTTTTGAGCTCCTCATCTGGAAGCAGTGACACAACTAGATCATACCCAGATCCTACCCGGAAAGGTTAGAGGTACTGGGCATTCAAATGCAGTGCAAAGCATTGTAGAAGCCTCCCTAAGCTCACACAAACTCATACATTAAGAAAATTACAAGACAGGTGGTCAAAGGAAAGCCTACGTGCTCCGGTGAAATAGATCTGCTGGGGGTGGGGTGGGGGTGGGAAGGAATCATCCAAGCCCACAGAGGATTAAATTACTCTGTTGAACTCAGTCTTAACAATAATAGCAATAGTCATGATCATCTCCTGCCTCTGAACACGTTAATAGTATCTCATGAATAAGAGCATAAAAGGCAGTTATGACTGTGGAGGCATGATCATGGTCTACAACAAGCTTTCAGCAAGACAAGTGACAGAATCCGTCTGGATGAATGGATTAATTGAAATGTGACGGTCTAGAAAGTACAAAACCTGCTTTCCCTTTAAAGGGAAAGACTTGACATCAGAAGATACTTGGCCAGAAACAAACTAGGAACCATACTTCTTACCCCTGACTCACCTACCAGCCCCTAAATGCTGAGGGTGCTTTTCTGAGCATTTAAAGTTTTGTTCTAATTATGGGCTGAAATTGTATTTCCTGACTGTTAATTGGCGATGTTCTTCCTTCCTTCCTCTCTGTTTAAATAGCATTATTGATTATATACTTTTTTTCCATTACCTCTCCTAATTACTTGGAAGTATAGATATTAACAACTCAGGCTGCTCACTACCTAACTTGCTTCTGCAACCAGTAATGACTGCTGTGTGGTGCCTTCAAGGAACAGGTGATGGGTATGTTTTCTTTCTATATTTACATTTCCTTTTTGCCATGGTTTCCAACTTCATCATTTGCTTGTTATATTCTTATTAAAGAGGGGTTTGAAATATTTTGGACATTTTACCTCAAATAGTAATGCTCCTTAACTTTTTTTTTTTTCTAATTTATTTACTTCCTTTTTTGGAAGTTTTGCTGTAGTTTTCTTCCTCTTATGATTTTTTTTCTGCCTTATATCTTGGTGAACTGTTCTTATCTACAAGAGAAATAAAGGCAGAATGCAATTTTCCTGTTTCCATTACAATGTAGTTTAGAATCACATCTTTGAGCAATCCATCCCGAAGACCTGTTGGCTGGTTTCTGGTTTTGACTTCTTTTTTGGAGAAATTGTAACCTGTTGGGCCTTAATTATAATGACTCCAAGATTCTCCAGCTGCCTTGGATTTTACTGTTTCCTCTTGCTATATTTCTTCCACTACTCCACCTCTTCTTTGCCTCCAACTCTTCTGCTCTTCTTCTGATGAACTGAATTAAAACTTTCACTAGCAGAAATTATGGTGTGCAGCTGTGCACACCATTTGCTGATTCCAGATTCTTTCCCTCTGTTTATGCTTTCCACACAGATTGTTGCTGCCACTGGAAAAACAAATTAAATTAAACTGGCACCCGGCTTACTGGTGAGACTAGCAGTAAACAAGCTGGGGAATGTTGGAGCTGTGTGATAGCCTTAAGAAAATGAAATTAAATAAAAAGTCCAGCTGCAATGAACCGTTTAGCACAAATGCCTAGAAAGTATCATGAAGGTGAGGCGTCCCAAAGGGGGATGACTGCGGGCTGATTTTTATTGAGCCTAATAAGCTTTGGTGCCTTTCTCCAGGTTAGGGAGCTAACAGGTTGACTTGGAGGCCCTGGGAAGGATAACTTGCTCTTTCTAAAAGGCCAAGATTTCTAGTAAAGCATTTATTTCCATTCTCCTATTCTCAGCAAACCATTTTGCTTGCTTATTAGTTAATGAGTATGGAGAATAAGGGGAAACATTCCCTACTTGGTGTTAAGATACACATCTGGGTCTGCTGAGATATTTCAAGTCTGGAACCTAACTGGCAAAGTGTTGGGTATTTTCCAACGTGTGTCGCCAGCTGCATGTGAATATGCATCCCTGAAATGCTAGCATTTGGCAGCCATCAAGATCTGCAAATATTAAAGTATTCATTCTTGGATCTACCTATATGTTTATAACTTGCCTCCCCCAACTGTGTGTGAGAGTCCAAAACCAAAGAATCCCCAAATACCCTTTATATGCTCTCTGGCTCTCACTCCCACACACACTCGTACGTGCATGTGCATGTATGCATAGTTATTAGTGAAAAATACATGCAAACATACACAAAAAACAAGGCAGAAAGGAAAGCTCCTCTTGAAGGAACATCATTTGCAAACTGCAGCCTTTGCAGCTTCATTTTTGTTCTTTTGTTTGATAGCAGATATTTCACGTTTCTCTTGCTTTTATAAGGTATTCTGTGCTGAATATGAAGTTACCAGAAGCATGTGGAGGGTAACAGGGTGGATTAAGGGCACAGCAAAAAATTGGTCTGAGAGAGAGTATGGGGTGTAAAGGAAGCTGCCAGCTAAAGAGGGGGCCTCTAAAGGGGGGGAAAAAAAAAAGTTGTATGGGTTTTTGGATTCTTATTCCAAATGAACTTGCAAACCTCTTCTCCTGTGGGTCCAGCCAAGTGATTTCAGCCATTGCAAGTGATGATTGCTGCGCATACCTCTGTCGCAGAGGCAGCAGGCATCGCTGGAGAAACGTGGGATTTAACAGCTGGCGGGGGGAAGGCTGGAAAAAGCAGAAAATGACCCCCTACATTTGAAAGGCGTGATGTTTCTTGCCTTATCCCCCTCACCCCCACCACGCTTCCTTCCCTCCCTCCTACACACACATTAATAAAGCGAATAAGGATTTCAAGCTATGCAGTTCTTGGAAATAGGTTGGAGAGCCGGCGGCGCTGTAACTGATGTGTGCTTCTCCTTTTAGGAACGAGTCCCATGTGCTGTGCACAGGACTGGGGTGCAAAAGCCTCTCTGCCAGCCAGGGCAGAGGCAAAGCATCTGCAGCCTTTGGTTAATGTTCCCCTGATGCTGGGAAAAACAATATTTCTGAAAGCGAAATGGTATTGTATCTGCTAGATATAATGTAACTTTGTTTTTTACGAAAGCTGCTATTAAGCACGGTGTGGCGCTGGGAGGCTCCGAGCAGGGCAGGACGCTTCACAGTCAGATTGAAGACGGTAAACACATACAGGAGATAAAAGTTTGAGATTCTTTGGAGGGAAACCTGGTCAGAATTCAAGCTTTTGATGTGGACATGAGCCTCGTCTCCTGCCTTGCTTCTGCAGCCAGTGCCTCCAAGTTCCAGCAAACTCAGACTGGAGATACAGTCTCTTCTCTCGGCCTTTCAGCCCCTGCTGCGGCCACCACCACCTCAGACGGGTGGCTGATGCATTGGAGGTCCTGCTTTCATCTGACTCATTCTCCTTTTCTGTCACAGTGACCTCCAGTGGTTCTCTTCATTTACGTCCTGCGTGTTGTGTCCTTCTAAAGAAATTGGGCTATTTTTTCCCTTTTTTTTTTTTTTTTTTCAACATCCAAGAGCAAAACCTGTTGAAGTGAAGAAATGAGAATGCATCAGCTTTCTAACCAGTTTGTTATTGTTGCTCATGTGGGCACTGGATTCCTCTTTGCCGAACGTGCAGGGCAGGCATGCATCTGTAACTCTGGTGAAATAATTAGCTGGTGAAACAGAACCATTATTTGTGACTATTAAATGAATGAGTAAAACTGTTCTGAGATCTGCCAAAATGTTCACATAGAAAAATCAGACTGCTTAAGGGGAGGGAGGGGGTGAGAGGCTTGGAAAAACTGATTTGCTCAAGTTTGAAGCAGGTCAGGGAAGACTGGGGGAGGGGAAGGGACTAACTTCATCTCTGAGGTGGTCCCACTTTCAAGAACTTTGTGAGCCCTCTTTCTGGAAGTGGTTCTCTTTATACATTCAGACTTGGCTGGCAGCGGTCACCTTGCTTGGCCTTCCCTTATTTAAAGAAACAGCTGCATATGTCAGTGTTTTTGTTACTATTACTTTGTACCTTGTGCCAGAAGTTCTGAAGCTATAAGCCTGCTCACCTTATATGTACAGCGTATAAATTTGTACTCTTAAAGAGGGATGATGGAACAGTCCTGGAAGACGGGAATGAAAGGAAAGGACATCAGAGGCTGATGACTGAGACACCTCTGTACACAAAGAGATAAATTGTTATAGCCTGGAAAAGGAATTGTGTTGAAAACAAGTCAAATACTTTCAAACTCTGAGGGGCCCTTGGGAATATTTTTTATGCAGGCAAAATTAGCAGTGAACTCAATGGAAGGTTTGCCTGATTAAGGGCAGTTGAATATAGCCCTAGAGCATCCCTCCACCCACCTGCCCAAGCCCAACAAAAAAAAAAAGCAGAAGTCTAGGTGTTAAAGAAAGTGATCAAGAATGAAGTCTTAGTCTGTTGTTGAAAACAGTATCAGGAAAAATTTACCTATAAATTTCATTGCTTGGAAGTGCCTGCAGTATTCACTTTCGTTCTGCCATAGCTATGCCTCTCATCTGCTGTGAGATCTTCCTCATTCTTGCTAGCCCTGTCTAGTGGCAGAAGGGAAAATATTGGTGAAGCGCAGGATGACTCCCAAGAATCCAGTGTGAGATCAGACTCTGGATTATGTGCTAGCTACTGATTTTTTTTTTCCAGTTGCTTGAAGAGCCTGTCCTCAGACAAGCTGAGTCCGCCTGTGCACATGAGGCAGATGACAAGCGGGTGAGGGCAGCCTGCAGCACGACATCTGATGCATGTGTGCCGGTCCCAGGGATAGCTCTTGCTAACATCAACAAAAGCTCTGTGGGGTGTTTATAGTGCACCCAGACAAGCATTCCTTTCACAATACCTAACAGACATTGTATATACCACTGTAGATGGTTCCATACAACCCTACCTAGGCTCTGACAAATAAGACCACATCACGGACCACTCTTTCCCAGCTTCAGGCGACTCGCCAGTGTGCTCTCTTTCCTCTTAATACGTTAAAATCACCTAGGATGAGCTGCACATTTTCCTGAGGTCTGTCTTTTTCAGAAAATTTTAATTAGATCCTTGTAGTTGTTTTTCATTATGCATGCATATGTTCTTACTACAATGCTGTTTAAATAATAACATGCACAGCAAATTGTTCATGTTAGTTTGTTCTAAATTTACTGGTGATTTTGGGCTGTGAGACTAACTCTTGTTATGTCTGTCTCTGTTAGTCTCTGACTGCTGCCTTTTTTTATAAGTGTAACTATTAATGGTCCCCGTGGGTTGATCTTTGTCTGATAAAACCGTCTCTTAAATGGATTAAATATAAATGACAGATCATCTGTCATTAGAGCTGCTCTTAACTCCAAGTATTTACCCTATGTCATCTTATCATTATCTGAATAACTCGAATACAGTCATAGTGATTGTGATATATTTATTTAAAGTTTTCATTCTCCTGCCAATAGTGAGCCTCTGAAACTGAGCAAAGCTGAGAGCTCTGGATCTGCTTAGCCCTGTGGAGTCCTGACATGAGAGTAAGTGAAAAGTAAAAAAAAAAAAAAATAAAAAAAAAAACGGTGGATGTCAGCTGCATTTCATTAACGTAGATAGCATTTTCTGTATCTTATTTCATGATCTGGTGTTTCAAATATAAACAAATCTACTCTGTCCAGTAAGGAACTTCCTGTAGCCATTGCACAACAGCTAGGCTACTTGAGAAGAGGCTTTTCAAAGAACAGCCTCTCTGTATCTTTCACACTTAAAAAACCCCAGGGTTTTGTCAAATTTTTATACTGGTGCCAGTTCCTCACAGCATATCACTTGGAATTGACTGTCACCCAAGCCGTTGTCAGTAATGCTGCTCTGTGCTGCTCAGTTGTACCAAGAGACAAGCCTCCGGATCTTTCCAGTCACTGCTGGTGGCTCTGCCCTTGTCCTTCCCAGGAGTACGCTGACTTCGCAGAGTCCGCGCATTGCCACCCTTTTACTGTGTGCGACTGATAAATTCTACATCCAGCAAACGTGTAGGACCTCTTTGTGATCCGTTCTTGCAAGACCAAGCAGTCCTGTATGTAAACAACCCCTCTGGGGCAAAGGAGACCATGCAATCCCAGCTTACGGATTGATTGTGAGCAATCATGTGGGACTTGTATTGGTGTGTTAGACTCAAACTGCTTGAGGCTGTAAAGCAATCCTGTCAACCCGGGGGAAATTGAAGCTAACTGCTCAGTATAGTTAGTGAGTTACAAGGAGCCTTGTCCTTCATCTCTTGTGATTTCATATGTGTGAGTGGAATGTCATCACTATACAATGAGAAGCCTCTTAATTAGCCCCGAAAGCACGATAAGCCCATTTGGTCTTACAAAAAATTTATTAAGTCTATGTGCTTTCCTGGTAAATCTCTCTTGGTTATTATTGGAACAGGAACTGGAGTGATACAAAAGGTAGAAAGGAAAAGAATCTTCTTGGCTGCTGGCATTGAAAACTGTAGACATTTTAAGTGGGTACAGCAAAGCACTAAATCTCCCCTGGTTTGTCTCAGAATTACAAAAGCAGACTGCCCTAAAAGCCTGACTGAGGAACCGGTTACTAATACCCCCAGTTCTCATGTTGATGGGTCTCCACTCCTATGAGCCCCAGCCTGGATGAGAGGAGCCTTGGGGCAGTTCACATTTCACACTGAGGGTTGATCTGGTGGCAGGACTGAACCATTGATAAAGTAGTATACAGCCACTTTTTCTTCTTATTGGGAAAAGAATTGGTCTTATTTAGCTGCACTCAGCGATTTACTCCGACATGCTTGTGTGCTTTCACATCCTTTCAGCTATTTGAGGGTCAAAAAAGGCAAGAATTCATTTATGAATATGGGCAAAGTGACTAAAAAGTGTGAAAACTTGAAATGTATCAGAGGGGGTCTTCTTCATTCCTCTAGTGTAGCAACAAAATGGATAATTTGGATACATATTGGAAAATTCAGGTTACAAGATGGGATATTTTTTCCTTTTGTTGTGCTCTTGCTTTCTGCTTGAGGGATCCAGATCTTATAAAACATAGTTCTAATGGCACTAATCCACACAAATCCCTCCAGCCCTTAACATGCTTGTATATGCACAGCGGTGGCAAGAAGGGCCATTCCACTATCTTGCTGCTAATGAAGGATTTTCATTAGTGCATACATACAGCTTACCCTGCAGTTGCACTGGGAAAAAAAAAATCTCTTCAAATTTTCTGAAGTTTTCCTAAGGGAAACTTGTCCACAATACACAGAGTGAACTTAAACGTGTTCTCTGAAGTCCAAGCATGTATTCTAGTGTAGCAACGCACCCAGTAATGCGCAGAGGATGCTCACCTGCATTGCCAGAGAACAGGATCCAGCTGTTGGAAAAGGACAGTCCATGGCATATGCAATGTAAACCACTCTGCTGGATCACTAACTCGGTCAGAAGGAGGGGCATGGAGAGGGTTAGATCATAGATATTTTCCACAGTAAATTAGTTAACAACTATAGGAAAAAATTATTGTAGTTGTGAGGAGAAGAGTCCAGGAAACTGATTAAAAGAGAGGACTCTAGAGGGTATATATTCAAAGAATTCTGTGGGAAGTTGTGTGCATAACTTCCACTGAAGTCAATGTCTAGAAGGGCATCGTGGTGGATGGGTGACGAGAAACTGTCTTTAAGCGTGGTCACCTTTATCTGGGTGAATACTGAAACCTATGACTGACTACCTGATGACTCTATTCATAGCCTGAGTGAAAGAACTGGGATAACCAACCATGGAAAAAAAAAGAAAAAAAAACAAAAACAAACAAACCAAAAACAACCAACAAAAAAAATGTGTGTGTATATGGGTGGATGAGGAGTGGAGGAGTGGGAAGAGGCAGGCTGTCCAATAATGTTTTGCCTTTCTGCACCAAGCTTTCAGTAGAGCTCAGAACATTTTAGAAAAGTGGGCAAGTGTGAACTCATTTTGAATTACAACTGGGATAAAGAAGTAAAATGACTTCTCCAAGGAGCCCCAGTACTCCTGTTACTAAAATTGGGGTGAACGCATATGCCTCTTTCCCTGCTTTGCTGTTGAAACCCGTAGAAGAAACTGCCGGTGGTCTCAGTAGAGCACAAAATGTATACTTTTAAATGAGTTTGTTGCTCACATGACCTGAATGCTCATGCTGATGGTTTCCATTCTATTATGAGAGGTATGGTGGTGTGATGTTCAAAAGGTAGTTTGTGCTTCCTTTACTTGTATCTATGGTGTAATTAAATAAAGACCTTCACACTCCAAAGAAACTATTCCAGTACCTTTTCTCTGCAGTAAATGATGACCAAATAACAAAATGTTTTAAACTCTCAAAGACTGTAACTAAATACAGCCAGCATTCCCCTACTTTCTGAATTACTGCAAGAGAGCCAAATTCTCTGTGGTGGCTGAGGAGATCCAGGGCACTTACTCATAAGTGAACACGCATGCTTACTACACTGTAGGTGCATTGTATTGGGAATAGTGCTGTCCACATGTTGAGATGGTGAATACCTAAAACTAAGCCAAATAGTTCCTGTGCCTGAAATCCCTTCCTTGAGAGCATAGAGTCATTTCATAGTATAGGCATAAACTACATTGGCTTTTTTTTTTGTGCGTCTTGAAAGCCAATTAATGTCTGTATTTGTAAAGGACCATGAAACAAACTCCACTGGAACTCCACCGTTGGTGAATTACCACTGCCACGTGCACAGAGCCTAAAACGATCTGGTTTTGAGGTCCAGCACAGCATAGCTGCTGTGAAGAACTGACATCATTTGATGTCTCCTAACAGCTTTTGAGTTCTGTAGTAAACATGTCATGGTTTCAGCCGAATTTACCAAAACCAGACCAACAGATGGCCCTTCCCTCCCCCTCTCACCCCCAAAAGAGGAGGGAGGAAGAGAAAGAGATAAGGAGATTCAGAAGTTTAGAATGAACTAAACTATTTTAATGAAGAATTAATATTAAAATAAAAATAAAGAAGAAAATAATGAAATAGATACAATATATACAAAACCCTGTCGAGCTCCCAGGATGACAGTCACGTCACCGGCAGGCACTGGGGAAGTCCCAGACTGGACTCAGTGATGGATGGGAGCTGGATTCCAGCTCTGGAGTCAGGAACACACGGATTGGGATCAAAGGCAGATGAACAGACAGAGTCCTCTCTGGACGTCGGCCATCGCAGGAAGGGGCTGACCCTTTGATCCCTCAGCTTTTATACTGAGCATGGGGCAGATGGGATGGAATACCCTAGTTGGTCAGGTTTGGGTCACCTCTCCTGTCCACTCCTCCCCACCGATGTGACCCCTCTACGTTTTTTCCGTTTCCGACCCTCTAAGGGGGCAAATAACGAAATTGGCTGACCCTGGTTGTTATGGCAATAAGGATAAGCAAGGGCCTCTCTGCTCACCATCCCTTGGCACGGAGCACAAACATTGGTCTGATCATTCTGAGAACGAGCAGTTTTCTCCACAATATGCCGTTAATTTCCGAGAGTTAGAGGAGGCCTAGCTAGGATGTAAAGTTACAGAACAGAAAATTGGTTTGGTTTTACTTCAAACCGGGACAACATGGTGACTGCTTTAAAACCAGACCAGCAGTAGGGTGCCGAATGTAGGTTCCCCTTGGAGGTCTTGGGCAGTAACAACATTTCTGAATGTGTTAGCTGGATCTGAGAGCAGCTGTTCAATGCACTTCTGAGGTAGTCGACCATCTCCTACTATGACACCCTAGCTTCATTTCTTTGTAATTCTGACTCATCTTTGACCTTTCAAGCTGAAAACTTCTAAACTGTCTTTTAGAAAAATTCAGCCAAAATAGTCATATCATTTTTAAATGCAAAGCAAGGTAAACACATTGTATTATCCATGATAAAAGTATTTTGGAATTCCTTCTGAGAAGCCCTAGCACCTTTGTGGCTCAGGGGAAAAAAATGGAAATTTGGAAGTGCATCCTCTGCACTAGAAATGCTCTTTTATCACCTTAAAGAACACCTGGCCATGTTGTAACCCTCTGAAAAATCACACTCATTGAATGAAGGCTCCTTTATCAGCAAAAGCTTTCATCACTGAGCATGGCCCAACTCCTGTGCGTGACTGGGCTTTGACTGCACATCCCTTACTGAACAACCAAAGGTACCCCACCACCCTCCAGCTCCCATGTTCCACCAGGAGGGCAGACCCTGCCATCTGACCAGGCCCACGCTCAGAGGCTATGAGGGCAAAGGCAGACTATCGCCACAATTCCTGCTTAGCCAGAAGATTGGGAAAAGGTGCTGGGATAGGGCAATATAAAGAAACAGTGAGGAGGACACCTCCCCACACTGCTCTGGTTGGTTTTCCTGCTGACAGGTAGGTAGAGAGCTGGAGGAAGCTGGTGTGGAGAAAAGCTGGGATGAAAGGGTTGAAGAAACACAAGAATAGTGACTGTGAGCCAGGATGCGAAAGAGGGACTTGTTGAACCAGGAGACTGGTGATGCAAGCTGACATGGTTGAGGTGAGGTCTGGGATTAGCTGGCCGAAGAGGAGGGAATCTGCAGTGTTGCTGGGGATGGTGGAGACCAGGAGAAACAGAGTTGAAAGGACTTGTTGGGGTGTGGAAAGGGAAGGAGGAGTGAGGACAGGGATGGTGACATACATGGTGGGAACAGAGACAGTGAGCCAAGGAGAGCGCAGGGCAGCTGACACCAAACAAAAAGACAAGAGCTGGGGAGGCAGAAGTGGAGGGAGGGAGAGGGAAGAGAAAACACATGGCAGAAGTAAAAACTGTAACTTCTGACTGTAATGTGGGAGCAAAGGGGCCAAATGAAAGTCGTGTAAGCAGGCTTTCTTTTGGTACTTCCAAACTCTTGGAGTGCCTCCTTATCCATAATGCTGTCCATTTTAGGAATGTTTAGCTATGCACATGTGCCATGTAGAATATCAGGTGGGCAGACATACATGAATGTAAAAGCACAGTCTTCCAAGAGGTCATACAATGCACAGGTTGAAGCCCTAGAACTACTTTTTTACTCCTCTGAAATAATTGTACCTTGCATTTGACATCATGTATATCAGAAAATACCAAGATAAGTCCCAATTACTGCAAGGTCTGTGAGACAAGTTGATTCATTAGGGTTGAACTGTCTGGGAAACTGAAATCTCTGGAAGATTTTAGACCCATGCAGTTAGGAAGGCAAAGCTGCTGTAGTTTGGCTCAGAAATAGGGGTCTTCAGGATTTATTTTCCTGCAAAGTTGAGAGCTCAAAAAAACTTGCATTCAGCTTTGCAGAGTTAAGTCCAATGGCCTGTAGCATGGACTTTTGAACCATAGTCTGTGAACCACATGATCTGTAGACAGCATTTATAAGATCTGTGTAAAGGTCTGTAAGAAAAACAGGGCTTTTGTTTAAATTTGCTACAGTCGCAAATTTTACATATAGAAAGTAGGAAAAAGTTGCAGTTTCTTAATGAACAGGGTAAAGATAAGAAGGAGACCAGCAGCACTTCAAAATCAGGCCTCCTCTTATGAAGTGACCAGTTCTACAGAGCCAAGGTTTAGCATTTCGGGGTATGGTTTTGTTTTATGCTCCTCGGGCAGCCCCTGTCTGCAGAGGATCGTCCTTTCTGACAAAGATAAATTGCCCCTGTCCGCTGTAGCTTTAGGTTTTAGTTCCAGCTGGGATATGCTGGTAATCCTGAGGTACAAAATCATCTTCTGAATATATTGCAGTTAACTTCAGTTGTATAAATCCAAGCATTAGCTGGATACTATAAATAGGCAGGATGTGCGAGGACGCCAAGTTGAAAACGTGCAGGAACTATGCCTTTTTTCTTTAATGCAACCCCGAAGTTGTGCTATGTTTCATCATGTATAATATTTTTCATCTGAAAAGGAAATGATATGCATGTGCTTTGTGAGCGTAGTAATTAACTGGACATAGTGAAGCGTTGAATTTCACACTTTGGAGAAGTGGATAGGGAGGATGGGTAAGTTTTTGTCAAATTTTCTTGCTTTTAGTGCTTTCTTGGAGGTAGTTTTCTGCAAGATTGGGTAGAGAGCATAAATACATCTGGTTTATATTATATGATGGCTGTACTTTGGCAATGGAAAAAGATGGCACTTAAAAAAAAGGAAAGAAGAATAAAAAAGAAAAGCTTGGCAACTACAGAATGGAGCAACAATTACAAGAACTATCTCAAAATTCCCAGGATTTGTAATTTATTTTTCCACGCTTGCATTTTTCTGATGTTGCTGATGTTAAAGGAGTGAGACAGAGGAAATTCGGTCGGATTTTACAAAGTACAGATATCTCCGTGAAACAATCTCCTTTATTCAGGTTGCCCCCACAGCAGCTGCTGTGATTAACATGTGGGTGGTAGCAAAAGGAATAGGAAGCAGGACTAATATGTTCACTTTAAAAAAATGATAGGAGATCACAATTTTTTTCTGTTGTTTTCTGCAGCCAGTGACCATGAAGTAATGAAGATGGTCTCCCCCTTAACTGCAATTATCTATGGGTATAAGGCAGAAGTAAAATTAATGCAGATGTTTTTCAGAAATAGAGCCATGTGAGGCATCTTTGTGGTGGGAAAAGTTATTCAAGCAATGCAACCGTACCTAGTGATGTGTCAGCTACAGCATTTTCCATTTTTTCTTTCCTTTATATATTCCCCCAGGAAGCACTCTTCCCCCCCCCCCATTAACATAAGGTGATCCCAAAGTGCGAAGACCTGAGACTCTACTGATGTGGTAGATATTTTCATCTTTGAGCAAAGTTGGTGGAAGCCGAGGATACTGAGTATCTGCCTGTTTTTGAACAAGACTGTGGGGTGTGACATGTGAGCACCTTCCAAGAGTGTAGTAAGTGCTGCATCCCCTGGGGCAGTTTTTCACATCCTCTCACTTGCAGAGTGTAATGCTTCAGCCTTTGCAGGGCTGGAAAGGTTGGGAATCTGCTTTCCTGCAGTGGGGTCTGGGCTGTATGACAGTACCCCCAGGTAGTTCAGCAACTTAGCTGACTTGAAATAGAGCACTGGAACAAAATACGTTCTGAGTGATTTTTAAGTAAAAGCTAATGTGAAAATGTGGGAGTTTGAACCAATGTAAACACATTAAATTTAAAACGATTTTCAAATGTAGTAAAGAAAAAAATAGTGTTCCTGCACTTGAAATTCCTAAGGGACACATTTTTCCTTCTGAGTCATGATTTAATTAGATTATATTTTATTAGACATTCTTTACAAATTTTAAAATACTGCTATTATACATGCACAAAGGAAAATCAGTTTGAACAATTATATGTAGGCATTCATTGAAGTCAACCACAAAACAGGAACATTTTATGTCAGTTATCAATGTACTTGATATGTATATCTAAAGTGCATTATGTTACAAAAAATATAGAAAGTCAGCAGCACCAAGATACGTTCACAAAATAAATACACCAGTCAACAAAATAAATTATGGTAAATGTGACAATAATAATTGTCTTAGCCTTAGCAAAAAAACAAAAAAACAAAACAGAAAAAAAAAAAACGGAAAATTCACAATAGCCAAATGTGCAGTTTCAGAGAGCAACGGGGGAAAAGGTTTTATTCTGAGCATTTACAATATTTACAAGTAATAAATATTTTAATACTTCCCATATGTTCACTATTACAGAATACTGCAATACGTCTTCCAAAAATCTCTTGCTGAAAATGTCAGCGCCTCCTGCAAAGAAAAAAAGGACAGAAAAAATAGAAAAATTAATTTTCACTTCAAATACGTGGACACAAAATTAATAGCAAGAGTGCCACAGACTATAAAGGATGCACGTTGCTCATAGACTTTTGTTATAATAGGGCAACAATGCTGCAGTTTTAGACATCTTTTCAAGACCTCTACTATATTACTTTCAATGCAACTCAGCTATATGAAGACCTGCAGTTTGTCATGACACTGAGGCAATCTATTCCATTCTATTGTACACTCAGAGAAACAGGAAGGGGGCTTTAGTTTTCTTCAGAGCCTTATGCAAGAAGATTCCCAAGTACTACAGGTAGAAAAAATGTATCGACCTTTAATAAATATACCAAGTGCTAAAAAGAAAAAAGTACAGTTGGAGAAATGATAAATTGTTTTTGAAGATAAGAAAAAGACAGTCTTTCTTAAATAGTGGCAGTCGTGCCCCTTCGGTGTTAATCACTTGGGTGTGGTGCTGGGCTTCTGACTAAAACAGTCCCACTGGGTTTATTTGGACTATCTTTCCCACTGATAGACCGCCTGTTAAGACAAGGGTCTGTTCACCATAGAGGTAAATATTTCTATGCTGTCATGAATATGAGTACATGCAGTACTCCTATGGTAGAGACTGCTCAGGTCTGGAAGCGAACAGACCCTTGATGGTGTGTCTCTTTAAGTGTTTGAATGAATTGAAAGACTATAACCTTGGAACTTTCCCTCCCTGAGCCAAAGAGCAGGGTCCGGAAAGAAAATGAGCAGCTTGTCATGTTAAGTCCTGACTCCTGTTGCATTCAGCCAAAGCTGAAAGAGTCAGACCTATACAGCCCTAAGATTTGGGAGTTTTTGACGGGATGCTGGCAGCCTGGTGTGAGTTCTGCACTCCTCCCTTCCTTGTGAAGGCACGAGAACAAAAGCAGAGCCTGCTCCTATCCTGACAGTGTATTTCTTACACTACAATATCATTTTAAGTTACTTCGTAGGGGTGCTGCAGGAAATGGTGAAGGGTTGGGCTTTTTTCCCTTCTGTCCCTGTGAACAGCACATTTCTGTAATGCACGTTGGTTCCCTGGGGAACAGCTATAGGGTGGAATGCGAAGCTATAGGATGGAGCGTGATTCGCTCTGTTGCTGGACCGATCGCCAAAGCTGTGGGTAGTGTTCCACATGGCAGACGCGTGTGGGCGTGAGACACACAAAAAAATAGCAAATCCTTGAGAGTTAGGAGGGGTTTTTAATGTGCACATTGAATATGAGACTAAATTTAACATTAGGGAGTCTACTCATTTGAAAGGTTTCTTAGGAAATTAAGTAATAACAGCTTAATTGAATTGGAATGGGAATATAGCTGAATGTCCATGAGAAAGAATTTTTTAAGTGCCTGGAATGGAAACGCTACCATGAAGGTCCTTAATAATTAACTAGTAATATTAGGGTGTATTCAGGCTGTATTACAGTATGTATAATAATGGCACACAGTTCATACAGTGTGACAGTATATGTGGGTCTGCATTATACAGGCCTATTTTTAAGAGGTTGACATTTTCATTTTGGCTTGGATTTTAGGCTTTGTTCTAGAGTTTAAGCTAAGCCACATCTTGACAATGGGCTCTGTACTAATGACTACTTGCAAGCTGCTTACTGTGATTTGGTCCCAGATTTTGCAAGATTGGCTTCTTTTAAGAGATACTTCTTGTAGTAAGTCAAAAGATCTAGGGAGCACATTACTTTGGTCTTTTTTCTGACCTAAACCCAAAATTTTGAGACCGAGACTGCGCAGAGGGAATTGGCATGAGGATTTTAGTTCAGTGTGTTGAGCAGAAAAGAAGCACAGAGATACAGTGAAAAGCACACTTAAAGTTGTGTAAAATGCTGCTGGATTATGTACATCCACTCCTTCACTGGAAAGTAATGATGCTTCTTCCAAACTGCAGCTACAGAACCAGCTTGTATTGGTGTAGCATATGGAAATCCTGTCTGCACACACCTTCCTTGTCCCCCACCCACAGATAGAGTAGAAGTTCCTGATTTAGCTCAGGACAGCTGAGGATTCAACCTCACTCAGATGTGGTCATCCCTCCACCTAAAATGTGCTTGCCCACCTTGTGCCATCAACCGCATAGACAACTGCATTGAATCTGACTCCTCCTAAAGTACATGCCAGGGAGTCAGGGCTTGCTTTCGTTTAAAGTTTAGAAATTAAATCTTTTGCCAGCCTACTGGGATAACTAAAAGCTCATATACCAGCTCTGTACTTGTGAAGGAGGAATTTTGTTTTCCTGTTTCATAGCTTCTCTTTGTTTAATCATCTTCAATTAAGCATCTGAAATATAGGCCATCTTTAGGAATCTGTTTCTTGCCCTGTAGAAATATTGCGTCTCAGGAAATAATATCAGTAAAGTAAAGCTGGAGATTGCCTTCAGCAGTCTGGGCTCCACAGTAAGGCTGACTGACTTCAGCCGTCCAGTCATACTTGAAACAGAAAGGGTGAACTAGGAAAATCAACAGGGTTGTACCTGTCCTTTTTTTACATATCCCATTGGATATAAAACCAAAGACAGAGTAGTAAGAAAAAGAAATAACAGCCAAAATGCCCTAGGATGTTTTCCCCTCAAGATGTCTACATGCCAAAGACAGGTGCTATTTATTGGCCGCCACAGTTCTTAATATCTGTTGAAACATAAGGCGACTCCTGACCGGAGCATGCCTTTCCTAAGGTGCTGACACAAACCAGCCTCTCGTTCTTCGCTACTAACTGCTACAGCCATGCTAACTGGTTTGTGGTCCGGGACACAGAATGACTAGCCCTAAATGCCCGTAACTCCTGTCGATGCCAGCAAAAGTTGAGGCGATGGAGCATGTTGCAAACTGTGGGCTGTAAAGTTTAACCCAAGGCTGGATTTTAGTAAATCCCACAGCTGGCGTCTTTTTCTAAGGGATTTACTCTGAGCAAGTGGCACTTCTCTTATGTCCCTATTCTTCCAAAGTGAAGGGGAGAAGAAGAGAAAAGGGTGAGGCTTTTGCTGTTGAAAATGCAAATATTTAAGGAGAACTGAGGAGTGGACTCCTTCGCTTTGTCTGCAAGTGTGCAGACTTCCACTCAAGGTCAGACAACTGCAAGCAGATGAGTCGCTTGGGGCACCTACGCTGAAGTCTCTAGCTCACCACTGCCCTGAAAACCCTTCATTGTCATACACGAGGGAAGCACGTCTCTCTCCAAAAGCAGCGCTCAACATTTTTCAGCAGCAACGTAATTGTTTCACGAGCTGGTAAAAAGATGGAGCTGAATTAAAAAGTCCTAATGGCAGGGAAAATTTTATGGTGAAAGGCTGGTCTGCATTGTTTGCAGATATTACTAAGAGAGAAATTTTCCGTGTTCTCCCCTAAGGTTAAACAGTAAAATGCAAAACTGTAAAGTGAGGGTAGGAAAGTTGCCAAAAAGGGGAGGTGCTGAGAGGGAGGAACGAAAACTTCGCCATTTTATAGATGCAGAGCCTTAAATAAAACTCAAAGCTTTCAGTCTGCTGAGGCCCAAATGTGGGACCAAGACCTGAAGTGAGAGACACTACGGTTAAAACAAGAAAGGAAATTTTAATGGCCATGATGTGCTTTTATTTTTTTATTTTTTTTTTTTTTTTCAGAAATAACTTTACTTACTGCTCACTCAGCTTCAGGAAGCTCATTTTGGCAATAAGCGGTTTACTTGAACTGTTTGTCATAGGAGAGAAAGCCTTTGTCACCAGTGCAAAGTGGAGAGGGTACTTACCTCCAGAAAGCACCTTGAGACTGTGCGCTACTTGAAACGCCACTGCCCAGCTCTGAGCATAAAGGCATGCTATTACTCCAGGCTGTGTGAAGCCTCGGCCTCACACACTGAAGGATAACAATTTCAAGAAATATATGGTATGCCCCCCAAAAGGATGTAGCAGGATTACCTTAAATTGTGATTATGTGTAGTAACAGAGTTGTCCAAGAGTGGACTCTCAGTCGTGTCACTTCCATACATGCCAGAATTTAGCCAAGTTGAGCGGGCTCGCCTCTTTTTCTTCTCTTGTTCCTTACGTTTTCCGGGCTTTGCTTTCTTTTTCTTCCCCGATACCTTCAGGGGCTGCTCCTTGTAGGTCTGTGATTTGTTTGTCTCCTGAGTTAGGTATCTGCCCTCATCTTCACTACCAAATCGGACAGGGTAGTTCTTCGTGTTGGTAGCAGGCTTAGGGTTAGGTGAAACCTCCGAAGTTGCACGGATTTCTGCAGTGTTGACGCCTTCAATTAAATTTTGAAGGAATATTCTTCTTCGTAAGTCTTGGATTGACTTGCCCTTGTCATGCAATAGCTGGTGCTCTGATACAGCCCGTTTGCTAAAGAAAGAGAAGAGAGGGGGGGAAAAAAACTTTTAGGATTTAGTTATTGCCTGGTACTTGGCAGAGCTCCTGTCTCCACTGGCAGGGGCAGCAAGAGTGCCTGTGTACCAGCTTTCAGGCTTGGAGACATCCAGTTAAGTCAGACTGCTGGAGCAAGTCCTGCTTCTCAGAGTAGCTGTTCCCTACAGAGAAGGGAAAGACCTAAGCGGGTAATAATTCTCAGCTGACCGATCACACACCACTGGACCTGGAGTCAGATTAGTCACTGCTCTGTTCTAGGAAAGCATTACAACTCTTAATATATCACACTTCAGGCAGTAAAAGCAGGAAGGCAGTTGTCAGAGATAGGAAAACTAAAGGGTCAGATAATGGAGCACTGCAGTCAAGCAAGAGAAGGAATAACGAGTATGTTGTACTGAAGCCGGAAGCAGTGTTTATACACCATCGTTCTAATAATTTTCTTCTGCTCAGCCATGTACTTCAAAAACGTAAATAAATACATAAAAGTGCATTTCATTTCTAAATTTAAATGAGTGCAATTGCAGGAGCGTAATGGAAAAATGCTCAAATTTGGGTGCCTAAAACGTAGGCGGTTCAGTCCACAATGAGCTATCCAGAGAGGCAGCAGCCTGAGCATCAGCAGAGATGAGCCTCCAACTCTCCTGTTGATTTTACTGCTTGGCCACTTGTGTCTAATTATGGTTTTAGATGCCTGTCTAGTATTCCTTTAAGCACAAACTTTTGGGGCCAAATTTCTTGTCTGCTGTGCTCTTTGAGTTTTAGGCTAGCCCCCTTCTCTGGATCTTCTTCAAGAACATCCTGATTTGTTTGAGTGGGTCTCTGGTACTTTTCCAGAGTTCGTGACCTTTCGGTTCACTAATCTCTGTCCTGTTTTCGAGGAACTAGGAGATGGTTAGCTATCTGTCTTTTAGAGAAGTTGTACTGGCAAAGAAGGTATGAAACATATGAGGAAAGAAGATACAAGTGGCACCTGGGTAATAAATAACTGTGAGAAAATACATGCTTTTTCCTTGATGTAGGATAGACGCACAGCTGCACTGAGAACCACAGAGAGCGCAAGCTGGGATCTTAGCTATGTTCCCATGAACCCTATAATACAGTTTATCCTTCCAATTGCCCTACTTCAGTGTGCTGAGATTGGCTATGTATCCTCTCATCTTGCATCAGGGTACTGCATGTGACTGGATTTTTACTGGCCAAAGAAAATGAATTCGTTGCCTTGCCTGTCATATAATCATTCGGTCAGTTAGCTGGATAAGAAGTTGTTTCTGCATGTGGGTGAAATGGGAGAAGACAGAACTGTGAGTGAATATTCCTTCCTTCCGCCCCATCCCTAATTATCCTACTACGTTACCAGGTTTCAAAATGTGGTGGAGGAAGATAGTATACTGAATGATTGGGAGTATTCTGTAATTTATCTTTACCAGTCCCTTCAGCCAAACACTTTAGACTTGTGGTGGGATCAACAGTAGAGCTATTTGAAATTGGCAACTTCAACTAGCATTGGTTTAAGAGCATCCCCTTCACTTTTTGTCCTCGTAGAGCTGCATTTTTGAGTATTGGGTTGAAGTGACGGGTTCAAGTGACACTACATCTCTGCTACTCAGTGTAAAAGTCAGACAGCAGCTTTCTCCCATTCCACACCGAGACTACAAGGTGACCGTTGTGTTTGCATGAAGTGATACAGTAGGGATACTTTCTCAAAATCAGGCCTAGCTATACTCAGGTTTGTGAGTGCACATTTGACCAGATATTGTCTATGTTTTAAGTGTCCCTAAATCCATTTTGGATTACTTCAGACTTTAGGACAAGTATTTCGTGCCCTTCAACTCAATGTCCCTAAGCAAAAACGCAATGTGATAATACTGTGTTGAACCCATATTGTTTCATTATCTTCAGTGCAGCTGTGACCATTAACGCAAGCTCAAGATCTCCCCCGGGAGAATTTTTTTGACCAGTGCACTCCCTGAAGCTCTCCAATGGCCATCTCTAACAACCTTCTCACTAAGGTGAGCCTGATTTGCAAGTATGCTAACAAAACTAGCACCTCGGGCTCCTCTGAGTGGTATACTTCTGCGCTGCTTGTCAAACTGTCCATTGTGGCTCACGTTACACTCCTAGCTTCAGACATCTCTTTTCCCAGGATATTTGCATGGGAAATGCAGTTCTCCTTTCACTCTTCTAGTTTATAAAAAGCATACAAAATCTTAGTGCTTCACTCAGTCTAAAACAGTACGTCTCATATGTGATGAGCAAAGCTTTCCTACTGCCTCTTGTAAACTACCAAGGATAATTCCTTTTATCACAGACAACCTAAAGCTGCCTTAATCCTGTAATGTGTATTTGGTCAATTTACCCACTGTGACAAAATCTTGAATGTCTAAAGCCTGTTATTAAAGTCTCCTTGATTGAAAAGCTGTTCCATTTTGTGGAGCTGAAACCTAGAGATTTGGTTCCAGTACACACAAGGCAGTCAAAGAGCATTACAAGATCTACATCTTGTGTGAGTATGCATTTCCAAAATAATGCAGGGATTGACGTGTCAGGGGTTAGTGTGCCAAAGAGGGTGGGTTTCTGTTTAAATGTCTGTATGATATTTAGCATCGAGTCTGGCCCCGAATAACATTCTGCTATTCCAGATGATTGTATAACATTACGTAGTGTTACATTTCACATGACTTTTATTACTCAGCCAGACTTAAGGATTACATTTTGCCTACCAATTTCCTTTGTATGCTCTAGATCAAAAATCTTCTTAAAACAAAGAAGATGTGGTAGATACATATCTCTTTGACCTTCTGCCTCCTTCTGCCTCAGTTATTCAAACAACTCCTGTGTTTGTAAATCAGGGAAAAATACTTGCCCAAGAAGGCTGATGTAAGAAGTGCTTCATAATGGAGATATCAACAATATCTCACCCACACACTCGGAGTAGGAAGGCAATGGAAACTGGAATGACTGCATTCACATATCGGGTACAGTATGTAAAAAAATATTAGGCTGTTAGGGTTAAGATGACCCACTAGAGGTCCCTTCCATCCTTCTATAAAACGCGCTTCTCACTCAAGGAAAAAGAGTCTGACCCCAAACAAAGTGCAGTAAATTCTAAGCTTACACGTGGTAGGATCTTTTGAGAGAAGGATGTTGATGGTTTGTATTTGACCAGAGTGTCTGAACTAATTACTGTGTCCAAGTATACTATGCACATATGGGACTTGATGTCTCATTAAGGGGAAGACAGTAGAAGCCCATGACTTGTGACTATTCTGACTTCATGTACTTCCAGGTAAGCTGTTCTTTTCAGGTACATGCCCTCTTCATTTTTTTCACTGGCTATCTAACACCACTGAGAGGCAACATTCTTCAAGCAACAAATTTCTGTCTCAGAGTTGCTCTTATCTAGCTGTTGTTATCCTTAACTATTCACATTGAGTCCAATCATAAATTCGGCAAAATAACTGGAAAGGATTCAGTCAGCTCTCTGTCTGGGTTTTGCAAGACTGAGTGCCCTTGCCAGTGGCTCCAAAGGGAGTGAAAGCTGCTCAACCTATCTCAGGGTTAGGAAAAATATTTTGAACAGATCAGGGGACATGATGCTGCAGTGTCTGGGCATGCTGATAAAAATATCTAATTTCACTTTGAGGCATTACTGGGTTTCTCAGAAGTTCTTTAGCAGCTAAAGCATTTCTGTAACAAATAATATGCATGGCATTCTTTTCTCGGGACAATTTGCTATTGCTTTCCACAGGAGATTTGCCTCAGTAAACTCTGCAAAACTAGGCCTATGTCATTTGGATTATTTTTGCGTGGCTATAATGACGTGCTTCAGTATTTTCACCCGTTACTGGTTTAAGCCTTTGACAGAAAAAAAAAAAAATATCTCCAGGCTTAAGTGAGTTATTAACCATTAACTCTAGGAATGGTTTGTGGCGATATTAAAACAGAACACATGTTTGAGTGCGGTGTCTGTGTTTGTGTTGTACCCACAAACAAAACTACGTGAATGCCACTAACTGACAGCTAACTGGTTTCTGCTGTGTGTTTTACATGCCATAGCAAAGAGGGAGCTGAGAAATGCATTTTGACTGCTTAGCTTCCATTTTCTACCCCCCCCCCCCCCGTCAGGATGGAATGGGGATGTTGGGAAGACCTCCAATCCTGACCTTTAAAAACAAGTGTTAGAACAATATTAGCTTCAAAAAGAGAAAGAGTATTTCTTAGCAAATCTAACTTCTTTAAAAATAAATTTGGCTTAGGTCCAGTTCAGAGTTTCCTAGCCAAAAAAATACAGCATTTGACTGTACTTCATCTATTTTCGTTTTTTTTTCATTTCTGAAACTGAAGTTTGGTTCCTCTGTATCCCAAGGGAAGAAAATAGCCTCATATGAAAGAAATAGCTCGACAATACTTTGAAGGAGTACAAAACAGCTAAGCATTAATAGACTGGGAGGAATTATCAGCAATAACATGTTCTACACAATTTGCTGTAGGAGATTTGTAATAGCTGTCTGCCTGGTGCCAAGGTTTAGGTGTGTCTGAAGTCACTTCACCTGGGGGATTTTATTTCTTTTTGGTTATTGCTTAAGTGACAGAGGAAGTGCTATTCGGAGATCTTGTCCTTATGTATGTAATAAAACAGTTACAAGGAAACCCATCTGAAATTCAGTTTGCCGTGTCATGTTTCCCTATAAGTTGCATTTGGATTTTCCAATCCTCTTTCTCCAACCTGACTTCTTTTTGAACTTGGTAACAATACAGCCCTCCACAGCATGACTGAAGTGCTTCTTCCTCAGAAAATCTGATGCAAGTTCAGTGAAAAGCCAGCAAGTTCGATGTGTGAGACAGCTGCTCCCACATCAGCCCAGTGGCTTCTCTTGTGCACTTTGCGTAGGGGTATTAGGATAAACCATGTTGATTATTTTGGAAGGAGCAAAAAGGTCATTTCCTGAACAGACTCTCTTAAGTTACATTATCATTTATCAAAAAATATGCTTCTGCCTCCCAAGTCAGATACTGGACTCCCTTCGCATTTTTTTTTTTTTTTCCTGAAGTGGCAGAAATCCAAAGAAATTGTTCTGTACTTCACTTTCATGACAGCCCTCACTACCGCGTGTTTCCCCTTATCAAAACCCTTATCAATACCCTTATCAATGTTGGCTCCATGCCAGGGCTGAAGAAGTATATGGTACTTAGTGTAACATACAGCGGTTTGATAAAACGGGATGCTTCCCACCTGGACCCTCCCAGGGCTTCCGAAAGGTGTGGACGAGCACCCAGCTGCATTGCCGCTCCCCTCGGGAGACCCTCGCCTTTAACATCTCCTTCCCAAAAGTTTTGCAAGTTCCGGCAACTGAAAAGCCCGCTTTCCCTGCCCCAAACGCCTTCTGCCCCATGGTTTAGATACCCCCCAGGGAGCACCTGGGGCAGGTAACCCGGAGCCTCTCCTCTGCGGAGCCGATGCTGGAGGCTGCAACCCCCCCACCACCACCACCACCATCACCACCTCCCCGCGCTGCTCCCGCGGGGTTGGGGGGGCAACTGCCTCCCTCCCCACCAGCACCCACAGAAGAGAAAAGCCAGAAAGAGGGAGAGAGAGAGAAAATAAATAAATAAATTAGAGAAACTCACAGTCTGCGGCTGATCCCCTCTACTGATCTCCCGTAAGAGGGCACGGAATAACTCAGCAGAAACACTGCGAAACTCCACTGCTGGAAGAGTTTAGTGAACATTGTATCCTCCGGGTCTTAAAACCTGCAAGGAAAGGGAGATCAGTCCCGGGGGACACATGCGCCAGCGCCGTCCCCAAGCAGTCCTGGCTTCGGGCTCTACCAGCTCCGAGGTTATGAAGGAGAAAACAAACTTTCTGAGCCCTCGGCAGCGGCTCCCTTCTTCCAAACTTCGCTCCCTCTCTCTCCCTCGCTGTCTGCCTCTCCCTCTTTCCCTCCCTCCCTCTCTCTCTCGCCGTTTCTCGCTTCCCGGAGGCAAGTTCTCTCTCAATATTAGTTGAAAAATCATCTAGCTCATATTTGAGGCGGGTTAGAGAGAGCGTCCGTTTGTCTCCCTCAGCCCTGCTCAATTCTAATCCGCTAAGCGGCTGGCTCGGGGCTTTACGTTGGGAGAGAAGCCCTCTTTGCAGATAAGGAAAGACTCCCAAAAAGTCAACTCAGCTGCCCTCTTCTCTGTAAAGCGCGCACACACACACACACACGCACACGCACATACACACACACACGTAGATTCGGCAGGGTGTCGGTGGGGAAATGCATCTATACATCTGGCTTAAAGTATACCTCTGGGGGGGGAAAAAAAAAAAAAAAAAAAAAAAAGTCAGGTTCACGTCCTCTGCTTCCGGAAAGTTGGGTCCACAACTGTGACAAGGAGCGTAAACTTAAGCAGAGAGCGCTGCCTAAGCTGGAGAGCCCGAGGGGTCGGAGAGGAGCGGTAAGCCCGGGGAGGCTCAGGGGCTGGGAGGCATGCTTGGCTCCGCAGGTTGGATTGGGCTGGAGCCTGCGATGTTCACACGCTCCGAAGCAGCTTCTGGGAGACCTGCGGGAGGACGGAGGGTTTTGCAAAGAGATGGCGCCCTAGGAACATGTGCGGAGAAAGCGAGAGCCCGGGAGGGATACCCACAGCCAAAAAGGAGCCTAGAAATCAGCGCTTCCCGGGACCGGAATCGAAAAGGAGCGGAGAAAGGGAAACACCCGACGGCACATGCACTCGGCAGACCCTAAGGACGGCGGCCAAGCTCTTCGCATCTTCTGCATCTCTCTCTCTCCCCCTCTCTCTACCTCTCCCTTTTTGTGTTTACCCCCAGGTCAGCGCCTCCCCTGCCGTAGCACAGTGGAAAGGGCGATCCCCCCATCAGCGGGGACGCTTTTTAGATCAAGCCCAAAAGCCCAGCCTGCGATCGTTGCCGCCTCTCCTTTCACACACCTACCGTTGTTCGTCGCGGTTCCCCTATTAGCTGGAGGGCTGATTCCTAATGATGTTAATTGTACGCTAGTAAAGGGGAGGGGGGGGGGGGGGGGGGACGACTAGGGGGGAGGGCTGAGGGAAGGACTCGCAGTCTATGAACACAGGCGCTCCTGGCCAAAAAAGTAGATTAGTGGAAAGTTTTCTCCTCCTCTCCCTCTTTCGCCTTCCACTTCTCCCTCCGTCAATCCGGCCAGGGCGTTGCAAATATGTGTCAGGTCGCACTGCCGTGCGGGGCGGGCAGCGGCGGGGGGCGGCGGGGGCAGCCGCGGCGACGGCGGCGGTGGCGGTTCCCGGAGCGGCGGGAGGGCGGCCAGCCTCCCCTGAGCCCCGCTGGGCACCGACAGACACACACACACACCCCCCCCCGGGCACCGACTGCCCCTCCTTGCGCCCCGCTGGGGATCGACTGCCTCCCCCGCGCCCCGCCAGCAGCCCGGCACCCACCACCCCCCCCCCCCACACACACACCCCCTACGGAGGGACCAAATTTTTCCATCACAGGAAAACACTTCTGTAAAACCCAAAGGTAACACAATCCGCCCCTTTATACAGCCTGCTTGAGCAAGAAACTGCCCCCGGGTATTACGAAGTAGGGTACCGGGAGAAAGCCCGGGGGGTTTGGTGCGCCCCTTGCCCCCACCCCCCGACGGCTCTTCCGAAGGGCAATCCTTTGCAAGCCAATCTCCTGTTTGCCGGCAGAGGATGGGCACGCTGTGGCCCTGCCCAGGCGGTGCAGCTAAAACCACCTTGGGGACGCCCGGTACCTTCCCGGTAGCATCCCCGGGACCCCTCATTCCTAAGCGGGACTCCGCTCCGCGCCCCGCGGAAACCTTCCCCCGGAGCGACCTGCCGGCGGGCACCTCCGCTGCCCCCGGGTCCGGAGGGGTTGGCTGGTGTTCTGCCACTGACAGCCTGATTTACAGCAAACGCTTTCCCAACACCCTCACAAGCCGCAACAAAGCCCCGAGGTGTGCCGCCCGGTTGCCTCCCGTTCATCCTCTCCCCGTATTAAAGAAACACCTTTTCCTGGAGAAAATTTAGGCGCAAAGCAAAACTATTTTGCTACCTGCGTGTTATTTCTGCGTGCAACGACACTTGCTGCCACCATCCAAAAGCCCGGCTCCCCAGCCAAATTTCATACCGCACAGGCAAATAAAACCGAAAAGGCAAGAGCTGAAAGAGAAATCATGCTGAAAACGTGAAATCGTTTCTGCTGTAAAGACATTCCCTGAACACCTGGTAGGCTATCAGTTCAAACGTATAGCTAATAGGCTTCTTTGACTTACACTGCCCTTTCGACTAAATTAAAAATCATTGTGACATCCCCTTAAAACAGTCTTCCCCCCCCCCCCCCCCCCCCCCCCCCCCCCCCATGCGCCTGTTGCTGATGTTAAAGGTAAAACGCCCATCAAATATTTCTAGAATTTCCTTTCTCCCAGAAATAATAATTTTTTTGAAAAGGCAAAAAAAAAACCCCTTCCATCCCAACCCTCACAGACTCAGGAAAAATAAATAGTCTTTATAAACTCGGAATACTGCAGTTTCTTCACAATTTATTACTTCACCTTTTCCTTGAGTTACAGCTCTCTGTGCCTCTTAGAGATCACCCTGGCCAACAGTGGTTGATCTTCTCAGCAATCGCTTCCAAAACTATGTCCTATCCTTAAGAAAAAGAAAAAAAAAAAAAAAAGAAGTGAAATAAATCAAAAAAAGTAATACTTTTCAAAAGAAATCCAGCCCTGTAGAGTTTTTATTCTGCCTGCAACAGATTAGTGCTAAATAAAGGGTGCAAAAAGCAGGTGCTTTTCTCCCTTGCTGCTCTTTTTATTATGAAGAACAGAAGCTTCTCCTAATATATATAGTGAGGGAGACCCTTCTCTATTGCTTTTATTGAAAAGACCAAACTTGTGACATCACTAACCACCTTCCTATGCTGAGTTTGCCTCATCTCTGCCTCAGTGGGCTTGGAAAAAAAAAAAAAAAAAAAAAAAAAGGAGAGAGAGAAGAAAAAAAAAAAAAAACCAACCCAACTATGCAACTATGGCTTTACTAATATGGCAGGAACTGGGCAATGCCAAACCCGTTTAGGAGACTTACTATCATACCATGATACCTTGCCCTTTCCCCTCCCTTACTTCCCCCCCCACCTCCTCCCCCTTTCTCCCCCCTCCCCGCTCCCCCTGATGCCTGTTTGTCATCTGCAACAACCGGCGCAGCGCTTTTTCTCCTGCCACCTACACAAATGCTTAACCCGTGAGCAAACTCCTCCTGGTACCTAGCCCCACTGCAAGCCTGAGCCCTCCTCCGTGGCAGGACGGGGCGAAAAGTCCCCTCTACCGAGGTTTAAACCTCCGTTTTCCCCGCCGGAGCGGGGGATGCGCTCCAGGGGAAGCGGTTCCTGGGAAGGACCCGCCGCCACCTGCGGCATCTCACCCCCGCAGGTCCCTGTCGTTCCTCCCTGTCAGCTCCGGGTGTTCCCTGCCCTTGGGGAGGTGGGGGGGGGGGGGGGGGGGGGGGGGGGTGTGTGGGTGGGTGGGTGAGAGGATGAGGCTGGACGAGAGGAAGGATCGGCAGAGCGATGCTTTGGCGCAGGTGTGGGGACGGGATTCCCGTCCAAGCATCGCTCCGCACGTGGAGCAACCCCGGGCACGGCTGGTCCTGCGTCTAGGAGCAGGGAAAAGGCACAATTTTGGTGGAGTTTCACCTGCCGGGGCCTCGGTTACGGCAGGGTTCGCCGCCAAGGCGAGGCGCTTGCTGAGGCTGGCTGTTTTCCCAGCCGGGGCGCACGGAGGGACCGGTCGTTTTGTCGGACCTTGGAAAAGGCTTCAGCCGCGGGGAGGTGAGGCAAAACCCCGTGTTTGCCTTTCTGGTCAAAGTCCTCCCTGCCGCAACAAGGCAAACCTTATCATTTTAGGTTTCCTACCTCCCCTTTCTCCCCTCTTCCCGCCTCAAAGACAATGAGATTTTGGAGGGATGCCGCGCTTGGCTTCTGCCTCCTTTTTCCATACGTATCAACAGGCATAAATCAGCTTTCCTACGAGGAAGTTGACCTGGGAGCTTGGCTAGGAAAGATAAGTCCCTGTTCCAGGTTTGGCACATAATTCCCGAGGGGGGGAATAGGGCCACGGGCTGCGGGCGAGTGGGTGATCCGGCTCCCCCCGAAAGCCGCTCAGGAGCGAAACCTTCCCTTGAAACAAAAGGAGACAAGTGGGACAGGTTCAGCTAATCGTGGAGGAGGTGCCATCGCAGCCTCCGAGAGACAGAAGGAAACAATGACTAACCCCCCGCCCGGTGCTAAGTCCTCAGTTCTGCAAACTTCCCATCCTTCACCTTTGTGAAGTTCCGCCTCTCCCTCCTCCCTCTTGTTTTATTCACAATAAAACATTTTCGTCATTTCCCCTCCCGGGTTTCTATAACCTCAGTTGCACTCGTCCAGGGCTTGGGTTCAGACGGGGAGTTTAACCTCCCCAGTCTTCCCAGGATGGAAAAAATGGTGTTCAGCAAAAAAAAAAAAAATAAAAAATAAAAAAAAAAATCAAAAGCAGAAAAAAAAAAAAAACCAAACCCAACAGGCTCGTCGACCGCTTGAGAGTCTGGCGGGGAAGGGAAGGGAGCGGCGGCAGAACAGCGAGTGCTGGACTCGTCCTGCGAGGACCAGAGAGCCCCTGAGACTTGCACAACCCCTGTGAGCTAGCGAGGTTCAAAGCCAGCGAGGGCAGCTCTCTGCAGGCGAGGTGCGAAGTCCCGGTGGTTCTTTTTATTTTATTTTATTTTATTTTTATTTTATTTATTTATTTCCAAAGCTCCCAGGGTGGTCTTGAGGGCATGGCTGTTCTGCAGCTATGTAGCAAACGCGATTGCTTACAGATTTAGGCAGGCTTTCTAGCGTATACTCCTTCTCGCCCGCAACCCAGTCTCGTTGGGCTCTGCTGTTCCCAGCTCCCGTAAGGGTTGCCTTCCTCCCCTCTCACTCTCCCGCGGCTGTCAGGGATGAGAAACTCCGTAGTCCACGTCTGACGCGGTGTAATCTTCTAATTGGGTGCAAAGATTGCTTGGGGAGAAAGAGAAAACTGTTTTTTTGGGTTTTTTTGGTTTTTTTTTTCCCTCCCTATCAGCAAGACCCAGAGGTTTCGTGGCGCTCATCTGCACACGCCGATCGCCTTCACTGAACAGTGACAGAGCTGCCTCTCTCCCACCCGAGAGGCGGCCGGAGCTCCCCGGGTTCAGCTCTTGACACAATGCGCGGTTTATTCAGACAATATGCGTTTAATTTAACGCTCTCGAGAAAGGGGGGAAAAAAAAAAAAAAAAAAAAAAGAAAGAAAAAAAAGAAATAAAACTTGTGTGGAACTCAAGAGGGTTTTGCCAAATCTTCTGTCTGGTTCCTAGAATCCAGCAGACACCGAAAGGCATAATTTTCAAATTTGAGGGCAAGGAGTCAGTTATTAATCCATCAAGCCCCTCCCTGCTATCTCTAGCCCCGCGGTGCCGGCGGCTGGCACCCCGCGGCGGCGGGGCGGGCGGGAGGCGGCGGCGGGGCAGTGAGCTGTCCATGGTGGTGCGGGACCGGCGGACCCGCTCCGCTCCTCTCCGCTCCCCTCCGCCCGCCGGCATCCCGCACCGCCCGCGGCCCCGGCCCAGGCCCCGGCTGGGTGAGGAGCGGGGTCGCAGGTCGACACCCTCCTCTGTCACCGGCTCCCTGACCCTCGCCTTTAAGGTGCAGCGATCCAGCCCATCGCTGCCGTTTCGACTCACAAAGCCGCCTCTTGAATCCTAAGCTGTGGGTATGGTCAACCTGGAAGAAGCAGGCAGCTGCTGCAGACACCTGTCCAAGGGAGACTTAACAAACTTACTCCCTCCAAGCGCTCATGGCGCTTGAAAGTGCCCTCTACAACTCCCTGAAAGGAGGCTGCAGAGAGGTGTGTGTTGGACTCTTCTCCCAAAGGAATAATGACACAACCAGAGGAAATGGTCTGAAGTTGCAGCAGGGGAGGTTTAGATTAGATATGAGGAAGAATTACTTTCCTGAGAGAGTGGTCAGGCACTGGAACAGCCTGCCCAGAGAGGTGGTGGAGTCGCCATCCCTGGAGGTATTTAAGAAAGGTGTAGACGTGGCACTTCAGGGCATGCTCTAGTGCCCGAGATTGTTGGTTTGTGTCTGTTTGTGGGTGGGCACGGTGTGTGGTTGTGCGTGTTTGTTTTGGCTTGGTTTTGGTGTTGGTGTTCTGGGATTTTTGGGTGGGTTTTTTTTGGTTGGTTTTTTTTTTGCTGGTTGGACTCGATGATCTCAAAGGTCCCATCCAACCAAAAATATTCTGTGATTCTGTGATTCTGTGAAATGTGAATAGTAACTGTGCCTTCAAATGACGCATATATTTTCATTCACTCCTCTGAAATCTTAAGCTGTTAAGCTGCTCCTCTCTATGCCTGGTCTTGACTTCAGCTTTGAGTATCTCTTAACATAGTTTGGGCCATTTTATTTGCTCCATTTTTGTGATTGAATATCTATTAAATACCAACAGGAATAAACGTGTCTGGTCTATTTAACTTACACACAACCATTACCAAGCTGGGCTGGCTGGAGAACAAGAATTCAATTTAAAGGAGGGGGGTGGGGGTAGAAGCATTTTAATTTGTTTTTGCGCTATGTTGGAACAAAATCCATCCCTTTAGACATTTTTCTGAGAGGAGACAGACTCACCTCCTGTCTTGGAATAGCTTAGTGGTTAGTGTACTCATCTGGGATGCAGGACACCAGAGTTCAAGTCCTTCCCTTCTCTGATTCAGAGCCCTAATCCCTGGACCGTTGGCTTCTCTCAGTTTCATCCCAGACCTAAATCCTTTCCAATGACACTTGTGGTGAATTGATATTTTCCAATGGGTGAAAAATGAATGTTTTGTTAAGGAAAAACTCCCTTCTAATGGTTATGCTGAGCAGCCTGGGATTTTTGATTAAACAAAGAGAAGTCCAGACTGCCATCACACAACAATGGAAGGGAATTGCAAGTTATGAAAAGAAGTGGTGTGCTAGGAAAGCAGAAGGAGTCGTCTTCTTTGGTGGCGTGCAGGGCTAGTGTGGTTAAGGCATACTTTCTTTATCTTTAGGTTTGCAAATTATTTTGAAAAAAGGAGGACTCTGTCCTTCCCCATGGGCACGTGGGACTAGTATGGTTAAGGTTTGCTTTCCGTAGATATAGTTTTGTTTGATATTTTTCTATTTATTTAGCAAATGGAACACAACAGAAAGTTCCATCTAGGATCATATCTAGCCTCACTTGACTTCCTAGCTCAGAAGACAGGCTGCCTTTCCTGGGCTGATGGAAATAACTTGTTTGTGTGAAGCTTGAAGTCACACCTATGAATCTGGACAGCAAGGTACCCTAACATGCTCTACCATGGGCATAACCTTCATTTGTTACCATTTCTTAAATGCATATATTTGTTTTATGCATTTTATTTTTTATTAATCTATTTTTTATAATCTCCTTTTATACCACATTAATGATCCATTTTCGTATCCCTAATTCCCAGTGGAACAAACTGCATCTTTAAACTTTTCCCAGAAGTCACGCAATCTGGTCCAGCTCTCACTGAAACCAAACTGATTCTCTTCATTCACTTTATTTGTATGGTGGTCAGCATCTTACATGGCCATCCCTTCTATAAATTTTGAATGTTCTTTGATCTCACAGTACGGTTACTTTTTCAGACATGATGTCCCATGGGGTGCGAAGACCAAGCTGTAACACGCAAAGTGGAATCGCCACCTGACTTGCTTTAAACAGGCCATGCGTATGAAATGGAGCCCATAGAGTTGCCCATGACATGCTGCATAATCAGCTTGAACAGCAGGAGATGTGAGCAAGCACATTTTTAGAGGAGCTTCAATTAACCCTTGCAGGTTAGAGTTCTAAGTTTACTAGCTTATCAAATATGGAATTCAATTAACCTGAAGGAATAAATAAGGGTCAACTGTAAAAGTTATATATTAGTTGTTACTTGTTTATCCCAAGTTGATTAAACTGCTCCTTAAATCATTTTAACACCTTGTTTTACACTGAGGTTAATTGCTCCTCGATCTCTAGTTTTCATCTCTTTTAATAATAGAAACAACAATTTGTGAATTTGTGTGTTTGCTCTAACCTATCACCGGTGTCCTCCAAATTGGTCTAGAAGCTGATTTTTGTTTCTTAGGAATATTGACTATTTTATTTCTACTAAAGGCTTGAAGTGGTTTCAGTGGCTGTGGGAGATGGAAGTGTAAAGGTGTCAAAAAGTCAGTAAAGCAATATTTGGCTTTAGTAAGACAAGGTGGCAAGGTCTCATTTTCTGCTAAAAATTAAAAAGTAGTTAGAGTTTTGGCTCTGAGCAGGACTGGACATTGACAGTCAGAGTTCCTGGGTTCTGCTGCCCTCATTGAAACCACTCTGCCTTCCAAGCCTTTGAGATGACTTGAGTCTTTTACAGGTTCTTAAGCTGGCAAATGAGGGAATGACACATGGGAGAATTTTCTAAGAGCAGCCTGTATGACTCAGGGGTGGCCTCTGTAGTCATAGCGCATGTACAAACAAAGCCAGCTATACTTAGTGCTGGCTGAGGACAGCTCTAGGAAGGATCTGTAGGTTGCTATACTGGCAGGAATGACATCCAAGATTGTAATACACAGCCCTGACGAAAGGAGGCTGTAGACATCATTTCAACTTGTAGATCAGGATAGCAGCAAGGGCTTGGCTTCTATTTCATTGGAAATATTTCAATTTTTCATTTGCTTTGCAGACTACCAGCTTAGAAACAGAATCTTTAAGTGGTTTTCCTGTCTTTCTCCTGTCAGAGTATTGGACTTGCTGTCCAGCTAACCGGACTCTTGAGTAAGCATTGCCCCTGCGGTATAACAGGAATGCCTGAAGTAACCAAAGGCTGTCTGCTTGATGTTGATTTTTGGGAAGGGCCAGCAGCAGAGCATGGAAGTGTGACAAGGTTCTCACTTCCAGCCCTGAGTCACATATCGGTTTTGAAATTATTCATACACACAGACAGAAAAGGCTCCTGGGCTTCCCACAAAGAGTTAAGTCATTCAGAGCATGGGGCTATTTCAGCCCATTTCAGAGAACCTCTCAGACCCTACTCATTGCAGAAATTCTTCACATGTCCCCAGACCTGCCAGAGCTCTTCTTGCTTTATTATTTTCCGTCTTTGAAAACGCAGCATGAAAACTCCTACAAGAACCTTGCGCCAGGACGAGTAGAACAGAAAAAACTGACATTAAAATTGAGTGATCCTCTTTGTATGGAGAGAAAGAGTTTGCAGGACTCAGGGGGGAATGTCAGACCTTATTAAATCTGTATGGTTTTTCGTTAACAATCCATGGAGTCACAGGCATGAATAGGGAAAAATTGTGCAACAGGTGGTGAGGCTTGTCAGAAGATGGCTTATCACTAATTACCCCTGAGATGCCTTTATCCTCTTTTCACCAAATATCGCTATTTTTTCAATATGAAGCCAAAAGATAATCAGTGATAACAACAGCCCGTCCTGTCACAAAGGCAGGGTTTGTTAAACTCATAATTTCTATGGTTGCAGCTACTGTCAGACAGTGGCAGACTCTCCCTCAACCACCTCTTTGAGGACACACTCATAAACTCATTTCATGAAACCAACCGCTGTGCAGCCAGCATAAAGGGTTGGGTCAGCATGGGGAAGGAAGGGAAACACACTTTATTTCCAGTGACTGTGGATATCAGAAATATCAGCAACCCATGCTGTGGAGGCCATCTGCACGCTGTGCAATCTGTCCTCCCAACAGCTTCACAGCAGGTGTTTTTTAATCAAGGTCTCCAGGTGTTTGTTTATGAAATACTTTGATTCGAGGGACACATGCGCAGTCTGAGGAGGAGTGTGATATCTGTGCAGTCCTCTGGAATCCTGTACTCATTAGTAAGTAGTGATGATGTGCTTGTCAACACCTATAGGAAAGCCAATTTGTACTAAATTATTTAAACCCTACTCAAACAATGATGATCTTATTTAAGTTGCAGGTGCTCAGCTTCAGGCCCAGGCTTGTGCAAGATGTTTACTTGTTATGTCTCAAAATATATTTAGTGAAAAAAAAAAAGAGAAAAAAACGTGCATGTAAGAATGTACAAAGCAATGTCTTTGTTACATTTTAGGACCTTTTTCCATAAACACACAAAAGCTGAACTAAGACAGTCTTGTTGAGCTTTGCCAAGCACTGGGGCCTCCGAGATCCCATGTATGTTCTACAGAGCTTATGCACAGTAGATAGCATCTACAGGCTGCAAATGAACATAAGGCCTCTGCTGTGTTTGGTGCTATGCCGTTCCGTGGTACCAAAAATAGATTCTACTTAACAATCCAGTTTAAGCACAAGTTGCAACAGGGAAACAAACCAAACAAGTAGGGAGAGGACAAATGGGATAACGATAAACCTGAATCCATTTCAGTTAGCTTTGTGTCAGTCCAAACCAGTGTCTATAAGGCAGTAACTGCCAGACATCACGGCAGAAATAAAGCTTCAGGTGGAATTTAAAGGTATGTAAGGAAGTGGCTTAATGGCGTAAGGGACACAAGGAGGCAAAGCACAGAAGGGTGCTACGTAGATGTGAATGAACAGGCAGGGAAAGCTGGTAACGCTAGTAGCACTAGTGAAGATGGTAATGCTGCAAGAACTGAACAGCCGGGTAAGGCGCAGTTCAGTTGTGAAAGGATTTAGAGGGAGGGATAAAAGGTGGAGGGTTTTTTTTTGTCGTTTTTAGAAGGAGGTAGGTAGCAGAAGTCCATGAATGGTATAAATTGTAGGACTGAAAGAGCTATCAAAGAGGATGATTTGGGCAATTCTTTGAGCAGACCAGGTGGTGAACAGCTTGCAACAGCTGAGGGTTAAGATGCAGGGAGTGAAGCGCTCAGGTGAAAGTTTTTATATTCAGGATACATTCTGGAGATGTTGAAAGAGGAAAATATTTGAGTATAAGCCCAGTGTTGGAAACATCAAAATGCCTCAAAGTCCCCCCTCAAAATCAAAATCCATAACCATGGATCCAAGGGACTGTGTGTTTGATTAGACTCTTATCAACAGGGAGAAACAGTAAAAAAAGAGTGTGGGTTTGGAGAAGAGCTCAGCTGAGATCTTAACCTTGTTTTGCTTAAGCTCAAGCCTATACAAATGAGAAGTGGAATAAAGGATGGAAACGGATGGAGGCAATTTAATGTGTCATCAACCTGAAGATAGTTTGAGAGTGAATAAAGATTCTGTGTTTAGGGAGGCATCATACTGTGGGTCCATAGTTCAGCTCTTAGCTGTTATGGTAATGCAACCACACAATAATCATAAAGGAAGGGTTCAACGAAAGCACAGTGTAAAGCCAAAGAAAGGGAAGCGGGAAAAAGAGGAAAGATCATTTGGATAAGGTTCTAAATGACCAAGTAAAGAAACATAATGAAACACAATGCCCACTGCAATGTGGAATTTAAATAGGGTGTTGCTGAACAGAGGAACTGAAGAGTTTATGAGACTGTGGATAGAAGAGGAGATTTGGGACTTAGCCAATTGAAGGAGGTTGGAAGCTTATCTGAGAGCTGCATTAGTCAAAAGAAGAGGCTAGAAGTCAAACTAGAGACAGCTGTGAATAGTATTAGTGAGAAGGATTTTGGGGGGGAGAGGGTGGTGTTGCAAAAGGCATGCCTCCTCATTTGAGGCGAGATAGAAAATGGGAATGTTGTCTATAGACAGGAAAAACTACAGCATGTTTAAAACAGTGCTGTGGCTTTCTCTGTCTTCTTTCGTCCTGTTAGTGTAGGACGGGAACATTTTGCCAAGTGCAAAGTTCACAGGTATGTAATTTTGCTTGTATAACGTAATTCTTATAAGGAACTTCAACCAACTTCAGTTGTGTCACAACACAACATATTTCAGTCTTCCTACTCCTGAACTTTTACCTTAGTATGAAAAGTATGTCTTTTCTCTCTTTTTTAAAAATTCCCCAGGTCCATTATTGTCCTTTGTGGATGTCCCACTTTTGTAATAAGTCTGCCTCTTACAGTTGGTTTATATCCTGATCTCCAAGCTTTTGTATCCTGGTTTATTTACTTTTGTGTACAGAGTGACTATACCCCTCTGCTATCATAGATATTTTAGAAATATTTTAAGTTTTACATTACCTCTTTAAGTAATTCATATGGAAGATACTGAGTCTTTCAAGTTGCTCCAAAGAACCAAACCAAGACAGCCAGCTCACTGACCTGAAACCATCCTCTCAAATACCAGTTACAGCTGATTGCTTAATTTATCCTCCGTACTGGAAGGTTCCCTAAGAATATTGGCGAGGGGACATATCTGAAGTTCCTCTGCATTTCTGTCATTATTTCCAGGGTCTTACTGGAAGCACTTAAATTATGTAATCACACCTTTAAATCCAAAAATTCCCCAGACCGAGTTCCATGAAAACACTGCCATGTGAAGAAATACTGGGGTTTTATTCCAGTCTCTTTCGCTGAAGTTTCATTATAAGTTTCATTAAGTTGTGACAAGGCATGTGAACACAGTGCTCGGCCATAAACATAATACATTTGTATGAAAATATATTAATTTTGATTTATTTATATCATCATGTTTATTTTGCATGCTACTGTGTTTTTCATTCTTTTTATGCCATCACAGAACAGATAAACTCCATCTTTCAGTGATGTGGGAAAGGCGAAGACTGGCTGTTTACAGAAACAAACAGTAACAGTGGAGTTGGCCTTCTTGGAATAGAGAGTTAGATCATATATTTTATGGGAAAGATTAACAAAAACAATCTGAGTGTCAGTCCTTGCTTTACTTCACAAGTTCTCTGTCTCCCTAAGTCTAGTACAGCATAAAGCACAGACAGTGTTATTCTAGCTCTGTGATTAGAAACAGTTTTCCGCAAGGCTACTTTTGATTTTAACAGCTGAAATCTGTTTTTATTTATCATATATAAAAGCTCATTTCTGTAATGGAGGCTGTTTTAAAAGACGAAGCTATGCATACTTAAATCAAGAAAGATAAATAATATAATTAATATTTATAGTATTATCAACAGGTTGATTATTTAATCAAAACAAGCTATTTAGTAATTATAGGAAATATAGCAAGGGTCACATGTACAGTAAATGCTTAGCTAAAAATAAAGAAGTTTGTTGAGATGGTTTTCTTGCTAATCAGAAACATGGCAAATTTTCAAGCTCAGAAGTTCATTCAGGTTGCAACAAGACAACAATATATAGATATGTTGTTCAGTTCACTTTTTTTTTTTTTTTTAACAAGCAATAAAAGAATCTTCAGTCACTTTATGGCAGAATAAGATGATGAGAGAAAATGGCTGTACAAATCCCTGTGACCAGAAATCTATTTATGATTAGAATTTATGAATTTAAAATTTAAGAGTATTTTTTTCTAAGACTTCTATGTGACTACTCATTTGCAAAGTAATGTGAAGTGTTTGGAGATGTAATGTTTGAGCTGCTGACATAATTAATGATTTCATTAAGAGCATGAAAGGAGGCTCTTGTATTTCTCTGGTGTTAGTGAGCCAAGTTCATGTCCGAACTCCAATAACCAAAGTTGCTTTTGCCGATCTAGACTGTTGGTCCTCTTGTTGCAAAACAAAAATTTGAAAGCCAAATATTATACTGGGCTGTGATACTTCCCAACATGTCAGGAGTGTGACATGCTTTAAATATGAGCAGCTACTATGGATTACATGCTGGCAGAGAACTTACTAACATCTCACATAACAATGCAAATGGGAAGAATGTAAACAGAATAATGTGCTTGCAGAAGTTCAAAGGAAACCAATTTAAAAATTACCACTTATCCCTCCTGGTTTTCATATAAGATCCTTGCTTTGGTAGTCTGCACTCCAGAAGCAATGTTGATCCTTGAAAATTTATGGCAATCCTAAGAAAGCTGCAGTAGGATTTGTTAGGAATAAATTATGAATTTGGGACAGTGCCCTTTTAGTTATGGCCTGACTGACTTTTCATCTCAGGAGAGTTGGGCTAACATCCTGAAGAAGTTGACATGAGTTTGGTTTCTTCATCTTGATACCTAATGAATAATAAAGATACAGCTGCTACAAAATCCATACTTTGAAGTAGTCCAGAGAAGTGGAACAGAAAGTGTGCTGAAAGCCAGATTTGTGCACTAGACCTATGAGAAAACAAAGCATGTAGGAAGTACAAATAGCCAAACTGACTTCACAGAGACTACCCAAGTGCTTAAGCTAAGGAAAGGCTGCTGAGCTTTTCTGGTTCAGAACCAAGCACAACAGGGGCTAAAATACTAAGAGGGCTAGAACCTATGTCAGGATTGAGAGGGCTACATGGAAAACTGCTAGTGCATGCCTGGCCTCAGACAGTGTTAGCCTCTTCAATGACCATTAACGTCACACAATGCCCTGCTTCAGTCTATACGGTATATTTTTTAATTTTGTAAAGAAGCCGATTCTTTGGTGATGTTACAGGTATGAAATCAATGATACAAACCGACCTAAGCATACGCTGAACATTAACCCTGCAAGTAGTCATTTTAAAACCAGCATTCACACATTAAAACATGCCCACACATATCAAAAGTAAGGAAGCTGTGAAACTATGTGGAGATTAAGGATCAAAAATGAACCCATATCATATGTCGGGAAGTCTTTTGTTGATTCATGTTAACATATACGATGGTTTCATCTCTTCATCAATTTGAGGATATTACATTGCGATGAAATGAAAGGAAAATTTCATATTTCTCTGTTGGTGTGTATTGTTTCATAGGACCTACACTTATACAGAGCTTGATATCTTAAGGTTTCAGAGAGGATAGGAATAACCATATTAGGTCAGAATCAAGGTGCAGCTAGCCCATTGGATTGCCTGTGGCAGAGACCAGTAGCAGACACACAGGCTAATATAAAATGAATCATCTCCAGTTAAATTCTCCTGTTTCTCAGTAATCACTGATTTAGAGGTTGACTGGAGGATGTATTTGTATCATCACTTTGAAACAGCACCAATAGACTTATTCTTCCCAAGTTTTACTAAAACCTTTTCTGACCTCGGTTTCAGTGCTGGCCTCCACAACATCCTGTGGTGGACTTCCACAGTTTAATTATTACGTTGTGCGAAGAAGTACTTCCTTTTATTTGTTTTTAATGTGGAGGGAACTGAATTCTCCCTGATTTTTTATGTTATGAGAAATACAGAATAGTCATTTTCTGCTCATCTTCTCTTTGCCATTCATAATTTTGTAGACCCTGTTATATTTCTCCCTTGTCATCTCTTTTTCCAGCAGGGAAGTTGTAGTCCATTTCATTTTTCTTCTGTGCAAGCCTTTCCTTAATTTGAGTTGTTTTTCTCACAATGGTTATGCTCTGTATCTTTTCAACTTCTACTGTATCATTATCAACAAAGGACAATCACAATTATGAAATTCAGAAGTGTAGAAACACACTATTAGGAATATGCAGAACTCAAGTTCCTTTTTCCTCACACATTTATAGTATTTCATTTCCAGAGTAACGGCCAATTACATATGCAGCTTCGGTGTTTCTTGTCCTGAATGGTTTCTGCATATTCTGTCTTACTGGACTATCTATAAAGAAAATATCAAATTGTTTTTCCCCTCTAAGCGACCCAAGGAGATGACAAATACGGATTTTTTTATTTGTTTGTCTGTTAGATTCAAATAAGAGAAGGAAAAAAAAAGAGAAAGTATGAAATAAGTCCGCAAATTCTTTATGTAATTTTCAGAGCTCTTGAAGAACCATCATGTGGCATTACCTTTAGAGAAAAACCTTAGATTCCAAAATCCATATATAGTTACCTTTCCTTGGAAGTCTTGTTCCTAAAACTCTGTCTCTTAGCTTTTGCTTGGCTGTTTGGTTGCATCTGTATATGTGTGCTAGGATGTGTGTGTGTGCTCGCATATACTTGTGTGTGTGTGAGCTCATTCACTTTGTGCTCGGGTTAATAAGATATGAGGTCATTCTTTCTTGAGAAAGGGTTTTGTGGTCTGGCTAGAGAAAAAAAGCCATGTTCAGCATTTTAAGCTGTCTCTTGCTGGGGAAAAGCTCAACTTTCTTGAGGAGCCCACTTATCACAGAGACGACTGGGCATGGAATGAAGTGCTATACTTCTGGTTGCTCAGTCCTAATCCTATGAATTTATGGGACCAATATATATTAAAAGAAAATGTGATTATTCATATATACATATATATGTGTCCAGATAGGCTGTGCTTTATATGAAATAGAAAAAATATGTTTAATAAGTATTTCACACGTATATAGTATACATATGCATATGCGTACATATGCCTATACTTGATATATACGCTATATATATGTATATGTAGACCTATATATTTGCAAACAGCAGTAAATCTGGGGAGTAACAGTAAGCCCTTCAGTCTTTGAGTTAAACAACTGAGATATAGTGTTTATGTTCATGTGAAACTCCACTTTTGAGAACCTGACATAAATTCACATATTGCTCAACAGAGTTGTGGTTTGGTGCTGAGTGCCTTACAGTCCTGGACTATCTCTCTTCAGTTGGGGTTTTTTTTGGGTTGTTTTTTTTTTTTTTTTTTTCTTAATTTAGGGTATTCTTTTATTCCTAGCTTCTGGCTCATTAGGGTGGATATCAGTTACAACACTTTACTGGAGTCGTCCCATGAAACTCGTAGCATTATTTGGTAGCATTATTCATGTCAGTAGGAGATGCAGGAACTTTACATGTATCCACATGCAAAAGTTACAGCTATGGTTGTGATTTCTAGCTATGGGAGTTTGACTTTGAACAAATGGGAGGCGTGTGAGTTGAGACTGCAGATACACATCAATGAGATTTGCTCAGACTGAAAAAGAAACCACCTTCTGGTAGAGAGTGGGCTCAGGGTGCTTCATCCCAAAGTGAATTGGTTTGGGAAAGTTTTAAGCAACTGAAAATCCAAGATTAAAAATGTGTGTAGAAGGAGAGAACTCAGGACTGATCTGGTTAGGGAGAAAGGGTTGGCAAGGGGTTATGAAACCTCATGTCTGGAACTGCATCTTGTGGTAGGGAAACATTTACCACACCAACCAATGTGTACTGGAGGGAGCTGAAAGTTCTTTCCCCTTCCCTGCTTTCTCTCAGTAAATCCACTTTAAATGAACTTTAGTTTTACTGTCCAAAATGCTACACTCTACTTATGTAAACTGCACGTCTGCACCTAGAAAGCATCCATTGTGAGGTTTTCCTGGTTTCTCCTAGTATACCACACACCTAGCAGTACGTAGTGCTGGTGAGTGAGAAGATTAACAGGTGTGACTATAATGTACGATTAAATAATAAAATCTTAAAACAAAACTGTCATTTAATGGGTAGGTAGATTGATGGGGAAAAAAAGCAAAAAAAAAGATTTTTGCCATCGTCATCAAGTTTTGACTACGTGCCTCTTTACATTTACTTTGACTTCAGAGTTGCGCTGCAATTGCGATATTCTCCATTTTCAGTTGACACATCCAGAGAGGAACACCTCATATAACCGCACGCTGAGTCAGTAGCACCGTCTAATGGGAAAATAGTAGTTGTTGCCCTTTAGGTATTAAAACAATAGCTGAAGTATTAATCATTCTATATTTAATGCAGACATGAACAAGCCTTTTCCCTAAAGTTAAATATATTTGTTTGAGCATTATTTCCATGTCATAACTGATTCAGTTCTCCCACTATGCTCTGCCTGCCAAATAGAAAGAATAAATTTAAAATTATAAAACAACTGTTTTGTTATTTTGTGAAACTATGTTTAATGTGTATTTTAACAAATGGTTTCTTTCGGTTTTGCATTTGGTGGGTTTGGGCTTTCTTTTATTTTGTCGTACCCAATCCTGTAAGAGTTACATTACATATTCTGTTCTTGAAGAATAGTTTATCCTGTAGGAACAGCTACACCTCGCAATGATTTTTCCTCTTTCCAGAACACCCTTCTTCCAGAAACTTTCAAAGTACTGTGCAGACTTAAGATATGACTTGCAAATATTAGCATGATCTTGGTTTAAAGCCCAAGGAATGACTTCCATTAGCTTTGATGACTCTATCTCAGGTATTGTAACTTCACCCATTGCTAAAATGGGATGGAACAGAAAAGTATTTCAACATTGCATGGCAGTACTCTGAAATATTGTCCTGGTTTGAGGGATTTCAAAACCACGACAAATATTTAAAGAAAATACACACAGAAAAAGAATATGCATATTATATATATACTATCAAAACAAAAGCTGCAGTGCAATTAAAACGCAATACCTTAAGAGAAGTTTGAGTGGGACACGAACATTATCTTCTCCTAGTCTGCTTACAAATGCTGTGGAATTTTATATAGCAAAAGAGCTTACCTCTACATTGTCGAATCTTTGTGCAGCCTTTGTTTGGCATATACTGACTTCAAGAGTAGTTCAGGAAAGTTATATTAATAAGGCCCTTTGGGAAAAAAGTTTGGAAAATTGCCTTGAAATAATAATATGTAAGCATTGATGGGAAATGAGTAAACAGTAATCCCAGAGGTAATCCTAATAGTCACAGCTGGAATGGGAATTGTTAGTAACCACACTCTTTGCCGAATTCTTCCCTTTTGCTAGATAGATGGATGAAGTTCAGAAGGCCTCGCAAGGTTTGTTTGAATCTGTGCTTATACAGCATGCTGAGTTTGAGATTTTTATAAAACTGGGTCTAAAGATGACATGGAAACCATGGGAATAGAGTTTCCCCCTCCCCTGCCAAAGCAGGCCACTGTTACTTCTGCCTTGTTGGAATGCTTTGTGTTCAACCCCTGCTGAACAACTGCAAAATCTTACTGCAGGCTATCATCAGATCTAGAAGTCTTAGCTAAGCCAGATGTAGCACTCAATTACTATAACTTCTGTTATAACAACTCCATGACTGACTCCACAGTTGGAAACACGCAGCTGAAGTGCTGCAGCTCCCGAATTTTGAAGACAGTAGCAGACAAGCAGTGTGTGCCAGAGTGCTGGGCCTGGGAGCACTCTAAGCACAACCGCAGTGCTTGTTTGGGCATTGGGAAGACAAAGGATAGAAAACTGCATGTAGGCTGAAGGTGGATACGAGTCCCCAGGGCTGTGCTAGGATGCTCAGCTACATGGCTAATTGCACTAAAAGCAGCAGTTCTTACTAGTTCAGGGCAGACCAGATTTCAACCCTGCTTCCCATTTTCTTAAGCGTAGGTGTTGTGCCTAGTTCATGATGCCTTGAGGGTTTGCCACTGCCTCCACCTCCCATGCGTATATGTGACTGCTTTCTAGTAAACTTGTGCTCTCCTCTCCCTCCCCATCATCTCTGTTGCTGTTATGGGGCTTGCCTTTAAGCACAGACATGTAAACCAATGAAGGGAACTGTGACCAAAGACATGCTGTATTTCTTTAATCCTTTAAGCCTTTTTATTTTTCTTTTTTTTTTTTTTTTTTCCAGAATTTGGTGTATTAGGTCCAAGTTCATTCGGTGAATTAAGTTCAAGTTGCCACCTCCTCAGGGTGTTTAGGAGCTAACATGTTTTCCAGATTGACACAGGGCTCCTGTGAGAAAATAGAAATGTTTTCCTGTCATTAAGGTCTGCAATATATAGGTTTACACAAGGCAATTATAAATTTGTCATTTCTCTACCTTTGGAAGCTTTCAGATGGCAACGGAAATAACAGCCTTCTATCACTGTGTATGTATTTTCATGTTAGTTGCAGGCTTTTAGTTAATAAACACAACAAAGAAGCTCTACTCTGACAGTCATTTATCGTTCTCCATTGATAAAATTTGACTTCCAGGCACAGCACCCCAAGCAATTTCCAACTGATCACCGTCAAAGAGAAACAGGTTATTCAGTTCATGAAAAAAGGTCATTCCCTGTGTAAACTGGACATTTGAGGGGCGTGACAGTAAGTTTTATTTTAGTTAATTTTCCTTTGAAGTGATGTCTTCATCACATTTTTGCCCATAACCCTCCCTCTTCCTTTCATTTCGATCTCTTTTCTTAGTCAGCTGCTCCCACACTCTGGATCTCTCATCCCTGTGACTTGTTCTTCCTTCCTTGTTTTCTGTTGTAGCTGCCACCATACCCTGTCCCCACGCTGGCCATTGTAATCCCACACCTATTACACTGAGTCCCCTTAGTGGACAGGCAGAGCCATTTTGTCTGTACCAGGCCAAGACATAGCCATTCATGGAGGTGTTGTAGATGCAGCATGAAGGCAGATACATCAAATCTCTGGGGGTTTTAGCTAATTGCCAAAATAACTCTGGGTTCTGGAAATTACAGTAAAAAAAAAAAAAAATAATGGTAATTTTCAACGCCTCTATTACTTGTCCAAATCTGAATTTATTAAGAGTAGAGTGAAAGGCATGACACTGGCTCTTAGGCAATCCCTGATTCTTCCAGATTTCAAAGACAAACAATAGAGGTGTTAACATTGTTCAAAAATTGATTGCAATAATCTTATAATGGAAAGCGTTGGGCAACTTACATAGGACAGTGCCAACTCCCACTACAATAACAGTCTCCTCTGTCTCACCACGCTCAGGCACTATAGGATCAGATTCAGTGCAAAGTGTCAACTGAAGTCTGATTTTTATTTCCTTTTCAGCTTTTCTCTCATGCTCACTTTGCTTAATTGAGCAGTCTAAACTTAAGGAGGAAAGTAGGGCGATAGGGATGTGGGGGACAGTTTCAGGTCAGAACTTCAGAAGAATGGGCACTAGTGGGGCACTTGCAGAGAAAACAGCTTCAAAGGCATAGTAGGCTGCTTGGTGCTTCTCTTTGTGAATGTTTTCTCCTCTCTGGCCTTATTAGGACAGGGTGACTATCATGCTTCATTGAGATGTCATTAATTTGTCTTGCTTTTGCCGTGTGACTGGATTCTCTTCTCATTTCAAAACCTGCCTGGTGTGTTGGAGTACTTCCTATCAGGTATAAGACTGAGATGCCTGTCTGGGACAAATGGGGTTAAGAAAAAGGAATAGGACAAGCATTTCCACTATAGTTGAGCATCTCCACAATGAACAAAAAAGACCCCATAATACATATGGTGAATGACTAGGGTTTCTTCACAGTTTTGTTTAAGGACGAGTTTCACTGGAGAGCTGAATTTGGCCGACTATCTTTCAGTTTCTATTTATTAATCTCACCTAATTTAATGACAGGAAATAAGTGGAGAAATCCAGCAGTGGCAGGTGCTTATTTAGGCCAAGTGTATCTGAACAGACAGGGGGCCAAACCATTACCTTACCAGGAGATTTTTTCTGCTGATTGCTAATGCACATTCAAACAGATAAAATATAAAAGCTTTTATGATAATTTTAAAGCTTTACTGGGAGGCAATACTAGAAAGTGTTAGTTCTTTACAGTCTACTGTAGTGGGTTCTGATAGTCACGTCCACTGCCACCAGTAGCAATAGGATGCTGCATATAAGTTGGTCAGAAAGAGTTCGCAGCAAGATGGGCAGAGCTGAGCTAGCAATATTTACTACTTCTCATAAATTCCAAGTAAAACAGGCACACCTGCTGGGATAATGTCTAAAATAGTGATTTTAAGTTTGTTTCCATAGTCCTTCATCTGTTGTATGTCATTTCCGAGCTACGATGAGGGGAAAGGAGGAACAGAAGAAGCCAGATGAAGTGAGATATTTTTTTAATTTAAATGGAAAGGTATTGCCTGGAGGTATTTTCAGCTACAACCTGAGGTTTCGGAATAGAAGTTTAATTGATGTGATGTCATAAAATAAATAGAATAAATTTATGAATTGATGGTCTCTCAGTCTGGCTCTCAGTGGGTGGCAGGTATCTACATTACAAAGACCATCAAGACTGGCACCTCTCTTGGCAGTGTCAGCTAGGAACCTAAGCATTAATTTGGCATGGAGATTACACTGCTCTTCAAGGTGGTCTCTCCAGGTGATGGCTTCAGCACCATGTTGTTCATGAGGGGAGGCCTGGGGGGTGGCACTGGAGGCAAAAAGGACCATCACTACCTAACCAGAACTTGTGTGTGCATCACTGAAAACTCTCTTCTCCAGTGGTGTCAACCTGAGATCTGCCACCACCACTAAGCGAGCTTTTAAAATTTCAAGGAAGATATTTGTTTGTTTGCTTTTAATGTTAGGGTGTTTTTCAAGTGCTAAAGGGCCCCTTGTTAAGAAAGTGATGGTGAGATCAGAAGGGCTCACTCTGCCATATTAAACATGGTCCCCGTGCTGTAGGACTGTGCTGTCTGCCGTTACTGGGGAATGACTTAGTCCTGGGAGGGATGGAGGCCATCAGGGAGTGTAGCAAAGCAAAATATTGAAAGGGGCTTGGGGCCACAGAGAAGGAGTGATACCAAGGAAATGCACTGATCGCAGAAGAAGGTGGACTGAAGAGAGCTGACAAGGAAATTACTGAAGTTACGGTTAAGCCTTGGAGGGGACAGGTCTTTGTCTAGAAGGACTATTGCCAGGACTAATCTGGAATGTAAGCCATGCAGGTGTCTACAGACACAATTATACAGGCAAGAGGGCTTATCCCCATTTTTGTAATATGAAACTGTCTCTGTGTGGGTGGGGTCATATGTTGTGAAAGCTGAAGTGCTGTAACTAAACCCAAATAAGCATTTGCCTTTATGGTATTACATTATTACTCCAAATTAGGGTCTGCAATTCCAGCTGTTGTGAATATAATAGCAGGCTACTTGTGCTCTGCATCTCTATGAAGTATCTGCCAATATCCTCAATCCAGACGTACAGGGTGAGGTCCGAACCTGCTTTTTTGGTGGTGGCTTTTTTATTATTTTATTTTATTTGGCAGGGAGTGAAATCTACACCTTCAAGAGGAGGGGAATTTTCCAGCAGTACTTCTCATTCTGCTGAGTTTTAGGTTATGGGAATGCTGTGATAATAGATGGTGAGTGAGGGGAGGGAAACCATGCCCAACTAACTCTTGATGTTTTAATGAGGGTATATTTGAAAGTATCTATCTGCGTATGCCATCTTCTCTATGCTGAAAAAAACTGACTTTCAAGCAACATGTAGCACAAGAATTTTATGTAGCTCTATTACATTCAGGTTCTTTGCCCAGGCAAGCATGATTGTAGAGGAAAATTTGCCCATGTTCATTCATGGATACCTGTGACTATATACAATGTTATTACTAAATATAAACTGTGTCCTAATAGAAATCTTGATCTAAAGAGGTGATGTAGACAGAGGATTTGTGTGGTGTGGGAGATTACTCACTGTTAAAATAATAAATATAAAATAGCAAAAAAAAGCCTTATGAAAAACCTCAGAATTAACACTTGACTGAAGAAACACAGTTGTCGTAATTATGCCAGGTCTGCACTATTATTTTACGCCTTCTCAATACAATGGGGAATTATAATATTCTAGTGAATGCTGCCATGACCATTTCAACACAGAAGTACATGCCAGTTGCTGGCTTCATTTATTTTTGGAATGATCACTGTTCCCCGTACAAAAGAAAATTAGTAGGAGAGAGAGATAGTAAATCCTAGGTCTTAGTCGTACAATTCTCACTTCCCTGTCTCCTTCCCATCATCACATTTCTTTATATGGTGAATTTGTGAAGAATCTTCTTGAAATGCCAATTATAACTCCTTTTAACATTTACACAATTTGCATAAAATCAATCAAATTTATTAACAGAAAAAGAAAACCAGTATGTGATAGTCTTGTTAAACGATGCTATTGCTAAAGTTTTCATGGCTAGGTCAATAGATACATGCAGAGTCTTGGTTTCTGTATTAATTTTCTTTTAGAAGAGTTTTTTTTTTTTTTTTGGAAGAGGAGGTGGAAATGTGGTGCCTCTGGCTGTGGTCCACCCACATTAAAGTCTGGAAGAATTATTTTATTTATTCCTTTTCACCACACCTCTTCTGAATCCTGCTTTTGTCTTCTCAAGTCTTAATCTTTGCATCAACTAACTGCTCTTGAAACTCTGCTTTGTTGCCACACTTAAGAATTATTCAATACATATTTCCTTTAATGTTTGGCATTTGCTAAATTTATAAATGTGTGTGCATTTGTATATGTATATGAATATAAATATATGAAGGAAAACATTTTATAAATAATATATTATATAAATAATATATTATATAAATAATATATTTAAAATGCACTGAATTGAACTGTTAGCACTGAGAAAGGAATTAATATCTGTGCCGAAAGCTCATGCAACACTTGTATCTCAAAAATTGGCTTAAGATAGAATTTAAGTGACATTTAACAATATAAATATATAATAAAATAAAGAGATATTTCCTTGCTTGCAGTTAGTTGTACTGGGCTAATCGGAACTCATTCTAAACTTTCTGGCAGGTTATATTCTAAGCCAATACTTTGTAGAAAGATGTGATCAAATAAATGATTTCTTCTTAAACACCATAGAAGGCTAAATGAGGATTCCTCCCCATGACCAGCCTTCACCAGTAAAATCAGGAAAAATGAAGAAGGTGTCTACATGCTGTTTGTATTCTAGGCAGAAGTCAAAATGGCATCTTGTTTTCGCAGCAGGAAGATTCCTCTTTCCTTGGTTAATGATAAGGGCTTTATGTTTCATTTTGACAGCCAGACAGTGCAGTGCTTTAGTATGTATACTGATTTTAAAAGGATAAGAAACTGGTGCACTAGAGAAAAGATCAGTCAGGATCTACAAATAGATAAACATAAACATAAACATTAAAACAGATAAAGCCTGAAGCTGTACAGATTTATATCTCGACTGGAACTCTAGTCATGCATTCACTTCCCCAGTCTTTCTCCTTCCTTTGATTTTCCCTCCTCTCCCTTTCTTTTCCCCTCCCACCTTTCCCTCTTTCTTGATTCCCCCCTCTCCTTTCTCCCTTTTCCAGTACTGAGAGGCTAGGTATCCTCTGTGAAAAGGTGTGGCCTATTTTGAGCCTAGAAGATAAAGCTGAAAAATTTTTGTAAGCAAAGACTTTGACTGCTGTTTATCTGTAGTGCTGAAAAAGTACCTAAGTACGTGTGTATGACAGAACTTATGACAATGAGAGAGTCCAAAATACCACATTATGGAACAGATCATCTGGAGTGCCATCACACAATACGTACAGGACAACTAGGTGATCAGGCTCAGTCAGCACAGGTTTATGAAAAGCAGGTCCTGCTTGACTAACCTGATCTCCTTCTGTGACAAGATGACCCTCTTAGAGGATGAGGGAAAGGCTGTGGATGTTGTTTACCTGGACTTTAGTAAAGTCTTTGACACTATTTCCCCCAGCATTCTCCTGGAGAAACTCTCTGCTCATGGCTTGGACAGGTAAAAAACTGGCTGGACAGACAAGCCCAAAGCATTGTGATGAATGGAGTTAAATGCAGTTGGCATCTGGTCACAAGTGATGATTCCCAAGGCTCAGTACTGGGGCTAACTCCATTTAATATCTTTATCAAGGTGCGCCCTTAGTAAGTTTGCAGATGACAGCAAGTTGGGCAGGAGTGTTGATCTGTTTGAGGGTAGGAAGACTCTGCAGAGGGATCTAGACAGGCTGAATTGATGGGCTGAGGCCAATGGTATGAGGTTCAAAAAGGCCAAGTGCCAGGTGCTGCACTTCAGTCACAACAACCCCATGCAGCGCTACAGGCTTGGGGAAGAGTGGCTGGAGCTGTCTGGCAGAAGAGGACCTGAAGATATTGGTCAACAGCTGACTGAATATGAGCCAGCAGTGTGCCCATGTGGCCAAGAGGGCCAATAGCATCCTGGCTTGCATCAGAAGTAGTGTGGTCAACAGGACCAGGGAAGTCATCATCCCCCTTTACTTGGCACTGGTGAGGCCCTATCTTAAGTACTGTGTTCAGTTTTGGGCCCCTCACTACAAGAAAGACATTGAGGTGCTGGAGCACATCCAGAGAAGGACAATGAAGTTGATGAAGGGTCTACAGAACAAATCTTATGAGGAGTGGCTGAGGGAACTGTGATTGTTTAGTGTGGAGAAAAGGAGGCTGAGGGGAGACCTTATTGCTCTCTACAACTACTTGAAAGGAGGTTGTAGTGAGGTGGGTGTTGGTTTCTTCTCCCATGTTACAAGAGATAGGATTAGAAGAAATTTAAATTTTAAATTCATATTTTTTCTTTATATACCAAGTATTTCTTCCTAGGATGCCATAGACACATGTGACTTCACTGATTTAACTTAAAGAAGTGATGGAAAAACTAAGTCTTTGTCTTATAGCATACTATGACAATGGGAACAAGCATCATTCACTCGTGTGTGTTCACGTGTGTGTGCTTAGACAAGTCCACATGCACTTTCATAGTCTTCTTTGAAGGCTTTCTGCAAGGATGTCGATAGGCATAGTGTTACATTTGTGACTCTAGGGGTGTACAGAGCACCTTGTGAAATATTTATTTTCTAGAGATGAAAGAATCGGTACTCACAAAATTAGAGACAGCAGTAGTAAAGGTAATGAAATCTGGTCCTTGCTAATCACAGTAAAATGTTTTGGAAAAAGAAGGGAAAGGGAACACAAAGAAAAAATTGTGACTGATTGTCTAAGTCAAGTTTTTGTTTCCTCTAGTAGTTTGTCTTAGCAATTCTTGTTTAAATCCCTACATAGAAGGCACATTAAGTAAAGGTATAATTTCTTTTCATACTGGATTTGAATATTTAATGGAGCTTAATTGGATTATGTTGGCCCATTGCACAGGCATGCATTTCACCCAAGTATTGTTGGATCATTTTAGCTAAACTGTTCTATAATTTGAAGGACATTCAGCAGATTTCTAGAACCAGGGGGTATTGTTTTGGCTCTGTGACATAAAAAAGTATCATTACTGTGTTACAGATATGCAGTCATATCTGGCTTTTGGATACATAAGGACTAATTCAAAATAAATTTTAAAAGTGTGGGCATTTCTTTATATAACTGAGAAGAGACTTTTTTCCTGTCAAGCATTATAATGGCAGTACACTGTGGTCATGGCGGAGACATGAGTGCGGCCATTTCAAACTCCAGAAGCTGGGGTCAAAACAAGTCTTACTTTGCAAAGAGGAATTTGGGTCGGTATTGCTTCCATGTGAGGGCTCCAGTCATGTTTCCATTGCAGGTTCACTAGCTGAGATGTACCATCTACTATAATAAACACTTTCCCAGCGATTGTGTTTACATTTGTGGTTACTTTGAAGGCACTATGAAGCCTTTTTATTTAATTAAATTAACATTTATTCTCTTTAGTGAAACATAATGTGCATTCTCCCTTTATATTCATTCTTTACCTTAGGCAATTTGGATAACATTGTTAGGTTGTTAGGAAAGATTAGCTTCACATAGGATTGTGCTAGGTTTGCGAAATGTATTCTTTCATATCTTTTCAACTTTTGAGTTTGTTTGGTAGAGAATGAATAAAACATATCATCCTGTAGGCTAGAATACATCTAATTGCCATCTATCATATTTCAAGGGAGCTCAATCAAATAAGTTATTTCCTTACGCATTAAATATGTTGCTTAACCTTTTAATTCCTTAAAACAAAAGACTGTACAGTGTGGTACAAATAAACAAAGAAGAAAACTTATTTTTATATCATTCCCTCTATCATTTTATTTTTCTTTTATGAGAATGTGTTGATAAAGTAATAATAAGTGCTCCGACTTCATCAATCAAAAAAATGATACATGGTGTACTTAAAAGACTACAAGAAAAAAAAGGCTTAATGGATACTTTTATGAGGCAGAGTTCAGAATTGTCTAATTTATTGCAGGTTTGTTATCCTTTCTGTATTTTAAGTTTTCCATTTCCCACCATATAAAAAATATGCTAGCAATATGGGTTTGCTGTTACAGCTTCACTTAACCTCATTCAGAGCAAATGGACGAATAAAACAACGTTAATCTATTCTTCACACTATGCTTCATTAAGCATACCTCTGTGCAGTGTCAAGGAAGAAACCAACTGTAGGAAATGAAACTTAGAGAACCTTTTTTTTTTGTGTGAGTAAATGGTTTAGCAAACTACATAACTCGGATACAGGACTGAGTAACAATGTGTATAGGTGTTTCCTAGGGACTGATAACTGGGAGAACACAACTGAAGCTGTGGCCAGGCATTAGAACACCCTTTAAAATAAAGGCTTGAAAACTGTTTTTATTCTCCAGCTTGCTCAGTGCTCAAGTAGCTGTAATACAGCTTGAAGGGCCAGCATGTTTTAAAGTAATCCAGTTCCCCTTTAAATTTGCCACTGTGAAAGTAGACTTCAAAAATCTCTTGGCAGTTTTTAAATATTGCGGTGGCTATTTCTTCAGACATGGCTGAAGTCATTGCTATTCTGAATGAGCACAGGATAGTGGTATGGGAAATTTCATAACTGACGCAACTTCACTTTGGTATGTGCAATAAATGGGAATCTAGATAATACATTTCCTGTACTATTAGGTAAATCCTGCTCGGAATTGGATGAATACAAACTCAAGGATTTGGTGTCCTTTCCAGATTTCCTGCTCTTCTTCTTCCTCTGACACTGCCACTGCCTCTTGGTGGCTGTCCATCAGAAAAAAAGCATAAAAATCTCCACTTGTTTCACCCTTATGTTCAACATTTGTTGCTACCTCACTTTTTTGTGTGGCATTTGCAGGCAGAAGAAAAGAAGGGCTGTTTCCTTGTGGCAGTATTTAAGTTTGAGGAGAAAGAACAAATTTTAACCAGTTGGTTAACAAAGACACTGTTAATTCTGGCCTGTAGACATATTATTCGAGAGGACCAAGTACTTTGCTGCAAACTTCCTTTCTGCTCAGCTACATGGGCTAAATTGTGCTCTGAGACCCCAACTAACTGTATGAACTGAACACAAAGCTTCTCTCCAAAGAGTCACAGGGAGAATATCTTTTATCCAAGATGAGATTTCAGGAGAAACACACACAGAGCTAGCAGAGAATTATCTGACTCTACTTATTTTGTTGTTTATGGAAAATGCAGACCTGCATGAAACTGCATCAGTTGTGAGGAAAAAAACTGAGTCAGGGGAAAAAACCTCAGAAATGGAAAGAGTAATAGGGAAGGGATTGGAAGGATGAGAGTCCTTGGGCCATATGGCTTCTACCAGAGAGAGATGATCCAGCTCAAGAGTTTGATCTGAAGTAGTCAAAGCAGGGATCTAGTCCTGGATCTCGTAGTCACTGTATGAAATTCATGATCACTGAGCAAAGCAGTTTGTTTTCAAATCATATTGGAGATGTTCCAAGCTCTATCCTATTGAAACCTGGAACAAGAAAGGAAGTAAAGGTGAAAAGAAGGGAGGGAAGGAAGAGGGAAGATTGGTTGATACGCAGGACAGATTAGATGTTTCCTGCCCTACTTGGTTTCTATGCAAGTATCTCAGTAAGAATTTAAGCCTGGAGACATAACATGTGTGACAGGTGTCTGTCCAAGTAAACCATCTTGACTTCCGCTTTTCTCACCTTCCAAATCATCTTCTGAGGTCAGGTCTCTTTTCTAGGAGTGAATGAAGCCACACCTCAAACACAATATATGTCAGCATAGACAAAAACAAGGTAGTACATTTCTGTTGGACACCTCCTTTCCATCTGAAAGATTTCTGGAGATGCATTTGAGCAACTGTTTGCTAAACTTGATCTGCCATAAGTAACTCTTTCTCTTGTTGACCCTCAATGTTCTTTGTACTGAAAAGAGCAAACTGTTATGGAACTCATTTAGCAGCACTGTACTAAAACACTTTTAAAGACAGAACAGCTGATTTGCATCACTGGTATTGGCTAAGGTTCAGATAAATTATCTTCATATTTACTTTTTTTTTTTTTTCTGTTTTCACCTTTCTCTGAAAGTAATCTCAAAACAAAAGAATGAGGCTAACAGTTTTTCCAGTCTCTGAAAGTATGTACTGAACAGAAAGACTTTAATAACTTCAGTCTGCTCATCAAACATGGGAAGTAGAGACATCAGAGCGTAGAGAATATTTGCTATGATCTTACTTTTTGTTTTCTTCTTTATCTTCATTTTGAAACTAAAAGTTACAAGCAATTCAGTACATCTTCTCATGCTGAGGTCTGTTTTCACTCTCTTTTGCTTTCCCCTCACTTCCTTTCCAACTTGTGTGTAAAAAGGAAAAAAAAAAAGATACTAACAAGTTGTCTGAGTTATAGTTCATTAATATTTCTTTCAGGATTGTGAAATATGCTCAGTTGCATATTGAAATCTGTGGGCACTAACTAGTTGCGAAGTGAAATTACCACGCAAGTACCTTGTCTGTGCTTTCAAAGCTGGAGATGCACTGTTTGAAAAAAATCTTTTGTTGTTTAAAGAACTTAGTTCTTTAGTATAAGTTATATTAACTGATATTAACACGAGGCAGCTGGAAATTCTTAGTTCTACTGTATAAATTGCTAACATTACCATGGAAAGAAAGAGAGGTAGAAAACAAAGACCTAAAATGTCACTGAGGAAAAGATCAGACCAGTATTAAGTTAGAATGCAATTGTTAATTATTTTTGTATCCAAAAGTGACACAGACCATACTAAATTGCAGGCTTGCAAATGGCCGTTTTGAAGATGGTGTAACAGATAAATGGGAAACATTTTATACCTAATCTGGTAAGAGGCAGATTAAAATGTATATGCGTTTAGTTGTAGCATTTCCAGAATAATCAGTCCCCAGAGTGCTACTTGAGTTTGCACATGTTGAAACTTATTGGATTATGTTTTCAAAATACTCAAAGTTTCATTTTTCAACACTTCAGAAAATTTCACCCATAGCACATCAGTTTCCTGTAAATCCATTGTATGTATGAATATCTATGTAAAGTATTTGCATATATACTATGATCAAGTATATAGGTAAATCTTGGGTTGGATCAAGGATAATAAGAAATAGTATGTGTGTAGATAATCTCAACTGAGTAATTAAATTTGTAAATATGTGCACAAATTACATAAATGAATTTTTAAAAAGCTTTGAAATACATAATTTTTCTTCAATTTTGAGCATGTAATACCCTGGCTATTGTAAATACATGTGAAACTCAAGAGTAGAATAAAATCACAGAGCTCTTTCAGGCTAGGCTATTTTTGGTTATTTTTAGAGGAATTTTACTTGCATTGGTCTTAGTCTTTAATTAGTTTTATTTTGGGCCCTTACATAGCTAGAAGCAACAGTTGTGTGTTTCACTCGGATGCTGGGAAATTCCCTCTTCCAAAAGATATAAAGTTCCCTTATCTAACCCTGGAGGGCTTGAATTTATCAAACTTTAAGATAATTAAATGTTTATATGTATATATATGGGTACATGTAGGTACAAAAGCTGTGGCCTGTGACAGAACTTTGCCCAAGCTGAACCTCCTGCAAGAATATCAGAATTTTTTGTGGTTTCCATCTCCTATATTAAGGAAGATGGATTAGTGTGTTGGGAGCAAATTATGTGGCTGAAATTAAATTAGTATATCTAAACAACACCTTCCAAAATAAAGGAGAAAATTCTTGAGAATATTTTCTGAAAAATGAAATAAAGTTGGCATTTGAAAGGATCACGGAGGCGCTATAGATAATAGGTTACAGACTGAAAATAAGTCAATAATAATCTAATTGCAAAAAAGACAAAAGTCCTACTAGGTTATGTGAACCAATGTGTTACATCTCCTGCTTTCTTTGGCTCTGCACAGGCAGAGAAAGTCAATAGGACAGCAGCAAAAACGATTGGATGTTTAGAAAAACTGTCATGTAAAGAAAAACTGCATGAATTGTGGATGAATAGTCTGCACCAAAAAAGAAATGAGGCAGCTCATGTAGGTATATAAAAGAATGTTGCCAAGACAAAGGGAATAATTTATTTTCTTATGTCTGTGATGGGTAGGACTAAAAGTAATAGGCCAAACTGGAGGGAGGAATGTTTAATCTGGGTACTAGGAGAAATCTTTCCACTATTAAGAAGAGTTGCTCATGGAGGTTACAGTCTATGAGAAGAGATTGGAGAAACCTCATTAAAGTTCGTTGGTTTTGTCTTGGGCAGCACGATAGACTATATAACCCCATGAAGCCTCTTTCAGGATTATTTTTTGTATGATTTTACTAACATTTTGATGTGTACTCCCCTGACAATTTTTTTTATAAAGTGCTTTGTAGTGAATTTGTGCCAGGTAGTGAAAGGGCCTATGATGGACTAACAATATGCCAGAGCTATGCAAATTTCCATCACAGACCTATTGTATTTTCTTTAGTGAAGATTCAGTGTACTTGAAGACAGTATAGAATGGGCTTAATATATGTCCTTATTCAGATTACAAAAACAAGAGGGGAAGTCAGCTAAGATGCTGTCTTAATAATAAAACTTTGGCTAAAGTATAGTCAGATAGTTTATAGCTATAATACAGTGTTCCTGTGCATCTAACCATACATAAGGGTTTTCCATTGTCTTCACTAATGCTCCCCTAAGCTTCAGGTGAGGGTTTTTCATTGTCTTCACTAATACTCCCCTAAGCTTCAGCTGTTAAGCTTTGTGATATGACTATCTGTAAATACGTATGCATGGTTTTGTTAACACTCAGTAATTTGATAGTAACAGGCTCTTTTTTTCTTGCCTATGGGACATGAATATTGTCCCTACAGCTCGAGATATTGTCATACCTGCTTTTTGGCCCCGGTGGGACTCATGATTATGAGTTTCCTTGAGGCAGATGACAGAAAAATATAAAGGAGAAATATTACTTTTTCATTTTATTTAATGGAAAACATCCAAAAGTGTTCCTTTGGGAGTCAGCATTGAAATAGCCAGTTTTGCCTAACAAGTTTCTAGGGCTGCAAAGTAAGTGTGTATGGCTTCAACTCCTGAACTATGGAAGCAAGGATAGATACTAAAACCTCTTTGTTTCCTAAATTTTTAGTGTGAGAATGTCCTTCTGGTATGATGTCTTAACAGAGTCCCATATTATTTTCAGATCAGAAGTTACGAACGTAGATAATCTGCATAACGGAGATCCAGACTGCAAAAGAGTTACTGATTACTGGTTCACCGAGAGTGTCCAGATCTCCATGCTTTAAATTCAGTGCTTTAAAGAGTGCTTTAAATTCAGTCAATAATAGGAAATGCACGACTGCTAGAGCAAGACAGAATTCAGATAGCTAGAGCGACTTGGTTTGCATCACACGTGCTAAATTCTTTGGAGATACAGGTGGCATGTAAATGCCCTGTTCTGCCTATAAACACATAGATTACTTGCCTTCTTTGAAAGTTACACTGGGTTTATCTACGTGGTATTTTCCAGGCTGACGAGAGTCTGCTTGGGCCGCTGTGTGAGCCACCATGAAGCTTCCATTAGCTCAGCTGGGAGAGAAGCGTTATTAGCTTTGGCACAGCAATGTTAGCTCCAGCTCAGCACTGACCACATTCTGGTCACTGACTGCTTCTGGTCTGGGCAGCTCAGAGACCAAGCAGGCTGGGCTGGCACTTGGTCAAGGCACATGCAATCCTGGCTCTTGTCTGAATACTAAATGTCATGTCTGCATTCCCACCATGTTAGGCTAGGGCACTGGAAAAAAAAAAAAGAAAAAAAGAGAGATTGCTCAAAGGCTTAAAGAAGTGGTTGACTGTATCTAACGCTTGCTGTGAAAAGGCACAGAAGGTAAACGCACGGTTTCACAGTCTGAGTAATAGTTTACTGAGGTGTACCTAAAAGACAGGGTGAATTTGTGTAACTACAAGCTTACCCTTCAGATCTTGTCCTCCTTCACTTGAGAAGATTTCCTCAGAGGGGAAGAGATCTGAGTTCGGTACGAAAGCAATTGTTCATTGTGTGGTTTCTTTATTGTCTGTTGGCATGAATCAGAGCCAAGCTTCCTCAGGTTTGCTGGGCAACCAACGACTATGCTATTGTGCTTTCACCAGTCAAGGAGGATTTTCATAACCCTTGGTGTGCTAGATATCTATGTGTGAAATCCGATTTTAATCTGTCTCTATAAACATAGTAACATATCTCTAGCTCTCCCTTAGGGCATTAATGCCTGAGGTAACGTCTGGATTTCATGCCCCTCCCCTCTATTGCTCCTTGCTTCCTCTTTCACACAAAAGCTTCTTGGCTCAGCAATGAGTCTAGTAGCTCCTCCTCATGAGACTTTTTATTCTCGAGCAAGCTTCCATTTCTTTTTGCTTGTACGCAATGAACGCCACCAGCGCACCTGCAGAAGGAGCAGAGGTGCATTTTTCTGATGTGACCTTGTGGACCCATGGCGGCACATCTACAAGAGAAGAAAGAGCCTTCAGGGTACCTCATAAGATTCCAGTATGCTAAGAACTGGTGCTCTGCCTAGACTGCCTGATGACGAAAGATGCTTTTGAATCAAGTTTAATGTCCATTAAAGGGTTAATCAGCCCTCTGAAAACAGTGTAAGCATGCTGATTGGCATTAAGGAGTCTGATGTTTGGCAAAGCTAATCTCGGTGAGAAAACACAGTAAACTTTACCATCATAGGTCTAATATATCTCCAAAGTAGCACCTGTTGGTAAGTACTGGTTTTTGAAAAGCCAGCTCCAAGGAGAGTAGTCCAGCTGGATCTGATGCTACCAACCCTCTGTTGAATTCTGTGAAGAGTAGGAAGAAACAAAGTTCCCTAGCCTGCCCACACATCTTATTCCAGCTGAGATATATTCCAGTTTATTTTCTGTCTCATTGAACTCGAAGGCAAGCATATGGACAGTCACGCTCCACTTCCAGATAATAAAAAAGATGGATCTTTAAGCAATTCTGGTAATTTTGTACTACATATTTTCTTTTTTGGCCAATACACAGGTGGTATTGCTATGTTACATTACCCAGCTTGCAAGCCTGGCTCTTTAATTACTGCTGTACCTGCACAAGCATCAGGCTCTATAAATCTACAAGGTGGTGACTGATTCTTGGGCACACCATGCTAATTAAGTGCTTGCTCTTCTTGTAGGGAGAGGTTAGATTGTTTCTAATGAATCTAGTTAGTCCTTCTGTCGTAACAAACAGTGCCCAGTCTTGCACACATGTGTTGTAATACCTCATCATCACCATCTCATTAATGTATGAAAATCATAGAATGTAGAAAGGTTTATCGGGCTTCTGTTGTGTAACTCAACGTTGACAAGCAGAAGTGCATTTCATCACCATTCCTTAGGGAGGGCAGCAGAGAGGAGCTGCTTTTGAGATCGTTGAATTTAGGCCATCCCTCCAGACATAGTCTTCTCTGGTTTACATCAGGGAGACTAGAGAAGTTTAACTCTTTCAATGAATAACTGCATGTTAGAAATGTGGTCAGCAAAGTGCAGCACATGAGAACTAAAAGTTAGATGTTGCTGGGTTGTATTGACCCATAATAAAAAGCCTCAAAACTGCATTATGAGCCATGGAGGGATTCAAATTTGCTTCAGGAGTAAAAATACAGTGAAGATAATTACTAGACATCTTTAAGTCCTCTGAGGTAGTGTTTCCTGCTTGACTAAGGTCAGGAAAGCTACAGGTTTGCATATGTGTATAATGGAAAGGGATGGTACTTGAAGAGTTACCATGCATAAAGAAATAGCTTTTGCAGCTGATGAGGGATCTAGTCTCTTTCTCATTGAAGTCTGCAGAATTCCCCATCGATTTGAGTGGAAGCAGAGTTTGGCTCTAACTTCTAAAGCAAGAACGAGACATTTAAGAACCACAAGATCACTTGGTGTAAGAGACTCTTTATTATAATAATTATTGTATTGCTTAATGGCAACTGAATAGTATTGACTCTTACAAAATATGTTTTTCTTTGGAAATGTTTATATTGTCATCCAGAAAGGGGTTTGCAACAGCTGTTAGAATTTCTTAGACTTAACAGTACTTTAATGTGCAGCATGATTGTATAAAACTGAGCATAATTGTATGCATTATAAAACAATACACACTGTTGTAAATTTAATTGTACAATAGCAAAAGACATTTCATGTAGCCACTTTCATCACACCTTGTTTCAAATAAGAAAAAAAAGATAAAATAATACAAATGTCATTTATAAGCACACATAGGATGTTGCACATAAATGAAGCAAATCTTCAAGGTGTAAATTCCTGAACCTGAACTCCATAGCTGTGGTCTACAATGGCTGTGTAAATAAAAAGACTCATAGAATCATAGAATCATAGCATGTTTTGGGTTGGAAGGGACCTTGAAGATCATCTAGTTCCAACACCCCTGTCATGAGCAGGGACACCTCCCACTAGACCAGGTTGCTCAAAGCCCCATCCATCCTGGTCTTGAACACTTCCAGTGAAGGGGCATCCACAACTTCCATGTTGGGTGGTTGCTTACAACATGAAGTGGGAGCAAGACTTCATATACATGAAACACCGTATAAGACTGGCCTAGAAGCAAATTAATCTGTTCTACTTTTCAAGTAACTAGTAGCAACTACAAAAGTGGTTTTCATAGAAGGGACTTTTATGGACCATGTGACCTTGACTGGCTGGTGGTTCCATCAGACCATATATAGAAATCAGAATTTCACTGATTGTGGTATTACTTACTGCAATTCATTAAAAAAATTAACAACTGCTGAGTGAGATAAACCTGTGAATCCCTGAGGCTGCATGTGTTATTTAGGGAAAGTTTTTTAAATGTATCTTAACTAAATGTACAAAGATATCATGGCCTTTCTTATGAAATCCAAAGAAAGGTCCTTATTAAGGAATGGTAATGTGGATTGCTGACATCACAGCAGTCCTTTTCACTATATCCTATACACTAGCTCTACTGAGAATTAAAATATTTTAGAAGCCTTAGGAAACTTTCTTCACCCTTATTATTTAAGTTGTGGGCATCCACACTAATAAAGTATGAAGTCTGATGCAGTCACCCCCCCTCACTGAGCTGTGAAAAGGAGGACCCTGTTTGTTGTTTGAATTTGAGGCATAGGAAAACTGGGATCTCAGGAGTCCAGCTCTTTTGGAAACTCACGTGAGGACTGGCTGAGGTAGGTGTGCCTGCCACTAGTGGCTGCTCCCTCTGACATCAAGGACTTGCCAGGCAGGGAATGCCTCTAGAGACTGTGCACTTTCTCTCAGGGGAAATAAGTTGATTTTGAGGAAATCAGTTCTCACGAAGAAAACCCAATAAACACAAATCCAGGTCTAACTGCACAATTGAAAATACATTAAAAATATTTATTTTTACCACTTTTCTTTCACATATGAAGTAAACAATTAATATTCAAGTTCTATGTGACTGAGAAGCAGGAAGACAGCATCCTCTGGGATGATTTTATTATCTGGCAGATACTTAAAATGCTACCTACCTTGTGGTATGTTGAACATGAAGCAGAACTTCCTTCCTTTATCCATGGTTAGGACTTGCAAGATGGCATATCTGAAAGAATTACACTGACGGTATAGCTAAATGTTGTGTTTGTCAATTATGTGGTATGTTCTCTAAACTTGTTCTCTAAGCTGGGGATGGCAATGGGAAGCAAATTTTTTTCTCCAGTTTTATTCAAGTAATAAAGAGTCCAGGAGGTGGCAAGCATTTTTCAAACCAGGAATAATTTTGATGGAGGAAGCATGAAATTCTGGCATGACCAGTGCCACTAACCTACTTCTGAACATCATGGTAATGGAGGAGGGAGTATGGAGAAGCTTAAGGAAATTTGCTGGAGGGGGGGAGAAGAAGGAGCAAAAAGGCTCTAGAGGTGATGCAGAGCCAAGTTATGGCGTCATGACAGAAAGGTAGAGGAAAGCCCACCAGCACATACAGGACCAGTTGCAAAATCCTTTCTTAAGCAGAGCTGCATCAACTGAACAACCCAGGTACCCAGGGGCTCTTCCAGTAGAGAGGGTCTCCAAAGCACTCAGACTTCCAGTATTTGTGCAGGTTGAACAGGTTTATTGCTACCCTTGTGCAGATTTTAGAGAGAAGGTAAACAGGTTGTTGTGATCCTATCAGTGCCCTCTGTGCTGATGTCCAGCTGATTAAGTAGGAAGCAGCAGCTACCCTTGAAGACTCCACAGGCGTACTCAGAGGTCAATAGACAGAAGCTGACCAAGCTGCGCTACGTATTGGTGTCAGGGATGTCACAGTAAGCCCACAAACAAAAAGCAGTGGGGGATTGGCAGACATACAGGTACCTCTAGCCACGTTTAAAACATGATACTGACAGCAGGGGCTGGATTTTCTTGTAAAATAGATCTTGTATTGGGGGGGGGGGAGGCGAGGGGAGGAGAGGAAAGGGGAATGCCATATAAAAGGTGAGTCAACCTGCTGCAATTGAGAAGCATAGACTGTTGAAATGGATAGACTCTGACTCTGAAGTAAGACAGCATCGTTAGAATAGTTAGAATAGATCGGGGATCCTTCTGCCATGCATCAAATAGGAATAGTTTAAGGCTGCTGCAGAGCTGAGTGTGTTGAATAGCAGGATGCTCTCTTGATGAACAGACACTCACAGGCAGTCCTGCCAGCATGTGACCACCAAGACCTCCATAATGATTACAGAAAAATGGGCTGGCAATGCCCAGCTTCCATACCTCTGATCTGTATGAGCATGCCTGTGGGGTTACATCCATGTGCTAGATATTTAACCACAACCACTGGGACACAGTAGATGTCAGCTTGGTGGTAGCACCTTGAACAACCTTGTCGTGCTTTTGGCATATGAGAGAATGGCCTTCTTGGAAGAGGCCATGGCAGCACAGTTTTTGAGATGCTTACACCCCTGATTCACCCTCTGTGAGGCTTCTAACTTCTTTGACTTTCTCAGTGTCATGTTGCAGTATACTGAGGTAACAAGCAGTGTCAATGCTGAAGGACAGCACTGGATGGAACTTCTTGTAAAGGGCTATGCAGTAGATCTAGCAGCTGAAGACAAAGTAGACTACTAGGTATGGGTGCCAGAAGATCTGTGTTCAGTGTATTGCAAGATCTTACAGGGCAGTAGGTACTCTCAAGGGCAACTCAGCTTTGATGTAGTGTTGTCATGCCTGAGTCTTGCTGAGGGACAGAGGCCACCAGAGGCAGGTTGGAAACATTCACTAAGGCAATTCTAACAGAGGAGGCCAGACACAGCCACTATGGTCCAGAAATCAAAAACTATGGTGATAAATCAGATGGTTCAGAGGCGAGCCAGGAGAATGATGAACAGTAAATAGAAAGGATCTCATATTGCTCAGTTTAACAAAAAGAGTGATATGGAAAGACTTGTTAACAGATTATACACACCTACATGGAGAGAAGAAATTTGCTAATAGAGAGAACATGCTCCTGAAGATAGCATTTTAATGAGATGAAGCTGAATATGAATGAAGTTTGGAAACTCAGTGTGAATTTTGGAAGCAGTATATCAAAGACTTCTGTGGATGAAATTGTGTAAATCATCGGATAACAATCAGTCAAAAAGGGAGCGAGCTGGATATTGCTCTCTCATTCTTCATTTCACATGGCTATTTGAAATACCAATATTATATCTGTGTTCTTATCAGCCTCTGAAGTTCAATACAAAGTAGTAGAATCTGCTTCCTAAACTTGTCTAAAGATTTATGGTCTTATTAACTTCACATAAGCAGTGCCACTAATGGAAGAGAATGCTTTTTCCAGATATGTTTCCTTCAGTACACCCCCTGTAGGAGATTTCAGTCTCTACTCCAAAAAATTTTATAATTTATAGAAGAGACTGATTGCTTTACAGTATGAAACTGAAAGCTACATTTCATCAAAAGAAGTTGGCTGTTCTGGGAATGGGACTGTTACAGTTATAAATCATAAAAAGCCATAGTAGTATTTATCTACTCTAACAGCTGTTAGGTTTTTCAGTGTTTGCAGGTAACATTTGCCAGTGATTAAAACAGACAATTTTATAATGCCACCATTTTCACTAATCTGATTGTTAACTTGAATTTTTTGATTAGTCAGAACTGTTTCAAAAGGCTTACTTTCTGTAACAGTGAAGGATTATGCCCCCAAATGACACATGATAGGCTTTTCCATCAGAGTAACATTTATTAATCTTAAGAATGGTCCAAGCGGAATCAAGATATAGTCTTATGTTCCATATCTTATCCACAGACTACTGAGACAGGACATGAAACACACTGAAAAATTGTCTTGCTTCTTAGAAGAAGAAGATCTGATCATATAATTGTACTCTTTATCAAGAGTTTTCTTTGTCTGGAGAGACCTGTTAACTTGAATGGCAAAGCCACTTTTTCCCCATGCAGGCGTATCAAGAGCACTTGACCACCTGCATAGATCTGATTGCGGGACTTGGTTCAGCTACTTGTATTTACATTTTTCTAAATCGAAGGTTCATTATTATTTTCTAAATCGAAGGTTCATACTCGTTATTAGTAACGAGTGGTGTTCCGCAGGGGTCGGTACTGGGACCAGTACTATTTAACATCTTTGTCGGTGACATGGACAGTGGGATAGAGTGCACCCTCAGCAAGTTTGCTGATGACACCAAGCTCGGTGGCGCAGTTGACACGCTGGAGGGAAGGGATGCCATCCAGAGGGACCTAGACAGGCTGGAGAGGTGGGCTCGTGCAAATTGCATGAAGTTCAACCAAGCCAAGTGCAGGGTCCTGCACCTGGGACGTGGCAACCCCAGGCACAAATACAAGTTGGGTGGAGAATGGCTGGAGAGCAGCCCCGAGGAGAAGGACTTGGGAGTGCTTATGGATGAGAAGCTCAACATGAGCAGGCAGTGTGCACTGGCAGCCCAGAGAGCCAACCGTGTCCTGGGCTGCATCAGGAGAAGTGTGGCCAGCAGGTCTCGCGAGGTGATTCTGCCCCTCTACTCTGCGCTCGTGAGACCCCTCCTGGAGTACTGTGTCCAGCTTTGGAGTCCTCAACACAGAAGGGACATGGACCTGTTGGAACGGGTCCAGCAGAGGGCCACGAGGATGATCAGAGGGATGGAGCACCTCTCCTATGAAGACAGACTGAGAGAGCTGGGGTTGTTCAGCCTGGAGAAGAGAAGGCTCTGGGGAGACCTTATAACAGCCTATCAATACCTGAAGGGAGCCTACAGAAGAGCTGAAGAGGGACTCTTTGTCAGGAAGAGTGGTGACAGGACAAGGGGCAATGGTTTTAAATTGGAAGAGAAGAGATTTAGATTAGATATAAGGAAGAAATTCTTTACAGTGAGGGTGGTGAGGCACTGGAACAGGTTGCCCAAGGAAGTTGTGGATGCCCCATCCCTGGAAGTGTTCAAGGCCAGGCTGGATGGGGCTTTGAGCAACCTGCTCTAGTGGGAGGTGTCCCTGCCCATGGCAGGGGGGCTGGAACTAGATGATCTTTAAGGTCCTTTCCAACTCTAGCCATTCTATGATTCTATGATTCTATGATATTTCACATTCCAGAGTTTTCAAACTCCCGTCAAGTATACAACCAGTTAATAGCTATATATATCAGCCTGTAATCACTTCAGACCAGTTACCTGACTTCCCCAGTTAAAGAAAAAAAGGTTTTGTAAGTAGGGAGGAAAGAAATATTTTTACCATTCCTATAAAAAGTCTGAAGAATTATCATCTGGGACACAAACACAAACAAGTATTAGTTTTCCCCTTGGGAATTTAAATTGGTTATGCTGGCACATAAAATCAAGTGTTGTGACTATTACTGTTTGTGTTGTACTACGTGGAGAGGATTATAAACTGTATATTATATAGGATTCTATTATATATTTCTGTTGTTCCATATGTGCTTAAAGCAGAAATAACCACAGCCTTTTCAGTTGGTTAATCTGTGCCAGTCAATCTGTTGATCTTTCAATCCATATTTTTCTTGTTCCACAATGATAAGCATAATTACTGGAGCAAATTGTGGCTGGTATAGATGGCAGTTACTACACACTGGGTTTAATATACAGAAAAAACCCATACAGATGAAAAGTAATGCCAAAGCAATTCAACCTAAGAAATATACAAATAAATACTACACAATCTTTTCCCTTTGACCCAATTCCGATTCAGATTGCCTCCCTATGCGAGACTGTACTTGTACCAAATAAACAAAATCCATGCCATATGCAATAAACATGTTGAAGAAAATCTACCTCAACTGAAGGAAACTGAGAGTATGCTGAAAGCTATTTCACTAAATAAATAATGTCTCAATTATGCCTATTAGCATCAAAGGAGAAAGCAAATTACTAGACAATTTTAAAAACAATCCTAACCCATTATTTTGTTTATTTAGCAAGGAAAGCAAGCAGCACCTTTACAAAAGATGTTTAGTATACAACTTAATACAAAGAAATGATTTAAAGTGGCTTTTTAAGTCATCTGAGAGCACATCAGAAAATTTTTGTTTGCAATGCAATTTGGGTCTATTTCTTTTTTTTGTAAGTAGAAATCAAGCACAGTGGCTTTTCATCCATTGAGGGTCCTCTTTGGCTTTATCACAATAAGAATGATAAGACCTTTATAGGTGTAGATACACTCCCTGAACACCAGTGGCTTTATTATGTATTTCCACTAATGTTAAGCAAGAGTATTTTGTCATCCATGTTTTCTACAAAATCCAGGATTTTAGTAGGCAACATTGCTGAATCACGAATTTAGCTCCCTTCACCTCTCTGTTCTGTCCATCTTCCTACTACTTATCTATCTCCCTGTCTTCTCCTTATCTTTTTTTTTTACCTCTGAGCTATACTCAAGATCCACTGAAATTTAAATTGGAAAAAAATATGGTACCTCTTCACAAGAGCTGAGTGCATTCAAGCAAGCTGAATGAGCCTTCCTTACCACAAAGATATGGAAAAAAGAATCTTGAAAATGGCCATGCAGTCAGGATTTCTAGCCAGGAGCTTTTGAAATGCTAGGCAAACAAATGCAGTATCTAATGCCAGAACTGATGTTGCATCACAAGTCATTGGGAAGCTATTTAGTGGTGGGGTTTTTTTCACTGTATTTGTTGTTAGAAGAGTGGTATTTACTGATGCATCTTCATGCATGCAAGCACACATAAACTCATCCTTTTTTTATTACCCTAATATTTCTATCGTTCACAGTATGATTGAAAATTTCCTGGAAGGATAAATCTGGACTTTGGGAGGTGCCTTTTGTGGGTTCCAAAAATGTCAGTTTACATTTGGTTGATTTATAATTGTGGAACAGGCATTTTTCATCCCACAGTTTGAATAGTATAGGAGGTTTGGTTTTTGTTTTTTTTAGGGAGGGGATTGGAAACATGTTAAAACCCTTCTGTGCTACATTCAGTAGCACTAAGCATGCCCTATTGTGGTGTTTCAGATCCCCATCTTAGCAGAGTCCAGACTCTGTGGCTACATGAAAAACGACCCCTCCATTTCCTTCTGTGTGTATGCACTCGGAGTGCTGACAACTATTCAGCAGTAGAGATGACACTGAGTTTCCATCTTGGTGTCTGAGTGGAAGAGTAATGAGACAAGTAGGCTGTGCTGGCACTTGGGCTCAGAAACCTTTTAAGAGGTTAGTGGTGCCGCCTGCCCATCTCACCTCAATAAGCTGAGAGGCAAGAATGAGAATTTTACAGATACATCTTCTGAGAAAAAAAACCTTTTTGCTGTGATACATTGACCAGAGAGAAAAGAACAGCTGTTTGAAGGTGCTGAGAAGTATGGAATGGTAGAAATAGTCCCAGAAGAGGTAGGTTAGTAGGGAAAGGCCAGATGAGGTGTTCAGAAGCACATAATAAATTGTGAAGCCATGCAATAAATATTATTTAGTGCATGGTTCTGCAGTTTATCTTATGATTCTAAGCTTACCGTGAGGATAACACCATCCATATATTTATGCATATGCTGTATATAATATTCACATAGACACATGAAATACTTCTGTAAATAGGCCCCTATATATACATAAATAGCCTGCTGTGTTTTGAAATACTCCTGACTTTCTTGGTATTATTAGTATAAAGATAACAGTAGAATGAATAAATGTTCCTCAGCATTGGAATAGCTTCATCTTTGGCTGTTTACAACTTTTGCACACTTGTATAAACCAGCTGGTATCAAGTTTAAAAGGAAATAGTATCAATGACTGAGAAAAATCAAAACAGATGCTCATTACATTTGTCTAAGATAAAATTAACTGAACCTGTCATATTTTGCAGGCAATTCTTCTAACATCTGCAGAACAAAGCAAATACACTTAATTCACTACAGCCTTTAGTTTATAGGTCAGTTATGGCCTCTCAGGGCTATTGTGTTTGTGTTTAAAAAGCTTAAAGTAAGTTTGAAAACAAAAAAGATGGAAATGTTTATTTTTGTGGCCTGAGATAATCATCCTTCCTGAGTTTCAGTTATTCTAATTTAAGGTTTACACTTGGATGGAATAACCAGACTCGGCACAAATAATTCATATGCAGCTGGATGGGGGAAAGGGAACTCATGCAGGGAAATAATGAATTTAACTGTTATGTCCTGAGACTGGAGAAGAATCTCTGTCTTAAACAGATCTGCCTCAGAAGAAAGACATGCCTACGTGTGTCCAAAGAAGGCATCTGTCTTCATTGCTGTGCATTTTGGCTTGATTGACGAAATCGATATTTCTGCCATACAAGAGAAAGGTAACAATGCTGCTGTTAGTTATTCTTCATGTCTCAAATTTTCTAAGCAATAGAATAGCTCAAATGTTTATCTCTTACTAGGTCTCTAACCACTTCCTCCCACCTCCATACCAAATTGGGAGTGGTATTTCTGTGGTTGAGTTCCCACAGGGAACTCAAAAACACTGAGATGAAACAACAAAAGGTGAACCCTTGAATTCATCGAGGCTTTCCATACACCCTCCCAAAGCAGACTTAGTAAACTGCAGAAGAAGGGACTGGATATACAGACTAGAAGGTGAGTGAAAATCTGCCTGGACTGTTGTGCTCGAAGTGCAGTGGTAAGAGGTTTGAAGATCAACTGGTGGCTGGTTACTGGGACTGATATTGTTCCACATCTTCATCACCAACCAGGCTGACAGGATGGGGTGTGCCCACAGAAAGTCCACAGATGGCACCAAACTGGAGGAGCGGGTAACATGCTGGAAGGAAGGGCTGCCACCCAGCACCATGCCAACAGGATGGAGAAAATGGCAGTCAGAAACCCACTGAAACAAAGACAAATACAGAGTCTTGCATGTGGGACAGGATAACTCCATGCCTCAGTACAGGTTGGGACTCACTGGCTGGAAAGCTGCTCTACAGAAAAGGTCTGCGATGTCCTGGTGGTGAGTAAGTTAAACCTCAGTCAACAATGTGTCCTTGTGATGATGAAGGCCAAACACAAACAGGGCTGTATTAGTAAGACTATTGCTAGTGGGCCGACAGAAGTGTTTCCTCTCTTTTGCCTAGCCCCTGTGAGACTGCTTCTGCAGTACCGTGTCCCGTTATGGGCTTCCCATGCAAGAAAAGTGTTGGCATATTGCAGTTAGTCCGTGGAGCACATGATGTATGAGAGGGGCTATGAGAGCTGGATTTTTTCACCTTGGAGAAGAAAAGGCTAAGTGGAAGACGGGAGGGAATCTCATTTTTGCCTTCAGTTACCCAAAGGAGGATTATAGAGAAAACAAAACTACACTCTTCTCAAATTTGTGCAGTGAAATGCAACAGATTTCAGCAAAGGAAATTCTGGTTAGATATAAGAAAAATGTATTCACTTAGGAGAGGCACATCACTGGAAAAGGTACCCACAGAGGCTGTTGGATTTCCTTAAATTTTTAAAACTCATTCAGATGAGGCCCTGAACAACTGGTTCTAGCTTCAAATCAGGCACTGCTTTGAGCAGGAGGTTAGTCTACAGGCTTCCAGAGGTTCTTTCCAACCTCAACTGTCCTATGTATCTATGGAAGTGGCTGTGGGTTACTGCCACACAGTTCTTTGGGCATTTCCTTACCCCCTCTTCTTTATTGTCACATCTCCAAAATTTGGAATCTTCCTTTGTCCCCTCTCTCACAACTAAAAAAATCTTACATTTGGAGAGGTCAAATACACATCGAGAGATCAGAAGTCATGCACCATTCATATCCTAGAAATGGGAGTTATATCTTTGACCTTACTCACAAATTTCTAGCTAGTCATAGACTGTTGTTACATCAACACTTTACCCAGTCCTACAGTCTACATAGTTTTTTTCAGTCTTCCAAAAAAAAATTCTTTCAAATCTGTAGTCATACGGACCAGATTGTGCTTCGTTGTTTTGGGGGAAGGAAGGAGGTTGCTGTAAAGGATATAATCAATGCAAGACTGCTTTGTGAGGAGTTAATATCCTTGGGGGAAATCCAGAGAGGGTTAGAAGAGAGGTGGCTCTGATTGGGCTTGTCTTTTGAGTCAGTTTGTGGAGCTAGTCCCATTATAGTTTGACAAATAAGCTGTGCATGAAGAACAGTCAGAGCAGTGAACTTGCATTCCCATGGCCTGGAAACTTGGGAAGGAATCCCCCTCCTATGCTAGTAAGGCAGCACCTAATGGAGTCCTCTGAACAACTTTTGCTGCTATTGTCCACACTTCCTTGCACTGTGTCATCATTTGTGGGAATTTCAAGGAATTACGTATGTGTTTATAATGTAGAAGTTGATGATTTAACTTGCTGCTGGATCTGCTCTTTTTACCTTACTGAATCTCTGTGGTTGAGTAGACCACCTATGGGCAGAGGTTTTCAGGAGCAGGACCTACCCATAAGCCTCCAACATATGTGAAACTGAATGGACCCTTAAGGACTTTTATTTTAAAAGAAAATTCAGTGATTTTTAAAAAAACTATTTTGCATGAGGTAGATTCTTAATATGAAATAAGTGTAAATGAAATAATTCTTCAAGGACAACCTATGCTAGGTATGGGATATTGTTCCATTTTTATGGTACTCTTAGTTTTGAAACAGAATGGTTGGGGTTTATTAAACACACAGGCCTTTGGGGCCCTTTTCTGGTAATTAGACACGTAACTTAAATCCATAAAAGTGCTTTCTTGGAACCACTGTTGCTAAAGGGGTGACACAATTTACTTTTATCCTTGGCATGAGTCCTTGAAATAATATATACCATTTTATTTCAGGATGTATAAACTACACATTATTGTCAACAGTAGAAACAATTATGACCGGACTTGCTTATTCATGTTAACCCATAATATCATTATAGAATGATTTGAGGTTAAAGCTAAGAATACTAAAAAAATACATTTTAATTTTATATAGAATCCATAATAAATACTGCTGCAAAAACCTCTGCAGAGAGTCCATAGAAAGATTTAATAGGGAAGGAAAAATTTATGTGTGCAATCAGAAATACCAGGTTTGCTATATACTACGGTTGGAGAGGGAATGGAAGAATATCAGTTGTTTTATGAGAGAGGGAAGAACACCCTCTGTTTACAAAGTTGTAGTTAGTCCTACTAGTTGAAAGCTTTTACCACCGCTTCTGGAGATGTATGTCAGCCCTGACTCCCCCCTGTTCGAATGAACATAAGTAACAGTTTTTCAAGATTGAGTATGCCTCGCTTCTCTCTGAAGCCATGTGACTAGAAGATCACATTTCAAGATAAAGCAAGGAGGATTTTCCAATGTTACCCTCTTGAACCAACATTTTTATTAACTCTGAATTGTACCTTGTAAATGGCAATGCTCAAGCTCATGTCACATCTAAATGCAGACAGATCTAACTAGTTGCAGATCTGTTACACTAGTTCTTGGCCATTACTTACTTACTGTAAACAGCTTGACTTTTGTTTCCCAAGGCAGATAAATAAAGGCAGGCATCTGATTCAAATCACTTTTCTAGCTCATAAAACCATTGCAAAGATGCTGAGTACCGCGCGCTTAAAGAAGGTATCAGATTTAGACAATCTGATTTAGAATATCAATCTAATTTAAAAACCAGCAGTGGGATCAGGAATTCAAGGAGGAAAGTAATCTAAAACAGCTTTTACAGGTACCTGTTAGAAAATGATGGATTATTATGCTTATCAAAAGACCAGAGACCTTTCACCTCTGTTTTGATACTTCCTTTCTCATATCAAGCAGAGCTTCACAACTATTTGGGAGTCTGCAAGAAGTTATTCAAGTTCTAGTACAAGGTTGTCTGTACCATAAATAAAATGATCCATGCTGAAATCTGCTAGTTTCTTCACAGGAGCCTCAGAGTAAACAACAATTTAATGATGGGGGGGGGCGAGAGGGGGGGCGGGAAATGACTCCTTTACTCTTTGGATGTGGTCCGTCATGGTAAATTTCAGGTGCATTGTCAAAATACTGGTGAGAGAGTGTGTGCTTCCGCTCCCCATGTCACACAGCTCCTGTGGACAAATAGTTATGTTCACTATTGGGACTTCTCAGATTGTCTTCTTTCACTGGGAATCAGCTTCATTTTTCTTTGGAGAAAACCATGGAAATATCAGTGCTTAAATTGCCAACCTCTGCTCCCTAAAGCGGATAGTATTGCTGAAAGAGTCTCCCTCAGGCACTCTGAGGCACAGTCCCACTGTTTCTCTGCTCAAGGGGTATCTGTCAACCAATAAAAACAGCCTGAGCCTCTTGTCACTATTGTGCCAGAGTCCTTCAGCCCAATGTTAATGAAAAGTCTTCTACCACTGAAAGGGAGTGCTTTTCCAAGGCTCCTGGCAAACACTGAAGAACTGATTTGAAAGAGGAAAACCCTTGCATATAACTGTCACCTGAAAGGAAGACAGCAGAAATAAGTCCTTAAAGGAAGAACCCTTTAATTCACAATATTTAGGGTCAGAGTCAAGGCAGAAATAGGAAATGGAAAAAATGAAGCAGGAATCAGAAAGCACCTAAGTCTGGTATCAAAAGACAAAGTCTGAAAGTATGTGAGGAGCCAAAAGCTACAGATGAAGGCTTGAGGCACCAGCTAGCTAGGGAACAATGTGGGCTTCTCCAAACGTTACCTGTGGTTAGGTTGTGGTTACCAAACCTCAAGCTGAAAAGAGCAGTTCTTTGATCCTGCCTAATGACCCCTGGCTAGTGAGAACAGTGGCCAAACTCTGATACCTGAAAATACGGCACAGTAGAGCAGGCTCCTAGTTTAAGGGCATAGCCTAATCTAGCATTTGAGGTAAACTGCAGAGTTTGAGAAGCTGAGTCAATGGCTAGACAGTTGCAATGTGCTTTGTGCGGTATTCTGTTCAAGTATTTTGGTGCTCTATTTCTCTGGTAAGAACAAGATATTAAAGAGAATGTGAATACCAGTTCAGTGCTCCCCATCCAGCAAGTCATGGAAAGTCATGACAAAAAGTCATTTTGTTTCTTTCCATGGACTTTTGATCAGACTCACAAGGCCTTTAGGAGCTCAGTTTGTTGGGTGATTGTGAATAATTTTCTTTCTTATTCTACAGGTACATCCTCTACTTTGGCAGACTGACTGCTGCTGTTTTTCAAAGATCTTGAGAAACCGAGTGAAAGGAAGTAAGCGTTAGACAGGGTAATTTTCCTGTGATGAATTAGGGCTGGGCATTCCTTTGTTCCTTTGAGAAATCTTTGATCTGATTTTATACCTTAGTTGTCCTTGATGGGAAACAAACTGAACTTCTGTCAGGAAGTCACAAGTGGGATAATACCCATTCCTCAAGTTGCTTACCTACTTCCAGTAGGCTTAATGATCATCTGTCTTCCTCAGACTCCTGAGAACTTCTATAACATGCCATAAGGAGGAAAAGAAGGGTGTAAGAATAGTATAGATCAGCCTTTTAGGCCATGTTATAAACTACGTGGTAATTTGGATGGCTACATTTACAGCTAAGTTCTACCAGATGACACAAACAGAATGAATCATAACATGCCTGAGTCTGCACACCCTTCTGACTGCAGTGAGCTCAGGGCAAGAAGGGGCAAAGGGATTAAGTGCTCTGTTGTCTCCTTTCTCAAGAGACCAAATCAAAGACCTGCCTCCTGCTTTTTGGATCTCTGCTTTTTGCCACAGCTCACTCCAGTCCAAAATTTCTGTGTCAATAGTTTTAATATATACTTAATTATGTAATTATTACATATATTTACGTATTTATACACACACATACTAATAGAAATAATATATACATACTAAATTCCATGGTTTCAACATTGTTTGCATATCTCAGATGTGTGACTTGTGTTACAAGGAACACCGCCGTATGACTGCAAGGGAGTGAATTGCCATTGCTGCAAGTAAGCTGCTGGAGAAAGCTGCCTGTTCCTTTCCCAAAAGCTTATGTCGCAAAAGATAGTAAGGAAGACAAAGCTCAGTAGACTTTTCTGAAATGACGTTCTTGCCCTTTCACTGACCTCTTTGCTGTACTTGAGCGACTGGCAGCACTAAGCTATTAAGAAACAGGGCGTGCACGTTGCACCCAAAAATCTTTCATAAACACCCGTCTATCATGGCTTCTTAGGAGGAAAATGTACTTTTGCCATTGCTCTTGGCATCTTGAAACAACATTGCACACCATTTGGTTTTCTGACATTATCAGAAGGGTCTAGTTGCATCTAGAGCTTAGCAAAAACAAAACAGTTCAGTCTAGAGCATTTCCCATGGGCTCTTTTCTTTCTTTTTTTTTTTTTCTCTTTATGAATTGCTACTGACGATGTTCTTCCATGAGTAAACGTTTTCAGCATTCCTATGGTCTCATTCAGCTTTTTCCTATAGGTCTTGTTGAGACAGGAGGATGAAAATAAACACAATTCTGGTGGGTGAATGGGTATCTCGGAAATTTGTAGTAGGAGGTAAGAGATTTCTTTTTTCTTCTTTTTTGTTTTTAGTCCTGGCTAGATTTCTGTTGCATATGTAGCAATTACCTTCTGCATAAGGAGAGGACATCAGTGTTCAAAAGTCATTTTTTATTTCACAGCCTACAGAGCACACTTTGAATACTCTTTTGAAAACAAAAACTTCAGTCTTTGGGTTACACCAAACCTAAACGAGAGCCTGGGAACAATGAGGCTTATTCTCCTCAGCTAAAAAAAAAAGCAATGGAGTGAAAAGCTGAAGTCTTGATCTTAGCAGAAGTACATCATGCACCCTCTGAAGGAGCTCCTTCCCCATTCTGCCTCTTCCCCCCCCCGCTACCACCAGCTGCCATCGCATGATGATTGCAATGGGTAATTACACCTTCTCATGAAGAAGGAAGAGGAAATTCAGAGAATTCAGTGAGCTCAGTTTATACTCTTATATACTCCCAGTAAGGCCTGCCTGGGGCCATTTTGCAAGGGCTTAGTTAGTCTAGCCCAGCGACAGCTGTTTCTTTCATCATCTGTTTTTTATATGTACACATTTCTATTTAACATTGCTCTCTGTCAGGCCTAATTACTCTTTTCTTTCGAGGGGCTGCTTTCTGAAAGGAGCTAAAGAATTTATTCTCCAGGCTAAAAAAAATGTATTGAAAAAGACCTAGAGAGAAGTATATTACCCTGAAAGCAAATTTTGTTTTGGCTTTAATGCCTGGAAATGGGGTAGCAGAAATGGAGGTAAATACCTTATTGGAATTAGTCATTAGCCTCTCCACTTCCCCTCTTACAAGAAGGCAGAAAGGTTGAGGCAAGTCCCTGGCAGCAGTTGCAAAGTTGGGTGGGGATTCCCTTCCACAGCAGAAGGAGCAATTATTCTCTATCATTACTTGATCCTTTTTAATTAGCCTTTGGACATCTATTTTACAACTCAGTTTCTCTCCAATGGCATGAAGTAGTGTTGGGGTCATGTGAGTGCCACTGTTCTTTCCCTCTTTTCTGTGCCCCTGAAAGCCCACCAAATCCCACACAGAGGATCATCAACCAGTAAAGATGGAATAATTCTCAAAAAAAAAAAAAGTTAACCCTAATAACGTGTACTAAATTCTAAGATGAAAATTTTATGCTGAAATTGCAAGTCAGTACTTGAGCAGATTAGGTTCACACGCCAGACTTCCTAGCCTTTCAATACTATTCAACTGTGTACCAACAGAAATTATATTCAATTTCTGTACCAACAGAAAAACAGGAAAGTTGAGGAGAAAAACAAGAGGCCAAGAAGTCTTCTGACAAGTCTGCAGGGCGGAGGTAACTAACAAGAAGATAAGAATCTAGGGCAAGGTTTTGCTAAGGTTTGATATATTGGTCTTATTTGTAAAGACAGGCTAATTTTGTGTCAGAATGACCCAGAATTACAGAGACTTTTCCATCTATGTACTAAGGGGCTATATTTCATGCAATTTTTATGTATTAGAGTTCTTGTATCTCATTTCACTACCTCTTCCTACATAAAATAAGCTCTATGCGAGTAAATGCTTGAGATTTCTGGATTGATCTATGTTTTCAAAGGTCTGACAAAGCACTGATCATTAAAAGGAGTTAATGATCTTTCATAACAGTTTTTCTACATCATCATTCAGAAAAAGTCCCAGTAAACTTCACAGATCTGACCTAATTAAAACCAGCATCAAGCCATGCCTCTTCAGTTTTGGTTCAAAAACCAAATAAGATTCTGATTTCCAAATATAAATAAGAAGCCGATTCCATAATTGTGAAGCGTAAATACAAAAGGCTCCAGCCGCCAAACGTTTTCAATTTATATTTAGGACAGCTAATAAATCAGACTCTGACCTCAAAGTATAACTGGAAACATAAAATCAAAGTCACTTGTAAGGATATTCTGGAGTAATATGTGAAGAACCGGATAGGTAAACAAAAATACTTTAAAAATATCAGGATAAAATATTACTGCTAACCAATGAAAGGTTTTCAGCTCCAGGGTGTTTTGTTCGAAGACTTTTCCAGACTTTTTTTTGCTTTACAGTAAAACAGCTGCACTTACTTATGCAATCGGGCATGCTACAGTATTGTATCAGTAAATGAACTGAAGCTGTTTGCATGGTACCAGTTGGGAGAGTTTTCTTAAACCAGCACACAAAGATTTTACGTCTAAATGCTACTGATAGCGTCTGTGCCGAGTCGTCACAAACTGCCACTAGAGACCTGTCTCAACAGTGTCATTATAAAAATTGCAGGGTGATCCTTTCTGAATGGCATCTCCTGTGATCTCGCTATGCCCTATGCCAGAAATAGATTTTTAATCCATTATTTAAGAATCCGTTTCCAATCTTAGCTGAGGCAAGCAGAGTATCTTCATCTAGAACTCCCTTGTGGTCATTCTTGTATCTCAGACATAGAATTCACCCTTGTTTTTCCATTGTTCACTGACAATGAAAAAAGCCCTGCTCTTTAACTTACTTCGTTTTTCCTTTACAGTTCTCCAAAGAGAAGGAACAGTTGCTTGCCAAATACTGCTGTCAGTCTGACATAACTGTGGGCTTGATCACATGAAAATTGAAAGTGTTTCTCTTTTCAATTGATTAAATGATTAAGTACAGACTTCTTTAATAGAGCAGTCAGCATAACTCACCCATAAACTCAGCATGGAGCGCTGTGCTCACCATGCTTTAAATTGCTGACAAACAGTTTATGGTTTGTCACAGTTGGCAATCTCTGTACAGAAAAAAGGCCAGTCTCAAGCTGAAATAAAAATAGGTGCTTTAACCAGAACTTGGAAGCAACTGGTAGGACGAGAGGTTGTGCGAATATATATCAAAACCTTTCAGCTTTTCATTTCTTGTTTTACTAGCTTTAGTTTCATACATCATCATAACTGTCCTTTCCAGTCAAGTTACCATCTGTAAACAATGCAATATAAACAATGTTAAGATTTTTTTATCGTGTAATTGGATAACATTTTTAACATACTCAGTTAATGCTGGGCATTATTGAAAAAGAATGGTAGCTAAAGGAGTGAGAAAGGTGAACTTGTCTTGGTGAACACCTTGACTCTATTATCTTACTCTCATAAATCTCTCTGTCTCAGGTGACACAGGCCCTAGAGTGTTTTTTTCCACATCTCCACCTTCTGGCAACTTTTTGAAAGTTGACAAATGTGAATTTTTTTAGAAGAGTGTTTTGTTTTGACTTTCTGCAAACACCTAGTATTAAAAAATAAAATAAAATCCTGCCCAATAATTTTAACTACTTGGACAGATATATGGTTCCATTTCCATAACTCTTGGGTTTTGCATCTTCCAGAGAATCTCTGCAGAACTAGGATGTCAACTTGCCATGTGTTTTACAAACTTCTGGGAAAAGACACATCTTTGTGCAAAGTGATTACATGCTTCTCGGCTCCATCTCCTCTAAGATGATCTAGATGAACAGGTCTTCATGGCATCACAAAGCTCTACTGAGATTAGTTGAGCCGCAGCTGAAGCACATGAAACCATCCACTTAAAGTAGTTCACTGAATCGTAACTCAAATGGCAGGAATCAGCAAAAACGAAGTGCAAAAGAAAAGAAGTAGCAACACGAGTGGCATATGTATACAGTTCATGTATGGTTTTGCTTTATAATGTAAGAAAGAGCCATCTGCAACTCCATGGGTGGTATCTGACTCTTCAATGGCAGCTATTGTATATGCTGGGTAAAATTACGATGCTTTAGCAAGGCCATGTGAGGATTAAAGATTAGAATAGCGGAAATGTCACAGATAAGAATTCAGCAGCTTCTTTATATACTAGACATATCTTAAAAAGCCAAAATATTCTTGACCTGATTAAATCTGATGTCTGAAAAGCACTGAAAATCTGCATGGCATAAAACTGCCCCAAGAATAGTGTTTCTCGACAGTCTTGTCCCTATTTAAGTAGAATATAGATTCTGGGCAGGATTACTGATTTTATTTTTCTTACTTTATTTAAAGCAATTACTGTAGAGGTTATTATAAACACCGCCTTTCAGTTTCTGTGACCATATGACCAGGATTAAGAAGTATTATCTACCCTAGAACATGGGCTGGCATTGCAGTGTATCTCGCCATTAGCTGATATAGGGAGCTCACAGACTGGATGAAATACTTCACTGACTGACAGACATTTAGTGCCGTATGGAAGATGAAAGCTGGCAAATGAAGAAATCAGAAGCCAAAATAGGACAAGGAAATGTCTTCCATATTTTTGCTAGTCTCTTTGTTGCTTTTAAATCCAGAGAAACTCTTTTGCAGGTATGATTGCCCTTTCAGCATTTAGATGCATACTTGAAAACTGTGGATTTCTGAGGGTAAGGCGTCTTCAAAAGCCATCTTTTTCTACTCTCTAGTTTATCTTTGACCTACCAGTAGCTGTAGATTCAAAGTTCTCTTCCTGCATTGGGAATATACCACCTAACATGTAAAAGGCTGTAGTATTTCAAGAACCTGAATAGTAAAGTAATGTTAGCAAAATGCTTCCTCTTTCAGAAGTTCCTATGATCCTGAAATGTGCCGCAGTGCCAAATCACAAATGGTAATTATCTAATTTTGTTACTCTTCTTCATAGTGAAATGGACCTTATTTATACTGTTTTGTACAACTTGTCCATCCGGTCACAAAGAAACCACTTTCTGTACTGTGGACCCTGATTCCAGAATAGTACAATATCTTTGCTTTTTAAAACCTTTCCTTCCATCTACCCCTCACATATGCTAATAAAACACTTCTTGACATAGAGATACATTCTTTGCTTCTGACACAAAGAATGAGAAAAAAAGCTCCATAACTGGCCGTTTTCCTTACGTCATCTATTTTTATAGCATTTTATAGACGCTAATAGAGTGTTATGGGTGTCATCCAAATTTTAGTGACATAAGTGAAAAAACTCCCACCATTTCAGTGACTTCAGCAAGTTTTGGATGTTACATGAGTAATGTTCATTGCATAAATCTGGACAGCTTTCATTCAGAAAGCATTTTTAAATTGCAAACCTTACCTTTTTCCTATAATAGTTTTTGTAGTCATTTCTGTTTCGTATAGAATTTTTACATGTTTAGTTTTTGATTCAAAGTAGAATAAAGTCAAACAGCTTTGGTAATTTCATGACACTGATAATAGTTGTCAATGTCTGATGTGTAGAACTACTACATGTCAAGAAACTAATCTGGTCCAAGTTCAGACAGTGGAGAGATTAAAACTGTGACTCTATAGTTTCCCTATTTTGTGTAAGACATCGCATTTCAGTCATATTTTTTAATACTGTGTATATATAATTCTTCTATAGTAATATGTGTGTATATATATATAAATTACTACATCAAAAGTATTGAGAATGCAAGCACATGATCATTTGACTTACTGACGTTAATTTAAATTTGTCTATTTTGGTAATCTATTATTATAGAAGAGTTAATAAAGATTCAAAAAAGGGCAGAAGCACAAATAATGACAAAACTCCAGATTAATTTTGGAGTTAATCGATTTTATTTAACTAGACTAGCTGCTTGCTAAACAGTTTCCAAATTATTTTAATTGTTACAGGTATTTTAACAAACATTGTGTTTGTTTTACAGATACAGATTCTTCTAGCTTGTTAAACATTTCTGATGGAACTCTCTAATTACATGGACCGGCATGAAAAAAATGTTATTTTACAACATGCCTGCATTAGAACAGTTTCTGGACAGTGAATTTAAAGATTTCAGAAGATGCTTATGACATTTGAGGAGGTCCTTCTAGTAATAAGGAACCATAGCCTTATTTTGGTATTCAGTTTTTCAGCCATAAGTCTTGGTGCAATTTAAGCAAGTTACTAGATAATACTATCACCAAGAAATGGGAATTTTATGTTTTTTTTAATTCTGAGCCAAAACTCTATTTGAATTTGGCATTGCTTCTTCTATGCATGATGCAGATGGCAGAATAGCACATGAAAGTTTGAAAGTTGAGAGCATTGCTACTTCTGCTAAATTTATTATGCAAATGAGCATACACAAGTAGAAAGTACTTAGGTCCTTGCAGTTGACTGTCTAGTTGTGGCTCATTTGGAAACAAGGTTTTCCCTTTTATCCAACAACTGCAGCACATGAATCACAAAGGGAGAAAAGTTTTATTTGGTGTTTCTCATTTTCTGCTTTATGTTTTATTTTTGATATTGTTCCTCTTCTTCAAAATCTCCATTAGCTTTTACGTACTGGGGTATTTGGTTCAGCTAACCTACTGCTTAGAGCAGAGTCATTGTGGGTGACACCATGAGGTACTTTTCTTTATTTATTGGGCTTTAATATTCCTAGAGAGAGAGGAAGTTAAAGGAAATGAGATGAAGAAGGGAGCGGCAAAATAAAAATGTGTATTATTGCGGTGGGTTGACCTTGGCTGGCTGCCAGGTGCCCATCCAGCCACTCTCTCCCTACCCATCCTCAGCAGACAGGGGGAGTAAGTAAGATGAAAACGCCTGTGGGTCAAGATAACTACAGAGAGAGCACTTCCCAGTTATTGTCAATAGGCAAAACAGACTCAACTTGGAGAAAATGTTTTTAATTTATTGCAAATAAAAATCAAGTCGGTTGGTGAGAAGCAAAGAAAAAAAAATAAACCACACCCACACGCCCTTTTTTATCCCAGGCTCATCTTCACTCCTTCAGTCCCAACTCATCTGTGTCCTCCCTTTCACCCTGCTGGGTGGTGCAAAGGGATGGGGAGTTGGGGGTTATAGGGACAATCCATAACAGTTCCTTTCTGCTGCTCCTTCCTCCTCACACTTTTCCCCTGTGAGTCCTCTCCACAGGCTGTTGTCCTTCAGGATGAATCTGCACCAGCATGGTATCCTCCACAGGCTGCAGAAATGAAATCTGCTCCAACATGGTCCTCTGCATCGGCAGCAAGGGAATACCTGCTCCACTGTGGTCTCTTCCACGGTCTATAGTGGAATTTCTGCTCTGATGCCTAGAGCACTTCCTCCTCCTCTTTCTTCTCTGACCTTGATATTCATGGGGTTGTATCTCACACTTATTTTCCTCACTCCTCACACTGTCATGAGTGAATTTTGGCCTTTTTAAAATAATTTTTCCCAGAGGTGCCACCAGCTTGGCTGGTGTGCTCAGCTATGTACTGTGGTGGGTAGCCCCTCATCTCTTCCCACAGAGACCACTCCTGCAGCCCTTGCCAAAACCTTGCCATGTAAACTCAATTACAAAGACAAGGAAAGCTCACTGTGGCTTAGAAAAGGTGGGGGTTCTCACTCAGCCCCAGTTTTTCCTCGCAAGTTACACGTGGGAAGCTTGTTTCCAAGCAGGAGATTACAATTTGCCCTCACAGTGCACTTCTCCAGTCCTCTGGATCACTCTTGTGTTGCTCTACAAGTGAAGTACCAGAAGGAGAGAGGCAGAAAGGCATAAGCCAACAGAGGCCTTTGGGAGGGTGGTCATTATACGCTGTCACAGCTGAAGAAACTTCCAGCCAGAATTGTTACATGAACCATCTGTTTGCTGTTCATTAATATTCAGGAAAGTGAGAAAATCTAGTCGAAAATCCCATGAGAATCAAACATTCTGGGGAGAGGGACAGTATGAACTGACTCTCTGCGCACCTGACACTCCTCATATATCTCCAAAGAAAAAATGGAGCCATGTAAAATGGAGCCATGTAAGACCGCAGTGCATGTTTCTGATAACTCCTCAGACTCTCTTTAGGCAGAAACAGTGATCATACTATGTGTACGAAGGGTGTAACAGAACGGCATTCTAAAGAAATCTTAGTCTTCTGTAGCCATTTAAAGCATCTGGGTAAGAAAAGTGAAGGTATTTATATTCATTATGACTACTGTCATCTTGCTTCTCTGAATGGAGTTAAATATACTACGCAACAGCTGTGACAAGACATTGTGCATCCTCTTACCTCATTTCAGATTTTTGTTCAGGTACTTGTTTTCCACTTCCATACTGCCTCTTGCTTCATTTCTTTTCAGCTCTGGCTTCTTCTGGAATCTTTCCTCATCTATCCACTTTACTACTTGGTCCAGCTGTTTTCTGGGTTCTTTTACCTGGTATTGTCCTTGTTTTGTGCTCTGGCTCCTTCACAGGCATTATTCTACTCTTGCTCTTATTTGACTACTTTCTGGCAAATCTTTTCTCTTTTCTAGCCCTTATCACTGTGCCTTCCAGCCTTCACTACCTGCTCAGTTTGGCAGTGGCAGCAGCAGCAGTAGATGAAAAACAGGCATGAGACATACTTACCCCTATATGGTATCCCTTGTGTGATGGTCATGATGTTTATCCCACCCTTGCTGTAGACTGGTCAGCATATGTGTTTACCCTGGCCAGTTGGTCTAAAAAGAAAACATAAACAAATCCCAGGCACTGTAAATCAGATTAATACAATAGGAGTGTTTCTGATCTTGTTTATGTCAGTTGTATAAAATTGACGTAAGTGTGGTCACTCCTGGTTTACCTGGTTATTTGTGCAATTTGAGTAAATAGCTGTGAAAATGAACTGCCATGGAAGAATAAGGTGAGCTTGGGCTTAATTCCTGACTCCAGTATTATACCACTATAGCGCCTCTGAAATCAGTGGCATTGCTCTAGCATAAAAACGTAGTAAGCTGTGGGGAATGAAATCCTGTTTTGTTGCCTCTGAGAATTTTCAGAGTCTGCCTGATATGGCATGAGTCAAAAATATTTTGTTATTCACTGCTTTTTCTAATTATCAGATCTGTCTCCAGTCCATTTTGTGGTGTTGGCCAGGCACTTGATCTGAGTCAAATTTTCCATACAATCCACACTGCTTTATGTTTCAATGTTTTTTTTCTTCTGCCTTAAAACCAGAACAGAAGAGCTGGCTAAGCATGTACAAACCTGCCTGATGAAAAGACTTGTTTTTCCTTTTCCCTCACCCCTTCTTTTTCATTTTATGTTAGTACAAAGATGAAACATGGTTTAAGTAGCATAATGGTTAGAATTATGAATTCGGAAAGAGATTAGCAGATCATCAGTCTGTTCACTTTCCAGTGGACCACTTCATCCACACAAGTCACTCTAATTAAAGAAGCCAATCTCTTGGAGATAGCATTCATTTTTATAATAAGTAACTGTGGTATATGTCTGATATTGTTTTGAGAACACTTGTTTCAGCATTCCTGAATGCTAGTTAGTCTGTGGAGAGTATTTTAGGGTTGAAAAACATCTCTAGTTGCATAAAAGCATATGAGAAACAGAAACAACTGGAATGAATAAGTAAAAAATCCACCTATCCCTCATCACTGAGTGGTCTTACCACTTGGCTCAAGATCCTACTTATAGTCTTCCCATTACGTACTTGATGCTGGCATTGTGTTCCTCATCCATGTCTACATTTGGAGGAAGGATGTTCACTTTTGAAGCTTAGGTGAAATTTCATCTGCAAGCTTCTTGCTGTCAAATTTATGTGCTGCAGTCTGGATTCATGATGGACAATTTGGTGGAAAAAGGGGATTACTTAGTCAGAATAGCATAATAGTTTCACTGAGTTTTCTGAGCACAGGGTAGACCTAAGATGCATTATTGAAAGTACCAATTCAGACAAACCTATTTCCTACTGAAGAGCGCAGACATGTGGCTTCTAGGTTTGCTGTGTTGTCTTGCTTAACAAAAGTACATATAAAAGCCTACTTTGTTTTTCAAGCCATGGCTGAAGGAGCTCCATTGATGAAACTGGCTTTTGGGCAAAAAAGGGGATGGTCTCTTTCCTATACATCATACTAAAAAATTTCAGTGTTGTTGGCTTTGCTAGAAAATTCCCAGTGGCATTGGTTTTGGACATCAGAGATTATCAGAAGCCTGGCTTAAACTATTCTAAACTGGCTTTTCCTGAAATTTCCAACTCACCGGGAATAAAAGAACCCAGTAGCTGCTGTTGCATTTCAGTTCCTTTTATTTTTCTGAGTGTATCTTGAGTTGTGTGCTGCCTTTGTCTTATCCAGGGTCAAAGACATCAACACAAACCAAATGTTTCTGAAGCTGAAAGAAACATTAAACTTCTGGTCCAGGTGGAACTTCATTTTTTTTTTTAAGACACCAAAGAGATCTGAGTGTTACATCCGGCCTTAAATGTTCTGTTTCAGTTTTACACTTTTGAACTGAAACCTTTTTCTTACCCTGACTGATGTCAGCTGAAAGAAAGATCCAAGTAAAACGCCCTTTACAGTGCTATTTTAGGGCTGAGGCCATTCTCCTCTTCTCTCTTCTCTTCTCTTCTCTTCTCTTCTCTTCTCTTCTCTTCTCTTCTCTTCTCTTCTCTTCTCTTCTCTTCTTCTCCTCTCCTCTCTTTTCTTTTCTTTTCTTTTCTTTTCTTTTCTTTTCTTTTCTTTTCTTTTCTTTTCTTTTCTTTTCTTTTCTTTTCTTTTCTTTTCTTTTCTTTTCTTTTCTTTTCTTTTCTTTTCTTTTCTTTTCTTTTCTTTTCTTTTCTTTTCTTTTTTCTTTTCTTCTCTTCTCTTTTCTTCTCTTTTCTTTTCTTCTCTTTTCTTTTCTTTTCTTTTCTTTTCTTTTCTTTTCTTTTCTTTTCTTTTCTTTTCTTTTCTTTTCTTTTCTTTTCTTTTCTTTTCTTTTCTTTTCTTTTCTTTTCTTTTCTTTTCTTTTCTTTTCTTTTCTTTTCTTTTCTTTTCTTTTCTTTTCTTTTCTTTTTTCTTTTCTCTTTGTCTTTCCATTTCCCTGATGCAATCCTCAGTCTGGCCTTGGGCTCACTTCACAAACATTAAAAAACAACAACAACAACAACAAAGTAAAACCAGAGGGACCCTTCAAACCTCAAAATTTTGCTTTCAGAATAGGCTCAGAACCTAGTGATTAGCTTCCACTGAAACAGCTTTTCTGATTCGCAAGCTTAGAAAAATTGGAATCATTGAAAGGCCTGGTGGCAGATATATATCTGTGTTGTTTTTTTTTTTTTGCACTGAGCCTATAACTCAATCTGGCAGTGGAGAAGCCTACAAAAGAAACACAAAAGAGAGAGGAAGTAGCTCAGTAAGGCTTGGCAAATACTTTTAAAGAGTAAGTATTCCTCCAAGTTTGATGACTACAGACACAAGTAAATGCATATTAGCGTGTTGCCTTAGCTAGGATTTTTCTGATGAGCAGAGGGAGTGCTTAGCAGGTAATATTCTACCTCAGTTCTTTTTGCAACAATTAATCTCTCGTGTTTGGTTTTACGCTCCTTTACAGTTGGCCTCACCAAAGTGCCAAAGGTCAGATTACTTGTCCAAGGTCACCAAATGTCTCAGTAGATTAAGTGAAAACTGAACTCAGAGGACCACCCTGCTTTCTAGCTTTTTTTGTTAGGGATTCAACCTACACAGTTTCTCTGGTATTTCACACATTCCATTAATCTCACTGGCTATCAGCCATAAAGATATTGCAGAAAGATTCAATACACGTAAATATGTACAGTGATACATAACTTCAAGCTGATGGAAAATACATTGGACAAGCATGATTTAGTTCCTCTGCATTTAAAATAGCCATAAGACTCGTGGCTCAAAACTAAAAGAATATGTGAATACTACTGTGGCTCTCCCTGTGTTTATTAAGATGAATAAGATGAATCTTTCATCTTATTTCACTCTTGCACTAATGACACATATTCAAAATCCCGTGGTTTTGTACCCAACTTCTCATCTTACTCTTATCTGAAAATGAAATTAGTAGCTTGACTGTTATGACTACATTCCTGTTGATGTTCTCTAGATGCAGAATAGATAAATTCCAAATTTCAAGATAAGGTATTTATTTACAGTTTTCCCACTTGTAAAAACTGAGAGTTAGAGATGAGATGAAGTTCTCAGCCCATCAATAGAGCAAGTAAGGCAAACTTTCATCTAAGAACTTGTTCTCTAGCCAATTGTGAAAGTCTTGTAAAAGCAAGAAACTGCCTTATTCTAACGCACATTGTATTCTAAATATATTGGATTTGGAAATGGAAGAGTTAAGAAGCAGCTACTGAATACATTTCATTAAGGAGCAACAGTAGTAACTGACCCTTGTGAAACTGTGTAACAGGACAAAACCCTATGTTGCTGCAGCAAGATTTGCAAGCATGTCCTAAGACCTTGCAAGTGGTTAACTAGTAAGAAAAGGAACTTTCTATAATTTTCTTCTTTATGATGGCATCCTTTGACTTCTTAACATAAGCACTAAGTGTCTCCCTGACCTGCCAGTTTGCATAAACTCTCAAAATAGTCATTATATCATTTGGGTTAAAAAAAATCTGTCTCCTGTCTGAGGTTCTGTATGTTTCACTTGACACATTCCTCTGCAAAACCAACTCCAACCTCCTTGGTAAGCCTCTTCCTTTCAAGAAACTTTGGTGAGAATCTCCCAAGATTCCCTTTCTACTGCCATTTCCAGTATTTTAAGCCTTTTTGCTTTGGGTTCTGTGTGAGTTCCTGGAAAAGGTACTGGTCAGTTCAGATGTTTTCTGAGCCAGTGCGCTGCTTCATTTCCTTCCATAAGAAATACTCCCATCAGTCAATGGTGGTAATCAGTTTCTGGAGACCTATTCACTGAGGTTTTGTTACCTTAGGGTGTCCTTGTTGCATGGTGAGAGGGCAAGGAAAACAGTAAAAAAAGCATTTAAAACATTTTGAAGGGAATGAAGGTGTTTACTTGTTAGCCAGAAAAGGAGCCTCTGTGTGTTGCATGAGTCTATACAAATGGAATAGATAAGTTGCCAGTAGATGGTGGTCAGGATTGGTAGCAGAGTTCCCAAGTTTTACAGTACCATTAAAATGTGTGTAAATTGTTTCCTTCAATTTATGTCAGCTATTAGTATAGAGCATGCCCTCTTGGAAACCCCACTGCTTCCCACATCTCTGTGAAGAAACACTGCCGTTTCCTCTTCACTGAAAATCTCTGCATATATCCCCCAGCTTCATCTGTAACTCAGATGTGCCTAGAGGAGCAGAGTTGCAGAAAATTCTGCTGTAAGTTATGTGATCCTCCTTGCTTATGGATCAAAATATATGTGCAGAAATGTGGTGGGAATGTGGTGTGCAGTGAAAGTTCCACTGTCAAAAGTGCACAGGAACACGTGTGGGTCTACCAGGCAACATTTCACCCTCGATAGCTCATTGCAGGAGTCATAGGATACAGCCCACAATGTGATGTCAGTCAGTTAAAGAGAGCAAACTTGAGTCTAGTTGCATTCAGGGAGCCCCGGCTAGGAATTCACAAAGTGGGGGCAGAACCTCAGTCTCCAGTACTGTGGATCCCAACTCTCTGCTCCATTCATTGTCTTGGCCCCTTTCTATCCCTTCTGTCTTTTTTAGCAGCTAGGTGGCTTGGGAGACACTTGCATGATCATCTTGGTACAAACATTGTTTTTTAAATGGAGTCAGTTACAAGATCAAATAGTGAATTACAGTCATTTTCTTGAGCACGTGAAAGTCAAAACAACTCTTGCTTAGAGATGATCTTTTGAGGACAGCTAAGTAAGAGCTTGTAAGAAATAGCATGATTGAAAAATAGCCATTTTAGAAGAGCTGGGCGTACCTGCATATGCAGGTTTCCAGGTTTATGTGAAAGAGTACCACAGTACTTATTCGTTCATGGCTATACTTGACTTGCTTAGGTTTTATTTCTTGGTAGCTCTGGAAAAATGTTTTAGTAGCCAAAAAATCTGTACTTAATTAGACACAAAACCCAGTAGACAGGAAGTCTATTTCCTCACAGAGATACTGTGGTTTATATATTCTGCCCTAATATGAACAAGTCTACTATTATTTTCTCATGTCTCCTGTTTAAGATGCTCTGAGTAACATTAAAGCTCTTTTTTTTTGTACACCAATCATGAAAGAAGACTTGTCAAGATACAGAGATGCTAGAGTTTTCAGTATTGGACGGTTCCTAATTCCATTTGAAAACAGCTTTTGCCTGATTTTATTTTATAGGAGTTTATCTCATTTAAAAATATTTAAAAGTAGCTGTGGATATGTGTGCAGGCTTGGGGGCAAAAACTGATAATGACTGTATACCAGTACTCCCACCCTGAATTTCATCACTGTTCGAAGTGGTGGTTTTATTTCCTTGTTACTTGAGGTTAGTCCAAATATCCAGTGATTGGAAGCTGTTTAGGACAAGGGGGGTTGAAACTAAATGATCTTTAATGTCCCTTCCAACTCCAACTATTCTATGATTCTATGATTATAAGTGATGTTATTCCCCTCACTTAAATTTAGAAGCTTTGTGGGAAAAGTAAAATAGTAAATTTTTTACCTAAAAGTGGTTTAGTTTGCCTTAGGACTCTAAGCAAATGTCAGAAAATCTTTGAATTTCACTATTGCTTTTGATTCTGTTCAGAAAGTACTCAGATCTTAGGTGATCCCACCCTCTCCAAGCAAAGGAGGAAATTGTTGTGTGTTATTCCTTAAATACTAAATGCAAATTAAGCTATGCAGCATGACTTACATGGAATGACAGCTATAAAAAGCCTACTCTCACTGTGCTATTGGTCCTTGTTGGTTTTTTGTTTTGTTTTTTTTTTTTGGGGGGGGGGGGGACAGGGAATGTGATATTTTTTGTTTTGGTTTGGATTTTTTTTTTCCCCATTTGGGCTTGTTTTCCTTAGGTTAATTATTACAATATAATTTTTTATTTCTTTGGAAATTCCAAATTTATTTACTTTTGAAGTTATTTCTTGTGATTCCACAGACCTTTCTACTCCGCTGTGAAGGTTTCTTGCATCCAACATTTGCTCTACTTTTTCTCTTCACCCTATCCTAGCATTCCATCTCTGTTACTATATCCCTTCAAACTTTATTATTCTGATTTCACTCTTCCTCCCACAGAGCTGAGATAGAGCGAGTAGTATATTCCATGATCACCATGAATGAAAAACAAGGAAGAAAAAAAACTTGAAGATGAGGCCGGTGTTGACAGTGCTGGAACAGCAACTCTTGAAAACCTGATCCATGCCAGACGATGTGGCAACAAACATCTCTTACCCAGATATCATCCTACTCCATCACTATTATAAACATATCTGAACTAGAGCTGGAGTTAAAAATAAAAAACCCTGAAATCACTGCACTGCAGTGCTTGTATTGCTTCTGAAAAAAATATCCTTCCTCAAACTAAAATGGCCTATTCATTATTTCCCACTTGCAATCACAGCCTTAGGTAAGTCCAAAGCAAGTCCTTTAGAGCGTGTGGAACCCCCCCTCTATATCCCATGTCCAAATGCACAAATACATTATTTTGCCAACTGACGCTGTCTGTCTGTGAGGTACCCATGTGTCTGGAAAACAGTCAGAACCTAGAGAAGGCCTGTGTTGTGGCTCCTCTGCAACATTTCCTCTCAACCTTTCATTGGGGTAGCCAGTAAGACCAGAACACAAATAATTAGTGAAGGAGATACAATCTTGTGCCTTCTTTCATTTTACATCTGCCTGATGTGGCTAAAGGGAGGTCTTTACCAGATATGGAGTAGAAAGGGGATGTGCATGTGGAAGAGTTCTGATCTCTCAATGGTTCTTGTCAGACCCACTTGGGGTAGCTGCCATAAATTCTCAGAGAGACTTATTCCTCTTAATATACACTTCTTCAAGTAGAAAAAAACCAAACCAAACCAAAACAAAAAACAAACAGTTAAGCCCATTTACTAAGTTACAATCATGTTCATGTGTAATAACATCTGACAAATTATTGATCGTGAGCTAGCTCTCCACGAGGCAGCAGATAGTCTGGCAATGTTTGGGCTGAGTAGTGTCCTTTCTCCCTACGGTTTTTATATCCAGTGAGGGTGTGTCTGAGGAGACTTTCAGTTCTACAAAAGAATTTAATTTTTCTTAACATCTCCAATTTTCACCATCTTTCTCCTTCCAGAAAAAGAGCAAATGCTTATTGATGGCATATGAAAATATAATCACTACCCTGTCTGTCCACCCTAGATCCCCCAGTGCTCTTTTATCATCAGTGAAGGAAAGATGGGAGAAAGGTGGAACATTCAACCACATTGTTTTGGACCCGGAAAGAAAAAATACAGCTATCAAAATACCAGTGGACTCCACAGTCCTTAACTTGATAATGACAGCACAGACGAATTATGCTTTTCTCCAAAAAGAAGCGTGCTCCAAAGTAATTGCTCAAGATTATTTTGGGACTTAGTGTGTTGCAAGTTGCTCTGATAGACCTACCTCTGTGGTATGTCTAAATTCTAGTATATTCTTTGCTACAGGCAAGATAAGTGACATGAAAAAAACAGACCCAATGGTAACATTATTGGAAAGCAGATTCCTGTTCAAACAAGCTAGAGATTAATAAGATAGATTTCTAGTGACTAGACTCATCTCTGGCTTTTGTCTTCCTTCAGTGTAAAATAGAAGACAGATAGTTAGATAGAGGAAAGTCTGGCAAAGGTAAACAGTAACGATGGAGCAAAGGAGTCATAACATTCTCCTGACGAAGCCCGGATGCCTGAATAGTGAAATACAGAGGAATGTTGATTAAGGTGACTGTCAAGCTTCCCATAGGCTGCCAGCAGTAGCTATAGTATGCTCCCAAAAACATACGATAAAGTCAGTTCAAATCTTTCTTTTCTGTGCACCAACTTCTCTAAAATGCAATTATTCTTTCTCACAGAGGCATGTTCCATTTTTAATTCCTCTTCGCTAAGTTATGTGAACATCACCTGCTTCCCCATGTTTTGCAAAGCAAAAGACGTTGCTTGTTGTGACTATTTCTTAAGGCTAAAGGCTTTGCTAGCAATCTTCACATTTCCCAGTCCTCCTAGGAAATGTAAACCTATCTTTTAATGAAAATGCCATTCTCTGTCTTTACAATTCATGAAAATTATTACAACCTCTCTGTGTCTGTGCTTCAAAATAATCTGGCAAAATGGGTTATGTCTATTCTAAATAAGCAGTCGACTGCTTCTTTCTGATTAAATATAATATACAGTAATTGCAGGAATGTAGATTGCACAATTGTCTTTCCTAAGGATATATTCAGGTACAGAGGTAAAACACTAAAAGATGCAAAGCTCTAGCTCACAGTTTTGCAAGGCCAAATTGTGCAATTTTTACAGCTATAAAGAAAAGAGATTTAAAATTTATTAATGTATTTTTCTGGAGAAAACAAAACGTACATTTAATATTGGATAGAATGCCAAAACAACGTAGGAAGAGATAATGATCTAGTAACTCAGAATCCATTTTCAGTGGAAAAAAACAATATACTTGGAACATCTTGACTTGATCTTTGAATGACATATTAGGTAACCTTTTTTTTTTTTTTTTTTTTTTTTGTTGATAGACATTTGTAATGTGAGAGGGAAGACATTTCTTGAGCCAAGTCATTTATATGAGCATAAGAGCCATCTTATGATATAGATTAGACTGACTTGGCACCACTATAGATTAAAAAAGCCATTTCTTCCTTGCCTTGTAGTAACCATTTTCATTCTAAAACTGATAATCCTGTTATTATGTGGTATTATTTTAATATATTCAATTGTCAAAAGAGACAAATTTGGAGGCTATTCCCTTTAGGCTGACTAGCAAGCAGGGTATTCGTCATCAAGTGACCCGTTAGAGATAAAAACTAATACAACTAATTGCTTTACATTAAGCAGAAGCATGGAATAGCAGGAGTTGTTATCTTTTTATGTAGAACCTTTGCATTCCAGTTGAACCCTGTTCACAAGAGCTACACCAAATGATGTTGCTTCTGTGTGTGAGGATCGCACCACACTTTAAGACGGCTGCAAATTAATCCATAACTTTTCCCTCCTCTCCCTAGTCTCTCTAATATTATTTGATTTGGGAAAAATAAGACTCCTGGTCTGTAAATATTTGTATCTTTGCATAAACTTCTAAGTTGCTAGATCTGGGATCAAGTAACATAAATGAATCAAAAAAACTTAGCATAAGTAGAAATATTTACAGCCCCAAAGTCTAAGATATCAGTGTTTTCTTTTAAGTGGTGTAATTACACAAAAAATCAGAGACACACGCTGGGGTGTACAAAAGGGACCAAGGTACCTAACTTCCACTGAATCAAAGTGTTGGAATGCCTTTAAAACTGTAATGGTAAAGAAAAACTTCCTGATGCCCTTTCATTCACACTGAACCGTACCTTATTTTGCAATAGTTCCCCTGACTTCTCAGCATCGGGGTTATAGAACATAGACTAGAGAGGTCACATGGTTTTCTCTTCAGCACACCAGAAGAGGAAGACATGGGAATGAGATCTTCACGTCCATTGACCTAAATATTAACCTCTGAAAGAACATCTCTACTGGATGAATTCTTTTAAATTATTCCAATTGGTCAGTATTAGAGAGTTTGGTGTTTAGGTTCAGGAAAGTACTTAAGCAAGTACACTTTTCATATATTTCTTAGGCATGCAGTTTTGAAATTTTAGGAAAAAAGATATAGAAGAGAAAGAGAAAACCCTGTTCATGAAATAAAATGGAAACGTCATATGAAACAGATTTAAGTGTATGCAAGTTACAACAGACTCCCTTAGGCATATATAACTTGTATGCTTACAACAAAAGATAACTTAAATTGTTGTTCAATTTGCCAGTTTATTGCAAGCATGCTATTTTGACTTGTATTAAACAGTCTTGACTGATGACGTCTCTAATTTGTTTGGTGCAAACACTTTCTTTCAACATCAGGTACTTATTTTTTTTTAACCATCTACTTATTTGAGAGAAAAATCTATTGTGGCCTGTGCAGACAATCCCACTTTTTAATTGTGTTAAGGTTTCTCTGCATCTGCTAGACAATGCATGAGAGCACTTGATGATGAGAGCATCGATTAACCTTGAAACATATAATCTGGTTCCCAGGCTTGGTTCTAAAGGGTTTTTGGCTCCCTTTTCAAACATGATTTGCCAAAAAGCAATTACTAGGGAGCTGCAAAAAAACTCGCATTCTGGATTTTAAATTCACTTCCTTCTTTAATGTATTAGGAATCTGAGCATGCTGCCTCCTGCTTCTTATCTGTTAAATATATGCAGTGATATGAGAAAAAGAAACTGTGAATGCTGCAATTCTAGTTCATTAGAAGTCGTCATATAGGGAGCATCTATAAAAGCAAACGGTGCCAAGCAAACAGCCAAGGCTGTTCATCAACTCTGGATTTAATAACTACCTTATTAATATCCTACATGCTAGGAAAAATATTGTAATTGGGATGGATTATGTAGAACATAAGGAATGGAATAATTAATGGAATAATTAAAAAAACCCCAACAGTCTGCTTTGCTTCTAAGCTATTTGAGACTGGTTGATTCGGTGGTAATAATGGAATATCATTAGTGTCCAATTCCTTTTACTTTTCTATGTGACATTAGCATACAGGTCTTTGTAGAGAGAACTTTTTAGTGGAGGACAACACTAGAAGATATTTTCTTCTTCCTTGCTTGTAGTCAACAAGGGGCCTGTCCAGCTTGCTCAAGACTTTTCTCGCAGAGTCTCTCTTAGTGGTTGGCTTGCAGCAGGGCAACCCAGAACATGTGCACTGTCACTCATGCTCTGCCCCAGCACCTTAAAACTCTCCAAGAGTATCTGTGCAGGAAAGCACAGAGGAGGGCGATGTCCTGACTTCCACATTTCGTCCTGTCTGGGTTTTGCAGGTTAAGGCAATTTTTGTGTCCCTGACTGTCAGTGAGCCATCTTTTGTCAGCACTAATCAGCCCTGGAAACAATGAAAAGTATACAGTGTGTTAAGACTTGCACAGGTATCTGATGCAATCTAAATGTGAGACAGTCCTGTTGCATTACCTAATATGTCTAAATGAATGTCCCATAACCCATATCTTTATGCTGGGGAACTGCTGATTGCAGTAGCTGTTCATTACAAACACCTATGCGTCTCCAGGTGATAATCCAGCAAATGAAGGACTTTTTAAACTGACACACATTCTTCTTATTCAAGGACATCAAGAATATTGAGCAGTGTTCCAGCAGAGGGGAACTTGCCCAGAAGTTCAAAGGGGGAACTTTAGCAGAGTGGGGATAAACCTTGCACTGTCAGGATCCTTTGCCTTGCAAAAGTGCTCATACAGGCTTTAGCATAAATAAGAACCAAATCTTTACTTTGACCATCAGCTGAGAAGGGCGCAAGATTTTTGATAACCTAAAATAAAATTAATAAAAATATGTTACACTTTTTGAATTTTTTTTGTTTGTTTGTATTTTTTTTTGGTTTTGTATTTTTGTTCTACTTTAAAGAGGAGAATGGATATAGCAGGTTAAAAAAACCCAAAACACGTGGAGATACACAGCTGTGCAATGAAATACTTAAAACACTCACTGGCCCTTTATTAATATGGTTATTAAGATCTACATTTTGCGATATTCCTATCTGGAATCAGTCCTTTACTTTTTGTTGTAGACAGAGTATTAAAAAAACCCCAACAAATTAGGTATTTGATCATGGAGACAAAAAAGCAGAGAAAGTAGTGTGTGTGCACATTACAATTATATTATCAAGGATTTCTGTAATGTTATTATAGGCTGTTCCAAGTTACCATGTATGAAAACAAACCACACTGATTCCAAGGCCCAAAATGAGAGAAGTTAGGGAAATATAATCAGTGCAGCTGTGGCAACAATACTATTGTTAAAGTACAGGAAAATTTCATAAACAGTGAGTAAGAAGTCAAGAAGGAAATAGTTGTAGACAAAATCATTGCTAGAAAACATGAAAGCAACTCTTTTTTTCCCATCCCATCCCCTCTCCACCCTGTGAAAAGATTAGCCATGGAAGGGGAAAAAAGGGTGAGGTTGTGGGTGGTGTCCTACATAAGGCCATAACACACAGAAAGTATGTGTGTTTTTTCTCTTGGAAGAAGATGAGGGGAAAAAAAATGAGCCTGAAATTTCTTTTGGAATAGATACTGTACTTTCAGGTGCCATATGCGGGCCACGCGTTGTATGAAATAAGTCTATGTTAAAACAAGAATAAGAGATAAAGGATATTTGACGATCCATCGTAACCATTGCTTGCAGCGTGACATAGGTGTTCCCAAGCTGGTTTTAAACTGCCTAGCTGTAAGAACTGGTGGCATTTCAGTTTCTGTGCCAGCAATGTGTAACACAGAGAATCAAATATTTCAACAAATGCTAATTTATCCTGCTGCTTATTGACAAAGCTACAAATGCCTTAGCAAAAAGAGAAATGTCACTGAGTCAACGGCTGTGGTTTGCAGTGGTTTTCATTCACTTTGCTTTGGCAGTATTTTAAGAACTTCAGTGGAATTGCTCCTGCTTGACATCACCACAGAAGAATCATTCAAAATCTGATCCCCTGATAAATACTGTATCAAAAAGAAATTGATGGTGCAATCCCCTTAGCATAAGAGAGGCCAGGCTTTAACCCACATGTTTTAAACTGCTTCCATGAGCCATTCAGTGATGTGATAGACGAAACCGAAAGCTGAAACTTGACTAGTGTATCATCCAAATTTACATTAAATAAAAGACAATTTTCCATCTGCGGGGAAATTTGCTTAATATGAACTGCAAACATATGAAATGTGAGAGCAGGTGTTTCCTGACATCACCGAAACTACAGGTATATGAAAAGAGGTTCCCAGTCTAGCCGGTTTTCACCGTACAGTTTTTAACAGTGTTTGGATCACACACTTCAGTTTAAAGCATTTCTAGATTCCAGCTTGGGAGAATGGCAGTTCTGCTGTTCATCTCTGCCAAGATAAAAGAGAGATTTTCACTGCTTCTTTTGAAGTTCAGACTCTATTAAGCAGCAATATAACATTCCCATTTTGGAAAAAAGGGTTCTTGCGAATTGGCAGGAAGCATAACATGACTTGCTGGTAATGATTTCCATGACATTAAGTTATTCCCTTTTGAGGTTTGCTTAGAACGTATGTATCTGGTGCAGCTAGGAAAGTTTATTAAGCAAATGTGCATACTGAGGGGTGACAATGAAATTGTAAGGTAAAGGACTGTGGGTGTTTCTTCAGATCACTTTGATATGAAGCTGGTATTCCAGGCCAGATCCTTCAGGTGAGGTGTGTAATGTCAATGCAATAATACCAGAAACTGAAAGGCTGAGTGGAACTTAATCCTGTAGACAGTAAGAGGCATTCTCCATAAAGATTACCACATCTCTTAGCAATAAAGGTCCTACCATCATCCTTATGTGGCATGCTATCTTTTACAGAATTGGGTTACTTCCCCCTCTCCTCCCCCCCCCCCCCCCCCCCCAATTTACAAACTCCAATAAAATAATTTGAGCCCTCTGTGATTGTGCATTCTCTCTACTACCTTCAGCATGTTCTCTGTCTTCTCCTTGCCAAAAATATTTCCTGTCCCCCAGACATATAAAACTGCCAGCGAAGAGGTTAGGTCAGCTGTGAGAGGATTTCCATGGAATCAATTAAAACTTTCTGGCAGCAGGAAGGCAGACACCGTGGGATGTGATGGGACTCACTTCACACAGAGTTTTGACCTCATCCACTTTCTAAAAGTGCACTTCGACCTCCAGCCCAGCACCTCCGTTGCTACTACCTCCCAGAACTTTTGAATACACAGTTCCCAGACAGACCAGGTGCTCAGTGATGGCTTTTTGCCCCCCTTTGGTACCGGAAATTGTTTAGGGTTCACTGGAATCCCAGAGTAACAGTTAACACTAGTAATTCTTCTGACATGAATATAAATGGCTTAGGGCCAGACATAGCATCAATACAATTATTGCCAACTACTGAAAATGAATAAATCAACCACAATTTACTAGCATACCTGACTCTTTTTCTGAATAAAATTAGTACATTTTGAGAGTTTTCAGAGAACCTTTGACAGAACTCAGCTGAACAAAAAACAACAGCAATGTTTTTGCTAACATAATTTTTTTATTATTTTTAAAGCACTTTTGACAGTATACCTCACAGGAGGCTAGTAAGGAAACTAAGAAGTTGTAAGGTGGGAGGTGTAGTTGTGTTTTGATCACAAAATGGCTAAAAGAAAACAGAATAGAATGAAATGGTCAGTTTTCAATATGGCAGCGATTAGCAGCAGAAAACCGTAAGACTAACAGAACTTCACTATATCCATTAATGTTCTGGAAAAGGGCTTAATCAGCATGACGGCAAGATCTGCCACGGAACTATTTTTTTTTAACAAGTAACAATTATTTAACTGAGAAGTTATTTAAGTCAGTCAAGACAAACCTAGGCAATTATTCAGTACAATGGCAGAGGAAGTTCATGATGGAAAATACAAAATAAGGTGTGTTGGGAGGATATTACTAATACACATTGTTGCACTTTGAATTAACAGTAACCACCCAAGAAAATGACCTGTGTGTCACCTTGGAGCACTTAATAAAAACATCTGCTTAATGTGGAAAGGCAATCAAAAGCCAATGAAATGTTACCATGAGTAAAGAAAGGGGTGGGGTCCCACCGAACCTGCTCTGGCCAAGGCTGCCCAGGATGTACAGTGAATCAGTACACTTTCTCGCTCTGCTGCGCAATTTCTAGGATGAGTTGGCTGGTCCCCTGGAGGAAAGGAAAGTGTTGAGTACCTTTGACATCGCTTTCCGTTCTCTACCCCCAGCTTTCTCCGAAAGGCCTTCCTGTTGCTGAGGTCCAGCTGTTCACAGACTTTTGCTATTGAAAAGAAACTGAGTTCATAAAGCAAGCCCACTGAAACGGACTCGTTTAACAACATGCAGCATTTCAAAACAGATGAATAACATTACGCTCACCCAAAAATTAAAAAAAAAAAAAGAATTAAAAAAAAAAAAATCAGGTAAGGAGAGTTATTCAGTTCAATTGTGTTGAAAATCGGCCTAAATGCAATGGCTAATGCTTCCAATTACAGAGCCCAGCACTTCTTTTGTTTTAATTCTCAAATGAAACCATAATTAAGTGGTATATAGTCTCAAAAGCTAGGAATACTTACTATTTTGTGATGAAGAAAGATTATTTACCACAGGGCGGCAGGGCTTACTAATCTCTATAACCCTAAATTAAAAACATCAAGCACCCACAATACCTAATTAATCACCAGGTTTTGTGTGTGGGAGTTCCTTGCAACTCCATATAAACATAATCCCATGATGGCAAAACATTCCATTGCCTCTAATTTAACACACTATTATTCAGCATGTAAAATCTTATTCTCTTTGCAGTAAAGTGATACAGGGTGGGGACTAAAAGGACTGACAGAACCAGCTCTGCTCAAACTTACAGCATGAGGCAGAAATCAAGCTTTGATTATATCTAGTTGAGAATGCATTTTTATTCCTTACATAATCCACTCCACAGCACAGTAAGTGTTCTGTACATGTCTGAAAACAGATAAATGAAAATAGTGCTGAATGTAGTAAAACAAGAAAGCAGCTGATCAAAATGCATAGGGGGAAAAAAGAAAAAAAAAAAGCCAAACCTAATATTATCTTTTTACAGATCTTGTGGGAAAACAGAGATGCACTGGAAAGAAAACCAGTGACCAGATTCTTTCATTTGTGCTAGCCATACAGGTCAGGTTCAGGTATCTGGAGATTCCCTCTGAAATATTTTGTCCCTTTAGCAAGGAAAGGCAGGGAGAAGAAAGGAGGGTGTTTGAATTTATGGGGAGGAGAAGAACAGGGGTTAAGTTGTGAGAGTTTGGAGGAAGGAGCAGAATTGAACTGGCTTTTGACAGGAAGGAAAGAGACACTGGGAGATATTGGTGAGGTCTGGGTAGAGAAGAAGAAGAAATTGATAAGCAGTCATTCTCATCAACTTGGAACTGGAACTGCCTGAAGCTACAACTAAAGTGCTTAGCAGGAAAGCTGGGCTTAGACATTCCCTGTCTGCTGCATGTAGACAAGCAAGAGTGAGAGGAGAAAGAAGAGCTGGACAATGTCCAGTGAATATCAGCCAGGTAGTTCGGTAGCCATACAAGGAAACTAAGTCTGGGATAAAAAAATCCCAGGGGAATGCAAAGACACTGGGCCTGGAAAGAGGAAACTGCAGAATGCAGTCCTCAGAGGAACCAGGAATTACCAGGCATCACACTGTTACTTTGGTAGAAAACCGTATTATTTCTGGTTATGCTGGTTCACCTTGACAATGGTTAGTCATTCCGCAATCAATTACTCTGTCAGTTTATGTAGGACAAAGTAGTACAGTGGATCTAAATTCCAATCCTGCTGACATTTCACATGCTGCCAGAATACAGTACTATTTTTCCAGTTCATTTCTTAAAAAGTTAAGAAGAAATAAAACATTATATAAGAATTATGCATTATGGTCATAAAGTCAAATGTTAACATTTATGAGAAGCCCAAACCAGAATTATTTATGCAACCTTAATTTGGCCACCATACACATAGTCATAATATCATCTTTAATTACATAGTCGAAGAGTTATTTATACACAAGATCCCAGTGTTTTTCAGTATAATGATGGAAACTTTAGCTATTGCAGAAGTCCAAGGCAAAGGGAGTCATAAGGCAGGGAACACAGTGTAAGAGAAAGAATGTCTTCACGGCTATCAGATACCAATTTGGAAGAATCTCTTCTAGACTCTGCTTCCCGTGTAATAACAGACAGCTGACTTAAATCTGTCGTTCCCAGATAATCAGTAAGTATATTCTCCATTTTTGAGGTGTCTGCCTTAGGCCTGGTTTATATAAACCTCTAAAGCTCAGGACCGTATTTGATATGTATGGGACCTATGCTTTGAACACATTAAGCAATAGATAATTCTGTATGTTCTGAAAAGATCTATTCCTGGGCATGCAAGATCTGACCCACACAATCAGTGAAAACTTTTGACTTTAGGACCTTAGTGCTTCTGTTTTCCACTGATAATACTATGTTCCCTGAGATTGTTTTGTGAAAATAATACCACACATATTTGTGAAGCATTCATAAACTGTAGGCATGAATATTAAACAAAAACCCAGAGAGAAATGAGCAATTTTATTTTTACGTCATAGAGCCAACAGCTTGCAATAAACAGGGCATGAAATCACATACTGAAAAAAAAAATCCCTATTATAGATGCTCCATGCCTGTTCATTAACTGAAGATTGTCCACCTTGTGTATTCAATGAGACAGAGATTCCCCTGGAGAAGGCAAGAAAACAATATGGTCTTTAATCTCATGATCTCAATGGATATAGGAAAGATGACCCAAAATTCTGTCAGTCCCTTAGTTTGAGTACTTTATGATTTCACAATCCTACATGATCTTTTAGGCCTTTTAACTCAATTTTACATGTGTGAGATATATGTAATAACTGGGTTTGTAACAAAGAACAATGGACATTTGATGCTGAGTGACTTGATTAACTATCAACCTATTATTGGCATTCTACTTTTCATTAAAATCACAGCAGAGCCTGTGACAAAGAAAATTCCCAAAGATCTATTTATCTCAGAGCTCCTTGATCCTTTTCAGTCCCTTTATTTGCATGGGTATGGAACGGAAATTGCACTGGTTCCATCCATCTGAGAATGAATTATGACTCTATGACTATGGTAATACTGCTAGACTTCTCTTCCAAGTTTCACCGACTTTCGTATTACACAACAGACATGAACACTGCTTTGGAATTGCTGTTTTCTCTCCTAGTTTGCCTTTCCCAGAATGTCTTGTGTGAAATTCACTTCCTTCCCCTTAAGGCACTGTGATGGGGGACTACACTGGAGATCTGCCTTGTCATCTTTCCTGTTCAATGTGCATTTGAGACTGTTGGTTTGAAACTGTTGGGTGAGTGGGAGTAATAGGATCCAAGTATTGTTTCTGGGATGTTATCACAATTCTGTCACTCCTCTAACAATCAGTGCAGTAGTGTCTTGCCAAAAGTCTGGGGAAACTGCAGAAGGATGAAATCTTGTTGATTCATCCAGTGCAACTGGGATTAAACTGATGCCATGGTTGGGCATAGTAACTGAATTGTAAAACCACTAAATCCTTCATTGTTTCACCATTCTTACTTGTGTTTGCAAATCTGCAGTGATGCTGGACACCAGCTGCTCTCTGATCATGTAGCAGAAGCTATCAAAAATGCTGTATTGTCTGTGCTTGAAACATTACCTTTGACTGTGAAATTTGCTGTTAGGATTCTTGCTTTCATACTCCAGGACTGTATTACTTCAAAGTGAACTATATGGGGTGCAATCCAAAATCCTACAAACATAGAACAAAAAAGAGAAGAGCTTCTGTTCTTAGCAGCAACATATGCCCCTGGTGTTCCTTGCTGTGAAAAGGTTCCTAATTGAAATACAAGAAATTGGGTTTGGCTCTAAGGTGTTGGTAGCGAGTCCCGAGTGCCCAGGTTCTTGTGGCTTGACTAAACACATTGTCTCTTTGTGCCAAGTCACCAAAGGTTGTCTCAGTCTAAATACTCTAATTAATCCTTCTTGACTTGAAAGATGGAAGGCTAGCCACCAGTGTCTTCTGTTAGCATGCTTCGGGTTTGGAATGACGTCCATTTTATGCTAGAAGTAGTATGCAGCTGGCTGCCATCGGAGTGGAATTTTGAGGGAGATTTGGGACTTCACTTTTATTTGTATAATATATGGCAGGGATAGCAACAGCTTTAGAGTTTTCCTCTTCTGCTTTTCTCTAAGTGTTATTAAACACAAATGTTAAAGATGCCTGTGAAATAGAAGCCTTCTGGCCTGTGCCACTACATGACCATCCTCGGGCAACGGAAGGTGCAAAACCGTTTTCATACTGTAACTCCATGGTTAAAAAAAAAAGTTGAAAGAAATCCTTCTATAGGGACACAACACCACTGTAGAGATTTATTTTGCTTCTGTCATTTCTTCCTTTGGATCAATAAACCCCTGCATAGTTATGAGAACCTGCACTTGTTATTTCATCACTTATGAGCAACGTAGTAATTCCAAACTCACATTTATGAAGCTGTTACATCCCCTCAACATCTGTTTCCAATACATATGAGAACTAGGTTTATCTTTGTTGTCTAGTGCAGTCTGGCAGTTTTACTTAGGATTAAAATATCTATTGAATATACCATTTTGCTGATCTGCTCTGAAATTTTGGACCAATACAATGAAGCTCACCTGGAAATGATACATCTTTGTCTTATAGCTGGGGAAGATACACAACTTTTGAACTAGTAAAGTTCATTACATTGATTGACTAGAATTATCCTTTCTATCCCTTTCTATTCTGCTGTTTTCCTCTATTATGATAATAGGGTCAGAGTCCATTTTATGGCGACTGAGTAAGCTGTCTTAACTATACTTCATACAAAACTATGAATCAGCCATTTTAACCCTGATGTAACCTTGTACGAATGTTTAAGTATAGATTTGTCACTTCTATAGAATTATTTCAAAGTAAATAATATGTTGTAAAAATTAACGAAGGCTGAGTGATACAAGGTAAATTGAACAAGTCTGGTCATGTGAGAGTTCATATTACTGAAAGTTAAAAAAAGCATTTTTGTCTTCAAATACTGACAGTTTTCATCATAGTGATGGTTCCTATTTACAGAAATGTTAAAAAATTGCATTAACTTTAGAACTAGTTTTCTCTACCCAAGTAAAGTTTTTAAATAATATATTCATATAGGTATATTCTTCCTTTCCTATCCCATTCTTACTTTTTTTTTTTTTTTTTTTTCCCCTTACTAGCCACGTTGTTACTGTGTGTTACTGGCTAGGCTATATGGGGCAAATAAGCAGAAAGGAAAGAGCGCTTGTTTCAACATTACTTGTGCCTGCCAGCACAAATATAAGCCCGAGATTGAAAAGACAGGTTTTGTCATTTTTAAAAATCAGTCAAGGACAGCCAACATATTCATTGATGAAGGTTGCATGAGAAGCTCCAAAAAGTAGATGATCACAGACAAAATGAGTAAGACTGAATTTGATTTAACAGACTGTAACACACTGACATGATTACTTTTGTAACCACCTGGGATATGTTCTGACAGCTTTTCCTGGTTTTTATTCAATCCTTAACCAGGCAAAACTCCCACTAACTTCTCTCCCACGGTATTTTTTCTGACTAATATTTGAGTACATTATCCTTATGTCGTCTTGTATGGATCACACAGAACATCATCTTACTCATTTAGCTTCAGGAGACAGTGTATTTCATATTCAGAGACAGGCAGAGCTGTTACAGCCTAAACATGAAAAAGGATTAGAAACTTTATTACACTCATTACTACTTCACTGTGCAACTTTATACTTCCTTACATAACAATGTTTCTTTCAAAATGGAGAATTCCTTTCATTATACCATTCTGACAAATAAGTATATAACCATATGATGGCAGCAATATGCTTAAGTATGTTGATTCCAATGTGCAATATTTTTTAACTTGTCTAAAAAAGAAAGGTATGACTCAAACCAGTGTTCTGAAGAGTAAGACTTGCAGCAGTCAAATATCACATTCAAACTGAAGCTTCCACATTTTTTGACCACAAAATATAGATCAGCTACAATTTTAGTTACTGAATACAATTCTAATTACTCTGATCATTCATTCCAAGGCCATTTTTACCTCTTTAAATGGGGAGACAAGCATTTAACATCAAAATTTGCATTTCCCAGAGATCTTCAGGGGAGTCATGCATATGCAGGAAAGGACTAATCATTTTTTTTTTTCTATATTAGATGCACATTGTTACCACAACACATGTACTAGATGCCATAGAATTACCTATGCATTTACCCTTCCACAGTAACTGAAGGAAAATTAAAATATGTAACAGTGTTAAACTGAGATAGATGATCTAGAGTGAGAAGATATTGGAAATTTTAATAAAATTTTCCTGGTTGACCTAGATCTCTCCCAAACTAATTTTTTAACAGCTGATGAAAGTGAATGAATACTAAACACAGCCTAGAATGGAAGAATCACAGAATCATATGGGGTTGGAAGAGACCTCTGGAGATCATCCAGTCCAACCCTCCTGCCAAAGCAGGTCTACCTAGAGCAGGTTGCACATGTCCAGGCGGGTTTGAATGTCTCCAGAGAAGGAGACTCCACCACCTCCCTGGGCAGCCTGTTCCAGGGCTCTGCCACCCTCAAAGGAAAGAAGTTCCTCCTCATGTTTAGGTGGAACTTCCTATGTTCAAGTTTGTGCACGTTACTTCTTGTCCTGTCCCTGGGCACCACTGAAAAAAGACCGGCCCCGTCCTCTTGACACCCTCCCTTTAAGTATTTATAAACATTGATCAGATGTCCCCTCAGTCTTCTCCAGGCTAAACAGACTCAGGTCTCTCAGCCTTTCCTCATAAGAGAGATATTCTAGGCCCCTAATCATCTTTGTAGCCTTTTGCTCTACCGTTTCCAGCAGTTCCCTGTCCTTCTTGAACTGGAGAGCCCAGAAGTGGACACAGTGCTCCAGATGTGGCTTCGCCAGGGCAGAGTAGAGGGGGAGAATAATCTCAATAACCTCCTTTGACCTGCTGGTCACACTCTTCTTGATGCACCCCAGGATGCCATTGGCCTTCTTGGCCAAAAGAAGATGTTATAAACATGCTTGAGAAACTGTTTACAATTAGTTACCAGAGAATTCTTAAATTGCAGATGGTATGAAAAATAGTGGTATGTAAAATCTGTGTGGACATACAATCATGTCTATAAAGATTTTAATAGCTTAAGAATGTTAAAACAAAATTTCTCATCCAGGGATCCTAATCATTTCTGGAAACAGCTTTGTATCCAAGTTTCATCTATTTGTGGTGGGAGATGCTACACGGAGAAGATCAAAGGTGTTTTAAAAATGGACAGGAGTCCATTTGGTCTGTATGGGTATGTGAATTAAGAAAACCAAACCTTTTTCTTTGTTTGTTTGTTTGTTTGTTTTGGTTGGTTGGGTTTTGGGTTTTGGGGGTTTTTTTGTGTGTTTTTTTTTTTTTTTTTTTAACAGATGTTTTCTTACAGATAATTTTGAGGCTGCATCTCTATTGTCTACTTTCAAGGCCATGAAAAAATGTAATTCATAAAGAAATGGAGAAGAGGAAAACTGTGTGGCTTACTAAATATAATTAAAATCCAGAAAGGCCCTAAAGATCATGCTGTGTCTTGTTCTTGACAAACATGCTTTTATGTATTTATCAGCAACTGAACACTGAGTATATTGAATGTTAAAGTTTGCTAGCCATTGACCAATAGGTTCCACCAAAAGAAAAATAATAAATAATATAATTTTCTTAAAAAGAAATGAGTAGTGACATTCAGAGAACCTAAATGATTTTCAGTGAATCTTTCACAAATGAATGTTTGGAATCATAGAATCATAGAATGGTTTGGGTTGGAAGGGACCTTAAAGATCATCGAGTTCCAACCCCCCTGCCATGGGCAGGGACACCTCCACTAGAGCAGGTTGCTCAAAGCCCCATCCAGCCTGGCCTCGAACACTTCCAGGGATGAGGCATCCACAACTTCCCTGGCCAACCTGTTCCAGTGTCTCACCAATCTCACAGTAAAGAATTTCTTCCTAGTATCTAACCTAAATCTCCCCTCTTTCACTTTAAAATCATTACCCCTTGTCCTATTGCTCCACTCCCTAATAAAGAGTCCCTCCCCATCTCTCTTGTAGGCCCCTTTTGATACTGGAAGGCTGCAACAAAGTCTCCCTGGAGCCTTTTCTTCTCCAGGCTGAACAACACAAACTCTCTCAGCCTGTCTTCATAGGAGAGGTTTAGTACCAATGTGAGTTTACAAGCAAATAGAAAATCAGTTAAGTTCAATGAAATTTCTCATTTCATTAACCTCTTCTGCATTAATGTTCTTTTATATAAGAAAGGGAGATATTTCATATTTTTCATCTCCCATACTTCTTGCACTACTTACTTATTTGATCCTGCAAGTTGCAGCTCAAAAGAGCAGAGCTCAAAGTCTTTCTAAATGAGTTCTACTTGCATAGAATAAATACTTTGAAGGAAATGTGGACTTGTAGATTCATTCCCCAGTTAGGTCTAAACCTCACCTATGAGCATTCTCACCTTTTTTTTCTCTTCATTTGAAAAATACAGGCAGCATTTTCTTAACTTACAGAATGTTCTGAGAGTAGATCTTGAACATCATCAGATCCCGTGATGATGAGCTTTATAAGAAAAAAAGAATCTCTGATCTGCACCTAAGCAATTTCCTGTTATCGTCACGGTCCTATTATATTCATATCTCAAAGCTACCAGCATGAGTAGTCTCTGATCAACGAGTGCTTTATCAGAGAATACCGTGTATCAAACAAAACTGGAAAAGGCAGGACTGGAGAATCTGGAGAGAATGCAGGTGACAAGCGCAGCAATGCTTGGTTTGCTTTCTTCCATGAGCTCTTCAGACAGTCATTCATGATCATCAGCTGATCCTCCCAGCTTCTCCAAATCTTCCCCTTTGTCCATTTAGAAATCACAGAATTGATAACTAGCCCATTGACGTTGTTGGCCTTTGGATCACGTCTCACATGTAAAGGAAATTGGTTTAAACAGATGCCAGCAGTACTATCAGAACTGAACAATACCTATATAATAAGATATAGCAATTTCACTGACATGTTACCAAATGTTCACTTCTACACTTGACTAAGAATTAACGAGTGCTTCCTCTATATTCAAATTTTTCCTTTGTTTCTTGACCTTTCCTCCTCAGAATATTTTTTCTGATTTTCAGTCATTTACCATATAGATAAAATCCACATAGAGTTCATACAAGACTCAAACAGAGTTTCTGCTGCTTCTGTTTTCATTTTATTTAGGTTTATTTTTCTAAACCACATGTCACCTTATACCTTGCCAATGTAACTCTTTTGGAAATAACATATTAATTCAAACAATGTTTGTTTGGAGGAACTCTCTGATAGCTTTCAGCTGGCTAAACACACTTAGATAGCATCCTGTTGGTTTCTATGACAGAAATGAAAGGCTGATATGCTTACCAAGTGGCAGCTTTGATGCAATACCCTTACAATATATGAGTGCTTACAGTCCTATATTACTAGTGATAGCTTTTTCTCAGGAGTCCTTCGAGTGCCAAAGTTCATGCAGTTCATGTTTATATCCAATTAAAACCTCAACTAAAATATTTGCAGATAAATGCTGGATTCTCAAGCTCTACAGAAGCCATTCAGACACATCTTCTACACAGATAACTGGGTGGACTAAGTAGATAATTCTATGGCAAATTAGCCTATTGCTGTTTATTTTGGTAGAAAGTATTTGCTAAAATTGTTTTCATGCATCCAAAATGAAACGTAACTTGATAACACACTGACTGAAAATATAAACCAGGTTCAGAAAAGGAAACTGCAATTCAGATTTATTTTAAAGCATTTCATAAACTGCCTGATCATTTTGTTTTCCAGGGGAAACAAAAAGTTAAATGTACCATATGCAAAATCCAATTAAATTCACGTGCTTCTAAAATGAACTTGAAATCTTAGTAGTTAAATATAGTGATTCATAACCATGTTTTGATAGTGTTTTTCTTTTACTGCTCCCTGAAAGGCTTGTAGAAGCAATCAAAGAAAGTAATTGCATACAAATGAATGTTAAAGGCATTATGAATAACAGTACACCTCTTCAGTATAATAGCTTTTCCCTTCCCTTTGAAAAAAAATGTTATTTTACTAGTGTTGCAGCAGCATATTTTATTATCTATTTTAATTAATTCAGATCCTCTAAAGTTTAGCCAGAAAATGGTCTAATAATATAAAATATCTTTATTATGGCACACCCACACATCAAGTGTTTGCTTTTCTAGCTGTCCATGAGAATAGCACTCCTTTACAGTAATTTGTAAAGGAAACATATCTAACAGTAAATAAACATTTTGAAGCATGGGTAGACATAATAATTATTACAGCACTGTTATTTGCTGCTAAACCACTGACAGTTCAAGTGCATCAGGGCAGCATAATCAGCTGGTCACTAATTAATCATAATTAATGTTGTCTGGATTCCACGCTGTAAAGACAAACTAATTATAGAAAATCAGCAGTTCTAATACCATTAGCCACCTCTTGTCTGTCTTAAAAATGTCTTATCCTATTTATAAGTCTTACACGGAAGAGCATCTTTTGAAGGACTGTGGGCAGGTTATTTACTTTCCTGTAAAGGCAAAGGCCTCTTTCAACTAACCAGCTCTGTAATCTTAAAAAAAAAGTAATTAAATTGTAGATAAGTAACGCAAACAATACAGAAGATGAGTAACTCAATCTTCAGTTTCAGTAGGATAAGATTATTACCCATTTCTGGAAATCGTATGCAATGTCTCACTAAAAAAACCCTGCCTTATGCCTTTGATGGTTATGTGGGAGTGTCCACAGTAGGACTATCAGATCTGGCTATTTCCCCTCCTTTCAAAGCCCTTATCAAGGAGCCATGATTGCCACTGAGAATCTCCACAACCAGACATTGTCTACACTTACACATGATTCATGGAGATTTTCTTCTCTCATTTCATCTTTTGGTTCACCAAAGAATCATAACTGGCAGTGTTGATGTAGTCTCATAATTTGTTTCAAAAGAATGTGCTTAATGAATGCCCTTTTTTTAAAAAATGTAAATTTTGACTGGAGAGGAACTTCAGTCAAACCTCAGGATATTTATTGGAGAAAAGCCAAAACCAACCCACCCTAAACAAAACGGAATCCCTGAGAACGAATCCTTTCCCAAAACTAAGAACAGGTTTGGTCCTGCGTTCCTGAAGCTGGGTAGATTCTATCAATACCACATAATTACTCTCGTGGCTTCTTACAATATCGGCTATAACAAAGCAGTAGACCTGAAATGTGCCAACGGACTTCAGAATGACAGTCATCCCCTAAATAAAGGAAGTTTTCTGTCAGTTGCCTCTGTTCTGAAGCATAAAGTTTCCTGGTTCCTCAGGATGCATCTGCACTGTCATGTTTGCACAATCTCAAGCTTAAAATTTAGTTCCTGTAACACCTCTATTATCTACATGTTAACGCATGTTCAGACTCAACTTTAGCATATGCCAGCTTGCTCACTGGCAGAGGAACTCTATGGTAGAGAAGGAACAAGAACAAAGAATTGAGATCTGATTTATGCTTCAGCTCTATTGTTACGGAAGCTAACGGGCATGGCTGAATTAAGTTGTCCTGGCTCCAGCCCTCCACAAGTGTATTAGCTTGCTACGTGCTACCACCATGACCGAATATCAATGTAATCTCAGTGTTCTACTAAATATCTGTTAGGTACGAAACAGACTTTTGCTTCCTGAGGGAGTCTTTATATAATTACACAGCTCTTACATGAAACAGGTTAGTAAATAACAATATAGAAGGGAACTATATGGGCATAGGAGAAAAATAAAATTTCTGGCAAGACTTAAAGCAAGAAAACATTTTCTTTTCACAAATCTCCAACCAGCATACAAAGAAGGTCACAGAGGGAATATGACTCTGACCTGGATACAACAGGAGAATAAAACTACAAGATTAAAAACTGAAGAATTTATACTTGTACGTATGGAACCTCATCTAGCCCTGCAGGGACACATTTGCCTGTTCCATGACAAGCAGAGTGAACGTAATCTACACGGCATAATTCTTGAGCACCTGTGATTCACTGGCGTGACTGCAAGTGAAACAGGCACGCTAGGCCCCAGCCTCCATGATGCATTCAAAGCGTGAGGCCATAGGGCATCAGCCCCTAACGTGCCGGCCAGAAGGTTGATTTTGGAAATCCCCCTGCCACAGATGCATATCTTATACATGCTTCAGTTGCCGACCATTACTGAAGGTCTTGTAGACCAAATCTGGCTGACGACACGGGCATAGTGTAGATGTTTGCAGTGGTAAGCACGTATGGTCTGTCATGAAAGGTGCAGCACATACAGAATAACTGGCAAGTCCAAGCTCCTACTGTGAAAATTCTCTGTTTGAGCCTTAGATGAGTCTAAACATAAGCTATCGGGGCGGTCTGTACACAGCTCCAGAGGCTGTACCTTTGCAGATCTTTCACATCTCTGAGAAACACACAAACCTATAGACATATTAGAAGGGTAAAGTACAAGAAAATTGGTATCATACTATAGAAGATGAAAAATTCCTATCTTACATACCTTTGTTAATTTCCCTGGCATGTGCCTGAAAATGAATTTTCTATAATTCTCGTTAGAATACCATTATTAAATAAAAACCCTCACAGAGTAAATCTGAGTGAACAGAAAATGTACATAGAACTGGAATTCACACTTTGCTTTATAAATAGGTGTTTATGTAGAAGAACATTTATAATAACATTATCAGAATTTTGAAATGTACAGGCATGCTTATTAGTGTGAATTAGTTTCCTCCGCACCACGTCTATGGAATGTGAAAAGTTAGGTGGTGGCAAGTCTTACAGCCTGTGGGGTCAATCTTGCCCCTAGACACACGTGTATGTGTCATTTATCTGCTACAATGCTAGCCAACACTTGCTGATTTTAGAAAGTATGTGCACACAACTGTGGGCAAGACTGAACAGTGACTTCTCAATTTGAAGTTTCTTCATACAAATGCAAACACTTTTTGCAATCTGATTCTAATTAACAAAAGAGTCATTCATTCATTCTCTAACAAATGAGCAGAAATCCCCTTCCTTTAGCAATACACAGACATTTGATAGTAACTAAATATTTGAGGTGATTATGTGTTACAAGATCTGATTCTGTTGTACTTAAGACTCAAGTCCTGTTTCCATCTCGGCTATAGGCCACAAAACCACTATGCTGTATTACTTGCTCAGGGGCACTGGAAGAAGAAATCTTCTACCCACAGCTGCAAAGAAAGCAGTGGAGCCATTTTGTCACAATGAAGAAAACTTCAGGGTTGGCCGAATACTTAGCTCATAATCTATATAACAGAAAAATATCTACTGAATGTCAGCAGTGGCAGCTAGCGTAGCCTTTTAATGGCCTGAGTTCACTATTATATGAAGCTTAGCAGTGATTCCATTAATCTCAATTAATAAAATCAGATTCGTATAAAAGTGCCCCTCAATCTTCTGGCAACACGCTTGCTAATACAGCCCAGTATGCAGTTGGCCTTTTTCCCCACAAAAGCCTACTGTTGGCTTATGTCCAATTGGTTGTCCAACAGGACTCCCAGGTCCTTTTCAGCACAACTGCTTCTGTGAGATTCTTGTTTAAGAGTAGAGTCAAGAGGTGCAAAACCATGATTTTTATTATTTTTTTTTTTCGGACTACTACCAGGGTGTTTGTGCTGGAGAGTATCCAAGGAGGAGCAATGAAGCTGGTGAAGGGTCTAAAGAACAAGTCTTGCGAGGAGTGGCTGAGGGAACTGGGATTGTTTAGTCTAGAGAAAAGGGCGCTGAGGGGAGACCTTACTGCACTTACAACTGCCTGTTGGTCTCTTTTCCAAGTAACAAATGATAGGACAAATTGGTTATTAGGAGAAATTTCATCACCGAAAGCATTATAAAGCATTGGAACAGTCTGCCCAGGGAAGTGGTTGAGTCACCATTCCTGGAGGTATTTAAAATCCGTGTAGATATGGCACTTAGGGATATGATTTAGTGGCGGACTTGGCAATATTAGGTGTACAGCAGGACACAATGATCTTAAGGGTCTTATCCAACCTAAATAATTCTATATGATTCTACGACTACCTCTATCTGGTCTTATACACCAAACAATTATTAACAGCTGGGGATATTAGGTACACTACCTGGCAGGCGTCTTCCAGTTTAGTTTCATTCAAAAGGCATTCAGCTCGTGTTCCAAGACTATTCCACAATGTTACTTCAAGTGCTGTAAGTGGGGACAACTGAGATATTCACTTCAAATGCCCACTACTGATATAAAATAAAATGTTAATATGAACAAACCTATAGGATCCTTCTCCTTGAGGGAACGGAAATCCTATGGTCTTGACCAGGTGCTGGAATCTTGACCTGTAGCTTGAAATACATTCCATGAGACTCGTTAAGGCCTGAAAAATATGAATAGGATCTCAGAGCTTGGTATGGAAGACCCCAATGACTTTTGTCCCTAGCAAAGAACCTATCTGTGTAACGATAGAACTCAAAAATTCCATTCAAGTCAGAGAAGTGGCAAGAGAAAGATTCTGGATCTTGGTGATCTGTATGAGAATCTGGTGACTCTAAAGCTGTTTAAAGTAACATCCAACCTGACTTTGAATGCTTCCATGGATGGGGTATCTACAACTTCTCTAGGCAAACTGTTCCAGTGTCTCACCACCTTCATAATAAAAAAAAATCTTCCTTATATCTAGTCTGAATCTACCATTGTTCAGTTTAAAACTATCACCCCTTGTTCTATCGCTACAGGCCCTACTAAAAAGTTTGTCCCCATCTTTGTTGTAGGCCCCCTTCAAGTACTTAAAGTCTACAATAAGGTCTCCCCAGAACTTTCTCTTCTCCAGGTTAAACACCACCCTGTCCTCATAGGAGAGGTGTTCCATCCCTCTGATTTGTGGCCCTCCTCTGGACTGGCTCCAATAGTTCCATGTCCTTCTCATGCTGGGGGCCCCAGAGCTGGATGCAGTAATATGTGTGCAATGTTTCCCTTTTTCCAGTCACTTAATATATAATCTGCAAATGTTGACAGAACCATTGTTAATAGAAGAGTCATTAGTGTTCTGGAAGTCCGTATTGCACAAACTAGTACTACAGTAAGCAGCAGTGATGCCCTTGAAGCAATCTCACTAATATTGGGCAGTCTCAGACATGTTTTTGTATGAGATACAGGAGCTGTTTAACCAATACATACCTGTTTAACCAATACATAGGTGATACTGGGAGAGTCCCGAGGTTCTTAGCCTGCTCTTCCACCTCAGCATTCTAGAAGTCTTGAGGATGTCACCATTACCTATGCCTTGTGCACTTACATTTTTTATATGTATAGGTAATCTGCCAATACCGAAGCCCACTCCTATGGAAATATATGGTTATGGAGACAAAAAATTTTAAATAAAAGTAATATCAAACAATAGAAAAGAGCAAGGATCCTGAGAGAAGAATAAACAAATCTGAGAGAAATATAAAGCCCAAAAGAAACTGAAATTTGAAAAGTGGCTGTTGCATCTACATATGAGATGTAGCAGGGAAAATGCATAGCAAGCAAATTTGTCCTCAGATTAATGCTGTTGTGTAGTGTGAAGAATACTTTTTAAATTTTGTGGTCAATCTACTTGTTCTGAAACAATCGCTGTTTCAAAACGAGTGACATCCCTGCATAACGCTCCATTGCCTTCCTCTCTGTTTTTTGTGCAGCTGACTCCCGTCTCCCCTCCTGCTACTTCCCCCTACTCTTTCTGTGTGTTCTTGGGTAGGAAGGACACTCTACAGTACTCACCGTAGGAAAAAAAAGCCTTGGTGATGTGGCATTACTCTAAGAAGACTGTGATTTGTCATAGTATATATCAGATTGGACTCTCTTTGTTCTCCTCGGTAATGAGTGGCTTGTACTTATCTTAGTTTATCTTAGTCACTTACCACTAGCAGGAAAAAACTGAGACTGCAGCCCAGTTCATTATGTTCTAATGCTCTACCTCAGTTTCGTTCTAATTTTATCTTCTCCGGTGCATCTTTTTTAAAGGCCTGTCTGCTCCAATAGGATTTCTGCTTTTCAAGGCTATAAAGCCGGCAGATGAGCATAAAAGAGAACAGGGTTTTCCAGAGCTTTATAGCAGAACACTAGAAAATGAGAAGACAGATAAGCATTGGAACATGTTGTGGAATCTCTGTTTTCAAGATGATGGTTTTCAAGGTCAGATTTGACAAAGCTCTGAATAACTTCCTCTGAAATTGATGTTAATCCTGACCTGACCAGGGGGTTGAACTAGGGGATCTCCTGAGGTCCTCTCCAACGTCAATTATTCTGATAATAACTGAGGCAAAATTCCTAATGTTTCTGTAAGTTAGCTTTCCCCACAAAGTACCACAGAGGCCAGATTTGTAGACAATTTACAATGAAGTATTGATAATAGTGTGACTATGATATTGATAGTAGATGATACTGATGACAATAAGCCTCACTACAAACAAAGTTGTACAGTGGCAAGAATGACTCTTGACTGGACCACAGATGCATAAAATGAGGTGGTGTTTTGTTTTTTTTCTGAGGCTATGCACAATACAGTAATGGGTCCACAGTACAGAATAACAGTCAAGGCAAACTGATAGAAAGCTGAGAGGGATCTCAATGCCATGGTAGCAACTGAAAGGTGTTTTGCTCATGCTCTACTCCACTCTTTGTGGGTAAGGAAATTCAGATGGGAAAACATTGAAAGATAGTCTTTTCCGATATCAAAAAAGTTGCTCAGCAGATACTTTGTACATATGATTTCTACTTTACTGTGTACATCATCTAATAATTACTCACATAAATAAATTACAGAAAGTGCAATATTTAAAAAGTATAGAATTAAATACAAATGCAAAAGACGTTTAGTAACATGGTGTGACGGCTGGAATCTACATGGTGTGAGGGCTGCCATGGCTTGTTTACTGACATTTTGACAAAGGTATTTGAAAGATGATGTCTGTATATGACCTCCACTTGTCAGAAGATTCCTATATATTCACTGCGTAGCTGGTCTAGTTTTCCAGTTATGGAAACTTTTGGTTTGTCTTTGCTTATTAAATGAAGATGACATTATCAAGATACGTCTCAAAATAATGTCTCAGGAAACCCTTCCATATCTGTACTACAGGGACTTTGAATTGATCAAAACTGAAAATGTTTTAGAACTAAATTACTTGCCACTACTTAGATTGTTTAGGATTTATTACTTAATCAGTTAAACTGGAATTAGTTATCTTTTTTCTGTCCTACTGACAAGCATTTTTGTCCTACTTACACATGTTATTTTGGTTTCCCTACAGAGATAAATACAAAATGTGATAATTGTTTAAAATATTTTATATTGTTAAATTCATAAAATACTTCCAGTAATTAGGCTTTGGTAACACATGAGACTCATCATCCTAAAACGTTAATGTATTTGTTGTATTACTCAAACATTCAAAAAATTTTCGCACTGCTAGCTTGAGTGTGTACCTACCACATTATAGGAAGCTGCCTTGGCCAAACAATTTCCTCAACACAGCAAGAGAGAGGTCACCCAGAATTTTACTAGAAACTTCGTGCTTGTTCCAACTGTTCATAAGAAGTATCAGTCCAATAGTAATCTGCCATTTTTGGTCCAAGAAGTGGTGAGAAATCTCTTTTTCATCTCATTTTATCATTTCATCTTTGAAAACCATGTCATAGGATACAATCATGGAATCATTATGTTGGAAAAAGACCCTTACGATCATCGAGTCCAACCAGAATCCTAACACTGCTAAGTCCACCACTAAGCCATGTCCCTAAGTGCCCATCTACATGACTTTTAAATACCTCCAGGGATGGTGACTCAACCACTTCCCTGGGCAGCCTGTTCCAATGCTTGATAACTCTTTCAGTGAAGGGGTTCTAAATCTCCCCTCGTGCAACCTGAGGCCATTTCCTCTTGTCCTATCACTTGTTACTTGGGAAGAGACCAACACCCACCTCATTAAAAACTCCTTTCAAGTAGTTGCAGAGAACTTGTCAGAAAGAAGCAAAGGGATAATTTTTGTACCTAGCGTACACAACTTCCTTTAATGTATCTATATGATACAGGCTATCATATAATTTAAAAATGCTTTCCAAAGTCTTCCATCTAAATTATTCCATCTAAATATAATAAATAAGATAGTCCAGTTTATGGTTATTTCCATGCGCAATGAAGCACATGGAAAGGATTTAATTGATTTTATAAGAACTGGATTGATTTGACTTAGCATTGGATGATGCCAATTATCAATACACTGGGGTTTAGAATTTTCTATTCTAGCTATCTGCGTGAAGACCATGAAAAGAAGATACACAGTGTTTTTATCTGTCAAAAAGAGAAAAATATCATTCAGGAGTAGGCACCTTAAATCCTGATGTCTGGCAAATGAAATGGATTAAAATTGAGTTACAAATGTAATTTAGCATGTTTAGCGATTCTTCCAGACTATTAGTTTCTTTGTCCAAATATTTCTTTGCTAGCCATTGTGTAAAAGAGTCATGCAAACAGCAAGATGAATTACTGAGGATAATAAAACTGATTGAGTATGGAATTCTATCAAGTCCGCAAAATACACAAAATCAGAAAACTGAAAACTAATTTCCTTTTAGTCTCTGCCATAATAATCTGTCATGTTTTATTGAGACTATGTAAATTTACTTTAATGGCTGCAGTCCTCCAAGTACTTTTTTTCTTTTGTTATTTGTGTTTTTTCCCAAATGAGTAACTTAAAAAGATACTTGTAGTACATAAACTAACTTTTCAAAATCTTTACATTATTCACACTGAATATTAATATCTGTTTACTGTTCTACCAAGCAGAAGTTCATTTCTAAACAAATACAGCATCTGGAAAAGAAAGTCAATACAGGCCTAATTTCTCTATTTTTAAGAAATGTACATATTTGACTAAATTATTTAAATGTAAACCCAATTACTCTCCCTTATACATAGTAACTCACAATAAATCAAAAAATCGTCGGTTTTGGAAATACGTTTTCACTTTCTCCATTCATGCAAATAATACACTGTTGTGATATTCCATTATAATATGCTAATAAATAATGTTATTTTTAATGTATGTAGCATACTAAAATGTGGATCAATGGATTAAGGTCAAAATTCTCCTGAGTAATTTGGCGAATATTCATCTAATTTTTTCAACATATGGACACATTTCTTAATACATATTTTCAAAAGACAGATGTTTCCACTACTTTAAAGGCTTAATAATAGTTCATACAACTGAGAAATGCAAATTTTGTATACATGCATAAGTGGTTTCACAAACATCTTGCAAGTAAACTCTCAGAGCCTGTAACATTTCAGGCCATATGAGGTGTTCAGCACTTTTATATAAGTTCCTTGATTGCCCAAAGTAACTTTATGCAACTCATATTGGCATTTTAATGGGTACAATAATACAAAATATTGGGACATAGCTTTCTGGTGCTGTGAATGTATTTGCAGTGTGAATGTGCCTTTGCTTATTAATGAAATCAAAATGTTGGTTAATGAAAACCACCAACAGCAGTGGCCATCAAATTTTGCCAACTGAAACATTTCACCAGAAAGCCAAGAATTCCTTTTTTTAATTGCTTGTTTTGGTAAAAATAATTGCCAAGCCTTTAGAGTACCATTGGCATGTTATAAGCAGAGGTTTATTTCTAATGTTATATCAGCATTTTTTGAGGAGAAGCTACAAGTATTCTTAGTTTATAGCGTGACAAACATTTTATATTGTCTTTGTAATTAAAATACTCGATAAATGGTCAACAGGGTTTTTGAAGTGACAATAACTTCATAGCTGCATCAAAAGAAGCGTGGCTAGCAAGTTGAGAGAAGTTCCTCTCCCCCTCTACTCGGTTCTTGTGATACCCCAGCTGGAGTACTGTATTCGGCCCTGGGGTCCCCAACATAAGAAGGACACGGATCTGTTTGAGCGAGTCCAGATGAGGGCCACGAAGACGGGCAGAGGGCTGGAGCACCTCTCCTGTGAAGATAGGGTGAGGGAGTTGGGGTTGTTCAGCCTGGAGAAGAGAAGGCTCCAGGGAGACCTTATAGCAGCCTTCCAGTACCTAAAGGGTGCCTACAGGAGATGGGGGAGGGGGGAGGCACTCTTTATTAGGCAGTGTATCTATAGGACAAGGAGTAATAGTTTTAAATTGGAAAAGGGGAGATTTAGATTAGATAACAGGAAGAAATTCTTTCCTGTGAGGGTGGTGAGGCACTGGAACAGGTTGCCCAGAGAAGTTTTGGATGCCCCATCCCTGGAGGTGTTCAAGGCCAGGCTGGATGGGGCTTTGAGCAACCTGGTCTATTGGAAAGTGTCCTTGCCCATGGCAGAGGGGTTGGAACTCAATGATCTTTAAGGTCCCTTCCGACCCAAACCATTCTATGATTCTATTGTATGACTTGAGGAAAAAAGGGCAAATGATGATAAGAATATTAAACCTAGGATAATACCAGATCTTGATGTGTTTAACAGTTGTTCAACTGAAAGCAGTAAGAGTTGGGAGCACTTATAACCTGGTCATCAGCTTCCCATGTTTGCCCAATGTCCTTTTTTATTTAAAAAAAAAAAAAAGGTGGAGTCTTCTTGTAATCATTTCCCCAAGGTGATAATGTATTTTGTGAATGTCAAAAGTCTTCGATGCTACTCATACTCCTTTGCTTGTCAGTCAGTTCTTTTGCTACACTTTCACATTAGCAAACATTTGATGCTTTCTCTCTTTTCAATAAAAACATCTAAGTCAAACTATCATCTTATGGTTTTTATTAAATTTTTGCATAGCAGCTGGATTACTTGGGAATACTTCTAATGGAAAAACAAGCTCCAGAAGATGGATAAATAATCAGGATTTGGATAGTAATCGCCTATTCGCTTGATAATCATTACTACAATGGTGTCCCAAAAGGCTTATCACGTGGTTGCACAATGAGAAGATGCAATTTATACAAAACTTTTGCTATGTGCATGTCATGATTTTTCTGTATCAGACAGTAATATAAGAAATAATTGTTATTTCAGGTGTATAATTTTTTTTCCTTCCATAATGAAACACAACTGCATGGGTTACATAAGTTCTTGGTAAACCACTTCAATTAGCAGCATTAAAGCCACTTAAATTAATAAAATAGAGATTCATTTATGTAGGACTGAAAGTGAAATGTAATTGTCCATTGCTACATTTCAGCTGTCTGCATTTCAAAATAAATTATTCTGAACTGTAACGTGAATGAATCCCTACTGTAGCTGTTTCGCAAGTGGTAAACCAGCAAAAATGATTGATCGCTTCTTATTCCAGAATCGGGTCATCGTCCCTCAGATTCAGCGTAAAGAGATGGAAAAGAAATGTCTTCATTCAGGAAACAGGAGTGGAATAGAAATCTGTGTTCCTTTTAGTATTGTAATTTCAAACTCAATCTTTGACTATATCTAAACATGGACACATAAAACCAGACTGAAATTCCTCCAGGGCTCCCGTTTGGTGCGATTGTCTGACACTGTTGGATTACCGCTGAAAAAAGGAATGGTCATTCCCCTCTGACTGCCAGTGGAAAGAATGCCATTCCCCGTGTAATAGCTGTCCAACAATAATTGGTGCAGCCACCATTGCTGACAAAGTCCAGGACTCAGAAAAGGATGCACACTTTTTAGAAAGAGAAATAATTGAGGAATTTTTGTTCCAGAACATTTCTGGCTGTTTGATTCAATCTGTCTCAAACATACCAAAGTCACAGTTGATTATAAATAACTCCAGGATTGTGGAGAGGCTAGTCTGAAGATTTTAATGTGAGATAGTAAGCAGCTTTCTCAGAGTAATTTTTGGAGCTCATCTGCAATACAATTAGGTCTTACTGCAAGCTATTTTTAAGATATTAAATTACTCATAAGGAATGATATGCTAATATGCTGACCAATCTGATGCAGTACCTGGTTGCAGCAAATCTGGTGAGAGAGGATTCCAGGACTGACTAATGCAGTACTGCATCCGGTTCAACTACTGCACTAGAGTCATGCTTTGTACTACAGGACACGCAATTCCAAGCAGCTGCTCCAAACCAACAGTATTTGTCCTTCTTTGGTGCTCGGATGGTGACCATGTTTACAGAATCCCATCTTTGCTCACTTGTAGCCTTTCAGCTCAGCCCCCGATGGGATGGTTGCTCACTCAAGTTATATGAAAAATTCCGTACGTAGCTTCTAGCTGTTTGACTATCCACCTGAGATTTCTGCGATTCTATGGATTATGATTTTGGAAGTCATTTCTAGGGTAGGGGGGGCAGTCAGACACCAAATCTTGCCAGAGTCTAAGGTCAATAATGATTATAGGCTAGAATACACACGTTCCTGCACGTCATTTAACAAAGTGCTTGATACTGTAAAGGAATACTTGTACTACATTATGTTAATCATTCTGAAGGCTGTATTTGTTCATATTCTTCAGTCCTAAGGCCAGAATTTAAACCTGTGGTAAAACTGCAAGCGAAAACTAGGTTTCCCAGGTGCCTCCTAGGACACATTTGTTTACACCGTCAGCTCTGGATTTCCATAGTTTGGAGAGAACTGTGTCAGTTCCTGCTTAAGGGAAGTTCAGGACTGACTGCATGACTTCCTACATTACTTAATGTCTGTATCAAGTCATTGCTATTAGTACAGCAAACGTATGATAAATTTTCTCAGTAATTTTAGCAAAATATAAATAAACAAACAAAATCCTTATGATAAGCTCTCCGCAAAGCCACGTTGATGCGATGAATCCAGTAGTGCTGCAAAGCTTGTCCTTTTCTTTTTACGTATTTATTAAAAAATAAAATAAATACAGAAAACCAAAAGCACAGCACAAACTTAGGAAGAGGACCACAAGCTTTAGGAAAACTTTTGCCCCATTGAATTTATCTCCTCCCAGGGTTAACCTACAACATACACTTAACTTTATGTACGTTGGCAACATTGTGGAGAAGGTACTGATTATGCTAGAAATAAAATCATGTTTCAGAATGATCCATAGAAATCTTGAATACTGAAGTTCTAAGAAAGCCAAGTGGAAAAATAGAATTATTTTCAAATGGCAATACTTTTGTCCTCAGAAACTATTTGTTTTGGGTGAAGTTCAGAGTTCTTGAACTTGGTGTTGAAAGAATTTATGGACCTTGTTTGTCCACTCTTTCAAATCCCCACAAAATGTGTGTACACTAGCTACCAGCTGAAGAATACAGCCCCAGTTCTTGTTGATGAGGTTTGACTGATTTAAAGCGCTGCAAGTATGCTTGTAATGGCTTTAAAAAGGACTACTTGGACATTTCCCTCACAGCTTAACCAAACTTCCAGCACTTGTGCAGTTTTCCATGATTAACTAGGTGATTTCTTTGTGCAATATTGTTTTCTCTTGAATTTCTATGAACTCAAATATTTATTTATTTTAACATTAAATAAGGGAAACTAAAATACTGTAGGAAAATATCACTTGAAGTAAGAGCGCTGTTCATAAATTGCTCTTGCAGATGTATGCAAAAACTGATTTAAAAAGAGTCGCTCTTGTGAATCAAAAATCTGTCTTAAACTTTTTAACATGATTTCACAAAGAAGTCTCCAGTGTAGCATTGCTGCTTATACAAATGCACTTAACATACAAATCAATTAAACCTGGAAAAAGGTAGCTGAAAAATAGATCACTGGTTGCAAATCCCGAAGTACTTCCATACGATTTAGAAAACAGCAGGACCAAATATTTAAAACAAAACCACCCAATCCAGGAAAACAGCAAGTTGCCTAGTACAGTGTCTATTTAGATGCATAAAAGCTGTAACAATTAGAGAAGGTTAGTAAAGTGGATACTACTAACTCACTGCACGCACAGGATTGCATGACTTGAGATGGCAGGTCCAGTACAATATCGGAAATCCTACCTGATGAACCTGGAGAAAACTTTACATCTCTGCCTACAACTGCCTAAAGAGTTTGCCAATAGTCAGAGTCTCGAAATGGGAAAAAATACTTTAGGACTTTGCATCTGGGTTCTGCTACCGTCATCCAAAAGGAGAAATATATTACAATAGTTTGGGAAAAAAAGGTACTCTACAGCAGGCTTTTTGTTTAACAGCAGGAGTTTTAAGTGTCTGCATTTTAGTAAATATTCTTGAAAGGAAATCGCAATGATTTCTATACCATGACTTTTTCTATAAAACCTTAAAAGGCAAACAAGTATAGTATGCTTTGACTGTGGGTTTTTCAGTGGGTAAAAAGGGTGGCAGAATTTTTCTAAGCAGGAGGATTGTGGTCTAGCAACAAATATACTTTTTGCTTTATTGCCAGTTGTGGTAATACCAGTGAGGACTGAACTAGGTGGTGATGGGAGTAGTGACCTCAGAGATTTAAGTTGATGAAACACACTAAATTATTCTACACATGATGGCTAGTTTCAGGGTTGACACAGTATTTTCTTCTCCTGCCCATTTCAGACTGTTTAACTGTTTGGATCTTGCTCCTAGTATTGACCGGAAGAATGAGAGAGTATGTCGGGTCTTATCACGGAAACGATAGTTTGCTAACAAGCTGAACTTGGTCCATCCTTTCCTGCTGACCATCAAACAACTTCATAAAGGCTTTAGAATGCTATAAGCCTTGCCTGTATTTGAAAATGTTGAATGGCACAGTATTAAAATAGAGGTAATCTTTCATACAAAGAAGCTCACTGTCCTACGTCCCATTGTCTCAATCAGCTTCAGAATAAGAAAAGTGAATACTTAACTTTGTTCTCAGTTATATCACCAGTTTCCCTCAGTAAGGAACTCAGCTCTATAGGTGAATGATGGCATTTAATAGTAGTAAATCAATCCATATCTACTTTACAAATCATTCTTGTTCAACGGAGTTTTTCTTACTTCTCTACAAAGATTTAAAAAAAGCGTTCAGTCCAATAACATTACAAACATTGTTTGATTTGGAAGACCCACAAATATGACTGGCTTCATACCGCACAAACTGCTATACTGAAGGTTGGTATTACCCACTTATTTATAACCACCTAATGTTACCATGTAAGGCTGAACCAATTAAAAAAAAATAATCCAAAACTGACAGGAATCTCTATAAACTTTGCTCTCTAGGAGACATAACAATAACATTCAGCTCAAATTAAGAAGTTTTTGGTCCTAGATTGGTTCAAACTATTTTGGGTGTAATTATACTGGACTTTCTGTTTTTCAGTAATCTAAGTATTATGAAAGGTCTTTTTTCATATTTCGTAAAACTCTAGAGAGAAACATAGTTTAAAGCTGAGTACAGCTACCAAACATAAACAATCAACCTTTTGCTAATTGCTGCATTCAATCTTAAGTCAAAATATAAACCTCCTGTACAGCTTCGACTTCCTGATTCCCTTTAAAAACTGCAATCAGTGTATAGCTTGCAATGCATTTCCTCCTCTTGCTTTTTCTTTAATTGATATTAAAGAATTAGTTAAATTGTCCATTTCAGGCTTCGGGGAATGGGTCTGAGAGTGTGACAAATGGATTTTCTTGTTTCCTTTTGTTTCTTCATCCCTCGGTTTCCCAAAATATGGTGGCTGTCAAGAATCAGTACTACTTTGGAAGAATGCCAACAATTTATACTGATGGTCTGTCCAAATTGGGATATTCAATGAACTGCAGCATTAGACAGCAAGAAAACTTTTCTTTTGGGGTGCATTAGAATAGGAAATACTCCTAAAATATACAGAGATTTTCAAAATTACCTGACAAGCGCCTTGAGACAGATCAGCTGAAGTAAAAGTTGAAGTACATTCACCAACAGCAGCCTATTTTGAGGGCTACAGTGTGGCAACTCGGCAGGGAAGATGACTATCAAAACAAAACCACATCAGACCCCAAGGAAAGCATAAATACAGATATTTAGAAAATTATAGACTTAAAGGACTTTTCCCACTTGAGTTAATTTGGGGAAAAAAACAACAACAACAACCAACCAGAGATAGAACTTGTGTTACAAGAATGCACAACTTACAGTGCAGAATTGATGTTGAAATTGATTTTCGGACAAGCTAAACATTATCGTACATGAAAAACCTTAATATTTGATCTCTTTTTGGAACTGTTTTAATATACTAGGGACACTTTCCTCTCTTGTGATGCTGAATTAAGGATATTAATTAAGGATAGAAGATACTTTGCATACTGATTCAAGAATTTTTTGAGCACTTTAAATTGAGGAAACATACATTTAATAGTTTATGAATTTGTTTTCTAGACCAGTATTAGCTTACTATACATGCACATAGAAGTTGCACACCCAATTTTTATAGACACTAAAAAAGTCTTAGAATATTAGTGATTATTTAGATTGTAGGCTTTGAGGAACTCCGTAAGATATTGCAGTCTTACTGTGTATCTATTTAACAAAATCACAGCATAATTTCTATCAGTCTTCTTCAGTTACTGAGAGAATGGCACTAGAGGTGGACTTTCCTTAGCATAGAGAAGACTGAGTAAATATATGTCATCTTTCATTGATACTTACTACCTGACATTAAAATAGTGTCGAAAACTATTGAGATACAATATTAATATAATCACTTCAGTGGAAAATCAAAACAAAAGTGATGTCATTTTTTTCTCATCTACCAAGTTCTGACACAGAAAAAAATAAGAGGCATATGATAATGGTCACTACGAACCATTAAACTCAGAAAAAATAAAAAACATTAAAATTATAATAAGCAATGCATTTACTTTTCCTGATTCTCAAAATGGAGAAAATGAGCTAATTAGACAAGTCTGCATTTTGAAGGGACATTTTCCCTTACATAAGAAGAAAAGTATAAAGTTCAGTATATTATATACTAATTCTCATAACCCAAAAGATACAGCTGTGCTTTAAAAACACAGTGAAAATGTAATTACCTAATTTAGCTTGGTAAGAGCTACTTTTTCTTGGCTTTTTGCCCAGAATATGCTTATTCCTTCTGCAAAAACAGTATGGCAAACACTCAAAAAGAAAAGGAACATGTTGCAGAGAGGCAAACCAGAATATATTCATTATAAACATAACATACTTAAGGATTTCTGCCTTCAGGGATCAGTAATAGAAATTTGCATTAATCTGCACAAAGAGAATAATACCTTGATAGTCAAAAAAGTGACATTTTCAGTTTATTGACGAAACAGCAGCAGGCAGTCCTGGCCTGAGAGCGCGTTAGAACACCATTGTGGAAAGGATCTCCTGAAGTCTTGAGAACTTGAATTTTCACTTTTCGTGTTACAGAAACCAATGAGATAACTACTGACTAAAACTTCATAGAACTTCTTGAATGTCAACATATTAATACAGAATATTCAAAAAGTTCTCTTAAGAAGATTTTTTTTCCCCTTGTACATGCAAGAAGAAACTCTACCCTGTGACTGACCTATATAATGGTCTTTATCTGGGATAATACTGCAGTGGAAGTCTAGCTAATGCAGAAAACAAGAGCCCTTAGAATTGCTGCTGGTTTTGTCTCCTGGGCACAAATGTTTCAGAAATATCCATCAAACTTTAAACTTTTCATGATTCAGGCACAAGCCTTTTAGCCTTTTCTTTTTATTTATTTATTTAAATCACAGAATCACAGAATGCTAGGCATTGGAAGGGACCTTTGGAGATCATCTAGTCCAACCCCCCTGCCAAAGCAGGTTCACCTAGAGCAGGCTGGACAGGAAGGCATCCAGGTGCATTTTGAGTATCTCCAGAGAAGAAGACTCCACCACCTCTCTGGGCAGCCTGTTCCAGTGCTCTTTCACCCTCAAAACTAAAGAAGATTTTTCTCATGTTCAGATGGAATTTCTGTGTTCCAGTTTTTGCCCGTTGCACCTTGTCCTGTTACCAGGCACCACTGAGAAGAGTCTGGCCCCATCCTCTTGACACCCACCCTTTAGATATTTATGAGCATTGATGAGATCCCCTCTCAGTCTTCTCCAGGCTAAACAGACCCAGGCCTCCCAGCCTTTCCTCATAAGAGAGGTGCTCCATTCCCTTGATCATCTTTGTAGCCCTGTACATCTTTGTTGCTCTAATGCATGGCCTAACTTGTAAACAGACTAATAAATGTACATAAGTTATTTACAAAAAAATTTCACATTCCATTGCCACCTTTGTAGTCAGGTGTAATGGGACATAAAGCCTAAAGCATCATATTTTCTGTTTCTTCATGTAGTATGGAATATGAAAATTACTGCAGCGTACTTTCCTGTGCCGTAATGCTAAATCTTTTTCATTCTGTGTCTTCTAATGCACTGTTCATTTAATAAGTATCTATCCTATTAGATACTGAAACTCTTTTGCCCACAGAATAGGTTCAGAAGTGAAAATAACCACTTAAGTTTCCCCAGTTCATCACACTATGGTATGTCATTCACGACTTGGCTGCTCCACCTTCGTTTTCACCGCTTTATGCCATGTCTTCTCAGCACCTTACAGCAACTGCAGAGAGGACTGCCCAAAAGCTTATCTTCTCCTTCTGTCCAGACTAGGGGGTGGTTTGATCTTCACTGCACAGTCAGTTCTTGATTCGTTTTCTGTGATGATGCAGAAGAGGGGCAGCGGGTGCTAACTAAACATGCCGCCGCTGCTGTTTGAGGACAAAGCCTGAGGCAAGGCACCTCAGATCACCACACAGGCAGGGCAAGCCACCACGTCTGGCCTGCAGAACCAAAGGCCAAGAAGCAAAGGCTCCATCCAGAGGCCGGAGCGGCTCCAAGGCCGGCGCCAGCCGGTGATTCCAGTGGCGTCGGGTTTCCGTGACTGGCCCGGTAAGGAAGGATAAGACCGGGGAGCCGTCCCAGGATAACCAGCCACTTCCCCGAGGCACCCACCGTCGCCGGCGCCGTTACCGCCGCCCGGCACCGGGAGCGCGCCTCCTCCCGCCTCAGGCGGCGGCGGCGCCCGCCCCCGCCAGCAGCCAATCAGCGACCGTCGGCTCCCCACGCGCGCGTGCGGGGCCGGCCCCACGTGACTGGCAGGGTGCCGGGGAGGGGAACGAGAGGGGGGGTGGGGGAGGGAGCGGCCCGACATCCACATCCGGGTGAGGCCGCGCGCTGGCCGGGGCTCTCGCGCGGGGGCGGTTTACCCGTGGCGGGGAGGGGGGAGGGATGATGGCGGCGGGCTCGGAACGGCAGTGGCCCCGGGGTCCCTGAGAGGAGCGGCTGCGGAGCGGGCTGAAGTGAAGGGGGGAAGGCGCCGCTCGCCCTCCCTCCTCTGTGGGGGCTGCCCGCCCACCCGCGCCGAGTGGGCCTAGCACCGGGAGGGGGGCCGGCGCTGTTCCCAGCTGGTTCACCCCCTTCCCCTCAGCGGGGTTGCGGGGCGCGGAGTCTGGCCTGGTGCCGGCGGTGGTGGAGCCGGGTTGCTGCAGGTGACTGTGCCAGGCCTGCCTTCATCTGCCTGACTCCTCCTCCTCCTCCTCCGGTGCTGCCCACGGGTCCAGTGCCAGTGGGCCAGGACGGCCCTCCGGTATTGATTGTCTGTGTGCTGTGGTGGGCGCTCTTACTGATGCGACTTGAGGGTTTCCACGAAAGGGTGTTTTAAAAGTAGTTTAGAGGAACGACAGGAGCCTTCTTTCCCTCCACCAGAAAATTGATACCCCTGTCAACAGGAAGGAGAACCTTGTGAGTAGTTCTCTAGCCCAGAGGCTTGGAAACGTTGGCTATGACTTCTCTGCTCCTCCGCTTCTGAGGCCAAACTGCGCATGGCCAAATTGTCAAACTTCGTCCAGAATCTTAAATTGTGGCAAAATACCTAGTCTGAGTTTTCAGAGATGCATCTGTGCCTAATATCTGTTACTATAAATGGAGTTAGATGTTGAAGTATTTATGAAAAATCTATGTGAATCTTCATATTTATTTTCTATAAATCTGGTCTCTAAACATTTTAGGTTTTGAGGCTTCTCATACGTAGAATAGGGTTGACTAAATCCTCTTGATACCTCAGCCCCTGAGCTTAACCTTTTGCTTTGGGATACTCCCTTGATGAACGCTCTCTGAAGCCTTGGTTCTTCTCAGGAGACTGTAGTTTATCTTACATATATATATTTTCCTTTTCTGTCCTAGCAACTCTTTTTGCCTACCAACGGCACATTGTGAATGCATGTCCTGCCATCTTACTGCAGCATTTTAGTGAAGCTTTGGGTAGTTTTTGTTTTTTCCACAGTGCTTCTGTAGACTTGCTTAATTGTTTTTGTTCTCGGCGCTTTCTGGCTGTTTTATTTTCTCCTAGTCTTCAGGTTTTGCTCTTCTGCATACGTTTCTTAAGCTTATGACTTTGTTCTGAGTGCCTCCGTGTTGATGGCTTGAATGTCTAAGTAACTGTTGGTGCTAGTGTTCTAGTACTTTGTTTTTTCTTCGGGGCTGTCAGTTTCTCGTCACTAATACAGGAAGCGGATTGCTGACCATTTTCAAACATAGTTTGTGGGGTAGGCAATGCCCGTTAATGAGTGCGGTAGCAAACTTCGTGCTGGTAGGGTTTTGAAAGAAAAAAATCACAGCAGTGTTCAAACAGATGATGCCTGGATGCTCGATGAATGGCAGATAATCTTTATTCTGATCATTGCTATAATTAAGTTTATGGTTTCCTTCCAGTTTGATTCTACCTAGAGATAGATATGATTGAAAACTGAGTATACCCAGTGACACGTTTATATCTGTGATGTTCATAAACCTCCCCAAGGATTTTGAGACATACTGGTCAGTGCCTCACTAGAACTTTCAGTGCATTTTATGTACTTTTGCGTTTAATTACATCCTCCTTGATTCTTTTCTGCGTGTCTTTGAACACTGTGGACTGTTAGACCAGTTCCTTCGTGTTTCTCTCCAAGTGACACAACTACTGCCAGAGGTCGGTGAAGAATATACATTGTGTAGACAATGTTAGCTGTTTATGTGGTGTCAGGCTGACGTTCAGGATGATGATAGCTACATAGATTTGTAGGTGCCAAAATACAGTTATGCTACAATGCATGTTTCTGGTCCAGAGGAACAATTGGATCACAATCTTAAGGGCAATAACTGGCATTCTCTAAATGTTTACAGAACTGCTAAGACATCTAAGTATGGTGTGTATCTGAGCAGTTGGCTTGATTCCTCCTGGCTTACTGAAAACCAACTTCCAGGAAAGCTTGCAACACCAAATGGAAAAAAGTTTTTGGTATGATGGAAAAAAGCTTTTTGTGACTCTTTAAATGTAAAGTTCACAATACCTTCTTGCCCATGCTCACTTGAGTCCATTCAGGTCCCAAGGTGATTGGTTCAGTCTGCAATGGTCTGATATGCTTGTGTGTTTTGTAATCTGCTGTTGTCCATTTGTGGAGTTTTTGACGCTTGAATGCCCTTACAAGAAAGTTCTTTCTGCTTATACAAAACTGATTTAATCATAGTAATGAAGGAAAAAACCTCTTGTTAAACCAATCTTGATACTTTTTTCAGCTATGTTTTTTTCTTTTGTGTGGAGCTTTTCCCCCAGCACACTAGAGGTTTCAGGCTGCAGACAATGTAAATTTTAAGTCATACAGACTAAACCTACCTCTTAAATGCTTTGTAAGTGGTAGATTATCTAAAAAGTGTTGCAAGGTGGCTTTCAGGCATTGTATTTTAATACCTGTTACATCTCGCTACTTTGTCCTTTGATGTTTATAATTATAAGAATGCATCAGAAAGTCAAAATGGGGTTTGTTTTTCTGTTTTGGTTATCTCACGCTTCTAAAGACTTATATGGAAATAAGCCTTGCTCATGTTAGTAAAAATAAATACCTTACATTTTAAAGTTGGATTTGGCTTTTCTGATAAGGCCTATTGCAACCTTAATCTTCCTATATCCCTTTGTGTCCCTTAAGCAATGACACCTGCTCTCCAGACCTGAGTCTCCAGATATGGTGCTATTTTTACAGAAAGGAATTAAGTAACTTGTAATGTTCTTAATGTAGAATAACATAGTGTCTTGACTTTCTTAACGTACATTAGGATTCATATTCTTTCTTCCTGAAGAGTTTGGGGTTGACCAATGTGAAGAATTTTGCTTTTCTGACATAGTCGGCTTTTTTCCTTCTACGTTCAGTTGACAGATTTATTTTTGGAGTGACTGAAATGAATTCTGGGAGTTCTGTCCACTCTTTCGATGAAACCAAGACTTAAAAATGTAAATTCCTTTATAGGGTATGGTTGGAAAAGCATAATTATGTACCCCTAAATGTCTTTTTAAGCAATCTCAGAGGACTTTTTGAATTAAAAGAAAGTGAAATAAATGTATTACTTTACATGTACTTGTTTGTTAAAGTGGTGATGGATATTCCTAAAGAGATTTTTAGGGATGGCATTTTTATAGAACTCTTGTGCAGTTTTTCAGCAGCTGGATGTGGCATCTGTCTGCCTTTGTTTGCATACATGAAGCTAATATTTCCTGTTGATCACATTGTTACAGATACTGTTTAGCCTTTCTGTCTACTACTTTTCAAGCCTTTGAAACAGAGCTAGAGGAACGGAGAAAATACTTGTAAAGGTGTTTTGGATCCTCAGAAAGAAAAATGTTTCTCCTGGTTGTATAATCCCTATATAAGAAAAGCAGTTTTTGCTATTTGTCATTAAAGTGATCACAATTCAGTTTTTGTATCTCTTTCAGAGCAGAATCTGGAAATGGCTTTAGTTTAAGTTGCTAATTTCAGTTGATATAAAATATGTCATCTGTTATATTTGCACAATTTTTCTAAGTTTTAGTTTTAAGAAAATCAAGTGCGTCCAAACTATAGTGCTCACTTAGTGCAAAAAGATCTAAAATCTCAGGCAGTTTATGCAACACTGGCTTGAAAAACCTCCACTTACTGGAAACAAGACAAGATTAAATTCAGATTTTTAAGTTTCCCACTAGTAACTCTGGTAATAGTTTTAGAATGTAAAGTTTTCACCTATTCAGCACTTTTCTTAATCAAAGAAACAAATTTGAATGGTTTAGCTATTTTTGTGAATCTCCTTATCTGATAACATATGGCATCTTAATACTCCAATATTAACTCGCCAGGCAAGCTTTCTGGTGCAGTGAAACAGAAGTTGAGTCTTGTCCAATTCTTCCACCTTGGGACTCCAGGACTATTGCTTCTCTTATTTCATTGCGGTCCTTCTGGAAAAGATGGTAGGGTTTTGTGTGCATATGTAAACTAATTTTAGGTGACTGTGCAACAATAATGTTAGGGGCTTTTTGCTTGTTTATTTTAGGAAAAAGTAGTTATAATTATGCAGGTAGCAGGAGTGGTTCCAAGTTGTGGTTCTTGCTTCTATTCATCTTCCCTTTGGATTAAGAGGCTGTAGCAGATACTGTACAGGGCAAAATAATCTGTACTGGAGAAAAGATTAGTTGCAGTCCATGGAATACATTAACATGCCAGCTGGAAACTGGCACTAAGGGCTGACAGTATTAAACACTATTTTGTTTGGAAACAGAGGATGTAGGGTGTGCAAACACATGTTAAGATACAGAACATCCAAACTCAAATTCTTCCAGTTGGAAAACTGCTAATTTCAAGGCGGTAGCCCTGAATCTGTTGCTAAAGCTGTTGCTTTTACTTCAGCAAAGGACTTAAAAAGGGATTTAACGTGATGTGTTGTTTGTATAAAAGTAGTTCACAGTGGCATTACCACAGAGAATGTCAATGTTTGAGTATATTTATTGGTTGTGTTTCAGTTTTCGCATGTATTGAAGAATGGTTCTCTGATTCTGAAGTATAGCACTCTTAAAGAGCTGTTGGGTGACAACATAACCATACCAAGACACTAGTCTTGATCTGAACAGAAGCGGAAACATACACAATTTACAGTAATCTGTTTCAAGTGATGATAAATGTGTATGAAAATGTAAAGAAAATTTCATACTTACTTCAATTTGAATATTATGTGTTTGAAGGTGTGTCCTATGAGGAGCACTAAGGACTCTGGGCTGGTCTAGTTTGGAGAAGAGGAGGCTGAGGGGCGACCTCACTGCTCTCTACAGCTTCCTGAGGAGGGGAAGGGGAGAGTGAGGTGCTGAGCTCTTCTCCCTGGGATCCAGTGTGAGGACACGTGGGAACGGTTCAAAGCTGCACCAGGGAAGGTTTAGACTGGACAGCAGAAAGCATTTCTTTACCAAGAGGGTGGTCAAACACTGGAACAGGCTTCCTAGAAAAAAGTGATCGATGCCCCAAGCCTGTCAGTGTTTAAGAGACATTTGGACAATGCCCCTAACAACATGCTTAGACTTTTGGTGAGCTCTGAAGTGCTCAGGCAGTTGGACCATATGATTGTTGTAGGTCCCTTCCAACTGCAACTATTCTATTCTATTCTATGAACTCTCTAGGGAAGAGATGCAGCCCTGGGTGAGGATACTGAATAAATGTGAACTGAAAGGGAGATAAATATTAGCTCTAAGCTTTTTCAAGAAAAGAACTGCTGTAGGCATATTTGCTGTTGTACATGTTCTTTTGGGCACACTGAATAAAGGTAGGAGAAGTTTGTTAGAAGGTGAGCGGGTTCAGAGAGTCTTCGTCTATTATTACGTACCCAGAATAGGTACCTGCTTTCTGGGAAAATCGTGTCATTAGTCCTTGCTGAGGTTGGGGTCCATGTTTCCTGGTACTATTTGGGGCTTTTTAGAATGTCCAGAGGTGTCTCTGTCTGAAATACCTCCTGAACTTGGCTGCAGAGAATTATTGTTACAATCTGAAAAGGCTATTTTTACAGTACTGGAAATTTCGTAGGGATTGCCCTGTGTCTTCATTGAACAAAATATATTCTTGAAGATTGTGACATGTAGGTGACTCCTACATATGAAGAATTGGGCTCCTGAATTCTCTGTCCATGTATTTACATAAGACCTACCTTCTGTACTGCTGAAGAAAGCTTAAAGCTTTGGAAATTTTGATGAATAAATGGGATTTCTTCTGGCTTTAGGTCAGCCTCTAAAAGGAATGATAACATTAGGGCAATGTGATTCTGCAGTATATGATTATATAAATTGATCCCAGTTTGATTCAGTCTGTATGGCAAAGTGTTAGGGAAAATGTAAAGGCAGCAAAATATATCTAAATATTCCCACCACAAATTCATTCTGGGATGAGCTGACTCCAGTTTAGGAATGGCTTATGGATCCCACAGAGTTAGTAGTTGTTCCCTGAGAGTCCGGTGGATTTCAGTTTTCAGTTTGTTACTGTAGAATAATTTTTTTTTTTTTTAACTAAATATGTTAAAAAAAATTAAAAATGTTTTGCCAGTTGACAAACTCATGAGTGGTTGTACGAGTTTTAATGTTAGAGAGGTGCTGGAAACGGACTGCAATTTGCATTTTACAGTCCACGGAGGTACGAGAAGGCATTAGCAGGATCATGTCGTTGTTGGGCTTGTGCAGGTCCTGTTCTGTAAAGGGACTCAAGTCTTTCGAAGAGTCTTTGTTGCTGATTTTTTTTTGATGTTTCTGATGCTTATTGAGTTTTTATAATACAGTTTGATGAAAATGTTCTTAATATTTAAAAACAGAAAAATGTGACTGCAGAAAATATAATTATCTCTCTATCAAATGGAAGTTTGTTTTTATGGAATAGAATGAATAATTTTGTATAGGAATTCTGTGTGTGTATTTTATTCAAAGGTGAGAACAGATTATAATACCATTTTATAATTAGTTTTCCAGATTGGGTTGTATCTGTTGTTGAGATAGGTCTTTATCTTCTTGTAGGTATACCTCTTGACTTGTTTGGGACAGCAGCCCTTACTTGGAATGCCTGGATTTCAGAAAGGCAGTGTTTTTACCTAAGGTCTTTGAAAGTCAGTTTTCATTCCTTTTCCACATTAGGTTTGTGATGAGGAGCGGTAAGAAAATGGAAAGAGTTTGATCTGTGATGTAGTAGGAGCTTGTGGCCAATGACAGTCCTGTTAAAAAAAAAAAAAAAAAAAAAAAAAAAAAATCTTTGGTGTGGTAGGGATAACTTTCTGTGCCTCACTTCTAGAGGAGTTACAGACTGACTTTAGAGATACGTGTTTTCTAAGACAGTAATGACTTAAGCAGCTGTCAGCAATGAAAATATTTTCTTTTTTTTGTTTTGTTTTGAGGCAAAATCTGTAAGTGGTAATGAACATACAGTTACTTAATAAAAAAAAAAAAAAAAAGGACAAAACAGACTACACACGCTCTGACCTGTTAGCATAAACCACTGATTTTTATTTCGTGTCCATCTGAAGTTCTGTAGAGGTGTTGCAGCTTGTATGTTTTTTACTAAAAATGTTTATAACTACCTTCTTAAGGAGTGAGGGTAGGGCAGATCAGAAAGCCTTGGGGACATAGATTTGGACCCCCATCACTATCACTTTAAAATCAGTGGTCCAAATTCAGTCCATCTTGTTAGCAGGCAAATTATTTTGTGCGTAATGAGTTGGGGAGTTTACCAGTTCATACACACTTATGATTTTCCTTTGTGTTAGGATCAAACTGCTGCTTGGTTAGTAGCTGTAAGATAAATTTCAGGACTGGCTGTTCAGTGTTTTTTATCTTTGTGTTGGCTTGGTGTGGTGTGTGTGGGTTTTTTTGTTTTTTCTTTGGTTTTGTTGGGTTTTTTTGTTGGCTGGTGGGGGGGAGTGTGTGTGTGTGCATTATTTGAAGTAGGCACTTTCTTATGGCCAAGATCAGAGTTAGGTACACATTTATTTGGGCAGATGTGATATATCAGCTGGGACTAAGACTGTATTTTTACTGTATTTTTGTGTATATCTTTGGTGCAGAACTCCAGGTGCACCTGGTGTAGTACTAGGAATATAAAAGCAACTGAAACTGCTGACAAAGGAAGGTGGTGGGAGTTTTTTTGAATGATTTTTTCTTTTTTCAGTAAGATGAAGATCCTGTGTTCTCAAACATTTTAAGTTAAGAGGTAAGGGAAGAAATACATTGCATAGTCTTCTCTGACCAGAGAAAACTATGAAGACAGTTGGTGCCCCTTTGAAATGTGTTTTATGCCTTTTACTCTCTAAGCAGCAGCTGTTTGGGCTAATGGTGTCTGCTCTCTTAAGCCGATTGACAAAAGTGAATATAATCCCCTACTCAATTTAAACTCGGAGCCAAACAGGTTGCTTAACCTGGGCCTGAAAGTAACAACATTTAAAACCCAAACAAATAAAATACCTTCATCTGAGAAGCAGAAACAACCCCTTGCAGCAACTTCATAAACAATTTGAACTCAATATACAAGATTATGAAGAGATTCTCTACAAGCCTTAAAATCAGAGTATTATAAGCAATTTTTTGTCTCCTTCCCAGAGGATTGTATTCAGTTAAAATAATTAAAGATAAAACAGTCTTTGTACCACTGATGCGTTGTTTAGATTTGTGTTTTCTGGTCGGGTGTAAAGTTAAGGGAAAAGGAGATGTCAGAAAACTAGCCAAATCTTCTGCATATGGTTTTGGCTTTAATGGGTGAAACATAGGAATCTAAATGCGTTGAGTGATAATAGACCTGTTAGGAAAATAAAATAAAACAAAACTGCATATGGTAGAAATAGGTAGCAGTTAACCTGTGCTGGGGATGAGGAGTGACAGAGATGAACCACTCAGATATTTATTTTTTTTAATGCATTTGTTTATGTATTATATTTCTCTACAGCAATTTCCTGATGGTTTGTGTGAGGGACTGTCGGTGTTTTTACTTAATGTGTGTCTGCTAAGCTAGGCAGCAGATTGTTGTGTCATTAGGCGGGGACAGAGGACATCGGTCAACAGGTAGCACCACTGCTGCAGTTACAACTTTTTTTTTCTCATGTTTTCCTCCTTAAGAAGTTTGTCCAAGAAGCAAACTTCTTTTCCATTTTTAGTTCTGTGTGTTCATGCTGAATATGCAGGGATTATTTCCCCTGCATTAGAGGAAGGGACTAAAAGGTTGCTGATTTAATATGCTACTGGTTGTGATGGTATCTGCAAAGTCTGAGCTGTGAAGTATGTGTGTATCATGCTTTACCATCTTCTGCCTGCAGGTGTTTGTGTCTCATCACAGTCCATTGAAAGGCACATGAAAGCCATGCCTTGCTATAAGAAGTGTAGCTCGTATTTAAAAGACACTTTTACTGAGTGATACAAAAAGCTTTTAGTTGTTGAAGAGAGAAACAGTTCTGATTATGTTTGCTAGAAGGCATCCTTTAGTATAATACTTGGTGAAATTTATATTCAGAGTACCATCTAGATCAGAGAAGTAAGTGAATTTGGATGTAAAGTAAGTGTTATCTGTAAGAATTAATGTGTGAGAGAGAGCAGGTAATAATAGTAAATAGGTGACAGTGATTAATTGAGCTGCAGGTAAGATCTGAGGATTCAAAATACAAAACTTCCAAAGGTTTGGAAAAAGTTTTGTGATGCTAGGTTGCTGTAGATAGTTGAGGGACCAAACTAATTTGAACTTCAAATAGGGCACACGTAAATAGTACTTATTCATTGCTAGTCAATTCTTTTCTCTTCCAGACCAGCAAAAAGGTAGCTTTTTATACAAAGGAATATAGTACCGTCTGTGCTCTTCTGTTAATATTTCTGAAAAACCTCTGAGGCATTTTGCACCTGGAGTTTAGTTAGTGGATTTGACAGTGAGTCCTTAGCTCAGTTTGCAGTGGTAATGGCAAACTTAGTCAGATCGAGGTAACAAACTGCTAAACCGAAACTGAAATGCTTTGAATATTGATTTAGACGTCCATACTAACAATATATGTTTGAAATAGTCTCGGTGTCTGTAAATATCTATAGATGCCCTTGACAAGTAAAGACAAATGCTAAATTCACTTTTAAGCCGCTCCTCTTCTGCTTTCCATTAGAGGTTTGTTTATTTTCAAATGTTTCACAGCAAAAGACTACTTATGTACTGAACTTGTTCTTGATTATATTTGCTTTAGTTTTTGCTACAGTGTAATTTCTTGAATTGAGCAGAACTGATTGATTGATAAATAAGTAGGTGGTGTTGAACCATGCTGCCAATGCAAGATCCTGCTTTTAATCAGAAGAATTATTTGGCTGTAAATTAGTTTAGAATACAACACATTGTAAGGGGATGAATGAGAAAGAACCATCTTTTGTTGTTTTAATTACAGATGAAGTCTTCATAGAATGGGGGACACCAATAAGTACGTATAAAAAATAATTAAGAAAATATTGATTATAGAGTTTGATCTGTTTGAAACCTGTCCTCTGAGACCGTGAGAAGATTTTGTTGCTTATGGTGCTTTCTGTACATGCTCTAGATTCTGAAGTTCTGTTAGCTTGTAAATAAATAAATATACTATATAATGTACTAAATCATTACAAGTTCATTCCATGTTTCAAAGTTTTTGAATAATGTCAATGTAGGTAAAAGCTATCCGATATTCTGGTACTGTTGCCAAAGCTTGGTCTTTTAGTTCTTTACAGTTGAAATTTTCTTCATTAAATACTTTGTCAGAACACACTGCTATGATGGATTTCATTTATCTTGAGGTGGGGCTTGAGGGAAGGATTGGAATTGCATTAATTTAAATTTGGTTCAGTATCCTTTTATATTAAATACTTACCTTTTCACTTAAATATCTTTTATTTATCGCAGAACACAGGCCAGTGATTTTTATATGTATATATTTTTAATTTCTGAGGAAAAGAGACCTACAGTCAACTTATTTGCACTAGGCTTACTCTTTTTTCAAAACTTTAACAACACTTTCCTATGTTACGGTTCTTGAGTTTAGTGTGTGTGTACAGAGAGAAATAAACCGGAAATCCTGTCTCTGAGGATTGGAATTTAGTGTCGTTTTAGATGGAAAACAAAATATTTTAGCATACACTTGCCAGTTAAGCTTTTAAAAGGACTTTCCATGGGGTGAAACTTTGGAAATAATGCAGAGCTTCTGAAGAGGTTTCCACGTGATATACACACCGCAGTCAACTTGCTTTTAGTTTATAAGCTGCCGGAGAGAAAATCGCTATCTTGGCCTGATCAACTATAGATTGAAGAAATGTTGTACTTACTTTGAAATGCTGGTTTTCAGTCAAGTCTTGTGGCACGGGATGTGTTCTGCCAGTGCGTTTTTCTCATGTTACATGGGAAACTTTAATCACTTTAATTTACTACTTTTTTTTTTTGTTTTTTTCTTTTTCTGGTCAAGTTATTACACACTTGACTAGCATATTCAAGCACATTTGATTAATGTATAGTAACATTGTAAAATCACTGTGGAAAGGGTCTAGAAACTGCATTTAAAAACACTTTAAAACTTTAAAAGTTACAGTCCACGTAAAAATGATTTGTACAGAAATTTAATATTAATTACTGTGTGATGAATGGTAAATGAGGTATTGATACTCCAAGATCAGATTAACTTATTATTAGAAGGTAAAAATATAGTTTCTGGTTTAGGATTTTTGTGAATACTTTTTTTCTAGTTAATGAGCGCTTGAAACGTGTGATACAGCTATCTATCGCTATTGAAGGTACCTGTGATTTGGTGTTGTTATCCTTTATAAATATGCATGCATGGACTGCCTTTAGTGTTTTATAAAGAGGCCTGACTTGTCTTTTGTAGGGGTTGAAAGAGCAATATTAGTTCAAGAAGCATATTTTCTTTAAAAGGAGAAGAGACAGGAATTAATGTGCTGGAAAATTTCAAAATACAGGCAAATTATATTTACTTTTGGAAACTATTAAATTTAATTTGACTGTGTGCCCTGAAGATTTTGGTATACATAGATACTTTTTGTTTTACTATCTGAACATAAGCGTGCACTATCTCTTTTTATAAATATATTTATATAGATAGAGAGATATACACACATGTTGCCCCAGTGGTACGCGCACAGTTGAGCAAAGTTATGACTTGGTTTTTTGTGGGCTTTTTTGTGTCATGTGTTTCTTTTTTCTTAATAATAGTAAGCAGAAAATATGTTATATAAATCGTTAATACAACTTTGTCATGCATTTGAAAGGGGCTAAGGTAATACTGTTAAAAAATGAATTTATCAGTAACAGATTTCAAAATGTTTTTACAAAGGTAAAGATACTGACCTGTTGGATTGCCTTAATGTATTCTAGACTGTGTTTAAGAAGGATTTAGGAAGTTAATTTATCCAGTTACTGTGATGGTGAACTATATTAAAGACACATTTTAGTAAAAGGGACGGATATCAAAATTGAGTAAAGAATACTGAGTAGTGAGAGTGCTCAAAAATAGTTATAAAAAAATTTGTCATTTTTTATTACTGTCGATCTGCATGGTATATAAAACACACTCAGAAATTATTATCTTTCTAACATACCTGAATCTTAAAAAAAAAAAGAAAGAAGTTAACAGTTGTTGCAAAAGCATAACATGTTTTTCTTTTAAATGGTCGTCTTCAGGTAGCAGTTATGCTGAAATTGTTCAAATCTCATAACGTGAAATACAGTGTGATGTAATTACAATGTCTAGTTTAGAAGTCTAGATAATAAATAAGAGTTTTTATTGAAAAAGAATCACAGTGTTTAATCGTATGTCAGCATTGGATCCCATGGAAAAATGCACACATCTGTATTTAACCTGGTTAAACTATAAATGACTATGGAACATCTGGAGTTAGTGAAACTGGTGAAGGATAGGACACTGGCAATATCTTTGTTACAGCAGGGCTGCTGTGTAGTTCTTGCTTATTAATCCAATCCTGGTTCTTCCATTAAGTTTGAATTATAGAACCACACGCTAAATAAAAAAAGTGAGGGAAGGATGAAAGAAGACCAAGAGTTTGCAGAGCTGAATTGAGTTATAGTCTTCTGGCACTCTGCACCTCCCATTCAGTATCCTGTTGACAGACAACCAGGCTGTGTTCTGAGCTGCTCTCATTAAATGCCATAGGATTGAATTTCTTAAAATTATTTTGGCATTTTGGATTAAAAAAAAAAAAAAGAGGTTTTTTTTCTTTGTTCTTATTTAATGCAATGTTTGTGATAATAATTTTCCATAGAAGTTGTGCGCTCAGCCATATTTGTTCTGGGAAAGTAGCGGTTTGATTATAGAAGTAGCCTAACGTACTTACTACTCGTTATGAGTGAAGGAAAATAGTTGTGATTTTTCTGGTAATATTTTTTTTAACAATCTGATAGTGTAGAAAATATTAGCATATATATAATATTAGCATATATATAATATATCTGTGTTAGCAGAATCTGCCCATTCACATAAATTTTTTCTTAAACTCTCTAAAGAAAATTACAGCAATTACCTGGAACTTTTAATTGTTAAATGCATTGTTATTATTATTGAATGTAAGTATAGGGTATTAATGGTTATTGTTCAAATAGTCAAGCTTTTTCTTGCTGACTTTATTCAAGCAAAACTTGTCTTCGTTGGGAATTTTGCTGACTAAAGACTATGTAATTGCCTGGTAATTGATGTAGTTAAAAGATATCATTCTGCATGTAGTTTGCTCTTTGGAACCTGAATGTTCCGCCTGTTTTCTCAGTGTTGCCAGAAGGGATCAATTTTACATAGTAATTTTTGGATAAATTTCAGTAGTTCTCTTTAAACAGTGCCGGTTTCAAAAGCTATTAAGCTCTGTGAATATATAAGGTCCTTGTTAACTTAAATAATTCCATGAATTCTCAAGTATATTATATACAAGTTCACTACAGTTTGGTATTATTTTGTTCTTGTATATGTATTCTATACGCATTGTAGTTTTATACTTTAGGATGAATATCTGTTAGGCATGAATTTATTTCCAAGGGCATGCATTTATTTCCAGTTTTGCAAAGATCGTGGAGGATATCCAAAATTGTGATTTAAAATAAATTACATGGGAGAAAGAACAATTACTTTCTCTTAGACTGGGAAGATGTGGAGCATTTTGAATTGGGCACACTCTGTGATAAATAGAGGCTTGTCTGCGTATATTGCCTATACTTCATAAACTTTGTGCATCCAATTTATTCTGCATTTTAGCTGTGAGGCAGTGTATGTTTAATGAATTACCTGGTTTTGTGTGTATGCGTGCTAGTGTAGTATGGGGACGGGGATCCTTACTCCTTTAATACCACATTGTCGTCATGGCTGCAAAGTACTGCAGAAGGCAGAGACATTTTGAATGTGATCGACGTAAGGGTATATTCTTTCTTAAATTGTAGGGACTTGAGCACTCCTCTCTTTTATTAGCATTATTGCCATTTATTTGTACAAGTTACCGCACATATGTATGAGCATGTATTCAAAGACTTATGTTTTCATTTGACGTGTCGTCATATTAAATTGTTGCTATGATGCTCGAACGGTTACTAAGATTGTGTCAAACCTTCAATTTTCAGATGTTGAATTCTGTCACAAAGATCCCTTGAGGCAGAACTTGATGATTTTCACTCTTGGAAAGCTTGTCCCTTCATCATACAGACACCTCTTTCTACGTTCTAGTAAAACATGTTAGTGTGATTTGCAAGTAAAAAGAATCAGTTGCGTTTTGGAATATTGGATATTAACAGGAAAGAATAGAGAAGCAAAAGTATTTCAATTGCTAGTCTAAGTTCTTGAAGCTTACTAATGTTTTAAGTGGAAATGCATTTGAAATACCTGTGACCCTTTTATTTTACTTTTAAACCCTCCCTTTCTTAAGTTTATCAAACAAGAACTATAGATTCTTCTACAGACCGCTGTTTGCCCCAGCGTTCCCAAACCTTCAATAGTGGATGTTTTTTGTACCGTTAATTTCTGTGCTGCCAAGTAAAAAAGATTGCGTTACGTGAATAAGCGCTGTACAGAAATGAAGCGTATAGCTGGAGTGCCCGGTTACGCAAACTGTCTGCAACTGATAACCAGCTCCTTTGTAAGGGAAGCATTGATTAGCAAAACACTGTATCTGTCGAGGCCGAGAGGGAAGAAATAGACCGAGACTACTAAAACTGTCTCGAAAAACTATTCATTCATTGTGAAATGTTCAACTTTTCTTGGAAAAAAAATAAATGCTATTTGTAGATATCTTAGTGATTGCATATTCACAGTGAAATCATGCAATTTAATGATTTGTAGGGATGGTTTTGAACAAATTAATGAATTACCTAAGTTTTCTATTATTTCCGGAGAAGAAACATCCCCATGCAAGTTTTTTTTCTTTTGAAGACTTTTTTTCTTAATGCTACATTTACCTCAGCCTTGTTCAAGAAACATCTCTCAGTACAGAGATTTAAGACGCTTTTTCTTTGAACTCATGATGAAAATATTTCGCCAGGTTTTTGCTACTTTTGTCCATCCTACAACAGTGAAGATCCTCTAGAAGTACTCTTTCATGCTTCTCTCTTGAAGTTGGTTCATTTGTCATTAGCAAACCCAGTCCTAAAATGATCTTGGGTTGGTAGTTATTAGTACAGGTCATCTGAAGAACAATCTCAAAGGTAGATTCACTTTTTTTACAGCCTCCGCTTCTATTTCTGGATTATTACTATTTTTTTTTTTTTTTTTAACTGTGCTATTCTGGATAAAACTGAAAGCATTGGATCATAGACCATGCATGGAAGGGACATCTGGAGGTTTTCTGGTCCAAATCTCTGCTTGAAGCAGGTCTGGTTTGAACAGGTGCCTCAGAGCCAGTTGAGTTCTGAATGTCTTTGAGGATGAAGAATCCACGATGTCTGTGGGCAGCCTGTTCTAATATCTGGTCAGAATTTTCACTATTCCAACTATTGTCCTATGGATCCTAATTTGTCCTTTTGTCCTAAACCCTCTGCAGCTCCGAGAACACCCTGGCTTTGTCTTTTGGAGGACTGTGTCCAATTTTATGGTCGCTAGTACAGTAAGAATACTTTAAATATGGGAGTTAATTTTTAGGCTACTGTGGTCACTTTTGCTCAGGCATTTCCAGGGCCATTGATGTCTGATATTTGTGACCTACTTAGCAGATGACAAGTCACATTTTTCTTACCTTTTTTTGTAGAGTAAAAACTAATTTCCAGAACTTCTGATTAGCATTATTCTGAATAAGGGTTACAGAGATTGTTGATCTGGACTTGATGTTGGTTAAGTATAGATATATTGTATTGTCTTTATTTGCATGACAGAAATGTTCATTACAGTTTAATTCAAGCTACTTTTTGAGGGTTTCTGGGGGGATGGATGGCGAGAAGGCTTGCTAAGAGGAGAGTTTTTTCCTCCAGAAAGCACAGTATGCTTGTATTGTATCAGCTTTGTCAGACTTCTCAGAGTAGTTTATCTACATTTTGTAGAAGTGTGTGGCTTTTGAAAGAAAAAGATATTTGTGACAGAGAAAGTTTATAGGGAGATGTTAGAGAAATTAAAAAATTAGTTAACTATGTGATTCATCATTTTTTTGATGAAACAAAAAATAGTCTTTCCATGTTCTGGTGACAAGAAACCAGTTGTGGTGAAGACTGAAGACCTTGGAAGGACTTCCTATAAATTCTTGAGTTACTGCAGTTCTTAAAATTAAGTCTTGAGAAAGTGTCTATAGATTCTGGAGACAAAGAAATAGACTAAATAATATGGTAATATGATCATTCTGCTGGAGTTGATAAGGTTTTATTTTAACTCATCTTTAAATATCTAGAATGAAAAAGTTGATATTTTCTAAGTGGAAAATTCTTAAGGTTGGGACAAGCTGGCAAGGAATCACGGGCAAAAATGTAAAAAAAGATCTTCAGTCAAGAAGTATATGTGTTACTATAATTACTCATGTCAATAGATAACCCTCTGGAATTAAATCCATATTTACCTTGTTAGAGGTTGTTTTTTTCTTTTTTCCTGGCCATAGCTAGATCTCAGTGACCAAGACATTTGGAAGCCAAAGTATACAGACCTTTTCTCTCTTCAGCCTTTTAATTGAAAATATGTGCTAAAAATACCACGATGACACTTGCAAAGTTTTTTTTTCTTCTGAATGATGCTATCCTCTGAGTACTTATGGTTACACATGGAATCCCCATGTGGTCCATGGGTTGTGGTCTGGTATAGAAACAAAAATGCTACATGCATGTGGTAGACCTCTACCTCAGGAAATACTCTGAAGTCAACCTCGGCAATTATTTCTGAATCACAAGCAGAGTAGTATTTTAGACGTTGGCCTAGGGTTCGCACCTTTTTATTGATCTAGGAAAAAGCACTTCTCTCCCAATTTATATCTATTCTTTCCTATACATAAATGCACACCATGTCTTTGGTGATTTTACATATATGTAAAGCTCAGGAACAATGAGTGAAAGTGATTCAGTTTCTATCTATATATTGCACGTTTTCTTCCCCACTACTAATTTATTTTGCTCACAGTCTATATCTTTTTGTTCTTTGTTACTCACAGAATAGCATTCTGAATTACTTCAGTGCACCATACCTTTTACAAATGGATTTCTTAATAATTGCTTTTCAGAGATCAGATTTCACAGAGCGTGATTTCGATAAATTTTCTAGTTTCTTCTAGGATACGTCTGAGGAATTGCCAGTTCTTGAATGCATTTTCCACACAAGGCTGTGGTGGCTTTTTTCTCTCCTAAGTCTTAGGTTAATTTGAAAACTGGCACCTGCCTTTTCTGTAGGAGCTGTCTCTCTCTTTTTCTTGTGAAGCTGTATCTGATCAAGGGAAGTGAAATGGACTTGGCATCTGCACTTTATTGATTTTTCCTTGTGAAGCTGTATCTGATCAAGGGAAGTGAAATGGACTTGGCATTTGCACTTTATTGATTTTTCCTGCCTTAAGCACTGTTTAAAAAGCCAAAAGTGTATGCTGAAGAAGAGGACCCACAAGTTCTAAACCACAAATTTTTGTGGAACTGATTTTGTGAATTATCTTAATACCTATACTTATGAACTTCTGAGTGTTTTGCTCATATTAGCTCAGTACCTTTCAGATGAGAATATGATTTGTAAAGAATATCTTCTAATTTATTCTCTAAAGGAGAAGTCTTGGAGTTTTTGTGATTTTTATGCAGCTGTTGAAAATTTTACCACCCTTATGATGCTTATAAAAGGTATATATATTGGTGTTTAATCATATGCTGTGGTTCATTGTTTTAAAAATGCTTTTTTAAATAAAAGTTTTAAATAAAAAGGCAGTTATAGAAGTCTTGCAGGTTGCATGAGGTGTTCTTGTTACATGAAACAGATACAAATGCTACAGCTTTTGCTGCTACTGTTTTATTACATACAGCACTGTTACATGTTAGTAGTGTTATTCAAAATTACTTGTGAAGCTAGATAAGAAATATCATAGCATGGGATATAGAATCTTGCATGCTTCTTACAGGATCTGGATCTTTTGGTTCAGGGGGTGTCTCCTGAGAAAAGGACTAAGTGGTAAAATAAATTTTGTATTGGTTATTTTGAGCGGTAGGAGTGGTTGTGGTTTGGTTTTGTGGGTGTTTTATTTTTTTTTTTATTAACTTTTAAATTCACTGTAGGAATTGCTAGAAAAGTTCTAGCTATTGACAATTATTTTACGTATTCTATTTTGTGTAAATCAATCCTTGATTTTTACTGTCACATTCCTTAATGTCCTGGTCTCATCTCTAAGTGTTGAAGCTTTCTGGAGACTCTTCAGAAGAAGTGGATAAATGAATAGATGACAAATGTGAATAGGAAAAGAAAATTCTCTGGGTATCTGCTCTAGTGTTTGACTGCTGTCACCTTGTTAGACTGGAGTCCTTGCAGGTATGCTAAACTTGACTGTATGTGGCCTTAAACAACCTGACGTAGGGTCTAAGGTGGCCTTGCTTTCAGGTGGGCTTGCACCAGGTGTCCTTCTGAGGTGCTTCCCAAACTAAATTTATCTGATGATTCTTTGCATATATTCAATTTTATTGGTCCACTTGGGCTGTGGAAAAGAATTAGTTACAAAGGGACAGACTTGCATTTTTCTTAAAAGTCCCATAGATTTCAGTTGAGTCAATTGTAATATAAGCAAGTACTACATCTACAAATAGATGATGTTTTGCATCTCCTTACTTTGGGATCTTTTTTTATTAAAAAGGTATTTTATTTAGTAAATCTTTATTAGGTCAGTGCTGGGATTGAAATGAATCAACCTCACTTCCCAGGAGACAATTGCTGTGATGTGTTCTGTGTTGTCGTCTTTTTCCCAATAACCTTGAAGTCTCTTTCTTTAATATGTGATTGGGCACGCTTCTGTGGTGTGTTCAAATACAGGTAATAACTGCTATATTATTGTGCCTTTCATTATGGAGCTTATAGGTGTAATGCTTTGTGGTGGTGGTGGTTTCCTACGCATCCCATTATATGACTAAATACGCGCTGTAACATGATGGAGAACATGGGCATTTTGGTGATGCCTGATTTTCACTCTCTCATGATAGGGGTAGGGTATGCAGCCCTGGTATTGTCTGTTTGATTGAAAGATAAAAAGGCAGTTATTTGCGTGAAAAATCGCAATACTCAATTGTTTCAGTCTCAGCCTTGCATCTTAGATGCTACAGGTTCTCAGTCCCCTCGTCTAACCACCTTCTTTAACAACTGTCACGTACAGACAGACATAAATTTGTATGCCTACAGGGATTTAGACTTTTCTAATGTAGCATGAAATCATATTTTGCATCTCTTGATACAGAGAGATGTGGATGCTATATGCATTTGGCAATAGTTCATTGCTTCAAATAATATTAAACGATACTTTCCAAAGTAGTTGATTTTCTCCTTTTTCTTAAAATTTTGAAGCTATGTTTGCCTTCTGTTGTGGTTAAAAGTGACTTAAAAAAATCCCCAAAACAACCCAAACCAAAAATTGAAAACCATAAAACCTCCCACCTTTCTAAAAGTAGAAAACTTAATTGAATTTCCAAGTTCGTTTGACCATTTCATTCCCTGAAATGATAAAAAACTTATATTTCTATTTCTTCTTAAAATGTCTTCCTAATGTTTACCTTTGGTTCTAGCCAGAAGTCTTGTAGATATCTCATTGGAAAATTATAGCTTATCCAAAATTCATTAATGAGCACTCAAAGTAGCATATTTCTTAATAATCAAAGAATTTCAAGTCTCTCTGAGGAAATAATTAGCCTAATTTCTTCTTATATAACTAGTTTATTATAGTTTTGACACAAACTCTTATTTTCTTATGGAAGGCTTGTGTGAATTTTGTTGCTTCCAAGGTTTTTTTAAAATCATGTTTATTGCAATTATGAATGCACTCTAATTTTCCAAATTGAAAGGCAGTCCTAAATTTCCCTCTGGTCCTCATGGTCTTGTGATGTTAGCCCCTGCTCAGTTGTATACTTTCCTTGTTAGATGCAGATGATAAATACTGAAAAAATATTGCAGAATTTAGGAGCTCTTAAGAGCTTTCCCATTGAAACCAATACAGATTACTCTTTTTCTGTAACAAGACTATTCATTAAATAACAAACCACTAAATGTACGTTAACCACATGGATCCTGCTATCTTTGTAGGAAATTTTTCCATTCAATTTTACTGTATAGTCAGCTGCTTAATAAGGGGGGTGGAGGGTGGAAAAAGTCTGGAGAAGCTTTTCATTGCAAGTAAGGTATTGCTGAGGTAAATTACAGAATTGAAAGTTATAAAAAATATAAAATATATAAAATATAATATATAAATAATAATTTATATAAAAATAATAATATATTTTATATCTATAAATAGATATAAAATATAAAAAGTATATTTAAAAAATATAAAACACTGAAAGGCTTGAACTTTCCATTGATTTGAAGGATTAAGAATTACTGCTTAATCTTTATTTTTGTTTCATTCTTTTTGAAGAAAAAAAAAGAGAAATCACCTACATCTCAGTACCTCATTGCAGCTACCATTTCTAGAAATTGATGCCTGACAGATACGCTGAAAGAATTTAGCTTTATTGCTAGGAAGGGAAGTTAGAATTCCTCAGTCTCAAAAAAAAAAAAAAGTAAAAAAATCCACCAGTAGCTATTCTTTAATTTTTCTTTTGACAGTGGTCTTCGGTAATGTTCATGTTGTTTTTCATGCTACTGAATTCCTGGCCATAATAAATGAAAAATATTCCTCTGTTTATAGTCTAAGTGTTATTAAACAGGTTACTTTTAGTGCTGAGATCTCAAGCAGGAGTGAAGTAAGAAATGTAAGATTTAATTTTTTTTTAAGAAAATTTTACAGATGCTCTAAATTTATTTTAGATTTGATTATGCTGTACATTCATATTCTGTTTTTTCTTGGGCTATGTATCTTTTGGGATATGCGTATTCTATAATTGAAAATTTCTAATTAATGACTTAGTAGCTACTGTAAGTTGATGAGATGCCACGTGTTTGTCCTTTAGCTGTGGTTGGTGTAGATCAGGAGAAACCTCTGTATCAGCTGGGTAAAAAGAAGAAAGCTTGTTCATGTTTTAAAATTGCTAAGAGGTGCTTGGAGTTTTGGCAGAAGAGCCACGTGAACTGCTTAGAACTTTGTGATACAGAAATTTATCATCTGTTTAGCTCTTTATCACAAAGGGATTGCCAGTATATATGCTTTCTAAATGACCACTGTTTCATTTTACTGTTTTTTTTTTTTTTTTCTGTTGTTGTTGTTTTTTAAATCTCATATTTATTTTGGCTAGGCTTTTTGGAGCTTGCAGTTTCGACCAAAGACTTAGTCTTCAAATAATGCGGTCTACGTTATATCCGGTAAAGGAAGAGCTAATAAGCCTGTCCTAGATTGAACACACTGAATGAGTCATTTAGTAAGCATAAGCATGCGAATAAAACCGATACGTTGTCATAGGTAGGGGTTAACCACCAACAGTGTTTGCCAGAAATACAAATGCAGCGGCCCCACCTTCAGCCAGCTCCCCACATACTGTGCTGACAAAATGAACAGCCAGCAATATGGTCTGTAAGTGGTTCCTTTAAAATGTACAGAGTTCTGCAAGTAAGTTAGCAACTTGGTCAAGGTTACAGGCCAGGTAGTATGTTTTCCAGCTGAATGTACCTGGCAAAATTAGTTGTCTTTGTTACTGAGACAAATTTATATTTGATTTATCAATTAAGAGATCAGGACTTGATTAATTTGAATGCTTACTAACCAGGGGTAGACTTTTAATGAAATGAAGAATCCTTCTTAATTCACTGTTTGGTGTCTCTGCCACTTTTGCCTTCTGGATATGAAGACTACCAGGATTTCTGGTGGAACTATAACATTCCTTCTCCTCCTAACTGTTGGAATGGGGAAAAGGAGCTTTTTTCCCAGCTTACATTTTTCTGTCTTTTTCCTTGTGAATGGCTTCTGGTTTTCTGGTGTATAAAACAATGATTTTGGTATGTCTGTTAGGTAAGTGCATTTCCCAAAGTTCTCCCAAAGTTCTCCCAAAGTTCTCCCAAAGTTCTCCCAAAGTTCTCCCAAAGTTCTCCCAAAGTCCTGTGTTAAGCCGATGGTCAGGCTTTGGTGACTGCATTTTATGTAGGGAAGCTTCCAAGCGTCTCGGTGTGTGTTTGAATCTATTCGTCATGCGTTGTTATCAGTCGTAGACAAGGCAGTCTTGGGCAACCTGACCTGAATGCAGTGTTGAGCCTCCTTTGAGCAGGAGCTTGGATTGTATGACCTGCTGGTCTGGGTTCTGGCCTAAATTATTGTATGATTTGAGGACTAAAAACTTGTTGATAAAATCTACTGGAAATGCAGTGGCTTACGTATCCGTGATCCATGAAGTTTCCTTCTTTTCACAGGAGTGTGCTGGATAGCTTCTCCAGCCTTTTAGGACATGACTGTCTTGAGAACTGTAATGTTTTGGAAATGGCCTGGGATGGATGACCTGCTGTGTCTTTTCCAACCATAATTTCTATGAATCTGTAATTTTGAGGTTGATTTCTTGTTGCCCAATTTTACAGTTACTTAATTCCAGTATCAGGCATATTTTAAGAGACCACATTTAGTCATGGTAAGACTGTGTGGGTTGTTTTGGTTTTTTGTGTTATTTTTTAAATCCTTCTGCAGATTGTCAGCACTTAATGTATTCTTTCCTATTCTGGTGCCACAAATAATGTCCTTAGTCTGTGAAGAAAGAAAAGTCTGATTACCCATTTTGGAATAGATTATTGATTAAAAAGTGCTGCTCCCAAAATTGTTGCATTCCTATGTGAAGTGTTAGGCTAGTTCTGCTGTTTATTTATACCAGAAATTCATTTCTATCACCAGAATAAAGGGTGGAGTTGAGAAGTTCTGTATTTGGTCATAGTTTCAGCATTGTTATCAATTAAGATTATAATGAGTTATTTCAACATTTTAAGCATTTTTTTAGAGCTAAATGCACATGTACTTTTAAGGGCTATGAAAGACTCCTAGCTAAAAATAGACTTGATGATTTTTTTTTTTTCTAAACAGTTCTTAAAACATTGGTGTGGCCCTGTACCCTTCTTGCAGAAAGCACCCATTTCTTTTCCTGCAAGAAACAACATCTTTTTGGAAAGAGATCTCTTAGTAAGAGCTCTTTCGTTAACACTCTTTGAAAAGAACATCTCAGCCTTTGAGTTTTTGAAGCGCCCTGTGCCAGCATCCCTCAAGACTTAATCCATACTTTCTGCCCTAATTTGCTTCCTGCTTACTTGTGATACGTGCTAAGTTTGCCAGTTTCATTCTGATATTTTTATTTTTTTTAATTTTTTTTTTATTTTTTGGATACAGCAAACAAAGCATGTAAACAAATCCGGATTTCTTTTTGATGGACTTAAAACTTGGTTTTGTTTATGAAAACAGATGTGCGTGTACATGTATGAATATATATTATACATGGACAAATAGCAAACAGTCCTGGTTGAGAATCGCTTTGCCTAGAATTCCTGTGGGATCTCCGAAAAACTGGAAGTTGGAGGATTAGCAGTTAGGCATGAAAACACCAGTGATACTGCTGAGACTTGGCTTGGAGTCTGTTTCTTTTATTCCATTTAAATGATGTGTGGAATAATTCATAGATTAATTGTGCTGTTACAGCCATGAAATGTCTGTGTTAAAATGTGTGGAGTAAGGTAATCTGAGGTCAAAATAGTCTTGTGGTCATTACCAGACTTATGAAAACTGTATATGACATGTAATAACAGAGAGGAGGGATTCAATAACAAGTTGGTCTCCGTATTTTTCTTGTGCCCTACATCCTTTTCTTCTATCAAACATTACTTCTGTTTTATGTATACGTAGGTTCTTATAAATTTTCTTGTAGGGGTTTATGTTGCCTTCCTGGAAGTCCTTGCCGGTATTTAGCACACATTTTGCCTACAGAGGCTTCTGTCCTTTATTGCCTTATGTCAGTGCTGCATTTGATGATACATGAAAGTAATTAATCACTTCTTAGAACGACATTTTTTCATACTTTATCGATACTTTTGTTTGCCTTTTTTAATTAAAAAAAAAAAAATCCTCTCCATTTTAGTGTGCCTTTCCAAAATGGTATTAATTCCTGTGCACTCCTCTGAACTTGTTCCAGTTTGTGTTTTTAAAACACAGTGCTGATATGGAATGTACTTTCTCCAGTTGAGGTGTAACCAGTTCTGAGATGATGGGAATAATGTCTCTTGCTCTTTGGGGAGAAAATCTGCTGTGGTCCTTTGAAGTAATTACTGAGGTCCTTTGAAGTAACTTTAGGTAGAGCCTGTAGGACCTGTTGATGTGACACAGTGTATAGATAAAATACCTATTTGCCTTTCTAAAGCCTCTCTTTCTTCAGCTACCTGCTTTGATTGCTTCTTGAATGCTGCATTTTGCAGTACCTATATCAATCACCACTCTATTTCGGATGGTGTTTAATAGTAGGTAGAGTGAATTTCACTGAATTTTTAGAGTTGGAAGGGATCATAAAGATCATCTAGTCCAACTCCCCTGCTGAAGCAGGATTGCCCAGAGCATGTCAGAGCATGTTACTCAGGACTGCATCCAGGCGGGTCTTGAAAGAGACGTTTAAGAGCCGTTTAGATGTGGTGTTGGGGGATATGATATAGGGGAGAACTTTGTAGTGTAGGGTAGATGGTTGGACTCGATGATCCCAAGGGTCTCTTCCAACCTGAATGATTCTATGATTCTATGAAAATCTCCAAAGAAGGGGACTCCACACCCTCCCTGGGCAGCCTGTTCCAGGTCTCTGGTACCCTCACCGGGAAGAAGTTTTTTCTCATATTTGAGTGGAGCCTCCTGTATCCAGCTTGTGCCCGTTGCTCCTCATCCTCTCACTGGCAACCACTGAAAAGAGTCTGGCTCCCTCCTCCTTCAGCCCACCCTTCAGATACTTATAAGCATTGATAAGGTCTCCCCTCAGCCTTCTCTTCTCCAGGCTAAAGAGTCCCAGCTCTCTCAGCTTTTCTTCATAAGGGAGATGCTCCAATCCTTGAATCATCCTCGTTGCCCTTCGCTGGACTCTTTCCAGTAGTTTCCTATCCCTCTTGAATTGGGGAGCAATATGTTGACATTCTCAACTGTTTGTTTATTGCTGTCGTCTTCAGCAGTGATGTTCTGTCTATACAACTGCCATAGCTATCATTTGTGTGTGCATGTGTTATTTTTTTGAGTTAAATATTAAAGCTCTGAATGCTAATAGAATACATAAATGTTTGACCAGTTAACCTTAGCATTGATGGGGAAAATACCCAGCTACCCTCTTTCTCTCTTAAAAAACAAAACAACACAAAACTCCAACCAACACAAAACCAAAAAAACCCCTTACAGTCCCTAAAAAGATACTTTGTTGTTATACCACATGTGAATATTGGACAATACTCTAACCAAATCTGTTTACTTACACTGTGTGATAGTGGTGTTTTAAACTAAGTTCATCAGTAAGAGCTTGAAACTTGATTTGTTAAACTTTGGAAGATGTGTGTTTGAATTGAAATCTTTCTTGGTAGTGATTTTCAGCAGTGGATATAGACTGAAAGTGTCCCCTTCTGACATTCTAATACTTCAATTTGGAGACTTCCTCCAAACCCTTTGAATTCTTCTGTTTTTGAGCATGTGCTTTCACAGTAATAAAAGTTTCTTCAGCTTACAGTCTATTGACTGAAGTCAGTTAACTTCGCAAACATTTTGCCATTCTATAAAGACCCTAAAGGGTTTTTTTGTGTAATCCTTCATTCATGTATCAGAATGATTTTTATTTTTATTTTTTTTTTAAAATACATATAATGCCCTTATTGAACAGCCATATATATATTGAGTTACTTTCACTAGCTGAGTAACTTATCCTGCATTCTTGTAAAAGGAACTGCAATTTGACTATAAATATATCAAAATGCCACAGAATTCAGGGCTACAGCTCAAAAATGCTGATCAGTTTGTAAAATCTAAATCAAGCCCTCCATGAAACGTAGGGAAGGACCTCTGTGGTAGCAGAAAAATTTCCAGAAATTCACCACAGTCTTTTTCGAAGTTGCTGTTTGTGCTGATGTTGCCAGACAGCTAAGAAGAGATGGGAAAAGCAGGAAATCTTTTTGGATTTAATCACAGTGCTGATTTGGAAAAGCAGCTTAACAATGAAAAATATTTTTATATTTTAAATCATAAACACAGAACTACGAAATACATGGCAGATCGTGATCACATTAAATTGGATCATCTTCATTACTAACGGAGAAAGTTCTTCCTTTTGGAATCTGATGGTCAGAAATCCTACTTCCTGGACTTTTTTTTTTTTTTTTTTATATATATATCCAGACTTTGGTTATTTAGTGTTTTCGGTACCATTTGTTGAGGTACTAGGGACTTGACTGTTATTCTTGAGAGCAATAGATACAGCTTTTGAAGTGTCACCTTTCTGTTTTCCTGTGTTGGAAAGCTTTTTCTACATTCTTGCTTTCAAAAGTTCTTTGATAACGTTGACGGGCAGTGCTTATCTTTTCCCTTGAAGATATTCAAGTTCCATTGTAAAATACCCAATTTTTATTTTGTTTGTCTTGATCAATAAACGTGTGCTTCTTAAGAGAGATATTGCACTTCTAGACCTTACATCCTCTATGTGGAAAAAGTTCTTATTTAGGTCCCTTAATCTTTTGTAGAACGTGTAAGCTTGGAAGACTTCAGGTAACCTGTGGAGTTGAGTACTTGGATGAACAACTGAATACTCATTTCTAAATGAGAAAGTGAGGCGGTTATAAAGAGCACCTAGATGAGCTAGGTACAGTTGTATCCAAGTGAAGGTTTCTACTTGTCTGCCGTGTAACTGAAGCACAAATATAGGAGTAATTTTGTCTTTTGACTCCTAGTTGATCATAAAATCAGCGTGTTTCTCTTATGAGACTGGCCAATGAAATATACCCATTTTCCTGCAGTGTAGAGCATTTTATTACTTCGGCTGCTGGGCTTTTAAGGTTTGACCACAGTGACTTGTTCTACCTGAGTCTATACTTTAAAACTAACACCATACCTTTGGTTTTACAAACACTTTATTGCTATTTTATGAGTAAAGGTGATACAACATGTTAATGTGGTGGTTTGTTTTTTGTTGGTTTTTTTTTTTTTTTTTAGTTTAAATCAAGATTTCTGCTATATTCTAGTTCCAGTTGAAAGATGGATGACGATGACTTTGGAGGATTTGAGGTATGTTATTTGGATGACTCGATTTTTAAATTTAACTATTTTCAACAGTTTTTATGGGACTTTATAGCATTTTGTAAAATATGTAACAATAATTTTTTCATGTTTCCAGGCAGCAGAGAGTTATGAGTTTGGAAATGGTGAAAAGCAGACTACATCCCCTGCTATTGCTTGGGCGGCATTTCCTACAGGTATTGATAATATCACTAAAAAAATTCTTAACAATATATTGCTGTCCTTCTGTATTCACTGTAAATATTAGTACCCAGAGGATGTTCATACACAATGAAAGAGTAGGCAGCAGTGAAAACCTAGCATAAGAATGTTCCTGAGTAATTATTTTGGGAAGCTGCACTTCTCGAAGTTAAACTTTCTTGAGGAATGAAAGCAAAGCACAGTTTATCCAGTTCAAAGGCTGATTGGCATCTCATGGGAAGAGGAAATGGAGCTTCTTCACTCAAAGGATATTCTTACTTTTGAGTATGGAAGGTCTGTTGCAAATGATGGGAAAACATACAAAAACTACACTTGAAAATAGGTCTTGAACATGTTGCTTCCTCCATTAGATTTCCTTGACTGTGATAAAGTCTTTTAGTTGATTGGGGGGGGATGTGTGATCTTTTTTACTTTTACTTTAAAACTTAGTTTTTAAAGTTAGAAAATATATTACGCTTCCTTTATCTCAAGCAGAAGCTGAAACATTATGGAGCTACTTTTATTAATTTATACAAGTGCCTGGTGCCTGTCTGGATTTTAAGAAATAGAAGTTCATTGATACTGGATAAAAGTACAGTATGAGTAGAACTAAAAAGATTAAGGAGATGTTACTGTTTGACAATTTATTTTGTTGTGGCAATTTAGTCTAGATTTCATAGCTTTCACAGACAGAAACATCACTTTAGCAGCATTAGGAAAAAAAGCCAAACCCCACTTTATTCTTTGATCAGTAACTAAAGATTTCTGCCTGTTATTATATTATTATGCTGAATAAATTATGCAAAGTAATTATAGTTTTAAATATAAGACAGGGATTTGTCTCAATATGACCTCTTCATAAATCATGTTCTTCAGTTGTTTTTATTTATTTCTGGTGCTACTGTCGTTCATCCATTACAGAATAATTGGTTTGTGTTTTAAATAAAGGAAAACAAATAATAAAGAAACGGTATTTTCCCAAATAACTTTATTTATTATTCATCTTGTCATTTTGACTGTTATTCAGCCTTCTTGGAGATACGACTTTTGATATACCTGCTTTTCTTTGTAGCGCTGCAGCTGTGATCAATGAGCAATAACATTTTTTTGGGAAATTCATCAGGACTATCAGACTCCTGTCCTGCTTACTGAAGAAATTAGAGGAGATATGTTCCATCAAGGCAGGATACTGTGGAAGAATATTTTGTCATTATTATCAGAATGGCTGTGTATCATAGCAGGTGGTGCAGCAGTTGGAGAGGATTTGTGAAGTGGTGCTGAAAAGCCAATATCCACACTAGATGTACTTCAAGAGTTTTATTTCAGGCTAGCATTAACCTGGTCCTGCGGACTTGAACATCCATTAGCTGTTGGAGTCCAGTCAGGCAGTTTTATCAGAGGCAAGTTTTTGTTTCAGGGGTTGTGAAACTGTTCCATTATGATAGCTAGGGCATAGTAAGCAGGAATGATTGAAGAGTCATCTTCATAAGCGAATTTTGAGCTGAACAAAAATGCTAATGCAATTTCACCAGTATATACACAAGAGGAATGAATTAAGAGAGCTTGAATTACAGACATAGCACATGTAATTCTAGGAATGTTCAATTTATGAATCTTTAACATTGCTGAAAGTGAAAAGAAGGTTTTGTAATAAAGATGTTTGAATGATACCTTGGAGAATTGCCGCCTCTTCTTGTCTTCTGCAAGCTCATGTATTTAGTTGAATAATTTTAAACCACAGTGTTCAGAGGTGGTTACCAGTTGTTGCTCCTCATTTCCTAGGCTTTATTTTGACAACTTAAGAGGTGGGTTTTTTGTTTCTGCTTTTTCTTCCCCCTCAAAATGCTAAGCATTCATTACTTTAACTGGAATCACTGAAAACTTGATTTGCTTTAAGAAGGTTCCACATAAAACTGTATTATCTGAAAAATGAAGTCTTATGTCTAGTATTGGATACCCACAAAATATGTGAATATTAAGCTTAAGCTTTAATTTCTGAGAGTCTCCATTCCTCATCTGCATCCAGACTCAGTTTTGGTTTTTACTGTTGTGATAAATTACTTATATCTGAACTATGCCTGTTCTATGGTCATCATCACCAAAGGATGAATGCTACCATCACCAAAGGATAAACATTAACACCACAAGGACTGGTGTCATGCTAAGTTTTTCCTTGTTAGTTGAGAGTTTTAGTAAGAGGAAACAGCTTGTCTACTCAGTCAGAATTGCCTGGTGTACATTATTTTAGTTGGTTTTCCATCTATTGGAAATTTATTTCAAACTGAAATTCAGGTTATTAAGTGATAGCATAAAAAGGAGATTTTACTGTTTTTTTTTAGAAGGAAAGATACCATTTTCTCTGTCATCTCACTGTCATGTGAACTAACAGAGTAGGTAACGGTTATAGGAAGCTGCCATTGAAAGCAGGTATTTGGAAGGGGAGGGTGGTTTCACAAATATCTTATGGTATGTAAAGGAAACCTAAAAAGTCCTGTTTCCAGTACTGGGGAAGAGTTTACCGTTAAAGGTGCAGTTGTGTCCCAGTCCTTTGTTTTGTCCTGGTTACCTAAATTGGTTCCCATTCTGTTGGCTGGAGTGCTCTCCTCTAGGCTTTTCATCCATGTTTCCATTTTCTGCTCAGCTGGGGTTTTTTATGTTTGTGGTTCCCCCCCCCCCCCCCCCCCCCCCATGTCCAAATCTACTATTGCTGCAGTTAGCATCCTGATATTCTTCTGTCTTGTGGTCTTTCTGTCTTCTTTTGTTAGATGAGGTTTGCATGTTCCTCTGTGTTAACCTGAAACCCAGAAATGGGAGGTAAAGAAGATGGGACACAGAGCACCCGGATTCAAGGATAAGAGTGTCCTTTTGAGTGCCTGTAGGCCAATGTATACGCTTTTGTTTGTGCTGTGTGTGCATGCTTGTGCAGTATTAATTAAACAGTCATAATGAGAGGCTGAGACTTGCTCCGGGCTAGTGGCATCTTTCACCTTTTACCAGATTTGTAACGATAATGTGAGCTGCTTTTTCTAAAGCAACTGGATATACTTTTTTGTCGTATGCAAAGGCTACCTGTAGCTAACCATATTGAAGTTTGCAGCACTTTGCTGTTAAATTAAAAATGTATGCAAAGCTTTCTCTTCTCCTTTCTTTTTATTTAGCTTATATTGGAATCTTTCATAAAAGTGCTCAAGTTTCTGTTGTGCCAGGTTGATAATGGTGATCCACTGTTCAGGATTTTTATGTCATAGCTGGAAATTATTATGGAAGATCTCTCACTCCAGTATTAATTACACTTAAGTTGTATTAGCTAGAGAGTTATTTATTTTGTTATCTTTTGCTTACTTGTAAAACATAAAACTGCTTTTATCGTGTGTCATGGTAAGCTGTTTGTGTGTGTCTTCTAAGACAGTTGAGGATTTTTTTACCTTTAAAATTTAGAAAACTTAGGAAATATGTATAGAAGTATGGTTTTATAGTTGACTTAAACAGATTAAAGATCGTGCTGAAGCTGAAAGGTTATGTGAATGGAAGAGACAAAAGTTAAAACTGCTGCCTTTGGCTATTGTCTTGTGAAACCTAAGTGTAAGTTACAAGTCTAAATTTAGTGTGACTATACGATTTTGAATGTTCTTAAGCTGATAATACTCAAAAATACGGGAACTTTGTATGGAATTATGGAATTACTCTTCAGTTAGATTGTAAGAGCTATATAACCTTTTATGACTATACTTGTTGCTACTGTGACAGGCTTTGCTAGGTATAGATTTCAGAAACAGAATTAATTTTTGAATGCTTCTTCATATTGTGTGTGTGTTTTCTGTTTTTATTTTTGCATTAGTATCTGAAGTCCATATATCTCCTGATGTTCTTCTGGAGCACTCTGTGCCTTCTTCCTGCCTGGTTCCTTCTGACTTACTCAGTTTATCAGGTGATAATGTGACAACAGCTATTCAAACAGCCAACAATGTTATAAACCCAGCTGTTCTTGAAGAACAGGTAAAACCACAATTCTTGTGTTTCGGTATGGGAGCCTGATATATTAAATATCTTAGAATCATATCTTTTCTGTTCAAATTCAGATAAAATTGCCTTTTAAAAGCAAAAGGTCCTTGGGTTTCTATGATACAGACTTTGGGGTAAAATAACTTTTAAATTATGTTTAAATCCCCTAACTGGGAGACACCATACTACTTTGGGATGGACTGCAAGAGAGACAAGCGTGTTAAAGAGTTATTAAAGGTTAAAGCCATGCTGATAGTGCTGGGCGTGAAAGTAGGAAACAATAGCAAGAAGGTTCGCTAAAAACAACTGTTACTGTTAAAGCTGTAAAGATTATGGCTGTACATATAGAATCATAGAATTGTCCAGGTTGGAAGAGACCCTTGGGATCATCAAGTCCAACCATCTACCCTACACTACAAAGTTCTCCCCTACACCATATCCCCCAACACCACATCTAAACGGCTCTTAAACACATCCAGGGATGGTGACTCAACCCCCTCCCTGGGCAGCCTATTCCAATGCCCGACCACTCTTTCTGTGAAAAATTCTTTCCTAATGTTCAGTCTAAACCTACCCTGTTGGAGCTCGAAGCCATTTTTTATGTGTCATACTTGTTTGTTTTCCCAAGTTGTTTTAGAATTAGAGAATTAATTTTTAATGTTTATTTAATTATAATTAAATTAATTTTGGTTTTTATTTTATTATATTTTACTTTATTTTTCCCTTCCATTACTTTTGATTATTTTTTTTTAATTTTTTTTTTTTTTGTGATCTGGCCAGTCCTAGTTGTGTGATCTTGATCTCTCCTTGTGGTTGCAATACTGCTGAGAACTGATCTTAGCTTCTTTTTAGCTTTTTGAACTAAACGATTAGGTGAGTAAGGGAGGGAAAAGAATTTCTGTCTGGAGACTAGCACAGGAATGCTAGATTGCTGAGGATGAAAATTCAATGGATTTACCCGCCCAGGTGAATTTTTATTGCCATTGTTTGCAGTGACGTGTATTTGAACAAGTTTGTTTATTGTAAAGTTCATTGTTTCAGGATGCATAGTGGTATACGCTTGAATTAGAAAGTGCTCTTGGCTTTCTCTGAACAAAACAATATTTTGGGCTAGTTTGTGACCCTCCCGTTTTCAGGACTTAACGTGGTTTCTTATTTTTCTGGTAGTCTCATCAAGTCCTACAGCTACTCATGCTGGAGGCTGAATTTCATGATTAAGTCAGATTTCCATAATGAGACCATTTAAAAGCATTTCTCTAGAGCTATTTAAACAACCTGTACAAAATACTTGTTTTGATTAAAGTGACTCTTTTGCTTTCCTTTTGAGCAGTATCTGTTCACACTTTCAGGAAGACTGTGGTTAGTACAGCTCCAATAGTTCAGTCTTACTAATGAATTAGTTACTGTTTTGTATTTGTTCCCAGCCTAATGTTCTGGGGAAAATCTATAAAAAGGGAAGGAGAGATGTGCCCAGATGCAAATGATACTGAAGAAATTTTCTTAGAAATCCAGAAGTTGTGGGGTTTTTTTTCTTGAGAGGGGGGAGTGTTTATTTTCTTTTTTTCACTGATGCCAGCCAGGGTAATTTTCTGTGTTGAAAGCTCTTCGTCTGCCTCTCTGACAATGTTTTGATAAGTAAATTTCTGTTACTGGCAGGATGGTCAAAATTTGCTTTTCTTCAGCCACAAAAGATTCTACTCTTTTTGATTTTGGCTAACAGTGAAATGTGAATAACCTGTAACCTTTCTTTTTTGAACTAGGCCAGCAACTTTGGCTTGTGTGCTCTCTGAAAAGAGGACTTTGGATATTCCAAAATACTAAGGCTCAGGTGCATTTTTTTAGAAATAAAAAGTTGTTTGGTTAGGTATTCTTACTAAAGAAAAGAAATACACTTTGTTACTTCTGAATGCTTTTGTGTGCAAATTCTAGCTGTAGGCCATGTTTCACTTTTTCCCATCTTGTTCTGGTCAGCTACTGAGAGACCTGTGGTTCCGTAAACTCTCTTTTTAATGCAGCAAATAATACAAACTAAAGAATACAACATTAGAAAGTGTGACTAAAGGGAGAAAATGAGTTGAGAGGAGGTCCATCAACATTTTTAAATGGAGATCAGACTTTGCGTTTCCTTTCCGTGTAAAGGAAAATGGCGGGTGTAAAACTATAATGAAATATTCTTACACCTGTGAGAGGAGGGCATTAGGAGAACTGTATTATTCTACAATTGTATCTCCAGAGCCTCTCGAAATTTCATGTTAAAAAAAACTTCAACATTTCATTTTCTGACCTCATCTTTTTGACAGTGAGAGACTCTAATCTTGAGTAGTACTGAGGAGTAGAATTAGCTCATCTAGCTTCCCTTTGCTTCTTACAGAAGGGGAATTCAGAGCGCAAACTGCAGTTTCCTTTCTGGTTTTTCTTTTTTTTTTTGATCCATTTTTGTCATGAATCTTATGTATCCATGTACTGTCAAGATCTCAGCTATTTTGGTTTGTTTCTTTCTTGGAATCCTTTGAGAGATCCTTGTTTATTGAAAAGTCAATCTATTATTTGAGTGCCTGGAATAAAAGGTGTTAAAGGAATGGATTAAATCAGGTCAGTCAAACCTCTCTTAATAAAAACATTGAGATGTTCCTTTCACCACCCCTTCCCAAATCTCAAGTGCTCTTGGCTTTCAAATTGTTGTTGAAAAAGTAGCAGCTGAAATTAATTTACCATTTTTTTCCTTTGAAGTTCCTTTGCTGTGATATAAACAAGTTCTTGCTTTTTTTTTTTTAAGAGGGGAAAAAAAAAAAGCTTTGGCTTTTGTTAATTATACCACAAAATAGTTTAAACCTCACCTAATTTATTTTTGTGTTTTTCTGAAAATGTGGGCTTGTTATCAGTGTTTCATCTGTTTCGGGTTGTCTATTCTAGAAGCCTCCGTTTCAGTATTTTACTTCTACAGTTCACTGAAATAGCATTAACTAAATGTTGTAGACATGTCCCAATTACTCTTATTCTGTTGGTCTAGCGTCAAGATGAGATATTTATTTTAGCACAAAAAATTTGTATTCCCGTTCCATGGCTACTGTTTGCAGTCTGCATGGGTGAAAACATGGAGTGACTAATCCAAGGGGAGTTTATTTCCCTGTAAGCCTGATGCTTTGAGACAGATTATTTGGTTTCGCTTCTGTTCCTTTTCACCTCTTCTGAGTATTTTAACCTCATTGGAAAGTGAGGTTTCTGTGCCATCCTCTTTCTTAAAGCCTTCTCCTAAAGTATTCTTGAAAAGCAGTTGAGGAGATCGGAAGGATTGATGTGAACCCATCTTGAATTACTAGCTACTGTTCCGTTGTCGGAGCTTTCTTTTTGGCCAGCACATCCTACGTATGAGGGTGTGCATGGCCAATTTCAGAGAAGTGTGGTTTCAAAAAAGTAACCTTAGTATTTACAGTTCTTAAGTTCTGTAATGTCATCTGGAAATGAAATTTGACTTGACTGGAATGTTAAATTCCCTTTACCATTTTGTTTCTCTTATGAATTAGATTCAACCAGATATTCCAGTTGCCTCTTTGAATGTAATTGAAGACAAGACTTTAGTTACATCAGCCATTGCGTTGGTTGATGCTGAGACGCAGAGAACAAACGAAGCAAAGAGCTGCCTTCAACAAGCTGTTGCAAACCTAGAAATCAAGCTTTGCACTGCTGAAGAAGAAAAATTAAAAATTAAAAAGGTATGAATAGGTTTTTTAATGGAAATGTTTGGTACTTATATTGGATTAAAATATAGTTGGAGCTGGCAGAGATTTGCAATGCATTTTTTTTAGAGATTAGTCAAATTCCAGAGAAGTTGGCCAAATTTAGCCAAAATACTAATACTTTTTTTTTTTTTTATTTCTAGTATCTATTTTTTCATATTCTAGTATCTAGATAGATACTAGATACTATCTATCTAGTATCTATTTTAGGCTGAATTTTTATAAAGTTTCAGGGGGAAAAAAAACCAAACAAGTTTTCTTAGCATTGAGCCATGTGGCTAGAAGGTATAGTGATTCCCCCATGTTTTGGGAGTGAGTGTGTGGTCACTGAAGTTGAAAGTGGTTTTGACTATCTTTATGAACATAACATGTAACACTCTTTTTCTCTTTTTTTTTTTTCTTTTTTTTTTTCCCCTGCGAGCTCTGCTAGCTAAATTCTTCATATTCCTTCTGACCTGAATATGATCGAGTACCAAGCAGGGCTATGCCTGTAATTATGTGTCTGAGTTAGTGAAAGGTCACAGAGGCATGGGAGAGAAAATTTAATTTCTGCTATTCTTAATACTGATCCTTGATAGCTGTCAAGGTGTGCTAGGGAAGGAGGAAATGGCTTGTTGGAATTGAAAATGAGGATAAGTAACTAGAGCCAAAGATGAGGAGGTCTGGAATAGATTGATTTTGCTAAGAATTAAGTATATAAAGGGGGGCTGGGAGGGGGAAGCATGAATGCTGACTATAACAGGAGATAGGTTGAGAGCTAGACTCTGAATTGAAGAAGTTTTGCACAATCAGTTTCTATCTCCGCCGTTGAATCAAAGACTTTGAATCTCAAGAACTGTTTTTATTATTTCGTCCAGAAGCAGGATTGAACTAAACAGAATTGCTCTTTCTGTCCTCCTTATGACCCTCTCAGTTGTGCCTTTGTTTGAATAGCTGTACAGTGATCTGGCAGGTCATTTGTTTCTATACTGGCTTCCTGCGTGGCTGCAGAAATAGCTGTTCTTGAGCAACTGAAAGGGTGCCAACAGCTTATGTATAGTAGGAATGAGTTTGGTAAGAGCAACAGCTGCATTAAGAAAAAATAAAAATCTTTAGCTCTTTGTATAGCAAACAGTTTTGAAGTTTATTGTCAGTAATATCATTCTCCCTCTGTATTGGTTCATGTTGGGCAGGCTTCTAGACCGAGTCTCTGCAAGATGCCAGAATATTTTAACATTTTATTCATTTTAGAGTTGTAGGGTAGAGATCATTAGGGCTGTATGTAATGGGATTTCTGCCTTTGTAGTGAAACCATTTGCTAAAAGTACATTTAGTATGCTGCTTTTCAAATGCAGAAAGACAGAACAAGCTATTAAAAATATGGAAATAATTACAATAGAATAGAATAGTTCCAGTTGGAAGGGACCTACAACAATCATATGGTCCAACTGCCTGAGCATTTCAGAGCTCACCAAAAGTCTAAGCATGTTGTTAGGGGCATTGTCCAAATGTCTCTTAAACACTGACAGGCTTGGGGCATCGATCACTTTTTTCTAGGAAGCCTGTTCCAGTGTTTGACCACCCTCTTGGTAAAGAAATGCTTTCTGCTGTCCAGTCTAAACCTTCCCTGGTGCAGCTTTGAACCGTTCCCACGTGTCCTCACACTGGATCCCAGGGAGAAGAGATCAGCATCTCGCTCTCCCCTTCCCCTCCTCAGGAAGCTTTAGAGAGCAATGAGGTCGCCCCTCAGCCTCCTCTTCTCCAAACTAGACCAGCCCAGAGTCCTTAGTGCTCCTCTTAGGACACGGCTTCCAGGACATGCCTTTGATTTTAATTACCTTATACTTCTTGAAAATATTATCTCAGTTTAAAAACTGCAATCAGAATTTTCTTGCACAACTGTTTATCTCTCTGTATATTATGATAGCAAACGTCATAGTTTTCAGAACTGAAGTTAGTTGGAGTGATTACTGAATCTGTATTTTAACAATTCGCAAATGTTTGTAACTTCGTGTATTTTATTTTGTAAACTTTATAGGAATTAGAATCTTTACTGGAAAAACATAGCATTCTTGAAATGGATTTCTTGAAGGAAAAAAAAGAGAAAGTAACTTCACATCAAGATCATTACAAGACACTCCAGGTAATTTCTTTCTTGTATTATCTTATGTTTTTTTCAGGAGGATTTTGTATAGAGTGTATTTATGTCCAACAAATACTACTGTTAAGTATTTAGAGGCCTGCTCCAAAACCTTTTGAATTTAAAGAATTTCTAAGGTCTTTAGGTCTAAGCCTGACTTGGATAAGTAGATTATTGTAATTCAGACCACTCATTCTTAGTATGATCTGTTTCATAGAACAGATGAAAAGAAAAACACTTTGCACAGTAGATGTGTGTTTAACAGTACGACTTAGCACGTTCTAGAGTTGCTATGCCCAATTCTTTGTAAAGTATTAGCTCACTTGAATATGGAATAGTTTGTGTTGCATAATAAAAATCTCAGAAGTGTAATTAGATGCTAGACAATGGAATTAATATTGCTTCCATTGCAAAAATCAGCATTGTTCATTAAATACTTGTATGAAGTCTCACATACAAGACAAATTTTTCATTGAAGTTTTTGGTCTTCTTCCAGCGTTATAGCATGACAAACTAAATATTATCCACTTACAACATTTCAAAAGTTTCTTGTTGGTAATTCAGCTTCACTTAATGTATTTGCTGCTGTGGATGTTTTTTTTAAGTAGCTACTGCATTGTTTCCCGCTTGTACTTAAGAGTTTCTGTAATAATTTGATTGAATTCCTGGCTGCGGTGCTTCCTAAAGCTCATCTAATTATTTTTTTTCTTGTTTCAGTGAAAGAAACGTTTGCTTATCTATGTCATAAAAATAAATTTTTCTTAAAAACCTTTTGATTTATGGAGTATCATACCAGCTAAAGTTAATGATCCACATAAACTCTTGACAATCAAATTAGTGGATTTTATTTTTAATACTTACTCAGTGATCTTCAAGCAGAAATATTTTTAAAGAGTGGAAATGTTACTGAGACTTGCAAGTATCAGTCTGTCTATATCACACCTCTTTGAGTCAGGTACTACAGTTTACAGGAATGGCAACGAAAGGGTCATAACCTTTAACTTACGTTGTAGAAAAGCTCATGTACTTGCTCTTGTTGTCTTCTGGATATAGCCAGAATCAAATCAGAGAAGAAAAGTGAGTCATACTTCTAAGAGCTGACAGTTAAAATTACTTTCATGAAACTTGAATATCAGATGCCTTCTGTTAGTACAGCTTTTAATGCCAATTCCTTTTGTCTTTCTCCCATTGGCTTCTACAACAGTGGGGTCAACACCTGTGGCCACACACTGAGTAAATCTGGCAGCCACACAGGACAGATGTCTGTCTCACTAACATTTCTTTTTCCAGCAGAAACAGCTGGTTATTAGTGCTGTTGACTTGAAAAGCTTAAAAGCAGACTGTAGCGGTGACTCTGGCATAGCTGTGGGAAGTCTCGGGATAAGACTTCCAACTGAACCGATTCTGGCATCCTAACCTGTAGGTGTGCGTTGACTTAATTCCTCTTAAATTAAATTTCTACGTTCATATTTGAGTATAATATGTAAAACAAATGCCTCATGAGATGGTTCTAACTGCTTTTTACAAGAACATGCATTATTTCATGCACCTTTAAATTTACTAATTAACTGACTCGCAGCACTTGTGACTAGGGAATTCTCAAAAGCTGGTTTGGAGGTAATAGAGCTGGTCAGTTAGCCAGATCTTTAACAAAGTGATATTCAAATTAGACTCTTTTCTTTCTTTGTGAAGTTGTTGTGCTTAGTTTTGAGAGAAAATTTCACTAATCTTTGTCAGCAAAGCCAGCAATTATTTTTTTTCCGCCTTTTACTATTGATTTCTGCCTCAGTCAAGGGTGACAGTTATGTTACCGCAGTTTTGTTGTCACAAAATTGTTTCAATAAAGTATGCTTTCAGTTTTTTAATATTAAAAAAAAAAGTTGAAAGGCAATATAGGAACATAAAGCATATTACAGATGTTTTCTGAGCTGAGTTGGCATGTTGATGAAGTGAATCGTGTTCTGGACTAGTCTCAAACTTCCTTCGTTCTCAGTGTGAAGGTGTACCAAGGTAAAGTGTTATCATTTAACTGATAGGTGACGATGGAATCTTGCCACATTTATGCTTGTGTAAAAGAGAAAAATAAAAAGTCCTGTGTTTTGTCTAAATAAAAGTAGCTTTAAAAAGTCAAGATTGAACAGGGCATGTAGTATTTTCACGTTCTTACTGTTGTTTCCATATGTAACTGCAACAACCAGGGACAGTAAAGGGGCAGCAGTGGGTTCATAAATAGAATAAACAAATTGCTATTGGCTAGTTTTATAGAGTTGTTTGGATATTTAATGCAGTGGTCTCTTTGAGATCTTGAATTCCTACAAACTGGTAAAATTAGAGTAAAAATTCCCACATTCTTGCTTTGGTAGTATTTAAAAGGCAGAATAACATACTGTAATTCTAACTTCTTTGCATACAAAATGTAGCTCAGTTAAAATTGTTGTGGGAAGTGTTTTCTTGTGTGCAGTGTTGCAACCATAAAGTTGTATAAATGCAAATTTAGCTTTATATTTTTGCTATATAATTTTTGCTTATTTGGACAGGAAGGAAATAAGTGCAAATACATGTTTCTTTTTTTTTTGTTTTTGGTCAGTATGTCAGTCTTATTTTTTTTCCCCCGTTTTGATCACAGTCATTTATATTCATCTCAATTTTTAACACCTCAGCTCTTCTCTAAATGTGAGGTGCTGCGTATTTCCAAAACATTTAGTGCTAGTAGGTAATACATGTTTCTGATGATGCAGAATTAATGGCCATTTCAATCCTATAAATCTAATATTTTGCTGCAGCCCCATTGCAATACGTTGTAGAAATGAATAAATGCTGTGTTTTAAGACTACGAAACCCCAATTTGTAATATAGTGAAAAACCATTAACAGCAAAATGAATACTCCTGTTCTCTTATTTGCAAATCAGAGAGGGAACATTTAATTTAAGAAGGGAAAATAGTGCCTGGGTTCTAGTGCTTTTAGTAGGAACTTAATTCTTTGGACAGATTGCTTAGCTGATAAGACTTCCGATGCTTGGTCTATCTACAGACAACTGTTTTTGATGATTCGCTAAGAACTGGATCATACTTTTCCCTTGCTATTTCTTTGATTTACCACACAGTTGGACTTGAAGTAATACTGCATTGCTGCTGGAAAATTCTAGTTGTGGTTATACACATTTTTTCCCATCATCAACCCTTTCTGGAAGTTAAGCAGGCTGTTTTTTTAAAGAACAATATAGTTGATGTGGTGCGATCCTTCTTTTTGAAATAGATTCTTTTTTCTTTTCGCAACTGACATCTATTCTTCTAACTTAAGAAATCTATGGTTGTTTTGAAAGCATCAAAAAGGTTTTCTTTTGGACTCCTTGTTTCTGTTCTGCCTCTTTTTAGGGATTGTCTTTTAAATTTTCATTGAAAGAGTGGCTTCAGTGTGCTTATTTTATTTACCAATATTCCTGTTGTTGCAAAACGTCATGATTAAAAATGAACTAACTTAATACCATGATTTGATTTTTAATTAAGCAGGTCAGATAGACTCCCTGTTTAAATGATGTTTTAGAAAGGTAGGAGAGGAAGCTTTATACTGCAGAAAACATTGATAGATCAGTACATAATGTTCCAAAGAAACTTAAGCAGGGCATGCAGTAACACTTAAGTCCAACCATTGCTGGTATTAGATGTTTTTTCATTTATTTATTTCTGTAACTGTTGATGTTTGGGGAATTTTTCATTTGAGTGCCTGTGCAAATGTCACATTAAATTATAAAACTTCAAAATATGAGGAAAAGACTTTACATGCAGTTAAGGAAAGACGAGAAAAAGTGAACTTGAGATTCGGGGCTAGTTTCTTCCCTCCTAATTCTAAGGGATGAATCTTTTTTTATTCTGATTAGTATTGACTGTTAATTTTGGTTTTGGACCCATATATCAAACAAATTCATATATAATAGAATGCACACTTTGTTGTGTCTATCTCCTTGGTTTTTGACATGATGCTTCAAAATTTTAAAATACTTTGTAAGGTATGTAAGAATTAAAACTTTACTTTAATGCTAGATTCATCATGCAATTTTGCCTTTAAGTAGAATTTTACAAACAGTGATTTTGATGTAATTGTAATTTAGTACGGAGCATAATATGAATCTCAAAAATTGCACCTAATATATGTAAAAATTTGCTTGTATTCATAAGGTGTTGAAAAAGCAACGTTAAATAATGTGGTTTGATCTGATGATGCCTGATTTTATGTGTATGGACCCTTTTGATTTTTTTTCCTCTTAGTATTCAAAATGATGTGTCTTAACTGTTGCCCCACCACCACACTTCATGGAGTTTCTTGCTTTCAGAATTGAATGAAGCCTCAATATTTCATAATGTATCTTAAAATTTTTGATTTTAGATTCAAATAATGTCATAGTAATCTCAATATTAAGGAAATAAATGACTGAATAAGTAAATACTAGCTCTAGTGGTTACATGTTAAGCTTCCTATAATGAAAAGAATTTCTCTTGGAGAGCTGGCATTACATTTTTGCAATTCCAAGAACAAGAAACAAGGTAACTAATTTTGTTTTTGACAATGGCAAAATTCAGTTTTCTGATGACAGAAGATGTTCCAGAAATAAGTAAGGATGTTGGTTCCTGAGGAGGGTGAAGCAGCTTTGGAGAGCTGTGGTTTTGAGTGCTGAAAGTTCGGTGGTGTTGCAAGAAAGGGAATAGAGACAGCAGCTAAAAGTGAATAGAAGGTACTAATAAGGATTGAGGAGTGGGAAGTTAATCACAGATATCACCCGTTCTCTCTGCTCCCAGTATGATCTTGTCCAAGGGCTAATACTTCTTCTAAGGCACCTGTGTGGTGCTGGTCTGGAGACAGGACAGCCAGTGTGCATAAAGCACAGATGACTGAGAGTTAGGGGTAACTTCTGGTTCGCGCCTTTCATAAGGCACCTCTTCCTTCACAGTTCCCTGCGTTATTGGATTTTTTTCCCCTCCTCCTTCTCTATTTTTATTCCTTCTTCTGTTTCTCCACTTGTTCCTGCTCTTGCTTACCTAATGGATAAACTCAGCCCTTCTGTGTCTTCCAACTGCATACACCTCTTCTTTCTTATCCAGTACTGACAACTGGGGAGTGTAATTTTGCCTCTAATATGGGTACTTCCCAGCATTTGAGACAACAACAAACTGGGCTCTCTAACTTCCCCAGCCTCTGTTTTGTTGTTGTGTCCTGGTTTGAGGTAAACAGGAAAGCTGTCCATTTTCTAGCCAGTGCTAGACCATCTGATCCATCAGTACGGTATCTGATCCATCAGCTGTCCATATTGTGAGGAGTCTCAGTGGCTGAAACCTGAGGAGACAGGAGAGAAATGTGAAATTCACGTCTTCATAATGAATAATTGGCCTGTTCATGTTGACAATAAGAAGGTGTCAAAGTTCATGTATTTGGAATGAACACAGGTGATCCCAGGGAGAAAGCTTCCTGTTCTGGAAGACTCCGGTGTTGTGCTTTTAACGTACGTCAGCAGTCTCGTCCTTGTATGAACATTAATTTCCTAAAGTAATTTCAAGAAACAATCTTGCAATTGGATGTCTGGCAAAACAAGCTCTTGGAAGCACTTGCATTTGAAGTGACAGGGTGAAATGGTCATGTTTCCCAATGCTAGTTGGCCATATGATGAATAAATTTTGTATCCTGTATTGGAAGAGAGAACTTTCTCTGGAGGAAGTATTCCCTGTGTGTTTATACTCTAGTTAATATAGTGTACCCCCATCCAAACAGATAAGTCTTTATCCTCTTTCGATAAAGAGACCAATTTTTCTATTTGGGGGGATAGGTCTTGGGGAAAAAAAATAATGATAGTGATGGAAAATAACATGCAAGAATTTTTCTGTTGCCGTTATACTGAACATAAAATAAAGTACAGCGTGAGTCATTGTGCTCTTTCTTCAAACCGCAGTTCACCTTTGAAATAAATTTTGTATTATTTTGACTGCAAAGTTTATATCCATTCCAGAGAAACTGAAGAAGCAGGAGCTGACAGATTTACTTCTACTTGCAAGCTAAGTATACCATGGCGTGTTTATTACAACAAATCTGTGAATTTGGTAATTAAAAGGAAGAAATTATTTCTGCTTTTCTGAGATATTTCCCCCACCCTCAACATCTCTGTATGATTTTAAGAGAAAAGTTATCGTTTTCCTTTACTGAAAATGTGATAGTGTATAAGAACGCTTATAACAAAAGAACCATAGCTCCTGGTTCGTACTACAGTTTCAAATAGATTTTAAATAATTTCACTTCAACTTCAGATTGGGAAAGGAGGGTTGAAAATATGGACTAAACCACAGGCTGTGAAACAGATTTTCTCTTCTTGAGCTGGCTCTGGAGATCTATGGATGACTGATGTATCTGGATAACGTAAAGAGGAAAAATGCCTTACTCTTTTGCTGTCTTTCCTATTTCTGTTTCTCAACTATTGAAGTAGGTTAAACATAACTGCTTTAATGCTTGCACATTAGCTGTGTTGGACTGGTTTAATGACTATTTCAGTTTTGCCACACATGGACACTAGAAATAATGTAGGCAATTTTAATGGGAATTTAAATGGGAATTGATCAATTAATTCACATAAGAATCTTCATAAATCTCCCATATTTGAAAATGTCCCATATTTCTTAATGGAAACTGGAGACTTACAGTTGATTCAGAGTCTTGGCCTGAAGTAAATGATATCTGGAGTATTGCTCTGGCTGACTGCTGCTTTTGATTGCAACATTAGCAGTAAAGCACATATGAAAGCTTAGCGCTACTTTGTTTAATTAATAGATATCAGTCAAAAGGTTGATGACGTACAGAAAACATCTGATGATATTTGACAGTTGTGTCAACATTACGTTTTTGCTATGATGCTTTATAGTGAGCTTTTTGCTTCCCCTATATATCAGTTCTTAGTTTGAAAAATACTGCTCTAAAATTAATAGTGATAAAGTAGAAAAACTTCATCTAAAACGTTTCATTCACGGAATTACTGTAGTTGGAAGGAACCTCTTGAGATACGTTTTCCCACGACATTCTTGATTCTAAATTGGGGAGATGGATTCGATGGATGGACTATTTGATGGATGGAAATGGCTGGATGGCTGAATCCAAAGAGTTACAGTCAACAGCTGAATATTCAAATGGAAACCAGTAACAAGTGGTTGCCCCTCAAGGGTCCATACTCCAACTCCAATACGGGTGCACCCTCAGCAAGCTTGCGATTGACACCAAGCTGAGTGGTATAGTCAGTACACTAGTAGACTGATTGTCCACCATTGCCCACAGGTTCTTCTTTGCAACGTGGCTTTCTTGTCATTTGACACTCAGTGTGTTCTAGTGCATAGGGCAGGACTTAGCTTTTCCTTTTGTTAAACTCTAGCCTGTTAAGGACCCACTGCTCCTCACAGTTTTTCATCATCTGCAAACTTACTGAGGGTGCATTCTGCCCCATCATCCAGGTCATGATAGAAGAGGTTAGATGGTGTTGGCCCCAGTATCAATTTATGAGGTGCGTAGCTTGTCACCAGGTGGACTTCCTGCCTCTCTAAACCCTCTGGAATCAGGCATTCAGCCAGTAGAAGTCCACCTCAGTGTCCACTTATCTAACCCATACTTTCTGAGCTTTTCTGTAAGGATGTTATGGGAGATGGTGTCAAAAGCTTTGCTAAAGTAGAGATAAACAACATCTGCCACTCATCATAGAAAGCTGTCAGGTTGACTAAGCATGTTTTTTTTCCCTTAATAAATCCATGCCAACTACACCTTCTTGTATTTCGTGTGTCTGGAAATGGTTTCAGGGATCAGTTGCTCCATCACCTTCCTGTGGACTGAGGTGGGGCTGATGGGCCTGTAGTTCCTCAGACCCTCTTTCTTGCCCTTCTTGAGGACAGACATGACATTTGTTTCTTCCAGTCCTTGGGAACCTCACCTGATCACCATGATCTTTTGAAGATAATTCAGAGGGTGGCTTCAGAGTGACATCAGCCAGATCCCTCAGTGCTTGTGGCTGCATCTTGCTAAGGTGCCATGGACTTGTTTAAGTCCGCTTTGTTTTAATGTTGCCTAACCTAACCATCTTCCCCTGAGGGTTTAAGTCTTCCTTGCTTCAGACTTTCTCTTGGGTCTCAGAGGGCTGGGGTTCCTGAAGGCCAGTCTTACCAGTTAAAATTGAGGCAGAGAAGGCATTTTTCACGTCCTTTGTCACCAGGGCCTCTGCCCCACTCAGCAGCAGGTTCACGTTTTCCCCAGTCTTTCTTCAGCTGTTAATACACTTGTGGAGTCCTTTCTTGCAGCCCTTCACGTCCTAGCCAAATTCAAAATCAGGTGAGCCTTGGTTTTTCTAACCCCACCCCTACCCGCTTGGAAAACAACTCTGTGCTCCTCCTGGGCTACCTGTTCTTGCTTCCACCTCCTGTACTCTTCCTTTGTCATGACAGAGTTTAGTGAGGAGCTCCTTGTTCATTTGCTGCCTTTGCTTGATTTCTTACTTGTCTCTTACTTGTCATGATGGACCATTCATGATCTTGGAGGAGATAATCCTTGAATACCAGCCCTCTTTTTAGGGTTGTATCCCATGGGGTTCTTCCAAGCAGACCCCCAAAGAGACCAAAGTCTTCTGTCCTGAAGTCCAGTGTTGTGATCCTGCTTTTTGCCCTGTTCCTTCACCTCCCCTGAACTCCACCATCTCATGGTCAGTGCAGCCAAGGCAGGCTGCCACTGATCTTCACATTCTCAGACACTCCTTCCATGTTTTTAAGTGTCGGGTCCAACAGAGTGCCTCAGAGGTTGTTCCTCAGTCACCTGTGTTAGGAAATTGTTATTGATATGCCCCAGGAATCTCCTGGATTGATTGTGCCCTAGTGTGTTGTCTCTCCAGCAAATACTGGCATGGATAATGTCCCTCATGAGGACCAGAGCCTGTGAATGTGAGGCTTCTTCCTGTTGTATGAAGAAGGCCTCATCTACATCATCTTCCTGTAGACCGTCTGGTCTACAGGCACAGCAATGTTCGCTATACTGCTCTGCCTGCTAATCCTGCCTCATCAGTTTTTGACTGATCACCTATCCCAAAACAGAGCTCCACATATTCCAACTCCTCTCTCACGTAAAAGGCAACACCCTGTTGTCGCCTTCCCAGTCTTTCCTTCCAGAAGAGTCCATTTATGATTCTGGAAAAGGTGTTGTGCAGGAGATTGGAAACAGGTCTTGGAGGTAGGTGCTTTTTGTGGCTGGAGTACTAGAAAATGTATGTTTTCTTACAAAACTAATACATGACTTACATCCTGTTAAATACCATCTTCTAAGAAAATATTTAGGTTGGTTTTAGGTGCAGACATAGAGGAGACAGAATGCTAATAATGCAAAATAGGTGTGAAAAAAAAGTTATCTTCTGTACCTGCAACTAAATTTATAAATGAGATTCCAGGAAATTTCACAGGTCACAGTGGAGTTTAAAATTATGGAACACTGAAAATGGGGGATTTCAGAAAAGGCACTTTCAGAGATAGCAATGCATCTTTTTGCTGAACTGTTAAAGGTATTTATGGATATGGCAACAATCCCTCGCCCACCTCTATTTCAAATGTGTGCCAGATCTCTCACGTTTATTTCTTCACCTTTTATATTTTTTTAATGTTACTCTGTGTACTTGTCTTTCAGACACTCACTTTTATTCAAAGTCTCTGTTTATTAATAATTTCAGAGCTGTTTATCTTTTGGCCCGTTCCCCCCCTTCCCTCCACCCACCCCCAGTTTTGATGCCTTCTTTCCTCTAAATTATTTTTCCACAGCGTGAGGAAAACCAACTTTTTATTTCTGTTGGGAAAAGATTCTGTTCCTTTGCCTTTAAAGTTTGCCTCTTAAAGTTAAATTATATTTTTATGAATTATTTTATTATCTTGTTTCAGAATGATTAATTAGAAGAGTGGATATAAGACTAAGCATGCTAATTCTGTTTTAAAAATATACTATGTATAAATATACTTCTATTACACTATTGTACTGTTACTTAACAGCTTTGAGTCCCTAACTTGCCTTGTAGTGTAGTATTCAGTTATAGCCATATAGTGTGCCTAACATCTATTCTTCTACAGTCATGTGCCCCCTTTGGCTCTCTGATTTTAAAGATATGCAAGACACATAATGTGTCCTAGCATTATGTCCAGGATATCTAGGATATCCAGGACATCTAGGATATGTCCAGCATATCCTAGATTCATTTGAATCCATTGACTAATTTACATTTAGTGTGTCACAAGGCCGTCACAACTACTGCACGTCTCCATTTGTGCATTCACAGTGAGTGTGTCCAGGATGATTCATCTTTTTCTTTTTTCCTGTTTAATATGAAAATTAATATGAAAATTGAGATGCTTGTGAAACATCCAAATGTGTTTAACACTGATAAACTAGAGTTATTTACCACCAAGCTTGTTTCATCAAGATTTTTGCTGAGTCTAGCTTTTGTAGAAATAGTATCTTGTTGGATTATTGGGGGGATAGTGGAAACGTGCAAATTGTACTTGCAATTTAGAAACCCATGTAGAGCAGAACTTGGATAATTATACTGTTAAGGCCTTGCTTCTAGGGTTATCTGTTACTTGGCACACGCTTTTTGAAAAAAAGGTGGGGAACAGTGCCAAAGTAACTCCATGTCTTTGGATCCACTTGATCCTGTTTGTGTTCAATGTAAGGCATCCGAGAGAGTGTCTTGTTAGTACGCGACCATTGCTTGCTATCAATCTTAGCCAATATTAGCCAAAATGAGTAAATACTTTTAACAGCATCTTTGTAGTCATGTTTATCTACTTGGGAGAAATAAAATGCATCGCAAGTCTTAGGATGGTATTTTGGGAACAATTTTGAAGAATTATCCCTTCATTGCCCTTTAACTGCTAAATCATCTTATGTGGTTTGCAGTTCATTAATAGACTATGAACTATTGCCTAATTAGCCTATTACTTAAACATCTTCAAATTTACTTCTTCAATCTGCATTGAATTTTATTTGTATATAGTACACGGTTGGCATCGGAGCAGTTTGATCAGTTGAAATGTATCATTTGTCAAATATTAAGTAACTTTAATTTCTAGAAATGTGTTCTAACTAATTCATACACTGGAGGTTAGTACATAACTAAGAAAAACTCATGTGACCTACATGTCAAAGTTTATGCATTCCATGTTAACTTGGAAACTTCCTTGTTAATTATGCCTTTAAGATTTGGGCTCTTTTACTTGATTAAACTGCCAAAATATTAATATGTAGGCACAAGGCTTAACGTCTTAATTTCAACAAATAACTAGTGTTGTAAGCTACTGCAAAAGTGTGTAACAGGTCATTTCTATGTAGCTCCTGATATTAGGAAAGCAGTTACAATGGTAAAATACTAGTTATTGCAGTGATCACAATAGAATATAAATACAGCAATTTTGTATCATCAAAGTTGTAAAACTACCATCTGATTGTGGGAAACTTTAAAGGATAAAATAATGTATGGGACGTGGAAGAGATAAGGGAAGGTAAAAGTCAGCTCTAATTATATACCAGCATAACTAGGTTGCCATTCCATCTTTATTTTTTTTTTTCCTTCAAATAAAAATATGTGTTTATAAGGTCAAAGCAGTTTTATAGTGTATATTCTTACACTGATTATTTTTGTTTCTACTTATAGAAAACCATAGTGATGCTAATTTCTTTTAGTTACTTCACTGTTACTGTTCTCAAAAAAAAAAAAAAAAAGTTGCTGCTGAGACTTGTATAATTTTTTTCCTCATTTAAGGCTTAAAAGGTCCAGAACAGCATGTGACATTTAAAATAATCATGTACTTAAACTACTGAGAACTCTTTTTTACTTTTCTTGGCTGAAGTTTTATCATTTAAAGAAAGCTGGTACTGATGAAAACTAAAACATCTGTTCTTAAACCTGAAGGATGTTGAGATAAAACAGACATTCCCAGTCCTATGCAATTCCTTAAAAATAAACCTTCTACCTAAATGTTTTGCTAGGCAGATAATATTTTGATTTTGGATATGCATTACAAATTTAAGCATCCTCAAGCAAATAATTGTTTAGAATGATCAACAATGCATACAATAATGAAATTTAACTTAATCAATCAGACTCGTATTTTCATATTTTAATGCTTAAAAAATAATCCAAGACGCTGTGGTAAAGGATTGAAATCAATGTTGAATTTCTTCATGTATTTTAATATTTTTCTTTATATTAAGAATAATTTCCACTAGTAATTCTGCACTTTATGTAGTTCCTTTTTATGTAGGGATAACAATCCATGTTCCTGTGCTAGGTTTTCAAAGGGCTGAGCGTATAGTCTGAGTTTTGAGGGTAAGTATCTAGAGAGAAGTGAGTGTGTCACTGAAAAGTGAATTTCAATTCTTCTGCTGGGTAGAGAGTTTGAAGTTAGGCTAGGCAGCTTCAGGGAAGCTAAGAAGAAAAAATACAGTTTGAGCTCATAAGCAAGAAATAATGAAAAATATTCTGGACCTCCCTTATATTCAAACTGTGTAACTGGAAAAGTAGTTTTTAATTGAAGAGACTTCTTGTTAGTGATAAAGAAGAAAAGGAGATATCCATTTGTATCTTCATCAACTAAACCATAATTTCAGGCAGTGTTTTAGTTTCCCTGCTTTTGTGGCGCTGTTTTGTGAAATATTTTCTTTAAAAAGAAAAAAACCTCCAACACACCCCCAGAAAACCCCCCAAACCAGAAACAACTCATTGTACTATTTAATAACTATTATTTAAAACTACTAAGAAGATATTCTTATTATTACAGTTCTACGATAGTGTAATTTTTGTAATTAATTTTATAAGTAAGACATGTGATGCTTGTTTCCATTAAGGAATATTTATTCTTAGGCTTTTTGTTTTTATGGAGCAGTTGCAATTCTCATTGATGTCTTTAATAGTGAGTTGTGCTAAACGCTTTGGCTTGAACACAAGAAAATCTGCACTAGATTATGATGAAATTAGCTGCTTCTAGGGAGATCTTGCTCTCCTTTCTTCCATCTTGAGTCTTAAGTGTTTATCAGATATTTTTCAGTATTGTTATCACTTCCGTTGGATCTGCCTCATTTGGGAACTTAACCTCTTGTAAATAGAGTCAAATGTAATTTTGGTCACTAGAGGAGAACAATTCCTGGGTTTCTATGGAATCTGATCATATCTTTGCCATCTGGGAATTCTATTACCTGCACGGAATCCCCTCATGACCGGCCAGAAAGCAGCTGCATGCAGCTGGAGTGCTGAGAAGTTGCTTCAATGAATGAGACTTGGACCTGTCGCTTATAAAGGTTCATTTTAGCCATTTATCACTTTATCACAGTCAACGTTATTGTTTTAAACTAGATTAAGCAGATTTTAGATACCCTATCCTATACAGTTGTTACTTACTAAAAATATGGTGTCCATGTTAGGTGAGGAAAATTATTCAAGGCTTTATGGTGTTAAGCCAAAAATACAGTGGACATCTCGTACGCAAGGAGAAAGAGGACATTGTAGCTATCCTTTAACACTGAATACAGGAGTAGTCTGAAGATATCTCGTATTTCACATAATATTTTCATGAGCGAGTTCTCACATGGATGAGGGTCTAGTGGCACTCGCCCCCCTTCTTATGTTAAGGTTGTCTGTCTTTACTTGCACATTCTTTTGAGAAAGGAATATTTATTAAATAAAAATAGCAGTTCTTTGAGACATGTTGCAATTCCTATGACAGTACTTCATAAACTTTCAACACATTCCTGTTCTGTCACCACCAATTAAATTACCTTATCAGATGGCAGTCACTGCCATAGCTGATGAATTTTCCATTGCACAATAGAAAACCCAATAGTATTTTTTTAGGAAGAAACAATTTTTTTTATTCATTTTTTTGGTATTTTGTATTTTTAATCGCTACTGCACTACTTTAGGTTGTCAAATGTGACCTCCAGTCTTTTAAATACCTTTACATATGCTTAGTGAATCTGCATATATCCAGTTGAGGAAGGCTATATTCCAGCAAGGTTTGCTTTCACTTTTTGAAAAGACTTTTAGCCAAGAGCTTTACTGGAAGCAATGTTTGTGCCCCTCTGAAGAGTGGAGCTGCTCAGAACAAGAACATGTCTCCATCATGGAGTTTCTCGTCTGGATTAGTCGATTTGTGGGAGGTCTGACAGTGTAAAATACTAAGAATTTTCAAAGTTAGAATGCAGCTAAAGCTTTCTGTCAAATTCATTCCTAATGTTACAGACTTTTAAAATCTGTTTAAATTTTAATTTGTCTTATACAACAAAGAAAGCGTGAGCTTGTTTCTGCATCCCTGCCAGCTGGCTTCTAGAAAGGCACTGAAGGACTCTCGAAAGGGGCGATGTATGTATGGTCTCAGTTTTTAGAGTTTGAGGAAGTGATATTTGTGTCCAAATTAGAATCCATTTGCTTCTCACTCTCACTTTTTCAGCAACAGGAGGGTTCTTGCGGTTTTTATTCTGTCCTACTCTAGATTTTTTCTTTTTTTTTTTTTTTTTTTTGAGAAAAATGTGAGATCTGTTCTGTCTTTTGGGGTTTTTTTTTTTTTTTTTTTTTTTTACTGTGGGGTTTTGGGTGGGGTTTTCGTTGGTGTTTTTTAGCTCTGTGTGTGTTTGTTTTAAACTGCAGCATATTGAAGGGATTAAAGACGGGAGCTGTGGAGAGAGTTAATGTTGTTCAAAGAAAAAAAATTTCAAAGATGAGAACCATGGTTTTACCATCATTGGAAGGAAGGAGAGAGCATGGCAGGGGGGAAGAGTGTATTCTAAAAAGAATTTAATGGCAAAGTGAAAAAGATCTAGAGAGTGAATGAATGTTAGATACAGTAATAGAAAAGTCAGTCACTGCCTCAAAGGTATGCATGTGCAAGACTTGGATGGGAGTGCAGTTCTCATCCTGAGACAATGGGAAAAGGGAAGACTCTAAGAAGACAAACTTTATCCATGTTAATTCCATTCAGGTCACTTTATCTCTGCTCCTTGTTTGGGCAGGAGGCAAGTTGCTAGGCAGGTTTTGTTGGTTTTTTTTAGTTCTGTCCTAATTGAAGGCTTTTTATAGTGGGAGAGTTATTCTTTGCATATCCACGTATAGTTTTTATTACTGAAGTAAATAGAAGTTTCAGCTGAAGAACAGATTTGACTTAAATATCTTTCTCACACTGTCCACAACTTCATGTTTCATCCTTCAATTCATACTCTGCTCTTTTGCTTTCAAAAAGACTGACTTCTGTTACAAAAGAAATGGTATTTTTTCCTCGAATCTTTCTCACAATTTCTTTTTTTAAATCTTGTTATCAAGATCGAGAAGTAAATGGAGGATGTAAAATAAATAAATACATAAAACAGCCACATCACTGTCTGGAATCTCGACTTCCTTTTGGAAAGCGCAGGTATATGTCTATTTTTGTTGTTTTCACTATAGATTTGTAGTTCAGAATATTTATCTGTATGAGTCCATTTGCCTTTTGTAGCAAATCTCTACAGTAATAACAGCTTTTATAAAACAGATTAGATGACATAGCTTAATGATCTGTAGATTTGAAAATCTAGCAGGTCAAAAAGTTTTTCAATTTGCAATTAAATTTAAAAAAAAAAAAAAAAAAAATCCAAAAAAGACCCAAAACAAAAAAAAACCCACAAACCAAACCAAACCAAAAAAAAGTTAAGCCCCAACATTAGAATAGCTTTTAGTTACCTATAAGTAACAATGTGGTATCAATCATTGCTGACATTTTTCAGAAACTTAGATCTGATGTGTTCTGGCTTAAATTAAAAAAAAAAAAAAAAAGTAAAAAAAAAAAAAAGTCATGATTTAAGAGAACTCTTTGCTTAGTGAAAGAGAATAGATTAAATATATCATCCTTTTAATAGATTTATTAGGTTTTCCACCCACGCGCAGAAATGTAACTTCTGGAGTAAGTAGTTTTGCATTTAGTTCTATGGCATCAGTGTTTCACAATAAGTAAAATGGAGAAATCCCTTTTTTTCTTTGGTTTATATCTCCTTCCATTAGCTCACAAGTTAATAAATAAAGCATGTTACAGTTTTCACATGGGAATGCTCCTTAGATGTCTAGTTCCGTACCTGGGCTCCGAAGTATGAGGGGGGTTTTGTGGGTGGGGTTTTTTTTTGTTGTTGTTGGAGTTTTTGAGGTTTTCTGTTACAAATACTTTACAACTGGAATGTCATTGATGACAGTTGTAGTGTAGGGTAGATGGTTGGACTCGATGATCCCAAGGGTCTCTTCCAACCTGGATGATTCTATGATTCTATGACAGGCAACTAGAGCTTGTGATCATCTTTTGCTAATCAAGCCAAAGGTATGAATCACAGACTTAGGAACTAAATACTGTAATCTCTTTTTGTTTGTCTTATGTGTTGCTTGCAAAGGAAGGAAGCAAGACTATCTTTCTTCTGTCATGTATGAGTTTAACATCTATTTATTTTTAAGAAACGTGAGTTTAGTTGCCTCGGAGGTGGGAAGTGGTAAAAGAAGTAACAAAGACCAGACTGTCGCTCATCAAGCAACACAAAAATTGAACTGATTTTCGGGAGCCCGTGTCAAATGTGCAATTGGGGAAACAAGCAGGAGGAGCTAGACCTCCACGTATAGAGGCTGAACTATGACATTGAAATAATTGTGATGTGTTGGGGTACTTTGTGTGGCTGGATCTCTAGTATGGCTGATGGCTATCAGCTCATTAGAAGGGCAGAGAAGAAGAAGTGACGGTGTTATTCATAAATATGATCAGCTTCAGACCACAGAGCATAGGAGAGGACAGACGACAGAGTTCAGGAGAGCACACTGGTTTAGTTAGGTGATGAGAGGGCTGGCTGTCACTATGAGAGAGTTCTGTATCAACTCAGAGACTGAGAAAAGCCTCTGATTATTGAAGAGGGGCAAGAAGGATAACGTATGGATCTACAGGCTTGCCAGCCTTTTGGTCTTTGGGAAAATGATGGCGCAAGTGCTCTTGGGAGCTGTTTCTGGGCAGATGAAGAAGGTGATTTGGAATAGCCAACATGGATTTACCAAAAGATAAGTCAGGCCTGACCATCCTGATTGCTTTCTGTGATGAAACATCTAGACTATGGATGAGAGGAATGCAGTGGACATTGTATAACTTGACCTCAACCTGGAGAAGAGAAGGCTTAGGGGGAACCTAATAGCAGATGTGCTATCGAAACATAGGAAGTTGCAACTTGGTATATGAAAAAAGATATTTTTGTGATGAAGATAAGCACTGGGATGTTTTAGCCAGCGAGGTTGTGAAATCTCCATCCTTGGAGGCTGTCAAGGTCCAACCGGACAAGAATCTGAACGATCTGGTCTGAATTCAGTGTTGATCTTGCTTTAAGCAGGGGATTCATGATGACCTCCAGAGGTCCCTTCCAACCTGAATGATTGTGTGATTTTGTGATTTAATACTTTGGTCATAAACTGAGAAAAATAAATAGCCCACTCCCAGTCACTAAGGTCATAACTCAAATCCAGGGGATACTCCCCAGGCTGAATTATTTGGAATATTTTACTCCAATCTGGCCTACCTCATTGCCAGCAAAAAGATATTAGCAATTAAGGGCAGGGTCAGGAAAGCCTGAACCAAAAATGTGATTAATGCAGTATTTGAAATGTTACACTAATTAGAATATCAGTTACTGTAAACTTAAATCACTGTTGAACGGAATATAACATTTTTGGTGGTTTTAAATATATCTGCTTTGTTAGAATAGGAGCTAGTACAGTGCAACCTATCTATGCTCTGTATCAGGTTTTACAGTAAGCAAAATATAGTCATTCAGAATGTGGAACTGCATGACTAGCTCCCTAAGATACACAATAACAACAGAGAAGGTTGTCTTATAAAATCTGTGTATCTGTGATTTGGGTGCCTTTTTCTGGACCGTGGGAGATGCTTCCTTCTAGTTGGAATTTTTCTGATGTTAGGAAAAAAACCCTTCAGAAACCATATTAAATCTTAAAATAAGGCATAAGAAGTTAATTCTCCTGCTTTCTTGATTTACCTTTTTGTTGTCTCTGGTGAAGGTGTAACTTGTGTCTCTTTGGATTGTTTCTGTTTTTGTTTTTTTTCCCTACACGCTTAGATTATTTACGAATTTGTCAGATATGTAAAACAAATAATCAACAATTTAATCAGAAGTTTACAAGTTGATAGCAGTTCTCTGGATGCAAGGAAAATGTTGGAGTAAGTTGCAGATGCAGTTTACATCATGGGTTGGGCAGTATGGTCTAACTGACAAGGGATCGATTTATTTTTTTTATTTCATAAACCTCTTTTCTCATGAACAACAAGCCTAAGAGAAGCTTGTCTTGCAGATCTTCAAGTGAGCAAGTCTATATAAGGCTTTGCTGTCATCTTCTTCAGTACCTGTTTTTCTTGTCATCTGGGTTAGCCCAAACTCCTTGATTTGATGCTCAGCTACCCAAACTGCTGTTCATTTTCCCCATTTTCCCCAAACATGTGGTTCACTTCCTTCAAGGAAGGACATTGAGCTGCTGGAGCGTGTCCAGAGGAGAGGCACCAAGCTGGTGAGGGGTCTGGAGAACAAGTCCTATGAGGAGAGGCTGAGGGAACTGGGCATGTTTAGTTTGGAGAAGAGGAGGCTGAGGGGGGACCTCATTGCCCTCTACAACTCCCTGAAAGGAGGTTGCAGAGAGGTGGGTGTTGGCCTTTTCTCCCAAGGGAATAATGACAGGACCAGAGGAAACGGTCTGAAGTTGGGGCAGGGGAGGTTTAGATTAGATATGAGGAAGAATTACTTTACTGAGAGGGTGGTCAGGCACTGGAAGAGCCTGCCCAGGGAGGTGGTGGAGTCGCCATCCCTGGAGGTATTTAAGAAAGGTGTAGACGTGGCACTTCAGGGCATGCTCTAGTGCCCGAGATTGTTGGTTTGTGTCTGTTTGTGGGTGGGTGCGGTGTGTGGTTGTGGGTGTTTGTTTTGGTTTGGTTTTGGTGTTGGTGTTCTGGGATTTTTTGGGTGTGGGGGTTTTTTTGGTGTGGGGTTTTGTTGTTTTCTTTTTTTTTTTTTTTTTTTTTTTTGTTGGTTGGACTTGATGATCTCAAAGGTCCCATCCAACCAAAAATATTCTGTGATTCTGTGATTTCACCTTCTGACCTAAATTCTTGTCACTTTTCTAATGGAAAAAATAACAGCAACTTGATTAAAAGATGTTTATTTGTCTCTCTGGTTGTCCAGCAAGTTCTGTCATTTTTGTTCAACTTGCACATCATACCCTTCATCCATTGTCTTTAGGAAACAAACGAACAAAAAAGCATTTGTAGCTCTGAATAAATATAGCAACTACTTTGTGTTGTAGCTGCTTTGCTTGTACTTTGATGGGAAAATAGGTGTTGATCAGCTGGTTTTAAAAGAGTGTGTCTGATTTGGAATATTTTTACAATTCCAAAATGTATTTACAAATCAGAAAATGAGTTAAGATTGGAGGAAGAGGGCAAGTATTATCACCGTTGTTTTCTTCCTGAGCTTTGTATCCAGAAGCAGCCAAAGAAAATAGTTCAGACCCCGAAAATGAAAAGAAGATTTGAATACAAAGATGTAACTACTTCTGCTGTTGATTTTGTAGTAAATAGCATTGCTTACATTGTACTTCAACTTATTTTCAATACTGCAAAAACAAGGAAGGAAGGAAGCAAGCAATTTGTTCTTTTATGACCCTGGAAAAATTTCAAAGGTATGTTACAGTCTTTACAAACAGGGTCACCACGAGTTGTTACTTTATATCTTCTAGAATTAAATCTCAGAAAGTTTTTATTCATGCTTAAGTGGAATTTCTGCCGGAATGCTTTTGAAAGGATTGAACTGAGTGTCAAGTTTCTTCGTAGTCGTCTTGGGTTTTTAAACATACGTGAAAAGACTAAATCTATCCTCTAGGAATGTGCTATGAACATCATTATGTGTTGTGAACAGTGTAACTGTATGAAAACTCAATATGCATTATTTCAATCAGTTATGTTTCTAAAACATATGTTGATGACTTCTGAAAGGTTAACAAAGCTGCAGATGGAAATGTTACCGATTTTTGGCAAAGAAAGTATCTTTAGCTCAATCATAGTTTTGTTAATATAAATGGTGGTTTTGATTACTATTCACTGTGAGGTTTGAAGTTTCATATGTTTGAAACTAGGAATAAAAGGTTATATCCAGAATAAATATTGGAAAACAACATATATGCTGTAATGAAATGCAAACAATGGGTCCTTTGGAAGAGTTCACCTGTGATAGGTCCATAAATATGCAGCACTCCACTGTTGGTTGCTTTGTAATACAATAGCAAGTTCTTTTTGGTATTTCCTGTGGAAAGGTTTTGAGGGATAAACAAGCAGCCTCATGATTAATACCTAGTAGATTAGGGCTTGGTAAATATGATCGTGGATCACAGAAAGGGTGAGGTTGGAAGGGACCTCTGGAGGTCATCTGTTTCAATCCCCGTGCTCAAGCAGAGCTACCAGTTGTCCAAGATAGTGTCCAGATGGCTTCTGAATGTCTCCAAAAAAGGAAGAATCCGCCACCTCAACCTCACAGTAAAAAAGTGTTTCCTGATGTTCAAACAGAGCTTCCTGCATTTCAGTTTGTGCCCATTGCCTCTTGCATTTGCACCACTGAAGAGAACCTGGCCCTGTCCTGTTTGCACTCTCCCTTCAGATATTTATATACATATACATATATCCCTTCAGATATTTATATACATTGATTGATAAGGACCCCCCCCAAGCCTTCTCTTCTCTAGGCTGAACAGTCCCAGCTCTCTCAGTCTCTCCTCATGTGAAAGATACTCCAGTCCCTCATTCATCCTTGTGGTGGTTTGTTGGACTCTTCAGTATGTTCATGTGTGTTTTGTACTGTGGAGCCCAGAGCTTGACACAGTACTCCTGGTGTGGCCTCACCAGTGCTGAGTAGAGGGGAAGGATCACCTCCCTTGACCTGGGGCCAATACAGCCCAGGATACTGTTGGCCTTCTTTGCAGCAGAGGCACGTTGCTGGCTCGTGTTCAACTTCTTGTCCACTGAGACCCTTCAGGTCCTTTTCTGCAAAGCTGCTTTCCGAATGGGCGGCCCCTAGCATAAACCGATGCATGGAGTTGTTCCTCACCAGGTGCAGGACTTCGCACTTCCCATTGCGGAACTTCACGAGGTTCTTGCTAGGCCATTTCTCCAGTCCCTTTGGATGGCAGCTTGACCCTCTGGCATGTCCACCACTCCTCCCACTTTTGTGTCATATGCAAACTTGCTGAATGTACGCTCTGCCCCATCATCCAGATCATTAATGAACATATTAAGCAGGATCAGACCTAGCATTTACCCCTGGGGTATACTGCTAGTTTCTGGCCTCCAGCTATAGAATTTGTGCCACTGATTGCCACTCTCTGGGCCTGGCACTTCAGCCAATTTTCAGTCCACCTCACTATCTGCTTATCCAGCCAACAAGTCAACAGCTTCTCAATGAGGATCTTAACGGACACAGACAATATCCATTGTTCTCCCCTCATCTAGCAAGCCAGTCATTTCACCATAGAAGGTGATCACGTTGGTGAAGCATGACTTCCCATTGGTGAAGCCATGCTTACTACTCCTGGTGACTTTCTTGTTCTTGCTGTGCCTGGAGATGGTTTCCGGGGTTGGCTGCTCCATCACCTTCCCAGGTGCTGAGGTGAGGCTGACCAGCCTGTAGTTCCTTGAATCTTTCTTCCTGCCCTTTTAAGATAGAAGTGACATTTTCTTACCTCCAATCCTCAGACATTTCTCCCAGTCACCACGATCATAGTGAAAGTATTGAGAGGGGCCTTGCAATAACATCAACCAGCTCCCTCAGCACTTGCAGGTGCATCCCATCAGGCCTCATCGACTTAATTATGTCCAGTTTGCGGAAGTATTTCCTCCCCTAAAGGTATGTTGTCCTTGTTCCAGACATGGTCTATGGGATTCCAGAAGGCTGGTCTTGCTAGTAAAGCCATTCAGTACATCTGCCTTTTCCGTGTCCTCTGTGACCAGGTCCACCATCTCCTTCAGCACAGGACCACATTCCCCCTAGCCTTCCTTTTGTGATCTCTAGTTATAGAAGCCCTTCTTGTTGTCTTCGACATTCCTTACCAAATTCAAAGTATGGGCTTTGGCTTTCCTAACCTCATCCCTGCATGCTCAGATGATGTCTCTATATTCCTCCAAGGTTACACGTCCTTGCTTCTAAACCTGCGTATGTTTCCTGTCTGGTCTTGAGTTTTGCCAGGAGCTCCTTGTTCATCCACACAGGCCTCTGGCAGTTTTGCTTGACTTCCTGCTCATTGGGTTAACCTAATCTTCTGCAGTCTTTTTTGTCCCCTTGCATTCTGCAGGTCTGTTTCCTGTCTAGAGAACGAAGGAAAGCATAGTAGAGCAATACATAAATACTAATATAAAGATTATGTAGTATATGAAATTGTGTTGGATATTATACCTTCAGTATCAGTAGCTATTGATGACAGCTGGCAACTCTTTCCAAGTTAATATTTTGTTCTTTTTGAACACTGGTGGAATTTAATTTAATCTGAATACTGGTGCTCTTGAGATAAAAGACATGAGAATGTCCTAATGAAGATACGAATTCCTTTCATGCTTACTGCATTGTTTAATTGAAGTATTCTCTTTTGTTAGCTTCCCTGGGATTGTTTTCCTGTTTCTCTTTTCTTGTCTCATTTCTCTTGCTACTGTGTCCTATCATTTAGATTATGTGGGGAAGTAGGAAAGCATCAGTGGCATAAGATTCCCTGGCACAGTTGTAGTTCTGTCCCAAAGAGTGAGTGAGTGAGTGACTATCTATCTATCTATCTATCTATCTATCTATCTATCTATCTATCTAACGTTTTAGAAACCTGAAGGCAGTCAGAGAAGGCTTCCTGAGCCAAATGAACAGTGATATTTACTGTATCATACAATTTTCCTCGCAAAATGTTTATTAATAGTAAAACCACTTAGTATTAATTAACAGATTGTTCGGCATGTGAGTTAACTCTTGTTTTTCTTGTTTCATGTCCTCCTCAGTGGAGAGTGTCTGTATTTACATCCTGTAGAAGAAACGAGCAGATATAAACTCTAGTTTTTCTTCACACAATATTAATGTCTTAAATGCGACAGGGTAGAGATCCATGTTATACACTGCAAATACTTGAAGAGTTTAGTTACATGTGGTATGGGAACTATAATTATGTTTTGGGCATGTACAGGCTCTTCCATACTATTTCCTTTACATAGTCTTTCACATTTAATCAGTCATAACATCTCCCAGCAGACTGGTCCATTCACACTCACTCAGCTCTGGCTCAGCTCAGTTCTAACTCAGCAGGAAATGTCCTCACCACTGTATTAGGAAGTTACTCATGAAAGTTTCTTCGCTACCTCACTTCATTATTCACTTCAAAGTCTTCTGTCCTTGTATACTCCTGGTAGCAATGATATTTACTTGTATAAAATAAATGATTAGTGTCTCCTTGGTTCCTGTGGTGAGCTTCAGGTTGTGTGTACTGTACAGTCTTTTGGTTATATAGAGAAATCTGAAATCTTTCTTTCCTCCCTATAGGAATGTACTTATCTTTAGGTTCTCAGCTGTATCTTTCACTAGGATGGTGATGATGAGACCAAAGTGAAAATACTTGCTTTGCTATAGAGCTGGAGGCAATCCTGTGTCTTAGTTCTGGAGACCTCACATTATTTCACATGAACAGAAATAGTGACCAATCTGTATTTTATATACAATAGCACACTCTAGTGTGTATATTAATTAGCCATTATGGACTGATTCTTATGACATTTAACTCAATTTTTCAGTGATTTTGTTCTGTTGTATTTGGTAAAATTATTTTTTTCTCTATTCTTGGGTGAATTGGAGGAAATGTATATCTTCACGTGAGAAGTTACCAGTTTCCTAACAGAATCAATATGATACTCAATGTTATGTATTATTTTTTAAAATGATGCTGAAAGGAAAAAAAGAGCTAATAATTTTTGTGGAGAGGAAATTCTTGATGTAATGGAGGAATTGAGTCCAATATGAAAAGTCTTAATGATGTAATTGCATAGAGCAAAACTGCATAAGCTAGATCTGAAATTTGTCGTTTGGTTGCCTGCAGTGAACTGCAGTTTGCCTTTTTGCATTAGTGAAGAAATTAGGAGGGAAGAGAGTACATCACTTTCTAAGATGTTGGCTCGGACTAATTATGAAGCTAATTATGAAGATACCACAGCCTTACAGAACCTAGGCAGTCAGCATCAACTCAGATAGCTGGCTTGCATGTTAAATATAGTAATGTAAGACTCTTAACAGGTGTTACAGAAACATTTGTACAGTTGAAAAGTGGGTCCTTTGTTTTAACTTACTATTTTATTGGCATGTTTTTCCTGACTTCTTTTTTAAACAGGGTTATGAAGTAATATAAAATATAAAAATCACATAATATCAGTTGACCCCAAAATACAGGATTTTATTTTATGGATTGCATTTGATTATTTGTGAAAGTGGGCAAAAATTTGGAATCTTTCTGAATTTATTTTATTTCTTCTATTATTTTTTCCCCCATGTAAGTGTGATTTCACAGTGCTTCTTTGCAGTACTGGCTTTTGCTTTATCTGTGTATTACTGCTCTGATATTTTTATTGTTATAAATTGTAATTATTGACAACCTAATAAAAAAAGAGGAAGAATTAAATTAAATTGATTTTCCTCTGATCACATGAGACAAATCAGTGGGGAAAAAAATACCTGTGGAGAAAATGTCATAAATTCAATAAGCATGACATAAATTAATTTCTTCAGTTATTTTAAAAACTTTGGGGTTTTTTGGTGTTAGTTATGCAGGCTATAGAACTGGGATTTTGAAAATATTATGGTGTTTACTTCTGTGGGCAGTTGATTATCAAAAGATACTTTGATATGTAGCCATTTGCTTCCTTTTCAGGTGACTGTTTCGTGGCCCTAATTTGCAATATCAAGTGTCTTTTTTTGATGCTGCTTTTGATACATTCTAGGAGCACCGACACAAAATAATTTTTCTGAGCATCTGCTAAGCATCATTTTGGGCACTTACTGCTGTCACAATACGTGTGACATATGCAGGCATACCAGAGTGGAAGGTTAGAAAGGAATCTGTGCAGAGTCTATGAGTGGCATGAACTTTTCCCAACAATTCAAGGCAGTCTGCCTCTTAAAAAGTTAGCAGAAAAATGTATCAACTTACGGGTAAGTAAATTTAATGAAATAAAATAAGTTTGAGGTCTTTACTTTCACTTCTTGCCCCATCAGATCTCACAAATCTTTTTACTGTGTATCTTACGTAGTTCCCTGAGAGGTGTTACCCTTATACTTCCCAGTATGCGCAAACACATGCCCTGCATTTCTGCTGAGATGTTGGATGTTAACAAAGAACCCTTCTTAAACTGTTTATGCTAACAATGGTTCACTTAGACTGAAATTATTTAGGAAGCAATTCAGCTAAAAGATCTAAAAGAAGCGCTAATGCAATCGGCGGGCAGGGACAAGCAGCTGGATGGCGAGTGGTCAGTAACAATTCCTGCTGTCACAGCCGCTTCAGAAGACTTCTCTGCCCAGCGGCGTGGGAACCGCACCTCTCAGAAGCTCACCAGACTTTTGGATCCATCTGCCTCTACAGTGGTTTGATTCACAGGGGCCTAACAAAAGAAGAGGAGAGCCTGCAGTCACTTGGCTTTTAGACTGTAAGGAAACTTTCAAAGTGTGATCTCAGCTGGACAGGCTGGAGAGCTGGGCAAGGAAGAACCTCATGAGGTTCAACAGGGAAAAGTGTAGGGTCCTGCACCTGGGGAAGAAGAATGTCAGGCACCAATACAGGTTAGGTGTGGACCTGCTGGAGTCAAGTTCTGAAGAGAAAGATCTGGGGGTCCTGGTAGACAGCAAAATGACAATGAGCAAGCAGTGTGCTCTTGTGGCCAGGAAGGCCAACGGAATCCTGGGCTGCATAGGGAAGAGTGTGGCCAGTAGGTCAAGGGAAGTCATTCTCCCCCTCTACTCTGCACTGGTGAGGCCACAACTGGAATACTGCATCCAGTTCTGGGCTCCCCAATTCAAGAGGGATAGGGAACTACTGGAAAGAGTCCAGCGAAGGGCAACGAGGATGATTCAAGGATTGGAGCATCTCCCTTATGAAGAAAGGCTGAGAGAGCTGGGACTCTTTAGCCTGGAGAAGAGAAGGCTGAGGGGAGACCTTATCAATGCTTTTAAGTATCTAAAGGGTGGGCTGAAGGAGGAGGGAGCCAGACTCTTTTCAGTGGTTGCCAGTGAGAGGACGAGGGGCAACGGGCACAAGCTGGAACATGGGAAGTTCCATTCAAATATGAGAAGAAACTTCTTCACGGTGAGGGTGCCAGAGCCCTGGAACAGGCTGCCCAGGGAGGTGGTGGAGTCCCCTTCTCTGGAGATTTTCAAGACCCACCTGGATGCAGTCCTGAGTAACATGCTCTGACATGCTCTGGGCAATCCTGCTTCAGCAGGGGAGTTGGACTAGATGATCTTTATGGTCCCTTCCAACTCTAAAAATTCAGTGAAATTCAGTGAAATTTTCTCATCCTTATCATTCAAGTCTTATTTGAATTTCTGAAGGCACGTACACTTGGTAGCATTAAAGCCTGCATACTTATGCATAAATTGTTCGCAATGACATGTTTCCTCATATGAGTCACAAAACAAAAAAAATTGAAACACTGATAACCATTGAGAAATGAATTGCCTGTTACTTCCATACTGTGTCCACACAGAATGCCTCGTGCCCTTCAAATGATCGTCAAGATTTTGATCACAAAATAAAATAAACCCCTCTGTCTTCCAAGTTGGTGTGAGATTCTATCCAGCACAAGGCACAAGGGAAGGGGATGAAAATCCTCTGAAGATGATTTTACTTAAATTTCAACCTTCTCAACTCACGTTTAATTGCTTTCTTAAAAGCGTTTATTAAACAAAAGAAGGGAACAACAACGTTCTTTAAAAACCTCTCTCCAAAGTCATGCAAAGCATGCAGGAGAATTCTACAAGAGCCAGAAAACACAAAATTCTTCTCTCTTTGACAGGAAATCTGAATACTGCATTTTAATTTCAGGTCTACACCATTCAGAGCTTTTCATAAAGCTTCCCTTTTCTTTCTTACAAGCAGAGTAATAATTCTAAGAGTAGTTATGTTGGTTCATTAAACTCATTTTCCTATGGAAAGTACACAATTTATTGAGGATTTATGAAGAACTGACATGACCATTGTTCTTCAAATGAGTATGCTGCTGTTCTTGGAATGTTTCTGTTGTGTTCATAGCCAAATCATGAAACTCAGGAACTTTGATGTATTTTTACTGTTAGTGAATCAATGCATGCACTTCCAAAATGTGTTACTTAAAGTGACTTTGGGTCTTCTCCTTATTGGGTCGTATTACAAGGACCAAGCACACGTTCTTTTGAGTGATGTATCTATAAGATTTTGCAACAGTATTTTACAGACTTTCAGAAGAAAAGGCCAGCCATCCTCAAAAGATTTGAAATGCACCTTTACAAGTTAAAAAAACCCAAAAACTTAAAGGCCTGCTGTCTTAGCTGAAAAATCTTCCAAATAGACACAGAAAAAAGGCAGTGTGGTGTTCATCAGACTGGATGAAGACCTTACTTGGAGGGGGCGTTTTTGTCTCTGAGCTTGTAAGGGCAGCCTTTCATTCTCTCTTCTACCCCTTGTTGTAGGAATTGATTTCTAAACCTGACTCAAGCAAACTGATGCCTTACTATTAGTTCTTTACTAATGACTTTTTTTCCTCTACTTTAGGAAATATTTTAAGAAAGTTAAGTACTCTAAAATGTGTTAGGTGGAATCTTGGTGTTGGTAGTTATACCTTCGTGTTGATGCTTCAACTTGTGTTACCGGTTTGCATTTAGTACATGATCTTGAACAAGTCACTAATTCTGAAAAACTTGAGACATTTATTCTAAGAGGACAAACTGCATTTTTTGCTTGATCTCTTGATGTGGCCGGTAATGCTAGTGAGAGACACTCAGAATGAAATATCTGACTTCCTCGGTCAATGCACATGATCCATTGTGCCGCATTGTTGCATTCAAGGTAATTCTCACAGATCTTAGATGGAAATCTTACTGGTTTAACTCTTCTCATTTAAAGGCTTTTCTCAGCATGGAACCCTTTCTCTTCGCTTTTGGTTTTGTTATTTTGGTGTTGGTTTTTTTTTTCAGCTAGAATAATTAATGACCATTAACTTCCATTTTCTATATAATTCTATTTTCATGTTTGTGAGTCCAGGATACGCTACTATATTAAATACATTTTTCTCGTCTTATTCCCCCTATGTTCACTTTTCACAGGGAACATGTTTGTTAATGATTTGTGAAATTTTGGAGTTAAGCACTAGATCACATTTTTCTTCCTTATACCAATTCTGTAGTTTTGTACTGTAAAAATATTTCTAGCTCAGCAGTTGTTTGGGTTTTTTTTTTTTACATATATAACATCTGAGTTTAACTAGTTTATGGCGTCAGTAATATCTATGCATCACAATCTGATTAAACTGATGTACCTAGATGCTGTGCATTGTTATCTGACGTAGTAGTTTATTTACATATCAAAATATTTCCACCTTGAATTCTTCTGCTTCATACCAGTTGTTCTTTCAGGACTTCACAAAAAAGACCAGTTCTATTCAAGAGAATCTGAATGTCTCATTGTGTTTGGGTGAACAATAAGAAGTTTGTATAGCTATAAGTTCAAACTTTTTGCGAAGATGGCCCTTTCAGAAGAAAGGAACAGAATGGCAGAGCAGCAACCTCTAATCAAATATAGAGTCACAGACTAATTTATTTATTTTTAATGGTGTTATTTAGCCTTTCATAATATAATTGAACATGCTGTGTTAGACACTAGGTTTTGCTTATTCCAGACATACAGATCTTACAAAACATAGAATTGTATTAATTAATTTCAACTAGAATTCAATCCAAAAAGCAAGAAATACGTAGTGCAAGTTGTGTATGGTTTTGCCCTGTAATCATTGCAAGTTAACATCTGTGATGAATGGCTTTCTGCTTTCTGCACCATTTTGCAAGGTAATTAAAACATCTATGACCTGCTGTACTAGCTGATTTAAGAACAGATCCCCGAAGCAAAGAATATGGAGGGGAGGGAAAGTTTTTCATCTTCTTACTAATTGGTAATTTCAAAAAGTGGTGCTGCTCATTGATAAGAGTGAAATGTTGATGAGGATCTAATAAGGTGTTCACATTGCAGACTCGGATAGCAAACCACAGGCAAGCATTTTTATGTAAATGCAAAAATATTAGAATGTTCCTATCTGTGTTATTTTTACATAATACTATGAATAAAAAAAGTAGAGCTTTGTTTGAAAAACATATGTCTTATGCAAGAACACTTTCCTGAGAACGTAACAAATAAAAAAAAGATAAAAGAGGAGCTATGTGCTGAGTAGAAGGGCGTGCTCTTCTGAGGAAGCTGAATCTGATACTAATCCATTTTAACATTTTTATTAATGTAGGCAGTAAATAACATTTAGTAAGAGAATGATTTGGAAGTTGTGCCATCCACAGGTGCCAAGAAACCGGAAAAAAATTAGAGTAACAAAGAAAATCTTAAAAACATTTGGAGAACCATTTAGAATTTTCTGTGGACTAATAAAGTAAAATCAGGAAATAAAGAAAAATAAGTTTAATATTAGGACCAACTTGAATTGAGCGTATATATTATATCTAAAGAGCCAAGATGCGCACTTTTATTCATGAAAGATACCAAAAATGAGGAAAATAATTGGTGTTTATTCTCCTAATTAAAACTGTTATGCTGGGTGCCTATGTTGTATATAATCTTTCCACGTTTTCGTGCAGGAAAAACATAAGCAGGAGTTAGAAGACATGAGGAAAGCTGGACATGAAGCCTTGAGTATTATTGTTGAAGAATTCAAGGTAAGTGAGTTGCCAAAAAACCACAAATTTCCAAATAATATTATTGTAACTGTATATAATAAGTATGCACTACAGACGGCCTTCTTAAGTACTGTTTATTTTGGTTGCTCAACCTCTTTCATTTTAACACTGTCTTTTCTGTTGTTTCCAATTTGGACTGTTTGGCCTGAAATTTTGCATGACGTGTTTTCTCACTCTACGCTTTGGGAAACTTCAGATAAAGTAGGTTAGCCATTTTCAGTAATGAAACTTGCAAAAGAACGAAACAAAAATGTTCAGTCAATCGTGCTAAACTTCAGGTTTGAGAATTTATCACATATCCACATTTTGTACCTTCTCAGTCTCAACAAACTGCACTTGCAGGAAAGAGGCCTCATAGATGAATTCAGCAGGTTTTTATCTACCCAGCACTAAGAGGAGTTAAGGGTGAAATGAGGCCGAATCTGTGACTCTTCTCTCATGTTCTTCCTAGTTCCTCTCAGCTGGTAAGATGAAACAACTGGATGTAACCACAGAGGATAAATCTGTGTCTTTTGTACTGTTATGGAAACTTCCTAGTAAGAAATGCATACAGGACAAAACCTGAGTCAGGTTAGGAGGAGGAGTAGGTAAAGCTAAGAATTCTAATTAGACTTAAAGAGGTAAAAAAGATCTGATGGGGGAAAAAAAAATGATACAGGGAAATGGAAAAGAAGGCTGGTTTTGAGAATGAGAAGGGAGGCATGAGACCTGGTAGACGACTGTGAGCTGGGAACACAAATCTGACAATGTAGGTAGTGAAGGGGAAATTCAAATTGTAAGTGCTCAGCAACAGTAATTCATGACCAAGGAATGATCTGGCATGGAGGGCAAGGCGGCCCAGATGCAGAGTGATTTAAACTTGCTGGAAGCAGGAATGCCAGAGACAGAAGGACTCCATGTAAGGGAGTGACTTTTCCCTTGTTATGAGATAGGAAATGTCACAGAGTTGTCTTGTAGCAATCCATCCTGGAATGTTAGTGCTCTGGGGCCACTTTTGGTAAACAGTGGTGACGCTGGGGAATGAACTGAACACTGGGGTAAGGTGCCTCATGCTGATGCTTACATGAGCAGCGCTGGTGCAAGCGTGTATAAGGAATTGTGTCATGTTGGGTCTTTGCAGACTCCTTGTAGAGCTGTTTATGGAGGTAGAACTGTCCAATGCATTGTTAATCAAACCTTTCTATGTTTAAGCACAAATTTGCCTCAAGGAGTGTGACTTTGTTACTAATGTGTAAGGTAGGTCTACCAAGCTCCAAGTCTGAGAGAGCACCACTCCATTAGGAACCTGATGATGCTTTTAGGAACCTCTGCTTGAAGACAGCCCATGTCATAGGCTGCAGAAAAGTATAAAGTAATTCTATTCATCATACATTTGCTACAACTCATAATTAGAAAGTCTTTTAATAATTTTGCTAATAACTGTTAGTAGTGTTCTAGCTAATATTGAAATTGGATTATCTGTAGAAATATGTCTGTCTCCATCATTACAACTTATACTAATTTCACCTACAGGGAACCTATCCAGAAAAATGTTTCAGAAGTTTCCATTCCTGAGAAAAGTTAAGCATGGCCACTGGTGATGTCTCATTTCTCTATACCTCCCTTATTTCACTTCTGGAGGAGAATGATTGCGTTTCTTTTCCCATACTTCTTTGGGGACCACTTTACAATGGAAGTTCTCAAATGAGAATTTTCTTCACACTGTCCCACCTTCGATGGGTCACTGAACACATTGCATATCAGCATTTTTAATTTCTGTTTTTTGCTAGATTTGTATAAAATAATGTGCTGTTTCTGTGTGAACTTATATTTTGGAAAAAACTGTGAGCTATAGGTAATTTCTGAACTTAACGTTTCCTCCTTTTTATTTCTGAAAATATAAACAAATTGTGAATGCAACAATTTTATAGTATAGCATGAAAGTTCTGTATGTTTTCTAGATACAATTTTTCACCATTTTAATGCCTCTGTGTGAGCTAAAGGAGAGTTTTGCATGTATGATATTGATCCTTTTCAGGAATAATTTCTTCATGTATAGTTGGGTAAAAGAACATACTCATGTGCTATATTGATTTTTGAAAACAATTTTACCAGTCAACAGCAGCTGGGAAGATCTGATTTGCCTTCTGAAAAGAAAATTGATGTTTATCAAATTATATGATTTGGCCCAAAAGATTAGAGATTTAATTGAATATTGTGATTCTAAGCAATATTTATATTTAGCGTATTATTTCTCATAGACTGTTTATATTCAAGTTATACAAAGAAATTCTTTACTACCAGGGAACCATGGCGTGAATGTACTTCATACAAGTCTTCCTGTTGCTTCATGTGGTTAGTTGCCATATTTTGGTCAATGAGATCACAGTACTCATAAGAGAAATAACATCAGATATGCCAGCCTCCGAGTGAAGTACTGCAACCAACCTCTGAGTAAAATACTGCAACCAACTTGTTAGGATTAAAAAAAAAAAGTAATCTTTTTTTGGTTGTTTGTTTATAGCTTAAATACTTTTTCAGTAACGCTTTGCCATGTACTTAAAAAAAAAAAAAAGGAATAACAGTGAATCATCAGAGAATTCAGTGAAGGCAAAAACCGTTCTGTAGTTTTGCTGAAGAAAATAATCTCATGGATTCTTTCAGAATGTTAATTAATGGTTAATATTTCAATATGGAACAGGGTTGAGATTATTTTTTTTTTCCTTAAGTAAATGAGTCAAATGTGTTTTTGTAATTACAAAAGTAGTATTTAACATTTTGGGGACTTTTTAACTGCTCGTATCTTCGGGAATTTACTATATTTATCAGACATGTTGGCTGATCCCCAAATTACCTTGAGTATGGAAATTCACCTAAGCAAGTCTACTGAATTGTTTAAAAGGCATAGGAAAGAAAAATCTTTCTTACGATGAATACAGTCCCATTTTGCGTTCCTGGCTATTAATAAAACAAATTGATGCAGACTATTCCAATGAAGTGCTTGTTTATGGCCCAAATTAGGTTCAGTTGCAGTCGTGACTGTTGGAATTATGACTAATCATCTCTGATACCAGCCAATTATAATCTTGTAATTCCACTCCAAGCAGGGTTTTAGCGTGGTGAATGTAATACCCAACATTGGTTGTTTTAAGGATAGCTGTGTAAAAATATGAACCATTCGTCATTAGCCCCACAAAATAATCCCCAGAATCCCTCAAGCCCCAAATCCTGTAACTTAGGTATTGAAACTCTGGGTTGAACAACAGCGGAAAAGAGTTGACTACTTGCCTTTGCTGTATTCCCAGCATAGATAAATCTTTCCTACTGGTAGATTTAGAATCATAGAATCATAGAATCATCCAGGTTGGAAGAGACCCTTGGGATCATCGAGTCCAACCATCTACCCTACACTACAAAGTTCTCCCCTATATCATATCCCCCAACACCACATCTAAACGTCTCTTAAACACATCCAGGGATGGTGACTCAACCACCTCCCTGGGCAGCCTATTCCAATGCCCGACCACTCTTTCTGTGAAAAATTCTTTCCTGATGTTCAGTCTAAACCTACCCTGTTGGAGCTTGAAGCCATTCCCTCTCGTTCTGTCATTAGTTACCTGTGCGAAGAGACCAGCACCAACCTCTCTACAGTGTCCTTTCAAGTAGTTGTAGAGAGTGATGAGGTCTCCCCTCAGCCTCCTCTTCCTCATACTAAACAGTCCCAGCTCCTTCAACCGCTCTTCACATGATTTGTTTTCCAGGCCCTTCAGCAGCTTCGTTGCCCTCCTCTGCACTCGCTCCAGCACCTCGATATCTCTCTTGGATTGAGGTGCCCAAAACTGGACACAACACTCCAGGTGTGGCCCCACCAGTGCTGAGTACAGGGGCACAATCACCTCCCTACTTCTGCTGGTCACGCTATTTCTAATACAAGCCAGGATGCCGTTAAGCATTTGTGAAAACGCCTTTCATTTAGTGTACAAAGGAAAAGAGAGTTGCCATTTTTTCACTTCTGTCTATAAGGTTGCCAGGTTAGTAAGCAAAAGCTTACATTTTTCTTACATTTAGAGCCAATTATTACTCCTTGCAGACTTACTGCAGCAGATTTGTTGTTGTTCTATCTTTCTATGCTTGAAAACGGGTTACACTTTCTGATCATTATTCCCTTGTATTTCGGGGAAATATTTGTTGTAAATGGACAATATTTCTCCATATTGATCTTTCATTAATACATTATCCCTTGGCAGACCAGCACTCACATTAAAGACCAAAGCCTCTCAATTCCTACCGTTGTTGTTACTGGTCCTTTTTAATATGGCAACCGTATTGAAAATGGAGCTGACACATGAAGTCAAATAATGATTTATTTTCAAGGATCTGAAGATACCAAAGCCCTTAGAATTATTGCAGTTGTCTTTGGAATATTAGCTTGCCAAAGACTCTGGGAAATGCATTAACAGAGACCATTAGACACTTTGTAGCACAAACCCTCAAAAACCTTGGCCATTGTTAAGCATCTCAAATTCTTATCTTCCTTTCAACAAATAAACCATCTACAACATAGTCATGAAATTTGTGTAAAAAAACATGGGGAAGCAAATTAAAAACGAACTTAGTGTTCTGTGTAGGCCAAGTTTCCCCTTCTCATGTTTACCTAATTTTGTTTAATTTCTGTCTTTCATGTCATTATTTTTTTAAACTCTTATCCCTGGTAATTAACTACAGTAAAGAAAAGTAAATGTAGATCTTGGAAATGGTGCTTGTGGGATCATGTCACATTTTAAGATATTTACCACAAGCAACATAAGGATTTTTCTTCTGCTTGTTTAATCAAGCTTTTGTTCTGAAATTGTCATAGTTCTGTAAATAGACGAGTTAAGAATTTTAATCTGTTTTGTTTATATTTCTCACCATATAAAATATCCTCTAATGTAAGCTTTAAAGAATATGAATTTACAGGCAGGTGTATTTTTTGATGATATTTATATACTTAGATTATTTTATGCAATTATTAGTCTTCTAAAAGACAGCTTGCTTGAATCAGATGTGTGTTTCCTTTTATGGAAATTAACTTCAAGACGCAAAGTCCTTTCCAGCCCTTTCCACAGTGAGATTTTGTCTCTAAGTTTTTGGTTTTAGGTGGTTGGGTTTTTTATAGCTTTCCAGAATGTAAAAACAGACAGATTTGCAAAGTATGAGATATAGGAGGGGCATCAGATTGTCTTTCAAAATTTTTTGTGTCAATAGTAGACCTCTGAACTGAAAGGTTACCTTCTAATAAACAAAAGAAAATTTAAAAGATTTCATTACAAAAGAAGTTAACCTAGAATGACGATATCTTTTTTTAGACGTAGTTTATCCCTAGTGAGGAGGGAAAACTCTTGAAATGTGGCCAGTTCTCAGCTCTTTAAAACACCAGCTTAACTTATTAAGTTTCCAGGATGACATCCTGGCTCAGGAAGGCCTGACACAGGAATAAAAGGACAAATTCAGAAGTTGTTGCAAGGACTGGTATTTCACTTCTAACTCCTGTACTTATCTGCATGTAAGTTGCGCTAGAATTCAAGTGGGCCTTGAATATAATACAATATTGGTTTTTGTCATGAAAAGCTGATGGCTAGAATAGGAGAGATTCCTTGTCATTTTTACAGTATAGGAGTACTCATGTACAACAGGGATACTACTATAAAAATCTTTCTACAGAATTCTGGTAAAAGCAAGGTACAGTCAAGTCTCAATCTTCAGAAGATCTGGCTATCAAAAATATTTTATTATTGATTAAAGCATCTTGATATTTTAAAAGTAGTTGTAAGAGTTACAAGATACCTCTCCCTCCCTTTTTAGTAAGGGTGACTTTTTATATGTGGTTCTGACTGTAGAACAAAAAAACTGCATTGTTAAATATTATAATGATTGAAAGGTTTGATTAAGAGTGAGTTTGCAGTTTGTTTCTGGCAGGAGTCTGGGAGAACACTGGTTTGTGGAAAATAAATCATTTAAACTCACATGCCAGTAAAACGGAGATATCTAGATAAACTGAGCATAGTATGCAAACTGTAAGTTGTTGATTATTACTGGTATACCAAAAGCAGCTGAAAATGAAACTGAAGTTGTTATACCACTTCACAAAAAAATGTGGTGCCCTATTCTTCTATTTGATTCAAATGTCTTTTATGTTATGTCTTTGAGACACCTGACTGAAAACCACTTCACGGTGTAAACAGGACAGTGTTTAGTGAAACCATGCATCTTCCTCATACCCTGATGCACATCAAAATGTGTTGACCTTTTGTAAAAAATAACTTGTGAGAAGGATTTTCCACAGGAAATGCTTTGTGACTTGATATGTAAAATTTCACAGTACGAGCTCTGTTTAAAGCTTTGGTAGCACGCTATGACTATGAGTGGAAACAATTCAGGAAATTGAACTCAACATTTTGTTTTATTTCATTTAGAACCAACTTCATTGTAAACTGCAAGTTGACTCTGTCCTAAGCAGGAGTTTAATTGCTTTTATTTTGGTTAATATTCACTTGTACAAAAACAAATCTGTATTCCATAGCACCTAAATGGACATGTTTCATTTTCACTTAAAGGGAGGCTCACCCGAAAATAGCCTGATGATGAAAATGGGCAGTATCTTGGGCTGAAGTGGATATGTTGGATTCTGTTGAAAAAGACATTTTAAAAAATCTTTTAAATAATTTTATTTATATAGTACGTTTACTCGCTAATGACTGAGTTATAACACAACCAGTATATTTTATTGAGTTAATATATCTTCTCCGAGGGTCAGGAAAGAATTTTGATTGTATGCTCTTCTCTGTTTTATCATTCAACAATTGGTTAATTATATTTTATATTTTGCTCTTTAATAAAGCAGTAGAAATTAGTTAGTGGTGGGGGCAGAATGCTGAATACAGTGAATCATTGACTAATGCCCTCAAGCATAGAAAGTATTATGTACTATTGCTGAAATTAATGCTGCTATTTAATATAGTTTGTATGTTTGAAGTAGTACTGTAAATTTTACTTTTCACTAGGTAACTTTATTTTTAAAGATTACTTGGTCTGAACGTCCTGACTTAGCAATTTTGAAGTACAAAAGGTGTTTGATGTACTGGCTTGTAGTTAGTTAAAGATGCAAAGATTACAAAGGCCGGCAGTGACAGAACAAGGGGTAATGGCTTTAAACTGGAAAAAAGCAGATTTAGATTAGACATTAGGAATAAGTTCTTTACCATGAGGGTGGTGGAACACTGGAACAGGTTGCCCAGGGAGGTGGTTGAGGCCCCTTCCCTGGAGACATTCAAGGTGAAGCTCGACGAGGCCCTGGGCAACCTGGTCTAGTTGGGGGTGTCCCTGCTGACTGCGGGGAGGTCGGACTAGATGAACTTTGGAGGTCCCTTCTGGCCCAGATGATTCTATGATTCTATGATTTATGATTCTATGATTCTATGCTTGAGCAGGAGAAAGAAACCATGTTGTGTTTTTGTTTTTTTTTTTTGATTGACTAAGGGTTTCGATGCGGTGCTTTTAAGTAATATTGTAGAATATAATGTAGCAGCCCGTACATCATGATGCATGTTTCGTACTGATGTTTCATGCGAGTTTAACATTTTCAAGCCTTTCCCACATCTGAGAAGTCTGGTTTTTGCATGTATTGGAATTGCTTTTATACTGTTTTTCAGAAGAGATGAGAGTTTTTCCCCTTGCCTTTTTTGTTTTCTTTTTCTGACTAGTTTTTTCCTCCAATAAAAGAGGGAGTTCACAGAAAGAGATTTGGCAATTTATTACTGTTAGGGAATTTGGGATGAATTTGGGGGTAACAGTCTATATTTTGACTATATAATTCAAGAAGGATTCTCATAAATTCTACCTTTTGGCCATACAATAAATCCTGTTCTGGACAAACAACTGTGGTTGCTGTTGCCAGTAGAATTAGAGAGTATGCACTAGGGCTGGGCAAATAGGTTTGTATTAAAAATGGACTGGAGTGTCTGTGCTATGGTTTTGGCAATATCTTAATGATTGCGCTTTTGCCTTTCGAAGGCTGAGGACAAATTTTAGAAAGCATCTAGTACTTTATACATAACATGACCTGTAGAAACACAGGATAAAATTTTGTGATCGCTTATATTTTTCTAATCTTTAAATTTTCTTCTCAAATGGGGTACAGGGAGTTTTTCAGTTTCTACTCTGCATGCAGTGGTGCGGTTCTCCAGTGTTCCCATCGTACATGTAGTGCTTTGTCAGCTACATTCCAGAACTACTTAGTTCTCTGCCTGTCGGTAAAGCATCTAATGGAGTAATTAAGATGTGTGTTCACTTAAGGACACCCCAAGGTGATTATGGATAAAGTTCTTGTTGTGATGTTTGGATCTAGTTTCAACTCGGAGTCTTCCAAAATTACTCTACTGGATGAGATTTAAAGCTACGTTTCGCTCTTTATCTGAGCTCAAACAGGAGTTTGGTCTAATTTACTTAGTTAAGTTTCGTTTTGGTAAAATTCCAGCTTATAAAAGTAGAATGGATTCACTTTTAAATTAGTTTGTGGAAAGATAAAAATGTTTTGTACTGTCATTTAAATGCGTGAAGATTTTGATAATGGTTTGAGAAAACCATTGTTTCTGTGATTTTGGCTATAGATTAAAATTTGAGGCTAAAAACTTGACCGAATTTTAGCTTTGGTTAGCTAAGAAGATTATGCCAAGTTGAAAATGAATTATAACTGAACCAAACCTAGTAAAACAATGTCAATGTAGACATTAATTCTTGGTTTTCTCAGTTAATGGGTTTTTTTTTTGTCCCCTTTAGTAATGATAAAAGTGTAATATGAGACACAGGGAAGAAGAAAATGTTAAAAGGCAATGTGTACATGTTGGTGATATATGGTGATATTTTTTGTTTTCTTTTCAGGAGTCAGAGGAAAGATGTTACTATTCTTATTTTATTATACCTAAATTGATTTTGATTATTTAATACATAAGCCTTATAAATTGTGTCTTTGTTTGATGAGTGGAAAGACATCAGTTCAAATGATGATGTACTTACGATCGTAACTATGGTTATGCAGCCACTATAGTGGCTACAGTTCATTCTTATATTCATGCATGGCTTTGTGTTTTAATTGTAAGCAAACCGCTTTAAGCAGTTGTTTATCTAAGGTACCACAATCCTTTAAACTGTTCCCTGATACAACGATTTACATAAGAGGTTGGGAGGCAGAGGATTTTTGAAAACCAAGGAAATTACAAATGGGAAAAGAAAATCTAGTAACTCCCTGAAAAAGATTACTGCTTATTTGGGTCTAGCAAAGACCTAAAAGGTGACCTCACTTTTGGTTAAAGGCAGATGTTAGGGCTTGTGAAGTGTGTTGGGCTGAGGAAGGGCGGGGGGGAAGGCAAAAAAAAAAAAAAGCCAAGAAGCAATAAGGACTAGTTGATAAATGTAAAGAAATCCTGAAAATCTGAACCCGCCACTTCCTCTATGACTGTAACAAGTGTAGACCGAGGCAGCAAACGTGATAGGAGTGTAGAAACATCTCCGCATCAAGATTGATGCCTCTTGCCGTCAATTCTGAAACTGCCTGTTAGTACAGCATGACCCTTGCCACCCTGTGTCAAGGAAGTTCATTGCACAATATGTAGAAGGAGAAATGAGTTACCAAGAGCACCCATATTGAAATCCTACCCTTTGACTTCACGCAACAGATGCTATAGGCTACATTCTACTGTAACCTTACTTGAAATGATTCAATGAGCTATTAAAAGGAGATTGCTTCAAGAACGCCAGCTTCCCACAGATGTATGGAACGTCAGTCCGCCAGGATAATCGTATAATTAATTAAGGAATAAAGTGATTCAGCAGCAGGAAGTAGTTGCCCGGAATAGCAATTAGTCGAAAGACTTCTAGTGTCATTGTACTGAAGGAAATATGTAACTATAAGTTAGAGATGCCTATAATGAGGTAGCTAAATGTATGTTTTAGTTTAGTAAACTACTTAATTAGTAATTTTTTTTCAATTAGTAATTTAATTAGTTGCTTATTTTGACATTTGCGAAAGATTTGTGTGGATATCATGCATCTCTGCTCTATTTATCCTATCAAGAAACCTTAAATGGTGGTTGTGATCAGACCAAGAAGAAAATGACCTCATTTTTTAAGTCAATGTTTTCTGTTGGGTTTTTTTTTTGGTGGCTTTTTTTTTTTAAATCTTAGACATTTTTTTATGACATCTTTATGTTCATATTTACTTTTAATAGTCAGCTGGAGCCAGACGGTTGTAGGATATATGCAATGAACATTGTAGTGACCTAGGCAACAACTGCGTGTTAGATTAGCATTAAAGGAAATTGTCAAGTTTGCCTTTTGTTTTACTTTAAAAATTGTCTTATTTCTGATAATTTATTAAATACAGGACATGATTTCAATGATAAATTAAGAATAATGAATAATTAAGAATAAGACTAAATAATTAAGTCTTAATTGAAAGAGCAAGCTACTTTTGTCTAGTCATGCCAGTTATCTATTACACTTTTCTGTTCATACTTCAGAAGAGTATACTTTCTGGTTTTCTGTTTTATAAAAGTGCCTTATCTGACAGTATTGACAAGTCCTGAGCATAAAAATTTTTCTCAGGAGAATAAAAGCATTCTACAATTTAAAATAAAGTGGAGCTCAGCATTCTGTTTTGATTGTAAGCATATCTTAAAACCATAAGGTTCTGAGAATCTTCAGATTCCTCTTGAAAAGGAAATTCTTATATTTATAATAAGGAGTTATTGCTATTTCAGGGTATTGTGTGACATCTCATCTTCTTTTAAGTGACTTGAAAAGATTTAGGCCTTGGCATAAATAATTTATGTGGTATTTTAAAGGCCTGTTTGACTGGCTAATCTGCTGCATCTCTCCATAGGAAATAAAGATTTTTGTCTGGAGAATTTTTTTATGGCACAACATGGAAACTATTGCTGAAGTACTGTGCCACAGAGGGGAATTTTTCTCTCTCTCCTTACTTGGCCACCTAGTGGAATAGTCAAATACAGAATCAATTCTGTGGTACTATTAAATCTTTATCAGTTGTAAAGGAAGGCTTTTGTTTCTTAATGTGGAATTTTATGTATTTTCTAAAGAAAATTATAATAAGGAAAGGAATTAAAAAATTTAACAACCTGTACATGCCATCCAATGAATAATAATTATTTCCTTGAAAACTGAAAGTTCTTTATAATACTTAAGAAGAATTTAACAGTCACCAGTTAAGTTTGCATAGTGCATAAAGTGACTCAACCCTTGGTGTGAGCAAGAAGCTATCTGAGAAATGGTACACACAGTGACCATTCTGTGTACTGTTTTCCCCAAGATCAGAATTGGAGGGATTTTTTCTTTTGTGCCAGTTACATGAAACAATTCTTGTCACAATAGTTTAGGAAAAAACCCCCATGCCCCAAAGTATAGACTTCATTTTTGCCGGTGATACATGGCAATTCCAGTTTATACACAGTAGGATTTAGCATATAACATTTCGCATACAGAAGTTACACTTCTTTGAGAGTTAGGGTTTTGTGATTGCCTGAGTTTATATCAGTAGAAGAACTAAATTTAGTTGAAAATAAATTGGCTTTTATGAAGGTAAGCTTATGGCTGGCTAAGTCCCCTGCAAACGTCAGTAAACCTATGCTTACACTTTGATTAAAGTATACGTTAAGCACCATTTTTTATGTTTTAAATCTTTCTGAACCTGTGCTGAAAACTACTACCATATTACAGCATTTCTGAAGAACGCTGATTTTGGCATAAGAGGCTAATCAGTGTAATATTTGGAAAGGTAGTTCAAAAATTATCAGGTGGGCTTTCTGTATACATTTTTGGTTTTTTAAAAAGTATTCAAAATTGTATGTAATGTGTGTGTTATGTTCCATGAGGTAAATATATCTCTAAAATAAAAACTATTTAAAAGATGGGTTTTTTTTTTTCTTTGTCTGCATTTGGGCCAAAGGTCTGTTTTCTATAAAACTTAACGTCTGTTTTAACTTACATAGTAATTTCAACTACTTCGCTGTATTGATTACTAGTTAAAAATAGTTTGCTACATTGTGTATAAATAACCCAATGAATATTTGGAAAGTGACATAAATATTTTATAATATTAGTGAAAAAGACTCGCATAGCATGAGTTAAGTAAATCCTGCGTTAAAATACCATCATTGTTTAAGGAAGTCTAAGTGTTATTCCTCAAATGGTAATTTGGTTTTTCACATATCCTAATTTGTTTTTTTTTTATTTGTTTATTTATTTCTGCGTTCAGATGCTGGAAATTCTGCAGAGTTCAGACAAGTGCATGTGAATACACTCATGTGCATGCATATGTGCTCACATGCAGAGTTCCTAATTTTATCATCCTTTTGTTGCTGCCTTGGTATTTTGACTTCCACTGCTTCACATTTGAGTGTGAACTTCCTGGGGGGGCGTTCTTTTATGTTTTAAATTACTCAGAATTTCCATCTGCTTTTACTTGACTTGTGGTTGTGAAGATCATGCTTGGCCCATGGGATCTTACACTGTGCCGAGAGGATGTGGAGTTTTGTCAGCCAGGGAAATATGTCTGGCTTTTTTTTCTTCTTTTTTTTTTTTTTTTTTTTCTTCAGCAGCTTTCATATGCTTCTCTTCTTGTGTGGTCCCACTAAACTGAGTATATTTAACAGAAATACTCTCCCTCTCTATCTTCTGTGTGCAGCTCTCTTTTAAGCAGACTATGTATGAGAAATCTGAGATCCAAAAAATTTCAGTCCTGAGTGAAAACAAGGTAGTGTTACATAGAAAGGTACTTTAATAGTTGCACATTCCAAATTTATAACAGCATTCCACATGCTGGTTATACACAAGTATTAGTAGATCTGCAGTTACCAACAAACATCCCGATTATATCTTTCTTGAATATTCTGTGCTTTCTTTGTGCAGGCACTGCTACAATCTACAGTTCAACAGCAAGAAGCAGCTATTGAAAAACAGTATATACTAGCAATTGAAAAACATTCTCACAAATGTGAAGAACTTCTTAACGCTCAGGTATGGATGTGAACATGCAAAGATCTTCGTGATTTTCTCTTAGTATCAACTCTTTTCTGTTTGAAAAAGTATTAACATATACGATCACCAAAGAAAATAATCAGTCTTTCACCTCGTGTTCTCAGCATAACAGTAAACATAAGTATTTAAAAATGCAAAATAAATAATGACTCTTCATTTGTTGGAATCAAAGGTGTTTTATAACATTTAATCCTGCTTAGAACAGATTCAAGAAGAGTGTAGAACTGAGAAAAAGTCTGAGCAGCTTAATACTTACTCCTTTACCAGCTGCCATTTTCTGTAGTCTCGGAGAAAACATGCAATTATTTTTAATTTATGGGATTAAATGCAGGATTTGATTGTATGGGATATGCTCAAGCTTTCAGTCCAAATTTTTTGACGCTTCTTAGATGGTAGACACAAACATCTGTTGTCCAAATCTATTTTATTTCATAGAAATCTTACATAAAAAGCCTCCAAACCTCACTATGAGGAATTACAAAATATTCAGAAATATATACACATAAATAGGCCTGTATTGGCTCATTTAACGTGACTTGAGTAATAGCACACTGCATAAGTATTTGGAATTACATCTGTTATTGATGAGTGTCTGAACAGTGTAAACATAGTTTGTTATTGAAAATATCTTGGTTTGACTTAAATACGGCTCTTGAATCAAAATAATAATGAACAGTAGTATATAAGTTTAAAAAGATAAAAAGCTAATTTGCTAATAGCATCCTGAAGTTGTTTACATTGCAATTGACAGTTACCTTTTAAGTACTGTTAGCAGCAAATCTGCTAAAAACACAAAGGATAATTGTTTATTTAATTTTCTTGGGGTATACTAGATCAAAATACATCAACAGTCCACTCAAAGTATTTCATCACTTCCAACAGTGTTTTGTGACCATTTCACTCTTCTGATCGTATCAATTAACACTTAGTGCAAACATGTATAAAATATGTATGCATCTTTATAAACAGTATGAAGGAAAGGTGTAATAGTTTTGAGAAATCTCTTCCGTGAGGAGCATGAGCGAGGATTTTATTGCACTGAACTACAGTTATTTAATGCTTACCATAAAGCTCTAGAAAACAAGTGAAAATTAATTTTAAGAAAATATTTTGCGCTTCTGAAATGAACATATTGCTTACTGACTTGATATCATTTTCTGAATCATAGAAAGGAATGAATCTCGTAAAATCTGGAAGCATTATAGGAAGATTTTTTTGAGGGTGTACTTACAGAAAATATTACAAAAATATTGCTCACGTGACCTGTTACGTTTGCATTGCAAACCAAAAGGTGGGGACTAGAAATGTGAAGACGTTTTCAAGAGGTTCAGGTTCAGCCCAACAACGTAAGGGACCTATTCTTAGTCATAGGACAGCAGAGTACTTACGACATAACAGCGCCCCGTTCACATCATATCTACATTTAACACCCCCTTTGGATCCCAGGAAAGTTTTACATTTTGTTCGCAAACTTCCAAGTCATTCCTTATTCAACCCAATCAAGATTTACCGCCTTTAATGGTAATATAAAACTAGGATTTTGAAGCCTAATCAAGTAGATAACCATGAGTGCTTATGGTAGAACTACCAGGTTTAGTGAAATAAGATTTATACTGGAAAATTTTGTTCACTCATAAATCTTTGTTGGAAGAGATCTGAGAAACGCATAGTATATTTTAGTCTTTTTGAATACAGTTACTTTTAAATGTATGTTTTGGTGTTTGTTTTAACATTTGTTTTTGTTCAAATGATTTTGTTCTGTGCAAACCATTAATATTACTGAAATGATTACTAATTATTATATATCAAGTTGAGTAATATTCTATGTTATGGGATTGTATATGCATATCCATCTCTACATGGAGAGTTATGAGTATCTATATGACTGTAAAGGATTTTTTTTGACGCGTAAGTAATCACACAGTGCAAGTATGTTCTGTATAAAAATATAGCTGCTTTTTTTTTTTTTTTTGTTCCCTTGTAATATTCTTGCCTTACAAGCAGTATTTTGCCTTCAGGCTTCTAAGCCTACATAAAACTTTGTCAACCCACATAATTTTTTTTCCTTATTTGCCATTCCTTCTGAATTTTCTGCTGTTTTATTTCCAGTTCCACAAAATCAGTATTATCTCCTGTAATAACTCCTTCCTCATGCTTTTTCCTAATGCCATTTTCCTGTACCCCTCCATCCCAAAAACGTCTCTTCGAGAAGGAGGAAAGCCTGTTTTTCTCTGCTTCTCTTTAACCTATCGTTAATTTAAGTTTCTGATTTTGAAGCTGTATTTTATCATAGCATATCACTGTTTTTCCTGTGATGGAGATGCATGTTAAAAGGCTGTCTAGAGAGGTACCGTACTGCTGATATGGTCAGTATGCAAGGCCATCTCTTCCAGGATCAGGGAAGATGTGAAAGGCATAGTTCTATGGTTGCATCTCAATTTCATGATGGACAAATTTCTGCAATTCCTCTTTGATTTTTCCACGTGAGGTTTTGCAGCGTGTCGGCTAGCTACAGGTAACATCATCATCATCATCATCTACAGGAAGGAACCATCAGCCCATCAACGCTAATTGTCTGCAGTTCTGTATCTTGTTTCAGGTCTGTCACCTATCTTTTCACTGTACTCTTCTAGATCTAACTCCATAGGTCTGCATTTTAGGACATTGCTAAAATTGCAGAAACTTTTCCAAAGTAAAATTCTGAGATGTTTTTTATTCTGGCTCTTCTGGCAGATGCCATCCCCACCCATCCCAAAGTGAGAAAGTTCTGGTGTGTCTTCTAGTTTAACTTCATCTGCATGAAGTTCAATATACTCTTTGACGTACTACAGTGCCTGTCAGTGAGGCGTCCTTTGTATTAATCATTATCACTATCCGTTGCTTTTGAAACAAACATTTGAGAGATGAGCTAGTTACTATTCAGTTATTGCCTGCAGATGCTAGGTATTTCTGCATCTACCCTTTTTTTAGTCCATTAATGTTGCTTATCTTGAATAGCCAATCTCAGATGTCCCCTAGGTCTGGAGCTTATGGGTCACCTTCCCCCTTTCCCGGAATGTGTTGAAAGAAACAGTTCTGTCAAAGAAATTTATGACCACTGTAATGGATGCTTCCTGAGGAACAATTTCTTGGGCTGCTGTTTTTTTCAAGGAAGTAAACTCTCATATCAGCAATTCAAAAAGCAAACCGGGCATTCTTGTGGCATGTGTTCAGGAGCACTGGGGTCATGGTGTCCTTCATCAATGAACAGGAAAATGAGAACTCTTCTCCTCTATGCTAGGAATCAGTCACGTCATATAGTGAATATTTAGGAAATCAATGCGAGTTCTACATTTCTAGCATTTGAGAATATCAGAGAAAATGTAATTGGAAAACATGTCAGTTTTCTGCTTAACCAACTTGATCTCTTTCTGTGACTATGTGACCCGCCTTCTCGATGTGGGGAAGGCTGTGGACGTTGTCTACCTGGACTTTGGTAAGGCCTTTGACACCGTCCGCCACAGTGTTCTCCTAGAGAAGCTTGCAAATCATGGCATAGACAAGTGTACTCTTCACTGGGTAAAAAACTGGCTGGATGGCCGTGCCCAGAGAGTTGTAATTAATGGGGTGAAATCCAGTTGGCGGCCGGTCACCAGTGGTGTCCCTCAAGGCTCAGTTTTGGCGCCAGTCTTGTTTAAGATCTTTATTGATGGTCTGGATGAGGGGATTGAGTGCACCCTCAGTAAGTTTGCAGATGACACCAAACTAGGTGGGAGTGCTGATCTGCTTGAGGGTCGGCAGGCTTTACAGAGGGACCTGGACAGGTTGGATCATTGGGCCAAGGCCAATGGGATGAGGTTTAATAAGGCCTGGTGCCTTATTAAACAAGTGCCGGGTCCTGCATTTCGGTCACAACGACCCCAGGCAACGCTACAGGCTTGGGGAAGAGTGGCTGGAAAGCTGCCCAGCAGAAAAGGACCTGGGGGTGTTGGTGGACAGCCAGCTTAACATGAGCCAGCAGTGTGCCCAGGTGGCCAAGAAGGCCAACGGCATCCTGGCCTGTATCAGGAACAGCGTGGCCAGCAGGAGTAGGGCAGTGATGGTGCCTCTGTACTGGGCGCTGGTGAGGCCTCACCTCAAGTGCTGTGTTCAGTTCTGGGCCCCTCACTACAGGAAGGACATTGAGCTGCTGGAGAGTGTCCAGAGGAGAGCCACCAAGCTGGTGAGGGGTCTGGAGAACAAGTCATATGAGGAGAGGCTGAGGGAACTGGGCATGTTTAGTTTGGAAAAGAGGAGGCTGAGGGGGGACCTCATTGCCCTCTACAACTCCCTGAAAGGAGGGTGTAGAGAGGTGGGTGTTGGCCTCTTCTCCCAAGGGAATAATGACAGGACCAGAGGAAACGGTCTGAAGTTGGGGCAGGGGAGGTTTAGATTAGATATGAGGAAGAATGACTTTACTGAGAGGGTGGTCAGGCACTGGAACAGCCTGCCCAGGGAGGTGGTGGAGTCGTCATCCCTGAAGGTATTTAAGAAACGTGTAGACGTGGCACTTCAGGGCATGCTCTAGTGCCTGAGATTGTTGGTTTGTGTCTGTTTGTGGGTGGGTGTGGTGTGTGGTTGTGGGCGTTTGTTTTGGTTTGGTTTTGGTGTTTGGTGTTCTGGCATTTTGGGGGTTTTTTTGTTTTGTTTTTTTTTGTGGGTTTTTTTATTGTTTTTTGTTTGTTTGTTTGTTTTTTTGTTGGTTGGACTGAATGATCTCAAAGGTCCCATCCAACCAAAAATATTCTGTGATTCTGTGATTCTTACAAGTTGGAAAATCATAAATTTCATCCTTACTTTTTTCTGAAACACAAACGTTTGATGGTGCCTCCTGAAAATAAGCACCAACTTTGATCTTGTGGTTTCGCTCATGCTGTATGAAAATACATATTGAATCATAGAATCATCTAGGTTGGAAGAGACCCCTGGGATCATCGAGTCCAACCATCTACCCTACTCTACAAAGTTCTCGCCTATACCATATCCCCCAACACCACATCTAAACAGCTCTTAAACACATCCAGGGATGGTGACTCAACCACCTCCCTGGGTAGCCTGTTCCAATGCCCGACCACTCTTTCTGTGAAAAATTCTTTCCTGATGTTCAGTCTAAACCTACCCTGTTGGAGCTTGAAGCCATTCCCTCTCGTTCTGTCATTAGTTACCTGTGCAAAGAGACCAACACCAACCTCTCTACAGTGTCCTTTCAAGTAGTTGTAGAGAGTGATGAGGTCTCCCCTCAGCTTCCACTTCCTCATACTAAACAGTCCCAGCTCCTTCAACCGCTCTTCATATGATTTGTTTTCCAGGCCCTTCACCAGCTTCGTTGCCCTCCTCTGCACTCGCTCCAGCACCTCGATATCTCTCTTGTATTGAGGTGCCCAAAACTGGACACAATACTCGAGGTGTGGCCTCACCAGTGCTGAGTACAGGGGCACAATCACCTCCCTACTTCTGCTGGTCACACTATTTCTAATACAAGCCAGGATGCCGTTGGCTTTCTTGGCCACCTGGGCCGGCTCATATTCAGCCACTTGTCAATTAGAACCCCCAGGTCTCCTTCTTCCAGGCAGCTTTCCAGCCACACTTCCCCAAGCCTGTAGCGCTGCTTGGGGTTATTGTGGCCCAAGTGCAGAACCTGGCACTTGCCCTTGTTGAAACTCATACCATTGATTTTGGCCCAATGATCCAATCTATCTAGGTCTCTCTGTAGAGCTTCCCTATCCTCCTGGGAATCAACACTCCTGCTTAACCTGGTGTCATCTGTGAACTTGCTGATGATACACCCTATGTCCTTGTCGAGATCATCAATAAAGACGTTAAATAGAAATGGTCCTAACACTGAGCCCTGAGGCACACCACTTGTGACCGGCCGCCAGGTGGATTTAAATCCATTGAGCACCACTCTTTGGGACCTTCCAGTCAGCCATTGCTTGACCCAGCGGATCGTATGCTCATCCAGGCCATGTGAAGCCAGTTTTTCCACGAGAATTGTATGGGGGACAGTATCGAATGCTTTTCGAAAGTCCAATATCAACAGCCTTTCCCTCGTCCAGTAATCTGGTTATCTTGTCATAGAAGGAGATCAGGTTCGTCTGGCAGGACCTGCCTTCTGTAAACCCATGCTGACTAGGCCTGATCCCCTGGTTGCCCATTATGTGGGTTTTGATGGCACTCAAGATGACCTGCTCCATGACCTTCCCTGGTATTGAGGTTAGACTGACATCATATTGAAAAACATGATTAACAAATTTTTGAATGGAAATTTTTAATGCTCAGAAAATGAAGGAACATATAACAAGAGCAGGTTAGTAAAAGTGCTTCGGTATAGTCAGGTATTGGTCAGTGCTAGAAGTGAGATGCCACATGGGGTAGAACAATATGTATCTTCATTATAAATATTAGAAACAAACTCCAAACAAAACCGAAAACCAAACCAGACATCTGACAGTCAAATGTATCTCTCAGTGAGATTATTGGCAAATTTAGATCATAGTTCTCTCTTCTAGTAAGTGCTGGCAATCTTTTATGACAAATGAGGCATGGAAAAGGTCTACAGGCTATGTGTCCCAGTTTGAAGTAAAACCGAACCAATTTTCTGTTCTGTAACTTTACATCCTAGCTAGGCCTCCTCTAACTCTCAGAAATTAACGGCATATTGTGGGGAAAACTGCTCGTTCTCAGAACGATCAGCCCAATGTTTGTGCTCCATGCCAAGGGATGGTGTGCAGAGAGGCCCTTGCTTATCCTTATTGCTATAACAACCAAGGGCAGCCAATTTCGTTATTTGCCCCCTTAGAGGGTCGGAAACGGAAAAAACATAGAGGGGTCACATCAGTGGAGAGGAGTGTACAGGAGAGGTGACCCAAACCTGACCAACTGGGGTATTCCATCCCATCTGCCCCACGCTCAGTATAAAAGCTGAGGGATCAAAGGGTCAGCCCCTTCCTGCGATGGCCGACGTCCAGAGAGGACTCTGTCTGTTCATCTGCCTTTGATCCCGATCCATGTGTTCCTGACTCCAGAGCTGGAACCCAGTTCCCATCCGTCGCTGAGTCCAGTCTGGGACTTCCCCAGTGCCTGCCGGTGACGTGACTGTCATCCTGGGAGCTCGATACGGTTTTGTACATATTGTATCTATTTCATTATTTTCTTCTTTATTTTTATTTTAATATTAATTCTTCATTAACGTAGTTTAGTTCATTCTAAACTTCTGAATCTCCTTATCTCTTTCTCTCATCTCTCCTTTTTCTTTTGGGGGAGGGAGACGGGGAAGGGAAGGGCCATCTGTCGGTCCGGTTTTGGTAAATTTGGCCGAAACCACGACACAGTTTTTAGCAGGAAAGAGCAGCAATTTTTTTATATATATATAATTTAAATTCATTCAATATATGTCATACTTATGGAAAAATATAGTTTCATTGCTGAGACTTCTTCACTAAGCAGTTGCTTGGGTTGGATGCTGGATGCAGCTAACAGAGGTCAGGTATCCCTGGTAATATTCTGCTGTTCCATACTTGAATATGTGGGATAGAGTGTCTTTCAGCTTTCCCTGTTTTCCACCGTTTGAATAGAAGTAGTCTTTTGAAACATGAAAGTAAGCTTTTCTTCTGAACATAGAGAAGACATAGAGACTGAGCAACTTTAAAAAGCACGGACCGTAAAAGGCACCATAAAAAAGATGGAGTAAGTAAGCATCTATTATTTAAAAGTATTTCCTATGTATGACTAGGTTATTCGACGGAATTTTCTCATTAAGGTTGCTAGACCATGACCCTGATAATGTAAAAGGAATTACATGTTTTCACTGGAAGCCCTAGAAATTATCATGTATGAGAAATTTCTCTCACTATTCCATCAAAATGGATGGTGTTATAAATGTAGACTATATTGAGGTTCATTTTTATATTCTTTTTAAAACAGTCAATGATCTGTGTATTAGGGTAAAATAAAATTTTAAATACCTGCAGCAAGTCACCTCTTGTTTCTGAGAAATCATTTCCCCTCTATTTATTTATATTGCACTTCTCTTTCCTTAGCTTGATGGTCTCCTTCCTTACTGTCTTCTAAACAGTGTGAAACATGCGTTATTGGACAGGGAGGGATTGAAGTATATGTGAAGTGAGGCTCAGATCACGCATTTCCATCTCTAAATTATGACTTGACAATATTCCTCTTTTTCTGTATGTCTTCCTGAGGAAACAGCATCAATCAGAGAGATACAACTGGACATTTTGTGTACTGTTTTCATGCTTGCATGTAGTTAAAGGGGATATGTGTTACTGTGGTCCTTAATTATGTTAGTCTGCGTATTTTCCATTTTGATTCATGTAAAAGAAGAATAAAGACAAGGAATAGAAGTCTATTCCTTGTAGTTCAATTGCATGCATATTCCTTTCCTGGGCTGGACTTCCTTTCTTCTACTTAGTGAACCCTTGAGGATGTGCCATAAGGAGGTACAGCCTGCAGTTTTCCTTTGTATAGAGTATATTATGCTGATTTTTTTTTTCCATAGTTCTAGGAAGCCAAAGGAGCTGCTTGTATAATTGCTGAGAGAGAACAGAACTGGAAGTGCCACACAAAAAGGAAAGAACTCAGTTAAATGCTTCATCTGCACTTTGGCATATTAATATTTTTCATTATGATTTTATGTGAAGCTATGAAACAAATCTTGCATTTTTAGATGTAACAACATTTAAGATACGTAGAGTTAGCCCCATGTCCTTAGTTCTTTTTCCACTCTACTTTATCATGATCTTGGCTGTCATTCATATGATAAATAGTAGTTCAAAATCTGTTGGATGATGCATGAAATCTTGTGCCTTTTTTAAAGAATGCTCAGAAAAGTACCGGTTCAGCTTCAATTTGAAAACAGGTTGCTGAAAGCTCAGTCAGAATAGAAGTTCCGTTTGCTAGAACTCCGTTTTTTGAAGTGTATCATGCTTCCAAGAACTGCTTGTGGACAAGCAGAAAACTGGGGTGACAACAGTAATGAGCTGCTGGAATTTGATAGATACCTTACCTTCTCCAGTATTTGGATGATGGGTTTTGATGTGTTTTGCATAGCCTTGTGTGAAGAGTACCAGTAAGTCCCCCAACAATTCCTACAATGTCAAATGTATAAAGTACTTGTCTTGTATAGCAAGTGATTGTTTGTTTGTCAGAGAAAATGTTCATTTCATTCAGCAACTTTGTTCCACAGTCAGGAAGTATAATCTTCTATTATTTCAAATCTTATTTTTATATCTACTCATAGTTTGCAGCATGTTTACATAATAACATATTTTATTAACTTGGATTTTTTAATTTGTCCCCTCTTGTAAACCAAAGACATTCTGTATTTTTCCCATCTAATGATAGTAATTGTGAGATCTATTTAATGCCTGCTCTGGAAGGGAGCATATGCAACCTAGTTTCTTAAGAAAATTTTGAATATTTACATTTTAGGAGACATAAGCCAATTTTTGCAGTGAGAGTAGCAGGTACTTCAATAATCCTGAAGACTTGCATACTGAAAAAATGAAGAATGCAGTGGACCTAACCTTTCTGATTCATTAATTCCAACTATGATAGGTTTGGAAATTCTATTGTGTCTCCTTTTTTTTGGCATTTCCTCTCAGTTCTCAGAAATCTTGCATTTTGCTGCTGTAGGAATGATTATTTATTCATTCCCTCCAAAATTAAGTGCTTCCTATCAGTCATTCCCGTTATGTTTTCATCTAATTCACTTTGCACCTAACCTCCAATCTTTAAACATACTTCATCTAGATGTGGCGTTTCAGACCTGCTGTTCTTCTGCCAAAAGCCAAGTTAGACTTTCTCAGAACTTCTTTATTCTCTGGTAGTTCCTGATTATGTAAAGGGGAAAAAACAGTATTTATTAGAATCTTGTTGTCAATTGGAGTTGTTTATTCCTAAATTCATAATACCTCCATGATTTCTGCACATGTAGAAACAATTAGAGTGAAAAGATCAAGAATCGGCTATTCCTGTGCTGAGAAAGCTTGCTTTTTTTGTTTGGTTGGGGTGGATTTTTTTTTCCTGAAATCCTGAAAAAAGTTTGATTTATCCTCACTCCGCATTTTGGTTTTGTATGTGTTGACTTTGTATCCAGTTTCACTTAGTATTTACCTCCCAAAGTAGAAGTTACATTGCTAAGATCCAAAAACGCATATCTTTTTTTTTGAATAACTATAAATCCTTACCCAGAGTCTTCTCATTTCAGTTCAATCTGCCCACTAGCACAAGCTAGTTAGAGGATGATTTTGCAGTCCCTTTGAACTGTGAATTCGGCCAGGATGCTTTCAGAGTCTCAACTAAAAATCTTATTTGGAAATTGCATTTGCGTCCTTGAATTTGTCAAGTTAAACGTGAAAGTAGTTCTTTAGTGTGATTTTTGTTTTCTGCCTTTGCTTGTATAACAAGTTTCTTTAAAATCTTAATTACTTGTTATGAATTTATATTGTCAATTCTTGTCAATACTGAACAACTAAGTAATATAATATGACTTTTCTCCTCAATTATTTTTGTTAGCTTTTCAACAGAAAATTAATTTTTTTCCTTCAGTTTTGCTATCTTCTGTTACTGAATATTTTGCTGTTTATATTGCTCATATTTTAGGAGTTAATTTCCTTTTATTTTTCCTGATAGATGGAGCAATTCTGTGAGAACTCATACAGACTGTGAAATGAATTAGATAACAAAAACAGAAGGGCTAATCAATGCTTCCTTTTTTCTTCATATTTTTACTGAAGTTCCTTATCTCTGTATCCTTAGGACCTCAAAGTTTGTGGGTTCTTTTCATAGCCTCTATTACTATGTACGCTTCTGAGAAGCGTATTTTCATTATTTGTATAGCTTCTTACTTTATTTATAAACAATAAAGCACGTATCCAGGAGAATGTTTTAGGCTTAATTTCTGCCTCTGATGTGCCTCAAAGTATACAGTTTACATACTGTCTGTATACTGCTAAGTGGAACCCTGAGGAGAACTGTAGGCTTAGTTATTTTATCACCACTATTATAATTTTGCTTTGTATTTTCATTGTTTTAACTTTTCTGCTTTAATAAAGTTCTGCTGATTCCTGAGCTTTCTCTTAGAAAAGTTTTCCTGCTTTGTTAGCCACTTGGACCTCAAACTGGCAAAAAGATACAGTTCAACCATGCAGTAATAAGTTATAATTTGAGGAAGTGGAAATATGTAACAGATGTTGGAATTCTTCAGACAGATTTTCCACCTTGCGCTGCCAAACAGTCAGATGCCACAGATAGTGAGGACAGTGTAGGAAACCAGTTATGACTACCAGATCTTGTCATTTGACTTGAGCATAGTTTAGCGGTGGTGAAGAAAAGGTGCAGTATAAAAGAATATGCTGTTAAACATAGCTAGCCTTTCTACAGGAACAGAAGACTATTATTAGTGTTTTAACAAGGTTGCCTTTTTCCTCAGAATAATATTTAGAATAGGATGTAGAAATGGACATATTTTGATAACTTTACAAAATCACGATGCCATAACTCCGTATCTTTGTTATGTCATCTCCCTCATAGAGATAATGTTTCCCACGACCTGTGTTATTTCTTCCTACTGTTAGATTCCTTCATGAGAGACAGAAATAAAAGTAGACCCTCGTGGATTAAGAAGTTTTCTTGTTAAAATAGATCGACAAATTTGAATGGGTGAATTCTTAAAAAGTCCAGCCCAGTGTTTTATTAGTCCCGCTGATGAATGAAGTACGGAAACATTTGCTAAGTGTTTCTGAAGGTAATTTTTTTCCAAATCTCAAGGGATGGGGATTGTTCTATGTCCATATGTAATGAAGGTACAAAAAAAAATTAAATATTTACATTGGGGATAAGAGATAAAGTCTTATTATGCCTGTGTTTTTTCCGTTAAACTACTAACTACAGTGCAGTTTCATAAGATTAAAAAATTCAGTAGTTTTTTATTGTAAGAAAAATTGGTCATTCACTGAAGGTGAATTAGACATACGTATGTCTTAACATACCGTTTTTCGGAACGATGCTATTAAAAGAAGGTTCCAAGTGTAATTTCATTAGTGTGTAAAAATTGCTTCCTCAGCGGAAAGATCTGTGAAAGTGTGAAATATCATTATTTTGTTGCAGTGATAGTACAACTAATGCAGGCTTTTTTTTCTGTTCAGTTTTAGGACACTCACATTAACTTTGGTTGTTCTGTGATGTTTGCTGTTTTGTTTCTGAATGATTATCTAACCGACTGCTTTTACGTAAACTATGAATGAATGGCACCTAACAAAATTAATTTATTCATACTGAATTTGGGGATCCGTGCATGACGATTTACTCAGTATTGTGAAGGAACTAATCTGCAGAAACATAAATTGCATGCCTATTAGTTATAGCAAAAGAATTGCATCTTCAGTTGTGGATGAAATCCTCTACTTCTTTCCTTTTAAATGAAACAGTGCAGGCCCCAGGAAGAAACAATATATTTTTAAAAAGCATTTCAGTTCATGCAAGACACCCTATTTTCTGTTTTTCTTTAAATTTGCAGTTTAGGATTAATAGGAATATGCAAGGAATTGTAACTGTACTAAATTAGAATTATTTATTAATAGCTGTAATACAGTGTTTTAGCTGTAAAATAGCTCATATCCTGCATTAGTTCATTCACTCTGTGAATTATTATAATATATACTATGGAATCCTTCAAAAGATGCTTACCTGAAAGAAAAATGTCATGATTCCTCAGAAATAAATTTAATATATATAAAAATAACAAAAAGGACTGACTAGTTGCTATTGTGATTAAATCTGTTTACAATGTCTTCTGTGACTCACATTCCAGGAAAAAAAGAAAGATTTTTTTGATTTCTTTTTTACAGGAATCAAGAAAAACCACAGAACCTCTGTATTTATATTTGAATCTACATCAAACGATTTTCATTTGGAACCATTGCCTAGAGAACTTGCAGGGAGGAAAACATTATAACCTATTTTTGAATGCCTTTTGTTTTAAGTTGATTTTCAGAAGATTCTACTTGACCCTCTCTTACTACTTTCCAGAGAGTAGGGTAAAAATACTAGTATTTCTCTCCACTTTGGAATACCACTTTTCTAAAAAGTTTTGGTTTTTAATTTTATTGGAAAACACTCTGTTGTGTCTCACTGGGCCATCGTGTCCCACTACAATTTGCTCTTCAGAATTTTTACACATCAGAATTTTGCAGTCTTACCCTGTCTAAGGAATAATAGGAAGCAAATTATAGATTTGTCAGAAAGAGGGCTAGATAGGGGTGCTGGGCTGTGGAAATTAGTTCAGAGACAGTGATGCAATAAAGAGCTATACTCTTTTTTGTACCTCTAAGCTAAAGGTTTTAGATCTGAGTATCTCTCCATAGTGTTCTCTCTACTGCGCCTTATATATAACATGCACAACGTGAATGTGCAGCCTAGCAAACTTACACTGTCTGAAAACTTTTTTGTTGCACTAAAGCGGAAAATTCGCTGAGATTTATTTTGGCCTCACACTGATCCATCCCACCATATTTCCAGTTCAGGATATTTTTTGTTGGGTTTTGTTTGTGGGTTTTTTTTTTTTTTAAGATTATCTGTAGTCATAACTTTTCATCAATTTCCATTTTTGTATTTTAGTCCATAGAGTCAGTAAGGTGTATTGTGTAATAACAGATTCAAAGCTCCAACATGTTTAGAATTTTCTTACCTGTTGTGTGGATTGTTGATTAATAAAGGAAACCTTCACTTCAACTTCCATTTAAAACCTTCATGGACTCTGTCTTACGGTTTGCACAGGTTAGGTGCTTTTTTCCAAATGTAAGGCTTCATAAGTAGGTGTCCATCATAACTTTTACAGGAAAAGTGGAATAGACTTGATTATTTTTCACAGGACTGTTTGGTCTGATGAACTCATTAGCCTACTTACAGGAGGCTGATCACTCTTTCTTGAAGGTTTTTTTAGGTTTCCGTTTTGAAGCATGGGCAATACCCTCTTGACAGGTACAGTTGCCAGGTGGTCTCCAACTTTGACGTCCAGAAAAGCCTAAGAAAAAGTGGCCTCTACAATGCTTTGGAATAAAAACTCATTGTATAGATAGCTCAGAGTGATGCCTTAAGTCGGAATGCTCTTCCTTTATTCCTTTAATACCATCTAACAGAGAGAGGAACATGTTCATAATTCTTGCCCGTGGAAACTGGAAATGCTGAATGAGATTCATTCAATTTTCATCCTTTCTACAGTTTTTATTCTTGCTGAGAAGGTGAGGGGGTTATGAAATAATTTTGCTTAGCTGTAGGCATTTATTTCAGCATATATGATCTTTAATTCAGCAATGTATTGTTGAGAGACCTTTACTGCAGTTGAACAAAAATCTACAGACCAAGTAAACAAACCTAAAACATCCTGTTTATTTCCTGTTAGCTAAAAACGCACGAGCGCTTGAAAGCTCTCAAATGTGTAAGTGCTGAAATGAAGACGTCACCTTCTATATGTTTTTATGTTATTAAAGGGAGTGAAGGTTATAACTTCGTCTGAAGGACCAACTGAGGAAGCACTGACTGTATTATAAAGTTCATCGTGGCCATTTAGTACCAGAGTCCAAAGTCATGTCTAGAAAATTAATGTACCTAATTCTTTTACATAATAACTTCCACTTAGAAGGTATATGGATTATTTTTACATCTGAAGTACAAAGCTAGTTGCCCCAATTTAAAGACTAGTTCCAGAGGGGTTAAAATAGCTTGCTGTCATTTAAACTAACAGTTTGGAAATCTATTCATACATTCATTAATCATTTCCTTAGCGTTACAGCTTTTTTTGAAAATCTGTCAGAAAGCTGTCATTATACAGTAATAGCTAAAATTTCCTCGATCACTGTCAGAATGGGGAATGCACAGAAACCTTTACTATCCATAACTTCTCACGTTTTCTGCTCATGTGTTATGCATAACCTAAATACCTGAGTATGCCTTTGAAAGACCTGTGTTTCTGTAAAAAGGAACTCAGATGACAAGGTGGTGCATCCTTTTCTATAAAATACATTAATAATACCACTGAGCTCTCCTTACACCATTTAATAAGCACAGCTTTCAAGGAGATTCCATGGCTACATATGAGGGCTAATACTACTGTGGGGCACAGTACTTTGGAACAAAAATAAAGTTCTTGATAAGTAGTTAAATTGCTTATTAATTGCATGCATAATGGAAGCTTTCATCCTTTTTGCTGTATCTATGCTAACTATGCGATACGGTCTTTCTGGACTCAGGAGCTTTTCAGGGAGTAGCAGTTCACGCAATAACTTATTCTGCTTTGTCTATTTTCAGTTACTTATTTCTTTTCATATAATTTATGTAATTTAATAGTTTAAGGTATGTTTCTCTCTGAAAAAGAAAACTATTTTGCCAAATATAAATTCTGAAGCCAAATAAACAGTTGTCCAAGTTATTTCTCTAGGACTAGTACAAGAGAATTTGCTTTACTGGGTTGTATGGACAGCTGTTGCAACATTTGTGATGATATATGAACTTTTGGAAGTTCAGATATGAAGGTAACCATTTATGGAAGGATTATTCCACATGAATAAACATTTACATTATAATAGGAAAGGACATGCCAAGCTGTTCACAAGGGGCTTACAGTCTTGAAATTATAAATTTTACATTTCCGTGAGAAATGGGGATGCTATGCAATGTAAAACAAATTGCATTGAAATATTCCAGAAGCGACTAGCTTTTATTTTGAAAGCATTCTAAATGTGCTTCCAAATAGTTAACCTCTAGTATCTTGAAAAATAGGAACTAGTGTGTTTGTATACACAGATACAACTCTCAATACAGTTCTTACTGAATTCGTGTGATTTCCATAAAACTCAACATGTAATACCATATAGATTTTTCTAATCTAGCAAGGAAACAGGAGATCCTAAGCTCAATTAAAGTAAACGTACTGCAAATGGCAGTCACAGCAACCTTCATTTTTATGGTAATTGCTTATTTATTAGGCAACTTTTTTTGTAGTTAAAGTGGTAAGCGGAAGCACTATATTGTATATTAAAGATTTCCCTTTTTGCTTCCAGAAAAAGCAAACTAATTTATTTTATACTGCTGTCTATATTTCCATTTTTTTTTTGGTATGCTGTATCTCCATGGAACTTATTTGTCCTGGTGGTCTTTTGTAGAAAGAGCTGATCTCTGGATTTGGTTGTGTACTCTTCTTTGCAGTGAAGGAGGTATATTTTTTTGCTTCAGAACTGTATTAAAAATCAGAACTTTTCAGGTTTCCATATGATAAAAGTGTTTTGGTCCCAATATCTGTATTTTCCAGGATTCTAGGTCTGCCACAGATTTATGAAAAGCAAACTGCTGTGTAGTGAAGTTTGGGTCATGCAGAAAGCTATAGTCATGAAAGTATTTTATCTACAGGGAGAACAGGCATTAGTTGTCTCCACCGGCCACGTACACATGTTCTATGTGTCTGCATTGTTTCAGGACTTCCAGGATGGGCTTGAATGTCATCTTATATGTATGTATATATGTAAAATCAAATGTCTAAAACTTCCCTGGAGTTTAAAGGCTGAAAATTGTAGTCCCGTTGAGAATGTTGTAAAATGCGTCTTGTAGCTGGCCTGTTAGGGCAACTTGAAATATGTATACGCAGTCTTCATATCTAACCTAGAAATCTAATGGTCAGAGTCAAACTGGAATTAAAAGCCTGCAAGTCTTAAATTAGAAATTTTAATCGTGCTGAACAAGTTGATTGCCATTCTATTGGAGGTGCTGTAAAAATAGAGGTTATTTTCTCTACTGAGCTCTCTTTAGAAGGTCTCTTGCTGATTCTTGGCTGAAGCAAATAAAGTTTTAGACAGAATTCTAACTGACATTAGTAAACTTTGATTTGTGGTATACGTCCTGTAAAATATTTGCATATGTTTGTCTTCTATTGTGTCATGCTTTCAAATGAAAGTGAAATAACAGATTTGTAGTCTGTGCAGTCAGTGAAGTGAAGAGTCATGGAGATTATTTAACTAATAAAATCCATTTATTGTTTCACCCTTGAGTTACTGGGGAAAAAATAATTTCTATAAGTGCCCTGATAGTTAAAGCTAACTTCTGAAAACACCGAGTCCACAAGAAAAGTTAGTTACACATCATTAAGTATAACCATGATGTGAATTTCACCACTCCTTCCACAGGTGTTTTCCATTAGAATATGTCTGCTCCATTCAGACCTATTTTAAGTAAATTCACAAGGAAATGCCTCTTTACATGTTTATCCTGGAAAGGCAGATAGGTGTTTTATTTTATAAAGCAGTCTAGAAGTTTTCTATTCTATTCTTCAAATGAAAAAATGTTTTTCAGAACATAGTATTGCAATTTGGTAATGTATTTCTAGCTGCCATTAGAGACACTTATATTTAAAACCTAATAAAATTCATGTAACAGATGACTGTTTCTTAGAAATGCTGGTGAAAAGGGGTATTTGCCAGCATAAGTGTTTGTGTAAAAATTTTATGTTCATTATAAACACTTTTATTAATACAAAACTATACTGTTATACTTTTCTTTTGGTCATCTTGTAAAATATTATTAGGTATTGATACTATACTTTAGGGTTACAATATATCATCTCTTAAATAACATGTTAAAAAGTGTACTGCTTTGCTAGCAATTATCTCATGACAAATACCCAACATCAATAACTTCCTGTAATAATTTTCAGTTTTGGAAAACAGCTTAGCTCTTACAGACAAACCCCACGTCTTTCAAATGCTTTACTTGGTTTAGTGGAAAACAGATAGATGGGTTGTGATTAAGAACAGCGATGGAGTTTACATCTACATATAGACTAACTTGGTCACTTTATTTCAGTGTACATTTTCTCCCTGAGAAAATGTTTTGGATTACAAGAAAATGAGAAGAAAGCAACATTCTCTTTTGTTGTCATTTCCCGGCTTTCAAAGTTCATGGTGTCACAAATGGTTGAAAAAAATACATTTGTTTTCTGCCCTCTATATATATAGCTCAGGGGTACTACAAGTATAATTTAAATTCTGCAGATGGTTAAATGAAGTGTTTAAATTGTGGTGTTACTTAGACCATCTTTATAAATTTTCTAAGTGTTGCTTTTATATGGTGATGATTTTTTTTCAAACTTCTTTCCTAATACTCTTCAGACTCAGAATAAATATTAGATAGTCAGGAAGCTAAACATTTCTTATTAGTGTAATTTTTTTTTTTTTTTTTTTCATGTCTGAAATCAATTAAAGGAGTCCTGTGTGTGTCATTTAACTGAATCTACATTTTAAGTCATTTTGTAAGCAACTGACAAACCTAAGTGTCCTGGATGAGTTCTTTTTGTCTGTTTTACTGGCAGACTCTGGTTACAGCAATATGGATGTTTTCTCTCAACAGCATCAGCGACTTCTCAACATTTTGGAAGCAGAGAAGGAAGTGTTATCAGAAAAAATAGAGGAAGCTTTGATGCAGCAGTCAAAAAACCACAAGGTATTGCTTTTATTTATATAAAACAAAAAAAGAAAGACGGGGGTCTGATCTTCACCATGGAGCTGATTGGGAATGATCCTGTCACAATCGTGGACAGGAAGAGGAAGTTTTCTCAAGCGCTTTGACTGTTTGAAATGGTTTTTAGGCACTCCTTGATCGTGTATCGGAGTTTCATTTTTCATATCATTTACAGGAAGTGCTTGACAAATGTTTGGATGAAGAAAGACAAAGAAGTAAGGAGGCTGTGGCAGCTGCTGCAAAGGTATCTCTTGTTAAGTAGTAGACGTGCAATGTGGATTCTACGTGTGTCATTACAAATGCCAAGTTCAGCACCTCATTCTTTTTTCAGAACTAAATCGGTCAAATTGTATGTTTTCCTCTGTGTTTAAAAGAAGGTAGCTCGTGAACGTGTCTGCTATATCCTATGCCTTAATACAGATAGTCTATGCAACTTCTATCTGAGATAGCCTCTGAATTAGTTCATAAAAACAACATTGCAGTTCAGTTGTTGGTGTTACCTAAATATCTGGTTTCGTGGACTTTCAGTTAACGACATCAATGCATCTTGATTTGAAGAGATAGGTAGCTGGGTCAACTGAAGATCTTAATAAGACAGCATTGCGTCTTATTTGATTTTTGTTATATATGGTCATTTTCAGTGAAGACAGAACTATTTTATAAATTGTATAAAAATTTGGACTTTTGAACAGGTTTCCAATTATTTCATATGAGTGATGTTTGACTAAAAGTTTGTATTTATTTTTTTAAAGGTGATTTCTTTGGCCTATTTCATTATTAAGTGCATTGGGGTTAGGACAGTAATTTTGTAAATGTTAAGCTATCTTTCATTTCTAATAGTGATGTAGGATCTAGTACAAAATTTCAGTTGCATATAATGATCTGGGAAAAGTAGTGATGTATGTTACTTAGCACGGTTGGTTAGGCTATATTATCATTTTCTATCTATCTTCATATGTAGTACATGATAGTCAGAGCATGTCTCTGAATATCGTTCAGTAACACAAGAAGACATCTGTTACATGGTCGATATCTAGGGGAAAATGTGTATATAATAAAATAATTTAATAGGGCATTTTTTTAACTTATATTGTTATTATATTTTATAAATGTCCAACTAAAAAAACCCATGTCCCAATGAATTGGAAGAACCAGCTTTATTTATAAGTGTAGTTATTTGAGGAACCTGGTGGTTTTTTGCCATTTATACCTTCAATTGACCAGTTCCATAATCACCATTAAAGGGCATTGGAATCACTTGTGTGCTTAGTGAAATTGGGAGGTGGGGGTGGAGGGGTGTGTCCATGTTTCTTTATTTTGAACTTCAGCCTGCCATTATTTATTTGTAGATATTATGCAATGATTGTCTTGCTGATAAATATATTTACGTGGCTCAGCATGTGTAGAGCTGTCCTTGTTACCTCAAATTCAGTGTGTGTCTTCTGGTGATTTCATGTAATGGTTGAATATAAACATTTGGAAAAAAAAAAAGATTAAACAGTCCTTCTTGTAGAATGCATAGCTAAGGAGCTTTGAGAGGGAAGACGCATTTGTTTTAAGTATGTGTTGGCTGCTTTGCCACAGAAAACGCTCAGACTGTTTTTGGACTTTAGATATCTGTGGGTAAGGGCAGGAATATCTCATATATGGGAATATCAAGCAATGCAGGGAGGCCCATGTTCTACCCACTCTTACATGGCTTCTGCTGCATGTTTTTTGTGCTGGCTTTAAGCAAATTAGTTATGATAAATTCCCACCTACTGAAAACACTTGATCCTTGCTTGTAACTTTCTTTTTCTTTCTGTAACTACAAAGTCATTGTCCAGTGGTAATACCTGCTTGGTTGCACCTTAAGATAAATTTAAGCACGTAGTTCAGAAGTGAAAATATTCATATCCTGTATCTTGTTAGCTCATAGATCTCGTTAGAGGAAGCAATATGTATCAGTTAGGCACCCATGTTAGGTATATTAATCATTTATTTGTGCTTGATTTGTTTCAAAGGTTGAAAAAGAAGTAGTGCGGGAGGCTGTTCTGAAAGCAGTAGAGGAGGAAAGGAGAAATATGGAGAAGATTCATGCAGAAGAAAGAAAAATGTGGGAAGCAGAACGTGACAGACATAAAGAGAAGATTGCCCAGGCTGTTGAGGAAGCCATGCAAGAGCAAAGAAAGCATAATCAAGTTAGTATATCTTACCATTCCATGGACCTACTTTGTGTATTTTATTTTTTTCTTTAGAATGTCTTCCTAATGTTGTGGTAGATTTTCTTATGACGTCTGTCGTTGATCACGGCACCTAGTGGATACTTGCAACGCAGAGCGATCTTGTTAGTTTATCTTCATCTAGACTATGTGTATGGAGAGAAGTTGGCACATTCCAAACAAAATTCCTGCAACCTTTTCAGGTACCTATATTGAAATGAGATGAATCATACCCTGCAAATGCCTGTTTTTGTCCACTGACTTCAAAAGGAGCCCAAGATGACTAGCTCAGATACTGGCTTTTATGTTGTATGTTATGTAAAAGTCAGTTTAGGTGACTATTTTTATACCTATGGAAAAGAAGAGATGTTACATTTGTTCCTTATTATGCTGGAATTCCATTGTCTCTCTTAGTAAAAAGGTATTTTTCTAGGACAAAAACTGGAATAGGTAAAAATTAAAGAGAGGGTTATGAAAATTGGAAACCTAAACCTGTAATGAACCAGAGTTACTTTTTAGAGAGGTGCTTCTATAAGGTTAATTGTACATCAAGACAAGTTGAGAGGGACATTCCCAACATTGCTTTTAACAATTGTAGGAATTGCAAATTAAATATGCTATTAATAGCAGTTAAATTACTCTTCCAAAAGTTGAATTTTGTAGTTTCTGATGCTGGAAATATCTGGGAGAAGAGTCTCTAAATTCACTGATTTCTTGGTGGCATATTGGAATGTTATAGTCTGAAGAATTTTAAACGAGAGATATTTCATTTGGGTGTTGGAATTTGATATTACTGTATTTTTTTTTATTTTTTTGTCCTCAGTAGCAAAAAAAATAAATAAATAAAAAGGAAAACCACCAAAAAACCCCTTAGAATTTGAAGTAAAATAGAATGTCACGGAAGTTTAAAAATGAATTTTTTGGAAACAGACCTTTCTGCTGGAAATGGAAACATTTCCCTTTCCAGCCTTCAACAGAATTATTAAACTCCTACGTAATCAGTTACACAAAAAGTTGGATTTTTGATGCTGAGCCAATATTATGCACCGTGTTGCTATTTCTAACATAAACGGAATGATTTTTACTTTGTATATAGCTTGTTAACTTCTTTTTGAATGTAAATATATCAAGTGGTAAGATGTCAGTTTTACCATACCGATAAACCTTCAGGCACTCAAGCTCATCTTTACAACAAAGAGATAAGTAGCTGACTTCAAAGCTAAATTCAAGATGAGAATAATTTCACGGAATCCTAGAATTGTCTAAGTTGAAAGTGACCTTTAAGATCATCGAGCCCAACCATCAGCCTAACGCTGCCAGAACCACCACTAAACCATGTCCCTGAGCACCATGTCTACCCATCTTTTAAATACCTCCAGGGATGGTGACCCAACCACTTCCCTGGGCAGCCTGTTCCAATGTTTTCTAACCCTTTCTGTGAAGAAACTTTTCCTAATATCCATCCTAAACCTTCCCTGGCCCAATTTGAGGTCATTTTGGTATCAGACATATAAAATGAGCTTTAAGAGCAGTACTGTTATTTCAAGAAAGAGAGATTTCTTTCTGACTAATGCATTACTTTGGAGCATAATACTAGGAAAGGGAAGCCTTACTTGTTTTTAACAAAATCTCTCTTCTCTTAGTTTGTTGATTTATCACCAGAGGAAGTAATCTATATGTGAGAAAGAAAGTATATTTTTATTTTTACTTCTCTGGTTTTTTTCATTTTTAGTCTTGTATCACACTAGTAATTGTCAGAGAAACCTAGATTAAAATTCAATTTTATTCTGCTGTAAGTTAATTTAAAGAGATTTGCTTTACTCATTTCAACCAAAACAAAGAAATTAAGCATAATATTAAAGAGAATGGATTTTCCTTCACTAATACTGCAATAAGTCTGCAAAATTGAAAGCGAAAGATCAGAAAGGGTCAGTGGAGTCTTCCGCAAATAGGTGAGTGTCATGGTTTCAGCTGGGATAGAGTTGACTTCTTACGAGCAGCTGGTATAGTGCTATTTTTTGGATTTGGAAGAGAAATAATGTTGATAGCACACTGGTGGTTTTGGTTGTTGCTAAGCAATCAAGGCCTTTTCTGCTCCTCATAGTGCTCCACCATCGAATAGGCTGGGGGTGCATAACAAGTTTGGAGGGGATACAACTGGGACAGCTGACTCCAACTGACCAAAGGGATATTCCATGTCATAGAATCATAGAATGGTTTGAGTTGGAAGGGACCTTAAAGATTTTTTAGTTCAAACACCCCTGCCATGAGCAGGGACACCTTCCACTAGACCAGGTTGCTCAAAGCTCCATCCAACCTGGCTTTGAACACTTCCAAGGATGGGGCATCCACAGCTTCCCTGGGCAACCTCTTCCAGTGTCTCAATACCCAGATAGACTTGCTGAGGGTGCACTCAGTCTTCCTAATACCTAAATCTGCCCTCTTTCAGTTTAAAACCATTACCCCTTGTCCTATCATTACACTCCCTGAGAGTCTGCCTCCACCTTTCCTGTAGGTCCTCTTTAGGCACTGGAAAGCTGCTATAAGGTCTCTCCAAAGCCCTCTCCTCTCCTGGTGAATTTTCCTGGGTTACCATGCGAAAGTCTTGTCGAGCCCTATGCCCCATCCAACCCAACTTTGAACACTTTCAGTGATGGGGCAGCCAGAACTTCTCTGGGCAACCTGTTCCAGTGTCTCACCACCCAGACAGACTTGCTGAGGGTGCACTCAATCTCACCATCCATGTCACTGACAAAGATGTTAAACAGTACCATTCCAAATACCGACCCCTGAAGAACGCCACTTGGACGTCAAGCCTTTGACAGCAACTCTTGGAGTGCGGCCTTCCAGCCGGTTCCTTATCCACCGAGTGGTCCATCTGTCAAATCCATGTCTCTCCAATTTAGAGATAAGTATGTCGTGTGGGACAGTGTCAAATGCTTTGCATCTGATATCATGCTCAGCCATATAAAGCTGGGGGAAGAAGAAGGAAGCGGGCGATGTTCGGAGGTAGGCTGTTTGTCTTACCAAATAACCATTACGCGTGATGGAGCCCTGCTTTCCTGGAGAAGGCTGAACACCTGCCTGCTGATGGGAAGCAGTGAATGGATTACTTGTTTTGCTTTGCTTGCAAAACGTTTGCTCTTCCAATTCTCATAGCACTATACAAAAGGTCAACTCTATCCCAGCTGAAACTACGACAGTGAGGCAGAATGGCTTCTAGTCATGGCACCCATAAGTAAATCTAGGAGTAATTAATGGAAAAATTTGAAGACAATCAAAATGTTATAATTTTATTTGAGGTACAAACCCACTTTATGTGGTTTAAATATATTTGGGTCTGTCTTGGAGTTGAAGAACAGAACAGAAGAAATTGAGACCCTGAATTTGACAGCCAGAATTGCTGCGGTACAGCATCAGCAGACACTGAGAATCATAACCAAGAACAACCCTACAACCCTGGCATTAAAAAAAGAATTTCCTCTAAATGGCTGTAAATTAAGAATAGAGAAGATGCACAATCAATGTAAAAAACTAAAAAGTGAAACTAGACAAATCATTAGAGAAAAGGACACTGTCATATGCATGGGGCAAGCTAAACTAAATGGGAAAGATATTTGAGAAACTGCAGCAGCATTGTTTATCTGTAAAATGTTTAAATGATGAAAATGAGGAAAAACAAGTTTCTATGTTGTAATGGTATGATTTTGTTGGCTTCTCCTTTGTCTTCTAGATCAGAAAATAAGTTTAGGAGTCTTAATTCTTTGTTTTAAAGGAGGAATTTACTCTCAACTAATTTTCTTTATAAAATAAAAGGTGTTCTTTTTTTTTCACGGGTTTTTAAACACATGGACCAGAAGAAACTTGTAGAACTTGGTTATGTAAAAGGAAACAAATGGAAAAAACCTTAAAGTATGCTAGTTAACACTTCTTCGGTCAGACAATTTTAGCATAAGAACAGTAAAGCTTTGAAGATCACAGTTCTGCTGAATCAGGTGGTGAGATTTCCCTTCGTCTTCTAAATAATTTGTTTAAAAGAAGAAAAGATGAATGTTTACTGTGCAGGGATGATACAGGTGTTTTTTTAGACTTTTGTTGTTGCTGTGGCGGGGTGGCCAGGAAGGAGAGCCATAGTGGATTCAAATCTGGAAGCTTTATGCAGATTGCTGCTACTTGATAGATATTCATGCTTGACAAAACTTTTTCCTAAAAAATTGTTTGTCCTCAGTCAGAATAGGTGTTGAGCTTGCAGAGAAGAGTTGCTACTTCCATATAAGATTTATTTTATTAATTTAACATTGCCAGAGAAAAACTGGGGGACTTAAGGGCAGTTTAATAACTAACTCATGAGTAATATCAAAAATTTTGTTATCAAATATGAAACAGCAGAGTAAAGGAAAAACTTACAGTGAAGTAGGAACTAAGACCTACTGAATTAATGTTTTGACTTGATGGAGCAACCTTGACATACGCCCTTCTCCTTTGTTTAAAAGAAATTAAAGTAACATGAATATTGCATTTGTTTTCATGAAAGCTTTGCTGTTCCAGTGACTTGGGGTCTTTACTTAGAGACATGGGATTTTTATTCCCAGAAGATATTAATAATATCTTCCCAGAAGATACTATTCTCTGAAGCCTTATAACTCTGATGGGATAAATAGTAAGTATTATGCCACCAAGGAAATGGTAAAAGTTTTTCTAGAGCACTGTCTGAAGAGGCTGTAAGGTATTAGAAGTCCAAAGATTTTGCTTTTGGTTGAGACTGGCAGCATCTTCAGGTTTTATACATGTGTTATCCGGTGCTTAGTGCTTTTATAAAAGAGATGGGGTTTTTTCTTTTTTTTCTTTTTGATTCAGAAGAGGATTCTTAGTTTTGGGGAGGGTGGGCTTGCATTTTAAATCAGTGAGAATAAGCTCTCCTCGAAAGAAGTGAACAGTCTTTTGATTAAAGATAATGTTCATTTGCACAGTAACCTCATGATCCTTTTACAACAGATTGAGAAGTCATTATAGATGAGGAACTCATATATTCAGCAGGCTAGATGTAGCTTGGCATGTCTCCAGTATTTATTTTTTTCTCTTTTTGATACATTGTATGGTGTTTTTTCCAGTGGCAAGTTCCCTGCAAGGAGAGTTTAATATGACTGGTAGTTGACAGTGTTGATAGGAATGCTTGGTGAAATTCTTCCACTAGAATGTTGTGGTTTTTTTCTAGAATACTTATTTGAATAACAAAGTGGTTGCCCTCTGGATAAGGAGAAACTATAACAGGTAATTTCGCTGAAAGCAGAAGCTTTTTCCCTAAAATTCAAAATTGCAGTGAAGCTCCAATGGTACAACTATAAACTTCAGTGAAAAAACAACGGACAGTCCTCTCCGTTGTAATCTTTTTTTCCATCTATTTCTACTCTTTAAAAAAAATAAAATCCAAAAATTCTTCAAGGATATAGGATGATGAGATCCATACAATTTTGGATAAAATAGAAGGGTGATATACTGTATTTATAATTAGTGGGCCATGCAGAGTAGGTAGAGCAGTAGCTACTATAGATATAATGCTATCGTGCACAGAGCTCTCTGCATGGTTGTTGTTATGAATTTACAAAGCTAAATACTCAATTATATAAATGAGGTGAAATCGGGGGGGGGGGGGGGGATGTGGGGAGGAGAAGAGGACAAAAGTAGCAAAAGAAGCTAAAGAGAATTCATGCACCAGAATTTTTGTTTTAAAGGAAATTCATTAAAATGAAAGCTGGCAGCTGCAGGGTGAAGCCTGGAAATTTAGGTCCATGTCATAGCTTGAAATTAATAACTCTCCTAAAGCACTCAAAGCAAAGAATAACCTCTGTCATTTCCTGAGGGCTTAAATTTAAAATACTGTGTATAATCTACTGTAGTTTACCCTAATTCTCAAAGGAAAAAGAGCTTGAGTTCATCATTAGCATTATCCACACAGCAGATATATTAGAGACTCAAATGTTCTGAAGGCTGCAAATAATTAGAAAAAAAAAAAAAAAAAAAAGCCTTTAATTTATTAAAAGAACTAGCATAAACTCTGCTTCCTCTTGGACGTGAGCAAAAGCACTAAGGCAAAATGATCTTACCAATGGGAAATTATTTCAGGAAAAATGAAGCTGCAGTGTTTTATTCAGCCAAGTCATAACTGAGATATACAAAGAAAAATATTTTTGCAAGAAAAGTTAACTAGAAGACTTATGAAAAAAAAAAAAAAGTGAACTTCCCCGTAGTCTTTGCTGAGAAAATCTCTAAGCAGTCAAGACAACAGTCTTGACTGTTCACAGTCCTGAGGGTTCATGTTGTGGTGTTCTTTGCAGAACAATAAATTTGTAAGTTATAATCTTGGAAAATATTAATATAATTTTACTGGCAAACATCTAAATAGCTGAAAAAAAATTTGATTCTTCTGCACTTTATGGGCTTTAAAGTATGTCTAAAGTTTTTCCATGAGTTTATGAATAATAATATATGCCATTGCTTAGCAGGTAAAAGGCAAAATGTCTAGAACTCATGGTGCTTAATCCCCAAAAATGAATGGCTACTTAACTGTTACATTATTAAAACTTTTTTGGTATTCACGCTCATCTGCTTGAGGGAGTGCTTCTGTTGATAGTTCTGGCAAGCCTGAATCAATTTTATATTGAATGTCTTAAGGATTTCCATACGCAGTCATATCACAGAATCACAGATATGTAAGTTAACAAAAGATATGTAAATGAAAACATGAAGATGTTGGCTGTATACTTAAAGAACTGGCTTTTTTTTTTTTTCTTTTCTACTGTCACTTAACTGTTAAATTTTTGTTGAAAATTAATATTTTTCTAAATATTTTTCCTTATCACCGTGTATTTGAGAAGGCTGGAAGAACTAAGAAATAAAAGTTTATCTAAAAAGTTACTTCCCATTCTAGCTTTCAGACAGATTTATTAGCTGTGGAATGCCCCTTTCTTACCCCTCTAATCTGTAAAAAAACCATCGTTTTTTCTTTTGTGTCAAATCAGCAAGAGTATAGTGAATATTTTGGAGGGTAGTATGAGGAAAAAAGAAAATATATGGGGATTATACATTTGTCTTATCTTTTTATTGTCCAGTAAGGCTACTTTTGCAGATGGATTCTGTGACATCTTTTTAGGTGTCAAAACAATGGAATTTTGTTTATTGGCACCACAAAAAACAAAACACACTTAAAAAACTAGAGAACATTGAGTTCAAGTGCATGCCCCTTTCCTGATTTTGAAATCTGTGAATTCATTTCATATTGTGAATCCAGTTATCTGTCTTTTTCTTCTTCATTGGTTGTACACGGTAGTTTTCAGGGTTGTTCTGAGAGAATTTTTCTCATTTGATCTCCTGTAATCTCTTTCTATCCTGTCTGTTCATCTCCTTCATACATATACTCGCTCCTGAGCTGCTTATTTGTAAACATCCATCCAACTGCTGTTCCCATGATGGTGGTACAAAAATCTCTTTCTTCTTCGATCACTTTAAGTGATGAGATACCTGGTATTCCCTAAAATTTTATTATGAAATCATCATAGTGTTTTTAAGACAGAGCTGTTTTCTGTGATCTGCGCCTCCTGTAACTTGCAGAACTTGCATCTTGTATCTGTGTGATATAACAGGTGATCTGGTAATTTTGGCAAGGCAGGAGATAGGCTAGTTTGGGAACGCCTACATTGTGGAGAGGCAAGATACCACTAGGTAGCTCTTTGGTGGCAGTTTTCTGTGGTACTCCATGACGTTATGCTGCGTTAGCCGAATCGGGAGCTATTGCCTCCCTAGGTTTAGATAGTTGCTTTATGCTTTCTATGTAAGATTCCCTCTTGGTTGGTATCAAATTTGGAAGCCTAACTGACTTTTTCCTCCATGCCTTCTGGGAGCGCTATTTCTGTCTACACTAAAAACGCTAAAAAATATCTTTGATACCACTTTATGAATGTATCGCTATCACTTGAAGTTCAATAGGTCTCTTAATCTTTCCTTTCTTCTTTCCCACTCTCCAAATGCTTTCTGGTGCCTTCAGGACCAACCATGTTGCTTGTTACTCTGGACTGTATCATGGTATTGTTTCAGTTTTAATCGTAATTATAATTGTTTACATGTTGCTGGTCATTTAGGCATCATATCCGTTAAGAGATCCATATCATATCTATCAACATAGATATAATCTTCATCTAAGATCCCACTTTTCCTGTATTTTTATTAATGCATCTTTTTTTTCCTGTCCTAACAATTATAGTTTGTCCTTTCAGAATACTGCCCTGGTGATAACTTTCTAGCCCTTTACCCTCTATTTATAATATTGTTACTGGGAGAACTACTTTTACCCTTAAAATGTTCATGATATTGGCATCGCTTTCCTTTCTTTTATGATGTTTATGTACTTGGGAGGGTTTCCACATGGCATATAACATTAATTTCATTTCCTTAAATACATCCTCAAAACTTCTCACCTGTGATAGACAAAGCATCGAGTGCGTTGCCAGTTCAGGGAATATAAAATAGTATCACTTTGTCAGTCTTGCTTTGGCCATTTCTTATTTGTTTCGTCTTATACCTAGGTTACAGAATCCTATGAGGAAGACAGAGTTTGAAATACTCGATTTATTCTGTGATTCTGAAGTTCCCAGCAAAATGACATATTGCAATTCCAGGAATAGCTTTGTTAGACTTTGTAGGATTTTGATTGGGTGAGAGAGTGTTAATCTTTGGAAGAAAAAAAAAGATATTTTTTCAGCAACAGGCTTGGACTATCGTAACATTGTTGTTCATGTTCAATAGCTTGTGGATCTTGAACAACAAGTTGTTGTTGGCTTTTTTTCTCAGTGTCATGGTTCCTACCTAAATAGGCTATTGAGCTGGAGAAGAATCATAGAATAATAGAATCATCTGGGCCAGAAGGGACCTTCAAAGGTCATCTAGTCCAACCCCCCCGCAGTCAGCAGGGACACCCCCCACTAGACCAGGTTGCCCAGGGCCTCGTCGAGCCTTACCTTGAATGTCTCCAGGGAAGGGGCCTCAACCACCTTCCTTGGCAAGCTATTCCAGTGCTCCACCACCCTCATGGTAAAGAACTTATTCCACATGTCTAATCTAAATCTGCTTTTTTCCAGTTTAAAGCCATTGCCCCTCGTCCTGTCCCTGCAGGCCTTTGTAAACAGACCCTCCCCAGCCTTCCTGTAGGCCCCCCTCAGGTACTGGAAGGCCGCTATGAGGTCTCCCCGGAGCCTCCTCTTCTCCAGGCTGAACAACCCCAGCTCCCTCAGCCTGTCCTCACAGCAGAGGTGCTCCAACCCCCTGATCATTTTGGTGGCCCTCCTCTCGACCCGCTCCATCAGGTCCATGTCCTTCCTATATTGAGGGCTCCAGACCTGCACACAGTACTCCAGGTGAGGTCTCACCAGAGCAGAGTAAAGTGGCAGAATCACCTCTCTGGATCTGCTGGCAACACCTCTTGATGTGACGCGTGGAAACAAACCCTACAACTCGAATAGAGTTATAAAGCAGGTATGGTTATTGCGGCGCCGGGTGCAAGGGGGATTTCTCCTCCTAACTTGCACACTGGCTCGTAAAACAAGTATCTATTTATGATAAAAAGTATACATATTCATTAATGTGGGCTGGGTTATTATAATTAATTCTAAGAAAAGGCGTTACTATTCTAATTATTTCTAGGAACTTGTTATCATAAATCTCCTCCCCTTGCCGCATGCCTACTGTCGCCCGGTGGTCGTGGGCCGGGATCTTCTGGAGGAAGGCTCATAGTCTTCTTCACCATGTACTTTTACCTTTGGCTTAGAATGCTGGGCTGGCTGGACCCCAAACCACGAAACTGGTCCCGACCAGATGGACACTTTACCCAGACAATTGGGTTCCTCCTTAGCATGCAGGCTGTTCCTGCTATCTTATACACAAGGCCAGTTCCTTATCTTGGAATGCTGGGCTCCTGGGCTCCGAGCTCTGTTCTTTGCCAAGCTGTACTAAATCTACACTAACGACCTTTAACCATTCATTCTCCGAATCAAGTCCCCCCTTTTCTTTCACCTTTGTAAATTCTTTTACAATTGCCTATAACACACTTTCCTTCTCCATCTGATTTCTAAAATACTTCCCTGACTCCACTCGTTCACGGAGCTGATGCTTCTTCCATTGAATGTATTCATCTTTGGTCCCCCTGGTACAACACATAAGACATCTAGCTAATGCACACACTAAGATTCCTAACACAAGTATTGCTACTAGAAGGATAAACAGTTGTTTAAGCCAAGCCAGGTTAGGTAACCACGAGGTTAACTTTTCCCAAAGGTCTGAAAACTCGAATGTGGTGTCATCTTGCGCAGTCTGATGCAAAATCTGAGTTTTAGCTATGAACTTGCTCCATTCCCAGGCTATTGTCCTATTCACCGGCCCCCTGCGTCTATATTCCCCGTGTTCCCAGGTACAATTGTTACTGCTAATTAACACAACAAGCTCTTCTTTCAACACTTGTAAATCAAATCTGGGTCCTAACGGGTAGATATTATCATCGTACTCACAATACCCGTTCAACTCATTTCCCCCTCTTGCCCAAAATTTGGGCCAGGTCCCGTTGGCACTGTTCCAATTGCTTGCTGCCACCCCATATAGAGGCAATTTCATTTCTCCTTTGGGTAGGGTAGTACATACCCAACAATCTGACATGTTAGTAGCCCTTACCAATGTTTCCAGATTTTGTGAATATGTATTCATATCCCATGTCCCTCCCCCTGAAATACAAAGTCCTGGCATGTTGACGACTATTAATGTCATTAATGTCCATCTTTTCGTTGGAGGCAAAGTTTCAGGGGTCCGGCCTGCGTAGATGTCCACTGGGGTTCTGGAGCTCTCTTGACTCGAGTCCAATGGATCCAAGCGGCTTGTTCCTTAATCTTTATGGCTGTGTGAGTGGTCAGCAGTACCTGGAAGGGACCTTCCCACTTTGGCTTCAGTGGTGAATCTGTAAAAGACTTGACATATACATAATCCCCAGGTTCGATCTCGTGTACTGGTCCATCCAGCCCACGAGCTCTTGTTCCCAGAACCAGTTTTTCTACCCCTCAGAGCTGTTTTTGTAAATTTATCATGTAATCTGTCAATATTTCATTCCCTAACTCTGTGGATGTCCCGTCTTGTACGCTATATGGTCTCCCATATAGTATTTCAAAGGAGCTCAAACCTTCTTTGGTTCTGGGTTTTGTTCTTATCCTGAGAAGGGCTAATGGTAATGACTGAGGCCAGGCCAAGTTAGCTTCCTGGCCTAGCTTCACAATCTGCATTTTGATTAAGTGATTCATCTTTTCTACCTGACCACTCGATCGTGGGTTGTATGGGGTATGAAGTTGCCAATCTATACCCAATAATCTGCTTACTTTTGAAACAACCTTTGCAGTGACATGAGATCCTCGGTCCGAGGAAATCACTGCGGGAACCCCAAATCTTGGTACGATTTCTTGCAACAATGCTTTAACCACTTCTCTTGTTTTACTGGTTCGGCAGGGAAATGCCTCTGACCATCCTGAAAAGGTATCAGTTAATACTAATAGGTATCGAAACCCCCCTTTTCTTGGAAGTTCTGAAAAATCAATTTGCCATTGTTGTCCCAGATAGTTTCCCTTCCCTATTTGGCCAAACTGGACTCTGGGACCTGTCCTAGGGTTGTTCTGTAAACATACCTCACGCTGCTGAGTGACTTGTTTGACAGTGGCATATAGATTCCGAGCACATATTAGCCTACTCAGGTATCTGTAAAGTGCCTCTGTTCCCCAATGGGATTTCTTATGTTCTGCTGTGACTACAGCCCATAGTAACGAGAAAGGCACTATTATTTTTCCCTGTGGGGTTCTGACCCATTTCCCTTCAATTTTCCCATTTAAGTCTTTGATCAATTTGTGATCGTCCCTAGAATATCTAGGTTCTGTTGTCAATTTGTATCTTACCATCTGGGACCAAGGATTGTACCTCTGCATTACCCATCTCTGCTGCTCTTTTGGCTTCTCAGTCCGCCAGTGCGTTGCCCAGTTCCGGAGTGGTGTTCCCTTTTTGGTGAGCTTTGCAGTGCATGATAGCCACTTTGGTAGGCAGTAATACTGCATCTAAGAGCTTGAGAATTTCTTCAGCATGTTTTATGTGTTTCCCTTGTGTAGATAAGAGTCCTCTTTCTCTCTAGACCGCCCCGTGAGCATGCACTACCCCAAAAGCATATTTAGAGTCTGTTCAGATATTTATTCGTTTTCCTTTGGCTAATTCCAGGGCTCGGGTTAGTGCTATTATCTCAGCCTTTTGGGCTGATGTATTTGGGGCCAGGGCCTTGGACTCTATTACCTTCTCTGTGGTGGTTACCGCATAGCCAGCTTTGCGTATCCCCTGTTGAATGAAGCTGCTCCCGTCGGTGAACCAGGAATCCTCTGCATCTTCCAATGGTTCTTCTTTCAGATCTGGTCGACTGGAGTACACAGCCTCGATTGTTTCCAAGCAGTCATGGGTCACCGATTCTCCTTCGGTTCCGCTGAGGAAAGAGGCTGGATTGACAATATTAGTTACTGTTATTTCTACATCATCTTGCTCTATCAGGATAGCCTGGTACTTAAGAAACCTCTGAGGTGAAAGCCAATGCCCCCCTTTTACTTCCAGTACTGCTGAGATGGTATGTGAAACCATAACTGTGATTTTCTGGCCTAGGGTGAACTTACGGGCCTCTTGGATGTTTATTACCACTGCTGCCACTGCTCGGAGACAGCTGGGCCACCCTTTACGTACTCCGTCGAGCTGTTTGGAGAAGTATGCCACCGCCCTTCGATAGGGTCCCAGATTCTGAGCTAGGACTCCTAAGGCCATTCCTTGCTTTTCATAGGAAAACAACCAGAAAGGTTTAGTAGTATGGGGTAATCCCAGGGCAGGTGCTTCCATTAACCTTTTTTTTAACTGATGGAAGGCTCTGTCCGCTTCCTTATTCCACACAATATTCTTTGAGTTAGATTTTAATAACTTGTATAGCGGCTTTACCAAGAGTCCGTAGTTATATATCCAGAGACGACACCATCCTGTCATTCCTAGAAAGGTCAGAAGTTCCTTAGGCGTCTGTGGTCGAGGTGTCTGGCAGATGGCTTCTTTCCTCTCCTTCCCTAGTGTCCGTTGGCCTGCGGTTATTTCATATCCCAGATAGGTCACTTACTGCTGGGCTATCTGTGCCTTCTGTGGAGAAGCTTTATAGCCATTAAGTCCAAGAAAATTTAGCAGGCTCACAGTCCGTTCTAGGCATGTTTCTCTGGTGTCAGTGGCGAGTAATATATCGTCCACATACTGCAAAACCACTCCTGACCCAAGCGGGCGTTTCCACTGGTCCAAGTCTTTGGCTAGCTGATTTCCAAAAAGTGTTGGACTATTTTTAAAGCCCTGTGGTAGCACAGTCCATGTAAGCTGTGTTTTCCTTCCAGATTCTGGGTTTTCCCATTCGAATGCAAATAAAAGTTGGCTCTCTGGGCTCAGAGGCAAGCAGAAAAAGGCATCCTTTAGGTCCATGACGGTAAACCACGCCAATTCAGGTACCAATTTAGTTAGAAGAGTGTATGGATTTGCTACTACCAGATGTAAATCCTCAACAATTTTGTTGATAGCCCTGAGATCCTGTACTATACCATCCGGCTTTTTGACAGGTAATATTGGAGTGTTTTACTCTGATTCACATTCTTTCAGCAGCCCATACTCGATAAACTGGTCTATAGTTTGTCGGATCCCCTTCCTATCCTCTATCCTGAGGGGATACTGTTTGACTCTCACCGGTCGTACTCCTTGTTTGGGTTTTATCACTATTGGGGAAGCACTTTTTGCTCTCCCTGGCACTCCCGAGGCCCATACCCCCGGATAAATTTGGTCTCTAATCTCCTCAGGCACTCCTGGAGTAATGGGAGTTCTTATCAGGGTCAATCTTAATACTTCAATTAGTTGATCTTCTCTTATCCGAAGTTCAATTTTTCCTTTTTTGAATTTAATTTCTGCTCCCAATTGTTCTAATAAATCTCATCCTAGCAAGGGTTTCAGGGAGCTTGGCATGTATAAGAATTTGTGTATCCCCAATTGTTTTCCCAATTTGAACCTAAGAGGTTTGAGAAAATATGCCTTTTCACTCTGGCCAGCGGCTCCCTTTACTGTCACAAAATCAGTATCAATAGGGGTCAGGGCTTCATTCAAGACCGAGAATGTTGCTCCTGTATCTACCAAAAATTCTATTTCTTGTTGTTTTTTCCCTAGCCTTAGAGTAACCAGTGGATCCGCTAGGGTAGATTCCCCAGGTCCCCGTTAGTCCCCCTTTGCCTGGACCTGTATCCTTCCCTTCTCAGAGGCCTTTTAGGTCCCATATCTCCAAATCCTTTACTCTCTTGTAGCGCCGCTACTAACTCTCACTTATCTTTCCTTCCGTCTTAACACTCTCCACGCTTCTCTGCTTTCTGCCAGCCTCAACTCTCTCCGGATATCACTTGCTGCAACATCTCTTCAACTTTCCTTTTCCTTCTTTCTTATTACACTATTGGGTCTTGTGGAGCCACTAGTCCACAGTCCTGCTGATATTTGGGGTGGTTCCGAAGGGTGAAAAACATGTCCGCATATGTGACTTCATCCCACTTTCCTTCCCTTCTAAGGAATAGCATTAATTGTAATATAGTATTGTAATTAAGGGTCCCATTAAAGGGCCATTTCTCCTGATCATCTAACTTGTAAAGGGGCCACCACTGATTACAATATTTAATTAAGGTTTTCTTGTCCACACTGCCACCTGGTGAACCTCCGATCTCCTTCCAGTGTGCTAAAATACACCCTAGGGGACTCTTTTTCAGTATCTCGCCTCCTTGATTATTGCCCATTTTATGTTCTCCTTACCCCCTTGGTTAAGAGGTGACCCTGATCTCCGTGTGTCACCTAAGTGTTATTCCTGTTTCCCTCCCGGGAAATGGTACAGCTATATCCCTGTCCCTACCTTTATCTCCAGGGGTAGGCTATGTCTCCACAGATTACTTGTTTCAACTCTCCCGCCCGCTCGATCTTTTCCCACTCAGTCCAGCTACCACACTGTGGACACCAAAAATCGTCCTCCTGATCTACCCAGACCTCCGTATTACAAGCAAAGCACTTTAAGATAAAAATAGGATCACAAACATTATCCGAATGTCCAAGACACTGCCACTCAATATTCTCAATATTTGGTTCACACAATGTTTCTTTACAGTCTGTCACACGCTTCGTTCGTCTCCGGCCGCTCTCCTCGTGGAGAACACGGAACCGCGGATCAGAACTCCACACTCGCTCCGCAGCAGTGCCGCGTCTCAATCGCTCATTTCACTCATACAATAATTTCCACCTTATATCAGACAATAACACGGTAGTGGTACCTTATGACAAATACAACAAGTAACAAACAGTATTACAATTCCACACACTAACATAAAAACCAAAACCGAGGGATCCCACACAAGCATAACCCAACCGTTAGCCCAAGCTTGAGCATACCCTGGGGCGAGTACGCCGACTCTTTACCACGCGTAGGACGTCTCCTCACGACTTACAGGTCCCCCTTAAGAAAACCCTAAACATACCTGGTCCGCAGTAGATGGTCCTTGTCTGTCCCCACGGTGATCTGGATGAGTGAGGGAGTCCTCCCAAGAAATCTCGGGGGCGCCCAGAGGAGTCCCATCCTCAGCAGGTCCCGCAGCCGGACGGAGGGGGTCCCATCTGGGGTGCCAAATTGACGCGCGGAAACAAACCCTACAACTCGAATAGAGTTATAAAGCAGGTATGGTTATTGCAGCACCGGGTGCAAGGGGGATTTCTCCTCCTAACTTATACACAAGGCCAGTTCCTTATCTTGGAATGCTGGGCTCCTGGGCTCTGAGCTCTGTTCTTTGCCAAGCTGTACTAAATCTACACTAATGACCTTTAACCATTCATTCTCCGAATCAGATGCAGCCCAGGATGCGATTGGCCTTCTGGGCTGCGAGTGCACATCGCCTGCTCATGTCCAGCTTCTCGCCCATCAGCACCCCCAAGTCCCTTTCCTCAGGGCTGCTTTCTAATACCTCATCCCCCAGTCTGTATTGAGCGCGAGGATTGTTCCGGCCCAGGTGCATAACTCTGCACTTGCTCTTGTTGAACCTCATGAGGTTTACTTGAGCCCACCTCTCCAGCCTGTCTAGGTCCCTCTGGATGACATCCTGTCCCTCTGGTGTATCGACAACACCACACAGCTCGTCCGCAAACTTGCTGATGGTGGACTCCATCCCTCTGTCTATATCGTTGATAAAAATGTTAAACAGTACTGGTCCCAGCACGGACCCTTGAGGGACACCACTTGTCACTGCTCTCCATCTGGACTTAAAGCCATTGAGTACTACCCTCTGGATGTGACCATCCAGCCAATTCCTTATCCACTGAATCATCCACCCATCAAATTTGTATCTCTCCAGTTTGGCGAGCAGGATGTCATGGGGGACCATGTCAAAGGCCTTACAGAAGTCCAGATAGATCACATCCATAGGTCGTCCCTTATCTAGTGACGCTAGAACTTGCTCTTCAAAGCAAGTCTCCAATTTCTGTTGTCTTTACTGTATGGTTCAACTTTCAGTGGGAGTGTTTGCTTACATTTCCCTCAAGAGGATATCCAACTAATATTTTCAGTTTCACTTTCTTCTTGGTTTTCCACCGTCTTGGAGAAACGTTAGTGTGTCCAGTGTTTATGGAGATCATGGTGATTCCATAAGGACACAGAAAAGCATCTTCCATGAAGGAAAAAAAGAAAAAAAAAAAAAAGTTTTATAATCTTGAGCGTGTGAGAAAGTACACAACTTAATAGCACTGACTGGAAAGAGATTCCTGCCGTTAGATCAGTTTATTTTTAATTTGCTTGCAAAGTCTGGAAAAGGAGTAGGTCACTCCGTGCAGACTTTAACCATGTCTGACTTCAGAAGTAGTTTGTAGTAGTTTATAACCACAGACATTATAATTTGAGGGTTACTATTTTCTGAGAAACCACTAGCATTGCAGTCTGTGGCTGCATTTCCTAGATAAAATTTGGTACTGCCACCTGATCCTCGTGTGGAAACAAAAGAATTTTCCTACAAAATTGCAAATCATCATATGGCTGTTTTTTTTTGTTTTGTTTTGTTTTGTTTTTTTTTTAAATACTGACTGGAGTTCTTGGATATATACAGTACACTGTTCTTTCTTTCTGTCTTCCTGCATGTGTGTGTATATATACATAGTGATTGCCTGGTTGTGATTCCTAATATATGATTGAATATGGTTTGTCAATTGAGTACTTGAATAACTTAATCTTATTTTTCTGTTTAGTGTTCTAGTCTTCTAACTGGTGTCAAGCACATGTATTTAAAGTCCTGTAAAAGAAGCTAACTTTGTGACTATAATGTAGTGCTCTGATCAGATATTAAAAAAAAAAAAAAAAAAAAAGAAAAGGGAGATGGAAGGGAAGAGTTGCACCTCAAGGGCAATTTGTGGAGTGCTCTTCCTCAGCTTCTTATGGGAAACTGGGTTTTCCCATTTTCTTGAATAGATTACAGTAACACTAAGAGCCTCAAATAATGTCATAGCCGTTTTAGCTAAAGATGAAATAAGGGCCAACTTTTTCTTTTGCAACCAAAATTTAAATTAGGATAAAATCTAAAGGTAGATATAGCATAACAGGAAAGAGAAAAGAAAGAGATGAAGGTAAAGTAAGCACATACACTGACAGGATGTACATGCAGCGAAGACTGTTAAACAGTAGTAATAGGTAATATCAGAATTTAAATTATCTTCTTATGGGTTGGTAATCTACTGCAATGACTGACAAAAACAGAGCAAAGACAGACAGTGACTTTAGCAAAGACAGACAGTGACTTTGAGAACTTAGAGGAGAAGATTTTGTGAAAGGTTGTGTAGAAGGAGGAGTGAAGATTTTTTTTCACAGAAGGAAAAATTGATATCACTGATTAATTTGAAGGACGGGGAAAATATATGACTGAGTTGGCTAGGGGACTGGGTGTTGTGTGATGTTTGCTCTTTGAAACCTTCTGAAAACTGGATGGAAAAGACAAGAGTTTCCCAGTTCATTGATACCACAGCAAAGAAGTCTTTTGATAGTCTTGAGTCGTCTGTCGTTGTTACACAGAATCCTGCGTTTGCCCATTGTGAGCTGCAAGTAAGGGACAGTGCAAACTAAATCAGCCACTTAAGTAATGTTGTTAGTTGTTGTAGTGTCTGCTTTTTAAGATATAACCCTGGGAAGAATGCTGTGTGTTTTCCTGTACTGCTTCATTTCTCCTGAATTTAGCAAGCAGGATAATGTTTAAACTCAGTTGAGAAACAGACATTCCAATCACAGGCCAGAGAAGCATATGATTCATGCTGGACTTTGGTTGGTGAAGTTTAATCGCCAAAAATAAGAAATGTTCTGGACTATTACCAGGAGTCTGGTAAATACAAATGTTGGGATGAAGCCCACCAAAGCACACATCTACAATCATATGAGATTGTCCGGTCTGATAGACAGATCATGTGGATCTGTCTGTTGAATTACCATTGTCATGGCAGACTGTGACTGTTGCGATAATTTTCAGATGATAACTGTAGTCAATATGTATCTGAAAGAGTGATATTTCAGTTTCGATTTCATTATGTACCCTATATTAATTTTGTATTATGAAGTAATAAATGCTTATTTATTTTGAAGATGTATTAGTACTTCTTTTGGTTAACTAGAATATGGTAGATGAATCATGGAATTCTTTAGGATGCATCTTTAAGATCATCAGGTTCAACCGTTAACCTAGTACTGCCAAGTCCACTACTAAACCATGTCCCTAAATGCCACATCTATATGTCTTTTAAATACCTCCAGGGATGGTGACTCAACCACTCCCCTGGGCAGCCTGTTCCAGTGCTTGACAACCCTTTCAGTGAAGAAATTTTTCCTAATATGCAATCTAAACCTCTTTTGGCGCAACTTGAGGACGTTTCCTCTCATCCTGTTTCTTGTTACTTGGGAGAAGAGACTGACCCCCACCTCTCTACAGCCTCCTTGCGGGTAGTTGTAGAGAGTGGTAAGGTCTCCCCTCAGCCTCCTTTTCTCCAGGCCAAATAACCCCAGTTCCCTCAGCTGCTCCTCATACGACATGTTTTCTAGACCCTTTATCAGCTTTGTTGCTCTTTGGACATGCTCCAGAATCTCAATGTCTTTCTTATAGTGAGGGGCCCAAAACTGAGGACATTATTTGAGGTGGGGCCTCATCAGTGCTGAGTAAAGGGGGACAATCACTTCCCTAGTCCTGCTGGCCACGCTGTTCCTGGTACAGGCCAGGATGCTGTTGGCCGCTTTGGCCACCTGGGCACACTGCTGGCTCGTGTTCAGCCGACAGTCGACCAACACCCCCAGGTCCTTTTCTGCCGGGCAGCTCCAGCCACTCTGCCCCCAGCCTGTAGCGCTGCATGGGGTTGTTGCAGGACCCAGCACTTGGTTTGTTGAACCTCATCCCATTGGCCTCAGCCCATCCATCCAGCCTGTCCAGATCCCTCTGTAGAGCCTTCCTACCCTCAAGCAGATCAACACTGGTAAAAGTCTGCATTTAGAGGGGAAATTGATAGTCTTTTTTTCCAAACTCTCCCTCAGATCATTGGCAACATGGTTTCAATGGCTATCTGTTTTGCTTGCCCATTTATTTTACTGTGCACCGGCTCCTCTGTTCAGCTATCTCTGTGCTGCACAGCTGTGGTGCGGTAACAGGGGAGGTGAATTTTGGCCCATAATAAAAAATAATGTAACAACATTATTTACAATTTCTGAGTATTGCAGTAGTTTTCAGGGTGTTTTCTCCAGTGTTCACAGGTATATTTTTGAAGGACTGTGGAGCTTTTTGCCAAAAAAACCCAACACCCAAGCTTTTTTTTTTTTTACCTGAAGAAGTAATATTTCTGAATAGCTATAGAGAATAAAAATGTCGTATATCTTTATTCTTTAAAAAGAAAAATAAATTTCATCCATTAAAATTCTGATTACTGTGTACTGTTTATGCTAGAGGTGAACGCACTGAGTGAGCTTGGTGATACAGACTGGGGGATGAGGTATTAGAAAGCAGCCCTGAGGAAAGGGACTTGGGGGTGCTGATGGACGAGAAGCTGGACATGAGCAGGCAATGTGCTCTCGCAGCCCAGAAGGCCAATCACATCCTGGGCTGCATCAAAAGAAGTGTTGCCAGCAGATCCAGAGAGGTGATTCTGCCACTTTGCTCTGCTCTGGTGAGACCTCACCTGGAGTACTGTGTGCAGGTCTGGAGCCCTCAATATAGGAAGGACATGGACCTGATGGAGCGGGTCCAGAGGAGGGCCACCAAAATGATCAGGGGGCTGGAGCACCTCTGCTGTGAGGACAGACTGAGGGAGCTGGGGTTGTTCAGCTTGGAGAAAAGGAGGCTCCGGGGAGACCTCATAGCGGCCTTCCAGTACCTGAGGGGGGCCTACAGGAAGGCTGGGGAGGGTCTGTTTACAAAGGCCTGCAGTGACAGGACGAGGGGCAATGGTTTTAAGCTGGAGAAGGGGAGATTTAGATTGGATATTAGGAAAAAGTTCTTTACCATGAGGGTGGTGGAACACTGGAACAGGTTGCCCAGGGAGGTGGTTGAGGCCCCTTCCCTTGAGATATTCAAGGTGAAGCTCGACGAGGCCCTGGGCAACCTGGTCTAGTTGGGGGTGTCCCTGCTGACTGCGGGGAGGTCGGACTAGATGACCTTTGGAGGTCCCTTCCAGCCTGGACCAATCTATGAATCTATGATACTGTTCATAGACAAGTGTGTCACAAATCCCTGCTTCCACCTGCAGACACACCGCTACTGGTTCTGCTACTTCCACTTTTGAATATCTAGCATAAAAGCACGGGAATTACAAAGGCCACTGCCTGGTTGCTGAGACACTCTCTGTCTCCCTCTCGGCCACCCTTCCAAATCATTTAACGTTGTGCGATTATTTTTAATGGGTGTTTTGTAGTTTTCTGAGAAACATTACGTTTTTCTATGGTTTGTTTTCAGGAACCTTTTGTTTGTGGCTTCATGTTCCTGAATTTTTGGCTAAGTAACTCTATTACTTATTTCATGAGTTGCTTTGGGATGCTGGGACTTAAGTTCTAGAACAGTAGCTTTGGTACAGGAAGTTGCTTCCTGAGCTGGTAACTCAGGCAGATAAGTTGTATTGGCTGTGACAGAGGTGTTTCATGGAATCACGGAATTGTCAGAGTTGGAAGGGACCTCTAGAGATCATCTAGTCCAACTCCCCTGCTCAAGCAGGATTGCCCAGAGCACATCACTCAGGACTGCATCCAGACGGGTGTTTTGAGAAGTGGTTTCTGGCTTTCTCTCTTGTGATGCATTTCTAGTACTGAATCACATTTGATGTAGGGTAGTTCTAATTTGGAGGGTGGGTGAGTGTCCATTGTTGCTTTTTACGGCTGCGTGCAGAATGACCCTGGCATTTCCCAAGGTTTGGAAACAAATTTATTGTCGTTAGGACTCTGGTTATCATGATGTTAGAAAAGTCCTTACGTAAGTTCTGGAAAGCCGTGCAATATGGAGGCTGAGGGGCGACCTCATTGCTCTCTACAGCTTCCTGAGGAGGGGAAGGGGAGAGTGAGGTGCTGAGCTCTTCTCCCTGGGATCCGGTGACAGGACACGTGGGAATGGTTCAAAGCTGTATCAGAGGAGGTTCAGACTTGACATTAGGAAGCATTTCTTTACCAAGAGGGTGGTCAAACACTGGAACAGGCTTCCTAGAGAGGTGGTCAATACTCCAAGCCTGTCAGTGTTTAAGAGACATTTGGACAATGCCCTTAACAACATGCTTTAACTTTTGGACAGCCCTGAAGTGCTCAGGCAGTTGGACCATATGATTGTAATAGGTCCTTTCCAACTGGAACTATACCACTCCATTCCCACTCCATTCCCATTCCATATTTCATTCATAGCAACTAGTACATCCCTGCTTCTCTTGGAATATAATACCTGTATTTCTTCCTTTTCTTCTGCTCTCAGGGAACACAGATTTAAGGTGATTCTTTCACTCTTCTTTAGACCCTTTAGTGATCAAAATACTGAATTTATAAATTTTTTTAAAGGTATTGCATACATTTAGGATAACTGTCGTTGAGAAAGGAGTGTGGTCATGATAAAATTGTAGTAGGAAGGAAAGATATGACTTCTGTTACATTTGTGAAATACTTTTAATATTTACACTTATGTGTTTTCCTTTTTAAAAGGAAATTGTCAAGGAAGCATTAATGGAGGAGCAAAAACGAAGTGAAAAGGCAATTGAAGAAGCAGTGAAAAGGACAAGAGAGGAACTGATGGAATATATTAAAGAGCAGAAGAGGGTGAGTTACCAGTGGTTAATGGGTTTCACTGCATGCAGTGAGAAATTGGTGAAGTTTCTTAATCCTGAAACTTGTCTTAAAGTGCACAAGAAAACAGAATCAGGAGTTGTCTTCAGATTTGTCAGTCCTTTTTTCAAATATTTTGATACTATGATATATTTGTTCATATATATTTATAGAATTTTAAGTTCATCACAAGCCAAAAAGCAGAAATGAATACGTTGGCTGAAATTTACAATATTTCTTATTACAGTAACTTAAAGATAGGGCGTAAATGCAGTCTGTCGAATTCAAATTGTGATCTGAGTTCAGTTCATTGAAAGCTTTGCAGTATCAATAACAGATGCTATTTTATGTTCACAAATTAACTTTACTATGCAGTTAGCACTCACACAAAGGTTATTAACTTTTCCCTTCAACCCCTATTATATGACAGCCTGAAAAGGTATCGGTATTCTATTGAGCATGATTCATAGCCAGTATACTGGTCTTGTTATGAAATGTCGTAGTGTTCTGAAACTTGGTTGCAGATATTCTCTTAATATTTTATACTTGCAGTTTAATGCTTGTATATAAACAGTCAAATGTAACTTAAAAAGTTTAATTCACTTTCAGTAGGAGGAGAAAAAATTAACACACTTCTCCCTTTTGAGGCTCTTTATAAAAATAAAAACAAAAAAAAAATTAAAAAACCTTCTTTCATATGGTGGTAGCAGCCCAAGATCAAACTAATTTATTTCAGTATTCTCAATAAAGAAAATCACTAAGCTTGAATCTAATTGGTAATGTTGTCCTGAGAAGGAAGTAGAAATAATGTGTTTGGCCTCTTCTATTCCCTTCTTTTATGGGCTGAATAGTATTACAGGAAATAGGATTTAACTTCAAAAGTTCCATTCTACTACTAGTTAGGATTAGTATTGGATGAGCTCTTTTCCACTATGCTGTGTGTGGAGAAGCTTGCATTTAGCAGTATGGCCATATTGGCAAACATTTAAACAGAAGTCTGGGGAAAACACAATCCATAAAGAACTTATTTATATCTGAAGTTTGTCATTTACAAAGGATAAGCTGTGGGGAAAGTGAAAATAGGTCTACTGTTTTAAAATAGCTTGTATCATAAACAAATTGGTCAGCAGGAGTACTAGTCCAGATCATCTAATCTATAAAATGCAGACGACTCATTGTTGACAGCTAGATCACACCATTTTGAATTGACAGTAATTTCTTGCAGGCACTTCAATAGCAGCTCATCTGTCCTTAATATCTTAGATTTACATTTTTGTCAGGATTGGAGGCTTTCTCCCATTTTCTTTCCGCTTGAACACAATTGGAGCTCATTACTGTTATTCCATTGTCTGACTGCTCTTAGTCTGTCTTGATCTTGTGTAGCTTTCACAAATCAGTGAAACAATGAAATATCATCTTCAAAGATTCAAAATCCTCTTTGGTTTACCCAGTAGGAGCATCATTTCCATTCATTCCGTAGAGTTCTTGAATATCAAAGTATTTGTCGACTTTTTTCCCTTATTGATCAATTGATGTGTATTTTCATTCATTTAAAAAAAAATCATAGGTAAGGACAGCTAATTTTTTTCTGGCATATGATTTATAAATTTGTCTGTATTTAAGTTGAGAGTGGAAGATGTTTTTTAACTCCAAATCATTTGGCATAATAGCTTTTATATGATTATGTAAGAGTCAGAGCAAATGGAGCTTGGTCAAAGCACCTGTCAGAATAATAAATATACTTTATGAACTATACTAAAAAGTAGCAGCTTACAGAAGGAATTATTAGAAAGAACTCAGTGAAAATGCCTCGCTTTCCTGGCTGAGATTCAGTGATGGTTTTTTTTTTTTCTTTGAGTGATGGGAGGTGTCCCAGTTACACACTTGCAAAGGTAGTGTACACCATATATGTTTCATCGTTGTTTTGTTTGCTGGATCCTTCAAAGCACGGGACGTGGGCACAACAGTATTTGTACTTGGTTAGCAGTGGTTAAAGAGCTTTAGGAAAAGACTCATAAACAGATTCTTATCCAGCTTATTTTGTAATAGTACAAAGTACATTTCGTCCCTCATGGCAAATGTAGTATACACCAGTTTTCAAAGTAGCTTGTAACTCACTTAGTCATGAATTCCATTAAAGCTTTCTTTTAGTAAAAGTATAATAGTTGTTTTATCAGTTGAAGAAAATCAATTGTCTATTTGGCCAGTTTTGTATTTGCTGAAAGTATTTTAAAATATTAATGAGCATTTACAGTTGTATTTTTGCTTAGATTCTTTGAATTTCTGTAACAGTTAGAAAGAATTGATTGTGAATGAGTATTTTTAAAAATAGACTGATATGATAATTATTTTTAGAAGTCAGTTGTGTCAACATAACATGTACATAGAAAGTAAACCATAGAAATCTCCTGTTGCAGTTCCAAAACCAACTTCAGTTATATTCTAGCTATGCTAGTGCTAAAATAGTGGTTACTTTTAAGAGCCAAGAAACTATACAATTTAAGTGTTCAGAGACTTACCAACGGTGAATCCAGCATATCAGATACCTATGTATTTTTTTAACAGTCTCTTATCGTATGGTACGTATGCATGGGATTATTCAAATTAGTAGAAAGTTACTTAATAAAAAGCAAGTAATTGATGTTCCTTTGTCCTTACACAGCACTTTTCAACCCTTTTCTTTCCTGATCAGTAATCTTTCAGTGGTAATTCTTTAGAACTGAGGAAACTAAATTTCCTGCCTTTGATAAAATTATTATCTTAATAATTTAATGTCATAAGCATAATTTTTTTCTCTACCTGTGTTGTTTATAGATCCATCATATTTCAAAGCCTTTCACAGATAAATAGCTCAGAGTTAAACTAGCAGTTTTATGTATAATATGTTTGACATTGTTACGTACAAATGAGTCATATTCAGTATCAGTGGAGCAAAAAGTGATTTATAGTCTCTTTGTTCATATTTTCTTATGCACAATCAAGCAAACTTTAATGTATTTAATTTTTTTAATAGTAAAAATGAGAGGTTAGTAAGATTAAAATTAAGAGGAGGAAATGGAAAGTAATGCAACAATTTCATCACGCTAAAGTGCGCAACATAAGACAAGAACAAATGTAACTTGCTCTGCATTCAAGCCAAACAAAGTCTCTAAAGCTAGTGGAGAATGTGTTGGCAATTCTTCACCTTTGATTAAAGGACACTGCAAGCTAAAACAACAACAAAACCAAACTGTGATGGCAACATATTTTTTCACACAATAAATGAAAGATAAGCAATGCATTGCAGTTATGTCTTTTTCATACTTCAAATATAATCCCAACTTTTTAAAGATATATAGCACTATATTGGCAACAGTTCAATTTATGTACTGCCCTCAGTTTTTTTTTCCTCTGTGCTATATTATAAGAATAATTTTATACTAGAATTTTATTTTTTTTTATGTTGCCACAGATAACATCTTAAGAATTTGGATAGCTAAGATGTGAAGGAAATTTCAGTTGGGAATTTGACTCTATTATTTCATAACCACCACCATTCTGAAGCATGCTTCAAAACTCAAACAGAGTAAGACTGTCACATCTGTTCAAAGACATATATAGCTACCAAACTTGTGGAGGTTTATGAATAAACACCTTGAAGAACTCTTCTTAGTCAAATTTGAATATACTTGTTTAGACTCTTAGCCAGACTTGCTTTCTCCAGCAAAGATAAATCCACATTATGTCCAGAAAGTTATCTTTATTAATTGCCTGAAGGTGGAATCGACCCTGTAGTATTGATACACCCTTGTTTGCATGTAAGTATCAGAAGGTCTGATACTTGCAAACCTTCCTGCTAGTGGGGTGGGAAATGAGAGGAGAGAGGTCAAGTGTAGCACACAGGGAAAAAAGAGATAGGCACTAAGGTAGGATTAAATGGCAAACCACTAAATTCACTTTTGTCATAAAAATAGATTTTATTCTTGGTTTGTATCCAGTGCATGGATACAGCACAGTATTGCGTGCCACCTATATCCATGAGGCACGGATGTAGAGGAAAGCAAAATCTTTGTTCGGTTAGAGAGAGTAGAGTAAAGAATAAGGAAGGACTTGTCCGTGAGTATCCAATGTCTGTTCATTTTGATGTAAGCTCAAGATTCACAAACTCATTTGTCAGTATTGTCTTTTGTTGCCTGATGTTCATAATCCTATAATCTCTGGCCCCGTATTGTGGTCTTCAGTCATCTGACCGCTCAGAAAACACGCAGTACTGTGACAAGCCCCAGCACCTTAACTGCCCAAGCTCCAATAGATCAGATAGGCCAGCCATTAAGGCTCACTGTGCCTGTGCTACTGATTGGACTAGGAAGCATTTAACAGCTTTTTGCAGTAATTCTTTAAAAATTCCAGCATTTGTTTTTCTACTGAATTTATGTGAAGGGGTTCCCCATTACTAGGTGGAACAGCTGTCGCGGACGGAGTGATTAACTTCAGTAGTTAGAGTGAAGTAGTGAAATATTTATTAAGGTGAAACAGTGGTTTAACAAAATCAGTAGTAAGTGCGATAAAACCAGTAGTAAATGCGATAGTGTTTTACGAGGTTCGATGTCAAAGTACACTCTATTATTTACTGCATAGAGGACAGGGTCAAACAAAGCTGCCAGGGAGACCCTCCTGTTGAGTCACGAGGTTCAGAAAGGACCCCCTTGCTTTCTAAACTCCTTCTCAGAGAGGAGTCTGAGCGAGGATGGATCCAATCCTAGTCCCAAACTTGGTCAACGGTTTACGTCTAAAGGATTATATGTGTGCAATCAATCCTTTACATTACTTAGCTAAGATTTCAAAGTTTAGCATGCCATTAGTCACTAAACAAGAATCTGTTGCGGCAAGGAATCTCTCAACCTTGAGGAGTAGAACCTTAAGCGAGAGTCCTCACAAAAGGGGAGATCCTGGCTTGCAGCCCGCTGCCATACAGGAGAGCTCCAAGGGCTCTTGGGCTGTCCACTATTTATACAGTAAGATAATTGACCTATAATCATATTCTCATGGGAACAAAATTTCTAGGTCCCCACTCCAGTGTTTTGTCTGTGTTGCCAGCCATCCCCCAAAGTCCAGGTGCAAGTTATCACACCTGATGTTGTGATGGCCATGGTGGCCAAGGCCTGAGCAGGAGCTGGGGGGGAAGGGGGGTGGAAACAAAACAGGGAGAGCACACCTCCACAACAGCTCTGGGTTTTTTTAAGAGTTAACAGTTTTGTTTCGCTAATACATCATGCTGATGTGGCAGCATACATTTGCATGTCTCTATGTCGGCTCTTACATGTATGTGTGTGTATACATTTATATTTGTATTTATTAGCTGGAGATCAGGGCAAGAAGTAGAGTCTAATGGCATGTAAACTATGGCTTAGCGTTGCAGCTCCCAAACTGTGATCCTCGGACTGTGAGACGAAGGCATAGCAGTCCCCTATCACCGATCTGTAGAACTGTATTGCCGTTGCAATCCTTTCGGTTAAAGACTGGATTAATGGGTACACGATGCTCTGTTAGGAATATGAAGACAGGCGAGGCCCATCCCTGCTCCAGGTTTTATGGACTTCATGTGGGGCTTTGGCCCCTTCACTGAACGCTTTGCTTCAGCTGCATCAAGTGAATATGAGCATAGCTTTGTCCCAAAGTGCCAGTTTTACAAGCAGTTCCAAGGAACTTTCGCGTTTATTGTTTGCTTCTGTGTGCAATGTAATTACGAGATTGACTGAAATTTTGGAGGTACGTTAAAAGTATTCCAAATATGTGAGCGGAAGAACAAAAGAAATATGTTAGCTTCCTGTGAAAAGTAATGTTTGGACAACACCTTTGCCCTAGTTGTCTGCTTACACTCTGTCTCCTTTCACTGATCCAAGATGGGAAGAAATCAAGTTGCAGCCTGTACCAGATGCATCAGTCCGTGAAGCTGTAGAGTGGAAGACAGGAATTGTTATAAGGTAGTAAAGGTAAATTTTCAGAATCCATTGGTCTGAGAGAAGTTTCTATCGCCGTCTCTCGTTAGTCGTTCATCAGTGAGAACTGAAGCAAGAATGCATAGCTTAGCCATGCAACACAAAAATCGCCCCAGCAATTTAGTAGTTACGGACTAAAATATGATATTTCACAAGTCCAGGATTTGTTTAAAAAAGATGCAGTGATGGTTCTGGGGGTTCTGTTCATTCTGTGTCAGATTCTCTGATTTTACACATTGGCTTCTGAAACTTTAAATTTAGTTATAACTAGATTTTCTAGAATAAGAAGGTTATAAGACTGGAAAGGACTTTTTGGGTTATCAAACCAGTCTTTTGCCATTGTACGTAATTCATTTTCCAAGCGGTCATAGAAAAGTCATTTTGAAGCACTTAAAGTAATCCTTTTCCAATTTATGGCACGAGCTGTATTAGGAATCAGTCAGTTCGTGCCGTTCAGATGGAGATGCTGTAGGGGCTGCAATGATCCTTGAGAGCGTGGGCCTTTTTTTTGCCTAATGTGTTTTCTAGCCTAGTCCTCTTGTAACAAGGTCAACCGCTACTAACTTCTGCTTCTTTATTGCTTTCTTCAGTAGAGGGTCATTGAGTCCTAGCAGTGCAGTTGTTTTCCCAATGGTTGGTATTTCTGTATTTATCTGTAAAAGTATTAGCAGACAAACTAATACCGTAGTAATAATTTTGTGCTAGTTTGTTCTGCATCCATAACAGAGCAATTAAAACGTGGTCACAAAGTTGAGATGTTTTTGCCCTTCTGAGTTTTGTTCTCTTCCGTAATGTGGCCTTAGTGTAATTGTTCATTATTTTTGCATATGGAATTGTTTGGAAATTCTTTCTGTAATCATCAATAGAGAGTTTTATGACACTTTTTGCTTAAGGAGCTTTATCAAGTACCCCTTCAAACAGTAAAAGTCCCATTTGATTTTAGTGGGAATACAGGTGCCCAAAAAATGTCATCCTTGTCCTGGAATGTAGAACTTTAATTGAATTTTTCTAGTTATTTTACAGATACTCTTTCAGTTATCTGTTTTGGGGTTTTTACTGTAGGGTCATTTGACATTTTAAACAATTTAATTACTTGGATTTTTTTTTTCTTTTCATGGTTATTTATTCATACTAGATTTTGTGCAAGACATTTATGCACTGTTTTCTCTTTATGCTTTTATTTTTTCCATTCCTGTGATTGACTTTTTAATGTCTACAGTACTGTGCATTTTGTGTTTTAAAATAATTTTTTCCAGTAGTGTCCAATAAATAATTGAACTGGGTTCTGAAAGGGTGACTTCACATTAACTGGGAATAGATTAGACCCAGGGTGATCTGAAATAATATCTTGGTGCAGAAATTTTTATTTACTGTAGTTTTTTGAATTTCTTTATTGACATCTTTTCTACCAACTTTTCATGTATAAAGTTTATGAAACTTTTTTTTTTTTTTAATTAAACCCAGAGGAGAAGTAGATTCTAACATATTTGTTCCTACTTCCAAAACACTGGAAAACTACTGAAAAACCTATATCTAGTTTAGTATTTTCTGTTCCTGTATCTAAATTTTGTAGGAAAATTTAATGAGAAAAATTTGACTAATTAGAATGGGTATATAGATCTACTGGATCTACTATCTTAGAGAATAAAGGTGGAAATAAGTAGAAGTAAAAGCATGAAGATGTGTTGCACTGAGTATCTGTATGCAATCACATGCATAGTTGCATTTCAATTCAGTTGAGATGCGGGCACATCTTGCTTGTTAAATATTTAATGTAACTGAAGCCGATCTCAAAAGTAATAGCAGATCCTGTCCTTCGATGCATTTTAGTCCTCAGCAATTGTTTATCCCCATCATTTAGTCCTTCAACAATTTTAGTCTCCAACTGAATGGATAAAGCTGCTTTTCAGAGAATGTTCAAGTAGAAAGTTCACCTTATCACGTTTTAGCATTAAGTTAACTGTGAATAATTTTTAATCTCTCCCTAGCCTTCTGCGTACCAATCATATATATAGGAACTTCCTACTGTTTACAAATTTGCAACATATCCTTGTTTTGGATATTTTGTTCTATTTCCTCTTTTTCTAGGTCGCAAGAGGAACTTTATTTAGTTGTATTTAATATTCAATATGTTCAAATTCTCATTCGCTTTATTTTTGTACCTGTTGGATCATTTGAATCAACATGGCTGCTGCAGAGCAGAATAAACACAAACATGAGGAGTTCAGTACAAAAAAGAAATAAAATCACTGAAACTACAATGTGATTTATTTATTTTTAAGACAGGTTGAAAATTAATTGCTACCATTTCTGTTTCTTAAAGTATAGAAATAATAGGTATGTCTCAGCTTCTTTATGAAGTGTTCTTTATAAAGTGTTAATAAAGCAGTTATTGCTTGATATTTATTTTTACATTTAAAGATACACTGTCAAAATTACCATTGTTGTATTGAAAACTCGTAACTCTCAGCACTTTTATGAATTTTTGTCATCTTAATCGAAAGACATTGACAGGACAAGAGGTAATGGGCACAAACTTGAACATAAGAAGTTCCATCTACACATGAGGAGGAACTTCTTTACTTTGAGGGTGGCAGAGCCCTGGAACAGGCTGCCCAGGGGAGTGGTGGAGTCTCCTTCTCTGGAGACATGCAAAACCCGCCTCGACATGTCCCTCTGCAACCTGCTCTGGGTGGACCTGCTTTGGCAGGAGGGTTGGACAAGATGATCTCCAGAGGTCCCTTCCAACCCCGTATCATTCTGTGATTCTGTGATTGTTTAAATACTTAAGAGGGGATTTCTCTGAAACAGGTGTTTGGCATGTGCAGAGATGCAAGTTAATATTTTCCATTAATTTCAATTTTATTGGAATTTCTTGTTAAAAAAAAAAGTATCGTTATATGGGGCTTTTTTCTGCATGTTTCATGGAGAAGTAGTACACGAGAGCATGTCTTGTTTTACCCCCTGCTTTGTATTTGACATGATCTTTTGTGCCATTGAAATACTGGTTATACATTTTTTTACTTGCTTTGTGCACATGGTAGAATTTTCCTTTATCATGTTGGTGTTTTTTGTTTGTCTATCATGTTGTAAAAATATGCTTTATAAAACTCAAGGAAGAAGACAAACATTTAGAAGTGTTTGTCCCTTAAACTAGGCGCTATATTAAGTCTGTTCCAAGAGGTTCCTATGATCTTTTGGGCACCTCAATCCAAGAGAGATATCGAGGTGCTGGAGCGGGTGCAGAGGAGGGCAACGAAGCTGGTGAAGGGCCTGGAAAACAAATCATATGAAGAGTGGTTGAAGGAGCTGGGACTGTTTAGTCTGAGGAAGAGGAGGCTGAGGGGAGACCTCATCACTCTCTACAACTACTTGAAAGGACACTGTAGAGAGATTGGTGCTGGACTCTTCGCACAGGTAATTAATGACAGAACGAGAGGGAATGGCTTCAGGCTCCAGCAGGGTAGGTTTAGACTGAACATCAGGAAAGAATTTTTCACAGAAAGAGTGGTCGGGCATCGGAACAGGCTGCCCAGGGAGGTGGTTAAGTCACCATCCCTGGATGTGTTTAAGAGCCGTTTAGATGTGGTGTTGGGGGATATGGTATAGGGGAGAACTTTGTAGAGTAGGGTAGATGGTTGGACTCGATGATCCCAAGGGTCTCTTCCAACCTAGATGATTCTATGATTCTATGATTCTATGATCTTATTTTCTGGAAGCCTCAAAACTACTGTCTTCTAACTTGGTCAATACAAGTCTTCTTATCACATTGTGTCAATATGAGAAGCACTTCTCATCACACATTCTGTTTGCATGCAAACACATGTTTGCCTATGAGCACTACATCATACAATAAAATCATGAAATCCTGCAATTAACAATACTTAGAATATTACAGTAATGATTATAAAGTGGTCTAGTAAATACAGTTAGATGTCACCTGCAAAACAAGCAGGAAGATATACTTCTTCCCATAATAAGGAACCCACCAGATATTGTAGATGCTTAAAGCTGAAATGATTCTTTTATTTTCTTTTTAAAGACATCTTTTTAAAGAAAATTCCAATCAAGAACGTTTTTTAAATGCATACATATTTTGCTCTGGCTATGATAGCAACTGTGTGAGTGCACGCTTCTCCTGTTATGCTCTTTTCTAGGTTCTTACTGTTTGCCTCTGATAAAGACAGATGCTATACTAGATGGACATTGGTCTGGCATGTACCAACATGTTGCGTACAACCTATTCTTATGGTTTTGTTATGAAAGCAAAGTGAATAGAGAGTAAAAATAATTTCCATGAGTGTATCTTTAAAAAAACCAAAACAAAACCATAACAAGGTAATGTCTGTAAGAAATGCCAAATCCACTGGCTCTGTGCTACATCATGGGGAATTACAAAAGGAGGCGCTTGGTTGTTTTCAGTTTCCTCAGGGGGACCAGTGTAGCAGCAGCAGCTACCACATTTGTAGGACGTACCTGTGGCTTGTGCTGTTTCTTGCCTCAGTACTAAATACTACATATTTCTGATTTGAGTTCTTATTTTGGCATATATAGAATCAACTCTTCCGTGTCTACCAGAAAAGAAAAAAAAAGAAAGATTTGTGGAAAGTGGTAGGATGCTAAAAATTAGATTATAACTCAGGGTTTAATTAGAAATATTTCTACTTTTAATTTTCTCAGGAAGCTTGGAGAACTGAGCCCTTAAATTCATTATGTTTACATGTCATGTAATAATACATACAAGGACTTCATTAAGACTTTTTAAAAATGAAATTATGAAATTAAAACCTGGTACTTAAAAGTAAAAACCACTTGTAATATGCATGCCTTCAGCGCATCATCCAGGCCAGGAGAGTCAAATGATACTTTAATGCATTTCTGTAAACATTTTTAGGAATGAAAACGAATACCGATGTCAAAAGCTTATCAGTTCGGCAGCCTGATTTAGATATTGTACTTACCTGGAATACATTTTTTTCATGGAACATACCTCTTGTTGGGCTATGTAAATGGGATTTACTTCGAAAAAGAAGATAACATCTCTGACCACCTCTGTGAACCTCTGTTTTGGAGGATTACCATAAGTGTTCTTATGAATTCAATAATTTTACTCTCTCTATATTCTCTGTGTTTTCATTGGAAGATGCAGAGCCATAGCAAAATTAGATGGATAAATGCACTTGGTATTATTCCACGTTGTCAGCCTCACTGCTCTCTTCTTTTTTGGTCAGCAGCAAAAAGTAGAGCTTGCTGTAGTTATTCCTGGTTGGTTCCCTGTTCATGCTACCCATGCTGTAGCTGTCATGTGTTACACCATTTTTTTTGGTGGAAAACTAATGAGGGTTTTTTTAAGGTAAAAAAAATACCTCCCAGGAGCCATCTTCAAAATTACTTTTATTATAAGTTTAGTGCCACAACTGAAAAAATACAGTTCCTTTCTGAGATGCAAAAGTTGCAGAGAAGGCAGCCTTGCTCAGAGGAAAATATACAGTGCTACACTGAGCTTTCCTTAGAAAGAACAAGAAAAAAGAAAAAAAAAAAAAAAGCACAAAACAGTAAAATTGTTTTAATATGACAGCAGGAGATGGACTCAAGGAATATTTATGCTCCCAAAGGATTTCTTCGCCCTGGAGAAGAGAGGTCAAAGAATCTGCTCTTCTAGGCTCCCAACTCAAGACATCAGATCATTTAAATGGTACCAATTTCAAGCTGCTGTGAAATATTGAATTAAGCAAGTATACGTCTGTCTGTCAGAGGAGACATCTATACAAACTAGAATGCTACCCGGAGAGTTCAGGTTGAGTTTTGGTTCCTCTTAATCTCTACCACTCTTGCATGAGAAAGCTCAAGAATATCACCATCCTACTTGCTTCCTACCTCTTGTGTGTGTGCCTGCCTCTCTGCCAGTGGCTACCTCAGAGCAAGTAAGGTCTCACAAACCCTACAATACATCATCGGTGAAGATGTAGAGCTGGGGACGGCAGAATTTAGCTTGGGTATTGTGCAACAGTTAGCCACGCTTTTGACTCACGCTGAAAGTAAGACAAGTCACCTTCCAGTCTCCTGTTATTCCTTCACTTCTGTTCAGTAAGTGAAAAATAGGCAAACTGAGAGAAATCGTGTAGCGTTTTTGAGTTGTTTTTACAAATGCATTTCACTTTCAGTCACCTTAGGGCTACTTACAAGTAGATATGAAAGTTTCAGACAGAAATGTGATTTTTCATGTTGACTCTGCCCTTGTAAACTATCCAGAAACTAAGTAAGGCTGAAGTCAATAAAAGTAAAAGACGAAATAGTTCCAGGTGCCTTATAAAAATTCTAATGATCAAAGCAGTTAATTGGTCACTACTGAACTTCAAACTAAGATCTGTTTTCAATTATTTGTTGTTAGAAAGGTCAGGAAATTCTTTGCTCTGCTTCGTATTTTTTTCAGACTTGGACAGTGTTCAGGCTGCTTCTACGTAATCTGCAGATGTCGTTTGCCTTGTGTTAAAAACTAGGCATTGTTAACTCTTAAAATCACACAAATGTTAGGAATTTTTGTGGAATGGAGGTCTACAAAAGTATTCTGTTGTCCAATTGCAGTATTTTTATTGTCAGTGCTACAGATTGGAAGTTGTTTATAAATCTCATGGTTCCGTAATTTACTGCCTATTCATTGCTATTGAGTGCTTCGAAACACTTTCATTCAATACATTATAGTTTGCATGTTTATAGCAGACAAAAATGCAGGACTGCAATACGGTGCCTATTATTTATGTACTTTTTAGTTTATGTGACCACTAGCTGTACAGAGGAAAAAAAAAATGAATTCTTGTAGTTGGCATATGCAGGGGAAAGTAAGCCACAAGAGAGAACGTTTTTTACCAAATAAATCTTGTGCTGAATAGGTTTTTTAAAGAAATTTTCTAAATGGCAAAGATTTACTTCATGAGATAAGTACTTAGAGTAAGCATTTCTTATATTTGTAGCTCCTGAACTACTACCAGCCAGCAAGCAAATTTTAATTTTTCCTATTTACATTGACATTCATCTTCCTTCAGGAAAATTAACTGCTTGCTTTCTGACAACAAAACTAATTATATTAAGCAGTCAGATTTTGTCTGCTACATTGTACACGGGTCTCATTGACTTTAAAGGGCGTATTTTGGCCTACAGGGGAAAGCTTACTTTGTTAGGACTGGAGGAATGATTCGAATGACAAACTTGTTTTTATGCAGCCCGTGTTTCCCTGAAAGACACTTGTCACAAATGCACTCCCATCCCCATGTAAGGGACAGAAGCTGCGAGCAAAGATACAACCATTGTAATGAAATTCACTGCACTACTGTGTGTTCCCATGGGATTTGTGCAGCTGTGCTGCGTAACCTTTAGAAGAAAGCAGAACTAAACATTGCGTTTCTCTGACTAATATTTACCAAAATATAAGTGCACACTTCAGAATTGCAAATATCCAAAAGAGATTTTTTTTTTGAGTTCAGTATTCAATAGGTCATTTTTTCCCATATCATGGAAACTAAGGACCTATTTCAACAACAGTATTTTATTTATATTTAAGAATCACTGGCAAGCTGGTGTAAGCCGTGGCTGTCTTACTGTACAGTAAAGAGAAAGCTGGCAAGTTTCTCTCCTGGCTTTGTATAGAGAAATTATTCCTTTAGTTTGGTAATAATGCAATTATTTTTGGAAACTAGAATTCCAGGGCCATTTCCTGCTTCCCTGACCAGGTGCTTTCTGTGCACTTTTGTCCAGTCAGCGGGATGCGTGGGAGGTTACCTCTATGGGGTTTGGGACAGTCAGCTTAGCTATTTACCATGTAACTAGAAGAACTGGAAATTTTTTTGCTCGTTTCTGAAAAGGACATGGAATATTTGGAAAATACAAGAGTTTACCCTATTAACACATTTGTAGAGGGTCAGCTCATCTTGGACTGTACTTTAAAGTGCAAGTCATACACTTTCCCAGTTTCAGTGGGATTATTCTGGAAAGAAACAAGTATTTAACATTTGGAGAGGGAATTGTGCATTTCATTCTGTGCACAGAATTGGAGTCGCAACGCTTTTTAAGGGAAGAAAAATAGTGACCAAGTTATACCCAGGACAGCAGGATATATCTATGAGTAAATCAGATTAACACACCTAATTTCCTGCATGGCCATTCTTCTGTATCAGGGTTATTTTTAATAACGTACTAGATTTTTGGAGTGTATTTTGTATGTTTATTTTGTCTGAAGAAAACAACTAGACTTTGTTTTGGCCTTTTGAGTATTCTTCTCTCTGGTACACTATTTTTTGGGTTCGGTTATGGTAAGAAATCCCATTCCGATTTTTTAAGTTCCCTGTGTTCTTTTTGTAATTACATATAGCCATACAGATTTGATTTACCATGCATGCACTTGTAGAACTGATTTATTTATCTATTTTACCTTTGATTTTGTAGATCAGGTATAAAGCCCATAAAATCTATCTTGAAAGCACCTTTACCAATATAGATTGTGGAAGATGATCTGTGTTACAATTGCTATAACCCTTGTTATCTATGTAGAATTTTTTCCTAACATATGAAGTATTTTCTTTGCAGTGTTCACAGAGAATATCTTTATTATATTCTTTCAAAACAGAAATACGTGGGTGGCTGGATATTCTTCAAAGCTATCTACCTTCTCAGCTCCTATCACCTGGCTATTATTTGAGTTCATGTGCTTATAAAAGAGAGTGTAATAGTAGTTTATGTTCAATACTTGTTGTTTGCGTTCTTTAATATTTTAAGAGAGGATTTTGTGATAAAAATCAATATCTTGCATCAAATTATTCAAGGTAAAGACTGCAAAAGAATGCTTGGAGCTCAGGGTAAATGTTCACTTCATTATCCACCCTGTTGAGGAGAGGCAGCAAATTCCTTCGCGTTGTTCAAATTGTCTGAGGAACTGTCTGTAGTTCACTCCTAAAGGCTGGCCACGTGAGAACATCCGTGTACCTCTACATAGTTGCTCTGTTGTTCATCCATCAAAACTACCACAGAAAATGGTCAATGAAGTTTTCCCTAAACAAATCAGACTAAAAGTTCTCCCTTTGCATAATAATATTAGAATAATATAAAATAATATTTTAGTTCCTTACAATATTGGCAAAAATGCCATAGTTCGCTTATATTCTTCATAAGGACTTTGTTTATAACCCTTTTTAGATTAAGAATTAGGTCAAATTAATGGGGAAGATCAGCACAGTAGAAAAGAGAGAAGATGTCTGCCAGATAGCTGAAACTGGCTGGGATTGTAAAAAGTCATTTGAAAACAGTATGATTACCAGAAAACACCTCCAAGCATCACTTTAATAGAAAACAGAAATGGCTTTTTTTGGCCCCTCTTATCAGACATATAAAAGTCTGTGTTTGTTTCTTGCTATTTCTGCTGATGATTTTTAATTTTCTACTTTCGAAGGTCACATTATCTCTATAGAAAAATCTATATACGTAATTGGTGTTTCTGCCACTGAGGAAATGTCACAAGGCTGGAACCATTTTCTTCTTACCCATACATCAGTCTTCAAGCTTATTACCGTAATTGTAGCCCATTGCAATTAAAGGAATTTTTATAGCATTTTGGCTTTCTATCCAAGTAAGAGTTGACATAGAGTTCAGCTATTGCTTATCTATTATCTATATTTTTTTTCTTTCCTGAAATTATTAAATTGGTTGCCTTCTAGACATTTATTATATAAGTAACAGCTCTCAGCTTTACTTAGCTGACAATTCCTTGGCCTTCTCTCATTGACTGCACCTTTGCTTTTCTCTCTGTGCTTCTACGAATGCCTGATAGTATCTACTTTTGTGATACATCTATTGGCAGTAACCTTTGCAACTCAGCAAAATCTCCTCTTGAAACCTGAATCCTAATGTAGCTTTAAATTAAACTATAATAATAATAATAATAATAAAACTATAATTAAACTATAAAATAATTAAACTATAAGAGCTGAGATTCTTGGGGTGATCGTGGTTAGACTGTAAATTAATTTTTTTACTTTATTTATATTGTCTAAAATTCTCAAGTGTGCCCATCCAGTCATTTTTTTTTCTCTCTTAAGTAAACTTGCAGAATTATTCACTATTTCTATATATTTCTATTTCTATATGGAAATATTATTTCTATATATTATAGAAATATTATATTTCTATATATTTCTATTTTCTATATATTTATACAACTAACTGACATGATGATGAGTGGAAGTAAAAGAAACCCTTTACCTGTTTTTCAGAAATGTACTGCATGTGAATGTGAAATGTGGTTTGAAAGGCTTCTGGAATACCTACTGTCTTGGATTGAATAGAAAATAGCTGTTACCATAATCTACTATAATAACTTCAGTAACTAGACTGTACACATATAATCTGCAGATTTTTAAAATATATAGTTGACTTTATGGTCCCAAGAAGAGTCCTGGTGTGGTTCATGTTGAGTACTGATGTGCTTGCGTGGTTACAAGGCGTTTGCTGTCAACCCCTTTCAGCTATAGCTTAGAACAGTATTAAGAATCCTCACTCTGCCTTCTTTCCAGTTATTTTAGGAAAGGCATGACAAGCACACAGCATCTGCTTATCCAATGCTTTCAGACCAAAATCGAAGAAGTCTGCAAATAAAAGTGGGGGGTTTCTACACAGTGAGGTAGACTAGGCCACGGATCAGCACCTAATTGGTCACACTTTGCCATTCATATTGCCGTGCTGATTTTAATGATTCCTTTTTGAAATAAAGAAAAAAAAAAAAAAAAAAACTTGGAATTCACACAGTATACTGGGTAGAAGTCTGGAGTATATCATAATCTCGTATTCTTCAAGTGACCACTGTGCATTAGCAGTGGAACACTTCCTAATGAGTCCTGTTAGAAGTCCTGGCACACCCTTTCCTCCTTTTCTCTGTCTCCTTGGGATACTGGTAACTTCCCGTTCTTCAAATTTACCATTTCTCCAGTGGCAGGTGAGCTATCTTTAATCGCTGCTTTGAGTCACAGTTACAGTCTAGTCTTTGAGTCAGATTAATTTGCAGCCCGATTTCCATCTGGGAGAATTGTGTTGGAGCGGTGGATATATATGTTCCACACATCCCATGTAGATCCAGACTGCAGTTTCCCATATAGGGGATGGTTCCTATGTATCATGTGACATTACAGAAGTTGGGGGTAGGATAGGCAGGGCTGGCCATTCCCTTCTTGGGGAAGAGATCCCAATTCCCTACCTGGGACAGAAGATGTATCTTGCATTTTATCTGGTACTCTGAATCCATCTACACTGTGAGATTACAGACAGCTACTGCTAGAGTCTCAGAAGAGAGAGAGGGAAAAACTAATAGCTGGAGCAGCAAACTCTCACCTTGAATGTAGTATGTTTATTAGAAGAAGATGGGAACAAAAGAGAGAACTTAAAAAAAATGCTAGTATGAAATGTTTCAGTAGCAGGGTTATGGTAATAATATGTCTTATCGGTGTGAATGGGAAAAATTCTTCTTGAAAAACTTGTATTACAGATTGATGAGTTTCATTCATTGATCCATTTGTGTTGTCACTTGCAAAATCAGGCAGTAAAACCAGATAATTTATTTTTTAACTCCTGTAGGTAAAACTTATGCCCTTCAGCGTTAGCCAATTATGATCAGAATTTTGATATATATTATTTTTTTGCAAGTGTGCTTGATTTCAAGCGTCAAGCGCAGCTTTCTTCTGAAAGTTTATTATCTGAAGACAAGTGCAAGTGGGAGAGGTTATGAAAATCAGTTTCTTTTAAGTTAATAATCTCAAATGAGTGATTTTTTTTTTTTAATACTTGCTATATTTTAATATGACTTAGAACAAAATAGGGTGTCATTACCATTCTTGTTCCTGAATGTTTGGCTTGGCATTTGATGCAAGGCCTCAATTGCAGGCTGAAGTGCCAGCAGCCGAAGCTGAAAACAAGACTGCGGTGGGCAAACTCAAGGTTTAATTTCAGAAAGAGTGTTTATATTTTCCCTGGGGCCACATTAATGAGAGTCCAAACCCTAAATGTTACCACCAACACATTTTAACAGACCAGTTTCCCAGTTTTTAAAGCGTGGTGTCACCTTGCGTATTTTTCTTTTAACTTTTAACTTTTTCCCCTTCTTCTGACTTTAAAAGAAAAGCAATAAAGCTGTATCATTTTTGGCTGAATTCAGTGTCATGTTTGGGGAACACAAAGTTCTGTGTAATGCAACAAAGTCGCATTTAAAAACATTTAATCCTATCTTCTATTTCTGTATCAACTATTTTAATAATTCAGCTTTGAATTACCAGTGCAAGGCTTCGTGTTACTACAAAACACACCACCATCTGGCATGTACATATGTGTTATAGGGGTCCACATATTGATGTCCTGAATCAGCCTGATGTCAGAACATCTGTGCCATGCCTAGGATGAACTTGTGACCAACAGGTCAGTGCCAAGAGAGACAGTAGTGATGGGGTCATTGAGAGTTCCTTAGCTCAGTTTCCTGCTCCTTCAGCTGGGCCTGTTTTGTGGCTTTAATAGGATTAAAGAAACATTTACATTGAGGCTTTAGGAGCATTTTCACACTGCTCCTTTACCCAACTCAAAGAGCGGTATAAATCCAAAGGATTAAGTATGGGATTTATGTAAAGTTGTAGTGTAAGATGAGTTGGTGCACCTGGCTCTCCGTTTTTTCCTCTGTGAATAAGGCACACTGAAGCAGTGTACTGCATGTGATACAGAAGGCAGCTTGGCATTCTGTCCTGAACTTCTAAGTTTCCATAAACTTTGAAATTATTCTTTCTAAATATTAAAATGAAATGGTAGTTTCTGATGGAGGAATGTAGTATTTTAATCTATAGATCCTACTCGACATTTTTCTTCAGAGGGGCTTATGGCATTTTTCTGTCACTTCTCAATACTGAAATATCATGCATTTAACAGAATTTTTAATTTCCTGGAAATTATAGTACTCTGTCTTTAAAAACGGAAAGGGGAAAAAATACAATTCTCAGCCACTTATTTAGGTTCATTAAAATCCAAAGGAAATTGTTAAATAACCAAAATTATAATTTTCAAACTCCTTGCATAATCATTTATGCTGATGAAAGCAATTTAGTTGAAACTACATACATAACCTATTGTATGTTTTTTGCAATTACTTTAGAGTAAAATTGCCAGAGCCTGAAATTCTTTACTTAAGTTAAAACCGGTTCATATATCCTTTTGTGCCTCACTGTATAAATCTACAAAGACCGAGATTATGCTTCTACTCTTTAGTCAGGCGAGATTCCAGTTGAAACTGAAATCAAGTAGTGTTATTGCTGAGAAAATATTGTGCTATCAAAGCCAAAAGGGGAAAAAATAACAGGATGAATTATAATGTTCAACAGTATGATGACTAGTTACTACTATTTCAAAACTACTCTTGTAATGTAGATATATTGTGTCTTTAATCCAGTGCGCATCATTATAATTACTGTAAGAGGTATGTCAGCTTTGGATTTCGTCTGCAATCACACAGTCAGTCATCTTGCTCTGTGGATATAGTCTGTTCACATTAATAAAGATTTACTGTGTACACTGTACTAATGTCACCCAGACGTATCCATCGGTGGATAGCGGTGGTGGTTTTCACATCATCAGGTGATTAAGCAACGCCAGAGGTCCAGGGCAATGCGATGTTTGTCATACGGGGTGCCTCCATCCTGCAAGTATTTGATAAAGAAACAGATGAGACTTCCATATTTCTTTCTGTTGTCCGCTAGGAAAGGTGTGTGACAGGAGGAAGTGATGTATCCTTACACACCTCCTGTCCCCTGCAAGTGAGGCTCTCCTGCGTTATTCCTGATTCATTCTTCAGTGTTACAATTGAACAGTGTTTTATACTGCGCTTCTGGAAATCTGAGAATTATAACCAGATCCTTTCTTTTGAGATTAAGTAGAGAAAAAAAATCAAAGTTCTTAATTAGATGTGTGGAGTTACTCATTGTTAATGTGACTCATGACTATTGTCCATAGGCATTTTTATGAGAGCTTTAGGTTGACTAAGAAAAGCTAAAAAAAAAAAAAAAAAGAAAAAAACTATGGATCCTTGTGTATGAATGAACATGAATACCCTTATTTTACCATCCTAGTGAGAAAGGTAGACGGGTCAGCTGAATTTTGGAGGTTAGACACTTAATATCCTGTTAGACTGAATAAATTAATGCTTTGAGGATGAAGACTTGGTGAAGATTTTGTCATTCCGATTAGACTAAAAGTTTTATCCATTTATTAACTTTTTCTTTCAAATTTATTTAAATGCTTGTAATCAAATCTGCATTCCAATGATTTGTATTTCACTGACATTTCTTAATTCATAATTTTTGAGTATGTATAATTAGGTATTTTGGTAACACAGCACCAGTTATAAATTTTCTTTTTTTAATTTAGTGTAATCCACATTGCTTTGTGCTAGATGTAGAGTTTAATCAGTTCAGTATGATCAACTTGGATTAATTAAAGCTAAGAAAATGCATGTATATGCTTACCACTGACTTAATGCTGAATTTATCACAGATTCACTGCAGACTGATTTTCCTTGTTGAATTTCTTCATGTGAATGCATCGTCTTTAATCTACAATGGTAGTTTAAGAAAGATATCTGTATTTCATGTGATATCATCTTTGCCTATGCCTTCAAGTATATACTGATTCGTCCTGTCACAGCATGCAATTAAAGTTTCATTAAAATGAACACTGAAGAGGTGACTGTTAAACCAAGCGTTCCTCAAAACTAAGAGGTAGGATATTTCTCATGCTACTTCAGTATGTTCCAAACTCCAGTGTGTTGTTAGGGGACACTTGGCTTTAGAGATAGCTAGTGGCATATAGTATCACAGTTTCACGCGAACCGTTAGATAATCATAATTCCAGTCTCCTTGATATCTGAGTAGAATAACTACAGTCTGACTCCATATGTTATCTGTAGTTTCAGCTTGGTATTGTATTTGTATTTGGTTTTCACCTCCCAGTCTAAAACAGTGATTCTCTGTGGTGTGTATTATTAACCACCCATTGTATTTCTTCTTAGAGGTAAGGAAGTTGTGCTCATGGTGAATCTCCTATTAATGAAGAATCACATTAGATATATTTGTTTAGAGAGCACTCGTGGCAATGAAATAGCAGTTAAACAACTGTGGAAAGTTTTACCTTATGGTTGCCCACTCGTGCATGTTATTAGGGTAGTTTTTTCAGTTTGCATCCACTGCCAACACTTATGATGCAATGATTATTTCTATTTTACACACTTATTCCCTGATGGTGTAAAATACGTTCTGTCAGTAATTAAAAAAAGATATTATTCTTATTAGTACCTTTATTTTCTGTTTGCTTTTTAGTTAGGCTTAATTAATCCAGTTCTGTAGATACCATTTTAATACTGCAAGGCAGTTCTGTGAGCGTGACTCACCATGAGCCCATCAGATAACTTTTTTTTTTTACTAGGTTTGATAACAATAATGATTTTTATATGTAGGAAGATTCCTGTTGCTTTTTACCAAACATGCTTCCCCTGGATTAATTTGGAACGTGTATGCATACTGAAAAACGAAGCAGATCTTTGGTACCAGATCTAGCACCCGACCCTGTAGTCAGGGCTTTTCCAGAAGCGTAGTCTGATAGTCTTCATGGACTTTCCTGAAGAGATGGTAATTTGCAGTTATGAAGCTCCACGGAAGCCCTGTGCAATCTCTGCCGGGTCATTTGTAGCCATATTAAAACAGCATGTGATGGTGCCTACGACTGTCTTGGGTACTTAGTACAGCTCAAGATTTTTAAAAAAGCTATTAAGGACTTCTGTTGTCTGTGAGGACTAAGGATCTGACAAGCCTAGATAGAAAGCAGTCTTGAGTCACTTACAAATCCTTTATTTAGTTGCTGTTGTACATCTCTAGTTCCTTCTTCCATATCAGAGGAAGTGATCTAAGTAATATGGTCCTTAGTTAACATTGTGGTTAGTCTTCTGCTTTGTGCCTACCTTGCAGGGACTGTAATCTAATGTACATCAGAAGCTATACAGACACTTACCAGAACCAAATGCTAACCATTTATTATTCAGAGATTTTGCAGACAGTGCTGAGTTCCATGCTGGGTAGAATCAGATCTTGCTCAGGAGGACATACAGCATAGATTCACTCGCGTGGCTTCATTTGTAAAACAATCATAATAGCATTCACAGAAGTATAATGAGAGTTAAGATGTTGAGTATCAACAGGGACAACGTAAAATTGTTTTGAATAAGTAGGGGATAATCAGTATCTCTGTAATTTGTGTCTAGCTCAAATGATTTCTTGCTTTTTTTGTTATTGCTGTTGTTGTTGTTGTCACAACCAGTAGAAAATATCTTGCCCGGACAAAAATATGAATTGGTCCTGTGTGGCATAACAGGGTTTATTTGAAACCAGCCCAGTCTAAGCCAGTGCTACTCAGCCTGTAGTTTGTAACTATTAGAAGCAGTCTGCAAAATAATTCCCAGCTCTACTCTTTTATTAATTCAAATGCAAATTCATTTTTCATTTCATATACAGATACCGAATGTAATTGTTTTGTTATTTATTTTAATAGTGGAAGTGATTTTTGTTTTCCTAATTTTTAAGTAGTCTATTTAATACTCTTCAGTCATTAAACAAGAGAAGGATACAAGGTGGTGATATAGGGTTGTTGTTTGGTTTTGGTTTGTTTTTTTTTTTTTATTTAGAAAGAGAAGCAGGAAGTATTGACACTAAAGTTAGGGGTGTATTAGTAGGGGTTTCCTCATAAGGGGGAAACAGAAATGGCAGACTGCATTTTGTTTTAATGCCCATAAATAGAAGTGAATTTTAACAACTTCACAATTCCCTGTAGCTTTCATGTCAGCATTTTAAAAGCGCATGATCTTGGAAAGAACAGTCGAAGGCTGTGCATATCAACAGATGCAGAGTGGAACATCACTCCTCAGCAGCGAGAAGGAAGGGATCAGTATTAAAAAAATCTGACTTCTTAAATTTAGCCAGTCTTTTCCATGCATCTTATATTCTGCCACAAGGAAGACACTTGTTTTCTACTAGTTCAACAAGTTTTTGCGAAAGTTCCTGTTTTGGAAACCTTTAAAAATCAATGAGATTTCTGTCCACATAATACATGGGTGACTTTAATAGCGGGAGAGGTTCTACTGTGGTCAAAGTTTTGCCTGCATCCAAAAGTTTGCAGCTTCAGGGCATCAATTTGTAAGATTAGGCAAGTGCATTTCATTGTATAAGATGCTTAAGTACTGCTTGCATATATATCTGTACATTTGTCTTAAGTATGTTGAATCTGATCGCTAGATCAATCAGGAATCATAGTAGCAAATATGGTAACTCCATATATTTAGTGTGTGACAATAGTCTATAAATAACTTGGTTGAGGAATCCTATGTTCCTAATCTGTTAAGTAGATAGGTGACTCCAGAGGTTGCTCATGTGTTTCTACACTTAAATATTTCCATTATTATTTTTGTGGGTTTAAATAATGCCCATTTTTCACCTTCTACAGCAGTGTGTTCAGGTACTGCAACCATTTTTAGTTCCTTTATGCACTCAATTGAGTTTCCTTGACTGAAAGCAAATTTCCTTCTCTTATTTATATGAAGGAAAGTTAGTGTTTTCTTACATTCCTGTGTCCAACTGGGAGACAGTGGAGATTCTGAGAGGGTTGACAGGGTGTTTTCCCACCACCTTCAGCAGACTAGGCAAATCTGTTTTAAAGATGTGTCCAACATATGGTATTATTTTAATGGTTTCACTGATCAAGTTCAGAGCATAAAATCCTTAAGGTTTAGAAGTTGCAGCATTATTTATTTAAGGAGAAAGAAACATTTTCACATGACAATATAATTTATTAAACATCACTCTTTCCTAGAGGTTCAGTCTTGAACACTGATGGCTTTCTAATGTGTAGCAGATACTGTATAAATTACAGCCACGAAGAAGCTTGTTTTTATATACTTAGTAAGTGTTATCAATAGTAGAAATTCACAGGTGGACAGACAAAAATGTCCTGTTCTGGGATTAACTCTAAAATAAGCTCTGCTACACATATGCACCATATGGATCTGTTTTCCTTCTCATCCATTATAGAAATGAGAGGAAGTAGTTCATTGTTTCCTCATCCAACTCTCAGATTTGCAGGTTCCTCAAGGTAATAATTTTTTTATATGGCCTATTTAATGTGCTAGGGAATTTTTTAAAGCCTTCTGTTGAATCTGTGGGGAGAAGTTCATGTTAGTGCACTGGGAAAGCTTTCTAAAACTATAGTTTTACTAGAAAATATAATCGTGTAGCTGAATGTCTGCAAATACAGAATTTTTCAGAATCATGTCAGGCTTGTTCACTGGTGTGGGTTAGTTGGGGGTGGGGAGGAACAAAAAAACCCAAGCACTATACATCATAAAAATTGTAGCAAACAAACCCCTCATCTTTGACTTTTCCTCAAAGAGGGCCATCTACCGATCAAAATATGAGAAGACATTATGTTTATAAAAACATTTATTTGCACTGCAATGTTCTGCTGAATGCTGAGTTTGTTAGCCAATATCCAGTACAGTGTACGCAAAGAATCCTAACGCGAAGTTGCAATAGTCCATTTCAATGGATTATTGCACACCATGAATGGGGGCAGGAGGAGTCCGCAAAACTACGATTTTAAGCATACAAGAAAACCCATAATTTTCCTTTAAAAATGTTTAGAAAGTGGCTGCAGGTTTAAAATGCAGTCATCTATCCACTTAGCACTGAAGTTCAAACCATTGTTCAGAGAGACCGTAACTGTATTTTGTAAGGCAGACTGATGCTTTAAATGTTTTAAAGAAAATATTACATATTATTACAGATGTACATATAATTAGGCCAAACAGAAATACCCAAACGTGAATCCATTTGCAACATCAATGGTTGACTCTAAGCAAGCGGTTCTGTTACATCTTCATTAACTGCTCCATCGGTAGCCCATTATATTTTTAACATCCTGTTGGCTATGTGGAATAGTACATTTCGAGTTCCTGCGAAAAGGAGAGTGTCACTGACAGAACTTTTTAGTAAATCGTTTACATGCATGAACAAATCAAGAGTCATAATAAATTCTTCCTCCTACTTAACTAAAGTGTATTGCTGATTCCACTGTTTTGAAAGGGACTTGAATTTTTTTTCCCCCTGATCCTTAAATACACAAATATTTAGGAAAGCAATGCGTCATCATCAACGCTTTTGACTGGTGTTCTGTTCCCCATGGACACATCCATCTAAGCATTGATCAAACGATGCTAAGTTAGAACTATAGAATAAAATGGAAAATTATTTCAGAGTCTTTACATGGAAAAATGTAAGTTGACTATTGTTAATTTAGGCTTTTATTTGTTTTCTGCAAAGATGAGGACATTTAATGAAATTATCAAAAAATAATAATCTGAAGTAGGTTTGTCTTCATTCTTTAATTTATACTTACTGGGTCATTTAGAAAAAAGGCTTTTAGTTAGAAAGTTTATATAATACAAAACCATATAGAAAAATAAGAAATAGGAATTAGTTATAGTGTGTTTGCAAAGAGAGAACAGAAAAAATCTTGGTAAGTTTAGCAATAATGAAAATACTCAAGGAAATGAAGTCTAAATAAAAGAAGATAAACTTTGACAAATATTACAAGAAAATCTTAATTGCTTTTACCTACAATGTTAAAACGTCCCCTTTCTACTGAACATTACTTAGAAAGGGGGTAGGAAATACGTAGGATTGGTCATACTACTAGTCCTTTGAAAAAAATATCATGATGCAATGATGATGTCTGTAAATAATTACTTGTGGCTAATCAATATTCAACTTCAAAGAATTACCTTGGTAATGAATCCTATTCAGCAGCTAACAAGCACCTAGTTACAAGCACTAAATGAATGGAAACCCTTTATATCAGCGTCACTAATCTAGGCCTGCCAAACTCAATCTTCAGAACGTGTTCTCTTACAATACAACGCAATCTCTGGGTTTTCAATTCCCCCAAACATTCATTTTGCATTTGAAATTTCCAGTCTTTGCATGAACATAATTTTCTTCAACTGAGTGACAAGGATGCTTTTCAGGACTTTGAAGTCTTCCCCCCAACCCCAATCCTTTACGAACAAATATAAACATATATATCACTGTGCTAGATATTTTTCTTGGTGTACTTCTTTGCATGAGTTTCGTAAGAAATCAGCAGGACTCAAAAGCTGATTTCTGATTTTATGGTCTTTAAGGGAAATTACTCAGCTTCATTAAATAATAATGGCATGATTATTTTTTTATTTATTTGAGAGTGTACATATGTGTGAACAACTACGAAAAATAACAGTAATTAAAGTAAAATTAAAATTAAAAACGTTTTACTCAACTTCTTTGCTCTTTTTCAATCTCTGGTCATTGCATTTGTTGAATCTCATGATAAAAAGAAGATTGCAACTTTTACTCATGTTGGTATTACAGACCTAGAATAGTGAGCTGAACTGCTTTTGAATACATTAATCATCATTTGAAGTACAGTTAAATTGTTCAATACATATTGGTATAAATGTAGCTACCATTTTGTACAGCTACAAATATATTTGGTATTGAAATTTTGAAAAATAAACTTTTAAACATCTTCACGTTTATACAAAAGGGAAAACTGAAGAATCATATTTAATATTAATTTTGCTTTCTTCCCTTTTCTGGGTGAACTTCAGGCCATAATGAGAGTAATAACAAAGCATATCTTTACTGTGGGGAGATCAGAATTTCATCCTGAAATCTTCAGTGCTAAACCTAAAATTTTATTTTCCATAAGATATTTTATTAGTTACTAGTAATGGATAATATAATTCTGACATGTAGTATTTATTTATAGAGTTCTTACTGGGTTTCTCTTCTAGCAATTTTAAATGTTTAATGGGTTGGAGAATAGTCAATAGAGGAAGCTAAGCACATATGCCATGAAAAGTTATCTATTTGCAGGTAGGTATTACAAGGGGAAAATATGGAGAATGTGTGTTGTCAGTTATTTTCTGCTTTAGGCATCGGCCATGTAGACTTTCATTTCATTTTGCAGAAAATTTGAGTCGTATGATAAAAGCTAAGAAAGCGTACAACTAAGAATAATTATTAACTGTGGTTTGAGCTACGGGTTTATGAAATGATGCAGGGGAGGGTGGATCAACTTAAAGTAAAATATAGCAACCTGGGATGAAAGTAGTCACCTGGTGGCAGTATTCTGCACAGTTACATGTGAGCCGCCTTTTTATTTCCCAAGTCAAATTCTTGCATCCAGTGACGGGAGTTCTGCTGAGGCCTATGCCTCCCTTCAGGGCATGCCTCCCATGGCTGAAAGGCACATCATTCTGGGTGGTCTACGGATATGACTGAGTTGGGACCCCACAGGGAGTCTTATGCTGTCATCTTTGGCCAGAAGGATGGTGGAATCACACTTAGACCTCAAAAGTGGACTGAAGGATTAAACAGAAGGGAAAAAGCAGCAGTGAATGTGTTAGAATGTCCTGCAAGAATCAGCTCATTTTTGGAAAATGAATGTCTCTCAGTGATTGTAGGAATTTCAGGAGTGGTATAGACCCTACGGAGTTCAGGAACTGCTTTTGCAAATCTTAGATAGCCAGTTCCTCAGTAGGTTATATATAAGAACATAGAGAAGCAACCTCTGGCTCTTAAAAAAAAAAAAAAACAAACAACTGTCCAGAGTTAAAAAGATACCGTTGACTAACTAAAAATAATGAAGCTCAGGAAGATTTAAACTTTGAGCTAATTAAATCTGTGCCAATGGGGCACACTGTACAGAATTGGGAACTGGATAGATTTTGTATGGTGGAAGAGAAACGTTGGTTAGTTATAGCACCAGGGATGGTGTGATGTAGAAAATTGCCCTCCCGTGTGGTAGATCTGGACCAACACAGTGTATTTTTCAGAATCTGTAGAACTAGAACGGTTGGGTTGGGTTGGTTCTGCAAATGCTCCATCCCTAATATGTTGTTCATACTGATTACATTTGCATATGAGTCACATTCAGTTTGAATTTGCCAGATGTCCATTTATGTTTGTTTAAATAATGACATCATTCCATGAAGTGAACAGGATCTAAAAATATAGAGGGAAGACTGTTTAGAAAACCAAATTTTAAAATGCCTTACTTATATATTTTCATATCTCATGGTATATTATGCAAGCAGAAGCATAGCAATGTTGAAGCACCGTTCAAAAAAATGTGTCCGTTGCTAACACTTCATTAAACAATATATTATATAACGAAGCTTCACTGGATTTGTTTCTGTTTCCTAGTCAATTCCTCCATTAATGGGAATGTTCTGCTTCCCAATACACTGGCTTTGAAAATGGTACATTTGAATGTAATTTCACTGCTTCTTATGTTGTGTTATGTGAAGATCCCGAGTATTTTCAGAGTGTTTTGTCATTTACTGTAGCATGGAAGAATTTTAAAACGTACTGCTCAAGGTAAAGCTTATACATAAACTGAGGAGACAAGGGGCAACTGAATTCTGAACTTTTATGTTATTGAATCCACATAAACCTTGTACAAGCAGTAAACTTTTCTTATGGACAAAGGGAGACTACCAACTAACCACTTGAGTTCAACAGAGACTCCCCAAATGTGTACTTAATTCGTTTGAGACTTATAAAATCTTTCTCGAGCCTAAAGGCATTCTGGTTTGTTCGTATGGCAGCCAACCACTGCACGCGTTAAACGTTTACGTTAGTACTTGGTGAAATAAATTTAACAGTATACGGTTTGAGATCGCTGCTTAACTAACGGAAGTTAACGGCAGCATATCAGAACACACATCTGGTAAGCTACTTGCATCTCTTTAAAGTAGAGTCTGCAAGAAACGAAAACGGAGAGTTTAGCCTAAGCTCTTGGGTAAAGCTCAATAAAGAAAGAACTATCTAGGAGTATAGATGGTATAATACCCAATAAAAGGAAACCATTGAAAATCACGTTCATGCTAGGATCCTCCAACTGATACGTCTACCAGAAGCAGCAGAATTTGATGACATAATACGTTTAGAGAAAGAGGTTTCTCATGTTCTTTCTTAAGACGTAACAGATGATTTTATGTGAATTGCACTATATTTGCCCGTTCCCCAGAGAAATACAGGTCACAAGCACAAAAACATCTGCGAGCTTCCCCGTGCAAAATGTTCTTTATATTTGGACCAGAGACGAGGAAGGAGGTAAGATATCTTTCAAACCAGAAGAAATGCACCATCCCGATAGTGTGATTATGGTGTTCATTTCTTCCAGACTCTCTTTTCTAGATACAGCTTCTTCAGAGCTTGGTTTGGTGTTTCTAAATCTTTCATTTTCTTGTCAGTAGCAGCTGGTACTTAAATATATCAAGAGCAGACTTCTCAGAAATTTATTTGAACTAGATTAGCTTTAAAATCTGTTGTAAATCAGTGGGCTAGGTTCACATCAGGCAACGTATGGAGCAGTAATTTCTGCCTTTGCGAAGAGATTCAAGAATTCGCACAACAGGTGGGAATTTGCAGGACAAAAAGAAGTGCAGGCAGACATATTACTGAAAGAGTGTTTTATGATTGTGTGGCTTCTAGAAAATACGTGTGTTCTCCTTGTGACTACATTTTACACATTCATCTCTGTTGAAACACAATGCTAAAATATTCGGTCTACCAGAGCCTGGTTTTGCATGTTAGAGGAACTTAAAGAGCAGCAAAGCACAGGGTCATGAAAATGTTTGCCTTTGTGTACTCAATCACAGCACTGCAGCTATACCCTGAGCGCGTTTTCAAAGTCAAGTGGGAACATATCTCTGACTTTGCCTTGGATTCTGTATTTAAAAGTTTATCTGTTATAAAACAGAATGACCATTCAAGTGATTTCTAGAGCAACTAACAGAGCATGTATGTGCAAAGAGATACCGTAGGATCAGGGGTTTTGTCGCAAGCTGTAATTAAAGCTGTGAGTGCTAGACATGCGAAGTACAATATATTTTTTGAAAAAATACCGCCATTTGCAGATGATTGCCAACAGTCTGCTAGACTAGTTGCTGTAGTCTGCCAGGGCCATGCGGCCTCACATTAGCATTTTGCTGGTGTTACAGAGTTTGAGACATTGCTTATTTCATTGAATTTCACTGAATTTTTAGAGTTGGAAGGGACCATAAAGATCATCTAGTCCAACTCCCCTGCCGAAGCAGGATTGCCCAGAGCATGTCAGAGCATGTTACTCAGGACTGCATCCAGGCGGGTCTGGAAAATCTCCAGAGAAGGGGACTCCACACCCTCCCTGGGCAGCCTGTTCCAGGGCTCTGGCACCCTCACGGTGAAGAAGTTTTTTCTCATATTTGAGTGGAACCTCCTGTGTTCCAACTTGTGCCCGTTGCCCCTCGTCCTCTCACTGGCAACCACTGAAAAGAGTCTGGCTCCCTCCTGCTGCAGCCCACCCTTCAGATACTTATAAGCATTGATAAGGTCTCCCCTCAGCCTTCTCTTCTCCAGGCTAAAGAGTCCCAGCTCTCTCAGCCTTTCTTCGTAAGGGAGATGCTCCAATCCTTGAATCATCCTCGTTGCCCTTCGCTGGACTCTTTCCAGTAGTTCCCTATCCCTCTTGAATTGGGGAGCCCAGAACTGGATGCAGTATTCCAGTTGTGGCCTCACCAGTGCAGAGTAGAGGGGGAGAATGACTTCCCTCGACCTACTGGCCACACTCTTCCCTATGCAGCCCAGGATTCCGTTGGCCTTCCTGGCCACAAGAGCACACTGCTTGCTCATTGTCATTTTGCTGTCTACCAGGACCCCCAGATCTTTCTTTTCAGAACTTGACTCCAGCAGGTCCACACCTATGTGGACCCAGGCACAGCAGTTTGACAGAAGTGCAGAGCTGGACTTCTTCCACATTCCATTGCTTCCTTTCTCTTGAGTGGCATAACTTTTATGTCTTATTGGCCTTGTACCGCTACCTTTCCACCTCACTGTGTCATTGTTATGTATGTATTTAGTTGAATTTGTGGCTGTTTGAAGCATAGTCCAGTTGAAAACATCTCTCAGTCGTGACATTATTTATTTGACATTTGAATTTTAAAATTCAAATGGAAGGAATTCTGCATTGCATTTTATTTATTAGTGTTATGATATTAAGAAATTCAAATACCTTTTAGTAAACCATATTTTTATGTCATTTATACAACATAACCTACCAAGTCTTGTTATTGTGTTCTTATCTTTTTTTGGTGGGGAAGAAAGGGCCATTGTCTTTACTGCAAGTAAATATATAGATCACACTGTTTGACAGTAGGGGACTCCAATAAAACGTTGGAATAAACAAAGTAGGCAGAAAATATTACCACTTTTCCTCTGGGAACTATTTAAACATGCTGCCATGTAAATTAACAGTAGATTTGAATTTTTTGATATCCAGTTGTATGTGGTATTCATTTTAAAGCAGAAGCAGTATTTTTTATAAAAGCAACAGCTGCAGTTTTAAAAGATGCTGTGGGGATTTATCTAGTCTGGCAGCTAGACTTCAGCTTTTTCAAATTTCTTGTGTAGAATTTCACAGCTGTTGGAAAGTTACTTTTAGTCTTATGTACATTTTATTTTGAAGAAACTCAAATACTTCATTAAAAAGTTGTTACTAAATCGCGCGCATGGAAGTTACTTAGATTTTCTTGTTGTTGTCACATTTGGTTGTTGAATTTTTTTGTTGAATACGGTTGATTTTTTGTTGACAATCCCTGTCATTTATTTCCAGGTTTTCTTAAATTTTTTTTGTCTTTTTTTTTTTTTTATTTCAACAGCTTGATCAAGTCGTCCGTCAGAGAAATCTATATAGTTTGGAACTTTTCCTCTCATGTGCACAGAAACAGTTAAATGTTTTATTAAAGGAGGAGCCAACATCTACGGAGGAAAAGCGAGAGACTGGCATTCTCAATACTCCTGATACAGTGTGATTTGTAAAGCTGCAAAGTTCAATCTGACAAATGATGAATATATTCTAATATTGGGATTGTACCATTGGTTCAAGATTGATCAGATCCTATGCTTGGCAGAAGTATTTGTGGATGATGTTCTTCTATTTATTTATTTATTTTACTACTAGTATCAGATTGCAAATATGGGAAGGAAAAAAAAACCCTGATTTTTTTTTTTTTTTATTTATGATTTTTCTTTCATTATATTTAGTAGCCCGTGATTGAAGTTCTAGGTGACTGCAGCTGTGATGAAAATATTTCCCTATTATGTCTGTTTCAGATGAGGCATCACGTGTTGATTTAATTTATCAATATTTTTGATCTTTTAAAAATGGAGAAAAACATTTAGTTGACTATAGATGCAAATCCATCTCTATTTCCAAAGCATATGCCCAAGTTCATTGCCTCAGCTGAGCCTGAGGACCTTCTTATTTCTTACTACATTTGATGTATAGCAGAAGAATCAGAACTGATATATGAGAGTTGACGTGCATTTTTATAAGCAACTCCAGCTCTGGTAATAGAAAAGTTTAAAAACTAAACAGTGCATCTTTTTAGAGTAGTGCAAAACATTGCCATAACCAATGTATAGTATGTATTTTATTTCTGTTTTAAAAGCTAGCTTGATTCCAAAAGTCATTTTCTCATGAAAATGCGATTAATGTGACTGACCTCAGTTCCAGGAAGAAGATGTATGTAATTATGTGGAGACTGATACTGCACTGCCTCAGTGGAATTTCTGACGGAATAAGGAGTGCAGCTTGCTGACCTCAGATGCCCTTTCTAAACCCATTGAAGGAAGCGGAAAAACTCCCCACTGATATTATTGAACTTTGGATCAAGTCATAGGTCTTTCTAGTCTTGCTAACGGCGGCATGGAGTGGAATTTCTGTGCCTACACTCTCTTGATTGTAGATTTGGGGCCTTAGTTATAAAAGAGTTCTGAATGAAATAAGGAAAAATAAATGTTCATGCTTAGAAATGTAAATAAACGGAGAATGATATCTCTTCTGGTGACCTTGTGATTCAGTGGGGGACTTATGGGCATTTTTTAGTATGGTTCTTGTTATTCAGTGGTGCTTGTGTGGTTTTTTTTTGTTTGGCTGTTTTTTAGCATCAGCCCTCACTTTCCATAAATTGCTTTTTTATAGCCATAAGGAAACAGCAAATGGTTGAATATGTATTTGGCAGAATGAAATATGGATTGCAGACAGCTTAGCGTTTCATTTAAAACTTTTTCTGTGCTTCATTTTTGGAATCAAAACCAAGGGTTTTGTCTTCTGTATGCAAAATTTCACTGAAGAAGTAAATAATGCTGATTTTTCTAGATGATGACCTCACCCTACAAACGGATGAAAATCCAGTGTTCATTTTGATATTTCTTGATTGACTGATCAGTTCCCATTTCTTATGGCAGACAAAAAAATAGTGTTAATGAGTCACCTACTTATCGTTCCTAAGCCAGTGAAATTCTTGTCTTTGTCAATTTAACCAAAGATGACATAGATGTTGTCATGGTTTAACCCAGCCCGCAGCTAGGGCCACGGGGCCGCTCGTTCATCCCCCCTTTCTCCCCTAGGAAGGGTAGGGAGAAGAGGGAGAAAAGTAGAGGAAAGGAAAAAAAACCTCGTGGATTGAGATAAAGATAGTTTAATAGAACGATATCAGAAAAGGAAAATAACAATAATAATAATGAAACAAGTTACTCTGACCACCCGGTGATTTGGCACCATCCCAAACAGTGATCACAAGTACCCAGCCCCCAGCTAAACCCATTTATATCCTGAGTATGACATCCGTGGTATGCGATATCCCACTGGCCATTCCTCCGTTCTGCCTGTGCTTCTTCTCAGCTTCTATGGGAAGCTGAAAAAAGTCCTTGAAAACTATAAATGTCGCCTGGCAACAACTGAAACAATATGTTGACGTTCCTTTCATACCAAATCTGAAACACAACGACCACTAGAAAGAAAATTAACTATCTCCCAGCTGAAATCAGGGCAGGTATCCAGGTAGGTTTTTTTGGAAAATAGAGACAGTGCGAAATGAAATTATCTACTTCTGTCTCACAATCTATGTTTAATTGTGGAAATGTGGTATGACCAGATTCCTAGATGAGCTTCAACATTATTGTTTCTTACTTCTAGGCCTGTACATGGAATAGCATTCCTTTTTACTAAAGACCTCAAACTGTTCCCCATCAAAGCCAGAGCCTTAGATAACATATGTGACATCCCTTTTTTGGCAATGGGTTATAAATGTGCCAAACAAACATTGGCCTGAAAAACATTTTTTACGTGGGTATAATTTGGGCCTTCAGTTCAATTCAATGTGTTTGCAGGAACTGCTGAAACAAATGTTTTTTCTTTTCTGCAATCTGTCCAAGAATATTGTTCTTCTAAGGCTTCAAGAATTGATGACTTACCTGTTAGTATAGCTTAAGCACAGATTTCTTTATTAATTTTTAAGCCTACGTAAAATTAATAATACTGTTGCTGAATTAGGGTCACATTTGAACAGTTGAACATGATGGTGAAACCATCTGAGCTGCACTCCGTTTGGCTCAAGTTTCGTATTTGCCTTTGAAAGCGTATGCTTCCTCAGCTAAAGGAAAGCGCTGAGGTGTGTAGACTTCTCCTTGTAGACATTACCTAAGCAGTTCACTTGCCATGGTGATGTAGTGGCTAAAAACGTCCTCATGAAGCTGCCTCATATGTGGAGCAAAAGGTGAAGTCTTGCTTTACGCCATTTGCCACAGATACACATTTGCCACGTGCCCCATGGTAGGTTATGGTGTTTATATTTCTGTGGGAAGCATTGCTGGCACTGCATTATAAAGACCTATAGTAATGTCCAGAAAGGGGGGGAGAATCAACTGTAGGTGCTGGTGACAGCACAGTATTTAGCAAGACAAAATAAAGATGATTAATTTTTTTTTTATTGATCTTGTTTATTGTGGTGTGTATATTTAAACTTGTTGTGTCGCCTTTAAGTGACAGGACATTCTTTGATAATAATCACATTATTATCCTGTGATAATAACAATAATTTCCTGTGACAGATGTGGTCAGTATTTCATCCGCGTCTTACATGCGGTGTAATTATAACAATTTTAATATGCGTCAGAGATTCACATTTGTTTATATTGCCTGTAATTCCTCACATTTCAGACTTACAAAACCAGCATTTTTTAGATGCTTTCCATTGTCCAGCGTGGATAACGTGATACACAAAGAAAGTGTTATTGAATAAACACTCAGACTATTCTAGGTTTTTTGAACTCTGAAGGATGTTTCGGTTTTTGTAGTACTACCAAATTAGGGCATAGCTGAGACTTCACATTGCTTTCACTATGCAATTTTTCTGAAGGATAGCTGGTCATGATGATACATGGCCAGTCTCTATTTTTGTGGCAATAATTTTGAGAATTCTATTACTTAAACACCCCACTCCTTTATTGTGACCATAGATTACATATTTAGAGAGTGATTGTGAATTTCTGGCTCCCAGGAAGTCATCAGGAATTCTGCTGTTGGTTATTTTCAGCTCAAAATTTCATCCTTCCTCACATTTTTTGCAGTTGTGACTATGATGAATATAATGCCAACAGCTTTGTCTTTGTATAGTTCTGGAAATGTACCAAGAAGTTATTTCAAGAGCAGGTTTCATGATCAGTCCTTTGAAGAAAATGTCAGCATTGGTTCTGTTCATGGTATAGTGGGGAAGGGGGTTAAGATGTTGGCTGAGACCTTGGTGAGGGGGTACGTATGTCTCATTATTGCTATCCTACTGCTAGAAAGAATGTGTTTTCATATTCTCATTGAAATAAGTTGCTTCTCCTTTGGTATGTCAGAACTAATAGTGACTCTGTAGTATTCCCTCCTGAAATGCCTAGAAGAAACTCATTTGGTTACATCAACAAAATCACTATCACAAATCAGTCCATTTTCAAATCAGGCTTGACAGCAGTGGAAACGTGATGGTAAATGTGAGCTGCTACTCTTTGTTATATATCCCTTTGACTACTGGTTTTACTTGACAAAGAAAATGGGGTCATTATGAAATGCTCCATCTCCTGCAAATTCAACTGCCTGATGAAGTTTGCAGCCGGATAGTAGTTAGATAAAAAGCTGGATGTAGTTTGTCAGGGTCAAAGAGTCGTACAAATGAGAGCATCTTGCTTTTGTTATGGATTATTGTTAGAATGAGTCAAAATCTGTCCTGGAACGTCAGCAGCCAAGGATTTCAATGGCTGCCTGAATACAACAGAACTGCATTTGGTCTGTTTGAAACAATAATGTTGATGCTGGAAAGCACGATTATTTCAGAAAACTGTCCATATGCAATTTTCCAACTTTTGTGTTTTTAAGGGTTTTTTGCATGTTTTTCACGTGTTCCTTGCCCTAGGGCAAAAGAAACAGTGTTATTCATAAATGTTTATGAACATGATAGTGAAGCAAAAGGAGGAGTTGTAAGTTAGGTGGAATTTATTTTCTCCATACTCTTTTGGTAGTGAGGGCAAGAGAACAGAAATTCTCTAGATACAGAAAAACAAAAATAATAGCATTGTAGTTTGTGAATTGAGAGGGATTTGGTGAGGAAGAAGAGACAAAGAGGTATTCTTTTATAATGTAAACTTTGTGGTATATTAAGAGAAAGAAAAGATGTGATTTCATGGAATGGAGAGGGATGACAGATTCAAATGAGAAGTGCAGATGGGAGGTTCTGAATCCTCTAGAATGTACTCATCTGAACCTACAAACTTCTCGGATGTAAACAGCAAAACGAGTCAAGAAAAAAGAAAGGTGAAGATTCACATATTTCCCATGCAGTTTGAAGAGTAATTGGTTTCACGACTCAGAACTTCTGAAGCTTAACAGTGGTTTCTGTCAGGACCTAGACAATTTACCCAGAACGTCTCATCTTTCAGAAGATAGAACTACATGACAATCTGTACTTCAAAACAACGTCCAAAATATCAAAATAAATAAAATAAAAGTTTGTGCTTTGTAAAGCTTAAAAGCATTACAAGGTTGACGTGTTGAGACCCAAATACGTTAGTCTGACAAATGTCAATAGAGATTCCTGGGAGTCCTTGACAGGATGTTTTCAGAGCTTCGCTGGGGGTACTACTGCGTCAGGATGATGAAGGTATTCTTGCTTGATTGTTACACTAATATTAAAAACAAAGTTATATACACAGTGGAGAAGTCTTTTAATGTCTGCCAAATACAATGGAAAGGGATCCAGATGTTGTGTTCAAAGATAATGTATCATCTGTTCATCTTCTTGGGAATAAGAAATGTGTTTAGGTCTCAGACAAAATAATTTTTCATTTGCAGAGATTGGAATAAAATTTGCTATAAGCTCAAGACAGCAGTGATGAAGATCTACAAAGGACTGATAGTTACATGGTTCGTGAATGACAAGATTATTCAAAAGAATACAAATAACTACAAGCACAATCAGCATCAAATTGCACTCGATTATATAAGTATCATAGTCCTAATGTGTATGCACAGTTTTCAAGACAATTTTTCTTCAATAAATTCTTCAAAGAACAAGTGAGTTGAAGGAGGGGACGATGAAGTCATCCTCCACTGTTTTTAAGAAGGATCCAAATGGATGGTTGCTTGGTTTATTGCATGTTGGGGCCAAATGCTACTACCTTTTCTGATGCATAAGCATACAGAAGTGCATGCTGGTTTTCCCAAAGCAATCATATAGCATAATTGTCTCTACCAATTAGATGTTTTAATCATATTTTTCCTGTTGATTAAGCTTCAATAAATCAAGCCGGTAAGTGAATTAGTCTTTTATGTGCCTTTTATACAGTTGGTGTCATGAATAATTTAATTATGGCCTCCTCCAGGACAAAGCTCAGAAATGTCAATTAACAACTTTTAAAAAGGTTTCCTACTTTATAGTGAGAGTCCATTCAAACTTTCTAGACTTTCTGTTGTTGAGCTCAGTGAAATGGATACTGTTTTCCTTTAAAGAAGACAAAACTGGGGTGCCAAATTTGCTTGGTTTTATTAATTAAGAAGGCCTGTTGGTCAGTAATGTTTTTAATAGTGCTCTGAAAAATACATATTATTATGAGAGTCCAGAAATCAAGCAGAACAGATGTATTCTTTGCTGACTTGCAAGTCAAAGTTCGTTAGTGGATTTTACTCCTGCTGTTAATCAGCGAGGCCAGGATTTTGCTCATTGTTTCTAGCTAATGCCTTGCCTTCTTGACAATGGAGCTTTGAGGGAAAATCAGCTATACCACCCTCAAAAAGGGCTCTCGGAGGAAAGAGAGAATCACTGAAAAGCATTCCAGCCTGGAGTCCAGCTGGGAACATGGTGCTTCCATCTCCAAAGATGTCATCCTGCCAATTTCTCTCACCAAATATATCAGCCTACTCAAAATTTGCAGGGAGAACTCCCCCACTTGCATAGATTATAATGTGTTCTGAGTCTTGGAGGGAAATGTTTTATCACACTTTCACAGAGACAATACATCTTGTACTCAGCAGTGGTTCCTGACATGCTGTGCTACTGTATTGGCCTTTTAATGTTGAATTTTACAAAGCTGCCCGTTGTGCACTGTATTAAAGACACTTCAGATGCTACACTGAAATGAAACTGACAGTATGAAAGGATCTTGAATTTTATTTTCTTTTTCGTTTGTGAAAACTGCTGATATTTCTTTGCATAGAGGAAGAGATTGCTAGCACAGGAAGGCTTTCAGCATTCTTTTAATGGAAGATACTGCGTGTGTCATACTGTGTGTCTTCAAGCAAGAGTCCAGTGCCCTTAGCACCTAAAAGTGGCTGATGAGACAGAGTTACTCGGAAGACTGGTTTTCATCGTCATCCTCGTCTTCAATTTGGGGATTTATTTCATTTCAAAGGCAAGTTTGATTACCTCTGAAGCAGGTGAAGAAAGTACCTGTTAAAAAGAACAAACAACAGAACTGCTTCAAGGTTCACACAGAGGAGACAGCGAAGTAGTCTTGTTCCTTTCCTTATCACAGAATCACAGAATCACAGAATATTTTTGGTTGGATGGGACCTTTGAGATCATCAAGTCCAACCAAAAAAACCAAAAACCCCACACCAAAAACAAACAAACAAACAAACAAACCCAAAATCCCAGAACACCAAATACCAAAACCAAACCAAAACAAACGCCCACAACCCACAACCACACCCACCCACAAACAGACACAAACCAACAGTCTCGGGCACTAGAGCATGCCCTGAAGTGCCACGTCTACACCTTTCTTAAATACCTCCAGGGATGGCGACTCCACCACCTCCCTGGGCAGGCTGTTCCAGTGCCTGACCACCCTCTCAGTAAAGTAATTCTTCCTCATATCTAATCTAAACCTCCCCTGCTGCAACTTCAGACCATTTCCTCTGGTCCTGTCATTATTCCCTTGGGAGAAGAGGCCAACACCCACCTCTCTACACCCTCCTTTCAGGGAGTTGTAGAGGGCAATGAGGTCCCCCCTCAGCCTCCTCTTCTCCAAACTAAACATGCCCAGTTCCCTCAGCCTCTCCTCATATGACTTGTTCTCTAGACCCCTCACCAGCTTGGTGGCTCTCCTCTGGACACGCTCCAGCAGCTCAATGTCCTTCCTGTAGTGAGGGGCCCAGAACTGAACCCAGCACTCGAGGTGAGGCCTCACCAGTGCCCAGTACAGAGGCACCATCACTTCCCTACTTATGGGAGTTCTGAGGATCAGTTTTATACTGACCCATAAGAGTAAGCAAATCAAAGGCCTTTGCTCACATAGGCAGATGTAATGCAAACTCTCTATATAACCCAGTTCTCCTCCCTTCATTCTTTCACATGCTGTATTGTCCAAGACTCCTACAAACAGGGAGCAGGATGCTAACAAGGTACTCGTGTGTAGCTGCAAATGAGCTAAGTATTAGTTGTTGTCATCACTAACACTTGGTCACTTTTTTCTAGCATGCACCAGCGTATCTTGCAGAAATGGCATCATGTATCATTCATCTTTAGGTTCAGCTTTGATGGAGAGATGATGCCTGCAGTTCTTCTGACATGTTTGAGGAACTGACTACTTTTGATCCTTGTGTTTGCCTCTCTTTAAATGGACAGTAAACTAGTGTCCTACTGTATACGTGCTTGACAATGGTATAAAATCTTAGTCAAACATTATCATCAAATAGTTCAAGACCTTTAGATATTTTTGAAAGTCATAGAGTGTTTTTTAGTCATTTTAATAACAAATAGTTATGCTCTTTTGGTGTGCCTTACAGTTTTGAACGCCTTAACATTCAAGCTTTCCCCTGGAAGTGCAAGTGCTAGAAAGCCTTGTTACCCCTTTAGGAGGTCTAAGATTTAAAGGATCCCAGGAGGTAAGGTGTTAAGGAAAGGCATCAAATATTGTAAAACCTATGAGAAAATCACCTGGGGAGCAGCCATGTGTGGGATGGGTCAATGGCTCACCTGAAGAAGCATGTCACATGCTTCTGCCTTGGTTCTCCCGTCATAATCTCACTTGGCCCTCAGGGTGAAGGTTTGGGGTTAGTTCTCAGGCTGGCTTTACACTAACGCTGTCTTCATTTGTGCTCTTACAGTCTTCTGTTACTAATGAGAAAACATAAGCATTGTGCCATTCTGTTGGGTTGTCCTACGTTACACAACCTCAAAGTTCTTGACAAACATTTTTTATTTAGATTATTCAGGAGAAAGGGGATCGCTGTCCTTCCTTGAACAGATGTCCTCGCTGTAGGATACACTAGAAAACAGAGGGACTTGACTTAGTGTAAAAAACTGTAAATCCCAATGCAATCTGAGTTGGTAGACTGCTTCTGATGCGGTTACTGGAGCAGTAGCCTCTGTGTTTAAATAGAGTATGGATACCTCACTAGTTCTTGTTGACATGCTGCCACAAATGTGAATAAAATCATGCAGACCCTGAATTAATCACTCCCACATTGTTTTGCTTATTACATACCAAACTGACAGGCTGCTAGGCAGCTTGGATACAGATAAGGCAAAAATGTGGAAACCGACAACTGCTCTGTGTGTCAAAATTCTGTCAATGATACTGTTTATAGGAAAATTTCTTCACATTAAAAAGTCCAAGTCTTACCTCATTCTGATACACAATAAAACATGGTAAAATGTGCAGAGCCGATATGATCAAAACATATATTTGCAACAATTGTATTTTAAATATGATTGCCAACAAGTAGAGGAGAGCTTGGTACTACTGAGGAAACACAGGAACTATTTTCCCCATTTATTACCCTGTGGATGTATCTAAACTAAGGTTAAAAATAAAGAACATAAATAACAGTAGCTAATCACAGGTTCTCAGCAGAGATAGAAATTTTTAAAGCATATTGGGTCCTCATAGCAGTTCATTAAAGCAAAGACAATGTAATGGACTTTCACCCATCAGAGGACACTGAATAGCGTGTCTGTCCCTCAATTGACTGGAAAACTAGTAGAAAATGACTGGTTCTCATTGTAAAAATCAAGACCAAAAGGCGGCTTGTGTTTGTGCGTAGAAAAAGGGGAAAATCTGTGGAAGAATAATGATCCATCAGCATTGTATGAAGTTCTCATTTCGTACTGTAAATAAATAATGATTTAATACTGGAATAAGACTGAGTTAATAATATTAAGCATGGAGAGTCTTTTTTCCAACCCTATGATGTTTGACATGTAAGGCATTGCAAATGAATAAATGACTGCGCTGCAGGGTCATTTTTATTGTCATGTCAAAAAACTCTGTTGCTATGCATTTCCCAAGGGCAGCAGCATTGCAGTGAGCAGAAAGAAGGTGGAGCAAATGGCCCATCATCATTAGTGATCTTACAGGGACATTAAAAAAAAAACAAACTAGATAGATAAACTTGCTCAGAACAATCAGGCTATCAGTGTCTCCTGGGAAAAGCCTGTCTTCACCACTTTCAGATCAGACCATGAACCAGTATGATAATTCTGAGCTGTGTGAATTTTGCACATGTATGAGGTCCACTCATTTCAGAGTGAATTCAGTGCCTGAGGGTTACCTGGTAAGCAAGGCAAAACGCAATGATTGCAAAGAGTGGTCTTGAGTTATCAACTTACAGGATGCACTTTCAGGGCTAGTGGAAACTGCATTTATTTCCCACAAGAAAGTGATATCAAGCAGTAAAGAGAAATGAAGAGCATCCAAGAAAAAATCTGCCTAGACAAAAAGACAATCCAAGACCAAACAAATGGCACAGGCCAAAACTGTTTGCTATAAATGTGAAATAAAAATAACAAGTCTAGTTGATTGTAGTCTAGATAAGAAACACACTTCTGGGCTTCCAAAAAACCCGAAAAGAGCCCTCAATATTTTTCAATTCTGCACTTCTCCTCAATTCTTCAAATTCTCCTCAATTGTTTTGGCAACATGCAGAGAAGTGGATCAGTGAATCCACCTGCAGAAGATACAGCTGGTGATTCAGAAAAAAAGGTGAACTTCCAGATACTGGAACTTAGGGCTTTGTATTATTAGTGTAATAGTAAATGCATACTGTATTGTGTGTTGGTGTTAAGGTTTTGGTGAAGGGGGGCTGCAGGGGCGGCCTCTGTGTGCAGAGGGCTGTGCGGGGCCTGCCCCAACCCAGACATGGCCGTCTCCACCAACCCACTCTAGGACACGGCCCAGCCTCTCAGAAAAGGTGGTGGTGGCACCTTGGGGAAAACACATTTGAGGAATGACAAAACACTGCACAGGCAGGGAAGAGTGAGGAGAAGAATTGTGAGAAACAACCCAGCGGGCACTAAGGTCAGAAGAAGGAGGGAAGGAGGCGGTCCAGGCACTGGAACAGAGATCCACCTCCAGCCTGTGAAGGGACTATGTTGGAGCAGGTATTTCCCTGGAGTCCATGGAGAGGGCCAGGCAGAAGCAGATATCCACACTGCAGCACATGGAGGACCCCATGCTGGAGGAGATGGATATTTCCCGAAGGAGCTCTGTTTGGCCTGTGGAGAGCCCACACTGGAGCAGGACTGCAGCCCATGGGGAGGATCCACTCTCGAGCAGGGAAAAAGTGTGAGGAAGAAGGAGCGGCAGAGAGGAGCTGTTATGGACTGACTCCATAAACCCTTTTCCCCATCCTCCTGCACTGCTTGGTAGGGAAAGGGTAGAAGAGTGTGAAAGGAAGGAGTGAAGTTGGAGTGAAGCATAGGAAGGAGTGAAGCATAGGAAAATTAGAGGGAAGAGGGTATTTTAATGTTTGTCTTTGTTTCTCAGCTTCCAACTTGATTTTAATTAACAATAAATTAAATCTGTTTTCCTGGAGTTGAGTCTGTTTTACCCGTTGACAGTAACGTGATCTCCCTGTATGTACCTCGACCCATGAGCTTTTTTATCAAATTTTTCTTCTCCTGTCCTGTTAAGGAAGGGGAGTGAGAGAGCGGCTGGGTAGGAATCTGGTAGCCAGCCAAGATCAACCCACCAGACATTCACTGACAACGTGAGTCTCCCGATTGGTCTTTCCTCATCTCACAATGTTGTTGCATTGTCAGCAAGAGCTAGAGGCAGAACAGGGGAAAGAAGGAGAAAGAGCATAGTGTAGAGGAAGAGGCTGCTTTGCATTGCCAGTGGTGAGGAGAGACTGTTCTCAGGACTAAGGAAGTCCTTCCTTCCTATGCACACATTTGTTTATGAGAGTCCCAGCAGCATGAGAGAATGGCAAACAGAAAGTTAGGTGAACTCAACTAGCATTGAGATACTCCATTCTGAAGGTTAGAAGACTGAATGAGAGAAGATAAAATAAGGGAACAGCAAAGCAGTTGATAAGAAAGGAATGAGCAGCATTGGGAGCCGGCAGCAAAGTCAGCAAAGCTGGGACTGAACTAAACGCGAGAGTGCAAGGGCATGATAATGAAGATCACAAACAGAGATATTGGAGTGAGCAATGCTGAAAAGAATGAAAATGGTGGTTAGTGAGAGAAAGGCTTGACAAGACTAATCAGAAAGAAAAAACAAATAGTGACCATTCAGATGTAGAGCTTGGGTTGGGACAGGGGCAGGGAGGCGGGGGACCAGGAGGGGAGGATGAACTTCTGAGTAATATTTGCTTCCACACGCACTATTAAAGTTGGAGAGTGGTGCTGAAAGAGATTTAAATAGAGTTGATTTCCTGAGCTTGTAATGAGTCCATGCACTTTGGGTTTGGCTGAATTTTTTTCCATTTTTGTTTCTTTTTTTTTTTTTTTCCACAGGAAGAAATAATAACATTTTCAAACCAACTGTAGTTCTGATCCAAATCAGTTTTGAGATTCTAGTTTGGGAATGACAGGATCAAATTTTCACAAGCCTCTCAAGAGATTATGGCCCAGCAAAATTAAGATATTTCTGCTGTCTTGATCTGGATCCAGAAATTCTTTCCACTTCTGAGTCTGCTTTCCAACCAGCGCTGCTAAGGTGTAGTTGAATCAGAAGATTAGACTCCAAAGAGTTGTTTTTCTCTCTCCTTTGTCCTATTCTCTCCTCCCATGTCTTAACCCCCACCACTGGCCAAAGTTTCACTCCCTCTCGTCTCTACCTTGCTGCCAATAAAAAGGAAAACAAAAACCTCACAGCTCACCCTCCTTTTTTTTAATAAGATCAAATTTTGAGGCTTTGGTTTTGACTCATGTCTATATGAGGTAAAAACTACTCAGCTTTTTTTTTTTTCCCCAGTCTTAAAACCTGATGTTGCTTTGGGTTTGTGGTAAAAAAGAGATTAATGTCCTCGTGTATTCCCAATAACAAAGATTTTCTTTTCTTTTGCATTCTTTTTTTGCGTTGATTCTGCAGAATCACACAGCCTACTGGACTAGATTGATAGCTGGTCTTAAGCCAACATGTTTTTTCCTATGTTCTTAAGTGTTCCTGCTGACTTCTGTTTTCTGACGTGTTTTTGGATTGCCATGGCACGATGCTGTTGAGCAGAAATATAATTGTCTGTTTGTCTTTTTTCATCTACTGTCGAAATACTTCACAGGGTGGCCCTCAGCTTTAAAGGCAGGAAGCACAAATATACACACACATATACAGAGACAAACATTCATCCGTCACAGATGTTGTCACGTTGAGCTAATCATGCAGTCCTTTTAAGAAGGTGTAGTTGAAGGCAGAGGACGAGTTTTGCAAATCAAAGCTTGACTGCAGAGTGGCTTGAGCAGTGACTCACTGAGTAGTCATTGTAAACAAATTAATTTGTGCCTCAGTTTACTGCACTGTAAAAATAAAGTGTCACTAAAGTTTAAGAAGTTGAAACAATATTCTGAGGATATACTGAGGTGCTTTCCAATTTGGGTGACTATTGATAAGCATCGTTTTGACTGTATCTCCCCTGAGAAATAAGCAAATTAGTATTTGGAAAGCTCCCATTTCCAGCAGCCATGTACTCAGAACATTCCTCCTTCTCCATCATCTCAGTGTGTTTGTAAGGGACTCTTTGGTTGTTTCCTTTACACTGGAAAATTTGAAGCATGAAGCAAAAAAAAAAAAAAATTTGCTAATAAGAGCTAAGAAAGGTAAAACTATCAAAATCTTTTTCAGGAAACATTTCCTCCATCAAAAAAGCATATGTCTTCTTTTTATGGGGGGAGGTAAAAAGCACGGTGTTTGGAGGTGTGAGGGGGTATAGGTTGTACTTGGATGTAATGATTAAATGTTAGCTTTGTGTCCTTTTTTTGGCCTGCTATGACCTATGTGCCATGGTGATACATAAACAAGAAGTGACCAATTATTCATGTGAGAAGAGGTTTCATGAATCACAGGAAAACAGTAAATTATGTGGAAAAGCACATTTCACACTCTTTTCAGGTTATAATTATGACAAAACGGAATCACTATAACTATGCACATTCCTTTTAGTAAGATTTGGGGGTGGGTGGGAGAAGGGGTTCTGATAGTATTGAAATAATTTGCAATAAACCCTTTCTTCTGTTTTTGAGGATAAAAAAAGCCTGCTTTAGCTGCCTGCTCCAGTGTGGCTCATTGAAGTATGTGCCAAGTGCATAAATGAAACCCTGGCAGAACTGGCAAGCCTGCAGAAGGTCAAGCCCTGAAGTGCATGTTTTTTGTTAGCAGAAGCTCTAGCAGGATACCAAGGGAATGGTGGGTGCAGTGCCACCAGTTAGCTGAAGATGAAATAACTATTTAAGCAACACAGCATCCCACTCCACAGGAGTACGTTTTTACTCCTTTGGTGGTACATCATAAAGAAGGAGTTTTTCCAAGTACAAAGGAGGAGTCTACTCCTAATAGACAACTTGCATTGCTTGGGTTGTTCCCTGCTTGAGGCACCTAAGTTTCAGCCTCCTGCACTGAAAGTCCACTGGCATAACCACCCTACCACGCTTTTGGCCTGATCTTGCGATGGGCTCTGCCTGAAGACAGATTTGTGCTGCAGTAGAGTCCCATTGACTTCACTCAGTGTCTAAGATGGCACGTATATCCACTAGCCTGAGAAGGCAATGGGGCTGGGCAGCTAATGCTGGCAAATAGTTTTTAGGTAGCAAGTGAGTGTTTTTCCTTCTGTTTCTAATGAAATCACGTCAATCAAAATCCATACTTCATAAGACTTCATAGTCTGCCACAGAAGCCCATCATCTGTTTCATTCCATGTATACATCTAGCTAGTAATAACAGGTAGCCTCACCAAGGTGTGCAGCATCTCCAGCAGCGTCAGAGCTGTTTGGTTCTCAGACACTTTGCAGTTTTAGTGTTGTATTAACTACTGAGATTGCTGTGCCTGCCTGAAACGCTTTGTTACTGAATGCAGAATGTCTGAAGAACATTATCTATCTGCCACTTAGAAAGCCAGGCAGCAAATCTGACCTGACAGAGTTAATGACCCTGGAAGTGTCACTCCACTGACTTGATGAGAAAAAAAAAGGTAACCCATAACAATGACTTTAATAATACCTTTCCACTAGCACCTCGAATCTGCAAGAGTGAGGCCAGAATGGACATGGAATATGTAAGACTTGAAGCCCATCACTTGACATAAAGTAATAAAGAGAATAGGAATTATTTTGTTCTTAAATCAGAATGTCAAGAGTTAGTAACACACAATTTCTGTATCTGGGAACCCCTCACAGTGAAAAATTCATGTGCAGAGATGAAGGAGCAGAGAACTATGTGTAGACAGGATAATCAGAAAGTGACCAAAGCACTTGGGTCCTGCTTTCAGCCTGCCTTCAGAGGCTGCACTTCTTGTTCATTGCTTTGTACATCGGATGGCCAGCCATGGTTTTGAACAGCAGTTCCTCCTATCAAAGAAGATGAATTGAGACTTCTCATTTTACAGGGGCTTTGCCCAGGATGAAACAATTGTATTATATGAAAAAACATTTTAGAATTTATTAAGAATTTTGGAATAAATAGTCCTGGGGTCTTCCTGCCAGGCCTTCATGCTCCCCGTGAGAGGAAGTCCCAGGTCTTCTCTCTAAATTAATCTTCTGAAGATCCTCCTTTTGAAGCCTTTGCAACAGAGAAAGAAAGAAGAAACCACAAATCAGCCCCAAAGCCCTGCCATGAAAGCTTTAGGCACAGAGGAGAGGAGCAGAGAGCAATTCCAAGCTGCAGCCTTGGGAGACCCAAGGCAAGTATAAGCGTTGGAAGAACCTTTAGCCTGTCCTTGGGGAGAGGAGAGAGGCCACCAACATCCCCCTCCTGCAGAGCCAGGATTTCTCTTCGGGCAGAAGCAGCAGATTGGTGCATTTGTGAAGGAGGAGCTGAGGGAGAGCCAGGGACATTGTGGGGTTTGTACTTACTCTTCACTGCTGGTTTCCTGAGCACAGGACACCAGGAGAATTTAGCCCGAAAGGACATATTCCAGACCTTGAAGCTCCTAGGCACATAATAGTGCACCTCCTGCCTCGTATCAGGAGCTTGGCTTTCAATGGGTGCAGGGCTTTCCGGGGATGTGTACGGGATAGAGATTATGCTGCAAAAGAGACAGGAGAGACATTTCAGGAAAGGATTCATTGTGGATTGATGCCATTCTTCAGGTACAAGCCCTGTTTGTTAAGAGCAGCATGACTGAGAGCACATGGAACCAGCAGGGACCAGGATCTCCAGGCTTCCCAGGGAGACAGAGGCTATTCCAGTTCCATGTTTCCCTGGGCAAGGACGTGGAGGGGCTAGAGTGTCTGTGGTGCCAGGACGCAGAGCTTCAGGGGGATGGTGACAGGAGTGCCCAGGAGAAGAGGCCCTGAAGAGCAAGAGCTCCTTGAGAAACACTCACTTCATGTTCTCTGGCAGCAGAGCTCCTCTAGTCCCCAGATTCCACTCCTGTCTCCAGGGTTCCTCCTGAGGGGCCCTTGGCGGGGACTCTAGAGGCACGGTGTTGTTGGCTTGAGCTGTAGGAGGCCAAAGGGAAAGATTGCTTAGATGCAGCTGATGATAAAGGAGGCTGCTGAGTGCTTGTCTGAATAGAGTGAGTGAAGCAGCTCCTCAATGAAACTGACTTTAAGCCAGCCACGCTGGAAGACTTTCCCCACCCAAAGACATCCCCTGGGCAGCATTCCCAGAGCCCTCTGCCATTGTTGAGCCCTTCCTTACTGTTGTGGGCAGGAGCTGAGGCAATGGTCTGGGCTTCTGTGACCTGCTCCCGCTCTCGTGCCTCCTGGTGGTAAAGGTATATGTCCCACCAGGACTGAAATTCCTCTGGCTCCTCGCTCCTGAAGTCTGGGAGCCAGCGGTTGGGCCAGAGTTGTGTTCCCTCAGGGAGGACCTGAAAGAAGGCCACCAGTGAGCTGGGATCCCCCTGGACACCTTCACTGCCCTCTCCCTTGTCATGGGCTGGTGCCAGCAGCACTGGAAGCCCAGCGAGGGCAAGGCAGCTTTGGGAAGGAAGCTGCTGAGGAGTCTCTTGGACTTGGGCGGTTTTGGGGCCTGGACGCACCGGCATGTTTGGATTCTGCTGGTGGCCTGCGAAACCTGCTTGAGGCTCTTCAGGTGGCGAGGACACTGCTGTAAAGGGAAAGACTTGGAGTAAGAAGAGACCAGAGTGAAGAAGAGCCCAGCTTGAGGAACAGCACCGGAGACATAAACCAGAGCCCCCAGGAGCAACGTCAAGGACCAAGGTTTGTCTAAGAGACCCACAAGGTGGTTGAGGAAGGGCAAGGCCAAAGGCCAAGCCAAGGATCTTCCTCATTTCTGCAAGAGCAGGTGTGAGAAAAGCCACTGCTTGGCTGAAAGCCAGGCTGTGGGCATCCAGAGGCGGGACACCAGCCCCCAAGAGAAAGACTTGAAGCCAGCCCCCATCCACTCCCTCCCACAAAGAGTGGCTGCAGCCCATTTCAGACCAATTCTCCTGCCCAACACACCTCTCCTAATGTCTTGGGAGCCGCTACGGGACTCTGCAGCAGGAAGAGGGCCGCAGCTGGCCTGGATCGATGGCAGGGGGATGTCTGGGAGTGTTACGTCCATATCTAAAAGGATCTGGAAGGAGACAACATACATGTCGGTCACATACCCATAACATGGATGTGAGGCCCCTTTTCAGCCCGCTAAAAGGCTGGTAAGATGATACAAACAGTTCTTGAAGAGCAAAGTGTTTCAAAGTTGAGGAAAAAGACTCATCAGTCAGGGTTTTACAGAGGCAGCACCTCCGAGGGGAAAAGCAAGAAGCCCCAGAGGGCAGAGGAGTGAGAGCATCTGATCTCATATCCTTGGTTCACTTGCAGAGCCTTCAGAACCTTACCCTCTTTGGTTGAGGAGCCTCTAGTGGCTCCTGCTCTGCCCTTTCCCCGTTTGTTCTCTTGCGGCTTGGGACTTGGGCACTTGGAATGGGGCCATTGAGGCTGGTGTCGCAGAGCAAAGAGATGTTGGGACATTGCTCTTCCTCCCCAGGTGACACAGAGGTGTTGAGCATGATCTTCTTTTTCTTTGTCTGGGGCTCATCGTAGGTCAGGTATTCCTCAAATGAGAGGGCTGGTGTTTCAAATTCCTCCTCATCGTTCTTAATAATGGAGGAAAAGCCCAATGTCTCTGTGTCCACCTGCGAGAATTTCCGCTTCCTCTTTGAAGATGTTACGCTCTCAGAAATTCTCTTTCCTTTCACGCTCCGGGAAGAGTCACTCCCAGGTTTGCCCTCCTGCCGCTCACTGGTAGAGGGCTCCAGGCTCAGCTGGGCCTTTTCTACTTGGCCTCTTCCAGAGTCCCGAGGCTCTTCCTTCTCCCATTCGTTCTTTCTGAAGGGATCAAAAGCCCCAAATCGTTAGATTAAAACATGGGCAGCAAGCAGATTGCATCTCTTGCTTTATTAAATAAAGTCCCTAAAGGCATAGAACCAAGCTTCTTCCTCAAGACCACCAACAGGGTTCACTCACCTGTGTTCCTGCCACTCGGGCACAGAATTCCCCACAAGGTCTGCATGGGGCTGGTCTTCCTGTGGCTTGCTCTCAGGGTTCCCAAGAGAGGTCTCCTTGAGGAGAGAGCCCAGACATCAGTTCATCTTAGCAAGAGAGTCGGCATCCTCCCCTCTGCTCAACTTCCCACAGGGTGAATAAAGTTAACCCCCTGCCCGTCCCCACCAGGTAGAAGTAAAACCCCCTGATCTAATGGCAAAGATACCCCAGAGAATAAATGATGATTTTGGCAGCCATTGTAGCATTTACTACAGTTGTGTAAATCCAAGAAGACTTAACTGTGCCTCTGACAAACATTAATTCTTTGTAGCAATGACCCAAGTTAGTATTTACCATGAGAGCAGGTGAGTTTGATGGCAGAAGATGTCACTTACGATGGTAAGGATTTTTACTTCTAATAATCTAATAAAGTATCTACTAAATAAGTATCTAATCTAAGAAACTAATAATCTAATAAAGTACTAAACTAATAATCTAATAATCTAATAAAGTATTAAACTAATAAACTAATAATCTAGTAACCTCAACTAATATCAGTTCTAATAATTTATAATCTTCACTATCAGGAACAGTTTGGACTCTAAATATTCTCAGTGGAGGGTAAAGGTTGGTAAAGAGAGAGGTTCCTCTGAGGCTTCACACTGACCCGCTCCTTGGCGCTGCCTTTTATATCTAGAATGGCATCACAATGGCACCTGTGAGACGGGGCTGGAGCAGGCAGCCGAGGGCACAGACCCCATTCCCAGGGAAGCAGCTTTGCCGGAGCCCAGAGTTCTCCTGAGATTTGAGAGAGATGAGGAAAGCAGGAGACATTTGACAGTTCTTCCCCCAAGAATGTTCACCTCAGGCAGCTCTTCAGAGCTTCTGTTCATCAGAAACCACTGCCCCATCGCCATTATATTTAGGAATTTGTTGCCATAACCCAAGGCTTTGGTTTTCTTGTTTGTTTTTGAGGAGGAAACCACTGATCCCAACCTAACGGTGTGTTTTATGAACCAGAGGTGTGCATCCAGGCTGTCACCACGCTGCCTTGCTGTAATCACCCTCTGGCCAAGGGAGCCCTCCTGCTCTTCCTAGAAATGAACACATAGCCTTCATTTTGTCTGAAAAGTATTAAAATCCAGTATTCAGCCAAAGTTTTCTGTCTCGGGTGCCTGTTTCCCAGCTGCTGGCTTGGCAGTGATTGAGGTGCACAGTGGAAATTGTGTGTTTAAGTTGTGCGGGGGGGTTGTTGGTGTGAAGTCAAATGAAATGTCACTTAACCGACATCTCCATTTCTCTCTCGTGAGTGCATGTAAATGTAGAGAGGTGTTAAAAAGGCCATCTAGAGCATAAATGTGGTCTGACGCAGGCAGAAGGCAGAGGATGAGTCCTCATAGGAGGAAGGAGTGGCATCACGTTCAAGAAAACAGCATTTTTAGCTTCCTCAGTAGCAGGTATTAAGATTTGAGCTGTGAGAAACCAGGTAGGATGAGTACCAGCATTGTCCCTGTGTTCCTCCATCCATTCTGGGGATGTTCCTCCATCCATCCATCCATCCATCCATCCATCCATCCATCCACACCAGCTGATACCGGTATCGCTCCTTTTCTATCTCCAACTGCCAAGTTGAAAGCGAGTGTGTGTGGTGAGAAGCTGGCGAAACTTTGTGAACAAGGCCATGAAATAGCAACACTATTAAATCCAGGTGTGGGCTGCCTGGTACTGCTGCTGGAATAACTTTCTTCTGGGTACAAGTGGGAAATTAGGGGCCTGGAGCACAAGTCTTATGAGGAGAGGCTGAGGGAGCTGGGGTTGTTCATTCTAGAGAAGAGAAGGCTGAGGGGAGACCTTATCACTCTCTACAACTACCTGAAAGGAGGTTGTAGAGAGGCGGGGGTTGGTCTCTTCTCCCACGTATCAGGCAATAGGACAAGAGGAAACAGCCTCAAGTTGTGCCGGGGAAGGTTCAGGTTGGATATTAGGAAAAATTTTTTCACTGAAAGAGTTATCAAGCATTGGAACAGGCTGCCCAGGGAAGTGGTTGAGGCACCATCCCTGGAGGTATCTAAAAGATGAGTTGACATGGTGCTCGGGACTATGGTTTAGTGTTGGTGGGTTGGGGTTTTTTTTGTTGTGGTTTTTTTGTTTGTTTGTTTGTTTGTTTGTTTTTTGTTTTTTGTTTGGTTTTTTTAAAGTTTGGACTAGATGATCTTAAAGGTCCCTTCCAACCTAGGCGATTCTGTGATTTTGTGATTCTGTGATTGTACAGGATGTCAGTGACTGGACTAGAGAATCATGACCTCCTTTGAGCTGAGACTGGGTGATGAGAAGGACTGAGAGGAGGCTTGTGCTGGAGGAGAGGAGTCCTGCTGCTTAAAACACTCCTCACATCAGTGGTCCTGGACGCTATGTCATGTCACAAGTAAGGTGAGAAGAAGCCAAGATGCCCACCAGTCCCCACTATACTTTTTGTTCTTTATCACCATTCATCAGGTGCCATGTCACATTTCATATTTTCCATCTGCTTTTGGCCAATATAGTCTGGTACTTCTCAACATCAGAAACCTGTTGATTCTGGACTGCTAACTACTACTGGCTGGCACACCAAGCTGTAGGGTGACTTAACTGTGGTGGAAGACAGACAGAATTGTTTCCAATGTACACCTAAGGAGGCCCTCAGTAAAGCAAACATTGATTTTGGAGAAGGGTTTTTTTATTTTTTTTACCTGTCTGCTGCCAGCAGGCTGTAAATAGGATCCCTATGTTTTCCCCTGTTGATACTAACCGACATTGGAGCTCATCAGCAACCTTTAAGCCAATAGAAGTTGCTGAGCATTGCTAGAAGCCACACACACCTCAGAACAGATGAGGTCCGTACTGGTTGTTATGGACTAGTTACAAGGAGTGAAGGCACCGCAGGCAGCACTGCAGCCCATGGGTGGCCTGTGACTGCTGGTTCACTGGGTTCATCTTGCCCTCGTGGACTAACTCCCGCTATTATAAATCATATAGGTATGAGTTTCTTCCTGGAGCAACTTGTTTGCTTTATTTATTTGGAAAATTTCAGTAACTGCACTCACCACAGCTTCTTTTTCTGCTGTAGAACTTGCCATGACTGAGGCTCGCTCAAGAATGCTTCGTCTTAACAGTGTGTGATTTCCCCTCATGATTTCTGAACCACATACTGAATAGGTGTGTTGGTAAAGTGTGGTAAATACATTTTCAGATAAACTAATAGTGTCTCAGAAATGACCCACTTCTCTAGAGAGAGAATGTCACAGATTTGAGGCACCCTCAGACTAAAAAGGTCCTGTTCCCCTCCTCCCCCAATTTAAAGATCAGTGAAACATTTAGAATAGAAAACAATCTCTTTTTAGTACAATCACACGGTCACTCGAGTATTATTTAGATTTAAATTAAAACCAGCCTTTAGGCCTTCAGCTAACCCAGAACACTGATGTTATTTAAGGAGGGTGGGGAGGGAAGAAAAGGTTTAAAATAGCTAAATAATTAATTTGAACCTGGCATCACAAACTGAGAGGAAACAACAGCACTCTGTGATGGCTACTCACTTTAGAAAGTTGGTGGAAAAAGCAATCGGATATGCTATGCATTTATACAAAAGTGGCTGCCAGGGCACGGTTTATAGAAGTCACGTGTATGCTTCGTGGCAAAGCGATAGTTAAAACATTTCTTGGGCTGAGTCAGATGCCCAGCGGTGCCTGTTTGGAACATTTTTCCTTTGAGTCACTTTGTTTGAAATGTAATAGATGGCCGGTCAACCCGTTGTTAGATTCTCTGTAGTTGTTGCCTGGAATATTATTCCAAAATGTTTACTCCACTGAGGTGTCTCATGAGTGGTACCTCTTACTCATATCTGTCACTTTTTTAGGAGGGGTAATTTGAACTTGCTCTGTTTTTTTGCTCACATCTCGCAGATGTTCAGACAAGCAGGGCTGTTTCCTTCAGTCACCCTGTCCCTGCATATGCTTCCAAGGTGAATTCAGGACCAGATTTAAAAGTGACTGAGGTTAGCAGAAAGACAAATTAAAGTCAAGTATATTCACAATAAAAAAATATTTCCAGTACAACCAAAGGCCTGCAAAAAAGTGAAAGGATCAATGTTTCTGCTGACTGGTCACAGGAAGGGGTCAGTAAGAGGTCCAGATGTATTCAGGAGATGTTGTCATGGAAGTCAGTGAGTGAAGAGCCTTGACATAACAACCCCTGATATTCCCGAAATCCCAGATTCACGAAGTGTAAATATGTTTTAGTGGAGTTTTGGAAAAGCCTGGTATGTATCTTAGGCAAAGGAGGCTCTTTGTAATTTGTCACTTGCTATCCACTGTGGTCCTTACACCACTGATGTACTCCTGCCACAGACTCCACGCGGTCTGAAACTGAAGGGGAGTTGGAAGGAACATGGGGCTGGTGTGTTTGACTTAAAACTTCAGAGTATGTGCACTGCCAAATCCTTTTGGTAAGTGACGGTGAACTGGGGCTTGTGCTGGTGTACAGTGCCTGTTTGAACTGAGGAAGAGAAGAGCTCCAGCAGCATGGGAGGCCTCAAGACCTGAGATGTTCTTTGACGTACACAGAGACAGGTATCATCCTGAGTTAGCTGGCAGCTTCTGATACTCAGACTCCTCCTGTAAAGGCACCTCACTGCCTGATGGACAGGCTTTAGGACTGAAGCGCTGGTGACTGTAGTCCTACCAGACCTCTGTTATTTCTGCCTTCAGTGTGAGGTTGGATTCAGGATCTCCTCTTCAGTGTGTGGAATTGGGTCTGGTAGCTCTTTTGGGAACAAGATTAATTGTCTGAAAAGTGTGCAGGGGTCTCTGAGGGAATGTACTCCATTGCTTTTCCTAGTGGCATAAATAGCAGTTGATTCTTCTGATTTCTTAGAAAGCTTCCCAGCTTCATTCTTGCAAAGACCACCATTATGGAAGAAATGAAGGAAAATGTGATCTAAGCTTTCCTGCCCAAAGGCAGAATCTGAAGATGAGCAACGATATTGCAAAGATTTTTTCAAGATTATATGCTATACCTGTGAAGAGACCAGATAGGAAACCCTCTGTCTCTACAATAGCATCCCACAAAATCTCATCTGGTTGGATTGATTTGGATCAGGTGGTCACCAAATTAGTTTGTGCTATTTCCATTCACTTGCTGGCTTAAGCAGCTTTCACTGAGACTTTATTTCATGTTGTTTTTCCAACCTAAACCATTCTATGATTCTATGATTTTGCATACAGAATTGATCTGATAATTGTTGCTTTCAGAGAAGTTTTGAATTGTGCTTTATACCAGGTGTTTTGTTTGGTTAACTGTCCTTTTCAGACAGTAAATTATTGGGGGAAAAAATGTTCCTTTTCCCAGTGAAAATGATGTAAAGTGCTCTAGGGGATTAATTTTTCTTGTGTCTTTTAAAAATGTTATTTTTTAATACTGTTGACTAGGATCTCATCTTGATGGTTCAGATAATTTAAAGCACTGTGTCAGCCTTTGCAGGTGTAGTGGATGCCAATATCGCACTTAACCTAGTCTGTCAGAGTTACAGCGTGGGCTTGATGGGGGATATCAGCTGATTCAGCTGACAAATGCGCTCATACTGTTCACTCCAAGGCCTGTTAGAGTTATGAGCTGCCTGTATTACAGGAGATCATGAGTCAGTGTTGGTTTACACAGGGACCTTGGAGAATAAACAGAAGGTCCTCATGTGAAAAGATCCTGGGACGTATCAGTGGGAAAATGCTGAGGTCTTTCCTGCTGTCCACCCTGAGAGTAATGGGGTGCTCTAGTCTTGTTGGGAAGGGGAGATATGAGTCCCCTGGAAGTATCCCTGGGTTGTGCTCTGAGGCCATACTTGCAGCACAGAACTACACCCTTTCTGTGGTACTTTATGCCAAAGGCATAAAGTTGGGAATTGTAGAGTCTGACAACAGGCAAAGAGCTTGTGTGAAGCCTACGCTGTGGCAAGGGCTGTCATTGGTGATAACTGCCCTCTACAACTACCTGAAAGGAGGTTGTAGAGAGGTGGGTGTTGGCCTCTTCTCCCAAGCGAATAATGACAGGACCAGAGGAAATGGTCTGAAGTTGGGGCAGGGGAGGTTTAGGTTAGATATGAGGAAGAATTACTTTCCTGAGAGGGTGGTCAGGCACTGGAAGAGTCTGCCCAGGAAGGTGGTGGAGTCGCCATCCGTGGAGGTATTTAAGAAAGGTGTAGACGTGGCACTTCAGGGCATGCTCTAGTGCCCGAGATTGTTGGTTTGTGTCTGTTTGTGGGTAGGTGTGGTGTGTGGTTGTGGGTGTTTGTTTTGATTTGGTTTGGTGGTGTGTGGTGGGTTTTTGGGGGGTTTTTTGTTTTTGTTTTTTTTTTTTTTTGTTGGACTCGATGATCTCAAAGGTCCCTTCCAACCAAGTAGATTCTGTGATTCTGTGATATCCTAAAAAATCCACACCTGAAGTGAGACTGTTGTCCCCTTGTGAGGATGGAGTGGCTGAAATTGTCTTGTGCTGGAGGGACTGCTTAGAGGATGAACATTTCCCAATCTCTTGATCAATGTCCCCCCACCTACCCCTCTCCCACACACACTTACCTCTTTTTAAATCAAATAATCAAGCAAACAACAGAAAGCATGTGTGCTGTCAAGTCTGTGTTTTAGTAAAATGTCTAGCAATTAACAGGAAGCAGTTGTGACCTCATCTGGCAGCCTACAAAGGCCGGTTCTAAAAATGGTGTTTAAAAAAGGGACATTTAATTGGTAGCTGCCAAAGAAGGACACACAAACTTTGTTTAAGTATAACCTGATTTTTCAGCATGAAGAAATCTGGAGATGTTTTGACATATTTACGTTATGTAATGGAAGTGTTAAACAGGAAGTGAGAAGTCAATTTTTTTCTTAAAAAACCCTATTTATGTTTACATACCCAGACAAAATTTAACACTACAGTAATGCCCTACTCCTCTTTTCCTTTCCATAGTTTTGTCCCATGTCTCTGTTGTTTACATTCCAGTTAATTTGAGCTAGCTCATGGTTGAAGTCAATTACCTCATCGTCCTTTTTCTTGTGTAAAAGCAGAGGCATAATTGTAAATTATGGATTTATTAATGAAACATCTGAAGCTTCCAAGAGTCATTAGCAGGCAGGATGGAAAGATGCATCCTACGCATGCTGCAGGATTACTTACCATCTTGTGTATACTTAGGCAAAAACGTCAGAAAACGTGGGCAGCATCATTTAAAGCATAAATCTGACACTCTGGAAGAATATGCAATGGAGATAACAGCTTGCAGGGTTGGCTGAGCTATACCCCAGGCTGAGCTTAGGTTGTCAGGGTAAAAGAAGGTGGCTCTCCTCCTTTCTTATGTCCCCTCAGCTTTAACTGGTGCTTACTTGGAAGTAGGAATGAGTTTGGGTGACATCTACAGAGGCTTAAATAAACACTTCGCTAAATTATTCTGGCCCAAGTGCTCTTTCGAACTGATGTCTTTGCTGAGGATAATTGGAGGGCAAAGCGTTTTAACACTCTTCTGTTTCTAGTCTCATCCACTGCTGTCCCCACATGACTCCACCTATGTGGCAGGTTCAATAGGTACCTTGTTAAGGGCTTTGTATTTGGGAAGGCCTTAGCTTTCCTTAGAGCAACCACTGTCCATCTTGTCCCACAACGGGGAAAAGAGAAAAGGGACTGTTCTGGTATGTCGTTTAGGGAATGGTTCAGGGTCTGATATGTTGAGTTTGAAATCAGCAAGGGTAAAGAGTAATAATAAAAGCTTATTTAATTTTCTTATTCTGCTGTATCTCACAAGTATCTCCATAACTCATTAATGATGTTTGTATTGTTATCACTGGATTTTAAGATGGGAGTCTAAAGAATAATCTCATGTCCAGAGACAAAATCAGATCTTTTTGACTAATGGCTCCCAAACCATGGGCAGGTGTTTGTTCCAAGGACCAGAGAAAGTGCATGAAACCTCCTTGCCCTTATGCTGTAGAAAGTAGGGAAACAAATGAAGGGCTAACAGTTGTCCAAAAGTCTTGGCAAGAGATAAAATGGTTGAGGCAGTTGCATGGGCAAGGGAGAAAACCACTGTTGGAAGCAGAGAGAAAATACTTATCATGCAAAATAGTGAGGTAGAAGAAAACTGAAGGCAATGGTGGAACTCCCACTTGCTTCTAGAGAACAGGCCTTAATCTCTGATCTTCTCAGCATTAGAAGAGATTAGGAGATTTAGATATATTAGACAAAATACACTCCCATTTACAGGGAACAATTTAATAAGAAGACTGATTCTAAGGACTTTTGCTGCAGTACATAGATTTTTGCCCAGATTAAAAATGAATAGAATGGACCAAACAAAGACGGAAAGTGCAAATAAGACAGGCCATGGATTATATTATGGAATGATTCCCAAAAACTGCCTACAAAACATCTGCCTCTGTATAAACATGCTTTTAGCTTTAACTTTCAGCTGAAGTTTTCAGTGGTGAACATGATTGTAAGGTTATGAAACAGTTTCTAAAGGCAATCCCTGCTTCATTGCATCTCTGTTCCTAGGTTTTGTTTTAAAATTTGTCACTCTTGGAGGCTGTCTGAGAGCAGAACTTTTAAAATCCAGTAGATATTTTTCAGCAGTTGCTGGGGAGAGGTATTCTGGTGGATTTTTTTGAAAGAGGGGTCAGCGTTGAGGAAGAATCCTAAATTTACCCATAGAAACACTGAAGGGGATGTGAAGCTTGCAAATTTTTCTGCTTTTTACAGAGGACTTGAGCCTTTGTTCGGTCTGATTAAACAGTGCTATTATTGAAAGTTTTGAGAATCTCCTAAAAACATCATTAGAGTGCAAACATCCAGTTAGAGCACTACACACAATTATTCCAAAATGAATGTGTGGTATAACCTGGCAGTTAGATTTCAAAGCCTTCTTTCCATTTGGCCTGAAAGAAACTGGAAAATTGCATGCCACTATTAGACCACTCTTATAGTAAAAATATTGTTTTCTAATGTCTGTTTGGAATTTCCCACATTCTAGCTTGTGCCCATTGCCCTCGTCTTATCACCATGTAACTCCAAGAAAAGTGTCTCCATCTTCTTTAAACCCTGTGTTTAGATAGTTGCAGACAGAAAATAAGGTCTCCTCTTCCCTTTTTATTCTCCAGGCTGGACAGACCCAGGTCTCTCAGCCTCTCCTTGTATGCCATGTCCCCCTGCCCTGTTAACAATTTTGTGTCCCCCAATTTAACTTGAGCTCATGTGTCAATATCCTTCTTGTACTGGGGATCCCAAAACTGGAGACAGTAGTCCAGATATGGTCTTACAAGTGTCAAATACAGGGAAAGGATTTCTCTGGACCTACTGGCTACATTCCTCCTAATAAAGCCCAGGATGCTGCTGACTTTCTTTGCCTTAAGGGCACAGTGCTGTTTCATGTTTAACCAGCTGTCTTCTTTAACCCCGGATGTTTTTTCCGCAGCTGTTTCGTAACAGTCACCCACCAGTCTGCATCATTGCATAAAAATATTCCATCCAAGATGTCAGACCTTGTGCTTGCTCTTGCTGAAATTCACTAGCTTCTTGTCAGCCAGTTTCTTCAGCCTGTTCCTGCTGTTCCAATCCCTTTAAATAGTGGTGCTGCCCACTGGGATATGAACCACTCCTCGCAATTTGGTGTCATCTGCAAACTTGCTGAGAGTACACTCCATTCCACCATTCAGATCATTAATGAAGACACTAAACAGTACGGTCCCAGTACTGATCCTCGAGGGATGGCCTTAGTTACTGACAAGCTGGACTTTGCATCACTGGTCAAAACTCTTTGAGCCTGACAATCCAGCCGATTTTTCACCCAAGTGATCCAGCCCATCTGGATTTCTCACCAATGATGATGATTAGAAGACTACAGGAGACTGTGTGAAAGGCTGTATGAAAATCAAGGCACTCAACATCCCTCTCCCTCCCCTTGTCCACAACGTCAAGCACCTCATCATAGAAAGCAATGAAGTTGGGCAGGCATCATCTTCCCTTGGTAAATCCATGCTGATTCCCTCTAGTCACCTTCTCGTCCTTCATGTGTTTAGCAGTGGCTTCTAAGAGAGTGCACCCTCAGTAAGTTTGCAGACGACACCAAACTAGGTGGCAGTGTTGCTCTGCTTGAGGGTCAGAAGGCTCTACAGAGGGACCTGGACAGGTTGGATCAATGGGCCAAGGCCAATGGGATGACGTTTAATAAGGCCAAGTGCCAGGTCCTGCATTTTGGTCACAACAACCCCAGGCAACGCTACAGGCTTGGGGAAGAGCGTCTGGAAAGCTGCCCAGCAGAAAAGGACCTGGGCGTGTTGGTGGACAGCCGGCTTAACATGAGCCGGCAGTGTGCCCAGGTGGCCAAGAAGGCCAACGGCATCCTGGCCTGTGTCAGGAACAGCGTGGCCAGCAGGAGTAGGGCAGTGATGGTGCCTCTGTACTGGGCGCTGGTGAGGCCTCACCTCGAGTGCTGTGTTCAGTTCTGGGCCCCTCACTACAGGAAGGACATTGAGCTGCTGGAGCGTGTCCAGAGGAGAGCCACCAAGCTGGTGAGGGGTCTGGAGAACAAGTCATATGAGGAGAGGCTGAGGGAACTGGGCATGTTTAGTTTGGAGAAGAGGAGGCTGAGGGAAGGCATCATTGCCCTCTACAACTCCCTGAAAGGAGGTTGCAGAGAGGTGGGTGTTGGCCTCTTCTCCCAAGCGAATAATGACAGGACCAGAGGAAATGGTCTGAAGTTGGGGCAGGGGAGGTTTAGGTTAGATATGAGGAAGAATTACTTTACTGAGAGAGTGGTCAGGCACTGGAACAGCCTGCCCAGGGAGGTGGTGGAGTCGCCATCCGTGGAGGTATTTAAGAAAGGTGTAGACGTGGCACTTCAGGGCATGCTCTAGTGCCCGAGATTGTTGGTTTGTGTCTGTTTGTGGGTAGGTGTGGTGTGTGGTTGTGGGTGTGTTGTGGGAGGGTGTTTGTTTTGATTTGTTTGGGGTTTTTTTGGGGTTTTTTTTGGGTTTTTTTGTGGTTGGACTCAATGATCTCAAAGGTCCCTTCCAACCATGAAGATTCTGTGATTCTGTGATTTGCTCCACAGCTTTCCCAAGGACTGGGATTATGATGGCCTGTTACAAGTACCTGGATCCTTCTTACCCTTTTTGGGGTCAGTGTAACAGCTGCCTTTTTCCAGGCATTAGGAATCTTCCCCAGTTGCCATAACTTTTCAAAGGTGGCAGAAATTAGCCCCTCAATTACATCAGCCAGCTCCTTTAGCAACCTCAGATGCTCCCTATCTGGTCTGATGGTCTTGTGCATGTCCAGTTGGGTGAAATGATTCCCAAATGTTTTTCCTCTTTTCTGCTTCATACCCACAGACTGTATTAGGAGGCTCAGAAATCTGGGAGGCCTAAGGACAATTCTTACATGTGAAATATGAGCTACAAAATGCATCTTTTTCTCTACAGCTTGTCTCTAGGTCCCTTAACCCACTGAGCACACTATCTTTAGCCTTTCTTCCACCAACGTACGTACAGAAACTGCTGATTTTTACCTTCCTTGCTAGTTTTAACTCCAGCTGACCTTTGGCTTTGGCCTGACTGCATTCCTACTCATGCAGCTCCTGCAGATATGGCATGTGTAATCTTACCATCTTGCCATTTGCCGTTTACCATTTACAGTTGCTATCGAGCCACACTGAATCTCCAGAAATAGAAGAAAAAAGCCTGTTGTGATTCAGTTAATTCAGGGATGGTTAGATGGCAGGTCATTTAAAACTGTAAATTAGTTTAATTGGTTTTAGTCTTGTCTCCTCTGCCTCCAGGAATTGAATCTATTCACCAGTCAGGTCACATAGAAGGGTTTTCTCTGTATGACTGATGGCAAGGAGTAATGTACAGATCCTAACTGGTGCTGTCAGAGTGCTTTAATTTACATGAGATGCTGTAAAAAGTACAGCTTTACTGGTTTGGCCCCTGAACCACGCACGTAAAGATTGAAGTGGGCCTGAGCATACAGAAGATGCCAAAATCCATCTTGTGGCCTGCAGTCCATAATCCAGTGTCCTTTGCAGTCTGGTCCTGAAACAGTCAAACAAAGAGGGTTTCCCCATTGCGGTGGAAGTCCTGCTTTGAAAGAGCTTGGTAAGGTCTTATAAAAGGAGAGGGATTGACGTGCTCTCTCTCACAGGGAGTGAGCTGCTTGACAGAACAAGGAACTGGCTTGGAATAGCAGATGAAAGGATATTACGATGTGTCAGTAAGGCAAAGGAGACCCCAGGCAGCTCTGATTTAGGCTCAGCTGTTAATCAAAAATTCTGGGGGATATCCAAGCCTCCAGAGCTTGAACAGAAACAGAAAAGGCTGTTTCATATTATACAAGCACATAAAGCTGTGCTAAAGGGGAAATCCAACCGGAAAAGGGCTTTTCTCCCTATCCAGCTTGTAGCTTGTGCTGGAGCAGTAAGAGGCACAGAGTGCTGGGCACTCCTCTGGAGTAGCCTACATATTAACCTTTGGTGTGAGTTTAGAGGCAGAAATACTCCATGGGTATTCTGCTTGAAATTCTTTTTACATTATAGTAACTTTCTAATGACTTTCTATCAGTCCTGGTCAAGCTAATTGTCGCTTAGGACCCCTCAGTATCCATAGGCCTCATCCAAAACCCATCAAAGATAATGTAAAGATTCCCTTTGACTTTAATGGGCTTTGAATCAAGCCTGTAAAACAACCTGACATCTGCAGTACATACTCAGGCCTTAATGACCCTTTTTTCCCTAGGGCTCTGGAACACCATTTCAACATCTGGGAACCTTCCCTTTCCTGGTGTTTCCCATTTGATATATGTTTATTAACAGATTAAAAAACATAAGCTGTAGGCCAATTGGATACTCACTATCTGGGTTAGTTCAGGTTCTGCTGCAAACCAGAACGTCAAATAATTCTTTCCAGGCCTTACTCTCATGCTGAGAAACTGGGACAGACTGTGTAGCAGGCGATAGGAAAGTTAGGTCTTTTATGGTTGAAGAGAGCAGTACTGGATATTCCAGAGAACAGAGAGAGAAAGGGAGATATCATTATTATCTTTCAAAGGGTAATTGCAGTTTATCTCTTTGAGCAAATACGAAAAAAAGTTCTGTTGCTGAGTTAATGCACCTGACACCAAAAAAAGGGTTGAGATAGTTTGCCTAGCATAAACACTGCGTGTCGTTTTGGGCTTTCATCCTTTTTACTCTGCACTCCAGCAACTCTGAGAATAGGAAACCACCACTTTTGTCCACAAAAGCCTGACCACACATGTTCACAGCAGGGATTTTACAGGGTTTGTCTTTCAGGGAAGCAGCAAATGCTGCCTCCTCACAGCAGTGGTGAAAGGGAAAAAGAAGGAGTCTAAACTGCTTGGACAAGCCCTGGCTGAATCTCACAGACTGAAAGTGACCATTGAAATATAAAATGTCCACTTGGAGAAGAAGATGGGAGACTGAGGGTGTTGTCAGTAGCAGCAGGGAGGGGAAAAAGGGAGAGAGATGCAAAGAGAAAGAGAATTTCCCCAGCGCAAAAACTGGAGTGGTTAAAGCTGGAGAAGAAATGAAAGATAATTGCAAGGCAAGTTTAAAGCTTGGGGAGAGGACAATACCTGTATAGCCCTTTCCTTTATTAATACTGTGGTCTGCAAGCTATGAACCTTTTGTTGAAGTGAGACTGGATTGTTTTTTTGATCCAGTGGTGCTCACAAGTCTTAAGAGGAAAATGGCTTACAGGTTGGAAAATGGGATCGCTATCATGAAATCATGACCAGCCCCAAAATATTTGGTCCTTAAGTTTCCATTCATGGTCTCTAAGACAGCACTCAGGCCACAGCAAAAAAAAAGATCTGAAGCGTGGCTTACCACAAACACTCCTTGAAATCCCAACAAGCAGTCTGGCACTTTCTCTAGCTCATTTCTCATGTCTCCAAGCCACTCATCTATCTGCTGATCATGTTAGGCATGAACAGCATCCAGAACTCTCTCCATCTGGATTCTTGCATATGATTTTTAGAAAGGCTCCAACACAGACTCTGTTTCTTTTCTTTGTTTTTGTTTCTGCTTTGTTATTTTTTCCATGTCCAGATTCAGAGCTTGGATGTTACTGTGGTTGCCTTTCTCACAATGACACTCTCGTAATTAATCCCTACACTTCAGAAGCATCAGTGCCTGGTTTAGGATACATCAAGATCTCAGGCTTAGAATATTTACATGCACAACTGTGCCTGCAGTTAAGGGGATGTCACTGAAATCCCTGTCCTAAACCTCTCTTTAGGCAGGGATTTGCACAGAGTGCCAAGCCAGAATCAAATGAGTTTAAGACTTAGATTTTCCCATGTTTTCTGTTACTGAAAGGTCATGATGTTTTTTAAAGGTCTCTGCTGTTCCTGGGTTAATTTCTTCTTCTGCAGTAACCTGTAGGGAAGTCATAATGCAGTGTTTACGATGACATCCCTTTCATGCTGTGGAAAGAATTTTAATGTAGTGAATTCCACCTTATGACTGGAGAGATGGGCTTGAACTGGAATCTCACAATCACCCAACCCCAAAGTAGGTGGAATTTGAATCCCCAGCTGAACTTACATTTTAGGAGCCAAAACTCTGTTTTCATCCCCTATCTTCCAGTCTTTGAAGTTTAGATCTGGGATTCTCTGGCTCACATGCCTGTCTAATGACGGCTTCAATGCCAGAAAAAATGGGAAGGAGAAGGCAGGAAACATGGAGATAAATAGAACCCCTAAATGGAAACAGTGGTAAGAAAATCTATGAAATAATAATAAACGATGAAGAAGCTAGTTTTCTCTCTGTCCAATCTGTCCAAGCACCTCCCTCTGCAAAGTTCACTAGTGAAGAATTTGCTTTCTATGCAGACCATCATTTTACCTACCTTCTTGGGTCATTCTTAGTGGCATAGCTTTTAACACCTCACCATGCCATTTTTAGGCTCAAAAAAACCACCTGTGAGTTAAAGAAGGGCTGAACAAATGGGAAAACCACAGTGTGGAGAAATTAAACAACAGATCTAAGGTCATACTAGAAGACTATGGCAGAGGAGGGAATTGCTCTGCCAGTTTCTCTGTACAGATGTCTGAATGATGATGCCAACCTTTATGGCTAAATGCTTGTCGTATGGTAGGCCCAATGTTTGCCTCAAGAGTGATGTGTGACCTGGTTGCAGTTCTTTCATTTTAGGAGCCACTTGGCAATGTTCAGATTTCCTAGTAATGTTCGTCATCCAGAATCTGGTTGTTTGGGAGCTTTTTTAAGAAAAATGTACTTAGCAAGACCCAGCAGATTGCTGAATAATGTACCTATAGTAACACTCTTCTGGGTACTTCTCCACATCTCTTCTTGCAGTCTTCCATTTAAGTCCATGGTCAAGTTCTTTACTTAATCATTACTGCAGAAAATGCTGGAATGATTTAGATTAGATTTTAACACTGTTGAAGAAAAGATAGCTTGCTACACACAGGGAAAGTAGACCTTGCTTCTCACCACAAGAAGTACCAAACAGTCCTGAGAGCTAGTCAAGTCCATCATGGGGAATTATAGTGTACCACACCAAGAGAGAAAATATTTTTTCTGACTTGAGGTAGTTAAATGTTGACTTTTACACCTTGAAGACTCTGTGGTCTGTTTCTTTTGCTCTGTTTCTTTTTGGTTCTTTGGTGGATGCTTATCCTCAGTAGTGCACCGTGACTCTGAACTCTCCAAGAAAGTATGTTGTATTTAACATCAAAAGGTTTCATTTCATATTCAATGGATGTCGTCTTGTCCCTGTATTCTGATAACTAATGAACATTGTTCTTGCCCACTCAGTTTTTGATGTGTACATGTGTACCTACCCTGTCTTTACAGACCCTCATACTAGATTAGCCTCTCTCACAGCACATCCACAAGGTGGTCCTGGATCCTTTGTCTCCCCTGTTGCCTGCTGCTCAGAGGCATGTGAGCACACATGCACACACACACGCAAAGGATTCCCTGATAGCTCCTCGTGATGCCTCCTCCTGCTCCACGCAGAGAGACACACACACCTGGCTCTCAGGCCACTCCACCCACCCACTGCTTAATCCAGCTTGTGATATTCACTAGTGATCACATACTGGCATGCACACCCTGACTTGCTGCACCTGCCAGCACCACGGATACACAGGTCCTCTGACCTGTGCTCTCTGACTCGTGGCCTCCTCTCAGGGGTTGCCACTTGCGCACACGTACACATACTCCATGCACACACAACAGAGAGCCTGTCACCCAGAAGCAGCGTGTGTTTGGAAGACAGGACAGACTGGGCTGATAAGGCAGAGGGCATGGCCAGACAAGTGTACTGACAAGAAACAGTTTACACATCATTCACCCCTTCTGTCCCCTTTTCTCCCTTTTTCCACACTTCCTCCTTCCCACACTGCCTTGATCTCTCCCTTTCCCAGCTTTCATTTCCTCCACTAAACATCCCATAGTAAATTTTGCATAGTCCCGAGATATACTTTTCCTGCATCCTGTCAAGTGTCCCATATACCCAGGCTGTGACCCCCTCAGTCAAGGTGACCCAGAGAGATGTTCCGGGGTGATTCATCTTAATGGGTGCCACTGCTGGACTATGGAGCTGATGGTCCCCTGCGGCAGCCCTGGGAGGCACTCATTTCTCTGACTAGGTTTTTGGGGTGCCCCCACCTCCTGTTGTGCCTCTCCGCTTCTTTGTGTGTGCAGAGATGACGCACATCACCACTGACGGGCTGATGACTCCTGAGATAGTAGCCATATCGGGGTATTAGCTGGGTTTCCCTACCTGCCTTTGCCTCTTTGGCACCTCTGTGTTTGGGGAGGTGAGCTTTCATCACATAAACCAACAACAGGAACAAAACATTTTCAGTGTTACCACTTGCTTTAAAGGAGATAATGGCTCTAATGTGTGAAACACTTCACTGACTTTAGACTCTGCTCTATCTCTCAAACAACTTTGTGTCTTTGCCTAGTGTTATGAAGGCCGTCATACTGTACATAGCTAAACGGCTGATAACTGGTGCCAGGGGAAGGCCATTACGGAGAGACACGGCACCGTCTCTCCTCTGATGTTTCTCTCCTAAACCCAAATGATGTCTCTCCAGCCCAGACATTATCAGCAGTGTTATTCCACGTCTCTGAATTCATTAATCACAACACAGTGATACATCTGGGACAGGGTGAAGTGTGTACAGTGTTTGCACTTCACTTGTTTCCCGGGTGTATGTGCTGCTTCAAGGTCAAAGGTCCAGATTCTTGTTCTAACAGCACTGCACATCTGTCTCACAATGAGAAAAAAGATTTGGTATACATTTTCATTTTACCCCATCTAAGTCTTTTGCATTGCTGGAATGTGGCACTGGGACCCTGTTCTAAAGAACACTAAAATTTCAATGTGCCTGCACTGTAATGTAGTTCTCTAATTCCTGGATACTGAAGGTCATTAAAAGAGGGCTTAATTTTCCATCATGCTCACATTGCAATGACTTTCATGTTGCTTTAACTTTAAATTTTTCCTTTCCCTGTTTTGTTTTTCTAAAAGATGTAATTCATATAGGACTTAAGTGACTTTTTTTAATTAGGACTTTTTTTTTCTTTTTCTGTAAAATATCACACACATTTCTAGTTTATTCAACTGTTTTTAGAAAAAGAATGATATATTCTGGTGTCCCTGGCATGTTACATAAGTTTCAGATCTGAGAACAAAGACTCCATTTTGCAAAAATCAGTGCATTCTCTTTCAGATCACGTCCGTAGGATATCCCAAATGTACAGTACTATGTTTACTGTGCTCTAATATAATATGTAGCTGTGCAACCCATGAAAGTATTAATAAAGCATTAATGCTCAACACACGTCGCTGATGAATCAATTAACTTCATTAGAGTTGGCCCCTCGAATGATTGTGAGTGCTTCCTTGTACAGAATGTTCCTTGCCTGCCTTTGGCAAGGGAGGCCAGCCAGAGGAACTTGCTGTTTATTTTTGAACCCATGTAAAAGTAGACCAGGAGCAGACACCTCCTGCTGCAGGCTAGACCTGACAAAGAGGTCATCTTTGTTGCACATGGCTAAGGAATCACATCCCCTGCTGAAGATCGGGGCTATTTTTAGAAACGGGGTAGAACTCTTCATTCTTGAAATTGTTTTAATTTCCATCTGAAGAGTTAGACTGCATGGCTAGGGAAAAAAAAAAAAAAAAGTCTAGTAGGCTGCAGGGCCAGTGTGAGCCGCAAGTCTGTGTAAAAAGAAACCTGATGAAATTGCTTCTTGTGGTGCTGACAGAATTTTGTCCTGGCAGCACTGATGTGCAAATCACTATAGGCTGACAAAGAGCCATTGCCCAAGAGCAGCCCGTAATGATCATGTAAATTTTACTTAAGTATATATGATTACAAGAAATTGCCCAGAATTTTAACAGACATTGTGCTACCCTGTTTATAGAACAGTATAGGTTTACTGGCTCCATTTTTCTACTGTAAATGAAAGCCTTAGGGCTTGGGAGGGGGGAGGTGAAGGAAAGGAAATGTTTTGGCTTCACAGTATATAACTGCCTACAGAATAATTTTAATGTACATTAAAACCTCATTCAGGTCTGCCACAGATATAGTGAATTTAAACAATCCAGTGGGGCACCTTCCTCATCTAACTCTTCCACATCTCTTAGTCTGCAGATGGCACTTCAGTGGATGGCTGTATCTCTTCTGGAGACACAAGAACTCTGGTCCTGTTTTCCACAACACGTAAACTGAGTTTTTCAGAGGTTTCCAAAACCACATGGGAAAATTATAAACTACTCTGACTCTTACATAGTCCAGGTTGCAGCATCTCACCCAGAAATTTCGACTTCAAGCCCAGAGCTCCCACTGACTGATCCCATGTGTCCAGGTCTGGGTTGTATTTCAAGTTCTCAACTGAGAGACAAAGCACAATAATCCCAATGGCTGATTTTTCACCCTGTTAAAAAGGCAAACTCCCAGCCTGGATTATGTCTAACTGCAGCTTCTAGTCACTGAATCTTATTTGCATCTTCTTCTACTAGATTAGAAATCTATCTGTTATCTGAAATTACTTTCAGGCAGTGATATTTCCAAACCAGTCTCATGCTGTGGGACGTGTATTTGTAATCCCACGTCATTTTCCTAGCGCTTACTAAAAACTTTCCAGTTTTTCTACATTCTTTCGCCAGACTAGACAACAAACTGGATAGATGACTTTCCGAAAGCTCTCCCTGGTGCCAGATAGAGGGGTAATATTCCTTTTCTTTTACTACTCAGTAGTCTCCTTCTTTTGTAATCAAAATTATGTCTACAAAGTCTCAACATCTCACCAGAACTCACAAATGGTCATTTGCTAGAATCCTCATGTTTTTCAGAGCTACTAATTTGCAGTACTTGCTTATTTCTTTCAAAGGCATGATCTCCAGTCTTCCTTCATGGGTTTTAAAATGCACTTCTTAAGTAAGGCCACTTTACTATATGATCTGTGTTAAATCATATACAGGTTAATGTAATCTCTTTATGATATCACTTGTAGTTCCAATAGCTTTTAACGTACATTTTTTTTATTTTTGCTGCCAGTCTTTGAGATCTCAGATAAAGATACTGAGTAACATTCAGCCAGGAAAAAAGAGCCTATGGGATACCAGTAGAAACAGTACTGTCTGATCATCCTCTTTTTTACAAAAACTGCTGTAATCTGTTAACCTTTGATATATTTAACATGAGCTATACTGATGCTCACTTTTGCTAGCATTATTTATTCATTTTTCAGATGAAAAAACCAAGTCACACAGGGCTGTATCAAACGCTTTATAGAGCACTAAAAACATTATGTCCATACAACTATCTCTAACCATCAACTCTTTAGTCTTGAAAAGAAAGGAAATCATCAGAAAACAAACATAAGCCTTTTATGACTGCATATCTTTCATCTTGGTGTTACAATTTCTTCATTCATTTTGGATAGTGTTGCATAGCTATTTTGCCAAAGACCAGGCTCATCTTGCACTTGCTCTCATTCCCCCAACTGAATTCTTAACTATTATCAGTGGTTGTTTCTTATCATGTCTCTAGAATTTCTTCGTGTTCTAGTCTTTCTTTACTAATCAACATTACTAATGCTTCTGAGATCTCCTTGGACAATTGTTTTAATATTCTTAGGTGCAAATTATCTGTTCCTGCAAGTAAAAAATATGGTCTGCTTTAATCGCCACAGTTTAATGTTTCTTGTCTAAAGAAATGACACATAATATATTTTCACTGAAAAAGAGAATTACATGAGCTTGTTGCTTTCCTAATAAAGAAAAAAACAGGTGCATTGTATGTGTTGTACACAGCTGCTTTTTCTTCAACAGGCTTGATAATCTACCAGCCCATTTCAGCATTAGAATGTTTCAGTTTCATCTCCGAGTGACCCACAATGCTGCAGACCAAATAACTGGGTGTTATTTACTCCAAATGACCCTGTAATGGAATAGGAATTGCCCTCATATAATTATATGAGAGTGCTATGCTTAATTATCAGGAGGTAGACGGGATCTGGGCGACAGCCAGGACAGGAACATCAGGCAGAAGACATGAGCTGGGGCTGAAATGTGCTGCAAAGGAAATAGCAGTTATAGTCAAAGTAACCTGTGGAGAGATATTGGAGAAAGAATGGAAGGTCAGAGTCAGAAGCAGCTCTGGACTGGGTTATCCTGGCAACAACCTGGAGGGGGATGGTCCTCATCAGCAAACTCAAATCACTTTATGACTTTAATTGGACATCTCAGCTATCACTTTCACTGGCACAAGATTGACCTAGTTAAAAATAAAATCCAGACAACCTATATGTCATCATCTACTATTTTAAGCAGGGTTCCTGTTTTGTCTTTGCCCAACGACGTGAGCTCAGCTCTTGCACTGTCAGAAGGGAATCCTGAGGCTGCAGAATGTTATGGGGGTCAATAGCTTGACTGATGAGTTCATCAGAGGCAGCGTTGATAGCCCAATGGCTCCAAGTGCTGCTCATGTGCAAGAACCTGCATGAGCCCAGCAGACCAGTTAAGAAAGGAAGTAAGAAAATGTAAGCAATGTTAAAAATTAGGCAGAAAGAGCTCTGTAGGAGAATAGGTTTCTTGCAAAATAAACAACTAGTAGCAAAGAACGATGTGATTATTCTACAGCTACATATTAGCTGTGGAAAAAGTATGATTTTTTTCAGTACTCTCCAGAATTTAAACTGGAAGAATCACATTCTTCCTCAGTGCATTTCTATAGAAGTTTCCTCAAAGATTAGTTTAATATTAGATCCCTACAAAAGCACACAGAATTTCAAAGCAGGAATGAGACTTTTAGTGTCACAGGGTAGAAATTGTTTTCTGATGTTGCAACAGTTAGGCTTTTGCATTGTAGGTGCTCTTATCAGTTAGGTTTGTTATTTGCTTTATATTTGTAGACTTTGCTTATTCTTTCGCTACATGTGCACGTGTGCTGGCACATGAAACTTGTACACTCATAGCCTGGTTCTTCTGCATCACATGTGTACAAATGTAATGCTGATCATTTGATTGACAGGCTTTCTAAATTAGGGAGGAACTTTAATTCAAAGGAGAAGTAGATGTTTTAGTTTCCTGTTTTTATTTTAATAAATTATGTAAAGGTAGCTCTCAGAAATATCCAGGTGCTATTGTGCTAGACATTAGACAGTATAATGGTAAAATATTCCTTCTCCAGTCACACAGCTGCAAAATGATTCTGAAGTGAAAATTGTCCTAAACGGATATCTTAAAAAAGATGACGTTGGGTGAAAGCCAACTGAGGATAAAAGAAATTATTGGAAAGTGAAAGGAAACCGCTTCCTTTCATTTGCCTAAAAGAATGCTTTTACATTAGGCAGGAGAAGCAATTGGACACTGAAGTCCTGGTAAAAGGATGCAACACCTCATCTATTTTCGAGTTTTGTTGTTCTTTCTCTGTATTGACAAGTGACAAACAGGAATTTCTGGAGAAGGAAAAGATTCTAAAACATAGTGTCTTTTCAAGGAAGATTCTGATTTTACTTCATGTTTATCAGTTTCCTTCATTAGCTGCCTGAAGAAGAAATACAACTGATTCAAAAATCAACTGATTCAAAAATGTTTTATTTTTATGAGAAATTTTAACTGTACGTGGATTCAAGAAGTTATATTTATGCATAGGAAAATGTGTCCTGCATACTTTAAAGTTTTTGGAAGCTCCTTCATGATCTTTTTTTTTTTTTTTTTTTCAAATCTTAGGCTATATATATATATATATGAACATGTGATTGGAACAAATCAGAGCACAGAAATAGGAAGATGCCTTAACTTCTTTACCTGTGTCTTAGGAAATGCTTTGTAACTGGCATATAGATAAGAGAAATAATGTTTGGGGTTTCTCTCCTGTCAAAGTCATGTATCTACTGAAAGCTCTTCTACAGTCAGTAAAGGGAGACAGGAACTGCTAGAAAATGATTCATCACACTTATTTTAGAAACCTTTCTCAGGAGGAGTGAATCAGTATCTGGAAGGGTCCAATTGCCCCCTTTGATTAGAGAGATCATAAAGACAAAATGACTCATTTATGTATACCCAATAGATGTTTTTGTGCCAAAAGTGACTTATTTGTAGTGATTAAACCTATTTGTTCTAGTTTTTCTGTCTTTCTTTTTCATTAATTTGATGCCAACTCCTCTTTCCTTGCATTGGCCAAGGTCATTCACAGGCACACAAGACACTGACTGTTGCAGTTGGCTGCTTGTGTGTTGTTTTGGAAGGTGCAACAATTATATTCCTAAAATAAAAGAGACAGGATTTATAAGCCAGAACACACCAGGGAAATCCACTTTCCTTGAAAGGCTTGGCTGCTGTCTAAGTTGCCTCTTGACACAGTTACATAAAAGATTTACTTTATTTTTCCACTTTCTGAGTCAGGAGAGCTTTAGAGAAAATTCACAGTGGCCCTACTAAATGTATGGAGCTGGACTCCCAGTGAGACTTGAAGTACACCCAGAAATTTCAATTCTAGCATCAGATTTGTTTTGCAGGAAAAAAAAAAAGTGGCTAAGGTAGTAGCCAAAGATTCAGGAAACGTGGATTCATTTCCTTGCTCTGCCACAGACTTCCTATATGACTTTGGGAAAGTCATGTAATCTCTGCATATCAGTTTCCTGTGGTAAAACTTTCTGGATGTCTGTGAAGATAAACATATTAAGATGGATGCTCTGAAACCAGGGCCAATATGACTGCTGAAGAAAAGTAGACAGTTTCTAATGAAATGCTATTTCCATATAAAGATATTTAATTAACAGCAAATCAGTTTAGAAGGATGCCTCTACCAAACTGCCAATACCGTGGCAGATTAAAATCTCACTTATACAGTGCTCCCCGCACATCAATAGTTCCAGCTGCCATGGGTCAATAGTACAAATCAAACCATATAGCAACCCTCCCTCCCCCTTGCTTTTTCCCTAACAGAGAATACCCACTTATCTCACCTGTATCCTCTGAGCAATATTCCATCACGCTGAAAATCTTTCTTAAAAGATGGCTGTTGCAATAAATCCAGGAGACAGACAAATGCTAACTAGTCTGAATCATAAGGACTAAAGATTTCCCAAGCAAAATAGTCATTGCATAATACTGTACCACCACTTCCCTTTCTTCTGGGCCAATGAAACTTGCAGTTGGGAACTTCTGCTGATTTCAATAGCTTGGGGATGTAACAGAAAGTTGCTGTGTCTTGTGTGGGTAAATACAGGGCCGAATAGGATCTGATTAGCTCATTATGCTGAACAGAAACCCTTGGATACCACCCAATATCTGGTCAGCTCTGCTGAAATGCTCCTTTAGTTTTCACTCTCAACTCATATATGAGATAGACTCACTATATTTGAACCGTTTTTATGGCATTTGGATATTTTACATCAGTTACCCTCTACAGAATAAAATTGATGATAATGTTTGAAGCTGATATCAACTGTTCTTTTTTGGGCTTTCAGATTACCAATTTGTGGCAGTAAATGGGAATCTAAATCAAACCTATGTTTTGCAAACCTAAAATCCGCTTCTCTAAAATTAACTCCCTCCATACAAAAAGAGATATCTTGCTTCTTCAGGTGATTGATTTTACTGAAATAAGTAGGACCATGCCGTGGGGGCCAGGGGTGGTGATGAAAAGACAGTGTAAGACAGAAATCCCTTCTGATATGGCCTTCTACTGAAAACTCAAGCTTGTCGAGTGCCCTGGATTATGTGACTGAAGCTTTTACACTTTTTATTTGAAGTTTCAATTACACTTGAAGGGTGATCTACCTCTGTATCTCTCTTTCTAGCATGAGATTCTTTTTCTTCTCAATAAAAGGCAGAGGCAGGGGATGATAAAGGGAATACCCAGAATGACCTAAGCCCTGATGGAAAGGCTAGTCTGTGGCAACCTTTGAATATAACAAGAGAATCAGCATCTCTCAGGAAAATGCGTACAATTGAAGGATGCACTCTCAAGGGACTATCAGCTGGTTAGAGGATGGTGAGAGTGGGACAGGGCTGATGAAACATTAGGATCTCTCTGTCTTGACCCAGAATGCTTAAGGCTTGAAGGGGCAGCACAGTGGAAAGGACTGCTGCTGGGAGGAGGATACACTGGGGATGCAGCAGTACACCTCATTTCCGAGCCACTGATTTCCAAATCAGAGGTGGTTTTGAACAACTGTTTGGATCAAACTGGACCACTCCACTTCCAACAGAATGTGGGTAACCTTGGAGTTAAAATTCTTGTCCAAAAACTAGGAAACTGGATTCTGTTGCATGTTTTGGCTCAGATTCTGTGTAGTCTATGGCATGTCATATATTCATTTTATGCCATTTTTTAAATGGGCTTTAGTTAGGTTCTCCTACTTTAGAGAGCTGTAATAGGCTAAATCCATAAAATCAAAAGGAGTTCAGAGGAGTAACTAGATTAAACAATAATGAAATTAACTTATTTTGCTAAATACCAGGGGAAAATGAATTGAGGCACCATGCATTATTAATTATGACACAGTTTCCCGGGAGAAGCAATCAGGATTGCATTAACTGGGAGATTAACAGTTTGTCTCACCTAATTTAGAGGCTACAGAGTGGGAGAAAAGTCCTCAGCTGGCAAACAGAAAGACCTGAGACATTTTAGTGTCTCTTTATATGTCTAACTTTTTTGACCTAATCCTGTAATTTATTAGGCATGGGAGAATGGATCTGGATACAAAAAAGGTTGACCTTCCCATATTTCCAGTGAATCCAAAGCCTTTTCACAGAATTCTGGTTAACTGTTTCCCCTCTTATTTTAATTTCCCACGCCTCTTGACTTCCAGGCTGTGCTTGTGACCGGAAGCCAAAATGCCATGAGAAAAAGCTCTTCCTGTGGTAATTTTAACACTGCCAAGCATAAGGCCTACAAACCACACGGGAAAGCTTGTTCACATACAATTCACTGCCCAAAAATATCCAAAGAGTTTGGGATAAGAATCCAACCTTTAAACATTAACACAAACCAAACTTCTCAAATATTTCAGAGTCAGCCCTTTTAGTAGTTTTTATCCAGAACTAAAAAGCACTTCCATTAACCATTTTAAATGTTTATTGGGGATGCCAAAGCCATGAATCAAATAATTTGTTAAATCTGCTTATTGTAGTTCAGAACATTAAGTGTTTTAAGCAGCATATTTTTATCTGTTTTGCACAGGGCTGTGGTAAACTAGTGAAGCTCCCTGATGCCAGTGAGATCCTGGAGATTTACACAATCTGAGGGCTGTTCCTGCATGAACTCCATTCAGTCTTAAGCCAAATCTCATGTCCCCGAGCATTACCTATACAGTAATGTCACATCTTCCTTTCCAGAGAATCCAAGTTGCTTTTCAAGTTTGTCTGACCAATTAAGAATGGTTACACTAAAGGTCATCTGAGGCAGTCTAGCAAGGTCCTAGTCTCCAACAGCGGCCATGTGCAGATGCCAAACTCTAGCCAACCCAAGATCATATTGTACTATACTTTCTTCAAATGCTCTCCCAGTTTCTGACTATTTCCAGTTTAAGATAGCTCCTGAGTCTGATGCACTTCGTCCAGTTAGTTACAAAGTTCTCCTCTATACACTTGTCCAGTTTTCTTCTGAACCCATGGACTTCAAGTTCATTTGAACTCTTTGCATCAACAACCCTCTTTGACAAGGAGTTCCATATGTCTATTGCTCCCAGAACGATGACTAGCAGTACTGAATCTCCACGGCAACTGGCTATGGTGAGTCGCTCAAGCCTGCTGCCTATTCTTGAGGCTTCCTGTACATTTTCAGTCATATTTAAAGTCGTGGACATCTAAGGGACCAGCTAAACAATGTTCACTTCAAAGAATGCACTTATTTTAGATGCACCTTAATTACTTTTAAATAGTAAGCATGCCAGCTGCTACCAGGGTATCTGCAGTGCAAGGATTGTAGCATAGGCTGGGTAAAGTTAAAAAAATCCCAACCAAACAACCCATTTTGCTTAAATAATCTGCTGATAGCTCATCAGTGGTTCTGGTGTGCCAGGACTACATGACTAGCTGCTCTTAAGCAAACTAGTTACAGCTAGCTTACAGCTATATCAGAAGCAATTCTGATAGCATCTGCTCAACAGTTCTGCTCTGAAATAGCTGGTTTAAGCAAATGATAGAGTTTTCTTGGAACCTACCCCAAGCCAGTGAATTTATCATCAGATGAACATGATTAACTTCATTGTATCCTAGTTCAAGCGTGAAGTCCCTTGCTTTCATCTTTCTTCTCTAATAGCATCTCTGTATTGAAAACAAAAGGATAGAAAGTCCATAAGTTGTTTCAGTTTTCTCTTTTCCTTGCTGGAAGAGCACTGGCTAATGCTCTTCAGGAGGACTTTTTCCCCATCACCTTGTGCAGGATGATGTCAGCCCCTGTCAGATTGCCTTTTTTTGGAAGCCTAGGAAACATACCCTCAACCTCAGATATCCTTATTCCCTAACTCATTCTTTGGTTGCATAAATACAAAAGTTTTGTCTTTCACACAGATTTGCTGGATTTCTTTGAAGATGATGTGCTTTGACTTGTCACATTTGCACCATTTTCCTGCTTTAGGCAGCATGTAACTGTTCCAATGCACTGACTGGTTCGGGAAAGCTGCTTAGAGTATTGCTGAGATACTCCCTTCTTCTGCTGGCGATGGCATGTTCTTTCCCCTCTCTCACCACTTTTCCCCTTCATGTTGTTTTACCAGAGGGATTCCAGCTTTAGAATTATGGAGTTCTTATTCCAGTTGTGGCTGTAAGGATTTAGTTTTCATTTCCTAGTTCTCTGTGATCATACTTCTCATCCTAGCCCAAAGTCACTTCTTGAGAATGTCCAGAACATTGACTCTGACTCTATTCCTTAATCAATGCATTTTTTTCTAGTTGAAACTTTTCAAGATTTTCACCATAATTTAAAAGTCACATATCACTTTCCTTAGTCATATTGCTGGACTCTTACTTTCCAGTCTGCTGTGAGCCTTCCACAGGGAAAACAGATGACATTTGATATCTACAATACTTCTAAATACTTCCACCCTCTTCTTTCCCTTCTCTCCACCACCACCTTGTGTCAGGTTTTGGTGTATATATATGTGGCAGTAGTGAGCAACTATGGTTATAGGAAGAAGAAGAATGTACCTAAAAATTAATTGATGCGTTATATTACTGAAATCAGTCGTTTTTCATGAAGACTCTACTATATTACAGTCAATGTGAATGCAACATCTGGAAGCATATAGCAAAGAACATTTTATCCAGTTAAAAGCAAGCTGAGATCACAGAATCACAGAATGATATGGGGTTGGAAGGGACCTCTGGAGAGCATCTAGTCCAACCCCTGGTGCAGTCACGATGTCAGGGCAAGTACATCTAACTGCAGTCTCTAAAGGCATAGACTAGGATATGTGTCTGTAGATAGGAAGAGTGAGATACCATTGGCCAAAGGGAGCAACAACAACAAAAATTTTGCTTTTCCAAAGAGTGTACTCTCAAGGTTTCATATTCACAGTTTGAAAATGAAAAAAGAAAAACCAAAAAATATTTGACATAATGAAAGAATAAGAGGCTTGGATTGGCTTTTGTCATGTCAGTAGTTACTGGAAAAGCAGGCAATGTTCCTGGGAGACTACAATGGTGAAGAGCCTCTTCAGTCAGGCTCTCCGTGTTCTTGAATGAGAGGAGCAATCTAATTAGGTATTAGAACTTTATCTGTGAGCGAGATTAGAAAGGCAGTCTAATCCAAATTTGTTAATATTCATGATCTCTGTGTGCCTTTAAAACATTTAACAACACCGTGCCTTGTAGGTTGACAAGACATGCCTGCAAGTGCCATGCTGAAATGGTGGTTGAGGACCGAATAAGGAAGGGAAGGGTGCCACCTGCTGAATGGCTAACCCTACTCCTTGCCTCATCTCATCTGGTTCCTGAAGGTCAAGTACTAGTCTAGTCCAACTATGCCGCAGAGCTCTTAAAAAGATCACTGTGTCACACTGAATGCTTGAAACAGAAGAAAACCCATCATTTCTAACAGCTAACCCCATAGAGGGCAGGGAAGGGAGACAGGTCATCAGCAAATCCCAGAGATCTGTCACATCTGTTCAAATGGAGCAATCAAAGTTTCCTATCTGTCTCTGGTTTTTCCATAGCTGTCATTACTAGTAGTCTGGGAGTACTAGTCAATTTGGAATTCATTTCTGGTTGTAACGCTCTTCACAATACTGAAGACTCGCATTCCTGTTTAAGTATGGGATCTGAGGTGCTGGAGACCTGACCTGAAGTGCAAGTTACTGCCTCATTCTTCTAACACCTCCATATCAACTGTCAGCTTCTTTCAGGGAGCAACAACTCAGTAAGCAACGACTGCCAAAAATTAAACCTAAGCCTGTCTGGCTCTGCTCCACATTACTGTATTTCTTTTTTTTATTTTTGTTTTTTTACTTCTTGGACTCATAGTCAACAGGGGCTTAGGAGCGAAGGATAAGGTAGAAGGGTTAATTGCTGCAGTAACGACAGGTCCTTCCTGCTTTTTGTTTTGTTTTGTTTCAGCTTTTTTTTTAACACTGCTCAGAGCTTTCTTTTTTAATCTACTTTCTAAAATGTCTAGTGCTGAGAGATGTATTTATCCATAATGATGAACACATGGTTTATGCTGCCTAGGTATTATATATCCATGCATTTCACAGGGACATATTGTTTTAGGTAAGTGATGCAACTTTCCCCCCTTCCCAGTTTGGGAGAGTTTCCTGAATTAAATACCTATATCCCAAGGGTTTCTGCTCATGGCCACATGCTCTAAAAGGTGGCCACATATCTAAAGGCATTCCTGGCTATATGCCCTCTAGTTGGATCATTGTGAGAGCTCCATTTGAAGTTACATGTTTTATTAATATTTAATGATAGCAAGCCACCCTCTGTGACGGCCTTCGTTCTGAACACATGCCAGGTTTTTCCTGCTTTGTCCATGGACCACTTCTCAGAACTGCCAAAGGAGTCAGCCAGCATCATGCCTTATTTTCTTGTAGATTACTCCGTACTAATGTAAGAAAAATGATTCTTAAAGTGAGGGGTAACCCCAGATAGGCGGGTGAATTAAACTAATCAGGTGATTTCTTATTTGTTATACTGTAAATGTAAAAATGATACAATCAGGCCCTTGAAAACAAGACTTTGGGTTGACCAGTTCAGTAAATTGTATGTTTCTTGTAGAATCCATCAAGTATTTTAATGGGTCACCCTCTGAAGGTAATTATATGCTTTAAAACACTCCACTTCTTGTTAAGGTCTTATCAGCCAAAGTGTGGATTTTCATGGTGACAAGTGGAGGAAAACTACAGTAATTTGTAAATGGCAATTTGCATTCTAGCCCAGAGTAACACGAAGACCCTTCACCCAACTAAGAAGAAAAAACCTATACTTCAATGAAATTAATAGCCTTGGTAAATTCAGCATGCACAAAATGCTTAAAAGCAGAGGGGAGCTTTACTCTTCTGTGTTGTCAGGTCTGTTTTGAAAAGGTGTTAAGAAGGTATCGTTCTAAATTACTTGGCAGCTGTCAAAAGTATTCTTGAATAATTTGGACTGGCGTCTAAAAAGGAGTGTTTCATTCTGTGTAGGTAAGCGTGGAAAAATAAATGAAAAGCTTAACAGTGATACCGCAGAGTATATCTCCAAGCCCACATCAGAGGAGAAAAAGAACTGCTAAGGTGGGAAAAAAATCCACTATGGATGTTGCTGACTGTGATTTTTGTCATGTGTTCGAATGGCTTAGAACTGTAGAACAAGGCTGCAGTTGTCAGGGTATGAGGTCCTGCTGCTTCAGAGGTGTCAAATTATTACTCCTCAGCTGGAAGAAACAGAGCCGTAGTGCCAAAAGCCTGTAGACTTTGGCCCGTGTCTTATCCACTGCTGGCACGTGTTCTTTGTTGTTCTTGAAACTAAAAAAAAAAATAATAAAATAAAATAAAAGTTTTTATTTTGATTTAAAGATGGGAGATTGTTGTTGATGTTCCTAATACCAAAGGGATGAAAATGGAATGGGATCACACAAGTCATGAGACTGGTCATGAGGTAAGGAACTTGCCACCTCTAGGCTGCCTGATTTAAATCTGATTCAGGTGAGAGCAACTGAAAGTTACTTCCATCTGATGGATGGGGTTGGACTAACATTTTTGAAATGTCTCCATTCAGGTCATCAGTGAAAGGTACTGAAACAAGACATGACTTACACAAGTACTATCCCTTCTTTGTCAGTTCTGTAGGTAAGAGAAGGACTTGGCTGTCCAGTTCAGCAAGTTGTATATTCAAATTGAAAGACCCTTTCTGAACTCAGCACTGGAATTGTCACTGTTTTAAAATTATGATATAAGGAAGATTTCTGCACTGAATATTGTCATTTGTGAGTCATACCTCGAGTTCATCCAGCTGCATAGAAATAACAACGTTAATGACATCTATGGAAATCATTCCCAGTCATCCTCAAAAATTCATAGGCAGATCAACCTCTGATGAAATGACTCCATGTACTGCTAAAGTCCTTCTCACCATAAGGTCTGTGCAATTTATCTCAGTGCCTAACCTGACCTTAAATCAATAAGAGGCCAGATAAACAAGGTTTTACATACCCAACTCATTCATTATCATTAAAAGAAGTTTTAATGAACTTTCTGTTTTGTGGTGGGTTGACCCTGTCAGGCAGACAAGCCTCCACTCAGTCACTCTCTCACTCCTCCACAGCAGGATGAGGGAGAGAATTAGATGGGCAAAAGTGAGAAAAAAACCTTGTGGCTGAGAGAAAAGCAGCTTAATAAGTGAAAAGGGAAAAAAAGTGGAAAAGGAAACAGTACAAAAGCAGTCACTCACCACCAACAGACTGATGCCCAGCTAGTCTTGGAGCAATGGCTACTTTGGGAAAACTTTCCCCCAATTTTATTGCTGAGCTTGATGTCATATAGTATGGACTATCCCTTCGGTTAATTTGGGTCACCTGTTCTGGCCATGTCCCCTCCCGGGCTCTTGCCCACCCTCCAGCCTATACACCAGGGGTGTAGTGAGTGGAGAGTGAGAGTGAGAGATGGCCCTTGATGCTGTGCAAGGGCTGTTCAGCAACAGCTAAAACACTGGTGTGTTATCAACACTGTTGGTCACCAATCTAAAACACAGCACCATATGGGCTCCTAGGAATAAAATTAACTCCATCCCAACCAAATCCAGGACACATTTCTAAAAATATGTCAAGAGGTTACTCGAGAGCACCCTAATTGAGTGGCAAACTTACGGTATTGCTCACTCTGACTGGGCTTTCAACAAGAAGGGATTTCCAAAGAAGGGCTTTGCCTTGGAGCTTTGTACTTTGGCTTCTTTCATCAGCCTGGAAATTCAGAGAGATGACAGTGTTATGGAGTCTGACTTCTAGGCTAAGGTTCAGGCCTATGCTTTGATTAACCAAACTGATGCACTCATTCTCTCTCCCTACGCTGAATAAAATAAGATGGCTTTCTTTTAACCAAATCCAAGGGCCAGTAGGCAGCAATCTCTCTGTGTAATCTCTGCCATCCAGGCCTTTACAGCACATGCCGCATTTAAAAATGTTGCTTTATCACACCAGTTGCAGGAAGGGCAGGGAATTCTCCACTGGAACGCATTGGTTTTAATGTAGGGAAGGCAAATTAATTTAAAATTCCTTTGAGGTAGGTATGCTAGAGTTGTGATGCTAATATCATTTTATTATAGTGAAATTTTGGGGGCTTTTGCCTAAGTTTTACTCAGCGTGCCCTTTTCCAGCTCTTACTGTCCTGGAATCGTCCAAGAGGGGCAATATTCCAGGAGTGAAGGTCAGGGGATTTTTATTGTTTTACCTCAACTGAGCCAAAGTTTTACTTAGACAGCTTTGCCACCCTATACTCATCTTTGAAAGTCCTGCAGTGAACAGGAATTTCTCTCCATTTATTGCTTCTCTTCCCTCCAGCTTCTATTCTTTATGAGATTTGGGCTTGAAAACAGGTGTTTAGGTCATAGTTCCAACTTCCAAATTCAGGGATGTTTCTGACAGCTATGAATTCATTCTTCCTCACTCAGGAAATTCTTTGGTGCTTCCATTCATCTGTCCCTGTCTGAAAACTGGCCAGAGGGACCCCAATTGTTCTCATTGTCGGCATTCCACAGCTACAAGACAGACAAGTCCATTTGTAATGAAAGGGAGATTTTTCACATCCTGCCCTTCTCTTACAGGCTGCCTGTGCCAGCAACATTTCATGCTCAGAATAAGCCATAAATCCAGAAGGGAAGCCTTTTTTAGATGATAACCAACTGTGTTTTGTATTTTCTCGGAAATACTTTATTATTTCAAAAAATTGAGTTTAAGAAATGCAGATAGTGGAGGCAGTGTTTCACTTGAAGTTACACAGAGCACAGCTTCTACAGCTCCAAGTGATAGACTTATGGCTACTAAAGTGACATTAATAAATAAAAACACAGACAGAGTAAGGCTTATTAAAATTACATCTTCCGCTGTCTAAACATGAGTTTAATATGAGTCAATGTTGTTTTCACAGCTTGGTTCATAGCTTGACCATGGTGGTGGTCCATTAAGGAAAGATATAAATAATTAACATGTCCCTCTAGGTTGCAAAAGGTCTGCTTTGTGTCACACTGTGGCTCTGTGGCCAAGGAAAGAGACCCATTACAGTGTGTTCTATGAGCAGGAACATCTAGATATACAGCCCTTAATGTCTGCAGGGCTGACCCTTTTGTCTATAAAAATATGATTAGTTTAAAAAAACTCTAAAGAAATTATTCATTGGGTTCACAGCCATTTTTTTTTTTTAAATATACACAACTAAAAAATCACCTCTGAAACAAAACACTTCTGAATTCATTATACACATTTGTACAGTTCTGACTTGAACTATGCATCTTGCTGCCAGACTGAATTGGCTAGTAGTTGAGCAAAGGATGGGGTCATTTTAAAAATTATTCTGTTTTTCAAGAGCAATTATACCGAAAGTGGGAGCAGAAGAGGCTGAGAAGGATGGTTCCAGGAATAACCTGCATGTTTCCAAGTGTATAAGTAAAATTTTGAGGCTGCGTACTGATGGTTGTAGAATGAAAGTCGGTTTCCTAGGAGATCAGGTAAGATATCCCAAACTGTACGCTTAAAGGGTTGACTTCAGTTCTCTAAGCATCCACTTCAAAATAAAAGTTTGCTTGGAAGAAATAGGTGCCAATCCCACCAGAGTTGTCTCAATGTTTCATCTTTTAAACAGTGAGAGAGAAAGTGAGAGAAAAGAAGTAATCCATTCATTTGTCCACATAGTCTGAATATTATTTTTTTTCTACTGAAGTACAGAGAGCAAATATCCAATAGTAATCTATACAAGGATTATAAATTTTGGTACACCAACGATTTTGTCACAGTGTCTGTGTCAAAAATCTTACCAGCTAATACCGATATTCTGTCATCTCTTTGTTTGCTTATTTGTTGCCCTCCCACCCCAGAAGCTGTTTTATTTCCATAGACAAGTAATTATTGCATAGTTGCTAGCTGGAAGAAGGAAACTGTTTGTCTGGAAAATTTATAGCCCTGTAACAAGCATAGCATTCCCAAACGTGAGTACCCAAGCAACCCCATGCAAATGTGGTACGTACGTGTGGTACTACGTTGCGATACGAAGTACTCGATGCCTGCTGGGAGAGAGGCAGAATGCTCTATATTGCTCCATATCCATGCAAACTCAATATAGAGAACTACTTAAGGCACGGCACAGATGAGATCTAGAGGACGTGTGCTGTACCGTTCTCTGGCTGGAGAGGATGTTATCTTGCATGAAGAGGCATAGGCAGGGGGCTATTAGCAGAGAAACATGGAGGCTTACTTTGTTTGCCTGCTATGTCTTGTTGACCATTTCATTATTACAGGTGATAACTTACATGTACAAGAAAAAGCTAGAAAAGCGTGCTTGAACTGCTCTTCATATTATGGTCCATTTGGTGAGGTGCAGTATTGCTTGCCTGACCCTAAACTGTTGGGACAAATGAATGGCAGTTCTTCTGACTTACAAATATCTCTCATTTTCAGTAAACGGCTATTTTCTTCTTCTCAGAGATGTGAAATGTGAACATCTCTGACCCAAGCTAGCCCATCCCCGGTTTGGAGCACAAAACAGACATCTTCATGTCTGTCTTGGCCTGGTGTCAGGCTAAATAGAAAGATAATGCATTTAACACAAAATCCATGCAAATGCTCGGAGTTAATTTCATTTTTTTGTGTTACCAAAGATAGAATTTGGATCCTTTTTATAATGCAAATGGATAAGAGATATTATAAGTCATAGGCACTGATCTTATGTTGAACAGAACACAGATGGAGCGGGGTTCATGTGTCGCTGTGGCTTGACCCATATCTTCTTGCATGTTCAACGCCATACAGGAGCACAACAAAAAGGCATCTGTGTGTAGCTACTTAAATTAGCCAACATGACCATCTAAAATGCTGCTAAAGTTTTTTTAACTGAGATTTTTCTTCTTTTTTGTGTCTGCACAGATTTGAGTGGAAGAAATCAGCCCAATTAGTTTTGTAGTAGCTTGAGGCCATTCACATTTATTTCTCAATGCTACAAGGTTTGGATTTCAGATATTGGGAACTTTTTTTTTCTTTTTTTAACAGCTATTGGAGTAAAATCAAAATAACAAAAATACTCCATTAGCTTTGTGGGAAAAAATCTTTAAAAAACCCATTTTTGGTCATGTTTTGAGGCCGACAGCTTCCAGTTGTTCCAGTTGGTCACTGTGCAGTCAGTTGTCAGTCCACGATGAAATCTGAATTAATGGACTTCTTTGAATTGGTTCAAACAAAATTGACCGTTTATTTAATAGCTGGATTAATGTTTTATCATTCTTCCCCAAAAAAGACTTTAAGAGGGTTTTGGACCTCAAACAATTCTTAGCAATACATGGAGCAGTACCAGAAACACACAGAGGACAAACTGCCTTCTTTGGAAAGAAGCTGCTTCTGTAACCATGACGTGCCAGACCACCAGAATAACCAAGAGGGTCCATAGTTCGTATTAGGTGTCCAGACTAAAACACAGCCCTAGTTCTTAAAAGCCCAGTCACTTGGCCCTCAGTCTGCTGGCAGTACAGCTCCCCAAACAAAAACCTTCATGACTGGAAGAAGCAGAAGAACTCTGCTAAGTTCTTCTTCTCTGATAAGGCTGCTTATCAGACGTATTTGGCAAACCTTCTGTCATCTATAATTTGGTGCGAGAAAACACCCAATTCCGCAGACAGATGGGATCAGACTCTCCACAGAACATCTTGAGAAACCACCCAGGAGGACACTGAGTCCATTCTTCCATAGTTCATAGGATCATGGAATACCAGGTTGGAAGGGACCCCAAGGATCATCTGGTCTGACCTTTCTTGTCAAAAGCACAGTCTGGACAAGATGGCCCAACACCCTGTCCAGCTGCATCTTAAAACTGTCCAATGATGGGGAATCCACTAGTTCCTTGGGGAGATTATTCCAATGGCTGATTGTTCTCATTGTGAAAAATTTTCCTCTTGTGTCCAATTGGAATCTCCCCAGGAGAACTTGTACCCATTACCCCTCGTCTTTTCTATGTGAGTCCTTGTAAAAAGGGAGCCTCCATATTCTTTGTATCTACTCTTTAAATATTGGAACACGGTGACAAGGTCTCCCCTAAGCCTTCTTTTCTCAAGGCTGAACAAAACCAGTTCTCTCAGCCTTTTCTCATATGGCAGGCTTCCCAGTCCTTTGGTCATCTTTGTGGCCCTTCTCTGGACTCTCCAGCCTGTCCACAACTTTTTTGTATAGCAGGGACTAAAACTGAACATGGTATTCCAGGCGTGGCCTGATAAGCACTGAGTAGAGTAGGATAATGACTTCCTTATCTCTGCCGGTGATGGTCTTGTTGATGCAACCCAGCATCCTGTTGGCTTTCTTTGCCGCAGCAGCACACTGCTGTCCACCAGGACACCTAGGTGGACAACAGTGTGCTGCTGTGGCAAAGGCCCCTTTCCACACAGCTGCTCCCCAGCTGGGTAGGTCCCAGTCTGTGCTGCAGTCTTGGATTATGTTTTCCCAGGTGCAAGACCTTACACTTGTCCTTGTTGAACTTCATAGATTCTTGTTAGCTCACTCTTCCAGCCTATGCAGGTCTTCCTGCAGGGTGGCTTTCCCTTCTGAAATGTCCACTTCTCCACTTAGCTTGGTGTCATTAGAAAACTTTGTCAGGGTACACTTGATCCCGTCATCTAGATCACTTACAAAGACACTCAACAACGTTGGGCTCAGGACAGGTTGTGACAGGTTGCCAGTTTGAAAAGGAGCTATTTACCAGCCCCCTCTAAGTGCAGCCTGTCAGCCAGTTCCCCACCCATCGCACAGACCACTTGTCTGGATGGTAACGCAGTTTCTCTAGGAGGAGGCTGTGGGGAATTGTGTCAAAAGCCTTGGGGATATCCAGGGATGTCCACTTGCCCTTCATCAGCCGAGCAGGTTACTTTATCATAGAAGGTGATAAGGTTTGTCAAGCACGATTTGCCCTTGGTGAATCTGTGCTGGCTTTTCCCAGTCACGTGCTTCATTTGACTTGTGAGAGCCCACAGGAGGATTCATTCCATAATGCAGGGATTGAAGTTAGAATGATGTTCCTATAATTTCCTGGATCCTCCTTTAAGCCCTTCTTGTAGACGGCAGTGACATTAGCTTTCTCTCAGTCTTCCGGTCTTCTGGAATCGCTGCAAAACAGATAGCCAGAAAGCCTTCCTCTCCTCCCAGATTACAAGGTCTTCCATTCATGTTTATTTAGTCAAATGACCCAGTTACTTCTACTGTTCCTCCAGGCACATTTTGAAGAGAAACTGGGTGCCCAGTGGGTTTCGCTTTCATACTCTATGCATGTACCTGCTTCAGCATGCACCATTATAATTACACACGCGTACATCCTTTCTTTCTCTCTCATAATTAGCTAGCTCTGGGCATTGATCAAGAGGTTCAAAGTCCCTTCAGGCATCTGTGGCATTTTAGCAGCGTAAGTTCCATCCTGCAGAAAGATGCGGTGTCCCATCCCAACATAATGAAATTCCGTATGGCAACACACAGACACTCTTTCTTATTCTCCGTATGGCCAAATCTAAATGTCTGAAAAATCAGAAGTCCATCCTCACAGAATGATAAGATAGAGTTATGAAACATGAGATTAAACCAAATGTTTTACTGTTCTTTTATTTATCTTTTGGCTCTTTGACCTTTAGTATTAATACCTGCAAATGACAGGTAAGGGGAGCAGGGTTTGGAATACAATAATCACAAAAAAAGTCTCCTGTGGCTGCAGGAGCTAAAGTGCATCATAAAATCAGGCACCACTGGCTGCTCATCAGCTTCAGCCACAAGTCAAAAATATGAGCACTAAGGACCTATTTATCCATGTCTGTGACACAAGATTAATATGTATGAAACCTAGCTACACAATCACTTCATTTCTATTCTTAAAATGTGTTTTAATACTCTGTCAACACATTTTACTGAGAAAACATGTAGAACCTGGAGTCATATAACTTAGTGGGCTCAGGTTTTTACCGATATGGAAATCTGTACCTCAATTTGAAGAACCAGCACGTGGCATCAGCCATTTGCATTCAGCAGCACTTTTGCAGAAGGCAACAAAGCATAGAAGTAATTTTGTTGGCCAGTGTAAGTAGCATGAGGCTGTACGTTATTGTGTCCTTCCCTGTTTGTACGGTATGTTGCACAATGATGTTCCGATACTGGTTAGCCCCTTTTTATAACACATAATCAAAATGTTACCACCACTTATACTATTATTACCACCAATAAACACAATAAACAGAAAATTATTAAATTGTGAACTGCATCACCTAGCCATTCAATTCCAATCTTTTTAATATTCATTTTTGTACTTCAGGTTTATTTTATGTTGTAATTTTTTTTGTTTGTTTGTTTAAAGAAACTGAAATATTGCCTAGTAGTTTGTTGGACTCCAGAGTTAAACTGTAAATTTTCAGCTAACTTGGTCTTTCAATCTTTTCCAATTTATTTCTTTAAGCTGTCAAATGGAGGGATTGGAGAAGTGATGGAAACCACAAACTGAATCCATGAGATTCCAAGTAAATAACAGTAGTGTTCTAGCCTCTTAGGCATCCTGGATGGTAGAGAGCTATTAGAGACTTGTCATATATGAGGAATGGAGCTGTGAATTTTATAACAAAGTGCATGAAATATGCTTTCTGTTTTGTAGTTTGCTTCTTTGCCAATCACCCTTCTGTGAAAATTGCTGAAGCAGAAAGCAAACACAAACAATTGTAGTGTTTGAATCTAATGTTACATTTACCACCAGCTCCTTTTTCTTCAGAATGTCAGGTATTTTCTTACTTTTCTCATCTTTTCTTCCGTATTTCCAAGATACCTAAATAGTATGTAATTACATGAGTCAGATGGAGGAAATAACGTAGGTCGACAGCAAATCTTATAATGCTGTTCACAATCAGAATGCTTACGTATTTAAATCAGAAACATTGAACTCATTCTTAAATTCTTTACATCTCAGAAATAAAATGTATCTGTTTCCTTGAGTCTTCTTATTGAATAACCAGTAAACATTTAATGCACAGAACATGTTCATTTACTCAACCAACAGAATAGTGATTTATAGCAACGAATAAGAATATTAGGCATCTTTAAAAGTGGTAGGATTTAAATCATCAAGAATCAAGAGACTATGATGGAAATAAGAATTATATCTAAATAAATTACTTCAGTATATCTTTAGGAAATGAGAGCAAAAGAGGAGAGAACAAAGTAGTCAGTATATGATAATTCTTCACAGTACATACTATATAAATGGAATTTATCCACTTACACATGGAATACTGCTTCCAGTTCTGGGCTCTCCAGTTCAAGAGAGACAGGGAACTACTGGAGAGAGTCCAGCGTAGGGCAACAAAGATGACTGAAGAAAGGCTGAGAGAGCTGGGACTCTTTAGCCTGGAGAAGAGAAGGCTGAGGCGAGACCTTATTAATGCTTGTAAGTATCTAAAGAGTGGGTTGAAGGAGGATGGAACCAGACTCTTTTCAGTGGTTCCCAGTGACAGGACGAGGGGCAATGGGCACAAGTTGGAACATAGGAAGTTCCATTCAAATATTAGGAAAAACTTCTTTACAGTGAGGGTGACAGAGCCCTGGAACAGGCTGCCCAGGGAGGTTGTGGAGCCCCCTCCTCTGGAGATCTTCAAGACCCCCCTGGGTGCAGTCCTGAGTAATGTGCTCTGGGCAATCCTGCTTTAGCAGGGGAGTTGGACTAGATGGTCTCACAGAATCACAGAATCTTCATGGTTGGAAAGGACCTCTGAGATCACCGAGTCCAACCACGCACACATAAAAAAAACCCCTACAATCTCGGGCACTAGAGCACGCCCTGAAGTGACATGTCTACGCATTTCTTAAATACCTCCAGGGATGGCGACTCCACCACCTCCCTGGGCAGGCTGTTCCAGTGCCTGACTGCTCTTTCAGTAAAGTCATTCTTCCTGATATCCAATCTAAACCTCCCCTGCCCCAACTTCAGACCATTTCCTCTGGTCCTGTCATTATTCCCTTGGGAGAAGAGGCCAACACCCACCTCTCTACAACCTCCTTTCAGGTAGTTGTAGAGGGCAATGAGGTCCCCCCTCAGCCTCCTCTTCTCCAAACTAAACATGCCCTCTCCTCCTATGACTTGTTCTCCAGACCCCTCACCAGCTTGGTGGCTTTCCTCTGGACACACTCCAGCAGCTCAATGTCCTTCCTGTAGTGAGGGGCCCAGAACTGAACACAGCACTCGAGGTGAGGTCCCACCAGCACCCAGTACAGAGGCACCATCACTTCCCTACACCTGCTGACAGGATCTCTAGAGGTTCCTTCCAACTCTGACAATTCCATGATTCTGTGATTTAGAAAATAAGATTGAACTATTTGGAATCTAAACCCTGTAGAACACTTCAAAAAAATTCAGGCAGAATATATCAAGAAAATATAAACTATTATAGAAACTAAGAGTCTGTTTAATGCCAGCTTTCATATCCACATTGACTGCAAATTCATGTTTGACATCACTTTTTCTAAGAAGATCCAACAAAGCTGCATTGAGACTATGATTGTAGGCTTTTTAATGCAGGCAGTTGCACCGTTATGCAATGAAAATATTTCTTTGACCTTGCTTAGTTTTTATATTGAAAGTCACACTATGGATACTGTACATCCCTCATTGTAGTATAGAATCCCATTTGGGTTTTTTTTTCCTAGCAAATGATCTGCCATTCTGCCCAGGGAGGTGGTTGAGTCACCATCCCTGCAGGTATTTAAGAAACGTGTAGACTTGGCACTTCAGGACATGCTCTAGTGGCTGAGATTGTAGGGGTTTATTGTGTGCGTATGGTTGGACTCGGTGATCTCAGAGGTCCTTTCCAACCATGACGATTCTGTGATTCTGAAAAAGCTGAGTAAAATTAGGACAATTTGGAAAGTGAGAGAACACTGTAAGTAGAGAAGGGAATTACCTCATCATTGAATAAGCATATTGTACAGATCTGAGTATTCTGCTTCTGTCTAGCAGACAGTTTTGAAAGGCATATTACTTTTCAGTATCTGAAAAAAGTATTTTTCAGCTTGTTCAACATTCTGTACTAAAGAATAAAAGACTTTAGGAAACTCCTCCCCCCTTGAAAAAATCTGAATTGAAGGGAAGCTTGTCTGTACAGTCCAAACTCCAACTGTTCTTGTTTACGTTTTAGGCTTTTCGATGTTCCAGTCTCCTTAGCATCTTCAGAAGGCTCTTGTTTCTTGAAGTGTAGCAAGGTACACATTAACCTGCCTGCCTTATTAACTATAGTTGTTAGAGAATGTGCAATCAATGACGCAGATAATCAGATATTTTCTTTTGGTGCCAGGTATTAAATATAGGCTATCTACTTCAAGTCACTCAACACTGACTTCTCCACAGCAACAATCTCTTTATTTATTTCATATGGATACTGAAACATTTCACACGGATAGTGGAAAGTATGTAAAGAACCTGGAATTCCTGAGTGCCTACAAATGAGAACTATACTTTATATGTTATTTGAGATATCAGTAATTGTTTCAAGAAGCAGGGCTTGAAATCGCATGTAAGTGGAGTCTCATGATATTTGCTACTAAAGCTGAGTGAAGTATTTTGTTTATAAGCAGGCTGAATATTTGAAGATAGGAAAGGGTTAATGGGCTTTGACTAATCTTAGGGTTAACCAGTACACATTTTTTATATGTTTTTATTTGGTTCTGGTAAACATCTGCATACTCAGATTTCTTGAGTTTAAAATGGAGGTGAAAATATTCTTTCCTAATTCTGCTCTATTACACCCACTGTTATTACGGCCTCTCATAATATTTGTAAATAAATTAGCTTCTGCCTCTTCCATTTTTGACCACTGTGTGAGATAACATTCCGTTGGCATTGCAATTTTCCAGTTCTTGCTGGAAAATGACTGGAAAAATACTTTTATGCAAAAACTGAAAAAAAGGAGATGACTGGTTCAACTGCTGCAGATTGGTAAAGGCTTGGGGGGGGAACCAGAGGTTTTTCTGTAAACTGGAAGAGCCTTCCTGAAATTTCGTCAAAATCAGCTAAATGGTTTGCAGTTCATAGTGCCCTATTAACATTCCTACAAAGGGAGGTGGCCTGCATTCATTACAGCAGAGGTAACTAAAACCTGGTTTGCCTCACCAGCAACTACATATACTACAGCGAAGCCTTTCTATTCCTGAATGCAGCATATGAGGCTGCAGAGCTGTTCTAATGGGGATTTCTGAATATACTTACTTTTCTGACTGATAGGGTGACTCTTCCTGTTGCCCCATTACCTGCTGAAAAAAAAAAAAAAAAAAACCAAAAAAAAACCCAACCACCTCCCAATTTTTCCTTTGTTTGCCAATGGTAGGGAGACAAAACATTCCCCATAGGCTGTAAGGAGCTAGTGATTGGAGTAGATTAAGGACCGTGTTGTCTTAGCCCAGCAAACAAGACAGCAGAAAAGAAAAAGAGCCCTCACTTCCAACTGAGTTGGACTTCCCCTTTCCCTGGGGCTACTTGCCTGTGATACATAACTGTCAGCACCTTCATGTGAGACTCTTGCTCCGTTTTCAATCAGGTTTCCTTTTTTTTTTTTTTCTTTTTAAACATGATACAGCCCAGTTCCAGCACCACTGCGCTCTTGTAAATATGAACACAAATTTAAAGCTTAAATAAATACAATTTTTCATGGAGAACAAGAATCCCATTGTCTGGTTTGGGAAATTTACCTGAAGCTGTTTTTTTGATCCTTAATTGAAAAACTGAGTCTCCAGTGGCCAAAGCATACACTGAAATGCTAAAGACATCGGGGCATTGGCATCTTCAGGAACCCAGCAGTGGTTATTCAAGCCATGGTTTTTTTGCTGAAAGCCTGCTTTTGATTTATTTCCATAATAAAGAGCAAATAGCTGTAGCATCATAATGATTTGAGATTTGTTTCTAGCTAACAGGCCTCTGGTGGCCTTATAAATTTGTTATGGAAGCACATATTAAAGAAAATGGAACCTGTCCAACAGGATACCCAGCATGACTCTGGTAGGTGGTAGAAAACATGCTTCTAACAACCTCCATGAGCAAAACTGCTCCAGCACGCCTCTCCCTCTCTAGAGCTGTAATCTTGCAACATTTCCATGATGCCTGCTCTTCTCTACACTTTTACAGGAAAGTATGTGGATAAATTCTGTGAGCCAGAGCATCCTGGCTGGCTGGAGACAGCTCTATGGGAGGCTGAGAGGAAGAGAGGGAATATGGAGGTGAGGGAGGGATTAACTGCCCTCCCAAGAAGCAACCAACCTAATGAATAACTATGAAAGACTCTCCTGCCTAGAACATTAATGCTTAGAAATACCCAACAGAAAATCAACTCTCTCTCTCTCCCAAAAGCAGTAATATCTAATTCCCAGGCTTGTGGTCATGCCAGCTCAGAGTTCAGATCCATAAATTTTTCTGTTTGGAATACACATTTTTTTTATGCCTTAATTCAACTCTTTCTTAGAATGAGGTGTACTTCTCAAAAAGAAATTTAACTAACATGGAGGGTTCATGGATTACTGTGTCAGCACAAATGAGAACTGGGTCAAGCAAATGCAGGGCAGCTGAAGTCTGCCTTGGCCCTAAGCATCCCTGGGAGGAATATAATTTAAACCAAGTCTCTCTTATGCTTTGCACTATTCATTGGTGCTGCATCCGAGTCTATTTTCCAAAGTGTGTGACTTTTTTCCTCCATTGCATTCCCAACGTCCTTTTAATTCAGCCAAGAAATCATGAGCTGAGCACAGACATGTGGCAGGGGTAGCAGTCTTAAACATATGAATTTTTTCGCTAAGCTTCCTGACAATGGTTAGAAAAAGCCTCTCTGAGGAAAGGGATGCATTTTGAGTTCCTCCCTCTTTAAATATGAAGGAATTAAATCATGAAATGCAAGGTTACTGGAAGCCAGGCTTTTTTTGTATCACTGTCCGAATCTACCTTTTTCTCAGCTTCTAATCCTCCTGTTTGTCTGAATCAACAGCTTGCTGTAAAGTGTTTTATTATTCCTTTGTGAACAATCCCTTATAACCCAATCTAGTGTCTCTTAATGTTTGTGGAACATCCATGAGAAATTTTGAATGTTCTTCCATGCATTTGTTGCTTAGTTGTCCTGTAAAGCCACATCTATAAATGGCTTAGCTGCTCCCTGTTAAAAATTGAAATTTGATCTTTCTTGTCCAGTTTTATTGGATGCCTGAGTCACATGACATTGTTAGGTCTCAAGTAGGTCTGTACTGAATGAGCATTCTGAATTCATTCCGAATTCTTTCAGTCTATCTGAATTAGAAATTTGTTTCTTATGAATACTCTCTTGGAGTTCCTTAAAATTTATTGAGAATGTTCCTGTCAGCAAATTGTGTTTATATGGACACTCGTGTGAAAGAAACAAAAGTGGGCAGCACTACACCCAACACAAATCATTTTATCTGCACAAATACTACTTGCCTCAGGTTTCAACTACCACACTGTTTTATTACAATCCAAAAGCTTCTATCCCCCACTAATGTACAACATTACACAGTGACAAGATTCTTACCCCAAAGATGTTACACTCTCTGACATATGTCTGTTACTCTGTTTTATTGCTTTTAGATCACAGGAACCCTGAGTCTCTACAACCACACTGTTGCAACAGTAGAACACATTGGGCCCAGAAAGTTAGAAACAAAGATCTCTGTCTATGCTGAATACTGGAGACACTACTCTCATTTCTGAAGAGCTTATCTTCATAGGACATTGCCTGGAATAACTACAGAAGAAAAAATGATCCTTCAAAGACCATTTCTGAGCCATTCTGGCTTAGAGGTCTTTCCTTTCAAATAATTACTCCATCTTAAAAGTATATCAATTATTCTGGAATGCAAGTGTCTTTCATTTCAGAATGCCATCTACTTTATTCTGATATTATAGAATATTTTATGTTACAATAGCTGGCTAATTTTCCTCTGTAAATGAGACTTCTTTGTTTATGTCAGAACTCAGCGGTAAGACTTTAAACTATTTGGTGGATTGAGAACTGGCTATGTGACAGGACCCAAAGGGTAATGGTTAATGGAACAGGCTCAAGCTGGAGGCCTGTAACCAGTGGTGTCCCCCAGGGGTCAATACTTGGTCCAGTCCTGTTCAACATATTCATCAGTGACCTGGACGAGGGGACAGAGTGTATCCTCAGCAAGTTTGCTGATGATACCAAGTTGGGTGGGGTGGCTGACATCCCGGAGGGCCGTGCTGACATCCAGAGAGACCTGGACAGGCTGGAGAGCTGGGCAAGGAAGAACCTCATGAGGTTCAACAGGGAAAAGTGTAAGGTGCTACACCTGGGCAAGAAGAATGTCAGGCACCAATACAGGTTAGGCGTGGACCTGCTGGAGCCAAGCTCCAACGAGAAAGATCTGGGAGTCCTGGTAGACAGCAAAATGACAATGAGCAAGCAGTGTGCTCTTGTGGCCAGGAAGGCCAACGGAATCCTGGGCTGCATAGGGAAGAGTGTGGCCAGTAGGTCGAGGGAAGTCATTCTCCCCCTCTACTCTGCACTGGTGAGGCCACAACTGGAGTATTGCATCCAGTTCTGGGCTTCCCAATTCAAGAGGGATAGGGAACTACTGGAAAGAGTCCAGCGAAGGGCAACAAAGATGATTAAGGGATTGGAGCATCTCCCTTATGAGGAAAGGCTAAGGGAGCTGGGACTCTTTAGTCTGGAGAAGAGAAGGCTGAGGGGAGACCTTATCAATGCTTATAAGTATCTGAAGGGTGGGTTGAAGGAGGAGGGAGCCAGACTCTTTTCAGTGGTTGCCAGTGACAGGACAAGGGGCAACGGGCACAAGTTGGAACATAGGAGGTTCCACTCGAATATGAGGAAGAATTTCTTCACGGTGAGGGTGACAGAGCCCTGGAACAGGCTGCCCAGGGAGGTTGTGGAGTCCCCTTCTTTGGAGATTTTCAAGACCCGCCTGGATGCAGTCCTGAGTAGCATTCTCTAAGCAATCCTGCTTTAGCAGGGGAGTTGGACTAGATGATCTATATGGTCCCTTCCAACTCTAAAAAAAATTCAGTGAAAATTCAGTGAAATTCAGGTTTTCCTCTTCCTGTAAATAATCTGTAACTGCAGATAATCACTGAAAATATTTCTTGAAGAGCTGTGTTCTGGATTAGAGTATTGGGAATTTGGGGAACAAGGAGGAAGAAGACCTAAGTAAGGGTCAAATTCTACAGCCAGTTCTTCATACTCTTACTCCATTTGTTTCTATGGAAGAAATATGTGAGCATTGGATTAAAAGACTCAGTCCTAGTGGCCTAATGATCTTTCTTCATGCAAAATACTTGATGCAACCTCAGAAGTTGTTGGCTATAATACTGTGTGCTACCTTCACACAAAAGTATCAAAGGTCAAAATGCAAATGGCATGAGTACTGCTTTACTGTAGTTTCTTGGACACATTTCAGGTTTTTTCACCATTATTTACTGTCTATCTTTCTCAATTTTGCCGAGTTGGAAAATTACGTCACAACCAACACTGAAGATAATGTCACTGCAAGCATAGGCAAAGGCAAGCCACATGCAATATTTATCCCAGAGCACAGTTATATGTTTTATTCTCATCAACGCTTTCATCTAGACAGCAGCCAGCTGTCAGCTGTGTTCATTTTGATGCCAACAGTGAGTGGCAGATAATGTTTCTGCTCTAGACAAGCTTTTACTAGAATCTTTGTAATGTTCTTTCCATATTCTGATTTGATTTCAGAACTTGAAACCTTTAAGTAGTGTTTACCATAATGCCATAAAAACAATAGCATATTAATAATACAAATTTTAAAAGAAAACCCTGAGTTAATCCATTTCTGAGACTTCCATTTGCTCTACAAATTCATCAGAACTATCTGAGGAATGTGCTGAAATGCATGAAAAGATTGATAGGCACTCTAAGACAAGACTGATCCTCCTCTCATTAAGATTAAAGATGTAGATTAGTTTTGGTATTTTAGGGGCCTGAATGTTACAATTGAGAATTGTATTGTGGCCATGAGAAGGAATAAGTTATCTTGGCACCCACCAGGAGGGGCTCAGAACTGCTTATTTTGCAAGAAAAGACAAAAAGATTTAATAATGGTCCTCAGGCAGAGGTGAACATGACCTAGGGTATAATAACCTTAGGTCAAATTACAGAATGCAACACAAAGCACGATCTCAGTTGATGCTCGAAACTCTTAAGAACGCAGAGGAAAACATAAACAGAGTCCAAGCACCTGAAATACCCCACTAACACCAGAAGGTGCTCCATCTTTTGTCTAATGTCAGTATCAGGAATGTGACCTGAATCCCAAGCTCTTTTTTTCTATTATTGGATCCCTCCCACGCCAAGAAAAAGAAGGAAATCAAGTACTAAAAAAGTAGCTTTAACTCTATTCTTCCTAACATCTTTATTTCACATAAAAGTTGTGTTACAATTATACATAAGCCATAAAAATTTGGCGTTAAGACTGACATGCCAACTTTTGAAATGCAGTATTATGCAAAGGGAGAAAAAGGAAAAAGAAAAGAATGAGATTTTCAAAATGGCAGTAGGCAAGCTGTTGGCCCTAGCTGTGAGCTTTGTGGCTTTTGTTGTTCTTGTGTCACTATCCCACTATTATTTAAACATAAAATTGATTTTATTTTTCATACTGAAGAAAAAAGGGGTTTGATTGTCAGGCTTTTCATGTTGGTATTTGGAACTTGGAAATTTTGTTTTCCTCCTCATTCTGCCAGGCTAGTAAAGAAGAAGAATTAGGTGATGAATACTGTATATTTGTTGGCAAAATATCTCAAGAATACTAAATGAAACTACTACTTTTTTCTGAATGTTTTTGCTCAGCGTGTAGAGCTCAGTTTGTTCAGATGCAGGGGTATTAGAAGGTGGACTGTTAGACTGAGCACGTCTGCTGAAATGTTATCATGCTACGCAATCATATTTCTGTGTCAACTCTGCTAGTGAAATATGTTTTGCTATCAAACCACACAACCCAAAGTAAGCGCAATTGTCAATCTTGGGCACTGCAAGCATCATAGGTGACCAAATATTTTCAGTAACAGTACGTCAGGGTAATTAAGGTTAATTATCTGCAACTACAGAGGTCTGCTATTGGCACAACAATCTGCTTCCATGACAACCTGAAATTCATTTGATCTTTCTGTGTTTTGAAAGCATGGATAATTTAGCTTTTCTCACTCCCAGACCCAGTGGAATAAACGCTTTTACGGTTTTTAATTAAATAAAACCTGTGAATACCTGGTGGATTTACATCAGAGATCTTGTATTTGGAGTACTGTGGCTCAAATAAACTTCCGCAGATGGTAAAATTATTATGATTTCTCATTGTAAGAAATTATGTGGGTTTCCTGTTATTTTGCAGCACTAGTAATAAACTCTATTCCACTCAGCGGACGGATAACAGTGGGTCTTTGGGCTCTAGGCCAGATATTAAGTAGAAGCACAAAATTCAACCAGTACAGCAACTGGCAACAAAAGTGAGCAAAGCAGTCTTGGTCATCATATCTGACAAGGCCATATCAATGCTTTAAGTAAATCATGGCAGTTTCAAAACAAGGTAGGGAAATAAAACTGAAAGACATAAATGTAAAGCTGGGTAGAAAGTGGTATTCCTGTCCTGGCAAAATGCTCGAGAGTTCCAAAGTATTCCTAAGAGAGACAAAATAATATTTATTTTCTTTTTTCATTAGGTGTGAGAGGGCAAAATCAAGGGATGAAGAAATCTACCAGGAATTCAGATTGAATTCCAATTCCGCTCCAAAAGCATTTTCACAGCAGGTATCTTGACTGCCATAGTCTCAGCTACCGTGGGTGGAGAGGGCCACAATATGTTTACAGTATTTGAAATAATAATATTCTGGGCTTGCCAAAAGGATGATTACATCTATCTACAAGCACAAGGAATCACATACATAACTGACTGAAGCGCTAAACTGATGTGACCCATTGCTTCACTAATTTTGCAGTGGTTTTTTGCTGTGATTGATTATAAGAAAGTGTTAAACCCAAGAAAACCCAAGAATGTTATGGTTTTTATTATTTTCTCCTAAATTGTGGGTATGTGTGGCTTTTTTTATTGAATCAAGATAGAATTTGAGTGGGCAGGCCTATTCAAAGGTGGAAAAAACACATGCTGTTTCTTTGAAGTACCTGTCTCACCTCAGGGGAAACAGAATGGTGAAAGTCACAGCCTGAGGATGGCCTAGAAATAGCACAAAAGGTCCATCACTGTTTCCTTTGGAAACAGCCATAGCTGGACTTGTGAGTACTCCTAAAGATACACCAGTGCTGGGCCAACTACAGGGCAGGAGATTTCTCTTTAATGTTCTGTACTGAACAGCTTCTACAGCCTGATTTACTCTGCCTCCAAAATTATAAACACATTGAGTATCACAACTTTGTCTGAAATTACACCAGCTGTGACAGTTCATTAGAAAAATTGATATTAAATTAAATTAATTTATTAATACATTAAATTAATGGACAAAGCAACAATGCCATTTTTTCTTCCAGATGATATCAATATTCTGATAACAGAAGAGATATGCCAAATCACCTCCGCGTTGTATAAATACCTGCTAGGTAGAATCACTTTGGAAATGAAAATCTATCTTAGTATTTTGTCAATAGTCAGTTCCTAGAGGGTCTTAAATTCAGGCAAAGGGCCGGCAGTTTTTCACAAGTTGAGTGTCTAAAAATCAAGTTGGAGAAGCAGATGCCTAAACTGGAGTAGTAGCTCAGGCAGGGTCCAGGCACTTAGAACTTCAGCTTAAAAGTGTCTCCCATAGGAAGGGGACCAGTCCCGACTACCGCCTCCCAGCAAAGTAGTCTGGGAGCTGCTCCCCAACATCGCACAGGGAAGAGTGCCACCCTCAGCTGTGCTGACTCTAGGTTAGCCCTGAGCCCAGGTAGTCCACCCTCTGGCAGGGGAGAAGCTCTGTCAGCCCTTACACCTCTCGGGCTTGAGCAGAAGAAACAGACATTCTCCTGCAACACTACTTGTTGATAAACAATGATTCTCATTTTGAAAATTAGTGGGTTGTTTTATTTACTTTCATGCCAGAAGAGACTGAAAATATTTTGAATTTCATTTTATTTATTTTTTTTTTTTTTTTTTTTACAAAGAGAGACCCCTGAGTAACTGATAGCTGCGTAAACAGAGAAATTACTGCAATTGAGAGGAGGACTTTGTAGTCTGTTGAAGGGAATGATTTCACACAAGATGAAAGTTGATTCCCTGCACCCCTGTAAGCTGGGGGATCTTGTTTGATGTTGGAGTCTGGCATTATGTCCTTGCCTGAAAACAGAACCTTAATCTGGTCTTGGGTCTCCTAAATACTGGCTTTTTTTTTTTCACTTAATCATTTTGGCCAAAATTCTATTCTAGAATACCTGAAAATTTTCACCAAAATTTACATTGTTTCAATGTGCCAATATTTGCAACAAAAAAGACCTTAATTGTGAAATTCCTTGCTACTTCTGTTCAGGTATCTCTGAGAGGAGGCTTTGGGGGCCTGTCTCTTTCCAAGAGCAGCTCTTTGTCTTTTGCCTTGTAGTCACAAGTTCAATCAAGAGTCACACGTCTTGCGTTGCTATTAAATCTGATTACAATATGATGCTCCAGATAACGTAGACACCTGCTGACAAACTATGATCTACTTCAGCAAGGTGAAATATCATTCCTTCCAGCCAACTTAAAATAAATATTTGAAGGGCATTTTACATGATTTCCAGGCTTCAGCTGCACAGATCACTATTCATGTCCTCAGATTGTCTGTCCTGGTTCATATAACCCTTTCCAGGAGCTACAACTGGAAGCAAAACCTGCTATTCTTGATCAAGTGTCTTCGGGTTTGCCGCTTACTGCACTCTTGACAGCAATATGTATCCTTTAATTTAGCTCTTCTGAGTTACGCTTTCAATAATTTAATATCAATATCATATGGCAATAATGGTTAAGAGATTATTCCTCTCCCTCTCCTTGCACCTTTGATGTAGATGTCTTTGTTTGAAAGTACTGGAATCATCTGCCAGCAGGAGCTTATATGACAGTCTCCATTTGCTTAAAATACATGTTGTCATAGTTTTGTCTTTGAAGGACAAGGAGAAGTACCTTTTTCATTCAAATTCAAGTGACTTTTATAGTTATATCATCAGATAGCATTCAAGTTTTATTTAATAATAAATTAGCTTACTATGCATCTAAAAGTAGTGATAATGAAGGTGTAGCCCATTGTTTTGTCATCTGAAGAAACTGTAATGCCTGTTCATAAGCATGAGAAAAACTTTGTTTTAGGTTGTCAGATTTCTTCAAATGACTATTTCATTAAGTTGTACCTGATTTTAGTTTTATAAAAGGAATAAAGTACCAAACACTAGAAGCTCAGACTCAATGCATACTGTCCCTGTTCTGCTGCTCAGTGCCATTTACGTGTTGATTGACTTGGGAATGTGGTTCATAGCCTAAAACTAATATGGTTTTAGCTGTGTCTACAATTTTCAAATTAACCATTTTTGTGTGTGCGTGTGTGTGTTAAGTTTTTCTAAACTGTGAATCTTTCAACAACATCAGGAGCAGAAAATCTGGGGAAAGATAAATTTTTAGAAGTGTATTTTTGCTGGCTTCCTTTAGGTTTGTGCCACAGTTTCATATAAAGATTCCAATGCAAACCATTCTATGATTCTATGATTTCTCTGCTGTTGTAACCCAAGTTTCTGTGCCCTGAGGGCACCAAAAGGCCTTGATTTCCCTGAGAAGCCTCACCTGGGGTCTCCACCTACTTCCCTGCTGCCCCAGTGCCCCAGCAGTTCCATTTAAACTCCTAGCCCCATTGTGCATCCACTACTGTCTGTGCTTTCTTACTCATGGGACTTTCTCAAAGGACTCTAGGTGAACGCTGTAGGTAGCTTCATCTTCACTCCTGCTTTGGGCATTATGTTGCTATTTTTGCCTGGGGATGAATGGACCTGACTCATCACCTTGTCTTGCCTTGCTGTTGATGGACCCTGTTATCAGCATCCTCCTCTGACTTGGTTGTTCAGATGCTCTGGAACTGTGCCCTGGTTGGTGAGAACACCATCACTGCTTGTGCTGGGGTTGTCCCTGGTGCCAGGCATGTTCTCCCCTGAAGAGCAGCCCCAGTCTTTCTGATCCCTGAGATGAAGAGCTCTGACTCTGCTGACGATGTTTGGTAGCAGAAGCAGAGGAGCACACAGCTGGCTGGTGGAGTTCTGTCCATTTATTTGTTTTACTGTATGTATTTACTAGCTGTGTGCTGCATAGAGAGTTCTATTATTCATTGTAACATGGTGTAACATGTCAACTTGGTCTTTTAGATCTTTTATGTTCTGAAATTATGCCAACATATGATTTCACTCTGTTAGTGGGAGGTTTTTCTTTAATGTACTCCTTGAAAACCCACCGGGCTCCTGCATGCCTGGTGTAAATCGGGTAGCTCTGTCAGAGTTATTGGGGCTGTGCCAACCTGTGCCACTTAAGAATATGACCCAATTTAAGGACAAATTCCTTTTTTGCCAACTCCTTCTGAGAGGGATACTTATCAAGAGATATTCACAGCAGATCCCAAAGACCAGACTGGAAGGTTACTAGATTGCCAGAGGACACCTTCGGACTCTGAGTCTTCTTGTCCTGTAGTTCTTTTAATAATTTGTACTCAATGCAGGACAACTGTAAAACAAAATAAACGTGTGTGTGTTTTCAAAGTTCACTTTCCAGCATTATAAAAGATTGCATGAGAGGGAGAGCAACTGAGGCTAATAAAATCACTGCTGGCATGATGCAGAAGGTAAGAGTAGACAACAAACAAGAAGGCTCCTCTTTTGCAAATGATTCATCTGTTTGTTAGACATGAGTGATATGTGTCAGGAAAGTGTTTGTAAGCTACAACCCATTTTGGTTTGTAACTACCACCCATTTCTGAACAAACTCTACATGCTACAGGTTGAGGCACTCGCTGGCTTCCAGCTTTTCAATAGTCACAATAAGGACAGAGCCCAACTATTCTTCTCAAGCTTAACTGTTCTTGGAGCTTTCTCTGGGGGATTCCTCTGTTGCAGCTGCAAGTTTCCACTGTTCCAAAAACACACTCCAAATCCTCTTATATCATGTTTGGAATAAATAACGTTTGTCTGCCAGCATGACTCAGCAGTAAACACCGACTCTGTACAACTTTGTGAGCAGCTGACTGGAGGGTGGCATGCCACAAGCCCTCTCTATCTGTGCGTAGGGTCCCAGAAACTGCCACGTTCTTGGCAGTTCAGTTAATTCCCAACAGTATCTGGAGTTTGTTATTGCTGTTTTTCATTTGCTGTGTGCTTCTGGGTTGAGAAGCTGCCAAAATACCATGAACAGCAATCCTCATAGCTCTGTTCTCATGAGATTTCCTTTTTTCTTCCCTGATCTCATGTAATTCCCCACCCAGTTTTTCCATGCCCAATTGATCCAGATAACTTGGACAAGAACTGACAGTTCTGAGTTTTTATCCTGAATTACAATACAGTGTTTTTCATTATTATTATATCCATTATTATAATACCATGTACATTTACAAACTTGAGTGAATAAAAGAAAGTGTTTTCTGTCATGTAGCTATTAATTTAACTTCAAAAGTGTATTTCAGTTCCCTCACTGTACACTTTTATGTACTTAAATGTGTGAGCTTGCCTAGCAGAATCCCCATGGAAAATGCATTCTTTTTATCGTAGTTCGAATTTTGAACTGCCCACCAGAATTTTTAATTGGATAGCCAAAAGCAATGTGACTTTTCAATTTTACGTTCAACCATGCACTTTGTTGTGTCTAATGTCACTAATTAGCTATGTGAGTGTACACGGAAATGATGTATGTTGCGTGCAATGCTCCACAGCAGTAACAGTCTACTGATGATATTCACAAGTGTTTTGAATTAAAGCAGAGATGAGGATATTGTAAGCTGTTCTCAGGCATCTTGAAAAATGGAAAGAGAGAAATTGACAGCTTAAAAGGTTTATTGCAGTTTTCATGGTGAACTCAAATGTATACCTTTACTTCTGTGACAAAAAAGTCATACTTCTGACCCCCTTAAGAAAACAAGGAGCTGTAGCTTTATCCTGAAAACAGTGCCTGAAGTTGCAAGACTTGAAGAAGTCAATGATGTTCAGGCTCTTGTGTTACAGTTCCCCAGGCATTTTTGTCAGTGACAAAATCAATTTAAGCTGTTCCTTGACCTCCCTTCCAACACCAGCCGCTCATTTCCACTCCCTGATTGCTCTCTCAATTGTTTTGGCACAATTGCTTGTGGAGTTTCTTGATTCATCCTTTTCAGTCAACTCTTTGTTTCCCTGATGGATGATTTTCAATCTGCAGCTTTTCCCAAATTTAATTCATCTGTTTCATTATGATTCTGCAGTAGTGGGAGGGTGAGTTTGAGGTGGCAGCATAAGGGTAGAAAGAGAAAGAGTGAAGTAAAGATGAACAAGAGCCTGACTTTGCTGCTGAGAACAAGTCTGATGTGACAACGGTTTAAGGCACTAGAACTTATCTGTGGTCATTTCTAGACCCTTTGTGGGAAGGGTAGATGCAATTTTAATATTCATCTATATAAAATCACCACTAAACTTCTATTTTAAGGTTTGGGCATCTAAGGATAAATAAGGCAGTGAAAAGCAATGCTGCATCGAGTGGACTTTTTTTGGTAGAAGAACATAACCTCCAGTATGAGTGCTTCACATTTAACTCGGGCATGGTCTGCTTCTGACACACTATGTCATACCTTAAGTCTAAGTTATCCCTGCTGCAAATGGCTCATGGTGCCCAATCATATCCAATCCTGCACCTAGTGTCAAAATGTTACATGACTATGGAATACAGGCAAGGATAAATTAAGAATTGCTGACGAGAACATACTTCTGCATTCAACAGTTCTTAGTCAAGCCTATGGCAAAATTCCTTTTGGCTTTGATATTAAAGGAAATAGAACTAGTGTTTTTCGTTGTTTTCTGCTGGGTTTTGGTGTTTGTTTTTTTTACAGATTCTTCCTTCTTTGACTAAACTCTTCCAGCTTTTCCTCATCTGACTCAGACTTGAGAGTCCTGAACTATCCACCCAGCGCAAAAGAGACTTCTTCAGGGCTCTAGAGGACAAGTGAAATATTTCAAGTTTACCTTGTGGAGGAATGGGGTGGGTAGGAGTAACTCATTTAAGATGAAGATAACTATCTAATGCATCTGCCTAGTAGATTGTTGCGTTGTGGAACTTTCCTGTTGACAGGATTCCTACTGAATCAGTAATATTCATTTATTCAGTGCCACAGAATCCCATGCACTCTTATATCAGTGTTTTATAACCATGGTGATCAAAGGATAAAGTGTTGCAAAGCATCATTGAGCAGCAAAGACAGGCTGCTCTTTAAGGAGTGAAGAGTCACAGCAAGATAGGCAGGGGCACAGACTGCACCAGCAAGGGAGGTGCCACCTTACCCAAACAGGTCCAGCGACAGTAACCACAGCCAGCCAACAGTACTGATCAAAAAGCCCATAGTGACAAGGCAGGTCAGAGATCAAGCCAGAAAGTCAAATCAGTGGGCTGGGATAAGTGCCAAAATTAGGCACAGATGTACCAGCAACATAACTCAGGTGAGTGGCAAGGGCCTGACCATAAAAGTGGCCCCTGAGCAAAGAAGGGGCATAGCCCCACAAGGGCAGACAACTTTTTCTTCAAAGCAGCTCTTTCATACCTGTTTGAATCAGTGGATAGCATGGCTATGCCATATCAGAGAGCTGGCTGTGGGCAGAGGCAGCAAAATTTGGAATGGAGAGATGCGCTCAGGAACCTGATGCTTGGTTTGCTGGGAGCTGTGGCCTTCTTTTATCGAGCCAAGTTATGACACAGAGAAAAAGTGTACCAGCTTTCAAGTTCATCGTCTTTTCTTTCTGCATGCTACATCTTGCATCACCTCGTTTCACCTCACTTCTTCCTACTTCTGTGATTGAGAATGGCAAAGCGAAATATTTCCCACAATTACAGAAGTGCGGGCTAGCAGACTTTGAACTTAAAAGCCCCAGCATTGTTGTTGTGTTGCTTATTAAATAGCATTTCAGTTCCTTAACAATGAGTGAGATTATTCCAGTAAGAGATTATTATGAACATAATATTAAAATATTATGGGATCTCACAAGATTATTTGTTGAAGCCCGTGTTTTGGTTGAGAATCAAGAGATTGCTAATCCTGTAGAAGGTTTTACATGTGAAAAAAATAAAGAAAATCATTCATCTCTCACTTTCTTAATAAAAGGGTTTAATCAACGGGAAATATGTCCATTGCCCAGTTGAAAGATATAACATTCCTATTTATGATGGCAGGAGACACATAAAAATCTTCACAACCCTTGGCATACCTTCCATGTGGGTCTTGGCACCCGGGGCAATGCCATTTCACCCAGAAAACTGCTGTCTGTGTCAGTGTGGTAACCATGCACACTAGTCAGGGATAATTTTGGAATAAATCCTTACTTTTTTCTCTTGAAAAAAAAAAATCCTTTAAAAAGAGAGATAGATTTTTGTTTTGGTCAAATTAAAAAATGAAGGAGATGTACTTATTCACAGTGTAAATTCTTTGAGGAGCACAGAGTTCTAATTGTGGGAGTGGAAAAATCAACTATTTAAAAAATGTAAAAACCCACTTTTTATTTCAGGTTTGAAACATAGTGGTTCTTCGAGCCAGGACACACAAAATTTAGCTTTACCTTCTAGGGTTTGGCATCTCATGTATCCTGGCAATTAGTTTGGCCTCTACAGTAAAATTCTGGGCCTGAGCTTGATTAAGAGAACATTTATGAATAACATCCTCAGAAAAATTAAGGCCATGGCCAGGACCAGGCCACAGTGGCAGTGAAGTAGGTATGCTCTATGGCTAAGCTGTTCCATAAAACAGAAGAACCAGGCAGCTCATAACTCTTTATATCGATAGCAGTCATCACTCTTCTTTAACAACTTGCTAAGCCCAGTTGGAAATTCCTGAAATTTTCATTTCACTTCTTTCTAAGTACATTTGCCAATTTCAGTGGAAAACACCAGACACGGTGGTATATTTTTGAATATGATGCTATTGACATGATGGATGAATCATGATTTTACACAGGGAGAGAAAGACCAATCTATTAATCCCCTAAAAAGAAACTGGAAATTAAAAAGGCTATTACCCATGTAGGGCCAGATCCTGCAGCCCTTACTCCCACTGATATGACTGAGAAGAAAAGAAGACTACCAGTCTCGTTAAGTATTTGGATTTTTTCAAAATTTGATAGCTGTTTACTGCAAATGTTTTTTTCAGTTACCAGTGCTCTTTTTAATCCCTCATCAATCTGGCTACTGAGCTGGTTCCTTTGACAGCAGGCGAATTGAACTGACTTTGTACCATAAGAAGTTGGCTTTTTGGATGAAAAGTCTCCAGAGTTCCCAGGGGGCACTCTCTGCACTCTGCACCAGTCCTCAAATCAGTGTGACTGTACAGAGCATTGTAAGGGTGCTGACACCCACCAAATCCACACACTTAGAAAGCCTGTTACCTTAAATCAGGGGCCCTGGAAAATACCTTCTAAAGGCTGTAGCGAGGTTGCTATTTCCACCCATCAGTTTCTTCCTCCCATTGGACGGACCTTTGCTGCATCACAGGTGAGGCAATACTTCTCAGGCACTATTGAATAATTAACTTTGACGACTGTTCTCATGCTGTGTCCTGTACAGCTAGTCCTTCTACACCCTGGTCAGAAGTGCTCTGGCAGAAAGCCAATCTTGATAGTGCTCTCTTGGCAACATAAAATCCACCTAGAAAGAAACGATGGCTGTGCAAAAAATACCACAGCCTCTTCCACCAGGAGATGAGCTATACTGTAATATATAATGCACAAACAACACTACACACTAAAGGTGTCGTTCCTATGATTCAACTTTTACCATTTTTATGTTAGGAATGTTTTCTAGAGTAGTTGTCTACAGTCTTTCTACACTCATTGAAGAGAAATGGTTACTCTCAAGAGTATTCTTAGAATACACGTCTGGGATAAGAGGGCTTTGGGATGTACATGTCTGTTTGTTGACAAAAAGGCATGATGTTCCAACTAGGCACCTTGCTTTTAAAACCTGATGAAAAGAATCCCACCGTTACTATAAAAGCTGGAACGAAGTCAGAGGTATCAGAAAGTATCCCTAGAACAAACTGCATGGACTAGGATTTAAACAGGTGGGGGGTTTTCATCTGTTGTTCCAGTAGCCCACAAAAAGGGTGGTATCTCAGTATGGTGTTAAACAGGAGGTGAGGATTCTCTACCATCTAACTTGTAGAAGGTTCATTTTCATGGCCAAAGGGTATAAAATATCTCAGGGCTATTTGTGAGGTTTTACAAACTCCCCCATACCTGAACCTTGTCTGCCAGAACTGCTTTCCTTTTTCAGGCACTCCCCTGTAGACTTTGAAGGATGGTTCTCATAGTACTAGGGTCAAGTCCCTAGTTACTTCTCTTATTGTCCTGCAAGCACTTGCAAGAAGAGCGAGAGGTTATGTTGCTCCAAGGGGCACACATCTCTGTACTTGTTGACAAGAAAAACTTTCTACAAGCAGATAGACTTCCTAACTTTCCAGTAAGCACTTCTGAGATGTGGCTCTGTCCTGATCTTATGACTCTCTAACTCCCTAGTGGCCACCAAAGGAAATCAAGTGTGAAGATTTTTCTGTGCCAGATGGAAGAGTTGACAAAGCTAGGGCAGGCAGTATGGGTGGTGTGTCAGAAATAAGGGACATTTTCAAGCTGTCTAGAAGACAGACTTTCTAAGGGGTCCTATCCACAGCTCATTACTAGACTGCCCCGTAGCATTTCAAGGGGGACAACCCAACCCTTGTATACTGCAAAAGTGGTTAGGCAGAATCTCAGAGAAGGATCATTCCTGAGTGTCATGAAGTCATAATGTATGTCAAGGGGAAAAATGGGTAAGTCTTGCTGCAAATCTTTTATTGTATACAATGGGGTAACAATACCCCTTCCCACACTGTGTCATGGCTCTGAGCATCACACTAGGGATATTGCAAACACAAAGAAAATGGTTTAAACTGGCAGAGCATGTCTCTATGGCTGAAACTGACACTTTTTCACTCTCATCTGCTAATAAATTTTGTCTCTCACCTAATCCATTATATTGCTAGCTGTGAAGACATGTGCTAGGAGAAAACTGTTCTAGGCAGTGTAGTTAAAAGCATGCCATTCTCTTCAGAAGGCACATATTCTGCACAGTCCATTAAGTCAGCCTGCAAATCATCTAGTTTCATTATTTTCTCCTTCCTGTTTATAAGAATTTTGTGCGTTTTAACAAATATTCACAATAATTTTCTTCCATTTTAGATTAGATCTTCTAATGAAGTGAATATTGTTCTAATTATATAGCACTTTTCAGTAATTATTCTTGTAATCTCTTTCGTTTTATAATCCCAGATTCTAAAGCCATAGCTATCCACACTGGTGTGGCTTGCAATATTCTATACCAAACAATGGGAATTATGCCTTTAGGTCTTGAGTTTAAAATCTGAAGTCATTTTTCAAATACAGTTTGGGCATTTACATGCCTGACTTAATAAAAATGAGTGCAAATTATATGACAATTTTCTGTGCAGCTTGCAAAAATCATACTGCGTTTATAAACATATGTATGTGTACACATAATTTAGGAGAGAGTTCTTTTCTTACAAAGAACTTCTAGATTCTTCAGAGAAGAAGTTTGAGATCAAAAATATTAGGTACGTCGGTTGTTGCCACCTATATAAACTAAGCCTTGCTTGAGTAAAACTCTGCTATTATAAAGGAAGTGGAAAATTTGGTCTCCTTAGTGTTAAGGCCAGTCACTGAAGTTGTTTCACACACAACATGTGTTTACCAAAATTTCTTTCCAGCAAGTGCTGATTATGACTCTTCATCAGAATATAAGTTACTGATAAACTGAGCATTCAAAACACAACAAAAATATGTTAAAAGAAAAAAGGAGGTAGAATTGCCTAGAATTTACCATGTTGTAAAGGATATTGTTAATGTTAATTTTCTTTTTTAATTTTGAAAAAGTTTTAATTGAAATCTGTTTTAAATTTTAAATATCAAGAGTTTTTAATAGAAAGTGGTTTAAGTAGTACAAAATTCTCTTCAAGAGAGTATACTGTGACAAATAAGTATCTCCCTTGCTTTTTTAATGTAATCCTTGACGGATGGGGACGGCTTCACTCTGAAGAAGGCAGTGCAGTGTTGGACATTCACAGTAGTTCCTCTTTTAGAGGAATTAGGCAAGAATGCTACTTCCAGCATCATCTGGTTTTTGTTTGGTTTTGCAGTCAAGGGTTTTTTGCATATAGCTATATAAATGAGTACGTATTTAATATTCTTCATCCAAACAATAGCTTAAAAAATTAATTCAGAAGGCTCAAATAGAAAAAGCTGTAATGTTGAACCCCAAACATACTAGTAAAAGAGTTTTCAGGAACTAACTCTTTTTCAGCCAAGCTTAGGATTTAGGAGTCTGGCTCAAGACTATTAACTTTTGATATCAACAACAGTGACATGGCATCTATCAACACATTAGTATGTTTATTGCTTGCAAACCACTCCTTAACCTTGTTTGTGATTTGAAGGTTAAGAATAATTCTTAAACACTCATGTTACCAAAACTCTATTTTGAAATAAAGGCAGATTAATAAATCATGACTCACTGTTATCTAAACTTTGAGAGCAATTTATAGAATAAATTTTGTTCAGCTAAGGTGACATCTTCAAAGTGAGATTTGTCACTTGTATGCTTGGAGGAAAAGTTGGTTGCATAAAAATGCTACTTTTGTGGGACTGTACAGGATTTATTTGCCCTTCCTGGACTAAACACATACAAATACTCGATAAGTCAGATCCAGTCCATCTTAGGCTGTTGCTGATAGTAAGCATAACACTTTTTTTGTCATAGCTATGCTTTCTCCTCTGAGAGGTATGTACTCAGGCAATCCAATCTAGTGGAAGATGTCCATCCCCACACCAGGGGGTTAGACCAGATAATCTTTGAATGTCCCTTCCAACCCAAACCATTCTATGCCTACCTGGACACAACTTTTGATACATCATCTTGAGTTACATCTTAGCACGGCTGCAATAATGCATACAAAACTCATCCAGATGGCTAAAATGCTCTAGTATTAACAATCCAGTTCCCCTCACTACTATGTTCACAATAAACTCTTCTTGAGAGTATTTTTTTTTAGGTAGAAGAGGGATCAAGGATAAAAAACTGCTATACAAAGAGGTCTATTTTTTTGCCCAGAGCAAAAAAATAATCTTCAGCAATTTTGCATGTCATAGATTAGATTAGTATGAGATCATAGGTTAGGTTAGTACGAGAGCATGGTACTTACAAACATTTCTTTCCCTGCCTGTGAGAGACAGCTGGACCTCATCCCAGGTTCTGAAGGATGGTACCAGTTGTACCTGTTCCAGGGGCATCCAGGGATGGCTGGGCCGGGTGGTTGCTATTTTCAAGAACTTGAATATCCCACCTATGTCAAGCCTGGGTGAGAAAGAGGGATGGGAAACTACTATATGCAAATGTTTTAATTTCCATGGAACATGAAATGACAGAACTACAGAATAAGAAAAAAGAATTTTCTTGACCTTTTTTCCTAGCCTGTCACTAGATTTTTTTCCCTTATCTCCCTTTCTGTGAGTGAACAGTTCTGGAGACTTCCTTCTCTGGCTACAGTTTTGATTCCAGGAAAAGTATCCTTTCTCATTCTACTCTGGGGATAGGTGTCTACTTCAGAAAGCAAAAAGAACCAAAATTTGTCTGAAAAACTGGAAATTTAAGTGGAAGTTTGAATCAAGAATTTGGACAATGTATGCTGGAAAACTGTTGGAATAGTTTCTTTTTCAGAGGTTGGCTTCCATGGCATCTAAGTTGTGAACATAGACTGATTAGATGTTTCTGCTTACAACTTGTGATTTTGACTGTTCCATTTGTGCATTGCAATCCAGAATTGTTCAGACTGGAAAGGAATCAGGGGGTCACCTAATCCAACCTTCTGTTCAAAGCAAAATCAACACTGAATTCAGGTAAGCCTGAGTTAAGACTTTGCCCAGTTGGATCTTGAAAACCTCCAAGGACAGATATTCCGCAAGATCTCTGGGCAGCTGTTCCAGTGATTAGTTGTTCTTACCATGATTTTTTTTTTCCTTATACACAACTTAACCCTCAGATGTTTCAGTTCATGATCATCTTCCTAAAGTCTTAGCTCCATTTTCTAAATAACTTCCTTGTAGATATGGGAAGTTATTAGGTCTCCCCTCCTCTCACCAAACCTTCTCTTCTCTGGGCTAAATAAGCCACGCTCTTAGTTAATGGACCTCAACTCCATTTCTATCTTGGTGGCATTCAGCTGGACCTGCTCATGTTTATAACTATCCATCTGGTTTGAGGGGGTAGGGAGATATGGGGATAAATCTGGATGGTGTATTTAGGATGTAGCCAAACAGGTGCTGAGTACAGGGAAATAATCACTTCCCTCAATCAACTGACTACATTGCTGCTGCTATCAGTCAGGACACTGTTAGTCTTCATTGCTGCCACAGTGCAATGCTGACTCCTGTCCAGCCTTCTGTCCACCAGGACCCTAGGACTTCTGGGTTCTTTTCAGCAGAATGTCACCCAACCAATCAGTCCCCTGGCTGTACAATTACATGGGGTTTGTCCATCCCATGTACAGGACTTAGCAATTGTCCCTCTTGAATTCATAAGGTTCCTGTGAGCCCATTTCTTCAGCTTCTCCAGCCCATTATCCAGCTGAATGACAGCTCTGCATGAGGAGTTTATTGACTGTCCTCAACTAGCTTGGTGAGGCTGCATTCCCTCTTCTCCCCTAGGACACTGATAAATGGTGAATGGATAAATGAGAATTTACACACTGTACTGGACTTTTAAGGAAACTAGAGACCTTTACATGTGCATGCAGTTGTAAAGTACTTACAGAGAACAAATTAAGATAGATGTATAGACATTTCCTTTATGAAACCAGAGGGCCTGAGTCCTTCATATACAATTACTCCCCCTGCAGACATTCTTGTTAGGAATCTTGAGAGACTGAGCGGGATTTGAAGAGTTATGTGTAATGAGGTCTTGGTATTGCTATCCTAAATGTTTCCATGTAGCAAGTCAAGTCTCCTTAAAGTATTGAGGTTTTCTTCAAGCTTTCTTATGTGGTAAAGGCTTGGTCCTTTTTTATGCCTCTCGAGTTTTGAACCATATCAAAGTTTCTCTACAAAAAAAAAAAAAAAAAAAGCAAAAGGCAGAAAATGGCAAGTGTCCCCAAGACTATGAGGAAGAGAAATATTTTATCACAAAATTCAGTATAAAAGTGTGAAGGCTGAGAACTCTCAAATTTTCTAGGAAAAACAGTTCTTCCTGAATGAATTTAATCATGTTAATGCCATCCTAAATATTTGCAAACCATGTACCATGAAGATGTAGAAAGAAAAGAAATATTCTTTGCACTCATCAGTTGGTGGCAAAGGGGAAGAGCAGCCACAAAGAGCATTTCATTTGGATAAGGTTTCTGCATGGTATTCCTCTGGTGACAGATGCAGAGGCACTGCAACTTGACCAAAGCTTAGAATTGCTTGGGTGGTAAAACTATGGAAAGTTTCTTTGATGTTCTCAAAATTTCTTTGATATCTCTCTTTCCTTTATTGCTTTAACTAAAATTTGTGGATTTTTTTGTTTGTGTTTATCTTTTTTTTGAAATAAAGAATAGACAAGCGGCTTGCAGAACCTGGGATATTTATTTCTGAAGGTGAGGACTTTAGCTGTAGGTTGCAGTGTCACACATCTAAACTCTGGTTAGAGACTAATTTCAATACACAGCTCATACTCAGCATTTCTTATCTAGACTCTCTAGGTAGCTCCCCACCAGCATGCAATCTTCTTTTCTTATGTGGAGGTGCCTAATTCTCTTCATTCAGTCTTGTGGAGTCCTCGGTGGCTAAGAGAAGCACCCATGCTTCCCTTTAAGAGTCAAGATGCCTTAACTTAGACACTTTGTTCTTTATTGGATCTAGGTCTTGCATACTTGATTATAAGGACAACCCTGATTAAGTTGAGATAGAAGTTTTACAGGTGCTAAAGCTGAACTGGCCTAAATCAATGCACGGAGCTACATCGCTTCTTCCATGGCTCTTAGGCAGAAATTTGTCCTAGTACAGTAAATTAACAAAGGCATGCAAGTCAATTTTTGCACTGGTATGCTGTAAGGTAGTGGTAAAGGCGTCCAGCATGAGTAGAGCTCAGTTTTGAGTCCTCACTAAGCCCCTTTTGCACTAGTACAGAAGAAGAAGAGGCAATGAAGACTGACTTAAAGAGAGTGCTCAAGTTTCTCCCTTTTTGGTAGGAAATTCTTCAGTAGCCAAGAGTTGTCATTGTAGACTTGTGCTATCCACTGATACATAGCAAGCATGCGTGGGTCCTTCCTCCTCCATAAAAAAGTGTGCCGGATTAAAAGTGGTATTCCGCCGCCTTCTTCCTTCCCAGTTCACCTATACAGGTTGCTGAAGAGTGTAGCTCTTAATGGCAGAATTAAAAATAGCAGCTGAGGCTACAGGGGAACACATTCAAAGAGCAGGGCAGGGTGGGCTTTAGAAGCAGGATCTTAAGCAAGTTTCACATAAAGTCTTGTTTCTCATCTTGCAGACGCTATGGGTACAGTACACAAATAGTCGGCATCAAATCCCTGCAGAATGTGTTTATCTTGAGAACTGTCCTAAGATCCTAATCAACACTGAGTTTTTAGTAAAGAACCTATTTCTGATATATATCTTTCCCCAGACCACTTCAACATTTTTGAAGGGCAAGCACCCAAAGAGAAGGTACCCACTGACTCGCTCAAGTCTTGTGGCTTAGAGCTTCAGCCACACCTTTATACATTTTCACTCCTCAGTTCCTTGTCTTTGCAAGGACCTCAGGCACTGGTGACAATTCAGTCTCTCCTGGTCTCCACTCACAGTATTCAGACTGATCTCTTGGGAACAGAAACTATTCAGCTCAAGTGTCTGGGGTTGGTATGAGGGGATTTGGGTGATGCTTAATAAGCAACATTATACAGGAGATGATTCAGTGGTCTCTTGTGACTTTTGGATTTTCTAAATATGTGAAAATCTAATCAGGTTTATCCAGCTTTCCAACCCCAAAATGATATCATTAACCCTTGTATCAATAAATAATAGTGACAAGGTCATTATTCATATATATAGAGAGACCTTGTTTACATCTTGCTAAATTCTTTGTTTCAAGCACAACCTGTAGCAATGACCAATTATTTGTTCTGCTAAAAAGTGTTTACTTTCACCACATTTAAGTGACTTATCTTTTAACTTCCCAGACTGTGACTATTCTCCCTTTTCAGAGCATCTGTGATATTGGATATTCTCCTCCTGTCCCTTATTATTTACTATTTCTCTAAAGTGAAGAAATCCTTTCTTTTTCACTAATTTACCAAACCTGGAAACTATCTGATATCTTTGCTGAGGCAGAACTGTTTACAGATAAGACCACATGAAATATAGGTGGCTTTATACCAATTTCTGCATTATTTATTCCATGTGTCCTCAGGTTGCCCAGCTCTGTTGTCTAACAGCTAAACAATACCCTCTCTTGCTTTGAGGGAAAAAAACCAAAAACCCCCAAGTATTTCACATGTACTTGTTTAAAAACAGAGCGAAGCAGATGGAATATTTGAATAGCCGTAACCATTATGCTTCAGAGTCAGAACTTTTGGTTTGTCTTTCATGGGGTGCACCCATGGCTTTAGTATCCCAAACCGTCAGCCTGCAGGCTCATGCCAACCCATAAAGAATGTGAAACATTGCTTTTTAAATTTAATTTATGTTTCTTTGTTTGCAGAGAAACTTTTGTTTCCCAGCTTCAAGCAGAGTTTGAAGCTGCTTCCATCCTTACGGCATGCTGCTTCCCATCCATAAGATAGCATTATAAGAAAAAATATTCAAATAGTGTTAATCTGGGGTTTTTTTGAGACTTAGAAGCTGATTCTCATTAGAGCAAAGTATCTTTCAAATAATGGTAGTTAGGGAGGGGTTGGAGAGGCAAAAAGAAATTTTGCCTTCTTCAAGACCCTTCTAATTTACTACGGAGATTTAAAGTGTCCTCAGCATCCAGTTGAGTCTAGACTATATGCAACACAGGACTGGAAAATTGTACAAGTAAAATTGAAATACTTCTTTCTTTTATCTCTTTTCCCTATATATTTGGTTTTGGGTTTTTTTTCACCCTCAGCTAATTACATTATAGGCCATTAAGGGACAGGTGGAAGAGAATGGAATGAGGGCATTAATATGGGGTTTGGAACTACATTCAATTCCTTTCTTTTCCATGAACTTCTGGTACGTCTTTGGTTGAGTCCAGTGTCGCCTATTTCTCAGAGGTACATAAGTAGTTAAATACTCCTGAAAACCCCAGAAACTAGATACTTTACTAGGATCCTGATCTTCAAGAGTCTCCAGCTCTTCACCTGAAAAACAGAAATAAAATTACTTTCCTACATTAATAATACAGTCACTAAGCAAGTTCCCAATTAGACAGTAGAAAATATGGTTTGTAGAAAACACATGAAAGATGGCGAAGAGCTTGGAACCTGCAATTATGCAGAAATAGGGATGGAGGGTCCTACATGTGCACCTACATGAGGTGTATGTGTGTAAACATTAATGTATTTTTAGATGGGAAACCCAGCGAAATCTAAAATCTTCTTCACTGATCATCCTGGCAGCCACCTCAGAAGACTCAAAGTAACTTAGATGAGCCTTACACAGGCAAGTGACTTTAGTTACATGAATCCTAGGTGAAAACGAAACCCACTGCGTCTGCAGAGTTGACTCATTGGTGCCTCTGTGGACAACTCTATAGTTTTGACTCAATTACTATTGGTCTTAAAGGCTTCTATGATTGGGTTACTTTTAGGCTGATTTTCTAAAGGAATAATGTTTCTGTGAACATACAATCGGTCCATCCCAATTGGTCCTTCCAATAACTTTTGAACTCACTAGTCCATTTCACCTCAATTTGGCAGCAGGGTAGAAGTGAAGACACTGCCTGTGAATTTTCATGAAAAGGGGTTTGTGGGTAGAGGAAGAAGATTCAGGTAAGTACATTCATTGAGGAAAACACAAATAAAACTTAATTCCTTATCCACCTGAAAAAGTAGCAACCAGCTGAGCAGGCAGCACATGCATTGCTCTAAAACAGCTAGGACCACTGCCCCAGGTGACTGCTAAGGCATATGGCACGCCACCATGGAGAGGGGAAGGAGGGGAGATGCTGTGGATGTGATAAAGATGATGGGAATGGGGAATGTGAAAAGAGGGGACAGGGCATGAATCCATAGGATTTTTTGGCATTGTTTTTTTCTTGTGTTGGTGTTATCGAAACCTGTTTCTGTGAAAGCAAAGGCAAGGAGAGAGAAAAACACTGCAGGTGCTAACTTAAAACTTATAAAACAGGGAAGCAGAGCCAAGACTAGTGCCTGTGGCAATGAAGGTCCAGGACAGAAAGAAAGCAGCTGCCCTGCAAGCACATGAGTTAGAGGTCTGGTTGTGTGGGAATGAGAGAAAGAATATGATTGCAAGCCTCCTATTTAGTTTGTGGGACTTAATAGCTCTGCTGTGTATTTGGGACCCACTGAAAAGCAGCCAATGTTATCTATATGCTCTACTTTTTTCCTCAGGGTTGAAGTAAGGACAGGCTTTCAGTCAGACCTTACCGTGTTTCCCAGCTTTTGTGGGTTTCAGTCGGCCCCTTGTAGTTTAGTGGAGGGGATTTTTTTTTCGCTGTGGTTTGAATACTTAAGGAATATACGCTAACGTACCATTGTAATTTCAATTGCTTTGCATGTTAGTCTGATTATATAAACCCCTTGTTTTTGCCTTCCAAATGCAAGGAAGCCCATTAGACAGCATGTAAGATTCACCCCCTCGGTCTCATTTGTAGCCGTAGGGAGGGTGGGGAAAAAAAAAAAAGCACCATTGTTTGAAGAAATAAGACATTCTCAGTAAAATTTTGTGATGCATGTCACATTGTTGGAGGGAAGCAATGGGAGCCTTGGTTTGAAGCACATGAAAGTCTTTGGATCCACTCACAAGCACTTTCTGCACCCTTTGTTCAGGCAGGGGCCTGCAGTGGCAGCCTCTGCACCAGAGGCTCCCAGCTTCCCAGGGCAGTTCAGCCAGGATATTTTTGAATACCCAGCTCTTAATGCCAGCTGTTTATCTAACTCTGTGACCTGCATCAGCAGCTCCTCAACTGGAGCTCGTTCCTCCCTGGCGTTAGCAGGCTGCTGCAGCTTGGCAATGCAATTGTGCCTGTGCTTGCATTCGGCACGAGTGGGGCCATTGCAGTGTAGATTGCTCACTGGTCTGAGGGTGCAAAAATTCCTGGAGGCAGGAGCAGCAGCACTGGGAGCTTTGCAGCATTGTGACTCCCACACAAGTGTGTGTACCCCTAGCTGCTTTCATGGCTTTGTGCAGATATACATGAGTTGAGGATCTAACCCAGAAATACCGCCTTTCATACTCTTTTCCCTCCCTGTGGTGACAGACAAAATACCATTTTTTATGAATTTTAGGAAGAAACAGTTCTCAGGATCCCCTTTCTCTACAAAATTAAACAATCATTTTTCCATTATACTGACACATTTCTCTGTGGGAACTGCAAGGGAAAGACCTCTGCCAAATTTATTCTGCTTTTTCTTCTTTTTTTTTTATGTTGTCTTGAATCAGGGAGAGGTCTCCTATGCCCAAACATGATTAAAAACCATATAAGTTAAGTCTTTCTGAGCTGAGTGCATGTTGTAAAAGCCGCTGTGAGTCAATGGCAATTTTATAGTCTTGGTTTTGTGTGGTCCTTGTTTGGAGAGTATTAGGCATAAAGTTGTCATACTGGAGCTCTAATGGGTGCACTCAGTAGGTGTGATTTATGAGACTTGTTGCCTTGTGAGAATGAAGTCATGTAGTGTATCAGGGTTGTCCTGCAAACGAAGCAATTAAATTTTGTCATCTTTCTTCCAAAAGTGTCCTGAGCAGGGGTAAGATCAAGCATGGGGGTATGTAAAATGGGAGGTGAGAGAGAGAGGTGATTAGGTTCCATCTGTTGATGAACACTTACAACACTTTTTCTAAAGTCATTAATTGAATTTCATTTGCTGAAGCTTAGTGCCACGTCTGGAGGCAAACAGCACATCTTTTACTTGCCAGTTCTATTTATATGCCTGTGAAGTAGATCATTGTAATGAATACAGATGGGCAATAACTACAAAGTTATTGCATAATTTTTCAAAATTTTATGATTGCCTTTCCTACTTCCTCTTAGAATAATGGCTCCACTGTACAGCCTGCAGACCATTCACTATATCTTTCGTACATTTTACCACTTCAGCAGATTTTAATTTATTGGAGACACACTAGAAGTGGTAGGTAAACAATCTACAGAAAGAATCCGATTTATAAGACAAGGAAGACTTGAACCAATATTAAGTTGCTTTGGAGATCACTTGGTGAATGCAAGTATATATGATTTTTCATCTTTCTGACTTGGCAGCAAAGGGCAGTGAGTGTGTGTGTGGGGAGGAAGTCAACTGAAAGCCACCCACCGTCAGCTTTACAGAATATAGAACAGGTTTGTAATAGGATGTCTAGCCGGATGGAAAGTGTTTTTGTACAATTTGCAGGTTTAAACCTGCCTCAGAAAAAGTTTCAGACCTGCTAGGAGAAATCCAATTCTCTTTCACAGGGATGAAGTAGGCTTGTTTTTTCCACTCTGGTGCTAGCTGGAGTAGTCTTGGTCTGTGACTTACATTCTGTTTTCTCCCTGCTCCAGTCCAATTCATTCTATTTCCACTTCTGAAATAATGAAGCGGAGCACATTTTCCTCAGCTGTGATTATGAGTAAACTGACTTCTGAGGGTACGATCCATCTCCCATTTAAATCAATGGGAGTCTTTCAGTTGATAAAATGAGTACTGGATGTGTCCCTAAAACAACTGAATTTAAATCCTGGCCACAGTGAAGCTGATGGCAAAGACAAATTGGAATTTCACCCTGATGTCTGTGCATTATCTGGTGTATTGGCAAAGATTATCACAAATTCTACTTACGCTTGAAGCCAGAGCTAAATGCTTTTGAACCACGTGCAGCTTTTCTCAGTCTCACTTCTGAAACCAGTTCCAACTCAAGTCTGCAACCCTCAGGACCACCAATAATGAACTGTATGAATGCCAGCTAAGCTGGTCTTGGAGCCCTATTTTGGGATTGGTTTAGGATTACATAATTGACTCTCAAAACCAAAGACCTTTGACCTAAATATTCAGAAATTCATTGCATTTTGGATGTCAAGCTGAAATCTGTCAGACACATTTGATTTTCAGAGAGGTCCCTGCATCTAAAAACCTTGACTTCTCAAATTGCTTCATGTTATGTAATAAAAAAATTTGGATACCTTAGTTAATTTTTGGTAACTGAAACATCCTTTTGTTTACCAAATTTTTACAGCACACACAACACCAATGAATGCGTACACCACAGAAGTATGTTTTGGGGCTGAATACCCATTCATCTTTCTTTGGTTGCTCCTTCTAAATAAAACTAACAGGACTGATAACTGATTTCAGTGGGAAAAGTGTTTCTGTAAGCTGGTTTTGCCAGTGCAGAGAACACTATATCCTCACCCAGCAATAACGGATGTTTGTCATTGTCTGCTTTTTATTCAAACCTGGGATACAAAGGACCATTTCTCATTGGGTTTTTTTTTTTCATAATTTTGTGGTATTTCATTTATTATCTACTATTATAATAAATTTGACCCTTGCTACCCACTCTGAATAAAGGGCATCTGCTGTGTTTTGTTCGCCTTTCCCTGAAGCATAAGGACTCCAACTTTGCTAGATGAATTGTCTCAAGAAACCACAAGCACATACCTAGTACTGAGCCAGCAACTTCATAATACATTGTGAACAGAGCTAAAATGTTTTTTGATTTTTTTTTTTTTTTCATTCTGATCAACAGTTGAAAATTGGAAGAAGAACTGAAGGCAGCAGTTCCATGGTCTCTCAGTGGCCTCCCATCTTCCAACCGGAATCTTTCAGCTTCCAGCCTGAATTGCGTGTAGAGCAGAGGAAGGTAAATCTGTCTGACCTTCACCACTGCTCCAAACACTGAAACCTGTATTATCAGCATTTCAAATCATAAGTTTCCCTTTCACATGCAGACAACCGTTTCCTTCATATAAAGTCACAAGCATTTTAGATTCCCCATCTCCTCAAAAGATTTTACTCTTGCTTTTCCCTCTTCCTATATTTTTTTAATACTTTGGCATAGTCGATTCTTTCACCATATGGAACCACTTCTACCTCCTTATCCCCTGTACACACTTTCCCACTCAACATGATGACATGTGACCACTCAACTCATAAACAGGAGTTAGGGAAACAGAGGTTAAACCACGGGCACCAAAAGTGGTTTTGAGAATGCAAATGTGGAAAAAGTGGGATAATCCACAAGCATGTGGTTTGTTACCATCTGCCTCAATGTATAAGCACATTCACCCAGAGTTTACAATTGAAGGGATACAATGTTTTTTTTTCCTGGTAAAATACTGTGCATTTTGGCTTGAAAAGCATGCTTGCTTCCCTTCCCGTGGTGAGATTACAGGTGCTGCACGCTGCTATTATGGTTGATCTTTTTCAATAAAGATCCCACACAGGCCAGGATACTAAACATGCAACTCGGCTTGATCCTGATGGGTTGCCTATAATCCCACATCTATCTTCTTCCTCCGGTGGCCCCCTCTAGCGGCTCTCTACATCTGTACATCTGCCGTATCGCTTATCTACTACACAAGTACGTGAATGAGAAATGTCTAAATGGAGGTACACGTATGCGTAAAATCTCATATAAGCAAATGCGTAACTTCACCCGCCTGCAGACAGTATGGGGCAGATTTCAAAAGGTGTTTAGCATCCCTCGGGCATTATTTAGGTGACTGGCAGCCGCTGTGCACAGGCAACAAACTTACCCTGCGGTGGTAGGGAGGGTTATAGCCAAGGTAGCACAGTCTATAAGATACATGGAAACTGCTGTCCCCTGGGTATACATACCGGGCACAGCTCCAGGCTGCTCGGGAAGTGCTGTTACCAGCTGGGGCTGCCTCAGAGCTGGTTGGTGAGGCTGGCAGCTCAGGGGCCATCTGCACCACTGCTGCATGGACTTACCTCAAAAAGTAGCTGACATTTCAGAAAAGCTCATGCTCAGTAGATCATGAGTGGCTCCAAGGTGCCACAGGGATTATGTATCTCTTAAAAGGGGTGAAAGTTAATATGTACCAAAACGGTATAATGCATACCAGCAGGGGAAAAGAGGGACAGCTGGGTATGGAAGTAGCCCCTCAGGTTTTACTCTTCAACTTTTCTTTGCTGTAAATGTCCATCCCAAAGATGACCACTCAAAGCTGAATGTTTCTTTCTTAACTTTTCTTGTTCATTTATTCTTTCATTAATTTAGAGTTTCCGTTGAGAATAGGCTTTAGGTGATTAAACAAAGGAAGATGATCAGCTAAGATGGTATGAAAATATAGGAACTGGTGGGACATCTGATGGGAGGTGTGGTGTCTAAGGCAAGGCTTAAAAACAGATAATCGAACATAGGGCTTATGAGAAGTTGGTGAAACAACCCTGCAACCAAAGTCCTGCTTTTGTGAAGCGATGTTTGGCACCTCTTTCTGAAGAGTTGGTCTTCAGCTTTGGGCTTCACCTCCTTCAGCTGTGACTTGCTGGCCAACACAGGCGGTCCTGGAAGAATCTCTCAGTGCCAGCCCTCGATGTCTTGGCTTCTGGCACTCAGTGAGCATTTCAGCTGAGACACTTCACCACTGCCATTAATTCAGAAGGAGGAGTTAACTGGAAGCAGGAGGGGAAAGGCTGTGTGAGGCACTTCAAACACGTAGAGCCTATTCAAAGAAACACTAGATCCAAAATTTTGTCACAAGCACAAAGTTGGCTTAAATGCCTGACTTGTTTGTGAAATCTGGCACCAGAGGTGTTAGCAACAGAGTATCTGGGCAAACCAGAGTCAGGGCTGTAATTAACTTCAGAGGTGGCAATTAGGCAACAGCTGCTCTAGGGTCTGGGGTACACACCACACAAGGCCCAGTTAGCAGCACAGTCCAGGGAATTGCTCCTCCTGCTGGCCACACTTTTGTCGGGTGGGTGACATGCTATGTGGTTTCTGTATCTGCTGTTCAAATTTTCACATGCTTCCATCATGCTCTGCAAGGTAACTATGTCTTTTCATAATACAAAGGTCTAATGAAGCAAGGAGCTGGTGAACTGAAATTTGTAGGTTTGGGGCTCAGGTCTACTGCTGACAGACTTCATCCAGGTCATTTCACCCTCTGTGTCATAGTCTCCCACCTGCAGAAAAGAGTGCTAATAATATTTAACTACCTCATGGTACTAAATTGCAGCTTAATTAATGGTTTGCAAAGCACTTTGAAATGCTCACTTGAAATAGGCAAAGGATAATTAACATCACGTATTTATTTAGTAAGTTTTCCTTGCCAGGCACAATCTTCCTAAAATTCCCCTTGCAATAACTGTTTGCACTGCTCTAGGAAAAACAAAGTGGTTCAGCCAGTATGTTTTCTGTGGGGAGACTTTTTGCTGCATGAATCAGATGGTTGAAACTTGAAGAGAGTGGCTGCCAAGATGAGGGGCAGACACGTTCCTGAATGGGGGGAGGAGATGAACAGATGCACAAGTGTTTGCACTCCATCAGAGGTGTGTGCATTGTACCAGGAACCTTAATGACACAACTACAAGGCTGTTGTTCACTTCTGAGGTTGGCCAAAACACGTCCCAATTCTTCTGTAGGACTGCTGCTCGTGTCTTTCTTCTGCAGGACTGTGGCTCGTGTCTCATGGGTGAATGCAGGCATCAGCTAGACAGCAAGGTCTTCAGAGCTGACCTGTTTCTATGAGAGCTTTCATACCTGCCCTTCACCATGCTTTCCAAATTTTGCTAAATATGGAATGATGGCTTCGAGTCAAGGACAGGAAAAATATTAAATCTGAAGCTCTCTTGCCATAATGAAGCTTGTACCTCTGACCGGGAAAAGTCACTTATTCAGATGGCTACCACACCAACTTGCACTCTTTGTTTATGCAATGGATGTGGCACAAGTGATGCAAAATGGGATGCAGTCCCTAACAGCAAATGAAGCAGCCCCAAAAAAAACACAGCCTACCTGGGAGTCTTTGCAAGCTCCTGATTTCTAGGCGTACCTGCAGTGTTGGAGAGAGAAGGCTAAGCATTAAGTTTGACTTGAATGATGAACAAATAAGTTCCAGTAAGGAGCTGCTTATTCTTGGATAGGACTGTGCAAACTAAATTTTAGGTCTAAATTTTGAGTTGCCCATGGAGAGGTCATCATCACTCACTCCAGAAAGGAATGACTGATGTTTTCATAATGCCCTGCCGATGCTCTGTCTTTTATCACTTCCTTGCCCCTGAAGTGAGACTGGGGGAAAACACTCTTAACAGTTTCTACAGCCTTCCCCTGGTGTTATGAGTGAGAAATGGGAGGTTCAAAGCAAAGAGGGGAATTTGATGCCTAAACCAAGCAAGCTTTGCCTAGTTAGTCTGTACAATAATAAACACTGAAGATTGCTCTTGAGGCATATTGTGAAATCCTGCCTCCTAATGGGGGCGGAGGCTTAGGAAAAATTGTAACTGCATTTCACTGATAGTCTCAGTTCAGGAGCTTGGTTCCGTGGATTAGGCCTTGAAAAATGGTAAACAGGAAAATAAGCCCAATTGAGCACTCTGTGCATGTGCTGACAATTTTGTGCAACTTTCAAAGAGGTGATGTTGTTGAAGAAAAGCACATATTGAAAAGGCTGCTTTTGGATAAGCTAGAGCTATTTAATTGCATTGATGATTTTTGTTTGCTTATGTCAGCATTGCTACCTGAAACTTTCATAAAATGTAAGTCAGCACCCTCAAAATAAGGAAACTAGTTTAAAAATCATGACATTTCTAAAATAAATAAATAAATATAGCTTGAGTTTGTACTTTCCCTCCCAATGACCTTCTGATTTTTAAGTTTTTAGATCTCCTTGTCAAGCTTTCCTTTATAATCCCACAGGTTGGAAAGGTTTTTTTGGTTGTTTTGTGGGTTTTTTTTCAGTGAAAGCAGAGATTATAATTTAATCATGTGGCTTTGTCAACTGAGGCTGTAAAAGCATCAAATGTAGAAAGGGTCAAAACAAAATAGGTGAAGCTGTCAAAACTGTCACACCTGCCTGTTGCACCCCACATTGCAGATCTCACACCTGCCTTTGATCCAGCACCCCCAGCCCTGGGCGGGGGCTCACAAGGGCAGAGCCACTTTGGTGCAGGGACACGGGAATTTCAGGCAGACCAGGAGCCCACATCTCAGCCTCCCCTCCTTGACCACTGACCTACTTATAAAGTACTAGGTCTCACCTTCCCTCACAGCGGGTTGTGCCTTACTCCAGGATCAGCTCTGATGAGATCAAAGAGGCTGCCTGCAGAATAAGTTATTAATCGGGGTAAGGCGGGAGCAGATCTCAGGTTGCCTCTGAATTCAAGCACAATTCAGGCGGTAAGGTCAGGCTTGTCCCTTTCTTTGAGTTAAGCCTACCACAATGCAGAAGTGCCCTCTAATGTTGTTCATGAAATAGAAAGCCTGCATGCTCAAGCAAAGCTCCTGATAGCTGCAGGTGTATTTTTCTTGGGAAGCTAAATTGCTAGAGAAACAAAAGTTTTGGTTAGTTTAATTTGGCAAGACAAAAATGCCGTCCTAGGGGAAGACTTTATTTAGAAACTTTATTTTTCCCCTGTTAACTTAGATATTTTGTTGAAAAAAGTTTAAAGGTTCAAAAGTTCACAAGAGACTTATTTCTGTTGTATTAAAAATAAAAGTAAAAATTTCCTAGTTGGGCAGGACACTCCATAGATTAATTTGTTGTTACAGAACACGTTGAACCCAAAAGTGACATTTCATTAGTTCTTGTGCAACAGTTTTAAATCTTTTTCTGTGTAACTCATTCGCCTAACGTAAGAGACTATAGCCCCAGTGCAAAAGGAAAAAGGGATTGCTTGCTTGCAGCAAAAAGCCTGGCTTTGCTAGCATGAGGTATGCAGTGTGTAATTCTACCAGCCATTCTTTAGTGGAATGAGGTCTAATGATTTTAATTGCTGACACTTCCTTACTGTAATTAAGAAATACTCTTCACCATTGGAAGCCTGATCATGACATGAATGATTCTTCTCCAGACAAAGCCAAGAATGTTCAGCCAACCTCAAGGTCAGTTACTAGGTGGCATCTGGCACTTGAAACCAGGAGGCAAAAATAGTATACAGTCTTCATGTGTGCACAATGGGCAATGGGTCTGCAGGATGTTTTTGGTGGAGGAAATGCAGAGGTCACCGTGGAGTGAAATACTAATCTGACTTTTTTCTACACTACCTGAGTTCACAGAAGCAAAACAATTGCTGCATGCAGCGCCTTTTAATATTATACTGAAAATAAGAATCCCTACCAAACACAGTGTATCTCATTCTGGGTACTTTGGCTTTAGGAATACCACAACATAGGCTTTGATAATCAAGAAAAGGCCCAGAAAAGACAAAAATAAAGTTCACTACAGTCTTAGAAAATGAAAGAAGCCATAGAGGAGCCATCATCAGCTGACTACATGGGAGAGCAAAAAAAAAAAAGCAAGAGAGCCTGGAGGAAAGACACAAGAACATAACACAGAATAATTAACAAAGAACTCCAAACAAAGCCCACGGTAAGTATTGCACTGTATGCTACATGTGCCTGCTCAGACGAGTGAAAATGCCATATCTGATCTTGCTGCTTCTGGCCTCGAGATGGTCAGTTCTGGGGGCAGGCTCATGGCACAGAGAATGGCAAGAAGGTTCATCAGAGCATCAAAAAATACACCTTTGTATAAAAATGTAGTGAGTACTTTGAAGGGCAGCTACGGGGAGTGTGGAGTAAGACTTCTGGCTCATTGCATGAATGGCAGGACATGTCTGTGCCTCCTTCTCTGATGAAACCAGGCAAATGCTAGCTGAAGGGGTGAGGGACATCAGGTGCACAGGAAACTGCTTACTTGTGACTTGGGAGAGCCTGGAGCTCTCTCACAGGCAGCCTTGACCTTCGGAGGGCAGCTGGGAGGTATTACTGTGGGTGGTTTCTTAGTTTATATTTCCTCAGAGGATCCTCAGACACTTCAAGCAGCTACAGCCAGATTAGATGACCGGTCAGGCTTTTCAATTCCCACTGTATAGCAGGTGAAACAATAAAAAAAGTATTGAGTAAGGAACATTAATCTGTATTCAGAGCTTTTTAATAAATTATAAATAAATATATCTGCTTCATTCCTTTGAATTCTACCCGCTTGTATTTAGCTGTGTGTTTTTAGTGGCAACACAATCTCCGTGAGCTGCAGGCCCAACGAAATCATGAGCTATTTTTAAAAAAATAAAAATAATCTGAGCTAGGATTTAAAATAGGGTGTGGTGGAAAGGCGAGGGTGAAAAGTTTGACAGCGTATCAATAGGTGGTTGGGACCTCCTGGCAATCCCTTCACTTCCTTTTCAATGAACACAAGATTTTTGCAGAGGTGCATTTTTGCTGCCACATTTTTGTAGCTTCCCATTTCAGTCCTAGTTTATGCATTCTCCAGCAAGAAATCAAAAACTAGCACATGCTACCTCTCATCCTCCAAACAACCTTTTTCTTCCAGACACTTTGGCTGAAGAAGACAGAATGCCACAGAATGTAAATTTAAAATCAATGTGTTCCCTTTAACATTACGTTTAACTCCTTGTGGGAGAGGGGCTGGGAGGATATTTCCAAAGTAGTTCCTGGCCTGTCTGAAGTACAAGACAGAGGAGACATGTCCTTAGGAAGGCAGGAGGGGGAGAGTGGTAGAGGAGATGGAAAAGGAAGTTGTTACAGAAGTTAAATAAAGTGAGAACTTCAGGGAGGTGGATGGGATAGGGCAGGGAATAGAGGATAGAGGATCCAGGTAAACTGACCATCTGATGAGGAGGAGGGAATAAGAATTACAAACCGAAGCTTAAACAAAGAAGCAATCTGAAAGCGTAGATGGTCACCTTCATTCCTTGTTTTCACTGAACTCATTCTGGATAAGGGGAAGAATGAATGCTGTAAGCACTGTAGAGGTCAAAAAGCATTTAGCAAACCAAAGCAGCCATTCACTGTTTTGCTTGTGGTCATTTACAAACAGGTTTCATGACCAAGACTCCTGCTGCCCCATCTCCTTGAATACTACATTGGTGTGAAAAACTATTTGCAAATGAGTATGTTCAGTAAAAATGTAAGTTTGATATTTTATTTCCTTGCAGTCTATCTTTCTTCTACTCTTCCATACCCCTTTTTATGTCCATTTTTTTTCTTCAGCCACATTTGTGAGGATGTGGCCTCATATCTGGGCATGGCAAAGTACAAAACAGAGGCAGGAAGAGTGACTGATAGAAGGATGACATTTTATGAGTTTGAATGGTAGAATTAAATGTTCATTTCCATGTCGTTGTTGTAGAGAAGTATCTTATTTTTATTTATGAAGCATTCCAAATAAGTTCAGTATTTTTGTGTTGGCTGGTGTGAAATCCAATGCTGTTGATTAAAACATTTTGGTTATTTTTTGGCGAACTGGGCATCATTACATTTTTTTTTCTGAAAAAAGCAATAGTGGTTCCAGGCAGCTATTTTTCCTGAATTCCCTGTAGCAGATTCTTTTTCTCTAAGCAGGAAACTCTAACAACTCTAGCTGAATGGGCCAAAGGAAAGCAGTGGTTTTGTACACTTCCCTAACATTCATGTGGCTTGGGCCGTTCCAGAGGTTTGGAAGTCTTGCTTGGGGACTCTGAAACTTGCATTTTCACAGTACTCGACAGACATTTTGGATGGATGACAACCACCTCTTTTCCCTAAAGTCCTTCTTTCTAACTTTTCCATTAACATTTACTTTTTCCAGTCACCACATCTCACAGAAGGGTTCGGGATTTTCATTCAATACTAAAGCTGTCAGTCAAAATTAGTGGTTTTCTTTTTTTTCTTTAGATTGTCTCTGAAGTCTATCATCTTCCCACCTCCATACAGAGAATTAAAGCTCGTGACAAAGCTCCCGTCATCCAAACACTGTGTCTTTCTTCTGTGCAGTCTCTCTGATACGAACAGCTCCCCTCACAGCAATCAGATCTTTTTCATCTCACCTTCAGCTTTCTTCATGGTTTCTAGCCTTCCACATCTAATTAGAATCATAGAATTGCCTAGGTTGGAAGGGACCTTTCAGATTGTCTAGTCCAACCATCAACCTAACACTGACTAAACCTCCCCTGGAACAGCTTGAGGACATATCCTCTTGTCCTGTCGCCTGTTACTTGTGAGAAGAGACTGACCCCCCCACCTGTCTACAACCTCCTTTCAGGTAGTTGTAGAGAGAAATGAGGTCTCCCCTCAGCCTCCTTTTCTCTAGGCTAAATAATCCCAGTTCCCTCAGCCTGTCCTCATAAGGTTTGTTCTCCAAATTAGCGATCATTGCCTTCTTTTTCATACTCCTATGGCAGATAAGTGCTAACATACTTAAACCTGGGGTGAAGCAGCAAACCAGTAGCCCATTGCCACCTTGGAAAGGAAGGTCCTGGACTAGCAGGGCAGATCAAAATGAAGAGAAAGTCTTGGATATTCTTATTTAATACGTCTGAATGCTATTCCAGCTCTCCCTCTCCTGATGTAAAAAGTAATACTTTTTCCCATGTTCCAGCCTCATTCCCGCTGTCCTGAAAGCAAAATTTCTTTCTTACAAAGCTGGTGATTTAAAGAATATATATTTTGAGAACTAACCTTTTAAGGCTGTAAGGAAATTAAGGATGCCTCCAGGCTTTCTCCAGTTTTTCTTCATTAAGCTGTGATGGTCTGAAGAGAACTACCCTCATTTCAATTTAAGATCATCATGAGAAAACAGACTGCTGAGGACTGGGCCTTTAAGTAAATCTTCTATGAATATGGAGTTTCGGGAGAGCTACAAGGTTTGGCTGCGGCTATGATTTCTCCCTCACTTTGATTAATCCATTTATTCACCGGGGCACTACACTTCCTAGGTAACTATCTCCTCCACCATGTCTTTCAACCACATCCCCAGTGTGCGTTCTTAAAAGGTGCTTTTGAAGTCAGAATCTTCTTCTTTCTATAGCAAAAAAAAGAACAATGTAGAAGTTTTAACACATGAAGGACTTCAAAAAACGTGACTAACACACCAGAATGCTTAGTCTTAGTTCTGTCACGTTGCTTCACTCAGCTGTACTTGTGGATTTTAGCTGGCACAGTGTAACCTGTCTGAATCATGGTTAGTACTCATTTGGGCACAATAGTCAAGCCTGTCTAGTAGGTGACCCCACCTTTGTTGAATGGACTAATCCCTGAAAGGTGAGAGGACTGTGTAAAAGTGTGGAAAATCCAGGATCATCTTAAAGCCAGCTCACAAAAGGTACATTTACATTGTGCGGGGACGGACTTATCTTCTCTCTGAAAATTATTCTAATGCAGATGTGTGGGAATACTTAAGCCACATGTGGCATCTGGTGAAAATAAAGATTTATTTTGGCTGAACTGGCTGTATTAGCAGATAGAGATCCAGCTTTGAACTAGATCTTAGTTCATAGCCTGCTGATGCCTTGGGATTAATTTCAGAATTTCTGTTTGTTTTGAATATGGAGAAATTACTTGCAGCTGAATTTTTAAGGTCTTTGTATTTTTCAAACAGGCAAGCTACTGAAAAGAGATGGGAAAGTCAGAAAAGACTGAAAATGACAGTGATTTTAGATGACATCAACTACAACTTTATGACTTCAGTTTTAAAGAAGAGTTAGCCTAATCTTGCAGGAATTAATAGCATCCTGAGAAGAGCTAGAGTTTCATGCATTTATCCTCACCATGCTCTGTCTTCACTGGAGAGTGCTCTCTTGCTTTGTGGACATGTTTGGGCTTCACCATTGCTTTCTGCTCAGAAGCGTCACAGTGACAATGCACAGACACATTTTCAGTCTGTGTCCCACTGTCTTTTGCTGTGACTCTCCTTTCCCAGGACATTCTTGTTGTTGGACCATCTTTGCCTGGCTTTGCCCAGGAGGCAAAGTGAATACTTGCAGAGGCAGACAGATAGGCAGCAAGATATCTAGTGTTACCGTTAATTTCTGCTGCTTTACTTTGTTTTGAGGGTGTCTTGCTGTCATTGTTTGCACTGGACTGGCTGCTGAAATGACCGACAGATGCTCTGCACCACCTCTCCCTCCAGAGAGGAGGAAGAGAGAGAAACAGACTTATGAGTTTAAAAAAACCTCAACTACTTTAATGAAATATTAATAAAATCATAAAAAGGAAGTAATGAAATATATACAATATGTACAAAACTGTATCAAGCTCCCAGGGTGACGATCATGTCACTGGCAGGCACTGGGAAACTCCTAGACTGGACTCAGTGACAGACGGGAACTGGATTCTGGATCTGGATTCAATAATGCCTGCATGGACAGGCATCAAAGGCAGACGAATAGACAGAGTCCTGCTTGAGTGCCGGCCATTGAAGAAAGAGGGCTGACCCTTTGATCCCTCACCTTTATACTGAACATGATGCAGATAGGATGGAATACCCCGTTGGTCAGTTTTGGATCACCTGTCCTGTCTGCTCCTCCCTGCAGGTGTGACTCCTCTATGCTCTTCTGCTTCTGACCCTCCAACAGGGCATATAACAAAGTTGGCTGACCTTGGTTGTTATAGCAATAAGTATAAGCAAGAGCCTCTACATACCATTCCTTGGCATAAATTATAAACAATCAGGTCTCAACACTCTGGAGTCAGACAGTGTCTGAAAAATATGCTGTTAGTTTCAGAGAGTTCAGTTAGTTAGAAGAAGCAGAACCGCAAAGTGAAATTACTGAACAGAAAATTTGTTCTGTTTTACCTCAAACCAGGACACTTGCCTCCCAATGGAGGTTAGCAGGGGGAGTTAGCATAGCAGAGGAGGTTAGCAGAGCGGAGCTCCTTTGCTGGCAGAATTTAGACTGAACAAGCATCAGTGATGGCAGTGAGACTCAAACAAGCTTTTAGACTCTCACTCTCATGCAAATAGGCCTGTACGTGCCCAATGACCTTCTCACGTTGTGATGTAGCTGGTTACCTCATCGTGAATTTCCTTCGTCTTGCACCCAAAGTTGCAAAGCAAGAAAGGGGCCCCAAATGCTGTTGCCAGTTGGGCATGCCTGCATCGAAAGCAGCATTACTAACAATCTCCACATGCAACACAGCAGTGTTGCCTGTCCCTCCTTGAAGCCTTTCTACTCCCCCCCTTTCACACCTCCAAATAACCCAAGGCATATCACTGGATTAAAAGGAAATCCCAAGCTTTAAAGCTGTGAGAAAGTCTTTGCATATCAGGAACATGCATTCTTATGGCCAATCTGAGTTTCTGTCCCTCACAGCTGCTGTCTTCCCAGCACATCTGCTGTCTTCCCAGCACATCTTCTGTCACGCAGCAAGACAAGATGAACTACTGGCACAGAAAATAAATCTATTCACTTTTCCCCCCAACTAGAAGCAAGGGGTTGTGGGTGGGCAGATGAGGTGGGCAATGAAAGATATTTCTATGTCTCAACTCCATATATAATACTCAAACAGAAGTAGTTTTTCTTCTGTGATTCAAATCAAAGATTTCAAAGTAGTTTATTAGGCATCCCACCTCACAGCGGGATCTCTTCAGATCTGACAAACCAACCAAGTGTATGTCATCATTTGGCCTTCTAGGCAAACCACAGCATACTGTAGAGATGATTTTGAGTGGGTGGTACTTACCGCTAACATTAATGCCCAGGGATGTTATTAAGAGAATAAAGCTTCCTGGGGTTTCATTCTTTTGATTAAAATGCAGTATCTCAAGTACTGACCACTATTTATAATATCTCTTAATCAAAGACCAGGGTGTTACTATTGTAACTGTAATTTGTCTACCTACAGCTCACTCAAAGTTTTAACCAAACTTGGTTTGTCCTGAATTTTCTGAGCTTGTTGTCTGTAGTGCATGTAGTCCCACTGAGCTCACTTTTCTGCTGCAAAAATTCAAATAGAAGGAAACCTTTAAGAATTGAATGGATTTGTCCGCATTTGTGCCATCATGTCTGATAGTAAATTTTGACCTATACAGAAATAGCTTGCTGCTCCAGTCCATCATAGACTGGACCAAGTGATTTCACCTGAAAGTGCATGTCATAGAGCGCTATAGGATCCCTCAGAAGGAAAGGCAAACTATGCAAGACAATACAATCCAGGATAGGGGCTTTTTAACCATTTTGCATGTTCCTTCCTGTTCCCCACCCAAAGATAAATGAATCTGCAGGGCCAACAGTCAACTGAATATTTCAAGGAGTAAATGAACTCACACCCTTCTGAAAAAATATGACTAACATCTTTTAGACCTGTAGCCAACCCAAAACAGACTCTTGCCTCTTCTTATACTCTTCTAGCTCCTGAGGATATATGAATCACATTTCTACTCTTCATTAACTCCAAATAATTGAGATACATCAATTTCTTGCCACAGCTGAGCTCTCACCCTTGTGACTTTACCAGTCCACACAATCCCAGCCATCCTGTAGCATGCTTACAACTGGCCTAATCAAGGGAACAAGATTTCCACATTGGTGTAGAGCTTTTCATCCTTAATCCTTACTTGAGGTCCTGCTTAGATTGTTTAAATGTTACTGACAATCTAACAACTGATCTGTCTGAAGTATTTCCTGTCTGGTCTATGTAAAATTAATTGGTGACCTCAAACTAATTCTGAACAGATGCAGTTTCCTTCAAGCCACTGTCATGGATGGCTCCAATTGAAGAAATCAGAGGAATGATCAGAATTATTCTTCAAAGAAGAGGTGGTTACAGGTACAAAGCCACCTTTTGGGATGCATGCAACAAGGTTGTAATCTGAGGGCTAGGTTCAGCTGTGACAGGGTTGTCTGCCATTTTTCAGGGCATATTTGCTTACAGGACAGAAAAGGTAAAAGGATTTACATGGAGAAGGATGAGAGAAGTGGGATATACTCGGGCTATGATTTCAGTCATCTTAAAATGTGAAAACTAGACTTGGTCTTGCTAGAGACCTGGCCTGCCCGTCCTTCCCTCCTGACTTGGCATCTTTCATCAATAATGTATTAATAGTACATTAAATCTAAAAAGACATCAAGGAAGGAAACTGGACACTAATGGAAAACAAGGCTTTCTGTTATAAAGAGTACTTAAATAGCACTGTAGAGACAGGCAAGGTGAAGAACTTTGGGGAAGGTCAGCCTTTAGAAGAAGTGGGAAGGACAGATTATGTTTTGCTGTTTTAGATTCTTAGCTTCTCTGCTGCCCACAAGTTACTTCTAGATGGAGAGTACCATGGAGTCTGGAATGGCAGTGTGGTTTCTTATGTTACTTTGCATTTAAATCTAAATATGTAAAGTAGGACATTTGCCATAGTCTTTTTCCCATTGTAAGAAATCTCATTCGCAAATGTTCGAGGTGATCAAACAGATAAAATAGTCTCATCACAGACTGAGAATCACAGCGGTACATAATTTTTTAAACCAAGCACAAAACAGCTAGGGGACTGAACAATTTACTTTTTTATTCTCACTCCTAAAATGCTGAATCCATTTCAGTCACAGATGGGGACAAGGACAGCCAACAACAACACATCACTCCTTGTGTGAGACCTTTTTTTGTCCTCTTCTGGGATGCATCAAATGTTGATGACCAAATTATGACCCTTTCCACCTCCCTTCCTGAAAGCATAGCATTTTTGCCAATAGCCATCAGCCAAGGTTTTAAAAAATGTGAAGCACAGGATTATGCCTAAAACATTAAAGCACCTTCCACACTATCAAACAGCTTGGTTCTTAAGCAGGTACTGGTGACCTCAAAGCTGTCAAGTACTTGGCACCTAAACGATAAGATCGCAGTTAGGTATTGGTACAGGCTGAGTACCTCAGTGTCAGGTTCCTATTCTTGGAAAACTTAAGGCTGGTGGCCTTAACCCTACCTTTGATTTTCCTTACAGAGAGGTAGTGGTTGTTTTTTTTTTAATAAGTATCCCTTGTTTTCAACAGCAGTAAATCTGTACAGGAGGTGCAGAGTAAAATTTTAATGTTGCCATGATACAGAGAAAATGTGGAGCACTCCTGTTTACTTTCCAAAATCATGGCATACTCTTGGCTTATCCAGTGATACCTTCAATATTCCCTGAAGCAAAATGAGACAGAACGTGTCACTGAGGCTCAAGTAACTTTCACTGAGCCATTGGAACCCATTTCATTCTGTTCTCATAAGTGGACAAGCAGTGATAATGAATGACCTGACAAAGATTTAGAGGTAGAGCTTGAAGAACCACTGAAACATTTGTTTCAACAACTTTACAGTTTATTCAAGACTTTCAGCCTCTTTGATTCTGCAGAACTGAGTGGGATGGTTTATGGGAATAAATTTTCTTGTGAGGTTAGGATCAGATTCTGCTGTAGATAATCCAGAAAACCCTTCAAACTTTCTTCTTCTCTCCACTTTCAAAAATGGGCTGGGCTAAGCGAGGAAGTGGTGGAATAACATAACCCAAACCTTCCTGAAAGAGAAGGCATATCAGGTTTGGTTCGACGTTCTTCACTCTCCCATTTGTTCTGCTCCAGTTACAAGAACATCTGTCTACAACCAGAAAATGTAATTTTGTCTTCTCGAAAAATAGATCTAAGAAGTTGCATTGAAAACTCAATGTGTAATCACTGAGATAGAAAGTCTTTGAAAGACTTCAGAGGGATATGATTTAGGTCATGGGGAAAAACCTGGAGTCCAGTAAAGTCAATGGGCTCTTGACCTTTAACTTAAAGTTTCACAGTTTTGTCTGCCAACTTGATAAAATTTCCCTTTGCTTCAAACTTTCCTGGAATGAATTGCAGAAGAAAATTGCTCCTTGCCCTGGGGACCTTTCACAACCACCCAACAGGGGGAAAAAAGAAACAACAAAAGAGTGTTTGGTGTCTGGGTAGTGCAAAAACTATTTTTAAATTAGAAGTTAGTGTAGGCTGCTCTTTTTACTTTTGACTACTTCTAAGCCTGAACAAAATCAGTAATGATGCTGGCAAAATTTTATCATCCAGCATCATGAAGTGAAGTTCCATGAATACTAGTGATGCTTTGGCTTCAAAATTTTTACTCTTTAATAATGTATGGACTAATGGAATAATTCAAAGGTTTTTTGATTTATTTTTGATGAAACAGTTAATTATTCTTTTTTTCACTCTCAGCTGTTCTACAACAGCCCCTGGGAATCCCAAAACTGAAAAATCTGTGTCTTTATAAATATGTTTCTATTTCAATGGGGCATACATGTTAGTCTGTCTTTGAAGTGTTGCTCCAAAAATAGTGAGTTACTCCCAGCTGACATGCTGTTCAAGGGCTGTTGTAACACTGTTCATGTGTGCTAGAGTGTGAAGATCAATTTGCTTTAGGGACTGGTTACATGTGCTGAGATACATGACACATTGGCTGGCACTGGTTTTGATTTAAAAATCATAACAGAGAAACCACTAACAACCTTTAAGCAATGCCTCAACTATTTAGAGTGTATAATTAGAAATTACAGAAAATTTGTAAACTGCACAAAACCCCACTAGAATGTCAAAATTTATTACAGCTGTGGGACTAGGAGTCAACTAGTTGAACTGAAGGGACTTGAATTACCATGTCTTAATTAAGTTCAGATAAACTAATGACTCAAACCCAGCAATATCTGTGATGGTTGTCCAGTAAACTATCTGAAATAAATGTTGGCACAATCACCTTAAAGACAGGCTTCTTCCTTAGCATTAATATCATTAGTACAACAGATTGCACTGTTGTAAGAAATCTAAAGAGAAAGTGCAAGAATAAATAGGTGACATCTTAGCTACAGTCTTAGCATTGGAGGCAGACTCGTGACTCACACAGGAGATAAATTGGCCAGTAGCATCCCTCATGATGCAGTTGAAGAATTAATGCCTGATATACCTTGCTCTGTCAATCAGATACCCATCATTGGGCCATCAATCCCGCTTCTTTATCAAACACTAAACCACTTTTTTGAAATAGAGTTATTTAAAATAATTTGATATTTCCTATCACTTTCATGTGTCCTCCCTCTGAATGTGGTGTGTAGTTCTTTGCTTTGCATGGTCAGACACACTTGCTTCTTCAATACATCCAGAGACTGCAGAATGAGATTGATCTTGTGGTAGTTCAGTACAGTGAGAAGGATTAAAAAGAGCAACAGAACTGGATTGAGCTACCATCATCTCCAGTTGTGTCACAGAACAACATAATATCAAATCCATTTATGAGCATATATCAGATTCAAGAAACTCAATAAAGAGGCCATGGCCTTTAAGTAGTATATTCTACTGTAGCCAGAGGAGAAACACAGCATAGAGCAGTACATTAATCCTCTGTTTGGAGCATTTTATGGAAAACTATGGCACATTCCATTCTTTTCTGTAGGAGGTCACACAGACATGAGAAGTGAATGTCTTTAGGGAAATTTTTGGACAGCTGAGCTATTTGACTCATTAAGTAAAAAATTTTGTGCCCCCTCCCACCCCCAGTCCCCTCCTCTCTTCTACTCCACTCCCCCATTTTCAAAGTGGCATGCTTAACCACCGATTAAATTGAAAGGCTACCTCTGATTAAAACACACCGAAAGTGGGCAAGATCCCTGTGGAATCAGAAGTACTGTAAAGTATTAGAGGCTGCTGTTGCCCTATTCACTTTGTTTGCTTAGAAGGTGGTGCAAACACTTGTAAGCTTTTCCTCAGGTGCAAACAGAAGGAAAATAACTATTCATTCAAAATCTGATTAAGGATATAAAGTCATCCAGTCAACCCACGCTAGGCTGACTCAGCCTGGTCTCTAAAATCCATGTATGAGCTTAAGGAAGCCACAGACTTACTAACACCCTAGTCTAAAATTTAATCTAAAGAGAAGGTTTGGTTATTTCAAAACCGTTCCATCTTTTTTTCCTGTTCCCTGTGAAGTATGAATTTCAGAGAGGATGAAGGCGTTTCAGGGTAAGTGCTTGAACTAAAGGCCAGATCTAAAAGGCATTTAGTTCCCTAACGTGCATTTGAATACTTTGCTTCCACTGGGAAATTACTGTTCTACATGCTATGAGTGGCACACCAGTAAGAATACCAGTAGGAGAATTTCAAGTGGTTTTTACATGCACAGTTAGAACCTTATATTGTTGTTTGTGTTGTTTTTTGTTGGGTTTTTTTTGCTAAGCCAAACTTCAGTAGTCAGCTTCCTTTTCTTCTAATCTGCAGCTGCTTCATTGACTATCCATCATCTTTATTACAGTGTCATTTCTATACGTCATTCTCTTACACTAATCAGAAACAGACCAAGTGGGAAAGAAATTGCTCCACAGGGATGAGGTCTGTTGCTGTAAATGATATGTTGAATAAGAGTGGAATTCAATGCAAGAGACACTATGCTTGTTTACACATGTTGAACTGATGTCTTTTATCTGTGGGACACATTGCAGCTCTTTGTTGTGGTCATTTATGGCCATAATCCAACAGCGCTCAGCAGAAAGCCTGTTAAGCAGTGAAGCAGTCCCACTGTTTCCACTATTGTCATTAAGTTGCATAAAGCTAATCACCCACCATAGTGCTGTGATGAAATGGGGCCCAGCAGCTTTAAAACAGAAGCTGGCGTATGAGCACTAGGACTCATGAAACCTAGTTTCTTATGAGTACATATTCTGCATGCCCTGCATCCTCACACTGCAGTAACCCCAGCATTCTCACCACTCTCAAGAACTTTCCCAAATGTGACAGTAATTTGTTCCACCTTGCCTAAACCACCCACTCCCATGACATCTACAGCCCTTTTCACCTCCTATTTAGACTAGATATTAGGAAGAAATTATTTATGTCAGGATGGTGAGACACTGGCACAGGTTGCCCAGGGAAGTTGTGGATGCCCCATCCCTGGAAGTGTTCAAGGCCAGGCTGGATGGGGCTTTGAGCAACCTAGTCTGGTGGAAGTTGCCCCTGCCCATGGCAGGAGGGTTGGAACTCGATGATCTTTAAGGTCCCTTCCAACTCTAACCATTCTATGGGTCTATGATTCTAATTTATATAGTTATAAATACACATATAAACACGGATAAAATACAAAATCAATCATATTGTTCAATGCTGCTGAAAGGCATGGTATGATCTATGAATTACTAACATATGTTTTGCCACCCACTAAGGGTGCAAAAACTTTGAAGTCTTCTCTTATACTAAGGCTTTAATTTTTCAGTAACTACTCAGCTGTTAAATGCTGATCTTACATTCAGTTAAGTCCACTGGAAATTTGGATTGTCGATGCAGTTCAGCATTTTAGTCCTTAAAAGCTGGATACATTGGCAGTGATATCACTGATATGTTCTCACTTATTTGCAAGGATTTTTTAAGTCAATTGCCTAGGATAACTGCAGATAAATAGGAAGACATTGGAAGTGGAAAAGACTGCAGCAACAACAACAGAAAAAATACTACTTTTTGGTTGTCTGAAGTCATAGCTTTTTCCTTGCGTAGGAGTGATAACCTCATCCAAGATCATGTTGGGTACTTTTTCCAAAGAAGTGAGGAAGGACATTGTTTTCCATTCTCTTCCAGAAGCAAAGGTAGGCAAAGGGGGTGTGAGTGAAGAGAAACTAATAACAAGGGAAGGAAGTTCTTCCTGAGAAATAGCACGCCCTGAAGCCTGGGAGGCATGACATTAGGCTTCTTACAGTGAATAGAAAGGGAAATTACATATGTAAAGCTCAGTAAAGCAAACCAAAAAGAAACTGAGGAAGTATTTCCCCTCCTCCCATTCAGATGATTCTATGGTGTTTGCTTCTGAACCTGGGTAGACCTCTAGACATTTCCAAACACATCTTATTCCTAAACACTGTCATCCTAGAGCATCATTACTACAATTAGTCCCAATGTATACTGTTCTGAAGTAGCTAAAATATACTGACGAAGCTTAACTTTAACTTTCGTAAGGAAACTGAACAAAATCCCCAGGATACCAGAGGCCCAATTTGTATAGAGTCGTTTACAGCTTTTCTTTCTAGTACAATAGTGCTCGCTCCAAATTTCATGAATTCACAACACAGTCTTCTAAGGACTAGGCCAACTCCTAGCAGATGCCAGGCTGTTGTATATGGAGACCGCAGATTTTATTAACGGTACAAATGGGGCCTGACCAGCAGCACAACAAACTTGCCCTGTTCTCCTGCCCGCTTCCATCCGCGAATTCTCACCAAGTGACTCTCCTGAACCGGTGAGAGTGCACGTCAGTCCTTGCGCTGCAGCTGCCAAGAAGCCTGTGAATGGTGCTTGTGGTTTCTGTAACATGGACACCTGCCCCATAAGGTCTGGCCTGAGACCACCAGCTAATTTCGTGCTGGCCACCTGACAGTAACGCGCAGCCATTCACCTTCCTTTCAAAGAGTGTGCATGTGTGTGTCTGTGTGTGCATGTGAAAGGCCATATTTCTTCTCTTTTATTGGTCTTTTTTTCACCTACTGCCAGATAAACAGCATGGGATAAGAGTCTGCTTCATGCCAGACATAATTTTGAATTTATTAACTTGCCATTCTTTTTACTCTTGATAGAACTTGACAGGCAAGCAGACAAGTGCCTAAATTAACTTAGCTCCCAACCAGCACCTAGACAGGCCAAGAATAACACAGAGATAAATTGGAGGGGTTGAGGATGGCTATGGAGTCAAAAAGGAGGGAGAGAAGAGCATGAGAGAAGGGAAAAAAGTGAACTTTGGACTGGAGAAGTTTTAAAAAAATAATTATTCAAAGCATAACAACATGACAGAAGGCTGCCAGAAAAACCTCATCTCTGTGAGGAGGGCAGCGCATACGCAGTGGGAAAAACTCAGACGCACATTTGCCTCTGGGACAACATGGATTTAAACGCAAGACAACTTCGTAAATGGAAATGAATGCAATGACCTCAGCTCAGGTCGCAAGAGAGTAGAAGCCCACCAGGTTATGAAACTACTGCTGAATTAGGCATATTTGGCAGCACAAGCTTTTGGGAGAGGCCCAAGGATGAGCAACTTCTGAGCATTTGATTTCATTTCGAAGGAGGGTGGTCTTTCCATTTCAGGGTCAGCAGCAGGACAGTGTAGTGGGTGTAGAGGTGGAAAGGGAAGCACACCATTTGGCTGACTGTCATGACCTCTGGATAATTGGAGATTTAACTTTCCATGTCTCAACACTCCCTAAATCTTCCCACACAAGCCAAGTCACCAAAAAAATAGATGGAGGAAAATCTTCCTAGGTGGAGGAAGGTGCATAATAGATGTGTTTTATGACACTCTTCCTCGTCAGCTGCCCTGTCACAACAGACACCAGTTATTTAAGTCTATAATACAAAGGTGGTTTTTTTTCTGTTGTTCACAACTGAAGCTGTAATAGACAATGTGTGAAACTGGAGGTACTTAGACTATGTGGGAAGAGCCTGTAGTGAGTATTGGTTGACTTGTAGAGAACCGTGAGTTATGTCTGCAGCAAAGGGGTGTCTGTGTATACACAGCACTCAGAGCTACAAGTTGTGTTTCTGAGGCATCATATCTCCTTTAGAGCAATCTATATGACTTCATCCCATGCCCCTTCATGATAAGGCAATGCAAAAGCAGTGAAGCAAGGCAAAAGTAGTTGCACAGTGATAACTACAGAGTGCATGCACCCACATCTAAAGTGTAGAGAACGAAAAGCTAGTCATGCAGACCAGAAGCAAAGCTCCTCAAAGCCTGCAGAGGTGTGACAAACAGGTTCAAGTCTGGGATGAAAAGAGGGCTTCAGAACTGTTCTCTTTGCTATACAAAAAATGTAATTTTGTAAGGTGGCTAGCGAAAAGCAATAAACTTAAAAAATGTAGATATATGTGAAATAAGAGGTGGAACTTTACTTTTATGAAGAATGAGAAAAAAATGTCCTGGCCAAGCTTGTGAGTTTGCATTTGCAGGAATCGTATCAAGTACTGCCACTTTAAATGTTTTCTCAGGAGAAGTAAATATTTAATGTTATACTTAAATATCCTAAGCAATTACCCATGTTCCTCTAAAAAAGTGCCCCACAGGGTGTCTCAAGACTGTCTCTTTCTGATAGACAGTAGCTCTGCAGAGAGGCACCTCACGCTGACATCCTGTTTCAGGATCTGCCAGTAAGCTGAAGGGTGGAGCATAATTGCTACAGCAACAGCACGTCCAGCTGCAAATGTACGTGCTACCATGAGTTTAGGCAGAGGACACATAGGTAGGCAAAAATACCTGTGGTGACAAATTACGCATGAAAAAATAAGTGGCCTCCTTCCTGCGGATGCTATCAAACCTGCTTCGCCTGTGCCAGTGGCATATCGGGTATTTTAACATGCACAGCAGCAAAGAATTTACCAGTTGGACGCATGGTACTTGGCCTTCATTACTTGCCTAACTGTGCAACCGGTCTTAAAAGACTTCGTTGTGCTGTGTCAATGCTTCATGTGCCTTGAACTCTAAAAAGTAGTATCAGCATAAAGATAGAACTTATAATAAATCAGTCGTTTTCCTAAAGAAGTATTCCGTTTTGCATTAACTGCATTTTTTGGCTATTTCCTCCCCCATCTTCTTCCTTCTTTTCCTACCAAAGAAATAAAGAAGGAAAATCAACAGCCAGCCCTACAGAACTCCTTGCAAATTGGTTCAGTGTTCTGAAGCCCAAGGGAGTCATCAATTTTATGTGACACCATAGCTGGAATTGTAGAAAGTAATTCATATTAGCTTGCTTGCCTTCTGTCTCCTGGTTCCCATAACATGGCTGTGCCTTAGAAATTGGTTGCCAGTTAGTATTACATGGTTATTTCCTATTCTAAGCACAATGCTCACAATACATCCCCTTCTAATACCTGAATGTGACTTTGAAAGAGCCAAACAAATGATTGCCCCTCAAGAGAATTCCTCTCAAGTTTTCTGCTAATTAAGTTCAAAGCGTGCTTGGGCAGGTCTTTGAGAGTTTAATCCATGCAATGTAAGAAATGATACAGTGCAGACAGAATCATTTAATGCTTATGGTTAAGTACCTACTACTGAATATCTGAGTTTTGATTTAAAGAGATCTGAATAATCTAGGATGTATATAATGCAGGAGGTTTGAAGAATTTTGCTTTACTCTTCAATAGCAAAATTGCTTACTTATTTGTCTGGGTATGGGGGGAGGCACCAATAAATTATCTGCACTTCAGCAGGTTCATCATGATATATTGAAGATTAAAAACAGTAGCCTATAATATGCCTTCTATGTGGAAGACTTTAATAATGATCCCTCTTTATCGGGCTAAGTAATTTTATGGAAAGAAGACACATTACATAACAGTGATATGCCCAACTCCTAAAACAAAGGGGCAGAATAGATAGTAAATGCAGCTTTAGGTCTTACCTTCTGGCCGAGACAATAGTTAAGGAAACCTCACTGATTCGTTGTGATGTCTCCTGATTTCTTAACTTTTCTTTTTGAGAAAGATTTAAAAAAAAAAACAACCTTTAGGGCGTAACACTTAGTGGGATTAATATAGCCATCATATCATAACATGTATGTCCATGAGTTTAAAGACAGTGAAAAGATACTTACAGTGATGATTGACTGGTACTGAGCTTGGCTTGAGTAAGAGCTGGGGTCCAGCCAACCAACCAGCTGAGCAGAGAGTTTGGTCACTTAGGCAATGTCATCCTAAGGTGTTGTATCAAGGTGAGCCACGCCACATAGAACAGCAGCGAAGGTTTGTGTATATCCAGGTTCCTACCACTGCCTGTTGGGAAACCTAAGATCCCGTTAGGTATTATTTTACTTATTGGGCAGTAGGAGCCAAAGTGTTCTTGGCACAGTAGGAATAAGAAGACATTGCCCTTGCCCTCCTTAAACCTACCATCTGGATCTATTTATGCTTGCTGTAAAGTTCCTAGGAAATGACTCAGGATGAGTGGAGGTTGAATGTGCCCTCCCAAAGAAGCCAATTTAGACAGAAACAAGTGATAATAAGTTGGACTGTTCCTTTTTCTTATTTCACCAATTGATATATTAAAATGTGTTGACCAAAGTTGTGGGTAGAGTTAAGCTCTATATTAAATCTGATTCTGCATCCTAGACTGAAGTGTTAGCTTTTCTGCTGCTCACCTTGCTAAAACTTTTGCCCCATGCTTGACAGCCACTTCAGCCAGGCCCTGAAAACTGCTCACCCCCAGATCAGTACAGATCTTGGCTTCATCTCAAGTGTTCTTAGTTTCAAGCTGCTGAAGTCTGCTTTTACGGGAAATTTTCTCCCCATCAAACATATCTGTGGGAGAATATCTAGTTCTCCTCCCCAATGATAGTCGCCTAGGACTTCTCATGCTGTAAAATGCTTACCCAAGTGCAGAAAATAGTATCTATATAGTTTTAATTTAAGTGTTTGCAAGTATCTGAAAAATTGGAACAATCTGCCTGGCCAAGGCTGCAGAATAAACAAGGGGACTAAAAATTTATTGAAACTATTAAGGGGTAGCTAAAACTTTTGCTAGTTTCTCTTCTGCTTTTTCTAACCACAGCTGGCTGAACTTCTGAGTTCAGGGCACAGTCTACTAACGTAACAAATAGATGAGTCCTATGACCTGTGATAGAATGATACTAGCATCCTTTCTCAGGTACTTGTGGCTAATCCTATTAATTTACAAGAGTTTTACTCCAGATGTTGACTTTTTCTGTTTTGATATAGACAGGTAACGAGTGCAGCTTGAGACATTAAACACCTTTCTCACATAACCAGTGAGTTAGAGCTAGAGTTTTGCCCTTGATCATTCAGGCAGCCTGGGTATCACCTAGATTTGAACTTTTCCATGACTGCTTTTGTTACATCTGGAGCCAAGTGTTTATAGTAGAAGGAGGTTCCACTTTGTAATTTCCCTGAGTGATCCTTTGCTTGCCTTTGGTCTAGTCTTCACACAAACACATCGTATTATTTGCTAAAGACAATTAAAAAATTCTTACTGTTCTGTAACATTGTGAAATAGAGGAAAAAAGCACGATGCAGATAAAGTACTGCTTGGGCAGGAAGAATGAGGCATAATCCGTATATGCTTAAAATATGGGAGTACACTTGCTCGTATGTATGAAGGTCCAGGAAAGATAGCATAAACCCCAGAATAAATATAGAAAGAATCAATTATTATAGGTGTGAATATGCTGAAATTTTAAACATCTCATGGTAGAAATGAGGAATGCAAATAGGCTCACCCATTTCTCACATCTTTTCCCCTCATCTACCTCCCCAAGTTTTATTTATTTTGCATACTGTAGGGAAAAACTTCTGGTTTCTCTTCATTACTTCACTCAGTGCTTGTTTCCATTGGAGTGCCTGAGGAGTAATGGTGCACCACTGTCTGGTGCACTTCTGCTGGAAGTCTCTACAAGAGAAGCTGTGAGCTCCTGTATTCCCCACCGCCTCCGGCCCAAGGAAGCTCTGCACCACAAATTGCTGGAGACATGGAATTCTGAGTTCATGAATTCTGTATTCTGAGGAAGTGTCACTGTTTTTGTGCTATTATACTCTTCCTTAGGCATCCTGTTTGACTGCTGGTTGAGACAAGATATCGGGCCAGTTGGCTGAACTTCTGTGCCTGCTCTTTTGTTCGCCCAGATTTTAAACTCCACTAAAAACTCTTGGTTTATTTTGATATTGCATACAGTAATGAACAAAGGGCTAGACTCCTCTAGCCAGCAAGATATTCATCAGTATATGTTCATGAAATAGGACACACATGCTTTCTGCTTGTCACCCGAAACTCTTACTCTGCTCTTCCAAAAGGGCTAAAAAAGGAACAGCAGCAGCCATAGCAGCAACAGCACAGCTGCCTAGATGAAAAGGGGCTGTGACACAGATAGATGAATTACAAAACCCTTGGGCAAGCCTGGGGCAAGCAGAAGAGCAATAATGCAGGGCGCTTACTCCATGTCTCATGCATGTTTGAAAACACCTAGACCACAGAGCCATTTTTGTGCGAGGGAAGAGATGGATGCTGGCCAGTGTTTTTCCATAGATGGATTGACAGGCAAATAAGCCATGTGTAAAGACTGGATGATGAAGCAAAGCTGGATGATGTAGCAATTGCACAACTGCAAGACAGTAGTTTGACTGTGAGAAAGAAAGAGGCCCTGAATCTCTCCATTTCAACATAGATCTCCATAATTATAATAAAAGCCATATAAGAAAATCATGCAATTTATTTAAACTGGCTTCATACTGTACGTTTACTAATACTTTTGTCCAGAGCAGTTTGTAAATGTCATTTTAGTGACAGGAATACTTTCCTTATTTCTCATAAATTTTTCCCAGATGAATTTAATCCTATTACTCCACAGTGTAAACCCTCTAAGTAATTTCTTTCCCTTCTAGTGTTTATGTTTTTCAAGCTTCTGTAGAGTCTTACCTTTCCCCCTCCGGTCCCCCTCCTTCCTCTGTCTTAGTTATTACTAAGCCAGGCTGCAGACAAATGGTTGGTTGAATCCCTAAAGCAAGTTATGACAGACACGCATAAAACAAATTCACGTATACACACCCTCAACCGCCCAGAGCGTAGACAGGATGCAGTCAAAGCTCAGCAATTACTGCTCCTCACTGCTTCAGACTTTGACACATAATAACATGCTCTGACCTAGCTGGGAGTGTCCCGCTAATCCTAGAAATTTTTTAGTTTTTAAATTGCACAAATGGAAGAAACTGACACATCTCCAGACTGTATTAAAATCCGGAGGGAAAAAAAAAAAACAAACCCAAACATTTAAAAATATAATAAAAGACATGTTTTGAAGCTTTTCCATAGATGGATTCATAGACCTATAGATGGGTCTGATTAATTCCTTGTGCAACCTCTGCCAGATCTAAAAAGTATAGCAGGGATGTATTTAATTCAGTACTTTCTGAACAAGATTCTATAAATCTAGATTCCTGACATAGATATAAGCATACGGATACACATATACGCAAATTTTTAAATGTCTTGCTTTTTTGTCAGGAAGGAAGAAGACTGGTTGTGGACTTGGGAGATTCCCTGTTTTCTTTGCTTAGTTCTGCTAAAGATTTTCTGCACAATGGTAGTCAATTCATTTCAAGCCAAGTTTTTTTATGATATCCAGTTACATAAATATGCACAGACTGCCCAGCAACATTTTCAAAGGTGCCCATCTATCTAACTTTGGGCACTTCTGAAAGATCCTGTCCAAAATTTGGTCTGCTTCTCTTTTGGAGGGGTTTTCACTACTCTCAGCTAGAAAACAGGAATCATAAATTCTTTCTCCAGAGTGTGAGGAAGATGATGCAGAAATTAAATGAGAAAGCTCACTGGGACTTGAATCAAAAAAGAGCAGTTTCTAATAATGGGATGGGATGGAGAGATCTTGTATCAAGAGTGTTCTGTCATACTGGGACCATCACAGAGTGCTTTTCTTCTATATTTAAGTTCATCTCCATACAATTATGCCAATATGTTCGTCTTTGTAACTAAAAAGTCTCTCACTTCTTCAGCTGCATGAATATTTTACACGACAGTGAGGCCACCAGTGAAAGCTAACAGTGATGTACATGAACTGATGCTTTGCTGGGAGTAAGAATTGCACAGGGAATTGGTTCTGGGGGTGTGTTTGTGGAACAAGAACGCATTTCTTACCATGGCCATCCTTCCTGCTTGAACTGGAAATCTCTGTATTGAACCATTCCCTGCTTGATCTCTTGCCTATTCCTGAGGCCATTCCCTTTCCTCTTTTCTGAGTCCCATCTGCTTAGAGATGGGAAGTTAGCTGTCCCTGTTTAAATACAAAACCAGTTTCACTTCAGACCATTCATCCCCTGTGACAAATGGACCTTGAATGAATTACAGCATGCTAAAATTGCTAGATTGCTAAATTGTCTTGTTTGGGCCTGCCTTGCTGGCGACAGTCCTCAGAACTGCTAATAGTATTAACAAATCAACAGGGAACACATCTTTGGGCTTTCTCAGCAGGAAGACTTTTTAATAAATAGTATTCAGCTAAAATGCTTAAAGCAGGTTCTAGATTTCAAGCAAATTCTCATATCAAACACAGATAAAGCATGGAAGCTACTGGAATAAAAGCTATTGTTGAGTTTGTCCTCCCCTGGAAAACTATAAAACCCTTTACAGAGGAGCTGCCTACAAAGAAGCTTGCATATAAGTTTCACTTGCTTGCAAATACATAGAGATGCCTTTGCTGTTGTGTGACTCTCCGATTTTTCCCATCACTGCACATCTGCTTCACAGCATCTGGGCATACTCTTTTCAACAATGCAAGTAAGAGCCATGCAAAAAAAAAAAAAAAAAAGAAAATAAAAATCAGAGGCAATGCACTTCAAGGACCAGTGAAAGTCTAGATGAGAAAGAAATCTCTATCCACAGTAAGCACAGGCTTGTAGGTATCCTGGAGGAAGTTTCTAAGGTAAACACAGTACTGATAAGGTTTATCAGCAGCAGTGCCATCAAACACCTCAGTGTGAGAAACAGCCTTGCTGTGAATTTACCCACAGAGACCATAGGAACTGTAATTCTTGCTCTACAGCACTACCTGATGCTCTGTGCATTCTTGTGGCCCTCTGATATGAATGTGTGTCTTGCCCAAGGCTATACCTGCCTGTACCTGCCCAAATGTACGTGTTGGGGATGTACACCACTGTACCCGCATGAATGCCCAAAAAACCATGTACTAGAGATGACTCCTTTCTTGTGAAAAGTGAAGGCAAAAGAGACTTTTTTTTTGTTTTCTCTGAAGTTTTTACTGTTTTTCAGCAATTATCTCAGAAGCTTTCATTTCTTGGAGTACTACTTAAAAAAAATATTAAAATATTATGACTTTCTGATGAACACTTTCATTTACTTGACATAAAGTTTTCCCTAAAAGCCTAAATTGAATTGCTTGCGTGGAAAATACGTGATTTGTTCCACTCACCGGAGGTAAAGCCCTGTGAAAATACTGACTGATCATCAGTTCTCCCAGTCACCAGTAAAAAAAAAATCTTATGACTGAAATTCTCCTTTTTTTCTCCCTTTATGCAGTCTTTCCAATATCCTTATCAAGACCTGGAAACAGTTGATGCAATATAACTTTTATTTAGGCCTTATAACAAGTGGTGGGTTTTGTTTAAAAAAAAAAAAAAATGGATATTTATTCCTCTGCATCTAGAAAACTATGACTGCTGTCTAGGTAAGAAATTGGCTTGCACAGTGTCCTCAATGGTCTTTCAAAATTACCAAACCAAACTGGGGCAAAAGTTATGTTTAAAAACTGAGACCTGAGCATAACTGTTGACTAGGAAGAGTGAAGTCATAACAACATCAAGTTAATAGGAATTCTGCTAATGACTTCTCAAAGAGTAAGCTTAAAGTTTTTTACCCGACAACACTACATTTTTTTGTCCCCAAAGTACCTTGAGCTACACGGTCCCTTTTTTAACTCACACCTCCAATGCTCCTGTTCTGTACGTCCCTTTTTCTCCAACATCCTACATCTGCAATGACACAGAATAATCTCTAAATAGAAGCAACAAGTAAATACAATACTTTAAATTAAATCTTGTTTTGTTAAATATAACAGGTGAAGGGAACATCTGCTCTAGTTAAGTTCCAAAATCCATTCTAATATTATTTTTCAGAGGCTCCTAACCTTCTTCTCTGACACTGAAATGTTAAAGACTTACGCCACAAAGAAATGTGCTTCCATCCCCTCATTCTTGAATTCTTACATAAAAAGTGTAGAAAAGAGACTATCCTTGCTTTGTGAAGAAGTTTAAAAATGGCTGAAGTAAAAATCTTCAAGGTATATTGCTTCCTAAAGTCTAATTTTGTAAATAACACCAAGTTTAAGAAAATGGTTCTGTTATTATCATATTAAGATAGTTAAAGATAATCATCTGGATGCACACAGTAAGACATTTCGATTCTTTATCCTTGATGGATTTTCTGAGAATGTTAATTAAGGGATATAGGTGTTGAAGATTTTGTTGACTTTGTTTTCTCACATAATTGAGTAGTAACTGAGACTACTCTTTCCAGTTAATCTGATTTTAAAACCTCACTAATACTGGTGGGCCAGATGATAGGTCTTTATATTGTTCAATTCAGTTGTTTTTGTGTCTCACTCAGTGTCTGAGCTGTAGCTGTTCTTGTGTGCTGGGAGCCTTCCATAGCTGCTTTCAAAAATTTCACACCAATGCTTTGTGAAGGTGCAGTGTCCTCACATACTCCTTCCCAGGCCAAACGTGATAAAAACTGTAATTAATGACTAAAATAAACATTATATGACTTCCCAGATATTTATGTCCAGTCATGTAAGTAGCCAGCCTGTTCCTGCTGTACCTTGCATTGATGTGCACACCTGCAGGTCTCCCTGAAATATCAGTATCACCTTTGTCCAGCAGAAGAAATATATCTCTCATATATTTCTTATATCTCCTTTTCAGTCACAAAGCGCATAATGTGGGACACCTGAGTCCTTTCTTGTCTACACTCTTCAAAGAAAATCTTTGTTTGCCTCGTTACTTCTTTTTTTTTAAGTCATCATTCTTTTTTGTTTCCCAAGCAATATTAGAAACAGTGGTTTTCCCATGAAGTTACTTACTTTTAGTAGATTTTATTCTTCAGTGTGAGTTAGCCTATAATTCCACCTACTTAACTTCTCTTACTTTGCAGCTTTGTTTTGCAATAAACATAGAATGAATTTCTGTCTGGTCAATTAAAAAAGAAATTAATTGCCTTTGCAGGCTTATGGTCCATTCTGCCTATGAACAATTTGTCTGACTAGTGTGAATCTTTGAGAGTCAAATCTCTCAGAGTCCTCTTGTCTTTCTCCAAATACTGATTGTTGTCTTGGACTCTGATGTGTGTCACGGCTCTATTTATTGATTTTTGTGGCTTTTGACAAGCTCTGCAAGGCATTCTGCCATAAGTCTCTGTTTCCGGCACTCCCCCTGGCCCATTTTTTACAGCTTTGGAGATTTCCTTAGAGGAGTCAAACAACATGTTTTATAGTTTTGTTTTTAAAACATTTTGCTTGTGCTTCCCCTTCTCAGGTCTTTGATACTGTTCTGTAATGAAATTGCCAGAAACTACTGAAAACAACAAGTACATCAAAAATAGTTACCGCCCAAAATCAGATTATCACCTGAGCGTCTCTCTACAATTGGTATCTTTTGTTTACAGATATAGGCTAAGGTGCTGTTCAAAATATTATCAGTTGTCCTGCACATACCTTAGAGAGTCTGACTTGACTGGAGTTGCTCCAGCCTTCAATTACTCAGATACTGCTGATACTATGTATTACCCAACATTGAAATCTGTTTCAAATGCTAAGCTTACTGGCAGTGCAAAACACCCTTTTGCAAAACATAACTAACAAATTCAGGTCAGGGTCTCTGAAACGTGTGGATCCCTGTGGTTGCTTGGTTGAATGGTCAACGTTAAAGGCTATAGCAGGAATGCTGATGAGCAGTAAGAACTAAACTGTGGAAAGTTTGCAAAACAGTAAAATAGCATTCCATGGTGTCTGAAATGCCTGTAGCATAGTTAAAACTGGGTAGGTTTCCAAAAGGTTTGGGTAGGTTTTCAAAAGACATGGACTTGACACAACTCAAACAGGGGAGTAGGAGATTTCTGGTGAAGCACTGGAACTGGAACAGGTTGCCCAGGGAAGTTGTGGATACCCCATCCCTGGAAGTGTTCGAGGCCAGGCTGGATGGGGCTTTGAGCAACCTGCTCTAGTGGAGGTGTCCCTGCCCATGGCAGGGGGGTTGGAACTCGATGATCTTTAAGGTCCCTTCCAACTCTAACCATTCTATGATTCTATGATTCTATGATTTCGATCTTTGCACCCTGTATTCCCCATCATCCTTCTCCACTTCAGCTTTCAGGAAAAGGGACAGTAAGGGATGAGTCACTGTCACTCTCCAGTAGAGGACTTGCCACATCAAGACTGATTTCAAGAGCTTCATTTGTAGTCCAAAGGAACTGATAGATTTCAGCCTGATGTCATGCCTGTACCTTCCTCTCACGCGTGGCATCACTAAATGACAATAGTGGTCACTGCCATGCTAAACTGGCTTTGGAGAAAAAAGAGTTTTGTTCTGCATCTTGAAAGGGTTTATTAAAGAGGTTGCTCATGAGATTTAACCCTCTTTGGTATATGTACCAGAGCATAAGAACTTTACGTATTCTATAAAGAAAAGAATAAAATAAACCTTAATCTCACTGAGTTTCTCTATGCAAGATAAAAGGTAAGGCCTCATGCAAGCTTTAAAATGCTCTAGGGATATTTTTTTTTTACAGTTTGGGGGGAGAGAGAGGTGAAGAAAGAGGAGTTTAAATGTATAATTTAAACAGCTTCCAAGAAGAAATGGAGCCTTTCAGTTACGTTTGAGATGGCAACTGCTTTTCTAATGCCATACTGGCTTAGCAGTAATGGAAAATATACTTCAGTGGAAAAAAAAAAAAAAAAAAAAAGAAAGGTTTCATCATTAAAGGTGTGGCAAAAGGTTTTGTAAATTAAATCATAAATCAGTCAACTTTTAGTTCAATTAGCCCAGCCAAAAATACTCCTATTAAAAAAAAAAAGTCACTTTAGAGTTTAAGGAAAGCCATAAATCATTGCCTAATCACAGATTTTAATACCTTAGAATAAAGTACCCTCCCAGTACTGCCCACCATGCTGGTATGTGAGTGGAGTTAACAGGGAACTTGCCAAAATTTTGACGTGAAAACCATAGTGGTATTAGTCTTTCATTCAAAAAACACATTAGAGACCTTGGCTATAAATCTTAGCATGACCTGTGGCACTGCTTATCAATTTACTTCATGCCCTCAAGGAAGATCGCGTATAAGTTAGCCTGTGGTTGCTTTCTGAACATATACAGTAGACCCTACCACCTTCCTGACAAATGAAACTGCTAATTATTGAACAAATTCACTCTTGTGTCTAATTAAAGCAGTATTCCTTGCTTTAATTTGTGACACTGCGTCAGGTTACTCAGGGCTCTGTGTACAGTGTAGGGAATGCGTGGAACAAGTCAAGATGTTATGGAAGTCAGCAAGCTCTGAGAAATAAAAGTTGGTTTCTTTTCCACTTTGCAGTAATATTGTGTATTATGGACACCAGCCTTGTGCGTTTGATTCAGGATAAAACTTACATCCCACTTTTCAGAAAAAATCACTCACACCTAAGATGGTCTCTTGGAAGCAGACAATGGATGTATGCCAGATAACACAAAACATTCTTTTTCTGAATCCCGCTGGTTGAGGGGGCAGGAAGTCATAGAAACACTGCAGAAAAAAAGTGACCCTGCTGTGTACTGTACCTTTGATTAGTGACAGAGATGAGAGCATTTCGGCCTCTTACTAATGGTGAATGTCAGCACCTCATTCAAGGAAGAAAGGCCACCACAGTTATGCCTGCTCCTCATCCTCCAGAGCACCCAAAAATTAGCTGTTGCTCATTATCACCCAGCAGGTAACCTGCTTGCTCTGGCCATCTCCATCTACAGCTCAGTATTGCCAACACCCTAAAGCTCATGCCTCCATCAGGACAAAGAAGGGGCAAGACTGGGAGGACCTGTGGCTCAGAGTCACATCATGGTGCCTATATTGCTGAAACTTTCCTCAGTGTTTCATATAGGACTTCTGCTGGCCTTCCTCAGGGGAATAGGTTTTGATTAAGATGAGAAAGCTGGCTATTTTTCTGTCTTTCCTCAGATTTATTATGAGCAAACTCTCTTTCTCTCCCAAGCTCTTGGGAGCTGAAAGCATGTTTATAATTCATAGATTCATAGATTCATAGATTGGTCCAGGCCAGAAGGGACCTCCAAAGGTCATCTAGTCCGACCTCCCCGCAGTCAGCAGGGACACCTCCAACTAGACCAGGTTGCCCAGGGCCTCGTCGAGCTTCACCTTGAATATCTCAAGGGAAGGGGCCTCAACCACCTCCCTGGGCAACCTGTTCCAGTGTTCCACCACCCTCACGGTAAAGAATTTTTTCCTAATATCCAATCTAAATCTCCCCTTCTCCAGCTTAAAACCATTGCCCCTCGTCCTGTCGCTGCAGGCCTTTGTAAACAGACCCTCCCCAGCCTTCCTGTAGGCCCCCCTCAGGTACTGGAAGGCCGCTATGAGGTCTCCCCGGAGCCTCCTTTTCTCCAAGCTAAACAACCCCAGCTCCCTCAGCCTGTCCTCATAGGAGAGGTGCTCCAGCCCCCTGATCATTTTGGTGGCCCTCCTCTGGACCCGCTCCATCAGGTCCATGTCCTTTCTATATTGAGGGCTCCAGACCTGCACACAGTACACATTCCATCACCTTGTTCTGCAGTTAGAGGGTGTTCCTGATGGCAACATGAAACAGTAATGCAAAGATCCACTGTTTCTTCTAACTTTCACAGCGGACATGAATAATTAGCTATCCCTAAGCTATCGAGAGATTTAGCTGATATTCATCTGAGCTCAGCAGTTAGTGAGATGAATCTGTTCAAAAAACTGTCTTCTAATACGATGTGGTCTTCAACAAAATAAATCTGGTCTCAAAATTTTATGACCGTCTGCAACTTTGATTTTCTTCTGAATGCCAAATATTTCTGACCACAAAAAACCAAAACAAAACAAAAAACATCCTTTCCATTTGCAATTGGGAAAAAAAGACTAAGGCCAGCCTAATGGATTCAGGATTAGTCATTATGATTCACTTCATAAATAGCAGTCCTGGTTATTGTAAATTTCCGATATCTAGCTATCTAGTTTCCGTCGAGAAACCTATAGTTAGTTGAAAAAAGAACAAATCTAAGGCCTCAGTCTTTATATTTTAGGCTTGATACTGAGTGACATTTTGTGGCCTCTTACTGGCTGAGGATCCATAACTTATTTTCTGTGGGAAGTCCAACAAGTCCCTTCTGACTTTAACAACCATTAATCTTCAAAGCCTTCCATTGTTCTAACCCATCCTGCATTCCCACCAGGCACAGAGCACTGTGGTCAGGAGAAGCTCAGTGCTAGTAGAGAAGCCTGCAAAGTTATTGTTTGGATTTTAATTCCTCTTTTAACATGTACAGTTTTCAACATGCAGTCTCCTTTTGTTTCAGCTCTAGGGTTGGGTTTTCTTTTACTCATTAATTACTTGATTTAGTTTTCTCTATTTTTCTTATACTTTTCCCTTATGATACTATTGCCTGCTTCAAAGGGAACCGGGTTTGTTTCATGGTATGTTTCTAATGCTGGCCTTCTTTCAGTATATTTTAAAATCTTTATCAGCTTTGACTTTTTATTCTTTATAGTGGTTTGAAAAATGTATTTGCTGCTCATGAAAGGTGCTCATGACCATGACAGCACTGGAGACAGAAATCTTCTCTTTCTGTTACCCTTAGAATACCTATTTGAATTCTACAAAACAAGACACTTCCATAAATTTTTCGGTCTTCACAACTACCACAAATACTGTGTAATCCTTCATGTGCTAAGGAAAAGATAGTATCTTTTACCTTCATGAACAGAGTGTATGAAGGTCTTGATTAGTTACAAAGAAATATTCAAAGTCTGTGCATGATCTTTAAAGTTTTGCTGATATCCTCTCATGGGAGGCAATGAAGCAGAAAAGAAGGAACTTAAATAGTGAAACAGAGGCCATACCCAAGTAATTTGCTGGCAGGAAAGGGAGAATCGGTGCTATAGACACAAAATGCAGTCAAAAGCATCTATCTTGTCTTCAGTGGTAGGTATAGAGGACAGGACTAAGTGTCCTTTGCCTAGTAAATAGCTCTTCCTGTTACTCCATGTGTATCTGGGAAGAAAGTCCCCATTTTCCTTGCTCCAACAAGTCTGTAAGACCTTAATTATGAAACTCTGAGAATAGGCTGAGAGAACTTAAGGAGACAGAAAAAAGAGGCTTTATCAGTATAAAACAGCATGTTTATGTTTGGAGACCTTCTATTATACTAGACAACATAGAATCATAGAATTGCCTAGATTGGAAGAGACATTTCAGATCATTGAGTCCAACCATCAACCTAACACTGACAGAGACACCACTAAACCATGTCCCTAAGTGCCAAGTCTACCCGTCTTTTAAATACCTCCAGGGACTGCGATTCCACCACTTCCCTGGGCAGTGTGTTGCAATGTTTGATAACCCTTTCAGTGAAGAAAGTTTTCCTAGTATCAAATCTAAGCTTCCCCTGGCATAACTTGAGGGCATTTCCTCCCGTCCTATCACTTGTTACTTGGGAGAAGTGACTGACCCCCACCTCTCTACACCCTCCTTTCAGGTAGTTGTAGAGAGCGATAAGGTCTCCCTTCAGCCTCCTCTTCTTCAGGCTAAACAATCCCGGTTCCCTCAGCTGCTCCTCATAAGACTTGTTCTCCAGACTCATCACCAGCCTCGTTGCCCTTCTCTGGCTCACTCCAGAATCTCAGTGTCTTTCCTGTAGGGAGGGGACCAAAACTGGACACAGTGATCAAGGTGGGGCCTTACCGGTGCTGAGTACAGGAGCACAATCACTTCCCTAGTCCTACTCACCACACTATTCCTGATACAGGGCAGGATGCTGTTGGCCTTCTGTGCTCCATCTACCCTACGTGTCATTTCTCAGTAGAAAGATTCTTCCTTTCAGGGGACTGAGACCACCCAGGTGAATGGGAAAGTACCTTGGGATATATGGTCACTTCAAGTGGGCCTGATAAACTGGAGTTCCCTACTGCTGCTTAGAATTGAATCCATACTCATAAAAGGGTCTCAAGACAGCATATCTGGACACCCAAGCTGGAGAGACACTCTTTCCAGGAGTTTCTTAAGACTCTCTTGTATGCTTCAAGTTTCTGCATACATACCACCAGTGAGAGTAAAGAGCAGCTGTTAAATTATTTTCCCCTGTGTGTGAGTAATAAAAACTCCTGGTTTACCTTGAAGCCCCTCTAATTGACTCCCTAATACTGCCAGTGAATCCCATATAATCCTGCACTCTGCCTGCTTGAAAGTCAGCAGCAGATTCAAGCCTTGCAGGGCTTTCCAAGTCTGTGCGGTCACCCCATTTATTACTCATGAAAGAGACAGCGAAAGACCCGAATCTCAGGGGACCCTCTCATCTTTACTTTACTCTGTTTGTTTGTTTATTTTGCCACAACACAAGCAGTAGCCCAGGCGGTCTCAGAGGAGACCACTGCTCTTAAAACCAGGTTTTCTAGAAAGAGCATTCAACTTTTGGGTTGCCATGAGGCTTGTTTTTGAACTAGTTAAGCCAAGATTTTTCTCCCCTCCACCACATCTCCTTTCTTAGCATGAAATCTTCTTAGCATGAAATCTAGTAGAAGCAAAGTAAAAGTATCTCTGGTTATTTCTTTAATACATAAAAATAACAATAACACCGTACATAAATGAAAAGGAAAGGTACTTCCTGTAAATTTCTGAAAGCTGAAAATAGTCTCAGGACTCAGCCAAAATTAATACTGTTATGTAGCCAGAGTTTCCATGAAAGCATCTGTACCTGGGTGTCTGTACAAGTAAAATTGTGCAAATAACTACAGCCTCTTTTCTGGCCAAAATTCTGTTACATCTCAACAAATGAACTCCCTTTTTTTTCTTACTGGAAAGATGGCGATAACATTTTTTTACTTTTCCCCAAAAGCTATTCAAAACGGTTCTGATATAAAGAAAAGTGTGTTGTTTCATTAAAAGTTTTATTACTGTCATGGTGTACTCAGTGCAGTAGCCAGCTGCCACCGCTTGGTTATTCAAGGCACAGGCTCACATGCACTGATGGCTTTAGCATGCCATGGCCATCTGGCAGAGTCTGCTGCCAAGTAGAGGGAGTGGTGGGATAGGACATATGTCCATGGCTCAGACTACTCATTCCAGGGTCCAAAATATTAGTACAAGTTTTCCTTCTTCTGCAGTACAATAGATTACTAATTAAGATGATGCAAGGCAGGAATTTGTAGCCCGTTCTTTTACCTCTGACACAGAACAGCAATGCCCCATGTTGGGATGGGTCATCCATGGGAGAAGTAACATCTCAAACTGCCAGAGCTTATTCTCAGAGGACTTTTCTGTCGGTGTCCAGAGTCAGATAGGACATTAAAACATTGTAGCATTATGAACTGCTCAGTCACAAAGGGAGCCCAGAATACTGAAAAGGGGGTAGCGCAGCACTGCAGCTGGTGATGTGCTGCCCTAGCAAGTGCTTTGCACTGAAAGAAGTCCTGCCAGAAGATTGCTCTGCAGCCACTGTCCCCTGAACCTCCCCTCCATCTTCTGAACTACCACGGTCCCTCACCATCAAGTGACTTGACATCAGATACAGCCTGTGACGTGCAGCTCTCTGATGTGCTTTCCTCTGCTTGGAGAGATTCAGTGTGTTCCTGCTTCCAGTCTTCCCCAGTATCATGTCTCTGAGTATCCTGGCAAGGCTTGTGTCCTGGGAAAAAGATGGCCTCAGGGAAAGAAGAGGGCAAAAGAAGGAGAAAGTGTGACTTCTGAAAGTAATTACTTAGAAACAAATAATGGTGTGTTATGCTTTGCTATGAGTTCTTAGCAGTAGCACTGTCACTACTGTTGCTATATGCTGCTCTTTGAAAGACTATTTTGATAGCTTCTGTTATGAGAAGAGTGATTTTTTTCACATCATTTGTACTTATTTTTATAAATATGAGTAAATAACTAAATAACTAAATAAATAAAAAACTCCCGAGTCAAATAGAAGCTCTTCCTCCAAACTGCTTCCATAAAAAGTTAAATAAACAGATGGGCTTCCTGGCATGTCTGAAGTGGATGAGTATATCATATTGCATGCAATGGCTATCTATATCATCCAGGCAGGACTCATATCTTTGATGTAAGGAAGACAGCAGTTAAGTTAAATCTCTAGGTAGCCCTGAAATCACACACAGTTGGCTCAGAAATAGAGGCTGGGCTAACTACTTCCTCTCTCGCTGTACTGGCTGGTTTATATTCAGGAGCCCCTCCTCAGTTTCTCTATACATCGTCCAGGTCAAGCACATCTGGCAACATTCACTCTCCAGGAATAAGGAGCCCCAGCCGTGGTGATCAAAGACAATTACTGCTCCTTCCCATCTGAGAAATCAACAGCTTCTTGTGCAATGCTATCTTTCCTTTACCACACAAGAAGAAAAAAAGTCAAATATTGTAACAATATCTTTAAAAATCTTTCCTGAAGATCAGATCTCTTGTGATTCAACCCTGAGAGAGTACGAGGCATGCTGCAGGAAAGCAGCATGCCATAGCATGTCATTGCAATTTTTCATCTGACATTGCGCAGAACAACACAGACACTGGTGCACTTGAAGAGCTTCCCAATATATATAGCAGTTACCAGGCAGTTATCTTGCAAATATTTGAATATTTGGAGTCAGATATATTGGTCAGAAGCTGAAGGAAGGAGGGGACATCAAACTGGGTTCTATATAGAGCGTACTACTTTTAAAAAAATAAAAAGTGAGGATTTTTTCTATCCAGTGACAGGAAGTTTCTGTTTTATTTGTTGGCAGCTTATTATTTCTGAGTACAAGATAGTTTTCCTTGGTATACACCTTTAAGATGGAGTTGTTGGGTAATAGAAAGGAGAATTGCCTCTTTTCTTTGTCCTGACTGCTTGGACAAGAGACAAAATGGGAAGATTGCTCCTTCCCTGAGAGTATCTGCACAAATGCATCCTGGCATAGGGGGACTGCAGGCATCAACTCTGAGTGGGGAAGAAAATCACGGACTGCTGAGAAGAGCAGGGAGCAGACACAGAGCCAGGCCTCCCAGCTGATGGAAATAAAGGGACAGTTCCTAGGGACCCCGAGATACCTGTGCAGAGCTACTATATCCCAGGGAGGAGACGCTGCACATCAAAATGAGGTTGTGCCATGAGCAAACCTGAGGGCAACAGTCACCTTGCACAACCAGCAGGGAGAATTCTTGTCAAATTCCTTTATTTTTGGTCAAGTTAACCTGAGGATCTTATTTGTCTACATTGTAAAAACATCGCTAGTATAGGTTCTCATAAATCCCAGCACCAGATTTTTGAAATTCCTGCTGGTGTTCTAGCGGCTTTCTTTCTTTAAGGAAAATATACAAGCAAGTGCCCCTTCAAATTTCTGGCTGATTCAGGGTCTTGTCATAACCAGTTTAATCCTAACTTTGGTCAGGTCTAAGTCTAAAGTAAAAGATTGTGGTATCTTTTACTAAAAGGGTGGTAAGAAATTGCTATCCTCCAAAAACATGTTGGGGAAAATATGTAGCACTGTATATAACTTAGTTTTAATTCCTTCTCCTTTTATCAAAACTGACCTGAAAATTCACTTCTCTACTTTAATTGTTCAAATAAAAGTATCCAGTGTAGGCCATTCCTGAAGCCATTCAAACGTGCTCTACAAAAACGTGATAGAAGCTGAAAAGCAGTTATCACTTTTTTTTTAAAAAAATTTTGCAAAACTTGAAAATGATGTGAATGAAATATATGCTTAATAACTAAAAAGATACAACTGACAGGAAAGTAAGTTGCTGCTACCTGGGGAAAAAAAAAAAAAAAACAAAACAACAAAACCCAAACAAACAATCAAACAAACAAAAAGACCAACACCGAAAAAAAACCAAAAAAAAGCAAACCCAACCCCAAACAAAAAAAAAAAAAAGCAAACAAAACAAAAAAAGGATGAAACACACACATCCCCTCTGCCCCAAGGATTTTGTAGGTTTGACAATGAGAAAATGAGACTGGCCAAAAGGGTTCCTCAGTCCCAGTGTCTTGTCTCTGGCAGTGGGCAGTAGTATCTACTTACAAAAAGGTACATATTTCTTCCAAGTGTAACCTTTCCCTTCACATCCTCTGTCAATCAACAGTTCAGGGGTTTCCTTGCCAGAGGATGAGATGATACGAAATATCAGATCATACCAGGGCTTTCTTCCACAGCCTGTTCTGTTGACCTTATATCCACCATGGTGCCACAATTTGTGAAAAAATGCTACCAACCATTGCTGCCTGTTCAGCCGTTCAAATATTCAACCAATTTAGAAGGAAATGCCTGTATAACAAAAATGGTACAAGAAAGCTGTCATGCAAGTTTGACCTTCAGAAGTGTCCTTACCTTGGAGGTATGACTGCAACCTCACTTCCTGATGTTTTGGTTGCAGTTCTAATCTCAGAACGATTGCAAATCCGATCCTGAAATGCATCCACTTGGAGAACTAGTGAAAGGTAACTGTCTGCTGAGAAGACATACTTATCTGGCAGGTAAGCCTGTGACAACTGGAAAAGATTTCTGGAGTATAATAGATTTAAAATTTGTTCCACAAATTCCTTGGGAACTGGGAAATATGCTTTGAACAGAGGAACTGCAGTTATTGGGCAAGAGTAATTCACTTAACAGCAATCAGTGGTTGTGCTTCAGAAAATACAGCATACTCCCATAGTGAAACTGTGGGGTGGGAAAGAAGAGAAAAAGGCCAATTTCTTATTTAGTTTCCTTCTTTTACCACACATGGCCTGAGTTTGCTCTGGGAGGGAAAATGGGACCTTCTGGGTACTTAGCTTAAAAAATAAATAAAGCCAGTTCTTCTAGCATTTGTCTTAAGAATTATTAAACACATAATTAAACTACCTTCTCCTTTACTATCTCGTATTGAACCAGACTACCGTGAATTTTGTAGGAATAGCAGAAAAAAGATACTGAAATGGATTGCAGCTTTCAACCCTCTTCTGTGCCTAATGCTAAAAAGGGGGGATATAGGTTTTTGTTAAGTGAGTGTTTCTTAATTATCTTCTTGGTGTTATACTTGAGACTAGGAGGAAGAGGAGAAATTGGGTGATATGCCAGACGGACTCAAGCAAGGAAATACTGAGTAAAGAGGTGGACACCCACAGCTCCAAGCAGAAAAGAGATCCCCCTTTTTCTGTGTCTCTGAATTTCAGTACTAGTGTGAGGTCCTGGACTGACAAGCCCAGAAACTTGGGTCTCCTGTTTAGCCGCAGAAACATTATACTGTGGGTTAGTGTTCTGTTTTTCCAAAAAACAGCCACAACACTAGAAATGCTTCAAAAGATGGGGGGGGAGGGGGGGGGGGGGGGAATGGAGAGAGAAGGGGAGAAGAGGGAGTTGTACCAAAAGATTAGCTAGACAGTACAAAGCAACGGGAACCGAAGGAGGCAAGAGCAATCCCATACAGTATTCCCGGAGGTGGGATGAGAGGCAGGAGCAGCTGGACCGTGTTCACCAAGCCGTCGAGCAGACAGGGGGGCAACCAGGCAGCCAGGCCCAAGCTGCAGGGAGGGTGGGGTGGGCTGCGGGACGGGGGGCTCCCCGTGAGCCCTTCCTTCGGTGCCACTTGGAGCAAGGCGGTGGGGGAGACAGGTAGGAGGGGGACAGGGGGAGCTTTGCAAGAGTTGGCGTGATTTCACCTGGGGTGGTGTGGGAGAGGGAGGGAAAGACGGGTTCCTCCTTGCTCTCCCTGGGCTTTCTCAAGTCTTTCTGACAGAAAGGAGCAGTTACATGGGAGACAGGCTGGTCTTTGGAGCAGAGCTACAAATGATTAATTGTATCAAGAAAAAGAAACAGTGTCTCCTTGCTGAGCTTTGTAACGGGCTTCATATAAATTTGCGTGAAATATTATGTGGGATTACTGCAGCCAGCCAGGAGTTTGGCTGCAGGAGCCAAGAGGAGGATGGGAGCCCGGCCAACAGGAGAAGCAGGAGATGAAGTGGATCGTGTTTGCCAAGGCCAGGAGGAGAGCCAAACCATAGCTACAGTAGCATAGTAATGAGAAATGGGAATTGCATTCAGCATCAATTCTTCTTCTTATCATGATCATTATAGCTCTGAATCTAATTGTCCTACCCTCCTCCCCGCCCTTGCCGCAGGCCCCAGCAGAATGTAGGATAACAACAGAAGGTAGACAAAATAGCATATAGGAGTTTAAACATAATCCTGCTGGAGCCCACAGCTGGTGTTGCATGAAACCACTTACCCACCCACTAGTGCAGACCAGACTGCTGTAACAGACGCTCTCTTCTTACCCAAGAGGGATGTAGGGGTGGTGGGGGAGGCAGGGCGGGGGGAAGGGAGAGGGGTGACGCAAAATGCCATTTTCCAGGTATTTTCCTCACAGCAGCACATAAAGGACAATTAGGGAGAATTGAGACTTCAGAACAACATTTACTGGACCCACCTGCTTTCTCCCACCCTCGCACAGTTAGTGCTTGCTTTGGTTCCCATCTTGGTTCCCATTCAGCTCCAAAGGAGATCACAGAATCACAGAATCACCTAGATCCTGCCCTTCAAAGCTAGACAGGACTGCAAAGGCAGCTGGACCACCGGCTCTTGTCCTGTCCCTGCACCTGGGGAGTCCCAGGTTGATTTAAGCAGAGAGATCTCACCTGGAGCTTCACGTCTATGAACATATAAGGTGTGGCAAAATTTGAATTGCGTATCTCACCCTTGTTTCCTTCAGGGAACCGACTGCAGTCCCAGACCTGAGCATACTTCCCAGAAAGCTGTGTCTGAACCCAGACTTGGCATCCTCGGTTTATAATGGCCTGAACTCAACCTCTTCCCCCAGAATTAGTTCAGATCTTAAACAATCCTGTGCTTTGGGACTCTTTCTAGGATTTCTGATTCTGCACAAAAACGCCTTAGCCTTCATGTAACTAATAACCAGTGACGAAGGACCCGAACAGACTTTCCGAATATGCGTATTATCGCAGCTGAGCTACACGCTGAAGGTGTTCTGCAGGCAACAGCCCTCTTGGCAAACCAAAGGGGAACCTTATCATTAGCTGTGCCAAATGGAGCGGCACTAAGTCTGCCTCAGCCAGACATCACGCTTTGCCTACCTCCGAGGCCTTTACACCGTAGGATGTGCTTCTTTCCCCTGGGACTGAGACTTTCTCGGCAGGGGTGGGAAGTAGGGTACACTCAAACCTTTGTGGAATAACCTACAGTCCCAGCCTGTGTGCACAGACAACCTCCAGCCTGGCTAAGAAAAGGGTGTGTTTTTTCTCTCTTTTTCCTCCAGCTGGAATGAAATGTGAAATCTTCTCATAAACGCAAACTGAGAGATTCTTGTTTTCTCGAAGGACATAGAGCAGAGACTTGAATTTCTTCTCCCAGCCAACGTTGAGGGAGTTCCCCTCCTGTAGGGTGGGTGCTTGCCAGCCTCACGGGGCGTCAGAGTGCCTGGAAAAGGGCAGCGCCAACTGAGAGCACCGTGTGCTGCCAGTTGGGGATTCATCCCTTTGCTCTCCAGCAACAACTTTGCAACATCACCCCTGTCTCCCATTGTATCACCTGGTCGGCGTGGTTTCTCTCCTGGCCTTAGTCATGAAGAAAGGCATAGCTTTTCTGGTGTACTGTGTCAACACTAGTGCTAGATCTATGCTTTATTTGAGATTGCCACTGTCCAGAGAATCTTTAGAGGAGATCATACACAGCTTTCATTAAATGTTTCAGGAACTGTTCCGTTTCCGTGTGCATGGAAATATATATTAAAAATTTGGCCTATGTCACACATGTAGTCTCACTGGGGACACAAATTAAACTTTGTATGCTTAAAAGAAAAATCCACCACTAAAGTATCTCCTCTTCAAAAAAGAAGATTTGAAGGTGAACTGCTTTGAGGTTAATAAAAAATATTCCCTGTAGAAGTAGACATCCTGAAAGAGTAGAATATATACAGATGGGATATCTCTCTTGTTTTGTTTTCCTTTCCTTTTGCAGTTTTTTTGCATTTTAACAAGTTAATTTGGGCACTGCAAGCCAATGTTGGCTGTGCATCTGCGTTCACTAGACTGCCCAGGGCTCTACCCTTGCAGAAGTCAGATCAATACCAAGCTCTGCGTAGAACCACACAGACTCCAGTAGTGTTGATTTTGCTTTGGTTTGTTCATCATATTCTGCCCCTCTCATAGGAAAGGGTTTCTTAACTCGGTCTGAACTGAGACAGAGTGAAAAGTAAATTGTTTGCTCTTTCCCTTGAGGCATAGCCCAGAGTTTTGTTTTCTTAAAGTGTTCAAATGAGCTTCAGGTTTTGTGAGGTGGCCAAATACCATGATCTGTATTTCTCTGTTTTAACAAAACCAAATTTTCTTCCACTCCCTATACCTCTTACCATTGCTTAAGATAAACAGATGTATTTCTGTCCATCAGCTAGCAAATGGTAAACTTTGGTTCCATCTCCCTGAGCACCTTCTGAGCAGTCATCTAGCCTTCCTCTCTCTTTCCTCGTCATATTTGGCAACCATGTATGTAGGGCTTCAGGCAGACACTCCTCAGAAGCCAGTACCTCTAGGCTACTCAGATCCTTTACTGCGCTTGACGTTAGAATAAAAGTAGCAAAGATCAACTCCCTTGACATAGTAGCTCCTCACCCTTCTATCTTTCCAAAAGAAGCCAAAGTCTTCCCCTTCACCTGTGAGGGTACCTTTGCATTTGCCTACAAAAACTCAAAAGTTTTGATTAAATGATCCTGTATAGTTGGTTTTGCTGCCTTTCTTCACTCTGTATAGAATGCCCTCATACATAAACAGACATGTACAAACTGTACACCCTAGTAGGGAGGGGTATCTTTACTCCTGGCAGGCAACAGCCTGAGATTAGTGATATTAAGGTGAGATTAAGCAGCAGCAGGAACCATAGCAGAGCTATAATCTGAGCTATAGAGAACTGGAGTTGAAAGTTGAGTAATAAACCAGTTTATCTGGGCTCCTCCATAAAAGAGCTGCTGCTGTGACACATATGCAACCTAATGGTACTTGAAGAGGTTAATACACCTGGAAAGTGAGTTTTCGGATTAAATCCTTTTCCTCTTGGCCTCGACATAAGGCAGTGCTCTATTAGACTTGACCTTTCTTAATGTGAATTAGCATCTCAGTGGAACAGGATCCATAACTCAGGGTCCCTTCCCTCCTCACATCCATGCATTAATGTAACAAAAGCAGAAAGGTGTCAGCAAGGCTAAGAATAACTGAACAGATCTTGTGCCAATTTGGAATAAAATATAGGACCCTCCAGAAGTGGAAGTAACTTGGTTACTTCGGAACTTTAGGTAAGGCAGGCATTTTAATTCACCCCCCTCCAAACCGCAAAAAAAAAATGAAACATGGACAAATTCAGGTACTGCATTTAAAATAAAAACTAAATAAAATAAAATTAAATTAGTTAGTTCATCATTTTGGTAGGACAAACAAAGAGGGAATGCCAAATTATCTCTCTAGAATGTAAATTACCTTTTCCCTCCTGAAACAGATTTGTTTGACGACTTTAACATAATAAAGTACCCCTTGCCCCATTTCCACTGGTGTCCTGGAAGGTTTCCTCACCCATTCCCCTTGCTCAAAATGTTTCATCAATCTTGTCACCTTGGTCCTACCCTGTCTCATAAGGTAATGGATGGAGCCCAGCTAGACATGAAGATGTGCCATCCAGGAAACCAGACCAAAACTGGTATGTTTAAAACCGTGTTTGAAGAGAGCACAGGATGACAGGGAGGGAGGAGAGGGGGCAGGGGATGTTTTTTCCTTCCCCCAGTGCGTTCCTTCCCCCCTTCTTCTCACAGGAGCTTGCTGTTGTCCAGCAGTCCAGAGAAATAAATAAATATATATATTTCTTTTTTAGTGGGGGATGGGAAGGAGGAATGATAACCAGATCTTCATGGCACATCTGTTTTCGGGTCCTCATGGGAGTCACAGCTGTACAAAGAGGGGAGAGCGAGAGGAAAGGGGTGGGGGGGCTCGTGTCCAACTTCAACTTTCTAGAGATGGAGTTATTTTAAGCAATATCTTTGAAACAAAAAAACATGTGTTCTCCTTTCTGCAACGCGCCGGGCAAGGCTCAAACACCGGGCTGGGTTGCCCGGGGTCGCAGACCCCGCCAAAAAAAACAGAGAGCTCTGAGGTGGGTCTGAGGCGAAGCTGGTCACCAGTGAGGAGCGGTGACGAGGCCAAGCCCAAAGGAGCGTGCCCCGGTTGGCAAACAGGGACCGCAGTGTTGACTGCCCCTCCGGTATTTCCCTTGCAGCGCGCTGCGCGCTCGGCGCGCGCTGCTACAAGCAAATGTTCCATGATGCGTGGATGAAGGATGGGGGCTTGCATACTGGGCATGAGCTTTGTGTGCCTTTCAGGCTGGAATTTACTTTGATTTGTTTTTCAGGTTTTGATCCACCCAGGCTTGGCTGGACACATTGCCGACCAGGGGAGTGGTGACACATCGCACCCCACTATGTTGTCGTGCTGGACTTTGGGCCCGCCAGCCGCTGTGTGGCCAAGCCCAGCCCCACACCGCTTCCCCGGTTAGCAGTTCACACCATCGCACCTTGGTGCCTCTTCTGCACCTATAAAAACCAACTTTCACACACCCTCAAAGGAAGCATTTAACTACGGTTAAACACCGAGCACAGGTCTGGATGTTAACTTCCTCAAAGGCTAGGTGTTTTCAGACAGGGAAGTGTTGGTTCGATCACATCCCCAAATTCCAGGTGTTATTGTTAATTGAGTTTTAAAAGCTGTCTCAGACCAGAGAGGAATTAAGCTCCATTTTCAACTAGAAACGAATCAGCTGCTTTTCTGAGGAAGGACCAAATACTTCCCCCACTCAAAGCTGTCACGTGGTTTTTGACCGGGTGGAAAGTAACCCTCTTCACCCAGCACCTTATGAAGAAAAACTGGTGCAATGGAGAAGGATTCCTGTCTGCCAGTGTTTTTTAGGATTGCGCTCACATGATGCTGAAGCTCTTGGGACTCAGGAATGCATATGAGATGTTAGGGGAGGCCCAAGGGGTTGTAGAGACGGGAGAAAGTAATGGCCTTTTTTTTCCTTCCTGGCTGCATTCTTGGGACACGCAACGACATTTTCATGGGTTAGGGGAACAGTCAGTTAGGCAGAAAAGAGAATCCCTACGGTTTTTAGTGTTTTAAACTACAGATTTCCCAGTTTTGCACCTAGCATACAGATGCTACAGCAGTTGAGCTTGGTGGAACTTCTTATAGTAAGGGTGTTTGCATTGGTGAAAATATGCAGGTTGAGGAATAAGGCTTCATTCACATGCCTTTTGTTCAGTAAATGATTATTTTACGTCTGAATTTGCTGAGTGCCCACAACTCAGAGTCAGTGGGGAGCAGACAGTACTCAGCATTCCTGAGAATTAGCCCCAGGATGTATAAGTATTGCTTTTTAAGTCTCCTTAGCATTTTACAGATTTGGCTGATTTTCAAGATCTTTAAAGCATGACACCGTACATTTGTCCTATTTTTTCCTTTCGTGTGGGTGTATGCCCATGGTGGGAGTGCTGGTATAGGAATTTACCTCAAAAGCAACCTTTAAATCCAGCCTCTTGTTTTCCCAGGGGTATTTGTTTACATAAAAGGCTTTGTTATGGCAGTAAGCACTAATGTGTTTGAAAATCTGTCACATAGTAATTAATTTATCCTCATTGCACTAAGCTGTTAGATAGGTTAGCATTTCCTCCATATTACAGGAAGAGAAGCGAGGAACAGAAATTAACCCATGAGGGGTCTAAGGAGACTGTAGGAGAGCCGGAAAATGAACACACAACTCCAGAATTAACTGGCTAATGCCTTAACCACATGAATATCCTTTCTAAGGTTTTATTCGTTGCCATATCCTTTTTCTGCTTGATCACTTAGGGCAAAATGACCTGTCCCTAGATAACATTTTATATGCTGGAACTAAAAATAAGAATTCTCTTCTCCTACTCTTAAATTGTAGCATTGTAAGCGTACAGCATGGGAACCTACGTGAAAAAAAACTACTAAGGATCAAGAAGAAAAACAGATAAAGGGCAAGTGTGGGAGAAGAAGGCAGCTATCAAGAGAAAGGACCTTTGAAAGTGTCTGCAGGGAATCAGCTCCAAATACTTCTCACTGTTCAAGACTTTTCTTACCATTTCTCTCCATGCCCTTCGGAGAAATAAACATGGGATTGAAGAGCATTTATATTAATCCTCACACGTGATGCATGTACGTGCAAAGATTTGCCATGCTATTTCTTCAACAAAAATTCAGCCACCTAGTTGGAGAGGCATAGTGCAAAAGCTGCAGGAAAACAATGATATCTTCTCCATTCACTTTATTAGGTTTTTGTCTTTGCCTCAAAATACAGCTTTGCTATAGTTTTCAAGTGACCATAGAGCTGAAGAAAGCCTGGGGCTGGTGGTTTCTCTGTAGTCTTTGTAAGTACGAGGAATACAAGATTCTTCATACGCCCTAGTGTCACCTCAGGCTAGTTTTGCAACCATTTTGCAGTGCCAATCCCAGACCTGCCAAGTCTCACAGTTCCTGGTTGAAGATTCACTCAGCTGGCTCCTGTCTCACAGTCCCTCATTGCAGGGCTGGCACTCCACTTAGCATCGCGTCGCAACTGCTCTCTGGCTCCAGGACCCTTTTATACTGGATGTAGCCAACTGGCCTGCCAACCCTCCAGTCTGGGACCTGGGTTTCCAAATAAGAGGTGATTCATCTACCGAGACTGTGTCCCTCTGACTCTACCGTCTTAGTCTCTTCCAAGGAATCTGCATAGAGAAAAACCCCTTCAGTGCAGGATGCCTTTAGTCATGGCAAGAAAAGCCTGCCCTACCCCTCTGTTTCTGTTGTGCTTTCACTTTGCAGGAACCTGGGTAGTGTTTAGGTGTTTTGTTAAGCATTGCTCACTGCCAGTACCTGCTATTGTGAAATCAGAGCTGCACAGAAGAGCGTATGCAAACTGAAGTAACCTTCCTTAGAAAAATTAGGGTCCCGAATACCCTTGGGTCTTGAGGGAAAAGCCATAACGTGCCTTAGAGCAAGGGTTCCCAAAAGCGCTTGGCTATGGTATTAAAACAGGCAGCGGCTGTCACATATATACATGAGCACAGGAGGCATTTGGCTGCTCACAGAATAATAACACGCCATCTCTTTGGGAACCCCGGCCCCAAAGCAAATTCCCTGCCATGTACCCGCACACTTACTCCTTTCCTGTTAGAGTGACTCTGGTGTAAGGGTTTTGCACAGCAGTCACAGAACAACCGGTGGCATTTTGCAGTAGTGTGACTTGGGTGGAAATTTCTTACTAGTCATCCGACCGAAATAAAGCCAGGTGTTAGGCGAGATAAGGTCCTGCGTATGCACTCCTTTGGGTTGTCTGATGGACTTGCTGTCTCCAGACGGCAAGCATCCTGGTTTCAGCCTGTAAGTAACTGGCAGGGAACACACCCAGCGTAGCACCTGTGCGATGCAGCCCCGCTAAATCACTGCCAAAGTTTATCTTAGTGTCTGACCACCAGATACAATAGTTGCCTTCACTTAGGGAAAAGCGCTAACTGTGGTGCTTAGAGGTTATTGCTGTGCTAGCAGCTGTGATGTCATGGCTAAGGGCAGCTACAACACATTTCCTCTTGAAGCCAAAGTGCTAATAAAAGTATATATAGAACTGAAATAAACCTAATTATAGGGTGCAGCTAAGCCCTTCAATAGGGATGTCTACATTCATCGTTAAATTCAAGATAGACCTTTCTGCAGCACACACAAAGCAAATTTGTACAAAAATGCCTAAATACTTTATGGAAGAAAATTAGTATCCTTTGACAACCAGCACAAGGTTTGTTATACACAGAAATGGTGGGAAATGCCTCACTAAGGGGCTACCAGATTCTAGGTGAACTCCTATGGCTACAAACAACAAGTCACTTGACTGTTGTGCGTAAACATCCCAAGAAGTGGGAGAGATGAGCAGGCCTTGGGCTCGTGCTTGGAGCTGAGCCCTTTAAAGAGGAACCAGGAATCCACACATGTGGGTCCACGGTTGTTTGGGAGAAGTCCAGTCAAAGAACCTTCCATCTCATTAAAAACAAAACCCCATGAGCTGCTGCGATCTGCAAGTAATCTGAAGGAAGCAGGTAATACTGTCCTTCAGCAGGAACAGTTCATGCATAGTTAGCAGGATTGGAAAAATAGAGTATAATGAGTTTTTTGTGTCTGAGTGGATAATGAATGCTTTTTTAATGTCTACAGGGCTTTTACAGGTGAAATTTGAGCCAGCAAATTGGCATTATGCCAAACCCAGCTCAGCTCCCCTCTCAAGTTGGCTGCAAGGCACAATCATATTCTCTGTTCCTTCTCTCCCCTTTATCTCTTAAAAGGATAATTCCTGAAAATTTACATTAACAGGCAGACTTGGGGAGGGAAGTGGGTAGGGGGACTTGCTTGCTTTCGGGAAAGTGCTTAACTTGATGTCTTCTGTCTCCTCTCAGGAGCTATTTAGACCTCATTTACTTGCATAAAGGGAGGTGGGAAGCAAAATATCCTAATATTCCTTACTCTCTAATCTTTCTAAACAGGCTTAATTTAGCAGAGCATCTGCCTCCCTCTTCAGCCTCTGTTGTGAGAGGCAGAGCTCTGTTAATGCAGAGCTCCCCTGACCGGCTTCTGAGCAGACGATACTACGGTCAGAGCCAGAGGTGGAAGCGGTAATAAGGAAAAAGAGGGACATTGCTTTTCAGTTTCACAGTTTACAACCAGTCAGTGACACTTGTGGTGCTCCCTGGCGAGGTCATGCTGTGTTGTTCAGGCCTCCTGTTGGACATGCAGCCCAGGAGCAGTTTCCTCCTCGGACTGGGGCTCAGAAGAGGCTGCAAGGCACAGTGTCTTTGTGGGAAGACTTCACACCCATGCACGGATGCATCTTGTAAGCTAGGATAAAAATGGTGTTCAAGGCAGTGTTTCGGGTGCTCCCAAGGACTTGCAGGCCCTTTAAAGGACTGACCTGGCAAGTGTATGTCTGGAGAAGGCACTGCTCTGTTCTTTGTTCCTTTGGTAGGGCTTGCGTGGTGGTGTGAAGGAGGTATTTTCTCTTTGCCAATGAGCAGAGAAGCCTCCTAGAAAACCACCTGCTGCCAGTGTTTCACAGTGAATGTTACCCACATTATCCCTGGCACAGCAACATAGCCAGCTTGGAAACGGACATTATGAAAGAAAAATAATGGCTCAGCATTTCAGCCTCAGTGGTACAATGGGTTTATTTTCACCGCGCCATGGAACGAGCAGGAGAGGTAGGGCTGCTGAGCTCTGCTTCTGGACCTGATCTAGTATCACAGAAAGGTTTTGTGCCATATGGATGTGCCAGCTTGACAGGAGTGGCTTGGCACCTTCTGCTGTGTGCTGCCTTGCTTGCTGCCGACATCCACATTCAGAGTTTTGTTCAGAGTCTCTTCAATACCTCTCCCCTTCCACTGCTTCATCAGAGTGGTAGCCTCTCCTGGCATAGCAGGAGATAAGAAAAGGGTGCACTGCTCCAGTTTCTTTCTTTAGTACCAGTAATTCTGACATTTGGAAGCTTGTGTCCCAATATTCAACCTTGATTCATCTTTCTCTGTTTTACCAGGCAGTTTAATCACCTCAAAGTCACGTTTTTGAGTTAGGTGGGCTCATTTGTCTTTTTTGTTCTTGGAACATCACTATAAATGGGACACAGAAGATGGCTGCTTTGAGACTGATTCAATGCCAGGAACACGAGCTGAACTTCTACCTCAGGTCAAAAAGTGAAAATGACTAAGTTACTTTCTTCTTAGCTCCTAGGAGGTTTGTGTTAGTCAGAGAAATTAAACCAGTTGGTAACCTCTGTGTAGGAAAGCTTCAGGCTTCAAATACCACAAGAAAGCTTCTCATGCATTGGCAAGGTTGTGTGTGTCTCTGTACACAAACTATCCCAGGACTTTGACTAACTCTTACTTCGACTGCTAATCCCTCACTTTCCTGTCCTAACTTATTATATCAGGCAATCCTCATGCATGTCCAGCTATGGGTGGGATGCTGCCTTTGTGGTCTGAAAGCCAGTCAATTTGCTGTCTTGATATGGAAGGCATTTGACATTGATGAAAACTCTCTTTCTGAACCATCCGCCTAGTTGAGGAAGAAGAAATAATATTTGAGCCAGATCCCCCAGACAACCTGAAGAGCAGCTCAGAAGTCATTATCTTCTGAACTGTGTTATAAGAAATTTTTATTTAACCTCATTTGGCTTTCACCTCTGTGTCTCCCTACTTGCATCATATGTTTTAGGTTGTTGGGGTTTTTTTTTATTCCCAAAGTAACCAAGAGATATAGAGTAAATAAAGGAGCCAGACAAACAGAAGTATGTGCTAACCTATTGACTCACCATTTCATGAAATCAATGGGGGATTTAGAAACCAGAGATGGAAAAGCCCTATTAAGTAATCTTATCTATCCCACAGCCAAAGCAAGTTCAAGTATGGATGTTATTAGCCAAGCTACTTTTCAGTTTCCAGTTCGGTCTCCTAAGTGAGTCAATTGTATCTACATCAGATAGTACTAGAGAAGAACAGTCTAATGACCTAAAAGCTAAAGCATTTTCTTGGTTCTCCAGAGCCTGTTTTACTGAGTTCAGCTGACAAGATGGCTGTGGATGATGAACACGGCCCTTGTAAATAGGTGTCACCCTAAACAGTGATAGCTATTAGTGGTAAGTTTTACAGATAACTGGCTGACTAACAAAAAAAAAAAAAAAAAAAAAAAAAAATCAAGACAATGAAGTCAGAAATGGTTTGAAAGGAGAAGTGAATAAGACAAACAGAACATGATGTCTGAGCAGATGCCAAATATGATGTTAAGAGGATTTGTTTATTTCGCACCAATTGACCTTTGGGTTAAACCAATCAGCAATTGCATTCATAGAAGCTTCACAGCAAGGAAGATTGCACTAGGAAAACAATTCTGGCTTCAAGGTCTAGGGGTATTCAGCTCAGTAGCTTTGTCCACATTGTTCTCATTATTTTTTTTCCATTCCTGTTGTTTGCCAACAGGATCCAGGCTTTTCTATTTGACATCATTTTATTTCACATGAATTTAGAGATGTTGAAAGATGCTGGCTTTTCTGTCTTAGATGCTGGCTTCTCTTTATACCTATGAACTAGGCAGCAGCTCAGACTTCCCCAGGCAGTCTTGCCAGGACATCCCAGTCCTGAGCACAGAACTCAATGCCCATCTCATTCATTCTCAAGCCAAAGCAAACATTTCACAGATCCTTAGATTTTAAGTCCCTAAAATGATCATTCTCAACTTTTGTTCTTGTCACCTGCAATGTAGTATATGACCTTATAGATAGGATATGACAAGTAACAACTCTACATGCAGGATTTTTCTACCCCTTTCTCCACTCCCCATCCCAGTCAGCAACAACAACAGTTATAATGTATTGTAGTAGTGTAATGTAAACACTACCAAGAATCATAGAATGGTTAGAGTTGGAAGGGACCTTAAAGATCATCGAGTTCCAACCCCCCTGCCATGGGCAGGGACACCTCCATTAGAGCAGGTTGCTCAGAGCCCCATCCAGCCTGGTCTTGAACACCTCCAGGGATGGGGCATCCACAACTTCCCTGGGCAACCGGTTCCAGTGCCTCACCACCCTCACAGTAAAGAAACTTAATATAAACTTCATTGGTCATTAAAGTAGATCACTATCAACTGCAGATGAGCTTCATTTTATTGGTGATAATAAGGCAACCATCAGGTATACCAGGGATGGAGACCTGACCAGGTTTTAATTTACATATCTCCAGGAAGATGAAAGCCTGTTAGACTGACAGCTTAGTCCAACAGCAAATATAGAGAGAATGTCAGAGAAGCCTACGTTGGCGCTTCAAAGGAGGATGATAGTCCCTGAAGGAAACCTTGAAGGGTTGTCTGATTTCACCAGATGATAGTAAAGTAAAATGAATGAGAAATGGGTGCTCTTTGAAAGTCAGAGATCATCTATAATCAAAAATGTTGTAAGCCTACTTAGGCCTTCTAAGCATCCGTGGGACAGAATGTAGAAAGCTCTGGGTGGCCTTTTAAGCACACACATGGAAGGCAATTGACATAAAAAGGTCCTTTGGCAAAAAAATAAAAACTTTAATCACATGGGAACACCAGAAGGTTGTTGTGTAGTTAATGCTTACCTGCTCGAAAAGCACATTCGTGAAACTGCTGTGTTTCTTTTAAGACCTTACTTTCAAGCCCTGTGTGATTTGTCATTCTAGTATTTCTTACCAGCTACACATCAGTGTAACTGTCCTGACTTCAACAAAACAAAATATCCCAAAACCTTTCAATGCAAAGATTAGAGTAGCCTAAGTCAGGAGTAGGCCTAGTTCTGATGGACATCCAGATTCGGCTGTAGGGCATTTATCTTAGACCTCTACTGAAAGGAAGAAAAGTGGTCTTGGTTTTAAGGGACGAGGGGAAAAACAGAACAATATTCATTGACTCTGTAATTTCCAAATACTTGTTGTCTTGTTTATGCCAAGCAAAAATTATATCACCTACAGTATTCTTTTGCCATCCATTGGTTTTCTTCTCACTCCTAGACAGATACTACTTAAAATCTTTCTCATTCTCCTATTTAGTGTTGTCTTCTAGCTGGAAATAGTTGCATCCTGAAAATATAGCTTTGCTTAAAAGATATATATACACTTAAAGGCACAAACAACTTACATGCACAAATGTGCTATGAATCCAAATATATGGCATTCACTACTGTCAGAACACAGGAATAAGAAGGTATGTTGGAGGTAACTGGCTGTCATGCACGATTTCCAATTTTGCACCAAAGTGAGAAGTAATTGTCACTGATTTGCTTCTGAGCATGGTGATGGAGAACAAACGTTGCATGGCATAGGTTTTCGTGTGATATACTGCACACTTTGATGATGGCAAATTGCAGAGAATGTCACACACCCAATATAATCAGGTATATTAAGCCCTGATAAAGGATCTCCTAGGGAGCAAATCATCTCCAGGGTAGAATTACAGTCTGATACGCTGCTGAGTGGGTTTTATTATTAAAAATACATGGTAAATTATAGGCTCCATATGCTCTTGATTTCACTGATTTTAAAAATAGAAAGTGAAAGCTCCCAGCTGGGGGCACAGCTGCTGCTAAATGCTAGTAGAAATCATAGCCAGGAGTGTCAGTTGTAAATACAGCAGCCCGCAACTGAAGCGGTGGGAGAGTTTTGTTTCTCCTTAGTCTGCAGCTGGATCTTGGGCGGGGGGGAGCCTTCCCCAACGCCTGAAGGGTCAACTGTCTCTTCTCTGAAGCAGATGCAGACATGTTTAGCTGCAAGACTCTCAAATATTGACAGTGCTTAGCCAACACTGTACTTCCAGGAACCTGTTGTTATTGTTGCTATCTTTCAAAATCATTCAAGTCTGAGCACTTATACAAGTCAGAATGGAGCTGGACTACAGGCTTCGTGACACCATGTGCTGGGGTGAAGAGGAAGGCCAGCTATTGAGGACAGTCAAGGGCAATTTTAATGATCTACAGAAACAGCGAAGGGAAGAATAGAAGTGAAGAGAGGAATGGAAATGAGTCACCACAAGAAGTTTATACCAAGTGGCTGTGTTGTGCCTTTTGTGCAAGCACCAACATTTCCCCGGGTAATCTCCTGCTGCCTTCTAGATGGAAGGTTCTGTGGGAAGGAGACTATCGTATGTGAGCTATCGTGAGGGACAGCTGTAGAGATCAAGCATCTCCTCTTCTAGCAGAGAATAGCTTGCATTGAGTCATCATTGCCAATGTGACAGCATAAAAACCTTCTGTGCTTGTTTGTGCTTTATTGGGCTTGTTTAAAATGCACCTACTTGTAAAATCCTGTAAATATAAGATTCAGCTTCTTTCCAGTCTTCTGTACAAAGTGGAAGGGTTTTGTATAAATGGACTTTAAAATGCAAATGTAAACAGCCCTTTTGCCTCTTCCCTTTTAAAGGAGAAAAAGAACGAAACTGTGAAAAGTGTTTTTAGCCTGTTGGTGAGGCTCTGTGCAGGGTCTATGTAATGAGAGACTCCAAAGAGAACAGTTTCCACACAGCTGCTGCCTCTTGATCTTTAATGTCTGCAGTGCTTCTGACTTGTTCAGCAGGGAAAATAAGTAATGCTATCTTGTTTAATCATGCTGTCTCCTACCTTGCTTAGCATTTAGTAACTGGACTGGACCACCTAACTTGAAGACCTGCTTTAAAGGCAACTCTTTGATGGCAGAAACCCTCGGTTGGGAATTTTTGAAACAAGAGCACCCTCTAATGGGCATGAGAAGGAAAGAGCGGCCACAAGCAGCTACAACAACGAACATACATTTTCTCTTCTCCGAGTATTTATGCTAAACCTCATGCAAGAATCAATTTCTCTCCTATTCTCAAAGGAAAATTTGGCTATTCTGCCCTTTTTAACTTAAAACAGAAGAAAAAAAAAATTCACCGCAGATCACAGCTTACAAAAAATAACCACTTTCTACTCAGAATTCAAAAACACTTCACCAACCTGAAAGGCTAAATAGCATCTTCTGGTCCAAGCTGTAAGCTAGCACAGGAGCTCTGGCTGCTGAGGAGGCACAGTCAGATGCAAAAGCTGACCTTCAGGTTGCTTCTGTTTAGGTTAGCTACTTTTCTTGCTGCAAACTGCATCAGAAGCAAATTGGTTTCTCCTGAGCTGCTGCAGGTGCTCTAAGGGAGCAATTATTGGCATGGCAGGACACAGCAATTGCTACTCTGTGCATCCTTATTCTTGCACAATTAATCTAAAGAGTTCTTTCATATGAACTTTCGTAGGTGCTTAGTGTGAGCTGCAATCAAATTCCTAAGGCTATGCTTGCAAGCCCTGTCTTACATATCAACAGAAGTGTTTCACAGATTGTGAAAAGCAAACCAGAAAGGCTATGTCACACAACTAGGAGGTCTTGCAGTGATTATATTGCCTGCCCCTACAAGCTAGGTCTCTGCTGACTCTCACAGAGAAAATGAATGATGGTGTCCCTGAAGAGAAATAAATTCCAAGTGTGTTTATGAAGTTTCTTGCCCTGGACTTGCTCTTGCTCATCCTCTGTTCCATCATGTGGTTACAGGAGAGTAAGAACTGGGAGAAATGAGTTTGTCACCTGGGCCCTGATTTGTATGTTCTTACAGTATCAGAGAACTTTTGAAGGGTGCCACTGCATATCCTTGCCATTTACTCATCTGCCAATTTTATTTTGCCCTGAGCGCCCACAGGCCCATGTGATACAAAGGATGTGCAAGCCCTACGAAGCCACATCAAACAGAAGAGGTGTGCTGTGTCCAGGCACGCCGGCTGCACCTACTGAATGAAACATGCTCAAGCATTTCCTGAGAAAGTCTGGTGAGTCAAATCAGGCCAGTAGCATATCCCAGCTGTGTGCATCTTCTGTTTTTCTTGTATTACTGGTCAATAAAATAACTAACACTGGTTGCCTCAGTTTCAAAAACGGCGTGTGTAAATCGGTGCTATGTCTGTATCATAGCACCCACATGGAAGCTGACGTAGTATTGTAGTTAAGGCTGCAAAACAGTTTTTGCTCCAAGCCCAGTGTTTTCCCTTGCTCCTGAGTTTCTGAAAGGTTCTACTTTCTAGGTTGAAATTTTCCATCACTGAGCTCAGCCAATGGCTTCTGGGAGAAGGTCTGAGGAAAATCCATTCGACCATTCTGTGAAAGTGGAAAACAAAACAAAACTTCTCTGGAAAATTATTTAGAAATATGTTAACTTGCACATCCAGCGAGGAAAACAGGAGCAGAAAACACAGCTGTGCTTTGATTAGGAAGCTGATTAGAAGGTTTTAAGGACATGTTTCCCCTTTCACTCATACTAGGTTTACCCTGATGTATTCCTCCTGATTTCACTGTTCACTTGTACTGATTTAGGTGACAAGGGAGTTAGATATTATTTTACCACGGCATTAGAGTTATCTTTTGGCATGTACTGTGAATGCGAATGTGTTGTTATTTAGAGGAATGTGAGTATCATCACCGCGTAAGCAACACGTACAGTCCCTACCCTTTGGCCTATGCCAGAGACGTAGGAGCTGCCCCGTTTTGTGACACCACAGATCTGCTGAACAAACCGTCCTGCTGCAAGCGTCATTCAAAACCTGGAAATGCAGAGAGGGCATGAGAAAAATAATAATAAATTAGTTCCTCTTGTGTGAATTATATCTCAGGCAGAGCTCTCATACATGATTATGATCAAGTAAATATTATCTGGTATGTAGTCCCTGTGTTGCCTTTTTGTGCACGTGCTTATGTTATCACTAGGTAATGGGGGACACAAGAGGCAAATAGTATTATTCCATAGGAGTATCTATTTTGTTCACATTTCTACACATCTCCATAACAGGCATACACATCCCCTTCTTTTTATCTGTATCCCACTCTGAGCAAGATTCTAATATTCAGATATTATAGTAATATCTCCCTAAACATAAGAGATGGGTTTCCCACACTTCTGTTTTGATCGTGGTGCCTCTCACGTTACCCACAAAATGAGGCCAGCGAGTGGCCATGGTGTAGTCATTTACTGCGGTGGACACCATGGATCAGGTCTCCAGTGAAACTTCACCGGGTAATGCTGATGAATTGCATCAGCTGGAAGTCTGGCTTGCTGGTGTATTTGGGAACTGTGGTGACGGAGGTGACTAATGTGTTGCAGTGTTTCTCAAGCTTTGAGGCTGAACATCCTGAGGAAACTCTGATCTCAGAGCAAACCTGAAGGAAGTGTCTTGTGTATGTTGTGGGAGAGGAAAGCTAGGAGGATGGATGAGAAGGAAAGGATTTTTAGGGGATTTCTAATGCTCAAGACCTGGCACAACCAGATCTTGGGACGAGCTCACATTAATAAACAGAGCTTGTTTTGCTGAGTCTAGAGAAAAACTGACTTAGTGAGAAAGAAATGAAAAAGCTCTTGTGTTATAAGTTTTAAGACGTGCTAGAAGTTTTCATAAAGAGAAGGAAAAAAAAGGAAAAAAAAACAGGCAAAAGTTCACATTTCCACATCTCTTTTTTTCTGCCTTTTGTTTTCTAGTCTTTAAACAAATGAGTTTTTTCCGAAGAAGGCATTTAGTGTTTACATCTTTGGACAATAAACCGTTTCATGAAATCACTCTGTGGAGCTAGCCCTTACCATGGGGGTCCTGGGCCAGGGCCTTTGGCAGGGCTGTGCTCTCTCTTTTCCTATGGACAAACCGAACAGAAGAGTGGGCTGAGGCATTTCTGAAACTCCTTCCTGCTTCATTCAGCTGCTTCGGAGCGATCAGCATGTTTAGTCCCATATGATGGGGAGACACAGGGGACAAAGCACTAGCATTTGTTTTGCCTGGGTCAGAGGTATCGCTTGGGCCAATGAACATGAATTAGACAAACGTATTTTACAGGCCACCATCATGCACTTAATTAAGAGCATCATCCAACTTACCTCCCAAGAATTTCAAGCCTGGAAGTGTAGGGAAATTCTGTAAGTCAGGAGAATGACGATATGATGGGAAAGACGTGGAGGGCAAGCTTCAAGTGACCTAGCACATTAACTGCTCATAGTAGTCGCTATGAGTGGCTTCAAGTGTAACTGTTTGCCCCCTGACTTGCGTGAGCAAGATATCACTAATGCTGAAGGGAAGAGTGGGGGAAATAAAGCCGCTTGCACGTATTGCCAACACACACAGGCGTTCATATCTGGAAAGCTTAAACATGGGAGCCCTCCTGTGGTAGTTCTTTAGAAGTATGTTTTTCACCAGCATAAAGCAGTCACCAGAAATGTGTTGAAGTCCAAGTAGACAGCAACGTACTCATAACAGAAACCTGTATCTGTGCACGGTGGGTATGAGCGTGCATGTATACACAGCTACTAAATGTTAGTGGGCAAGCCAGCCCCACATTGCTTGCATTGGGCAGATCACAAAATTTAACCTGACCAACCCCACGACAACTCAGTAAATTAAGCTGAACCTTGAACATTGAAGCCGTTTGCACCTGTGTGAGTCTGAGATGCTGACTGCAAGCACAGAGCCACGGCTCCTGCTTGTTTGAAAGATGTGAGGGTAAGGCATATTCTCTGGGCACCCAGAGTGTCAAAGTGGACCAGCCAGCAGAAAAAGGCTGCATGCTATCTGTGAAGTTCCCCCTGCACAGCCCGAAGCTGACGCGTGATTTACAGGACCTATATGAAGCCTGTAAGAGAGGCAGATGGCCTGACTGGGTCTGAAGCAATCCCAAGATGCTGGTGGTGAATTTGCAGATCAGGCTGAGAAGTTACAAGAGAGCGCACAGGGTGAGTGCCACCAGCAGTGGTCAACGCTGCCTGGCAGCTCACCCCATGAGGGGACCTCACAGGGTCACACATGGCAAAGGGCTGCAGACACAGCCAAAGCAAAACTCTCTTCGGGGTTCAGGGACTGCCACCCACCCACCCAGTTCACTCAGTGCTCGCTGGATTTACAGCTGGGATAATTATCCATCAAACTGCGCAGAGCGATCGGATGAGGAGCTCTTGGGTGTTTAATTCTCTGCTGAATTCACAGTGGCTGTTTTTGTCACAGCTCCTGGTGCTACAGTCTGCCTCTGGGGTTTGCACTGGAGAGTTACACCTCTGGCCACCCCAGGTGGATCATATTTGTCAGCCGAGGGTACAGAAGAATAATCCCCAAATAAATATTGTTTTCTCAGTATTTGTGAGAGGAGGGAGGGCAGGACCAACCCTTTTGGGAGCATCACACATTTAAAACCACATGAGCTGGTCATTAATCCACTCTCTAAGGATGGTGGCTTGGTGCTGTATTGGTATGCACAAACTACTGTAACGGCTGCATCCTATTAACAAGAATGTGTTTTCACTGAAACAGTCATTTATTAATTATTGATACTTCACTAAGAGGAAGACTTCAAAAGCATCTCTCTAAAGCCAGAAAAGACGAGGATTTTGGAATATTTATGTCCAAAGTTACAAAACTCTTAAATTTTAATGAACAAACAAAAAGCCTTTTGAATAGAAGTAACACATATTGCCACATACTGCAAATGTACGCACTGGTTAACCAGCACCCACTTTTATGCAGGTTCCAGACCATGTTCTGAAACTCACTTGGTTAAGGTGAAGCTTAAACAAACTTGAGTTTGCTTATTCAAGGTAGCAGCATCCAAAAGACTAAACCTCAGTGTAATTATTGCGTAAGAGGTTGTGTCCAGGAATTTTAATGTGAAGGACCTGCTTTTATCTTAGATGCTTGAAAGAAGAACAGGGATGATGATGCTTTAAGTGACCAATGATCTTTATGGAACAAAGGTGTATAATAGTCTAAGTGGGATCAAAAGTATTGATCACTTCTGTTACCAAATGAATGTCCTTTTTATTGTCTATTGTAGCGTTTAGAATCATAGAATCACAGAATGGTTAGAGTGGGAAGCGACCTTGAAGATCATCGAGTTCCAACCCCCCTGCCATGGGCAGGGACACCTCCACTAGAGCAGGTTGCTCAAAGCCCCATCCAGCCTGGCCTTGAACACCTCCAGGGATGGGGCATCCACAGCTTCTCTGGGCAACCTGTTCCAGTGTTTCACCACCCTCACAGTAAAGAATTTCCTCCTAATCTCTAATTTAAATCTCCCCTCTTCCAGTTTAAAACTGTTACCCTTGTCCTGTCACTACACTCCCTGATAAAGAGTCCTTCTCCACTTTTCCTGTAGGTCCCTTTTAGGTACTGGAAGACTGCTATAAGGTCTCTCCAGAGCCCTCTCTTCGCCAGGCTGAATGCACTTATTTCAATGCACTCATTTTATAGAAGAGACTGACATCTTCCAATTTCTCATGTGTCTTCTTGGTAGTGAGATTTAATATGACATATTTACATCTGGTTGCTTTTTTTTAACAGAAGTTACTAAGTCCTAGTAATTGCTACATTTGTTAAGAGAAATATTTTTATGTACAAGAGTATTTTATGTGCACTTACAAAGACTAAGAAGAAGCCTGCGGACACTTGCTAAAGTGCTTTCCAATGCCAAGAAAGGAATCTGTAGAAAACTAGCTATGTCTAAAATGCTGAAATAATGGAAATTCATACCGTTTCCCTTCTTATTATTCCCGTGTTATTATTCTCTTCCCTTCAATGTCACCTCTGAAATACAGCTATATAGAAGTTACCAGGCCATATAAAATATCAGGTTTTCCAATATTTTGCATGCTAGGATAAAAAAAGTCAAAATTCTAATTCTTTTCAAAATTGTTACAATTCTTAAATATTTTGTTTGGGATACTTAAGCATTCTTGCTAGACCTGACAGGCTTTCTGACTGCTTGACTCACTTGGGCCAGTCAGATGGTTAGCAAGGCAAGGTGAAGAAGAAGAAGAAAGCCTGAAGAAAGCGAGCAGATCTGGTGTATTTGATTAAATCACTATACTACCAGCCAAGTCCCTATTATCTGGCGATCAGATCCATGTGTGGACTAATGAATTATCTAAGGCCACAGCAAACCATTCAAATGTCTGTCTAACTCTAGCCATGTACAAAGTGTGTTGGTGATGGGAATAGAAGGAAGATTTAAAGTGAAAGTTTAAGTGCTTCAACTGATGGAGGGTCAGATGATCCCAGATTTAATCTTCTATTTAATATGATAACATAAGGCCTTCTTATATTGCAGAACGATAGCCAGCGATAGATTGTGATACGATAGATTGTGATAAACCAAGGTTTTGTCTGTATTCTTTGTGGTGTCACTAGCCACAATGATCTTCTGTGAGTTGCAGCTGCAGAAGCTTGAGTCAACTTCCAAGGCTCGGTGCTGCTTTGCTCCCTTACTCACCGCCTGGACACCTGACCCCATCAGACAAACAGATAGAAACCATAATTTTGGTGTGCAGCACTAAATGATGACAATTAAGTAGAACTGTTTCTCTAATCTTAGGTGCTGTGTTAAAGGATATAAATTTTAATTCAGCCATAAAGAAACATTAATGAATTTGCATCTTTGGTAAAACTAATTGTGAAAATCAGTGAAGGTAAGATTTTGCCTTGTTCTTGTGGATAAACCCATGCACAAATATATATGTACAGATACATAAATAAAAATCTCTCTAGTGCTATTTTCTTTTAATTATATTTCTATTTTTCGTCCTTTATGCCATGCTTTGCTCTAATGCAAACGTGTCTGGAAGAGATGTGCACAAGGACACCACATGGGAAAGGCCTAGGCATCACTGATGTTTCACTGCCAGAGACTTCAGTGAAACTTAACTAACGCTTAATTGTCCGCTGCTGAGGAATGAATCTGACCCATAGTGAACTAATATGGTAAGTCTTGGTATTTTGAGACTGGCAACAGCTGGCAAGTTAACAGTCACCTACTGTGCAAGCCCGGGACATTTTTTTCCCAAGCAAAATTGCACAGGGCTTCCTATTCTGAATTCACACATGCTAATAACGTAATTACACATCTTCTTTGTTGCCACTGCCTAATTATAAAATATAATTTTCCTTTCCTAACAGAGAGGAGGAAGTATAAATATTTTCATTAATGTAAATCTTGATTATGTAGATTGCTGTTTACAAAATTAGAGCTGATGATGCTGTTGTGTAAGGACAATTTCCCATCACAAAAAAAAAGCAGTAAACTAAAGTAGAAGACTGAGATGTGTTGTAACATGATGAAAATAAAGGAAATCCTTTGAGGAGACTAATGATTCTGAAAGGGTTTTGGCATAAGTCCAACCAGGAATGGTCCCGATTCCCTTGTCCAGGCAAAATTCTTTCTGGAAAGGATTTTTGCCATATATGCTGCTTTAAAAAAATCTTGTAAAACTGTAGGGTTTTGTGTCAAGTTTTTATGATTTCAAAATGAAAATGAAATTAAATTGAAAAATGAAAATGCCAAGGCCGAGTCTTAAAAAAAGTGTAAGCCAGTATTCCCTTCCATGCAGCATGTTGCAGTGACTGACATTTGACAAATGCTCTTTCTGATTTATACAATATGACCTGCTTCTCACCTTTCATGGATAATTGTAAAATAAAGCCTTGCCTTATAATTTTATCAGGGAATAATTACTCCGTTGGTGTAACTGTGATCAGACATGACCTTGTTAAATGCAGAATAAAATCAGAAAAAGTCACTTGGCTTCCAAGAGAAGAAGCTCTGTTGCTCATGCAAGTATCTTTAATAATATTTACTCAGAAATGTACGTACTGGCAAAGAGAAATGTAAAATGTTTTCGTTTCTGCATGTTTGTCCCAGAGTGAAAGTCCCTCTTTAATTACTTGTTACAGCTAGCTCCCTGCCAAAAACTGGGAGGAGGGTGGGGGAGCGGGCATAGGGGGGAGAGCTATTTTAAGAAATAAGGAGAAGTTTTCAAGGCTCTTTCCCTATTGTTGTTTTGCCACGATTTTGCTCCTTGAGAGATTCCAAGGTAGGAATGGCTCTTTGCCATTCTTCACAAGTTGGATATAGAGTGTGTATGTGCAGCGAGCACTGCTGCTGCGGCAAGGAAGTGTCTCGCCCTGGCTACAGCCTTGCCCTTCCTTCTCTTTCTTCCCTGTTGCATGCTCCTGGACGATTTCAGAAAGCTGAATGGTCTTTCTCCTACAGCCCGTGCTAAATTACCGCCGCTGAGCAGATACTTCAAAGCCCCTCAGTGCCATCGAGATCGCAAGATGGGGGAGCTCCTTGGATCTTTTTGAGCTTCAGTAACGGCCTGTTCCCTTTAAGGTGGTTTTGACACGCTGCATATTGCTTCTCTTTGTACAACCTGTACTTTTAGAAGTAGTTAAGGTATTCGCGGGTGTCTGGCGAAGGGATCTCAAAATCCCAGCCAGAATGTAAACAAAATACAGCTCTTCAATAAAATTCAATAAATATTGGCCAATATAAACCTGCAAAAATCAGACTGTGCCATGCAACATTAAACCTTGTGAACTGCTGAAATCCCTCACCTCAAGTCTTTTTCACAAGCACCAGAAAAAGTACCGTCTAATACACACAAATACATAAAGACTGTTTTAGGATGGTGTGTAGAGGCCAATTAGTGTACTTGCTCCATATTTTAAGGAGCAACTTTTGAATCAGTCTGTGCGTTTAGAAGATGAGGTCTCTAAACCCCAAATCTATTGTCAACAGCATTTTCTTTGGAAAATAAACTGGCTTGACTGAATTTGGAACGGCTCCCAAATTCAGCTTAGTACTCACTTCCTGATAAATGGTAGTAGAAAATTTAGACCAGCTAACATAAATATTAGCATCTGTGTCCATAGAGAGTAGGTACATATAATAATACTGGGTGGACATCACTCAAAAAATTGTGTAAGCCACTTAAATACTAGAATCCACTGTCCTTTATTTATACAGTACTGACAGATGGCTTGTCTGAAAAATCCAGCTAGGCTGTAGGGCAGCACTGCTCTTATGGCACTTGTCTAGGTCCAGACCAAAAGTATGTTTTACCCAGACCCCATGGAGGCCTCATAATTGTGATGTAGCCAAAATTCCTATGGAAAAGCTTGCACTTCCAATCATATTCTTATTTTTTTAAGGAGCAGCTTGTGGTATACAGGTAGGGTCCCCATCTAGGGGGAAGGTATGCAGAGTCAGGAAAGCAGGGGATAACAGTGTCCTTCCTTCCGAGAAAACTTTAACAGCAACTACTGGATACTGATAGGATCACCCATCAGCTAATGCTAAGATCTAACTGAGTAGTTTTGACTCCCAAACAGAAATGTGACTGGACAAATGCTGCCAAGTCACCGCTGAAAAAGCTCTGAGGGAGCAATTTCTGTACATAATGAAGTGCTAAGTTAGAGGGACTGGGGAAATAAAAAAGAATAAAATATATGGGCATCAGCTGTCAGGGAACAAAAAGAAGTTCTTCCTTCAAGTAGCATTTGGATGCCCTTGACAGCAGCATCCTCGCAATATGCACAACTTGTATCACTACTGTCTTGCAGTAATGCTTGCACTTCTGTCCACGTCTCTTCCTCCATGCACCTGATATCACCATCTGGAAGGTGCAGGATGTTGGGGCTGCGGCAGAGGGGGGAGATGTGGAGAGGTGGGCATAAGTTCCTGGCTACATGGAGGAAGGACAGAGCAAGCTTCTTGTAGGGTTTGGCCTGTGGCAAGAAGGATGGCCAAAAACCTGGATCTGACCTCCATGGCCACTGGACCCATTTGGCTTATTGTGCACCTTTTCTCCTTTAGCCATTCTGCACACCTTCCTATGGAAGCTCTCTGTGGTTGAGTTTTACAAGACAAGCTGCACTTGTACCATGAGAAGGAAGGCCTGTGATATTTGGCCATCACATGATGGCCTTCCAGTTGTCATGACAGCAAGACTTAAAACATAGGACATTGAAACCGTAGGGAATAGTTTTTTTCAGCCTGGAAAAGAGATAACAGGAAAGGAGATGGAGGTGTTACAGGACAAATACCTGTCTAATGGTGGCAGAAAAGGAGGGAATTCAGAAATTATTTGTTATTTCTCATAGGACAAGAAGTAGAGAACACCCAAGGAAATTAGCAGGCCCAAGGGCCAAAGAAAACAGAAGGAAATGCTCCTTTACGAAGAGCATAAATTGTGGAATGCACTGACACAGGACGTTGTGAAGACCAAAAGTATAGTTTGGTTAAAAAGGAAATTAGATAAGTTCATGGAGAATAGACCCCTAAAGAGTAATTTAATTGGCATGCTACAGCTTTAACCTTCTACTGAGGAAGCCCTTAAAATAACTCCTGCTCTAGGCTGCAAAAGTTTGGCAGGGTAAGAGTTATCTCCATCTGCCTTTTCAAAAAGGTCTAAGACTTTTTTCCAAAGCATTTACTGTGGGGCACTGTTAGAAACAGGACAGTGGACTAGCTGGACCGTTGGCTTCAGTGTCACAGTTCCATTTCAAGGCACAGTAGGTCGTGGCTGGAGAGTGGGCCTAGAGGTATTTGTACAGGAGAGGCCATGTGGTGACTAATTAAAGAGAAAACAGGGTCTGTGCTTTCAGGTCAGGACACTGTCTGTGAAGCATTTCCAGCCTCACCACTGGCCTGGTGCTGAGGAGTCTGCTAGAGTGAAAGGTAGGCAGTGGTGTGGCAGGAAAACCAGAGCTGGAGTCCAAGTCTCCAAATATAAAATAGACAGCTAATTCACATTGACTTCAAAATGAAACAATTAAGTGACTAAGTACTATAGAACCATGTCTGGGGTCTGATGTTTAGTATTTGCATTCCTTTAACCATCTTTAACTTTTTGAAACAATTCCATAAAAGGAATTTCTTCTATTATTTTGGTTTTCCATTTACAACCAAGCAGATGTTTTCTCTATTTAAGGAAGGATCCATATATAAAACTTCCTTGGGCAGATGTTCTTCTGGACTTCTCTGTAGCCAGATTTTTTTCCCTTAGCCACAACTTTCTCATTCATTTGAAGCAGCGGGGATGATACAATGGAGGATACTGATAAGCAAAAGTGAAAATAAGCTATAGCGGTGTCTCTGTTCATTATTTTCACTCACCTATTTGTCTCTTGATATGCAAATCAAAGAGGGGGACAAGCAAGTGTCCTGGAAATGTTTTAGTTCACTTGAAGTTCTATCATGTCTGACAGGAATTTGAGAAGTTGTGACAGTCATCCAGCATTTCCAGACACCCTGGAGGCTGGTCAGAATTATTCTAGGTAAACTAATGGACATCTGGCATGCCCATTCCATCAAGCAGACCATATGCACGTGGAGTAGGGACCACTCTCAGCAAAATCTGCCATGATACACCACGTAATTTTCAAGGCGGAAATGCCTTAAATGCTTTTCAATGCCTTCAGAATGGAATAAAGAGGAAGGGACCAGAGGAATGAGTGGTGCTGTGGGGATCCACAGGAGGCACTAGTGGAATGACTGTTAGCTCCAGTCTACAGCAGTAAATGAAACAAAAGGAGTCATAGAATTATACAATCATTGAATCGTTTAGGTTGGAAAAGACCCTTAAGATAACCAAGTTTAACTGTTAACCTTGCACTGCCAAGTCCACAACTAAACCATGTCCTAAGTACCACATCTGCACATCTTTTAAATACCTCCAGGGATGGTGACCCAACCCCTCCCCTGGGCAGACTGTTCCAATGCTTGATAACCCTTTCAGTGAAGAAATTTTTCCTAATATCCTATCTAAACTTCCACTGGTGCAATTTGAGGCCATTTCCTCTTGTCCTTTCACTTGTTACTTGGGAAAAGAGACCAATACCCACCTTGCTATAACCTCCTTTCAGGTAGTTATAGAGAACTATAAGGTCTCCCCTCAGCCTCCTTTTCTCCCCAGTTCCCTCAGCCAATCCTCATAAGACTTGTTCTCTAGACCCTTTACCAGCTTCATTGCCCTTCTTTGGACACACTCCAGAATCTCAACATCTTTCTTGCAGTAAGGGACCCAAAACTGAACACAGTATTCAAGGCTTAGCCTCACCAGCACTGAGTACAGGGGAACAGTCACTTCCCTAGTCCTAGTCAAGATGCTATTGGCTTTCTTGGCCACCTGGGCCCACTGCTGGCTCGTATTCAGCCGGCTGTCAACCAATGCCCCCAGGTCCTTTTCCACCAGACAGCTTTCCAGTCACCCTTCTCCAAGCCTGTAGCACTGCATGTAGTTGTTGTGACCCAAGTGTAGGACTCAGCATTTGGCCTCATTGAACCTCATACAGCTGGTCTCAGCCCATCAATCCAGCCTGTCCAGATCCCTCTGTAGAGCCTTTCTACTCTCAAGCAGGCCAGCGCTCCTGCCCAACTTGGGCATCTGCAAACTTAGTGAGGGTGCACTTGATCCCCCCCATCCAGATCACTGTGACCAGCTGCCAACTGGATTTAACTCCATTCACCACAACTCTTTGAGCCCAGCCCTCCAGCCAGTTTGTCCAGGAGAATGTTGTGGGAAATGGTGTCAAACTCTAGGTAAACAACATCTACAGCCTTTCCCTCATCCACTAAGTGGGTCACCTTGTCATAGGAGGAGATCAGATTTGTCAAGCAGGACTTGCTTTTTGTAACCTATGCTGACTGGTCCTGAACACCTGGTTGTCCTGTACATGCCGTGTGATGGCACTCAAGATGATCTGCTCCATAATCTTCCTTGTCATCGAAGTCAGACTGACAGGCCTATAGTTCTTCGTATCCTCCTTCTGGCTCTTCTTGCAGATGGGCGTCACATTTTCCAACCTTCACTCAACTGGGACCTCCCCCATCCCACCCCATAGACTTGTGTGTGTCTATGGGGTAGTAATTGGTAGTAAGTGGTGTAGCAGGTTGCTACCCATTTCCCCTTGGATTATGGTGGCTTCATTCTGCTCCCTGTCCCTGCCTTTCAGCTCAGAGGGCTGGGTACATAGAGAACAACTGGTCTTACTATTAAAGACTGAGGGAAAGGCGGCATTAAGTACCTCAGCCTTTTCCTCATCCTTTCTCACTATGTTTCACCCCACATCCAATAAAAGATGGAGATTGTCCTTAGCCCTTCTTTTGTTATTAATATAATTATAGAAACATCTTTTATTGCCTTTTACCGCAGTAGCTAGTTTAAGTTCTATTTGGGCTTTGACCCTTCTAATTTTTTCCCCGCATAACCTCACAACCTCCTTGTAGTCCTTCTGAGTGGCCTGCCCCTTTTTCCAAAGGTCATAAACTTGTTTTTTTTTCCTGAGTTCCAGCCAAAGCTCTCTGGTCAGCCAGGCCAGTCTTCTTCCCCGCTGACTTGTCTTTCAGCACATGGGGACAGCCTGCTCCTGTGCCTTAAAGATTTCCTTCTTGAAGAATGTCCAGCCTTCCTGGACTCCTTTTCCCTTCAGAACTGCCTGTCAATCAGACCTCTAAACAGGCCAGAGTCTGTCCTCTGGAATTCCAAGGTAACAGTTCTGCTGCACCCTCTCCTTACTACTCTAAGAATCAAAAATTCTATAATTTTGAGATCACTATGCCCAAGACAGCCTCCAACTGTCACATTACCCACCATTCCTTCTCTGTTCATAAACAACAGGTCCACTTCTCTAGCTGGCTCCCTCACCAGCTGTGTCACACACTTATCTTCCACACACTCCAGGAACCTCCTAGACTGTTTCCTCTCTGCTGTATTGTATTCCCAGCAGACATCTGGTAAGCTCAAGTCCCCCATGAGAACAAGGGCTAGTGATTGTGAGACTTCTCCTAGCTGCTTATAGAATATTTCATCTGCCTCTTCATCCTTGTTGGGTGGTCTATAACAGACTCCCACCATGATATCTGCCTTGTTGGCCTTCCCCCTGATTCTTACCCGTAAACACTTGACCTTATTGTCACCATCATTAAGCTCTAGAAAATCAAGCACTCTCTGACATGCAGGGCTACCCCACCACCTCTCCTTCCTTGCCTATCCCTTCTGAAGAGTTTATAGTCATCCACACAATGTCTTCCATCAGCCAAATTTCTCCACATTGCACACTCTGTTGTGACTCCCTGAGTCTGCTAGCTACTGCTGCTAGTGTTTCAGTTTCTGTGGGAAAGAGCTCTATTCATACTCTGTTGTATGTCCTCCTTTAGGTTTAGAATGTTCCCAACTGATCTTCCACCCAGTGAACAAACCACCACTTCATATGCTAAAATGTCTTACAAGTGAAAAGAAAAATTATCAGATGTCAACATCTAGTTCTTCCTTCTTTACAGCTGAAAGACTCTATCCTGGTTTGAGGTAAAACAGAACCAACTTTCTGTTCAGTAATTTCACTTTGCTGCAAGTGCACATTCCTGGCTCATATTCAACTTGTCAAGCATGACCCCCAAGTCCTTTTCTGCGAAGCTGCTTTACGTTTGGTCAGTCCACATCCTGAACTGGTGCATGGTGTCATTCCTCCTCAGGTGCAGGACTTTGCAATTCCCTTTGTTAAACTTCATCACATTCTTGCAAGCCCACTTCTCCAGCCTGAGACCTTAAGTCCCTCCGGAGGTTAGCACAACCATTTGGTGTATCAGCCACTCCTCCCAGTTTTGCAACATCTGCAGACTTGTTGAGAGTGTACTCTGCCCCATCATCCAGGCCATTAATTAAGATGTTGAACAGTACTGGACCTAGTATGTGGTTCGACTTGATGATCTCAAAGGTCTCTTCCAACCAAGAAGAAGATTCTGTGATTCGGTATCAACCTCCAGGTTACACCACTAATGACTGGCCTCCAGATGGACTTTGTGCCACTGACCAAAACACTTTGCTCTCAGTAATTCACCAGTTTTTAATTCACTTCACTGTCAACTGACCTAACCTGCTTGTTGAGGAAATTATGCCACCTGCCAGGAATTATGCCAATGCCACTGTCAACACGCTTTGTCCATGTTGAGGGAATTACGCCGCCTGCAGGAATTATGCCACCGCCAACAGGATTTGGCCCCAGGCTCCTGCTCAAAGAAGATGAATCACTAATATGCTGAGAAAATAAGTGGTTTACTTATCTGACATGAGGAGCAGCTCGAACTGTGTGCCTCCAAAGAGGGACGCCGGACAAAGAAATCTCTGTGCAATTATACCCTTGCAATCTAAAGTCCCCACCCCTCATGTGACAGTTCTAACCAGTAGTAATATTAGGGTCTGGGGTCTCTTCCCATTCTTCACCAGGTCCCTTCATTGTCTCTAGGCGGGCTGTTTCTCCTATCTTTAAGGTTGCTGCTTCAGATGATGATTGTAGTGGCCTTCCTTATCTTCCAGCTCAAACTGGCTCTGGGGCCTTCTTTTACTTAACTAGGTAAAAGTTCAGCATTTCTGGGTGAAAGTTCACAGCTTGCAGCCTGAGGCTTCAGCAAATTTAGCCATTAATGCTAAGTAAGTTATGCTAAACAAGTTCTATGTGGATAGCATGCCAAATCGCACTACACCGTTCATGAGGATTTTATGGGAGACAGTGTTGACATCATCTGGATGGATATCTTCACCTAGGAAAACTCCATGGTGTTGAAAGGACTGAGGACCATTGCAACACCCAAAATATCTCTTGCTCTCTCCATGAAACATTATTTTGGTGGATTTGAATCTTTTGTAGTGAGTAGCTTGGCTTAGTTAGTTGTGTTAAAATGTTCTATGACCTGTGGAATGTGGGTATTTGTGATGCAGTCATTCTGTGGATGCAGCTTTCACAGAATTTAGCTGCATGCAGTTCAGGGAGCAGGCCCTACTAGATATATGCTATCCTTCTCCAGGAGCAGTACTCCTTTGATAACAATTCGGGATAATTTAGAAGGTGGTGTTGATATGCCGTTGCTTATATACAGTAAGATGTGTAAGTGTCTTCCATAAAAAAAAATGTACAAATTCTACAAAGTTTTTCCAACAAAATGCAACACAAATATTTGGCTAAGAAATTTTAATCCTGGAACAAAGGTTTCACAAGCTCCCATACGATCAGACAAGTCACCATGTGCTAGTAGTCACTGTGCTCACCTGCAATCCATTCTCATCTCCTAAATACTTCTTAATATTTTCAATGAGGTATTTATTTGAAATGCCGTACAGGAATTACAGAGAACAGCACATCCAATTCCACAGGCAAAAAAAAGAAAAAGGGATAACTAACAAGCAGCCACTCCTGAAACAACATTGGAATTACATATATTTCAGCATAAACAACCTAGTGATTATGTTCCTGCCCTGGATTTTACTTTACTATCTTTTGGGGAGGAGGATGGAAGGAGTCGGCCACAAATTTTAAGTTTACATGGAGCAGCTATTCAACAGAAATATAAAATGGAACAACTGTGTCTGTGTACAGTGTTCAGTACAAAGAATTCCATGCCAAAAGATCTCATGTTTGTTCTACTAGGCTTTCTAAAGTAATAAAACCTAAAAGTAAAATATCATTTGCCATAAAAATAGTATGAGCAATTCCTTCTTCTTTTTTTCTAACTTTAAACAGAAAGAATACATTTCTTTTTCAAATCAATGTTTTTTAGATCCTTGTCTTGCCCTCTTGCCTCCCTGCCCCAAACAGAATGCTGCCATACACTGAATTTAAAACCTCTCTGCACAAAAGCACTCTGTAACCGTTATTATGCTCGTAAAAACCTGTGTGTCTGAAAAGGTACACAGAAAAAGGTGGAGATTTAAAAAAAAAAACAAACTCTCACAAAAACAACCAGGAAAATGAGGTGATCACACTCTCTATGTCAACCAAATCTGACAGAGGAGTAAAAGCCTGCAATCTGTGGAAATAAATGGCTGGGAAGAGTGAGGGTAACCTCTCAGGAATGCACCGAAAGAACAGCTGTGAATTCCTGTGAGACCTTAGAGAATCAACATGGTGGGGGAAGGGGGCACAGCTCTAAAATAAGCTTCAAAATTTGCACTAGACAACCCCACTTTGAAACCAAAGGTATAGGAAATCACATTTCGTTAGTTCTCTTCTTCATGAAGGAAGCTGGTTTGGTTTCGTTTGGTTTGGTTTGGTTTTTTTTCAGCGATATTAAAGTTGCAGAAAAGATGTAGATTTGTTTGAGGACAGGCAAGGGAAAAGGCTCTACAAAAGGGGGTCCAGAGGAATCGTGAAGGGATGGAGCAACAGTGACTAATGGGCAAGTCATGACAGCCTATTGGCAGAGGGAGCGCTCCCTGCGTGGCTGAGGCAAAAATGGAAAAGATGTTCGCTGAGGAAAAGAATACGAGTTTTTGAATTGTACTGATTTTTCTAGAAGATAGCAGTTACAATGAGGTTTGACAGAGAGCCTGTCATAAAGAGAAACTATTGCTATCTTCCCACTAAGCATAATTCTGTTTTGTACAAAAGGGATTGTTCTGTGCAAGGAAAAATACAAAGTGTCCCACTGTTTGTACAACCCGGGAACAAAAAGTAGAAGCAGTTTCTGTTTTCCATGTTCTTGGGTAACCTCAACAAATCTGGCTGCATCTTAAAAGTTAATAGAACAATCAGTGAAGTACTTTTCTCAGTTTAGCCATTCAGAAAATTAAAGTGTGTGCCCGATAGAGAAAAATGTGCTTTCTTCAGGCTCTTCATCTTTCCCCAAACTATTGTGTCCACATTTCTTTAGTTCCCAAACTCTGATAATAGTTCCAACAAAATCCCCTTTTCATAGAATCACGGAATGGTTTGGCTTGGAAGTCACCTTTGAAGATCATCTAGTCCAACCCCACTGCCATGGGCAAGGACATCTTTCACAAGATGAGGTTGCTCAAAGCCCCATGTTACAAGCAAAAAGCAGGTGCAGGTCCCTCAGGAATGAGGCATGAAACTCAGCAAATGAAAGCTTTGGCTTTATTGAAAGTGTAGCATCACCACAGTGGCAGCCCCAGCTAGCAAACCAACACTGGCAAAAATAGTGACCTGGTGCAGCGCAGCCCTTCTTGAGGGTGAAACTCAAAGGAAAGCACCACAGGGGTGGGTAATAAAACTTGTGTTGATTAACATATCTTACATATGCAATGTCTTGTTTTGCTCATTAGCAAACTCTCTGATGTAATGGAGGTGCTGTTGTTGGAATTCCAAGACCTTAAGCTGGCCATCCCGTTTGCACCCATGCAAGAGTATGTGCAGATGGCGGGAAATGAACTATCCTGGGTTACCATGACAACAAGATAAGATGCACTTGGGACTCTACATACTTGGATGGGGGAGGCGAATTATCTTGGGTTACCATGCCAAAGTCTTCTCACACCCTACACTCCATCCAACCTGACTTTGAACACTTTCAATGATGAGGCACCCACAACTTCTCTGGGCAACCTCTTCCAGAGTGTCACAACTCTCATCATAAAAAATATTATCTTTATGGCTAATCTAAATCGACCCTCTTTCAGTTTAAAACCATAGGCCCTTGTCCTGTCAGTACAGGCCTTGGTAAAGTGTCCGTCCCCATCTTTCCTGTAGGCCCCCTTTAAGTATTGAAATGCCAGAATAAGGTCTCCCTGGAGCCTTTTTCTTCTCCAGGATGAACAACCCCAGCTCTCTCAGCCTGTCCTCATAGGAGAGGTGTTCCAACCCTCTCATCATTTTTGCGGTCCTTCTCTGGACCTGCTCTAACAGGTCCATATATTTCTTGTGCTGGACACCCAAAAGCTGCACACAATACTCCAGGTGGGGTCTCACCAGAGCAGAGTAGAGGGGCAGAATCACCTCCCTTGACCTGCTGGCCATGTTTCTTTTGCGGCAGCTGGGATATGATTGGCTTTCTGGGCTGTGAGCACACATTACTGGCTCATGTCCAGCTTTTGATCCACCAGTACCCCCAAGTCCTTCTCTGCAGGGCTGCTCTCAATCCATTCATCCCTCAGTCTGTACTGATACTGGCAATTACCCTGACCCAGGTGCAGGACCTTGCACTTGGCCTTGTTGATCTTCATGAGGTTTGCATGGGCCTGCTCCTCAAGCCCATCAAGGTCCCTCTGGATGGCATCTTTTCCCTCCAGTGAATCAGCTGCACCATTCAGCCTGGTGTCATCTGAAAACTTGCTGAGGATACATTCAATCCCACTATTTATGTCGTTGATGAAGATATTAAGTAGTATTGGTCCCAGTACAGCCCTTTGAAGGGCACCACTTGTTACTGGTTTCCACTAGGACATTGAGCTATTCACTCTAACTCTTTGGACGTGGCCATCCAGCCAATTCTTTATCCACCTAACAGTCCATCCATCAGACCCATATCTCTCCAACTAGAGGTAAGAATGTTATGGGGGACCGAATCAAAGGCCTTACAGAAGCCCAGGTACATGACATCCATAGATCTTCCCTTGTCCACTGATGCAATCACTCTGCTGCAGAAGGCCACTAGGTTAGTCAGGCATAATTTGCCCTTGGTGAAGCCATGTTGGCTGTTGCTAATCACCTCCCTATTTCTGTATATTTCAACATATCTTCCAGGAGGATCTGCCCCATGATCTTACCAGGCATGGAGGTGAGGCTGACTGTGCTGAACCTCACCTCCTTACTTTGTACCTACATTAAGTGAGATTCCCAGATGATGTCTGTTGAGTATTAGCTTTGCCGGAGCTTCCTTAGCTTCCAAGATCAGACAAAGCCAGTGTGGCCTGGCCCTGGTCCCTGTAGCACCACATCAGTCACTAACTGGCCTGTGGTATTCCTAAACTAAATGCAGTTTGAGCTCCAAAGCTGAGTGGTTCTTTGCTTGAAGTCTTTTGTATCCTAAAGAAGAGGTTGTCTAGCAATGCCCAGCAGAAGTATCCAAGATAAGAGTTTATCTCCCAATAACTGTAGACCATTTGGTATCATACGTCAAAGTTTAATTTGCAAACTTCAGGGGCTTGGCCAAGAATATCCAGTTAGCCACCTGTTGTGCTAGTTAAAACACACAGACAAATCCTGATGAGATGCTAGCTACAAGTATGTGCTAGATCCTAATCCTGAGCTGATCAATTCCTTTAATAGAAGACAGGACAATGTGCTTCTTTTAAGTGCCATGAAAAGAGTAATTGATTATAAAAAAACCCCAAAGCAAAACAGACTCATTAGGTGCCTCATCACTAGTAGCTAGCTGGTAATCATAACATGAGCCACATCACATGAAGCACTGCCTACTGCATTGCTTATTCTCTGCTCTTACCCCTCTCAAAGCCTCTCCTGTATGCGTTGGGGCTGGAGCTGTTGTAGATGTAGACCCTTGGTGTGGTGTTGCATCCCACATCTCTGTGGAGTTTTAGGTGGGAGACACAGGACATTGCAGCTTTTGCTCTGAAGTTAATTCCTTTTGCTAAGGTGTTTGGAATAGTGGCCATACCACATACAGCTCTGCAGTTTTTAATTTTTATTGGTAGAAAGAAATTACCTGCCTTTTTCCCATGGTGCTCCATGTGCCTTGCTTAGGTGATTCTGGGAGAGGTCTGACCACCTCCACTTAATCTGACTAAGTGAAGGCAGACAGACCTGTGAGTCCCTGGGCTCTCACTTCTGGATGATTATGATCACTTTTTATAAAGGCAGTGGGAGACATTTCCTGTCTGGTGCGCATTTGTGACAATAATCTTGTATCTAGCATAAGAGCATCAGTTTTCTTTGGCAACCTGGTTCTCCTGGTGAGTGCTAGCAGTCAGAGTTGAGTCTCCGTTCATGCTGTCTTAAGAGCATGTCTTTACTGAGCTGGATGCATGCCTCTACCCTGCCTCTGGAATGAAAGACAACTTCAGAACAAAAAAAGCCTCTGCAGAAGAGGCACTTAAACATTCAACATAAATACAGATACAGGGACGTATTATCTTTCTTTTTTTTTTTTTTTTCCTAGTTGACAGCACTGCTGTCACATACAATGCCTGTTTGTAATGTGAAGAGACTGTAAAAATCTCAGGCTGAACATATGGTTTTCATCATTTGTTTTGTGGCATCTTGTTCTCTCTCTTCTTGTTTTGTTTCATGACTTAGTCTTTTTCTCTTTTTTTTTTTTTTTTCCCAAATGCCATTGCCAGGCTATTAATTAATAACAGATGTACTTGTTTATGCAGATTCTGACTATTATTTAACATTTATTATTTTTGTACCTCCTCAAGGCACCAGGGCCAGGACTCTTCTTCCACTTATAAATACATTTAAGAAATAGTATCTCATCCAATGATTACATTTTAAGCAATTTTAAAAGGAAGAATTTCATGCTCAAATTAGAATTTCCATGATTTTTTTTTCCCGGGAAATGGCAGTATGTTGTTTAGTATTTCATATGTTTCAGGACGCAGCACCCTAGTTATTTACAGTCTTAAGGAATTTAATTTTTCATTTCCATTTATAGGATTATTTGAATAAACAGACTGATTGCCAGTGGCTGGGAAACACTGAGATGATTTTACCAAGGCAAGGATAATTGAAGCAGAAAAGTGGCTTTACATCACATTACATTCATTTAGCAGCATTTTGTTTACTCCCACCTCCTTGGGGTTTTTTTTTTTCCCCTCTCTTGTCTGGCAGGGGATTCGCCCAGCCTTCAGCAAGACTCCTTTGATTGCTTGACCTGGCATTTCCATTTCAGGACTACTTATCCCTTGCAAGAGGAAGGTTGTTTCTGGGTACCTTTCCAACAAAACTCGTGCTGAAGCTATGTTGAAAGCAGCTGGTACTTGTTAGCTTTGGGCTCTGTGTCAGGGCTTGCCGATTAGCATCCGCAAAGGATGGGCAAATTTTCACTAATGTAATTGTGTTGGTTTCGCTTCCAGAGTGATTTGTAGGTGGTTACTAAAAGGTACGGTGCCTGCTATTCGTGTTGTTCATCACTTGTTATATGAGGAGAGCCCATGGGAGGTGTGTTATCTAAAAGCGGAGACATACATATCTGTCACTATAGCTTCATTACTTGTCCAGTTTCTTTCAATTAATACTGAGGCTTGGTCTTTTCATAACAAATAGTAAAAACAGTGCCTGTCTCTGTTTAATGTACATCTTTTGCTGTACACCGAGCCAAAAGTGTCAAATGTTTATCTCTACTGTACCAGCTTACGCTGTTTTTCTAATCTCCCCAAAAATATGCAAATAAAGAAGTCTTCGAATTATGAGACTAATGAGTTAAAAACTCACTTTTATCTTCAAATATGTTTCTTTCCATACTGTTCAGTAGCGTAAGATTTTTTGTCCTCTGCACGTCTATAAACTTAACAGAGAAGCTAGTACAGTAAACAATGTAATTAATTTCCACCAAAAAAGCATATCTTTGTTTTATTGTGGCTCCAAAGGCAATCTTAGCAGTCTCCCTCTAAGAGCAAGGTTCCATACGTACCTACACAGATACGGAAGTTGTGTACTAGAAACCCTAATGCTTGTGCCAAGCAAGCAGACGTGGCATCCTCCAGCCTTGCAGATGAAAACATTAGCTGGCTGATAGTTTTATTTCAACCATTGCACTGAGGGTGTGCAAAGGAAGTGTATATTATTCTGAAGCGTAAGCTGGCTTTCTTCAAAACTTGTTCACCACTGTTAGTGCACCTAGTTTGAAGGTCAGCCAGGCCCTGAGCATCAAGACTAGCTCAGCAGTACTTCTAGCAGTATCTCACTGGAAGACAGTTTCTTTGGAGAGCAGCATACTGCTGCGGTTTCTTCAACTTCATACAGCCTGGAAGGCTGTAGATATTTGGCATGCATGTAGCATAATTTCATATACACATTCCCATAGTGCGACTGCTGGTCACATGAGAGAGAGCACATGGGGCTTCACATGTTGGCATGGGTGACAAGGTAAGCTGAGTCATGGAGATGAACTCATAAAGGTTCACACCACATATATGCATGCATAGCAGGAGCTCAGTATAAAGCAGCTGCAAGGAATCCCAAATTCAGACCTCTATTCCCCCTGCCCCAAAACTGCTCTCGGTCAGGATCATCATGTGTTTTTCCAGTCCCTCCACAGCTCAGAGATAGTGGCCCTGTGAAAATACTCTTTTGGCTTCCCGTTGGTCCTGGGACACCAAGTCAACACTTTATAGTTATGCAGAGACATCAGGATGCTGTGTTCTTCCCAGAGCAAGGGCACTGTGGGGTATCTGTGAGACATCTCTGGGACCTGGCCTGAACTTGGCTGTGTGCTTAGCATTGGAATTGCTCATTTGACCCATCTTCTGAACTCCTGTCAGGCTGGCCTATGCCACATTCCCTCTGAGCCCTGTGCTCCAAAGGAAGCTTTGGAGAAGGGCTGGGGAGCCCCTGTGGCTTTGGGGAACCCCAGGGGCAAAGGGGAGGTCCTACAGTGAGGGATGGAGATCTAAAGAGATCTGATGGCAGCCCTTGTACTTTAGTAAGCCACCTGCGATGTGATCTGATGCAGGAGAAGAGAGGAGGAGACAGAACATCCCTTATAGAACACCATTTCTTATATGCCAGCTTTTCCTTCACAAGTTATGTGGAGTTTGTATGCTGCCTAACACTCCCGTCTGCCATTGGGCGCTTCGTGCTTGTTAACTGTGTTCATTTTTTCTGTTTCTCTGAGGGTTCTTCTGGATGCTTTGCAGGGATTTTCTGTCTTTATTATTTGTGGTCGTTTTGTCATTCTTTCTTTCCTCCTCTCATACCCCTCACACACAAATCCTGTAAAGGAGTTGGTCCCATCTGGCTTCTCACATGCTGCAGGTACCAACATCAAATTAGGAAAGTTAAAAAGTGGGGCTACTAGGCAGTGTTCAGCAGTCCCCTGAGATGTCTGAAAGCTTGGTTTCTGGAACGCTCTCCAGATTCTATTGTGGGATATCACCGGTCAGTGTGATACAACAGGTTTTGATGATGACAAGCATCTTCTTCTCACAGAATGTCCCTGCTAATAAGGGAACAGACCAGATAAACTGAAACTACTGACCACAGAATAGGAAAGTCCCTAAACTTACTTAAATAAATTCTAAAAAAGAAAAAGTTGAAAGGGGCAGCACACTTTTCATCCCTTGATAAAAGATTTTCTTAACTCCTCAACTGCCTGTGTAGTCAAAACCTCCCCAGAATGTTACTTGTCATTGGTGCTATTTACTCATAGCATTCAGCAAATCCACTCCTGGTAATGCATATAATAGGTAATGGCAATACAGGCAACACGTGTGATACTGCTCTCTTGCTACTCTTGTTCTTTAGGCTGAGAGTTAATGTTGAAAAAAATCAATCTTTTGAACATCATTTCAGAGGACTGATGGCATTCTTCGCTTGCATGAATCCCAAAGGACCCCTAAATAATTCCCTTACTTACATGATGTATTTGAGTCCTGTCTTCCTGTTGAAAGGCACCTACTTTCATGGAAAGGTTAGCTACAAAATGTGTGTGTGAAAAACGTATGTTAGCTGCCCCTGTTCCATTGGGATCATTTGGTGGGATGCACACTGTGTATCACAGGACAGGGAAGAGGCTGCACAACCTCTTCTCTCACCACCCCTGCCCATCAAGCACATCAAATTAATTACAGAATCACAGAATCTTCATGGTTGGAAGGGACCTTTGAGATCACCGACTCCAAACACAAAAAAAAAACCAAAACAAAACAAACAATCAAACAAACAAACAAAAAAACCCACCCAAACAAAAACCAACAATCTCGGGCACTAGAGCATGCCCTGAAGTGCCACGTCTACACGTTTCTTAAATACCTCCAGGGATGGTGACTCCACCACCTCCCTGGGCAGGCTGTTCCAGTGCCTGACCACCCTCTCAGGAAAGTCATTCTTCCTCATATCTAATCTAAACCTCCCCTGCCCCAACTTCAGACCATTTCCTCTGGTCCTGCCATTATTCCCTTGGGAGAAGAGGCCAACACCCACCTCTCTACACCCTCCTTTCAGGGAGTTGTAGAGGGCAATGAGGTCCCCCCTCAGCCTCCTCTTCTCCAAAGTAAACATGCCCAGTTCCCTCAGCCTCTCCTCCTATGACTTGTTCTCCAGACCCCTCACCAGCTTGGTGGCTCTCCTCTGGACACACTCCAGCACTTCAATGCACAAGTTTCTAACCCCAGATAAAACAAGACTTGCCTTATCACTGTCGTTTAACATCAGTTGGCTAATAAGTTTTTTAACGTGAACACCTCCTTTTTTTTTTTCAGTTGGACTTAATTTTTTTGTTTGGTTTGGTTTGTAAAGTCGCCGTACTCTGAAACACCACATTTCATTCATCCTCTTGTGTCCACAGAACAAGCCACAGACATCAGGCAGGGCTGTTCTGACGTGCCCCATGTGTTGCAAACATAGACCCAGCAAGGGGAAAGATGTCTTTGTTTCCTTGGCTAAGGTATTTTGTTATGAACAGTTTAATTGGACCTCACTGCAAAAGCTGGCAGAGCCAGCTGCGCTGATGACAGATGAGGGAGCTAGAAGGTTAGGGATCTCTCTGGGCTGGGACTGAGTTAACTAGACAGACTAAGGAAGTCGTTATCGCTTTTCTCATCCCTCATTAGCGTTTCCTGGGTTAGTCCTTAGGGCGGCATGATGGAGAAGGTAGTTCATTGGTGAATCTTCTGCATATGCTGTGGCTACGCTCCTCTCTGTTGGTGAATAAGGTGAATTAACCCTTCTGATGTATCCTCCTTAGCTTTAGGAAGAAGTAGCTCTTCATACATGTGCAGATATTCACCTGCATTTTTCTCTGGGTTGCAGGGGACAGGTATATGTGGCTCAGTGGTACATCCTCACCAAAAAGTTGTTTGGGAGGTTTAAGCACTCAGCCTTCTGACTGTGATAAAATCTAAGCAAACAGGTCATGGTGCAGCTTAATGTACCTTACTCTGAAAAAATAACAAACCAATATGGAAAATTAATCTCCCCTAACCAAAATGCACAAAGCAACTGTAAATTATCATAGATTTCAAGGGAGTTGTGCCCTGCTCCAGCACTGTTGAAAACTGCTTTTGATGAACTGTACAGCAGCACTATGGTCACCTCAGTGCTCTGCTGAGTGAGTCAGACTGTAATTAAAATAGGGATCAAGAAAAGAAAAAGAACAGAGGAAAATATTCTGTACTGTTGCTTTGCACCTTGTTCAAGTGGAGGTTAGATGCTACTGTTCTGTGCTGCTGTAATTGACTGTGCCAAGTAGATGGCAGCAAAGAATCCCTCCAAGAGGAAAAAGGCGAGAGACAGTCTGCCAAATCATGGCAGGGTAACGAGCTGAAACCAGAGTATAAAAAAGGCATTGGTGACTGAGAGCATCCTAGAACTGCTACGTAAGTGCATCAGACCGTGCAGTGCAATGCTGCAGGATGATCTAAATTTTCATCTAACAGAGTTAATTCAGTTGATTAAATCTTATATGTTTGTACAGCTTTGAAAATGGAAAGGAGTGCATAAGGCTTTCTCACAGCAGCTGACTAATTTCTTTTAGTTGCAGTCCTGAAGAATTTTTCACTGCAGATGCAAAATCCTGTAAACTGAATTCGAATATAGTCCAAAGAGGTTTGCTGCTCTTAGGTAGACCTTGCAGCACCCTTAGAAGTATCTATGGATCACAGGATGAGACTATTGCCTTCCAGTTGAGGGAAAAGAGAGAAGTTGCTCTAGCGTGCCATTCAGGACTGAACTGATGTGCTGTGTCAGCCTCTGGGGGAGCCTTCCTCTTTTCATTAGCTATAGAAGGGCTATGTGAAGACAGGTCTGCTCTGTCTGAAGCTACCCATTGTGGGGAAAAAAAGAAAAAAAAAAAAAGATTACTAAATATATCATTTAGTATCCTAATCGTTCCCTCTAATCATAATCTGCACTGTGCAGAAATTTAATGCAGACGTGCACACCACCACTATCCCCATCTCTTTCCTTTCCTGAAAGGAAACAATTTACAGATTATCTAAGTGCAAATTTTTATTTATGTAATGAATAACACAGGAGGGGGGACAGGAGGGTTATTTTACTTTGTTTTTTGTATTTGTTTGTTTTCTCTTTCGTTTGGTCTTAATCGTATCAGACATAGGACACCACAAGCACTTGGATAAGATGTTCTCTTGACTAGTCATGTTTTACAATGTATATTAAGCATATATCAACTCTTCCTGAACTATGTATAGTTAAAGGTGACCTTGCTGTTTTCTCAATGCTCTGTAGTGTGACAGATTTGTCTCCATACGAAGTCAGTATGGTAAGAAGCATAAAGAAAGGCTGAATGGAGATTCAGAGATGAGATTAGGTGGCTGCAGACAGAGGCTTGGATGACATCTTGGGTTATTACTTTCCTACTTGGAAAGACACATTCCACCATTACATGTGGGAATCTGGATAAGAATTGCTGTGCACCCCAGCTAAGAAAACTTTCTAAGCAAAGAGCCGAAGGGAAGAACGGAGTGGTTCAAGAGGACTGAGCAAACCAGATAAAGAGGAGAAATGTATATATATTTCAAAAGAATTGTCCAATATCAGTCCCGAAATAGCTTTGTCGTTTATGCATGGGGTTTTATTTTTGCATGGTTTGTATCTTAATGATGTATTGCATCATTTCAATGTCTTTTTGTAATATCGGAATACTCCTTTTCTTCACAAGATAATTAAATACAGTAGCTAATTAGTACCAAGTGAAACACCTTTTTTTTTTTTTTCTGTTTAGACACTTGCACATTTATGGTGCAGTAATACTAGTAAGAGCTGGTCAAATACACTAATATTTGATTTAGAGAAGAAGATAGCTCAGTCACCATTAAGCTACAACTGCCCATAACTCTTAATAAACCTCTACTGTTTTATTTCACATCAAGTTAGGTCATCAGCAGTACTATTGGTCTAATGTTGTTATTGCGACTAATGAAAAATCATTTAAAAATGTAATGTTCTGGTTGACACTTCATCTTTCGAACTGCGCTTTTAAAAATGGCAAATTCCCTAAAGCAATTTTCTTCAATGACATTTTCTGAGCTCTGGAGAACAAAACCAAAGGAAAACTGGTTCCACAAACTGGTTTTCATTTCCAATTTGAACAAAGACAAATTTCAAAACTTAATCAGAAAATAGAAATCCAAATTTCAATCAGCTCTACTAACGAATCTCTACAGAGTTCTCTATTGTACAGCTAGTTTATATAATCCCTTCTGGCTTTTTTCTCACAGAAGAGCCGCAATAAACTTACTCCTTGTAAAATGTCCTGAAACCTGCACTGGAATTTGGTATGATAAGATATAAAATACGAGCCAGCCTTTTGGAATTTAATAGCAACCACAAACTTGCTATAAATTGCTTTAAATATCTGAAAGTTTTATCGCTCTCTCCCTTTCTGCTGAGGAAATTGAAACAGCAGGGATCGCAAGGAGGATGATAGAGCTGGGTACAGAAAGCAGGCATCATGACTTCCAGGTCTTTGTGTTTCTTGATCTAGTGGCTAGAGCACAGGTAGTAAAACTAAATGGACCATGAGGAAGCTTTTATTTAAACACAATAGCTCAAGAAATGAATAGGAAACATATTCCAATTTAGAGAAGGTGCTCTAGAGTCAAATATATTCAGAAGCGATGCACACGAAATCTTTCCTCGTTAAAAAGATTTGTGTTCGTGGTATTGGGCTTTTAAAACTCCTGTCATAGTACTAATAACCCCTACTGGGATCCAAGGCTTTAGCGGTAAAAATAAACTGTGCTCAACACAGTGCTGTGAAACTATTTGTTAGATGGACAAGGGGAAAAAAAAGAACTAAATCAAGCAGACATTAATCTGGTATTTCAAGCAGGTCAGACAAAGCAATGCATTTTATTTTTATATTTTATTCATGTGGCTTCCTTCCCCTCTCCCTATCTCCACTAAGAATATACAAATGAGTGAGTCACAAAAGCTTTGCTTCCAGGCAATCTAATTCACATCAACAAGCAGAACAATTTAAAAAAAAAAAAAAATCCATTTAAATATTAACCTAGATAAGAAAACTGCCTTCCTTACAGAATCTGGAAGAAGGGGGCTCCAAGGGCAGAAGATACCACAGCCCAAGAGATTAAATTTGTCTCTGAGAATGTGATGCCTTTTGTGGTAGCTGGAGGTCACCAAACCTTATGCCTAAACACCATCACTGAAAGTGGTGCATTTAATTCGCTCTGTTAATTGTTAGCTGTTCCCTTGATATCACAGGAATAATTGAAGCACCATCTTTATCTGGTATTCCCTTTTGGATCCCGTTACCAAGACATTTGGGCATCTTGTACCCAATGAGGCTTTTTCAAGCCTTATTTTTTCTCTTGATGTAGATGTTTTAATTTTTCTTTTTATTATTATTATTTTTTTGTGTTAATCCATTTAATAATGACTTTGGGGCAGGTTTTTTGAGTTCTGTGTTGAATTGTCTCCTTTTTCAAGCTGCCAAAGCCACCTCTAGGCATGATTTTAAAGTCTCAGTTCCAAAAACCATGTCCAAGGTTTACCTTTTGTTAGTATTTCCACTGAAATCATAGGATAATTTTTATCTTAGCTTTCATTTGCCTGCTGGGACATACGTATCCATATAGGTATACTGTCTCTCCTGTGGAAATTCCTTTGAATTTCAGAAAGAATGATGCAAAACAGGATATTTCATACTTTTTGCAACATGCTGGAAGTCGGCTTGCTTGGGTATATGCACAGATTTTATTCTTACAAAACAGAGGTAGTTTTGCTTATTTATAGCAACCCATATTTTCAAAAAGAATTTAGACCTTGATCCAACAGACCTTTAAACCTACATGAACTTGTACCTAGCTGTACAGTTTTAGCTAATACTCCTGTAAAGGTTCAGAGCTTTTGTCAGGAAGAATATATGTCAGAAAAATGTCTGCAAGACTTCATGCATATTTTTGCCATTTCCAAAATGCTTTGGCTTTAGTAAATACAGCTAAGAAAATAAACTTTGAGGGACTATATTCACACATTGAGAGTATTTTTAGAATTTTCCTCAGCTTTAATCTATCTACAGCTTAAAAAAACGTTTCCTAAAAAGCTGGAGCGACATATTTGAAAATGGTAGGCAGCTGAAGAAGAAAAATATTTCTGGAAGTAAACAGTTTCAAAAATTCTTATTCTCTCATGTTCCATTCGAGGATTTTTTATAAAAGCAGATTGATAAATCCTCCTGTCACACTTATGAGGCTGATATATTTTAACATATTCATTTTCCAGAGGGAGAAACTGACGTTTAAATAAAACAAAGTGAAGAGATCACAGTAAACGTAGAGAAGTCAAAAGTAGCAGCTAGGTACTTTGCCTCCCCACTCACCGTATAAAAGGTTCGTCTTTTGTGCTCAGAAATCATCAAAGCTGTGCTTAATAGTCAGACAAGGTATATTAGAAGCAATTCATTATGTCAACACGCTAACCCCAAGGGCGTATTTTCATCACAGCACAAAGATAGTATTACTTTGCAGCCCCAAACACTGACAGCGCATCACCAGAGAAATGCAAGAAATACTGGTTTGGAAACAGCAGAAAGCTTGAGAAATACATCTCCCCAGTGAACCGACACCAGCAGAATCCTCACTAAACATATTTAATGCTGCATCGTATGATTACCTAACGTATGCTTGCAAACCACTGTTGTGTGTATGCATTTTTGCTTTTCTGTAGTAGGATGCAAATTGTTGGTTTTACATATGTTTATTGTATACAACAGATATATATTGTTTTTATATATATTGATTATATACAGAAGGGTTTAGATTCCTTTTTCATATGGCTCTGAACTTTGACATCATGAACAGAGAAGGCATATATTTTCACTATCACTTAAAGTGTTAAAACTTAAAAACTTTAAAAAAAAAAAGTTAAAAAAAGTTAAAACTTTAAAACTTAAAGTTGTGTGCTCTTGTGGCCAGGAAGGCCAATGGAATCCTGGGCTGCATAGGGAAGAGTGTGGCCAGTAGGTCGAGGGAAGTCATTCTCCCCCTCTACTCTGCACTGGTGAGGCCACAACTGGAATACTGCATCCAGTTCTGGGCTCCCCAATTCAAGAGGGATAGGGAACTACTGGAAGGAGTCCAGCGAAGGGCAACGAGGATGATTCAAGGGTTGGAGCATCTCCCTTATGAAGAAAGGCTGAGAGAGCTGGGACTCTTTAGCCTGGAGAAGAGAAGGCTGAGGGGAGACCTTATCAGTGCTTGTAAGTACCTAAAGGGTGGGTTGAAGGAGGAGGGAGCCAGACTCTTTTCAGTGGTTGCCAGTGAGAGGACGAGGGGCAACGGGCACAAGTTGGAACATAGGAGGTTCCACTCAAATATGAGAAGAAACTTCTTCATGGTGAGGGTGCCAGAGCCCTGGAACAGGCTGCCCAGGGAGGTTGTGGAGTCCCCTTCTCTGGAGATTTTCAAGACCCGCCTGGATGCAGTCCTGAGTAACATGCTCTGACATGCTCTGGGCAATCCTGCTTCAGCAGGGGAGTTGGATTAGATGATCTTTATGGTCCCTTCCAACTCTAAAAATTCAGTGAAATTCAGTGAAAGTCGTGACAGGAGTGCTCTTCTTGCTTCCCTTACAAGTCTCAGGAGTGTTATGTTAGATTTTCCTTCCTTTCCTCCTTGGCCTGGAGCATTTCACAGATGTACTCTGAACCCTCACGTTTTTACTGAAGCCATAGCGGTGATAAGTGTTTAGCTGTGGTATCATTTCATGCATGGCAATACAATTTTGAAAGTAGCATGAATTAAGAAAGACATATTTAATCTTAAACAACCTTTCAGTTACTCATATTTCTTACATTGTCAACATGATACTAATTTTCTACTCTTTCTGAACATTTCAAGTGTAAGATGCTAGGATAATCTTTTCATATACTAGTTCTAAGTAGATGAAGCTAAAATTTTTTTATATAAAATCTGGAGATATTTTTCTTTATTGATTTATTCTTTCTTTTGTTGTTCTTTTATTCTTTTTTGTTTACATCAGAAGTTCAATTTCTTTTTTCTTTTTTTTTTTTCCCAGTTCCCTTTAAGAAAATGTTACTAACATTCATAAAAGAAACAATAACGAAATGTCACAGAAACCATATGAAATTCTGCTGAAGAAAATGTCATGCTAGAAATACAGTGAATAATGATGACTTGATGTTTCAAAGCCCATGCCAGATGACTGGTAGGGATGAAGATTGTGAGGAGTCCAGGAAAAGAGAAGCTACTGTTGCTGAGTAAATTTCCCCTTCAGAGTGGAAAGCTGTCATCCTGCCTCCATTAGGACTTTCCTTCCTTTCTGTCTAATGATGAGGAGCATTCAAACAATGCTTTTTTAATACTTTGGAGGTCCAATAAATGTAGGATATGTCCTGAAAACTCATATTCCCTGCTCTTCACCCCACCATTACAAGAAGGGTTTAAAGGATAGCCTGCCGTCAGCGTGCAAGGCCGCTCAGAACCATCTTTTTTCTTGCTCAATACCTCAGCATTTTTGCCTTCAGACCCAAACTGCTCTTAGCAACTAAATGAGCCATGTGTTTTCCTTCTGAGGTGTAGGCAATTGTTTCCTCATACTTCTTTAAAAGCTGGATTATAAATATCCCTCCTTTTTGCATCAGACTTCATACCTTCAGGAAGGAGAGCACATTGCAGATTTTAAGGTTGGGGAGGGGGGGGGGGGGGGAATTTCTAAGCCATATATTGCAAAGCTAGACCTAACTGTGACCTGAACAAGGAGTGGATAGAAATGGGGCGCTCTGCCCGTGCCAGATAATGCAATAGTCCACCAGCCATCCCAGTTGGGATCTAACAGCTTCTATGGGTCTCTTCACAAAATCACACATGCAATTTTGTAGTTCTTCTTCATTTTATTTTGCTTGGAGCTTTTTACATTTCTAAGTGCTAAAACTCAATCCAGATTTACAAACTCAGAAACCTCCTGTGGCCATGACTGTATAGTTTAAACGTACAGCCTGACAAGCCCCACAATTATCAATAAATGTGTTTCCAGTCCCTACATACATTCTGCAAGAGCCATGCATCCTTATAGCCCAAAAAGCACTTGGGGAGAAAGTATTTACATATAGAGGACGTTGATGAATTTCTCTCTCCTTGCCCGATGAGAATAGCTATTTAGTGCCTTGCTATGTTGCCCACAAACAACCGACTTGTGTTACCTTAGTCAAGGTTCGATACACATCGACTCGATGTGCCATCCTATCAACATCTGCTGTAGCAGAACATTTTAACACAACATAGTCGAAAAGGGAGCTTGAGCAACAAAGTTCATTGTAAATCTGACCGGCATCACTGGAAGCTGAAGAGATGGGAGGATTCAGTAGACAATGGACTTGCTGAAAGTCCTCTCACACATGACTTCCTGAGTTATTTCGGACTCAGGGCTCTGTTATTTCACGTGTGCACAGGGTGGCCTGGGATAGAAATGAATAACATCACCTTGTCTTGCTTGCTTTAGGTCTCAAAATGAGTTTTAATGTCATTAACCTTCATGCTTCAATAAATAGGTATTATTTATTCCTAATGGAGTATTGACTAGCCACAGGATCTCTCCACTCTTCCTTCCCCATCCCACCCCCAAAATGTGTTTGACTTGGGAAGATAAGAGCTTAACCAGACTTTGTGCAGCACTAGAGAAATTACCATCAAGTATAAATAAACAAAATATATGGATATCTGTTGAGGAACAACACCCCTTTCTGTGGGTATATTTCATTGTTTTACTAGCTCAAACACAAATTAATTTTTAATACCTAAAGCTAGCTCTTTTGTTAATTCATAATACCTAACCATGCTGTAGGAACTAAATACAGTAGTATAGAAGAGAATGAAGTACCTGATTTGGAATTGGATTGAAACGTTTACATCTATATGCTTTCTCTCATTGTGTTGCTGTTGAGTCATAATTAAAAAGACGAAACAAAACCACCCAGTCATCTCTTCAACATCTTAGTCCAACTGTCAAAATTACGACTGGTACTTGAGCTTTCTGATCTTTGTCTCAGTTCCACAGTTGATTGGATGAGGTTTGTCCCTCTTGTTCTGGTAATCTTATTTTCATTTTTGCCAGTTCAAAAGCAGCACACTTTGAAAGGCAACAGCCAAAATAGCTGAGAGGCCTATTGGATTCTGAAAAACTGAAAACTGAAAAACCCTTGATCTCAATTTTTTTTCTGACAAATTTTTCCTGCAGTCCTGCATAATTAGTAATTTAAGGTTTGTTTTTATTAAACTATGTCTGTCTTGGTTCAGCTGTTTTTATTGTGATCAGCACAAAGACTGGATATTTTACTGCCATGAAAACAATGAAGGAAGGAAACTCATCAGAGCAATTTAAGCTGCCTGAAAATTCGACGCCTTAGGTTCAGTCATTTGTTATTAAAGGATTTTATTTAGACAAGTTCTTCAGGCAGCCCAAGGATTTGAATGTTGGGATGCATAGAATGTGATTTTAAGCTAGCAATTGTGATTGTCCCATTAAAGAAAAGTAAATGGTGAGCAGTGCTGCTTCAGGGTGTCCCTTAAACCACACACACCTTTTCATTGATTTAGGAGATTGCTTTTGTTGATAACAATAAAAAATGGTGGTCTACTCGAACATGTTCCTTTCTCTGTTTCTTCTTACGGAAGAATTAGATTGGGCAAATGTTGGGAATAGACATCTCCAGAGCCAAAGGAATCACATAAGTCTTCTCAAGAAAACTGCTTGAGAATCAAAGCCATAAAACTGGAAGCTATTAAACCAGAACAAAAACTTTCATTTTTTGGTTCTTTATTCATCAAGTTTATCACCATTTTTGACCACAGGAAAGAACAAAAAAATTTTTTTCTCTGTAACACAACCCTGCTGTAACCTTTGATGACTGATTGCTTTTATTTGAGCATCTTTTAGTACATCCAGAGGCCCTGCAAGTGGGATTATACTTTTAGGTACACATCAACCATTTATTGGCATTTCTTTTAGTCATAGTAGATAGCTAGAACTAATGTGATACTAGGCTAAGCGTTAGTATGCCTACCACTCCCACACAGGTAGTTCTTGAGTCTGCTGGCTGGGCAGCTGACAATCCAATGAGAAACTGTTGGGCTGTGCTATTTCAACAGGATCATCCTTATTCTTGCCGAGTTGCCTTTTGACTTTACTGGTGTTTTATCTTGAGGTCTGACACTTTTCATGCTCTTCTACAGCTCAAAAAAACCCAAAAAATATTTTTCAAAGCTTGCCAAGATCATAGAGCCTTTGCTTCTCAAAAAGGGGCTGATGTTCAGGGATAGGTGAGCCCCTGTACTACAGACCATGCAACAGTCATTTGTTTTGGAACTTTACAGGTGTTTTGGAGCCCAATAATTAATAATATTTACTGGATAATTGGGTTTTAACCCTGCTTCCAGTGGTTTACTAGGAGTTTGTCACACTTTGAAACTCCCTACTCGTGCCAATACAGTTAATGGCAAGGATTACCTCCGGAGGAAATGCCTGAAAGGAACAGAAAATGTTTGAAGGAGACCCTGTGCTATTGAACTGCATGAAGACAAAACATCTGCACGTGTAAGAAATTAATGCTACTAAATGAGACATAGAAATGGGAACCAGGAAATAAGCTTAATAAATGTGTTAAATACTTTCTCTTTGTATACAAAATTGTAGTAGAGCTCTGTATTTCCCATATGGATCTGGATTTTTTAATACTAATTTGTATCTCTGCTAGCAGAAGTACTTCAAATGTGCAAGAGCAGTTAGCCCTTGAATGATGTTCCTCCTGACTCACTCCCTGATAGTTCCACCAGACTCATCTTTCTTGGCAAGCTTCAAGCCAAGAAATCAAAAGCTGTATCTTCTCTTTTTGCAATTCACTTTAACTGTCTTTTGTGCTAGTATTTCCTCTTGTTTGTCCCTTGTTTTACAATGGCATTACAAATACTACAAATAACTAAGAAGGGGCTTTCAAACCATCTTGCATGGCCTGCTAGCCCTCACAGATTTGATGCCAGTATGCTTATTGGACTACAATCTACTTGTTTGTGCTGTTGCATCTGGCCATTGGTTTCCTTTATTTGATTCTCTGGGTTGTTTGTATATCCACCTTGCCTAGATGCCACTGCATTGAAGTGGTTGATGGCTCAATCACAGCCAAAGACCTCCTTGTCTAAATATGGCACTGCAGCCCAGTTGTCTTCAGCTTCATCACTGTTGCTTTTCCAAATATGGACCTATGAAGCGCATGGAGTAGCTCACTACAGGTTAGACCATCTTGCCTTTTCTCTATGTGGCTTTCTCATAGCTGGGCTCAGTTTTGTTTGCCAGTGCATAGTGGCCTCACACACTTTTGTTATGGAGTAAAGCTTCATCCCCAAAGGTGCAGACAGAATGCAACAATACTCTGTAGTAATTATATTAATAAACTGGGTTTGTTGCCAAGGTATTTGACACTTTCTCTAGTATTCTCAAGGAATATCCAGTACTCCATATCATAAGATAGACATCAGTAGGGATTAATGATTAATCTGTTATACGTAAAGAATTGAGTGCCTTCTGAAAATCTAGTGTACATCTCTGACTTTCTACAAAATACCACTAGGTGTCCTCTCATAGTAACTTTATTCCTGTAACACGTATCTAATTGTATTCAGGGATGGGAAAATCCAATAAAATGAAAAAGCCTTGTAAATGATTTTTGGCTTGACTTCTATAAGGCTTTTGAAGCTCAGTCTCATTTCTGAAACATAGGAAATACTGGGGTGTCGTCAGCTCATATTTCTATGCAGTATTAATCTGATTTCCAGATCACGCTGTTTTTGATAAAGATCAAAACAATTTGGGGAAATAAAAAAAAAATATGCTATAGCAGAAAACTGCTAACATGTGTCTGTCACCTGGAGATTAACAGATTTACAGATCAGCCAATCAGGATATAACCAATTCCACCTTTGGACCCCTATTAAAAAGCTGAAAGCTTACAGTACAAACATTGTAAGGTCTATGGTTAAAAAAACAGGATTAAGGCTCATGTGATGAGGACCCTATTTCTGGCTGGCATCAATCACTCCATGAGAAGTGGCTTGACATTTTGTGATGTAAGGCACTTCAGACAGGCAGGGAATGTTATTTTGTTTAGACATAATTTGACCTGAAAACATGAGGTATTTCATTAATTCTTTGCAGTGCTATGGCGTTTCACTGCCGGTAATTCAGTATTCAGTGCTAACACTGAATCAGTGAAAGACAGCAGGTAGTTTTAAATTATGGAATCATTTCGGTGAAGGTCATCGAGTCCAACCATTAACCTAGCGCTGCCAAGTGCACCAGTAAACCATGTCCCTAAGTGCCATATCTACACATCTTTTAAATACCTCCAGTGATGGGGACCCAACCACTTCCCTGGGCAGACCATTCCAATGCTTGGTAACCCTTCTGGTGAAGAAATTTTTCCTAATATCCAATCTGAACCTTCCCTGGTGCAATTCAAGGCCATTTCTTCTTGTCTTATCACTTGCTACTTGGAAAAAGAGACCGTCCCCCACCTCGCTACAATCTCCTTTCAGATTCTTTTTAAAAATCAACATTTGTATTTTCTTTTTTTTTTTTATTTGCACTCAACAACTCGCCGTCTTCTCTATCTCTTCAAGTATTGTGACCGCATGAGGAAGTTTTCAGTGGGTAAGATCACTGTTATTTAAGAAATCAACCTGTCCAAAGTCTCTTGGCAGCTTTCCATCACATAGCTATGATTGTCCTTCATCATAAACACCAGGTTTGAGTTAAATTTAGTCAGGCTGACAGGTGACAAGATCTGTTAATATCATCTTCTAACTTTTAAACATTAATTGTAGGCTTAATTTTTAAGTTTCTTCTCAGAGTCTCTAATCTTCACCTGCACCTTGGGTGAAGGCTAATAAATTATCAGAAAAAAAAAAGTGAAACAGCAAAATGTGGATTCCTCATATTAAGAACATAAAAGCAACTTTACTTAAATTAATTAATTCTCTCCTGCAAGGCCAAACAAAAAAGATAAACATATATCAATAGCAAAATGCTTTTTTAAAACTTGTTTGCAATGTGTGGCAATTATCTTGTCCGGAGTTGGACTTGTTTAATATTTTTCCATTACTCCATCAATCAGAATTTTAGGATTTGTCTAAAAGACGACTCAGAAAACACATCTTCCATTATGTTTTAGTTTGCTTCACTCACTTGGTGTAAATTATAGAATCATAGTATCATTTAGGTTGGAAAAGACATTTCAGATCATCGAGTCCAACCGTAAAGGTGGGGTATAGTGATGGGTACGTGAACTTTGCAGATTGGCTGACGTATCCTGGCTCAGCATGCTCAGCGTGGGTAGGAAAGCGGGGTTGTGCATCTGTGTGACTGCTGTCACATCAGAAGAACTGAAGCATAGGCACAGTCCAGTTTGTGTGAGGATAAGTTGGCTGAAGTCCCCACAGCCTCAAAAGAAGACCACACTGGAAGCTCTGCACAGGCAATGCCGTGAGTGTGCTTCCAGGCTTCCTCATGGACAGCAGCAAAGCAGAAATTCAGGTGAACAAGTCCTGAGTCAAGCTTTATTTGCTTTATTTTGCTTCATTTGTGTCATCACCCAGCAACATGGATCATGACTGACCTAATAAAAAGGGTATTAACAGAACTCTAAATACTGATGGGGTGACAGTTTTGTGTAATGTGTGTGCACACTGGCCATGTTGTAACCATGGGTCTTACAAATGTTGCAGAAGATATACCCTTTCCAAATCCAGAGTAACAACCCTATTGAAGAAAAGATTAGAGGGCAAGCTGATGTGCTAAGTCAGAAATATCGGAACTGTGTACTGGAAGCCGTAGGTAGGCGTTCGTAGTAGGTAGTAGTTCATGGTAGAAAGACATAGTAGGTGTTCATTTAGCATTCGGTTGCTAAATAAGCATTATGTAAAAGAAATTTCAATCCAGTCCCTCAGATCAATGAAGCTGGGCAACCAGGAGGAGTGAGTGGCTGGGTAAAATTATTTTAATGAAGACATGATTTTCTGGCATCATCACACAGGGCTTAGAATAAACTTAATAGTTATTGTATTTAATTTTTATTTCTTTTTTCATTCCCATAGGCCTCCACCCACAGTTAGGTTTTTCATGACAGCTAAACTATCTCTGTGCTGCTCTGCACTCTGTTTTATAGATGTGCTCTTGGAGCAGGTCCTCTGAGAAGTTCCCTTCTTGTATTGCGGTGGTAACAGGACAACTGCATCCTTGAATCAACATAAATATCACAGGTCAAGCTGCAACTTTTTAAAGCCACATGTAGAAATTTCTGGGAGAAAAAAATGAGGTTAATTAATTTTTTATGCTTTCTGTTATACTTTGTTTCCCCTCTGGATGCTTAATGGAAAATGATTGCTTTGCTCGTAGTACCTCACAAAGATTGAATCGCTCTCATTGGCAAGAATTCAGAGAAACACTGATGTCTGGGAAGGAGCCAAAGAAAGCTTATCTTTTAATAAAATGAAAACAAAACAACAAAAAACCTGAGGCTCAAGAGTGAGTTTTGAGAACCTGTAGCATGAGTTTCCCAGCGTATCAAAGTACTCGCGGTCCTCTTCAGAGGAAACTGCAGATGTTTTGACTTCATACTGTTCTCATGCTGTTCACCCTTGTCCATCTTATCCTAAAAAACATGTATTGCTTGTTTTCTATACACTCCCACAAGACTTCAGACAGATTATTATTGCTTCTTGAGCTGATCAGCATCTGCATAGTGCATGTGGAACAAGACTATCTGAGACCTTGACATTCTCCCTTGAGGTTCTTTAGGCAGAAATACAATCTCAAAATAAGGCAGTGCTACTACAGATGCTGTAGTTTTGTAAGGAGGCAATAAACTTTTTGATTTATGTCAATCATGACTAGAAAATTGAGTTTGAAATAAATATTTCAGGCATGGCCTTTTAAGCATTTGGCTAAAAAGGTTCTCCACAGCCAGCTGGGAAAACTCAGTCGTGAACCTAACGAGCCTATGCTGAACGGTGTGTACATGAGGGACTGTACGTGCGCATTGCACTTAGCATCTCCTGGATGCTCCTGCAGGAGATGGTCTTGCTTCAGTAACTGTAGGATTATGACAGCAACACCAGTTTCTGTAAATTGTGGTTTTATACTGCAAACGTCTTGCCAGCTGCTTTTCTTCCTTCTTTCTCTATTAAGCTAGTAAAGGGGAATGAGCCGACCTATATTGATTAGCACCAGGTAAGGTTCTGGGCTAAAAAGGAACCCCCTGCCACATGTGGAGACACTTCAGGAGCAGTGGCCTCTGAGTTATTCTCCATGTTCTGTTTTAGACAAGGACTTTGAAGAAAATCATTTGACATGAGAGAGGAAGGTGGCATTAAAACTTACCTTGATGGAAGCACAAAGAAAAGGCTGACACAGAATTCTCTTAAAGGGTATTTTCGAAATGGCACTCATTGTGTAAGTTTGATACTGATAAATGAATCCTTTTAACTAAAAGAGAGGCCACAAAATTAGGCATCAAATGCCCTTAGGAAAATAATTTCATAAAAATGTTATGAATCATTCCTTGTGAACACCAACATGTTAATTACTCTGATAAAACTTACTTTCTCAAGCAAGTATAAGACCAGAGATGTTATCACAATGTCTTTTTTTCCATTTGCTTGGAGAAAGAGTGAAAGGTGTTTCACACAGGCTGTGAAATTTGAGAGTTGTGTGGCCTCTTTCTTGCACAGAGGGTTGTCCCGTGAACACAGTGAGGAGCTAGAAGGGTATGAGCTGTGCGTATTTCATGAACAGAAAGAATTTTACAACTACCTGAATTTTCTCACTTGCTTGTTGAGATGTTCTTTGACTAGATCTTCATCCTGATTAAATGAGCCTTTGCTAACAGTGTGCCCCAGGAGGATGAAGAGATGTTTTGGTTTGGGCTGCTGGATGTGATGTGAACCCCAGACTTCCCCAGAGGCAAAGCCTGCGATGTTTTTAGCCCTTTCCTGATGTAAGTAGCGTACGCTTAGGAGGTAACAGGATCTAATGCAAGACAGTATCGTTTTACCTGTAACTGTGATCTCAAGTGGGGAAACTAGAACCTACCTTTGCCCAGATAAAGCAAACCATTTTGTTGTCTGTGGGTCAAAAGCCAAAGTGGTTATTCTCATGTCTGTGGTAAATCAAGGATGCTGATCAGTGCTGCAGCTCCAGCCAGGAGCTGGAGAAGTCTTTGTCTGAACTGAGGACCTGCATACCCTCACCAGTTGAACCTGGGAAGAAGAGAAGTAGTTCACATTTCTCACCTTGATGATGCTTTTCTTAAAGTTGAGGCCTCCTCTGTTTAGCTCTGGTCCCAGATAGGAGAAGCAGGATGAACTCGGATTCACACAGATATCAATGAGTAGGCATGTAAATGTTAATACTCCCTTGGTTGGTGTAAAGGGCATCAGATCTTCCTGACAAACTAAGGATGAAGATCCCAATTTCTACTGTTTTTGAGGTCCATATCCATAACACCTAATTCGTTCTGTGAAGTACTCATATCTGAGAGTATATACACTTTCCAGAATAATCCAACTCTATTTCCTCAAGCTTTCAATAAAATAAAAGTATTTTCTCTGCTGAAATGAGGCATGAAAAAGGCAAGCTTAAAATAAGTTGCTGAAGAAGGCTGAGTGCAACTAAAAAGCAGGGATAAAATAAATTTCAGCAGACAACTTTAGCATTTTCTATTAGAAAAATAAACAAGAATTTTAAAATGGCTGCTGAACCTTTGCCCTTAGATTCGCTTAGATTTCTGAGATGTTGATAGCCCTAAGGATCTGGATTTTATTTTATTTTTTTCCAGTTCATAGATTTTCTGGGCTCTTGTACTGTTTTTTCAGACTAAGCCGCTTTGCTTGTATTTAAAACAAACAACAAACAAACAAACAAACAAAGCCAATCAAACAAACAATACTTCATATCTGTGCTTATTATTTCCAAAATTATTGAAAATATTTGTTTGTGGGTAATACTAATTAAATGTTCGGGATAACAGCTAACCTTTAAATAAGCAATCATCTTTTTCAAGAGCTGGTCACAAAGGTTCTATCCAGCCGTTTAAGACTTGAGATGAGTACTCAACTGATTTTTGGTATTCAACCAAGTGTGGGCACCATACAGGGTTACTGCCAGTGATGTTTATTTTAACAGCAATGTAGTTCTTTAGCGCTTCATCTATTAAAAGCCATCAGCGTCACAGAGTGGCTTTTGAACTAATCAGCCGCTGTGGGATTTTGTGGGATTTTTTTGCTGGTAAAAGTAAGATACACCACAGATAAACTACAACTAGGCCAGTTACTCGACTATAAATTAAACTAATTTCTCAAGAAATTGTAGGCAATTCATTTTCTTGTGGTAATGAGCAGATTAAGCACTTCACTCTTGCATTTAGATGAAACCATACCCCTGCTAGGATAAGATTCTTTCATGAATGGCCTGTGAATGACTTGAGGTTTGTTGTTAGCTATTTAAGTTATTACTCTGTTTAAGTGCTTCCTTGGTTTTCTGCTTCTAAGGCTTTGTCAACCTTCTCTTGAGGTCTCTAACTTTCTAATCACAGAATCATAGAATCATAGAATCATCCAGGTTGGAAGAGACCCTTGGGATCATCGAGTCCAACCATCTACCCTACACTACAAAGTTCTCCCCTATATCATATCCTCCAACACCACATCTAAACAGCTCTTAAACGCATCCAGGGATGGTGACTCAACCACCTCCCTGGGCAGCCTATTCCAATGCCCGACCACTCTTTCTGTGAAAAATTCTTTCCTGATGTTCAGTCTAAACCTACCCTGCTGGAGCTTGAAGCCATTCCCTCTCCTTCTGTCATTAATTAGCTGTGCGAAGAGACCAGCACCAACCCCTCTACAGTGTCCTTTCAAGTAGTTGTAGAGAGTGATGAGGTCTCCCCTCAGCCTCCTCTTCCTCAGACTAAACAGTCCCAGCTCCTTCAACCGCTCTTCATATGATTTGTTTTCCAGGCCCTTCACCAGCTTCGTTGCCCTCCTCTGCACTCGCTCCAGCACCTCGATATCTCTCTTGGATTGAGGTGCCCAAAACTGGACACAATACTCGAGGTGTGGCCTCACCAGTGCTGAGTACAGGGGCAGAATCACCTCCCTTAATGATATAAAGGGGTGATGATATATGATATATGATATATAATGATATAAAGGGGTGCAAATGCAGCTCACGGAAAAATGTGTTTCTTTAGATCTGGCTTTTTTTTTCAAGGAGGCAGTAGGTACTGCTAAACCTGCAAAAGAGGTACACTTCATTTTGAATCCATAGGCTATTCAAAGCAAAACTTCTCATACCTGAACCATACTCCTGAATTTGGCATATGGAGGGGGAAAAAGCCACAGGTCCTCACCAGGTGATGTTTTGTGATTTGGCCTGTGTTGAAATAAGACACTGGGTAAGACTATGTCAACAGGTAAGGCATCATTGTGTCTGGTACAGATTTGCAATTGCAACAGAAAAATTACTGACTGACCTTGCAGTAGTTAAGCTGCTCAACCTTCCTTAGTTTCTGTGAAGCAATTGTGAAGTTCCTTAGCTCATCATCCATAAAGGATGAGGGGTTTTGCACTGAGGCTGATCTGTCCCAAAGATACTCAGTTATGTGTTTCAAACATTCGGTTCTTTCCTCCTGATCTTCTTTCCCTTGGTAATCCATTAGACGTAGAGCTAAGGCACATTGACAAAGGAAGAGTGGGAAGTGCTGTTCCGATCCTTCCAATATGGAAGATTCTTCCCATTCTTCTTCACGGACCTTCGTCAGGCAACTTTCCTTAAGCAGTTTTGCATCAAACCGTTAATGGTAGTTCAATGTAAAATTTAACATTCCTACTTTTACGTCTTCCTTATGCTGCTTTAGATGGATGTTGAGGTGTATGCAATCTCTAGTAAGATCGGTTTCAAACTCACATGTGATCCTTGTGATACGCACTGAACTCCCAGCCTTGCAACAGCTCTTTCTCCAGCTCAACCACTGCAAGTAATGATGGAATTAAGAGGGTTACTCAAGAAAGAACAATGAAGGCTAATCTCTCTCATTTTTCCCTGAGGGCAGAGTACTCTGGAGAGTTTACATTTTTTTTTTTTTACTCCGTTTAAGCATTTGTGATGTACTACTTCAGCTAGCTAAAAGGCCTTTTGTCCAGCCAAGCCTATAGACTTCCCTCCACAGCCCTTGAAACCCTTGGGAGCTGCATTACTACCTTCATTTCATTGGTTCAAAGGGTAGCCTTCTCAGGTTGGCACTGTTGTAATGATTCTCTCTTGTTTCTTCATCTCCTTAACCAAATTATTATCTTTTTTTTCTAGAGATTTCTAGGAAGCTGTCATGGGCTGTCCCTGACAGATTACCTGTTTAATGTCCTAATTGGCTTAGTTGGGAACTGTTCTTCACACTTGTCTGCTTTTTCAGAGCTTTACAAAGGAATTCCTATAGGTTCATAGATTTGAATGTACTTTTGTCTCCCATAAAACGTCTTTTGAAAGAGTTTTTGCAAGAACTGATACTTATCAAGCTCTCTATTCAATGTCCTGAAAGATAATGCTAGCGGCAGTTCTCTCTGATTCTGTGCTTCCCAGAAACTTTCCTTCTGGTTGTTTTTCAGACTGCAAGATCAGGCTCTTTGAACAAAGCAACGCCTGATTGCCTGTTCTGTTAATTCACATCTTTGTCTACTTGTTCCCCATTTTGGTGCCAAGTAGTCACCTTCAGCTGGCAGTTCGAGTATGGCTTTTTCAGTTTAGGCAGAGGCCTGGCCAGTCTGTCAAGGCAGAGATTTCTCTTAAAGAATATAACTGAGATGCAGGCAACCAAAATCCTGTGTACTCAGAATTATCCCAGCAACCGCCAGCCAGTCTCTGCAAAAGCTGGGACTTCCTTTGGTAAGAATCCCTTCCTATGGTTTCTTTCCTTGCAAGTTCCCTCCCACTACATTTCCAATGAATGAATTTGAAATTCCTTTGCTAGAATCACAGAATTGTAGAAAAATTTAGGTTGGAAAAGACCCTTAAGATCATCGAGTCCAACCGCAAAAGAAATTGTAGGTTGTTTCTCCTTGTAAAGGAAAAACATGAAATTGAAGCCAGAGCTTCCACTCTTCTGTTGAGCGCTCCAACCCACTGAGATAACATCTACTTATTTGTAAAGTCAGCAGCCTTTCTTCCATCTATATGAATAATGAAGTCCACATCCCGCCCCTCTGTGTGGGAAGAATTCCCCGAAATGGCTCTATCTGACCCCGTACATATAACCCTACTCCAACTCTGTAGGTGTAGCATGGAGAGCAGTTGACATAGATCTTGTGTCCTGGGCAATTTGTACTTTTATGGTTTTTATGGTTTGAGAGAACCCATAGCAATCTATTGTCATTAGACAATTATTCTGTCATCTGATGACCCCTCCCCACCCGGAAAGGGGAATCGGGGAACACAAAGAAACACAAGGGTTGAAATACAAATAGATTTAGTAGACTAAGACTAAATAATTAACAATAATACTAAAGAACCGGTATTAATCCCGATACTGATATAAGATATGCAGGAATGATACTCAGCCCATTCTCTCAGCAGAAGCTGTGCACTCCCAGCAGGGACAGCAAATGGCGGACACTGGGAGCGCAATGGCTTCAGGAGGAAGGGAAGGCCTCAGGGCTCCAGCACCGGGGCAAGGAGTTGTCTGGACCTGCTGCCATCAGGGAGAGAGCCCGCTACGCAGCAAACTTTTCTAATTTATATTGGATTTGACGTTCATGGTATGAAATAATCCTGTTGGCCAGCCTGGGTCAAATGCCCAGGCCTTGCTCCTCCTCGTCCCTGCACCTGGCAAGGCTCGAAACCACTAAGACCTTGAATCCCACAGAGCCTGGCTGGCTGTAAAGTAACTATTTTCACAAATTCAGACCCTAGAGTCTTCTAAAAGTGCAATTTTCCCCAGCATTAGAAGAAAAGTTAGTCCTGTGTCTCTCAACCCAGGACAATGGTCCACATTGGGTTTAGAGCCCTATGCCCAATTGTCACAGTGCGAGTAGTGGGATGTGTGCTGGAAGGACCCCGGCCAGAATGAGGTGAAAACGTGAAAGAGACTTTGGAGACTTCACCTCCAGGCTTTAGTCTTAGGCTTTAACCTCGACTGCCCAGGTGTGCAAGCAGACATGTGCAAGGAGCTTTCGTGTGGAAATGGCAGGTACCTGTGTCCTCTAAGCTTCTCAAGAAAGGAGCTAGAGGCTGGAGAACCGCAACTGTGGGTGTAAACACCTAATCCCTTCGTGTGTGGAGTTCTGCTGACAGCTCCGATACCGATTCAGTCATCAGGGGACATCTTACCCAACCTCTCTGGGGCTGGCACTAATAAATTGAAGACAGCAATAAATAATTTTCAGCACTTATAAACCGAAGACGGTAATTAGATAAACACGACCTTGTAAAATTAATTAATGCTTGTACATATTGCAAGTGTAATACGAGGATATAAAAGCGTCACATCTTGCTGATCCTTATGTTGAGTTGAAAGGATCTTTCTAAGGGTGTATCTCCTACAGCCAAAGAGAGAAAATTAATATTCATGGCGAAGGTAGGTATTCGTGGCTGAGCAGGTATGCTGCATCCCTCTGTTTTTTCCTAACGCTTGTAAGACGAATTGTGGAAATCAACTTAATGTGCCGATTTTATAACTCTGTTTCTGCGCACAACATTCTTCCTCGATCATTTTAAACACAGAGGTAAATTCTGCTTTAAGCTGGAGAAGGAGGTGTAATAACCTTGGAGGACACCCGGGGGACCACTTGCCCTGCCCCTTCCTCGTGGATTTAGAAAGCTGTCGGTCCCCCCCCCAGCCCCCGCCCTCCCTTCCCTGGCCGTCTCCTTTCCCCTGCGGGAGGCGTGCGGGGGCTGCAGCCCAGCCCTCCTTCCTGCGACCCCCGGCTGCCCGCTCCGGCCGAGCGCTGCCGCTCTCCCCGGCGGGCGGAGGAGGAGGAGGAAGGACGGGGAAGGGGCTCGGGGAGGCGCCGAGGAGCCGCCGCAGCCGCCGCTCTCCCCCAGCGCCCCGGCGAGCCCGGAGGCGGCCGCGCCGGTGAAGGAGCCCCGTCAGCCCGGTAAGGAGGGGAGCCCTCCGGGAGGGAGCCTTTTCTCGCCCGCTCTTCTGACTTCCCCCGAGGGCTGCTGCGGCGTTCTCGGGTACCCTGCGGCAGGGCTAACCGGGGGGGATGAAGGGGGGGGGGGAGCGGCGGAGGCAGGCTGCGCAGGGAGGGGGGCAGCGAAAGGCGGCTTTGCCTCCTCGCTGCTGGGCGATGCCGGCAGCGGCAGGGACCGGGGAGGAAGGGGCGGCCTGGGGAGGCGGGGGTGACACGGGGCCGAGTCCTGCCGGGGATGGCCCCCCCCCCCCCTTCTCCCGGGGCGCTTGGCTTGCCTAGCGGCTGCCGCCGCCGCCGCAGAGCCACGCCGCTTGCCATTCAGCCTGGGCTCGGCCGCACGGAAGCAGGGGCGGGCGAGGCGGAGGAGAGGAGGCGAGCCCGGGCGGCCTGAGCGGGTCCGCATCCCCGGGCGGGCGGGCGAGCAGCCGCCTCCTCCCCCGGTACGCGCGGCCGCAACCGCTCGGTGCGAGAGGGGGAAGGCAGAGCAGAGGCGCTGCTCCTCCCTCCCTCCCCCGGCCGGATATATAGTATCAGACCCAGAGGGGGAGGAGAGGTTTGTAATTTTTTTCTTTCTTTCTTTCTTTTTTTCTTTCTTTCTTTTTTTTTTTTTTTTTTTTTTTTCGTTTGTTTCCTTCCCACCCCCCTTCTTCCCTTCCTCCTTGTCTTTGCCGGGAGTTGCTTGTGTGCTAGGGAAGGTGGGGGCAGCGGTTTGGAGAGACAGGAATTGGTCGGAAAAGCGGTAATTGAAGGTAACAGCCCGCTGGGGGGGGACATTGGGAGGGAAACAAAAAAACCCAAAACAAAACAAAAAAAAAGAAAAGAAGATGGGGGTGAGGGAGAGGAGAAGGCGATGCTGTGGAGGGATGATGTTGCCCAGGAGGCGAGGAAGGCGGCGGGGGGGGGGGGGGGGGGGGGAGCCGGCCGGGGGCGGCGGGGCCGGGCCGGCTGCCGCGGTGGAGGGAGGCTCCGCCGGGTCCGGGCAGGGTCGGGCCGGGCCGGTCAGGTACCGCGGCCCGGGGATGGGGAGAGGGGGATGTGAACCCCGGCCCGGGGTGGCGGGGAGTCTCGGGTGGCCGGCGCGGAGCAGAGCGGGGCCGAGCCGGGTCGGGTCGGAGCCCCGGCGCTGGGCGGTGGCCCCGGGGGGAGCCGCCCGGCCCCAGCCCAGCCCCAAGCTTCGCTTTCTCCTTGGGAAAGTTCAAGGCGGAGTGCAGCCCCGGGAAAGGAGGGGAGGATGTGGTGAGCGGCTCCCCCTCGGTTTCACAGCAGGCTTTGCTCCGGGTAGGGGTAACCTCCAGGGCGATGCTATTAAAAAAAAAAATAGGAAGATGTGATACAATTTTAGGGGAAGCTTGCCTTTTTGTTTTCCCTGCTATTAGGCCCATAGGGGATTTTTTTGGTTTGGTGTTTGTTTGTTTTTTTGTTTTGTTTTTTTTTTTTTTTAAAGCGTAGCATTAGCAACAGAGTTTTAATCGTATGAGGAGGGCTTCATATTTTGAGCCTTGGTGCTGTTTTCTGTCTCTTGATTGGGGAAATTACTGGATAGCCCTGCTGCCTGCCCACCCACATGGCACCACAAAGATTTAACCCAAATTTTGTAACAGGATCCTGTCAGCATATCCTCGTTTTTCTAGAAACTAGAGACACTTGACCTTGTCTTGTCGTGTCTTATACAGTCCTTTACAGTAACGTTGTTACTCAGAACAATTTGCTTTTACGTTTTTGCCTTGGAGCCTTTTAAGGGCATAACCGGAGAGACGAATAACTAATGACAGACCATTATCTTGCAGCGGGAAGCAGCAAAACTACATGGGCGTTGCTTCGCCCAGAAATATTGCACCGTAAATTCAGTCAAAAGATCAGTTTCGCGTCTTTGTTTGCACTTCAATTTTGCGCTCTCTGAAGGTCATTCGTAGGCTGGAAAAATGGACTCCCAAAATCCACGCCTGCTCCTAATTCTGGTTCACTTGAATTTGTATTAAAATAAGTGTGAAATTGAAGTATTAGGCGATCCCAAAGGTGTAATAGAAGCGCGTGGCCTTTCAGAAGCTTTTAATACCAAAGCTCACGTTACTTTAGAGTGTAACTTTTTGAGCGTGCTAGCATTCTGGGAGCCTTCATCTCCACTTGATGAGAAGCTGATGGCAGTTCAGAAGATCTGCTACTGTTTGCATTTGCATCTACTGTATCGAAAACGTCATCATTTCCTGCTTACCTGTAATGTTCTTGAATAGGAAAATGCAAGTTCTGTTCATTACCGTATGATGTAGTTACCTTCTCTTTAAAGTAAGTACATAGTTTAAAAATGACACTGATAGTCGCTTTAGAGAAGTTGTAAAATCCTTGTTATAATGTAGTGCCTTAACCTGCAGCCCTATCGTGGTCTCTGCTAAACTACTGTTTTGTGGAAACAACGTCTGTGTTCTGGGGTGTTTGTCGAAGTTAAAGTCACCATAAACTTCAGTACATAGGTGATGAGAATAGAAAATTTGAGGGGGGAAGAGGGGAAGAGGAAGAGTCATCTCACTCAAAGGTATCTGAATTAAACATGAAGCAATAGCAGATTTAGGGCAGCCTTTTACTATATTTAGAGGATATTCGAGGATGCATCTGATACTGTAACAAAGCTGCAAATTTCTCAGTTCTGTCAATTTGGGTTTCAATTCCAATCCCTGTTAAGGCGTGTTTAAATTAGTGGTGGGGAAATGTAGTTTTAAAACATCTTGAAGACCATATAAGAAAAGCCTGAGGAAATAAAACTCAGAGTGTCTCAGCTGGGCAAAAAAAAGAAAAAAAAAAAAAAAAAAAGAAGTCTTTAGAGAGAGACTGCCAGAAAAGAATTAGAGAAGGGCCTATTAACAGAGGCAGAAAGTTTGCAGCTCTGTTACTGTCACAGAGGCTGCTTTGACTCATAAATTTCCCATGCTTTTCCCAAAGCCAGATCTGACAGACCTGGATCTCGGGGCGGGGGGTGGATGGGTGGATGCGAGGAGGAGGTTGGGGAGGTGTGGGGGTGCTAGCAGGGAGAACATGGGCAGTGACAGGGCAGAAGGATTGTGGCAGGGAATACAGGTAATATGAGCAAAGGCACCGAGATTGCTGTTTGGTCTGCATGGTACCGAACACAAACGAGTGCCCAGTGTCTTCAGAAATCTCTCGGATCCTGATTTCAAGTCCTCTGGCAGTGTAGATCCATGCTCCAAGGGGGGCAATCTGCACCATTAGACTGTCATTGAAATAAACTTTTCAATTTTTTTTTTTTCCTTACATTCTACATGGGAAGCTCGAATTCTGATCAATTTCCCATTTTTTTTTTTTTTCTCCCTTGACAAGTAATTTTGATTAATACAAGGGACACATATAAACAAGGGTGTGGTGGAGGAGAAAAAAAAAATGTTTTGAAATAAGAAAGGAAGGAGCGACCCATTTTAATTTGGTGATGCCGCAGTTCTGAGTAGTTCATAGAAGCTGAAGGGCCATGGAGAGTAACACAGTGGGGTTGGGGAAACTACTGATGAGTGCTCGACTCATCTGGGGAATATTGCTTATTTTATTATATTGTTTGGGTTTGCTGTGTTTGTAGGAAAGTGTTGGGGGACAATTGCTGCAGGGGATAATGTTGTGGTGTTAGTGAAGCTGCAATATTATCCCATTATAACTATTAAAAATCATAGCATTCTCATTCCCTAGGAGTCCTTGGCCCACAAAAGGGGCTTAAGAAATGAAAGTTTGAACGCTGCGATGCTGCCTAATGAAATTAACATTACCTAAGTTATTAGCAGTAGGTTATGGAAGGCGTTAGACATCTCCAGACAAAAGTAGAAATAAGCATCGTGTGAAGCAGGTTCACTTCCCTGGCACAAGAAGCTGTTCCCCAAAGGCAGTCCGGGAGCTGTTCACCTGCGTTGTCATAGAATCATAGAATGGTTAGAGTTGGAAGGGATCTTAAAGATCATCGAGTTCCAACCCCCCTGCCATGGGCAGGGACACCTCCACTAGAGCAGGTTGCTCAAAGCCCCATCCAGCCTGGCCTTGAACACTTCCAGGGATGGGGCATCCACAGCTTCTCTGGGCAACCTGTTCCAGTGCCTCACCACCCTCACAGTGAAGAATTTCCTCCTAATATTTAATCTAAATCTCCCCTCTTCCAATTTAAAACCATTACCCCTTGTCCTGTCACTACACTTCCTGACAAAGAGTCCCTCTCCGGCTCTCCTGGAGGCTCCCTTCAGATATTGGAAGGCTGCTGTGAGGTCTCCCCGGAGCCTTCTCTTCTCCAGGCTGAACAACCCCAGCTCTCTCAGCCTGTCTTCACAGGGGAGGTGCTCCATCCCTCTGATCATCTTTGTGGCCCTTCGCTGGACCCGTTCCAACAGATCCGTGTCCTTCCTGTGTTGAGGACTCCAAAGCTGGACACAGGATTCCAGGTGGGCTACTCACGAGCGCAAAGTAGAGGAGTAGAATCACCTCTTACTAACCCAGTAGAGGGGTTGCGGTGAAGCTGTGCTGGAGCTAAGCCAAACCTGCCTCTCCGGAAGGCAAAGAGAGTGGTTCAGCGGTCACTTTAATTCGCTATCAACGTGGGCCTCGTCCCAGAGGTCAGCCTCGCCTGCCTGACCTCCGGGTACGCATTCCCGATCTCTCGCTTGTGCTGGTACTATCACTTGTGGCCAAGTGCAAATCCGTTCTTGTTGTTGCTGTTGGCCTGGTTTTCAGTTGGATGAGTTCCTGGGTCTGACTCAGTGCATGACTAAAAGGCACCGAGGAGTCAGCAGAGACGTGCAGTTGAGGGAAGAGCAGACTGGTCCTCATCACACTTGGTAGGAGTCCCATTTGGACCAGGTTAAAAAGGGGATGGACCAGCAGCCTAATGAGCTGGCTCAGTGCTGTGTTAACACTTCTGCATGGCTTCCAGATTGGGTTTGGCTTATATCTGGGCGGTTTGGAGAGTGAGGAGAGGTACCTGTCTGTCTCCAGTCACCTGTGTAGACATACTCTTCAAGGGCGTGATGAACCGAGTGAGAGAAGAAGCTTGAAGGACAAAAAGTTGCATTACATACCTGTATTCTTGAAGGAAGTGGGGCCTTACTCTGGCACACTAAAAAATTACCTCCCTCTACTCGGGATATAGAGCTCTGAATTTTGATTTGGGGTCAGTTCTGCCACTGACCCGATTTATGCCCTCCCCACCACCCCTGTTGCTTCTAAGTCTGCCTATCCTGTATTTCATTTGCAAGCTGCTTCAGCTACAGTCTCTCTCTTTTTTTTTTTTTTTTTTTTGTTCTGTGTTTGCACGTAGCCTGGGCTGATAAAGCCCGGGTTTATGGCGTGAGCTCTTTGTTGCTATGATCATACCGACAACAGTAATTTCTCAGCGCGGGACGGTTATAGCCGTAGGGAGCGGTCGGGGGGAAGCGTTTCCCTAGTTTATTCTCCCTTGTCAGGTCTCCTGGACTTCGGCGAATGAGTCCCCGTGGACTGCTGCGTTGTGCCACCGTGGGTCACCATGCACTTGTCGCGTCTCAGACCCCTTTATACACAGCTACGTATGGCAGAAGTTCATTTTCATTTGTTACCACAGCAAAAAGTATGCCACAGCGGATGCTTTGTCTTTTCTTATAATTTTTCTTCCATTCAATTTTTGAATGGTAAGCCTATAACTCACGTTTTTTTAACACCATCTGAGGTAGATGTTTTGTCTGTTGGTTTTTTTTTTGTTGTTGTTGTGTTGGTTTTTGTTGGTTTTGTTGTGTGGTGTTTGTTTTTTTTTTTAATTCTCATCTGAATAGTGCTTTCAGGCTTCCTTTAGAAAACGTATTTGTCTTTGGGTGATATACAGTGTTAAAATTACAGCTAATTAGGTCTTTACACAGTCAAATAGTCAATAGTAGGATCTTGTGTGTAGGCATATAAATAATGTTTTGTTGGTAATTACTGGAAACTGGAAATCCCCTCTCCCTCAAATCTCTGGCTACATTCGTTTTTGTTAAAGCAGGAGGCATATTGAAGGTTTGGCAAAAATACCTGTAATTCGACTGTAATTGTGTTCGGTTCTAAGCTTATATTAGCTGTCTTTTGCAAGACTTGCTTTTATGTGTGTTTCTCTCGGTGTGTACCTGTGCTTAGGCAGTTTCAAGTGACTGGAAATTGCACAGGGCTCTGTTTCACCCGTGCTCACAAAAAAAAAAAAAAAAGATACCTTGTGCCACAAACCCACGCTATTGTGTTTAACTCCAATGTTTTCTCCTTCCTGAAAGTAACCGCGGAGAAGCTTTGCCAATGAGAGATGCATATTACAGATTTTCCTCGTACTTCATTTCGTTTTTAACCCGTTATAGCAGTATCCATCACCTATACCTGCGTTGAGAAGCACTAAGTTGTCCTGTGGGGTTGACAGAACAAATGGAAAACTTCGTGAGTGGTTAATGCAAGCGAGAATGGCAGGACTGGTCACAAACCTGGATGCTTACAATTTAATTTCTAAAGCTGGCTGTCAGCCCTGCTTCATCCAAGCCCAGATCCATGTTTTATTGTGCCCAAAGGTGAGAGGCAATTTTACCAGGGAGTTTTCTCTGGGAACAATTGTAAGTTTTTGATTCCAGGTTTGAATGGCTTGTGTCCGCCTTTATAGCAAACTCAGTTTTCACTACCGTTTCTGCAATATTCTATAAAATTGGGGCCAGGTGGATTGATAACTCCCTTTTTTCATTTGATCTTCCTGAAAGCAACCATAAACCCCATTGATTTGTAGGAAAGAAAGGTTCTCCGATTTTCTGTAAAGAATGTGGATTTATTTTGCCATAGATGGTTCACGAGGGCCTTTTCTTATTCCGGGGATAGTGATTATAACAAATACACCATACAGTTGTGACTCTATCTAGAATATTTCTTCAGAAACTACCTTGATACTGTGAGTAAAATTACGAAAATGTAAATTGATTGCAATTTTGTAAACAAGGCTATAGATGAACAATAAGGGGAATGCTTATACAGATTAAAGAGAGGGAAATCAAGAATAAGTGTTATGTTGACATTGAGTCAAATCAGACCTGTTTCGGAGGAAAATCTGAAAAGCAGAGGTGCTATGTAGAAAAGGTACCGGCCCTTTTCAGGAGCGTAATTTCTACAATACACCTTACTAAATTTTAAAAGGGAGATTCTTAATTTATTCACAGGATGTGTGGGTATTAAAAGAGCAGAGCAGTCTTCTAAAAGGTTCTTTGAGATGGGTGTACTGTGGAGTTAACGATGGGCTGTACAGATGGGTTTGGTAGTAGCCAGAGGTGGTACCATTTAAGGAGTCATTGGTGGTATGTGAAATTGCCTGAGTCATCTTTCTAGGTGTACTGTGATATCTCAAAAGAGAGTTACAGCTGACTTTAACTAGTGGTATGCTACAGCTCATGCAGCGTGCAGAAAACAACAGCCTGAAGCTAGAACTGTTTTCTCATTCGTAGAGGGTCTTTGCTCCCTAAAGGCAAGTAACAATAACTTGGAGAAGGTTGTAGCTGCAGCAATCAGCATGGATTTGGGCCAAGCACACAACACTCATTTGGAAATATGCTTTTCTGTTACTGCTCTTGTTGACATATGAATTTTTTTTTTCCCCACTTTCTCTGTTTTGAGATATAATGTGAATAATTGTGCTTCTCTGAGCTTTGCTCCCTATTGCAGTACCACTCTGACTAATGACAGAAGGCCGTTCATCATTTGTGAAAGTTGGTCTGCTTATCCAGGGTTGAAGCATCTGAGATGCTTCCTTCATCACCAAGGCCTTCAGAAAGAAGAGCTAGTGCTTTCAGCAGAGGTCTGTACTGGAAGGCAGGTGTTTGTGCCTGGATTCAGCACTGGAGCGTTCGGTGATGCTCACTCACTCTTAGGTACCCTCCTCTGGTGGGGTCAGAAGTAACATGTACGGAGGCACTTCCCAGAAGCAAAATGGTCATGATCTGTGGTGAATAACCACGGTGCTAGACTGCCAAAACCAGGAGCTGTGCTCTGTTCATGGATGGGACCAGCAAACACAGAGGTGGTTTTGTGGCTCCTGTCAGATGACCACCCGGCCGGTTTGCCTGTATCAACGGCTTGAGTTCGGCTAGGCTTCTGCAGCGAGGCAAAAGCAGTTTGGAGGTGGGATGAAGAATGTGAGTGAGTGAGTGAGCTTTGCCTGTCCTATCCTGGCTTTGTGGCAGCCAGCGAGGTTGGCTGCTGCGGGCTTTCTCGAGTGAGGCAAGGAAAGAAGAGGAGGGGAACTGCTTTCTCTGCCAGTATCCCGTGGAGCCGCTAGGACAGCGGAGCCAGGGACTGCCGCAGATCTTTTCAAAACCATCTGCTTTTACCACCTGTCATTGCTTATTCACAAAAATGCAGTCTTATTGGGCACTAGTATTAAAAATCTTTAAGTATGAAAACTAAGTAAGTTTCTTCTGAAATTCCCCCATTATAAGCCCATAGCTCGAGTAGGGGACTATATAGTGGTCTGTTGAGATGGAGAAGGGGAGAGAGAGAGAGAGAAAAGGACTTGCTTGCCCAACATAAGACACTTTCTGATGTTGTACATGCTCACAGTGCTGTCAATGGGACTTATTTTTGTTATCAGCTGGTCTGAAATGGACGGCATGATTCTGTTAAACCTAATTTTAAGGACAATTTTGAGGGTGAAATTTTGTTACAGAAGGAGCCCTTAGCAAAACTTCTATTGCATGCGCTGACATCAGCTTATTCATTGCTCCTAGCTTTAAGTCAAGGGGAACATCACAATCCAGGACTGCTTCTAGATTTCCTTTGGCTATCGAATTGAATGTCACAGCTGTAAAGCACCCAACTCCTTTGTTGGATAAAAAATTTTTGAAGAGACTGAGACTGTTGGTCCTCAGGCCATTAATAAGACACCCAAACTCATGTATTCACGTTTCTAAATTGAATGTGACAGACAGAATTATACCCTTAGTTAACCCTCGCTTCGTACAGCTGCAACCTCACTGTTTTACTTCTGATCCTGCAGGCTGCAAAGAAACAATTTGCTTGCTTTTCTGACAAAAGACCTGTTTATGCAAACACGGAGCTCTGATAGCCGGGTAGTCGAATGTTGCATGCAGTAAATTCCACTTTATTCCTGTGATTGCAGCTGGAACTTCTCGGCGTAGCTCTTTATGTGCCCTATGATCCTTGCTCCAGTAACGTACGTTAGTGCTTTGATGTGGTTCTGCTTGTACTTCCCTACGGAGCCCTTCGGTTTGCCATCTGTGGGAAGAAATGAAATCCCAGATCAAGCCGTTACAGACATTGAATGACACTGTCTTCTGCCGATGACCTGCTTCAAGCCCTCATTGCTGCTATCTTTATTAGATACTCCAGAGCAAACAGACTAAGCTAATACCTTCCTAGTATGGAACAAGATGTCAGTGGTCCCCTCTGCACCGTTTTTGTATCTGAAGTGGCTGTATTTTTGTACTTTGAAGTGAACTTGATGACAGTGTTGCAGAGAGGAGAGGGCAAGGAGCCCAGAGGTACCAGGGTGTTTATGCTATGCTCTGTTGTATGTATCGAAACGACCACCAAATCTTGCACCTAGATGCAGTAGTCAAACATGTCAACTCGGTGGAGGACCTTCAGGGTTCGGCAGATAACCAGTAACTTTTGCCAGGATGCTGTCTAGCTGTAGTTTAAATTTTTCTTTATCCTTATGTTTATGTTCAGCACCTGCTGCCTTGTCCCATGTATCCTCAAAGCAGCCCGTGGGTTTCTGTTATACTGAATTCAAGGTTTCGGGGCATCCTAAACAATATATTGATTTGACGGGAAATGTTGGATCTTGATGCATTTCTCAGTTAATATTTTTTTTTCATCTCCCCTGTTTCCTAACCACTGTGTTCTCTCCCAGGCATTTTGTTTTGTTCCTTTGCCTAGTTCTGCTGTCACTAAGCTGGGAGAGGAGATAAAAAATCTGTGTCCATGAAGACAGATTTCATGCCTGACATGTATCACTTCACCTTCGTTTTGGCCTGTCGTTGGCCCTTCATTGCTGTGTAGCATCAGGCAAACTGTGTATTAATCCCTGTGGCTCAGAGAAGAATTTAACCCGTCTCCACCATGTTCTGAAGCTGTCTTGTATTTATGCTAAAATGAGTGCTTTGCAGGCACTTGGCTCAAATCCTGTGAGCTGCTGTTTGCTGCAGGGTCCAAACCAGCTGATATGAGGAGAAGAGGTGTCCAGTTCGTGATACTGGAATGCTCCATCCATGAGGCATCAAGTGTTTTGGCCCAGCATTTTTTTCTGCTGAATTTTTGTATTGGGCCATATTCAACTGAGATGCAGGCAGTTGTTTATCCGCAGAGGGTAGCGCTGATTTCTCTACCAGTGGAAAGCCTATTGCTTTGGCTAGCTTAAGGTTTTTCAAGAACTGATTAGGCATTGCTTACTGCTGGCAAACTCGCCCACAAAGGATTTCCAGCAAGCAAGTTAGGGATCAGATGAAACTATATGCTTCCAATATGATGTGATAACATCCCCTCTTTAAAGATGGGATCTCTGGACTCCACTAACAAAGTAATGCTGTCGAAGCAATTGCACATGCAAAACTAAACTCGGATCTGACAGCAGGTCAATCACAGCGTACAGATGCGTTAGCTGCTCATACCACACCACTTGAAGGGGGAGGTCTTACTTCTCAGGTTCCTGTCGGAAACCTTTTGCCTGTTAATGTTACCTTCACTGCAGCTTTGGTTTTCAAGTAATAAATAGTTTTATTTCAATAGCCGTCATTCTGTTGGCGAATCATAAACAGGCTGAAGTTGCATGAATACTGAACACGTTTCGGTTGCCTTTTCTGAAAGGCTAGATTTCCTCCAGACCAGGATGGTGACATATGTAGGAGGACAGGTTGCTTTGTGACTGCCTCTGCTTTGCTCTTGCAGATAAATATGATTTTAAATTTCCAGTCTTAAAGGTTATAGGCTGGCACATCTAACTATCAGTATTTCACCTTAAAAATTGGATAGTCATGTTGAAAAATGAAAAAAATTATATGTAATGCCAGAGTTTCCATCACTGACTGTAAATTGCATCCTTGAAGATGGAAGTTCTTGCCTTCTGAAGCAACATGGTCTGCATTTATCAAAAATCAAGTACTCCACTTGTCACTAACATATAACTTCCTTGGCAACCTATGTAACTCTTGTTCTGGGAGATGAAGTAAGGTGGTCCGGACCCTTTCATAGGAACTCATCTCTGATCTGAGGTTCATGTGTTCAAAATGTTAAAAGAATCGCAATACTGTAAAAGTGAAGCTATCTTTCATTAAATGACAGGGTGCCTTCAAAGAGAGTAGTTCTCTTATTTTCCGCATATGCCTACACCTAATGTGACTAATATGATTGTAACTGTGAGCCCTTAAACTGCTATACAAATAAAACCGGGAATAATAGAAGTAGGTCTCGTAGCATTCCTAAATATATAGCAGGAAACTTGTGTCTTGTCTCGTGGGTGAGTAAGCTAAATTTGCTATGCCTGATAGTTGAAAGTAATCAAGGCAATAGGATTCTTTCTTATGCAATGCATGCAAGTCCTCATACGTATTTTTACCCTGAATGTATATTTTTTTTCAGTGTGTTGTCTGTATTTTCACTCTAGAGTAGCATTGGCAGCATTTGGTGCTTAGCTCCATGTAGCTTTGTATAAGTATCACCTCGTACTGCTGACTTATTTATAGGATAAAATGGGCATGTCCTTGCACTCCTTTTTTTCTCTTTTTTCTGTCTTTCTGTCTTTGAAATTCTATCTTCTATGTGCAACCGTGTGTCCCATCCATGCAAAATATAGTGACCAAAATATCCCATCTGTGGTACTTTTAATCTAAAGTGCTCATAATTGCCAGCAGCAGCTTCCTTTAAATTAATTATAGAATTTTCACTAGGGTTTCCTGTAGGTAGTTGTTTTTTTATTCTGTACAGCATTGTGCAAAAACCTTACCAAACCAGAACTTTCCACTTGCACCAGTAGAGGTATTGCATCTATTTGACACTTGTTTTGAAGTTTCAGAAGGATTAAGGGCAGAAATACATTAAGGATAACTATAATTCTGTGACGAAAAGGTCATACTACATTGCCTTATCATTTTAAAATGCCACGTTTCCCATACTTTATGGTAATTTACCTTCTTTTCTTTAAAAAGCAAGATCTGAAAGAATCTGACTGAAAAACCAGCTTTCTGTTTTCTTTGTCTTCCTATTCATAAGTTGTAAAACCACAACTGTAGAGGCTACCTTTTGGTTGAGTTTTTTTTCATTGATTGAATCTCTTTAATATATTGCAAATAAATATCTGGTGTAGTGTTAGCAAGGGAACACAAATTCTGATGTCTTAGGATAAACATAAAAATTATACTAATATATCTCCACCAGAACTGCATGATATGAGAACAAAAGATGCTGGGGCACAGGTGAAGTGGTCTCTATCATCTTGAGAATGTTTTCTTCCAGAACATGTTGATTTTATTGGTATAGTAAGTCTCTGGCATCGCCACTTTGTGTCTCGTCATACAGTCATTGGAGAAGTGCATTTTCCTTCTAATAGTGTGGCATTAGTACTTGAAAGTAAAGGGACCATAGCAGAGGACACAAATGATAATCAGTGGTACAAGGTATGTGGATTTCAAATCAGATACAGAGGTCTGCCAGTGCGCTGTATGCTGAATGAAAAGGAGCAAGATAGTGCTTTGCACTTGTGTTTCCCACTTCACAATGAACATGAGATTCACACCGTACAAATGCATCGTATTAACACATGTGGTAGGCGGCAGTGTTTAAAAACTGCATATAATGGAAACGTCTCGCCTTCGATTGTTCTAACTTCGCACTGAGCGTTAGCAACAGAACGGCAGGGTTTTGTCTGAAGACCCCTGGAGGCAGTGCCATAAGAGAACATTTTGGGTCCTCATGTTTCTTGACTCAGAAGCAAGTAGCGACAAGTCTGCAGCAGATCGTAGGTCCCTGGTAAATCCAGAGGAAAGGGTACATAGCAGTCTTGCACTGAGCATTCAGGAAGGTAATCTGGCAGGTTTGTTAAAACAGCAGTGAGATCTCTAAAATCAGTGAAGGGGACCCTTACTGGGTCTTACTGGGTCTCACTCCTTCCCCTGAAGGAACCACATCCCAGCAGAATCCGAATGGAACCTAGTAATTTCAGTCCTGTTAAACAAGTAAAAGGTCATGCGTCAGCAAGGTGGGTTATTCTTTTTCTTCATCCCTTCAGGTTATTTTGGAGATACTGTTAAGGGTAGGGTTAAAAGTTGTCTCTTTGTGCTGTGGGTATTTTTTGGCCCTCTGTTCTTCTCTCTTAATCAGTATTTAGAGATCTAGTGCTCTGAAGATATGGATTCTCTTCTTTCCAAATTCACTGGCTACTTGTGAGAAGTACATTTTGCTATAGATGGCTGCTCATTAAGATCAGGGGGCAGAATGCTTTCCTATTTTATAAGGGTGAGGTGAGGATAAATACTGTGTTCTCGGAGCCCAAGTGGTGTGGATTTTGATGGGTGGGCAAGAGGTAACCTGTCTTGCAACCTGGCCCACGGAGCAAGAGGCAGGATAAACTCCTATTCCAGAACTGATTTTGCACAAAAGCGAAGATTGCCTGGGAGAACATAGTTAAGCAGTGCTGCGCAGGAAACAAAGCTTCTTAGAAAAGCTAGTTATATTGAAATCCATCAAGTTGGATGGGATTTATGCTAGGATTCTGGAAGACATGGATGATGCAATTGCAGTTCTGTTTACTACGAAAAAATGGCGGAGGGGTTCCTGAAGACTAGGGAAAGTCTATCGTTACACTCATCTTTAAGAAGAGTAAGAAGGAGAGTTCAGGGGATTCTAGGCCAGTCAGCCTTACCACCGTCCCTGGAAATATTATGTATCACGTTCTCAGGGAATTTGTTTCCAAATGTGAGAAGGATGAGAAGGTAATAAGGAACAGTTGACCCAAATGTACCAAGGGTAAGTCATACTTGACTAACCTGAGTGCTTTTTGCAATTAAATGACTAGTGGGGACATCAGTGGATATAGCATTTCCTGACTTGGCCTTCAGTGAGGGTTTTGTTATCATCTCTGACTGAGGAAGCTGTGGAACATGGGCTGGAGATATGGATTGTTAGACCAATTGAAAATTGCGTAGATATCCAAGTTCAGAGGGTAGTTTTCAATAGTTCAGTGTCTCAATAGAGACAAGTAACAAGTGGCCTGTAACGGATTGGGGCCAGTAGTGTTACTACCTTTGAGATATCGAGGTGCTGGAGCGAGTGCAGAGGAGGGCAACGAAGCTGGTGAAGGGCCTGGAAAACAAATCATATGAAGAGCGGTTGAAGGAGCTGGGACTGTTTAGTCTGAGGAAGAGGAGGCTGAGGGGAGACCTCATCACTCTCTACAACTACTTGAAAGGACACTGTAGAGAGGTTGGTGCTGGTCTCTTCGCACAGGTAATTAATGACAGAAGGAGAGGGAATGGCTTCAAGCTCCAACGGGGTGGGTTCAGACTGAACATTAGGAAAGAATTTTTCACAGAAAGAGTGGTCGGGCATTGGAATAGGCTGCCCAGGGAGGTGGTTGAGTCACCATCCCGGGATGTGTTTAAGAGCTGTTTAGATGTGGTGTTGGGGGATATGGTGTAGGGGAGAACTTTGTAGTGTAGGGTAGATGGTTGGACTCGATGATCCCAAGGGTCTCTTCCAACCTAGACAATTCTATGATCTCTGTTAATTATCTACATGGTGAGGCAGAATGCACCCTGAGAAAAGTTGTAGATCACATTAAATTGTCAGGAGAGAGAGTTTCATACACCAAATGGTAGAAATTGAAGTCAGCTCAGAAACCTGAGCTCTGGGCCAACAGATACCTCATGAAGTTCGGTGAGAAAACCCCTGAAGTTCTCTGCCTGTTCAGATTAACCCCATGGAACAGTACAGGTTGGGAAACAGCTGGCTGAACAGAACATCTGTGGGAAAGCAATGGGATATTACGGTTGCTGCCAAGGTGAAAATGAGCCAGGGATGTGTTTTCATTGCAAATAAGGCAAACAACAACATTAAAAGTATGGCCAGCAGATCAGTGGAAGTTTTTATCCTCCTCAGCACTGTTGAGTACTGTGGTTCTCCACTCACTTTTGAGGCTCCTGGAATGAAAAGGACAATGTTTAAAACATGGATAGAGGATGCAGCAGAGGACTACTCAGGTGATTTGGGCCATGGAGCTCATAAGCTATGAGGAGAGGTTGAGGGAGTTAGGCTGGTTTAGTCTGGCCAAAGAGGCAGACTAGGAGGCAATCTCACAGAGGCCTGTAACTGCTTGAAGAGGAGTAACAATGACTATGGATCTGAACTCCTGTTAGTGGCAGATCGTAAAAACAAGGGGCAACTGTCACAAGCAGCAGCTTGAGAAGTTCGGGCTGGCCATTAGGAAAAAAGTTTTTCACCAGGGAGTAGCGCAGGACTTCTAACATGTCACCCAGAGTGGTGGTGGAAGCTTTCCTTGGAGGTTGTCAAGACTCAGCCTGACCAAGCTGTGGATAATCTGATGTAGCATTGGTTACAGTCACTTTTCAAGCAGAGGGTTGAACTGGTGATCTGCAGAGGTCCCACTCCAACCAGCTTTTCTGTGATTCTCACTGCAAAGAAGTTAGTCTGCCCAGAACAGCAGGGCGGTGCAATGTGAAGGAAGAATTTTGTAAGGTTGTGATACTTGTATGTCCGCCATGGTGGATCTGTGATGGTGAACAATAACGTCCTTAACTCTGTATGATATTATGAGGGTTTATATTGCTTAGCCATTTTCAAATTTTCTTCCCTTTTGACATACAATTGGGAAAACCAGTATGTTTACATGACCATAGGAATCCAAGTAATTTGTATTTCAGTTGAATTAAGATTATTTAAGTATTACATCTATTTTAGCCATTCATTCCCTCTTCTTAGGTGTGCTAGGAGCTGTGGAAACGTGTAGAAATCTGTTGTTGACAATAATTTGTCAAAAATAAAGAGAGAAAGAGACATGAGAAGATCAGCTGTCGTCAGGACAGTAATCGTTTTCACAGATCAAATCTGATGATTGTTTGTTTGTTTTCAATTGAGTTGATTCCTTCTTTCGAATCTGACTGTGATTATGAGCGCTGCAAGATTTAATTGAAGGAGCCAACAGGAAAGGGGAAAAAGCAGTCAACTAAAAGCCAGGATAATTGGGAGTATGATTTTATCAATAATCCAAGGTAGGAGTGGAGACAGACAGAATGGGGTCAACCTTTGCACAAGAAAGAAAGAAACACCCAAAGTCCCGGTTCCCCAAACCCACAGCCAAAGTCCAATTGCCAGAAGCTTGTGGGTGGGAATGTCACAAAGTGTGTCCTGGGCACCAGCCCTCCCTTTGGGCTGGCCAGGGAAAGGTATTGCAGTCATATGTTGGTCATCCTTTGTGGTTTATCTGACTCCCACATTAACACCAGTGCCAGCTGCATCGGGGGTAGGGCCATGCAAATGTGGCTATATCACTTCAGGACTGATTGCAGTCCCAAACCAGTTTTATTTCTTTCAGTTAATGCCCGAGCCAAGAAACCCTGCAGACCTGAGGTTGCTGGGAGTCAAACCAGTTTAAGGGGTATCAGATCTCATTTAGGTTGCTTGTGATTACGTAAAGAACAGGAAAAAAAAAAACAATAAACAAACAAACCCAAAAAACATTTTGTATTCTGAATCCAAGAGGAATCAGTTTGGGAAGGCCTGAATTTAAACTCTTGACTTTATCTGATGTAAGCTGATTCAAGGGAAAACACTCAAGTAACTAAAACAAACAAAGCCTTACTTAATGTGCAGTCATAGTTTTTCATTTCCTTGTTCAGTGTGTTTCTGCGAAATACTTTTCCAAACTACGCCTATGTGATTAAAATAGGCATTGCTACTGATTTACTGTACCCTTTTCTGCTAGAGTGATATGCCATAAAATATAATGATATGTAGAAATAATGCTCTGAGTAGATGTGGATTTCCTTCCTATGGTTGGTATTGCTATAGCAACACTTCCCTCCAAACCATGACTAATCACAAAAGTTGCCATTGATCTTATATGTGGTCAATTATATCTGTATTTAGCAAGAAACTGAACACTGGAATGTCAAATGAAATAAGTATTTACTTTTTGTATTTGTCCCCCCACAAACCTTGATTTTTAATATCAACAAAGTAATTTTATTTTTAGGAAATTTTCTTTATCAGTTTTTCAGGAAGTTACTGGTAGATGTGACAGAGTTTTTCACTGTCTTAAACGGATTTAATACATTTGTTACAGCTTATTTTAAGCATCAGCATTCACTGCAGCAGTTTTATTGGAAAGATTTTTGTTAGGAATGTCTCTGCCTTTGCTGGATAAATTTTCACAAGAGGATAATTAAGACCTAGTCTCGATCTCTGAGGAGACAAATCTGAAAAAAGGAAATAATTTACATTTATCTTGATATCTTGAAAATATATTTCAAAGAGAGTATGTTCCTGGAAAACACTTCGTGTGTAAACTTAAATGGCGTTATTCATGCGATAGGAGGATGTGTATGTTTGTATTTGTTTTCAGTCCCGCAGTGGAAGCAGCAGCCAGGGAGTAAGTGCATGCATAAGAGCTGTCTAAATAAAGAGGTTGGGAAGCAAATGGGCACCAAGAGATTCGATTGGTTCTGGTGATCTTCACCAGGGCTTCCAGATGTATGATTTAGGCCTAGGCAGCAGGAACTTTGCTGAGAAATGCCTGGTTTCTTTTGAGCTTCAGTATTGCAGAGACAATACAAATAGTGCAATGAAACAACCCTCTCGGAACACCGCCTTACCAGCTCCCTGTTTCAGATAAACCATGACACGGAGACATGCTGGCTCCCATACTGATACGCATCTTTTCAACCCCCAGGGCCAGTGCTAGCCCAAAAGCAGCTTTGCTGCTTTCCCCTGCAGCCTCTGAGCGAAGAGCTTCCTGCCAGCTGGGGAGTTTCCATACTAGGAGGTGTGAGAACAGAGGGGATGGGGGGCAAAATGCAGAAGATCTCCAGTTCTTTGGAATTGATCCACATGTTGTCAGCCTTTAGTGAGGACTAGTAAGTCCAACTAGCAAAATTCAGGCTCGTCTGGGGGCCGTAATGACTTGGGGCTATATCTGGTTGGGTGCTACATCCAGGCAAGTGTCTTTCAGTAAATCAGAGCTGGGAGCAGCTCAGTCACTTCAGCAGGAGTCAGCCTGCCTTCGGCTGGGTTTGCTAGTTGGTCTGTGCTGCCTCTCCTGCTGCTTGGGTGACTCTGCACTGTTGTCCCTAATACGCCTTTTGCCTATCATCTTGGATATGCTGCCTGCAAGTGAACTATATTTGACTGGAGTCAGTGAATCTGAATCTCATTGTTCAGCTACATGTATAAACTCCCAATCCCCTGGAAGTTAGAATACATAAACCTAATTCTGATTAAACCCTGAACGTTATGCAAGAGCATTTATGAAATGAACCTAAAAAATACGGAGTGACAGCAGCTCAGGTAGGAATGCAATAGCATGTAATCATAATTTGACCTAGAAGCTGAGGGGTCATTATTACAAAAACAAATCCATAAACTTGTTTGAGGCTTTGTAGTTCTCTTTTGAATTCCTTGGGTATGATCTTCTATTATTTCAAACCTCTGGGTGGCCCAGCCAGTAAATCCTAGCTGGGTTTGCAGTAACAAATGATAGGTACGTAGCTTGGAAATAAATTGTAAGATTATCTGGATTTCTTGCTCCTATTTGTCTTGTAATACGTAGCTTGCTAGTTTGGGCTGTTTTAAATTCCACTTTGTGCTAGGACTTTGGACTGCATTTTATTTGAAAGATTCAAAGCTCTCAAGCCAGGACGTAGATACAATTTACTGAAGGACCTTTATCTACTTAGTATAGGTAAGAAGTGTTCCCGGATCCCTTGTACCAAAGCTTCACTGATCCCATCCATCCTGATCCCATCCCTCTGTCTTTTCAATGAGTTACTGAGGACAGACTCGTCTAAACCTCAGGCTGTAGCTTAGTTTCTCCTCTCTTGAAATCGCCCATGCAGAAGAGCCCCAGTAATACCTCTCTATCAATGTGCTTGGCATCCTAGACCATAAGGAAGAGAGAGGCTGTGATTATACTATGAAAACATGTAGAGTAGAAGTAAAACCACTTGTGTCTCTGGAGAGAAGGAGACGGAGTGCAGCATATGGCTAACGCTTTACCATCAGGGAGCACCACATCGCACAGATGTTTTTTGAAACCTGAAAATGTTTAAAACGGAGCTGGTTGCCTTGTGATTAGCAGCAGCACCGTGTGGACATCTAAGAGTCATCAAAACACACCACTAAATCTTGTAGTTAAGCTGGTTTACAAGCCAGTTATCACAGGTGTCAGCATGGACTTTATAAATACAGTAAGCATACAGTCAGCTCCATATTAGGAACATTGTTCATAATGGAGATTTTATATAAACATCAACGTGGGATTACAAAGTATGACGTGGTGTTTGTAGGGAGAACTTTTTATGTGCAAAGACATACATAAAAGTGGGTCCCAAAGGAAGTAAGCCACTTATCACGCAGGTCTGTCAAGTCTTTGCTTTATGTGCAAGACTTAGAATCATAGAATAGAATCATAGAATGGTTAGAGCTGGAAGGGACCTTAAAGATCATCGAGTTCCAACCCCCCTGCCATGGGCAGGGACACCTCCACTAGAGCAGGTTGCTCAAAGCCCCATCCAGCCTGGCCTTGAACACTTCCAGGGATGGGGCATCCACAACTTCCCTGGGCAACCTGTTCCAGGGTCTCACCACCCTCACAGGAAAGAATTTCCTCCTAATATCTAATCTAAATCTCCCCTCTTCCAGTTTAAAACCATTACCCCTTGTCCTGTCACTACACTTCCTGACAAAGAGTCCCTCTCCGGCTCTCCTGTAGGCTCCCTTCAGATATTGGAAGGCTGCTGTGAGGTCTCCCCGGAGCCTTCTCTTCTCCAGGCTGAACAACCCCAGCTCTCTCAACTTGATCCGTTGGTCTCTCTTCCCTGAAATTCTGTATTTGTGTATGGCTTCTCTTTGGCTACCCCTGATAGCGAGAGTTGGTGGATCTGGAGAGGCATCGTTACACTGGACTGTGCTGCAGGCCAGATTTTGCCTCCTGGCAAAGCCTACCTCTGTGATGTTGGGCATTAAATGCCCACTTTCTTCGTGATCTGAAAGCTTCATGCATTGCATTGTGTCACATCTTTTCTCTATGCTAGTGCAGAGTTTGTCTCTCACACTGGTGTTGGAATAACCTGTGGTATTTTGTTATTTTTTTTTTTTAGGACTAGTAGATTATGAGGAGAGGCTGAGGGAGCTGGGGGTGTTCAGCCTGGAGAAAAGGAGGCTGAGGGGAGACCTTATCGCTCTCTACAACTCCCTGAAAGGAGGGTGTAGAGAGGTGGGGGTCGGTCTCTTCTCCCAAGTCACAGGTGATAGGACAAGAGGAAATGGCCTCAAGTTGCTCCAGGGGAGGTTCAGGCTGGATATTAGGAAAAATTTTTACACGGAAAGAGTTATTAAGCATTGGAACGGGCTGCCCAGGGCAGTGGTTGAGGCACCATCCCTGGAGGTGTTCAAAAGATGGGTTGACATAGTGCTTAGAGACATGGTTTAGTGATGTGGGGATTTTTGGTTGTTTTGTTTGTTTTTTTTTAATCAGAGTTACATTGATGATTGGACTAGATGATCTTAAAGGTCCCTTCCAACCTAGGCAATTCTATGATTCTATGATTAGATCTGCAGTGACAGTTCAGCAGAGTGAATGATTTACATTGGTTCATGGTGACTGAAGATTTTTTGTTTATTTTTTTCACGTGGTTAAAAAAGGTGTTCAAGGAAGCTACAGTTACAGAGAGCTTGATAACCAGACTACAGAAATGTTTGTTGTGCAGCAGTGCAGGATGATTCAGGGAAACAAACAAGTGTCAATGTTTGTTCTGATTTCCTGCTAGAGCACACAGTATTTTTAACTTTAATATCACGACTATGGCAACGTTCTTCCTAAGCCCTTAGCTCGTACTTCAGAAGACAGGGCTGTATATATAACTTTTGCTCTGCTCGCCACATTTTTTGGGCTTGAATTCTGACCTTGTCAAGAGGATTGTTTTCATAACCGCTAAGCAACAGCAAAAATTCAAACCATGAAGCATTATTAGACCGGCAACCTGCATTTCCGTTGCCTCCTACCGTGAAATGGAGTCAGTCTGCACGCTGCAAGTGCAACGAACTGCTGAAACGCAATTTGGCAAAGTTTGAAAGCAAAACTCTGTTTGGTTTTCTTTATTAGGGTCTACTGTCTTACTAAATCTCATAATTGTGAAGGCAGTCAGCTTGTTTTTATGACCCAGAATAATTCGAAACGTCAGCAAAGGGGGTGTACTGTCCTACCCGTTAGTTAAATGGATATATTCAAAACCTTAAAACTGCCTTTGCATTTCTTCCAAGTGCCAGTAGGTAATAGTTCCTGTATGCTGCAAACTGGGAGGGAAACGCATTACCATGCTGGGTGCGATTTTGTTAAGTTGCTCGAGTAAATGGTTTTCGTTCAGGTATTAAACTTGTCAACTGTAGTATTTTTAGGATTTTTTTAAAGTTGTTGAAAATGCTTCATTTCCTAACTTAAAGAAGTGTATCAAATGTTGCATACACACAACTGGGCAGTAAACTGTCACTTTTCTTTTTAAATTTCTCCACTGTAAATTTTGCTTTGTCTAATGAACCCTATAAACAAAGGAGACAAGTTGGGAGCGCATAACCTTGGAACCCTTCCTCTGTGCCTGACTCATAGACACTTTGATTTAGCTTCAGGGGTGATTCTTCTTGGATTCTGTTATCCTCAAGTGGCACCAGTTTTGTCAGGCTCGGCTATTCAGGAAACATAAATCATGTCCTCAAAAGCCATAAGAAAGTACCGAATGAGAAAAGAATAGGACAAATGAGCAAAACTGTTTGAATTAATGATCTTTAGCCTTCTCGCTGCAGAAATCGAGGCTATAAAAGCCGAATTCACATGTAATCAGGAAGTCCAAGAACTGGCTATTCAAAAACACTACTGCAAGGATTGTTCTGGTATTACTAGGGACAGAAATGCTATAATATGAGCATGTCTGTAACAGAATCTTAGCTATAGCTAAAAACAATCTGTGTTGTGTTGGATGATGCCTACTGGCTCTTAAATATTGTGCAACTTTCTCCGTGCATAAGCTGTCAATTCATTTTGCTTATAAGCAAGGCAAAGTTTGGTTTTTTATTTAATTGAGGGAAGAAGCCACTGAAATCACGTAACAATTCCTTTATTGCAAAGATTGTTACACTATGGGTACAAAAGGTGCCAGAAAATGTAATTTGTTTTATCTTCTGGGATATTCCTTGGTGCAAGACGCAACCACAGCCAACTCAAGAAGATCATGACAAGGGACACCTGAACTCTTCATAGCTTTCATTTTGATCTTTATGGTTCGTTTGGTTTGGGGAGACTTACACACCTTGTTTCCTTTGAGTACAGTGTGCTTTGCTTGTTTTTGTTAGCTCAAAGCTAATAATGTAAATAACACTGAAGTTTTGGTGGTTTGCTGCCAAGGGCTCTTTCGCACCCTAGACTTTGGTTTCTTAGATGGAGAAGGGGATGAGAAGAGCTAGTTGTTGCCAACTGGCTCACGCATGAGCAAGAATCTTAATTTATCAGTCATCTTTTGGTCCCTTGTTTTCCTCCTTTTTCATTTTGAGCTTGTCTGTGGAACGTTGCCAAAGATAGAAAGGGAAATTTAACAAGCCTCATAGGACAATCATCTGTAAACTTCATATTTAAGAAGTATAGGCCTAAACACCATTTAGCAAATTTGGTCTGGGTAGTTAATGTTTCAAACCAGATTAACTTTGTGGCTTCTAGGGTGAGATGGTATGCATTGTGCAATCTAATTTTCTAATAAACACTATTTAGCTGCTGGTGGTTTCATCTCATCATCTATAGGTCCTAGAATCATGTGTTTCAACACAGTCATGGCGAAATTTAAAGTTAAGATAGAGCAATCCTGTCTGTAAGCGTGTCCTGAGGGGTTTGTTTTGTTGTTTTGTTTGTTTTGAGAACAGAATGTTTATTCTCTCCGTTCCAAGAACTACCACATCTAATATGTAGCGTTTTGATTTACGAAACAATTTATTTGCATTTTCTTCTTCAGTAATAAAATTCATTGAGTGTAATGGTTTTTAGTTTCAAATTTGTACTGGCATGGGATGATGTAATCTTTGGTTCGACTATTTGCCGCAGCCCAAGTGAAATAAAATGTTTTGGAACATCTTGCTTTTGCTGTCTGACAAGTTTCCTCTAAGAGAAAGCAGGCAGGCATTCGTCAGCCGGAAAAGAAAGGACCAAAGGAGGGAATGTGCAACTATTTAGAGTGTCAACATTGTCCTTTGCACGCAGACTTGTGCAGGTGCCTGTGGTCCATATCTGAGTGCGAAGATGCTGACGTTCATTCCAAGTGTGAATTATCATGGGAGTTAAAGACAGCGTTATATTTTATTTCTTAATATTTATGTTTAAGCATCTTGGGCGTTTTGAATATTCTGTGTCTTGTGTCTACACACCTGGGATTCATATTCAGATAAAGTCCTATTGTCTAAACAAGTACATATAGTTCTAACTCTTTTTGAAGTGTTAACCTTTTAGAACTTTATAATTTGTTTCCATTTGAAAGATGTGCTTCGGATACTGTCTTGAACAGGAACTTTCCAAAATCATGGATTTAATGGGGTCATCCTGACATATTCCTTGCTATGTTACGGCACGTGTTATGTCCTTGTAATTCTCATACTAGCTCATTCATTCTGAAAGTCTAGCAATGATTTCTCAGATACGAGGCCAATGAAATGAAACCAGTTTGTAGTTTGTGTAGTCAAGCAAAGAGAAAGTATATGCCAAAAAGGAGCATTGTAAAATTTCTCTAGAGTTGTTTTGAAGAGGTTTCCTAACAACAGAGTCCTTTTCTGTAATGTAACTCCTCATGCTCTCAGAAAGCTCAAAAACTTCTACTCTAGCGTGGATTCCAGATGTGAGAAATTCAGATGTGTTATTTCCTTGAAAAGAAATAAGTGCAGAAAATACTGATTGAAGTGCAAAGCCATCCTAACAGTTAGTTACGGAGCATTTAGAGCAGCTGTGTATAATGTCACCTATCTTAAAGACAATTGGCAGTCTGCCCGGAAGTAATTAAAGGACATCCATTTCTAGAAGAAAGAAGGTATTGCCAAGCTGGCTCAGGGATGCTACGATTTTGATACAGCACTGAACCTGTGGGAATTCAGTACTACTGTTAACTGTAGACCACCAGCACCCATTTCAACAGACCTGGGGGTTTGTCTCCATACGAATATGCTTTTTTTTCGTGTCCCTCCCCCTCTCTTGCTTGTGTCAGCTTTTATTAGCGCTGACCTTAGAAGCTCAAGAAGGAAACATCCTTCCACTTCAGGTCCCAAGGTCTTCACCAGCCTTCCTGAGAAGTTCGCTGCTGCTCACCCCTTTTGCTTCTGCTCTGTTCTTCCAGCAGAAGTCGAGTTAACCTATGATGAGGTTTTTCTGTTTTGGTTTGTTTTCACTCTACTAAGTTGCATGCTGTTATGTAGGTTACAGCCTATAGCATGCTTGACTTAACTACAGTGCTTGGTTTGTTAACCTGGCACTTGGGAAGTTTGGCAGACTTCTCAAAAAAATCATTGTATAATGCATATATGTATGATGTGTATATGCATAATTTCTTGTCCTTTAATTATGGTCAAAAATGTGCCTAAATAAAACCGCAAAACAAAACCCGTGTTTCACTCCAGGAAGGGTGATACACACTGTACCCTAACATTCAGAAAACAGTTCAATTAATTACAAAATTATGTGTCTTGGGTGAGTCTCTGGTGAACCATTGACTCTCCTACCGTGAGTTGTGGCAGCAGTAATTGCCACTCAACCGTCCTTGCTAATTTGCAGTTAAGCCTAGTTACGGATGTGGTTTGCGTTAGGTTGGTTTGGTTTTTTTCCCCTTGCTAAGCAGTGCATTAAAGCAAAACCACTTTTATCCCAGTCTTTTACACATACATGCAAAACATGCTTCGGTGCGAGCCGAGTTAAACAGATTCTTGACAGCAGAGAGGAAAATTTTGCACTTGAGTTAGTAAACTTTGGGTGGCACAGATGATGTTGTGGAAGGGGTGTTAAAAGCAACCAGCTTCCACTGAGCATTTCCCTCCAAGGCAAAAGTCAAGGGACTGCAAGAAGATGCCTTCCAGTTGATCAAAGCCCTAAAAACCCAACTGGAGCACGAGTTGCTCTCCTCCAAGGTCACTGCAGATCTTTGCAGCTATTTCTGGACACAGCTCTGAAAGAACAGAGGAACTGGAAGGGTCGAGAGCATCAGTTGTGCCCCGATCGGCGGCAGCTTCTGTCGCCGAGTGCTGGAGGCTGAGGCTCAACCGAAAGCAGTTGGCAGGAAGCAGAGCGCCCTTGGAGGAGCCGCCTATGCCAAGAAGCGATTCTTTCTTTTGAGGTTTGGCTAGAGATGCAACTCCTGGAGGGCAGTTCTGCTGACATGGCGAATACCAAACTGCTATTCAAAGCTGAACAGCTGATGTAAATTGAAGACGAGGGTGCAGCGCTTTGCGAAATCCACGCGCTTAGCTCTCAAAGCTGTTCTTGAGAAGATAAGAAAACAAAGAAAGACTGAAGATGCCACTTCCACTAAGCTGTATGCCTGTATCTTTTAGAATTAAAACTTCACTAGACTGTAAAAGGCCCACAAGACCTGGTAAATGTGCATTTGGAAATTTGAAAGGGCAGCGCCTACTCCATAATTCCTAACTGGGTTTGAAGCTGAGCACTACTGTATTATTTCTGTGATTAATGAGAACAGCTGAAATCTAATAACGTTATGGAACATTGTCATATCTCTCGCAGGCTTCCTTTCAGACAACTGAACAGTTTTTTACAGCTACTTTTAAAAATTCATTTCACAAGTTGGGCTCTGAATAGAGATGGAAAAGTTAGGAATTTGTATTTTATTAATTCTAAGTGTAACTGTGCAGAAGGAAAAGTTCCTTAGGAAGGTCATTTTTCAGTTTGACTTGAAGAGAGTATAGTAACTTGGTTTGTCATGCTGTCGTTCTGATTTTTAACTCTGAACAATTTCTGAATTTATAAACATCAGAGAGTTCCTTTTCATACATTTCATTTGACCGAGACCTGCTCCCCATAAGTTCCAGGGAGAATCAAAACAACTACCTTAACTTCAAAGGCACTGTTATTCAAAATGGTGCATTTGAAACTGTTTTGACATTTGGCCACTGACCAAGATGCTGTGTTTTGCAGCCTAAGTCAATACGTCTACATATACGGCAAAAAGGAGATCTGATCATCAGATCTAGTTGGAAAAATTCCAATAAAACAAGTTTCGCAAATTGTCTGCTCTGGCACATTTCTGCCTGCCTCCGAAGGATCCGCAGCGTCTGAAGGTTGTTGCTCTGTGGGGAGTGCTGGCATTGCGTGCCCTGAAACACTAGGGTATTTGTCACAGAGAGGGAAAGGGAAAAAACCCTGGGAGCTGCAGCCCACGGGGACTCAGCCCTCAAGTCTGCAAGCATCTCCCCAGCCCAGAGTGATGGAGCAGAAAGGTCTGGGAGTCCTTGCTGAGGATTCTTGACTTGCATATTAAATTTTTTTTTTTTTTTTTTCTTGGGAGGAGCAGACTGGATCAAAAACTGAAATTGCAGGTGCTTAGCATAATTTAAAAAGCCTTTTTGTTATTGTTGTCCGGTTTTTTAAATTTTATTTCAAAGGGATTGTGGTAGTTGTTTTGCTCCTGGCACCACGTGTTAGTCTTCCTGGATGGGCAGTGCAGCCAAGAGCTGCTGGGGGTTCCTTACATCTAGCTGTGAATATACAGTGGCATTAAGGAGCAGAGTTTAGCACTTGCATTTCTGAATATGAATACTGATAAAAATAGTAATTACAAATAATTAGAAAAGAAAAGACTTTGCCTAGGAATTACTGGCTCTCCACCTACAGGAACATCGTAATGCTGGGAACTAGCACTGAACAGAGCGTGACGGTGTGATGTATATGTGCACCTGCATGTACATGAAACATCTCTTTCCTGATTTGTGTAACATCTATCAGAGAATAGAACATGAGTTTTTCTACAGCCCTACAGGCTGTGTTATGACACACGTTTTTGACTCTAAAGGTTTTTGGGTCAGTTGAACAGTTGTTAGTATTAGTGGTTATTAAAATTAGGGAGAAATGCACCACCTATCCACAGTGCAAGCATAACCGTGTATTCAGGCTGACCTATTACTTCTGTCTGTTCTTTAGCAATGATCATTAAGTTTGGGGCATCCTGCTTTGTCCCTCTTTTCTTAAAAATCCTGATAAAACTTTAGTCGTCCTTTTATCCTCCCACACATTTTGCTGTCTAGTAGGTCTCAGGAATGGAAGTATACTTGACACAGAAGTCAAAGGTATATAATCTAGGAAGGGTGTATGCAAATTTTTTTCATTTGGGTATGTTGCATATTTATTATGTCTAGTATTTCCTGAGATCTTTTTGTTTACTACGGGATTTTTTTTTTTTTGTACTGCTGAGCATAAGAGATGATCAGCAAGAATGCCCTCTTTTACTGGCTTTTGAAGAATTTTCACCATAGAAAGGAGAAGGAGAGAAGAGAAGGAATATCCTACTTTTTTTGTCCCCAAGTATTATGCTGTAAGAATTGCCTCAGCTTCTGCCAAAGATGGTATTTTACGAAAAGCAGTAGGTCTTAATGCATGCAGCATTCCCAGCATGACAGGCTCAATAGAAGCAAACCACGTGGCAATATGAACACCGTGAGAACTTCATCTTTAGTCTCAGTGGTGGTAATATGTCAAGGTTGTTGTGACCTCCCTCTCAGAGATCCTGAAATGATAAGTCTGTTTATATTTAATGGTAGCGGTCAGGTTTTTTTTTTTTTTTCATCTTGGACTCTGGTTTTATTTTGTATTTCTCTTTAAACTGTGCATCTACCAAAATAGGAGAATTAGAATAGTTTCATTTGTATTTATTAATAAATACTGGCACAAAAACTTCAGCAGGGGTATGTTTAGGTAGAGTATGTAGGAGTGATGATAACATGAGAGCAATCTTGAATTACAACATCAAACCTAAGGGCAAAGACATGGGAAGTTCAAATAAGTGCCAGGACTTGTCATCTACTCAATTTACTGGCTGTTTTATGTGTTTCATGTTGCCCCAAGCTACGATCATGTGAAAAAGAACAGAAGGTACTGGCATCTATAAAATCTTCAGATTGATACCTGATGTTCCTTCCCCTGACTTCCAATCTCAACACCTAATGTGGTACTCAGTATGAACCCATTTCCTTTCCCAAGCAGTAAATTGATCAAATTGGCACAAGCGGTGTTTCTGAACCTTTTTTGACTTGTGAAAATTAAAATATATGCATCCCTATATATTCTTTCTACCTGTAGACTCTGGCAGTCATTCATATACCCCTTGAGGAGACATCTTTGGCCGCAGCCTAGGGCATCTGGATCAGTGGCAGAAAAGCAGGAAAGAGATGTCGTGAAAGAAGAGTGTTAATTCGATAGTGTCAGATTGAGAACATCTTTATTGTAAGGTAGCCAAAGAGTGATTTCCAGCAGAGAAGACTGAGCAGCTGCTCCTTTCCTGGCTTCTCCTTTAGAGACAATTATTTCTCAGATCAAAGGCTACTGTCTAGAGTTTTATTGTCATTAATGGGCAGGATGTGCACCTATCAAATCTAGTTGCTGGAGATGGTAAGAAACAAACAGTTTCAGTCACCTATCATGTCTGCCCACCAGCTGGAAGGGAAAATGAGTGATTGCTTTTTTTAAACTTGAGAGCTAAGCTTTAGGAAATTCCTTTCCATAGTAGCTGGGGTACCTCTGTGAAAGATGAACCCTAAAAAGCAGCCAGACAGGGACAGATGGAAGCATTCGTTGAATGATGCTTTAAGGTGTTTCAATACCAATACCACAGAAGAGTGGGAGGCTTAATCAGAAGTTGTCAACAGGATGTAAATCTTTCCTAAAAATAACTTTTAATGTAACTTCCTAATTCTACCTATCCAGGTGCAAGGAGTAGAAGCGTTTCACGGTATCTGAGAAATGGAAGGAATCCTGCTGTGATGGGCTTTTTATGTAATGCCATATTTTTCATAAATGAAATTTACGGAAAGCTTTTCCTTTGCTCCTCCACCCTCAAAGTCCTAAAATAAGTGAATAAGTGGACGCCTGCGTATTGTAGATTGATAGCCTGTGGCTCTCTTTTTTTTTTTTTTTTTTTTTTTTTTTTCAGTTGAGGAGCAGATATATAAACTGGGCTGAGATATATATGGGCTGAGACCAACGGGATGAGGTTCAACAAGGCGAAGTGCTGGGTCCTGCACTTGGGTCACAACAACCCCAGGCAGCGCTACAGGCTTGGGGCAGAGTGGCTGGAGCTGCCTGGCAGAAAAGGACCTGGGGGTGTTGGTGGACAGCCGGCTTAACATGAGCCAGCAGTGTGCCCAGGTGGCCAAGAAGGCCAACGGCATCCTGGCCTGTATCAGGAACAGTGTGGCGAGTAGGACTCAGGAGGTGATGGTCCCCCTGTACAGGGCACTGGTGAGGCCCCACCTCGAGTGCTGTGTCCAGTTTTGGGCCCCCTACCACAAAAAAGATATTGAGGTGCTGGAGCGAGTCCAGAGAAGGGCAACGAAGCTGGTGAGGGGTCTGGAGAACAAGTCTTATGAGGAGCAGCTGAGGGAACTGGGGGTGTTCAGCCTGGAGAAAAGGAGGCTGAGGGGAGACCTTATCGCTCTCTACAACTCCCTGAAAGGAGGGTGTAGAGAGGCTGGGGTCAGTCTCTTCTCCGAAGTAACAAGTGATAAGACAAGAGGAAATGGCCTTAAGTTGAGCCAGGGGAGGTTCAGGCTGGATATTAGGAAGAATTTTTACACTGAAAGGGTTATCAGGCATTGGAATGGGCTGCCCAGGGAGGTGATTGAGACACCATCCCTGGAAGCGTTCAAAAGACAGGTTGACATGGTGCTGGGGGACATGGTTTAGTGATGGTGTTGCATTTTGTTGTTTTGTGGGTCTTTATTTTTGTCAGTTGGGTTGATGGTTGGACAAGATGATCTTGAAAGTCCCTTCCAACCTAGAAGATTCTGTGATTCTGTGAAACACATTTTTCACTTCATACGTTTCCCTGCTAGCATAAGAAAATTACAAATATATGGTATTTACAGGCATGATTTTTTTTTTTTTTTCTTATGTAGCTATTGTAAAAGCTCATGTGTCGTACTGGCTGTGTCAGATAGGTACACAGAATTAATTACAAAAACTGCCATACAGAAATCATTGATTTGTCTGTAAGGTTTTACGTAGAGCTAATTGGAAGATATTTCCTTCCAGATATACATATTTTCACTGTCAAAACATCCTTCCAGCTACTTCTTTAAACAGTTGGGCTCTTCTGATCAAGAGCTGTCTTCTTGCTTTGTGTTGGTGCAGACTTCAGTGAGGTGTTCTGGGCCCTTGGCCGCAATTTAGCAATGTGAATTGGAAAACAGGGTTCTTTAAATCACCTCTCTGCACCAAGCAGATAAACTTTGTGAAACAGGTTAACAGAATGAAAAACACTGTTTCTCTGAAGAAAAACAGGTTTTAATTTCCTGCCAGCCATAATGTCATCTCCCTGTTTTTTGGATTTGTGTGGATTCTTAGCTGGGCTGAGAACTTCACACAGTCACCTCTGGAAGATATAGTTTCATTCCTGTAAATCACAGTCCTAAATCCTCTTGATTCATAGTTACCTTCATTCATTAGGTACTGAAGCCCAAAAGCACACAGAATACAAAACTGTTAGAAGGGAAGCTTCTTAAATCACTGAAAAAAATTTTCACACTAAAGTTGGAGTTCTAAGTTGTTTCTCTTTTCTCCAAGAAGAGGCTACGAGGTAAAGGTCTCCCTTGGGGAAAAAGCATATTTACTGTTAACGAACACTGTGTGCCCTTAGCTGTCAAATCTTTCCATTGCTTGCTTTGTCCTTTTCTCTTAAAATACTGGTAGATATGTGTTCATATGAAAGTTCTGCCTTCCTTCTATTTTTCTTCTTCTTCTCCACCTGATCAATCTACTAGTAAGACTGTAATTAAGAATTAAAGTTGTGGGGTGTGTAAAGATGGGGGGGGGAGGGACTCTGCATCTTGAACCAGATATCTACACTATATTCTTCCACGCATTTTTCCTCCTGATGTCAGCAATAACAAAGTGATAGACCCTTCATCTTGTCATATTCTACCCTTCCATACTCATCGCTGTTTGTTATGCGTGGTCTCTCTGCTCTATCTCCTTATCAACCGCTATCATCACACCCGTTGTATCAGCCTCATGATGTTGACCTGCAGCTTTGATATTGTCACACTGGTTGCTTGCACCTTTCCGTGGCTCAGAACCTTCCTTTTGCAAAGTGCATGACAGGGGGTCATGCTGCAGTACAGAGGCATGCTAGCATAGATGAAGATAATAGCTGTGCCTTCAGGCAAGGGCTTCTAGGTAGCTCTTGTGACACCAATCATCAGCCTCATACGATGCAATGGTTTGTTATCCTGCTTTTCCATGAGGGGAGAAAGTGTTGTAGATGCAGCCATTGGGAAGGAACTGCTCATCCTTGCACCCCAGCAAGGCAAGGCTATCACAATTGGGTTGTGTGCTATGAACTCTACATTACAAGGACACTGATGCATGGATTCAGTCCACCCATCTTGGGATTGCTTGGAAAAAAAAATTGCCCGTCTGTTTATCCACTTTCTGTGGGTGCAGCAGCACACATCCGTGATAAGGCCAAGTTCCTAACATAATTTGGAGCACTTGTGAATCACTGGAGGATGTAACAAATACTGTAAGATACGTGCAGAGCAAACAAGTTTCATACATTGCGTGTAAGCTCTGGAGTACTATCTGTGCCTCACTAATACTTTTCAGGGCAGCTTATTATAGCATGTCTATTAGATGTCCTCCACCTTGCTACACCACAGTACTTGCTACAGATTACAAAAGCCTGGAGATTAATAAAGAGGCTGCATTCCTACGTGGATGAGCTGGGAGAAGCCAGAACCCAAATGTAGTTCTTCCACGTTTTGAATTTCACGCTCATCTGGGGAGGAGGAGGGAACACATTGCAACTTGGACATGGACGGTTGTGGCGCAGGCTGGGGATGTTTCCAACCCTTGTTTTGGACCAGCACCCCCAGTTCTGCTCCTGATAATGTCTGTGTGTGCAGGTGGGAGCTGGGCAGAACAAAAAGAAGCTACTTCTATGAGGCCTTTTGTTCTTTTCTTTTCCTAAGCAAGTCTTAGGCAGGGTGGTTTTCTACAGTATTTGGAAACAAGAAAGAAAACGGCTCATCTCTGGGCGGTTTACAAAGACGAAGGTACAGTTGTTGGATAAGGACTGTTTTCTGCACTAGTTCAAGAATTCAGGCTAATCCACGTTCAGATCAGTGCTAGCTCTGAACATTCAGAGAGGGAAAATCACTGGCCTATGAATTTCAGGAAGAAAGCTCTTCTGGTTAAACTGTTCAGGTTGCTGCGCCACCTCCCCCCAGCAGGTAAACAAAAGTGATAAATGTTAAAAAAAGCTGTTTCATTTTTAAAGTTTTGAAATGAAATATTTAGAGTTTGAGGGCTTTTTCCTCTTCACCCCCCAAATAATTATATCAAATCGATGCCCAAAGCGACATAACTCTAAAAACATTGACATGACCAAAATCTTCATTTTTCGCCAAGAAAATTTCAGTCAAAAGTTCTTGCTTACTGCTAATAATGCTTCCCTATCTATTTCCATAGCAAAATACGAGTAGAAGTCAGTGGACGCCTCAGATAACTCTTAGATGTGAGATGCCTGAGCTCAGTACCAATGACGCTGTTTCAAGGTGCGGGTGTGTTGTGCTCTCTGAAACGTATCATGTCTAACGCCTGGTTAATATACTGTAAGGAAACAACGCTGCACAAGCAGCCTGTTTCACACAATAAAAGTGTACTCTGATTAGCACATCAGGAGGGCTAAGTTAGGGGTGTAAAGGCTGAAGACTATGGATGGAGCTCCATGTTGCAGCCCTTCATCTGTCACGTCCACCTGTTCCTAATAGTCCAACAAGGGCCTCATCCAACACAACATTTTAGGATCATCTGCTTAGTAAGATCTTCCACCTCCCTAGCCTATGAGCCTCTTTTCATCACTCTGGAGTACTTAACCTACAGCATGTAAGATATTTTTGAGAATATCTGTTTATTTTACAGAGATTGCAGCAACAATTTAGATGCTTGTCTGTCTTGGCTTTGCAAGTGAAACTGTGACTCTCTAAAATCCACTCTATAACCTACTCTGATTTTGCTTCTCAGTTTCTGCTTGAGGAACGGATACCTAGTCTTATGGGAGCATCACATATTGGTCTATCTTCCTTCTCCACCAGGACAATGCCATAGCTGCCCTAGTAAGCACATCATCCAGGTTTTGCATTAAATCAAGCCTGTAGACCAGATTCATCCCAGCAGATGGTAAGAAGCACCAATTCTATCCTTTGGTCAGCCCCAGGAAAATTCTCCTCACCTTAGGAAAACTTCCTATGTAGCCAGCCAGCTGATTTTGAAATGTAGTCCTAAGCCTCAGGGCTGGAAACACGTTTGTCTGCCAACTGAGAATCAGACTGTATGGCTCACTCCTTGCACCTGAATAATGTTTCATTACAGAGTGCGTTACACCTGCCTTCCTGCTCCTACACCCTTTCTCTTGCAAAACTTCATTATATCTTCATCTTCCCTTCCCTTTTGCTTGGGATCCCTCCTGCTGCATTTTCAGAAGGGCACTGGTTTCCTGAGAGCAGTCTGTTAAAGTTCTGTATGGAACCAACCTAGGAAAAAGATCCTAGGTCGATTTTGGTAAAATATTTAAATCACTGTAATTTCCGTAGCCAAAATCAGATCATATCCATCTGGGTTTGACTCAATAGCTGAGATACCTGTTTCCAGGTGAATCAAGCTGAGTATGAGCTTTAACGTCCCTGTCACCATGCCCTTGATATGACTGTAAATAGACATTATCTTAGGCTTAACACATTGACATCACTCACACTGCTGCTAAATGGAATGCAGCTTTCAGGATGGGAAAAACCCCTAAATATATATTCCAGAAATGAAACAAAACTTCTACCTTTCATTTTGTTATGAGAAAATCGCCAGAATTTTAATAGTTTTATCTTAAAATATCATAAGCTTTGAAAAAGGTAATGGACAGCTTTTCCAACGTTCTCTAAATAGTAGGAGCACTGAGTAAAACCGTGTTGTTTGAAAACCCCTTCTAGTATTAATGTGCTTTATTTGCGTCTTTTCTCGCAGCTGCATTTCTCCTAACTGAGCTGTGTTTGTTTTCCTCGTGAGAATATTTTGTTCCCATCCCATTACCACTGCAAACACCGGTGCCCATATGGAAAGATTTCTTAGTGGGCAGAATTTACTGGTGTAGTTACACACTTTTCCTTATCAGAACGTTTACCAGTTTCAAATAAAGCCGTGACTAAGCAAAAAAGAAGTTTCGTTATGTAAGCTTTGGCGGAATTGCTGACAAAATCTATCCTGACCATGGAAAGAGGAGAAAACACCACGTTCCTCCCATCCCGGTTTTCTTGGCAAACTCCTGGTGGAATCTGACAAGATTTGGTTGGGTTTTTTTTGTGTGTGTGTGTTGGTGTGTTTTTTAACTATTGTTACGAAATTTTGCTCTTTGGTGTTGCTGGAGAATAGGGCGTGATGGCATTCAACCCAGGAAATGCCAGAGGCGGGGAGTTGATTTTGATACATTTGATACCAGGTAACGTAGTTTCATCTAGTCAAGGTAGTATAAGAATTAAAAATTCAGGGTCTTCCTGGCCAGGAAAAGAAACTGTCTCCCTGTTGCAAAGACCCATTTCCCTGAACTTAAAATAGTCAAAATAGGAAGGTGCCGCCCACAGCTCTGAGTCTTTTGCAGCCCCAAAAGTTGCACGTATTCACATTTATGTTCTCCAATCACTTCGGTTTGTTTTCCTGGCATGGTATTTTTCACACACATCCAAAATGACTGCGCGTGCATCCAGATCCATTTGCTTGACTCCAGGAGGATCACAGAATCACATGGGGTTGGAAGAGACCTCTGGAGATCATCTAGTCCAACCCCCCTGCCAAAGCAGGTCCACCCAGAGCAGGTCCCACAGGAACATGTCCAGGTGGGGTTTGAATGTCTCCAGAGAAGGAGACTCCACCACCTCCCTGGGCAACCTGTTTCAGGGCTCTGCCACCCTCAAAGTGAAGAAGTTCCTCCTCATGTTTAGGTGGAACTTCTTATATTCAAGTTTGTGCCCATTTTGTCTTGTCCTATCCCTGGGCACCACTGAACAAAGACTGGCCCCATCTTCTTGACACCCTCCCTTTCAGTATTTATAAGCATTGATCAGATCCCCCCCTCAGTCTTCTCTTCTCTAGACTAAAAAGACTCAAGTCCCTCAGCCGTTCCTCGTGAGAGAGATGCTCCAGGCCCCTCATCATCTTTGTAGCCCTCTGCTGTCCCCTCTCCAGCAGTTGCCTGTCCTTGGATCGGTTTGCTCCAAGTCTGTTACTTGCGTGACACTTGCTGGCTGAGATGCCGGGGGTAAGGAGATCTCTGTTAGAGCAAGATGAGGAAAAAAAGAGAAAAAAGACAGCTAGGAGGTTATGAAGGGTATGTCTGTGCTGCACAATGGAGGGCTGTATGAAGAGCAGTCATTGGGCTGGTACTTGTGTCTGTGTCACCGCAGCGCCGTGGGATGCTATGAACTTTGGGCTTCAAAGGTAGATTCAAGTGGCAACACTGCACGTGGGTTACAGGAACAGTGGTAATTAAATGAGGAGCAGCGCTGCCTGGAACTGATTTTATCGCTCCCGGCTCCGGAAGCAGCTTGGTCACAGCTTGACTAAGGCTTCGGTGCCATCCTCTGCTGCGAGGTGCTGGTGTGCTCTGTGGTCATTCCAGCAGGATGTAGCCTCCTTCTTGCCTTGACTGGTGGTTTGGGTGCTACAAATGAAAGGCTTTGGTAAACACAGCTCTGCAGAAAGCCAGCTGGTTTGCTTTGGTGAGTGTGTGGTGTCTTTGGAGTACTGACGATATTGGGATAGCCTTCAGGCATTTTCATTGTTTTGTGGGGAGAAGGGGTTGTCTTTTGGGGTTGGTTTGTTGTTTTCTTACACTGGTGTTTTGGTTTGTTATTAAAAAAAAAAAACAAAGGACCTTTTTTTTGAATAACAGAAGAGCGTTGTGTGAAGAGTGCTGTTAAGGATGGTACATGTGGAACGATGCGTGCTGGCTGTATTTTATTGTTTTGAAAACAAGCGTGCCCCTCCTCTCTATCTGCAATCTGCTGATTCAGTTGAAGCAGCAAGGTCAGCTTTCATCCCTCTTCTCCGTTCCTTTCTTTCTGTACTCTAGAAATATTTTAGACTATTCCTTGTTCACTGCCAGAGGGCTTCGTGCTGTTCTCGTTGCCCCCATGGACTCAGGCTCTGCAGTCACCCAGGGCTCCTGGGTGTTTACTGCGACTTCTGCTCCACACCCCACCTCAATTTGAGCTGGGGCAGAGAGAAAAGCCTAATAGCTGGGAAAGAAGGAGGAAGGTTACGGGTGTGCTCCAGGAGGAGGCGGGTTTGCCAGCAGCAAGAGGTCAGATCGTACGGTCACATTTCTTATTTGCGTGAAAGGTGTAAAGGTTGGCCAGTGACCCCATGGTTAGCATGCTGGTTGCTCACATGCGGTGACGTGGGACTTGCCGTACCCCGTGCTGTGAGGGACGGCAGCCGATTCACCGCAGAGAATCACAGCAATTCAGCCGCTTTCGGTGACATCAGATTTCTGAAGAGCGCAGCTGGTGCTCAGCAAAACGAGCGCATCCGCTGCAGGAGAGGACTCAGAGACGTGCGCTGGCAGAAGACCACTTCACAGTGGATAGAAGAGGGCCTTGCTAAAGAGAAGGAAGTAGCACCTTCAGTGCCACATGAGCTGTCTTGGGCAACGAAATATTTAAGTCACCTCCCAATTAGATGACTGTTGCAACTGAAAACAGGCAAATCCAATCCATGCCTTTTTTTTCCAGGCTATTGCAAAAGACTGAAGAGGAATTTGTGGTGGTGACAAACGTCAGGTGGCTTAGAGATACGGCATGAATCCCTGGTCCTGTTGAAAGGAGCGGTGCTTCACCACTGACTGCATCCGCGCCAGCGTTTTTGGGCCTTTGCGTATGTCACCATCTGTTAATCGCAGGAAAGGACTGGGAGGGAAAGCATTGCTAATATTTGCAGTCACAGTTGAGTATTGTCCATGGGAAGCTGTAAGATAAGACCATTTTTCTCTCATGAACTTCCTGGTCATTCACAGCTTTTGGTGGCAGGTGATGGATGACAATATAGCTGTTCTGGCAGCCGGACAAATGAGCAAATTTGGAAAGCTGCCTTGCCTGAACAGATGTTCCTTTGCACAAACAAATTTGGAAAGCCCCTTTGAACAGATAGTATGACCAGATCCCCATGTTTAATGGCTTTAACTTTCACATTAGAGAAATCAACAATTTTGAGGATGGAAAACTTCTTGAAGTACCTTTGCTGTTGTTCTAATTTAATCAACGAGAAATATCGTAAGCACCCAATTATGAAATAAGCAAAAGTGACAGGCCTGTCATGCAATTTTATCCTATTTCTGTTGCTTTCTAAGCACAGCAAGAAAATTATTTTAATGAGGTAATGAGTATTTTACTTTGTAGTGGTATTTGGAATAGAGAAATTCAAGGAAAGGTTGAGAATACATGCTCAGATGAAATGGTAAATATTGTACCGTTATGAAGTAAGTCAATTTTTTAAGCTTCCCAAAGTCTGAAGTATTTCTTTAAAAGCAGTCATAGGCTGTCTGTATCTGGAAGTACTCGTAAAAGTGACACCTTGATGGCTTAAACGTGCTGCCGCCGACCGAACCTTTGCAGTGAATTCTGACCGTCAGATCTCATCCCCTGCATCCCAGGGATGTCTGGGTGTGAGTGTAACCTTTGCTGATGTGCACGGAGAGTCCTGGATGTGAAAACTCACAGGTGTTTAGCTGTGTGTGAATGTGCTTGCTAAATACCTGGCCTGTGGAGGAGTTCCTTTGATGTCTCAGGAATGGGGGCAGAACTTTATAACTCCTGTTGTTGCATTTCTGTGAGGTTATACGGTAGATGCTAGGCTTGAGGACAGTGGAGCGAGGTTCAAATGATTTATTTAAGGATTAAATATTTATATTGTATCAGGTTTTTCAAAGAGCTCCTGTCTTAACTGTTCCCATATAGCTGTTAAATGAATCTAGCCATTAAGAAAAAAGGTTCCCTTAATACTGCCAAAAGATTAAACCCAGTATTTTTAGTATATACTTTGTGACAGAGAAAAAGCCTGGTTTCTCCAGTCCTAACTTCATTTCACGTGTGAAGGCAGTCTGAGGCTTTTCACAGATTCTGCCAGATGTGGTTATCCAGAAATGTCTTATTTCTAACTATATGCATTTCTGAATTCTGAATTACAACAACTGTAAACCTAGGCTTGGATTTGTTGGAGTGATTGACTCAGGAGCATTCCTAAGCCTGCCCTGAGCTCGCCTCTGGATGGGGGACATGCCACGTGAGGGAGTTTGGTATCAGCACCTCCAGAGCAGCTTCACTGGCAGTTAATGTCAAGCTTTTCAACCTTCTTGAGTTTCCAGGTGAATGCTGTTGAATCACTCTTATTTTCTCTCTGTCACGTATCTCCCCACCTTGCAGCCTGGTCTCCTTATCCTTCCGTGTTCCCTTCCCCCTCCCCATCCTTAATGTAATGTCAGTGCTTCATGCGGCGTGGCAGAGCAAGCTCCCCTTCCTGATGCTCTGCCAAATTAATCTTGTTCCTCTCTGCAGAAAGGGGCAGCCTAAGAACAGGTTTGATGCTACAAGTGAACGGAAGGAATGTCTGATGTCACTGTGCCTTAATGTTGGGGTTTTTTTTTTAGCATCTACAGATTTTTCTTTTGCCACTGCTAAGTTTGATGAAATCTGCTTGTATACCAAATATCTGGGAGTACCAACAGCCTTCCTGTGTAGGAAGAGGTGCAGACAAAATGTTATTTTAGATGGCTGGGTTTAAGTGTGAGTAATGCTCTCTGACTGTAGCATGTTAGCCAGAAGGACAGGTGAGGAAATCCTGTTTCAGGTTATAATTATTCAGTGTAGGCTGCAACTGAACACGGATCTCTGTTGCTGCCTTTCTAAACTAAGTGTGACTTTGGAGAAAGAACGAACAAACCAGCACATAGGCTGTCCAGCTGCACTGGCAATTTTGGCTACTTCAGTTTCAGAGTTAGAAGTAGGACACACAAGTCTCAGCCTCTACCACTACAGAATTATGGTACCTAATATTGGAAAATCATGAGTCATGGTGTCATCCTGTTCCCATTTTCCTCCCTCCAAAGAGATCTAAAATGATAAGGAGCTGCATGCTTAATGACGCCTTTTGAGCTTCAGTAACTTTGCAGGACAGGCTCTTTAACTGATGTAGAAAATCAGTATTTCAAGTGCACGGCAAAATGCTTTTTTTTTTCCTGAAGACTCCTCGGAGGTCAGTGACTTTACTTAATCTCCCTTTACCCCAGAGCTTCATTTAGTCCCCAGCAAGCTCTGCCTGCGCTCAGAGTCACCCTCTCTTTTCCTCTCCTCTCACTCTGCAGCCTTCTGCCCTCTCTGTTCACAGCTCCCCAAAGTGCACAGCTGGTGTGTTAAACTCTCTGCCCCGTTAACACTTCCTCGTCCTCTGCTTCTCACTCCAGATCTGTTCCTCCTCTAGCTTACTCTGGAATCCCTCCTTAAAACCGTATTTCTTGAACACCAGGCTCTTGCTTTGTCCAAAGGCTCCCTGTTTCGCACCACATCCCCCCAGTAGGATATTATCCTCAGTCTTATGTCCACAAATATTCATTTTCTGCAGTATCATTCCCTACTGCTGCACATTCACAGGTCCTCTCGGTGTCTTCTGTAGACAGATAACAAGCAGCCTGCATTTACAGTAACTGGGAAATGTATGTTAAGAATTTTCTTAATAGGGTAGGTTCCATCCTTTTATAGTAGCTGTAAGGGAATCAAAACCCACTTGGCCTTTTGGCCAAAGCCTTTCGACCAGAGGTGGCCTCCTTCAATCGTATGTGGGGGAAAAAAAAAAAAAAAAAGAAAGATACAGTGAGCATTTGGGATATGTATGGGAAGAAATAATAAGCTCCTTCCTTTATTAATATCACAAATAATAACAAAAAATACTGCCTACATTCAGAGATGTCAGGGACTATGAGAGGTCAGTGCGGAGCTGATTCTACAGCCAGTTTGGGGAATTTTTATCTTTGCTAATCTCAAATGTCTTCTGTGGACCCCATTTACAGCTGTAGTTTGGGAATAAAGATGTAGAGGAGCACGTTTACTTTGACTACCATTTTGTATGAGTAATTAAGTACAATTAGGTACAACTAAGTACAATTAAGTACAACACTACTTCTCTACCTTACAACGATGCAATGAGCTGAAAATCGTTTTGTATTGCTTGGATTAGAAAAGAACAATATATGGAAGAAGTTAGTAAAAATCACAAGCTTTTGTGGATTTGGCTTTGTGTAAGGTTGTCCAGAAAGTGCGCGATGGATGGAATTGGAGCCTAGTTGTTGTAGGGTCTGGTCTAGCAGAGGCCATTCTGGTACCTGAAGTAAAAGCCCATCTCATGAGGTTCAATTCATTGTTACAGTGTGTATATACAACCAGCTGTCTTGCACCTTTAACAGTTCTGAAAGTAGATGGACATATCTTCCCTTATTCCTTAAATGTGAAATTCCTCAGAATGGGTGGGAAAGTCAGAGGGTGAAGAGTTGAAGCTGTTGAGTGGTATGAAACGATTTTTATGTGTCACATTCCAGTGCATACTGTCACACTTAACGACAAAGATGTGTTTTGTGCATTTTAAAGTCATTTAATTAAAGTCTACCAAAGCTATTCAGGCTACCTGGAAACTCAGCTTCCATAATTTATTATGGTACCATTTCTCTGCAGTTACCTTTTGCTGAGAATCCAAGAGGTCTGCGTTTCAGTGATGCAGGTTTCCCACTTTAGAGGGCTTTTTAAATGTTGCATCTTTTCTGGTTTTACTTTACGAAGAAAAATAAAAAAAAATAAATGAAAAGAAAAAAAGACAGGTCAGGCTGATGACCCAGGAAGCAGCATTTCATTGAAACTCCTATATAGCTGTCCCCAGGAATGCTCTAGGGAAGCAGCAGTTTCTCTGTATTTATTTTAAAAGTGGAATATTACAGAGCCAAGGGAAAAAGCACTCAGGGGAGAAGGAAAAAGGTCTGCAGAAAAGGAGAGAGAAGCCCAGAGGAGCAGAAGTGTGATGGGTGGTAGAAAGGCAGAGAACGACCGAGACAACTAGTAAATATTTCACAAAGCAAAGACATAGTATCTTTTTATTTATCTTTTACTGGGGAGGAAAATATTTTCCCTTAAAAAAAACTTCTTGAGGACTACTCAGAAAAAAAGCTTGCTGACCAATACCTTTTAGCTTTTGGTTTTTGATACATCAGAATTTCTTCAATTAAACCTCTTCTTTTATTTATATAATATCTCTCTGAAACTCTCCACAGGAAAATTAATCTCTAATCATCTCTCTGTTCTAGGTGAGGCAAAAAGTGATTTATTTCTTCTGTTAGTAGTTAAAGGTCAGTATTCCCCAGCAGTTTTGTTGATAGTATTGTTTTTATAGAACAGATTTCTTTTCTGCCAAATCCCATTTGTTCTTTTTTCTGCTTCGGTAAAAGATCTTTCCTTTTTAACAAAAGTGTTGAGTGAGGAGCCACGGTCCTTCCTTCCCAGCTCTCGGTGGGAAGCTTAGGCAGAACTGAGGAGACAAATTCCCCTGAATGTCCTTTCATAGGTGGACTCTGGGATGGTTTGCTGCCCCGAGGTCATAGTTTCTTGTTTTGTGTACTCTTTCCTTCTCATTATTTGGCCCTTTTTGGGACCAGTAACAGTAAAATAGTATAATGTAGTCACTCTGCCCATGCATCTGAGTCATCTCAGACTTAAGGGTCAGATAGTTCTTGCTCCTCATGTATCCAGTGAGGAGAGATAGGAATATCCAACAAGGAGAGTCAGAGTCTCTTTCCATCAGTTTTTCCTCTCTTCTTTTGTATTTCGGGGGCTGCCCCCGTTACTGACCTTGAGGGAGCAAGTAGAGCTATTGACACAGGTGGCCAGGAGAAGGAAGAGGCCGGAAAAGGTGTGTGCAAAGGAGCCACCACTCATCCCAGCTTCCCACAGAAACCTGGATGGAAATAATGACTGGATTAGTGAGAGTACGTTTTGGGTTATCATTCTGATAAAATGGCACTTCAAAGGGATGTAAAAATCTGCTGCCAGGGTGAAAGGAATAGAACCAGCCAGCTCAAAGGCTGTGGCTTCCAGAGGGTGAAGGCAAAGCCTTTTTCTTGCTGAATCAATCTGCCTGCTCGGACACTCCCTAATTTTAGTCATTCGATAGCTATTTGGAGGCTTTCCCGATGCTGGAAAGATAAGAATATTTCATTTGGGTTGTCATAAGCCTGTCATTAAGCAAGCAGTGTTCCCTTGATGAAAAGGAATTGTTTTCTGGGGAGCAGGTTGAGGCAGGAGACTGTGACATCTCAGGAAAGCCTCTCTGGCCAAAATAATTATTAGGCTCCATGGTAATCTATTGTCCAAAACCAGGGTTTGCTGTACTAAGAAACTAGGTGTTTGATTAGTGCACTAAGAAAAAATGTAGAGATGTTTTATAACTCCATGAAATACAGTGGTTTTGAAGGTATTTTTCTTTCTTTCTTTAAGGAACTCTTTATATAGCTTGGAAAAATTAGCTGCATTTATGTCCATCTATAATGTGTAAGTTCTTTTTACCTAAACTACAGGATCATTTATATTTTTTTTTTTTTATTATCTTCACAAACATTAATGAAGACTGTTTCTAAGGCCTGCACTTACGGATATTTGCCAGAGGCCAGCAGACAGTTTACAGCAGGCAAAACAGAATGCCAGCACAGCAAAGGAATGGTAATCTTCAGCTCCCCTTTCCCCTTTTATATGTTTGTTTTCTTCTTCCTTGTCTTTTTCTAAGGAAAAACGATATGAAATGTGGTTATAATCATAATAACCAATAATTATAGAAACATGGAGCGGTTTAACTAGAAGGCATCTCTGGAAGTTTCTTTCATCTTGCCCCTCCTGGATGGTCTTGACATTTGTTTTTTACTGTCCATGGGTCTGTTCTCAGTCTCCACAATCTTCCCAAAATACCGGACTGTTTTCTCCCGATGACATTGGCAAGCTCATTCAGCCCCCTTGGGTGCATCCCATCAAGTTCCCTGGAGTTGTGTCGATCTGCTATGCCTGGCTCCCTCACTCCATCTTCCCCTAGCAGTGGTAACACTTTCTTCCCCCAGACTGCCATGAGACACAGTCATCTGGGAGGTCTGAGGGCAGAACTTGCAAATAAAGACTAAATTTATACTTTCTACACAGATTTCGCAGAAATTTAGAATATTTCCTCTGCTGAAGTTATGGTTTGCCATCCAAATATCTGTGTCTGGTCATCAGGACTTCAGTAATTAAGCAAGAAACCAAAGAGTGAAGTGATGGAACCCCAGTTTCTCAGATCCCACGCGTTAGGGTTTGGCATTTTTCTGCAAATAACCTGAGTTATTCTCCTCAAACTGGACAAGATTAGCTGATACTTCATCAGATTTTTTTGAAAGGTTGCCATTATACTGAATGTAATGTGTGAGTTGCCACACTGCATAAGCAAAAGGGAATGAGAAGACAGAAAGGGAAATGGGGAAACAAGAAAGAAAGATAATTAGAAGCTCTTATGTTAAGTGTACTTTCATATATTGCTTGCAAAACTCAGAATTTTATTTGACCTTTAGGTTGCAGGAAACCTGAAGTGGTTTTAATAGGCTTGCGAAGCATTTTTATTTTTTACTTCCAAGATGAAGACTTCTAGCTTAATCTGCCTTTGCAGTTCTGGCTAATTTTGCTTTGTGATTGTGCTATGCCAGGAGAATGCAGTGCTCAGAGCATCTCCAGCCCTAGGGTTCTCCAGTCCCTGCAACTTATTATCTGCCATGAGAGAGGAAACACCACTCTGAGAGAATGAGCAAAGTAAAACAATTTTACTTCCTACGCAGGCACTCCAAAGAAGTTAATAGTAAGCAATAAAATGAAGTTTGGCTTTCTGGCATGGTGGTGAGAGAGAGAGAGGAGGGATGAGAAAAAGGCGGATGCAGCTCGGTGGTAACTGGGCAGGAGAAGTGCCCAGGCTACTGAGAGCGAAATGTGAACTGGAAATGAACCCAAAGTAGCTTCATCTGTTTAGGCAAAGGCGTGATGTTTGCCCATGAGGGAGAGCCATGCTGCCAGGTCCATCTACCTCCGATAACAGTCAGCAAGCCAGAGAGAGTTTTTAAAGAACTTAGGTGAAAGATTAGGCTGGGAAAGCTATAGGTGGAAAGATTTAATAGTAGAATACATAGCAAGCACTGATTGAGATGAGATGAGGAGGAGGAATAACTAGAGCTGATTTAAAACTCGGTATTTCCTTCCCTCAGGGAATTCTGCTAACTTCAGCATTTATCTTTATGCTGAATAGGAATAAAAAAAAAATCATTTTTGTGCTAGAATGGAAGGTTATGAAAAATCTTGCTTTTCAAAAGGATGGTGTGTAGTCTTTTAAAAGGCCAGTTTGACATTATGTCTTCCTCCACTGCTTCTGATGAGTCCTGGGAATGGCAATTCAGAGATGTCTTCATCGATCACTATGAACTGGGGTCACTGGCCAAGCAATTTTGTCCTGGTGAGTCACGTTTGTGCACCTCCTTCTCTGCATCCAAAGAGCTCTAACAGAGTGGAGGTCACAGCATACGCCAGGATTTGCATGAGTGTGTGTCTCTTGGGAGATACAGTTCATCAAGAGGTCCAACTGATAGTGCTAATGAGTGCAAGACCTACATAAGCTAGAACTGTCATTGGGCATAGTGGCAATACAAGTGGATGCAGATCAATGTCAAAATGAGACAAGATTTGACAAAACCACAGATCTCAGTTGATTCTGAGTGACCTTGGCTCCAGGAGAAACATTTTGCTTCAGGATTTTTGACGGAAAGAAATCTAAATATTTCAGCAAAATGACTAAAAATATGTTTGTAAATTAAAGAGGGGGGAAAAAAAAAAAAAAAGAGAGACAATTACCCATCAATTCCCAGACTGGCTTTCCCATGTAAATGTAGCATCAGGAAAATTATTGCAAGTTGTGACATGGTGGAATATTTTCATGTTGTGTGTAACAAGTTGAGAAAGCTGTGTGTGCTCTCCAAAGAAAACTGTGGCATGTGTGGTACTCTAGGTAGAAAAAGGAAAGTAAAATATATAGTTTATTGAAGCTTACTTAAGTGAAAAGTAGGTTTTATATAGAGAGAAGCAGGACATTTATGCAACACTTTAAAAAGTTCAGGTTTAATTCAGCTGTGTCATGAAGATCTCCAGATCAGCACGTGTACTTCATCCATCAGCTGTACAACAGCCATCAGCTGTTACCCTGCAAGGAATACTGCTGTGAAATAAATATTTGATATTTATTCGAGTGGGATAGTATTTAATCAGGATGGTCTTTATGTAATTTTGAGGGAGAAGAGGCCTCCATAGTAGCTTGCACAAATTTCTCTCGTTGTTGGCAGTCTATAAAACACCTGCTCTAGGAGTCACAATAACAGGAAAGAAAATAATTAGCTCATTTCAGGTGTCATGCTGCAAAGATATCAAACTGGTATTTGATTGTTTTTTCAGCCTGTGGGCTCAAGCGACTCCTGCACAAGAAATGGAAGCTACGGTGGGTATGGAATAATGAAGTGCAGGTCAGAGCTGGTTCCTTGATACGCAGCTTTGCTGGAGTGGACCAGCATTCAACCAGCTGCCGGGAGCCCCATGGGAAACAAGGGCGCTTCCTGGGTCTCTGAGCGGGGAGGTTCCCCATGCCACTGGGTACCACAAACAGGAGACCCAGGGTGGAGATCATTGAGCTCCTTTCTTTTCGAGGGGGTTCGTGCCCTTCTCCTCCCATCTTCCTCCATACAACTCCCTGTGAGTCAAGGGAGGCTTGTTTCAGTAGGAGGTTAGTAGCAACTTGGTGTGTTTGCTTAGGATTGTGGTTTAAGATCCTGATATAAAAAAGAGCTTGTTACTTTTACGGTTTTGACTGTGTCAATATTGTCCTTTGTAAGCAGAAGGACAAGTTATATGAGTAAAACGTGCATATTTTCACTCGTAGATTACCAAGCTTTTCAAGAAAAAAATGTTGGATGCAACTGAGATACGTATATCCTCTGTGGGGAGAGAAAGTCATTTTTATTCTGAGTTTCTTCTGCTCTTGGTTTTCTTGCTGGACTGGTTGGTTTTGCTTTAGGATAGGGCATGAGGAAGACCTACAGTCTGAAATCTGTTTGCTGTGGTATGTGGAGAAGACCATGAAAGCGTCATATTAGGCTATTTCAGTGAAAATGAAGATACAATAAACTTTGGAATAAAGGGGCTCTTTTTCCTAGACATTAGGAAAGGAGTGCTAAATTGTCTTAATAGATTGTGTTGTTCTGCTCTCACAGGCTGAAACCTGAGTGATGATGAAGTTGTTTTGTGATAAAGTGAATCATCTTTCCATTCAACTGCAAATTAACAAAAATGCTAAACCTGTTGCGCAAAGAACAGGCTGTATTTTCTAGAAATACCTGTCAAATAAAAAACTGGTCACGTTGCCTCATCTTAGCTATTGTGTCAACTTGTCTGTAGCTGTTGCAATTAATTCTTCTACTGTGTTTGGTATGTATGTGTATGTACATGACTGTGTGTTCAATATATCTTAGAGCCAGTTCATTTCCTAATAACTAATGGCTTATCTACTTCCTGCAAACCTTTCAGTTCCTGCAAACCTCCCTTATAGCAGACAGGAAGGAGGGACTAGCTGTTCCCCATCCTAAGCTATAAAATTTCCCACCTTGCTAGAGAGTTTGGCTCCCTTTCCTGACTAAACTAAGTGCATGCAGATAAACTTCTGTAAGAGCTGATTTTTTTTTTTTTTCATAGAATCATAGAATCATTCAGGTTGGAAGAGACCCTTGGGATCATCGAGTCCAACCATCAACCCTGCTCTACAAAGTTCTTCCCTATACCATATCCCCCAACACCACATCTAAGCGACTCTTAAACACATTCAAGGACGGTGACTCAACCACCTCCCTGGGCAGCCTGTTCCAGTGTCTGACCACTCTTTCTGTGAAGAATTTTTTCCTAATGTCCAGTCTAAACCTACCCCGTTACAGCTTGAAGCCATTCCCTCTTGTTCTATTGCTAATTACCTGTGAGAAGAGCCCAGCACCAACCTCTCTACAGTGTCCTTTCAAGTAGTTGTAGAGAGTGATGAGGTCTCCCCTCAGCCTCCTCTTCCTCAGACTAAACAGTCCCAGCTCCTTCAACTGCTCTTCATATGATTTATTCTCCAGGCCCTTCACCAGCTTCGTTGCCCTCCTCTGCACTCGCTCCAGCACCTCGATATCTCTCTTGTATTGAGGTGCCCAAAACTGGACACAATTCTCCAGGTGTGGCCTCACCAGTGCTGAGTACAGGGGCACAATCACCTCCCTACTTCTGCTGGTCACGCTATTTCTAATACAAGCCAGGATGCCGTTGGCTTTCTTGGCCACCTGGGCACACTGCCGGCTCATATTCAGCCGCTTGTCAATCAGAACCCCCAGGTCCTTTTCCTCCAGGCAGCTTTCCAGCCACATTTCCCCAAGCCTGTACCGATGCATGAGGTTGTTGTGGCCCAAGTGCAGGACCTGGCACTTGGCCTTGTTGAAGCTCATACCGTTTACATTGGCCCATCGATCCAATAATGTAAGCCACCTTCCTATATCTTTGCTCTGTAAGCGATGCTAGACCTTCTCTTCCATGCTAGGTTGGGATTCTCCCTCTTAAGTGATGCCCCCACTCCTCACTTCTCCATTACCGTCTTCTCAGCCAGGACTGTCCCATTGAAGTGATGGATTAAGGCTGACAGTGGCTACCAGAGATTTGTTTTACTCTTCCTTGCTTGGTGACTTTGGAAGATCTGTTCCTATTATAAGCTTCCCAGTTCAGAAGACAACACTGCAGGCTGGACTGAAGCATAAATAACGGGAAAGAAAAGAAGGGGTCTGAAAGGGAATAGCAGAATATTGGCAAAGCACCCATGGGGAGTTGGAGAGATGGCCTGAAATCATTCAGGTGAGATTTCTTGCAAATCCTGGGGAAAGTTGCTTATAAGTGTTATGATTGCTAAATTTTAACATTGCAGTACTTCCTAAAAATGGTAGATTAAATGTTCCTGCCAAGAGGCCAGAGTTTCACATTGTGAAGGCCTTGGCAGAGATACAGGACAAAGGAATTCTTGCTTTTTCCTGCCACTGCCTCTCATCCCACCACCGTCTCACAACACATTCAGCAGTGCTGACACAACTCTTTATCAAGCTGCATCATAAACCAGTCCCGGGAATTTGTTTAACTCACAACTTGATCCCACAAGAATTCTTCTGGCACAAGTGAAGGGGAAAGAAAAATACAGCCCGCGTTGCTAAAAGTTAGAACTTCTCAAAAAACCTCAAGCTTCTGCCAAATCCCTCTGCATTTAGCCACAGTGCATCTCCAGAGATTCGTGAAAGAGAGCAATGAAGGATTAGCGATGGTTTCCCCCTGTGAAATGGAGGGCATTGATTGCTTCAGTCTCACTGTCAGAACTGAAGAATGTTGCAGTTAAGGCTTATGATTGTTCAGATTTAGCAAATTAGTCGGCCCAGGCGGCTCTGCCTCAGAGTTAAACTTGTAATTTTGTTGTAAATTTGGAAGAATCAATCTGCTATAAAAAAAAAACTTGTTTCCGTAGTGTAAAGATGATCTAAGAGCTTTGGTATCAGCCATGGGCATCTCTGTCCTATACAGTGATGAGTGGCACTAATAGCTTCCATGGAGCAGTTGACACCTGGACATCTCACAGCCAGCTGGGAAGCCTGGCAGTGCAAAGGTGCCTTTCTTCTACTTTCTCTTGCAGGTTTTGTCTTTGCATCATTTGTCTTTTAGATCATAGCTACTATTTTTCATTTTCTGTCACTGTTCCTAAGAATGATCTACTTGTTCTATGAAATACAAGTTCACTGAATTTCACTGAATTTCACTGAATTTTTAGAGTTGGAAGGGACCATAAAGATCATCTAGTCCAACTCTCCTGCCGAAGCAGGATTGCCCAGAGCATGTCAGAGCATGTTACTCAGGACTGCATCCAGGCGGGTCTGGAAAATCTCCAAAGAAGGGGACTCCACACCCTCCCTGGGCAGCCTGTTCCAGGGCTCTGGCACCCTCACCGTGAAGAAGTTTCTTCTCATATTTGAGAAGTTCTCTCTCCCCTGCTGAACGCTATGACTTTCTAACCTGAATTTGAATGCTGAAGCTTTCTAAACTTCTTGCAAATGTAGAAAAATGCCTGACCTTTACTTGTAAGAAGTGGATCATCCAGTCTCTTTAGAAGTAGTCTCTTTATGCTGTTTGAGTTTTGGGTACACAAGATCACTATCTTGCATTCATTCTTCAGCTCCTCCACTTCCATATGAAATGTGTGCCTTGATAGCAGCCTTTTTATCCTCCGTGTTATTAGACAGTTTCAGCTAGATCAAAAAATTTGCAAGTGTATAATCTAAATTATTTTTTTCCAAGCACGAATCACCTACCACGTCCCTATTGCATCTATGGTGAAACATCCTTCTGTCAAAAGACACACTGTGTTTATTCACGGGCGTGATTTCTCCCTCCTCTCCGGTTATTTAGGACTGCATGTCTTGCAGGACATCCCTGCTGTTCCATCGCTCAGATCCAGACTTCTTGGTGTGTGTTCAGTATAAGGTCAACGAGGATGTGGCAAAGCCATTAAATCTCCCCAAACCTCTGTTGGCTTCCAGTGCAAATTGAGGCTTCCTCAGTGCATTGTTTTCTGTGGCTTCGAGCACTCTTCTGATAAACCGAGGATTCCTGCATCATACTGTTTCTCTGTCTGCCACCTTTTTTCTCTAGTCATCCCTTTGGGAAGGTGTCAAGAAAGGGAATTGGCAAAAATTATACTAGAGACCCTCTGTAGACTGTGAGTACTCGGCCGGGAAAAATTCTCAGGAAGCCAAATATGCCGAGTTTCAGGTTGTTTTGCACTGCTAAGGGGAAAAAAAAAAAAAAAGTTGCTCCTAAAATAGGATTTGATGCTACAGATATTTCAAGAAATAAAATTTTGAGCAGAGTGAAACACCTCTCCTGTTTTGTTTTGCTTTGCTTTCAGAAGCAAAAGAGTAGTACCACTTTTATGCCATTAAACTGGAGAGAAGAAGAGGTTGCTACCTGTAGGCATGTTTGTTCCCTACCACTCTTTTCCCTCAGAGGTGTAATTGAGTGGAAGCCTTACTCTCTGTGCTGATTTTGGTAAAAATCTCTGTCTTACAGGAAGTGTCCTGCCCCAAAGCCTACTTTTTGGCAAAGTCAATGTGTCTTTTGGCTGTTAATAATACAACTTTTTTCTTTCTTGTGGCAAGCGTAGTGCAGATACATGTTACACGTTATGTCCCCGCCCAATTAAGCTGTGTATTTTGGCAATGAATTTCCAGCCTGGCAACCTGAATGTAACTCACCTCAACCGTTCTTGAAAGGACTATTATCTGGACTAAAGATCAGGGGTAAAAAATGCAAGATGGGAGATATTCATCAACTGTTGCAAGACTTGGAGGTGAATGATTTGGGTCTGGAGAATGAGGACAATATTGCAATTGGTGATACCTTGAGGAGGACGTTGCACCTTTTGGCTACAGTTTGGAGAAGCAGGGACTCATAGCAGGACTAAATAGTGAGAGGTAGCCTGCCATGCATGTATGTTGTTACACCAAGTCACTTAACATTTATTTTCACAGCGTCTCTGGGGTTTGGGCTGAGGACAGACTCCTCAGAGGCAGTCAGGCGCTGAACCCGCCTGGGACTTTCAAAGCATTGCAAAAGTCTGGGGCCAGAGAGACCTGACTTAAGCTGCGAATCTTTTGTGTTCTGCTTGGCACAAATTAATTTACAGGACAATTGCCTCAAGGCTTAGTGTTAGGACCATTTCTGTTTAACGTCTTCATTGATGATCTTGACAGGGACATAGGATGTATCATCAGCAAGTTCGCAGATGACACCAAGTTAAGGAGGAGTGTTGATTCCCAGGAGGATAGGGAAGCTCTACAGAGAGACCTAGATAGATTGGATCATTGGGCCAACATCAATGGTATGAGTTTCAACAAGGGCAAGTGCCAGGTTCTGCACTTGGGCCACAACAACCCCAAGCAGCGCTACAGGCTTGGGGAAGTGTGGCTGGAAAGCTGCCTGGAAGAAAGAGACCTGGGGGTTCTCATTGACAAGCGGATGAAGATGAGCCGGCAGTGTGCCCAGGTGGCCAAGAAAGCCAACGGCATCCTGGCTTGTATTAGAAATAGTGTGACCAGCAGAAATAGGGAGGTGATTGTCCCCCTGTACTCAGCACTGGTGAGGCCACACCTGGAGTATTGTGTCCAGTTTTGGGCACCTCAATCCAAGAGAGATATCGAGGTGCTGGAGCGAGTGCAGAGGAGGGCAACGAAGCTGGTGAAGGGCCTGGAGAATAAATCATATGAAGAGCAGTTGAAGGAGCTGGGACTGTTTAGTTTGAGGAAGAGGAGGCTGAGGGGAGACCTCATCACTCTCTACAACTACTTGAAAGGACACTGTAGAGAGGTTGGTGCTGGGCTCTTCTCACAGGTAATTAATGACAGAACGAGAGGGAATGGCTTCAAGCTCCAACAGGGTAGGTTTAGACTGAACATTAGGAAAGAATTTTTCACAGAAAGAGTGGTCGGGCATTGGAATAGGCTGCCCAGGGAGGGGGTTGAGTCACCATCCCTGGATGTGTTTAAGAGCCGTTTAGATGTGGTGTTGGGGGATATGGTATAGGGGAGAACTTTGTAGAGCAGGGTAGATGGTTGGACTCGATGATCCCAAGGGTCTCTTCCAACCTAGACGATTCTATGATTCTATGACAAGAGAAAATGGGCAAAACTTGAACGTAAGAAGTTCCACCTAAACATGAGGAGGAACTTCTTCACTTTGAGGGTGGCAGAGCCCTGGAATAGACTGCCCAGGGAGGTGGTGGAATCTCCTTCTCTGGAGACATTCAAAACCCGCCTGGACACGTTCCTGTGGGACCTGCTCTGGGTGGACCTGCTTTGGCAGGGGATTGGACTAGATGATCTCCAGAGGTCCCTTCCAACCCCATGTGATTTGGTGATTCTGTGACAGGGTGGCTAAGCTTATTCTGAGTCTCAAAATTTGAAGCACACAAAATAGAGAGATGTAAGGTAGAGTGACCCTGCTCTGGGTGTCTTAGTGCAACAGAGCTAAAAGCACCGAAGCACCTTGCTGGTGTTTCAGTTTCAGGACTAGTAACGTTTGCTTGATATTTATAACCTCAGGATGTGGGCTTTGTTTCCAAGATCATGAAGTCATGCAAAAGTCAAGCATCATTTTCTTGGAAAATATAATAAAAAAATATAAACAGGAATTGAGTCATAAGTTGGTTTTTTTTGAATGATATGGATAAATCCTTACATTTAGAAGGGTCCTCCATGGCCCTTTATTTCTTTATTTCTATTGTTATGTTTGATCCAATGTTAATGCTTATGTAGTCACAACGCAGCTAAATACCTTTACCTTGGAACATAACAATTTCCTGTCGCTACAAGAGAGGAAAAGGCTTAAAAAAAAAAAATCAGGAGTCACCAACACTCTGTATTTATACTTAATCTTGAAATCATTGGTGCGCTATAGCACAGCATTCACTGCAGTGTTTTAAACTAGCATAATGCAACTAATTAAGTGACTGTCATCTATTTTGAGACATTGCATCTCATGTATAGTTCATTACTAACTTTCTGAAACGTCAGTAGTCCCATCTATGTTAACAGAAGACTGCTGTCAGAGAGAAAACCGCTGCTTTTTGACAGAGAGCTAGGTGTAAGGCTCAGCACATCTGTAGATTGGATGCTGGAAGGACAAATCTGGGAGCCTACCTGACCTCATCTGAAACATGTCATATGCCTTTGCATATTTATTTCTGTACTTCTCTGTGCTACATGAAGCTACGTTAATATACCAACTTCGGGCGGTCTTGTGCATTTGGAGGGCAGGTACATATTAATCAGTCCAGAGGCAGTACCACTGGGTAGACTGCATGGCTTGGCATCTCCCTGCTTGAGGGGGCATGGTAGTGGCATGAGGCTTGCTGGGTGCTGCTCCACAGGGTTTGTACTTCATGAGCTGTGAGAAGTCAGCGCACGTATCTCCTTTTCAGGACTTACTCCTCGGTCTGTAACTAACCTAATTTAAAACTATTCCAAAATGTAAACTGTGGGTTGACATTAAGAGGACTGTGTGGGTTTGACTGGAAATAGGAAGAATGTCTTTATTTTATAGATCATGGTAGGATGAGATTTGGGGGGTGAGGGGAAGCCAGCATCTCAAAATTTGGGGATATTTGTCTTTAACAGATAATTGACATTTTAACTGTTAGCCACTAGGGAAAAAAAAAGAAAGTAATGAAAAATTTTTATTCAGTATAGGACCAGAGCTTCTTAAGGACAAGAAGGTAAATTGTGATTCAGGAAAACACGTGCACTAATTTGAACTTGGCACTGAGTACAACAGGATTATTCAGATGCTTTAAACGTAAACTTTTCTTGACTCTTTAGAACCAAAACTTCATTGAATTGCTTCTTTCCATTTCCTCCTTGCATTGCAGTGCACAGAGGGTGTATTAGATGACATTAATACAGCCTGACCATCCTTTTCTGATGCTGCACTTATGTTTTATTCAATGCTGGATTTTTTTGAACTTCTATAAATGTGCTTTGTCATCTCTCATCAGCTTGTCTTCTAAATATTAGAGAAGGGGGAAAGAAAAAAAATGGTCTCTGTATGTGGAAAAGGAGGAAAAATTTTCTCTGCGCCAGTATGTGCCAGCCAAGAGGCATTTTCTATTTACATTTTATTGTCTCTTTCTGGAGAAGTGTGTTTCAAAGGCTCCCAGTGCTGCAAGCTCTCTGCTGCCTCATTATTCAGAGCCGCTGATGTGCTGAGCAGAGTTCCTTAATGGAGCTTTCAGGAACTCCAGGGAATTCTCTTTAGTTTCCTCTTCCTGTTCTTTTCCCTTTATCTGAAGAGTAAATGTTTGTGTTTCTTGGAGAACTTTGGGGAGAGAAATCTGCAGACCGTGCTGCCTGTCTTCCACAGAAACCAAGTGAGGAGAGTTAAGGAGTGTGTTTCCTTTGTAGTTGGTGAGAAAATCAAATTTGGAAGGTTATTATTTTGATCTTCTAGTTTGGCATCTTCCACATATTGTTGTCATTTCCCTCCTGAATCCGCAGTTTGGTCTGTGTGCTCTTTAGTGAGAGTAATAACTGCATGACAAACAAAACCCCAACAAACCAAAGCCCACCAAAATACAAAAAAAAAAACACCAAAAATTTTGTAAAGATTTTTTTATTTATATATGCACTTGATACCAATGAAATTGCAATACTGCAATAATTATTTTGATAAAATCAATATATCTTTCAGCATTTATGGTCTTTCTTGCTGTTGTGCTCTTTGGCTTGTGAAATGGAAGTCACTTCTGATCCCTGTCATAGTATGACCTGAACAATTTCAAAGAACTAAACACAGCTCACAAAAAGGGCAAAAAAGTGGCTGCTTGGAGCTGCGTCATTAATTCCTTAACAGCCCCTTGCTTCTTATCATGGGAATAATAAAATACACATCTACTTTGTTTCTCTAGGGTATTTCAGAGATCATTAGTTAATGTGTACGAAACAAGAGTATGAGCAAATACAGTAATACAATACCAGAAGTAATTTTTAACAGCATAAGGGAGGGATAAACGTGGCTATGCTGTGTTTGCTCTGACTGTGTTTGCTATATTACTGATTTACATATACAAATCTAGAAAAAATATTTCCACTCTGGTAACTTTTAGGTGACTCAGCTGTGATCAGACACCTCTTCCGACTGGTACTATTGCACTTGCCATAGTTCCCATCCCAAAGAGCTTGGTAGAGGAGGGAGAGATGCACTAATTAGAAGAGTCGGAAATCCTTAAAGCCATCTGATGAGGATCAGGGGGTATCAAAACTTCCTCCTGGGAGTAAGTAAACCCGCAGAAATTAAGTAGAGATACTCTTAGTATCAAGAGTGCAATCAGTGGAATTATGAAAGATTTTGTGAAAATGTTCTCACTGTTAGTAGAATGAGTTCTTCTTGTTCGTAGCTGGCTTTCAAGTAAGGGAAGAGCTAATGGGGAGTAGAAAAAGTTTAAACATATTTATAAGAGCAAATAAGACCACGATTTCTTTGTTTTGTTGATATCTTCTTATGAACCACACCGTTAAACTGTATCTCAAAATATTATGGCAATGGTTGTCAGATGTCAAGAAATGAGAGGCTCTCAGTCCATTTCCTACTGAACTAGGTCCTTCTTGAACAAAAGCCTACCTTCTCTGCAAGCTTTGATTGGCACCCGTGTTCGCAGACTCCCGTGCCAGCTAGGCACAGCATACCAGTTGGCAAATTCTACAAGACGTGCAAATTTTCCAAGGCCCATGAGGAGACCCTTGGAAGTTGTTTTTCATTTCTTCCAGCTATTGGCCTCAGTCTTAAGGAAACTGTTTCGTGGAAGAGTTCAGTTTCCATGTCATCAGCGTCGAAGATTGCTAGGATATCACCCAGGAGTACTTTGGCTCGGTGCATTTAGAGGTCACAGAACTACTGTAAATTTTAAGCTGCTGTGGGTAGTTCTGGGCATGGCCTGGCGACGGGGTCTCTTGGATTTGCAGACTTGGTTCATTGTGAGATGTAGGCCTACTGGTAGAAGCTGAATGGGAAGTCCTTCATAAATAGATTGACTCAGATACTAATCACAGAGGGTCCTACAGACTCTTCTCTTTGCTGCTCTCTTGCTTTGAAACCTTTTTCTTTTTTTTTTTTATTTTTTAAAAGAAGTTCCATTTTGCAGTCTCACCTTTCTCCGTCTGTTGGTAGCAGTTAGCAGCCAAGATATGTTCACCCTCAGCCTACCCATGCTCAGTACGTTTCCCTTAGTTTTCCACTTCGATCAAACACTGCTTTACTGTGTTGAAAATCCTAGCAGCTGCCTCGGAGCCACCTCTTAATACACACGGCTCGTTTCCGTATGTGTCGGTGCCTGACCACTCTCTCAGTAAAGTAATTCTTCCTAATATCTAATCTAAACCTCCCCTGCCTCAACTTCAGACCATTTCCTCTGGTCCTGTCATTATTCCCTTGGGAGAAGAGGCCAACACCCACCTCTCTACACCCTCCTTTCAGGGAGTTGTAGAGGGCAGTGAGGTCCCCCCTCAGCCTCCTCTTCTCCAAACTAAACATGCCCAGTTCCCTCAGCCTCTCCTCATGTGACTTGTTCTCCAGACCCCTCACCAGCTTGGTGGCTCTCCTCTGGACACGCTCCAGCAGCTCAATGTCCTTCCTGTAGTGAGGGGCCCAGAACTGAACACAGCCCTCGAGGTGAGGCCTCACCAGTGCCCGGTACAGAGGCACCATCACTGCTCTGCTCAATACCTTCTGTCTCACTGACTTCTGTCTTAAGAACTAGGCTGCTTTATATTTTTTTCTGTATTTTATATATAAATGCTACTTTCTTTTTCTTTTTTTTTTGCTGTTGAGTTTCCTCACCCTCTCTTCAAAATTAGGCAAGCCCTGTACCGGTGTCTCCATTGCCCCCCTCCCAATGCTCCATGCATAGGTCCTTGTAGGAGAAAATGGCCTGCTAGATCCTCCTCGCTGTGGTTTTTGTGCGTTTCTAAAGGGGGAATGGGATGTTTTTCAGTCGATCACATTTGCACAGCGACAGTCGTGACATGGCAGCATCCTGCCAAAGTGGGCAACAGGCGCAGCTCTGCTGCTGTAGCTGCCTTAGTGTATGTACACTCTTACGCTGCCTGTGTGAGGTCGTTATTTAAGTGCCAAGGACTCTGGCAGCAAAGATGTCAGTGTATCACACTTCATATTCAGGTAGTGCCAAAATTGTTTTCAAGGAAACGAGGGATGCAGAGAATTATTGGAGAGCTGGTCACTGCTGCTGGTGTTCTGGCTTGCTGCAGAATAAACCAGCTAGCAGCATGCACTAAGCAGCGTAAAATTCCCTGTGGACTCCCTGGAACAAAATAAGCTTTGGCTGCATTTCTTCCCTGTTCCTGAAGGGCTTGATCCGGCTCTGTCTGCTGAGAACTTCACTGGACAGGAGAATTTTGCACAGCAGAAGCCTGGATAGCTTCTGTCCTATTTCAGTAGCTGGCCAGAACAACTGAGATTGCTGCTTTCGGCTGATGGATTGCCAGGTGCCATCAAATGCTCTTAGTGTGAACAACAGAGAAATGTGGGAGATTTAAAAAGGAAAAAAAAAATAATTACTTTTTGTTGGTATTTAGCCTTAGTCTTGATGCAAAGAGAAGGTAAAAGATATACAGGCAAAACTGTGGTATTTCCATTGATAATGCTCCCTTTTAGGTTTCAATATGAAAAGAAGACTTGCTGGTATCTTAAATCTCTGGTTTTGAAAACATATATCTACATTTATATATGCTTTGCTATGAAATTGATAGTATAGGCTCTCACATCCATCTGGTCATCCTTTTAAGAAGACTCCTCTTGGTGGGAAATATTCCAAGCGTTTTCATCTTTCAGCCCCAACAGAGGCAGGAGTAGGCTGCGCTTCTTAATGAAACCTGAATATCAAAATGCTCAGACTACTGAGCTTCGCTTTCTATTGGAAAGACAAATAATTACAGTTGTTTAATTAACCTCGAATCTGAGGCCGAACACAGCAGTTAATTTTTTCCACTCCGTTAGATCTGAGATCTAAAAGCGTGAAATTTCATTTTAGCTTCTTGTCACAGGACTGCTAGACTTCTTAGTACAGCCGCCACATTTTTCTGCTAAGCAGGATACACCATGCTACTGTATTATCTGAGCTCGTCAAGAGGTTTCCCTGACAACATGTCAAAAGCTTCTCGGCTGAGAAGTAATTTCCTCTGCCTTATAGGAGAGGTATCAGCAAATATGGGCGTTATGGAGGGATGGAGGAAAAGGAATATTTGTTCTGTTACAGCTTGTAAAAGTTTACAAGAAGGGGTATTCTGTAGGCACTAGCGTGTAAAAGACAGTTGTGGTCTTGATGACCCCAAAATGGTCGCAACTCCAGGAGAAACGCAGTTGACAGATTGTTGTGTCTACAACCTAAAAATTGTTTTCTCTGCATGTGTGCATACACAGTACTGAAGAAACGGCTTTTTCAGTAAAAGCCTGTATAAAAAATGCAGATAAATTGAATGGGGGACTGAGGTCATCAGAAACTGGAGGGGGTGAACGTGTGTATGTTTGAATCCCTACAGCTTTTTTTTTTTTTTTTTTTTTTGCTGCTAGTGTCATTGAGTCATTTATTAAATACTTTGCATTTGTTTTGAAGCTTAATATCAACAAAAATATGTACGTATCCTGCTAAATCTGCTCAGGAGTACGAAGCTACTCATCTTTTCTATATACAGCTTCTACTGGACATCGCTGTAAAAACAAATTGTAACAATAGCACTTAAATAAGCATTTGTTAATGACCATTAAGGGGTCATCACTTTGATCACGTTCCTGGTACATTGTACTCAGTTTCTTCTTTTGTTGTTTTCTGCATTTTTTAGGGCTTGTTATGCAAACATACAAATGCAGTTCCATTTGATTTCATTAAGATTTTTAAACATTGTGGTTATGTATTTACCTGGCAAGAGAGTTGGATGGAGACTATGGGGACAGTAGAGGAGGGAGAATTAGGGGTAAAGGAGGAATCCCTCAGGAAGGTAGTCTCTCCATCATTACATGACATAGATTTACTTATTAGATAATGCTCTACTTGGATTAATATTACTGCTGACTCAAAATCTTGAGTGAAGACCATTCTTTATGTTGTGACAGTGCCTTTGTGCAGAACAGGGTTGCTGCAGTCGCATGAATTTGCATTATTGACATGGTTTGCTGCATTCAATCACTACTTTTTGGTTTTTTGTTTGTTACACAAATGCAGTCAGGTTTTAGATACTTTTGGTTTTAGTTACCCAGTCTGTTTTGGGGTCACTAGGGGATGGTTTTCCGTAAGTGTTGGAATGTGGAAATTGTGGGACGGTAGCAGCCCTGCTGCTGCTGTCCTTCCCAGCACTCACTTCCTTCCCTGTGAGTTGGACTGTTCCAAAAGCAGGGCTTGAAAAAAACACCAAAACACTTCAGCCTCCTGTTGCCCTCAAATTTTATGCAGGTGTTCTTAAACTGGATCAATTGTAGTATCATAGAATTATAGAATCATTTAGGTTGGAAAAGACCTTTAAAATGAGTACAACCATTAAACTAACACTGCCAAGTCCACCACTAAACCATGACCCCAAGCACCACATCTACATATCTCTTAAATATCTCCAGGGATGGTAACCCAACCACTTCTCTGGGCAGCCTGTTCCAATGCTTGACAACCCTTTCGGTGAATAAATTTTTCCTAATATCAAATCAAAACCTCCCCTGGCACAACTTAAGGCTGTTTCCTCTTGTCCTATCACTTGCTACTTTGGAGAAGAGACTGACCCCCACCGTGCCACAACGTCCTTTCAGGCAGTTGTAGGGAGCAATAAGGTCTCCCCTCAGCCTCTTTTTCTCCAGGCTAAACAATCCCAGTTCCCTCAGCCACTCCTCACAGGACTTGTTCTCCAGACCCCTCACCAGCTTCGTTGCCCTTCTTTGGACACGCTCCAGCACCTCAATGTCTTTCTTCTAGTGAGGAACCCAAAACTGAACGCAGTATTTGAGATGCGGCCTCACCAATGCCAAGTACAGGGGGATGATCATTTCCCTACTCCTGCTGGCCACACTGTTTCTGATACAGGCCAGGATGCCGTTGGCCTTCTTGGCCACCTGGGCACACTGCTGGCTCATGTTCAGCCGGCTGTCCACCAACACCCCCAGGTCCTTTTCTGCTGGGCAGCTTTTCATCCAACCTTCCCGAAGCCTGTAGCGTTGCCTGGGGTTGTTGTGACCCAAGTGCAGGACCCAGCATTAAGCCTTGTTGAACCTCATACAATTGGTCCTGGCCCATTGATCCAGCCTGTCCAGGTCCCTCTGTACAGTCTTCCTACCCTCAAGCAGATCAACACTCCCACCTAACTTGGTGTCTCCAAATCCAAATCTTCCCACAAATGCTGTAAATGATAGTGACACTCTTCTCGATGAGGGGCAAGAACAAGTGGTGGAAAAGGACAGAAGATCTTCGAATACTGTGCTAACGGCTGCTGGATGCTAACACAAAGTTATCAACTGAGATCTCCAAAAGAACATAAATTTGCCAGAACACTGATATCGCAGAGAGTTTCATAGACCTCTCACTTAATCACCGAGAGACCTCCCTTTTACAATGCTAAGTTGCAGTGTGATCGGTGTGCAATGGGCACGGCAAGGGTTTTGATATAGGGGTGTAAGAGAGGACAGCTAGTTGTAGAAATCCCAGTCACATCTGAAGGAGAAAGAGCAAGGTGATAATGGCTGTGAAGAGTGAGTTAGTGGAAGTAGAAGGGGAAGGATTGCCTGCAGAAATGCTCTGACGTAGCATATCTGCATTTAATTATTCTGAGGCAGAGCACAAACTCTCTTCTAGTCCTCGGCTGTGCACAGCACCAAAGCTTTCATCCTGCAACCTGCTCAATGGCCTTGCAAGAGCTAGCTCTAAGCTAAAAAAAAGGGACAGTGGGCACAGTTACTGACCTGCATAATACACAAAGGAGCCTGCTGAAGCTGCTCCTTTGATGTCTCTGGGAGCTGCTCTTACTGGCAGGCTAACCAAACAGGGGTAAGGCAGAATCCATCCGTATTTGAGCTACAGAGAAATATTCGTTCTTTAAAATCCCGTATCGCACATATAGGTATGTCCTTAGCACAGTTGCCCTGTCTTAGCTCTAAAACAGTTACAGTCATCTTTTCATCAGCTTTAGAGAGAGAATAGTGAGACTGAGAGACTAGCAGGTTTCACTGGAAAATCAAGAGGCTGCTCCCAGATTTCATTACATCAGTGGCCCTCCTGCCACATTTGTTCTCCTTTAATTCTTAACGGCGGTCAAGCGGTTCGGACTACTTTGGAGACTCTGTCAAGCTGTACAGGTAATGCTTAAGCAATGACCAAATCTTGACATTCAAGCTTTTGCCCTACGTTTGGGTCTTGTCCTGGGGGCAGATCTCTAGCCCAGAAGCCACAGCTCCCAGTAGTTTCCAAAGGATCGAGAGCTTCTGTCCGCATGTCACGTAACGGTCAGGGGTTTGCAGGGTCCAGCTGTGCACCGCTGCCCCTTGTCTCTAGCTCTTAATTATGCTGTCACAATGCGCTGTCTCTTTAGATTTAGCTGTTACAAATTGAAATGGATTGCAAAACTGGTGTCATTTTTCAAGTCGTGAAGGGTTTCCGGGAGCAATGAGAGCTTCTCCTTGCTTGTCGCTACTTGGGGATGCTGTTATGGAATTGAGTCAGTACTGTTGGCAAACAAAAAATGATTTGAAATACATTAGCTGGAGAAAAGTGATTTAACCTTCAGGCTGCTAGCAACAACATTTATATTTGGTGTAAATTGCTTGGAGCAAAATCTCCTTTGTAAAGAGGATTATCATCAGGAGTTCAGTCTGACTGTAAATGTGCCCATCTTTAAATCAAAGGATTTCATTTCTTTGAGCTGTATTAGCATCTATAGTGCCTCAACAAAGGATGGATTATGACCTTCCTTTTAATTCTGTAGCTAAGTAAGAGAAGCTTTACCTTTGCCAGTTTTTTATTGTTGTTAGGTTGTTAGTGCTATTAAATAACTATGGAAGTTTAGCAAACCATAAGGATCTTTTAATTTGTTCCTAGATCCTCCATCTTAACGTCCTCTTTGCTTCATTTTCTGCCATCAGTAAAATCCTCCCTACCTCTTCCCAACCACTATGTACTACACAAATCTTTATGTGCCTGAAGACCTTTGAAAATATATTATGTGACTTCAGTGCATCATTGCTTGGTACCGTCTGCTTGTTCGTGTTAGCAGCGCTATTGTCAAAAATGTCATGCAGTGTTGAACTACAGCCCCTTTCCCTCCTGAGTCACTGTTATTTATTACGGAAAATGCAGAAAATATTTCAAACATAAAGGCTGGAGTCTAAAGTAATTCATGTTAAACCCAGCTGAAACGTTGGCCATTGCAGCAGAACTACCTCGATGGTGAGTTTGGCCCAGTAAATCAAATCACTGGAGCTGAGTGACATAAGGTTCCTCCCAGTGTTACCGAGAAGCCAGGACTTAAGTCACTGTGATAAAAAGCAAGTCACTATTTCAGCTATTGCTAGCGTGCATGGTGTGGGACTGCTCTGTGACTCTAAGGCTGCAGCGTGCTCTATTACTTCCAGATGTCCTGGGGCTAAAAATAATCTGTGAAATCTCTGAAGCAGAGCCTGGTGCTCAGCAATACCTGGACATCCATATAAAGCATCTCAAATGACAGAGCGTGCATGGCTAGCGCCCCTGCACACGCCTGAGATTTCACTGGGAATTGATGGGCGCTGTTATATCCCGTGTTTCTAGTGCCAGCACATAAATGGAACATGTAGATGCTTATTGCATTTGCCTTTGTCTTTTTAATTCTTGTTCTTTAAGGATGGAATGGGGCATTCTGTTACTCCAGGAATCAGAAGGTTGGAAAGTTGCTTTGTTTCAGACTGGACTTTGCTCCATAGGAGGTGGTGCACAGTTGTTGAACTTCTAACACTATTCCTGCCTCTTCATCCATGTACACGCTCTCCTTGGGTTATACTGATTTGTTTCAAACCATACAATTGTTGTATATGCATTAGCGTTGGAGGAAATCTGCTTCTTGTTCAAGTAGCCACCTCTACTGGCCACCAAAATGAAAAATCAGGATGTTCCTGCTACTGTCATAGTGGTGGGATTATTTACTTGCTGATGATTAACTAACAATAAACTATACACAAACGCTTTCAGGCAAAGAACACATATTAGAAATAATTGCTTTTATGTATTGAATTATGTGCATAGTTTGTGGAGTCTCTGTCACACAACCTGGGGCAAACAAAAACCCCAACATTATATGAAGACACATTGTTCAGGCATTCCCAACGGTCAGTCCATTTTAAACTCAAAATAATTAATAGAGTGAGGAAGGAAATTAATGAGATTGAAATAGTCTGTGACCACTTTATATTGCTGCTTCTGACCTCAGCTATACAAGTTCTCTGAAGCAACAGAGGAATTTTTCTCTGCATGTCCCAGGTTAATTATGCCTCCTCCAGAATCCTGATTAGTTTTAGTTGAAGCTAGTTCATTGTGTTTAATATGATGTCTAAAAGATTCATCTGAACAGTCTGACCCTCCTGTTTACAGAAATTACATCCTCGCGTAAAGCTGTAAAAATGCACCAGATATGAGAAAACTCATCAAAACCAGGCTAAGTAGAATGAGATGCCGGAGAGGCCGTTTGTGAATCTAGATGTATATTTACAGGCATACAGTCCTTTGCTCTTGCACAAAACTAAATCTCTTTTTTTTTTTCTTTTTTTTTTTTTTTCCTTTTGTTAAGTTGAAAAGACAAATATCTCAACAGATAAGCTTTTGCAATGGCTGCTGTCCTAGTTGAGTAGAGCATGGAAATCTTATTAGTGGTCCAAACCGTAGTGAAATATTAACCTGCTCCAGTGTACTCTTGTTAACACCCTGCAGCCATGGACCTGCTCTGGGCACCAGCAGTAGCAGCAGTCCATGAGGTGCAGATATACATTTCCCTTCCCGTTGCTATGACTTTGTCAGGGGTCTGACTCTCAGCGTTACACCGTTGTAATCTGAATGCAGATTTGGCATCAATGAATTGTGTGGAAGAGGAGGACAGTGTATTAGTTGTTTTGTCGACTATCAGCTCAACTGTATCTGCTCTAGGTGGGGGGAAGCTCTCCCTTACTCTTCTGTTGGGGATATGAGAGTTTTCTTTTGCAGGAGCAAAGGATGAGGTTGGAAGGATTCCCACTTTTCCCTTTGCTTGTCCTTTGGCATATGCACCTAGCACAAGACCACGGCTTGCTTTGTAGTGCAGCGTTGTAAGTCGTCCTTTATGACTGATCCAGAGGAGACTATTACAGGCATCGGTAACAGAGCTTTACCTTTAAAGCAGCTTGTGTACTTGTGTCTGCAGAGACGCTCGGTGTGATTCCTGGCTGGCTGTCCGAAAGGTGGTTTTTTTCACACTACGGTTGGAGATGAGTCAGCATCAGCGAGATGTGTACTGACGCAACGATGCTGTGTACAGTAATTCAGATGGCATCAGTAATTGCTTTCCTGCTCTGGTTACTGCCTAAACCGTAAGAGTTGCCTGTAATTATTCACTTGAGCTGGGCTTCAGGAAGCCCATGTGTGGGCTTTTCTTCGCCATTCAGCAGCTTTCTCCCCTCCAGTCCGTTTTGGAAGAGACAGGAACCTCAGGCTCTGGAATAGTCTTTATCCATCTTCACCTCAATAAGGGTCAGCTTACTGCAACTGCTGACCGTGGTTCAGATTTCAAACAGTTTTCTCTTACCAGGCACTTAATTCCTTGCAGCTTAATCGACTAGGAAATAGTTAATGCATAACATTAACTGTTTATGCCTTAAAATGAAAAGCAAAGTATAAGATTCTGCAGGAAACAATTTTTTCTTCATTTGACTGAGTGTAAAAATTCAAAAAGGAACACATATAGTTCTTTGTATTTTGTATTTGTATTTTGAAGCAGACATCCAAAGGGTCAGGTCACCAGGCATTGCTTGAATCACACCTGTTGACCTTAGAAATCCTCTTGTTCCTAAAAATCTCCATAACTTCTTTAGTACATTCTTAACAAAGGTCAAGCAAAATCAATTAAAACAGAGAAGAATAAATTCTGTTACAAAATCGCACTCTTTAAAATATACAACCCAAAGATGGTTCTGAAAAATAAAAAAAAAAAAGTCAATATTCCCCTACTGAGTTGAAAGGAAAATAGGTTGATCCTGAATATAAACTAGAATCTGCTCTTGAACTTGGAACCTAGTAAAAGCCTCTTTAAATTTGAGCAAAAACCATCTCATTCCTCATTGCTTTTTATTGTGGATGAGACCCTGAGCAACCAGATCGAACTCTGAAACTGGCCCTGCAAACTCCATGCTGCCTGACTTGGACTGTTTATTATAGAAAATAGAAAGGATGTGGCTTTCTTACCTTTTCTTTTAACCCTATAGAGTTACGCCAACATCAAGAGGAACAGGAGATTGCCTTAGAAGTTTGGGTTTTCTGTGGCTGTGTTTGGTGCTTCCATTGTCATCATACCGGAATGGTTTAGGAGATTGTTTTCTGGATATTTTGGTGACAAATGTTTAAAATGGTCTCAGACTATAGGGAGAAAAGCCGTTAGTTATATGTGTGTGTAGTCCTTGCCAGAAATACTTAATGAAATGTGGCTGCGGGGCTAATTTTAGGGACACTGAAGTACTGTGATTTTTTACTATTCCAGTAGGCATTGAACATCTGGCCAGAACAAATGAAGCCCCACTGGGATAACTCAAACAGGGAATCCAAATAAAACAACATAGTAAACTGATGTCCATATTCAGAAATCTTAAGTTGTTTTTGCAGTAGTCTACAACTATAATGCAAAGCACTAATGTTTAGTGGTGCAGGTTGGAAATGTTCTGTTATTGAAGTGCGGGAAGGAAAGTAATTCCTGTTAAACGCTGTGGTAATCTCCAAGTCTGTGGTACCAAGTACTTTGCAAATGTACCATTTTTATAGCATAGTATTAGGTGAGGTTAGGCAGATACGATCTTCTGAGTTCAAAGCAAGTATCCAATGATGGAAGTGATCTTATATTTCATCATTTTGTTTCCTTATATTCAGTAGAGTTCGTATGGCCTCTAGTGACTAAGGACTTCTCTCATTAATTTTTCTGCTTTGCAGGGCACATGTTGTACCAAGTTTCTTAATTTTTTTTGTCACCTCCATCTTCATCTGGCTAAACTACTATCTACTTTTGGATGCGTACACCCTTTCCCACACTTCCAGATTCTGCAACTTCCTATCTTCCAATATCACTCAGTTTTTCCGAACCTGAGTGAGATGTGACATCTTGTTATAAATAAGTTAATTATCTAATAGTTTAACCTGTTTGTTTAGCTTCCCAAGTGGCCAGCTCTTTGATAAGAACAGGTTTTTAATAGGCCTAGATGAGCCTGTTAGATTCATTTAAATTGTGATCTAGGTTATATCTGAAAGTAGGCTAATACTCGAATTCACTGAGCCAGAATACCCACAGCTATTAATTTGTAAAATAGCGTCCTTCAGAAGTTATTCTGTTTGACCTACTTTCTAAATGGCGTGGCACACCTGATGATTCATTACAGATAAAGAAATTTGGGGATTTTCATTTGTTTGATGCAATGTACTGCAGTCCCAGGCAGCACTGGGAGAGAAAAACAGTATTTTGTTAGGCTTGAGACTCTTGTGGATGGCTTTTTGCTGGTGGTAATGCCTTGGGGATCTCAGTCCAGCTAAGAACATTCCTGAATGAGCGATATACACCTTGTAAGGGTTGACCTGTGGTGTCTCTCTTGATTCACAGAGCTGGTGGTCGATTTTCTGGGCTAAGATACCTCACTCCATAATATGGAAGGCAAGCTGTAGGACAAGCTGTTAGTTCTGTCATCAACCCATCCAGTGAAGGGAATTTAACCTACCATCACATGTAGCCAGGGTTCTTACAGTATTTTAAAGTCTTTGCTGTTGTTACATTATGTTGGTCAAAGCCAAGGTCTCCTTATAAGTTTCCGTAGGAAGGCTTGCAGTTTTTGCTCAAAGTTAGGCTACTTCGCTATCCCTGAATGGCTTATTAGGTTTCAGAAATGCAAAAGGCTTAGTGAGAACAGGGAATCTTCACAGACTGCAAAAATGCAGCAAATGCTATATTTTTGTTTTGTTATATTTGTATTCTGTTAGCGTGCAGTTGACTCACATCATGTTGAGAAACTTGAAATGGCCAACAGAGACTCTGAAGCTTCTGCAGGAGAAAGAGAAATTTTTCTGGGGTACCTAAAGATCATTCTCTGGGTTCTTGAGTACTTGATTGTCATTGCTCTACTGTTCTTGTTTCTTTTGGTTTCAAATTTAGTAGACTGTTTTTTCAAAACACTTATTTATATTTTTCATGAGTCTTTCCCTTGCAGTGGAAGTGGTTTGTGCAGGCTGTGTTCTGCAGCACTTCAAAGCTAGGAGGAAGCGTTTTCCTCCAGCTAGTCTACTAGAGAGAAGAGCTATTCAAGGAGGATTTGGTCCAGCCTTGTTTGTCATTTAATCAACTTAGAGTTTGAATCGGGATGGCTGGGGACGTGTAGGCCTGAAACCATTGTATCTAATTAAAATACTTAACTGGGACACTTCATGTGGGAGCCTAGGCATGTCAGACCCCTTAAAATAGTCAATGGATGTCCAAAAGGCTGTTCAAACAACCTAAACTCTCCAGAGAAAGCATGTGACATCCATGTTCCTTAGAGTTAAGTGGGATGCATTTTGGCCTTAACAGCCAATGGGTCTTGACCTACACACAGGAGCGTGGTATTGCAGTTTTGCAGAGCAATGTATCTTCCATGATGAAGAGCTTTCTTAATTTGTTCCAAGCCAAGACAATAGGAAAAGGGTGAGCACATCGCAAAGTAGCGGTTGACAAGAAATAGAACCGCTCGGCACAGTGTAATTGAAGTGATAACCACAGCATTTGTACCTGCGGTGTTTGTGTTTAGGTCTGTTTCTTTTTTATCTTGTAGGGATAACTGCATATCTTCACGGCTGCCACTTCACCGCGTATGAGAAATGCTGTTCTCATTGCAGTGAGCATCTATCGCTGGGAGTCCTGGACAGCACAATCTATGTTCTAAACTGTGACTGCTGGGTGCAGCTTGATTCTTTAAGCTTCTCAGATTAATCTTTTTAAATTTTGTGGTTTATTTTCATAATAAAGGCTTTATAAAAAAATCATCTTTAAAATTGCCATTGACTGAACTAATGTGAGCTGCCATAGCTGATGAGGAAAGGTTATCTCAGACTGTAGCTCCCAAATAATTGATCTATGTCTTGAATCAGAAGTCCTTAAAGCTTTATTTCTACATCTTCTCAGGTACCTCCTGCAGAAAGTTAAAGGAAGGAGAGAACGAGACAGCACCATGTCTTCAGTCTCAGCTTATTACAATGGAAAGACCGTACTTATCACAGGAGCTACAGGTTTCATGGGCAAAGTACTGGTGGAAAAGCTTCTGCGCTCCAGCCCTGAAGTGAAAGCAGTTTATATACTTGTCAGGCCAAAGGCTGGACAATCAATGCAAGAGAGAGTAGCCAACATGTTAAAATGCAAGGTAAGTTTCTACATTTTATTCTAGAGTCTAATCTGAAATCCGTTTAGCTGAGTGGAGCGGAGAACCTCTGTCATACTCAATTTATGAAGAACAAAATAGCATCTTCTGCAGTAATCATATATTTTTATCGTGTCTAAAACAAGCCAAAAAAATTGCACATGATTGAACCTGGATCTGTCTGATTTTGATAGGTGATGCAGCATTTTACACTGTGCTGATGTAATTGGTTTTCCTCCTTTTTGCATTGCTGTTTGTTGAGAATGAATTTTTTCAAAAGCCTGCTACCCTAGCAAATCTCCTTTTTTTCAAAAAGAGCAGCATTTTGCTTTCGTGAACTCTTTTCCTTCCCCCACTTTCAAAACTTAATATTCAAACATTAGCTTTCAAAAATAAAACTGAGTGTGAGCCCATCGCTCCTTGCTGTTATGGGGGCATGGAATTCATTTCATAAGACAAAGCCTAGTGGCAATGTATAGTGGGCTGTGCATTGCTGCAGTACAGTAGGGCATCTGCCATCTTCTGATGCCAGCTCCAGTTTAACCTTATTTATGAAGTGATAAAATACTGTTGCATTTGAAAAGGGTGTTTTCCAAAGATGCTTTCAGCAGAACACAAAGGACCCGGGAGTTGAAGAACAGGCCTGTATGACCTTCATTCACATGCCTTGTTTCTGTTGAGCTTTTAGCTTGCTGCCCTGGTGAGGAAATACAGATCTCTAGTGTCAAGAAGGATGCCAAAGCCCCTTGCTGCATTTAATGTAAAGATTATGTAAGGAGAAATAGTTATCTAGAGTGGACTTGGCCAAAGAACCTCAAGGTCCTCAAGAGCTTAGACCAGTGACGAGGTCATGAACTTGCTCAGACTCCTTCGGCTATGATAAGTGCCAGAGTTCAAGCTAATGCTTACTGCTAGTGTGAATTTGTACGTAGCTGATGTGAAATGAGGGGAAGGGACAGATCTGGCCCTAGTAGGCGAGGAATTATGTAGAATTAATCTGAGAAATGAGTACTTGGAAAAGTACTCCTCCTCCTTCTACTGGAGTTAGAGGTAAAATAGGGCCATAGATAACTTAGAGATAAGCAGGTTTGGAAGAAGGCATGTGTTTTTCCTCCTGATGTTTTGAGGCATCAAGCTAGAGAAATCTTAAGTATGTCCAACAACAGAGTTGGATTTTTTTGTGTTCTCAGCCTAAGGTAGGTTATTTTCCTGTTGAGGAAAATTTGTGAGCTAGAAGGAAACCATCCCATTGGTTGCTTTTTGTGAGTCTGTCAAGTGCACAGTTTTTCATTACTTTTCCTTTCACTGAACATTTTTTAGCTGTTTCTACAGCTTTCATCACTGATGGCTGTGGGTAATGGTTTTCACCGTCAGACAACAAAATCCCAAATGTGGTGTGTTAACATGAGTTTGCTTTTTTTTTTTTTTTTTCCCCCACTAAGAAAATGACATACCAAGCTATTTTTTTCAGGACTTCTATAAGCTTTGTTTGCATTTTCTGTATGCATATCACTGGCTTACCCGTTCAGTTGTCCAGCACAGCTTAGTGTTGTTGCTAGTTCTAGGTGAGGTTCCCTAGCAGCCGTTTTATTGTTGCAGCTCTACTGGATGTCCCCCTTTTTTTTTTTTCCCTAGCGTGTGTCAGCAGTTGTAGACATGCCAACAGCAAACGGGACTTGATAACCTCCCCTTGAACCTTTGACAGCCTGCCTCGATGTGTTTCAAATGAACGAAAGATGGAGGCAAGTCTCTGAGTTAGGTTGCTGCAGCCTCAAAAGGGAAAAAACTCTAGGGGCATAGTCACAACTATTTCAGGTCCCCTCAAGGAAGAAGGTGTCTTTTTGGTGCTTATCTTTTAAAAATAAAGCAAAAATGCTTCTCTAAGGCAGAAACCCAGCTCTTCAAAGGTTATTTCCATGTGAAAATGTTGACAGCTATTTGGTTTTTTTTCTAGAAGTGAAACTGTTAATTCCAGTAACTGTTAACTTCATGGCAGATGAAGAGGACAAGAAATATTATTCTTAACATTTTTGTGGATTGTTTCCAGTTAAGTTTGCTGTACGTCTTTAAGCCACGTAATCAGTTGTTCACGATCTAGAGACTACACTTTAATTTCCAGTTGTGGTTTCCATTCTCCAGTTTGGGAACCCCTTGAGCTATATAACAAATAAAAAATGCAGCAAAAGCTTATTCCAAATCTTCAGTCAACATTTGCATTTGACATTTCTGATCATAATCATTGAAGAAGAATGCGTATATTTGAGTATGCAGAGGAAAACTCAGAATAAAATCCGTTCTCTTCCTTAAGTGTACATATATAATTTGTAATCTCTAGTGCATATTTATTCTTTTCCCCCACAAACTGTTGGATTTAATGCAATACAGTATTTGTGTCTGATTTTAGGACAAAATACTTTATTTCTACTTTCATATTCCACCCTATGTAATCTTCTCTACTGACCAATTGCACATTCACTTCGAAAGTAACTATTTCTTCTTTTACATTATGTCTTTACCCAGTATTATCCCCTGGAATTTCTCATTTTCAAATCTATATGGGAAGTTTCCCGGGAACAAGAGGAATAGAGAAAAACAGGTTGCCAGCTTCTAAATATTCTAAATAAACAGATAAAAATAGTATTTGGGATTAAATAAGATGAAAGCAGAGAAGTAGATCGGCAGGAATTAGTTGCACTGCATAATGCATAGGTTCTTCAGGTAAAGTCCCTTGGGGGAGTCCTGATTTTTAGTAGTACTCAACAATGTTTTGAAAGAAATTGCCTGTCATTTTTGATCCCTCTTTATATATCTCTGTGACATCGTTGTGCTTCTATCATTGTATCTACTGGTTTTTAAACTTCGAGGTATCACATTTGTGAACTGTTTTGTCCACAGTGTGTACATGTGAATATGCTGGGAGATGATTCCTGTTAAATAAAAAAGCAATTGTAGGTCATGAAAGGGTGATGAGGTGTGAAGGGGCAAAATGCTTTAAAAATGCTTCTTAATCTGGAATTTTTCAAATTCTGAATCCAACATGCAGAGTAAAATGTAAAAAATAATTTGAGCATAAATCAGAATTTTTCTGCTGTATTCTGGAGTAGCCGAACAGATGGCATTGAAATGTAATATAATGCTGGTTTTCCTCAGATCTTGTAAAATTAGTTTTACATGAAGATGCGTTATTGCATTAATATGAAGCATATAATGAAGACATACTCAATTATCTCAGCATCAACTCAAAAATGAATGCGTGCATTAAGGAATGTGTGGCACATGGTGACCTTGCCTATTTATGAAAGGAGATGTTCTATTTTCCAAAAGTGAGTCCCTCGGGGAATTAAACTATTACCCTGTGCTTGATGAAATGCCGTGTCTGCATGGCACAGAGCACAGTTCTTACACAAAAACCCCCACATTTCAGTATTTGCTTCACCCTGGATGTGTCCATAGATGTGGATCACAAGGCAAAGCTTGACAGTGCTGTCTCTTCATTAGTTAGAATAGAATCATCTAGGTTGGAAGGGACCTTCAAGATCATCTAGTCCAACCATCAACCTAACTCTGACAAAAAATCCATCACTAAACCATGTCCCCCAGCACCATGTCAACCCGACTTTTGAACACCTCCAGGGATGGTGCCTCAACCACTTCCCTGGGCAGCCCATTCCAATGCTTGATAACCCTTTCAGTGAAAAATTCTTCCTAATATCCAACCTGAACCTCCCCTGGTGCAATTTGAGGCCGTTTCCTCTAGTCCTGTTGCCCGTGACTTGGGAGAAGAGACCGACCCCCACCTCTCTACACCCTCCTTTCAGGGAGTTGTAGAGAGCGATAAGGTGCCCCCTCAGCCTCCTTTTCTCTAAGCTGAACACCCCCAGCTCCCTCAGATGCTCCTCATAAGACTTGTGCTCCAGACCCCTCACCAGCTTTGTTGCCCTTCTCTGGACCCGCTCCAGCACCTCAATGTCTTTTTTGTGGGAAGGGGCCCAAAACTGGACACAACACTTGAGGTGGGGCCTCACCAGTGCCGAGTACAGGGGGAAGATCACCTCTCGAGTCCTACTCGCCACACTGTTCCTGATACAGGACAGGATGCTGTTGGCCTTCTTGGCCACCTGGGCACACTGCCGGCTCATATTCAGCCAGCTGTTGACCAACACCCCCAGGTCCTTTTCTGCCAGGCAGCTCCAGCCACTCTGCCCCAAGCCTGTAGCGCTGCATGGGGTTGTTGTGACCCAAGTACAGGACCAGGCACTTGGCCTTATTGAACCTCATCCCAATGGTCTCATCCCATCCATCCAGCCTGTCCAGATCCCTCTGCAAAGCCTTTCTACTCTCCAGCAGGTCGACACTCCCACCTAGTTTAGTGTCATCTGCAAACTTACTGAGGGTGCACTCAATCCCCTCATCCAGATCATTGATAAAGATGTTAAAGAGAACCGGCCCCAGTACCGAGCCCTGGGGGGACACCACTCGTGACCGGCCACCAACTGGATTTAACTCCATTCACCACCACTCTCTGGGCCCAGCCCTCCAGCCAGTTTTTAACCCAGTGGAGAGCACTCCCATCCAAGCCACGGGCAGCCAGTTTCTCCAGGAGGATACTGTGGGAGACTGTATCAAAGTTAATGGGAGGTGTATATTTACCAGAGGTAGGGAATTGTTTCGAGTATATTTTGTTGTTTGATCCCTCCCTGCGCAGAAGTAGGCAGGAATGCTTGGAGGGGTTGTCTGGGATTCCCTGGAGAGCAGTTACTGAGCTAGTGCTGAGTCACTGGTTGTAGCTTCCACATTGTCCCTGGGAGAGCAGAGCTTTTCCCATGCCGTGCGTGCAGTGAAGCAAGGCTGCTTGCTGCTGCCAGGCTGCTTCTCAGGTCTATTTGTTCAGCGCTCCTAATTAGAAAGATCAGTCAAAGCGGGGAGTAGAAAAGACTCTTGGTAATGTCTCTGATAATTCAGAGGGAAAAAGGGGAGGCTCTGAGGCTGAAACAAAAGATCTTGAAACCAGAAGCAGTTTAGAGAGGAGATACTGCTTTATTCGATGTCGGGTGCTAGGTGGAAATCCACAAATCTAACACACCTTGCTGGGGACATTCACCCATTATTTATACACAAAAGATAACTCCACCTAGGCTTGCATTTTCATTAGGATGTTTGAATAGCCCTTTTGCATATGCATATTAAATTTTGCAGCATCTGCAAAACACTTCTGCGCAAACGTGAGCTCCTCGGTGGTCGTTTGGGTAGGGGTACCCTTCCTCACATTGTTCTTTTAAGGTATTGAGTCATCTCAGGACAGTAAAAGTTTACGGTAAGTTTGCCGGCTTCTTGAGGAAGATAAGGGTGTTCTTTGAAGTAGCCACAGCTCTGATTTAATTGGTATAGGAGTCCGTACTTTGACATGTGAGAGAATGTTGAGGTGATTAACTACTTCTTGTTATCCCATTCTTATCACTATCAGCTCGGTGGCCAACTATTTTCTCACACAGTCAGAAGCTCCGTAATTAACTCATTTTAGTTAGCATATGGGTATAAACAAAGCAGAGGCCTGCCTTTGGTAACAAGGCTGCTGAAAACGGAGAGCAGATATTGCTGGGTGTGACCAGAAATACTGTAAAATGCTACTGCTTTTTCATATCGTCCAACCACAGTTAACCCTTATGGTTAACCCTTATAGTTACAGTGGATGGTACAGATAGACCTTCTTCTCTTCCCTGCAAAGCTTTGTCTGAACTACACGTTATGATGGGACTGAAAACAGCAGAAGTCCAGTATCATCAAACACCTTTGCCTCTTCAGTATTTCCCTGTGGTGTGCTATGTTTATCAGCAAATATTGATGATCTCGACAAGGACATAGGGCGTATCACCAGCAAGTTCGCAGATGACACCAAGTTAAGCAGGAGTATTGATTCCCAGGAGGATAGGGAAGCTCTACAGAGAGACCTAGATTGGATCATTGGGCCAAAATCAATGGTATGAGTTTCAACAAGGGCAAGTGCCAGGTTCTGCACCTGGGCCACAATAACCCCAAGCAGCGCTACAGGCTTGGGGAAATGTGGCTGGAAAGCTGCCTGGAAGAAAGAAACCTGGGGGTTCTCATTGACAAGCGGCTGAATATGAGCCGGCAGTGTGCCCAGGTGGCCAAGAAAGCCAACGGCATCCTGGCTTGTATTAGAAATAGTGTGACCAGCAGAAGTAGGGAGGTGATTGTCCCCCTGTACTCAGCACTGGTGAGGCCACACCTGGAGTATTGTGTCCAGTTTTGGGCACCTCAATCCAAGAGAGATATCGAGGTGCTGGAGCGAGTGCAGAGGAGGGCAACGAAGCTGGTGAAGGGCCTGGAGAATAAATCATATGAAGAGCGGTTGAAGGAGCTGGGACTGTTTAGTCTGAGGAAGAGGAGACTGAGGGGAGACCTCATCACTCTCTACAACTACTTGAAAGGACACTGTAGAGAGGTTGGTGCTGGTCTCTTCTCACAGGTGATTAATGACAGAACGAGAGGGAATGGCTTCAAGCTCCAACAGGGTAGGTTTAGACTGAACATTAGGAAAGAATTTTTCACAGAAAGAGTGGTCGGGCATTGGAACAGGCTGCCCAGGGAGGTGGTTGAGTCACCATCCTGGATGTGTTTAAGAGCCGTTTAGATGTGGTGTTGGGGGATATGGTATAGGGGAGAACTTTGTAGAGCAGGGTAGATGGTTGGACTCGATGATCCCAAGGGTCTCTTCCAACCTAGACGATTCTATGATTCTATATACAGCAAGACCTTCTGTTAGCCCTATAAATTTCACTAAATCATGCCAGATTTCTCTTTTTTCTACCTCCCTTGATTACCCCTTTCTTCACTCCCTCGCTCACACGTCTTGCTTATCACCATAAGCAGTAAACGTTCTCCACACCAAACCAATTCAGCGTCACTCCCTCTGGAATAGCATCCCCTAAGTCTGCTGTGACCACTGCAATGGTGCATGGGTGGGTACTCGGAATAAAGTAATGGGTTTTTTTGTTTGATGGCATGAGATCCCACTTGCTCAGTGAGAGGTCTGAAAACTGCTAATTGGAGTGAAACAGAGTTCAAGATGTTTTCTGTTTTATTATTTATTTAGATTTGCCTCGCTTTTGTCAGTAGGTTGTGAGAAATAACTCTGGTATTTGTGTACCAAAGGGACAAATCTGTCATTTTAACGAAAACTTGTATCCTACTTGACCCCATGATTTGTAAACCATGTGGAAGAGAGGAGCTAAATCTTAAGGCTGGTAACATAACTGACACGAATACAGGCAAGGGTCTTGAACCATTCTGTTCCTCTTTCCTAAGCTAACACCATCTGTTGCCTTGTTGCATTTAATTTCTTTCACTTCTCCAATTTGTGTTTCTGTTTGAAGAAGGCTGGTAAGATTTTGTTTTATATGTTAGGAGCTAGTAGCCTGCTTCCTACAGCACAAGGAAGGGCCGTCAAGACAGCTGGTGTTTCCAGCAAGATAACCTTTCATATTGGACAAAAGAAGAAGCCACCATTAGTTCTGAGCTCAAGTACATGTCCCTGGTGTCACTTTCTGCTGTTGGATGTTTGCAGCCATGCGGCTGCTGCTCCTTGGCTCTCAGCTCTGCTGGAACATGGGCATCTAGAACAAGCAAGTGCAATGGCATGGCCTTCTCTGGGTGCTGCGCCAAAGCTGCAACCTTGTATGGTGACAGCTCCTCCTCATTTGATGGACATCCAACCCATGTCATGACTCAGGGTGTAGAATCTTATCTGTCAGCTTTCAGCTAAGTTGGGAGATCTGGCAGCCCTGCCTACTCTTTCATCTGTTCTGCATGCAAAGCCATGCCTACCAGGGGGCTAATGGAGAAGCTGAGTAGCACAAAGGCCCATCTTATTCTCAATTAGCATCAGCAGAACTTGGTCTCTGCTACCTCCTTTCTCCCTTACACTTGCACAGCTATAAGCACAGACTGCATTCTGCAGAAGTGCAGGAAGCACAGCTAGGTGGAAATGAAAAGAGTTTTTTGTTGGGTTTTTTTGTTGTTTTTTCTTTTTTTTCTTTTTTTTTTCTTTTTTTTTTAATGCATACTCAGATGTCAGAGGAGAAACCATGATAAGAGGAAGGGGGAAAGAAAGGTGGTGGTTGAAATGGTGCCTTCCGTTGCATCAGTCAGATAAATTCAAGCAACAATCTGCTGAGGAAGAAAAAATGTCTCAGTGTGACTAAGACAATTTCTAGAGAAAATAGGCTTATCGCACAGTTTCGTAGTCATAATGCAGTTTCCATCATTATTTAGTATCCATGAATGCTGCGCAGTAATTTAGAATTTCTCCACGCACTGCATAAGTTGATCAGGGATGCATTTGGACTTATGGATTTAGAACAACCTTAAATCTTCTTTGCTGTGTGTGTTTTGTTACACTTATGTGTGACTAATGGCAGTATTTCAAATACTAATAACTATACTTTTCTGTATATAACGTATTCCTTTGCTGAAAATTTCCAGTGTCTGGTGAGTCTGATTCATCTTGGTGCCCTTTTGCAGACTGATTCCCTTTGGGATACTTTAATTTAGAAATGTTAAAAATGGAGCACCTCAGATCAACAGTCAGTTTGAAAATGCTTGCATCTTTGAAAACGCTGTGTCCATACTCCTTTTTTTAGGACCACAGATTTGTTCTGTAAGCTTCTATGTACATACAAAAGCAGACAAGAAGAAACTGGGGAGGTATCTATGCACCATTCTCGAAGGATGAGCCCTCATTTTTTTAATGAAGCTGGAGACAAAATGTGGGTGACAGGTTTGTGATGCAAATTAGACATTCAGGGACGGAGTGAGGAAGCAGTTAAATAAATAATCGGATGATGATATTGCTAAACAAAGGACTTATGTTTTGGGTATGAGAAGTTACAATGGACATCAAGACATCCAAAAGGAGGGACATCAGCTAAGTTCAAAGATGGCACAGAGAGAGAGAAGTGGGTCAGGAACAGAAGAGTAAGGGAATAAGTTTATGACATAATGGTGACACCAGTGGTAATCTTAGTAATGGAGGAAAACCAGTAGACGCAGAAGATAAAAGGACTAATAAAAGACTGCAGTAATATGAAAACTTAGGAAGAGATCCTGAAGGAACAATTAGAGGAGAAAAAGAGAAGACAGCAGGTCTGCAAAGTCTATAAGAGATAACATTTGGAAAAAAGTTTGTACAAAGCATCAGAAGGAAAGTGTGAGGAGTAGGACGTTATCATTGGTGAAAATCAGGGCAAGGGTCTGGAAGAGAATGAGGTTGAGGAGCTAAGGGGAGGAAAAAAGTAATGGAGCACTAGAAAAAGATGTTGGTAGTGATGAGGGAGAAGAGGAAACCTTTTCTCATATTGATATAGTATAAATTTAATTTGCTTTACATTTGCATTCAGGACCCATATCTATGCAAGCACATGCCTTTGTCCAAAAAGTCTTTCAGTCTGAATGAAAAGCCTGGTAAGGTCATGAGCAGAAAGGGAGAAGTAGCTAAGGGTGATCAGAGAGCCCACGGGAGTGAATCAATACCATGACTTTTGAATTATAAAAAGGATTATGCGTGTTTTAAAGCCGAAACCCTTGTGACTGTTGTATAGCCGTGTTGAATTCATCATTTCTCCTATATCAAGGTGATCAGACAATCTTTTCCTGCTTATGCCAAATTTTGCTAAATGTGTTAATCTTCATTGAGCCTTTAGGAATATGGGAGAGGAGTTTTTAAGTTTTTAGGCCCCTTTAAGACATTCTGGAAAAAGAAGTCATTTGTCTTTCACTTAGATGTTATGTTTAAATTGTTTTGTAGTTATTTATTGAAAAGGCAAAGTAATTTGTTGATGAACATCTGTCAAACTACACAGAGGTTATTCTCTACCCCGCAGTTCAATTGCGTTGCAGAACGGAAGAGGTTAAGTATGAGAACTGCCCATCCTGTTCTCTCTTCTCTGCAGTTTCTGAAAGTTAGGCAGAATTTATATTTTATTTTGCAGAACAAACTGTAAACACTTCCCTTTTCCTTTGACCGGTTAAATTGTCCATTTCTCTCTTGCTCTCCACCTGTATCATGACATTGTGTAGGCATCCCTGTGGCTTGAGTAATTCTCTGTTCCTCCCAGCCACTAATACCAAAGTCTGAAAGAGGTACTGTTCTGCACTTTCAGGGGAAAATAAAGTCTCCTCTTTGTTTTCTAATTAAGATCAATCTCTGTCACAGTACAGTAGCTATTCCCAGGAAATTTCATCTCCTATTTTAATCAGTAGGGAATATATAAAACCTCTGTGGTGTCCTTTATTATTTCAAAAATAATAACTCTATTGACTGCAGTTTCATCTAGTTTTTGATGAACTTCAAAATCTAAATCTTTTTTCTTTCTAACTTATTTTCACATTCCTTTCTCTACACCTTTCCACAGGATCACAGAATCAGTAAGACTGGCAGGGACCTCTGGAGATTGTCTAGTCCAACTTGCTGCTCAGAGCAGATCAGGTAGAGCCAGTTGCCCAGGACAACATCCAGCTGGGTTTTGAATCTCCGAGGAGGGAGACTCCATAACCTATCTAGGCACCTGTGCCAGTGCTCCATCACTCTCACAGTAAAAAAGTGTTTTCTTATATTCAGGTAGAATGTCATGTGTTTCATTTTTTGCCCATTGTCTCCTGTGCTGTCACAGGATACCCGTGAGCAGAGCCTGGCTTCACCGTCTTCTTTACCCCCTGCTATCGGGTATTTTATAAACGTTGGTAAGATCCCTCTGAGCCTTTTCTTCTACAGGCTGAATGGTCTCAGCTCTCTCAGCCTTTCCTCATAGGAGAGGTGCTCTAGTCCCTTCATCATCTTCGTGGCCCTTCACTGGACTCACACCAGTACGTCCACCTCTCTCGTGCTGGGGATTATACAACTGGGTGCTGCACTACAGATGTGGCCTCACCAGTGCTAAGTAGCGGGAAAGGTTAATGATTTGGGTAGTGCTGCTGGCAGGTAAATGTTGGGTTAAACAGTTCTGAAGTGCTTCCGTCTGAGGAGGAAAACCCTATCTATTGAATATGACTTCCAAAGCACTTCATAGATTCTCTTAACACTAGAAATGGAGGCAGAAAAAGACTGTTACCAGGAGTTTCAGGGTATCCTATATACCACAGGCTAAGACTGAAATAATATTTTTTTTATATCTGTATGTGTTTGAAGCACAAATAAATTATAGAATCATAGAATAATTTATGTTGGAAAAGATCCTCGAGATCATAGAGTCCAACCATAACCTAACACTGCAAAATGCAACATTTCCACAAGTGCCATGTCTACACATCTTTTAAATACCTCCAGGGATGGTGACTCAACCACTTCCCTGGGCAGCCTGTTCCAATGCTTGACAACCCCTTCAGTGAAGAAATTTTCCCTGATATCCAGTCTAAACCTCCTCTGGCACAATCCGAGGCTGTTTCCTCTTGTCCTTTCACTTGTTACTTGGGAAAAGAAACCAACCCCCACCTCAGTACAATCTGCTTTCAGGTAGTTGTAGAGAGCGATAAGGTCTCCCCTCAGCCTCCTTTTCTCCAGACTAAACAACCCCAGTTCCCTCAGCTGTTCCTCATAGGACTTGTTCTCCAGACTCTTCACAATGGCATTTCCCGCTGGGAGAAACTGGGTCCCACATTACACGGCTTCTCCTTGTACTCTTGCTTGAATCTCTCCCGAAACATCAGGCTCTGGTCACTTAGAGATGCAGTTCTTGGGTGTTATCAAAATAATTCCTTCTGATGTTGTCCCTTAAAAGCAGAACTCGCAGTACCTTGAAGGTCTAGGAAGGAGTATGACCTAGTGGTGTGATGCCATTGTCTTTTATTACAGCAAGCAATACGGCTGAAATAGAGACGAGCCTTGGGGCCTGCCGTTCGTCTGCTGGTCACAAGCTCTGCTAGGTGGCACAGAATACAAACCTCAGGTTTGTCACTGCCAAGGAGCTCACAGCTTAGCGCTCCACCTTTGCAAACAGTCGTTGGTACTTCAGCTCCTGGGGGTAGTCACAGTAGTAAAGTCAACTTGTGCATTTTTTTTAAAAATAGGCTGCAATTCTAAATTTACTCCAGTTATACAGAAGTTGCAATAGTTGCACAATAAATCACAATGAAATTAACACTGCTCAATTAATATAAATTGCTAAATGAAAAACAAGGACACGGCGCTAACCGAAAATATAGAATCAAGGCAAATTATTCTCAAAGGAGTGATTTTTTGAAAGCAAAAATGCTTCACAATTCATTTCAAGACTGTTTGTCTTTCATTTGGTGAATTCAAATGTTTTGGTGTCAGAATCTGACACATCAGTTCCCTTGTCTTTCACTCGAAGCGGCCGTCCCAGGTGTTGATGTGGCACGTACGCTGAGACCAGCAGAATGACAGGAGCGCTGATACTTGTCCGGGTGCTCAGGCACTTGCCAGACAAACCCAGCCTGCGGTATGGTGGCCCACCGTCACTCTCTGACCGGAGGCCACCTGCCCGGGGGCGGCTGCCATCTCGGCAGAGCATTGCTTTGCAGCTCCATCTCTCTTAACCAGCCGCTTATCACAAGGTGCGTGTGATCTTTGCTGGATGCACGCACAGCAAATACGTCTTGTGCAAAGGATCTTGTGCAAAGGATCAAGGAAGATGACTTTCTGGTGTCCAGCTTGCTGTGTGCCAGCTTGCCCGGCAAGGGAGTTGCTGGTTTCTGTCTTGCATGTAGTTATCCTACACAAATACCCACCACCTACAGAGCGGTACAGAAAAGCTGGCCTGTGTTTTTATCTTTACTTCTTGGTTTCATACAACTTCTCCTTGGCCTGGACTGGAATCACAAGTCATCAGATTTCAAAATGTTTTTTTGGTTGGTTGGTTGTTTTACTTAAAATCACTTCATAAGAAGTGATCATAATCTAAACAGCAACATTTCCAGGGGAGAATACAGAGCCTCAAATATAAACCATAGAATCATAGAATGGTTAGAGTTGGAAGGGACCTTAAAGATCATCGAGTTCCAACCCCCCTGCCCTGGGCAGGGACACCTCCGCTAGAACAGGTTGCTCAAAGCCCCATCCAGCCTGGCCTTGAACACTTTCAGGGATGGGGCACCCACAGCTTCTCTGGGCAACCTGTTCCAGTGTCTCACCACCCTCACAGGAAAGAATTTCTTTCTGATATCTAATCTAAATCTCCCCTCTTCCAGTTTAAAACCATTACCCCTTGTCCTGTCACTACACTTCCTGACAAAGAGTCCCTCTCCGGCTCTCCTGTAGGCTCCCTTCAGATATTGGAAGGCTGCTGTGAGGTCTCCCCGGAGCCTTCTCTTCTCCAGGCTGAACAACCCCAGCTCTCTCAGCCTGTCTTCATAGGGGAGGTGCTCCAGCCCTCTGATCATCTTCGTGGCCCTCCGCTGGACCCACTCCAACAGGTCCATGTCCTTCCTGTGTTGAGGACTCCAAAGCTGGACACAGGATTCCAGGTGGGGTCTCACGAGCGCAGAGTAGAGGGGTAGAATCACCTCCTGCGACCTGGTGGCCACACTTCTCTTGATGCAGCCCAGGATGCGTTGTTCCAGAAAGAACAATGTTGTTCCAGAAAAAAATGTTCCAGAAAGATCCCTCTAGCCAATTGTATGCTAATGCATGTGTTGCTAATGCAATAAAGTAAAAAAAAAAAGCTGGAAAGAAAGGAGAAATCTCTTTTTTTCACATTTTCACATTAGATATCTAACAAGAGACTTATGCACATGGCTAATTTTATGCAGTTCTTTGAGAACTCTGGTGGCCAGAGACCTCATTTTATCCAAGGAACATTATGGACAAGCTTCTTACGCTGTAAACACAAAACTGTGCTCTGCAGTCCAATTAATATGTACACATTTGTATAGATACAAATGCACACATAGGTACCCTCTTTCAAGCTAGCCATTTTTGTTTTATTTAATGGTAGATATGCCAAGGGATTTATGTATTAATGATGATGTCTGCAGTGAAGAATTCTGCCAGCTCATAAACGACAAAATAAAGAAATGTTCAGCCCTTGAAGCAAATGAGCAGGCAGTACGTTTAGAATGATACAATTTTAAAAACCCTGAAAAGTAAGATTTTCTCATGTCAGTAACAGCCTAGAGGCTGCAGTCAGGCTGCATTTGCTACTGTATGTAAAATGAAATGCATTTTTAGTTCTCCATTAGCAGTGATATTTTGGGACACTTGTAGCCTGTATCTGCTTCACGATATTTTTTCTTTAATGTGCAAGGGCGTCTTACAGAAGAAAGAGCCAATCTTGTCAGGGAGTTAGCAAACTAAGATTGCAGTTGAGTCACAACTTTAAGAGATCTTCATAACATTGCTTGAATTTGCATTTATGCCTACGTGCTTTCTGGTTTGCAGCCAAGGCCCAGTTCCTCAAATCCTTCTGGTATCTTCATTTAGCTTTGGTTGAGTATCTCGTGAAGGATGGATTTCAAAGACGTGATGGGCCCAAATAAGCAATTTACAGTTGTCCTTTCAGTTATATGTCATTGTGTTGGTTTTTCTTTTTGCTCTGGATAATTTTGTTTCTTATAGAAAAAATGCCTGGATGAGTTTGATTTCACTGTCAGTGTTTCAGCTTCAGATGATAGTGATTTAAATATAGTAAGAAGTGTTTGATACAGGAATGCAAATGCAGTTAATCGCTCTCCTATGTCTGGGAAACCAACACTGTCTGACTCCAGCCTAAAAGCCGTGGAGGATAAGCAAGGCAGACAGTTTCTGGGTTTGGAAACTACCAAAACCTAGAAGAAATGGTTTTACTGGTACTGCTGACTCTCATCCACTTCTGTTGCCCATGTGGTTGCATCTTAACTTGACCTTGTGTGTCAAGTTGGAAATGGAAATAGTATTGTAATATCGGATTTTTTGCAAGTGAGTAAAGGCAAGATTTAGATTCTCTAATCCACAAAATTCACTTTTATGCTACTCAGAGACATGTCCGTCTAGCAATTTGTCCCTTTTAGATGTTTGTTTCCTTGCTAGCAGAAAGCTTTCAGCATTGCCACCACTGCTGTCTGCATACCCTAAGTGGTAAAAGCCAAGGAAGTGAGAGGGTGTGCTTAGAGGCGTAGAAGAAACGTGGTGCAGGGAAGAATGCGGGTAAAGAGTTCAGCATGGCATTTTCAAAGAGGACAAGAAAAGTACAAAGAGCATTGAAAAGAAAATCTCTGCCTCACAGGCTCAGGCGTTTACATCAGTAACAAAAATCAGAGTTATTTCCCAGCAGCTTTTGCCGGCATCAAGGCCATGGAGCAACATCATTAGAGAAGTCCTGTCGGGCATCCTTTGTAACCCTCTGATTTCTCCTGTATCCTAGTTTTGCTCAGGCGCACAGGAGAGCTGAGTTTTTAGGCAGCTGCACAGCACGCATTATGTTCACAGTTTTGCCAAGTGACCCGTTCACCAACGAGGCCTTCAGCAAACATGTTTTTAAACAATGTTTGTCATTTTGCTGGAGCCTGTGCCTTGGCTCTTGACGTGTGCGAGTTGGCACGGTTCTTTTTTGGGCTATTGCACTTCAGAACAAGTCTGGATGTCGACGGAGCTGCTCGTGTACCAAAGCCCATACGCGGGCTTGGGTTCTTTGCTTTGAGTTGGGGCTGAATAAGGACACCTAACCTCAGGCAACCTCTTTTGGGAACATCTTGGCCTGCAAATCATAGTTAAGAATGGAGGCTTATCTTTTTCTTAAATGGGTTGGTAATAGAGCTATCAGTCAGCATCCAAAGAGCAGAATTTGCTATTTGGTCATTCAACAAAATATAGAGTTATGTTTTATCCTTCATGCCTGATTTTCTTACATTCTGTCCCCAGCTGTTTCTTCCAATTTTTTTTTAAAGAAAGCTTTTCTGTCTTCTGAAATTTAACCCTGGCCCTCCTTACCTGTGTTTTTTCTTATCTGACAGCTGCCTATGACTGAATGATGGAAGCTAAAATCAATTTTATGGCAGAAAACCTTGCAAAGAAATAAAGTTTGCTGTAAACAAAACATTGCAGTATAAGAAGAAATCCTAGATGTAGTGGGGCAGAGTATTTAGTCTTCTATCTTCTATTTTGACTTTTCAGTCAAAATCTTCAGACCTGATCGCTAGATAATGCTTTCTACAAACAAGGTTGTTAAAATACTGGGGAGGGGGAGAGGCGGCGGGTGAGGGGGGTGAAGACAGAATATTCTGAGCTTTAGGAACCCTAAGAGAGAGGTCCCACTTGTGACACAGCGGAACATCTTGATATGCACATTCCAGGGCATTTGATCTTCTAGGCGTCTCGCCTGCAAAGAGTCACTGGCTCATGCATCATCCTCCACCCAGTCCCTGGCATTGAGCTCTAACTGTAAGAGTAATAACAAATTCAGGGTATCCCTGTATACCAGAATGCCATGGTTACCAGAAGACACTCATAAGACCATTCGTACAGGTACTGACTGCTGCATTATGTACCAAACCATTGACCTCAAACTGATCCTCCAACAGACCAGAAAGCTTAAAAGTTGGCTGAAAGTCACCTTCCACTGCACTTTCCCCTAGCAAATCCAGCCTATTTTTTTTTGTATTTCATTTACGAACCCATTAGGACTGCCAAGTATATTAGGGAGAATGCTTTAAAAAAATGTGAAGTTCTGGCTTGCATCATTGCGTACACAAAGCAAAATGACTGAACTGTGCCAAGAAACCCAAGCGTGAAAATTAATTTTTGGTATTTTTCTGGGGGCTTGTATTAGGTCTTTTGTTTTCTTTTAAGGGAGCCAGGAGTGGAGGCATTATTAGTTTCAGCCTGTTGTAAATTAATTTTGCTTCTTGAAAGAAAAACTGCTGTGGCAAAGCAGCTCTTCTGATCATAGTTAAATGTGAACGATGGTGTGATTACGAACAGCAGCTGGTTGACTGCAGCCAGACATTCAGAGTAAGCTGGTCTGCTTTTGCAGAGAGGAACCTATAGGCTGCCCAGGGAGGTGGTGGAGTCTCCTTCTCTGGAGACATTTCAAACCTGCCTGGACACGTTCCTGTACAACCTGCTCTGGGCAGACCTGCTTTGGCAGGGGGGTTGGACTAGATGATCTCCAGAGTTTCCTTCCAACCCCATATTGTTCGGTGATTCTGTGACCCCGTTGATTTTGTGAACATGGATGATTCGCTGCCACACTCTGGACTGTGGAAGTGCCTGTCCACGTGTGGTTGGTTGTAACCAGAGTTGTGTTTCATCTGGAGTTGGCATAGGGTTCATTACTGGTCTAGCTAAATATTTTTAAAATCAAGGCATGCCTTATAGAATCATAGAATCATAGAATGGTCAGAGTTGGAAGGGATCTTCAAGATCATCAAGTTCCAACCCCCCTGCCATGGGCAGGGACACCTCCACTAGAGCAGGTTGCTCAAAGCCCCATCCAGCCTGGCCTTGAACACTTCCAGGGACGGGGCATCCACAACTTCCCTGGGCAACCTCTTCCAGTGCTTCACCACCCTCACAGGAAAGAATTTCCTCCTAATATCTAATCTAAATCTCCCCTCTTCCAATTTAAAACCATTACACCTTGTCCTACTACATTTCCTGACAAAGAGTCCCTCTGCGGCTCTCCTGTAGGCTCCCTTCAGGTATTGGAAGGCTGCTGTGAGGTCTCCCCGGAGTCTTGTCTTCTCCAGGCTGAACAACCCCAGCTCTCTACAATTATCATTAGACTGATTTTTGATCCTGTATTTGCTTAGTTAGTATAAGCTTCCACTTTCAAAATCCTAACTGTAAGAAGACTGCTTCCGAGGTGTACTTCTGGGATTGAATGTTTTCCTACATCACAGCACCTAGTGCCACGCCATGCCAGGTGGCACTTCATGTCAGTTTTATGGGCTCTCGTGCATCTCTGTTCCTGCCTGGCTGTTGCAGCTTGTGCCTGTACTTCTCCTGAGATGGAATTATGTGATTTCCCATGTTTTCCTCATGTCCTGTGTGTTTATGTCGCCTCACCAGAGAAAGTGAAAATACCTGCAGGTCTGCTGAGAACCTGCAGCAAGCAAAGTGACAGTGGCTTATAAGCAAGTCTAATATCACCTACAGCTACTGTGGTTACTAACGTGGGTTGTACTGGTGGAGGTTGTGATTCTGAGTCTGACCTGAAGGAGAGTCTGGGTATTGTGATGACAAATATTTTACCACCCTTGGAGGATTTGGTTTTTTTTGAAGCAAGTTGGTATATCTTTCACTGGTGTCTTGTGCTGTAGTTCGGGTCTGTTTTGTCCTAAACTCAAGAAGGTTGTGTTGCAGCAGGTGCCACTCAAAAGTTAACAGAATCTTGCCTTGCCTTGATACAGACTGAACTGGGTGAGTTTTGTCCCATGTATGTATGCTTCATTACTTACAGATGTGATTTAGATGAGAGAAAAAAAACTTAGAATGATCTCCTTCTCATACATTAAGCTTCAGGATAATCACTAGATTAAGTAACTAATTTACCTGTCAGTTCCTAAAGTATCCCAGCAGGCATGTGATGGGCAGTGGTAGTGGAAGACTTCAGGTGTGCCAAAAAATAAGCTGGTAGGGTCAAAAGCTTGAGCTTGGAGAATCAGTAATTTAATTAGTGTTAGGCACGTTAAGGAAAAATCAGAGCCGGGAAACCAGCTGATGCCAGTGCTAATCTGCTCCCACAGTGGCAGCACACTGAAACGCTTAAAAAAGCACAGAATTATAAAAACATAGAACTGGAGAACAGCAGAGGGACGGAAGATGCACCAAGGGGAATTGACAAAGGATAACGGGCTGAGACCAGGGCAGGTGTATGCCTGCAGTGCACAGCACGTTGTACCTGTGATAACAAGAAACAAGGTTAGTCGCTAGAATGGCAGAATTTACCAAAATTCTGTGGCCACCATTTTTCCTGTCTGCTGGAGGAGTCCATTTGAGAGGAGAAATTACTGATTCCAGTAATTTGCATTTGTCCATGTCTGATTGCACCAAGATTTAAAGGCTTGGTATGTCCGGATTTCTAGGCACTGCTGCCATATAAATAACAAATAATAGTAACAAAACCAAGCAATGACACGTTGCTTGTTTAAAATCCAAGCAAACCTTTGATACGAGCTATAAATGTGTCGACATTTGATCTGCATTATCATGTGTTTTCTTCTCCTCTCTCTTGTCTACTCTGCTAGTTGTCTCCTTTTGTTGCCATCTTGTCTTAAAAGTGGGGTTCCAGATCTTAGTTTAAGAGCAAGGTCTCTTATTTTGGTTTTATATCTGCAAAACCCTAAACTCTGTTTTCAAGCCTTCATACTACTGCTGAGCTCAGGGAAAGAGGAGCCTGAATCTGACTCCAAGCTGGGCATTATTGGGCATTACAATTGTGTATAATGCTACGAGTATTTCATATAATCAAGTGTTTATGGTGAACAGTCAGCATCTTCCCAGTAGGGAAGGAAAAAAAAAAAAAAAAAATCCCTTCCCCAAATGTTTTCTTGGCAAAGCAAACATGGATAAGGACAAGCAAAATGCACCGTTGTATTGAATTACCTGGATTGCTTTGGTGGAGTTCCAGCATCACGGCCCTAGAAGGAGGAAGAAAAATCAAAGACCAAAATATTTTAGGATGACCTCTTCTAAAATAACAATTCGCATCTTTGGTTGAGAAGGTTATATTTAAAAAAAAAAAAAAAAAAAAAAATCAGATTTTTATTTTTAAAATTGCAGAGCTAGAGCATCAAAATTAAAGCAAAAATTTCTAGTCAGTTGACAATTTTTTTCATGTCATGGAAAATTTCCACTTCAGATGAAACAAGGATTAAGTTATATAGGTTCTCTTTTATATAGTGAAAGCATCTTGAAAAATTAGGTGTCCAGAGGTGCTGGTCTCAAGTTTAAACTAAGATTTTGTTTGTGAAAGTTGTATAAAAAACTGGTAACGCAACTCCAAGCATGTAGTTAGACTCCTTGTTCCAAAGTTTTATACTCCTGTTTGTAAACATCTCAGTCTGACCTCTTTAAACGTACTTCACTTACTATTCAAAGTACTCAAGTGTAAACTAGGCTGCGAGAACGTATAATAGAGGTGCAGTAGGGTAACAAAAGCTTTTATCGTACTGGTTTCTGTATTTTTCCAAGTGAGAAGGTCATATTTCAGAAGACCAGGTGAAAGCAACTGTACTACTTCTGGCATTGCATGTGTACCCACACCCAAAGAATTAACCACCCGAATTATCCATCCACAAATAATTTGAGCTCCGGAAAGGGCATTTTAATACAAAGCGTAACAAAATTTTCAACAGCAGAGCAGGGAAAAAAATATTGATGTATAGATTTCTGTTTGGGCAGGTTGCTTGCATAAAGGAAATAACCTATTAAAAACCTGATCTGTTGCTTATTGTGTTGTATCCATGCTTGAAGGCACACTGTCTCCCTGATGTTTGACTCCCCATTTGTACGTGGGCAGTTCCCAAGCTCTGTCCTTGCTATGATCTCCAGGAAGTTGACTTTATTAAAAACATGTATGTGTGTATGTTTTGCGGCAAATTTCTTTGCCAAGGGGACAAAGAGAGTACAAAAAACAATATATTTCATTTATTTCAGAAGCCTCCAGGCTTTCTAGATTCTAGAGGACACTTAAGGCTGGAGAAAGGCAAATGTTGCACCCGTCATCAGAAAGGGCAAGAGGGACAATTCAGGCAGCTGCAGACCAGGCAGTTTCACTTCCATCCCTGGAAAAATCATGGAGTGAGTTTTCTTGGAGCACATTTCTGGGCACGTGAAGGAGAAGAAGGTGACCGAGAATGGTCAGCATAGATTTACCCTTGATGCCTTTGGCTTGTCATCCTGATCATGCTCTGTGATAAAATGATTAAATCTGTGGATGAGGGGAAAGCCGTGGATATCATTTACCTTGACATTAGCAAAGCTTTGAGCATAGTCTCCCAACAGTATGCCAAATTAGGATGTTACAGCCAAGATGGGGAGAAGAAACTTGGCTGGACAGTCAGACTGCAAGGGTTTAATGGTTCGTACTCTGCCTGGAGGCCAATTATAAGTAGAATTCCCTAGGGGTTTATCGGGGAACATGCCCTGTTTAATACTTTAAAAAAAAAAAAAAATCTCCAGGCTATACTGGATTCTTTTTGCTGGGCTACTAATAACTGACAGTGCCTTCATAAATAAAATCTAACTTAGATTTTAAGTTAGAGAAGGGAAAGAAGAATAACCCTTTTCTGCATCTTTGTGCTCCTGAGGGCTGGTAGCTTTCCCTGGTCTTTTTATTCATCTCTTGGCTTTTACTCTCTTGCCACTGATGTGCGGTGTTCAGTACAAGGTAGTTTCTGTGCCCGAAAGGTCACTCACTAAACAAACCTCAACCAGATAAGCATTTCCAAGTGCATCAGGCGCATCCTGGTGGGGTGTTTTAAGTCACAGGAATTAATGCAATTGGTGACAGTGAAGCAAGCGAGCGGCTGGCAGCAAAGGGATTAAAATAGATTCAGTGCCATTAACAATACTAATATGTAGCTTCCAACCAAAGGTGTCAATGGCGTACTGGAGGCCTGACGTGATTAAAGGTTTGGTGTAATTAAATGTCTGATTGAGAGAATGGGTTGTGCACCTGTTTTAATTTAGAGATGTGACAGATACATATCAGAACTTCATATTCTTCCTTTAGGACAGCTACTTAAATATCTAGATGAATCATAATTTCAGTCTACTCCTTCTGTCAAATAAATTAATATTATTTTCCCTGTTTTAATGACGGACAAAACAGATGTACAGCTTCCAGATCCAGTGTGTCAAAAGCTGACCTAATTTGAAACTTGCAGTGAGTTCCCATTACAACAAAGGTACTTTAAATAAAATACCTGCTTAGGCATTTTCCTGAAGCAGGGTTTAATTGAGCAGTGTCAAGCTCCACAGCCTGTCAACAGCAAGCAAGCAAGGGAGCTTCTGTCTCATGCGTTCTGATTTGTGGCTTTAACCCAAAGACCTTTAACAGCAGGGTTAATCTTCCCTAGCTTTAGCTTCTAAAAGAGGCATTTACTTAAAGGGAGCAGTTTCATGATTGGCCTGAGCCAATCAAAGTCCCTGCTGACTCCACCAAAAAGGATGGGTTCACCACGTGCCACGTGATCTGACTATTTCCCGTATGCTGCTGTTAGCCCTTATACAAAGCTATAGCAAATCAGGTGAGCAGTTGGTCTGACTGAAAACCCACGGGCAACCTCCTCCATCCTCCACACAAAAACCAGCCCCCAAACCTGGCTGCAGTAACCGAAAAAACCCAAACCCTCTGGCTGAAAATGTAGCTTCAGCCTGTACCAGGTTAGGTCCTGATGTGGCCATCAAACACTGGTAGCAGCAGACAGGAAGGTAGGGGGGAGGCTTGGACTGTCAGTGGCAAGGTAGTGTTGGACTTAGGCTCTCATAAGGAATGAGGGTAAGTACACATGCATTTGGTCTTTGGTCTTTAGCCTAATCTGGGCAGCATTTTAGACTGAATGCCTAGCTTTTAGATGCCTAAAGCTAGAAAAGATGTTCCAGGTGTTTGAGACATGGAGAATAATATGCCAATGAAAGAATACGAAGCTGTGACGTCTCTTCCTGTGCTGCGGGTAGAAGCTCTTACCCAGACACAGAATTCCACATCACACAGTCAACGAAAACCAGAATGTGTTTTAGAGTTCACTCATCTGGCTGCTCATTCAAATATGCTCTCGCCAGCTGGTTTCTCTATCAAACTTCATTCCTAAGATGCAGCTCAGCTTTCTAGGTACACTATTCAAAGGATGTTACCCGAGTTTCTAAGAAAATGGAGGTGGAGCTAGTAAATTTTTCTTGTAAAATATTACCGTCATTATCACTTGACTACCTACTGTGTCACACACTTCCCACATACATGATATTAGGAGAACGGTGTGTCCTTTTGAGAGCTAAGTCCTAAACCTAAAGCATGCCTTCTCTGATTCAAGGATTCCTCTGTGAAAATAGTGTGTGCTATTTTATAGTTCTTCAAGGAAGGGATTGTCTCTGCATAGGGCTCATGCTATTTTTTTTAGAGAAAAGACCGTCAGGTTTTGATTATTAACTTACCACTGATTTAAAGGACTAGTCCTTACCTTTTCATATCAATTATCCAAATATATAAGCATCTTTTTATTTTTCATCTGTGTAGTATAAATAGAAGAGTCACTTTTCATCAAGAGTAATTTATCACTTTATAAATAATGTGCCAAAATATTGCTTTAGCATCTCTTCCAAGCATCAAATAAGTTGTTCTTTAAATATAAAGCATTTGCAGAATTTACACTAAGAAAGGATGCACAAGAGAACAAGGCATGGAAGTTCCGAAAGGAAAAATATTATTGTGTGTGAAGACCTCTATGTCTTGTGGCATAATAGTACATTGTGGCATGTTTTCTGTAGGCATTACTCTCATTCTAGTTTTTTTTTTTTTAACCCAGTATATCTGATCCTTTAAAAGCCTGATATCTGCTGCAAATCCTGGGTGCTGATTTTGCTTGTCTGCATTTCAGCATGAGCAGAAATACAAACTGTAATCAAAGTCAATGTGCTAGTTTTGGTAGTGACGTCCAAAGGGCATCAGGAGTCTGTACACTGTATCCTGAACGCCAACGAAATAATGAATAAATCAAGTTTACTGCAATTCAAAGTTGTTAATGTAGTGCCTGTATAATTTTGAAGGAGTTTTATCAATGGAAAGTCTGCGAGCCTTTAGGGAATGGTAATTAGATTCTTCTCTGTCAAACTTTTCAATGTGCATAGTACATTGAGTGAGAGGACAGTAACCATTCTTAGCAGCACAGAGACCTTGAGCTTCAATAGGGCACGGAAGCACTAAATCATTTTGTCATCCTTCCAAAATTCTTCCTTTCGGCCCTTCCTTTTGAAACTTGGAAGATTATCTTTCTTTCTACCCTTCCCTATTTCTTTCTGACAGGCAGGGTTTGCTGCTTGAGGGCCTAGCAACCCATTTCCCCGCTTTCCACTAGCCCCAGAATTCTCCAGGGAAGGTTTTGATCACAACATCACTCTTAACGTCAGCAACATTACATTTCCAAATCAACCCTGACCCAAATCCTGTGTCCAGCTCTACTTCTATTTTCCGTTTAATGACCTGTAGAGCGTTACAGGCGTCATCTACTCAATTCCTTCTTCACGTATCTCCTTCAGCTCCCAGCACTGTCAGGTCACCTGTCCCTGCCATCCACCCCAGCAACTATAGTCAACAGTATTCTTTGCCATTTCAGCATATCATTGCACGTGCAGAAGGGGGAAAAGTGAACGGTGAGTTTGCTGAGGTTCAGGGCCTGGCGACTATGTGTTCCTGTTGAGCGTGAGCCATCACCGCATTTGGGTGGTGGCCAACGATTCGCGTTCCTCACCAACCTACACTTCCAGAGCTCGCTTTTCACTAGCAGCAACACGGGTGATTTCAGAGCTCACCCTTTAAAGGGGGTGGTAGAGCTGCATTCTTTCCTACCAGCAACCTGGTGTTTGGAGTGCAGCCCTTGTGAAAGTTGGAAGAAATGGGTGTACGTCTCATATGTGGGATTTGGGCTGGAGAGCGCTGTTCATCGTGCACAGCTGATGGTTTGCACCTGCTTGTTCACTCACATGCAGAGTCTGGAGAGCTGAAAGGAATCACAGAATCACAGAATCTTCTTGGTTGGAAGGGACCTTTGAGATCATCGAGTCCAACCACAAAAAAAACCCCAAACAAACAAAAAAAAACAACACAAAAAAAATAAACCAAAAGAAAAAAAAAAAACACAACAACAACAAACCCCCAAAAAATCCTCAAACACCAAAAACAAAACAAAAACAAAACGCACGCAAAACAAACACCCACAACCCCACCCCACACACCCCCACAAACAGATACAACCCAACAATCCCGGGCACTAGAGCATGCCCTCAAGTGCCATGTCTACACGTTCCTTAAATACTCCAGGGATGGCGACTCCACCACCTCCCTGGGCAGGCTGTTCCAGTGCCTGACCACCCTCTCAGTAAATTAATTCTTCCTGATATCTAATCTAAACCTCCCAAGCAAGCAACTTGCAGCAACCAAGGAAGGAGCTTGCCTGAAGCGCTTATGGCCAGACAGCTTCACAGCCATTTACAATTAGTTTAGGGATAGCCAGTCTGAGCGTGCCTGCCCCAGAGGGTTCCCCAAGGAGCTTTCCTGACTCTTTTAATATGCTGGAACGGCTGCCGGCCAAGGATGTTCAGAAGGAGAATGTCTGGTTATATCTTAACTTGGCAGTTGTCTCAACTGGTGCGCTCTGCACATATGGCTGGACATGTGTCACGCTTGAAATGAGGTGACCGAGCAACGGCACTAAACGTGCTGCCAGGCGGTGTGCTACCCCCTGGTCCACACACGTGACACCATCCACCTTGCCGAAGAGCCCGCTGTATGCTGTTTCCTTTGGCTAGGTGCCCATGCCCTGGCGAGCGTTAAATAGCGTTTCTAATAGCCTCGTTTGCAAAGCGAGAGACAGCCATTATCTTCACTGATATCTTTCGAGGTTTGAGTAAAATACATTTAGTAGAGGAGGGGAGTTACCTCAATTGTTCAACGGCAGTCTCCTGTTAGAAACAACGTCTTAAAATAGTGTTTTTACCGCTATATCAGGCATCTTCTAGAAGACAGTGCTGACTCATCTCATGGGCTTACTCCCATGGATACTGCTCAAATGTGTACCCACGAAGAGCCCGTCCAGGAGGACCTGGCCAGCTGACCTTAAAGGCCATCTCCCTTTAGGAAGCAAATATCTTTATTTGGTACTGCTCTGTATGGCTTTTCTCCCTCTCAGCCTAATACACATCCCTTACTCTTTTTTCCAAATGGGATTAACTATTTGCTCTCCCTTTCACCCTCCCTCAGGTAAAGAGTTTTCTGTGTGCCTCTTTTCCAGGTACCTGGGCAACCATGCTAGAAACTTATTCCTCACCTTCCTTTTCATCCTTCTCTTCTAGTTCCTATCTTAATTACTTTGGTTTGGCACTGCCTCACCTGTATGAACTGGTTATCTCTTGGTTTTATGTATTTCACTACAGAGTACAAGCACGCAAATTGGTATTTAAGAGTAGAGTAAGATTTCAACTAACACGGTAATCTCAAAAAATCAACCAGCTTAATTACATTTGTATTTTCCAGCTGCAGCTGCAACATGAATCCCAAATTTAACAGTGTCAGAATCTGGTATGTCACTAGGACAGAGGAGGATTTTATGAGGTCCTTTCCAACCCCTTTTTTTTTTTTTTTTATTTCTATCTGTAAATGATAAACAGTGCTTTTTTATTATTATTTTTAATTTGTAATTTTACGTTGTTTTATTATTTTTATTATTTAGAGAACACATGCACACTGAGGCCACAGTCTACCCGTGGAAGATGCTGTGTCACTTACCTGAATGCCATAATATGAGAGTCCTTAGCAGTTCTGGGGAAAAAAAGAGAACTAGAACTTGTAAAATTTACTGCCCCGTAGAATGGAAAGCAACAAAACAGCAAGTCAAATACACAGCTGAAGTGCACTGCAGGTATAGTTGCCATGTAGCCCATACTAACCAGAGCAATGCGATGTGTTTTGGGTTTTGTTCGGTCAGAAAGACTTCCCAGCAGAACTACATCAGTATCTTGATATTCTGAGCTAACCCCACCTGGGGGCCTAGAACAAGTTTTTAACTTTTACTTGTGTCTTTCTGGAAGTGGTTTGGGTGCTATATAGAATCATAGAGTCATAGAATGGTTAGGGTTGGAAGGGACCTTAAAGATCATCAAGTTCCAACCCCCCTGCCATGGGCAGGGACACCTCCACTAGAGCAGGTTGCTCAAAGCCCCATCCAGCCTGGCCTTGAACACCTCCAGGGATGGGGCACCCACAACCTATATCTCTATAATGAGAAGTTGTAGTCATAAAGATATAGATCAGTTGTTAAACTGCCTGATGGAGTCAGTTCTCAGTTTTTACATCAGGCAGCTGACGTTTCAAAGGTTATCATTTTACTGGGAGCCTTGAAAGAGAAGGTGTTGCCCTCAGATTGCTATCTTATCAAATACACAGAGGGGTGTATTTAATGTTAATTTGCTGTAAAATATTAACCATAAATAAACTACAGTGGAATTTGTTTATGGACATGTTCCCATCTCCTGAGGCGCGCTGCAAATACTCTCACATCTCTGGACAGAAAGCATGTCGTGCTAAGAATTGAAATGGATAAAATAAATGAACCTGCGTAATGTTCGCTTTGCTATCAACCGAGCAAATTTTGCTTCAGGCTTGAAGCAAAATGACAGCTTCTTATTTCTCTAGCAATTTCAGTGTTGATTAGTATCAAATGATTATACTGCTCTTATCCTATCCACAATTTTATCATAACGTTGTAATATCTCCACCTAGTTAACTTCAGGAGAGGAAGGTGAACCTTTATGATGTTCTGACATTCCTGTTTGGATGACGTGATTGGAAAAGTTTCACCTTTATCCCAGGTGATCTAAATTGGATCAATCACAGTGGATTCACAGTAGAGTGAAATTAGAGCAATGTTAGAATTTATCAGGACCTCCATTTTTATTTATACTGCCATGACGTTGTGTCAAATTTTGATAGATCAGCCCCCAGACCCACAGAGATTACTTGAAACTCGTTGTGTGAACAGGGCTAAATCAAGCTTTAAGCGCTGCCAGTGATGACATTAGGACGCCAGTTAGAAGAGAAAAGGTCTCTAAGCAATATCTCAGCGAACCATAGACCATCCTGTCCATCGGACATTTTCCCTTCCTTTTGTCTCCCTCAAGGCCAACGTGCCTTTAAGTCCTGGGAGCAATGTCTAACCCCACATCATCGCTGTGGTCCAGCCCTGTGCATCTGTGTCTCTTGTGCCTTCCCGGCACCATTACACACCTGCTGCAAAGGAAATGGGTAATAAAATAGCATTTATTACCACTGAAACGAAGCAGTAACAAGGACAGTGAGGGAGGAGTCTCCTGGAACGACATTAAAAAAAAGCAATAACCACCCAGCAAGTGAGGGTGCTGGGAGCCTCAGCGGGCTATGCTGCAGGAGCTGCTGCTGGGCAGGGACCTGGCTGGGTGGCACTGGGGAAGTGCTAGGCGTGGGACTGGTCAACTCCCAGTCTCTCGGGTCCACGCAGGTCAGGAGGGTAAAAGGTGGGAACGGTGATGCCATGAAGTGGTCCCCGTCTAGCTCACAAGCAGCCTTCCTTCCACGCTGCCTCCAGGTGCAGGCTCTTTGCTGTCAAAGCTACAGAAATGTGCCTATTCTGGCATCGTCCCGTGAAATAAAAGTGCCGACATCGGGTACCCTTTTGGCACCTCCAGCCTGCACTCATTATCAGCCGTCCTCCTGAGAGCACCCATCCTTTCTGTTTGCATTTCCTTCAACGTCTAGCACCACATCTTCACAGGAAGACTTCTTTATCAGCTTTCTGCAGAAATGAAATAAATATTATCCTTTCTCCCCTTCTATTCACAGAATCATAGAATCTTCTAGGTTGGAAGGGACCTTCAGGATCATCTTGTCCAACCATCAACCTAACTGACAAAAATAAACACCCACAAAACAACAAAATGCAACACCATCACTAAACCATCTCTCCCAGAACCACATCAACCCGTCTTTTGAACACCTCCAGGGATGGTGCCTCAACCATCTCCCTGGGCAGCCCATTCCGATGTCTGATAACCCTTTCAGTGAAAAAATTTTTCCTAATATCCAGCCTGAACCTCCCCTGGTGCAAAATTCTTTTCTGAGTTTCAGCGTAGACAGCAAAGGAAGGAATTAAATCTGTTTATATAAAATAGGAGGGAAGGGATGGAAAATTAGATCACAAGTTTGAGGGAAATTGTCATAGCAGACTTTTTTTTTTTTTTTTTAATTATGAATGTCTAAAGGGCAAAGTCACAGAGTACATGTTGTTCTAGGAATCAAGGTGACCATTTCACAAGGTCAGGTTCAGCTCATAGCAGCATCGGTGGTTGTGCTTTTACAGAAGGAGGGCGTGTCTCGCTCCAATTTTGAAGGCTTTAGCTCTGGTCCATCACCCAATTATTAACATAAAGCATAGTCCTTAATCTCTGGTCCTGGTTGCCGTGATTGTTCCAGGGTGCGTGAGCTGAAAGTATCCTGGAAAGTAGGATGGAAGGACACTGGAATTGTCATGCATGGCCCAAGAAGAGGAATTTTGATCTTTTTCATCAAATGTAGGCAGAAGTGCCCTATACGCAACCGAGGAAGGTGTTTACTAGTATGAAATTTAGATAGAAGAAGAGGAGAAGAGTGGAGAAAGTAGAGAGCTGGGGCAATTGCAGTGCCAGGCACTTACGGAGAAGGCCATATTGCAGTCAGGGAAAGATGAACCAACAGGCTCCAACATGTCCTTATTTTATGACTGATGTGGCTTAGGAGGGAAACTGGAGGAATAGCTCCTAAAAATCTTCTGTAGTGTCTGAAGGCTATTATTATAATAGTGTCATTAAAAAGAGTCGTACCCGGCCTTCTGGCACTACAGATGTTTTGGAAAAGGTAAAAGAGGAGCAAAAATACTGTAGTATGGGCTCATGTGAATGTCCTGGGAAGAGGAGGGGGTCCTGGGAAGGAGAGGGGAACCACCACGATTCCCCATCTTTTTCCTTACCAAGGCACAAAGAAAGAGCGAGCAGAAACACGAGTAAGGACGAAAGTACAAACAGCAGTAGTGATGTATCTGTGAGCCTGCGTAATTTCATTAAGCGTTGCAAGCAAGGCTTCGTTTCTGCGTGCATGAAAATATCCATCTGCCCCCCCTTCCTCTGTACCAACCAGTTTTTTTGGTAAGAAACAAAGCCAGGAAGGGAGCCAGCCAAGGCAGTGTGCCTCCAGCCCAGGTCAGTGCCTGCCCGTGAGGCTGGAACCTCTTTTCTGTCCTATATATGCCTAACGTATATTCTGTCCTATATATGCCTGTCCTGATACAGTGTGTATTGCCCCTTGACATCGGTGATTGATCTTTTGTGGTCCCCATCACCTCCTGATGCTGTAATTGTAGAAAATGTGGGTATCCTAAGGGCTTTTATCCTAAAATCTCACCTTTGGCACATTTGGTTAAAAACCTGCACGCATATTCTTAAACTCTTCCTTGCTTCGTTTTTGTTTTCGGAATGTGTTTGTACTCCTGGAAATGGCAATGTGGGAGCCCATCTGCTTGTTAGGGATAAATAGTAAAATTGTAGATTATCTCCAGTAGATATTTATCAACATTGCACAGACTTGTACATATACAAATCTGGTTATCACGTTTGAAATTAATTTGAATACGTTCATTTAATATATTCTCCTTTAATCGTTGTTACTTCTTTTTAAGTGTCTCTCTTTTAGGGAGGCTGTTTGGGAAATAGTGATTATTTTGCATGCGCTAAGAAACCTTTTGCCCTATATTAGCATGTATTTCAGTAGGGAAGACCAGATGATAAAAGAAATCAAACTGATGGACGAGGAACAAAGGAAACTGTGGGTTCGACAGTCAACCTGTAACCTCCGCCAATAGTAGCTGGAAATGTTTCCTTGGAAACCAGGCTGAAAACCAAATTCTGTCATATTAAATTTTCAATTTAACTGAAAAGCCAATTGTACATGGTATTAACTCTCCATGTGTGCCATTGTGTATTTCAAATAGGAGTGAATAACTTGAAGTAGGTGCACATAAATGTGGGCATGTTTTTGTGTTTCTGTGAATCTGTACATTGTCTTTGATTCAAAGGTGAACATTTCCCCGGTGACAGCAGGAGAAAGCAAATAATCTAAGTAGAAGTCACAGCTTTTACATGGAAATGCATGCTGTTAAATTACTCTTTATCCTAGACTGAATCAGTTGCAGAAGACATGCATTCGTATGTAATTTGTCAAAATAAAATGTATGGTTATGTCCTGGTTTCGGCTGAATTTACCAAAACTGGACCGACAGATGGCCCTTCCCCCCCCTTTTTCCCCCCCCAAAAAGAGGAGAGAGGAGGAGAAAGAGATAAGGAGATTCAGAAGTTTAGAATGAACTAAACTACTTTAATGAAGAATTAATATTAAAATAAAAATAAAGAAGAAAATAATGAAATAGATACAATATATACAAAACCCTATCAAGCTCCCAGGATGACAGTCACGTCACCGGCAGGCACTGGGGAAGTCCCAGACTGGACTCAGCGACGGATGGGAACTGGATTCTAGCTCTGGAGTCAGGAACACACGGATCGGGATCAAAGGCAGATGAACAGACAGAGTCCTCTCTGGACGTCGGCCATCGCAGGAAGGGGCTGACCCTTTGATCCCTCAGCTTTTATACTGAGCATGGGGCAGATGGGATGGAATACCCCAGTTGGTCAGGTTTGGGTCACCTCTCCTGTCCCCTCCTCCCCACCGATGTGACCCCTCTACGTTTTTTCCGTTTCCAACCCTCTAAGGGGGCAAATAACGAAATTGGCTGCCCTTGGTTGTTACAGCAATAAGGATAAGCAAGGGCCTCTCTGCTCACCATCCCTTGGCATGGAGCATGAACATTGGGCTGATCGTTCTGGGAACGAGCAGTTTTCTCCACAATATGCCGTTAATTTCCGAGAGTTAGAGGAGGCCTAGCTAGGATGTAAAGTTACAGAACAGAAAATTGGTTTGGTTTTACTTCAAACCGGGACAGGTTAGTTTCCTTGGGAGGTTCCAAAAAGCTATTTTAGAGAATGTGCTTGATTCGTTATTTAGTGGGGATCGGGGAGGGGGGAGGAGTGGAGCTGAGCAACTATTGCAAGAGCGAGCAAATATTTTCGATGCTAGAGGCCCAAAGGTGTGACTAAACTGAAGCCTCGCTTATGTCTGTAATAAAGTGCAAAGATTAACCTCCTGCTGAAGGGGACATGGAAACACAAGCTCTAGCAATCTTAAGGCACTGGTTCCCAGCTGCTGGCTATAGCAATGACATACACTTAGCCTAATCCAATTGAATGTTATCCGTCCATTGACACAAAATGGGTAATATGAAAAGCTCTCGAAGAGGTTTTTTTTTTTTCGAGATCCGAGATGGTTTCTATAAATGTTCTTCATGTACCATTATGCTCCTGCTTCGGGGCTGATTTGGGATCTGTACTGTATCAAATGAGAGCTGACACAGCTGCCTCTGTGTTGATCTGCGAATTGCAGAGAAGATTCTTTTGATTTTCTACCTTGGTTGCTATACAATTATGTATTTAATTTGCCAGCGTCTGCCTCAGTCCCACATCAGTCCCTCCTCGGTCCCCCTCAGATGTGTCTTTTGAGGAGAGTTTTCACTGCTTTCCTTTTGTTTAGATGAAACCCCTGGATCACCAATCCATGTTTTCTATGTTAACTCTGCAGGACACCTTAGGATTGGTACCTCTAGGCAGTTGTCCTCCAGATAAATCTTAACTCCTGATTAGAATGGGTCCAAAACAGTACGGAGGTTGGGGATGGGGCGGGGGGGGAGAGGGAACATGAAGATCAAAGCAGTTATTCGTACCCTCTTTCTTTGTAAGCTTGAAGCTGGAAAGAGTGATCTTCGCAGCCTGCTTGGAAGCAAGCAGAGGCATTGCCTTTTTTAATTGTTTCCTGTAGGGCTGGTACTCTCTGGGGCTGGCACTCTCTGGGGCTGGCATTACTCTGCCTCACTCATCTGCTTCCCCCTTCCCTCTCCGTGGGGGCCTGTGGTCTCCCGACAGTCAGGCAGGAAAACAATGAACAGTGAGGGAGGAGAGAACACGGTACCTACAGAAAGAATAGATTCTTTCACAGGCCCATCACTCAAGTACTCTTCACCCCAATGTGTCCTCCCTTTATTAGATTCAATTTCTTATGCTCCTTTTGCGAAGAGATAACGTTCCTAATCCTAAAATGTGTCTGCTGTATTTTTTCTAAACATAAATTTGGCTTTGAGTCGGTGCCATAATTTTAATGTTAATTTGGCACTCAAATGGCAGCTCTCAGGAAAGAAGCACTTAGTTAAGGAAGGAGTATCATCTCTTAAAAGGTCTTTAAAATAGCTGGATTCTCCTCCCAGTTCTGCCGCTGCTTAGCTATGTGACCTTGGGTAAGTCACTTCACATCTATGTGTCTGTTTCCTCCCCTGAAAAATTATATGGCTCTTCTTTATGAAGAACTTATTGAAGAAAAAAGCTATGTAATAGTTAGGTATTAATGGAATATTTAATCAAAAAACTATTTGAAATCCAAAAGATATGTCTGGAGACCTCTAGTTATTCTTCTGTCCCGCCTGCCTCAAATCTCATCTGGAAGGTTCAGGGACATTTAATCAATGTCATTCCTCAGCCACTCGTATAACTTTGAGACTATCCTCTTAAAATTTTCTTTCCGTGGGCCTTTTGCCTATGGAAGCAGTGAGTTCCTTGGAATGCAGATGCTCTCTAGGAAAGCAATCAGCTTTGCACGCTTGACAAGAGATTGCTCATACACTAATAGATATTCAAATCCCTGGCCTAGGAAGGATCAGCAGAAACCAGAGTGGCCAAAGACATCTATGCTAAAAATAAATAAAACCAGCATAAGATAAACTCGGTGCACAGCAAAGGGGACATTCAGTGAAAGCAAAAAGCAAGTTCAACATTTAAAGTAAAGACTGTGTTACTAAAGAATAATTGGATTTTTAAAGTAATTGTGTATGTTGTTATTGGGGCAATGAAATGAGGTTTCAAGCTGTACTAAACATCTGGATGGATAAAAATATATTATGAGTAATATATATATATAAAGATAGTGTTGTAACTTAAACACTTAAATCAATCTCTTCACCTATAAACCAGGACGAGACCTAATTGGGAAGATGAATTATACATTGATGTTATATATTCCTGGTTGCCTGCTGCAGACAACATACATCTTTCTTTGAAACATCCCTTGTAGCTGTTGTCAAATGGGGGCTAAGAACAAATACACCTTAGGTCTGCTCCTGAGTGGTAGTTCTTGAGGCCCTGGAAAATTTCTCTGCCTACATCTTGGTTTGTGTTCTTGTCGTCCGGCAGGAGCTGCATTTAATTTACTCAGCACTCCTTTTTCCTTCTTTTCATTAGTTTTCTTTCTAAGAGCAAGGCTAGATGGATTTCAGCTCCAAAGACATAGCTGAACCCATGCACTGGTAAGATGCCAGGGCTCCTGAGCTGCAACACTGGAAAGAGGAAGAGCCAAGAAATGCTATTTCACTTCTGAAACTTTAGCATTTTGTTAAAAGAGAGTAGATTTTCTCAGCAATATGCTTTCAGGGGGGTTGGCTCAGCTGGTCACTTTAGGGACTGAGTGAAAATGCTGTATAGGCAAAGTGCAAAAGAAATGCCGTGTCTTCACTAGTATCCCCTTTAATCTGAAAACAGCAATTGGTTTTCTCACTCTTTCCCAATTTGTTTTCTGTTGAAGGCATGGCATGCGTTTATTCACTCTCTTCTCCATTGCAATTTGTCTTCCTGCTTGAGTGCCAGAAGTGAAGGTGACAGCTACCCAGGGTGCACTTGATCCTGGTTTTTGGTGAAGCATGAAGACACAGCTCAGGCTGCAGTCTAGCTTCTCGGCTGTGGTCTGCATTCTGCACTTTGGATGAGCCCCCCGAGATAAGGCCCGCACTTTATTTTTATTATTTGGCAGATGTAACAGATTTGATGTGAGATGATACCTTCATTATAGATCTATTAACTCCTTTAGTTTAAGCTGATTAAACTCTCCTATACACTTACTTAGGTAAGGTAGATGGGATGAGTCTGAGTCAGAAAGATTAGGTGGCTCCCGCATGATCACGAAAAGGTCAGAGGCAGAAGAAGGAATTTGAGGGGCATCACCCCTAACCACACATCAACACGCTCAATGAAATCAGGGCGGGCTGTGGAAGGGGAAGGAGGGCTGGTGCAACCTCATTCACTCTCTCTCCATCCCCACTTCTTGCACAGGTCTTGAGTTTTTGGTACTGTAGCAAGAGAGTGGGAATCATCAATCAGTACGGAGTGGGGAGCTGAAGCTGATAAATCCAGCTCTAAATCCCAGGTCAGTGTGTTAACCTCGGGGCCGGCTGCCCTCTCTAACTGAAGTGTCGATATTGTCCTTCAGGGAAACCTTCAATATGAACTTTCCCCTTAAGAAAAATAAGAGCTGTGTCCTCAGCTGAAATACGTGGTGTCAGTGGAGCTATTCCCGTTTGCACTGACCAAACATCGACACGGGCTGCGTGATCAGACTGTCTCCATTAAGTATGAAGGGCAAAACAATAAAAAAAAAACCAACAGTTTCCTCTCCTAAATGTTTCTCAGGTGACTGACAAACAGAAGTTGGACAAATTTCCTCATTTGTTGCTTGTGGTGACGCACGCCACCACGGCTTAGAGCATCATTTCTAGGATTAAATTCTGACTCTGGGAGGGAAGGGTACACAGGTTCACTTACTGTCCAGAGTCAGGCCTTGAGTAACAGGTATTGCACTTAAATGCTTTATAATAATTATGAACAAAGACCTGAGTACTTGTGTTGTCTCCCCAGGGACTCGTGTCACCTAGCTTGTTATAGTCATTTCTTTCCTAATAGAAGAAACTCATTGTAGGCGTAATTCTACCATGGTGTGTGGGAGGGAAATCTTGGGGAACAGATGGTTCTTGGTGAACAGACTCTAGTGACTAAGACCGACTCTCAAAAAAGAATGAATCTGTCAAGCTGATTTGCTGAAGAATAGATATATGAAAGATAACCATAATATAAACAGAAAAATTAACTATGAAGCAAGGCTGCCTGTTGTATACTTGACAGTGGTATTTCTCCCTGCTAAAGAAATTGCTTTTTAATAGCTCTCCTATGAAAAGGATTTTCTGAGCTGTTTCTTTTTAAAATGCTGATGTATTTATCATTGAGCACAGGAGGGCAGAAAACGAGGTGCTTGAAACTCGGAATGAAAATAAAGAATTCTGTGCTAGCAGAAATTTTGCCGCTACAGATTTGCATCTCTCTCTTTGAAGGTGGTGTAGGAAACCATTGAGAATTTCTGAGGCAGGTCAACATAAGCCTCGTTTTTACATGCTATCTCCAAAGGTCTGGAGTGAAAAAACAGAGTGATAAACCATACCTGGGATGACCTTTGAGCCATGGCTAGTGATTCAGATGGGGTTCCCTTGGCTGGGCTGCCTTCTATTACCAGCAGCACAGATCTATTCATTTGGCAACTGCCCTGTTATGTGGATCCTCAAACGTGGGAGGAATTGAAGCAGCAGGGGGCTGTACTGTTTGTCTGTCCCAGGTGTGTCCTGCTGCAGAGTGGTGGGAACTGTAAAGGTGCAATATTCTTGGGCCAAATATTTTTGGGCCAAAATCAATGGCATGAGTTTCAACAAGGGCAAGTGCCAGGTTCTGCACTTGGGCCACAACAACCCCAAGCAGCGCTACAGGCTTGGGGAAGTGTGGTTGGAAAGCTACCTGGAAGAAAGAGACCTGGGGGTTCTCATTGACAAGCGGCTGAATATGAGCCGGCAGTGTGCCCAGGTGGCCAAGAAAGCCAACGGCATCCTGGCTTGTATTAGAAATAGCATGACCAGCAGAAGTAGGGAGGTGATTGTCCCCCTGTACTCAGCACTGGTGAGGCCACACCTGGAGTGTTGTGTCCAGTTTTGGGCACCTCAATCGAAGAGAGATATCGAGGTGCTGGAGCGAGTGCAGAGGAGGGCAACGAAGCTGGTGAAGGGCCTGGAGAATAAATCATATGAAGAGCGGTTGAAGGAGCTGGGGCTGTTTAGTCTGAGGAAGAGGAGGCTGAGGGGAGACCTCATCACTCTCTACAACTACTTGAAAGGACACTGTAGAGAGGTTGGTGCTGGTCTCTTCGCACAGGTAATTAATGACAGAACAAGAGGGAATGGCTTCAAGCTCCAACAGGGTAGGTTTAGACTGAACATTAGGAAAGAATTTTTCACAGAAAGAGTGGTCGGGCATTGGAATAGGCTGCCCAGGGAGGGGGTTGAGTCACCATCCTGGGATGTGTTTAAGAGACGTTTAGATGTGGTGTTGGGGGATATGATATGGGGGAGAACTTTGTAGTGTAGGGTAGATGGTTGGACTCGATGATCCCAAGGGTCTCTTCCAACCTGGATGATTCTATGATTCTATGATTCATTGCCTGCCTGTGAGGCTAGAAGTGCAGCTCCCCGGGGAGGTGGTATTTTGCATAAAAGAAAGATTTCAGAAAACGCCATCCTGTAGACCCACCAACACGTAGGGTTAAAATGGGTAAATTCTTCAGTTAAAATCATTTCAGTCCACTAGTGTTGATAAAGATGTACCTATTCTCTAAAGGTCATGGCTTAATTATTGGCGCTGATAATTACTTTCACGACCAATACAGAACGATTTCTGACACCAGGTTGCTGAGTGGGTGGATTAAAGTCTCTCCCCATGAAAGAGATCTTCCTCTACAAAAGAAGTGCCCAGTATGGTGGGCTATTTGCTCAGTCATGAGTAATCTCTTAAGAGCTCCTTGCCAGCCATTTGACACGTTGGTGTTTCATTTTCAGGGTGTTTAACCATCCCACCAGCTGGGAATTAGATAAACAGCATCTCTGTTTCACCAGTGCAAGAACTGAAAGTGGTTGAATAAGTGGCCCCTTCTTACTTGGCAGTATTTTTCAGGACTCATTTGATTTCTGTATTGGCTGAAATGCAATTTCAGATCTATTAGCCCTGCGGACCCAGCAAAGCTCAGGGGGAGATTATTTTGAAGTCCTTATCTACAGCGAACTTTTTCATTTAGAGCTGGCTGGAGCGTAGTGGGAAATTCTCAACCAGACCTATAAACCGGTTGTCCAAGGTACTTTGCTGCTACTAAATATGAAGCAGACAAGGCAGAGTTTCTCTTGGGTTTAGTAGAAGCAGTACTAAGCAGTCTGAGACTTAATTCTACTTCCCTTTGGCATTAAAGTAAAAACGTCCATTTTCTAAATAAATGACTGTATGTGCTCTGAACTGTTCTTGGCTACAATAACTGATATTTAACTGCAGAGCTAAAGGCTACCCATACAAAACACCCTGCAGTAATATTTCAGAATTGGCATCTGACCTTGTAAAATCATATTCTGAATTCCGAGGTCTTCTGAGCAACATGCAAGGAAATGTGTATCTCCATGGCTGCAACCCCAAACGTAGATTAGCATCCCTTCGGAAGTGGTCTTTAATCTTGGGAGATGATCTCCTGAGCTTCTTTTTCTAGAATGGCACAGCACTGATCTGCATACCTCACAGGAGGACGTAGCCAGCATTGTCAGTGTCATTGTTCATTAGTTGTTATTTCTCTTGGTTCAGGGACTGATGATCAGATACTATTATATAATTTGAGCCTCTTCAGGAGATGCTTTTAGGGATGTGGGAGGGAAGGAAACACAGTGTTTTGGAGAGTCATCTTTTCCAGTGTAAAAGGGAAGTTATTCTTGGTTTAGTACGTTTTTACTGTCTCTGAATTAGATAAAATTGTACTGCTCTGAGTGATGAATTGAGTAAATGACTGGGAGATAATAGCTGTGCTATTATCCCTGGAGAGAAGATGCCAAAACTGAACGCTTTTCATTTGAAAAGGGTGAGCTGCCATAAAATGTTCAATGTAAAGAAAATTACACGGGCTAGGATTTTTCTCCCAGTACTTCTTTCCTCAGAGCCCTACTAACCTGGAGAGTTAAAAACACTTTTACTGGAGAAATGCGTCTGAGAACAGGATACATCTGGAGTTAGAGGAATCCATATGTGAGATACTTGGCCATTAGCTTGCATACTACTGGAGAATCCAAGACATGAATTTACCACCGGGGCATGTGCTACCTCGGAGACCATTTTCTGCAGCTATAGCACAGCAGTACTTTCACTTTCCTGCTTTGGCACCCCATGTAGCTGCTCAGGGGATCACAAATCTGCCAGCCAGCTGCATGCGGTACTTGGGGTTCTACTTGGGTTCTCAAAGAGGTGGAAAGTAAGTGATACTGCATTAGCAGAAAAAAGGACCAAAAAAGTAAGAGAGTCCATCCTCCATCACAGTTATGAGTTCAGGGGGGAAAATCTGTTCATGCTGCCATGGTTCCCTCAGATTCACAGGTATGACACCGTGAAGCCGTTCCAGAAACATTTTATGATGGTAATGCACCAGCAGGCTTGTCATTTTTTTATACAAATGTGAGGAAGAGAAGTGTGGTGAGCTGAGTACAGAAAGTCAGAGAACACAAAGATCAATGTTTTCTTATCCTGTTAAACATGCTTTGGAGCCTGTGAATTACAGGTGTCATTTGATGGGAGGATGGAGACGAAACTGGTTGGGTGGGAGTCTGAGCATCCATCTGGAGATGGGGTGAAGGCTGCCCCTGTTGATTAATGGGTAGAGCTGGTGAGCCACAGGTGGTAGCCGTATGTTGCTTTATGAGTCTAGCTCTTCCCCTTCAGGCTTGAGGTATAACTGAATTAAGAGACTATGATGTTTTTAAATTAAGCAATACACTACTAAGAGACTAATAAAGCAATTAAATGATAATTAGTCTAAAAGCACACACAGCTATAAAGCTACTAATTATCATTCTTAAGTCTTATGAATCACACCCAACTACTGTTGAGTTACAGTTCTATCTCCCTTCCCACTGTAAGTCTGTCCCTCCTTTTTCCACTTTCGCACACCAAATCTTTCAGACAAAGACATGATGGAGGCTCCAGCAGGTTGTCCAGTGGGGGTGCCTCTGGCATCTTTGTGGACTTGGATTCAAAGGTGAGCTTCACCACTGACTGTAGGTGTCCACACTCCTACTGACAAGAAGTCCTTTCCTTCTTTATTCTGTACCTGTTATCTCCCAGTTTTCTATATCTAAATGTGACTTTTCACCACCTTTGCACCTCTCTTTTTCCATCCAAACTCCTCCCAAATAAACAGTCTGTCCCCAGTTACTTTTTTCCTAGTTGATCATCCATACCCAAATTTGGTGGGGTTTTACAGCGCTGTTACTTAGGCAGTCTTGACTATGGTATTACTTATATGGTTGCCTGGGCACAGGTGACTTTGGAAGACTTTGCACCCCAGAGCTCCCCTACCAGTATCCAGTTCATACTGGCATCATATTGTTTACCATATACACTTACTAAAACAAATCATTTTATTTTAGCCTTGACTCTTCTACCTAGTTGCAATTAAGCACAAGCAGTTTCTTATCTTGTGCACAGTCTGCATACCACAGCAGCAGAGTAACACGTTTTTCCCACTCTGGTTTTGTGCCCGTGCGGCCTTGTTGACCTTGAACTGTTTTAATCATTTTCTTTATTCCCAGTAGAGGCCTTACCTAGTTATGAGGGTTGGTGCTCCATCAGGACCTCCTGCTTACACCTTATCACTCTGTAGTGGTGTCTACAGAAAACTGCGTGCCCTAAAATGCTGGCTTTATGGGCAGTGTAGTTTGGGGCAGTTCTTTAAGTATTGGGGTTTTTTTCCCCCTGGGGAATCTGGAATATTGATGGGCTGTCTCTACTGAATAGAGCAGAACAGGTGGAGACTTAATATAAAGATGGTTTGTACTTCCCTCATTTAAATATATAGTTAGGATGTATAGCCTCATGCAAGTAGTCCTTTTCAGGAAACTACTGTGTGGGATGAGATTATTCACCTCATCGTTCAGTATGGGTTTCAGTACAGGTAGTTGATTGTGGTGTGTTCTGCTTGTTTCTTGTCCTCTCCTTCAGCCAGGGTTTTTCACTGGTAGATTAAAGCATTAAAGTAATTTATAACCTCATAAGACTAAGGCCAAGGACACAGCTCATTAATGGTAATCCCTACTCAGACAGATGGCGAGACTTTTGTGTACAAACAACTTTTGGTTGTTCAACCCAGTTGAAAATGTTGCTCATTCATGTGACACGTGATTTGTTACACCCGAAGCATAATTAGGCCGAGTGCTCGTTTCTCTGCTTTGCGTGAACTGAGTAGCATAAAACCAATTGGTGAAATCTAGACCTGGAAGCCAAGGGCAGGGCACGCAGAAGAACGTGAAAGGCATTTCAGCTTACGTGAGTTCTCCTCTTTGGTCGCCGTTGGAAGGATTACGAGCTGAAAATACACTTGCAGAGAAAAGTAACTTTTCTATTAATAGATGTACAGTATCTGGGGTGTTTCGTGAGTGAGATGAAGATTGCATGTCGGTGTGAAAGATGTCTTGAGTCACAGATTCTCTGATCAGAAAGTTTTAACATTATGGCTTTAGCTGGAACAATTAGTAGGAGTGCCAGAGATGCTAAGTCAAGCTTGTAATGGTTGATTACCCTTCAGCAGTCTCTGAAAGATGCCAGAGGGAGCTAAAACCTGAGCCTGGTTTAAGGACACTTGATATGGCTTTCCTGATCCTCTTTAAAATGCGTGTGTATGTTTCCTTCCATACTAAAATACCTGGATTTCTCCACCATTAAAAAAAAAAAAAAAAGAAAAAAAGGGGGAAAAAATGGAGAAACTCCTACCTGACTGCAAACAAAACTCATTCTCATTTTTTACTGCCTTAAAGAGGAAGAGTCTTGCAGGCTGTGTGAAAAATCATTGCCTCTTGCCATCCCCCCTGTCACAGCATTCTAGTCAGGTACAACTGCAATGACAGAGTAGGGAGAAAATTTTCACATGGTATAACTGAGCCATCTGTGGCAACGCTCTGATCTTTGTACCGGGAAGAGAGCGACATCTGCTCCTGGTAGAAGTGTTACTATCACAAGCTGACATTAAATGGCCCTCCTAACAACAGGTATCTTTATGCTGAAACGAGACTACACCTGCTGCTGGATGAGACCCAAGCTAGTGGAAAAGGGTGTACTCATGCCAAAAGGCTGGCATGGACTTCAAGGGCCAAATTTGCCTTTTCCTTACATCAGGATAATTTGACACAGTTCAGCAAGACTGTTTTTTTTTTTTTTGTTTAATACCTATGGCAGAAAGAGGTGAATGGTAAGAATGTTTGTTATGGGCAGAACCGATTGATCCAAGCACTGTCAAAAGAGGTCTCAAAAACAGAAAGTGGTCCATATTTTATATGACGTGCAAAGAGGTTGGATTCAGAGACAAGGTCACAGAATCACAGAATCACCTAGGTTGGAAGGGACCCTTTAAGATCATCTAGTCCAACCAATGAAAAAAAAAAAAAAAAACCAAACAAAAAAAAACCACACACACACAACACACCACACACAACCCACACACACGCCACCACACCACCCAACACTAATCCATATCCCCGAGCACCATGTCAACTCCTCTCTTGAATACCTCCAGGGATGGTGCCTCAACCATCTCCCTGGGCAGCCCATTCCAATGCCTGATAACCCTTTCAGTAAAGAAATATTTCCTAATATCTAACCTGAACTTCCCCTGGCGTAACTTGAGGCCATTACCCCTTGTCCTATCATCTGTAACTTGGGAGAAGAGACCGACCCCCGCCTCTCTACAGCCTCCTTTCAGGTAGTTGTAGAGAGCGATAAGGTCTCCCCTCAGTCTCCTCTTCCCCAGACTGAACAACCCCAGCTCCCTCAGCCTCTCCTCGTAAGACTTGTGCTCCAGACCCCTCACCAGCTTCGTTGCCCTTCTCTGGACCTGCTCCAGCACCTCAATGTCTTTCCTGTGGTAGGGGGCCCAAAACTGGACACAGTACTTGAGGTGGGGTCTCAGCTGTGGTCTGAGGTCTGAGCTGTGAATCCAGCTGTTGGGCTTGCATGTGGGCTTCTGCAACCATTTCTGAAGGGTTTCCATGGATTCTTCTGAGAACTGGCTGAAATCAGAGGCATCGATTACAGTTGGACTCTGGTAAGAGTGGTACTTGCAGAGCCACACTGAGTTGTTAAGTAGCTGGACACTGTTTGGGCAGATGGTTCTATCTTCTTAAAGAAGTTTTAAATTCCTTAAGCTGAAGGCTCCTTGGATGGAAATCAAGGATTACTTGTAACTCTCTACTTCCTTGCTTACTTGGAATCGTGACACTACAGAAAATCGGTTTATAATGATTAAGTCGTCCTTTCTTAGATGTTTTCTTAGAATCTCAACTAATTTCCTCTTGGTGTCTTTTTCATAAGTGCCTTCACTTCTTATAGTGGCCCTGCTCTTCCTATTAGTCTCATAAATTGCATTACCTTCTGCTCATCTCCCAGTAATTTTCCAGTTTGTTTACTTACTATGTGTGCTGCATGTAGCCTTACGATGAGAATATGATTATAGTTAAGTGACAACAAGGAAAGGCAGCAGATACTTGACAGGCTGAGGTACCTGGGCTTAGTGCCTTCCTTTCAAGCACAAATGAAAAAATTGCATTTCTGTGATGAACATGACAAATATGTGTGTGGAATGGCATAAGAAGGTGGAAATATTTATACTGGACGTGACACAGAAGAAAAATGATGAAATGAGAAATTGTTCTAGGTAAATGCAAAACTTTTGTGTTTAAATGCTTGTACCGTTTGACAACGTCTATAAATTGAATGTTCTCGGGATGAATTGCACTCATGCCATTGAACTTTCTTACTTTCCAAAGCATCATGGCCACACGTGGGATATCTATTGGCAAAAGCCCCTGGCCCAGGATAACTCCTCACTTGTGACCAGGGACTTGATCGTCTTTCTGGTTTCTGTTGGTTTCTCACACTGATTCAGGCCAAAATTGTCCTAAGATCCTTGAGCAGTGGAACAGTACAGATGATTTGAGTTCCAGTGCCCAGTGCCAGGTAATCTGGCACAGTTTAATTTCCAGGTATAGCTGTTTTCACAGAATTCATTGGCTGTCTTGAGTGGTGGAGGTTCAGCATAAGGCTCTTAACCATTTGCTAACTGCCTGCTCCTCACATCCCAGAATCTTCTAGCGTGGTTCATGCTAAAAGAGCGACTTACTCTTCTACTGTACAGTGTACTCAATTCCCAGATGTTCAGCTCTCTATGCTTGAGTCCCATCTTACTACAATGTTTAAAAAATCTTTTTTTTTTCTTTTTTAATTCGAGCGGCTATAAGTATTTGATGCATTTGTCTTGCTTTGCTCAACTTCTGTTGTGTGTGACATCAAAGGACTTTTACCTCCCTTACACTTTTAATCAAGGTGAACTTTGGTGCCACATCACCTGTGATCCTCTTCGTGATGGCATTTACTCCTTTACGCCTCAGGAAGAGGTCAGGGATCTTAAATAAGTGAGTATGGAAGCGCAGGACATCCACCCTAGGTTGGCAAGCGCTGCAGTCATTCCTTTGGAAGAGCTCTTTGGAGGGGCCTAAGTTCATAGCGGAGAATCTCAAGACTTTTCCAGGTGGAGTTGTAGGGCTCAGATGAATCCGCAGAGTTGTCCTTGAAAGAAAATTTTGAATTGCGTCCCAGCACTGTGTATTATATGGGTTATGTGCTGGTTCCCTCAGCTGTGTCTGCGTGACAGCCAATGTGCCTAGTTATCCTCTTTGGAAACAGCATTGTAGCAGAAGGAGAAGTACCCTTAGGGTCTGGCTGAGATAAGATTGTTTGAGTGTCTCTAGTTGTGGGGATCCCTCAGTGACTTCTCAGCAGAGCTCTTTTTTTCACTAAAAAGTGACATTGTGAGTTACAGTGTGGTCTGACATACAGAGACACCGCCAGGCAGACCCCAAGACTTCTGTGGGGCTCAACCAGTTCCAGCCATCAGTGGGTATGATGGTTTGTATAAACAAGGACTGCTATGCAGAGCTGATGCTGGCCGCGTTGTGCTGGGTCAGCTGTTTTGCGGCTGGCTGAGGATGCCATCATGCTGTGTTTCATCTGTGATCGCCACCTCTTTTTCGCATCATTCCATCCTGTGAAGCTTCGCAATTGAGAGTGACTCTACTGCAGCCAGGACTGCATCTCACTCGTTCGCAGAGCGCCACTGTGCCTTCTTTCCTCCTTCTGTGTGATCTAATGAGCCAGGCATACCTGGTCAGCCAGATGTGTGGTTGTGGGTAGCTTTGCCTGGCCCATCTCTCCCTGCTAAGGCTCCATGTGAAAGGGAGTCTGGATATCTGAAAGTAAACTTGGCAGCTGCTGACCACGTGTGGTCCCGTCGCTTCCCCAAAACACCACTCCGCATTATCTGCATGACTCTATACATGAAGCGTATTTTCAGAGTGGAGGGACCTTGGAGTTCTGCACCTGTGATATATGATCTATAACATAATACAAGTGAGAATGCATTAGAGATCTCACTGTCTACGTGCTATGCCAATCTCCGTAGACTCCTAAAAATCAACCTGATTTTTGTGAAGTACTTTCAAATGGGAAAGTAATTTTTGGTCATTTCTTTAAATGGCTTTCCAAGTCTTTCTTGGTGATCGTCCCTCTGTACTGGGCACTGGTGAGGCCCCACCTCGAGTGCTGCATCCAGTTTTGGGCCCTTTACCATAAAAAAGATATTGAGGTGCTGGAGCCGGTCCAGAGAAGGGCAATAAAGCTGGTGAGGGGTCTGGAGAGTAAGCCTTATGAGGAGCATCTGAGGGAGCTGGGGGTGTTCAGCCTGGAGAAAAGGAGGCTGAGGGGAGACCTTCTTGCTCTCTACAACTCCCTGAAAGGAGGGTGTAGAGAGGTGGGGGTCGGTCTCTTCTCCCAAATCACAGGCAACAGGACTAGAGGAAACGGCCTCAGGTTGCGCCAGGGGAGGTTCAGGTTGGATATTAGGAAAAATTTTTACACTGAAAGTGTTACTAAGCATTGGAATGGGCTGCCCAGGGCGGTGGTTGAGGCACCATCCCTGGAGGTGTTCAAAAGATGGGTTGACATAGTGCTTAGAGACATGGTTTAGTGATGTGGGGTTTTTTGGTATTGTTTTTTTTATCAGAGTTAGGTTGATGGTTTCACTAGATGATCTTAAAGGTCCCTTCCAACCTAGACAATTCTATGATTCTATGATTCTGTGACTCTGTGATTTCTTTAAATATCTCCAAGAAGGAGGCATCTATGTTTGATACAGCCTTTACCCCTAGCTGGTTAGCCTTGGGAACGCAGCAAATGCTCCTGAAGCTCCCTGGTGCCTCAGCAAAGCTGGCAGTGAAGCTTCAAAGATCTGTAATTAAGGCAATGGGTATGGAAAAGCAGATTCGTATCCTACGTCTGGGTAACTCTGTACTTCTTAACATTTCCAAGTACATACAGTGATTCTCTAAGTAATCGGTAGTGAATTCTGCATGGCAGGTTGAGGGAGGGGAGGTGAACGGGTCTGTGGTTGTAGCCAAGTGCTCCTGCCATCCTTTGGCAACTAACTCCCCTTGCACCTAAGCCCACATTGGGACATAGCTATGGAGGAGGGATGAGGGGAAAAACAGTTCTGGAAAATACATGGGACGAAACATCTTAAATAGTTCCTGTAGGAAAAGCTCCAAGTGTTATTATCCTCCTTTCTTGCACTTAAATTCTTCCCCTGTTTTAAATGTCAAGAATAACATCAAATCCTGATAGTGAGAATTGTCTAAGTACCACACAGGGGCACAAGAAACGTCTGTGAGGAATGTAAGAAAGCTGCATATTCTGTCTGTGACTTGTCCACCCACCTAGAAGATGGTACTCGAGACCACAGAAAGCTTTTCCACGTCTGTCAAGTCCCTAATGCTCCTGTCTACAACGCCTGTCTCTGAAAGAGCTCTTTTGACTGTTCCGGAATAACCGGCACGTAACCCAAGTATTCTTGTTAGAAAACAGCAGGCTTTGTCAGCAGCCCGTTTTCAAGGAAATTGGCCGTTTAAATCCACATCCTAAGTAGCCGGCTATACATATTAGCCTTAGCTGACCTATACTGAAATTCAGTGGCTGTCATCTCTTTGTTTCTGTAGGCTTTATCTTTAAATAATCAGCTGTTTTCTTTGCTAGATGTTGGTCATGGGTACTGTATTTCCACTGCATTAGCTCTACTCGGGGGAAAGTAATAGCTTTAGATTGAAGCATAAGCCATTTGTTTTCCTGTAACGAGGAGCACTCCGCTGCATGCTTTCTAACGGATTAGATGAATTATGCTTTATTTGCCTTGAGAAGAACCATACTTAAAAGCAACTTTCTGAAGAGGAAATGAGGCAGAGAGAGCACAAGGGGGAAAAAAAAAAAAAAAAAAAAGGCTCTGTCCCAATTAATGCTTCCTGAGCTGCATTTTCACACATTTCTTGACTGAGCAATTGTGGTGCTTATTGCTGGAAATGTACCAGGCTAGAAATTAATTGCAGGCTAATTACTTTATGTCAAGAAGCTGCCCAATTATTTCTCAGATTTGCTACAATGGCAATTCTAAAAGCGCTTATGTACCTTCCTTCCTTCAAGACGGTATTGGAGGATTTTATCAGTGGCAAACACAAGTGGGATAAGCCCTTTCATCAGAATCAAACCACACAGATCAGGTGGTTTTTTTAAAGAGTTTTTATTTTTGTGACTTTGATACCTGCAGTAGTTTAGATTTGTGATGGTCACTCGTGTGCATTTATGATACTGGCAGAGGGTTACGTGCCCCAGGGTGATACTCTGTGTATGTATATATAGGCTGTTCCCTAGCATTTATACACCAACAATCTCTTCAGGAGGAGGACTTTTTAAAACGATTTAACACACTCGATGGAACACCTTGTTCTTTAAAGGAATTGTTGCCACGATGTTTTACCCCTTGGCCTATGTCTTGCTTAGAATAAATTATACTTCCTTTGCAGAAGCAATTCACGCTTATACTCTCCTGAATTATGCTAAACAATCCCCTTCATTTCTTATCTGAAAGGACAGAAGCTTTTCACCTTTTTTTTTTTTTTAATTGAACTCTCTCAAGCTTAATCTTCTCTGTAGTTCCTCATATATGAGATTCATTTTATGGGAATTCTCTGATTCTTCGCCGTTTTAAATGGTCTCATACAGTAATGCCTTGAAATGTGCAAACTATAGTGCAAATTACCATCTTTTGTTAATCCTCCCAGAGAAGCCTAATATCCCAGTGCCTGCTAAACACACCTGGCCCCACTGTGCGCCAGAGAAGACCATTCTTCATGGGTCTTACAAAAGAAAAAACCAACCTGGCAACATCTGGTTAAAATAGTGTAATTTGGATGCCTCAACTAATCATTAGTTTTGTACCATATGGGGAAAAAAGGTTACCTGGCTAAGTCACACCTGAAAACTTGATGCTTCCTGGGTCAGCCACCAAAGAGTTTGGCCCTGATCTGAGACAGGGGAAGCCGTGAGGGCAATCACTGAAGAGGCAGCCTGTTACAGGGAGGTGCCGCGGCAAGTTACAGACTCCCCGAATACCATGATGAAGAGCCCACCTTCCTCATGGCTTGCGTTGCTGGGAGATGATCGTTCAGCACTTTGGAAGATGAATCCTTCACATCAGGGGAGAGCACAAGAAACAGTGTTAGATACCGTTACCAAGCAAAGAGGAGAACTGCTTTCTCTCCTACTTGTGTTTCTCAGTGAAGTTCCATCCTGCATGGTGCCTGTTACAGTAAGCTGGTTCTTTTAGGGATGAGGACTGATAGGTCCAAAAAAGGAAGGACTACCCAGGCTTCTTTGAAAGGCAATTATAAGACCAAATTCATGCAAGTTCCTTTTTAAAGTAGACCATGGCTCAGGCACTCTACTTTTCGTTATTTTTTATTTGCTTCACTGAAAGTGTCTCCTGAGAAAGAAGCAAAGCCTTTGGCATTTTACATTGTTCAGTGGTTCCTTTATTTTTCAGCTGTGCTGTTCTCTAGATGTGCAATTTGCCCATTCTTTGAGGGTTTGGTTTGGTGGGTTTTTTTGTATCTTTGTGGTATGGAAAAAAAATTCTGATTGAAAGATTGATGGGCAGATATGTCTCTGAACTATTACGTGCTTTAAGGCAAGAGCAGGGAACACAGAGAGTTACAGATGTCCTTTGGGAAGAGAGGTCAAAGCTTAAGTGGGCAGGAATAGGGAAAGAGATGCCCATCAAACACACTCAAATATAACGTTGGGAGAAATTCTAGATGTCCTGTTTTCATACTAAGTGTTTGACAATGTCAATTGAATTCACAGAGATTGGTTTATACAAGGGAATTGCCTGATTATAACATAAGTAAAATTCAGCAAATTTCGGAGAGAAATTCTCGCCTCTGCTGAGGGACAGCACAGCCTATGAAAAACTTGCATCTTATTTTGAGGATTAAAATGAAAATAACAGCTATTAGGTTCATTTATTCTATTTCAGTAAAGGCAGCAGAGTTGCCCCTGGAATGCATTAGGGTGCTGAAAAAGACACTGAAAGTAGGATACATTATTACTGATTTCCCTCAGTTTAATTAATATTGGACAACTTGAAGTGGAACATCTTTCCTTTTCACTATAATTCTGTGGCAATTCATGAATCACTTCTGGGGTATTGCTGACTTGGCCAGTGTTTTCATACAGCTCCAACAGTACAGCTCACCGGCCCACTTCTACCCATTGAATATATTTTGTATTGGCAGATGTCTTCTAAAAAGAAAAGATAGAATAATCTCTAGGCCTCATGCAGTTATTGGGGGTTTATTATATAGCTCTGGAGTTAATCAGAATTTAGAGATGCAGTTATTGTTTAGCTGCACACCAAGCATCATCTTTATGATAAGCGCTTCTTGAGCTATAGGAAACAGTACAGAATAAGCTGCATTTGTTTTGTCTTTAAATCTCTCTGCGCTTTCCTCTAAAGCACTGACAAGTCTGAAATCTTCAGATGCCATAAAAGAGGCAGCAGAGATTGATTAAACAGCTGCTCCTCTTATCTGATTTAATGGTGGTGATGAACTGGATGTTCTTGTGATCCAGAAGGTTTCCGAAGCAGCATGCTGATTTGTGAGCTTGCATTTAGAAATTGCCTTCGTACTTCAGAGAAATGCAGTGAATCGTTTCAACCCCCCGGGTGTTGAAAAACTACACCTGTGGACTGGTGTGTGGTAGTAGGCAATACCTAGCAGGAAGCACAGAAATACTGAAGGGGATATTATCTGCGGAGGGAACATCAGGAGGAGATGGCACGTAGGCAGAATGTAACCGTCCAAGTTTGAGCGGGGCTGGCACTGCAGAAATACTACTCTTCTTTTCACATGCGGGGACTGAAACGGAGAAAGGGCTGATTCATTCTTTGTCTGCCTTTGCATTATTTATACCAAAGGAAAACAAGTAAAAAATAACTCTCATTGAGTGGAGTTTCACAATCTCTTTGCGATAGAACAAATGCAGAATTGTTCCTGAAACTCTTAAAAAGATAGCTTTGGTCTTACATGGGTTCTCTGAGAAATCCTTCCATTTTGTGTCTCACCAGGGTTTGCTCATGTGTGATCTCTCCTGAGATCATGCATATTTGGACAGCCACTCTAGCATCCTCTTGTTAGAAGACGAGGTTTTTACAGACATTAATGCTGCTAGTACCCAGTTCTGAACAGAAATCATTGGGAATTGAGTTCCTACGGTCCAGCTGGCTCTCACCAACATCTTTGTCCACGATTAGCTTTCTCTGTGAAGAAATCTATTCTCTGGCCTAGACTACATTGCTGGAATATGCATGTAGTTGGGTGCAACTGAGAGAAATTAAATGACGTTTTCATGTCCTAATTTCTGTTAGCTTACTCAAGTTTCAGATTTATGAAGGACATGCAGCTGTGTGTTAAAGAAAAATAAATAAGTCAAGTACTCAGTGTGCTACATAGTGGGGAAGGCTGATGATTTTTGTATCACTTCTTTATCCCTAAGAACATTGAGGTTTAGTGGCCTCTATGATGAAGTGACTAGGTCAGTAGACAAGGGGCGACCTATGGATATGATCTATCTGGACTTCTGTAAGGCCTTTGACACGGTTCCTCACAACTTCCTGATTGCCAAATTGGAGGGATACGGACTTGATGAGTGGACGGTTCAGTGGATAAGGAATTGGCTGAATGGTCACACCCAGAGGGTGGTACTCAATGGCTTTAAGTCCAGATGGAGAGCAGTGACAAGTGGTGTCCCTCAAGGGTCCGTGCTGGGACCAGTACTGTTTAACATTTTTATCAAAGACATAGACAGAGGGATTGAGAGCACCATCAGCAAGTTTGCAGATGACACCAAGCTGTGTGGTGTTGTCGATACACCAGAGGGACCTGGACAGGCTGGAGAGGTGGGCCCAGTTGAACCTCATGAGGTTCAACAAAAGCAAGTGCAGGATTCTGCACCTGGGAAGAAACAATCCTCAGTATAAATACAGCCTGGGGGATGGGGTATTAGAAAGCAGCCCTGAGGAAAGGGACTTGGGGGTGCTGATGGACGAGAAGCTGGACATGAGCAGGCAACGTGCTCTCGCAGCCCAGAAGGCCAATCCCATCCTGGGCTGCATCAAAAGAAGTGTTGCCAGCAGATCCAGAGAGGTGATTCTGCCACTTTACTCTGCTCTGGTGAGACCTCACCTGGAGTACTGTGTACAGGTCTGGAGCCCTCAATATAGAAAGGATATGGACCTGATGGAGCGGGTCCAGAGGAGGGCCACGAAAATGATCAGGGGGCTGGAGCACCTCTGCTGTGAGGACAGGCTGAGGGAGCTGGGGTTGTTCAGCCTGGAGAAGAGGAGGCTCCGGGGAGACCTCATAGCGGCCTTCCAGTACCTGAGGGGGGCCTACAGGAAGGCTGGGGGGGGTCTGTTTACAAAGGCCTGCAGTGACAGGACGAGGGGCGATGGTTTTTAGTTGGAGAAGGGGAGATTTAGATTGGATATTAGGAAAAAGTTCTTTACTCTGAGGGTGGTGGAACACTGGAACAGGTTGCCCAGCAAGGTGGTTGAGGCCCCTTCCCTTGAGATATTCAAGGTGAAGCTCGACGAGGCCCTGGGCAACCTGGTCTAGTTGGGGGTGTCCCTGCTGACTGCGGGGAGGTTGGACTAGATGACCTTTGGAGGTCCCTTCCGGCCTGGACCAATCTATGAATATATGAATCTATGAATCTAGATTTGGTTGTCAGATAAGCAGAAAGATGGTAATCCCTTAGTTAAACAAGAAACTATTGCTATTTCTACCAATTTAATCTTTCATATGTTTTTTTCTTTTAGTATGTTAAATTTATGTCACACAATCCCTGCTCTGACATAGACACTGGGCAAGTCAAAGACAGAACAACCTCTAGAAAAACAAGAGACCATGATAGTGAGGAGATTTACAAACTCAGTGTTACTAGTGAGTAAGCTACAGAGTAGAGGAAACAACCAAAAACCACAGAGCTACTGAGAAGCCAGCTGGCCCATCCTTCTGCCCAAAGGTGGGTTCAGCTATTCCCTGTCTCTCCTGGCAACGCTTACCTAGACAGTCCTTAAATGCGTCCAAAGCTGGTGGCACATAGCTTCCATAGCTTCCAGCAATCTGTCCCAGCACTTAGTCATTCCTGTCAGTAACCTAGTTACCTTTGAAGTGTGGTTATCCTTTGAAGTCTAGGTTATACCTCTTCAGATCCCACAGCCTCTCTATTCTGTTTATTCTTTCTACCCTTCTTGTTGTCTTCTCTGCCCCCAAAAGGGAGGAGTTTTTTGGACTTTACTGTTACTATTACTTCAGTTGAAGTTTCTCAAGTATAATAATGCTGGCCAGCAATAAAAAAACCCTTAGAACAGACACTTCTAAAACTCAAGATGATTTTTTTTTCAAATCTTAGTCCAGCAAACTCGCATAGGATTTTGAAATTCAGGCTTCGTCTTCTTTGCCTGTGAGATTTACCACATAAAAGGTCTGCAGGTGGAACCTGCAGTCGCTGTCTGCTTTCATGGCACAAGCAGAACTGCACCCAGACCTGCTATACCGTTATCAGGGACTCTGAGCTACTCACAGAGCAAAAATGGGAACTGAGGAAACTGCTGGGTTTACTTAGGCATTTTTCAGGTGATGACAGTGTTGATTTCCTTTTCCTTTCAGAAGGATTGTACACAGAAGAATTGTCTTGCTGTTCAGAGTACCTGCTATCTCAGATCTTAGACAAATGCTGGTTTTGGACAAGTCATCAGACAGAATGTATATGGAAATGTAGGGATCTTTTTAGTGGACAGATGCACAGTCTTGTCATTCTTCAGAAGACTGGGCAGAAAATGTGCAATGGAAAGAGGTATGGATCATAGTTATAGAAGAAAAGGGCTGGAAGACAGCTTGAGAAGCCAACTAGCTGCACCAGTCATGCAAAATTGGTGGTGGCCGTCAGCAGCCTTAGCAGTATGGGTTATTGAGGTTCCCCATCTTTCCATCCCAAAGGCAATTCCCCACAGGACTCATCTGACATGAACGAAGAGTGACAGTCAGCAAGGTGGAGCAAAGGAAGAGGAGGAGCCAGAATGTGCCCTGCTCCCCTCCTCTCCTCAAGTCCTTTGTAGAACCATCAAGAAAATAGCTTGAGTCTAATGTTTCGTAGGCTTTCCCATTCCATACTCTGCCCTCCTCCTCTTTAGCTCCTGTCATGGTCCTACAGGTGGCCTTTGAGGTCGAACAGCAAGTGGTCGCAAGAGATGTGGAGATACAGGAGTTTCAGTGGCTGTCCCAGGAAATGAGTGATGCAGGGAAGACACATTCATCTCTTCAGGGCAATGCATTACCTCCTATATTTTTGTTGTTTCCCCTGTGAGGTTTTCCTATGGGAGGGAACGGGTGAATGAACTATTTTATCATCTCACCTGTGTCCTCCCTCTGAAAGAACCAGGCATTCTTTTTTGTGCCAGTTTCATTGATTGATGTAATCAGACTGGCTACTAATCAAAGTGATCTCAGTAGCCTAATTCTGTACCTGATCTCTCTCTGTTTGTGCTTCAAGGTCTTTGACAGGGTCCGAGAAGATTGCCCTAATTTCCACGAGAAGATTAAGCCTATTAATGCTGAACTCACTCAACCTAAGCTGGCCATCAGTGCTGAAGATGAGGAGGAGCTTCTGACCCGGGTCAATATTGTCTTCCACTGTGCAGCAACAGTTCGCTTTGATGAACCCCTGAAGTATGTCCTGCTTCCTGTATTTGCTAAGCATGATTCGGAACGCGCGATAGCCCATAACACGCCGTGCAGCGCGTCTCTGGTATAGCTGCGGAAATAATTCTCCCGTTGTGTTTTCACGCTACATGTGGTTTCTGTGCTGAGTGAAGAGCTCTGAGGATGTCGTGTGAGCACGCGCATCGAAAGCGAAGCATCTTGGCAGATTTCCACGGGAACAGAAGGAAGTACTGCAAGCCTGGGTTGTAATATAGCAAGGGAGTGAAGTATGGCCTAAAATTGGGATGGGGAAAAAATGTGATTTAGGTCAAGAGGGAGATGTTTTGGCAGATCTAGCTGGAGACAGCTTGGAGTGAAACTATGTTGTGTCTGTCTCTAAAGCTAGTGTTAATGGCTTTTCTTTGTCACTGAGTAACTGAAGAAGGAAATGAGATGTTGTTTAAGAAAATAGCCTATCACAAGCTTTAAAATACCCAACACTCGGTGTAATTAACTGTTTGAAATAAATGCTCAATTTCTGAAGGAGCTCCCTTGGGAGTGCCCATCCAGCCGGGCTTTCCGCTAAGAATGAACAGCAGAAATAAGCCACTAAACCAACACTTGATGTGTAAGTGCTTCTATGCAAACTGTAAAGGTCTGTAAAGAAACTGAGGTGGAGGATCTGGGTTGCCAGATCTTCACAGGTTTTTGAAAAATGCTATGGCTGTGAGAGTAGAAAACACAATTATTAATGTCAGTCTTCATTCGCTTGTATGTAAGCTAAATAGATATCCCCTGTGTCCACCATTAATAATTGCTTTTTGCAACAACTGATTAGAGAACCAACCGGAAAGGAAGCAACTCAGTGGTTGCCAGTGAGAGGACGAGGGGCAACGGGCACAAGCTGGAACATAGGAGGTTCCACTCAAATATGAGAAAAAACTTCTTCATGGTGAGGGTGCCAGAGCCCTGGAACAGGCTGCCCAGGGAGGTCGTGGAGTCCCCTTCTCTGGAGATTTTCCAGACCCGCCTGGATGCAGTCCTGAGTAACATGCTCTGACATGCTCTGGGCAATCCTGCTTCAGCAGGGGAGTTGGACTAGATGATCTTTATGGTCCCTTCCAACTCTAAAAATTCAGTGAAATTCAGTGAAACTCTTGATTTAACCTTGAGCCTTACGTAGAACCTGGCTCAAGATATAAGTAGCAAAGCACTGCACTGCATAAATAGCCATAAATGTTTTTAAATCAATACATGAATGAACACACTATAAAAATACATCACAGTGGCATGTAACATCAAAGGGAAAAACTATGTTTCTAATAAGGAGGATAGCTAGAAAGAACTTAAAAGAAAAAGTTAAAACGGTCATCTTCTTGCAAGCAGCGTAGAAAACTATTTAAAGGCTGATTGCATGTAATCTGTCAACATCTCTCCAACAGAACAAGGAAAATCCAGTATGATAAAACAGCAAAGTACGAGGAGTTGTTAAAATCAAATTATTCCTGTCTGAATAAGAAAATATATCGTATGGGTAAAAGTTCTAGCGAGTTAAATGTGAAAGCGTAATACTGCAGCTCAAATAAAAATTTTGAGCAGCAATTTGCAAACGACACAAAAAATAAAAATGTTTTCTAAAAAGAGCAGAAGCACAAAGCCTACCACTGAATATTTAGAGGCACTAGATAAGGGAGGTGCAAAAGCAGCGCTATCAAGATACTAGAAAAACAGCACCAGAGATATGAAATGAATTACTGGCATTAACATGCAGTACATTTAGGGAATTCTCCAGATGAAAACTGTGTGATATTGAAATATTAGTAGAGGCGGTTTAAATATAAAGAGAAAAAAAATAAAGAGTAACAGATCACCAGGGTTTGATGATAATCCCCGAGAAGGCTAAAGGAACTCTGAACGTCTCAGCAGAAATCCATGCTGGGCCCATATTCTGAGTGCAATTCTGTTCACCCCATCTCAGAAGGAATAAAAATGAATAGAAATGTACACAGAAGAGCAACTTTCATATGAGGGGAAGCTAAAGTAGAAGTGTTCATCCTGCTAGAAGGGCAGGAGGAAATAGAAATCTATAGCAAATTCTATTCTTTAATAGCAGCGTGCTAAAAGAAAATTAGTATTTCTGGCTTTAGATATTGTGATCCAAACATTAATCATACTCTTAGTTTCTGTTTTCATTCATCTGGACTATTTACAATTTCTCTTCAATGTTGGTGTAATTAATTTTTTAGTGTACACTGTACCTAATAGCATTATTCATAATCTTGTACATGTTGCTGAAAGCTTCTACTCCTGGGCTGAACAGATTGCGTATTCCTTAGCCTTTTCCCTTCCGTACAGGGAAGTGTCTTGCTTCCAGTAAAAAGCATGCAAAAAAGTTGAATGTCTGTTCACTGAGACCCATTGCAGATAGTCTCCAGGACAACTTCTAGCTATGCTGGGTGCTTCAAGGTCAACCTTGCTAACCAGGACTCTTTTCTGTTATGCTTATCAGTCCTCTTCTCCATTCCTTCAGAATTTAAGCTGTTATCTCTAGTTGTGTCTTCTTTCAGTATGAATCTGTTTTTCTGGGCCAAAGAACCCTTTGCTGCTTACTGAAACCCACGTGCTTATCTGGTTTAGCAGGAGCAAGTTGAATGGGGACCACAGGAACCATAATGCCTCAGTGGCCGTGCCTATTGGAAATATTTGTGCCAGCAGGGGGTGGCAAATATGTCAGATTTAGAGATTTTAGTGAAACGTTAACTCTGATCCTTTGAATTAAGTGAAAACATATGCAGTGACAAGTGGTGTCCCTCAAGGGTCCATGCTGGGACCAGTACTGTTTAACATTTTTATCAAAGACATAGACAGAGGGATTGAGAGCACCATCAGCAAGTTTGCAGATGACACCAAGCTGTGTGGTGTTGTCGATACACCAGAGGGATGGGATGTCATCCAGAGGGACCTGGACAGGCTGGAGAGGTGGGCCCAGTTGAACCTCATGAGGTTCAACAAAAGCAAGTGCAGGGTCCTGCACCTGGGAAGAAACAATCCTCAGTATAAATACAGCCTGGGGGATGGGGTATTAGAAAGCAGCCCTGAGGAAAGGGACTTGGGGGTGCTGATGGACGAGAAGCTGGACATGAGCAGGCAATGTGCATTTGCAGCCCAGAAGGCCAATCCCATCCTGGGCTGCATCAAAAGAAGTGTTGCCAGCAGATCCAGAGAGGTGATTCTGCCACTTTGCTCTGGTGAGACCTCACCTGCAGTACTGTGTGCAGGTCTGGAGCCCTCAATATAGAAAGGACATGGACCTGATGGAGCGGGTCCAGAGGAGGGCCACGAAAATGATCAGGGGGCTGGAGCACCTCTGCTGTGAGGACAGGCTGAGGGAGCTGGGGTTGTTCAGCTTGGAGAAAAGGAGGCTCCGGGGAGACCTCATAGCGGCCTTCCAGTACCTGAGGGGGGCCTACAGGAAGGCTGGGGAGGGTCTGTTTACAAAGGCCTGCAGTGACAGGACGAGGGGAAATGGCTTTAAGTTGGAGAAGGGGAGATTTAGATTGGATATTATGAAAACGTTCTTTACCATGAGGGTGGTGGAGCGCTGGAACAGGTTGCCCAGGGAGGTGGTTGAGGCCCCTTCCCTTGAGATATTCAAGGTGAAGCTCGACGAGGCCCTGGGCAACCTGGTCTAGTTGGGGGTGTCCCTGCTGACTGCGGGGAGGTCGGACTAGATGACCTTTGGAGGTCCCTTCCGGCCTGGACCAATCTATGAATCTGTGAATCTATGAAACACATTCTGTGGCCACAACAGCAGATCCAACAGCGTTACTCTGAAAGCTGGTGTAGCCCTTGCGTTTCACTGAAGCTTTCCGCTCTGATGTGACCCCTTCTCTTCCCTTTCTTCCCTTTTCATTATTTGGGGTTTGGGTAATGCTCAGCTTTCATATATTCTTTCCCGTGAAATGCATATTATTTTTTTTGTTTGTTTTTTCCCCTGCCCTCTTTAGACATGCCCTGCAACTGAATGCAATGGGCACACAGCGGCTTCTAGAACTGGCCCGGCAGATGCAGAACCTCGAGGCTTTCATCCACATCTCCACCGCCTATGCAAACTGTGTCCGGAAATGCATAGATGAAGTCATCTACCCACCCCCAGCTGAACCCAAGAAGCTCTTTGATTTAGTAGAGTAAGTAGGAGCTGCGTCACCTCTTCTGACGTGGGGTTTGCTTCATTCTGCAGAGGACCTCTGAAGTGTTCACATAACCTATCCAGTGGGATTTCTGCTCATAGTTGCTCCTGTTACTGTATTGCTGTGTCTGCACACACCCGTGCCAGCAAGAGATGTTGGCCATCAGAGAGACCAAGGGAAGAGAGAGCTTTCGTTCTTGGTGGTTTTGAGGGGTACTGTTCACAGAATGTCATTCAATAAGTCTGCCCTTTCTGGGTTTTATCTTGAAACTAACTTTACTGAGGTTTTTTGAAAATAGAAGAAACAGACACTCTGTTTTGGAGCCTTTGTATCTGGAGAACTGTTGAAGTCATGCTTTATAAATATTTGGTTCAACCTTAAGAATATTTTTCCAAATACAAAATTATTAGAAAACAGCATAAACCACACTTAATAACCCTGTGATTTCAGCTGCCTCTAAATTTTTCGCACGCTGTTTTTAAAAAGACCGTGTGATTTCATGAGAGTCCAGCGTTGGGTAAGTTAAGTTATGCATGAGTGTATTTGCCACCAGGAATGGAGTTGTGTTGCTGCTTTCTGTAAGACTCAGATCTGTTGCTACCTTAGTAAGAACTGAAATTTTTCGTGTACCTTATGCTCGTTTCTTTATCTCTTATTTCAACACTCCTGTGGTATTAAACCAGAGTTATATGGGGGTGAGTCAGAAACAGGCTGGTTTAGAGACTTCAGTGTGAGAATCCAGGACTTGGAGGGACCAACAAAAAAGCTTGTTTAACTGAATTTACCGAAATGAAGAATAATTAGAACAAATTAGAAAATCCTCTGATAAAGGCCCCAGGATGCCTTCCCCTTAGAAGAATTTTCACAAAGCTGTAACTTTGTTTTCATTTATTTTCTTGTGGTATTCCACTTGTGTGATACAAGCAAATTACCTGTGAACTAGTAACCCAAAGAGCTGGTATTAAATCTTTCCTCTCCTTGATTTTAGGGCAATAAGAGATGAGATTAATTAATGTCCGCTAGGAGAACCACTGGGTCTTTATTTCAAAAAATTGTTTGTCTATAGAAATAATTTCACTGTCTAAGCACTAGTCCAGAAAATTTGGTACAAATCAGTGTTTTCTATTTGAATTTCTCCAGTAGCCCATACTCTTGGATATGTTTACTTCCAGCTAGAAGTCATCTATCATTTATCATTTATTCAGCAAGTGGAGCATGATAAAACCATAAAAATGTGCCCTAGTGCATTTGAGCAATAGACTGCCTGGCCCAGCATCTTGCCCTCAGCAGTGGCACTGGGAGATGCTGTTCAGAGTGACTACACCAGCCTGGAGACTTTTTTTGCAACCCATTCCCCTTGTACCCTCCCAGAAACCAGAAGTGTTGCATGAGGGGTGTTACGTCCTATTCTTTTCTGATCTCTTTTTGAAACCACTAGTATGTTTAATCCCTTTTCGAACTCCGCGGTACTCTGCTCCTGCAACCCCCTGGGGCAGCGGGTTCCAGAGGTTCACTAACTGCTGTGTAAAGATGAGTCTTCTTTTACCTGTTTCAAACCGTTACGCTAGTAGTTCCGTCGCATGTCCCGTAGTTGTGGCACTGCAATAGCTGCAGCATTTGCCCTGTTCCCTGCCTCTGCAGGTCTGTAAATCTGCATCATGTTCACCCTGGACCTTCTCTTCTGCAGACTGAAGAGTCTCAACCTTTTTACTGCCTGCTCATATGCCTGTGCTGGTTTGGGCTGGGACAGAGTTAATTTTCTTCCTAGAAACTAGTATGAGGCTGTGTTTTGGATTTGTGCTGAAAACAGTGCTGATAACACGGGGATGTTTTAGTTATTGCTGAGCAGTGCTTGCAGAGTCAAGGCCTCTTCTGCTCCTCACCCCACCAGCGAGTAGGCTGGGGGTGCACAAGAAGCTGGGAGAGGACCCAGCTGAGCAAAGGGATATTCCATACCATCTGACATCATGCTCAGCATATAAAGCTGGGGGAAGAAGAATGAAGGGGGAGATGTTCCGAATTAGGTGTTTGTCTTCCCAAGAGACTGTTAGAGATGACAGAGCTCTGCTTTCCTGGAGACGGCTGAGCACCTGCCTGACCACGGGAAGGAGTGAACGAATGACTTGTTTTGCTTTACTTTGTGCACACAGCTTTTGCTTTGCCTTTTAAACTGTCTTTAGCTCTATGGTGCTTAGTTGCTGGTTAGGGTTAAACCATGACAGTGGGTGGCAGAGCACTGGAATAGGCTGCCCAGAGAGGTGGTGGAGTCTCCTTCTCTGGAGACATTCAAAACCCGCCTGGACACGTTCCTGTGCAACCTGCTCTGGGTGGACCTGCTCTGGCAGGGGGGTTGGACTAGATGATCTCCAGAGGTCCCTTCCAACCCCATGTGATTCTGTGATTCTGTGATTCTATGACAATGCCAATGGATCTGTCTCCTTGATGATTTTGATTGCCCTTCCTCTCTGCCTTTTCTTAACTGCACCCACTCCCTGAGGTGCAGGGGCCAGACAGAACTGTATGCAGTACTCAAGGTGTGGTCATGTGAAGTTTTATTTAAATAGCTTCAAAATGATGCCATTGGTCTTATTCTCAGTACCTGATGATGCCCAACATTTCATTGACTTTCTTGTCTGCTGCTACTCATTGACTTGGAGATTTCACAGAGCTGTCAGCTGTGCTTCCAAGAGCTGTTGCTGAGCTGCAACTGCCAGTTCTGAGTTCAGCAACCTCTCAGACCAGTTTAGACAGCTTTTCCCTAAATGCATTACCTTACCTTTATTTGCAGTGAAGCTAATTTGCCACCTTTTTGCCCACTGACTCAGTTTTACAATGCCCATTGGAGTTCATCACTATCATTATTACGTTTCACTGCCCCAAAAAGCCTACCATCACTTGCAACTTTGGAAACAATTATTGTTGATGGCTCAGAAAAAAAAAGACTCCAGCAAAGGACCGAATACTAATTAGAAACATGCAGAAGTGCCTGGCTACCAGAGAGGTGGCTACTTCAGCTGCTTCATATAAGACACTAAGAATTTATTTATCATAGTTTGCATCTGCAGCAGAGGTGATGACGTTTGAAAGAAAGGTTGAGTGACAGAGGATGGGTTTTCAGATGTGTTCTTTGATATGTTTATCTTAGTTGTATGTTTGATTATTTTTTCTTAGTTGCATAGTTAGAGGTGGGGTTTCTTTTTTTACTAGAGTTTTGAATTTGTTTTACAGTTTTTCTCATGTCCCATACTCCAGAAGTTCACAAACTTCTGGTCCTTCTGGTGAGACAGAAGTCACAGCATTCCCTCAGCTATGATGGCATCTGTTTCTTTACAGCGTTTGCAGGTAGCATTATAATTGCTTACAGCAAAGACAACCACTGCCTTCAAAGGCACTGAAACCAGGTGGGCCTTGTTGAAAATTACTGTCTTCAGTGTCATTGGTTTGGAAGGCATTCTGCAAGTCAAAGGCCTGAAGATGAAGAAGGTGCCTGGGGCTCCAGCGTGTGTGGAGGAGCAGGATGGGGAAAGTCCCCGTGGTGTTGGGATGATGTGATATAGGCAGAATGGAATATCGAAAACTGAGACTGTGAAGGGAATTACTCAGAGAGAGAGAAGACAAAAGCAGGGTTGGAAGGAGATGGGAGAGATGTGCCTTTTGTTATTCACCGTGTAAGTGTAAGAAAAAATATCTGGGTACAGAAAGTTTCAGAGAGAGGCAATTAACAGATATCAGAACATCACCCTCAAAAAAGTGGGGGAGGAAAAAAAGGAGACAAGGAAATACAAACAACCCTTGTCTTAAAGTGCTCTTTTGGAATTGCATTAAGAGGCACGATCGCAGGACTAGATGCAATAACAGATCCATTTAATGATGCTTTTGGCCATGCAATAGGTATTTGCTTATGCAGGTGAAATCCCAAGTAGGTCTCCTAGCTGTTTCTTTTTCTGTTCTTATCCTCCTATTATATCCCTGCTTTTCAGTATTTTGATATTTAACCTACTAGTAGAGCCTTAGGCCTAATCTCTAAACCAAAAAGTCACCGCTTCTAAGTGCTGCCAGGCCAATAGAGGAAACATCTAATCTGCCACATCGAGCCAGGTTTGCCTTAATCTAAAGCTGAGGGAAATCAGCTTTGAAGGGTGTGCTGAGGCAAGGAACACAGCGCACAGCGAAGTGTGGGCTGAAGCAGAACTGTTTTCATTATTGCAGAAAGTATAGGTTTGTCATCACCTACAAGAAAGAGAGTGTCTCATTAATGCAAAGCGATTAGCACAGAAAGTTAACATTTTCCTGTGGCAGAGTAATTCGGTGCATGTATGTGGTGAAAGAGGAGGTTTGATTTGCATCTCTTATTTCTACGGGGCAATTGCAGCAGTGAGCAAAAGCAGTGGCTTTGTAATTTAGCATTTTGAAATCTTCAAAGTAGGTCACAGAGGAGTAGGAAGAGTTCGCCCTGCTGAACTGTCAGCTCTGTGCTCCTGTGATGGTAATGCTGGTAGATCACGTCACCGGGTAGGATGGTACCTTTGAGACAGACAGGAGCGTGGTCCTCTTGACGACCACTTAAAATAATGCGGAGGCCTGTCTGGAAGGATGAGGGCAAGGAGAAATTGCTTCTCCTTGTACTTCTACACCTGTCTGCGCTTTGTGAGAAACACTAACCTATAAGCCTCTGTTATTTAAAAAAAAAAAAAAAAAAAAAAAGGAGGAGGGAAAAGAGACTTGCATGCAAGTCTCTTTAATTTGAGTTCCCAAATGAACGCAGTCTTCCTTCATGCTCTGCAGAAACAGACATCTCCTTTTGGTAGGCTCATAATTAATTACTCGACAGATTCAAACAATGGCAATTTATCCGAGACCCTGAGGAGGCTGGGTTCAATGGCTGCCTAAACAGGCTTTGTAAATTAAGTCAATATTGTGCGCTACTTATAACCTCTGTGTAGTTCAACTTCATATTTTATGCTTAAACAATTTTTCTGCCTTGTTTCTGAAACATGGGGCTAGGATTGGAAAGGAAAGTATTTGTGCCTCCATAAGGCTGCTTTATTTAAAAAAAAAAAATATGTTTCTATATACTGAAAACTCTCAGATTCTTTTTAGCTAGTTCCAAAACTGAGAGATTCACTGGATTTAACCCTCCCCTGCAAACTGTTTCAGTGAATCGGTGTTTTCTCATACAACATTATTTTTGTGTAATATTTCCATCTATGTCTAATGAGAGCGATCTGAAAAGCAGTGTGCTACTTCGGCCATCAGGTGTTTGCATGCTTAAGTTGGTATGATCAAGTAATTCTCCGGGTGTGACAGTCTCCACCTTATTCCTCTCCCCTTGACCTCCACCTGCTTCTGAAATTCGAGATAAAGAGGGGTGAAGTGAGGCTCCTTGCAATGCCCCTGGGAAGAACATGCCCGTTCGGTCTGAACTATAAGTCCATTGACTTAATTACAAATTGGATTATAGGAGTTAATCTTTGATTCTGTGGTGTAGCACCAGGCTGCTGAAAGCCTGTCGGGGATTGGCAGTGGTGTGCAAGGGCTCTGGAAGTACAGCCAGTTCCTGTCTTTAGACCCGAACGCTGGCAAGACCTCTGAAGTCTTGATGGTGTGCCAGGGAAGAGCCTTTGAGCCTTAGGTCATCGCTGCAGCACTGCGGTGGTAAGGGCTGCTGCTTTAAAGGTATACGTGTAATTACTTCTGATGGATTAGATACCTGAATACCTTAAATAATAGTAATTAAAAAAAAAAAATGCTTAGTGGGTTTTTTTGACGTGTTTGGGTTTTTGTTTGATTTTTTTTAAAGCAGCTAGCACTGACGGTTTCCTTACTTCCTATGTGAACAAGCTGTGGAAAATCAGTAGGAAGGAACATCTAACGCTGTAAATAGTGCTGCTGGATTCATATCCCTGTCGTACGTTGTTCTAGCTTTTCAGACCTTTGTAATGCTACTCGACTCAGTAACTGAAGGTTGTTCAGCCTGGAGAAGAGGAGGCTCCGGGGAGACCTTCCAGTACCTGAGGGGGGCCCACAGGAAGGCTGGGGAGAGTCTGTTTACAAAGGCCGGCAGTGACAGAACAAGGGGTAATGTCTTTAAACTGGAAAAAAGCAGATTTAGATTAGACGTTAGGAATAAGTTCTTTACCATGAGGGTGGTGGAACACTGGAACAAGTTGCCCAGGGAGGTGGTTGAGGCCTCTTCCCTTGAGATATTCAAGGTGAAGCTCGACAAGGCCCTGGGCAACCTGGTCTAGTTGGGGGTGTCCTTGCTGACTGTGGGGAGGTCAGACTAGATGACCTTTGGAGGTCCCTTGCGGCCTGGACCAATCTATGAATCTCCTGAAACGTACTTGGGAGTATGCAGGGACTGCGTTGGCTAAGGATGAGTGCTAACTAGTGAGGGTGCTAGGCTGGAAAGCTCTGTGGATCTGTAGATCTGTGGCTATATTTACGTTACAGATTGCGGTGAAGCATAAAGCACACGAGAGATTGCTTTAAAATAAGGTATAGATACCTGAAGTTGAGCTGAACATCGCAGCATGAAGCTCACCGGGGTTATTTTGCACTTTGAAGACAAAAGTAACCTTTCTTCCACAGAGCTGTCCTAAACCCAAACCAGTTGCTCTTTGCTTTGTCTTAAATGGTTTTCACTTGCTTATCCTTTGTCTCAGGTGAGGATTCCTGTCTCGCTGGTCTTTTTTGCTCTCTGCATGGCAGATAATGACATTCTCCTTGTTTCCTGTAGGTGGCTGGATGAATCTATCATTCAAGACATCACACCCAAGCTGCTTGGGGACTGGCCCAACACTTACACCTACACCAAAGCCTTGTCAGAATACCTGATTCAGCAAGAGAAAGGAAACCTGAACATTGCTATCATCAGGCCATCCATCGTGGGAGCTAGCTGGCATGAGCCTTTCCCAGTAAGCATGAATACATAGCAATTCCCTACCGAGAGCCCTTTGATACAGCTGTAGCTCCAATACTGTCAGGAATCTCTCCCTACCTGTAGCAGCATCCGCTTGAGAAACAGGTACTTCAGTTGGTAGGAAAGCACGTGGAAGAGGTGGAGGACCTGTGCTGGAATAGAACAGCAAGCCTTCTTGTCTCCGAGTGAAAAGAATGCATTTAAGCGGTAATAACAAGAGCTGGGATAATAACGGTGCAGAATGCTGGGCTTGCAACTGAGTCTTATGTGCAGAGGGTTGTGCCCAGGCAGACACACAGCGGGGTTTCTGTACAAGCTGGGGAAACACGAGATCTGGGGGTTGGTTGTAGTCCTGATGCATTCTGCTTCGAGTCTTTCCATGGCCCGGTCAGACTATTAATGAGGCCCTGACGGGCACCCTAGACCACACATGGTCCTCGAAAGCATTCGATAACGTCATGTGCAGTTACCTAGTATCTCTGTCTGATGTTGGGAGTCATTGAATTCACTGGATTGTATGGGCTTGTTGCAGATACCAATGTCAGCCACACAGTAATTAAACGCAGCTGTACTTTTGGACGGAAATAATTCACTAAGCTAAATATACTGGTAGCAATAGCGTGCCCTAACGTTGCAGCCAAATTGGAAAGGCAACATAAAGTCACCTTTGGCTTTCAAGCAGCTCAAAGCGTGCCAAAGATGGCTGAGATAGAGCCGAGGCTCTGGGCCAAGCTCCTCATCTCAGAAAGACAGAGCGAACTCTGTTAGATGTCATAACCTGTTTCAGGTCAGACAGCTCATCCCCGCTCTGAACTCCAGCTCCCACAAGTGGCAGTTTCCCTGACCTGAAGTAGGATAGGATTCAAAAGTGGAGTGGTTTTGTGGTGGGTTTTTTTTTTTTGGTTTTTTTTTTTTAATTCCTTGCCTTAGAAATTTCAGTCACAACAACCCCAGGCAACGCTACAGGCTTGGGGAAGAGCGGCTGGAAAGCTGCCCAGCAGAAAAGGACCTGGGGGTGCTGGTGGACAACCGGCTGAACATGAGCCAGCAGTGTGCCCAGGTGGCCAAGAAGGCCAACGGCATCCTGGCCTGTATCAGGAACAGCGTGGCCAGCAGGAGCAGGGCAGTGATGGTGCCTCTGGACTGGGCACTGGTGAGGCCTCACCTCGAGTGCTGTGTTCAGTTCTGGGCCCCTCACTACAGGAAGGACATTGAGCTGCTGGAGCGTGTCCAGAGGAGAGCCACCAAGCTGGTGAGGGATCTAGAGGACAAGTCATATGAGGAGAGGCTGAGGGAACTGGGCATGTTTAGTTTGGAGAAGAGGAGGCTGAGGGGGGACCTCATTGCCCTCTACAACTCCCTGAAAGGAGGGTGTAGAGAGGTGGGTGTTGGCCTCTTCTCCCAAGGGAATAATGACAGGACCAGAGGAAATGGTCTGAAGTTGGGGCAGGGGAGGTTTAGGTTAGATATGAGGAAGAATTACTTTACTGAGAGAGTGGTCAGGCACTGGAACAGCCTGCCCAGGGAGGTGGTGGAGTCGCCATCCCTGGAGGTATTTAAGAAACGTGTAGACGTGGCACTTCAGGGCATGCTCTAGTGCCCGAGATGGTTGGGTTGTGTCTGTTTGTGGGTGGGTGTAGTGTGGGGTTGTGCATGTTTGTTTTGTACAGTTTTTGGTTTTGTTTTGGTTTTGGTATTTGAGGGGTTTTTTGCTTTTTGTTGTTGTTTTTTGTTTGTTTGTTTTGTGTTTGCTTTTTTTTTTCTTTTGTGGTTGGACTCAATGATCTCAAAGGTCCCTTCCAACCAAGAAGATTCTGTGAAATTAGCTGGAGTAACCAAATGAGTGACATCTGCACGCTGTGTGTCGGAGGGTATATAACACGCTGACTGTCTTCAGCAAGTGTGACAGCACCGAGACGCTATAGTGTTTAAAGCCAGAGGTTATTCCCCTAGCTGAGTTGTTATACAAAAGAAGTGGTTTCTAAAAACAAAATTAGATGCTGTTGTTGGTGGGTAAGTTGCAGACAGAATGAGGTATCGTACAACGCATCCCCTATTTAAAATCAATTAAGGACTTCGTACTGGTTAGCTTCCTGGCAGCTGTCCCAGGCGGGCTGGCATCCATCTTAACTGGTGTCGCGTTGCCTCTTCGTCCACACCACAGCATTACAGCCCTTTCACCATTTCGAAGCCTGTGTAAAGCAACATGGTCGCTGAAAGAAACGGTAACCGTTCTTCTGTGGTTTTTTTGCAGGGTTGGATTGACAGCTTCAACGGGACAAGTGGAATATTCGTTGCGGTATGTCTGGTCACTGTTTAAGCTCCCCTTAAAGTGGAGTTGGAGTTACTAAAATAGCAACTCTAAAGTTACTCTACAGCTCCACTTAGAAAGTGTGTGCAAAAAAGGGTCATAGCCATTTTCTGAATCTGGTAGAAAAATGTCACACACTTGCCGTACACCTGTGTGTAGGACCCAGAAGACTGTCTATTTATGCTGCACTCAAAAAAAGGACATTGAAAGAGTATTCATGTTGCTGATTCACTACACATGAATTGCAGTTTCTAAAAAGTCTAAAAAGAATAAAATTTGGGACATATTTTCAAAGAGAGGGCAAAAGATGCATCCTTGAAACTAGGGTAATTCACAGATCAAAGCTTGAATCTTGTAACAGAACTTAATTTTTCCAGGCCAGATTACCACACCATCAATACAAGGCAGCGTTATTTATCCTTTCATTTACCTTCGTCTGTGTGGTTGCTAAGTCCGCTGCTTTAGTTTGTAACCGCTCCACAATAACAAAGATTCTAGGTCTCGCTTGTCATTGCTTTATACAGGATTTCTCCATGCACAGAGTACACCTAAATAATGGGTGTAACTATCAATTCAGACTCTGCCAGTCACATGGATAATTCACTATAATCTTGCATAACACTGGTGTAAATGACTAATGTGCAAACTGATGAGGAACAGAGCCATAATTATGAAATAATTAATAACTTGATAAAACGTTCCCTGTAATATGAAAACAATCATTACAACTTAATAGATGAAAACAGTAAAGTTGCATTACCTTTCTCCTGGCTTATTTTTTTTTCTGAACTAAAATCGCTGCCTTAGGTCCATTTGTCAATGCATAAAGCTGTATAGCTATGTGCAGATATTTTTGTACATTTGATTTGTCCAACTTGATTATTTTGTAAAAACTATATTGTAATCAGCCTGAGGCAGTATATAAAAAGGATTAAGAGTCTACAATCATAGGAGAACAGAATAAAATCCAAATATCATCTTGTTAAAAAAGCTCAGTTGCACCTGAAGTAGAGCATAAATAGAAACTATTACAGTTACTTCTGGAATCCACAGGAATAGTGAAATTAGTGGGTATATCCCAGCTAATGATTTTATCTAAAACCCCAGTTACACATTTCAGAGACATTCAAAAGCCCCCAAACGCATCACTTGTGTTCACAAAGTGTTATTAGCTCCTATGCATCTTGCTATTTCTTTATAATAATTGTTTATCAGCCTTTTACTCATTACTGACTGTTCATAAAGCTTGTACTGCCTCTCTCTGTTCTATTCCCAGCATCTTGTGCTGTTTTCTGTGTTCTTTCATGACTTATTGTCGTCATCACAATAAAGAAAGGGTTTACAGTTCCATGATTTTGCAGATCCACGCCTTACATTTTTATGTGACAGGTTCTAACTTTTTGTAATGATATCCATGAGCTTGGATTTTTTTATGTTTACGTTTGAGCATTGAAAATGCCTGTCACAAAAATCTGTCCAGGGTTAGTTTGCAAGAAAGATGTTATACAAAAAATTTCCATTGCATTGCTCTTCATTCCCCACAAGTGAATTACCTAAGCAACAAATTCCAGGAGTTAGCTGTCATACGTGTATCATATACCAGTGCATTATGAAACACGGGGCAAATTCATATGCTTTCAGCCATATAAAAACATGCCAATCAAATCTTTTGTCATTTAAAAAGCAGTTTTTCCCCCCTCCTTTTTTCTTTTCTTTTAATCTGTCAACAAGTGAAAAACACCTAATGGTTAAGTATTTGGAAATTATGCCCATGTACCAGTCTTTTTTAATAGTGTCCGCTTTAGGAACTTACAGTACAGCTTGCATATATTTTTTATCCTTATCTTTTGCTCCTGATACCAGTAACATTTTTCTGTTCTTCATAGCAAAAAACTTCTAGCCTTACTGAATGCAAGAGCAAGCCTAATGGGGGTTTCATTCAGGTGAGGTTTCGCACACAGATGCCAGCCTGTATCTTCATCTCCAAATTAACTCTATGGAAAGTAAAGATTTTGAGATTCGAGGGTCACTGTAGTAAATAACTTCCCTTTCGTATAAAAGCTTTGACTTGTACTGAAATAGTTTTAAAATAGAGATGGTGGGTTTTGGTTCAGGATTGAAGCTCTGAGGCTCTTCACTATGGGAAATGCAGAGACAACGAAACTTGTGTCATCTGCACTGAGTTCTTCCGTGATAAAATATGATGACTTGAAATGTAACTATATTGAGAGTTAATCAAGAAGAAGACACAGATCAAAGATGGTAGGTCCAGGGTGTAGGGACCAGGTTGTTGTCCATGTCCAATGGCTCTGTGGCCCCACAGGCAGTGGTGACGGCTGGCATCAGTCAGGAGCAGAGACTCCGTGATGTGGAGAAGCAGGGTGGAGGTTGCCAGTGCTGACAGATACTGTTTGTCTTGTACCATCTCCAGTTGCCTGCTGAACTTAGTTGGACTGGTACTAGTTGTCTGGAAGTAAAAGGTATATATTATTAGGGAGAAACTTTTGGTCTTCTGAGGCTGGGAAATAATACATGGTTTGAATTAATGTGCTTAGATATGGTGAACTGGTAAGTCCTGTTTGGTAGTTTGAAAATTAACCCTTGAAGATTCAAGTTATACATTAGTTAAACTACCTGGAAGTTGTGCGATTACAGCCATCTCTCTCTGACAACTGTATTTCAAAGGGTATTTATCAGTCAAGTAGCTTTATTTGCCTTAATTAAGGATGGAAAAAGCAAAAAGAATGTGTTTTCGTGTTTGTGGGTTTTTTTAAAGTCCCCCCTCATACTTAAATATTCATTTCTAACTCTTAAGCCATGCTCATCCTATATGGAGAACAACCTCCAGATTCAGATTTGACTCAGATGATCTTTGGGATCATCTGGGCAGAATCTGAACTCCAAACCTTGCAAAGATTATTTTCTTTCTTCCTACCCCCTCAGTCACCACTCTAATATTTGAGTCTGATCATTTCATTCCACAAATAGATATATTTCTTTTAAATATTCATGAAATGTGGGAGTTCAAGTTGTTCTTTATAGTCTTATCATGTTTCTCTCGCCTACAGTTGCTCCAGCTGCTGTGGAAAGAAGCTTTGTTTGCTGACTGAAAAAAAAAAATATGGAATTAATTACATTTCTGCTGGACTGTAATTGAGGCATTTTGTCTCACTGTTCCATATTACCTGTAAAGACCTTCCTCCCTGCATGGCAGTGAGGCTGTAGGGCAGAACCATGGTTTAATTCATCTTCTGGATAGTAACCGGCCCCGAAGCACTTCAGCTGGGAGGCTGTCCAGAAACGTCAGACTCACAAATGGCTTTGGAGGCTTCAGCTAAAGTAGCTTCTGTTTCACTAAAGAGAAGAAAGTCAGCAACTACAAGTAGAAATCAAGCCATACCTGATAAAGAACTACCAAACCATTTCCAGTGTAAAAAGTAACTTAAAACACTGAAGCCTGAAGTCTTTATTAAATACAGAATAAATAAAATATCTAATTCATCCACGTGTATATGACCATGCTGCTCTGAATACAGGCAACACATCCATCAAACTTCCTAGTTTTGAAGACCTCAAAAAGGTCTTTAGTGTACCTGTGAAAATGTGATAGTTGATCATATAGTGGTCTGTAGTGGGCATGGGTTCACAGCAGTGGAAAACTGAGCTGAGCTTGCTTGGCTGCTTTGGTTCTCTTTGCTTTTTTTCCCTTGAAAAATCAGTAGTAGCAACAAAAACCAAAAATTAAACTCATAGTCATGTTGCAAGTTAAGGTTTTAGTGTCTAAGTATAACTGCAGTTCAGCACAGGGCAGCAGAGGTTAACTGTATGCCATGGGTTTGAGGAGAATGTTTGGATTCATGTGGGAAGCTTACATGGTTGCCTCTGAGTCTGTCCGTCTGTGATCCCTCTGCCAGCTGCACCGAGGATGAGATGAGACTGCTCTGAAGTCTTATTTCATGAAAATTAAGTCAGTCATAAGTAGTATTGCCTTATTTGCAAGCTGTGAAAGGTAACAAAACCATCTGATTATAGAAGGGGAAAAGAGTGGGGAGAGAAAGAGCGATCCACATCCAAAGGGGATGTGGTGTCTTTTAAAATCCACCAACGACCAGTAAACAATGGCATGTGCTTTACGAGTTAATATCAAATCTTAAATGCTTTTTTTATCACATCTTTCTTCTCCCCAGACTTCAGGCAAGTGGTTTTGCACAATGAGGCGCTTCCTGTCTAGTTGCTGTAGTAAAAATTTCATCTTTCACAGCTGGAGAGCTATTTCATCATGAAACGGGAGTCTCAGGTTGGAAGGAAAGGAAAAAATATGCTGTAACATTTTATTTGCCCTGATTTTAAATATTCATGGATCTGTAGAGCGTATTCCTTTGCCCCTTCACTCAGTCCCTCCCTCTGGTTTTACATGGATCTAAATTAGAAGAGTTCTTACTTCCTTGCTTCACTAGTGCTTTTATCCTCCCAGCTCTTTCATTGGGTCCTCAGCTTCTACATCAATCTCAAATTCATTGCATTTTTTTCCCCACGTTAGATAACTTGATTGCAACCTTGACTTTGTCATTGGGCGTTTCTTTTTAGATTTGCTCTGAGACACACTAGGTGAAGTTCCTTCACCCCATTTTGCCTCCACATCTCTATATTGCTGAATTGTCCTCTCTGATTCAGTCTGCCATGTTGTTGCCCTCTGTTGCCGTGTCTCTCCTTTGGAACCTCCGAAGACTAACTGGTCATCAGGGAAGCCCCTTGTTAAACATTCAGGTTAAATATCTATATTTTGTGGAGCCTGATCCCCTGACAAATGCACTTCCAACCAAAGCAAAACCAGTCTTCCGTTCTTGCCTACCTCTTCTTTTTGATTGTCAGTACTTCACATGTTCGCTCATTCGTTTCCTGAGTTTCGCTGGGTGGCAAGCTCTTCAAGGCCATGTCTTGACTGTATCTGTGCTTAACAGACACAGCTTTGGAAAAGAGGAGGGTGTGAATACATCCAAAGAAAAGGGAGTAAACTTCAACAAGCCTATTGGTATCATTTCCAGAGTAACTATTATCTTTGAGGGACACTCAAACCTTTGCCAGGGGCATTTAAGAAAATGTTACTTCAGGTATCACTGGGAGTTTCACCGCAGTAAATTCAAATATACTCTTTCCTAAGGTATTTCTTTCATATGGAGTTAACTAAGAGTCACAGCTTTTCTTGTTACACACAGCACAGATGTCATCATGTTTTAGACTTCCTCTACAAACGCAGAACAGTGGGATCCATGTGAGATCCGTCTTAGTTTTCACGGAAACCAAATAATCTTCTGCAGCAGGTGCCAGGCTTGAAAAGTGTTAACGTGACGGTCTGTCCTTGCTCCAAGCCGATGAAATCTTACTATGGTCTCACTGTCAGTGTCTGTTTTCCTTCGTCCCACAGGCGGGCAAAGGGATTCTGCGGACCGTCATTGCCAACAACGAAGCCGTGGCAGATATGATTCCAGTAGACGTTGCCATCAACCTCACCCTTGCGGCCGGGTGGTACACTGCTGTGCACAGGTGGGAAGGCGCTCCTCTTTCTACCGGACTTGGGCATTTACTTGGAAAACACTGCAAAATATAAATATGTTATGGGTTCATATAGTAGGGGAGATGATCTAAAAAAACCCCGTTCGTTGTGTTGTTGGGAAGGGTATGTGTAAGTGACACTAAGGCATTAAGATCTTTTCCTGTGAACCTCTGGCTCCGACCTTTAATCATTAGTTAGGAAGTGCTACAGAGTAAACCACATGAATTGTTCCGGATGTTTATGCAACTCTGAGAAATCAATACCAGGCAAATAAAAGGCAAAAATATTTTACTTTGAAAGACAAAGTAAGCCCTCTGAGTTGAGGGTAAAGAACAGCTGCATACAGTAACCTAAATGAAGCGATCCTAAAAGGATCTTAAAAGGCAGCTCACCAGCTCTTTAAATTTATTTTTCTCGTCATTTTGTCCCCCTCCATCAGCAACAGACAAAGCAGCACAGTCTGGGAAAAATAAATACAGCTTCCCCTTACACCCACACCCCTGAGAGCCTCCAGATGAAGAGAGCTATGGGCTGTCCATAAAGCTGGGAAAGGAGATGAGCATGTGCTGATGAGCAGTATATCAGCACACAGGTAGACTTCCTGGCTCTGGCCATGGTAGGAGAAGTGCCATTTTTTCTAACTTTTCATTGGCAAAAGAGAGATGCTTTTAATCTGGTTCCCACACCAGGGGATTATTTATTATTATATATAATCTATTTATAATTTATAATCTATTTATAATTTAATTATTAGGCTAAAGGAGCAACTGCAGAAGTTGATTCAAAGCTTTATCTAGCTGGGCACAACCCCAAGGTTAGCAATCGCTAAACAAAACAGGAGCCTGAGCCTTCTGTAAATTTAATTTCTCTGAGAGAGTTTCGGGTTTAGGTGTTGTCTTGAAGAATAGCATGTATAGTTTAATTATATTTTTTTTTCCAAGTCATCTAATTAGAAAGTCAGTGTCCTTCAGGGCAGGTGACATTACTGAGGAAAATTAGATTCTAAAACTTGGCAGAGAATTGTAATCTTCATTACATAGTGTAGAAGCTCTACAAAGCTCTACACTGTACCAAGATCACCAACTCAGCTGGAGGGTGGAGAATGGGGAAAAATCAACAGGGAGACACTCTTCGGTGGAAGCTGGGAAAATGGAGAAAATCCTCTTCACCGGTGTTTAATGGGCCTGACCCACTGGAATAAGTGGAAGTCTGTGCTTTCACTGCAGTGCACTTTGCAACAGGCTGTGTGTGTGCGGCTCTGTTCTAGGTGGGTTTTCTATATGGGCACATATTACAGATTTAGTCTTTAGTGAGTTGCCATATCAGTTTCCATAATGCGGAGTTTCCCCACATTAAGCACTACTGTGCATTTTTATGTTTAACACTCTATCAGGCCTCTACTCAGTAATTAAGAGTTACAGGAGATCATGGATTTGGAGTTTGATACATGTCTATCAGCCCTAACCATCCCAAGAAGTCTGCTAGGGATGAGTAATAATGATAATAATGTACAGTCAAATGCCATGATTTCAAAGCATTATTTAAAAAGGCACCCTTAAAAAACTGTGCAGTATCCGAAGGCAGTTTTCAAGTATGACTCTGCGAGATTTCCTATCCCAGGTTTAGGGGTTCTATCTCCTGCTCTCTTCACACATAGGAGTCTTGAAAAGAAAAGTTCCTCGTAGGCAGCCTCCTCCAGTAGAGAAAGGCTCTGAGCACCACAGGTGCCCTAGGAGCACTGAGATGCTGTATCCTCCAACCAAGCTGCTTGACCCTGGCCAATGCCAGGTCTCACCTCTTCTAGCGCTTTGGCAGATGACTCCAACTGCTAATGCGGAGTAAGAGAAATGCTGTATTGATGGCATCACTTGCACCCTTGGCAAGGCAGGCTTAGATCAGAAAATCTGTTTTGACTCATTCTTGTCTTGTATCAAAAAAATAAAACCAGTGTGATCCATGTTTAGTTCCACACGCAAACAACAACCAAGCTTTATTTGGTACTAAAATGAGAATTTTGTTGAAATGGATTGATTTGTAATCGCCACCCTGACAAACAGCGTTTAAAAGTAGCACAAATCATATCTATTACGGCAATGATTGCAAAATACACAGTGTGTCCCTGAGGCTGGGTTGGGCCAATTATTTACAATATACTAAGAGAAACTAATAAAAAAAAAATCAGAAATTTGTCAGTATGTATGCTTTCCTTATTGGTTTTATAATTTTTGATATATTATATATGGGTGATTTTTCTTAAACCCCATCTGTCTTTATTAACTTCATATGCTCTCCAGAATCTGACTGAATCTTATTAAAAAGTTAATGTTTTATACTATTTTTTTATATTTATGAAAAATGACCTCTTCTGCATTTTTTAATGAGCTGATGTTACTGTTTCTTGGGCTGTTGGCTTCCATGCTCCATTAATAAAGCTTTGGGTGCTTTTCTTCACACTTTAAAATAATACTACTTTCTCTTTTCCAGACCAAAAAACCTACTGGTGTACAACTGCACAACAGGTGGAATCAACCCTTTCTTCTGGGGAGAAATGGGTAAGGTCTAATTTGAACCTAGAACATGTCAAACATCAGTAGCATTCCTCAGCTAGGCTTTGAAAAGGCGGTTTCCTGTATTTAGGTGACATTCAGCATCTGCCATTCGAATTGCATGTGGGTGGCCCAACTGCAGGCGGTGAGGGTCCTGTGAGCAAAAGCTCCTGATGATGGGCGAGGAGTTGAGGAAAGCATTTATTCCGTTTTCATTGTGGGCGTAATCACATAACAGCCCTGCAAAGTACGTGCTTTGCTGCACTGAGGTATTTAAGTGGTGGAAAAAGGGATAGAGAACCAGTCCCTTAATTCTACGAGAAGATGCTCCACGAAGCCATAACAGGACGTCTTCCTTTTCTGAATGAGAAGCTTCTCTAGGTTTGGAATGGTTTTTTTGTGCTTTGAAAGCACTTGGAGAACCTTGATAATGAATTAAAGCTAGTATATTGTAGAAGTAGAGTTGCCTTTCTTCCTCTTTCTGTGAAGAAAATCATAAACAGAAATAATTGGTGTAGACTTGAGAAGGCAAACCTTAAAATGTCAGGTGTGCTTTGAGAGCAGTTTGCCTTTTGGTCATGAATTTTGTCAGGGGAAGAACTCAAATTATTTTCATGGCTGATATCTTCAAGTGCTTGTGTTTCCAAGGCAGGGGTGAAAGAAAGGGAGAAAAATTCTGACACTGTTACGGTGGAAAACTCGTGCTGAAGCCAAGCAGCAGAAATACTACGTAGAGTCATAGACAGATACAGGGCCTGATTTGCTTTCTGTTATACATTAATTCATATCTTTGTGCTTTAAATACAGGATGCTGGCAAATCACACCTGTGGTGTTTCACCTCTCAGCCTTTGCTTTGCATTTGTCTTTGCATTATTTAACTGGCAAACTGTAAGTGAGCAGAACATTGCATTTTCAGAACAAGGCTTGTCTGAAAATCCTACTAATGTCCTACCATGAGATTTGATCAAGCAAGCAGGTGGAGGGAGGTGATTCTGCCCTTCTACTCTGCTCTGGTGAGACCCCACCTGGAGTACTGCATCCAGTTCCGGGGCCCCCAACATAGGAAGGACATGGACCTGTTGGATTGAGTCCAAGGAAGTCTATGAAGATGATGAGAGGGCACCTCTCCTATGAAGACAGGCTGAGAGAGTTGGGGTTGTTCAGCCTGGAGAAGAGAAGGCTCCAGAGAGACCTTAAAGCGGCCTTCCAGTCCCTAAAAGGGACCTACAGGAAAGATGGAGAGGGACTCTTTATCAGGGAGTGTAGTGATAGGACAAGGGGTAATAGTTGTAAACTGAAAGAGGGGAGATTTAGATTAGATATTAGGAAGAAATTTTTCATTGTGAGGATGGCAAGACACTGGTCCAGGTTGCCCAGGGAAGCTGTGGCTGCCCCATCCCTGGAGGTGTTCAAGGCCAGGCTGGATGGGGCTTGGAGCAACCTACTCTAGTGGAGGTGTCCCTGCCCATGGCAGGGGGGTTGGAACTAGATGATCTTTAAGGTCCCTTCCAACTCTTAACCATTTTATGATCTAGCAGGGAAGAAGTTTCAGCAATTGGCTGACCAGTGAGAAAATCACGCCAAGTTCCTGACAGGTTTTTAATGAGAGATTTAACGCAGGTCACAGTATGAGAGAAGAGGTGAGGCTTCATAGATAATTGTTGGGAAACGTAGCCAGTCTTCATAACGTGTAGTCAGATCTTCTGTGGCTTTTTCACAGGAGTAAATACAAAGCTCTTCACAGGCAGGTCCTTTAGGCAACAGCCACGGGAACACCACTACTTCAGGTTTGCCTGTCTTAATCCATTCGCAGTGTAATTTTACTGATGAAAACAGCAATGTGTTAATGCATTGTAGCTGATCTTATTCTGTTACTTTGCTCGTAACTGTGGATTTAGCAATGAAATTATCTGACTGTGGCAAAAGTTGCAGAAGCAGTTCAGCTGCAGGATGGGACTGAAGGCTAAATTTTCTCCTTGGGTGACACCATGGAGCTTTTTCTACCACATGCCGTATCCACAGTTTTCCTGAGAGCAGCAGGCTGAAGAAGGGTAGTAGGTACAGATTCATAAATTAGGATGGAGTATCAAAGAGCAAAATTTTGCCCTTATAGGTGTTGCGTGGTTTAAGAAATGAGTTTGGGAAAGGTTTTTTGCATTAGGATGCAACCATAGAATCATAGAATCATAGAATCATTCAGGTTGGAAGACACCCTTGGGGTCATCGAGTCCAACCATCTACCCTACTCTACAAAGTTCTTCCCCACACCATATCCCCCAACACCACATCTAAACAACTCTTAAACTCATCCAAGGATGGTGACTCAACCCCCTCCCTGGGCAGCCTGTTCCAGTGTCTGATCACTCTTACTGTGAAGAATTTCTTCCTAATGTCCAGTCTAAACCTACCCTGTTGCAACTTGAAGCCATTCCCTCTTGTTCTATCGCTATTTGCTTGTGAGAAGAGACCAGCACCAACCTCTCTACAGTGTCCTTTCAAGTAGTTATAGAGGGTGATGAGGTCTCCTCTCAGTCTCCTCTTCCTCAAACTAAACAGTCCCAGCTCCCTCAATCGTTCTTTGTACGATTTATTCTCCAGGCCCTTCACCAGCTTCGTTGCCCTCCTCTGCACCCGCTCCAGCACCTCGATATCTCTCTTGGATTGAGGTGCCCAAAACTGGACACAACACTCCAGGTGTGGCCTCACCAGTGCTGAGTACAGGGGGACAGTCGCCTCCCTGCTTCTGCTGGTCACGCTATTTCTAATAAAAGCCAGGATGCCGTTGGCTTTCTTGGCCACCTGGGCACACTGCCGGCTCATATTCAGCCGCTTGTCAATTAGAACCATCCAGGCATCCAATTGAATTCACAATTCAGTCTTCTATCAATCTCTTTTTGGTGAATACACGCAATGCTAAAATCTTATTTGTATATATGTCAGACTTTCTCAACTCACTCATATTACGTCTTTTGCCTACTCACTATTAATTTGGCTTCCAGGCAGCCAGTCTCATGGCATGCACTTCCAACAGGCCTTTCAGAGCCGTGATCTCTCTTAAAGAAGAGCTACCAGTGACTGGTCCAGCCCCTGCACAGAAGGACCAAATGTCACCCACCGGTTCCCTCCTTTGCAATGGGGCAGCATTTGCTACTCAAGTCGTTACCTTCTCTTTTTGAAAGCCCGTTTCCAGCTGGGCTTACTCTGCTAACCTCCACCTTTCACATTGAAATTATTGAGGCCACGTCTCTACCTCCAGCGTTTTTTCAGCTTTTTCATAATTTTTCTTTTTGCCCAGCATGAAGGAAGCTGTTTGATGCAAATATACAGGAGGCACAGGATCAGTAGGGGGAAAGAGAGTCTGTTCAAGGAGTCTGGGGAGGCTGGAGTGGCACAGGGTCTGTAACCAGTTATCAAGGTGGAGGGTTGTGAAAGCAAGACTGGAAGCTGATGAGAAACAAGGGTGGGGAGTGGGAGTCATCAGTGGGACTGAGTGTTTTAGACATGGGGTTTGCAGAGGGAAGGACCCGGGCTATCTGATTAGGGAGACTTACACCAGGACCATCTGTAGCAATGACGGGCGAACACAACAGAGGAGGGATTTTTCAAGGAAAAAGGAAAGGAGAGAAAGATCAAACTGCGAAATTGAGTCTGGAGTGAGCTGAGGATGCCCTGGTGGGTAGGGATCAGAAATGTCTGAGACGGGGACACTTTGAGTACAAAGGTGATGAGCTTGGGGGAAGGGAGGAGAAAGAGATCTAGAAGAGAATTATTTGAAAAATATATGTCAACTTAAGAGCTTAAACATCCATTGCAAACCAGTTTATTCTACAGATCTCCAGATACAGACAAACCTCTAGTGTTAAAAGGAACCATAACTGATTTATTTCTTTTCCAAATAATACTATGCCTTGGAAATTTCTCTTACTTTCTTGTTACTCTCCCTCCTATTACAAAACTGTGGTCAGACAACTGAGTATTAATCTGAAGCAGCATGTTCTGCTTTGCTGCAACGTAAGTCTTGCTAGTCTGGCTTTGTGAAACCCATTTTGCAATTTCTGCTCAAAACTAAACCTTAGAGCAGGCTTTAAAATGACGTTCAGCGTGAGAAAACTTCATTTCAATTTATCCTTGACAATCTACGTGGCAAGAGTGGTGTCTGATCCTCCCCCTGCCTTTGCGTTGTAGAATTTGCTGCTGTGTTTTTGCACTGTGGTCAGAGGGCAAAGACCATCCACCCGCTGAGTTGTTTCAGTAGCTCCTAGAGGTGATGAGTTTCCGCTTTGGGGTTCTGTGCCTCCCTGACCTGTCTGTCTGTCTGTCTGATTCTTTTTCTCTCTCTCTCCAAAACAAACTTTTATAGCATAAGAGACTTGCTACGCTTGCAGAATTGAACACTTTCCAGAAATTAGGAGATAGTGCAATTGTGCCAAGTCAGTGCAAGCCCAGGGTAAGGAAAGTTCGTAAAGAAAACGCCCATAGCATTAACTGTTCCAAGTTACACAAAACTTGCGTTTTCCTGACTTCCTTCCAGTAAGTCTTTCAGGTTGGGCTCACTGTCTTTGGATGTGCATTTTACAACAAAACCGCTTTCATTCCTGACTTTCAGATTTTTTTTTTCTTGAGCTTTCAGCAGATATCTCATCTGCTCTTGACATACGCGCTTCTTGTACCGAGTAGTATCACAGCATAGTACTGCAGCTGCATTTTCCTCTGAAAGCCCTAAGTAACCGAGATGATAAGGGTGTTGCTGATTTGTGTGAATTTGGTGTATGGCTGATGTTCTGAAATATCAAGGGCTGCATTTTTCACTTACTGATTAGCCCTTTCTTCTTGCTATCCTGACCAAAGATGCCAAAAATGCAAAGAGAAAAGAAAGGCAGTAATGTCTTCAATGGGTTTCCAAAGGGAAACCTTCTCAACCAGTTTACAGAACAAATCTGAACACTAGATTTGCAGTATATTAACATCAGGATTTGAATAAACCGAGCCATAAGCATGTGCTGCAGACACAACCAAAACCGTCGCAATTCCAAAGTATCAGTGGTTCCCAGTTAAACTGACAGGTTTCCATTAGGAAATGAAGTGACCGAATGTTATATAAGTTAAATAAAAAATAAAGAAAATAAAGTTAAATATTGATAAGCAGACGAGAGTTTGTAAGTAAACTTGGATTTAAAGTGTCTCTTGGAGAAATTTCCTTACAGGGAGAAGCAGCAGAGTTCATGGGATTGCTCTCCTGATCCATGAGCTATTTGACTGGGCACAGTTATACGGCCATCTCCAAACTGGGAGCAGATCCCTCTTTATTTAAGCCAGGAAGGGCTTTGTCACAGTATAATCGTATCAAACGGCCATGCTGCTGACACAGAGGAAAGAAAGTCCTCACGCACTGCTTATACTGACACAAACTCTGTCAAGAGCTGGGCCAAGACAGTGGCTTCCTTCCCAGTAGCCCATCCCAAACCGTTTATCGCCACTCCCCTGCCAGGAATAAACACCTTTCCAAATCTTTGGTAAAACCGCTCCAGTGAGCCCTCCCTGCCAGGCAGAACTACATGGGAAAGTTTGAATAGGAGTTTTTTGGTGGGTTTTTTTTGGGGCTAATCCTTGCCGTTTGGGGAGAACACGCTGCAAGGGATAAGATTTCCGTACCGCGGCCCGCAGGATGACCACAAGCTAACCACAGCATTGCAGTGCGGCTTGGGGAAACGGAAGGGACGGCAGTCAGTTCTAGCTATTCAGATGCAAGATAGGTTTCGGGAGAACTGGCCTTCAGCCATTAAACTTGCAGCGCAAGGGGCCACAGAAACGAACAACTTGCTCTAAAACTAAATTGCACTGTTTTGAAAGTCTTGGTTGTCTCAACTTAGCAGCTAGCGGCTACCGAGTCTCTTCTAGTTGTTGTTACGTAGAAGTGCAGCAAAAATCACTCCTTGAAGTGCAGTAATGAGCTGACCGCAGATACATGAGAGGGCTGTCTGAATGTTATGACTGGAATCTGCTTATCTAAGGATGAGCTGGATGTTTTCTTGTGACTCGCAAATTCTCATCTGATTTTCTATTTGTAACATAAGCTGAGAGAGTAAACTATAATATGGCCACAGATTGATGTCGTAACTCTCCAATTCATTTTTTAAAAAGTAAAAAAAGCCCACATATTCTTCCTTGTTGAGCTCACTGGTGCTCAGGAATAGGAACACCATCTGTTTATCAGTCCCTAGGATGATAGTCTTATATTCAACTACTGCAGTTCTGTTAAGCCCCTGCAATATGCAAATGCCCCAGATACGTACATCTAGATGCCACTTCTGTGGCACTGTGCCATTGCAAGAGCTCGGAAGCAGGGCCAACATATTTTATGCCCTAACATACAAAGGCAATGAAAGACTACCCCCCTGTCCGTAATTTTTCGAGTTCAGAATGCACGACAGTTTGCTGCTTCGGTGCATCCAGAGCTCCTCTGGAAATAGGCTGCGGTATTTGGTGTTGAGGGTCGGATGTGGTTTGAAAGGATCTAATGAAGTCTTTCTAGAAGCAGCACCCCGTGTGTGTAAACAACCCGGCCCCGACTCAGACCGATACTGACATCAGACCCTTGTGAAAATTTGATTAGACATTAGAAATGTCATTTTTGGTTTATGCTAGCAGATCACCGTTTGCTTTCAGTGATCTGAAGATATGCTAACACTTACCGATTTCTTCTGCATCTACTGCAGGTGAAAGCAGAACTGCAGTTCCTTGGTTTGAAGCGTTTCAGGCTACGACTGCCTGCTTTTCCTCCATTGCATTTTGGCGTTTTGCTGAGGAGGTTTCTCTGCCGCTGTTGAGTCTAGAGTCAGGTTGTGCTTCAAATAAGCAATAAATGGAGTCATCAATTTTAATGTCAGAAGGGACCATGAGATGATTTTGTCCAACCTCTTGTGCCGTAGTTCACATAACGTTTTAGGCACTGTGACTTGGGCTTTACTGCAGGATGTTGGTATGGTTGTGCCCAGCACAACTGAAATGAAGTACCTGATTTTAAGTAAAATGCCTATTCCCTTATAGAGCAGTACGTCATGTCCACGTTCAAAAGGAACCCACTGGAGCAGGCCTTCCGAACACCCAACACTCACTTGACGTCCAACTACTTGATAAACCAGTACTGGATAACTGTCAGTCACAAGGCACCGGCCATACTCTATGACCTGTACATGAGGCTCACGGGGAGAAAGCCCAGGTAAGAGACCGCACACCTTCAGCCTTCTGCACGCCTGCCGCTGTTATGGAGAGCAGATCTCTAACGAGTTCTGAGAACTGGCTGCCTCAGCCTGGAATCCCTGCTCTTCTTCCCATCTCCTTGTCTTGAGGAGATTGCTCAAAAAGGAACCACGTGTCCATAGCTAAGCGTAGCCTAGGGTTCCCACCATTTCCAGGGGACAGCACAAGTTTTAAATTCAGCTTTACAAGCTTCGGAGGTTCCCAAGCCACAGAAGAGGACTGCTAGTGATGTTGTTCTCTGTATAGCAAGATTTCCACCATTGCAACTTTCTGATGTGATTGCCTCTACCTGTCATGAGTAAAGACTCAAGCTTGCATAAGGACTTGCGTAAGGCAAGGTTTAGAACGTTCTAAATTATTTTTTTCCCATAAACCAGATGCATAATTAGCGCTTGCCAGCAGCGGCCCTACACCCTGAAATCTAGGAAGCAGTTGTTTCTGAGCATGAATAAATTCTGAATTGTATTTACAAGGAGAGTTTACCATTACAATTGGTATTTGAGCCTTGGCAGTGTCGTGGCTAGGGGGGAACACGTCCCATGTGGAAGGAGTCCTGGTGTAAATAACATAACTGAGCCAACGTCTTCTTTTACTCCCTGCCATCGCGGAGGGGAATTGGTTGTGCCATGCAAGAGCAGTACGCCAGCACCGTGTTCCATGTCAGCTGCTCTGTGCTTCTCTGCTTGTTAGAAAGCTGGCTTCAGCTGTTTGCAGGGAGATTCCCTGGCTGATGTATGGCTCTGATTTCTCTCAGATGTTCTGCTATGGAGGGAAATTGGTCCGTAAAAGACTTCCAGTTATGCAGGAGGCAAGAAGTACCCTAGAAATAGAGGTAAACTGAATATGAGCATGAGTAGCCTGGAATCTGCAAACTCTGTTGAAACAGGCAGCAGTAAGTTCTTGGCGTTACCATTACAATTGACATTTCATACAGTTGAATGGCATAGGTAGCCAATGGACACTGGCTGCAACACTGCACTTAAATTTCAAATAGAGCTCAGCATGAACTCACGCTGAGAAAGATCTATTCACCTGAACTTTCAGATTTGTGACCTGAGCAAACACAGCATAGCAATGAACTTGTGAGTTCGCCGAGACCCTTTTTTTTTTTTCTTTTAAAATATAATTCCCCTTTTCCTTTTACATGCTACTTAAGCTAATCCAAGTACTGCCACAATGTGGTAGAAAGCATAGCAGCAGCTCATTCTGTCTTTTTTTCCACAGCTACCTAAATATCAAGCCTTTATGCTCTAAGAGCAGCAAACCACATTCAAATAAAAAAAGTTGAATGTGTCACTGAACCTACTTTAATGTTTCCCTTTAATTTTTCCCTCTGCTTCAAACAGAGCACCTAGGTTTAACTGTCTTCCCTCTTGTTGCTCCCACCCGCTGAAGTACAAGCCATCTTCATGGCCGTTTCTTGAATTCTCTACATGACCCTATGCCAGATTTGCAAGCAGAAAGGAGAAACTTCTTTGCCAGGACCAAGACTCAGGCTTCAGTTCTCTACTGTATCCATACTCAGCTCATCATAAGGTGATGGGTTATTATATGCAACAGGTTATGTAGGAACTGCTTATGGTTTCCCAAGTCTACTGTTGATTCAGGACCAGCTTATGCCCTTTGCTAATTTGAATTGCAGGGTATTTAGGGGGAACTCAGCTGTAGTTCCTTGTAGTTATCACACGCAGTACTCCATCTACCAAAGGGTAGGTACAAGAGTCGTCTCCTTCAGCTTTAGACTTTTATATACTGCCTCTCGTGTGAAGTTTACTTGAAGTGTTAGCTCATTTCACATAAATTGCCAGATGTCTAGCAAAACTGCCCTAAATGTCTTGCCGCTGTTACTGCACATCCATCCATGACTTAGAAAACAATGTGGTTTATATCATTAGTAGTCTCTCGGGGCTATCTGTCACACCTGAGAATCTGCTCGTGCAAGGCTCAGTATGGGAGCAAGTAAAGAAACCATTGTTGTAAACAGTTTTTTAGAAGACAAGATGCATTTCTGAAGTGAAACTAATAAGGCTATCAGTGACAGCTAATACTTGATATTTTTTCCTCTCAGTCCCTCCACGGTGGAGAATGAGATTTTCTGTAAGAAATCTTTGCCATACCCTCTCAGAGGTTGCAGAAAAGCATGCTTCTACTTGCTTGATGTTTTTCAGTGGACCATTCCTTCATCCGAATTAGTAAATAATCTGAATATGTTCACAACCTTTTTCGCTCAAACAGTTAGCGTGAAACACAGTTTTCATACATACCTCTTTAGATGCTTCATTTCTCTTTTTGACGCTTGCTTCTAGCCACTTGGGTGTGTTGCTTTGGGTAGATCTGCAGCCAGAACTACTTCTGCCCACACTGACAGGAGGCCAGGTGGACAGCCTATTTTCAAAACATAAGTAGACGATCTTTATGGTCCCTTCCAACTCTAAAAAATTCAGTGAAATTCAGTGAAGTAGGGACACACAGTTGGTTCTCTTATCTTTTTTTTCCCAATGAATTCCATTAACCGCGTTAAAGATACTGATGGCTTTTGGGGAGCCAGTTTGAGGGGCTACTTCAGATCTTTGCAATCTAGGCATATACTTTGTTTCCCAAGTTCCTAAAAGGTATTAAAATATTGACAGAGCTTTCCCCCATAGTACTTGCCTACACAGGCACAATCAGGAAGATTTCTCTGAAGTCATTTTAAAGTAGTTTAGATAAACTGCATTCAATCAATGTGCACATAATTGTTCAGAATGAAGGTTCCCTTAATCTGATGGTTTGCTTTGCTTCTAAAATGAAAGCCACTTTATTTTGGAGTAGGAGCGCCTATGTGAGGTTTTAGCGCTCTTTCAATTCGCTTTGGGTAAGCTGCGCAGTTCTCCTCTGAATTGATGCGCTCATTGTGTCTTTTTCTGCTGTGCTGAGTGCTTATCGTGGTGGCAGTCACATCTGCACATGGAGAGAGGAGCCTGGCACCATTCTTTCCCAGACTGCCGCCTTTTATTTGTCACGGCGACCGTGTTACCCTCTGGGCAGCTCAAAATTTCTGATGAAAACAGCTCTGTTTTCCACAGAAATCAGCCTTTTAATGCTTTCTCTTGCCCTTATTCAGTCTGAGAGAACGTGGTATTCTCTCAAAATTGACTGAACACTTTAAAACAACTGCCTTTTGTACTCATGACCACTGGGACAACCGTAAAATAACCCTGCCAGCTAGGACAGCATTACTGTCATCCCCTTTTATATTACAAATGAATAATAAAAAAAGGCCAAGACACATGAGAGACCTGAACCTACATTTCCAAAGTCCCTGTGTAGCAGCAAAGCCCTTGAAGCAGCTTTCATCTTTACCAGGACACTCACACGCCAGGAAGACGTTCAGATATTTACACACAGAGGCACCAAAAAAAAAAAATAATCTTAGGTACTAGATGATTTTCAAGGTCATCCAGCAGGAGCGCATGCTATCACACCCTTCCTTTATAAGGAAGGACACAAAATAACCCTAAAAAATGCCACTATATCATACAGGGAGAGGAAGGGCCTTCAAGAAAAACAAAATAAATATATAATTTTTTTTAGAGAGCGAGAGAGATCAAAGAAGCCCAAAGACATGAAAATCATACCATTAATCCAAAAACTGAAGTTGGGCAATTGACTCCAGAACTTGTCCATGCTGCAGATGCAGTCACCTCCGTACTGGAGCTAACTCCAAAAATCAGAGCTTTGCTTTAGGAGCCAACTCGGGCTTGAGAACAGAAAAGAATTTGTGTGGTAGAATGAGAAGTATCCACCTTGGGAGGCAAGCAATATACCTTTGTGTTTTTGGAATCTGCTGTGTTCATACTAGTTCAGATGGGCTCTTCACCTCACACATGGTGCATGGTGTAGATACGGCCTCCAACCCTAGCTTAGTTGTGGCCAATAAGTTAGGTGTCATTCTTGCCCTGGAAAATGCATGTTTGCACCCATGTTCCAGCCAACAATAAAAGCTGAGTAACTGTCGGCTCAAGACTCACTGGAGCAGTTAGACTTGTTGAGCAAGTTCTCATCCTGGTGAGCTCCAGTGCAGCGATCATCAGGCACTGCAATGCCTTTTCATCTGGATTGGTGAAAACACCTACAGAGCAAACCCACAGCTTTTGCACAAGATCAAAATTCCTATCCACCTCTGACGCTCCTCCTTTGTTTCAGAATGATGAAGATTATCAATCGACTGCACAAGTCTATGATGCTCCTGCAGTATTTCTCCACCCAGTCCTGGGACTGGTCTTCAGATAATATGAATATGTTAATGAGTCACCTTAACACAGAGGACAAAAAGGTAAGTATGTCCTTAATATGGATTGCTAATCTCCAGTTCTGTTCATCTGCAGCACTTATTTTTGCTGTATGGTTGAGCTTTTGAACTACATCTGCCTAGATGGGCTGGAATTGACAAACCTGAAATAAATTATTTTCTCCTTGTTTTATTAAATAACTTATCAGGAACCTTCCATTTACAATAGGAGAATGTTTTCTCCTGAGGTGTACTGCCCGTTCTTCTGAGACAGGTCAATCACTGAAGTCTTTCCAGTTAACGTGGTGGCTGTGGTGGGTGATCTAGATGGAAAAACTAGGTGGGTGTCAAGAGGACGGGGCTGGTCTTTTTTCAGTGGTGCCCAGGGACAGGGCAAGAGGAAATGGGCACAAACTTGAATATAAGAAGTTCCACCTAAACATGAGGAGGAACTTCTTTACTTTGAGGGTGGCAGAGCCCTGGAACAGGCTGCCCAGGGAGGTGGTGGAGTCTCCTTCTCTGGAGACATTCAAAACCCATCTGGACACGTTCCTGTGCAACCTGCTCTAGGTGGACCTGCTTTGGCAGGAGAGTTGGACTAGATGATCTCCAGAGGTCCCTTCCAACCCCATGTGATTCTGTGATGTGTCAATGAAGCGGCAGCTGTTCCTCACCTCCCTTCCCGTCACAGCCTGCACAAGGCTGGGTCTGCTCACTAGCCTATGACTCCACTCTGCCCACGGGTGGCACATGCAGGGAACCACCAAGTTTGTGGGTCCCACTGGGCACCACCTCAACCTGACCCAGGTTAAGTTTTGTGTACGATCAGCAGCAGGAACGCCGGTGCCAAATGCAGTCGGAGCTCCAGCAAGGCCAGGGGGCAGCGGACCTCACACACCGAGCACCTGCACGCAGCTAGATGTTCAATTTGAGGACTAGATGATCTCCAGAGGTCCCTTCCAACGCCATGTGATTCTGTGAAATTATTTGAAATTTCATTTTTGACATTTTCATCTACATTGGTTTTAACGGGCACTGCATGGGGAAATTCAGTTAACACAGAGTGTCTTACTCTGAACAATATGGAAAAAAAAAAATACTATTTTATTTAAGTCCCCAAAGAGCAATCGATCTGCAGGGTGTCAAGCTCTGCTCTCGTCTTTATAGGTTTGGATACTACTCCTTAAGAATGGGATTGTTTATGAGAACTTGGTGAGGTGCACTGCATCCAGCGCTGCCACTGCTACTTTGTAAGCAGTATTCAAGACAGATAGCTCACGGGCAGCACAGATCTCTATACGTGTCTTAACAGACACACCGGGATCTGCACAGTGGCTCACCCCCTGTGTTTGACACAGTGAGCTAACCCTTCTCTGCTCAAGTTATTGCTGGTCTGATACCGAAGCTCTCGTGCCTAAGCAAATGGCCCTGGAACGGGGGTGAAAGGAAGGCGTTTTTCTGAGTATCTTCCCTTTTAGGACCCTGTAAGTAAGAAACGCCAGTCACTTCACTCATTCATTAAAAAAAAAAAAAATAAATTCTGTATAACTAGACCTCTTTCTCTTTATAAATCCTTTCTTTGCTCTAATAGACAGGCAGCCACCCGAGAGCTAGCGGTTAGGATTCGGCCCCCTCACCGCCACGGCACGGCTTTGCTTCCCGGTCAGGGAAATTTTGCCCCACCTCGAGTGCTGTGTCCAGTTTTGGGCCCCTCACCACAAAAAAGACATCGAGGTGCTGGAGCGGGTCCAGAGAAGGGCAACGAAGCTGGTCAGGGGTCTGGAGAACAAGTCTTATGAGGAGAGGCTGAGGGAGCTGGGGGTGTTCAGCCTGGAGAAAAGGAGGCTGAGGGGAGACCTTCTCGCTCTCTACAACTCCCTGAAAGGAGGGTGTAGAGAAGCGGGGGTCTGTCTCTTCTCCGAAGTAACAAGTGATAAGACAAGAGGAAATGGCCTCAAGTTGAGCCAAGGGAGGTTCAGGTTGGATATTAGGAAAAATTTTTACACTGTGAAAGCGTTATTAAGCATTGGAACGGGCTGCCCAGGGAAGGGGTTGAGGCACCATTTCTGGAGGTGTTCAAAAGGCAGGTCGACATAGCGCTTAGAGACATGGTTTAGTGATGGGTTTTGTCAGAGTTAGGTTGATGGTTGGACTAGATGATCTGAAAGGTCCCTTCCAATCTAGGCAATTCCATGATTCTGTGAACTTGCTAACAATTTTTCCAATATCCACATTTGAAATTATCGGGGGTCATTAGCTCTACGATGAGAATTTTTGATGCCAAACACCAGAGTAACCCATTTCTTGGACTCTGCTTGTCCAGACACTGAGAGAGAATGCAGCACAGAGTAAAAGTACTGCAGAAGCGCCTGTTGATTCAATGTCCAGTTCATTTATTTGTACACAATTCTAGTGACACATTAAAAACTGCATGGAGTTTTCCAGATGAGTCCATTTACCTGGGTGGAATTCCGTTTTTCTTCCAGGATTTGGTGGTTTTGTGTACGTGTGTGTACAAATACATGTATTTATGCAAAAACTGCCACCTGAAAGGAAACTTACCTTTTTATTTTCTGCCAGCTAGCACTAAATTTCTGCTTGCTTTACCCAAATTCCCAGCTGGATAAGACATTAATCAACAGCTGTGAAATATAGTCTGTTGGTGCCCGTGTCTTCTTGGAAACTTCATGGCTTTAAGAACTTCAGAGAGGGGGCCTTCCAGGAACGGAGGTCAATGAAGAATTGATGCTTAAAGTGAACTTGTTTTCAACTCTAGCATTTAATTTCTGCTCTTTGTCTTTAAATTCCAGTTATACAACTTTGATGTTCGTCAGCTGCACTGGTCAGAGTACATTGAAAGCTACTGCCTAGGTGCTAAGAAGTACCTGCTAAATGAGGACATGGCTGGCATTCCAGCAGCAAAGCAGCACTTACGAAAGTAAGTCGTAACCAGTGACAAGGACGAGATTTCCTGGCTACCTCGAATGGCTTTTGAAGAAAATTATTCTATTTACATTGCAATAATTGTCTCAAATAATAGAGAGATAAACATAGCATAGCTTATTTCATAGGGCAGAGGGCTGTCAGTGTTTTATTTCTCCATGCTGAAGAAAAAAGGGACTTTCGATGACAGTAGCAATCAGGGGCTAGATATTATCCCTTCCTAGCAGATGACCAATTGATGAAGTTATAATGCATAAGAGGAATCCACAAATGCAGATGATCTTGGTCATTCAGAATTACAATAGAAAAATAAGGGTCAGACTTAGATTTTGTGAAGCTCATATAAATTTTCAGCAATTCAAAGACATTGCATAAAAACTTTAAGCATTTGTATGATTTTAAATTTCATTTCACAGTTGAAGTTTCTAATTCCTTGGGGAGAATGAGCAAAAAATTCTCCAAAATCAGTGGACAGCTTGTGCATTCAATCCTTGGTGACAGTGTAAGAGAGTCTGAATTAGCAATTTGAGATTATCCTTCCACTATTCAGTTAAAGATTGTGCTCTTCCTCTCTTCTCCAGCCCTTTTTCTGAGAAATGCAGGCAAAGGGAGAAAGAGCAACTCCCTTGGAGTAAGACCCTGCTTGTTTCCTTTACGAAAACCATTTTTGTGTACTGTAAATGCTAGAAGCATAGAACAGCCTTTTGCCATAGCAAGGAATCCTAAACAAGTTCTTTGTTCATGGGTCATTTTTAAAGGGTTTGGAAGAACCTGTGTAACAGGTGAAGAGCTGCCTCCATAGCTCAATTAGGCAGTGTGGTATAGCACAGGGATAAAGTTTACAAAAAACCCAAACAAACAAGGACTCTTAATATAATTAAACCAATCTTGGCTACATTATGCATGAAGCTTTCTTCCCTTGGTCAGACACTGGGAAAGTGAGAATTGGACAACTGCCTAAGTTTTTGCTTGACAGAAAGAGGACAAGATGATTAGCATCTTAAAGACCCAATAATCCCATTTAAATATATGGTGTAAAACAAAGCCCAAACCCAAATCTCCAGTGCTGCAGTACTACAAAAGTGAAGACCATTAATGATTATTGAGTTAATTTGCCAACATTAAAGGCAAGGTTTCAACCAAAAAGGAGAACCTTATCAGCTCCTGCAGAGGTCCTCCAGCCTGTCACCAATCCTACTAAGAGTGGTGCTCAATGGAGTTAAATCCAACTGGCAGCCGGTCACAAGTGAGTGTTCCCCAGGGCTCAGTGTTGGGACCAGTTCTGTTTAACGTCTTCGTTGATGATCTTGGTAATGACAGAGTGTATCATCTGTAAGTTCACAGATGACACCAAGTTAAGCAGGAGCGTTGACCTGCATGAGGACAGGGAGGCTCTACAGAGAGACTTAGACAGGTTGGATCGATGGGCCAACGTAAACGGTATGAGATTCAACAAGGGCAAGTGCCAGGTCCTGCACTTGGGCCACAATAACCCCAAGCAGCGCTACAGGCTTGGGGAAGTGTGGCTGGAAAGCTGCCTGGTGGAAAAGGACTTGGGGGTTCTAATTGACAAGCAGCTGAATATGAGCCGGCAGTGTGCCCAGGTGGCTAAGAAAGCCAACGGCATCCTGGCTTGTATCAGAAATAGTGTGACCAGCAGAAGTAGGGAGGTGATTGTCCCCCTGTACTCAGCACTGGTGAGGCCACACCTGGAGTGTTGTGTCCAGTTTGGGGCACCTCAATCCAAGAGAGATATCGAGGTGCTGGAGCGGGTGCAGAGGAGGGCAACGAAGCTGGTGAAGGGCCTGGAGAATAAATCTTATGAAGAGCGATTGAGGGAGCTGGGACTGTTTAGTTTGAGGAAGAGGAGACTGAGGGGTGACCTCATCACTCTACAACTACTTGAAAGGACATTGTAGAGAGGTTGGTGCTGGGCTCTTCTCACAAGCAAATAGCAATAGAACAAGAGGGAATGGCTTCAAGCTGCAACAGGGTAGGTTTAGACTGGACATTAGGAAGAAATTCTTCACAGTGAGAGTGGTCAGACACTGGAACAGGCTGCCCAGGGAGGGGATTGAGTCACCATCCTTGGATGAGTTTAAGAGTCGCTTAGATGTGGTGTTGGGGGATATGGTGTGGGGAAGAACTTTGTAGTGTAGGGTTGATGGTTGGACTCGATGATCCCAAGGGTCTTTTCCAACCTAGATGATTCTATGATTCTGTGATACTAAGTAAGAAATAACCAATATAGCAAATCAAAGCAGAAAGTATTGGCACTAGACTGCCATTAAAAAAACATCTCTCAGTATGACTTCACTGTCTGTTCTGGTCTGAAATGAGAGTACATGGAACAACAGACAATTGCAATGTAGGTATTCCACCTATCTCATTACCTATTCACTATACCATAACTTCAACACAGTCCTCAGCAAGATGGTAGGGACATCTTAGGCACAGTGTCTTCACCAAAATAGGAATAGGAAAAGGCCCAAGGGCCGCTTGTAAACAGGATTTCTTACAAAATTGCCCGTAGCAAATGAAGCAAGCTGCTAAGGTTTTTGTTGGTTTTGTCTTTCTCCATAAGAATCCTCTCTCTCTTTCTCAGGCTGAGGAACATCCGATACGCATTCAACACCACCCTCCTTGTGATCATCTGGCGCATTTTCATTGCAAGGTCACAGATGGCTCGAAACATCTGGTACTTTGTGGTGAGCCTCTGCTACAAGTTCCTTTCCTACTTCAGGGCATCCAGCACCCTCAGGCACTGAAGCCACCCATCAGCAACCGGTCTCTTCCAGAAGGACCACCATCTCCTCTAATCAGCAACTATGGGCATCGGGGTCTGAAAGTAGCAGAAAAATCCACTCCCTCCAACAGCAGCCTGCATTTATTGTGCACTGTTATATGTTCACCTTTTTAATTTTAACTAATGCTTTAATACATGGTGGTCTTTCTTCCATAGGACCAGGCCAATTTTTAAAGCCATAACTGAAGCTTTAGGAACAGGTCAAGCTGGAACCATTCATCTAGAGTCTGATGTGTAAGAGTAATGATTAACCAAAGTCATTGTCTTCCCATGTACTACCTAGGCTATCTTGATCCCATCTTCTTCATCAAAAGAGGCAAATTTAAAGCATACAACCTCGGAAGAAAAGGATGCCATCAAAGGCGACCCAGCCAGGGTTATTAACTCGGAAGAGGTTTTCCTAAAGAGGCTATTCGTTCATTCTCATTCAGTGAAATGGTACTTAATGAAAAACATGATTTCACTTTTTTCAGTTGTCAAAACTTAAAGGGGGAAAAAAATCAGTTACACTAGGCCACCGAACACACTGAACAGCTTTCAGATCTTAAGATTGCTACTGAGGACTGATACTTTCAAGCCATAACTGAAGACGTGCATAGAATTCACGTACCTACTCACACACGCTGCTTTCTTAACGGAGAGGTGTTTTTTTCTCTCTGTGGTTAAGTTTCCAGTCTATTAAAATGCCCTGTTCTTGCATTTATCACATTTGCTTGGAACATTTTTTTGGCTTGAAAAATGCTCAATTTACCTGAGAATGAAGAGAAGACTTCTTAAAAGATAGAAGAATAATTAAGAAACTCTGTAATATTTTTGAAGAATAGGTCTTTTTCCTCCTTCCAGTTGTCTGCAGAAAACTTCTTTCCCTGTAGCTCACAACCAGCCTGATACTTACTGTCCTTCAAGCTTTCGTTACGGCTAAATCACTTTGCAGTTGAGAACTTCCACTGGCAAAGAAAGCGTAAAGACATGTATGGAGGAAATGCCATCAGGCCAGTCCTGCTGCCACTCCTGTCGGTAGGAATTAAAAAGTCTGAAACTTGTTTTCTTTGAAAATAGGAAAGGTTTCGTTGACTTCTGTGTAAAAACAATCACGCACTGTGAAGGCAATGCATTTTGTCCTACGTTGCAGAGTTTAGAAAGGAACCCAAGGATCTTCCTAACGCTCATGGCTGTTGGAGATACTTGTTTCACCTAGTGAAGTAGGAATTCCTCCGAGGGGAGAGAGAAAGAGAGAGCCTTCTTCAAAGTAGCTGGTGCAACAACAGCCTTAGTGCAACAGCAACAGATTTATCATGCCATCAGATTTCCAAAGTCAAATCTAATACTGGAATATTTTTTATTCAGGTAACACTGAATAAGCACTTTAAGATTACGAGACTTTAAAGCAGCTAGTTTTTGACACAATGCAGCATCCAATTGCTCCAGTCTTGTGTCACGCTAGCTGTCTGAAAAAGTAACGCTACATCACAAAAAAAAAAAATGACACAGTTGCTCTTTTGAGGGCTGAGAATAGCAGAGTATTTACAAAGCTGGCATTCTTCAAAAATTATACTTGTTTTTGGCAAGGCAGGAACGAGTAAATTAGGATGACAGTATATTTATATCCTAGGTCTCCAAGCTAGTTCAAAAGTCTTTCCTTTAGAAAAGGAATTAATCTTCCCCCTCGTGCCCCAGAGGTCTAGTTTCAAGCAATTGCCAAAGGATGCCTGCAGCAGAACCTGACCAGAAAAACCGTGTCCCAAACGGCAGGGCTCTGGCATTCCCTAGCAAAGGCCCCTGTGTTTGTCACGCATTACTTCTGATCTATGCTCAATTAGGTCAAATACCCGGTTTACAAACCTTGAAAACATACTTTCAAAATGGAAGCGTGCTGGTTGTTAGCTATACTTCCAACTGCAGAAAGCTGGCAGAGCATGCTGTGCGTTGCACGTTAGCAAGTGTCACTGCCTGAGAAACTAGGAGCTATGGGTTTGGGTGTTGGGGACCAGATGTTTCACGTACAGCGCTTCCGTAGCAGTGTATATGGTGAAGGTCAGCTGCGTTATACTTGGCTATGCGGAGACCGTGGCTACCTTGGCGGAGTGAGACGGGTTGCTGTAGGGCTTCCTCTAGGAAGGCTGTGTTCCCTCAAGTAAATAATCAGGTCATCAGCCAGCTTCCAATCTTTTCATATGAAAGGCTAAAAAAACAAAACAAAACTGCAGATGATTTTGAAAGAAGAAAAAAAAAAAAAAACAACTTCCTTAAAAAAAGTAGGTAAGAATTTTAACTCCTATCCTAGAAGTCTTTTTACGAGCCTGCCTTATATGCAAAGAGAAGCAACAGCTAAGAGGGTCAGAAGTCTTCTGCTGTGCACAAGAGACACAAACTTGAGTCTCACAGAAAAGTAAAATGCTGCAGACCTGCTACACCTACAACAGCTGACTGATGAAGACCAGACCTACTACCAGTAAAGCGCCCTGCCCTCCCGTCCCCGATGCTGGTCATGCCACGCGTGCCCCACGTACGCCTCTAGGCATTCACAGTTATTTGCACGGGCTCTATCGTCCCAACGGGTCTGAGATGTCTCTTTTCTCACCATGAGCGTATCCCGACCCGTTTTGTGCACGTGCAAAAAAAAAAAAAAAAAAAGATGCTTCAGGTTTTAGTCAGAACAACGGGGGCACCACGGTCTTCTTGACACAGATACAACACGCAGCAAAACCTGGAATCTTTAATTCATTTCTTGTGGCTTGAGATGTTTTCAGGCGGTTGTCTGAACCACAGAAATATTCCAGAAAAAAAAAAAAAAAACGCCTCAATGCTGAGACTGACACGTGGCAATGGCCTTTGGGTGCCAGTCGTGACTGTCATCACGGAAAGCTGGACGTGGCATAAGAACTTGTTCTCACCTCAAGCAGTGACTTACCTTTGATCTTTTACTGTGTGCTCCTCGGTGTATTTGTATTTGCTCTGAAGAAACCCAAAAGTTTTAGGGAAAATAATAGCGGAAAGAAAACACCAAGCGACAGCCACTTCTTTTCTTCCCTGTTCTAGCCCTTGCTTTTTCATGTGTACTCACAAGCTTTTGACAAAAGAAAAGCCAAATACAGTTGTTAGTTAAATGGGAGGTCCTGTGGCAACCGTGCGCAAATTAAGGTGAGCAGCTCAGGAGTGGATATTACTCATGGCTAAAGGTTAGAGCTTTTACTGCCGGTAAGGTTGAAGCTTTTTTGGTTTGTGGGTGGTTTTTTTTCCTACAGAGCTAACACGGTTAGTGCTGTGGGGAGGAGAGAGGAGGAGGAGGATGATTCCTGCAGCCTCTGCTCATAGGCAGCAGAAGCATTGCTGGGCACGGAGCAACCAGCTCAAACGAGCAAAGAGAGACTCAAGGGATCAGAGACAGATGAGCTGCCAAAACTCAGAGGACTCTGCCTCCCAAGGAGTAGGGGAAGAGCTCCATCAGCATTTTGTTATCGGTTTGGGTTCTCGTAAGAAAACGTATGAACTAAAAGGCTCCTCTCTCCTTCCCCCAGCTACCAACAGGCAGCATAGAGAACAACAGTGGCAGTCAAGAGAAAGTATCTGCCACAAGACAGTATAATGGGATTATCCTCTGTAACTGTTTGTCCCCTATGGACCTGCAGCGTATCTCTACCCCCTCACGGTGTCAGAAGCCTGCCTTGCTGCTACAGAAATAACACAGACCCGACGTACGGTTTTGTTGATACTACGCACGTAGACTAGTCTGCAGGCTACGGCTACGAACTGCTGGGCGAAAGCAATGAAACGCTGAATATCATTTCACTGTCACAAAGCAATGGGCATAAGCTTGCAATTAAGGAGTATCTCTTTTTTTTTTTTTTTTTAATTAAATTGCGATAACAAAAAAAACCACCACCAAATCCCTAAAATTAATCTGAGTTCAAACTGCCTTTTGGCTGACAACCAAAGCTGTTTATCTCCAGCGTGTCTGTTAGCAGAAAATAAAACTTCTCACCCCTCCACCCTCTATCTCAATAACTTTGTTAAGAAAATACAATTCTTTCTTGGCAGAGGCGGGAGGGTAACAGACATAGTGGCGTATTACAGGTTGTTGGCACGTTAGCAGCCTCCTCAATAAATTTCTTATTTTACATTTTCTCAGAAAACGTGATTATATACGCCCGTGTGTATAGTTACATCTTTCACCACCAGTCTTCTCATGCAACATACAGAGACGGTAAAACCAGTGGAGCTCATAGCGAAACGCCAGGCCGTGCTGGTTTGGTACGCAGTGTTCCGATTCAGTTTAAGACGATGTGATTAAAACCTACCCTAGTTTCCAGCGTAAAGGAAACCTAACCTATAGCGCTATTAATGCAATCCTCATTACAAATAAGCAACTGGGAAAAGGGGGGGGGGGGGGGAGGGGGGGGGCGTTCTTTTGTTTGTAAATAAGCTACAGCTTCATGGTCCAAACGCATGCTGTTGCTCTTCCAGCGTTGACGTTCTACCGCAGAAAGCAAGGATGAACTTTGATTACAATTGGACCCTTTATTCTAGCGCAGAGTAAATAACGTTCTGTACATTCCCCAGAAGCTAAATGGTGAATATCCCATTACATGGTGCTAAATATCGGTATGAAGGTGGTACAGACTTACTTAAGAGAATTAAAAACAAAACAAAAAAAAAATAGGCGTATTTGGGGAATAATTAAAGATGTACTATCCCACTTTTCTCTATTGCTTAAAAGTCAACTATGAATTGAGTTGGTTTGTTCAGATTAACACGAAACTGCTTGTAAAAGCTTTCTTGTTCTTAAATAATCTCGGCAAACCCCGGTTTATAGTAAAATATGTACTCTCCCACTGTCCGAAGTTTATATGGTTCTATCTGCTGTTTCTATTCTCTTGTTAGCTATGAGACAACTTACTGTTATAAATCTTAATTACAAAGTTTCTAATGTTAAGGTGTAATCTTTTGAGCTCTCAAATCAGATAAAATGGTAAAAAGTCACAAATTACGAGAACCTCAGCCATAAAATTGTTAATATGATGTTTATGTTATTTTGAACATTTAATAAAACAAAATATTTTAAAACTACGGTCGCTTGGCATCGCCCTTGAGTTGCTGAAGGAGAGGGGCGCTGCAGTTCAGCACAGGCTGCAGCTGCACCACATCTGTCCCACAGCTGGCAGCGCCCCAACCTGCGTGGGATGGCAGCTGCCCGTAGGGTAGGCAGCCCAAGGACCTGCTGCACAGCAAGGAGAGGGAAATCACGGAGGGGGAAATCCCAACTTTTTAAAAGCAACAACGGTGAGAATTTAACCCAGCAACGTATGACCTGGAAGGGTCCCGTCTCCGATAAGTGTCTTCCCGAAGGTGAGAGGGACGTGGGCTTCATCGAGGACAAACTGGTAATAACCCCACCAACTTCCTGAACAACACACCATTTGCACCTGACAATGGTCCCCCAAATTCTTCGTTTTTCAAGATAAGGACTTTATTTTACACTTGGCGTTAACACCATAATGCTCTTCTGTCATAAAAAAGTTTTTAAAGTGCAGAGCAATACGGTATGCTCTCACCTCAAGCCCATGTAGCAAGAAATGCTTAAGGATATTATTGCATAAGCGGCTGTGGGGAGGGAAATAATCGTAATTTATATGTGTTTCCAAGAAATATAAATACTACTTCAGGCTTTTGGGGAAGCTCTTAATCTAGCAATACTCAGGATTGCCAAGGACATTCTGACTCCATGACAAGTCATGGATCAAGCTTGATCCACTGGATCAAGCACTGGCTGACTGGAAGGTCCCAAAGAGTGGTGCTCAATGGATTTAAATCCAGCTGGCGGCCGGTCACAAGTGGTGTGCCTCAGGGCTCAGTGGTAGGACCATTTCTGTTTAACGTCTTCATTGATGATCTCGACAAGGACATAGGGTGTATCATCAGCAAGTTCGCAGATGACACCAAGTTAAGCAGGAGTGTTGATTCCCAGGAGGATAGGGAAGCTCTACAGAGAGACCTAGATAGATTGGATCATTGGGCCAAAATCAATGGTATGAGTTTCAACAAGGGCAAGTGCCAGGTTCTGCACTTGGGCCACAACAACCCCAAGCAGCGCTACAGGCTTGGGGAAGTGTGGCTGGAAAGCTGCCTGGAAGAAAGAGACCTGGGGGTTCTAATTGACAAGCGGCTGAATATGGGCCGGCAGTGTGCCCAGGTGGCCAAGAAAGCCAACGGCATCCTGGCTTGTATTAGAAATAGCGTGACCAGCAGAAGTAGGGAGGTGATTGTCCCCCTGTACTCAGCACTGGTGAGGCCACACCTGGAGTGTTGTGTCCAGTTTTGGGCACCTCAATGCAAGAGAGATATCGAGGTGCAGGAGCAGGTGCAGAGGAGGGCAACGAAGCTGGTGAAGGGCCTGGAGAATAAATCGTACAAAGAACGATTGAGGGAGCTGGGACTGTTCAGTTTGAGAAAGAGGAGGCTGAGGGGAGACCTCATCACTCTCTACAACTACTTGAAAGGACACTGTAGAGAGGTTGGTGCTGGTCTCTTCTCACAAGCAAATAGCGATAGAACAAGAGGGAATGGCTTCAAGTTGCAACAGGGTAGGTTTAGACTGGACATCAGGAAGAAATTCTTCACAGTGAGAGTGATCAGACATTGGAATAGGCTGCCCAGGGAGGTGGTTGAGTCACCATCCCTGGATGTGTTTAAGAGCCGTTTAGATGTGGTGTTGGGGGATATGGTGTAGGGAAGAACTTTGTAGAGTAGGGTAGATGGTTGGACTCAATGATCCCAAGGGTCTCTTCCAACCTGAATGATTCTATGACTCTATGACTGCAATTCCTTGCAATATTCTCATTTTTAGAAACTTTGAATCTTATAAATATGCATGTGTATAAATGCCTATATATATATATCTCCATGTGTATATATGCCTAGATGCAAATGTACATAATAATATATCTATTATACATATGCTTCAAGACAGCACTGGTCAAAATACTTGGCATTTATATATCTATGGATGAACGTATGAGCGCACATAGACACACACAGACACAACATTTAGGAAGGCAAGGGAAGAAGACGGATCTAATCTCCATAGGGTCAAATCCCCACGTAGCTGTGTTTCTGTACCTGTATTTTACTGCTGATCGCCATTACAATGAAGAGTAACAGGAGAGTAGGAAGGTGCAAGCACACTGCAAACAGTGACACGCTACGTACTGCCAACAGATGTAATGGGAAAGTAATTTAACAGAAAAAGTAGCCAGAGCTGCCTTAATTTCAGCACGAAGGTAAGCCACGCTTTACCTAATTTTTAAAACCACACATACTCAGTGACCAAAACTTTAGGGTTTTTTGTTCAGACATTATTTTGAATGCTAGAAGTTAAAATGCCTTTCAAAAACGTCTGTTGTTAAATACCAAGGGGGCTGTGGGGGACCGAGACTTGGAGGCGGTAGATGTGGATGGATTATTTTTTTTCAGTTTCTGCCCGACACTATTCAAGAAAAAAACATTTCATTATCATAAAAAAAAAAAAGCCTTACAAATTTGTTCATTCTCAAAAGAATCATTTATCAAAAAGCAAACCATGAAATATTTTCATCATATATTATTAATAAAAATGTTTTTGTGAAGAGTCATAAATCATTTTAATAATTTCTTTCCAAAAATCGTTTTTCTTGTAGAACGTTCGTCATCTTAGTCTTATTTTGCCAAACCACAAATGCATTTTCCTTTAAATTTCTCCAAAAGGCATTTTTAAAAAAAAAAAATTGAAAAACTAAGAATACCTTGATAAAAAGCAAAACAATAAACAACCGGACCAACTCTGAAAAAAAAAAGGCATGAAGATTGAGGTGGTATTTAGAACGTATGACTAATTCTGGACGAGAAGTCTTTCTTCCTACCGTATAAACAATCATGCAAGCAGCCTGTTACTCATCATCTGTTGGCCGATTTCTCCTAAACACTGTGGTGGAAGTGGTCTCATGGAACATACAGCACACGGAGAGCCGGCAAATGCGGATAGCGACATCTCTTCAATAACACAGGCTAAACAGACATAAAAAAACCTTGTGTCTGTGTGTTGCATAGATGTGTACATATATATATATATATATATAAAAATACGTGGGTGCCACAGATTCTGCAAGTCTAATCCACTGCTGCAGGCAAGAGAACTTGGCTCACAACACCACTAGGGCCAAATCCACACAATGACATTTCTTGAAGGCACCTCTTTGCCAAGACAGCCAGTTTGGCATGTCCCCAACCCCAGCAATAGTTCCGCCGCACCAACTGCACGCTCTTCGCATTCTTCTGGAAGTCATGCAGCTCCCAAATTTCCTCTCTCCTCCTAATCTGTTCTTTCTCCCCAACCCACAACACACCTCTTGAAAACGTCTCGATTATAATTCTATGATAAGAACAACTTCTGTATCAGAGAAGAGGAAGAAAGAGAGGATGGTCCAGAGAGGCCCTTAGGTGTCTGTGGACTAAGATTAGAAGGAAACAGGGTTGCCGCATCTTCACTGTGAGAGGAGAGGAAAGAAGGCTAGAGCTTGGCGTTTCTCAGTTCCTACGTATCCACTTGACGGTCCACAGGTGGTTAATGTAGGCTAAAGCAAAAGTAGAGGTAAGGAGAAAAAGAAAAGGGCAGCTGCCCCAGTTGGCACTGAAGGACTCCAGATAAACGGCACGGCTTTGTCTCAACCTTTGCATAAGCTTCGGGCTACTGCTACAGCCACCACAACCTTATTCCAGTCTCACCTAACAGCATTTTAGCATGAAAAACAGAATCTGACCCACGCTAGTCGGATTAGACAAATATTTTTTCATTTTTCTTTGCAAGTTAATGGCACTCTCAGTGGCATTTGGCGTTGACTTTGTGATGATGCTCTTTCATCACAATGGCATTTTGCCAGCCTCGCTCTAGGCTTTATAAGATTTGTACTACGTGTTCGAGTCCAATAAGAAAACAGAAGGATGTTGAGGGGTTTTTTGTTTGTTGGTTTCTGGGATCTGTTTGTTTTTAGAGAATAAATAGCGGATAAGCCTTTCAGCCCTACTAGTTTTGAAAATTAAGGACAGAGAATGCACCTCATGGTGTCGGTCTTCTGTAAAGCAAGAATAGATAATGACCTGTAATCATCTCTCCTTGCAAAATAGCACAGAGTTTAATGAGAGAAAGAGTCACAGCATTATGATGAGCCTTTCCTTAATGAAAATAATTTCAAAACCTGAAACCGAGGGCACACATCAAGACATCATTTTCATTTTGTTAGCAAATCTTTTCTTAAAATATCATTTTCCTTTTTTTTATGTAAATGTGATCTTTAGGGAGAAAAAAAAAATATCAATTTTCCATTAAAATGCATCAGTGAATTAAAGCCATCAGCAAGAAAGTTCAAATTCATTGTAAAGAACAAAGACTTAAAGGTCAACCTGCAGACTTCAATATTTAAAGCTTTTCTTCTGACATTCTGATGACATAGTATTATCAAGCCAAATAATCAATTAAATAAAGTAGGGAAACTGTATTACTATTCATTTTCTAAGAGAAGCAAATCAGGGAGGAGGAAAATGATGTAATAATGTAGGACAACCAACCCTGAGCTGATACACCATAGCTTAGATGACAGAATAAGCACCAGGTCTCAAGGGAAGGGATCCCGGCCAACTGTCCCCATCTCCCCTCGACTAAGGACAACCAGAAGTTACTGTTGTTCATTAAGAATAGACCTCACAGGTCTCACTTTGTAACTGCCTGAAACAGGATTATTTGACTCTGAAAAGTGCAATGGCACAGGGATAAAGTGGATTTCTGGACTCCATCATTCACACCCTACCTACTGAATGGGAAACGAAAGCAAAGGAAGCAATGGCTGCCTGCAGGTGAGTTGAATCCAACCCAGACAATTCTATGATTCTATGATTCTATGATTCAGAGCCATGAGAGGGCCACACTCTCATCTGTTTCTCTTGCTAGAAGCGACCTGGTGATACAAATTCCCCTAATTCCCTGCACTGCAATCTCAGATCAGCACAGGAAGGACATGGACCTGTTGGAACGGGTCCAGCGGAGGGCCACGAAGATGATCAGAGGGATGGAGCACCTCCCCTATGAAGACAGGCTGAGAGAGCTGGGGTTGTTCAGCCTGGAGAAGAGAAGGCTCCGGGGAGACCTCACAGCAGCCTTCCAATATCTGAAGGGAGCCTACAGCAGAGCTGGAGAGGGACTCTTTGTCAGGAAGTGACAGGAAAAGGGGTAATGGTTTTAAATTGGAAGAGGGGAGATTTAGATTAGATATTAGGAGGAAATTCTTTCCTGTGAGGGTGGTGAGGCACTGGAACAGGTTGCCCAGGGAAGCTGTGGATGCCCCATCCCTGGAGGTGTTCAAGGCCAGGCTGGATGGGGCTTTGAGCAACCTGCTCTAGTGGAGGTGTCCCTGCCCATGGCAGGGGGGTTGGAACTCCATGATCTTGAAGGTCCCTTCCAACTCTAACCATTCTATGATTCTATGATTCTACGCTGCTAATCATGTAAGCTTCAGACCCAGATGTAAAAGCCACATCAAAGAAATGCACCTTCTATAAAAATGACCCAGAATGGAGTTTAGGCAAGAGAGCATCAAGGCAATAACTCTGAAGCTGCCTTTGAAAAGCCTCCTAGTAATGATTCCCTTAGGCTGCCAAAACAAAACACAACAGGGAAAAACAAACCAAATCACCTTAACACCATTATTCTGCATCCCTACCCACTGGCCTTGTCTATGTCCCAATACGTGTTCAGGTACCACTGAGGAAGAGGAGGGAGTGAAAAAAGAACATCATAGATGAAGGTCCGCTGACAGGGCTTGCTGTGATACAAGTCACAGTCTACCTGCACAGAGCTCGCTCTGCACATAACTCGATTCAGGGCCAGGGAAGAAAGTGACTTTTAAAACCACTCCACCCTTTCCCAATTTTCCCTGAACAGGATATGCAGAGAGCTTTGCAGAGGGCTCTCAACAGAAACAACCACCTCAGCTGGTGATCCAGCTCCTGTGGTTTTGATTCACTTCTCACTGCAAACTGCTTCTCTCCAAAAACGAGCTGTTGGGCTCATAATCACTCCCGAGAGAATAACCCCTTGGGAACCACCGGCTTAGGAAGGTACCTGGGGAAATCTGCTGCCAAAGCGCAACATAATTAATTGGACTAAATGTATATAAACCGGTTAGAGAAATCAGGGCTGGAGGAAATGCCAGCAAAAATGGCAAAAAAGTTTGTAGGAAGAGGTTCTGCCTGCATTTAGGTCAGTAAACGTAATTAGAGAACAGGCAAGATTTGAGGCACGCAAAGCAAATGTTTTGCTAGTTATAATGCTGGTGCTTTGCCAGTGTCATTTGTCACTGTTTCTGACACTACTTGCTGTCCAAGACACAGAAAAGCCCCCAAAAGAATGGGTGAGTGCCCCAGCGACTCCGCCAGTTACACCTTGACAAGAAAGTCATAGTGAGCTGTGGTACAGCAGAGAAAGGAAGGTGGATTTAAATGTACCTTCTTCTTTCTCGCTGCCTCAGGCCTTCAAAAATTAAGACATCTTGTAACTTGGGGAATTACAGAATATATTCCAACTAGAGATAATAAAGACTAGCGTTTGTAATTGTAGAGTTACAAATAAAAGTTTGGCTACTTGGAAGCGTGAATGGCAGTAACTTATTCAACAACGACTACGTTTATGCAACACTGAGTTTAAGGGGAACTTTTTCCTTGAGTTAAGTCCTTTCTTCACGATCCATGATTATCGATCATTTTAGCACGTTTTGTTGCTCCCCTCCCAGCAGAGGTTGATGTGATAATTGGTCTGGGAAAAGAGACAGGTCAGTTGCCTACGGAGGTCTCTGGAAAGTTTGCTACCACTTAACACCTCTGGGGAAACTTTGTTGATAAATTAAGGGCTGCCAGAGAGGAAAAGCCAAGAAAAATACCAAGAAAGATTAAAGTCAGCAAGGACAAATACAGCAGTGAACAGACTAATAAGGCAAACCAGCTTGAAAAGGCAAGTGAGGCTGAAGTCAGGGCACTCTGCAGGGCAGGAGAGCCATTACACTAAAGCAGGGCCAAATAAGATAAGTTAGAAAGTAAAAAGAGAGAAATAAGCAAATTTTTTACCTTGCTCTAGCGAAAGCAAGCAGATATACACAGCCATATTACTTATGACTTCCAGTTCCATTTATTATTAAACTCAGGTAACACAGATTTGACTTCATGCGCCAGTTTATAGCCCCAGCCAGACAACAGACCTTTTATTAGCTGTGACACTTGTCAGCAAGGTGTCACGAACAAAACTTTAGAGTTCCGGGGTTTGTAATGATAAGTAATGACTAATTCGGGAAGCCACCCATAGCGCGCCTCCATACACCAAGTTTATCTGCCCCGTGGTTTCACTGCTGATCACAGAATCACAGAATCTTCATGGTTGGAAGTGACCTTTGAGATCATCGAGTCCGACCACAAAAAACAAAACAAAACAAAACAAAACCAAAAAAACCCCCCCAAAACAAAAAAACCCCAACCAACCAAAAAAAAGCCCCCCACACCACACCCACCCACAAACAGACACAAACCAACAATCTCGGGCACTAGAGCATGCCCTGAAGTGCCACGTCTACACGTTTCTTAAATACCTCCAGGGATGGCGACTCCACCACCTCCCTGGGCAGGCTCTTCCAGTGCCTGACCACTCTCTCAGTAAAGTAATTCTTCCTAATATCTAATCTAAACCTCCCCTGCCTCAACTTCAGACCATTTCCTCTGGTCCTGTCATTATTCCCTTGGGAGAAGAGGCCAACACCCACCTCTTTGCAACCTCCTTTCAGGTAGTTGTAGAGGGCAATGAGGTCCCCCCTCAGCCTCCTCTTCTCCAAACTAAACATGCCCAGTTCCCTCAGCCTCTCCTCATATGACTTGTTCTCCAGACCCCTCACCAGCTTGGTGGCTCTCCTCTGGACACGCTCCAGCAGCTCAATGTCCTTCCTGTAGTGAGGGGCCCAAAACTGAACCCAGCACTCGAGGTGAGGCCTCACCAGCGCCCAGGACAGAGGCACCATCACTGCCCTGCTCCTACCTGATGCTTCTCATGAGCCGCCCCGAGTCTCGTAGCTGGGTAAGCACAGCTCTGCTCCCACACAGGTTAATTAAGAAAGCAGAGTCCCCACGGGAGACAGGGCCGTTTCGCTGGGTGATTCGACCTACAGCATCTAGCGCCAAAAGAGCCCTCAGTCTCCTTGGCAGTAAATCCTAGCCTTGGCTTGGCAGAGCACTAACCCAAATATCATGCTTTCAAATGATAAGCAAGTCGGAGCACAGGACAATTTGTAATTTCGCGCATCATTGTGTCCCAAACACATCCGAACAACTCCTCCCAGAACATCCGCCTGGATGCAGTCCTGAGTAGCATTCTCTAAGCAATCCTGCTTCAGCAGGGGAGTTGGACTAGATGATCTATATGGTCCCTTCCAACTCTAAAAAAAAAATTCAGTGAAATTCAGTGAAACTACTGGGCAACTTGGATGCGTTACTCCACCCAAGCTGACCAAATGAAGGAAGGGGAGCTAGAAAACACGTGTTTCTTCTTTGGTCCCAGATACCTTTCTATCCTGCAGTGCCACAGAGAGGGACAAGGAGAGACGCCCTCCAAACCCCTTCCTCAACTCCCGGAGCCTATCCCTCCAGCCCTTACCCTCTTTGATTTCTTCAGGTCTTAGAAAGCCAGCTACCTGCCTCAGCAGCAGTAACGAGGAAGCTCCGGGGAGCTCGGCAGGACATGCAACCCTTTTTATTTGTGACCCACACCACTGAACTGCAGTCGAGGAAGCAGCCAGGGTTGCATTTCCCAAACACCACAGTCCCCCAGTACAAAAGCTCTCAAAAGTCACTCACTGCATTGCAAGAGTGACCTTCCATAGATACAGCTGCATCCTCTGATGGGGAGCTCCTCGGACAAACCTCACAAGGCAATTTTGGGACCTAGCAGACATTCACACACCAAAGTAACTAGCTAGGAAGCAGCTCTAAAGAAAATGGCATCTATTTGTATCTAATCGGACAAGTTGATCAAATGGCTGCTTCTGGGCAGTCTGAGCCACACATTCCCAGTACGCTGTCCTGAAAACTATGTTGTAACCTTGCATTGTTTCTGTACTTGTTGAGGTTTTGATTCATATTTTTAATTACATCACTATGGAAAAAGAAATCAGAGGCTCAAGGTTTCTCCTTTGCTGTGAGGGAAAAAAATTGTTTGTGTTTTGTAAATCCAGTGAGATTTTTTTACAACGAGAATTAAGAAACCCTGATGAAACTGGGTTCTGGGATACAATCTGATCCATGGCGCAACACCACCTACAAAAGGATTTAGCTTATGTTTAGTTTATCTGCCACTCCACTTATCTTCATAATAAAGCTTGTGGGGTCACAAGATGTTGAAAATAAGACATAAGCTAAGCACAGCAGTTACCTTCAGTTCAGGTTACCCTGAGTCACGAAACACAGTAATTACTTTTCTAGGTTATTTTCTCTCCTTCCACCACTCACTTTCCAGCTTTGTCACACACTCTTTCTCTCCCCTAAGCCACCGCAAGGCCTCCTTACCTCGGCTCCCCTCCTGAAGCTGTGTAGCTCATTACTTCCACCTCAGCACTGAGCCTGAGCATCTCTGAGGTCTTCAGGGCATTCTTCCCAATTCATCAAGGGCATTTCAAATTCGAACCATATCCTCTGATGTTTCTGCTCTCGCTGCCAGCCTGATGTCATCTACAAAGCTGAGAAGCACACACTGTGCTTCACCATTTAGATCACAAATTAAACTCCTAGGCAGTGCCAAACCTTCTCATTTCCCCACACCACTCCTTTTCTCCTCTATCCTCCCCGTTTTAACCTCATGTTCTTCATGGCGAAACTTGTGCTCAGGCTGCTGCTCCTAACCAAGGCTGTGGGGCCAAGTGCAAACCCTTGCTCTCTTCCGCAGGAGGTACAAAGATGATTAGGGGCCTGGAGCATCTGTCTTATGAGGAGAGGCTGAAGGACTTGGGAGTTTTTATTCTAGAGAAGAGAAGACTGAGGGGCGATCTGATCAATGCTTATAAATACTTAATGGAAGGGTGTCAAGAGGATGGAGCTGGTCTTTTTTCAGTGGCACCCAGGGATAGGACAAGAGGAAATGGGCACAAACTTGAACATAAGAAGTTCCACCTAAACATGAGGAGGAACTTCTTCACTTTGAGGGTGGCAGAGCACTGGAACAGGCTGCCCAGGGAGGTGGTGGAGTCTCCTTCTCTGGAGACATTCAAGACCCACCTGGAACCTGGACACGTTTCTGTGCAACCTGCTCTAGGTGGACCTGCTTTGGCAGGGGGAAGGGATCTCCAGAGGTCCCTTCCAACCCCATGCGATTCTGTGATTCTGTGAGGTGACAGTGCCCTGCAAAGCCAGATACGGGTGCACACAGCCACCCCACCACCACCACTGCAGATGCATCCACCCCAGCCAGCACAGCTACACGCTCACCATCCCACCTTGCCTTCTCCTCAGCCCTCCTGCCACCACTCAACCTGCAGGCATCGAGCCTCTTCCCAAAGTAACGCTGCCTGCACTCACCAGCGTAGGGCTGTGACCAGCCTGGGGCAGGGTGGGCTTAAAGCTGCCCTCGCATGGCTCGATGCTGCTTTGGGAACTTGTGGTGTGCTTCTGAGCAGCTGCCCTTTCCCACTAGATGAGAGTCTCCCAAAAGGCAGCCAGACAGATGGAATTTACCTATGAAAAACAGGGGAAACAAAGCATGGCTGAAATATAGCCACTGCTTCAAAAATTAGTAATAAATACAAAAGGCAGGGAAGCCTTCCTAATTTTTAACTAAACAAAGGGAAGGGAGAGGGGGACAAAACATGGGAGCAAAGTAGAAGTAAGGGAAAATAAAATGGGATGCAGTGGAGAACCGTGAGAGTGGCAAGAGTCAGGTGGAGACCAGACTGAAAGCAGGAGCTGTAACATTCAGCTTTGGTCCCTCCGCCAAGGGGCTGTATGAGACTAAGATCCAGCTGCTGGTGGGGATGGAGAAGAGCAGCAGCAGTAGCAGTAATGGACACTGTGAGGAGTAGCAGAGGAGATGGGGGCAATGTTGTTCTCCTGAGGGAAGGGGCAGGTAGAGGAAGCCCTACCAGACCTATCTCAAACCACAAGCACAAAGAGATGTACAGACAGACATACACTGACTGCCAGGCCAATTAAACATCCTTTGCAACAAGGAACCACACGTGCACACAGCAAAGCCTTGCAAGCGGAAGAGTCTCCTTGTGACCCGTTCAACCAGAGAGCAAGAAAACAGTTTGGCAGGCTGGATGAGGAGCCAGGGCACTAGAGGGAAAAACCAGTAGACAGGAGAAACAGAAAAACAAGAGAAAATGAAGCTCACCGTGCCGCAGGACCAACAGCTACACAACTTCCAAGGATTTCTCCCCAATGTATAGGGACCTGACCCCAAGAATGGTCCCAAAAAATACAAAATGCACCAGGTCGAGTCGGTCCAGCCCTCTGCTCCAGTCGCCCTGCTCCAGCTCCAGACTCACCTGGTTCCCCCCACCCAGCAGACCTGCTCAGGAGCCGTGTGGCACACATCTCCCCTGTACACATCACAGAGCACTGTGCTCGCCTCCCTAGGAGACAGTCTCACCGGGGACGCCTTTTGTACCCACCAGGCATGGGGCCCTCCTTCTGTGGAGCTCTACACAGTCACTTAGAGCAGTCCTGGGAAAAAGATCCAGGTCATTCCGTATTCATGGAAGGTAAGAATCAAAACATATGCCTAAATGGCATCAGAAATAAAGTTAAAATCATCCCCAAGTCTCTCTTCTGAATCATTTGTAAAATGTACTCCATTTCTTTTTTCCTTTAGTTTGCTGAAATAGATGTGAATTTGAGTTAAGGAACTCGTACGAGCCATAGCAGAACGGAAACTGAAACATTAGAGGATTATATTTTTTCAGCAATTGACACAATTTCTCTTTCAGAATGTTTTAACTTCAAGTCTTAGCAGGAAAAATCCTTTTATCAAAAAATTCTTTCCAACCTTCAGATTTTAATACAAGCTTCTTATTTTCTAAAACATGCATTTCAAAATGCATAACCGGGGGATAACTGACCCTCTCCCTCAAATCAAAATACTGCACTTCCAACCATTTAGCTTTATACTGTAATCATTTTTGGTCCTGTTTATATTATTTTGGTAAATAAAAGAGAGAAAAACATTTTAGACATAGTCCTTCTACTCTTTCACCTTATTCTATATGATTACCTATCTTTTTGTGATCCAGCACCTCCCTTACCAGCGTAAGGTATCGATATAAAGGAGTATGCCATGACAACGTTTGAGGGATCAAAACACTTTCTCATCAGAGAGCCTGAAAATCAATGTATCACACTGTGCTTAATTCCTTAGTGGACGGAGCCTGCTTATCAGAGGTTCTGAGAACTTGCTGATGTTTCACTGGCTGCAGTCTCACCTGCCCTGCAATACTGTTTGCAAAGATGGACAAAGTCAAACTGAACCCTAAGGTAGGACATGCAGCCTATGATCAGAACTGCCGAAGCCTAAAGGCTCTGGGAGAACACTTACCAATAAGGCAGTGAAGTGCCACTCTGGCTTTTGCTTAAATCTGTTTGATCTAAATCGATTCATGTACATCTTGGCTTCCTACCGAGGCAAGAAGGATTCAAACAAATGAACAAAACAAAATAAAACCAAACAAAACAAGTGCCGCCAAACTACAACAAGCTTAGTTCTAAGTTGGTAGCCTAATACTATAATAAACGTGAAACTATAAATAGCCATTCTGTAAGTATTAGTAAAAGTTCAGGTCCACCAGGTAAATGAAAAGAACTGTTGAATTATCAGCTAAACATTTACCAGGTGAAATACCATTAGTTAAAGCAAGCCATTTTATCAGAAATAACTCCAGTTGCTTTGTCTAAACTTAGTACAGCTTATCATTGTTTTGTTTTAATTTGGCCCAATAAAAATTTCAGCAGAAGCAACGTCCTGCTTATTTTTTGTTGTTTCTACAGTATATGGCATCACTAGGTTTCAGTTATGAATACTGCTTCTGAGAATCAACCTAAAATATATCCTGTTAGGACTAAAAGCGGTCAGCGGGTCTGTACATCAGTGGGCAAAAGAGGATGGAAAGATGCTGAAGATTAGGACAGAAGGAGCCGATATTTAAAAACCAAACCATTAGAAAGGGAATTCTTAAAGTTCTATAAGTTAAGACTTATTTAGAAAAAAAGCGAAAGTGAGAGATAACAAGATGAAACTAAGAAAGTGGTCACAGAATCACAAAATGATATGGGGTTGGGAGGGACCTTCAGAGATCTTCTAGTCCAACCTCCCTGCCAAAGTAGGTCCACCTAGAGCAGGTTGCACAGGGTCACGTCCAGGTGGAGTTTGAATACCTCCAGAGAAGGAGACTCCACAACCCCTCTGGGCAGCCTGTTCCAGTGCTCTGACACCCTCAAAGTTAAGAAGTTTTTCCTGGTGTTCAAGGGGAATTCCCTGTGTTCCTGTTTGTGCCCATTGCCTCTTGTCCTGTTGCTGGGCACCACTGAAGAAAGTCTGGCCCCATCCTCTTGACACCTGCTGTTTAGATATTCATGAACATTGATGAGATCCCCTCTCAGTCCTCCCTTCTAAAGCGAAACAGGTCCAGGTCTCTCAGCCTTTCCTCGTAAGAAAGGTGCTCCATTCCCTTGACTGTCTTCGTAGCCTTCTGCTGGACTCTTTCCAGTAGTTCCCTGCCTTTCTTGAACTGGGAAGCCTAGAACTGGACACAGTACTCCTATTGTGGCCTCACCGGGGCAGAGTAGAGGGAGAGGATGACTTGCCTCAACCTGCTGGCCCCGCTCTTTTTAATGCACCCTAGGAAACCATTGATCTTGTTGGCCACAAGGGCACATTGCTGCCTCACGGTCAACTTGTTGATCACCAGGACTCCCAGGTCTCTCTCTACAGAGCTGCTTTCCAGCAGGTCAGCCCCTAACCCTAACTCTAACCCCTCCTTCGGTGCAGGACCCTACACTTGCCCGTGTTGAACTTCATTAGGTTCCTGTCCACCCAACTCTCTAGCCTGTCCAGGTCTCACTGAATGGCAGCACAGCCTTCTGGTGTGTCAGCCGCTCCTCCCAGTTTTGTATCCTCAGCAAGTTTGCTGAGGGTACGGTCTGTCCCCTCAGCCAGGTCGTTGATGAAAATATTGAACAAGACTGGACCCAGTACTGACCCCTGGGGAACACCACTAGTTACAGGCTTGCAACTAGACTCTGCGCTGCTGGTCACAGCCCTCTGAGCTCTGCCACTCAGCCAGTTCTCAATCCACCTTGCTGTCCACTCATCTAACCCACACTTCCTAAGCTTACCTATGAGCATGTTATGGGAGACAGTGTCACAAGCCTTGCTGAAGTTGAGGGAGACAACATCCACTGCTCTCCCCTCATCCACCCAGCCAGTCATGCCATCGTAGAAGGTCAGATCAGATTGGTCAAGCATATTTCTCCTTGGTGAATCCATGTTGACCACTCCTGATGACCTCCTTTTCCTCTACATGCTTAGAGATGACATCCAGGATGAGCTGTTCCATCACCTTTCCAAGGATGGTATTTTCTCCCTCATGACCAAGCAATCCCTCCATCAGCAAGATTCTGAAAAGCTTTAACAAGTAGTAGCAAAAGGAAGAAAAAAGCTGCAAGAGAGAATGTGAGCTTAGACATTTGACAAAAACCAATCTCAGTGCTGGGATAATAAAAGCAATAGTTACATTATTGCTATTTGTTTTTTAATCTTTGGCATTAAGGTGAGTCTAATATTTCTAGAAAGAATTTTTTAAAAAAATATTTTTTGCTAGGTTTCATTTGCATGATTATTCACTCAAAATAAAGCAAGCAAAAGAATTAACTAGATCTAGTATGCATTAAATTAAAACTAGCTTCTATGACTATTTCTTCTAATCAAGACATTCGTTAGCCTTAGAAAGCAGTATAAAATCAGCCATGGAGCAATTAAAAATGGCAAATAAGTTTTGGTATGTAAAGCAAGAATTGTCTGCTGATGAGTTGTTTGTCGAGATTTGTTTTATTATAGCAATTGGCATTTTATTTGGAAGTGTTATGTTCTATGATAAATATGGAACTGAAGCGTTGAAAAGTTTTACTAAACTAGACACATATATCATTTTTACTTACTTCTCAGCAACAAAGATGGGAATGAACCCTCTGACCCTGTGCACACCGGCAGTCTTCAATGAGCAAGCAAAAAATCAAGATAGTTACACCAAAAAAAGTAATGCAGGAACACAAGTTAGAGGTTAAGATACTCACTACCCACACCTTTTTACACCAGCTACACTTAAAATATCAGAGTAAAGTTTTAGCTCTTGCGGTAAACTCAGAGAGAGACAGAAATAGACTCTCCGCTGGGTTAAAAACTGGCTGGAGGCCAGGCCCAGAGAGTGGTGGTGAATGGAGTTAAATCCAGTTGGTGGCCGCTCATAAGTGGTGTCCCACAGGGCTCGGTACTGGGGCCGGTTCTCTTTAACATCTTTATCAACGATCTGGACGAGGGGATTGAGTGCACCCTCAGTAAGTTTGCAGATGACACTAAACTAGGTGGGAGTGTCGACCTGCTTGAGGGTAGAAAGGCTTTGCAGAGGGATCTGGACAGGCTGGATCGATGGGCTGAGACCAACGGGATGAGGTTCAATAAGGCCAAGTGCCGGGTCCTGCACTTGGGTCACACCAACCCCATGCAGCGCTACAGGCTTGGGGCAGAGTGGCTGGAGCTGCCTGGCAGAAAAGGACCTGGGGGTGTTGGTCAACAGCTGGCTGAATATGAGCCAGCAGTGTGCCCAGGTGGTCAAGAAGGCCAACGGCATCCTGGCCTGTATCAGGAACAGTGTGGCGAGTAGGACTCGGGAAGTGATGGTCCCCCTGTACTGAGTGCTGTGTCCAGTTTTGGGCCCCTTACCACAAAAAAGACATTGAGGCACTGGAGCGAGTCCAGAGAAGGGCAACAAAGCTGGTGAGGGGTCTGGAGAGTAAGCCTTATGAAGATGAGGAGAGGCTGAGGGAGCTGGGGTTGTTCAGCCTGGAGAAAAGGAGGCTGAGGGGGCACCTTATCGCTCTCTCCAACTCCCTGAAAGGAGGGTGTAGAGAGGTGGGGGTCGGTCTCTTCTCCCAAGTCACAGGCGACAGGACTAGAGGAAACGGCCTCAAGTTGCACCAGGGGAGGTTCAGGTTGGATATTAGGAAGAATTTTTACACTGAAAGGGTAATTAAGCGTTGGAATGGGCTGCCCAGGGAAGGCGGTTGAGGCACCATCCCTGGAGGTATTTAAAAGATGGGTTGACGTAGTGCTCAGCAACATGGTTTAGTGATGGGTTGTTGTTTTGTTTTTTTATTAATCAGAGTTGATGGTTGGACTAGATGATCTTAAAGGTCCCTTCCAACCTAGACAATTCTATCATTCTATGGTTCTATAGCATTTTCATACAAAGACAGATCAGATTTTCCTAACCGGGCTCTGAGACATACAAATATTGCAAGAGCCAGTCAGCACTGTCATCAGCAAACAACGGCTGAACAATACTTTTTCAACGCATCGGCAGTGCATATTTAAGTATCGTTCTTACGAGACGGAACTTGCAAAATGACATGACCGTACAGGCTAGTAAGGGTTGGGCAACCTCCAAACCCAAGAGGGCACGGAGCCGCACACTCAGTACTGATGGAGGATGCTACCACCAAACGCTTCCCTTCCTGCCAGGCTAGTCCTGCCTAGGGGCACGGAGCTTGCCCTGGCTGAACGGCACGACTCTGGGGAATCAGGCGTTAAATCTCACCTTGTACAGGCATTTTGCCGTTGTCAGAATTGCACCTTTCAACCGTGCAATTAAGTTATGTTATTCATAACTATACATATATGCATATCCATGAATGTCTGCATATGCGTCATTACAAAACGATACAATTAATTACAAGTTTATCCCTAGAGAACAGGGGAATTCACTTCAGCACACCAATTTTGGCAACCTAAACCTCTTCTACTTTTTCATACGGCACAACTGCAAGATCTTTGTACGTTAATTACTTTTCATAATATAATTTACCCTGCAGCATTCAAAATAAAAAATAAAATTTCCCTGGCAGAAATTACCCATTCTAACCCCACATTTACCTGGTAAAACTTACGGAAACTGTAAGACTACTCTTAGTTCAGTCACCACTTTAAAAATATCGAAGTCATATGCCTTGGATCCTTCTTTTACACACAGAATTTTCTATATAACAGATCCTTACATTTCCTTCTTTTCCTGCCTTAAGTGTCCGCATATGCACTATTATTTTTTCATTAATTTGATTAATGTACCTAGTACTATAAAAATTAGATTTAATACATCTCATGTATAGAAAAACCATTTACCTCACAGGGAACAAAAATTCATTTTGTTACAACAGGAAGAATATTTACCTGTTCCTCCTGGCAAAGAGAATTGGTTAAATGATTTATCCATGAAGTCCATAATTTCTCACCCAGCTAAACAAGAGGGAACAATCCTTAAAGCCCTGGCCCTAGCAAAGCTGGAAGCAAACTCTCCTTACCTGGCCATTAATTCTACTCATTGACTAACACAAATTCGGAACCATAGATGTTTGAGGAGTAAGTTCTAGGGAAAAAAACAACCAAAGACCACAAAAGCATTCAAAAAAAAAAATTTTTAAACGATATTACTTAGAAATATTAGGTTTTGACTAGAAAAGTCAGAATAATGTAATGAAAATATTGCATAAAAATATAGAAATAGTTCAATGTTATAAAGAAACCAGTGAAAAAACCAATCAGTCCGAAAACAGAAATTCTTTTAAGATGGTAAGAAACAGCAGTGGGTGGCAAGTCAGCCGGGATTAAACTTTGCCATATATCAGTGAAGTGAAGGTGCAAAGAAACAGTCTTTTGTTACCTGCAGGTGCAAACCTCAGTAAGAACATGAGTTCACTGCCAGAAGAACACTGCTCCAGGGCAAAGCCCATCTCTTATTCTCTAATCACTAATAAAAAGCTGAATTATTATGAATTGAATTATGGCAAATGCGGTAGGTGGATGTACATAATTTATCATCCTCCCCCCAGACAGAAAATTTGCAATGTTTTAATTGTTCTTAAAACATACTGTCATCTCTGCTGCTTCCACTCCATGTCTATTGGACTGATAAAGCACACTAGAAGCAATCAACAGAGTTCAGCAATGCTGAGGACCACCCAATGTCATTATTTATTTTAAAGACTGAATTAATCCCGAAGAAAGATGCTGTAATGACATTTCAAGAATGAACTCACTTTACACGACCTCCTGTCAAGTGATCTCAATGAGGGATGGGATGGGATAGGATTTCACTCCTGAAGAAAGGCTGTGTCATTATTCCACCAGCAGGGATTCTCAAGAAAAGCAAGGAAGGAAAGAAGGAAGAATGGAGGTATTGTTCAGTACTTAAGACACCTCAGAGTGAGAAGACTGTGCTATTACCTATTCATTCTTTTCAGTAACTGCTTAATGGGTTTCCTACAGAGTTTAGGCATTTCCCAGATGAGGCATTTGCTGAGCAGGGAGGTCAGACTGGCAGCTGCATGTCTAAAAATCACCCACTTCAAGCCCTACAGTGACCTGCCAAGACATCAGACTGGAACGGAAGCAGAACTACTGCAATGCATGAGTTTCCAGGTCTCCTCTTAAGTTTCTACGCCACAGAGCCTACTTAACACCCAATTTGAGACCACAGCAACTTCTGCGGAGGGTAAACCCTCCCCAACAATCTCTTCTGGCTGTCCTGACATACATGGCAGTGGAGTTACTGCTGTCATTTTCTGCTGCCAGTGGTTCAGTGAAGGGTCTAGGTTTTCCGTGTGGAGTTCCCAGTAGGTTTTGTCTTGAAGATGATCTTGGTAATCGGCTCCCTCCACCAGAGAGGGGACTTGGTCAGCCTCCACCAGAGAGAGACTTGGTCAGCCCAAGTCTCTTGGATAGCTGTCCTGAATAAACAGCTACTTTCCCCAGCTGGGCTTGTGCCATTGCTGTGTCGCAGAGACAGGACACCAGCATCTTCTTATCCTCCTCCAGAAATGCTTATCATGATGAATGGGAGGTGACAGAGGGGAGTGGGAACACTCCCACACTCTGCTCTGTTCTGGTTATCTGAATGACACCCAACTGGCCCATGGAGGTGGAAGGGGGTCGGTCTAGTTTATAACTGGCAAACACTTCAGGGCAGGAAAAAGCCTTGGAGGAAAAATGGACCAGATTGTGAACATGGCCCTACACTGAGAAAGTTGACTGAGAAGACCACAGTGCAGGATACTGAACCTAGACTGCACAGTTTAACTGTCCACAAAATCAACTAAAATATTATGATCATTAATCTAAGAAGTCCTTCACTAAGAAGACCCTTCCTACATGCCAGGACATCGTGGCTTTTCTCAGCTTCTTTGTTAACAGAGAAACATCTACTGTTCTCATTTATCTTGTCTATCACCTCTAAGATATTAACAGAACATATACCTTAGGGAGGAGTCCCACATGTCTTAGAACTCACTCCAATTCTCCTGCCTCCGGAACCCAGCCATTCAATGGTGCCGAGAAAGAAATCCACCTACTTTGACGTGATGATATTCTTTTTGTCTAGTCACCATCATACCGTATTGTCCGCAAAGCAGCTGCAAGAAAGAACTTGTTAAAACCAATCAGGTTTACAGAGAAGATAATGTAGATAATGAAGATAATGAAGATAATGTAAATAAAGATATAAGAGCGTGCACATCTCATCACTACCTCAAAACCTGTCATTCCCTTTAGCATAAGATTTAGGTTTCTGTATTGACATGACTATCGCTCCTGAGGCGACATGCCAATACTGCCACCATCTCATGAAAAGAAAGCGACGTGCACGGTAAAGAGCCGTGACGCCACTTCTAGAAAAAAAATTACTTTAAAAACGGTGTGCATTTGTTTAAAACGCCTTCTACATTTGGTGTGTTTTGATAAAGAGCGCCATCTGCATGCTTTCATGCAAATGACAGTCAAAAGAAGAGGAACAAATTTAGCTACAGATAAGGCAACGAGGAAACCGAGAACAGGACTGGATCCATCAGATGTCCACATAAAGAAACAGGAGAACTGCAAAATTCAAGAATTTTGCCTATGACTTATGAGAAGTCAGACAAAATAATGACAGAAAAGGTCCCAGACAACATCCACTGCCACAAGGCACAAAAGGCAAGTCTAAAGTGCATTCCTCACTTCTGCTCAAGAAGAACCCAAGAGGCATGGTGAGAACTTAATATCCTCCATCCCTTTGCCTCCACTCTGCACACACGTGCCTGGGGCCAGGCCACACTTGTACACACGTATTTTGGTGTTTGTGAGTACACGCCTGTGAGAGTATGAGTGAATTAAATCCGTGCAGGAATTAACATGAATGGGTAAAAACAAATTGCTTAGACAGTTCATTAAAAAAAAAAGTAAAACAGCAAAACCAACAGACAAACACCTTCCCATTTCCATACATTCTCACGCTGAGTTATGCTCTTTTCATTAGCTCTCACCTATACAGCCAATGGATGACACGGTGGTAAGGAAAGCCATGGAATAGGAAGATGCCATGTTGTTTTTTCCTGTGATAAGGTAGAAAACCGGCGGCAGCAGCTGACACAAAGGACGATTGATGAGTATTAGCACCACAGTGAACTACTGAAGGATAAGGAATAGAGGATATCATATTTTTACAAAATGAGTTAAGCAAGAGCCCTCTTTTAATCCCAGTAACATTGAGAGACACTCTCTTGCTCAGCAGAAAGGGAGATTACTATAAAAAGCAAACATATAAAATGATCTTTCAAACTTTATAATGAATGGACTTTTAAAGAGCACACACAGTAAAAGGTAGTCGGATAGATGAGGTTTTTTTAAAGCTATTTTTTCTCCAGATTGCAGATAAGTAATCACAAGCCCACGTGCACTTAATGCAGTTATAATGGCAGAATTCCCACCAACTTCATCAGCGAATGGATTATGTTTCTGGGCTATACAAAATGCCTATCCACCAAAGCCAAGGCTGCTCACCATCCTCCTCTTGCTGCAAAAGAAGAAATGAGTGAACTGAATCAAGTCCTTGATGTGACAGTCCTTTACACCTTCCAGAATCTTAAAATTTGTCATGACTTCTTTGGTCTATGACGAGGCTTTTTTTTTTTTTTACTTCTTTTTTCTTTTTCTTCTTTTTAAGAGCTGTGCATAGCTAGTGGGAAGGAGCTTTTCAAAAACGTTTTCTGTGAACAAAAAATCTAAATCACCGTTGTCACAAAAATGTGCGTATTCCCAACAGAATAGTCAATGATCACCATTGAAAAGGCTTAATTGATTTTTTAAAAGTAGTGTGTATTTATTTCTGGAGAAATTAACAGAATTCGCTTGCAGAATTATAGAAATGTATGGATAATATTTTACATTTTGTTTGATTTTGATGTAAATCCTAACTTAAAGGTAATGCTGCCTTTTATGATAGTAAGTACACACTAAACTCCCTAATATTAAGTGCTTTAATTTTTTGAATAAAATAAGACTACATTTTTCTGCTATGGAAGTGTTAGTTTTGCTATTTCTAAAGGTCAGAGGCTTTGTGTCACCATGTGAAAAAAAAAACAACAACTTTTTAAAGAATAAGACACACCTCTTTACATCTTTATGGACTTAAAACTGTTTAACAGAAAAAGCTATGAAGTGAGGCAGGAAGGAGAAACATCAAACATTTAAAAAAAATAATTTTTATTTCCTTATTCAGGATTCTAGACCTTGAGAATCCAAATCAACGTCAGCGTTTATCCTTGGGAGCCAGTGATCTGAATACTGAAAAAAGCCAAAATAAAAAGGTCAAGGAAATGAATCATGATGGGCTGTTTTCCTGTAGGTTTTCCTTACCAAAAGGCAGCTGGAGTAATTTTGGTTTTCTCCAAAGCATTTTGAAAGCATTTAAGAACATCAGGACAGAAAGCAGCTTTCTGAAAAGTTAGTTTGTCCAATTCAAGATGGTAAAAAGAAGGTATATTTTGCAAAGAACGCCCCAGGGTTGCCAGCTCAGAGCCTGGCAGCTAAAGAAGCAGCAAAATTACCAACAAGTTGGTGTTCATTCTGTCCATCTCTGGTAATATGCATTTTAAAAGTTAGATTTGACAGTTCTGTATGTCCTAGTCCAGCTATATTTGGCATTTATAAGACAGACCTTTTATATATTTGTGAACATACCAGGCAATGCTAGTATTGGTTGTTATTAAATAAGCAACCAATTTTAATATAAAAATAATCAGATATGATTATGTTGACTTGCTTCAGTGGCTTTAAAATGCAAGGGAAAAGTATGCTCAGTAGAAATACTTATTTTGCTGCCTATCTTCCTTCCTTTCTATTATTTTCTTTTTCTTCGTACTTGTAGATCATATAGAAAACAAACTGAGAAAGATGCCTGGAGAAGGAAAAATTGCCACTGAAAAGACTGTGTATTATTTTTAAAAAGGTCCCAATAAAAGATATAAGGAAATCATTCTATACGTGTTTATATAAATGCTCTATAGAGTGACTTTCAATATAATAACATGGTGTAAGTGCCTGAGGAATATATTTAAAGATGCTGTCATTTGAATACTTGGCTGCAGGATAACGAGTATACAAATAAGGATATGGGAAAATAGAGCAGGTGTAGCACACACAACTATTTTCATACAGAGAAACAGTAACACAGGAAATATTCTAAGTAAATATTTAAAACGCAAACATACCTAAAGAAAAGAATCCAGTGCACATTATTTCATTTCCATCTTTTTATAATGATTACTAAACCACTAGAGAACGGAAAGATTTTATATCTTCATGTGAAGTCTCGGAAGCTGGCTACTAGATGCTGTATTTGCTAGACAGACAGTTGTATGTTGTCTTTAAGCGCTGTACCATAAAATTAACTGGACTTTTCTTTTGTTTCAGTCAGTTTCCAAGGCATACAAAATTGGTTGCATTTCCCTCACCGCAAGATTGTAGTATTTGTCCCTCTTAAGCCTACACTACAACCATTATAGAGCTTCGGGGTGATATTTGGAAACGTGCCTGAACCAATGGAAAGAGGGAGAACAATAAAGTACCAGGTGGCCCAGGTGGCCAAGAAGGCTAACGGCATCCTGGCCTGTGTCAGGAACAGCGTGGCCAGCAGGAGTAGGGCAGTGATGGTGCCTCTGGACTGGGCACTGGTGAGGCCTCACCTCGAGTGCTGTGTTCAGTTCTGGGCCCCTCACTACAGGAAGGACATTGAGCTGCTGGAGCGTGTCCAGAGGAGAGCCACCAAGCTGGTGAGGGGTCTGGAGAACAAGTCATATGAGGAGAGGCTGAGGGAACTGGGCATGTTTAGTTTGGAGAAGAGGAGGCTGAGGGGAGACCTCATTGCCCTCTACAACTACCTGAAAGGGGATTGTAGAGAGGTGGGTGTTGGCCTCTTCTCCCAAGGGAATAATGGCAGGACCAGAGGAAATGGTCTAAAGCTGCGGCAGGGGAGGTTTAGATTAGATATTAGGAAGAATTACTTTACTGAGAGAGTGGTCAGGCCCTGGAACAGCCTGCCCAGGGAGGTGGTGGAGTCACCATCCCTGGAGGTATTTAAGAAACGTGTAGACATGGCACTTCAGGGCATGCTCTAGTGCCCGAGATTGTTAGGTTGGGTTTTTTTTTTTGGTTTGGTTTGGTTTGTTGGTTGGTTTTTGTGTATGGTTGGACTCAATGATCTCAAAGGTCCCTTCCAACCATGAAGATTCTGTGATTCTGTACAGTGTATTTCCAGAAATTAGATATTTGCAGTCTCGGAGAACCAGCAGTAAGATCCCAAGGCAAGTAAATCCACGGAGAACAGGCAGAGGGAAGATTGGCAGCCTCTTAAATGACATTAAGCGCAAAAGTACTCACTATCTCAAACTAGAGGAAGGACAAAAGGTGAAGAGAATAAATGTGACAAGCACAAATTTCCCCACCGGTCTGAAATCACAAACAGGAAGCACAGAGGAGATGACAAGTAGGTCAGATTACATAAGACAACGTAACAAAAGGAAAAAAAAAAAAGAAAAAAAGCAACTACAAGTATGGCCAAGCAACAAAAGGTAATGCAACTAGAAACCAGAACAGCGTGAAAGCATTCTACAATATTACTGATTGGGAGACAAAAACTGTAGGAAGAGCTGACTCTCTCTTCAGCGAGATGGGGGGGAGCATCAGCAGAAGAAATCAAGATGTGTGTCTTTGCTAGAAAGAACTGCAGAAACTAAGTAATTAACATAACTAATATCAGCAACAAAAGGGTAAGAACTCGGATTAGAGCAGATAGAGGTCACAGAGTACCTAGGTTAGATTTAAAACCACGTTTAGGCCCGAGCAAGCTGAGGTATGCTGGCAGATATCACGGAGAGCTCAGGAAAGACGGGCAAGAGTGTAGAAGACAGACTGAAGGAAATACAAAAGGAAAAGGAAGAACCTGGGAACTCTTTTTAGTGAGCCTGACTTCAATACAAGAACAATACTAAAACAAGACTTAGCAGTCACACAGAAGTTAAAAAGGAAAAGAATAATAGACAGTACACATTTCCAAAGCCAAGTTATGTCATATCAAATTTTCTCTTACAATAGAGTGAGAGGCATTGTTAAAAACAGAGGAGTTGAAGATGGCATACAGCCTATGCTTTAAAAGGATTTAGATACTATCTCACATGATTATTCTCATGAATAAGCTGAGGTGAAAAGTACTGTAAAATGAATGTAAAACCTGTCAGAAAATCACAATGCTTATTTGCAATTCAATGCTAAGCTGGGAAATGATATTGTATCTTACCCCAGAGCAGAATTATTTGATAGATTAATTAATGATTTGAATGACGGGATACAGAGTATGTTCTTTATAACCACAGGTGGTGGGAAAGCCGCAAGCACCGCAGAGGGCAGGGTTAGAACTCAGAATATTCCTGTTAAATTGGAACACGGGAGTCCTACTTAAGTTAATAAAAATGATGCATTTCAAATTAAAAATACTTGCACAGATACCTAATATGGACTCACTAGGCTAATTCCAGAGATAGTTTTGGAAGTTTTTTTACAAAAAAAAAATATCATTGTTAGTTTTCCAAACTCAAGAATTCAAAATTATAAAATGCCATATCAATGCGTTCTACCCAACTCATGTATTATGACAGGCTTTTTAATTACTTGCACGCTATTTTTGCATGAAGAACGACACGTTTATTCAGTGAACTTGATGGATGAATGAGAAAACTCTTCAAGAACCTTTTTTGCACCTCTATCACCTATGTGTGGTCTTACAAGCTGTCATGTCACACAGTTCAAACTCTGCTAAGCCAACAAAATAATTCATTTCTTTATTTGCTTTTCTATGACACTTGCTGCAATACCTATAGGCTAGATTAGACACTTGGAATATTAATCATTTAATCAACTTCAGACATGTTCGAGCTAGTTAATCTAGGTTTCCCTTTTTCCCTGCAAGGAAGAATAGACCTTTCTAGGATGTGATTTATTTGAGCTGCTCTAGGAGTCTGTATTAGGGTGCTGCATAAAGGTCTACCGACAATCAATAGTGTCCAACAAAAGCAGCTCATTAACATCTACATCATAGACCATTAATTCCAGGGAAAAATAATCCAGTTCAATTGCAAAGTAGTATCTGTAACCCTGAATGAGATACCTAGATTCTCCAAAGTGCACAGGGAATTAGCCACTACAGAATCGGACCTGGAAAATCTCAATGAGCAACACCTGAGACTGCAGTAAAACAAGTTACATTCTCCACAAATCAAACTTAATCCTGACAAATAAAGGAAAGCACCCTAAAATAGAGGTCAGACTATCTCCACAATCCTTTATTCATCGATGCAATGAGCCACCGGGACCTAGCTAGAGAGCATTGTCCCAGAGGTCTTTTTGAAGTGTGTTTCAGAACACCTTAGGAGTTTCTTACCTCTGAGAGTAGGTGTGCCCCAGAATCTGTTCTGTTACCTAGACACTTCAGGTTTAACCCTAAATACGTTCAGCCTTTAGGGCTAGCAGTGCATCCCCTAACACATAGGAAAGGGATAACAGCCATGTTCCTCCTTGGGGTGGCTGGATCAGTCAGGAATTTTCTGTAGCCCACAGCATTTCCAGTGATAGCCCCAGAATTATTACGACCTTGCCCATGGTCTGGGCAATGTCTCTCTGGAATAAGGATCCCAGGACTAGTAATGACTGTGCCAGTACTAACTTAATAGATCACTGTAGCAGCTCCTCTCCTAGAGTTCAGACAATGTCTTCTCTGAGTTTGCTTTGCAGAAGTTTTCAAGATACTATGATAATGGATATACCACGGCTATAAGGTGAGGACTTCCCCTTTTGCTTCACAGACTCACAAAATCATTCAGGTCTGAAGGGACCTCAGAAGGTTTCTAGTCCAAACTCCTGCTTAAAGTAGGGTCAATACCAAATTCAGATGAGGTTGCTCAGAGCTTTGTCCAGTGAGGTTCTGAAAACCTCGAAGGATGGAGACTTCACAACCTCTCTGGGCAACCTATACTTTGTTATCATCCTGGTGAAATAATATTTTGATTGCATACAGAAGGAATGTCCCCTGTATCAATTTATGACTATTATCTCTCATGGCTACCTTCATCTTCTCAATACCCTGTAGGCAGCGGAAGGCTGCTACTAGGTCTCTCCCACGCTTTTCCCAAATCCATCCCTTTCCTCAGTTCATAAAGCCCAGCTCCCTCCGCCTCTCCTCACAGGTCACTTGCTGAGCACCATTTTGCCCCCAACTTTTACTCACATAAGTTTATTCACATATTTCTTTTACTAGGGTCCCCCAAACTGGATGCAGCATGCTAGATGCAGTCTAACAAGTGCCAAGTGAAGAAAAGGAATAATCACTGCCCCGGATCTACTGGCTAAATTTGTGTTAAAGGGGCCCAGAAAGGTGTTATCCTTCACTGCGGCAAGGGTTGGCCAAGTTGTTTTCATCAGAGCTACTACGGAGCCAGTCAGGCCACCTGGTGTTGCATGGTGTTACCCCACCCCAGGTGCAAACCTTTGGATTTGCACTTTTTTTTCATTCAATGATATTCCTCTTAACCCATTCCTGTAGCCTCACTACGTCCTGAATTGCAGCCTTGCGCTTAGGCAAATCAGCTCCCGCCTCCCCTTCCCAAATCACTGTCATTATGGGGACCTGAGGAGGGAGTCCCATCACGCCGCCAGCACTTGCCACCAGTCCATCAGGCTGAAGATGCTGCTTGTAAGCATAACCATGTTGTAAGCTGTCCTCCAGGCTATCCATTGCTGCAGCTGAGTCTAAACAGCACCCCAGTCTTTTCCCTGCTCTGCTAACCTCCCTCCAGCTCTCGACCAACAGGGCAACGAAGCTGGTGAAGGGCCTGGAAAACAAATCATATGAAGAGCGGTTGAAAGAGCTGGGACTGTTTAGTATGAGGAAGAGGAGGCTGAGGGGAGACCTCATCACTCTCTACAACTACTTGAAAGGACACTGTAGAGAGGTTGGTGCTGGTCTCTTCGCACAGGTAATTAATTCTGACAGAACAAGAGGGAATGGCTTCAAGCTCCAGCAGGGTAGGTTTAGACTGAACATTAGGAAAGAATTTTTCACAGAAAGAGTGGTCGGGCATTGGAATAGGCTGCCCAGGGAGGGGGTTGAGTCACCATCCCTGGATGTGTTTAAGAGCCATTTAGATGTGGTGTTGGGGGATATGGTGTAGGGGAGAACTTTGTAGTGTAGGGTAGATGGTTGGACTCGATGATCCCAAGGGTCTCTTCCAACCTGGACGATTCTATGATTCTACGACCAGTTGTCTGACCACCTCTGCCCAGTTAGGCTGCTCTCTTTCCCAAAAGGCCCCTGTCTTACTCATCTCTCTCAGTTCAAGCCCTCAGAGGTGCCAGTACTGATGTGGCGAGGTACAGATGGCAAGGAAATAGCGATGGAAAGTTGAACAACTGATAGCAGTCAGGCGAGACACCTGAAATTCAGAACCTGCAAGGGAAACAGGGTGACCAAGACAGAAGAAAAAAGGGCAGTGGGGACAGAAAACGAGTAGATGGAGAACGCACCCAAGATCAGATGTGTCAGACAAAGAGACAGGGACACGGAGCTGGAAGGGAGACGCTGGAGGCTCCTGCTCTACAACATGGCACCACTGAAAATATTGAAGGAGAAGGTCTCGAGGATTCGCCCTTGTTAAAACACAGTCAAAACAATGAGTTTTTCAAATAGCTTTGCTTTCTGAAATAGCTGAGTCCGAAGTACTGAGGCGCTCTACTGACCATGTACCGGGATCATTTAAATAGAAACACTAATGCACAGGAAAGGAAAGACGGCAAAACACAATTATAGATGCAGAGTGTAACAACCTCTTGAAAGATGATACTTGTGTCAATAAATGACATGGTGGAAATGGCAAATACCTTTAAAGATAAGCAGAAAAAGAATAAAACCGCAATTTGTGTGCCATTTTGCCTTTTTTATTGTTAGAAAAGGCCTGAAAGTAAGGATTTTTCCTTTCTTTTTTTCCTCCAGTCAATGGATGCTGATAAACAGCCGGGCTTCAGAGATGAGAAGAGTGGAGGAAATGAAACCTGTCTGAATGTGATGGGTTTTTATTTGACCTACTTAAAACTCTCAAGGTCCACCTACTCTTAAAAAAAAAAAAAAAAGCCACAAAACCCAATCCACCTCCCCTCCCCCACACAAGCAAGAGGAACATCGTGCAGATGAAATATTATCAAGAGTATTTACTGTGCCCTGTTTAAGGCTCTCCATTCCCAATGGCTTTCCAAATTTCCCTAACTGAAGCTTGCAGTTCCTTTGTCTCTGCTTCTACACTAACTCCAGTTCCTAAAATGAATTGGTCTCCGGGAAAAGATCTATTTGCTTTCAGGGTGATACTACAAGGGACAATCTTTTGCTACTAGATTATCGATTTATTTGTTCCTGTTTCTTTCAGTTGTGCCTGAAGAAGTTCCGAGAGGCTACGATAAATTAAAAACTTTTTATCTTGCAGTTCTTATTACTTTTTAAAGGTTTCATCATGCATGGATTCATAACAGTACATAAAAAGGAGAAACAATAATAGGAGTAATTTCATGTGAACAAAAGCTGAAGAAAACAGCCCCTAAAATCTTATCAGGGGATGTTACTGTGGTCAACAATTATTTATTTGGAGGTGGCGCGAGAACCTTACAGACGGAATACTACAAGGCAAACACAGCAACAAGCAGTGAGTTGGAACCGATGAGAAATGGAAGAGAGGCATCAGCTAAACTAATGGTAACTGAGAGTAATGAACAAACATACAGGGACCAAGTACTTCCAGAAACAGAGGAAAAGCAAAACCTGAAGCCAGTTACTGTACAAGCAGGACCTTGACCACCAGAGGTTAGGGCAACGAAGCTGGTGAAGGGTCTGGAGCACAAGTCTTATGAGGAGAGGCTGAGGGAGCTGGGGGTGTTCAGCCTGGAGAAAAGGAGGCTGAGGGGAGACCTTCTCATTCTCTACAACTCCCTGAAAGCAGGGTGTAGAGAGGTGGGGGTTGGTCTCTTCTCCCAAGTCACAGGCAACAGGACTAGAGGAAACGGTCTCAAGCTGCACCAGGGGAGGTTCAGGATGGATATTAGGAAGAATTTTTACACTGAAAGGGTTATCAAGCATTGGAATGGGCTGCCCAGGGAGGTGGTTGAGGCACCATCCCTGGAGCTGTTCAAAAGATGGGTTGACATGGTGCTGGGGGACATGGTTTAGTGATGGTTTTTTTGTCAGAGTTAGGCTGATAGTTGGACTAGATGATCTTGAAGGTCCCTTCCAACCTAGATGATTCTATGATTCTAAGTTGTCTGGCTAGGAGCGTGCCACAGTTATCCATGTGCAACCCCGCTGAAGGCCAGAGCTGAAAGCAAATTTGGACAGACCTGAAAAGGTCAACATAAGACACAAGAATTGGAGTCCTCAACACAAGAAGGACATGGACCTGGTGGAACGGGTCCAGCAGAGGGCCACGAAGATGATCAGAGGGATGGAGCACCTCCCCTATGAAGACAGGCTGAGGGAGCTGGGGTTGTTCAGCCTGGAGAAGAGAAGGCTCTGGGGAGACCTCACAGCAGCCTTCCAATATCTGAAGGGAGCCTACAGGAGAGCCGGAGAGGGACTCTTTGTCAGGAAGTGTAGTGACAGGACAAGGGGTAATGGTTTTCAATAATTAAGTCTTATTATTGAAAAAGGAGCTAAAGAGCATTTTTAATAAGATCTACACACCTGGAGGGAAAAGCAAGCAAAAAAGATGTCTTCACTATATTGGTATTTACAAATAATAATTCTTAAGCTGCCAGAGAACAGTATGTCTCCAAGTACAGAAATCAAGTCAGCAGGAAAAAACAAAACCAGATGCATCCAAGCACTAAATAAATGCATAAAATCCTGCCAATAGCCTACTATAACACCTAATTTTATTTTTTTAAAAGTAACTCTCAGCTCTGCACGCTTCATGCCTAGAATCCTCACAAGTTAGATCCTCGTGATTTCCTGTACAGTCCTGAGAAAGAAAGGATGCGATTTTCACATTGCAATGAATGCTGAGATCTGGGATTACTTGTCCCCCACTGGAAGTTTTCTGCGGGCTTTATAATAGCCAGGCTGAGACAGAGTTAAACCAGAGAGCTCTACACCCAGAGGATTGCTGTTCCCCGCTGTTCCTCTTCTCATAACCAAGAGATTTGCCCACTAACTTCCCTAGCCAGCCCCAACACAGGAAGATGGTAACCTCTGGGCTACCATCTAGGCTGTGATGCTGCCAGCAAAGGATGTGAAGGGCAAGCGAACTGGGGGAGGACTGGTGGGACCTCAAGAGATGGGATGGGCTAGCAATTAAAGTTGGTTGCTCAGTGAAGGGAGCCAGGGAGGGGTTCCAGGGAAGTGGATGCAGGCTGAAAGCACCAGGGCTTTCTTACAGTCATTACCTCCTACTGCTTGAGCTCTCCTGTGGGAATCAAGAAGAGAGTCTACGTACGTGGAGGTAATCAGTGCAAGTATAACGGATATATTACTGGCTGGGCAAATATCTTACAGTCATTATACTTTCCATCTTCAGCTGGCTGTATGCAATATACATCTCCGCTTCTGTTTTTTTTCCAGTGCAGCTGAGGTTTCTTGGGGCTGCTCTTCCTATGCTGCCTTCTCCTATTTCTTCCCTCACTTCCTTTCTTTTCCTTGTTGTGCACACAGGGAATATGCAAGTTTTCCCAGAATTGTGTACTTGCCGTGATTTTTCGGATTAAAATGTCTGTAAAGAATGGCTTTCTCTTCAAAACAAGAACTACTACTGTTATTAAGTAATTGTAGAGTTTAGAAAGCGGGGGCAAACCAGTTGCTAGTTTTGCTGCTGTAGGAACAGCAGTAAAGCGCTGTAACACCTAGCTAGAATGTGGAAAAAGAATAATAAGTTACAGAAGAACTTAAGACAGACTAATCTTCCTCCTACAACAGCTTAATGCTGATAAGATTCTGCCAAATTTAGTGGCATTTTTATGCACATCCTGCATCCCAGCGAAATCAAGGCTGTGAAGTTGTGGAGTAAATTCTTAATTTATCACAGAAAACTGTTACCGTTGAGCCTAAACCTGTTATTTTTTTTTTTTTCCTTCTTAGGTAACTTTGCATCCAGGCAGAATCTAGCACGTTTGAGAATCGTGCTGTTACCTTTACTTACCTGAGACTGCAACTTCCAAATATCTGGAGGAAGATAAGAGGCTAAGATTGCAAATGCGGAAAGCCCACTCGCTGGTAGGGAAACTGATAGCGGGACTGAAGGATTAACGTGCTTCTGGCACTCTGCAAATGGGACTTAATAAAAAAAATAATAAAAAAAAAGGACAACAATAGTCCCAAAATAGACCAGAATAAGCATCAGAGAACAGAGATTATTCTTGAGCTGTCCCACACTGAAGAAAGCTGCCAGATGACCAGATGAATAGAAAGATGTTGTTTCCCATAACTAGCTGGATTATTTTTTTTCAGTATCAATATTCGGTACTTTTCTTGTCTTTATCTCTCCGCATCTGCTACAACCCTAGAAGCTCTCATTCTTCTTGTCATCTTCTCTACCCTTTTTTTTATACCTTCCTGCACAAAACAGGGCCAGAGACAGAGTCAGGTCAGCTAGGTACTGCCCTCCAGAGCACTGACAACAGTACTCATGCTGCCTGTGACCAAACAGCACAATTACTCACTCAGCACAGCCCTCATCAGGGACCACGCTCCTTCTTGTGGGTACCATTGGCAATATGGCAGCCGACTTCCCCCAAGGAGGAGTTCTGGACAAAAGAGTGTCTCTGAACTCCAACACAACACCCATCTTCTCCAGGGCGAAGTTCTTCTTTAGGGGTTTCACACACATGGCAGCTCTGCTCTGATACTTGACTAGAAACAGCACTGTTTCGTTCTAGGCATTGAAGTTTGATCGGTTGCTTGACGTTGGGCAACTACCAGGTATTTATTTATTTATTTAGAAAAAACCCAAAAGCTTAAGGGAAAACAAAAAAAATGACTACAGGACTGAAGCAGTAAGATCCAAGCAGAGTCACACAAGTTAATCATAGAAGACTGAGGTGGAGGAAAACATCAAATCCCCACCTCTAACAGGCCTTGAGTAAGCTACTTACAGTTTGTCAGAAAAATAGTGCTAAAGCAGTGGGAGCACCTGTATTTACAAATAGATTTCTCACTGCTACCAGTCTCCTGAGCTGCTCTAACTGAAAATGGAACGCAAATAGATAAACGTGATCTTAGACTCCCACTTGCTTCACCTAGCTAAAACCAGGACGTTTTAATGGACTCTTCCTTTGGAAAGCAGACAGTAAAGAGGACTGTATTTTCTTTCCAGCAGAACTCCCAACACTTTGAGCATGGACTGAATTCCAGCCCTTTCCTTGCATACAGATATTTGGTTGTTTTTTTGTTTTTTTGTTTTTTTTTTTTTTAACTTAATGCGCCTCAGAGAAGTAGACGGACATGATGTAAGATACTAAACCTCTAACCCTAGGACTCGACAGGTGTCAGAGAAGCTCTCACCTCCTCCGGATTACCTTTCATTTGTCTACACACTGTCCATCAGTGTGTAGACATCAAATACACCTGCACAGACCACAGACTCAAAGTTCACCAGGAGAGCATCTGTCGTATGCTCTTACATCTTCTCAGGCACTAAAAAGTTCTCCAGTATCCCTAGCAAGCTATGAGATACTGCCCCACACACCCTTTTGCATCATTGCCAGAGCACTGCAAGGAAGAAAGAGAGGCAAGAAGCATTCTAGATACATTCCAATATGGGCAAGCAGCCCCCAAGCCCCATCCCACCTAGGAATAACTGTATTTTTAGCATCAGAGATGCTTTTCAGAACCATGGTAAGTGTTTGGAAGGATAGGAGAAGAAAGACTTCTGGCTTCCACTGTCACTCAGGTGTAAGGAGAAAGAGGTAACCCAAAAATAGGAAGAATGATTGTTTCTTGTGCTCCTCTATATCAACACTTTCTCCAGTCCCCAGTATACCTGCAGTTCAGAGGTATTTTCAGGACTTTATCCTCAAGTTGAGATGGGAAACAACAAACACATTAGAGAACACCGACACAAAAGCATTTGCTACAAAATGCTCCTAAGCCTGCCAGCTACAAACAGAAACATTAAATACAAATGCCCTCCCAACAGGTGAAAATCCTACCTAAACTATCAAATAAAAGATTCCTCCTACAGGGTCTAAGTCACAGAAGTGGAATATTTAGCTATGTTTTCTTTTTCAGGAGTTTCCAAAGACAGAAATGTAAAGAGATGCCTTAAGGGGAAGAGGAGGAGAAGGGGAAGACAGAAGAAAAGCAGAAGCCAGGAAAGGCATATACATTAAAGTAACTTAACTCCAGTTCAGGTATCAAAGGCTAAGCATTGGTACTCTTTCATAAAGGACAGAAGCTTAGCAAAGATTAATTTCTAAAAAAATGCAACATTTTAATATTGAACACCCTAAAAAAACCCCACTAAAATACAAACTTTAACCAGTGCTTTGAAGAGGGGATTATTCTTCTAAGCAAAATGAAATTAAACATCCAAGAAATTATGAACAGTACCCCAGAGCTCCCACAGAATGTTAGCAACTCTTACTGGAGCTCTTAAGTCTAGAGCCACGTGACTGATACACTCAACTGATGGAAAACAAACTCCAAACATTGCAGTACAAGTTCACATGGAAGGAATGCCCCCAATTCCACTTTAATGAATAGCCTACTAAGTTAAGACTAATACAAAACCCTACATAATAAGAGCCAGTGTGCGATTTTCACAGTGTGTATTCACACACTGGAAGAGTCATACCTGATCCCCCAGAGTTTTATCTTTGGACCAGAATCTGACATCATTGCACTGTCACCAACAAGGCGACTTGTTAAGAGAAGCAGCGTTTCCCATTCTTAAAATCTAAATCATATTTTATCAATTACTAACAGCGCATGCTTTTAACAAGACATCATAAAAAAACCTCACAAAACCAACAACCCACAAACAGAACATCAGTTCGAGAGAAAGACTGTTTCGCACAGGCGCAAGCCCTGAAGTTTCTTTATCCAGCAGCTCTTCAACGGTAAATCATAGTTGGCCGTTTTGCACTTTTGAAGCTCAAAGGCTCCAACACTGCTACTAGCCTGTGTCACTGACAAAAACAAGGAGGTAAAAAGGACTAAGACTTCTTAAAACTCTGCGCTTACTAGCTTTAAAAGGCCTCATGTTGCCACAAGATGGTGCGCCTGAGTTTCTCAGTGTTCCTCCCCGAACACTCATTAGTTACTCCAGTTCTACCCCAACGAACTAATACATAACAGTCAACAACATGCAATAATCCAAATAAGCCATGACAGAATACCTAAACCCAGACTCAAGTGAGTTTACCTTTGAACAAAAGGACAAGTGACCTATAAACCAATTTGGCTTTTCCTCAGAAACTCTTAGTAAGCAAGGTAGACCTGAACGGTGGAATTTTGGTGGGGCTGGGTGGAGGGGTGTTTATTTGTTTGAACAAAAAGCAGAAAATATTTTTTGTAGTTTTAGTAGTCATGCCAGCGTAAGAATAAACTAAGGTCACCTAATTTAAAGCCTTACTGAATGGAGGAAGCTTTCACAAATGGATGCTGGGAATAGAGATGCGGTTAAATTGAACACCTTTACATAAGCATGTTCCTTAACTCTATATGAACCAGACTTAACAGGAGTTGCCGAAAGCATCCCTGGTGATTTTATCATTAGCTTCAGCTCATTAGGAGAGGTCCGACTGGCCAAGTACATATTAAAGACATATCACGTAGAAAACAACGCTTAAGTTTTATACATTATCTTATATATGGATGTCGCACTTAACTACACCACTGGTAATAAAGATCTCTTGAGCTGCTTTGACAAAATACATTACTGGCCAAAACGTCTGCATACTGCAACGAAGGAACGGGCAGTTGACCAGCTCCTGTTTGCTGATGCATCTTGAGGCATAAATCTTTCCAAGTCTGAGTGTACAGTCAGTGTCTTCACAGGTACTACAATTTCAACATTACAACACAAAGATCACGTTTGAGTAACAAAACAGTAGAAAACAGCAGTTGCATTTGTTTATATCGGATACATTCACACAGTGCAAAGCTGATCAAGCTGTAGAACTTGCAGGATATTGAGAGACTGGGAGCTGAGTGGTAGGCAGCATTCCAGGAGCAAACGACTGGGATAACAGACTGGCATTTTCAGGGAGGAGACTGCTGGGGTTAAGAAGGGGAAAAGAAAGAGACGCCACTGCAGCTGCCTGCCGTCCTAGCAGAAGTCCTAAGCTGTAGACGTTTGAATTAATGAGATCATTGCCTGGAAGAAGTATATTCAGTTGTTTCTGAATTTCTTGCAGGACCTGCAGCTGACTTTGTTGATTCAGAAGAAGCAAATCCATATTTTCCCTCATTTTCTTAACTGTACGAAGAGAAGAGGATGTTAATACTTGCTATGTAAAAAAACTTTGCATGGCAATTTAGAAGCCTTTTTATACTTACACTCTTCAAGAAGCAAATTCAAGTGATCCTCCTCATGTTTCTCTGCGCCACGCCTTTGCTCTTCTTCATGATGCTGAGATGCAAATTCAGAATGGTTTGCATCTAAAAGGAAGATAGTGTAAGTCAAGAGCCCACTTTATCACCAATTGCCAGGTCAGCATTTTAAATATGCTTTCACACAAGGAAAAGACAGCTCAGTAACCACCCTTCCTCTCATCCATATTTTAAACTTAAAACTTCATTCAAGTCACATGTTGGCCCAAACTAAGCCAAACCAGAACAAAGACCAGGCAGATATAGCTGCCTGAAACATATCACGATACCTTCCCTCTTGCTTCTTCAATACTTTTTGAATTTGTAAATTCAAAATGCAAATCTCTTCTTTGAAATCACATCAAGATATAGAAATCAAGTTTCGTTCCTAACCCACACACTGCAAGGCCAATGTGGCATATATCTGATCATAAAAGCAATTTTATTACGGAACTTCAATTACCATGATGCAGTAGCTACTGCTACCCCAGAATAAGTTTGCACCCTTTCTTTTGAAGCAGGTACGGTATTAGGCTGATCTGATATTAATTATTGGCCAACTGCCAGGGTAAAAATGAGATTTTTTTCTTTTTCTTATGAATTATGAACTCTCACCTCTAAAAAAAAAAAAAAAAACACACTATTAAAAAGGAAGCATTAGGAGCACAAGGTCCCATCTTTATGGCTCATTAGCAGAGTTACTAGGCCACCTCCCTAATCTATGAACTGAGAAGTCTCAAACCTTGTCTTGGGAATTCAGTTTTGCCATTTCATTGTAACTTCATTATTATTTCCACTGTTAAGATGAAAGGCTCTCCTACTTAGCAATTTTTTTCAGGAGGAATAAAAAAATAAAACAAATTAAAAGTCGCAGAAAAACCTCACACACAAAATATGTTCTTCTCATACGGCCTCATGTCTCAATTGCCCTGCTGTTACATGGTCTGTACATCATCTGTTGGTCAAGACCCCAACACCCAGATCAATTTTATGGGTGGCTAGGCAAGACCCAAGATTAAAAATTACATTTTTGACAAAATATAGAGGGACTGCCCACGTAAAGGTACAACAACAGAAAAAAACCCCCACAATGTCAGTTTTTATCTCAGTTTCTGGTCATTAAAAGAACATGGAATACTGCTAAATTCAGAGAATGCCCTACTTTAAAGAATCACCTTGCCTGACAGCTTGTGCTATGCTAAGAGTAGTATGGAGGGATGACCAGCAGACACTTCCCACTATAGACAATGAAAAGCTGCTCATTTAATATCCACATATTAGAAAAATTAGCTGTTAGAGATAACCAAGGCTCCGATTCACAGTCTAAGTTCCTTCTACTTCCCTAAACTTAGAACTTTGTTGGCTAAGCATTTCTGAAGATCTAGGGCTAGATATCAGGCAACACCATGAAGCAGTAATTAGGGGGATCCGAGAGCTTTGCAGAGTCTAAGGTCCCAGGCAGCCCTCACAGAATCATAGAATGGTTTAGGTTGGAAGGGGCCCTAAAGATCATCTAGTTCCAAACCCCCTGCCATGGGCAGGGACACCTCCCACCAGACCACATCTCATGGCAAAGCCTAAGTTTCAACTTTGGCATTTTCAAGGCACTTCTTTACATGACAGAGATAAACATATTACACGGGAAGTGGAGGGGGGCGGAAACCAAACAGAAAACCCCCCTCATATCCACAGCAAGGAGGGGAAGTGTTTGGAAATAAATGGAGACCACAATACACCCCCTGTGAGCCTGTCCAGCTGGAAATAAAACTCGACAGATTTTAGTTCAGTTACCTGCTGTGTGTTCACTGGGTGTCTCTCTAAAATGAATCCGTTGATGCTTGAGGAAGTTTGAGCAAAGACGGAAGCTATTTCCACACTCGGTACACCTATAGGGCTTCTCATCCATATGGACTCTCTGATGCTGGAAGAGAGCTGCACTTCCACTGAAACTTTTCCTGCACGTGGTACAGGAAAAGGCTTTCTTTTTCGCATGGGTTTTTCGGTGAGAGAGAAGGTTTGAAGTACGGCTAAAGGTTTTATCGCATTCCTTGCACTTGTAAGGCCTCTCCCCGGTATGGATTCTCTGGTGCACCACCAGGTTGGCCTTCCTGCTAAAGCTCTTCCCACATACTACACACTCAAACATTTTCTCTCTCGTGTGGGTTTGCAAGTGGTTCAGGAGCCTGGAGCTCCCACTAAAGCTCTTCCCGCATTCTGTACACTTGTAGGGTTTCTCTTCTGTGTGTGGTTTCTGGCCGCTAGCGATGAGCTTCTTGGAGCCTCTTTTTTGGTGAGGGGGTTTATTACACACTGCCTTCTGCTGCCTCTGCAGACTGGTTGCCTCCCAGTCTGGGCTGTGGGCTTCAGGTAGCTGAAGCAGGACATCTTGCTTAAGGTCTTCTGGGATGCCTCTATCTTCCTCACTGTCATTCAAAAGGCAGTCCCCTGCTGGAGAAAGAGCGATTTGACAGTCCTCCTTCCCTAAGACAGATCAGGTGCTCCTTGTAAAATAACTGAATTCCTCAGGCCTAGCATCAACTTGCACCAGATTCCCCTTTCCCAAAGAGGAAGGGAAATGATGAAGACTGAGAAGAAAAGATAAGGAAAAAAGTGGCACAGTGAAGGAGAGGTAAAAAACCTCTCTCTTCCCTTCTTTCCTCACTTCCTTGTTCTTCCTCCCCTCAGGGAATGGCAAAGGAAGACTGCCAAAACGAAGGAAGGAAAAGGCACATGCTGAAACATCTCACCCATCACAAGCATCTACTTTTAGCTATTTGTCCCTGCAGACTTTGCTCAAAAGCCTTCCAGCAAGTTAAATTAGCATTAAAAATCTGTTTTAACGCTGTGTGTTAGGGTGGGGATGATTCAACACACACACAAAAAAGTCCCCTTAACATTCATTAGGCAAAATCAACGGGGAGATTCAGGTTGTTTCTCACTTGTGTTAGTTAGTATTTGCTGAAAAAATTGTGAATTACTTCTTTTACAGGTCTGTACATCAGGTTTTTTTCCCTAATTATCACAAGAACAGTTGTAATTATTATAGAGATACCGTATATTCATGCGTCAGAAGTCAAAGGAGTTAGATTTTTATTGATGAAAAATTAAGTAATTGCCAATTAGCTGTTACTATCTCTTTCATTTCTAGATCTAGCTTTTCTTGTAGTGAGAAGCTAAACAAATTGCATTATAAGGCAGCTCACAGGAAACATCCAAGCACGGCCCTTTCTTTCCTAAAGAATATGATCTATGTTATTTCACAGATGAGTATGTATGATCACACACTCCACAGTAAGCTTTGGTTATCTTACTCTGCTGACTAAATTTTATATTTACATCAGTTCAGCATTAATAGAATTATAAAGAGCACCTGATGCACACTTACCTGAGCTTCATTTTTGCAATTTTAAGATGTTTAAGACTTAGGCATTGGTATCTGTCATTTAGCATTCAAATATTCAACTACTCACACTACATATACTTCCATTTAACAAGTTTGATTATTCCCCTAACAAAAAAAAAAAAAAAAAAAGACGGCTTTCTACATTCAAGGTAAAACTCCGCGGTGCAATTTTAGTCCTACCTCTATGACACCACAGGATAAAACTCTTAACTAGTGCGCCCTTGAAGAGACAAAATGATCTCTACTTACACAGCCATAACTGCCAAGAGGTAAACATCAGTGACAAAAGAAAAACAAAAAATGTGTACTGTGGAAGGGGGGGGCTCATCTCTTACCTCAAGGAATTACACCCTAGAGGTAGCTTTCTCCCTGACGGACAAAGAAGACTGCATCTTACAGGAGCAGTCACTCCCTCACTCTACACCCAAGCAGCTGATTATTCCCAGAGGCCCATGCAAAGACTCCAGGCCTTCAATAGCAAAATGGGAACTGAAAAACCTTCCTTTTCCCATCCAGAGTTAGTGCTGGGGAGACACACTTTTCAGGTGCTGCTATGGAACTCCCTTAGACCTTCCTTACCCATAAGAAAGCCTGAAAAAAATGAAGCGTGCTGACTTTCCTTCAATCCAAGTGAACTGTACTGTCTTATTTTAAAAAAGCAGCTAGGAACCCACAGCAGAAACACAAAATATCACTGGCCTCCTTGCCCCAGCCTAGTATGCCACACCATCCTAGCAACCCAGGACAGAGCAGCCAGCTAAGGCGGCACACAACATCCCCAGCATCACTTGGTGGAGCCTCAAGCTTCCCTCCATGATTTAACTAGCAAGAGTTTACCTCTCACCTGTAATGCCACTTTTTCCAGGCTCCTGGAGGAAAGAGAGCACAGAATCTATTACTGGTTCCATCTAGAAGAGAAGAAGAGAAGAGGAGAGGAGACCTGACTGTAAAACCTTCCCCACACAGGTGGGAGGAGAAGGGGCAGACACAGGTGCAGCGCGTTTTGGCAGCACCCACAGCCTGCCTAAAACGGGGCAAACCTCCCCATGCTATTAACACCACCTAACCTAGAGGGGTGACACCTTTCAAGAAAGATCTGAAGTTTGGTGACTTGCGAGCTGGAGAGCTGAAGAAACCGGCGTGATACAAAGCCGTGCTATGCTTTTCGTGGGCCTCGGTCTCCCTTGTAGCACCAACTAAGCCTCGCCTGAAGGGCTGCATCGACTCCTGGCGCAGAACCCTCGCGGCCTCAACACCTTACGCTTCTTCCCAACATTTAATACACCCCCGCCCGCTAACAGCTTCCCCTTTTCCTCCAGAGCCATTCCAGCCCTCCCCGAGAGCCTCCGAGCAGCACCTCACCCTACACCGGGCCTGCTTGTGGGCCTCCGGGTCAGCCCGGGCCCTTCACATCAGCCTGCCCCCAGGCCTCTACCTTCTCGCCCGCGGGCTCCCAGGCCGGCTGCTGCTCCGAGGGCTGGGGCTTTGCTCCTCCCCAGGCCTGCTGCCGGCTCTCCCCGGCGAGGTGAAGGCAGCGACCGGCCCCGGGGAAGATCTGCGCCTTACCCGACCCTTCCCGCATGGGGACGAAAGGCCGGGGCAGGTGGGGGGGTGAGGCGGGGCGACGGGCCCGGCCCCGGGGCGCAAGGCCGCTAGGGCTGCTCCCCGGCCGCCTGGGGGCCGCTTCTCCCGCCGCCTGCCGCCCGGCCGGGGCTGCCGATCCCCCGTCCTTCGCCTGCCGAGCCGCCCTGGGGAGCCCTGCCCCGGCAGCGCCGGCGGGAGGTGCCCGCGGGCGGGGGGTAACGGCCGCCGGACGGGGCGCCCCAGGCACCTCTCGGTATCGACACCCCCTCAAAATACGGCGGGGGCTTCTCCTTAATTGTCCCATGGTGGGAGCCGAGTGCTCTCTGGTGACTTTGTGGTTCCAGCACCTTGGGCTCTGGCCACGTTCACTCGTGGGGGTTCGAGAGGGGGGCTGTGACCGACCCCCTGCACAGGGCGTTAAGGGGGGGCTCCATGGAGCCCCAAGGCAGGGCTCCGTGCCTCCTCCAAGGATGGACAGGCTTTTCTCCATGGGCTTTCGTGCCTGGTGGGGTGCAGCCTGGCACGGTGAGAAAGGAAGGCAGGCGAAGGGGAAGACCTGCCCCGATGGAGGACACCGCAGCAGCTGCCCTGGCAAAGAGGGGGCCCCAAAACCCAAGAGCCCAGAAACGACAGGCGTGATGGTCACCGTTGCACATGGAGCTTCAGGAGCTAACCACCTGGCAGCGCCTCTCCCCTGCCCTCTGAGGAGACACGCTGGAAGGCCTCACCACCCGTTGCTGGGTGCTGTGCTCCACACCCATCCTTCCCACCAGTTCCATGAATTAGTCGCAATTCCCCAACAGCACGCGCTTACCCCAAAAGATGTCCAGATGGGTGATGTTTTACTGACCTGGACCTGCTGCAGATGTCCTGCTGCAAGCTTGCAGCAGAGAAGGGCAGCAGAAGCTACTCTCTGGCTCTGCTAATTCCCTCCCTGGGTTCCCCGAGTACGGAGCTTTGCCTGCGGTTTTTCCACAAGCTGGCCTTTTCCACAGCTTAAATTGCACCATAGTTCTGCTTCCCCATTTTATCCAGGGATATCCTCGGTTCTTTTTCATGGACCTTCGCTTCTGTACCACCTGCACACAGGTCAAGAGCTCGGTGAGCAAGGTGGGCTGCATCTTTCCATTCGAATGTAGAAACCAAATATTCTCCACACGCACGTTAAAACAGAATATTCTGCTTGCTTTCAGTGGCTGTTCCTTTCCAAAAAATGGTTAAAGTCTGTCAAAGCTTATAGATTCCAAAAAAAGTATTTCCGTTTTGTTAAAACATTTTTTTTAGAGAAAGAAACACTTGCTGTAAAAACTCTCTTTGTGATTATACCTGAGAGTCAAATATAATCACGTAACCCCCAAAATTAAGTTAAAACATAAAATACCATCGCATTTGTTTGCAAAGGCCGCAAGAATTAAATGTCACTCCCTTCCTACCACGTCTCTTACTCCCCTCATCTTGAGTGAAAAAAATAAGGAATTCTCCCAGGAGGCGCCAGTTTACCTCACTCTCGAGCTAGAGGTTTAGAGGACAACTAAATCTGGCTTGTCAGTCCTTCTTTCCTCCAGAGGAGCCTTTTCTTCCCTTGCAGTTCCTCCTTTCTTTCTTTCTGAAAGGTGGATACCTACTAGGGGAGAAATAAAGCAGCCAGCGTGTAAGTAGAGATCATGACTGACCTGTCAGAGAACCAACCTGAGAGTAATCTGCAAATAACGATGGCCATCATAATCCTCCAAGTACCACCACCGCAGACTCTCCTGCTGTAACCTACAAACTTATATTTGCTCATCCCCAGGCCTGCTGTTGGCTCTCCTCGGTGAGGGGAAACAACCCACACAAAGCTTAAAACAACAGCAAGGGAAAGAGACCTCTGTATTTGCTCTTTGCTTACACAGAGCTTAAATAGAGAACAGAGACAAAACTCTGTCGCAACTCATTCTCTTCCCCAAGGGAAAGCCAAACTGGTTGCTTTTCCATCTCAGCGTTGCAGAGCTACTTGGAATGTGCAGGTGCCCGGGATCTCAGTGGCATCTGTCAGGTCACCAGAGGATAACAAATTTATCAGCTTGAGTATTGTGTACAGTCCTTTCTTTCCTTAAATGAAGAAGCAGAAGTTACGGCCAAAATAATTTTTCCCTCTCTTAAAATTCAGTAGTTGCCTAGTTTCAGCTGTAATGTATGAAAAAAACAGCAGGTGGAGATCTCCTGTTGTATTATATTTATATTACCATAGCTTCTTGGTGACCTTGTGCTGGACCAAGACATGACTGTACTTTGGTGTTGTACAAATACAAAATGAAATGGTGCTTGCTGGCACAACCAACTTGTAGTCTAGAGTAGCATTAACACAATTCCCTCAAATGGAAAACAGTTTCATACATATCGTAAACTTGAGCGTGATTTACTGCACGTTTTCACCATTTCGTAATTGAATATGGCCCAAATTTCAGCTTTCCAAAATCATCGAGGACAAAAAAAGGCTCACCGCATTCCCAAGGAAACTAAGAAATTGCACAAAGCGTGGCTATACACAGTATAGCTATTTGAATAACTGAGGATGCCAAGAATGCTTCTTTAAAACACTTGAGAAATTGTACTTCACAAATAATTGGAAAAGCATCAAAGGAGTTTAAGATTAGGTTTAAAGCATGATTCACCACATTTATTTTTACTCCACGCATTTTGGTTTTGGTAGTATATTGTAGATGCATTTTGGAGTTTGGCAGGCTGCCTGGTTTTGAGGATTTTCTTGTTTTTCAAGGAAGAATAACGAAGTGACTTTCTCAGATGCAAAGGATTTGATTTTTGGTGATTGTAAACCATGCTTACGGGATAAGAGAATCTATCACGGGAAGCACAGGCTCCAGAAAAGACTTCACAAGCCATGGTGAACATCAGCAGAGCATAAGCTCCGATGGTGATGCTGGGGTAAAATGGCAAACATAACCCACAGAAGCCTGAACCAGGGAACACTGCATAAACCCAAAGATACTCAAAATATTCACCCCATATTTGTCACTCAGGCAATTACTACAGCAGCAACAGATTAGCTACGGGGTTTGAAGAAAGGACAAGATCATTGGCACGTATTAAACAAGAAGTCAAACTATCACAGTCATCCTTTCTGCCCACCCAACCCCCCCCCCAAAGCCCCGTTGCACTTAATTTGCTGGTACCCCCCTAAAACCTATAGAAATGTTAATAAATAAAGGATTGCAGAACCTCGCAGGCTTGAATAAACTTTAGCAGCAGGAAGAGGGTGAAAGTGCAGAAAGATGGACATTCTGCCTTCAAGGAACAAGGAGCAAGGCTGGGAGATTGTGTGGCTACACGTGGGGGGGGGTCTTTAAAAGCCTCAGGGACTGCTCCCAGCACCAATGGACAGATACTTCCTTCTAGGAGCAAGTCCTGACCCCACCAGGAACTTTGGGACAGCTAATCTGTGGGTTTTCTTCGTGGTACAACAGACAGAGGAGTTAATTCAACATACACACTCTGTGAATCAGTAGCACTTCATTAGCTTAAATAAGTTGACAAACTAATAAAAAAAGCCATTCCCCAACAAGTCTAGCCATTAAACTTTAGCAGAAATTTAACAAGAAATATAACAGCAGATAGCACTTGTGTTAAGGACTGATTGCACTCCAAAGCAGAGATTTTTCCATTTTAAATGGAAGCCATTTAAATGGCTTCAGAGGTATGAAAGAGTAACGGTTTCAGAAGAGGGCATCTTTAACCCACGTGGGAAACAATTTGGCTCTGTCGCAAAACAGGTTGAAAAGTCTGATTTAATACCCTCCAAATCTGCCACCACCTGGGCAGCCTGGGAAACGGCATTTCAGCCAAATGCAGGCAGACATCGCTCTCTGTCTCGGCAGGACTGGCAGAAAAAAACATACTGAAGCCATGGGATAATTCCGAAATGTCCCACCTGAAAAGCCAGAGGATTCTGAAAACAGGGGTAAATCCTGAAAAGCCAGGTAAGATTTTCCCTGTGCTGAAAACATTAAGTCAGGCCTTACAGAGGTTTCTAGAAGTCGTCCCATGTCCCAGGGAAATTTCAGTGGGACCTATGGATCTAAAGCCTTTAGAATCCCTCGGCTTCTCAGCAGGGATGCACTCGCGTCCTATGCCTACCCCGTATGTCTTCAGACCAGGGTATAGTTTGATTTATAAGCTGCAGGAGTAAAAGGAGCACGAAGACCAGAAAATTACTCCTTCGCCAACCTCCCAGTACGCTCAGTAACTGGATTTTGAGTCAGGGTAAGCAAAAGAGCCTCTTCTTTTGTGCTTAGAGAAAGTGAATGAAAGGCAACTTGTTGGAAACTACCCCTGATTTTGGTGTAGCCATTATGACGACTCAGAAGACAAAGAATCAGAGACAGTGTAGATGATAATGCAGTGTTGAAGCCACAGTCTGGCCCAACAAAGCCTTGATCCAAAGTAGGGACATATCTTCATTTGCACCTGCATTCTGGAGCATGTAACTCACTTGCAAAGATAAATATGTGCCATGAAACATATATTTATATATACAAAGAGCATTGCGCTGGTAGCATTAATCCAGCAGATGGATTCCCATTTCGTGTCTGAGGTCCTAAGAATGCCTGCTTCTCCAGATAACGTTTCTCAAAATGTGCTTATTCCTAGATAATCAACTTCTGGCTGAATTGGCACCAAAATACAGGAGAGAGGGGGAGTTCCTGCTCTAAACAGGTATTTAAGGACAATATATAAAGCCTGACTTTCACCACCCATTATTCAACAAAAAGGGGGAGTAGGATTCAGTCCCAGGTTCTCCACTGAAGACAGAAGCCCATAAATCCAAGTGCCAGCATGCACTATGGTAGTTACACGCAAATTTTGGGCCCCTTACCACAAAAAAGACATTGAGGTGCTGGAGCATGTCCAGAGAAGGGCAACAAAGCTGGTGAGGGGTCTGGAGCACAAGTCTTATGAGGAGAGGCTGAGGGAGCTGGGGGTGTTCAGCCTGGAGAAAAGGAGGCTGAGGGGGGACCTTATCACTCTCTACAACTCCCTGAAAGGAGGGTGTAGAGAGGTGGGGGTCGGTTTCTTCTCCCAAGTCACAGGCGACAGGACTAGAGGAAACTGCCTCAAGTTGCACCAGGGGAGGTTCATGTTGGATATTAGGAAGAATTTTTACACTGAAAGGGTAATTAAGCATTGGAATGGGCTGCCCAGGGAGGTGGTTGAGGCACCATCCCTGGAGGCGTTCAAAAGACGGGTTGACATAGTGCTGGGGGACATGGTTGAGTGATGGGGTTTTTTTTATCAGAGTTAGATTGATGGTTGGACTAGATGATCTTAAAGGTCCCTTCCAACCTAGAAGATTCTATGATTCTATGAAATACATTTGAACACACAGACCTGCTTGCGGAACTGTCAGCACACCATCCACCCGTGCCCAGCTACATTAAGATCTGCTCACAGTTTAGATAAGAAACCCACCGAGGCGTTTAGCAGTACCTATAGACGGACAAACGTCAGCGTCGCTGCCGTGGGACTCACTCTCCAGGACGACAGCACTGTTGATAGATGCTACAAATCTCACACATAGAAGAAGCACAGATTGATACACTAATAATAACATTCGTATCCAGAAATGAGAGAAGTGTTTTGGGATGCTCCCTCCAGGCTCTGGAGTGCCGGCTTCATCTCCCTGCCCTGCAAAGCACAAGCTGTGTAGTGCCGGAGCTACTCACAATTAACCCTCTGCCATTTGTTGACTCGTGCAACTAGACCTTAGTCTCTGTTCCCCAGTCAGCTATTAGTAAAAATAACATTTCCTCACTTCCTAGGGAAGAGGTAACTTGTCTAAGATTGCGAATATAACTCTTCTAAGACTGGGAAGTGTTTTTATCTTCCGCACAGTAAAGCTCCAGGTCCGTATTGCAGGAGCAGAGTGGAGTGGAGCGAGAACAAGGACAAGGACCAACACAAAAATCACCTGGTGTATCCGGTGCAAAGTATTCGTAGCCTGTGAGATCAAAAATAATCAGACGTCTGCACAGCTGGCAATCATTTACTAGCTACATCTGTCCATAACGGTATCAGCTAAACTCTGGATGTGAAAACTGAACCCAGGCACAAGAAAGGCTCTCAATTATCAAGGCTGTAGCTGACAAGATTATTACTGTGTGGGAGACTCCACATTTCAAACGGCATGGGATGATACCGACTAAAATGACACATTTTTCATTCCACCTTATGGTAAGGAGCAAGTGTTCCCGCTCCTCTTGGTGAAGTACAAATTATGTGCCCAACTAATGGATTTGTTTAAAGAGGAGTAATCACTAATCCAAACAGGTTTAAAGGCTAATATCGCAAGGTGGAGAGAGGTTTCTCAGCTAGGGTGCCTTCTGCAGCAACAACCCCAAAACACTGTGCACAGATGAGCAACATCTGTGTATAACCATGAGACAGCTGCATCAGTAATCACCAATCACAGCAGTTTCAGCAAAACAACGCAGAGCAAGAGGTGGGTATATATATATTGGGTCTTTTTAGTCTGGAGAAGAGAAGACTGAGGGGGATCTGCTCAACACCTATAAATACTTAAAGGGAGGGTGTCAAGAGGATGGGGCCGGTCTTTTTTCAGTGGTGCCCAGGGACAGGACAAGAGGAAATGGGAACAAACTTGAACATAAGAAGTTCCACCTAAACATGAGGAGGAACTTCTTCACTTTGAGGGTGGCAGAGCACTGGAACAGGCTGCCCAGAGAGGTGGTGGAGTCTCCTTCTCTTGAGACATTCCAAACCTGCCTGGACACGTTCCTGTGCGACCTGCTCTGGGTGGACCTGCTTTGGCAGGGAGGTTGGACTAGATGATCTCCAGAGGTCCCTTCCAACCAATCATCCTGTGATTCTGTGACAAAACTGGAGGTAATGGCAAAGCAGTGGCAGTAACCAGCTATTACATCTGCACAGATAGAGCCATGACAAAATAAAAAGAGTGCTGAAGAAAGCCTCAACCCTCACCTCACTTCAAAGTCCCAAAGAAGACGAGGCACGTAATGTACAGGGAACCAACAGGACACCTTCTAACGTAACCAGGAGAACTGCAGTGGACCGAAGGAAATTCTCCATCAACACAACCAAGAAAAGGGAAACCGCCTTGAAGACCATTATTCTTCACAGTCTGTGAGACCTGGAGAGCCACAGCTGGATGTAGTTGATGGCCACAAACCTGTGATGGATCCTGGGATGGACCCTGGGAACCACGGCAGGTCGGTACACACGGCACAGTATGACCGGCTAAAAGGAAACACAGAGAAATCAGCACAGCCTTTCAAAGAAGGAGGAGAAGAAGGAAGAACTTGGGGAGTATCAACAAGCCAGTGTCTGTGACCCAGCCCTTCTGTTAAGACTTAATAACAAGACAGTTCGGTTTGGGAACTAGACATTCCCATGCATGTTATCCATCAACATATCGGAGCACACGGAGCGCTTGAAATGGGAGAGGACCTGTGAAGGGAACAGTGCAAGAGCACGAGCAGCCAGCCAAGTTGTTAATAAGTATTTTTGTCGTGGTTCTGGTTTTTTTAACTAGAAATATTGTAAATGGTGGGAATTTTTAAAATCTGAGTGTGTTTTCTCCCCAGTTAAACTTACTTAAACTAGACACGAAAAGATGGCCATCCATTTTAAAGCCCAGATTTACAGTAACCCATAAAAATAATTTGGCTTATATTACATTAAAAAATAAATTGAAGCACAGCATACCTGTTCCCAAGGTCTTAAAGAAAATCAAGCACAACCTTAGACAATATTAAGGGCGGAAAGCTTAGTTGCCTCTTCCAATCTGAATAATCATGAGGTGTGAGATTTATTACAATTATGATCTCAGTTTTTTAAGCTTTGTTTAATAAATATCTCAACGTTAAATACAGAGCATTTCTTAGATGCACTCATCATATTTCACTTACAAGAAAAATCGAAAATTCTAGGTTTTTCTTTTCCTCTATTCCAATTCCACAAACATCAAATCTGGAATAAACACAGGAATTATTTAATAAATAGGAAGTGTAATTCAACAGTTTGCACAATCATGACGTTGACAATTTATGTGGGTTAAATAAATAATTTTAAAGCATGTTAACTTACAGAGCTACTTGTGTACACTCGCTAACAAAAAAGGGGTTATTTTCTGAAAAAATTAGTCTTAGTTTAAGATTTCTGAATGTTCAACAGACAATGAGAATCAATCTTTCCTTTAAGGAAGAAAACCCTTAAAAAGTACGCCTGCAAAATACGATTAACATCGCTCACTTAATTCAAATTTGCTCACTTGGTGATTTTAACTATGATTAAAATCTTTATTATAAATTATTTCGGTATGAATTAAACTACTATAAATTATTCACAACAAACCATCCTGCTGTCATCCTCCAGCCTTTTATTGCTGCTATTCTGACGATGCTCACCTCTGTGAGTATTAGGTTTCAAAGCTTTTAGCAATGCGTCCTTGGCCATCTTCCCAGCTTTTCCTTACCCAGTGAGCGACTTGCTTCATTTCCATTTCCATCAGCCAGGCCACTCCAAATATATGGAAGTACTTCTCCTGAGTGACAGAAAAAACAACTACTGGTCCCAAACAACTATAGGTCCTCTTTCATAACCACTTCCTTTGTGCCCTTTGTGAAGTTGATGTTGTCCTGTCCTAGGATCAGCACGTTCTTTCGCGTTGGCATGTAAATATTAACGCCCCCTTCCTCTGTGCTGTACTCCCACAGCTGCCTTACCGACTATTTTATTCTAGGTTCCGTCTTCCCTACCTGTGATCATTTTCCAGCTATGCGCCCCGAGCATCCCACAGATCTCGGGGTCAATACTTGGTCCAGTCCTGTTCAACATATTCATCAGCGACCTGGACAAGGGGACCGAGTGTATCCTCAGCAAGTTTGCTGATGGTACCAAACTGGGAGGGGTGGCTGACACCCCGGAGGGCCGTGCTGCCATCCAGAGAGACCTGGACAGGCTGGAGAGCTGGGCAAGGAAGAACCTCATGAGGTTCAACAGGGAAAAGTGTAAGGTCCTGCACCTGGGGAGGAAGAATGTCAGGCACCAATACAGGTTAGGAGTGGACCTGCTGGAGACAAGTTCTGAAGAGAAAGATCTGGGGGTCCTGGTAGACAGCAAAATGACAATGAGCAAGCAGTGTGCTCTTGTGGCCAGGAAGGCCAATGGGATCCTGGGCTGCATAGGGAAGAGTGTGGCCAGTAGGTGGAGGGAGGTCATTCTCCCCCTCTACTCTGCACTGGTGAGGCCACAACTGGAATACTGCATCCAGTTCTGGGCTCCCCAATTCAAGAGGGATAGGGAACTACTGGAAAGAGTCCAGCAAAGGGCAACGAGGATGATTCAAGGATTGGAGCATCTCCCTTATGAAGAAAGGCTGAGAGAGCTGGGACTCTTTAGCCTGGAGAAGAGAAGGCTGAGGGGAGACCTTATCAATGCTTATAAGTACCTAAAGGGTGGGTTGAAGGAGGAGGGAGCCAGACTCTTTTCAGTGATTCCCAGTGAGAGGACGAGGGGCAACGGGCACAAGCTGGAACATGGGAAATTCCACTCAAATATGAGAAGAAACTTCTTTCCAGTGAGGGTGCCAGAGCCCTGGAACAGGCTGCCCAGGGAGGGTGTGGAGTCCCCTTCTCTGGAGATTTTCCAGACCCGCCTGGATGCAGTCCTGAGTAACATGCTCTGACATGCTCTGGGCAATCCTGCTTCGGCAGGGGAGTAGGACTAGATGATCTTTATGGTCCCTTCCAACTCTAAAAATTCAGTGAAATTCAGTGAAATCTCCAGCTTGTGAACACAACAGCTGCCACATTCTTCCTGTTTACCACTTGCTCCTGAAAATTTATTTTGCAAGATTTTGCTCCCTCGCAGCCCCTGTGAAAGAGGACTTTCTCCTCCTCCGGCTGACTACACCGGGCACTCTGCTGGGAATGTAGTTCACCGATCCTTCCTCCTGTTCTTCCATCTCATCCTTCCTCCTGTTCTTCCATCTCATGGAACACGTTATCTTATTTACACAACTTAATTTCTCTCTTGCGATGTCTAATTCTCCTGGTCAACACCACGTATCTCCATGAAGCAACGTTTGGGTATGAGGTCTGCAGGACAGTTACTAGACAGAGGCGTTTCAAAGGGACTGGGAATAAATCAGAAAACCATTCAGCAGAACTGTTTTCCCACTGTACCAGGTCCGAAGGAAAAGTTGTGGTAAGTTTGTTCAGGGGCATCAAAGCAAAATAAAAATCGTTTGTTTCTTTTTCTTTCAGTAACTGTGGAAAACACTAGCATTTAACTCCCTTTATTTAACAATCGTAGTCATTTTTTTAATGAATATTCATGTCAGTATTTAAGCACACAAAGACATGCATCAGTTCAGGTTCTGCAAACCTTTGCAACCTGAGCCAAAAATAGGTGTGCCCTGTCCTCTTGGTTGACTCACTATTTCCAAATGATGTGATTCAACTGCATGAAAATCTCATTAAAATCTAGGCTTCTCTCTTACCTTTTGGTAAATCCAAAATCTTGAGGTTATTTTTTCCCATGTGCTCTGAGTTTCCTTTCACGAAAACAGCCACCGTTCTTCATTTACAGAGTAGTTTGGGAACGTCTCAGGTGCTGGAATTTGGGAATCATAGAATGGTTTGGGTTGGAATGGACTTTCAAAGACCATCGAGTTCCAACCCCCCTGCCATGGACACGGACACCTCCACTAGAGCAGGTTGCTCAAAGCCCCATCCAGCCTGGTCTTGAACCCCTCCAGGGATGGGGCATCCACAACTTCCCTGGGCAACCTGTTCCAGTGCCTCACCACCCTCGTGGTAAAAAATTTATTACTTATGTCCAACCTAAATCTACCCTATTTCAATTTAAAAAAGTTGTCCCTTATCCTGTCACTACAGGCCCTGGTGAAAAGTCTTTCTTATAAGCCCCCTTTATACATTGAACGTCCACATCAATGTCTCCCCAGAGCCTCCTCTTTATCCTGGAGCCACAATAAAGAGATGTGGTTGTCTCCCTTGTGTTAGCCCTCTGCTCTGCCCTCGTGAGACCCCACCTGGAATCCTGTGTCCAGCTTTGGAGTCCTCAACACAGGAAGGACATGGATCTGTTGGAATGGGTCCAGCAGAGGGCCACGAAGATGATCAGAGGGATGGAGCACCTCCCCTGTGAAGACAGGCTGAGAGAGCTGGGGTTGTTCAGCCTGGAGAAGAGAAGGCTCCGGGGAGATCTCACAGCAGCCTTCCAGTATCTGAAAGGAGCCTCCAGGAGAGCAGGAGAGGGACTCTTTGTCAGGAGATGTAGTGACAGGACAAGGGGTAATGGTTTTAAATTGGAAGAGGGGAGATTTAGATTAGATATTAGGAGGAAATTCTTTCCTGTGAGGGTGGTGAAGCACTGGAACAGGTTGCCCAGGGAAGCTGTGGATGCCCCATCCCTGGAAGTGTTCAAGGCCAGGCTGGATGGGGCTTTGAGCAACCTGCTCTAGTGGAGGTGTCCCTGCCCATGGCAGGGGGGTTGGAACTCGATGATCTTTAAGGCCCCTTCCAACTCTGACCATTCTATGATCCCATGTGAGGGAAGAAACGGCGACAGTTGTGATACACAGACGTGCCCGGGGGGAGCGTTAGGTGTAGAAAACAACCGCAGCGACAGTAAAACTGGGGGGGGGGGAGGAAGCGTGTGACGGCTGGGCTGCGGGACATCACTGCGGGAACTGGAAATCACGGCAGGGCCCGGCCCGGGGAGCAGGACGGCCACCTGAGGCGGCCCACCAAACCTCGCTCCTTTTGGCTTCCCGCTGCCCCGCCGCCCCCGAGGGAGCGCAGATGCCCGGGGCTGCACCCTCCGGCCAGACACGGCCCCGGTGGGCACGGCGCCCGGCAACAGACCCCCTCCAGCCCTTCCTCCTTCCTCCCCAGCCCCTCAACGGCACCGCAACCCGGGGGCGGGCAGGGACGAGCGGCGGGGAGAGCCCGGCGGCGGGGCAGAACGGCGGGGTAGCCGGGAGGTGAGACCCCGGTTGGGGGAGAAGCCGGCGGCAGGGGAGGGGCTCCACCGGCGGCCGAGCCCAGCCCAGCCCCGCCGCCGGGCCTCGCCTCGCCTGCCGCGGCCTCCCGCAGCCCCCGCGACCGCCCAGGGGGAGAACTCCCCCCCTCGCCGCCCGCCGCGTCGGAGGGCAGGGCGGGCCGGGGCCCGAAGGGTTACAACCATAGAGGCCGGCCGGCCGCCTGCCGGGAGCCGCAGGAAGTGCCGGCGGGGCCGGCCCGGCGCGGGGGAACTTCCCCTCCCCGCGTTCAGCCGGGGCTGCGCCCGGCGCCCCCCCCCCACCTCCGCCCCGCCGGGGCCGGGGCCGGGGCCGCGCAGCCGGGCGGAGGTGAGGCGGGAACGGCGGGTCCCCGGCGCTGAGGGAGCGAGGCGGGGGGGGGGGGGGGGGCCGGGCTGCGGGTGGCGGGGGTTGGGTTTTCCCGCAGCGTGGCTGCCAGCGCTGCCCGCCGTGGGAGGGCGGCGGGGCTCGGGAGCGCCCGGCCGGGTGGTGTCGCCGCCGCCGCCAGGCCCCGCCGCCGCCTGCCGGCCTCCTCCGGCAGCTCCTTCCCCAGCCCAGCGTCTCGGCCTCCCCTGCCCCGGCGCAGCGCATCAGGCGGCGGGCGAGCGGGAGGGGGAAGCACCACCCGCTCGGGGGTGACAGCGAGGGGGGAATGGAGCGGTCCCGACGCCTTCGCCTCTTCCCCTGGAGACGGCGGGGCCGGGAGGGAGTGGGCGGGAGGACGCCAGCACCTGGCCGGGGACCCTGTGGGGCGGCTGCTGTGGCCAAGCACGGTGGAGAAGAGGGGGGGGGGCCGCCGCCGGCCGTGGTTGAAGGTGTTGGTTGTGTCAGGAGCCTGTGCCTGGACTGTCTGTCCTTCTGTCCCGGCAGGTGATGGGAGCATGAGTGAAAATGAGGGGGATCTCCAGCGAGATGGGCTCCCGGAGGCAGCCAAACCCTGCGGGGCCATTTCGGACTTTTTCCTGAGAGAAGCTTCTCCTCATGGTTGCCACCAAGAAGCGTCCCCGCCGAGGCCAGACCTTCTCTCCCCGGAGACGGGGCCGGAGAAGACTTCTCGCTGCGGCTTTCGGAAGCGGAAAGAGACAGTGGTGCCCCAGCGAGCGTTCATGGGAGAGAAGCCCTACATCTGCGTGGAGTGCGGGCAGAGCTTCAACCGCAGCTCCGACCTCATCCGCCACCAGAGGATCCACAGCGGGGAGAAGCCGTACATGTGCTCCGACTGCGGCAAGAGCTTCGGCCGCCGCTCCCACCTCATCCAGCACCAGCGCGTCCACACGGGTGAGCGGCCCTACCGGTGCAAGGACTGCGGGAAGAGCTTCAGCCAGAGCACCCACCTGGTGCAGCACCAGCGCAACCACACCGGCGAGAGGCCTTACGTCTGCGCCAAGTGCGGGAGGAACTTCTACCAGAACTCGGGCCTGCTCCGCCATGCCAACTTCCACACGGGCGAGAAACCCTACAAGTGCCCCCAGTGCGGGAAGCGCTTCAGCGACAGCTCCAACCTCATTGCCCACCAGCGGCTCCACACGGGCGAGAAGCCTTACAAGTGCGCTGACTGCAACAAGTGCTTCAGCGAGAGCTCTAAGCTGGTCATCCACCGGCGTGTCCACACGGGTGAGAAGCCATACTTGTGCCCCGACTGTGGAAAGAGTTTCAGCCAGCGCTCGCACCTTGTCCAGCACCGTCGCACCCACACTGGGGAGAAGCCCTACAAGTGTGCCGAGTGTGGGACCTGCTTCAGTGACAACTCTACCCTCATCCGTCACCGTCGTACCCACACTGGGGAGAAACCTTTCAAGTGCTCCCACTGTGGGAAGAGCTTCAGTCGCAACTCCTACTTAGTCTCACACCAGCGGGTGCACGTGTGGTAGGCAGCATCCCTAGGTGTGGTCTGGGGGTGAACTAGGATGCAGCTCCTGGTCCAAGAGCTTCAAAACCTGTCCAAAACATGCCTAAGGGACAAAGGGGTGGACAAGAGCGTGACTACACCAGGGCCCCTGGATTATAGGCAGCTGGCCAGAGTAATGCCTTTGGCCCACGTTGCCCTTTTCAGTCACCTCCTCCTCCCCAGTGCACCTCGGGCACGGACAGAAAGCGAGCAGTGGTTGCGGTGGGTAGTGCTGCATCCTAAGGCCCTGTCATCCTCTTTGCCCAGTACTAGAATCAGATGCCATCTGCCGTGTGGCCAAGGTGCAGGTGTTTTCTCCCACCTCCCCGTGAGAGGTGTCTTTCTGGGAGCCTGAGGAGAGAACGCACGACATAGGGCATATGGTGAGAAGCTGCTTGGTCACGCAATATATGCATGTGTGGTTGTGTCACGGGAAATAAGATGGGAGATGGGGTCTCTAAGGGGCTTCGTTCTGCTCGCAGCTGAGATGTTGTGACCTTTATAATATTGCAGAGGTCTATGGAAGCTCACCATGCTTGTGGGCTAAGCCGGCTCTGTGTCTCATACAGCAGTCAGGAAGGTCAAAGCTAAGTGAAGTCCTGCTGAAAAGCTGGAGACTCTGTGTGATGCATATACAGCGTGCGGGCCAACTTGAAGCACAGGCAAAGACCGCTTGAGTTTGCTTGTAAAAGGAATGTGTAGGCATACGCTGACCCGGAGAAGGAAGGCTTGTCTGCAAAGGTTTTTTGCAAACGCTGCTTGGATTATAGGAATGAAGGAGCTGCAGGATGGGGACGTGCCCTGTTCTGGAATCTCAGAACTGGTGGGTAATTGATGTAGAAAACTATCCTACCTGGAGGCTTAAAAAAAAATAAATAATAAGTTATACTTGCTGCTGCTAAGACTATGGTACTCCACTTGACAGGTGTGTGGAGGTCGCCTGTGAGTTTGTACGGGTAGCCTCCTCGTTCTGCAGAATTCACAGATGCTTTTCAAGTGGGCTGGTGTAGGCTGTGTCGCAAAATAGGACGGAACGGTGGTGTACTAGGACTGACGTGATTCCGTATCAGTATTGCTCAAGTCCCATTTTGACCGGTGTGCGCGCCCGCATGTGTGTAAATAACATCTGTGTGTATGTATTCACGTGTGTATGAACTAGCTTTTGTACTACGTGTAACTTCACACGTGTGAGCAACGATGCATGCGCACACCATGGAAGTGATCAAAATGGCCAGCTGTGACACTACACCCTGTCAGTACTTATCAAAATGCTAAACATACTGTATATACTAGAATTTCCCAATAAGAAGCTGGGAGAAATAGGTTTTGTACCGAAACATCTGAGTTTTCGTATCAGGACGTTGTTTTACACTGATTACTTTGTGTGTGTGTGTGTACAAGATCCGGAATGGAGTTATTTTATTTATATATCTCTATAAAAATGCGTGGTCCCTGTGGTTGCGAGGAATGATTTCTAAGTGTCACTCAGCATAGTGCTCTCCCCCTCGTTTTACACCGGTACATACCAGTGGCAGTCGTAGGATGTTCCCCCCCCCCCCCCCCCATGGTTTTAACTACAAGGAATTGCAGTGCAACGCTTCCACTGTTTATATTTTTTTACTGTTTTGCTGCTGATCATTTTAGCGACGATAGCGAGTGGTGTGCTTACCCAGCACTGCTGGAGCTTAGAAAAGATTTCTGGTTTTGCAACGGACCTTACTAATCCTGCAACTGGCTCCGCGGCTTCAGTAGGTCTCTGGAAAAAAGAACACAGACTGAAACCAGTGAAAAGACTGGAGCTGTGGTGGGGAAGAGGTGAAGGAAAGGAAGATGCGAAGAAGATCCATGGAATTGAGCAGCTGCTGGCCAGGGATGCTTGTGAATGGCTTGCTCTACGGAACTTGCTACTCTCGGAGGGATTGCAGGGATCCCGTCTGCAAGCCCCAAGTCACTTCTTGACACTCAACTGCTGATAAAATGTTATTTTCGTATAGTTTAATAAAAAGGAGCTGTAGGGGGAGGGTGAAATGGTTTGCAGCTCCTAGAGGAACAAGGCACCTTTATGTGCAGCTGCTCAGGGAAGTAGAAGGAGCTTTCAGAAATGGGGTGGGCTTTGTTTACACAGGAACCAAAGCCTTCGTTTGCAAATGCACATTTTTGCTTTTACCTTTGTGTTTGTTGTTTTTTTGTTGGTTTGTTGGTTTTTTTTTTATGAACAGCTTCAAACCAATGACTTCTTGATTTCTGTTCCACTTCTGGGAAGTGGCTTGGAAATGCAACTAATGGTCATCTAATTGGTTCCAGAAGCGTCAGGATTTTCATTTGCTAGCAGACTTTCAGAAGGGATACCACAGCTCTCGGTTGGTAGGCTCGTTCTTGACTGAATTCAGAGGTTATTCTGCGGTCCAGCTGTAGAACCGATCAATTTGTGTGGGTCTGTCTCATTCCGGTTTAAATTTCCTAAAGGAAATCTACAGCACTAAAACTGTCTGTTTGGCTGGGAAGCCCTGTTTGCCAGGGAAAGGCGTCTTGTGAACGCAACTTTTCTTGGCAATCTGAACTGAGTCGCTGTAGCAGATCCGTGAAATCAAACCCAGGTCTGCACGTTGCCGAGCTCAACTCGAAGGGAAACACGTCGAGATCCTGGTTTGGGAAGCCAGCTGCCCCTGAACATGCCTTCCCAGCGGTCCTCAGAGCCTTTCTTTTCCTTTCTACGTGCTTTGTGAAGTGCTGTGTGTACTTAACAGTGCTCTGTAAATTAAAAGGATTGACGCGCGTTTATTTCTAAGATCTTGATGAACTTATTTAAAACTATGCCAAATCACAGTGGCCTTAGGGTTCACAGCACATTGCCAGTGCAGTAGTCTTTAGCGGCTGGGATTGGATTGCTCCCCAGTGTAAGCACATTTCTGGAGTTCCTTTCCGCAGCCGCTGGTAGTTCTCGCTGTTCAGTGTCACTTGGCTGAAATAATTCACTTCCCCCAGCCTGTCTGCCCTTTGCTGTTTGTGGTCATCGAGCTAGAGAGGAGAATCTGGGCACCCACCCTTCCTTTGCTGTTGTTACAGGGTATGTTCCTCTTCTTCCAGGGATTTAATTGCTTTGTGGGCAGCACAAACTCGTGAGCCAAATTCAGAAGACAGAGGTATGGGCATGGCAAAAAGTCAAGAACCAGAAGGTTTACTTTCACAGCAGCTAGCTCACTGGCTTCTCTACCAGCTCTCTCCTCCCTCAGGCTCGTAGTGGGAGACTACCGGAAAAAGCTACTATCATTTCAGCAGAACATCCCTAGCACACTCCTATCCCAGACTCGTGGTCGCCAGCGGGTGCCCAGATCCTCCTGCCAGCTGAGGGAGCTCTGTAGAATACTGTAAATTCCTGTTGTGCTAATGGTGCTTAGATACTACGGTGATACTATGGCACTTTAGAAATACCTAAGATAGTCAAATGGATGAATGACGTCTCTGAAATAAAAGTTTTTCACCCTAGTGTTCTTTGTTATCCCATCTCTTTTTCTTTCTTTCACCCCAGAGTGACCTCACGAGCATCTCAATCTCTTGGCCTCTGGCAGGACCAGATTTGGAAATACAGATTTGGAAATACATACTTAGGCCAAGTGCAGGGTCCTGCACCTGGGACGTGGCAATCCCAGGCACAAATACAGGTTGGGCGGAGAATGGCTGGAGAGCAGCCCTGAGGAGAAGGACTTGGGGGTGTTGGTGGATGAGAAGCTCAACATGAGCCGGCAACGTGCACTGGCAGCCCAGAAAGCCAACCCTATCCTGGGCTGCATCAAGAGAAGTGTGGCCAGCAGGTCGCGGGAGGTGATTCTACCCCTCTACTCTGCGCTCGTGAGACCCCACCTGGAACACTGTGTCCAGCTCTGGAGTCCTCAACACAGGAAGGACACGGATCTGTTGGAATGGGTCCAGCAGAGGGCCACGAAGATGATGAGAGGGATGGAGCACCTCCCCTATGAAGACAGGCTGAGAGAGCTGGGGTTGTTCAGCCTGGAGAAGAGAAGGCTCCGAGGAGACCTCAGAGCAGCCTTCCAATATCTGAAGAGAGCCTCCAGGAGAGCCGGAGAGGGACTCTTTGTCAGGAAATGTAGTGACAGAACAAGGGGTAATGGTTTTAAATTGGAAGAGGGGAGATTTAGATTAGATATTAGGAGGAAGTTCTTTCCTGTGAGGGTGGTGAGGCACTGGAACAGGTTGCCCAGGGAAGTTGTGGGTGCCCCATCCCTGGAGGGGTTCAAGGCCAGGCTGGATGGGGCTTTGAGCAACCTGCTCTAGTGGAGGTGTCCCTGCCCAGGGCAGGGGGGTTGGAACTCGATGATCTTTAAGGTCCCTTCCAACTCTAACCATTCCATGATTCTGTGATCCTATGTGTCATCCTTCACAAAGGGGTGATTTACTTAGCACAGCTGCTGTGCAATGCAAGTAAGAATCCAGAGGTGAGGGGTATTCTCAGAAGCAGTCTTTTTTTTTTTTTCATCTAACGTTTCTGCAGGAATCTGAACAGCCCGAGGGTGGCACTGAGGATGGCACACAGTGCTCGCCGTTCCTTTACAAGAGAAAGTGGCAGAACCCTACTCTGCAGCGACACGCCGTCCTGATGGTCGATGAACCTGGCTCTGGCAGAGCAGCAGCTGCTCTGAGGAGATTATCTTCCCGGTTCTGTCACCTGGGTTGTATGGGATCCGGTTTTCCATTCCTCTGCTGACCAAGTATAATAGCGGTGACTGAAACACAGCTTCTTTTACATTCTTCTTTGCTTCATTGTTTATGGCCGGGAAAACAGATTACTTTTGATCTTATGGATAACAGGTGTGTTTGGCGTGCTTAATAAATTTTAAAAAGTATTTTATGTGTAATATCGAAAGCAATTTTTGAGATATATCAAAAAAAAACCTCCAAACCCTGCCATTGCATGCACAGGAAACTGTTCTTTGTGGACCTGTTTCACCTTTACCCCAAGAGCACCGGTCTGAATAGCCACAGCCACAACAACAGGAGCCCCCACCTCTGAAAAAAAAAAAAAGGAAAAGAATGGATATTTCAAGGAGATGGAGCAAACAGAGGCCAAAAGAGGCATTGCTGGGGTAGTCTGTTTTGCTGCTTTTGCTCTTGTGTCCCAAGCTCTGAAGGACCTTCAAGCCTTTCCATGCCAAACCTGATACATCTCCTAAGCCAGTTGATCCACCTCTCAACCGTCCCCTCCCTTTTCTCATTCAAGGGCTTCCTGGCTTTCTTCGTAGAAAATGCACTAATCCACCCGATAACACGGCTTTTGCAGTCTTGATGGACTTTGACTACTGGTTGGTTTTCTTCTCACGGGCCTGGCCTGTTTGGGACACTCACTCACATGAACAGATGCGAGAGCCTGGGAACCAGAGAGCATAGGAACCGGACTTCTTAGGGGAAGCAGAACTTTCCTCTGGCTTCCTGAGGCTTTCTATGGAGGTATCGGTAGCTGCAGATAGCTGGCTGTGCCTGAGGGACACGTTGGGATGGGTGGGACAGCATGGTCAGAGAAGAGACTTGTCTGAACAGCCGTATGAACAGGCAGTTCAAAATAACTCTGCCACGCCACAGCAATCCTTGGCTGCACAGCCTCGAGGAATCAACCAAAGCAGCCTTCATCCAAAAAAGCAAAGCTACTCACCGAACTCACAAGGGGCCTCAGGAGGCCAGACCAAGGAAAGTTTTTCTGCCTGGAAATGCAGCTGGTCTGACCCCTGACAAAGCCTACTGGGAAAGGTTTCTCTGGAAATAGTGCAAGCACAACTGGCCTGCACAAGCCTGTCTCCCTGGCCGGGACACGGGTGAGGGTAACAGCATGGCATTATTAAGAAGGCCAACACAGCCAAAGTAAAGCCACCACAAGGCATTTTGCCATCTCAAAGGTGAATGCCCACCACGTGAGGGAAAGGGTAAGCAGAAGAGGTTGAAATGGGATCAACAGTTAGGAGGAAAGACTGGGGAACTGGATTTCCTGAGGCTGCTGGGAAGATGAGGTGATTTGGAGGTGGTAACAACTATACAGGAGAAGGGTCACCATTCTCCAGACTGCCCAAGTAGTTGCTCCCTAATATCTGGACTTCTTTTTTTTGCATTCCAGAGCTCTTGCAGTTCTCCTGCTGCAGTCATATGTTGCTTTGGGCCATTGCCGGCTACGTCTCTACCTCAAGCTGACCTTCACCAAAATACTACTGAACTCTACCTAGCTATGGTTCAGATGGGTGTGCTTTCCCATCTTTAAGCAGAGAACCACAGAGGAGCCTCCCCTGCATCGGTCCCTATTCTGTCAATCTTTTTCCTCACAAAAAGGAAGTCTCTGCTTGCTTACCCCAAGTGACGCCAAAGCACGTAGAACGTGCATCCGCCTTTACAGAAAGCAGAGCTTTTGAGAGACTGATGTCATTCGATCTGCCGTTTCTCAGCCTTAGGAGAAGATCTTCTTTACCAGGATAGGGACCGAGAAGTTGCTTCCCGCAGCTCTGCACCTGGCTGTTGTGCTTGAGAAGATGTCTCTTTGCTGGGTGTCCGCTTTCCTTTCTTGCCCGATTTCTTTTACAGCTGACCTTTGAATTCTCTCTGTGCCTCCAGGCAGGCAGAAACACCAAGCAGAACAGGAGAACACAGAGTTGACGTATCGTATGCGTTAGAGAGATCGCAGACATCTTCCCAATTCATTGGACATAGGATCAAACCTTTTTGTGAACCTAGGGTCAAACAGGAACCACAAGCTGCTTTATTAAAAAAAAAAAAAAAATCTCTTAACAATAATTACAAGAAGGGAAGCAGCGACGGGAATGCAGGAGGCAGGGGGTGGAACAAAACATTTTTCCTTGTGTCTAGAGAGAGAAGAATTAAAATCACTGAACGCAAGTCTTCACGTTCTTGGAAAGGGGAAAGAAGTTGGCAAAATATGATGGTACTTCTTCTGGAGTCTTGAAATCCAAGGACTTACCTGGCATGAGCGACAGTGATGTTATGTCTCAGGCCTGTTCTGAGCACAGAGGTGGGTGTGAAAGCATTCAGAGTTTGCCTTAGGGCAGCCACATCCTGCCCTAAGCCTCGGGCACTTGCTTTCATTTGGCTAAGATGCGATGTAGCTGCTAATGCTAATATAACTGTGGGTTTCAACTGCAGCTTCCACCTTGTCGTGGTTTCGGCCAAATTTACCAAAACCGGACGGACAGATGGCCCTTCCCCCTCCCCTCTCCCCTCCCCAAAAAGAGAGAGAGAGGAGGAGAAAGAGATAAGGAGATTCAGAAGTTTAGAATGAACTAAACTATTTTAATGAAGAATTAATATTAAAATAAAAATAAAGAAGAAAATAATGAAATAGATACAATATATACAAAACCCTATCGAGCTCCCAGGATGACAGTCACGTCACCGGCAGGCACTGGGGAAGTCCCAGACTGGACTCACTGACAAATGGGAACTGGGTTCCAGCTCTGGAGTCAGGAACACACGGATCGGGATCAAAGGCAGATGAACAGACAGAGTCCTCTCTGGACGTCGGCCATCGCAGGAAGGGGCTGACCCTTTGATCCCTCAGCTTTTATACTGAGCGTGGGGCAGATGGGATGGAATACCCCAGTTGGTCAGGTTTGGGTCACCTCTCCTGTCCCCTCCTCCCCACCGATGTGACCCCTCTACGTTTTTTCCATTTCCGACCCTCTAAGGGGGCAAATAACGAAATGGGCTGCCCTTGGTTGTTACAGCAATAAGGATAAGCAAGGGCCTCCCTGCACACCATCCCTTGGCATGGAGCACAAACATTGGGCTGATCGTTCTGAGAACGAGCAGTTTTCCCCACAATATGCCGTTAATTTCAGAGAGTTAGAGGAGGCCTAGCTAGGATGTAAAGTTACAGAAGAGAAAATTGGTTCGGTTTTACTTCAAACCGGGACACACCTGAACGTGTGCGGAGCCACTAACGCCTTGAAGAAAGGATTAATTGCTTTCTGAAGAAATGTAACCTGAGAAGATCCTGAAATTCCTCAGGCTCTGGAGCTCCCGTGCTTCACCTTCATTGTCATCAGTGCTCAAGCCAGCCAGCTCCCAGCAGGGGCATTCCTGGGGAGGGAAGCGGTGAAGTGCCAAGTCACAAGTAGGAGGGGGAGAAAAGGAAATGACTGGTATATAAAAATACTCATCCCAGGAGGGGCCATGAACTGAAGAGAGAAGCCAGAAGAAACCCAGATATGGCTCGGAATACAAAAGAAAGTGAATAATTACAGATGCTCCCCTCCAGGCCTATGAGTAGGTGAAAATCACGTCACTGCTGCTGTGATCATGTTGGTTAGTGCTGGTGCATCACAGCATTGGTATTGTTCTTCTAGAGTTGAGAAGAAGAGGGGTTCTGGAATACATCCACAAATTGGTACTTCACTCTGTACCATGAAGCTGTTAGATTTGTGTCTGTGAAGAATACTCTTCTGTTCTCTTGCTTGGTGCTAGCATAGCCCCCATATCTGCAGTACCCTTCTAGCACTTAAAAATTATGGTAACTTTCCCCCTAATCCACAGAATAAGCAGCACACACCGGCGGAATAGCGTACTCTGCCATTAGCTTTTGTTGCAAACCCATCACGTGAAGGACTGCTAAAATAAAGCTTGTGTGAAGCTGTTTTCGTACTGGTGTCCGGGCACAGTGAGGTTTGCTCTCTTGTCCTTTATGAACACGGGTGAAGGATTCCTGCCTCCTCATTCACAAGTGCCCTTCAACTGGCTGAGAAGTTCGTATTTCTTGTAGCAAATAGGTATCTCCAAGACTGGGCTTTCATGGCTTCCTGCTCTTGCGAACGGCTCTCGCTGACTTGTGACAGCAGCTTACATCGGATGGCTGAGGCTTTTGCCACCCCCAGCCACCCACTGGGTTATTTTTAACTTGGATAGCTTCCCTGATCCAGCGCTCAGCACAGCTCCACAAACAGCAGGGTTGGCACAAGGGAGGGAAAACTGCAGTCTGGGGCGGGTGGTAGCAAACATCCAAAGGGCTCAGCGGTTCCTCGAGTTATCAAGCATTGCCACCTTTGCAGTCCACTTCATGAAAGAGCAGCCCTGGGGGAGCAGCAACCGATTAAGAGAGAGCAGAAGAAGGGCGTTAAACAGAAACGTACCTTTTTTCACACACAAGGAATATTTCCAGAGGAGGACCAGCTCATGAACCTTTTCTGAATGTATATTACACAGATGGAATTGGTGCGCATCTCTGGCTGAGAATCATAGAATCACAGAATGGTTAGAGTTGGAAGGGACCTTAAAGATCATCGAGTTCCAACCCCCCCTGCCATGGGCAGGGACACCTCCACTAGAGCAGGTTGCTCAAAGCCCCATCCAGCCTGGCCTTGAACACCTCCAGGGATGGGGCATCCACAGCTTCTCTGGGCAACCTGTTCCAGTGCCTCACCACCCTCACAGGAAAGAATTTCCTCCTAATATCTAATCTAAATCTCTCCTCTTCCAATTTAAAACCATTACCCCTTGTCCTGTCACTACACTTCCTGACAAAGAGTCCCTCTCCGGCTCTCCTGGAGGCTCCCTTCAGATATTGGAAGGCTGCTGTGAGGTCTCCCCGGAGCCTTCTCTTCTCCAGGCTGAACAACCCCAGCTCCCTCAGCCTGTCTTCACAGGGGAGGTGCTCCATCCCTCTGATCATCTTCGTGGCCCTCAGCTGGACCCGTTCCACCAGGTCCATGTCCTTCCTGTGTTGAGGACTCCAAAGCTGGACACAGGATTCCAGGTAGGGTCTCATGAATGCAGAGTAGAGGGGTAGAATCACCTCCCGCGACCTGCTGGCCACACTTCTCTTGATGCAGCCCAGGATGCGGTTGGCTTTCTGGGCTGCCAGTGCACGTTGCCGGCTCATGTTGTCCAAAGCTGGACACAGGATTCCAGGTGGGGTCTCATGAGCGCAGAGTAGAACCTTTGAGGAGTGGAGCTGCCAGGTTTGTACTACCCCAGCCATCCCACTGAAGCTACGGTCCCACCTGCTTTCCTTTCAAAAGCAGCATGAGTGGTGTCCCTCATCCCCTCTTCTGTGTGTCCTCGCGGTCGTTCACTCCCATGCTCGGCTCACTGTGCCAGTGCAGCTGTGTGTGCAACTGCACCGCGACGCAGATTGGAAAGTTTCGGCGGCTGAAGAGTAATAGTTCCCCACTCTACCCTCGGTTATTTTTAGCCGGATCAGTTCCTGATCCAACCCACTGTGCAGACACACAAACAGCTGTGCCAGTACGGCAGGGGGAAAAACGTCTGAGGGAAGGGGAGGAGAGGCTTAGACGAGTTTAATCATCACTGGTACCAATCGGGAAGCCGTAAGCAGGAATGATTGCTTTAAACGCCCAGCAGCAATTATTTAAACTTCTCTACAGCCACCTCTCTTACTCCTTACGCAAGAAACAAGGCCAAGGGAACTTCACGAGTCTGTGCCACTGAAAGAAAATAGCGCTGTGCTTGGGGTAGCTGCACCTTTCTCAGTGAATCAAGGGAAGCCGAACGCAAGGAGCCTAAACAAGTCTGCTGCAGCGGCGAGGGTTCCCTGACTGAATTTCACTGAATTTCACTGAATTTTTTTTTAGAGTTGGAAGGTACCATATAGATCATCTAGTCCAACTCCCCTGCTGAAGCAGGATTGCTTAGAGAATGCTACTCAGGACTGCATCCAGGCGGGTCTTGAAACCAAAGAAGGGGACTCCACACCCTCCCTGGGCAGCCTGTTCCAGGGCTCTGCCACCCTCACCGTGAAGAAATTCTTTCTCATATTTGAGCGGACCCTCCTATGTTCCAACTTGTGCCTGTTGATCCTCGTCCTCTCACTGGGAATCACTGAAAAGAGTCTGGCTCCCTCCTCCTTCAACCCACCCTTGAGATATTTATAGGCATTAATAAGGTCTTCCCTCAGCCTTCTCTTCTCCAGGCTAAAGAGTCCCAGCTCTCTCAGCCTTTCTTCATAAGGGAGATGCTCCAATCCCTTAATCATCTTTGTTGCCCTTCGCTGGACTCTCTCCAGTAGTTCCCTATCCCTCTTGAACTGGGGAGCCCAGAACTGGATGCAGTATTCCGGTTGTGGCCTCACCAGTGCAGAGTAGAGGGGGAGAATGACTTCCCTCGACCTACTAGCCACACTCTTCCCTATGCAGCCCAGGATTCCGTTGGCCTTCCTGGCCACAAGAGCACACTGCTTGCTCATTGTCATTTTGCTGTCTACCAGGACCCCCAGATCTTTCTCTTCGGAGCTTGGCTCCAGCAGGTCCACGCCTAACCTGTATTGGTGCCTGACATTCTTCTTGCCCAGGTGTAGCACCTTACACTTTTCCCTGTTGAACCTCATTAGGTTCTTCCTTGCCCAGCTCTCCAGCCTGTCCAGGTCTCTCTGGATGGCAGCACGGCCCTCCGGGGTGTCAGCCACCCCATCCAACTTGGTATCATCAGCAAACTTGCTGAGGATACACTCGGTCCCCTTGTCCAGGTCACTGATGAATATGTTGAACAGGACTGGACCAAGTATTGACCCCTGGGGGACACCACTGGTTACAGGCCTCCAGCTTGAACCTGTTCCATTAACCATTACCCTTTGGGTCCTGTCACACAGCCAGTTCTCAATCTACCTCACTCTCTGCTTACGGTTCCGCCAGCCTGGGCACTTCAATGTCAAGTTTTGCAGAGATCAAGGTTTGCCATCTCAGTAGTCTGCCTGGGCATCAGCCAGGAGCAGTTACATAGAAGAGTGCAAAATGTGTTTAGAAAACGCTCTAGAGAAGATCTGCTGGCATTTTAGAGCGACACTGAAATGCTGTGAAGTATTGCAGCACACAAAGAAAACCAAGCGGCACCTTCTCTGCTCTGGGGAACAGCAGTGTTTTCATGTTGGTACCCTGGGGCTCAGGGTAACCCCGACTGCTTCAACCCCAGCTCCCTTCCTCCGCCCAGTACGCGCTTGCAGATTGGACAAACGAAGAAAAGTCCTTACCCAGCTGTGGCAGCTTGGCTTTGCCTCATGTGCTGTTGCCCTGACCTGGAAGTTGTTTTATCTTGTCACAAGTGGTTTGATGCACCACGGGTAGATTGTGGTTTTCTTTGTCTTCTTCCCTGAGCCTTTTGCTGCTGGGGTGCTCGCTCCCATTTCCGTTCAACCTTCCCCAGTGGTGTGCTCCGAGAGGCAGCACAAGGGAAGGGATGGGGAGTCAAGGCTGATTTCCTCCTGTATTTATGGGGAGTTACCTTGACTTTTGTGGGAAAAGCATCTTCTCTTTCTGTTCAGAGTAGCAGGTTAAAACCAGAGAGCTGGTATATCCTCCAGCGCTTAGAAGTGGGGACATAATTAGGGAAAGGATGGTCCAGCGCCCGAACATCTGTCCCCTGCAGCCTCCTGTCCCAGCTGCAGAGCAGGCAGCAGACCGTGACGGCAGAATCCAGGTCTGCCTGGCAAGGAAGACCATCTCAAGCAAGAGGAGCAAGTTCCTCCTCTTGCACAGGCCTGGCTAAGGAGGCAGTGGGGGAGAGAACCCAGAGCCACAGTAGGGCAGGGAATCCCAGGGGCGCGGAAGAGAGAAAGAGAGAGTGATGGGAGGGATTGCTGCTCTGGTAATTTCCCAGGGAAAAACACAGTTTAGGGTAAGTTTCTTACAAATATTGGAAACTTAATTTGATACCGTTTTTTTTTCAATAACATGACCTACCTACAAGCTTAATTAAAAATCAAACATACTAAGAGCCAAAACAAAGGTAAGGCCTCAGCCCAAAGAAGAAATGGAAATGACTTTCCTTCTTCACAGAATCACGGAATTGTCAAGAGCTGGAAGGCACCTCTAGAGATCATCTAGTCCAACTCCCCTGCCAAAGCAGGGTTGCCCAGAGCACATCACTCAGGACTGCATCCAGGCGGGTCTTGAAAATCTCCAGAGAAGGGGACTCCACACCCTCCCTGGGCAGCCTGTTCCAGGGCTCTGCCACCTTCACCGGAAAGAAGTTCTTCCTCATATTTGAATGGAACTTCCCATGTTCCAGCTTGTGCCCGTTACCCCTCATCCTGTCACTGGAAACCACTGAAGAGAGTCCGGCTCCATCCTCCTTCAACCCACCCTTTAGATATTTGTAAACACAGATAAGGTCTCCCCTCAGCCTTCTCTTCTCCAGGCTAAAGAGTCCCAGCTCTCTCAGCCTTTCCTTGCAAGGGAGGTGCTCTAATCCCTTAATCATCTTAGTTGCCCTACATTGGACTCTCTCCAGTAGTTCCCTGTCTCTCTTGAACTGGGGAGCCCAGAACTGGACGCAGTATTCCGGTTGTGGCCTCACCAGTGCAGAGTAGAGGGGGAGAATGACCTCCCTCGACCTACTGGCCACACTCTTCCCTGCACAGCCCAGGATCCCTTTGGCCCTCTTGGCAGCAAGGGCACATTGCTGGCTCCTGGAAAGTTTGCTATCCACCAGGACTCCCAGATCCTTCTCCTCAGTAATGCTTTCCAGAAGATCCACCCCAACCTATATTGGTGCCTGGGGTTCTTCCTCCCCACGTGCAGGACCCTACATTCGCCCTTGTTGAACCTCATTAGGTTCTTCCCTGCCCAGCTCTCCAGCCTGTCCAAGTCACACTGGATGGCGGCACAGCCCTCTGGAGTGTCGGCGAGCCCTCCCAGTTTGGTACCATCAGCAAACTTGCTGAGGACACACTCTGTCCCCTCGTCCAGGTCATTGATGAATATGTTGAACAGGACTGGGCCGAGTATTGACCCCTTGGGGACACCACCGGTTACAGGCCTCCAACTCGACCCTGCTCCATTAATTGCAACCCTCTGAGTTCTGTCACACAGCCAGCTCTCAATCCACCTCACTGCCCCCTCGTCTAGCCCACACTTCATTAATTTTCTAATGAGGATGTTATGGGAGACAGTGTCACAAGCCTTGCTGAAGTCAAGGTAGATGACATCTGCTACTCTCCCGTCATCCAGCCATCCAGTTATAACGTCATAGAAGGCTATCAGATTGGTCAAGCATGATTTACCCTTGGTAAATCCGTGTCGACCACTTCCAATAACTTCTTGATCTTCAATGTGTTTGGAGATGACATCCAGAATGAGTCGCTCCATTATTTTCTCAGGGACAGAGGGGAGACTAATTAGCCTGTAGTTCCCTGGGTCCTCCTTCTTGCCCTTTTTGTAGACTGGTGTGATATTTGCCTTCCTCCAGTCCTCAGGCACTTCACCTGTTCTCCAAGACCTCTCAAAAATGATGGAGATGATTGCTTCCTTTAGCATGGAATGATGATCAAAAATGATGGAAATGATTGCTTCCTTTAGCAATACCTTGCCTGGTTTCTAAACATGTCTGTTAGCTTCTGTTTGAGATAGTTCGCCGCGCGGACCAGGTTAAAGCATCTATCTCTCGGTTTGGGGTACAGTATTGCAGCACAGGCACCAGTGAAGGGGTGACTCAAGTGAAAACATGTCAGACAGAGCGTATGCAGCAGACCATGTCCTTTGATTCATGGCTTTCCTAGAAAGCTCGTGAAGATGACAAAGACCTCTGTGGTCTTAAGAGGCAGAGACTGAAATAAAAAAGGAGGGAAGATGTTCCACTGCAAAATGTTGAGGGAAGAATAAAGAGCTGCCTGAATGTAAGCACGTGTCCGGAGCTGGACCAAGATGCTAATTCTGTATGATTTAATGATAATACATCAAAAGCCAAACACACACACAAAAGAAACCACACTTAAATCCCAGTTAGCCACCTCCTACTTACACAGAATACAGTGGTTAAATAACATGCCTGAGATACGTGCTAAATACTGACCACTACCAAAACACAGTTAGTAATTCTGAAGCACAATTTAAAGATGCAAAGTACAATTAACAGTCTAGAGACTTATTAAGAAACAAAAAATCTGCTTAGTCAACTAAAATCACTTACTGGTGTATATGACATACTCTTCCTATAGCAGCCTGAGCAATTGCTGCTGTGGACAAGGAATGATAAGGATGTCGTTAGATGAAGACTTTGCTCCGCCCAAAGGCACAAGTACTGAAAGGCTTTATAGAATCATAGAATGCTTTGGGTTAGAAGGGACCTTTAGAGGTCATCTAGTCCAACTGCCCTGCAATAAGCAGGAACATCTTCAACTAGATCAGGTTGCTCAGATCCTCCTCCAACCTGACCTTGAATGTTTCCAGGGATGGGAGATCTACCACCTCTCTGGGCAACCTGCTTCAGTGTTTCTCCATCATTTCATGCAATAGTAACAACTTCTGCCTAGATTTCACTCAAAACAGTATGTAGAGTTGTCAGCCGAAGAAATGCCACAGCAATAATAGATCAGCAAAACACCTGACCTCCTACGGCATTTACTTTAAGGCTCCAGAAAAAAAGGATACGAGAAAATCCATGATTTCATCTGCTGTCAAGAAAAATGTTTTTCAGGAAGATAATGAGAAAATTATGAGGCATGTTATCTCTTTAGAAGTGCAGCCTGTCTCTTGGGAGAGTGGCCTTGCAGCAAGCACAGGAGTAGCTGAGGGTGCAGGAATGCTGTTTGCCTGGGGACTGGCTGCTGCGAGGCTTGGTTGGGCAGAACCAGGAGGGACATGCCATGCTGAAAGATTGGTCCCAGATAGATGGGGGAAATCAGAGCAAAGGCAAAGCAGAAAACTGGCAGGGCAATTGTTTGGGGGCTGGATTGATTGCAGGCACCAATGCAAAAGGCATCCAAGGTGATCTCCTGTTGCGAGTCCAGCGGAGGGCCACAAAGATGCTGGGAGGGATGGAGCACCTCCCCTATGAAGACAGGCTGAGAGAGCTGGGGTTGTTCAGCCTGGAGAAGAGAAGGCTCCGGGGAGACCTTATTGCAGCCTGCCAGCACCTAAAGGGGCTACAGGAGAGATGGGGAGGGACTCTATCAGGGAGTGTAGTGACAGGACAAGGGGTAATGGTGTCGTGGTTTCGGCCGAATTTACCGAAACCAGACCGACAGATGGCCCTTCCCCCTCCCCTCTCCCCCCCTGCAAAAGAGAGAGAGAGGAGGAGAAAGAGATAAGGAGATTCAGAAGTTTAGAATGAACTAAACTACTTTTATGAAGAATTAATATTAAAATAAAAATAAAGAAGAAAATAATGAAATAGATACAATATATACAAAACCGTATCAAGCTCCCAGGATGACAGTCACGTCACCGGCAGGCACTGGGGAAGTCCCAGACTGGACTCAGCGACGGATGGGAACTGGATTCCAGCTCTGGAGTCAGGAACACACGGATCGGGATCAAAGGCAGATGAACAGACAGAGTCCTCTCTGGACGTCGGCCATCGCAGGAAGGGGCTGACCTTTTGATCCCTCAGCTTTTATACTGAGCGTGGGGCAGATGGGATGGAATACCCCAGTTGGTCAGGTTTGGGTCACCTCTCCTGTCCCCTCCTCCCCACCGATGTGACCCCTCTACGTTTTTTCCATTTCCAACCCTCTAAGGGGGCAAATAACGAAATGGGCTGCCCTTGGTTGTTACGGCAATAAGGATAAGCAAGGGCCTCTCTGCTCACCATCCCTTGGCATGGAGCACAAACATTGGGCTGATCGTTCTGGGAACGAGCAGTTTTCTCCACAATATGCCGTTAATTTCAGAGAGTTAGAGGAGGCCTGGCTAGGATGTAAAGTTACAGAACAGAAAATTGGTTCGGTTTTACTTCAAACCGGGACAAATGGTTTTAAACTCAAAGAGGGGAGATTTAGATTAGATATTAGGAGGAAATTCTTTCCTGTGAGGGTGGTGAAGCACTGGAACAGGTTGCCCAGGGAAGCTGTGGATGCCCCATCCCTGGAAGTGCTTAAGGCCAGGCTGGATGGGGCTTTGAGCAACCTGCTCTAGTGGAGGTGTCCCTGCCCATGGCAGGGGGGTTGGAACTTGATGATCTTTAAGGTCCTTCCAACCCAAACCACTCTATGATTCTATGATTTTATAATTCTATGATTCTATGATTATGGACTTAGCAGGCATAAAATGGGATTAAAAGGGAAAGCGTGAGGCATCTTTTTGTTTCAAACACCCTGTGCTGGTGTTTCTGAAGGTGAAACTCTATGGCGCAATTGCTTTGGCAGCGAGCTTTCTGTCCTTACCTAACCCCAACCAATCCTTCCTACCTCCGAGCAACAGCACATCAGCATCCATTCTTTCCCCCGACTTTGTTCAACAGGGAACTATTTACAACAGGGCAGTTACACCGGCCACCGAGTGCCTGTAACGAAGAGGGCATTCAGCTGCGGTACGTGACCGAGGGATGTGAGGAAAGGGATGAAAGTGGAAGAAGGAACCTCTTAAACCTCCGAAGAATTTGTAACACGGAGCCGCAGCCCCTGTCACGCGTACTGAAAAGAAAGGGGGGGAAAAGTGGTCCCCAAGAAAGCAGGTGGATTGACCGACAAAGCCCATAATTACTTTCAGGCCAGCGGAAAGAAATTGAGTGCGTTCACTCGCCTCCATGGAGGGCCGGAATCGTTCAGGTGCTGTTAAAGCCACAGAGGAGGATCCATCAGTTCACATTTACCTGCAGGAGAAAGCAGGCTCGCTGAATCCTGCATGTTTTCCCAGGTAATGCACTGAGTCTAATAAAACCTCATTTTGTTTTAACTCTTGATTTAGCCTACCGATTTAAAATAAATTTTTTAAACTCAAAAAATTTTAAAATACAGATGAAGTCGATTGAAACAGAGTCACGATTAGGAGTCACACCTCAAACATACCTTAATATCCTGAGGCTGTATGTTCTTCCAACAGAACACAATACGTGGCAGCTAGCCTTGTTCCTTGCTATGCCGGTGTGTGCACAGCCGGTTCTGCTCACCGTCTTTTCCATCAGCGTGTCGTCTTCTAGCAGAGACTCTCCCACCAGCTGCAGCACCTATTTGCTTAGTCTAAGAGAAACTGCAGAGACCCATGACTTTTCCCAGAGGTCACCAAGGTCAGATGAGGGATTTCACACATTCATAGAATCATAGAATCATAGAATTGTCTAGGTTGGAAGGGACCTTCAAGATCATCTAGTCCAACCATCAACCTAACTGATAAAAACCGTCACTAAACCATGTCACTAAGCACTATGTCAACCCGTCTTTTAAATACCTCCAGGGATGGTGCCTCAACCACTTCCCCGGGCAGCCCATTCCAATGCTTAATAACCCTTTCAGTGTAAAAATGTTTCCTAATATCCAATCTGAACCTCCGCTGGCGCAACTTGAGGCCATTTCCTCTTGTCCTATCCCCTGTGACTTGGGAGAAGAGACCGACCCTTGCCTCTCTATAACCTCCTTTCAAGTAGCATCTAACTTTGACTGTTACTTAAGCTTTCATAGCATTAAAAAGGACTTAAAATAGGGAAACAGGAAGTAAATGAATGAAAGCACAGCACTTTCACTGTGAAGGGAATTGCAAGAAATGGGATCAGTGATGTGGCTTTGCAAGAAGGTTCTTAAGAAGCAAAAGCAATCTGGGGGATTCTCCCATTCCTCACTTTCCTGCAGAAATGGCAAACGTAGGAAAACAAAAGGTAGGAAAAACAACAATAAAAGACAAAAAATTGAAATCAAAGAGAATTAGAGATTTTAAGCACTTTCGCAAGTATATGGAGCCAAGAAGTGCGGAATGTGCCAAGGCAGTTTCCCTATCAATGGGAATGGTCTTAGCGCTGGAACTAACACTGGACAGTAAGAAATCTGCCTGTAGCAAAGCCGTGATGCCAGCACATCAGCCGATGCTAACACTAGTCTGGGCAGTAAATTGGCATTGCCAATGGCAATCTACAGGGAGCCATCGTTGCCTTTCCCTGACAAGTAAGAGGACACTGAGGTGAGAAGAGATGGGTGCAGACAAAGAGAGGGGAGCGAGAGCTTGTTCATGCACAGTCGTGTAGAAATTACTCGTAGATGAAAAGCTTTCCCCTCCTTGGGGAGGGTTTTTTTTTGACTCACCCAGGTATTTTGTGGCTTCTAATGACTACGTGGCGTTATTCTTTAGCCTTTCGCGAGTGCACTGGAATTATGAGAAGCTGGACATGAGCAGGCAATGTGCACTCACAGCCCAGAAGGCCAATCGCATCCTGGGCTGCATTAAGAGATGTGTTGCCAGCAGATCCAGAGAGGTGATTCTGCCACTTTACTCTGCTCTGGTGAGACCTCACCTGGAGTACTGTGTGCAGGTCTGGAGCCCTCAATATAGGAAGGACATGGACCTGGTGGAGCGGGTCCAGAGGAGGGCCGCCAAAATGATCAGGGGGCTGGAGCACCTCTGCTGTGAGGACAGGCTGAGGGAGATGGGGTTGTTCAGCCTGGAGAAAAGGAGGCTCCGGGGAGACCTCATAGCAGCCTTCCAGTACCTGAGGGGGGCCTACAGGAAGGCTGGGGAGGGTCTGTTTACAAAGGCCTGCAGTGACAGGACGAGGGGCAATGGTTTTAAGTTGGAGAAGGGGAGATTTAGATTGGATATTAGGAAAAAGTTCTTTACTCTGAGGGTGGTGGAACACTGGAACAGGTTGCCCAGGGAGGTGGTTGAGGCCCCTTCCCTTGAGATATTCAAGGTGAAGCTCGACGAGGCCCTGGGCAACCTGGTCTAGTTGGGGGTGTCCCTGCTGACTGCGGGGGGGGGTCGGACTAGATGACCTTTGGAGGTCCCTTCTGGCCCAGATGATTCTATGATTCTATGATTACAGGGGACCTAATTAAACCCTCATATAACAAAATCATAGTCTAATGGCTTACCAAGAGTTGCATACGGACTTTGATGCCTTTTTCAGCCATCAATACCGCACAGCTTTCTGATGAAGCCTCTTAACGACCTTGCTGTAATGTCCCTCCTGTGGCCTTTTCCAGTATTGCACAGGTCAAAAGCTGGAGCATCATCTGGTGCCTGGCAGGGGAAATTTAACATTCTGCCAGGTTTAGATTACCACAGGTAATGGAAAAAGCAGAACCGGAGTGGGGAGTATTTGATATTTTAAAACCAAGGGAAAAAAAAAAAACAACCCAGCTCCCCTCCTCAAAAAACCCCAACCAGTCACAGAATCATAGAACCCCAGAATCATTTAGGTTGGAAAAGACCTTTGAGATCATCAAATCCAACGGTAAACCATCTTAGTTTGCATGATGCGTTTGGATCCGTTTTCCTTCCTTTATTATCCTGACTGCAGCTGCAAAGTACATTCTCCGAAACTGTGGACAAAGCCACCACTTGCATATTTAGAGTTTGTCCCAAGAAATCAAAAAGCTGTATAAATACTGGCTTTTTTGATTTCGGAATTGCATCTCGGGTTGACAAACAGTAAGGAGTTGAAAAAACCAACCAAACAAAACAACCCCCAAGAATTAAATAGAAAGGGAAGAAAACTGGCTAGGAAGCCCTATAGGATAATAAGTAATTTAATTTAAAAGGGACCAAATGTGAACTTTTTATAATGCTATATTCTGAGCTCAAGAACTGCGTCTAAATTCCGCTGCCAATACTCTCTCTATTAGGATTATTGAGTAGTTAACATTCACTAAGAAATCCCGTACAAGATTTAGATAAAGCAATGCTACCTAAACTAAACAATAAACAGATAAAACAGGAACAAAAAAAATGCCCTTTCACATAAACGTCCATTTCAGCAGTAAATCAGACATTTTCCTTTGCAAAAAAATATAGCCTGTCAACTTTTTCTAAAAGCAAGAAACTCTTAAGAACAAATATTTTAAAAACATCGTAATCAGAAAGTTGATAGTAGGAGTTAGAGCTCACCTTTGTATGTTACATATTATTGTCATTGTGGGTAACACCTGATCTAAAAAGATTTTTATCACACCTAGAGGTCAGAGTTTAAATATTGATGATGCATTGCATGCTGCAAAAACCTCGTCCCACCACAACACACGTATTTCATGACTTGACTCCATGAGGTACAGCCAACTGAGAAAAATACAAGAGACACCACCGGGAATTATCCATATCATCATGACACAAAATTAAAAATAGAAGGAAGCGTTCCCGCCCCTGCCCTGCACTATAAACCAAAAATGCTGCACGTAATGCTACTGTAAAATCAGCCACCACAAAACTCAGTTCAGAATCCTCCTTCCTCTTGCAGAGATAAAACATTTGAGAATGGACTATTACACATTTATATTTATAGTAATATGTGTTACAATCAATTCTGTATGCTTACATTGAGCCATTTCTTTATAAAGAATTTTATTTAAGAAATTTTAAAAGCCTTTACATTTTTCAAATTGTTACACAGACAGGTTTTCTACCTAAGCAAGAAGAAATACAAGAAAAGGCAAAACCATAAGGCCATATTTTGCCTAGAAGAGCTACATAGCCCTCCCTGGGTGATACGCGTCATCGCAGCAACCTATCTGTCTCCTGCCTAGTCATTTGAAGTTTCACAACTTCAGTTCAGATTAAATGCCAAGGGCCTGATTCATTCTTACAATGAATTTCACTGTAAATAATTGTAAAAAGCACATCTAATACCATGACTCAGTATGCAAAACATCTTCCGCTCCTCCTGGCCAAAGCTTGCTGTGCCCCACACCTACCTCCAGCAAAGGCTAAGTGTCGGCGCAGCTGACAAATGGCCCCACGGCTTCATAACCAGGCTTCCGACGTTCACCTTTCCCAAAGATTAATGTTTGAACTAGTGAAGAGACCAGGATGATTTCCTTGCAACAAGGAAAGCACCCCCAATTATATTATGTTTTCAAATAGCATCCCGTGCCCCCCAAAATAGAAGTCATCACAAATATACCGCACATATTCGATTTACAAGCCTTTGACTTTTGAAGGGGGTGAAAACTAGCACTGAAGACTCTACGAAAGGTCACAAAGAAAAGCAAAGATCTATTAATAGGCTTGCACGTACTATACAGCAGTCTACCAACACACTGGTTCAGGGCAGCTGGAACTGGAAAAAACCTGACAACCACTTTTACAGCACTGAGATCAAAAGTGAGGAAAAGAAGTTGAGAGACCGTGCTGGTACCAAATCTTTAATTCCTGCGAGTCCCAAGCGGTCAGCATTACATACAGCATTTATTAAAAATGAATGCCATTCCATGAATAACTCGTATGTATTATGTAAAATATTTATTAAAGATGAATGCCATTCCACGAATAGCTTGCGTGCTGCTTAGTTTGAGTAACAACTACGCACTTATCCATTGTAAATGAAATTCTGTCTTCTGCCCAACGAAGTGTCTTTTATATCTCAGTCTACAACCATTTACATAAGCAAAGTTTATAAACACATTTTATATGACACATACTGTAAAATACAGCTTTCATACAAACACATAGAAAAAAGAGCAATGAATGCAGCTCATCAGTAGCTCTTGACAAGGGCTCAATGGGAGCGAAAGCAAATACAACAGAGAGAATAAAACGTCTGTGATCAAGAACCTCTAAATGCAGCTTACGGCTGGGAGACAACCACGTTCACACAGGAACACGAGTTAGAGATCAGGTCGATGTCCCACCAAGTTAAAGCACTTCCCACATTGCCACTTGCATGATCCTCTGCTGATTGATCGAACAAGCAAGAAGCAAGAAAAAGCAAGAAGACAGGGAAAGCAACACCAAACTCCTGACACCTTTGGTGGGACAGGAGCAGTAGCACAGCATCCCCACGTACTGATTTCAAAATACAGCAGCTGCTGAGCTCCACTTGCACGTGCTGCCCTGGTGCAGAGGGATTCCAGAGGGAAAATTTAGACAACCGAAAAAAATCATCCTTAACTTTTATAGACAGATACCTTTACATTAGGGAACCATTTCTGAAGCTAAGGTCCCATCTTCAAGTGTTTCTTACCTATACTGCAACTTGAAAAACTACAGACCTAGTTGAATCATTGGATGCAGTAAAAAAATTACTTATTCCATCACTTTCCACTTCCCATACACAGATCCTTCTCTATCAAGCTCCTCTGCCACCTTATGCACATAGATTTGGGGTCTACAGCAGTACATACACGCATGCATGCACACACACGTGTATAAAATCCATAGTAGTATATCCCTATATCGTATAATATCCAATATAATATGATACATAATATCCAATAAATTAATCTGCGTTTTTGTATATACACAGTGATTCCTACAGCTAATTAAACTGCAGCTATGCATATACAAATTCCCTTCCCCTCTAACTCAACAAACAAGCTTTTTACAGAAACCACATCACCTGTGTTTCCTGACTATGTTGTTTCAGATTCTGACTTGCTCATCTTTTTCCCCTCTGGGCTTCTGTCTTCTTTGGTCTTAATACTTCATCATTTCTATTCCACACATACCTTCCAGAAGATGAACTACAAAAATCACAGGAGTGAAACTGCTGATTTTTTGAAGCCCCAGCTCTCAGAGAAAGATGTCTTATCAGCACGTCCTCATTTGAGATTAACTCTGTATTAAAAATGAAAAGAATTAAAAAATATTAATTAAAAAGCAAGAAATCTCGCATATAACAAACTGAGAATAAGCCATCAAACAAAACAGGAAAAGCCCCTTATTCAAATATTCAAGTGGCATTTCTAGGGCATGATGCACCTACTCCTAAGGTAGACATCTAAAATTGGTGAGATGAATCACCTCCTAGCAGTGTCCATTTCTCTCGAGTGACTATGAAGGGGGCCCGGACCATAACTCAGATGGAGACACCCACGTTGCGGCTATTAATATGCGGGCAAACACCACCCCCAGTCTTCATCTAGATTGTCTGCCTCAAATGTCTGCCTCAAAGTTTTTGCAGGAATGACCTGGCAGAAGGAGGCCCTTGACGTGACCTGGACAGGCTGGAGAGCTGGGCAGAGAAGAACCTAATGGTTCAACAAGAGGTTCAACAAGGGCAAGTGTAGGGTCCTGCACCTGGGGACGAAGAACCCCAGGCACCAATATAGGTTGGGGTGGATCTTCTAGAAAGCACTACTGAGGAGAAGGATCTGGGAGTCCTGGTGGATAGCAAACTTTCCAGGAGCCAGCAATGTGCCCTTGTTGCCAAGAGGGCCAAAGGGATCCTGGGCTGCGTAGGGAAGAGTGTGGCCAGTAGGTCGAGGGAGGTCATTCTCCCCCTCTACTCTGCACTGGTGAGGCCACAACCAGAATACTGCGTCCAGTTCTGGGCTCCCCAGTTCAAGAGAGACAGGGAACTACTGGAGAGAGTCCAACGTAGGGCAACTAAGATGATTAAGGGATTAGAGCACCTCCCTTACGAGGAAAGGCTGAGAGAGCTGGGACTCTTTAGCCTGGAGAAGAGAAGGCTGAGGGGAGACCTTATCTATGTTTACAAATATCTAAAGGGTGGGTTGAAGGAGGATGGAGCCGGACTCTTTTCAGTGGTTTCCAGTGACAGGATGAGGGGTAACGGGCACAAGCTGGAACATGGGAAGTTCCATTCAAATATGAGGAGAAACTTCTTTCCGGTGAGGGTGCCAGAGCCCTGGAACAGGCTGCCCAGGGAGGTTGTGGAGTCCCCTTCTCTGGAGATGTCCAAGCCCCGCCTGGATGCAGTCCTGAGTGATGTGCTCTGGGCAACCCTGCTTTGGCAGGGGAGTTGGACTAGATGATCTCTAGAGGTGCCTGCCAACTCCGAGAATTCCATGATTCTGTGATTCCGTGACGGAAGGGGAGCAAAAGCTCTGCTTGCCGCCTTTGGTTGCTTGCCTGCCCTTTTCCAACTTTCTCAAGAAAAGAGTTCAATGAGAGCCGCTGCAGCAAGTGGGCAGAGCTCTTCTGTCCCACCCCTCCCCTTAAGAACTAAGAGGTTTTGGATCAAATGGGAAAAGAGAATTAAAAAGTGTTTTCCTACCCCCTCTTCCCTGTGAATACAGGGTCAGTCTGCTCGTCCTAAATTTTCTCTTCGCTTAGATATATTCAGAATGAGACAGAAGTTTCAAAATCAAAAGAGAATTCAAAAGCTCTATTTGATCTGTATTAAAATACGCATTTTCAGATTTGGGGATCAATCTCATTATATACTTTTGAAAGGCCCAGGGAGGTTTTTTTCTGTAGTTTCTTGAGGTATTAAGGCTTTTTTATTGCACTGTCAATCCCCCATTAGTCACTTTGGAACAAACTGGCTCATTTCAATCAAATTGAACGTGCACATAGAGGAATCAAAGATGGGCACGCTCCTATAGCCAGAGATCAGCAGAGATCAGCAGCTGGGTACAGCAGAGCTCTTGCTGGCACCCCCATGGGAGGATCCGCAGGGAGAGACTAGCCCTTATCCGTGTTGTTTGGCAGTTAATGTAATGTCTTGTCCAGTCAGCAGGTCAAAACATTTGGTTTCGGGACACTGAATCTGTTGGGGACATGGGAAGGACGTAAGGATGATTTGGGGGGAAAAGACTGCTGGGAAGAAGGAGCACTGATAAGCTTCTGTTCTTCAGGCTGAAATAACCAGCAGCAGAACGTGCCACTTTCATAATAAAGTATTAATGGGAATATTGGTAATATTGAACCAACTGTATTGTCTTTGGGGTCTTCAGACTGTAAGGATTTGGTTCTGTAACACTGCACATCATCAGGATTTCCACCGGTGGCCACTGAAGTAGCTGATACAAGGACTGTCAAGAGCCAGATATGGGGCTAGATAATTTTAATTGAGCCTGAAAGATGGTGCTTCTAAAATGATGAAGAGGACTGAAACGTGGTTTTGGTAGCCCTTTCTCTCTAGGAATTCCTGAAATGCTCGCATCCCATAGAACATGGGGACCTCTGCCTCCTAAGAGAATTTCCAAAGCAGATGACCAGAAATTAATCAGAAATTAACTAACTTCTCTGAAGAAAGGCTGAAAGACTTGGGTTTGTTCAGCCTGGAGAAGAGAAGGTTCCAGGGAAACCTTATTGTGGTCTTTCACTATGTAGAGGGGGCTCATAAGAAAGATGGAGAGAGACTTTTTACCAAGGTCTGTAGTGACAGGATAAAGGACGATGTTTTTAAACTGAAAGAGGGTAGATTTATATTGGACATAAGGAAGAAATTTTTTACAATGAGGGTGGTGAGACACTGGAACAGTTTGGCCGGAGAAGTTGTGGATATCTCATCATAGAAAGTGTTAAAGGTCGGATTGGAATGGGGCTTTGAGCAACCTGGTCTAATGGAAGATGTCCCTGCCCATGGCAGGGGGTTTGGAACTAGATGATCTTTAAGGTCCCTTCCAACTCAATCCATTCTGTGATTCTATGATCTGAGAGCACCTGAAGAGAGAGCTGGTGGCTTTCCTGAACCTGGGAATTCAAGACAAACCCCAGAAAGCAAGGATGCCGGTTTCCTGGCAGGGCTGGGAGGTAAGAGGAGTGAACTGCACATGCCGGTTCCTGCGCTCAGCAGAGCCCGGGGGCCTGGCACCCGCGCTCCCAGCACCTGGCCCGACAGAGCCCCCGCGCCCACGCAGCACCCTCGCTTGGCCCTGGCGAGCATCCCGGCCAATCCCCACCACCGGTGAGCCCCCAGGGCTGGGGAAAGGGGGTGCCGGGGCTGGGGGCTTGCGGGGTGGGCAGCACGTGGCCGGGGAGAAGTGAGAAGACACCGCAGGGGGACAGCAAGCAGCCCCGCTGGTCCGGGCAGAGAGCACAGGGATGGGAGCACATCTGCAGCGATAAGAGGTTTGGAAAACAGTCGTCTCTGGGGAGAAGAGGGGGGGACACAGGATTTGTTGAGTCTAGAGAAGTCTGGGAGTAGGGCAGGAGGTGATAACAGGGTTGCAGAGCATGAGATGTTGTTATTAAGAAAGGCAGCGATTACATTGCTGGAAGGACAAAGATAAGATCTAATCGGCTTAATTTTCAGGAAAGAAAAGAAGAAAGGAAAAAAAAGAAAAAGGCTAGATGTTGCAAAAACTTTCTGTGAGTAAGGCAGCGCTGGAACGGATTACCCAGGGAGGTTGTGAAACCCGCTTCACCGGAAGCTGTAAGACGTTACGCAAACGTCACCATGCTCTCTCGGTAGAGGATGGACCGCCACGCTATTTCGCAACCTTTGGAAAGTAAAGGTCCATCTAACCTTTCCAAAAATGAAACAAACAAAAAAAAAAATTCCACCCACATCATATGGGTTGGTAAACATATGGGTGATAAATTAACAAGTTTAGCATTTAGGTAAAAAAACCACTATAGTTCTACAAATCCTAATTTTAGTACTACAAATACAAGCATTTAAATTCAAAATATTGTTAAGAACAACAATGTACAGCAATCTTTGATCTTTCCTCTCAAAGAAATTGCCTTGCAGTTCGTGGGCTGGAAAATGCTGGCAAAATCTTTTAGCACTATTTCTTTCATACACGTTACCCCATCGCACCTTCTTCCTGCTACCAGCCTTTCTCCACGGCTATCATCTCCTGCTCCCACTTAGCAACCTGCAGGGTTGTGTCCTGCAGAGAAGCACTGGCCACTTCTGTGGTTTTTGGGGCACTTTTATTCCTATTCAAATGCTTGCAGGTCAGGCCAGTCTCACGGCAAGATTATAGTGTCACCTCTCCACCATCTGAGGTTATGAAGCCATAGGATATCTCAGACACTGGAAAAAAGCAGATTGTACGGTTCTTTTGGGACCCACCATATAGCAGAACACTCCCAACATATAGAGTCTACTGAGGCATGCAGACCTTCCCAGTCCATCAGGGAATATTAAGTCTATCGGGACATCTTAACTCCATTACCTAAAGGACACAGAGTTAACAAGGTTTTCTTGGGATACTGCACGGGTGTCTAACGTCAATAATCTAATCAGATGCTGAGTTCAGTCTGTCCTTTCACCACCAAATGGTTCTACTACCAATAACTCCAACAAGCTTGGCCAGCCAACCAGCTAATGCTAATGGCATAGGTGGTTGGGGCTATGTGCTGACTGGGCAGCTTGCTGACAGTCCCTGGACAATACCAGGAGGTATTCCTCAGTGCATCCCGTGCAGAGAAATGTAAACTACCCTGGCACTGCCAAACCGTTTCCTCTGCTGGGAAATACGCTGCAGTGACACTGGAATGACTAAATGGCCTTGGTAGAACTTAGTGGCTCTGGCTCACAGTGATTTGGTGAGACGCTTGTCTCACCGGTGCTCTGATATCCACATAGCTTGAGAGCTCAGGCACAGTGCTACATGAAGACACAGGTATCCCACACCTGTTGGGTACACAGGATATCCTGTTGGTACAGGATAAAAGGTCCTCTGGGACATGGGAAATCTGGGGAGTATGGTGCAGGTTCCACTGCAAGGCTCCACCCCCAGGGCCAGCACAGAGACAGCAGTGACGATGCTGAGCCACAACTTACAAGCCGTGCTGGGTCTCACCTGACTCTGTGGGGAACCATTCAGGTGCCTCTACAGTCATTCCCCCAGACTTCTGGTGCCATCAGGGCACATCAGCTTGGGCTCTCCACCATGTCCTTCCAGACCCAAGCTGACTCTGAGAGAGTCTAGACATATTCCTACTCAAAATTCCTATCGGGACAAGATGGGCCTTCTCAGAATCAACTCTGGCACCTCTGAACTTCAAGGATAGCATATCCACAAACTGGATAAACTGCCTAGAGGCGTTTGAGGTGGCTCATTCCATTAGCACTGAAAGAGAACTTTGAGTGTTCAAAGTCATGTACAGCTACTATCTACTGATGACATCACACCTTTGCAAAATAGACCAGGGAGCAAGATTCATCATTGTTTTTTGATGAACATACCAGCTGAGAAAGAGGCAAGCACTCTGCTCAAGGACTCTGGAAGTATGTGACCAGTTCTCATCTCTGCTTCTGGCCTGATGGGCTACTTTGTGCAAGTCTCTTGACCCACCACCATCTTCCTCATCTCAGTTTTCTCTACTTGTATAACTGTGGCATGCACCTGGCGGTAAGAGGCACTATATAAAACAGAGATATAATGATGAAGGCGATAAGAGAACTGGTGGCAGATGGAAAAGGAGAACCCATGAATTCCAGACTGCAAGCTCTTGACCCAAGAACCCTTCACCTGAAGAATCGGTTCATGGCTTTCACGCTCATAAATGCTGTTCTTCATGTGGTGTTTGGGGGAATAATCATATCTGATTAGTTCCCCCCCTCCTCTATTCCAGCCGATGATGACGTTGCTCCAGCTGAAAATAAGGAGACCCGTCATCTAAAAATTCATATGAAAATGAACACATTTTGACCTTTACATTTACCAACAAAGAGCTCAGATGGGAGAGAAAACCCTTAGGTGTTGTGACTGTGAAAAGGATTTTGACAGGAATTCTGACCTGACTCAACATCAGTTGGTTCACACTGGAGAGAAGCCATATCTCTGTGCTCTTTGTGGGAAGAGCTGGAGCCAGGATTCATCCCTTACACAGCATCAGCCAACCCACCTCAGAAAGAAATCAACACCTCAATGGAGCATGGTCACTATGAGTTCTGTAGGGCAGGCATTTGCTCCTGCAGCAGAGATGGGATAAAGGCAAAGATATCCAAGCTGCTGTTGGGAGTCTTGCAGAGAAGTCCTGCATGACATCCTTCTCTCTAAATTGGAGAGACATGCATTTGACAGATGGACCACTCAGTGGATAAGAAACTGGCTGGATGGTTGCACTCAAAGAGTTGTGGTCAATGGCCAGGATCACAGGGGAGATCAGTGACAAGCGGTGCTCCTCAGGGATCTGGTGCTGTTTAACATCTTTGTTGGTGACATGGACAGTAGGATTGAGTGCACTCTCAGCAAGTATCCCAATGATACCAAGCTGCGTGGTCAACACACTGGAGGGAATCCAGAGGGACCTCGACAGGCTTGAGAAGTGGGCCCATGCAAACCTCATGAAGTCCAACAAGGCTAGATGCGAGGTCCTGCACATTAGTCACGGCAATCCCAAGCACAAATACAGGCTGGGCAGAGAATGGATAGAGAGCAGCTCTGAGGAGGACTTGGGGGTCTTAGTTGATGAGGAGCTCAACATGACCCAGCAACGTGGGCTTGCAGCCCAGAAAGCCAACCGTATCCTGGGCTGCCTAAAAAGAAGCGTGGCCAGCAGGTTGAGGGAGATGATCAGCTCTCATGAGACCCACTTGGAGTACTGTGTCCAGCTCTGGGGCCCCCAACATAAGGACATAGACCTGTTGGAGTGAGTGGGGGTGTTGGTGGATGAGAAGCTCAACATGAGCTGGCAGTGTACGCTGGCAGCCCAGAAAGCCAACCGCATCCTGGGCTGCATCAAGAGAAGTGTGGCCACCAGGTCACGGGAGGTGATCCTACCCCTCTACTCCGCGCTCGTAAGATCCCACCTGGAATCCTGTGTCCAGCTTTGGAGTCCTCAACACAGGAAGGACATGGACCTGTTGGAACGGGTCCAGCGGAGGGCCACGAAGATGATCAGGGCGATGGAGCACCTCCCCTATGAAGACTGGCTGAGAGAGTTGGGGTTGTTCAGCCTGGAGAAGAGAAGGCTCCGGGGAGACCTCATAGCAGCCTTCCAATATCTGAAGGAGAGCTGGAGAGGGACTCTTTGTCAGGAAGTGTAGTGACAGGACAAGGGGTAATGGCTTTAAACTGAAAGAGGATATATTTAGTTAGATATTAGGAACAAATTCTTCACTGCAAGGGTGGTGAGGCACTGGAACAGGTTGCCCAGAGAAGCTGTGGATGCCCCATCCCTGAAGGTGTTCAAGACCAAGCTGGATGGGGCTTTGAGCAACCTGATCTAGTGGAAGGTGTCCCTGCCCATGGCAGGGGGTTTGGAACTAAATGATCTTTGAGGTCCCTTCCAACCCAAACTGTTCCATGATTCTATGAATACGAGGCACAACAGCAAACTACAGAGAACACTCTGATACTGCTCCAGTGCGGTGGGGTAACAGTGGTTGGATGTGAGCACTCAACTAAGATGGTGGGTCTTGGGACATCATGTTGTTTTTGTGAGAATCACTAATGAGGGGGGAGGAGGAGGTCCAGGAAGAGAGGAGAGTGCTTCTGTTTCTTTTGAAGCACTGAGAGAGAAAGAGAAGAGGTAATCAAAGGAGCAGAGTGAATGGAGTCAGCAGGATGCAAATGGGATCTTTGGGGTGTTAAGAAAGCTATCTGGGTGCTGGGTTGGTAGCTAACTTGGGCATCTGGGGCACTTGCCCAAAACACAAAGAAGGTAACTATCCTTGTTCTGTTTGGAGAAAGCATAGTACAGAATATTCTAGACTTACTATGAATCATTATTTACACTGCATTAGTCATCGTTAGCTGTAGCCTGTAAGTACTTCAGATCCCAGACTACGCAACACCTTGCAGGGTTTGTTTCCCTCACCTTCTGTCCCTTCACAGAAGTCAAATATCTAGATCTTATATCCACTGACTTACAGTTGTGACAAGCTAACCTTTAAACACCTTTTTGGTCTTCATTTCTTGATTCTCTCAGATGCTTTGGGGACTGCAACTCACCCGTCCCAGGGGATGTGATAATTTCAGAAAAGGCAGAAGAGACTCTCGCTGTGACAAATGCACTGCGAGCACAGGACTAGGATGGGGACCCCACCTCAGCCAGTTTACAATCTAAGCCTCCATTTTAACGTACCAAGGTTTTTTTCTAAGGTAGAAAAAACACTTTTTTATAGGGTCATTCCGCTTTTATGTTTTACTCGCAGTCTTACGCTTGTCCCATTCTTAATTAAATGCAAAGAAAACTAAAAATGTCACACAGCGAGAATCACAAAAAAAGGCCCTTTTTGTGAGCTAAGGACAAAAGCTCACTTCATGAAAACTCTGCCTGTGCTCACATGAAACAATCCTGCTTCAGTCTGCCCTTCCAACAATAGCACTATAGCTCCACACAAACAATACTTCCCCATCACTGTGTGGATGGTCGTATTTATCTGCAAGCTCACATCCAAGAGCTCTGCTTTGGCTGCTCACCAAATATTAATCGTTACAACCCGTCATATGGGAAAGGTTTCATTTTCCATGACTGAGGTGCAGTGGTGAGTGCCATGGGGACTCCTCTCCTGGTATAAAATGCTGGGCTAGAGACGGGGTTAAAAGGAAGAACATAAAAGAGGTGGCTTACGATATCTAGCAAGGGGGTCTCACCATCGCCTTTAACGCTGGGACTATGGTGGCCCACAATAACGTATTTGTTTAGCAGGACTTTGTTTAGCAGGGAAGGATCTTTCCTCCCAATGCCCTCAAGACTAAGTGTCAAAACACTGGTCCTGGGAGTTTTAGGACTGGTAATATTGTGGAGCAGAACATCTTACTCTTTTTAAGGGACTGATTGCATTAGGAGTTTGAGTTGGGTGAGATCTGTGGACTGGTTTAGGGGCTGATCCTGCAGGAGATGATGCGTGACCTGAACTGGCCTCTGAAGAGCTGTCCCTGGCAGGTGTGGTGATGTGAGTGGTCTAGGTGGGTTTTGGTCTTGTGCTACCACAGGCCAGAAGAGAACACGCATTTTCAAGGCCTACCAAGGTCACTGATATTAAGGATCAGAAACTAGATGAGAGTTGGGTTAGAGTAAGTGTTTGGTCCTACAGAAGATGTCTGTGGCCGGGGCTGTGCTCTCCAGGTAGACCCTGCCAAGCTACGTCACGCTGGGCCAACACAGTACAGGTGTTTTGGAGAACCATAGCGTTAATCTCATGGCAATTTTTGGAGTCGGGTGAGGGTCCATTGATGTATGGTTAGGCTTGGATATTGAGAATGGTAGGACGGGGTGGGAGATAAAGGGCCAACCTTGGCCCTGCTTCCGCTGGGTAGCAGGGGAGGAGGTATCGGGCAAAGCCCAGAGGAGAGGGATTTCTCCTGTTGCTCTCAGGAATGGGAGAAATAACCTTTGCGCTACAGGAGAAGGCATCCCAGGCAGTAGGATTTGCTTCCTGTACCCGACAACCCTTCTTTGTGTCGGCAAAGAGGGGGAACTGTTTCTTTGGGCTCAAGCTGATCTCCACCACCCCCAGACCCGGAGTAAGCAGCCAGTCTGCAGCCCCACACACCTCCCCACTGACACGGGCCAGCTCGTCTCGTGTGCCTTGAGGCGGACGAGGGGCTCTCGTTTCCTTCTGTGGCTCAAATCACACACACAAAAAAATAATATTATTTTTAAAAAGCTGAAACTGTAATAAAAATATAGCTCTTTCTTGGACACTCTCACAGAAAGCCTTAATAGCAATCCAGCGCAACTGCTTGCCTGAGCCTAACGAAAAAAATCTGAGACAGGAAAGGATAAGTTGATTTTTAAACCTGCTGGCGTGACGCTGCACAGGCTTCACAGGAGCCTGTATGTTAGTGTGGCACCTGTGTTAATGTTCTCTCACCTGGAGGCTCCAGGAACAGCTTCCCAACAGAGGGCACCACGTTATTACAGATGGAGGTATGGAAATCACCTCAGGGACACCTCTCATGCAAAGACACTGAACGTGGAGGAAGGCGCATTTCAGCTTGCTTTGTCCTCCTCGGCAAAAAGTAAGCGGATGAAAAATGACTATGTTCATCTCGTTAAAAGTTACACTACTATGCATACTTATATCCAGCAAAAAAGCCAAAACAAAACCCCAAAACCCTACATCCAGAGAAGTATGAATTTCTGAACTTTTAAGTGCTTGATTTCACAGGCATTCAAATCTTTTAATACAAGACAGGGACTTTTGTGTGTGATTTGTTAATTAACAGGGAATCATCTTTATCGGTGCATGGGACAGATTAATTTGTTTGTGGGCTGGATTTTGTGTCTAGCCAACAAGAGGAAGGAAAGTGAAGGGCTGGTCTGAGTCACTACTACTGACCTATACCACAAACAACAACATTTAGGTGGACATTATCGTATGAGGATCTCAGCTAGGAAGAAGTAACTTTCTAGTGGAGTGGTTTCCGAGTGAGTAGGGATGGGTAGGATGGGGTTGGGGCAGAGGCAGAGCTGCTGTTTCAAGCACAGAGGAAGGTTTCTGAATGGCACCTTCCCACCTGTGCTGCAGATGTGCATCTGCAGTGCTTCCTGTACCCAGCTCCTACGCGGCAAACCTTTCAGGTTGAACCAGGGGACCACCTGGCGAGCCCCTGGAAGGCAGCATGCTTCCTCCTTTCATTTTTGCTCTCCACGCTCAATTTTCCTAACTATAGTTAGTTCACTGTTTGAGCAGCTCTCGACCAGAATAAGATTGCTCGCAGTGGTGCGACTTTGTCCGTATTCTACCTTTCCTTGACAGTAATTTATTTCTAGAGCTCACAGTTGAGCAGAAAGCCTGAAGAAATGATCACAGGATAACTGGCTTACCTGAATCTGAAGACAGCGGAAAGGAGGAATGAAGTTTTCCAGTTGTTCTGGTAGCAAATTTATTTTGTTGGCAGCATCCTTTCTACAGAGAGCTTTGAGTGTCATACACACACCCCTAACAAGTTATTGCCATGAATACCCATATATATGTAAGAAAAGTACAGAGGAAGACTCTGCTTAAGTTCTTGCCTTGGCAAATGGAGTGAAAGTATTTTAAGAGTCCCAATAGCCTTCTCCTGGGCTACTCAAAGGGTGCTGGCAGAAAAGGAGAAAATCGCTATCGTCACTGTTCCTCTCTGTTTAGGCCTTTTTTCACACCTAAGGAAGGAGGGAAAACATCAGTGTGTGAGGTTCAGGTAAAGGGCAGAGTTGTCAGAGACTCCAATCCATCAATTATCTGCATATGTATGCGAAAGAGAGAGATGTGTGTACGGAGCGGGCTGGGAAAAAATTTCCTGCACCAAGACACAGCCGATTCAGGTTTGCACAAGGATCTAGCTGCCTCTAATTCAAGCAGTTACCTTCTGCACGGCTTGCCCTCCCTGCCCCTCTGCTGCCACCGTGCAGGAAGGGTGGCTGGACACAACAGTGGCAAAGTCCTGTTTGCTGATGCTGATCTCCACCGACCTCCTCCATCCCGAGAGGCCAAGTTCACAGAACACTTGCAGAGCGCTGCGGGAGTAAAGAGGGGAAATGATACCTTTAAAGTGCTATGAATTACAGCCACGTAGCCTGAGCTCTGGATGGAGCCCCAGAAGAAAAAAGAGCATGTAAGAGCAAAGCTGTTAGCAAATTAGTCTCCTGTTCAGGGGAGGCAATACTCAAGATGGGGCTCTTAAGAACTGGATCCCAGTCAATAGCTGCAGAGGCATCGCAGCAGCATCACTGCCTGGACCAAACTTGGCAATATCCTCAGGAAGCTGCTGCTTCCCTGCGCCGCAGCCCCCAGCATTGTCAGCTGTTCTCGCAGATCTTCGAAGGCGTTACGGTTTGAGAGAACCCATAACAATCTATTGTCGTTAGACAATTATTCTCTCACCCCATGACCCCTCCCCATCCGGAAAGGGGAATCGGGGAACACAAAGAAACACAAGGGTTGAAATACAAATAGATTTAGTAGACTAAGACTAAATAATTAACAATAATACTAAAGAACCGGTATTAATCCCAATACTGATATAAGATATACAGGAATGATACTCAGCCCATTCTCTCAGCAGAAGCTGTGCGCTCCCAGCAGGGACAGCAAATGGCGGACACTGGGAGCGCAATGGCTTCAGGAGGAAGGGAAGGCCTCAGGGCTCCGGCACCGGGGCAAGGAGTTCTCTGGACCTGCTGCCATCAGGGAGAGAGCCAGCTACGCAGCAAACTTTTCTAATTTATATTGGATGTGACGTTCATGGTATGAAATAATCCTGTTGGCCAGCCTGGGTCAAATGCCCAGGCCTTCCTCCTCCTCGTCCCTGCACCTGGCAAGGCTCGAAAACACTAAGACCTTGAATCCCACAGAGCCTGGCTGGCTGTAAAGTAACTATTTTCACAAATTCAGACACTAGAGTCTTCTAAAAGTGCAATTTTCCCCAGCGTTAGAAGAAAAGCTAGTCCTGTGTCTCTCAGCCCAGGACAGAAGGCCACATGTATCTGAGATCACCAAAAAACTTTTGGGGAAAAAAAATTGCTTTTCGCATTCCTCTTGCAAGCACTCGGAATCACAAACACAGAAACTGAGAGTGTTGCAGGAATGCTAGAGCCGCCTCCTAAAGCCTCCCTGAGAGCTGCGGCGGAGGATTTGTCTGTGAGAGGCACCTGCCAGGAAGAAGCAATAACTGGAGTATCCTTTGCATGTAGCATCTCAGTGGGGAGAAAGCATAAGCCCAAAGATTTCCTCAAAACGGTAACTAAGCTAGAAACTGCCTATGTGAATTGGTGTAAAAGAACAGCTGTTTGGAAAGGTTTGCATAACCAGCTTTCATTAAGATTTTTCAAAAATTGTTTGTGGTATTTCTGCACAGTAAGACCAATGTTGTGTATTCTGGACTACCAGGAATTAACACTTTTGATGACAGAGTTGAGGCGAAGCTCACTAAAAGCTCTCCTATCTTTCTCCTTGTCTGACTGCTCATTCCCCAATACAAATGTTTTTTCTCCATAATGTGCTTTGGTTGTTTTGGAGCCATCGTAATAACACGTAGCACTATTTTTTAACCTGTTTTTGGTTTTAGGGCATTTCCTTGTATTTCTTGGTTACCTTTTGTGGATCCTCTTCATGTAGCCCATGGACCTCCTGATGTGTGCAGACAACAAGCCAGAAATTACTGCAATAGTCTTACTCAGTGAAAGACACCTATACCGACATTCAGTGTAAAGTACCAAAGAATGCCCTCGTTACTGTTCTTAGTCATTAACCACCTTTTCCCTGCACTAGCTCAAGCTTTACATTTGGAAAAAAAAAAAAAAAGTATACTTCAAGCTCACGTTATTTAGCTGCAGGGACACTTCCACGTAGATCTCCGTATATTAATCAGGTGTGAATATGGCTTAAAAAGCCATATATTCATCAGGAAGGAGTGTTATGTCATATTGCATTAGATGTATCAAGTATAACTTCTGCAATTCTGGCTTGAGGAAAGTCTTCCTAAAAATGTAAAAGCTTACCACTATTTCACTGGAAATGTGGTCACTGAGTTGCCAAATACTATCGGTGAGCTGGAAACAGGTTGCTTTGACCACAGTATGTATTGTTAAAGGTTGGGTAACTGCTTCAGACAATACAGCCCATTTAGTTATAGCTCCTTTTTTCCTCCAATATTTATTCAAAGGAGCTTCTTGCTTGTGATTGTAACTGGGAAAGCCCATCAGCCTCTGCCAGGTCCACATCCACAAAGAAAGAACCACCTTCTTGCCTTTTAAAACAGGCAGTAGCTTATAATTAAGTGAATGTCAGGCTAAATGGATGTATGCAAGTAAAAATACATTTTTGCCACCTTATGTGGCTGACAGGCAGGGACTCTCCAGACAAGCCCTTACCCTCGTGTCTCTAACAGCAGCCTTTGTCTCTCACTGCCAGTCTGAAGTCTTCTCCATTTGCTTACATCTTCCTGGCAGCACCTGTAAGAAAGTGAGGTTTAACAAGCAACCCATTGAGGACAATGGCCCAAATTTGCCCATCAGGCAAGACCACTGCTATTATCTTGGAAGAAATTTGTACAACACACTAATTGTTCCGCTCATTCTTAACCCATCCTGCCGATGTAGACCTTCATAGTAAGTGGTACATAGTTCATCATGACATAAAACTATCACTCCATGGCACATAGGTAGGCATCCATTTGGACAAAGAGTCCGTACTGCTTTTGGTATGGAAAAAAAAAATGGATGAGGTTGAATAAGGATTATAAACATATATAATTAAAGTGGATTGTTTTGCTCCTGGTTTTATTCTGTAAGAGCAAACACAGTATTGTGTCTAGGTCACTTGTTGGCTGCAGGCTAGTTGGGATTCCCAGGAAAGAAAGCACCTGGGAACAAAATGGGGGAAGCCCATTTCAGTTTGTGGCTGCTCTTCTCAGGACGTACATGCTCTTTGACAATACGGGTTATTGTCTCAGGGCTTTTGTTATTAACTCAGGTCATGTCAGCAATGTGGTTTTGTAACTACTTTCGCATAGGAAAGCATCTCGAGCCATATCACCTGAAGGACTTTCCCAGTTCTGTATTTTCCTAATCCTTTCTAGCACGGCCACTTATTCCTGGACATATGCTGGAGCAAATTACAGGAAAGATCCAAGAAATCAGTACTTAGTCTAAGTGAATTCCATAGTCTCTTGAACTCCTGGGACAAGTGACGGCTCTGCCAGACAACAGTTAAGAGTTCATCATTATAACTGCATCCATGACTGTCACTGAAGCAGATTCTCAGATGAAGACAAGCCCAAACCCCTGTCAATAAAAAGGCTGTATTCAAGAGAAAAACAAAAAATGTGAGTGAATTTTAGAAATCTGACATTCTTTCCTCCAGCACCTGCTGTAGCTCAACAAGGTGCCAGCAACTAGAAATCCAACAAAAGCACAGGACCTGTGGTGCCAAAGCTGTGCTGAGGCCTTGGAGAGTCTGCGCTTCTCTCAGTGTGCTGGAGAGGGCCTGTGGAAATGCAGTACTGGATCATAGAAACATAGAATGGTTTGGGTTGGAGGGCACCTTTAAAGGTCATCTATTCCAACCTCCCCTGCAATAAGCAGGGACATCTTCAACCAGATCAGGTTGCTCAGAGCCCTGTCCAACCTGACCTTGAATGTTTCCAGGGATGGGGCATCTACCACCTCTCTGGGCAACCCGTTCCGGACTTTCAACCACCGTCATGGTAAAAATTTCTTCTTTATATCTAGTTTAAATATACCCTCTTTTAGTTTAAAACTGTTAGCCCACATCTATTGCTATAGGCCCTACTAAAAAGTCTGTCCCCATCTTTCTTAAAAGCCCCCTTTAAGTACTGGAAGGCTGCAATAAGGTCTCCCTGAAGCCTTCTCTTCTCCAGGCTGAACAACCCCAACGCTCTCAGCCTATCCTCATAGGAGAGGTGTTCCAACCCTCTCATCACTTTTGCAGCCCTCCTCTGGATTTGCTTCAACAGGTCCATGTCCTTATGTTGGGGAACGCAGAGCTGGACACAGTACTCCAGGTGGAGTCTCACAAGAGCAGAGTAGAGGGGAAGAATCGCCTCCCTTGACCTGCTGGCCACACTTCTTTTGATGTAGCCCAGGATACGGTTGGCCTTCTGACCTGCAAGAGCACACTGCCAGCTCATGTCCAGCTTTTTATCCACAATGATGCTGGGACTCTAACTGCTGATAGCAAGCTATAAATATGGGGAGGAAAAAAGATGACTGAATTTCAGAATGACTGTTACCACTGGATCTTCACACCAAGTCTTGGAGGAAATGAAGGAAACAGCCAGGACCTAACTCACTGGGGATGGGTGTTTTACTTGCTGCTTGTATAAGCTTACTTTGGCTCAGTTTACAAGCTCAGTGTTCTGTTTCTTTCCATTCTTACAAAGGAAGAATGAAAATATACATTATACACAGGTCTGCACACCCAGGGAAGCTATTTTGTTTTCCAAGGAGTGAAGGCTCACCAGATGATTTAGTTAAACGTAAGAAGACACTGAGCCCCCCTGCCCTGGGTTACTTCTGACATGTCACAGAATCATAGAATAATGGTTAGAGTTGGAAGGGACCTTAAAGATCATCGAGTTCCAACCCCCCTGCCATGGGCAGGGACACCTCCACTAGAGCAGGTTGCTCAAAGCCCCATCCAACCTGGCCTCGAACACTTCCAGGGATGGGGCATCCACAGCTTCCCTGGGCAACCTGTTCCAGTGCTTCACCACCCTCACAGGAAAGAATTTCCTCCTAATATCTAATCTAAATCTCCCCTCTTCCAATTTAAAACCATTACCCCTTGTCCTGTCACTACAGCAGCGTACCTAAGAGTTACTAAAACTGCCAGGTTCTGTCCTGCTGTCTACCTGGCTTTTTACGTTTACAACTGTGTGCTTTGCATATAGCAGAAATTAAACTCAGAATAACGTCTGCTGTGGAGTGGTGAGGACAACAGAGGACTCTAGCTGGACGGGAGGTTCTCAAGGAGGATGCCTACACAGAAAAAGAAAATGTGAGTAGAAGCCTAGTGTCCAAACTGCTTCTCAGCCCGCCGAGCTCACAGTGCTCAGACAGTACAGGGTGCTGCAGGAAGCAGGAGCACATCAGGGTACAGGAGGACCCTGCTCTTGGCACTGCTGCCCAGTCCACCTGGGACACCTCTGTGCTGCTCTCTGCCTGCTTCCCACTAATGCTGGCTCTCAACTTTCATCCTGCTGGGAGGGGACTCCCATGCTGTGGGATCTTCTGGTCAAAAAAACATTGAGTCACTGTAGCTCACCTTCCTAAAGAAGAAGTAGAGGTACTCCTGGCATGGGACAGGACCTCTTCTGCTCACTCTGCAGTGCTCCAGATGTGCAGACGTTCCAAACATAAGAAAATCCTTGCTTTTACTGTGAGGGTGGTTAAATTGGCCTAGGTAGCCCAGACTGTGGAGTCTCCATCCACCGAGATATCAAAAACCCGACTGGACACAGTCCTGGGCAGCCTGCTCCAGCTGATCCCGCTCTGAACCGGGGAGTGGGCTACATGATCTCCAAAAATGCTGGCCGCCCTCAGCGGTTCTATAGCACAACTATTCTGCATGGACCTCTCTTCCATGCCACTGGCAGAAGAAGTACCTTAACGGCACTGCAGTAGTTTTGCATGGGTCCACAGAGAAGTTAGGAGTCCAGGTCCCACCAAGTTAGGGAAGGAGAGCTTGGCCCACAGAAGGGTAGAGATGTTGTGATACTGAGAGCTGCACATTATGACTTCAGGCACTTCTTCACCCTATGTAATGCATGAAGAAAAGTTAGGCACTCAAACTCTCTGTGCAACGGGCAGGGAAAGCAAGGTACCTCAGGATATGATTCACAAAAGCAAACAGAAAACTGCCTCGGCAGCTGCTGGAGGTGCCAAGGAGACAGGTAAAGGTTAAACCCTTCTTAAACAATAAGTTGTCCTTTTCTGGATGACAGAGGTGCCGCTTTCCAGTCAGGATGTCCCACTGCCAGCTGCTAGGAACTTATAAAATGCAGTAGGAAGAGGCATCGCCTATTTATGTAATGTGCCAGAGGTTTGAGCACCAAGAGAGACAGGATCCAGAGCTGATTTCCCCAGTCTCTTGCCTTGTGGGAATTTGAAACATCCCTCTCCTCTCTGTTGAATGTAGATGCAGCGATGCGGAACAGGAATCTCGACTGCAGAAGCTGAGCCACTACGATGAAATAATTAATCCACACAAATGAATGAAAGCATTAATTGAATCAGAAAGCAGCAGCAAGCATGAGCATGATTTTGTCACTGGCTGGTTAAAGCTTTCAGTGTGCAGCTTCTGGGGGGAGTTTTCCTGCCCGGGAGACCCCGCACGGGTCATGGAGTAAAGGGACGGCTGTGAGGATTGCCTGGGTGTGAGGCACAGGATTTCTCCGGAGGCTGGGACAAGCTCCCCCTTCTCTTTGGCTGAACTCTTCAAAGCACGTCCTGGAGGAGACACACCTGCAAGCCTCAAGAAATGATCAGGAAAAAAGACTCAGCAAAGAGATGGCACTGGATATCGATTTGAGGTGACAGAAGATTTAAGCAATTTCTTTGTCAGTCACCTGTCCAGTGTAATTCTTTGCTCACCTTGCATTCTCTGTAAGCAAAGATCTATGCTGTGGTAAATCGCATTCTCACATAAATCCTGTACTTCTTTAGGCAAATACAGGGATCTATGCTGCAAATAATAATACTGGGGCAGTGGAGAAACAAGCAACCTACTCTGTTTATTTTGCCACTGAATGAAACTCCCAAAATTTCCGAATTTGTCCCTCCTTTTATGATAACAATAATCGGCTGTGTCAGGGTTTCCCTTTGTCAGGGTTTCCCTTTGCTCTGCTACTCCCAACCACAGGTTGCCTTCTATCTAGATGTCTCCCCTTTTCTTCTTTCCCTTTACTCCTGCCTTTTCTCTGCCAAGCTCTGTTCCACCCTCCTTCACGGGGGAAGTCTCCCTACCGACTGCGTGCCCCTATCGCTACAGTCAAGCTGGCAGTCAGGGACAGAATTTCCTTTATTTGGAACAGATACGCTGTCCCCTTTCAGTCCACAGCTGAGCACAGCAACCAGAGAAAGCTTTGATGCAGGAAGGGCTCCTCGGGATATTTACCTGCGTACCCCGGAGAGACAGGATGCCCGAGAAAGGTAGCTGCGGATTCACGGGTTTTAGTCCACCCTACAGAGTTTTTTCTACCCGCATCCCCCTCAATTTCTTCTGAATCCAGGCGTTCAATCATTTATTTGATGACACCGGACGTAATCCTGGGATCTCCGAGGTCGACTGCGAGGATGATTCTCCCGACACCCGCCGCTTTTCCTTAACAGGCTGCCTGGTTTTTTTGGGGGGGAGGGAAAGGAAATACAAAGCAGGAGAGTTCAGGCATGCAAAGTCAAGGAGTGACCTTAGGGAGCAGGAAAAGAAGAGGCGCAGGTAACGAAGAAAAATTAAACTAAATAAATAAATAAATGAATGAATGAATAAATAAATAATAAAAAAAAAGACCCTCTGTTTCTAGGGCCAGCCCCGGGGGGGTCCTGCGAGCAGCAGCTCAGGTGTACCCGCTCTGCTTTTGCCCTGGAGGCGAAGCAACCGAGGGCTAAGCTCTTTCCCCCCCCCCCCGCCAAACCCAGGGCAGACACAGTTATTTCCCCCATTGCAATTATTAAAAAAAAAAAAAAGCAAAATAGCAAAATATACCTTTACTCTCGGACGGACAGCGGGGGCGCGGAAGGCTGCGCCCGGCCGCCGGGGACCGAAGACCCGGCCGCGGGGCCGCCGCTGTGGCGGCTGCGCCCTCGCCCTACCCCGCGCCGTCGGAGCGCGGCCGCCGCCGGCCGGGCTGCGCCCCGCACGCCAATCAGGGCGTCCCGCCTGCCTTCCTGTAGGTGTGCCCGGCTCACCTGGGAGCCCCGGCACTCATGACATACCTGCGGCCCCGCGGGCGGCGGGGAGACGGCGGCCGGCTGCCCAGGGCTGGGGGCCGCGGCGGCGCCGGAGGGGGGCAACGCTGGCCCCGGCCCGGCGATGTGAGCAGGTAAAGGGGCGAGCCCGCGTGGGGGGTGCGGCCCGGCGGGAGCGGCGTTACCGTGTTCCCGGGTGAGGCACGGGCCTGGCGCCGGATCCCTGCGGAGCCCGGGCCGGGCCGGAGGGGCGGCTGCTCCCTCCCGGGGCGGGGGGGGGTGGGGGAGGCTTAGGGGAGCGAAGCGGCGGGGGAGGAAGGAGAAGGAGGGGAGGGAGGGCTCCACCATTTTAGGACCCGAGGGGGACGAGGAGGAGGGAGCGCTCGCCCCTCCCGAGGCGGGACGGCGGGCCTGCCGCGCTCCTCCGCGGGGCCGGGCCCGCGGCGCGCAGGTGTGGGTGCGCGGGGAGGGCCGCCGTCGGGGCCCGCAGCCCCGGGGAGCCGCTCCCGCCTTTGGGGAGGGGGGGGGGGGGTGCACGGCGTGAGCCCCGGCGGGTCGCTGCTTCCAGAAGGCGGGGGGGGGGGGGGGCCTGTCGGGCAGGCCCCGGGGGTGGGTGGGTGGGGGGGGTGCAGCGTTCGCGGCGGCTTGTGCGGGACGGCGAGGTTCCGCGCCCCACCGGCAGCGCCCGTCCCCCCCCCCCCCTCCTCCGCGCCGCTCCTCCTCCTCCTGCCGCCGGCAGCAGGTAGGGCCCGGAGCACAGGCCCGGTCCCAGGCTCAGCTGCCAGCAGCCGGAGCCTCTTCCCGCAGAAATGGTGCCTCCCACGCAGGAGCGAGATCCCACGGCCTTCGCTGGGGTTTCGGCTCCAGCCGGGCCGCCCGGGAGACTCGGGGCAGCGCTTGAACTCTGGACACCTCGCTGTTTTCCTCCTTGCTCTGCCGGCTGGTGCCTCGTGACTTTTATGGCCTGTCACAGAGGGGAAGGCAGAGGAACGAAAGGCAAGGTACCTGCCAGCTGCTCGCTTCCCGGCTCCTTCCCCCGGCTGCTTCGGAGCCCCGGCCGCTGCAGCTGCTCTGGTGGCAACCTCGGCACCCCAAACGACCTGCTGGGGGGCTTTTGAGCTGCCACGGCTCCGGCTTTAGCCATCCTCCCCCCAGTACCCATGTTATCCTTGGGCTTGATGCTTCCTTTATTCCCAGAGGTTGGATAAGGCCCGGATCAAACCTGGTAGGGCATACAGGGGTAGGGAAGGAGATCTGAGCTCAGCTCGTCTGTGTTGGCTTGTTGCAGGCTTCGCCAAGGAGCTGCTGGATGTGGATGCCGTTGGTTTCTCCTTGAGCTGCGTGCCCATTCCTCTCTGACCAAGCCACATCTCTTAACGTGTCATTGGAGTTTTGTGACCCGATTCTCTAGTGTTTTGGAGTTTCTCGTAACCCAAATGGCTTGTTGGAGATGGCTCGGATAAGGGCAGAGTCCTTTTAAAGGATTGCATGGGAGGGTGGTGGCTTGGTTTGGAGGAATAATGTATGGGTGACCCAGATTTCGGAACTGTGACTGAGTTGGGTGAGGAGGAGGCATCCATAAATCAGACTTGAAGTTCTACCAGATCTGAATTAACTCTCAGTTATCGTTAACGTTTGGAACAGCTCGGCTGTCTTCCATGTAGAACCTCATTTTGCCAACTCGTGGCATTTGTACTGTGCTGTCTGTGCAGCAGCCTAGCGACCTTGATAAATCTGCGAGCGGGGTTACACCATCTAATTGATAGTGACAACAGGCGACTGGGCTCGTGGCTGGTGCTCTTGCTGAAGCCCCCTCTTGCTGCTGTCTGAAACAGTGGGACAGGAGTGCTTCCTCCGGGAACCTTTTTGTGCACCCTGGTAGATTTTTGCCAGTAAGAGTCTGTTCCCTGAGACTTTTTTTTTTTCATTTCATCCTGTTGACTTTAGCTAGATGTACTTTTTCTCCTGAGTCTTATGCTTTCTTATGGTTCACACATTTCAAGTGCTTTCTGGAGGTAAAGAGCCAAATTTTGCTATAGGTTGGGTTTGTTGGTTTTTTTGTGTTGTTTTTTTTTTTAACATACTCTATTTTGGCGTCTGGTTTGAAGAGGGCTGTTTTATTTAATTAGTTTGCATTCATGTAAATTATGTTCACTCGCCGTGGTTATTCCCGGCAAAACTCAAGAAAGAGCCTGCAAGGGATTTCAAGTTCATAATGGGAATCACATTTTTTTTTTATTTATTTTTTTTTTTCCAAGAGTATTTGATTCTAAGAGTTACTGTGCTTGCTGTCATCTGGTCATCTTTCCAGTTTGATGTTGGCCGCTTCGTTACGGTTTAGCTAAGTCATACACAGCTAGCTTATTTCAGTAGTTGCGCCTGCTAAGTTTTGTGATTCTTTTCGGCTTTGCAGCTCCTCGCCCAACTCCCGTTGTATCTTTTAATGAAGTACTTAGAAGTGACTTCAGCGCAAGTGTAGATGTGCTATTGTTTCGGCGCTTGGGCCGGACAGAGAGAAATTGTTTCCCTCTTCTGTGAGGTGATCACACAGTTGGTGTTCGTCGTACCGGCCGTTTGGGGACAGACTCCTTACTCTGACCCCTAGCAGGTATTTACCTTCCCAGCTAGTTATCACTGCATGAAATCCAAAATTCTATTAGAAAAGTGCCCAGTCTTGATTTCAAGATATCAAGCGATAGACTGCGCTGGTTCCCCGGGTAAATTATTCCAATGGCTGATTACCCTCGCTAATTCCTTATCTCAATCTGTCCGGCTTGGTTCCTAACCACAAAGTCTTGCTGCAAATCAAGGGTGGGTTGAAGGAGGAGGGAGCCAGACTCTTTTCAGTGGTTCCCAGTGACAGGACAAGGGGCAACGGGCACAAGTTGGAACATAGGAGGTTCCACTCGAATATGAGGAAGAATTTCTTCACGGTGAGGGTGCCAGAGCCCTGGAACAGGCTGCCCAGGGAGGTTGTGGAGTCCCCTTCTTTGGAGATTTTCAAGACCCGCCTGGATGCAGTCCTGAGTAGCATTCTCTAAGCAATCCTGCTTCAGCAGGGGAGTTGGACTAGATGATCTATATGGTCCCTTCCAACTCTAAAAAAAATTCATTGAAATTCAGTGAAATTCAGTGAAATTTTCATGCTGGATTACAGAGCTTGTTGCTGCCAGGATGACACGTTTCAGCAAAAAAAAAAAAAGATGGCCTGTTGTACCGCAAGCTTCCAGCTGCTGCCCGTGCTAACCTCTTGCTTCTGGGAAGAGGTGACCCTGGAGCTGTTGTCACAGGGTGACGGGTGTGATGTAGAGCCGTGGCTGTGGTGTCTGTGTGCAGGCAGGGCTTTCGGAGAAATGTCTTCAAATAACTTGTGTTGCTTGGATGGCTTCCCCGCGATGGTTAATCCAGTGTAACTACAGGCTGCTGCTGAAGGAATGATCCAGTTCTCATCCAGTACTGACTGCAAGCTCCTGTTGCTTCCCTTGGATCGGATCTAGTGACCAAGTGGCCTCAAATCAGTCCAATTGCTGCTCCAACAGAAAACTGACCCCCTTCCCTAAACAAAAACTATGACTTTTGGATCTGGAAGTTGGATCAGCCTGCTCTGTGGCCGGAGAGTGCTAGGTCTGATGCAGAAGGACAGAATGCCACTGGGCATGAGAAATGTGGAGAGGGACTACCTCTTTCAGTAGCAGCTCCTTGCCTGTGCTGGGTTTGATGCCAGAGGGAATCGTACATTTAGTTCCTACATCCGTACGCTCAGATAAACAGGCTGTGGTTGCACAAATCCTCTCAGCTGGCACTGCCGTTGAAAGAAGCCGTCGTACCTACCTGTTGTCATCCACATTGGTTCCCTGCTGTGAGACCACACGCGTGCCTCTACCACCAGAAGAGAAAGGGCAGTGTGGGAGTGGGAATAAGGAGGGCAGAGGATGGGATTCCTTTTGGCGAGCTGAAGAGCTTGTGAAACTAAGGCTTGAGATACAGGAATTGTCACGAGCACGCCTTACCTTAAAACTTAGTGGAAGCTACTGTATTCTTGCACCTTCCCTTTGCAGCAGATGTGTACGAATAACTGCCCTGATTTCCTCGGTAGCCCAGGTTAACTCTGTTGTGTGACTTGGGAGAACTGGGTTTAGGCAAGACTGGTTTTAGCTCAGCCGCATTTATGCGTTTGGTCAGGAAGTATATGTTGGAGTGAGACTTTGTGTGGGAAAAGAGCATTTATTGTACAAAGAAGAAGTTCTCTGCCTTGGCTGTGACGTACTGATACCTATGAAAGGCTCACCAGTGCAGAAAAGTTGCAAGCTAATGTATTTGTGTGTTCTTGACGTGAGGTTCTTGGTGGTTTTCAGTGCCTGAGCCAGCTGGGGTGCCCTTTTGGGACAGTTTAGTTAACCTTGTTTCCATTCTTAACGAGCGATGCCAGCTTTCTCGCTGTTCTGGTGGAAGTAGTTTGCTGGCACAAAACTCATTCCCCATCTATTGTTTTAAGTGCCGTTCATAGATTGGTCCAGGCCAGAAGGGACCTCCAAAGGTCATCTAGTCCGACCTCCGCGCAGTCAGCAGGGACACCCCCAGCTAGACCAGGTTGCCCAGGGCCTCGTCGAGCTTCACCTTGAATATCTCCTTCAAGTGCAGCGCTGAACACGACAGGAGATGTGGAACTGAGCCTGCGGTGGAGACGAGTTTTGAGCTCACGGTCTGGGGGCTGGATTACAGCTAGATGAAGGCAAAGACGAAATTCCCATGACTTCGGTACAAGTTCAGTGCAAGGTCAGGGGGAGGGCTATTGGTTTTGATAGTGGGAAAAACTTAGAAGGAGGGAAGGTGATTACCGTGACATGTGTACAAATGTATGTATGTAAATAGACACACATATGTAAATATATACAAAATAGAGGGTGTTCTGATGCTAGAGGAGGTTGAGGAGGAGTGGCTATAGAAACTGTAACTGGATGGTATACGAGACATGAGCTGAAGTGGGAGGAAGCGCGTGAACCTGCTGCTCAGAAAATACTGCATTAAGGCAGAGCCGGCCATAAATTAGCTTCCCATGAATGTGTCCTATTTGCAGTAAGTCACGTAGGAGTGTGTGACATTCAGATGTCAAACTACCTCTTTGTAGCCTCAAATTGAACATCTATCTGCATGCAGGTGCTCAGTGTGTGAGGTCCGCTGCCCCCTGGCCTTGCTGGGGCTCCGACTGCATTTGGCACCGGCGTTCCCGCTGCTGATCGTACGCAAAACTTAACCTGGGTCAGGTTGAGGTGGTGCCCAGTGGGACTCACAAACTTGGTGGTTCCCTGCATGTGCCACCCGTGGGCAGAGCGGAGTCATAGGCTAGTGAGCAGACCCAGCCTTGCACAGGCTGTGATGGGAGGGGAGGTGAGGAACAGCTGCCGCTTCTTTGACACATCACAGAATCACATGGGGTTGGAAGGGACCTCTGGAGATCATCTAGTCCAACCTCCCTGCCAAAGCAGGTCCACCTAGAGCAGGTTGCACAGAAACGTGTCCAGGCGGGTTTTGAATGTCTCCAGAGAAGGAGACTCCACCACCTCCCTGGGCAGCCTATTCCAGTGCTCTGCCACCCTCAAAGTAAAGAAGTTCCTCCTCATGTTTAGGTGGAACTTCTTAGGTTCAAGTTTGTGCCCATTTCCTCTTGTCCTACCCCTGGGCACCACTGAAAAAAGACTGGCCCCATCTTCTTGACACCCTCCCTTTAAGTATTTATAGGTGTTGATCAGATCCCCCTCAGTCTTCTCTTCTCTAGACTAAAAAGACCCTCAGCCTTTCCTTGTAAGGGAGATGCTCCAGGCCCCTCGTCATCTTTGTAGCCCTCTGCTGTACCCTCTCCAGCAGTTCCCTGTCCTTCTTGAACTGGGGAGCCCAAAACTGGACACAGTGCTCCAGATGGGGCCTCACCAGGGCAGAGTAGAGGGGGAGGAAAACCTCGTGCTGCTGGTCACAGTCTTCCTGATGCACCCCAGGATGCCCTTGGCCTTCTTGGCCACAAGGGCACATTGTTGGCTCATGGTCGGCAGAGTTTGAGGATCCAAAATGCACCCCTCTAGAGGGGAGGGGATTGGGATCCTGGTCACGTCAGGGCACGATTTGTTCAGGTTGCAGGAGCCCTGAGATAGTTGGGCGACGTGTGACCCAAGGCCTGAAGTCTGTATCACAAGCAGACCTGTAACCTGTTGGACGTGGTCGTTGTTCACAGCTGCCACAAGGTGGCTGCAATGGCTGCACTTGCATATGCACTTAATAATAGAAATAGATGCCCAAATCAGTGTTAAGCTGGCATATACATCACTAGTGGGAGAAGGAGTGGCAAGAAGATGCTTTGGCCGCAGTGTTGCCGGGCAGCTACAAAAAATAAGCATACATAAGCTTTATTGCATGTACACTTTATACTCCCAAAAATTTACAGGTGTCACGATCAGAAATGCCCTGCAAATATTCTGTGAATAGGATAAATCTAAACGAGGCCCTTACACCTCTATTAGATTCCTGCCCTTTGAGGGGGTGCTAGTGGAAACTTTGTAAGAGTACACCAGTAAGGGTATAGCTTTGCTGGTATACTTCATTTCGTAGGAGAAAGGAGGATGCTGTAGCCGTCCTGGTGCCTCATAAAGCTCTGATGCTGTAGGCGTGTCTTCAGTGGGTCTGGTCTCTAAGCAAAATCTTTTTGGCATGGATTGAGCCTGAGACACAGAAATTTTGCTGTAGGTATTCCATAATGTAGGTATCTGAGGGTAACTCTAGACCTATGCAATGTAATCTGGTTGCAACATTTGAGTCAATCTCCTTTCTGAAATACTCGGAGATCACTATCTGTTTTTACAGGTGAGGACTGTCAGGTTGCGTAGCAGTGAAGCTGAGAAGGTGTGGTGTGTATCTATTTCCCCTCTGTTACTGGATTTATAGGAGAAGAGATATTCCGAATATGCCACCAGTCCTGCAGGACAGGGATGGTGTCTCACTCTGCGATACTTAGAATGGTGAGGATTCTGTCCTGACTGTTGGTATTGCAAATTAGCTCTTCCCATTGCTTGTTCCTTCTCTCCATCTCTCTCTTCCTGTAACTCGCTTTGCACATGGGGATATTTCAGGCTTGAGTTTGAGTATAATATAGCTGATAGATCTTATGTTTGTTTTTAGAATGATACACTTGTCTCTCCCCTCTTTACACCTCTCCAGGAAAAGTTTTGTCTCCTGGAAGGGCAGGTTTCAGGTATAGGCAAGGAGAGGCTCAGGGTAGACGGTGTGGGTAGCACTGAGAAGGCTCCAGTTCAGCCCACAGCCCTGTCGAGACTCTACACTATGACAAATCTCAGGGCAAAGAGATGTGAAGTGGGAAGTACCACTATTTTTATAGAAAATTATGAGTCGTGGCACGTTTTCCTAAAAGTGTGAGTGATTGAGAGAGATGGGTTTGCCCCTCAAGTCGCCCAATAACTTCTCAACACTGTCCGGTGCTGTGTGGAAGGATGGGAACTACCTTACTGCCCTGACGCTCGCTTCGTCATCTCCGGGCAGCGCTGGGAAGAGGGAATGTTCTCTTAGTGCACGTGGTGGGGATTGAAAGGGAAGCTCTAAGGTGTTCCTGTAGGCACAGGGTCAATGCTCTTCATTTCAGTCTTGAGTCCTGTGCCATCTGGGAAGGCAGTCTTCCTCTGACATTGCTTCTGCAGTCCACCTTATCTTCCTGCCCCTGCCCAATGAGTAAAATGAGCTGTTTCATTTCAGAGAGATGCAGAGAAAGGAAGACGAGCAATTTGAACGTATGCTGGAGCAATGAAATGTGCCTTATCCTGGAAGAGCAAGGCCAGGCATGCCTGTTATGTCACTGTAATGTGTGCTCTGACCAGTCACAAGGGAGGGTCAGGGCCATAAAAAGCCGTATAAAATTGTGGCTGCGTGTGTAGAAAAATCGTGAGAGTTGAGTTGCCCAGTGGGTGTTATCAGACATGCCAGAGCCACTTTTGCTTCGTTCTGTAAGCAGCATCATTTTTACCTGCTCAGCTGCTGAGTGTGTAATAATGATGATATCAAAGGCATGAAAATAGGAATCTGAGCATAAAAGGGGAAAAACGGATTAACTCTCACTTGTAGTCACAGCAAAACGACTTTAAGAAAGAACAGAATGAGAAAAGGTGAGACCTGCTGGATTGCGTGAGCAATGGAAACTGGCATGACTAGAAATCACAAGTTCAGCAAGGCAATATGAAAGTAAACCTGCCCTGTTTCCTTTGATAAGTTAATTTGAAAGATGACGTTGTACAAAGTTTGGTTTTGACAATGCGAAAGAACGAACAAAGTGCATTTAAAGAGGGAAATCGTGTGCTAACAGATGCAGGAAGCAAATACAGGTGTTTCATAGAATCATAGAATCATCCAGGTTGGAAGAGACCCTTGGGATCATCGAGTCCAACCATCTACCCTACACTACAAAGTTCTTCCCTATACCATATCCCCCAACACCACATCTAAACGGCTCTTAAACTCATCCAAGGATGGTGACTCAACCCCCTCCCTGGGCAGCCTATTCCAATGCCCGACCACTCTTTCTGTGAAAAATTCTTTCCTAATGTTCAGTCTAAACCTACCCTGTTGGAGCTTGAAGCCATTCCCTCTCGTTCTGTCATTAATTACCTGTGCGAAGAGACCAGCACCAACCTCTCTACAGTGTCCTTTCAAGTAGTTGTAGAGAGTGATGAGGTCTCCCCTCAGCCTCCTCTTCCTCAAACTAAACAGTTCCCAGCTCCTTCAACCGCTCTTCATATGATTTATTCTCCAGGCCCTTCACCAGCTCCGTTGCCCTCCTCTGCACCCGCTCCAGCACCTCGATATCTCTCTTGGATTGAGGTGCCCAAAACTGGACACAACACTCCAGGTGTGGCCTCACCAGTGCTGAGTACAGGGGCACAATCACCTCCCTACTTCTGCTGGTCACGCTATTTCTAATACAAGCCAGGATGCCGTTGGCTTTCTTGGCCACCTGGGCACACTGCCGGCTCATCTTCAGCCGCTTGTCAATTAGAACCCCCAGGTCTCTTTCTTCCAGGCAGCTCCAGCCACACTTCCCCAAGCCTGTAGCGTTGCTTGGGGTTATTGTGGCCCAAGTGCAGAACCTGGCACTTGCCCTTGTTGAAACTCATGCCATTGATTTTGGCCCAAAAAGCCAAAGTTTCGAAGTAAGCATGTGCAAAAGCACCAATTTAGTTTTAAAGAACGATTTGGTAGAGAGAGAGAATGTACAGCATTGTACCTTGCTACCTCTAAGCATGAGACTGAGCTCGTAAAATTGATGGAATTGCAGAAAGGGTCTCACCTGAATGTGGACGCAATGGGAAGTGGACAACTGTGAGTATCTGACACGTGTGAGATCGTGGGATGGGGACTTTCATTGCCTGGGCAGTGAAATCCCTACAGTACAAGAAGTATGTTACCAGGGTAATTCTGATCCAAAATGAGCTGAAACAAGTAATTGTGGGCACTACTTTGTGTGAAAAATGTGTGTATTGTTTGTGCTTCGCATCTCTGCAGCACAACAGGAAAAGATCTTGGTAACGCATCTTGAAGACCTTGGAGGCAGAAGACGTGGAAGGAACAGAATGGGCAATCAATATATTTTTGTTGGTGAAGGGATTGCTTAAATAATACTTTGCTTGTGGTTGCAATCAGATACAGAGTTTATAACAGGGCTTTGCATATTCATTCCACTGAGCAGCCACTCCCTGACTAATCCCCAGAGCCTGCGAGGCAGGAGGGGTCAGTATTACCTCAGTTGCACAGATAACCCTCAAGAGGGACAGAAACTGCTGGAAACCAACAGAGTTGGCGATTCTGCTGGATGAGTTGTGGGGATGAAGGCACGGTTCTTGGTTGCCTTGCCGGGGGGGTGGGTGGGTGGGTGGAGAAAGTCCTTATAATTAAGCTTCCTTTAACAAATGACCGTAGTGGGGAATTGAAGAAGGGAGAGCTCCTGCTATCTTAATGTGCACCTTCCCGTTTCAGCCTGTATTACGTTACCGATGATCTTAGTTGTCCTCTGTGGACCTACTGGCTTGAAATTTCTAGGTGACCACAATTGTGTTTAACTCCTCATAAGCTGTAGCTGTTAGTAGAAACATAAAACAGCAGTTCTGTGGGTGCGTCTTTATCACCTTCTGGTAGGATAAACGCCGGTAGAGCAGGAGTAGCCAAAAAGTTCGGAGCGCGGGGTGTTTCCCATATGGGTGACAAAAGCGGTAATGCTGATATCTCCTGCTGTGGGAATAGCTGTAATTGCATCTTCTTGTAATGTGATTGCTTCCTGGGAGCCCGTCTACTGTGATCTGTGTCGTACCTCCTGCGTAAAGCGCTGCCAAGGGTGACAGAGTGAATTTGTCACATCAAGACGTGTGTGGCTGTTCTTCACTTCAGCAGCCTCGTGGCAGCGAGTCGTAGCCAGATACAGCTGTCAGCACCGCGGGATCTGTCACCGAGCAGAAGCAGAGCTGTTTCTCATAAAACGGTAGCCGGACCTCGGCTTGTTAAAGCCTCCTGCTTTGCTGCCCCTCCTAGGCAAGGACCACTGGCTCAGCCTGCTGCGAGGGTGGGACCTCCCTCGTCTCGTCCTCAGCTCTGTGCCTCACTTGCAGTTCTTCTGCCCTCTCGAGCCAGGGGCTTGCAAAAGTCGCTCGCTTTGTGCCCCCCTGCCTGTTCGCTAATGTGCCGACCGGCTGGCTGTCACGCACACGGCAGAGGAGGGGTGCTGGGTTCAGTAATGGTCAGCAAACGTTTGTGCTGAAAAGCTGGGTTCTTCAAGTACATGAGTCTGGCAGGGGTGAGGCTGAAGACCCATTTTCCAAACAGCAGGGTGTTTGGGAAGAAGTCTCTAAGGAGAGTTCTGACTCTTCCCTCCCCCTTGGGCACGGTCCACTGATGCTCCCACCTCCTTTCCTGATACCCTCCCAATCCCATCCTTCCCCCTTCAAGCACCCCTGTGGCTCTTAGCTTTCCCGAGTTTCAGCAATCATACTAGATTGTACTCTTTGCCCCATCCCTGGAAGTGTTCAAGGCCAGGCTGGATGGGGCTTTGAGCAACCTGCTCTAGTGGAGGTGTCCCTGCCCATGGGCAGGAGGGTTGGAACTCGATGATCTTTGAGGTCCCTTCCAACTCTAACCATTCTATCATTCTATGATTCTTTGCTGTTGCCTGTAGTGATTTTTTTTTTATTATTATTATTATCTTCTTCTCTTTTAAGCACGGGGAAACATTTTGCCGCGTGCCAAGTCTGATAAACTTGTTTAGGTGAGTTTAATGGGCAGTGTCAGAAGTTATGACGGAGCCGCCTGTGAGGCTGAACTGGAGGAACTCTGCTGTATCTCAGTGAACTGGGGAGAGATGGGATGTTTATGTGTTTATTTATGCCCCACTGATCAAAGCGTGTTGCAGGTAATGGGAAAGGCAGTGAGCTGAGTCTTAGGTTTCATTTAACTGGTGCCTGTAGCTTCCCAGGGGAAGTTTCTCATTCATGCTAAAGTATGCGCAACTTAAATTAGAATATAGCATGCACGCCTGCATAGGTTGGTGGATGCGAGTGTACCGAGGACTTTGCGTTCCTCAGCTGTACTCGGCACTGGTGAGGCCCCACCTCGAGTGCTGTGTCCAGTTTTGGGCCCCTTCCCACAAAAAAAGACGTTGAGGCGCTGGAGCGGGTCCAGAGAAGGGCAACGGAGCTGGTGAGGGGTCTGGAGAGTAAGCCTTATGAAGATGAGGAGAGGCTGAGGGAGCTGGGGGTGTTCAGCCTGGAGAAAAGGAGGCTGAGGGGAGACCTTATCGCTCTCTCCAACTTCCTGAAAGGAGGGTGTAGAGAGGTGGGGGTCGGTCTCTTCTCCCAAGTCACAGGCGACAGGACTAGAGGAAATGGCCTCAAGTTGCGCCAGGGGAGGCTCAGATTGGATATTAGGAAGAATTTTTACACTGAAAGGGTAATTAAGCATTGGAATGGGCTGCCCAGGGAGGTGGTTGAGGCACCATCCCTGGAGGTGTTCAAAAGATGGGTTGACATAGTGCTTAGTGACATGGTTTAGTGATGTTTTTTTATCAGTTAGATTGATGGTTGGACTAGATGATCTTAAAGGTCCCTTCCAACCTAGACGATTCTTTGATTCTATGATTATTTTGTGATCATGTTATAAAAGAGGTAAATGGAATTGTATTGGGTCTGTATTACGCTATTAGTCATGGTGGCTGTTAAGAGATAAGTTGCCTCATGTTTTAATTTCTCGCTAGCACACTGAAGTCACGAGCTTGGGCTGAATATAGGGCACAGAGACCTTATTTGACTCCTCTGCATCACCATCTGATAGGGTGAGACCTGGGAGGGGAAAGAGAGAGGTAGTTTTTCGTGCCATAGAGTTGAGAAAAAGGAAGCCATAGGCCAGTCGAGAGTCAGAGTCAATGTCTTCAACGACTGCCAAAGGGCAATCTCAGGATTATGATTGCTCAGCTAATATCCGAAGAGCCATGGAGCCACCAAAGAGTACTATTTTAGGAAATCGTGAAGGGTGGTGGTGGGAAGCAGGCTCTGCCCCTCGTTTGTATGCAGAAAAATGAAAATGGAAGGAGGAAGGATTAAAATATCTGTAATTGTTCCTTATTCATTGAAACCCATTTAATTACTAAAATGGGGAAAATCTTGTGATTAGTAACTTACAGAAATGCTGGTGATATTTCTGAGTTGATATAAAATCTATGCTTTAGGTAATACAGGCTTGGAGCTGTACTGCATGTGAAAGTGTGTGGGCATAGTTCTCACCCATTGACAACTAAGGGAAAATATTGCTGAAATAGGGAATATCAGTGTTGTCGATCTGGCTGTGCTATTTCTTACTGGTTTTTTTTTTGTAGGTTGTACCTGTAGGGCTCTACTTTTTTTTTTTTTTAATTATTATTATATGCTGTGTTAATTACAGAATTAGGAACTAATGCTAAATCTTAACTGCGGCATCTATGAGTTCTAATTACCACTATAAACTTCGAAATAAGGTAATGGTAATTGGTGAAGCTAGTTACAAAAAGCATTTCATAAGATTGATGTGTATCAGTTACACCATTTAAAAGTTGTACAAATGAAGGTTTTCACCGCTTGTTCTGAAGGACAAGGTCACAAAGATGTCTTCCCCTCCACTTCCACTTGGAGTATTTCCATGCTAGACTTTGCAGAGAGGGTTGGAGGAAGTTTCCAGGGCTTTCCCTAGCGTCTCCTCCTTGTTACTTGTTTTCTGAGTTGCTCACAGGGGGCTGGCCCCTTCCAGTTGATCTGCCTGCCGTACAATGTCCTTTTATACCCAGTCCCTTGAGGAGAGAAAGCAGTGTTTGGGTTCATGGGACCGGTACATAGAATCATAGAGTCATCTAGGTTGGAAAAGACCCTTGGGATCATCGAGTCCAACCATCTACCCTACTCTACAAAGTTCTTCTCTACACCATATCCCCCAACACCACATCTAAGCGACTCTTAAACTCATCCAAGGATGGTGACTCAACCCCCTCCCTGGGCAGCCCATTCCAGTGTCTGACCACTCTCACTGTGAAGAATTTCTTCCTAATGTCCAGTCTAAACCTACCCTGTTGCAGCTTGAAGCCATTCCCTCTTGTTCTATTGCTATTTGCTTGTGAGAAGAGCCCAGCACCAACCTCTCTACAATGTCCTTTCAAGTAGTTATAGAGGGTGATGAGGTCTCCCCTCAGCCTCCTCTTCCTCAAACTGGACAGTCCCAGCTCCCTCAATCGTTCTTTGTATGATTTATTCTCCAGGCCCTTCACCAGCTTCGTTGCCCTCCTCTGCACCCGCTCCAGCACCTCAATCTCTCTCTTGTATTGAGGTGCCCAAAACTGGACACAACACTCCAGGTGTGGCCTCACCAGTGCTGAGTACAGGGGCACAATCACCTCCCTACTTCTGCTGGTCACGCTATTTCTAATACAAGCCAGGATGCCGTTGGCTTTCTTGGCCACCTGGGCACACTGCCGGCTCATATTCAGCCGCTTGTCAATGAGAACCCCCAGGTCTCTTTCTTCCAGGCAGCTTTCCAGCCACACTTCCCCAAGCCTGTAGCGCTGCTTGGGGTTATTGTGGCCCAAGTGCAGAACCTGGCACTTGCCCTTGTTGAAACTCACCACTGATATTGGCCCAATGATCCAATCTATCTAGGTCTCTCTGTAGAGCTTCCCTATCCTCCTGGGAATCAACACTCCTGCTTAACTTGGTGTCATCTGCGAACTTGCTGATGATACACCCTGTGTCCTTGTCAAGATCATGAATAAAGACGTTAAATAGAAATGGTCCTAACACTGAGCCCTGAAGCACACCACTTGTGACCGGCCGCCAGCTGGATTTAACTCCATTGAGCACCATTCTTTGGGACCTTCCAGTCAGCCATTGCCTGATCCAGCGGATCGTATGCTCATCCAGGCCATGTGAAGCCAGTTTTTCCACGAGAATTGTATGGGGGACAGTATCGAATGCTTTTTGAAAGTCCAGGTATACAATATCAAGAGCCTTTCCCTCGTCCAATAATCTGGTTATCTTGTCATAGAAGGAGATCAGGTTCGTCTGGCAGGACCTGCCTTCTATAAACCCATGCTGACTAGGCCTGATCCCCTGGTTGCCCATTATGTGGGTTTTGATGGCACTCAAGATGACCTGCTCCATGACCTTCCCTGGTATCGAGGTTAGACTGACATTAGAAATTTATTAGGACCTGATTGCAGGTGGTGGTGTTGGGTGGTCTGCACAGTCAGCAGCAGCAGAAGGAATTGAAGGAGCTCTAGGTCTTTTTAGGACCGGACCATAAACAGATGAATTTTGCAGAATATTTGCAGATATCTAAGTTGGGCCTAATTTGATTATTCATCTTTGTTAACTCAGTTACACCACAGCATATTTCTCTATCCGTCTTTTAGTTTTTGGTAGCTTGTGTGGCTCACTGGATCATGTCTGAATACTCTGCAGATCAGTGTCATCAGTCCCAACTGCTGAAAAGCAGTGATCAGGTAGAGGGGGAAAGGGGGAGATGCCCTTGCTCTCATTAGTCACAAGATAAGCCTTAACATTTTGCTTTAAAAAATGAAGATAAACCCAGACAGCAAGATCTAATTTTTTGAGCCACACTTTGTTTTTCAGGCCTTTTCCACACCCCTTGAAGACCAGACATACATTTTTCTTAATTATAAGCCAAAATTCTCATGTAACCACATGATTCTAGGAAGTGGGACTATATGAAAAACAGAAAATACTGTGATGCGCACAATAAACTGATGCCAGTTGGCCATGCGGGAGTTACACCATGAGTAACAACAAGTTTTCCATGTGTTTGCATTAGTACCTTCCTATTCAGCACCCACACAATTCCTGTGGCTTTGGGTGTGTGAAGCTATTTTTCCACGGGGAGAGGGAAGGGGTCCTTGCTGGGGCTTTCCCACATTTACATTTCTTATAACATTTTATTTGTATCTAATACTTTTTGCTCCCAATAGCAAACATGGCTCATTGTGCTTGTTAGCTTCTTCGATCTAAGTACGCCAATTAAATTTCCAAGAAAGAGCGGTTCATTCCCTGAAAAGCTGGGGTTGTACCAAAGCCTGTTTTCCGCATACACATCCCTACGTCCCTTTTGGATGGACTTTTTCGCCCCCCCCTCCCCCTTTAGCTGCAGTTTTCAGTCCAAAGCTGCACCTCTGTTACCGTATTGCCAAATATTTCTGATTATGATACGAGTCTCATAACATTTCTTTCACTTTTTTTTTTAAGTCTCATTACTGGAGTCATAAGGTAATTAAAATGCTGTGGGGAGCTGAAAACGTGTTCTAAAAACACAAAAAGAGGACAAACGAGCTCTGAGTTTTTATTTTTTTTTTTTATAGTTGCTGTCTCATGCTATTTTGATACCAACATTTTTTTTATTCTTATCTCCAGTTGATGGTACTAACTGTTGAAGCCAGATACAAGGTAGAGGGTCTTTTTACCCTCAGTAAGTTTGCAGATGACACCAAGCTAGGTGGGAGTGTTGATCTGCTTGAGGGTCGGCAGGCTCTACAGAGGGACCTGGACAGGTTGGATCAATGGGCCAAGGCCAATGGGATGAGGTTTAATAAGGCCAAGTGCCGGGTCCTGCATTTCAGCCACAACAACCCCAGGCAACGCTACAGGCTTGGGGCAGAGCGTCTGGAAAGCTGCCCGGCAGAAAAGGACCTGGGGGTGTTGGTGGACAGCCGGCTGAACATGAGCCAGCAGTGTGCCCAGGTGGCCAAGAAGGCCAACGGCATCCTGGCCTGTGTCAGGAACAGCGTGGCCAGCAGGAGCAGGGCAGTGATGGTGCCTCTGTACTGAGCGCTGGTGAGGCCTCACCTCGAGGGCTGTGTTCAGTTCTGGGCCCCTCACTACAGGAAGGACATTGAGCTGCTGGAGCGTGTCCAGAGGAGAGCCACCAAGCTGGTGAGGGGTCTGGAGAACAAGTCACATGAGGAGAGGCTGAGGGAACTGGGCATGTTTAGTTTGGAGAAGAGGAGGCTGAGGGGGGACCTTATTGCCCTCTACAACTACCTGAAAGGAGGGTGTAGAGAGGTGGGTGTTGGCCTCTTCTCCGAAGGGAATAATGACAGGACCAGAGGAAATGGTCTGAAGTTGTGGCAGGGGAGGTTTAGATTAGATATGAGGAAGAATTACTTTACTGAGAGGGTGGTCAGGCACTGGAAGAGCCTGCCCAGGGAGGTGGTGGAGTCGCCATCCCTGGAGGTATTTAAGAAATGTGTAGACGTGGCACTTCAGGGCATGCTCTAGTGACCCCGAGATTGTTGGTTTGTGTCTGTTTGTGTTGGTTGTTGGGGTTTTTTTGGTTTTGTTTTTTTTTTTTTTTTTTTTTTTTTTGTGGTTGGACTCGATGATCTCAAAGGTCCCTTCCAACCATGAAGATTCTGTGATTCTGTTTCTGCTGTGGGTATAGCTGTTACGGCTGGTGAAACCGTGCTGGTAGAAGTCGTGAGCATGGTATGACATACAAGTGCGGTTTTGTTGGTATCTGGTTGCACGGGCTATGCTTTGCCTATTGATACAAAAGCGGTGTTTTGCCCGTGTATTCGTGGCTGGGTACGTTTTGCTATATAGCACATCAGTCATCCCGTATTGCTAATCCAACTTTGTCTCTTCTGTTCTGTAGGGCCCCGACGGCTATCTGCAATGGCAAGAAGCCTTACGGTTTTCAAAGTGGATCTTGATCTGGCTGTGAAAGAGGTTATATATTAGGTGTTTGCCAAGAATATCAGACGGGATAACTTTGGAGGGCCTTTCTGCAGGGGGAGGACAGTTTGTCCTAGTTCAATTTACTGAAAATTGTTTATCCTTATCTATCCGAAGCTTAACTGTACTCAAGACCGGTACAGGTAACGTGACAACAGCTGCGCTCAGCAATGGTTCCACTGTGCAGTCTGGGCAAGGCCAAGCTTTCAAGTGTGTTTCCAAGCCCTTTGATGTTTTAATGGCATTTGCATCTGTCAAAATGGTTTGGTGCAAACATTAGCATTCTTTAATCTGAGACTCAAAAACAGCAGCGTGGGATTCTGGCTCATGCTTCTGTAGTGTAGCAAGAGACTACAGATTTTCTGCTGCTAACTGGAGAATCTCTCCCATCCTAGGTCCTGAATCACTCTGTTTAAAGAGAAACTGGGAACTCCTCTGGTTTATAGCAAACCTGCTGTCTAGGAATGTATATAGCATGCTGCTAGTAGCCAAGATTGCACATCATAGCTTACATCTCAGAAATCCTTGCCTTCTTTTGTGCCCCAGATGTTTCTGTAAGTCGTTTCTCCATCCCCAAAGTTTGTAGACAGACCGCATAGAGCAACTTGCGGTGACTCTGTACATTACTTTTACTGTGGGAATTCTTTCTCTGTCCACCCAGTGGTGTCAATAGTGTTTCTACTAAGCTACAGCAGGGAGAACTACACACCATTCTCGTTTGTTCCCGTACTAGAAGACTGCAGAATGTCAAGGCTTATCCAGTGCTTTTATGAACATAAAACTTAATCTCTGCTTAAAGTGAGCCAGGTTTTTTGATATACAGCTGGCCCCATTTTATCTTCAGACTGAATGACTTTTATAGCATCTCTGGGAAGTGCAATCCGCAATCCAAGCCATGGTTTACACTTGCTGTTTGGCAAATGTTCAGTAGCAAATTCCACGATGAAATTTTGTTCTACCCAGCATATTTCTTTGGTGTTTTTTTTTTTTTTTTTTTTTTTAAGTTAGCATTAAGTATTATAATCCACTTGAAACAAATGTAGGAAAGGTATCCTTATTTTTTTCCTCAATTAATGAATTGTTAGGTAATGAATGGGTTTGGTGTATCTTAATAGTGCCTACCATGAGTGAAAACCAGTGAGATGCTACTGGGAGTGTTAAAATTCAGGCAAACTGTCTGCACTGGTGTGACTGGGAGGTTTCATTCACTTTTCCCGAGCTTCAGTAGCAGCTCAGATGCAATTTCCAGGAGATCAGGTGCTATTGACAGGTTTGGTTTTTTTTTTTTTTCCCCCCTTGCCCAAAACACTTGAGGCAACTTCTAGTTCCCAGAATACTAAAAGCACATAGACCGTTCAGCACAGTGGTTGACTCTATGTTGCTTGGCACATACCGTTTTAGATTGCTTTTCTTATTCTATATCATAGAATCATAGAATGGTTAGAGTTGGAAGGGACCTTAAACCAACGCCCCCTGCCATGGTCAGGGACACCTCCACTAGAGCAGGTTGCTCAAAGCCCCATCCAGCCTGGCCTTGAACACTTCCAGGGATGGGGCATCCACAACTTCCCTGGGTAACCTGTTCCAGTGCCTCACCACCCTCACAGGAAAGAATTTCTTTCTGATATTCTGATTCTAATCTAAATCTCCTCTCTTCCAGTTTAAAACCATTACCCCTTGTCCTGTCACTACACTTCCTGACAAAGAGTCCCTCTCCGGCTCTCCTGGAGGCTCCCTTCAGATATTGGAAGGCTGCTGTGAGGTCTCCCCGGAGCCTTCTCTTCTCCAGGCTGAACAACCCCAGCTCTCTCAGCCTGTCTTCATAGGGGAGGTGCTCCATCCCTCTGATCATCTTCGTGGCCCTCTGCTGGACCCGTTCCAACAGGTCCGTGTCCTTCCTGTGTTGAGGACTCCAAAGCTGGACACAGTATTCCAGGTGGGGTCTCACGAGCGCAGAGTAGAGGGGCAGAATCACCTCCCATGACCTGGTGGCCACACTTCTCTTGATGCAGCCCAGGATGCGGTTGGCTATGTTGGTTGGTACGTGCAGTTGGATATGTTCTTTCCTTCAGCGAAGTCCATCCGCACTCCATACCCTCACAGATTTCTCCACGTAACGTTATTTCCCTCCTTCATTCTTATCTCTAGTGCCCTGTGCAATCTCTTCCTGGGCTCAAGAGTTTTGACCTCGCTCCTTCACCGCTCTCAATGGGCTGTACGGTGATAGAGCAGCCCAGGGGGGTGCATGAAGATCGGTAACTATTTCTTTGCAGAGGAGTCCCTCTCGTGGAGGGGGCATCCAGTTGGGAAAGCGTGGCATCAAAGTAGTAGCTGTGTCAGAATAAAAATTGAGACTTGCTCTTGGGCAGGCTTTGTGTTAGAGCAGTTGCGACGACGCCTTTCCCGAGCGTCTCACCGGACTGAAAGAAAGCATGACCTTCCCGGGAGAGATGGTAACGCTGGTGGCGATTCTTCCGCATGGTGAGCTCTGGATTTTGTATGGAGAAAGGCTGGTTCCCACCTTGCCCCCACCGACCCAACTCCTTTTGAAGTGTATCTGAACTGTGTGGCGGAGATGATTGAGCTGAAATAGCAGGAAGGGTGTCAGGGCAGCCTTGTTGCCCCTCGGGTGGGTGTTACAGCCCACACGGAGCTCATCCCTGACTGAGCTGCAGCACTTAGCGCTGGCTTTGGCATTTCTACACCAAGGGTATGCCCGACTGATGGATCGCTTGGGAAAGCCTTTGTTTTAATAAGAAAATTGATGTCTATCCACGCCTCTCCAAGGTTGTTGAGAATGGCTTTCTCATCTCTCGGCCAGAAGCTCTCGCTGCTCCCTTGGGAGAAAATGAGGAGAGCCGGGGAGAGCGTGCCGACCGGCAGCCCGGCGGGCTGTGGAGTGTTCCCGGCTGCCGGTGCGGCTCCGGCAGGGCGGCATGGCCCAGCCCGTGGTTGCAGGGCAGGGCTTTCTCTGCCGGGGAGTGTGTTTGCAGCACCCTGGGCGTGTGGGCGCCCCGGCACCCGTGGCAGGGGGAGCAGGATGGGGAGCATCCGCCGTGGGGGCTGAGGCCAGCGCCGGGCGAGGAGGGTGAAGGGGGCACACCGAAAAGCTGGCTTTCTCCCTGGTTTTGGAGGAGGAGGATCTCAGGGCTCCACTTAATTCCGTGTTGCCTTGTTTCCTGGCTAGCTGAAGGGCTTGTCTGTGCTTGATAGCACTTGTTATTTCTCCGTTCTTGTTTGTTGGAGGCTGGGGGGAAGGGAAGGTGAGGTACTTTCTATTTAAAACCAGAAGTGTTTGTCATCTCCATCCAGGTGAATTAACCCACACTGGAAGGAAGTATGACATTCAGGTTGCCTTTTGTAATCTGGGAAAGCTGCGGATGGCTGCGTGCGTCGTCGTAGGAATCGCGTTGTCCGCTAGTGCTTTCAGTGCTGTCCCCTTTTGCTTAGCTGGCCACCTTCCTCACCCTTCCTCTCTCAGATTTTGTGCTCCCTACTGCGGTACCACCAAGAGTTGCCCCTTTATTTTTCATATTTCAGCTGCACCCTCTCACGGTTCCAGCTCGCAGGGAGTTTGTGCACCCAGAATTACCTATGATTTAGGCAATAGCTCTGTGTGTGTGTGTGTGTGTGTGTGTGTGTGTGAGCTGAAGCCCTGGATTTCCATGCCCGCTTGGGAGAAGAGTATGGCTAGCTTTATCTACACAGGGGCCATCAGACCACACCTCACTTGAGAAGTACTGTTAGAGCAGAGGGAGAGATGGCACGTTCTACGTCTGATCCAGAGAGACGTGAAAGACCAGTGAAGCCCCAACAGCAGTTAACGGTGAGGTTTCTGGGAGAGTTTGTGTAGCCTGCCTTTAGCTGGCACTTATTGCCAGATAGGTTCCTTTATGCTTGTCTGTCATGTTACTGTCCCAACTGCAAATGCTAATTGAAAGTTTGCTTTGGTTTGCCCAGCTGTTGTGTCCTCTCCTCTGGTGGAGCGCCAAGCTGACCTGTAGCAGGAGCATAACACAGCAGTGCCCCACAGGCCATCTCTTCCAGTATGTAGCTCCTCCGTACGTGAAGGCTACAGGTGCAGTCAGTCTTATCATAGAGTCATAGAATGGTTAGAGTTGGAAGGGACCTTAAAGATCATCGAGTTCCAACCCCCCTGCCATGGGCAGGGACACCTCCACTAGAGCAGGTTGCTCAAAGCCCCATCCAGCCTGGCCTCGAACACTTCCAGGGATGGGGCATCCACAACTTCCCTGGGCAACCTGTTCCAGTGCCTCACCACCCTCACAGTAAAGAATTTCTTCCTAATATCTAATCTAAATCTCCCCTCTTCCAATTTAAAACCATTACCCCTTGTCCTGTCACTACACTTCCTGACAAAGAGTCCCTCTCCGGCTCTCCTGTAGGCTCCCTTCAGATATTGGAAGGCTGCTGTGAGGTCTCCCCGGAGCCTTCTCTTCTCCAGGCTGAACAATCCTAGCTCTCTCAGCCTGTCTTGTTCTATTATTTTCTCTCTCCATCTCCATTAAATCCTTATTGCAGAGACATCTGCGTCTTTCACTGCAGTGAACCAGCCTTCAAGCAGGAGTTTGACTGTTTTCCCTGACGAGCTGGTACCGTCCTCCCCTACTGTCTCTGCAGAAAGTTTGCCTGTCCCTTCTGCGTCGCTTCCCAAAGCTTCTCGCGTGCTCTCCCTGAGGTGTGCGAAACACCTGGCAGTGATACGATGAGACAAATCTCACTTGGCAGCTTCCAGTGTTGATCTGCTGTGCGCCTCCCTCTACCCTGTCTCCCAGTATCATGGTGGAACTGCTCCAAATGCAGCTTTAAACTTGTCCTTTCACCTGTGCAGATCCCTTGCAACAGAGCCAGGGAAGTGGAAACTGGGTCTTTGAGCTTAATAAGAGGAAATCCCGCGTTGTGTACATCCGTAACAGCCCAGTGAGCAAGAGGTCCTTCTTTCCCTCATCGACTGTGGGCTTGAGTTTGGGGATCTTGTTCTTCGGACCATATAGGCCACCCTGTCTTTATTAATAGTAAAGCTTTCTTTGCCATCAGCTTGTGTCCAAGCCCACCTATCTCCCTAAACAGCCTCTCTGCTCCCAGGAAGCCTGTTTTTGAACACTGTCTGTGTTAGGTGTGATAATCGGTGCTTTTCCAGTCATGTAGCGGGGGAGACTCAAGTTAGGTAGCAGGAGGAGCTAAGAGCAGTGTAGCACAAGGGTGATCTGATGTGATCATGGAACCTTTGTTAAAGGAGGGGTAGACATACCTATTGGGGACAACACAGGTAAAGTTGATTGAGTCACCATCCCTGGAGGTATTTAAGAAACGTGTAGATGTGGCACTTCAGGGCATGCTCTAGTGGCCGAGATTGTGGGGGTCTTTTGTGTGTGTGTATGGTTGGACTCGGTGATCTCAGAGGTCCTTTCCAACCATGATGATTCTGTGATCCTGTCTTGGACAAGGTGGCTGCTTACAAGTTTAGGACCCTGCTGCTTTCTGTGCTCTGCCAAGCTCTCTTGTTTCTGTGCTGCGACTCCTTCCTGGCAGTCCTGTCCCTTCCCATGCACAACAGTTTCAAAAGGTGGTTTAGCAGCACCAAAGTAGTTGGCCATTAACTGACAACAGTAAGATGTGGCAGAGACCCTGTGGGGACTTTCTGAGTGGACATACCTCTTTGAAACATACTATTTGTTGAAATTATAACTATTTACAACTACTTGCTACTTGGAGGAAAAAGTCCAAATTGCTGAGTAATCCTGCTTTTGTAAGAAAGATTATCTTTTCAATATAAAAAAAAAAAAAATCAAGGATTCCATGAGGAAAAAAATACTCAGGAACAAAATTAACTGATGAGCTAACTCAATTAACTCAGTTTTCCCCCCGACTTTTTAAAGCTGTAAGATGATGATAGTCCCCGTGATTGAGGTGGGTATAACACTTCATTTCTAACTCCAGGGTATGGGCTCATTGCTTTCAGAGCAGGCGTTGTGTTTCAGTTGACCTACGGGAAAATATAAGCTAAACCAGCTTTCAGGTCAGGCATGCCCTGGCCGTGGAGTTAACTGAGACAATTAGTCCAGATGTAGTCATGCCCTTATTATTTTTACTGTCTCTGGGGGCTCCAAAAAAAAATTACTTGTGACTATAGAGCTACTCCAGCACAAGGAAATCACCACTGATGTCAAAGATTTCTCTCTTGGAGAGGCTTTCCTTTCTCTCTTGGTGAGCCTTCCAAATTGAAACTGTCACACATGCACATCCCCCCCCCCAACAGCACAAAGTTGACACTTTGGAAAAAATACTATTCTTAAAATTGTGGGCTAGTTAGGAATGCCAGAGGAAGAAAAAAGCGTATAGATTTGGTTGTCTGTTTAGAGCAAGAAAAATGATTTCTTTTTGCACAAGCTCTGTGAATTCTCCGGAGTTCCAAAGCCTTGGGGCTTTTGTGACAGCTAGTGGGCTTTTTCACCTGAAGAAACGCGGGATGGTTTCTCTGACCAAAAGATACAGGACTGTGCATTTGTGTCTGGAAGCTTCGGCAGCTGTCGGATAGGATGAACGAGTAGAACACTGAAGCTTTGTTCAGGGGTAAGTCTGACTGTGGCTCCGCATTGCAGCAGATCCTTCAGGGCTAAATTACAAGCGCTGCTAGGACTGTAAGGGTACCCGGTGTATGCGAAGCAGCCCGAAGCAGCAATTTATAAGCCATTTCTGATAAGCAGGGGATAAGGAATAGAGAAAACAAGTTGGAACGCTAGAGAAAGCATCCCAAAAGCAGAAGAAAAGGGAGGGGAGCCACTAAGGTTTGTCTCCTTCTCATGTCTTTTAAGGTAGGCATTGTGTGTCCTGGGATAGGTAGAAGGCAGAAAGATAAAAGCAGTGAATCAGATTCTCCCATCCTTGTCACAGACATTTCCCAAATGTACATTCCCTAGTGCTTTGTCATGTCTGAACTTCAGCTGCAGTAAAGGATGGGAAATTCCACTACATCCTTTGGGAAACTGGCCAACAATCCTGAGATGACTTTTCTTTTTTTTTTTTTTTTTTTTCCTAAACTAAAAGGGTAGTCTAAATGATCGTATAGTTTCTCTTTAGTCTGTAGATATGTCCACACACACCAGAGGTGCTCCTCTCAACCCATGTGGTTTACAGCCTTCGAATGTCTTGTGTCGTGTCCCAGTTATCTGTTAATCAAATTTTTACATTCTTACTTCTTGTTAATCAATTCCTGTGATCATTTGCGATAAGGCCCGGTGTCGCACACACGTACACAGAGATCTGTAAAGAGAGCCATCAGCTCCGCGCTGCAGTACAGGCCTTTCCCCTGTGGAAATCAAAGAGATCTTTAAGACTCGACTAGCCATTAAACGAGATCATGAGAATTCGTCCACCGTGCCCCACAAAAAAATTAATGGAGATCTTCCTGATGTTTTGAATGAAAACCATTCTTGTTTTCTGAATGCCTTCTGCTGTCCCTTTTTGGCTTTGAGATGGCTAGCCACGGCCAACCCTTTTCATAAGTTGCACTGCAGCAGTTACAGAGAGATCAGCATCTCTGCTCTGTGAGCAAAGTCACTTTCTGCGTTTGCATGTGAAACTGAAAAGACACCAGTAGTTTTGTTTTGGTGGTTCTCTCCTACTGCAAGTTTACATCAGGTGTTTGCCTACCCTCCATCTTTGTATTTGTTTCCGAACTCTTATCACCCACTAAGTATGTATTTTTGTTTTGTTTTGTGTTTTCTTTTTTTTTTTTTTCTCAGCTGCATTAGCACCTGCTTTTAAAAGTCTCTTAAGCCAATTAGATCCACTGTATCATTCCGTGTAATAAGGCACCTGGCTTCTCCCAATGGGAAATGCCTTTGTGAAAGGTTTAGAGCACAAGTCTTATGAGGAGCAGCTGAGGGAATTGGAGTTGTTTAGCCAGGAGAAAAGCAGGCTTAGGAGAGACCTTATTGTTCTCCACAACTACCTGAAAGGAGGCCGTAGTGAGGTGGGGATCGGCCTCTTCTCCCAAGTAACAAGTGATAGGACGAGAGAAAATGGCCTCAAGTTGTGCCACAGGAGGTTTAGATTGGATATTGGGAAAAATTTCTTCACTGAAAGGTTTATCAAGCATTGGAACAGGCTGCCCAGGGAAGGGGTTGGGTCACCATCCCTGGAGGTATTTAAAAGCGGGGTAGACGTGGTGCTTAGGGACACATTGGCAGTGTTAGGCTAATGGTTGGACTCGGTGATCTTAAAGGTCCCTTCCAACCTAGACAATTCTATGATTCTGTAGTAGTAACAGGAAAAATTCATTTTTCTTTAACAGGATGTGTCACTGATGGAGTCTGAAGAAACCAGTGAGGGAGGTACCACTCCCCCAGACGTCGGCAGTGCCACTGGGGAAGCCTGGGATTCTGCAGCAATTGAAGGAGAGCATCATGCCCCTCGCACATCAGCTGAAATGAGCACCAGCCCATCTGACTCTGCAAAGGGAGCAGAGCTCAGCAGTCCCAAGGACTGTCTTTCTGCTCCAGGGGAAGCGGCAGAGATGCTGGGCAGACCCTCTAACCCTGTGCAAAAAGTGCCAGCAGGACTGGAACAAGAACAAGGTGATGCAGAGCCTCAAAAGGGACTCTCAGAGTTGGAAGGAGAAATGCTTTTAGAGAACAGTGGACTGGGTTGTTCTCTGAAACTTAAGCAAGTAGAGCTGGTTGACCTGGAAAGCAACCAGGACTCTTCTCTCAGCACAGTCCAGGATGTGCCAGCCTCTGGCAATGACATTCTGCAGGCTGTGGACCTCAGCGCTGAGTTTCCTCAGTGCCAGGCAGAACAGGCTCTTCGTGGCTCAGACCCTCAGGCCCAGCATCCGAAATCTCCTTTGGCTGATGCCATTTCTTCTCAGAGAGAGACACCTAAGTGCTTCTTGGTGTGTAAAACCGTTTCAGAGGGGCATTATAAGGCTGAACCCTTTCTAGAAAAGATCTCCACGGATTCCTTGCAGGAGGTTGATCCTGGTGCAGAGCAGAAGCAAAGCAGCAACAAAGTGGCACCAGCAAACGATGAGCAGCCTACCTCAGAGGAAGCAGTAAAGGACATAGCTAAACATTACAATTCTGAAAATGCTAAGGAAAGCATAAGAGCACTCCAGGGTTTGGAAGAGAATACAGAGTATTCTCTTTCCAAAAAAACCTCCTCCCATCAACTGTCTTCCACTTTAACAGATGACAGCCAAGTAAGTTCACTACAAGCAGAAGGAAACATCTCAGCTGCCGAAACAAGGAATAGCAACATGGTCACGGACCAGGGAGCAGTAATGGTTCCTAAAGAAAACTCATCCACTTCCAAAGGTCTTCATCTTGAAGATGATCACAAAAAAACAGAGGGCAAACCTGCCTCTCCAGCCGAGCGTGCCTTCCAAGTAAAGGATACTGCTAAAATAATTAAGGAAGGGAATACTACACGGCATAAGGAACCAGCACAGGAGGAGGCAGTGTCTGAACTTCAGCAGGAAGAGAAGAAGGAAGAGTGCAAAGAGCAGAATCTGACAGAAAAAGGAAAATCTTTGGAGCCCAAAGACCAGAAAAGCAAGGAACAAAATGAGCAGGAACAGCAACTGCAGAGGGAAGAGCTCAAACTGGAGGCTCTGTCATCAGCTTTCAGGTCAGAGAGATCTTCTGTTCCCAGGCATAATGTGGATTTGTGTGGTTTGGAGAGTGTTTTTTTGGCTGAGCAAACAGGTTCAGCATTTCCTCCTGGGGAACCTGTCTCTGTGGGTCAGGATCCTGGTGAGGATGTACTGCTGAAAGCTCATGTCACAGAAGCAGGTTCTGAATGTCAGCCACCTACTGTCAGCCCTCTGTCCTCAAATAACCTGAACCCAATGGAAGAAACTCCAGTGGTGCCTCCACAGACATGCCTTATCTCTGACCAGGCAGAAGACCTAGAAGACTCTGGCCGCTTTTCCATCGGTGGTCAGGATGTGGGAGAAGCTGACTGGGATGACAGGACAAGACTGGGCAGAGAGGATGAGCGCAGTGATGGGCATGGAAAGGCTGTCCAGAGGTTTGATAAAAGAGATGCTCCACTCCATGGAGAAGTGGCAGCACCTTTTAGTGCTGAGAACCCAGAGACTTCTGTGACAGCACACCCTTCCTCTGGTACCAAGAACTTGGAGCCCCCTGATCCTATAGATCCTCATCTCATTACTGAAAATTTGGGAAAAGCTGAGCTTCAGGACTTCATTCCAGCTTTACCCTCGGAGCTCACCTCTGTGGCTTCAACATCTGGCCCACAGCAAGAGGGTGCTAGCGTAACAGCCTCTGTGACCCCTAAGGACTGTCCTGGCACCAGCCTGAACAAACCGCTAGACTCTGTAGAGAAGCCAGCCAACCAAGCCGCTTCTGTGCGAGTGCAGGACCCAACATCAGGGGAAACTGCTAGTGTAAGTACTGATCCAGAGGAGACCAACATTTCCCGTGAACTCCTTACTTCTGAGGAAGGCTTTCATGAAGAAATTAGTGGCCCGTCTTCTTTCTCTGTAATGTACACGAGCTGTCTTCCTCTTGAGAGGAGCCTTCCTGAGGACAGGAGGACTGTGTCTATCATTGCACAGCCTCTGGAACCATCCCAAACGCCGGGCAGGACTTCCACTCCCCTGAACCACCCAGAGACAATTCAGCAAACCCCCCCAGAAAAAAGTGCCATTATTCAAGGAAAAGAAACTGGAGCAAATGTGGATCATGAAACACAGCAAATGCCTTTACTTGACCAGTCTGACTGCGGTTTAAACCAAAAAGAGCCTGGATCCAGAATCTCCAGTGTCCTGAGCACCCTAACTTGGCCCTCTGAAGAAGATATGGTCCTTGCTGTGAACCAGCAAGACCAGCCTCTGTCCCCTGTGTCCCACTCAAGCCTACCTCTGGTGTCTGAGCCTGATGCCAAACAGCTTCCTCATCCTCCTTCCCGTGTCCAAAGCCCCACTCAAGCTCAGGCCCCTGCACTTAATGCAAATCACCTTGCCCAACCTCCAGCCCTTGACAGTTACCAGCCGCTGGCTCCTGTACCCCACTCCAGGCCACATCTCAACTGTGGTATAGACCATAATAAGTTACTAGCCGCTCACCCTAATATAAGCCATCCTCTCCGGACTGCTGCCTCTGTGTCTGATTCTAACACTGTGGCCTCTGCTTCTGATGGAGAAGGTGTAGCAGAGAAAGATGACCTTGTTCCAGTAACTAGAAAGTGGGATCTGAGTGACTCAGGTACCCATGACACAGAGACTTCTGATGACTCAGGGGTCAGTTTGTTGGCCAAAAGCTTTTCTGCTGTTGGAAATGAGGCATTGGCCAGCTGCTCTGACACCAGTCCTGAAACAATGGATCAGCACATGGATATACAGTGGGGAAAATCCTCACCTGACCACCCTTCTTGGCCCTCGCTGGAAGGCCTGATAGCATCCAGAGACTCCAAGAGCAGAGACTCTGCACAGTCGCTTCCAATGCTGGCGTTCACCAATCCAATCAACTATTTCCAGTCCAGCCCTCCATCACCGCCAACCACCAGAACGACCTGCCAAGAAGAGGGGGTCTCAGGGGAGCTGCGGTGGGAGCAGCAGGCAGGCGTCTTTGGTGTGGACACAAAGAGCATCCAAGCTCCGTTGGCAACCATGGAAAAAGTAGAAGATGAAAGGAGGGTCAAGCAAAGGCTGGAAGGAGAAGGAGGAGAACTCCGCTTGGTAGCTCTGCCAAAGGAGGAAATACCCAGACATCCACCCTTGGAAAAATCATCAAGTTGGCCAGACAAAAAAACGGTCAGGGTAGTTGCAGAGGAGCCGGCAGCCAATCAAGAAAACCCAATTAAACGGCGAGTAAAGAGCAAGGACTGGCACCGACAGGGCCTGAAGAGAGCGTCAGTACCACCAGACATCCTGCAGGGTGAGTTCTCTCTCCCACTCTCCCCAACAAACTTACTGCAGATACCAAAACTGTAGGATTAAATTATATAGGCAGTGTGATAGAGAGGCATGATTGCTACGAGCCGGGCATTGCTCTTGTGCCTTTCTGGTAATGCTCATCACACCAGCCCTGTAGTCCCATTGCTCTCCTGCCCTGAGCCTCCCCCCTCCCAGCTCCTCCCTGCTGCCCTGTAACCAGTGCATCCTGCTTGTTCATAGATTGGTCCAGGCCGGAAGGGACCTCCAAAGGTCATCTAGTCCAACCTCCCCGCAGTCAGCAGGGACACCCCCAACTAGACCAGGTGGCCCAGGGCCTCGTCGAGCTTCACCTTGAATATCTCAAGGGAAGGGGCCTCAACCACCTCCCTGGGCAACCTGTTCCAGTGTTCCACCACCCTCAGAGTAAAGAACTTTCCTAATATCCAATCTAAATCTCCCCTTCTCCAACTTAAAACCATTGCCCCTTGTCCTGTCACTGCAGGCCTTTGTAAACAGACCCTCCCCAGCCTTCCTGTAGGCCCCCCTCAGGTACTGGAAGGCCGCTATGAGGTCTCCCCGGAGCCTCCTCTTCTCCAGGCTGAACAACCCCAGCTCCCTCAGCCTGTCCTCACAGCAGAGGTGCTCCAACCCCCTGATCATTTTAGTGGCCCTCCTCTGGACCCTCTCTATCAGGTCCATGTCCTTTCTATATTGAGGGCTCCAGACCTGCACACAGTACTCCAGGTGAGGTCTCACCAGAGCAGAGCAAAGTGGCAGAATCACCTCTCTGGATCTGCTGGCAACACTTCTTTTGATGCAGCCCAGGATGTGATTGGCCTTCTGGGCTGCGAGAGCACATTGCCTGCTCATGTCCAGCTTCTCATCCATCAGCACCCCCAAGTCCCTTTCCTCAGGGCTGCTTTCTAATACCCCATCCCCCAGTCTGTATTTATACCGAGGATTGTTTTGGCCCAGGTGCAGAACCCTGCACTTGCTTTTGTTGAACCTCATGAGGTTCATCTGGGCCCACCTCTCCAGCCTTGTTCTCCGAGTAGGGTCGCTGTCTGCGGGTCGGTCCCCTCATTTCACACTAACACCTGCAACAGAGAGCTCATCTCACCTCACGGGTCCTTCGCTCCTCAACTTCGCATCCAGTTTCTGTTCTTGTCCTTTCTCCGTGGTTAATGATCCAACGCCCTTGCTCAAATGAGTTTCTTGGTGGGGCTCAGTTCAGAGCTTCTGCTCATCATCTCTGCTGCCATCACATGGCCGTTGCATTTTGCTGCACTTGTAGCAGCCCATTTCCAAGCAGTAAGGAAAACGCACGCACACACCCTTAGTAGCCCATATCTGTTACAGCATGTTTTAGTTCCTTGTTTATTTGCTACCTCCCTTTATTTTGCAACTGACACCTTTAGGTTCCAATTTGACCTTCTGAAAGAGATGATCTTCCTGAGAACGTGGGATTTGAGATTACAGATAAGAATGCAAATTTGTCAAGTCCAAGGTCCCAACTTGCATAGAAGCCAAATCACTGATGCTACAAATGGAAAACATGCACCTTCTGTACTGCAGTTCATTCAGATAGTACCTATTGTCAAGATGCACGTCTGTTCTTTATTATGTTTTTCATGAACTTTAAACATACTTGCTGCTTCTCAGTTTTTATTCAGTTTCTTTTCCAAGCTCCGCAACATGCTGGATTTTTGGCACAGAGGAAAAGGAAGGGAGTGTTGAAGGGTGTAAATGGTTTGGCAGCACTTGAATCAAGGTTTGTTCATGTATTTGACCTGTAAATTCTTGGTTCTAAATTTTAAAACATTCAGGGCAACCTGAATTTTTGGGTTCCTGTTTTCCCTTGACCCATACGTGCAGCTCCCTCTTTGGGCTGGCTTCCTCCTGTTTCCAATGAATTTTATATATGCACCATATATATATAAATATACACACACACACAATTTAGTTAAACCCCTCACAAAACAAAAGAAAAATCCACGCTTCCTCTGTTTTACGTAAACAGAAGCTGACTCAAACAGCAGTTTGTGAATGCTCACATAGCACGTAAACGTGAGAATTGGATGACAGCATTTATTCTCAGGCCGCATCCCTTCTAAGAGTCTTCACAGGAGTGACTTTGTTAGATATCCAGCATTTCTGCCCCAGAAGTCACTGAGAGTTTTCAGGGCTCAGCATCCACAAAAGACTTTCAGACCTGACTAGTGACTTCGGGTCCGTTGATCCTCTGATGCCTGGCCCAAGTTGCAGAAGGGGGAAAGGCAGCACCAAATAGAGCCCACAGGCAGCGTCAACTGAAGATGGAAGCTTTAGAGTTACTGTCGTCTCTGAAAGTGTTGGCCTTAATCTTGCTATGAAAAGCCAGTGTGACTAAGTAACAGATGTAAAATGTAAGTAATGTCGAAGATTATTAAAACCAGAGAGTTTCTAACCCAGAAACAAAGGTCAGGAGGGCACCTGTATTCCAACCCAAGACCACCACACCACTTAAGTGGGGTATAGGTAAGTGATATTTGTGTATCATTAGGATTGTAGCTTGACTCTCAAGTCTGACTTACGTGTTTACTTTTTAATTGTCTTACATGCAGAAATCCCTTCTCTTCCTTCAGAAGAAGAAGCTCACAAGGCAAACAAAGAACCACCAATCAGTTCAGAAACAGTTATATTGCGGTAAGTCTCTCAAAGGCCCCTTAGAATTTGCCCCCATCCTGCTGAACAGACGTCTGATGCCCTCCATTGTTCCTAGAGGGACCAAAGATGACAATAAGCAGTAGAAAATTATAATAAAATTTACTTAGGCCTGTGTTTCAGTCTGTGCCCTCTGGGAGACGACCCCATTGCTACAGAAGTACTTCTGTCCCTTTAGGACAGTGTTTCCATCAAGTCAAACTTTGTTCTTCCTTAAGTAAAGCATGTGGAGCTTGAGCTTGTTGGAAAGAGAGGTCCTTGCTGTGCCAGATCTGTTACTAACATTTGGATAAGCCATGTCTGGCACTGTGCTCTTCATTGGCTCTTTATTTCCGTATCCTTGTTGCCTGACAGAGAGAAGAAACCTGCAGATGCAATGGAGAACTTCAAACGCCGGCACTCCAAACTGATCAACTCCTGTAAGTACCTTCTGCCTGAAGTGCTGTGGCAGACCCCTCTCCTCCATCATCTCTCACCCTTGCAGTGAGCACAAAGGAGAGGGTCTCCTGCCACATGGTAGCAAGGAGGTGGCATTAGAGAGCAGTAATTAGAAGGCAGTGAAACCAGAGCCCTGCAGTGCGCTGGGGCAACTGGTGAGCCTTGCTTATAGTGGGTGCATGCGGTCTAAAGTATTCGGTTATCCTAATTGGAGACAGTAACAGAGTTTTCTCCAGATTGGAACAGAGGGTGAGTAGCTGCTGTAGAAAGTGTAAATGTATATGTTTCTCTTCACAGCAAGATTGCTGTATCAGGAGTACAGTGATGTGGTTCTGAACAAGGCCATTCAGAGCCAGAAGAGAGTGGATTCTTTCGCAGAGGATATCGAGTCAAGTTTTCCAAGCTCCCCAAGGCTACGGAGGAAAGTGCTGTCTCCCCAGGACTCATATTTGCAACGTCTGTCAGTCTCATCTACTGCATCCCTCTGGCAGGACATCCCCATGATACGGGGCAGCAGAATACTACTCAATATGTCCCGTGATGAGCAGAAGCTGCAAGAGGTAATGGACAGATGTAACAAGGTAGATGGGTGGTCTGTAGTCAGGAAAAGAGTCCCCAGAAGGGTGGTTAAAGCGGAGAGGAAAAATGTCTGATGTGGGAATGCAGGTGAAGTTCAGAACTGTAGAGAAGAGGAGCACTGAAGGGCAGACTCTAGATTGTATCAGTAACTTCGTGAAAACAGACATGGGGAAATTGGAACAAGATAAACCAAAGAATTTTAAGCACTTTCAATGCAAAAGAGAATGTTCAAATAGAAGACTTCTAGTATTCTCCCACACGTAAGCTTATGAGAGATGCTAATAAAACCACAGTGCATTGCAGTTCCTGTGGCAGAGTGTGAGTTTACCGGGTTGACCTATGTGAGCTGAGAGAAAACAGGAAGAAGTATGGGTTCAGCAAAATGGTACATAGAGAAACTGGGTAAGGAAAACGAGAGGAACCGAAAAGTGGATGGGAGGACCCAGGCAAAGAGGCGAAAACAACGGCATGGGAAACATGATGAAGGAGAAGAATGCGGATGCCGGAAAATTTATGAGAGCGTGTGAAACAGGGAACCTGGTGAAAGTGGAGTTGAGGGGGAATAAAAAGTAAAATGAGAGCAGGTAGCTATTTTTCTTTTAAGTCATACTACACGTATGTCTAAAGAAAGACAGACTGTACATAATGGCATGCCTGCCCTTCATTCCTAAGGCCTCTCTTTTGTAGTTACATGCTATTTACATCGTGTACTGGGAGGTTTTCTTGCTTTGCCCCTGTCTCTTCTCTGTAAGACTCCTCACAGACTTGCCTCGTCTACTGATGCTGTTCTCCCTCCTTTTATCTCTCAAGGCCAAGTTTGAGTTGATAATATCTGAGGCTTCATACCTGCGCAGTTTAAATGTGGCGGTGGATCACTTCCAGCGATCAGCAGAGCTCCAGGCAATGCTCACCAATCAAGAACGTCAGTGGCTTTTCTCCCGCCTTCACGATGTACGCGATGTCAGTGCCAGGTGAGATACGGCCCTTTCCTTCCAGGACTAACACCCTTCACGAAGCATAGACACAGCCCGCCGTTTCCATCAGTAACACCTCTCGCTCCTGTTCTGCATGTTCACTGACCTTCAAGGTAGATAGACGCTGCCCTGAAAGGAACGTTCATCTTTTTAGGTGACAGGGGAATGTAAATCTTGGTGTTTGGTCCCAGATATTATGGCGCAAGTGTGCGCAGGGCTCGTTGCAGGAGACCAAAATGTTCAAAATGCTACTGTAGGCCATGCCCTATTGGCTTCAGCTGCAGCTAAACTTGACTAACTAGACCTCAGCCCAAACCAAATGCAGCTGCTGCCAAACAGAAGACATGAAGCAGCTGCATGAGCCCTGACTGAAAATAAAAAAGAGGGGGGGAGAAAAGAAAAAAGGAAGTTACAGCCATCACTTGACAGAACCTAATGTGAATCAATTGAGCATAAGTCATAAAATGTAGACATGACCCCACATGCAAGGAATCCTGTATGTTGTAGGATTCTGTTCTGCTTTTCTCCTGCGAGGCTTGGCTACGTATGTCGCTACGCTAGTAAGGTTTGCAGCTACCTTTTCCATTTCTACTAGCGGGATTATTGTCGTGGTGTCTTAATTTTCAGTTGTTTCCTGACCACGCCTTTAGAAATATGCCCTCTCAAGAGCAGAGGTCTCTTGCCTCTGCTTCTTCCTTGCGGATATCTAGCCTTAAATTGTCATGGTACAGGCGTTGTGCTCTCTCTAGAAGTAAAGAGCTGTCTTGTGATTGTATGTGGGCTGTCAGGATTTTAGAGGACTGAGGACGTTTCTGCTTTACTAAATGACACTGGTGTTTCCCTCTTCTTTTATGGCACTGCAACCGTGTGCTGCAGTTTCCTCTTTGACTTGGAGGAGAAATTTGAGGAGGACATATTCACCTTCCACGTCTGCGATGTGGCTCTGAAACATGCCCCTGAGTTCCGCAGGGTGTATCTACCGTATGTAACAAACCAGACTTACCAGGAGCAAACCTTCCAGCGGTTACTGTAAGTTTTTTTTGGTGGTTTTTTTTTTTTTTCATTTGTTACACCCTTCTCCCCCCTTACTTCCTTGCTGCACCTCAAATATTCACTCTTTCAAATGATGGGGAATGCAGCAGATAGAGGCTTTTGGCCAGCGCTCCCACTACGTTCCCAGAAGAACAGGCAGGAACCTTCTTCAGTTCAGTGGCATTTGGGACAGTAGGACAGAGCTACTGCAGGCTCCTCTCCCATAGCACTGGAAAGGGAAAGAATAATTAATATCCAATTCCGTTGCAGCCTATTCTCTCTTGTCTACTCTCTACTGAAGAGAACAAAAATGACTGTCCTGGATAGTGGTTTCCAGTTTGTGGTTTTCAGACTACTAAGAACTGGAAAGTGATAATTTCAAGTGAAGCTCAACCTCAGTCATTCTGTGATTCTGCAGTTAAGCAGAACTATGGCTTCTGTCAGTAAGCCTAAACTGGCTGTCCGGGAGTCTTTAAAATGGATTGAAAATCCTGGGGCCAATGAACACCGTTGGTCTCTCTTTCTCTGGGAGGTGGACTTGGAACATCTCTTGCCCTCCTTTTGTATACCCAGTGGCACAACCAAGCATTAGGCATGGGCCCGGACCTAAGCAAGGTTTGCTTGCCATTTCTACACTGCTTCTCTTCGTAACAACCCAATTCCAGTGAAGCTACAGTGATTCCAGGAGAAGACTCTGTTCGAAACAGGCTATTCAGACACCCTCTCTGAGTGCTGCCGAATGGGAGAGATTTAGTCTTGCAATTGATTCTCTCCAGGGAAGGCTCAGTTTCACACAGAGAGGATCTCCAGAATATTGTCTAAGGGCAACGTCTACTGGGCCTACAACCTTCTTCCCCGTCTCTTCAAGGATACGGGACTGGCTGTTCTGGTGGCTGGTGCTACTCTCATACCATTAACTTTTTATCTGCTACTGCCAAACATGGAAAACTGGATGGCGGTGGCTGTGTCTAAGAGGATGGGAGAGACACTAGCAGGGGAACGCAGCTCCTCTAAGAGCAGCAAGAGAAGGGAGGCAACTGTTTCCAGACTCTGGACACAGCCCCTGGAATTGGACCAGGCAGCGTAAGGAAAGAATACAAACCACCACTCTTTCTGTGAAAGGTGCCCTATTGATAGGGGGGAATCGAAACATAGATCTTCCTTCTGGCTTTTATTTCAGAGAGCTGTGGCAGAAAGAGGAAAGATTAATAACAGTTGTACTGCTGTCCTTTTATAGCTGTCAGAAACCCATACTTGCTCTTCCTCAGCAATGGCGCAGTTTCTTGATATCTCTTGCCTCAGGGACAAAACCTGGCTGTTGGGAGTACTCCAACGCTCACTGAAACCTGATATTAGGAAGACTATTTATTTGCTCTGATGCCTGGATGTCTTCTTTCTTTACCACTCCCACAGAAATGGAAATGCAGGATTCCAGCAAGTCCTGGAGAGACTGGAAAGTGATCCAGTATGCCAGCGCCTCTCACTTAAATCCTTCCTCATCCTCCCTTTCCAACGTATCACTCGACTCAAACTCCTCCTGCAGGTAACTCTGTTGATTCTTTGCTTTCCTATAGTTTCTCTCGAGCTGACCCTTCTTTAAGTCTGAAAGTCATATAAATATAAGCTAGCTCCAAGCAGTGGGTGGAAGGACTGTATAAAAGCCATTCATGTTGCATCTGTGACAAGTTTGGCAAGATGCTCCAAAGCCACTCTGTAGCATATTTTGTGAATATACCTTTGGAAAAACAAACGCGTTTGTCATCGTGCAAATGCCTGCTGTGCATTAGACCAGCACCGTGAATTGGATATGACAGCCTCTGTGAGGCGGTACAGTTTGTGTACTGGTTAGGACTGTTGCAACACTACTTCGGTTGTGCTCTAATAAAAAAAATTATGGAGTCTTATCAGAACTTGTTGATTTACATCTTACTGAACTTTTTTGGCTTCCTGCTGGGAAAACAAAGCAAGGGTTCCTTGCTCTACTCTTTGCCTGCAATGTTGACCAATAGGAGCCTTCCAGACAGGGAACCAGCAGGTCCCTAATGAGTTAATTTTGAGCTCCTATGAAATTAGTCTTTTTGATTATTTGAGCCTTTTTTGGAAAGGAGAAAGACTATCAGGCAAAGAACAATCGTGTATGTAAGGCTGTTTGTGCTTGGATTAACGGTTGCTTCCTATGCCGTGTAACTTGTACGTGGTAGCTAATGCCATGAGTTTTTCAGGGATGCCCTGTTCAGTGCAGCTTATGAGTGACATTCTGCATCCCAAATTTCTGGCCTTGTTATCTCCGCGTTTCATCACCTACTACTGCTCTAGCCTCCCTTGGGACTGGCACCTTAGTGTCTCCTTGTTTCTCTTGCCACTCCCGAAGACATATGTCCAGCTTTCCCTGTCTGCATTATGAAAAACATCTTCTCTCATGCAGAATATCCTGAAGAGAACTCGGCCGGGGTCTGAGGAGGAAGTGCAAGCAACACAGGCCTACGATGCACTTGAGAAGGTAAAGCCGTCAACGCGTTCTGCAGCCCTGCAGAAAGGGATCTGGGGGTTTTGGTTGATGGTACGCTCAATACGAGTCAACAGTGTGCCCTGGCAGCCAGAGGAGATGACTGTATCCTGGGGTGCATTAAGCACAGCATCGCTAACCAGATGAAAGAAGCGATCGTCCCACTATACTCAGCATTGGTGTGGCGTCACCTTGAGTACTGTGTGCAGTTTTGGGCTCCACAGTATAAGGAGGTTGTAAAAATATAAGAATATGTCCAAAGGATGGCAGCAAAAAGGACTAGAGGGTGTGATTTATGAGGGGCGGCTAAGGATACTAGACTTGCTCATCTTAGAGGAGACTAAGGGGTGACCTCATTGCTGTCTACAACTTCCTCATGAGGGGAAGTGGAGAGGGTAGTGCTCTTCTCTCTGGTGTCCAGTGATAGGATGCGAGGGAATGGTTTAAAGCTGCATCAGGAGAAGTTCAGGTTGGATATTAGGAAAAAGTTCTTCACTGAGAAGAGTGGTCAAGCACTGGAAAGAGCTCCCCAGGAAAGTGGTCATGGCCCCAAGCCTGATGGTGTTCAAGACACTTAGTTACATGGTTTAACTTTTGTGTTGCCCTGTGTGGAGTCAGGAGTTGGACTCGATGATTCTTGTGGGTCCTTTCCAACTCAGGATATTCTGTCATTCTCCACAACCATGCTGCATCACACAGCTGCCGGGACACCTAAGTGGCCCAGTACTTTTTATTGATCCTCACCCTTGTTGAGGGCCCTTGTCATGGATCCTCACCAGTGACAAATCCATGGGTTCATGTGACTCTTCTGCATGTGCAGTGGTAGCTTTGAGCAGAAAGCACTGAAGCGGGAGCCAGTTGGCAAGAGAGTGAACCTGCACCAGTGATATTGAACTACTTTCCAGTCTCCTAACTACCATTCCCTTTTTGTGCTCCTTACCTTTGTCTCTAATTATTGATCGACTACTACCCCAGCCCTCAGAAGAAAATATTGCTAAAATTATTGGCCAGATGTTACTCTATTGCATCTCTTCCTCTATCCTGTTTATTACAGGGGCAAGATTTAAAGTTTTCTGGGACAGCTTGTTACCTGGAATTTGTACAGCAGTTATACTTGTCCCTAGCTAGTTCCTGCTCTGGGTAGTGATCAGTTGAGTGTCTTGGAGTGTCACCCTTGCTTACAATCCCTCCTCTGTTCTCCACCTAAAGACCAGTTCAACATGATGCGTATCTCCTTAAAACTCTTAGGATTGCACCTACCTGCTGCACAGCTCCCAAAACACTGCAGTCTGAGGTGGGTGGGCAAGATGTCATACACTGAAATCCTTAGACTCCAGCTGTATTCAAGCCAGCGTTATCTCTGTGACGCCGTTATCCAGCTGCCCTGGGTCACCTCAGGCAGCTACGTAAGGCCGCTTACAGGCTGAAGTAATTCTGTTTCATTGCGTCCTGTCCTCACAGTTACTAGCAACAAGCTCTGGGTTGTGGAAAAATTGGGGCTGATGTCTATCTAATCAGCCTCCTGTGTTTACGGTGGAGCATCTAATAAGAGCTACTTCCAAATGACCAGCAATTCAGCCTCTGTCACCTGAAAGGAGAGAGATGTCTCTAGTATCCCAAAGGTAAAACAATACCTACTACAGAGACTTCATCTAAAGAATACCTTCCTTAAGAAAGAAGGATGATCACTGTAGGTAGGAAAAAGATTAGTATGCTAGCCTGGAAAAATACTTTTTTGGAAGGAGGATGCCTAAGGAATTGTCACTTACACTGACTCTTGAGGGGCTCCTGGGACTAGTACGGATCCCATCAGGCAGTTCTGTTCCCACTTCATTGATCGTCTGTTTTCCTCTGCAGCTCATCAAGGACTGCAATGAAAATGTCCAGCGAATGAAGAGCACTGAAGAGCTGATCTACCTCAGCCAGAAGATTGAATTTGAGTGCAAGGTGAGCTCGTCCATTCCCTGGGCCTTGCTCTAGCCTAATCTATTTTCTCTCTTTCCTCACAAAGCCGCTTGCACTCACTTTTTGTTTTCCTCTCCAATATACACAGAACTGTTGAACCAAAATATCATACACAGGTCAGCTCTTCATCAGTGCTTCCCTTGCCTAATCGTTTGTGTCAGCCTTCAGCTGAAGGTACCTACCATGACTTACTGCTCTCCAGCTGGAGAGATGAAAGCACACTTCCACTAGAGAAAGGCAAAAATGCAAATCCAAAACTCATGGCTGCCTACTTCCTTGTACACACTTGACATAACCGTTCATTTCTGTCTTGCAGATATTCCCACTCATCTCACAGTCAAGGCGACTTGTGAAGTGTGGTGAATTGACAGCACTGGACTTCAACACCCCGAGTCCAAAATGGAAAGTCACCACCCGTCCCATCTACCTACATCTTTTCAATGACTGTCTGCTCCTGTCTCGGCCGAAGGAGTGAGTGCTTCAACACAATTCTTGCTGCCCCTTCTAAAATACCTGTCTCTTTCTGGGTCTGTGCTTTGGTGAAAGAATCCTTTCCCTCTGCCTGCCAGCAAGTGGCAGCATTTGTCAAGTCACTCTCCTAACCCTACATTATGTGAGTATCATGCGAGTGTGTGGAATCTGATAGTCCCAACTCTTAACTACAACATATGATAACAAGATATCCTCTGGTCCCTAGTGCAACGCTTCTGTTCTGCCTTTCCATCTCTATAATGTGAAATGCTTTAATAATAACCATTTATTCTAGTTTTACTTGGTAAACAATTTGTTCCTAAAGGACAGCGTGAAGATTAGTGAATGTGCAAACCACTGGTTTGTCAAGAAACTAAGAGAGTTGTTGGTTGGGTGTGTTGGGGCTTTGGGAGGGGGTGTGTGTTTTTGCTCCTGAGCTGCAAGCTATCAAATAAAATTCTGACAGGACAGAGCTTGGAATTTCTACCCTTTTCATTAAGGCCCCTCTCTCTTCTCTGGCTTCTAGCACGAAAAAAGTTTAAGGTGCCTGAAGCAGATGAAGACTCATTAAAAGCTCTTTCCTTTCCTCACATCAGAAAATGATATGGGCACTTCGTAACCCTCATCACCTTAAAACTCACAACTTGTTTTGTTCCTCCTCTTTACCTGCAGGGGTGGACGTTTTGTTGTGTTTGATCATGCCGCTTTCTCAGAAGTGCGTGGGGAGAAGTGCGAGATAAAACTGCATGGAACAAACAAAAATGTTTTCCGTCTCTTTCTACTTCAGAATAACCAGGGAAAGAGAGTGGAGTTTTTGTTTCGTACAGAGACACAGTAAGAGCTCAAGTTTACCCTCAGTATATCCTGTAAGCTACCCAAATGCTGAAATAACAAATGCAGCTGCAGAGCAGAGGACTTGAAAACCATCCTCCTGTCATAACAAGCCCCTAATGAACCACCTTGCTCCTCTCTTATCATAGCTGCTCATACAGTACAATTTGTCATGTCATACCATCAGCCTCCAAAAATGAGAGGTTTTGCCTTTTCCCATCCCCTTTCTTCACTTCCACTTACTCTGCTTCCCCCACTTTACCCCTTCCCTGTCTCCTCCTGTGAGCAAACCTGTATGTGCCCCATCTCACCCCACTCCCCCTCCATTCCTGTCATCAGACTGCTGTCCCTCACACTGAATCCTGACACCTATCTGGTGATGTTTTCCAGCAGTGAGAAGCTGAGGTGGATCTCTGCTTTGGCTCCTCCGCGAGGAGAACTGGACCTCCTGGAATGCCCTGGTGAGACCACTCTGCTGCTACAGCAATGGGGGTAGTCTGGCTCAAAGGAGTTGGAGCCACTGTGGGGTGGAACATCCCAGAAATTACTCCAAGGCAGAATACTTGCCTTTTTGTAAACAAACAAGATATCCATGGCCTTTCCCTCAGTGCCAGGTTCTGCCAGTTATTTTACCTTTACTCCTCAGATCAGGTAGACCTGTTGTCTACCTTCCAGTTTTCTGCTCTTTAGTGTTTGGGCAGTCCCTTATCCTCTACCTCCTCTGGGGCTGTTGTTGCACACAGGTTTACTGTTGCTTGCTGGTATACTATTACGATCTTTCTTCTCCTTTAGATGCACCGCAGGTTCAATGCATAAAGACTTACAAGGCTCGGGAAAATGATGAACTGGCTTTGGAGAAAGCAGATATCATTATGGTTATGCAGAACAGCAATGATGGTGAGCAGAATGAACTATCTTAAATTACGGGTAGGAAGTTACCCTAGTAGTGTAAAGCTTTAACAACACAATTGGGCTTCGGAAGGAGCCTCTCGATGAGGAGGCTCCTCATCTTCGCTGAGACACTTTATTTGGAAGCTGAAAGGGGATATTTTTCTTTGATCTTATGGCCTTGTTGGAGGGAGATTTTGGGGAAGAATGAAAAAATGTTTGACTGTTTTGCCTCATGTTGTGCTTTTCCCCACACCGTAGGATGGATGGAAGGAGTAAAACTTTCAGACCGGGAGAGAGGCTGGTTCCCTGCCGAACACGTGGAACTCATCTCCAGCAAACACGCGCGGCAGAAGAACCTGAAGGAGGAACAACGTGTGAAGAATGCCAAGCAGCAGGTCTTCTGCAAGAAATAAGACTCTATTTTGTTTGGACCTGTACAGTCTCCCTGCCATGGGGAAACCATCTTTTTTTCTATTGTGCCTCAGAAGAAACACCTCTGCAAAGAGCATAATACAGCACTTTGACAGAACCAGGTGCTTTTTGCCAAAGAAAGCGGGAATTCAATCAGGAAAAATCATTCACTTCCTCGGTGTCACCAGGACTACGGCAGCAGTAGGAGGAAAAAAAGTTGCATGTATCGCTTGCTTTCTGGTAGTAGGGAGGGACTTTAATCAGACAGAGGTCTGGGATCTGGATTTCTGATAATATATTCCTGGTTTTGCCACTGACGAGTTGCAGGACCTTGGGCAAGTCACTTCAGAATTCTGCCTCAGTTTTCCCATCTGTGAAATGGGGGTAAGCTCACCTACCTCACCGGATGTTGTGAGGCTAAATTCACTAGTATTATCATACTAAGAGCTTTGAGTTCCTGAGAAGGAAGGTGCTAAGTGCAAAGCACAACATAGTTGAGGAGAGTGTTCCATTTGAATGTCCTCTTGATGTCTTGATGGTGTTGATCTCCATAGTGTAATTTCCTTTAGAACAATTTATCTATTTGATTGTGCAAGTCTACTGTTTTTTAGATAGGCAAATATTTCATTATACCTAAATTTAACTCAGTCTCAGCCTACTGTTATTGGCCAGTCCGGCCCAAACCACGGCAGATTTCTTGACAGCATTAGAAAACCCACTTAAGCGAAGTTTTCAGAAGCCACTGTGATGATTTCCCCCGCCTTAAGAGGTATCAAGCTGAAGAATCTGTTTCGCAACGGTCACCTCCTTTCTGAACAAGTGTCCCAGTAAGCCGTCTGAGATGACCCTTTTGTACTCTGCCTCCCACTCAAAGTAGAACAGTGACTTTCGACGAAGATTTTTATTGTGTGTGTTGGTACACGCCCTGTAAAAAAAAAAAAAATAAATAACCATGACTAGGCATATGCAATGAAGTGGCACTTTCCTGCTGCTCTTAACCTGATAGCTGACGTGGTATTGCATGCACCATTTTGCACACTTATAGAAAACACTGAAATATTTAGCCACTGTAGATAAAGTCAAAATACGTACCAGGGACGTTGTTCTTTTTTAGAACTCTCTGGTTTCAGTCCAGTTTACATGCAGTCCTGCTTTTGTGCAGAACCTATTTGAGGATATGCCTTCAACTGTAAGATACTGTTTCTGTGTTAAAAGTGTTTGCGTTCAGTTCGGTCAATGCAAGATCAAGTATAAGAATCAATACACCAAAGAAAGCAACTTGTAGCCTTCTTGCATTTGATATATTTGAAGAACTAGTTATCTTCATATCTCCAGCTTTCTATCTCTGTAACATTCTGCCTTTAATTCCCATTTACGTTGTATCTAGTATAGCGTATTACAGCCTATTTATATCAGTAATTTTAGCTGGATTAAAAAAGAAAAAGTTGCTTTTAGTCCTAATAAACTCATGCACTTCTCCAGTTAAACAGCTTTCTGCTTTCCTTGTTACTTAGCTTTTCATCTCAAATATCAGTAATGCAATATTTACTGAATATATATTCAGTATTTTCATATTTTTTTAAATATAATTTTCCTTTCTAAGTGAATATTAAGTGCAAATAGCTATACTTAGCCGAGGCGGTGAAGGCGGCTTGCTTTACCAGACACACCTTCAGATTCTTCAGAGCGTTATCGCCAGCCCTGAAGTGACAGCTGCTGCGGGTTCCGTAACGGTGGTATGTCATCAGCGTATCAAGGCAAGCTAAAGGGATGACCTACAGAAGATGGGAGTCCGGTCCACTCTATCAGTAAGACAGGATGCGTTTATTTGGTTGTACGCAGGCAGTCTGAGGCATCCCATATCCATGCCGGCTTCACCTTTGCTGCTTGTATCGTGAGGAGTCGGGCCATAGACGTTGCCATTCCAAATCGGAGGTCGTCTTGTTAAACGTTTTAAAAGTCAAGAATTCTTTACTCTTTCAACTTCTGCTCTCAAAACCGAGCAGGCATATTGTTCGTTAGAGTCTCCCAAGGTGGTTTCTCTGTTGAATTCTGTATGTTCTTGTTAAAATTCTTGTGGAAATAGGAAAACTTCAAGGCTGCTGTTGTTGTGACTGATGGGACTTCTATACTGTTTAATTAGTTGGATCAAAGGTTAACTTCTTCCTGTCACAGGTACAGGCTTTATTTCCTGTTAGGCTTTTTTTTTTTTTTTATGTTTAGAAACATTTAAAGGTCAGTTTATGCTCATAAGAGTGCCTATACTCTGGTTTATGTGGATTTCTTACGTTTCAGATAAGCCTCAACTTACCACTATTTAGTTGAATTTGTAGCCCCAGCACGGTCCTGCCACCAAAACCCATAAACAAACCTGCAGGGACTTGCTTCCTGCTTTTTGAAACAGATTAACATCTCCTTGGTTTGTACAGACTTAATCAAAGTAATACCGTATCGCTTTGTTGTGGTTTCGGCCAAATTTACCAAAACCAGAATGAGAGATGCCCCCTCCCCCCCCCCCCACCCCCCCACAAAAGAGAGAGGAGAGGAAGAGATAAGGAGATTCAGAAGTTTAGAATGAATTAAACTCCTTTAATGAAGTATTAATATTAAAATCAAAAAAGGAAATAATGAAATAGATACAATCTATACAAAACCCTGTCGAGATCCCAGGATGACAGTCACGTCACCGGCAGGCACTGGGGAAGTCCCAGGCTGGACTCAGCGACAAATGGGAACTTGGTTCTGGCTCTGGAGTCAGGAACACACGGATCGGGATCAAAGGCAGATGAACAGACAGAGTCCTCTCTGGACGTCGGCCATCGCAGGAAGGGGATGACCCTTTGATCCCTCAGCTTTTATACTGAGCGTGGGGCAGATGGGATGGAATACCCCAGTTGGTCAGGTTTGGGTCACCTCTCCTGTCCACTCCTCCCCACCGATGTGACCCCTCTACGTTTTTTCCATTTCCGACCCTCTAAGGGGGCAAATAACGAAATTGGCTGCCCTTGGTTGTTACAGCAATAAGGATAAGCAAGGGCCTCTCTGCTCACCATCCCTTGGCATGGAGCACAAACATTGGTCTTCTCACTCTGAGAAGGAGCAGTTTTCTCCACAATATGCCGTTAATTTCGGAGAGGTAGGACAGGCCTGGCTAAGATGTAAAATTACTGAACAGAAAATTGATTCTGTTTTATTTCAAACCAGGACACGCTTACAATTGCACATTCAGGAGGCAGGAATCAAGTTGGCGTATTATCTGCTGTGTCCTATTACAGTCTTAATGATGAGTCAGGATCTCTCCCTATATTATCTAATGTGGATAATCTGATTTCCCAGAAAATCAGTATTAAACAGAAACAGAAGTGTAGACTCTGTCAGCCAAATCCCTGTACTTCTCTAGTAAGATCCCCAAAGAAGGTCCACGGAATAGGAACGCCGTCCGAGATGCCAGTGTATCTTGAACAGCTGGCTGTCAACTGAAGCGTGAAGAAACCATCATCTCCCACAGGGACCTGTGGAGGCTGATACACTGCGTGGACAAAAGAAATTCGGTATTTCTGTACTTAAAAAGAAAGACAACCTTTAGAGGGCAGCTACGGTCATTTGGGCGGCAAGAACAGCGATGACATACAAGCATGAACTACATTTAAAAAGTTTTGTTGAGAATCTGAGAAATTTGTGGTTTATGGAACTCAAATGTTACGACCACTGACATATTTTTATAAAAAAAATGATATGCAGTGACAAGTGGTGTCCCTCAAGGGTCCGTGCTGGGACCGGTACTGTTTAACATTTTTATCAAAGACATAGACAGGGGGATTGAGAGCACCATCAGCAAGTTTGCAGATGACACCAAGCTGTGTGGTGTTGTCGATACACCAGAGGGACGGGATGTCATCCAGAGGGACCTGGACAGGCTGGAGAGGTGGGCCCAGTTGAACCTCATGAGGTTCAACAAAAGCAAGTGCAGGATTCTGCACCTGGGAAGAAACAATCCTCGGTATAAATACAGACTGGGGGATGGGGTATTAGAAAGCAGCCCTGAGGAAAGGGACTTGGGGGTGCTGATGGATGAGAAGCTGGACATGAGCAGGCAATGTGCTCTCGCAGCCCAGAAGGCCAATCACATCCTGGGCTGCATCAAAAGAAGTGTTGCCAGCAGATCCAGAGAGGTGATTCTGCCACTTTACTCTGGTGAGACCTCACCTGGAGTACTGTGTGCAGATCTGGAGCCCTCAATATAGAAAGGACATGGACCTGATAGAGAGGGTCCAGAGGAGGGCCACGAAAATGATCAGGGGGTTGGAGCACCTCTGCTGTGAGGACAGGCTGAGGGAGCTGGGGTTGTTCAGCCTGGAGAAGAGGAGGCTCCGGGGAGACCTCATAGCGGCCTTCCAGTACCTGAGGGGGGCTACAGGAAGGCTGGGGAGGGTCTGTTTACAAAGGCCTGCAGTGACAGGACGAGGGGCAATGGTTTTAAGTTGGAGAAGGGGAGATTTAGATTGGATATTAGGAAAGTTCTTTACTCTGAGGGTGGTGGAGCACTGGAACAGGTTGCCCAGGGAGGTGGTTGAGGCCCCTTCCCTTGAGATATTCAAGGTGAAGCTCGACGAGGCCCTGGGCAACCTGGTCTAGTTGGAGGTGTCCCTGCTGACTGCGGGGAGGTCGGACTAGATGACCTTTGGAGGTCCCTTCCAGCCTGGACCAATCTATGAATCTATGAATATATATATAAATATATATGTGGCTCAAAAAACCCCCCTCGCAGCCCTGGAGACCTATGTTGGTTCCTTGTAAAGGAAAATAAACGAAAGCATTCACTGTTCTTCCTCCCTTTCACAATACTAGAAAAAGCTGGCACTAGGACCAGAGTTCAGTAAATAAACACAACCCTGCTCAGAAACGGGAACCTTTAAAGCAGTCAGCGATTTTTAATTTTGCACTTTTGTCTGATATTGAAGAGGCCCCATCCCCCTTTAGGATCAGAGCTGTGTTTTTCCACGGTAACATTCCAGCCGGCACGTCTTGCATTTGGTGGCTGAACCAGGTGCGCTGTTAAGACTAATTATACCGTCTCCAAAATGCCGGCGCACATGTTTCAGGTTACCCTCGTTTAACATAACGAAGCGACTCTCAGGTGAAAGCGTCTGCAGAAGCGGGACCTTCGATGCCGGAGCGAAGCTTGAAGCAAAGACGGGACACGCGGGAGAGCGGTGCCACGCCGGCAGTGAGGACGGCATGGCAAAACGAGGACGAAAAGTTGTGTTTACGGCCGGCTGCGCTTCGCTCCGTGGTTAGGAAGGCTGTACATGGAGGACGCAAGAGCGGAGGGGCTCGGTTTCTGGAACCGTCGCGACCTGAGCTGAAGCAAAGGTCTCTCTCCATCAGCTGCACAAAAGAAGGAAGCCGGAAAAGCCAGGCTCGGATCGCTGCCGCCCTGCAGCTCCTGCAGACACCTGCAAGCGCACAGAGCTGGTTTAAGTGTCACCTGAGGGGAGGACAACGCCTGGAGTGGTGCGAGATCACGAACTGCCTGGTACCGCTTTGTTAGGAGCCTTGTGGGTTTTTGGTTTGGGGTTTTTTTTGTGTGTTGGTTTTTTTTTATTTATTTTATTTTTTTTTTTCCCTTTCTAACAGTTGTTAAGAATTGAAAGGACGGGAAACTACAGCGCCTAAAAGCCCAGAAGTGCCGTTTATTTCTTGCGACACTAGCCGGTGGAAAACCAGGAGAAGTCTTAAAGAACTGCAGCTAGAGGAAAAAAAAAAAAAAAAAGAATCCCCCCAAGCCCCCCAAGGAAAGATAACGAGTTTCATCTCATTCGTATTACGCGCCCCAATTCTGTAGCATCTGGGTTTCCAAGGCGTGCTATTAGCGACATTTAAGCCCGCTCCCCACAGGAGCTCGGCGGTCTTTCGGGTGCCCTCAGACGTCCCAGAAACGTTCCTATACCCTCGGTGCGGGGGCCCAGTTTCTCCCCGCTCGGACCCCGACTCTCTGCCCCCCCAAACATACACACACACACACACCGCCCCCTCCCCCGGACCCAGGCTGTGAGGGAGGAGAAGCCCCCTCTCCGCACGGCGGCCCACGGAAGAGGCCTCCCCCCCACCCCCGGCCGGGGACGCCTGAGGGGGGGGTAGAAGGCAGGCGGGGGGGCTGCGGCCCCGTTACCTGCGGCTGCTGGGGGGAGCCCGCCCCCGCCGCTCGCTCCCCGCCCGCCCGGGCGGCTGAGGTAAGGTCGGCCGGGTAGCCTCGGCCCCGCTCTCCCCCACGGGGTTGCCGGCCGCCCAGGTGGCCCTGATGAGCCGGCCGGGGCAGGCGGCCGCCGTCCCAGCGGGGCTGGCCGCCGGGCGGGGGCATTAACCGGGCCGGGCCGGGCCGGGCTGGAGGAGCCGCCGCTGAGGCAGCATGGACGGGGCGGGCGCGGAGGAGGAGCGGGCGACCGCGGGGCTGGGTAAGAGCTGGGGCTCCGGCTCTCATTAATGACCGGGGAGGGGGGAGGCACCCGGCAATGAGCCTAATGAGCAGCCCCGGTGGAGGATAACCACCTTGTCGCCTCCTCCGGGCCGTTATCTGTGCGGCGGACCCGCCGTGAGGGCCGGCAGCCATTGCCCCCTGCCTCCCCCTCGTCTCCTTGGGGCCGGTGGCCCTGAGGGGATGCCGCCGTTGTGCCCGGAGTGCTTTGACGGGGGGGGGGGGGGTGGTGTTTGAGGCGATGGGCTGCCGCTCGGGCCGCTGCCTGCGTGGCCTTCGTGTCACCGGGCTTGCGAACGCCCCTGGCGAGCTGGAGCGAGTGTCGTGGGCAGGTGGTCTTCCCTTCGTGTCACACCGAGGGGGTCCCGCTGCCCCCCGGGTTTCCAGACTGCCGGGGCTTAGCGCTTTCGCCCACCGTCCAGCTTTCCTCCTCTGAGCTTGGGTGGGTGGACCTGCGAAGCTGATGTCTGTCCCCGTGTGCAGGTTGGCTTTGTTCCAAAGGCTCCAAAGCAGCCTTAAAAATCTTGCTGTCGACTGTGCAAGCGGTTGCCTCGTTCAAAGAAACGTCTCGGGAGGTGGTTGTGAGAAGAGGACTTCGCTTCAGCCGCTCAGGCATCCGAGACGCTATACGTATGATGTTCACAGTCGGTTAAATTTCCTTCTGCTTAAGGTTACGTTTATTTAAAAGTGGGACAAAGCGATGTTCAGCCTGGCCTCTCGCCACGTGAATCATGGAAGAAAGGAGCGGTGTGATAATGTCCCTATCTGTTACCACGAAGGCCCGTCTTTCTCTCCAAACTTGATTTTCATTCCAGGTCTTTTCTTTGGCAATCCCGAGTTGTTGTCAGGCCTTTGCTGTATGTTTTAGAGACAGCAATTTACTTTCCCTTGGAGGAATATTCCTGTAGATGACATCAGACTCCCAGGTGACAATCTCTTTCTTTGCTGTGGATACAAGGTACATACACCAGACTTTTTGAAATGTATTTTGTGATGTAAGCGCATACTGGTGTTTGCATAAAAAGTAAGTAAGAAGCCTTCTCAAATCTAAGCGCTAAGCCGAAATTTGCTGTTCCTGATTTGAGGCAGAGGGTGAGTGACAGAACGGATGACGCGTGAAAATACTTGCTTTTTCACGTAATGAGCAAGATGAGCTCAGAGGCAACGAGGAGGAGGGTGGAAAAAGGAGTTACATAGAACACAACCAGCTTCTGCCTCGCTCGGTTCTTGACCCTCCCCATCGTGATATTTCATCTCATTTAACTGCAGTGGAAACTGTTGCTGCTTAACAAGATCAGATTATTATAGTTACATAGTTTCCTGCTTCTGTCTCTTTCCCTTGCAACTAATTCCATTGTCTTAATCCTGTAAAGAGCTAATTAGAAGGTCTTGGAAGCAGCCTGGCGTCCCCTCATGCTTCCATGAAGATTCTCCCATCTGACTGGTGGTGTGGGGTTCCTTCTTGATTAACAATCGTTTAAGAAGGAAACGTTGCGGTAGAAAGCAAGTCCATTCTTTTGGCATTGCACTAATATATAGCAAAAGTAGGACAGAATGAAATGAAATTATTTTAGATCTTTCCCCTCCAAAATTAAACAACCGTGTTGCTCTGCAGGCACAAACAACTGAAATGCTATCAACGGTCTGCTTAAACTTTCCTCTTTCCGGACAGAAGCAGATACGTGGTTTTGGTTTTATTATTCTACCTTCTGTTCTTGAGAAATAGTAAACTTTTGGTTTTGGTTTTTTTTTTCTTTTTTTCTTTCTTTTTTTTTTTTTTTTTAAAGTAGCAGCAATCACACGGACTCACACATTGAGACAATCAGCAGATTTTCTTTTTTTTTTTTTCTTTTGAAAATGTATATGCCAGCTGGGAAAGTATAATGCTTCTGTATTGTTCTGTTGCCTATTTTAATTATTTCTCTTGCTGTATTCTTTCTCACCTGTCTTCTACTATTCAGTCTCTTTTATTTGTAATGCAGTTTGTGCTTTTTATTAAAGTTGGTCAGACTTCTTCACTATTTTTGTCCTCAGCCATCTATTTCATTACCTAGCTTGTAAGACTGTCATTCGTAAGTGTTGTGGCTGAAGCTGCAGATAGCCAATTTAAGGCAGTTATTAGAAGTTTGTACAATTAATTGGGTTTTTGCTTCGTCAGCTCGAGTATGATAGAAACAGAAACCTCTATGCGTCAAAAAGTGATGTCATTTCTCAGATAATCACTGCTGACACAGTAGACTAGAATCTTGCCTGTATTTTTCTTTTGCTCATTTTACTAAGGTGACACTTAGTGTCTTGGTAAGTCGATGGTTTTTGTTCTGTTCCTTATTCCAAAGACCTTTGTTATCCCCTGTGCTGTTTGCTCACTACTGTATTCATAATACGCAAACCTTCCCTTTATTCTCTGTGTCTGGAATGAATTCTTCCTATAGTTTGCAGTTGGGTGTTTTTGCAGGCATCTTCACCCTCAAAATGAGGCTTTTCACATCTCAGGTGTTTGAATACCTCCACGTCGGCCATATCGCATTCTTTGCTGTTGCTTCCCTAGCAGCACTCTGTCCTGGTGACACTCTTTATTTTGAACTCTCTTGTTCTTTTCGCTGTTGGGTTTCATTGTGTAGCGTTTTTCCTTCTCCCATAACTGAAACTTATATTCCAGGCACACCCTTTTTCTCACGCCATCCAGGCACATCTGCCTTAGACGATGCGCATGCGGTGTGGGGGAGTGTTGTTTCTCGGTTTTTTTTTTCTGTTGTAGAATGCAAGGAGGAGAAAGAGGACACTTTGCCGAATACCGAGCACTTCGTGGTAGATGCTGGTGCTGTCAGCAGGCATGGTACAAGGAGCAGTGTGCTATCCGCACTCCAAAGCACAGCTATAAATGAAGAAGTTGAGGATACCTTGGGAACAGAAGATAGGATCAGCCCCGTAAAGAAGGTGGAGGAAGATGGAAGATACTGCACCCTGCAGGCGACTGGGTCAACTTCCCAAGACTCAGTGGCTCTTGACAACCAGCTTGACCTTGCCTCGGTGCGTGGGCAGCTGCCAAATTTCCTCGGTGACGTGAAGGCTGTGACCCCGCTTGCTGCGGTTGAATTTGCACAGGAGCCCACAGGTCGGCCAGGGTCACACGAACAGCGCGAGCGCTGTTGCTCTGATGGGATTGAAAAGGAGGCAAAAAAGAAAAAAAGTGACGACAGAAGTGGAATGTGCGCTGAGAAAGCACCCAGCGGAATCCCTGGAGACCTCTGGAGGCAGGATGTGTGTGGCCCAGCTACTCGCCGATCATCCAGATGTGCTTCAGCCAGCGCTGTGGCTCAGCAGTTCTACAAAGTGCCTTCAGTTCTGGAATCTGGAAGTGGCCATGATGGGACCAAGGGGAAAAAAGAGTTACTTGAGAATCCACAAATTCTACCACCAGTCAGGAAGAAGTCACGCACCTTCTATAGTGCAGGTAGATACCAGGGAACCCACTGGCAGACAGTGACAGTTGTAGTGCCAACAGTGCTGATGTTTCTCCTTCATCATGTTGAAGGCACAACGTGGAGGTGCTGAACTGCCCTAATGGGTATTTGCAGTGCATTCTTCACTATTAGGTGTGTGAAGACTGCTTCAGATACGTGCTGCTGAGTGCCTTATGTTTGAAGCATCGCTGGTGATGCTTATTGTTTTACTGTGGAGGAAGATTTTTGTTTATTTTTGTGGTTTACCCCCCAAAAAACCCAACCAAAACCAACCACAACACTTTTATGCTGTTCATGTATTTCTTACTAAAAAATACCCTGTTTTGGTTTTCCCCTATCTTGTTTCTTTTGGCTTTTTTTTGTTTGTTTGTTTGTTTTCTTTTCTTATTTCATACCCCCTATGCATCGCTTCTAGAGCAGCTAGAAGAATTGGAGAAGATGTTTCAGGAAGACCACTACCCTGACAATGAGAAGAGGAGGGAGATCGCAGCTGTGGTTGGTGTAACGCCACAGCGTATCATGGTAACGCCTGTGTGGGTAACAGTGCTGACTGTGGGTTCTCTGCAGAAAATTGATGAAGAGGGACTGGGGGAGGGAGGAGGAGGAGGAGCTTGAGTAGGAAGGAAAGAGGAGCTCATGAGTAATCATAGAACCATAGAATGGTTAGGGCTGGAAGAGACCTCAAAGATCATCAAGTTCCAACCCCCCTGCCATGGGCAGGGACACCTCCACTAGAGCAGGTTGCTCAAAGCCCCATCCAGCCTGGCCTTGAACACCTCCAGGGATGGGGCATCCACAGCTTCCCTGGGCAACCTGTTCCAGTGCCTCACCACCCTCACAGTAAAGAATTTCTTTTTGATATCTAATCTAAATCTCCCCTCTTCCAATTTAAAACCATTACCCCTTGTCCTGTCACTACACTTCCTGACAAAGAGTCCCTCTGCAGCTCTCCTGGGACAGACTGCACCCGCCACTGGTGATGGGAAGGAAGAGGGCTCACAGGGGTGGACACTGCACAACCAACTACCCCACCCAAAATGGCAGTGGAGTCTGTGGTTGTGTACTCCCTCTCTTCCCATTTCCTAAGATGAGGCACATAATGGGGAGGTAAAAGAGGCTAAGGAGACTGGAGTTAATCTCTTTTATCTTGAAGATCACGGGCAGCTAAGGAAACTGGTGCTTGGGGGTATCTTTCTGCTGTTATTCTTCTCTCTGTTTGCAAAGAATCTTACAGATTCTCTGGAAGAAAGGTTTCTGACCTCAGCTGGTGAATTGTGGCAGCAGTCATTGTTGAGTCGTTGCCTGTGTGCCCATGTGTAGATGCTTTCCTCTCTGAATGCATCCTTTCTTTCCATTTATCAGGTCTGGTTCCAGAATCGCAGGGCAAAGTGGCGGAAATCGGAGAAGTTGAGTGTGAAAGGCAACAAAAAATATCCAACATCATCAGCTCTGTCAGTCCCCTTCGGGTCAGATGGTTATGGGTGAGGGACTTACTCTTTTTTCTCATTTGTCCTCAATAGATACCTAATGAATTATTTTCCTTTGCCGTTTCCCATTTACCTTTAAGCTATGGAGAGCTGCCCATTGAGTTAGACCTCGGTAGCCTGTCAGATTTCTGGGCAAATTGTAGTGGACCCTCTAAAAAGTGCTTTTGATCAACCTGTAGCACTGTTTTGAAATAAAACTATCGAAGTTGCACTGGCTGAAGTCATGTAGAAAGGAAGAGATAAGATAAAAAAGGTCAGTGCAATCATGCCTTCAACCCCTTCATTTTTAGTTTCTGTGAACGCCTTGTCCAGGCACTTTGTGTGCACTTGGGAATTCTTTTATCCCAGTCCTTCTCCCTCTATCACTTTCCATTTCCATGGATTTTCACTTGGCAATGGAAATGCTGCTTGCTTAGATCAGTCTTACGAAGTCATGGGCTTCTTTGAAGAAATACAAGGTAGTAATTTTCATAGGTAAGCAGGGGATATTTATTGGAAGGCAGGGAAAGGGAGTTTATGAGAGGATAGGCGGTCTTTCAAGGGGGATGGAGGGAGGGATGGAGGGAGGGAGGGAGGGAAGAAATTAATCTCCACAAGGAGGTATTTATGGCAATCTGGAGTGAGAGTCTTACTGTGAAGAACACAGAATGAAATGAAAAAAAAAAATTAAGTGAAAGATTGGAGACCACCTGTCTGATTTCATTGCACTCTCCCTGCTGCTTCCCCTAATACTGTTGATACAGCATCCCTCGCACCGTTTCTCCTTCCACTTATAAGTCATCCAGCACTTTCCCTTTCCAGCTGCTAGTGATCTAGGATTTACCCATTGTAAGATAGTTAGAAAAGTGTATACTTTGTCATAATGTTTTGTCTTGTCCTCTGGCCCATCCTCATACCCTTTATGTATACCTCCAGGGCACCTCTTCTGCCCATGCCTCCGTTGCCTGACATTGCTCATGACCACTCTGCCACGCTGGGTGTAGACACTACAGCTGGGAACTACTCCAGCCTGCTCAGTGGACATCCTGCACCACCTGCCTCCTCCTCAGGTGAGATCCCTATCAGCAAAAGTATTTTGCACAGCTGCAGCTGGTGGTGCTGGTAGGTTCCCAAACACTTTTGGGGAAGAGCCCTACACCAACAGCCCCAAAAGTGACACACCAGGTTTAACAGCTCTCTGCTAATCCAGTATCTACCAGTTATGTACCAGCACAGTGCTACCTCCATGCTAACGCTAGAGCCAAACTTGCAGTCCTTATTCATGTCCTAGCACAAGCCAGCAAGGAAATCTGAATATGACTTCATAAGGATATGCGATTGGGGCATTCTTTCGTAATAGCTGTTTGACACTGGTACTGCTTCTCTGCATGAGGATGGAAGTATTATTCTGGTTGTTACGCCCTTTTTGGCAGATACACACATCCCATATTCTGGTTTAGACTGTAATGTTCTGGCCACAACCTGTAGTCAAGCGAGCTGTGTGAGGAAGGTGCGTTGTATAAACAGCCTCCCTCAGGTACTCCCATACCTTTAAATCTCCAAAGGAGAATCCTTGACTTCTCCAGCTGGTGCGATTTTCCATTTTGTGCAGGATCTTGAGGGAGCGAGACTAGTTGAGTTCTTAAGCATGCAGCTTAATTTAATTGTTGTTGCAGTGTTGTTGAAAAATCAGTGGGGTGTGCTGTTTGACCAGTTTTCTACCTGAGCTGCATTTAGACTTTAGAGATTGATGGCAACCGAAGCGAGAGGATTTGTTCAATTGTGTATTCATGTGTGGAGTATCAGAGCATTCCCTAGAGTCAAGAATGTTCCTTAAAGCGCTTCCTATACATGTTTACGTTTTCAAGTTGGCACAACTTGAAAATATTTCCAAAGTGATGAGGACTTCACCACTTCCCCAGGGATGGATATCCCAAGCAATAGATGTGCTGACATGTGGTACTGCTTCTATTTTCCTGATTCCCAGTGTCATTCATTCTTTGAATTTCATGCCGTCATTTCTTCCCCCTCATTGTATTCTAAATATACAGGGTTATCAATATTAACGGCAGTTCTGTGCAAGTCATTTCCTAACAATGACTCAAAGACTTTAATGTATTTTTAATGGTGCTGATACCTTAGAAGTATTTTGGCACTGTAGAAAGCAACTATAAGATTGTATCAATAAGCTTAGAATACTAATGAATAAATATGTATGCTGAAAGTACTTAATTGAGGTACTTTCTTGATATTATAATTTAGCACTTCTGTCATTTAAATTTGCCTGTCATAATCTCAAGGCAAGGACTACTTTAGTCAATCCTGTAGGCTTTTTAACCCATATGACTGTAATTCAGTTAGTTCCAGTTTTTCCACTTCTTCTTGCAGCAGAGTAAATATAGTCAAAGTGTTTGAATAATTCACCACTTTCCAGAATGAAGAAGTGCTGCAGTCTGTTGAGTCGGGTATTTAATTAGGTAAAGACCAAGATTTTGCAAAATAATTCATTTAAAGGAAACAAACCAAATAGTCTCATATTTCTAGACTTGTATTCAGAACTTTCCTGATTCCTAAAGTACGTCTGCAGACAGGCCATATAGTCAAGAGCGATTATGTCTGTTAGAAATAAAAAGCTTCATTCAGGGATATGATCCTGTCATCTGTCTGTACTGAGCAATTTCTTTCTGGGGAATCTGCACACTGGGGTGCAGTTCTCCACGTGGAAAACACAAACAATCTCCCTGACAGGAAAGAAATGTCCCCTCTGAATTCTTTGTACAACCTGTAAGGAAGAAAAAGGGCAAGTGAATGGCCCTGAGAGTGGACCGAGTGTGTGAGAAAATGAACAATAAATATAGCTGGGTTTTTACTCCTTGAATCCTTTGAACTTGCTGCTGGCTGCCACCTATTGCATTTACTGCACATGCATCTAGCTTTTATGAAACACATGCTTCCTTTGCTTGTCCGGAATGCCTGTATCTTCAGTGTTACGGATGTGTGAAGATGAGAATGTACTTCATTCTGCTACATCTGTGTGTGGGAACAAGCTTCCCCTTGTTCTCTTTAAATCACGCTGGGCAAGAAGTAATGAAATCTATTTGTGTCATCTAAAGCTGATAAATACTTTCCAGATACAGATCTGTTTGCAAAAAAAAAAAAAAAAAGTACCTTTTCTAAATCACCTTTCAGAAAAGAGGCATGCTTTGCTAATGCACCCAAACCGTGAGCTTTGGTGATTGCTTTTTAACCTGGTTTCCTGAGGGAAGGGAGGAGAATATGGTGTGTGTAATGAGCCACACGCTCGCTTTGTTTGTGAAACCCAAATTTGTTTCATCAAATTTGACGGAAGGTGGACATCTTATAAATTAACATTCCTACAAAAAAAGGTCATCAATTTACAAAGGCAAAACCAATTGCTTAGTAGGAGTGGCCCTTGTGAAAACAGCTCATGACAAGTTTCAGCAAAATAATTGGTGACCTAGTGCGGTTGTACCCAGAGATTGTGGCCTACTGGAGTGGCTGTTCAGGTGCTTTCCTTGGCAGCAGTGTCTTTAACCCCTTTCAGCAGGACAAGCAAATGACTTAAGTGCATGAGAATGGTAGATCTGTTACCTGCTGCCTTTTCCATTGTTTTTCCTTGCTCTAGCCAGTACTTCTGACTGACTGTTGGCTTGTGGGTTCTTTTTTTATGTCCCACTGTGTTGTACAGTTCTCCGAACAAGCTGATTAAAAATGCCAGTGAGTTGTATTTGAGATGTATTCTACCTTGCTGGCAGTTGTGGCTTCTGATTTAGATACTAGCCACACTATTTGCCATACGAGCCTTTTGTGCTTGAAAAATTCAATCTTGAGCTTGCTTTGATCTTAGAATTGTTTTTTTTACTGCTTTTGCTAGACGGATACCTTGCTTTAAAATAATGGAGTGGGTTTTTTGATATTTGACAAGTTTTGCTTGTTTTTCTGAGATTTCTTATGGATATATATTTGTGATTCATTGACTTAAAACACTGGCTTTTGTTTTCTTTAGAGTTAACCCTTTAGAAAGAAAAGTTACTTTCTATGGCTCTGGTTTGTGGGAGAAGATTTTTCTGCCCCATTAGTGGCTTTGCAGGAAATAATTTTGTTTCACGTGGCTGTCTTGCTGAGGACACGTGTCAGGAGCCCAGCCTGTGATGGTAGCTCTTTGCAAATAGCGAGATGATTATTCAGTGGCAGAGATGGGATTGTAATGGAAGTCTTGGGAGCAATTGGGTGAAGCTGGATATGATCTATCAAAGAACAGTAAATAAATGACAAGCTCTAATGATTTCACTTACAGGACTCTGGCTTTTGAACAAATTACTTTGAAGTTGATGTGTAGCTGACATGGCAAGCAAGGGTTGTACCTTTTAAACAAGTGGAAGGTTCTGGCCCACTGAAAAACAGAAGAGTGTCATATTGATACGCTTCTCAAAGCAATGCAGTTAGAGACTGAAGTTGGTTTACTGATTTTCAGTCCATTAAATAAAGAATACTGTAGCTCTTAAGTGTAATTAATATTTTCTCTACTTTCAAGATGTCGTTTACAAGAGAAATGTTTTCTCATAATTTCAAGAAAAGGATGTATCAGTGAAACACTTTGTAATGACCTTTAATGTTCCAGTAAATACTGCAATTACGCAGGCACATTTCATTAAAAGAAACTGGATTGGACAGTGTGTGACGTAGAGACTCTTAGTAAGAGAGCCTTTGGCTGAACTCTCAATTTGATGCTTGAGAAAACAGCCCTAGCAAGTAGACCATCTGAGGGTAGACTGGTTGCTCAGCCTGTAAACGACATCAGCTGCATTGTGCCCAACACTGGGCTTGTCAAACAGTTAGAATCATGGTCTCTGGCCTCTTAAACAGTCTGCAAGCAGCTGCATAGTTAGCTGCCTGAATCGTTGCAGGCATCTCATTCCAAAGCCTTTTGGAGTCAACAAAATATGTGCTTGACTAAGGAAGTCGTGTATGGCTGATGTCAAGAGGACGGGCTCCCAGGCAGGTAGATGTCACTCAGGTAATGAATCTTGTACATGTGATCTGGTCTGTTAACAACAGTGAAAGCAGCTTCCTAGAACATTTGAAAACCATGTTTCCACAGCTGCAACCATGCCCTGCTGTAAGTTCATGGATACCTCTCTAGAATAGGCCTTGGTCTCCTTCAAGACTGGTGAAAGATGGAAATCACAGTCATCCCGACAGAAATATACACATCCGTTTTTGTTAATTTAATACTCTGTCTCATCGACTGGAAAGCTATTTGCATTAAAGAATGGGTCTCTTAACTCTGTTAGGATGAAGAAGAAGTTGTCTCTCCCCTCTAACAGGGGGAAGACAGATGTGTAGCTAAAGACTTAGAATATTCATTCTTAAGACAAGTGTAGTGCCAGGACTGGTCCAAAGATCTGAAGGTGCAAGTTATTAAATTGCCCTCCAAAAATTCACAAGGCTGTCTCATGGACTGAAAAAACAGAAATAGTGGAAGTGATAAACAAAAAAATCCTACTGTTACATTCCCGTGTTCACTGGAAAGCCTTCTTGAGGATATCTATCTCTACATCAATGTCAGGAAGAGCAACAGAATTATAAAATGTAAGTATCGTCTCAAGCCAGTGATCTGAATTCATCATTGAAGAAGATGCTGGAATCTTCTGTAAATATAGTATCAAGGTTAGCAGATATTACTTCTTTGGGAATTGTTTATTCTTACCATGTTTGTGGCTTTATTCAGAAGACAGAAATTCAGTGGCTTTCTTTGAAAGGACGGAGAAGTAGAGGAAACTTTAGAAATGGCTGAACCAGTTCTTTGGAGGCCGAGCGTGTCGTCTTCACAACCTTGTTGCCTGTGGGTTCTGTTGCCGTGATCCACAAAGATTCTCTGCATGAAGTGTGGCAAATATTTCAAAAAACAGAACTTCATTCTTAGTAGGTGTGAAAGTGGATTTAGATCTGTTTGTATTCATCCTGAGCAACGCTAAGACCATCTGCAGGATAGCTAATCCTACTGTCATCGTTGAACTGAAGCTTTATCAGGATATAGACTGTTTTTCAGGTAAGTTGTGCTGCCTTATCATAATGTTTGTGGGAGCTGCTCCATTCTGGGACAGAATGGCTAGGAGAACCAGTGCATGTTAAGGTTTTAAAAAAATCAGAAGAGATCTTCAGCTTCATTTCTGGCTAAGCCATTCTGACTTGCAAGGAAGCTAAATGTTGATCTGTGCTGTGTCAAAAATCAGGAATGTGACAGGTACATCAGGGATGCTGCCTGACATGTAGAAGTAGTATGTTCAAATAGAAAAAACAAACCGCTGAGAATTGCCTGGGCATGTGAATGCTTTAGAAATGCCACCCTAGATTTTGTAAATGAGCCCCAATTCAGAGCTATTCAAGTTTTCATTGAAACATCAGGACTCCCTCTTTCCATAGTTGCAGAAGCTGAAAAAAAAATTGAAAGTAGGCAGATGCAATAAGACAGGCACAACTGCACAGCACACTGGAGAATCTGAGAAATGGTGCTGCAAGGTGTTGAAATGGAATCTCCTTATCAGCTCTCTGGGCACGCATATCAAAATTCTATAAAGGTAGCTCTTGCTTGCTGTGGCAGCTTTATGTCGAGGTTTTATGTTTAAGGCCTTTGATTCACATCTGGTGGAGTGCCTTTGACGTTACTCTCGTTGCCTGCAAGGGTGAAGTGCAGCTGTAAGCGATCCATGCTACTGTCTTTCCCTGAATGCTTTACAATGTGTGGGAGTAGACCAACTTTATCTGAACAGGTATGTTCTTATATCTGCCTCATCCTCGTGCTGGTTCAGCCTAGCTAGACTTGAAAAATCATTTCAAATTGTGTCATGCGCCCCTGATGGTTACACCTCCCAAGAGAGAAAACATTTGCTATTTGGCATAATAAAAGCGAATCTTGTTCTGTTGCACCATGTGCAAGCTTCTTGAGCTTCGGTGTATACTTGCTACTCTGGATCACCAGCATACATGATTCTGACCTTTTCATTTCCTATATTGTCCTCTTTCCACAGAGTCTGTTCTGTAGGAAACTGTTCCTCTCCTTTTCCAGCAGTGACTGAGGAGACAGGTCACGAAACAAGATTCTAGCAACAAAATGGTGTTGGTTTCCTTTTCCATCTCCCAGCTTCTTTTTCCCAAGACCCGTCAGCTGACATCTCTGCATTATTTTTTATTTTTTATTTTCGGCACGACTCATGAGAGGCCAAACCAGGAGTGAAAATTTGGTTGAAAAATGGCCTAGACAGCAGATCTCTAAAAGCACGTTTTTGTTTCTTTCAAACCACAGTTAAATTTTTCAAAAGGGTAATCTGTGCAACACACTCTTCCCAGAGGACAGTAGAGATGGAAGATGGCTGGGGGATTGTTCCTGGCTTTTTTCCAGGAAGTACTTTGCTTCATTTGGCTGCCTGCTTGAGAGCTGAGTAAATCCAGTATGCAGAGACTGAAATCATGAAGGTAATTTTATTTAACCAATAAACATCATCCTCTGTTCCAGAGAGCTTGCTACTACTCCCTTTTGCTTCCCAGCACCACTGCTGGTACTCGTTTGCTTTTATTCCCATCAGTTAACCTCCAGTCTTTCACCGGCATCTTCCTTTTTTTGGTTCTGCCGCTCTTGTCATTCCCTCTGCTTGCTCCTTTTAATTTTCCATACGACAGCCTACTATGACAGTCTCTCTTTCTGTTCGCAGTCTCTTCGGCGGCAGGAGTGGCGGCATCTTGTGAAGCGGTTCAGACAAAGGCGTTGCCACAGCTCAGCTTCAGTGCCAGCAGAACGGAGTGCTTCCCCAGTCTTCCCAGCCCTCCACCCATCCGCAGGGCCAGCCTACCTCTCAGTCTGTCCTTCAACCCCCACACTCATATTGTTCCCTTGATGCTGGACGCTCCCAACAGCGAATGCAGCTTGTCCAGTCAGGAAAACGGCTCCAGGGAAGCCTTGGCTTACAGCATCCAGAATCAAGGGTAGGGGCAGATGTGATTGTCTTTGAGGGAGATGAAAAAAGTGAACCCTGGGAGAAGCCTTGGGAGGCTGAAGGTGGGACACGGGGCAAGGAAATAGGTGGGAGCATAAACGAGAAGTTAGACGTGGGAGTGAGAATGTCCTTTAAATGGAGTATGAAAAAAGGGTATGATGTGTGCAGTAGGACAGGGCACCTGCTGTCTTTTCTAAAAGTGATACCTTTAACTGGAGTCCTTTCAGAATTGCCTGCCTCTCATGTGTGAGTGGGGTTCAGAAGCACAGTGAAAAGGAATCCTTGAGAGAGGGCGGGTGTGCTTTGGAGAGTGGGAAGAACTGAAGGAAAGGTAATCCCCACTAGTGCGCGTTGTTGAAGAAACCTGCTGTGAAAGCACTTGGCTCGAGTGGTTTCTGTTGGCCTTGTCCTGTGCCTGGCATTCGGGAGGGTTGGAAGGGTTGGAGTCAGATCAGAGCTGAAGCGGCCGTCAAGGGGAAGATGTGACGGTTGTTTATCGTACAGCTTGCTGTAGCTGTTGACCCTGCTTTTATCTCTGAATTGCCTCTCTCCTTGCTCTCTGCAGTTTGAGTTCACCGGTCTCCTGCAACTACCCTGAGCAGCTGGAGTTGGCAGGCAACCTAGAGACCACCTACTGTCACTACAGCAACCAGGCTGGAATTTATCAGCTGCCCCAATACCCTCAGCAGCACCAGCTCTCCCAGTTCCACCATCTGCCAGGTCACCCGGTCAGCAACCTGCTCTGCGGCGTCAGCCTCGCTCCTACGCCACCCACTGAGTCCCATACCGCGTTCCTCGCCTTACCTGGTAGCAGTGGAGTTATAACCTGCGGGGCAGCGGGACCCACGCAAGGCTACGCACAAAACCACATGGGGGGACAGCTCTCCTTACAGCAGCCAAGTGGAAACTCGGGTAAATTTCTGAAATATTTTGGCATCCCGCTTCCCTGCAGTAACTAAACAATACCCTGAAACATTCAGTCCCAAACCATTGCTCATCCTGATAACTGCGACAGAAAGAAGGAATGTGCATACACATGCACAAATACATATAGGCTGCCCGTGTTGGTTTTTTAATTCCTTGTATGCCTTTTTTGAAAAGCGCTGAGTGACATTAATTTGAATCAAAAGTTACTACATAGGCTGGATGTTGGAGAGAGTCTTACCGTGTGAATACATCAGGTAGAGCAAAGGTTTGAATGGAGAAATTCAGAAATGGAAAGCTAACTTATCTTTTTGGGGAGTGTACTGTTGTGCCAACTAACTTGCCTTCGGTACATACGGGTGAGGGTCAAGGGTGCAAAGTGAAAAAGGCACCACCGCAAATGGAATAGTTGGGAGACAGCAAGAAAAACAGGCTTCTAACTCAGCTGGGCTTTTGCAGAAGCCACTTTGAAAGAATGTTATGTATCTTAGGGTAGAAGAAGAGAGCCATAAGCCAACAGAGTATGGTTATAGCTTCTTTCTTCTTCTTCCTCTGACACGAATTTGCAATACTGCTTAGATTAAAGCACTCGAGCACAATTTTCTAAAAAGTAACTAGTAAAAATGGCGTTCTTAGTCTCCTTGTTTTGCGTCAGGGTTTTATATTTTGAAGTTGTTCAAGCCCAAGTACAACCAAAAGAGAAACTATTGCAATTTATTTCTTTAGACTGTCAGGCTTGTTAAATGAAGCTCACGGTCTAAAACGATACATCTCTGTTCTTACCACATAAGAGAATAGAGTTTTCGGACCACAGATGCTGCTGCTCTTTTTGTACCCTTTTTGTGGACCTTGTCAGGGAGAGAAGTCTGACTCGCAGGCTGAGGGGTGCAAGAAGGCTCATGTTCACGCTTCATGGCTAACAGTCTCCAGAAAAGGTCGGCAGCACCTGTGCTATCAGCACAATTGTCCTGGTTCTCCTCCTAATTATTATTTTCTGTGGTTTTTCAGTTTGAGGTGCCAGGGTTAATGAGAGGGCTGTGTCCCAGCACCCCAAATCAACGTTTTCATAGCACGATGCCAGAAGTGTGTGCTGCACGCCTTGGGGCATGGCGTGCGAGCAAAAAGGGACATGTAAAGGCGCAAGCCTTGTTAGGACTGATAAAATTGGAGGATTGTTGAAGGAACAGAGGAAGAGCCGATCGTCTCTTATTCCGTAGCTGTGTTCAAGGAAGGGATCCTATGGCTATTACGCAGTGTGGACAACCAGGGCCTGGACTTCCAGAAGTGCAATGGAGAGGGAACCAATCTGTCAGCATAGACACACCCGTAATTCTTACTTCAGCATATAAGCAAGTGAGCAGTTTAGTTGAATTACAGATATTAATTAAAAAACACTCCTGCTTCCTGGATTGCAGCTTTAATAAACGAAAGTGAAGATAAAGCATCCATCTTATGCTTTGCAGAGCTAACTTGGAAAATAGGAGTGGAGGAAAAAAATTGGGAGGGTGTGTTTCTCTAGGTACCATTCCATACGCTCAGCACTTATGCTGAAGTAACATCGTGGTTTTTAGATGATAACAATGCTATGAACTTCAGAAGTCTTTCCTCCTAATAATGATGTTCTGGATAAATGCACTGCGATGCAAACAACAAAGTTAACCTTCATACGTGTGTGATGTCTGCTCTATTGCAGTGACCATTAAGGCATAACTGTAATACTGTATTTGCACTGAGCGTGCTCTCTTAAGCACACCATACGCATTTTTACATTTATGTGGTTTTAATCCTCCTTTCCTTATTTTCATTATTCTGTCCTTTCTTGCTTGCTTTTTCCTCAGCAGACACCTCTGCCTATCAAGCTGTCCCCTGGAATGATTTCTACGTGCAGGGAGCTCCATTCTCGAATCAGTTGCAGTCGCAAATGCCGTTTTCTAGCACAGCAGGAGGACAGTACTTCCCAGAGCAGATTTCCTACACTCAGCCGCCTTGCCTGCCCTCCTCTCCGTATTTTCTTCAAGTGCCCAACGGAACAACACTGGGATCCATGCCACGTGCTGGAAAACCAAAGAGGGGGACACCACCAGACCAGAGTTTATACCAGTGCCACCAAACAGAGCCAGAGTTGACATCGCTGGCTGAAAGAGAGGAAGTAGAGAGTAGCAGCAAGAAAGGAGAGACTATTGTTGGTAAGTGAAAGGCCAGCTGATTTTTTTTGGAGAAGTGGGGGGGGGGGAAAGGAGAGAGTTCCAAGACAGCAGTAGCTTCTCTGAACGCAGGATCAAAACTGGCATGAATGGGAATGGAACTTTTTTTTTCTGGGTTGCTGTCCAAGACAGGTCTAATTAACCTGTATCTAGTTCTTAGATTCATCTGTTTTTAGAAATGGGGACTTAGACGTCAGTAAAATAGATGGTAAAGTTCTATCCTCTGTCAGACATCCTCTGTTGTGAGCTGAATGGCTACACAGGACTGAGTATTTCTAAGATTTCCAGAGGCATATACACCTCTCTTCAAGGCAGCAAGTTCTTAAGCAAGAAAGGAGGAAGGGGAAAGGAGAGCTTTCTGTTTGGACTTCCATTTTCAGTCTTATATTTTGGAAACAAAATTATCTTACTCTAGGTTTGTTGAAAGGTGTCATATGTCTTAAACACACACACCCCCAAATAATATTTAATTTTGAGAGATAAAACATTTGAAAAAATTCAAGTTGTTCCGTGTCATGAAAGATAACATTTTCTCATGAAATCTGTTTTTTCTTCAGATATTAAAGAAGAAACTAATGACTGATGCTGCACTCTGAGGGGAAAAAAATAAAGGAAGAGGAAACATTACCATTTTAAACTCTGCAAAATAAGAAGAGACAGAGAGAGAGAAGAGAATAGTAATATTTTCAACAGAAGCACTTTTTTATTTCATTTTTTGGGTTGTATTTTTTTTTCTGCCATGATTATTTTCCTGCTGAGGAAAGAAGCAGGGAAATTTCAACCAATAAAAGCTTCTGGTCTCTGGTTTTTGCAAATCTCCTGACTTTATTCTTCTTAATGAATTCCGATCTTGAGGAGCTCACAGACAGAAAAGAGATGATACAGGCACCGGAGTCCCAGAGGTAGGTGGAAATTCCATATCATGCAAGACTCAGAAGGTATGCCCGTTATCCTGGAATACATGGGAAAAGAGCCCAGGAAGATTCAGGCGTATGCAAAACAGGAGGAGGAACCCAGCAGCTATACCAAAGTTTAGGGACTCCAGATAGTGCAAGAAGTATAATGGGAAGTCCACCATTGGTTTGGTGTTTGCTAGTCTTGAATTACCTTTTTTTTTAAAAAAAAAAAAAAATCAATATAAAACTATAACAATAAATGGCAGCAAAACTGTAACTGTAAACGGCAACAGCGTAACCAGATCTCTGTCAGATATTAATTGCTTTAGTGTCCTGTTTGAATTGTATCATAGAATCACAGAATCGTCATGGTTGGAAAGGACCTCTGATGTCACTGAGTGCAACCACATCACAAAAATACCCCAACAATCTCGGGCACTAGAGCATGCCCTGATGTGCCACGTCTACACGTTTCTTAAATACCTCCAGGGATGGTGACTCCACCACCTCCCTGGGCAGGCTGTTCCAGTGCCTGACCACCCTCTCAGTAAAGTAATTCTTCCTCATATCTAATCTAAACCTCCCCTGCCCCAACTTCAGACCATTTCCTCTGGTCCTGTCATTATTCCCTTGGGAGAAGAGGCCGACACCCACCTCTCTACACCCTCCTTTCAGGGAGTTGTAGATGGGTTTGAATGTCTAAGGACTGTATTGTTCAAAATTTTTTACCAAGTAGTCAATAATTTAAATATTTGGTGGTGTCCCGGTTTGAAGTAAAACTGAACCAATTTTCTGTTCTGTAACTTTACATCCTAGCCAGGCCTCCTCTAACTCTCTGAAATCAACGGCATATTGTGGAGAAAACTGCTCGTTCTCAGAATGATCAGCCCAATGTTTGTGCTCCGTGCCAAGGGATGGTGAGCAGAGAGGCCCTTGCTTATCCTTATTGCCGTAACAACCAAGGGCAGCCAATTTCGTTATTTGCCCCCTTAGAGGGTTGGAAACGGAAAAAACGTAGAGGGGTCACATCGGTGGGGAGGAGGGGACAGGAGAGGTGACCCAAACCTGACCAACTGGGGTATTCCATCCCATCTGCCCCATGCTCAGTATAAAAGCTGAGGGATCAAAGGGTCAGCCCCTTCCTGCGATGGCCGACGTCCAGAGAGGACTCTGTCTGTTCATCTGCCTTTGATCCCGATCCGTGTGTTCCTGACTCCAGAGCTGGAATCCAGTTCCCATCTGTCGCTGAGTCCAGTCTGGGACTTCCCCAGTGCCTGCCGGTGACGTGACTGTCATCCTGGGAGCTTGATAGGGTTTTGTATATATTGTATCTATTTCATTATTTTCTTCTTTATTTTTATTTTACTATTAATTCTTCATTAAAGTAGTTTAGTTCATTCTAAACTTCTGAATCTCCTTATCTCTTTCTCCTCCTCTCTCCTCTTTCTGGGGGGGGAAGGGCCATCTGTCGGTCCGGTTTTGGTAAATTTGGCCGAAACCACGACAGGTGGGTACTGCTTTCTTGAGATACTTGGTCATCATCTCTGGGACTGACCCAACGGTCTATTGCTGAGGTGGCTCAGTTATTTCAAAAGGGGGTTAAGCTCTCTACTTACTGTCTTTTACGGTTAACAGGAACCGCGGACTGTTTATGTGCGTATGCCTTGCAGTTACGTCTGCATCCTGTTAGGATGTGTTGCAGTTTGATCTGACAGGATGTTTCATAACTGGGTCTTTTCTCTTGCATTCCTCAAAGCTTACTGTGGGAATCTCATGCTGCAGCGCTAGCAGGAGCAGCTGAGTGGAGCAAACGCTCTTGGCTTGATAGTCTCGGCTTCTGCTTTACCTGGGACTGTCAGCCTGGGAAACAGATAAAAAGTCATAGAATCACAGAATGGTTAGAGTTGGAAGGGACCTTAAAGATCACCGAGTTCCAACCCCCCCTGCCATGGGCAGGGACACCTCCACTAGAGCAGGTTGCTCAAAGCCCCATCCAGCCTGGCCTTGAACACTTCCAGGGATGGGGCATCCACAGCTTCCCTGGGCAACCTGTTCCAGTGCTTCACCACCCTCACAGGAAAGAATTTCCTCCTAATATCTAATCTAAATCTCCCCTCTTCCAATTTGAAACCATTACCCCTTGTCCTGTCACTACACTTCCTGACAAAGAGACCCTCTCCGGCTCTCCTGGAGGCTCCCTTCAGATATTGGAAGGCTGCTGTGAGGTCTCCCCGGAGCCTTCTCTTCTCCAGGCTGAACAACCCCAGCTCTCTCAGCCTGTCTTCATAGAGGAGGTGCTCCATCCCTCTGATCATCTTCCTGGCCCTCCGCTGGACCCGTTCCACCAGGTCTCTGAAAATCAGTTGTCAGCTGCAGTAGCAGAGGACCTAAGTGAAGATTGTTTACTCCGGTACCTATGTGGCTGAACCGCGGTTCCCAAATGAGCGTTAATCACCGGAATGTGTGGGATATGTAATAGGAGTGGCCGAAACGTATGTCGGGCTCTCGCCGTGTCCTCGTGAGGAAAGGCCGTTGTGTTATAGGAAGCTGGAGGTGCATTTCCTTTTGATACTTTCTGCGTTCAACCCTGAGTCCTTCCACTGTCTTTCGGGCACAGGCAAGGCCTGAATAATTTTGATATTTATAGTGATCTGGGTTGTACCTGGTGAAATTAAGCATTTTCAGGTCTTTTGTTTCAACTTCTCCACGGTCTGTTCACTGAAGAGGGTCAGGCAGGAGTTGAACCCCCCCGAGAAGAGGGTCTGGCAGGAGCTGAACGCTGCTGCTCCTCTCCTTTTTCTTTCTCCCGTGTCTTGTAAAACACTCTTTTATGTCTGGCAGCGGCTGAAGACGGCTGAAGGCTAAGCAGTAGAGTCGGGGACAGATTTATATGGCGGATCTACAGATTTGTATAGAGATTCTGGAATTTTCGTTTCCTAGAGCAATAGTTTATTGCTGTCTGCAACAGGCTGAGAGCTGGCGGGGAATGTGCATTAGTTCACCCTTGTTTCACTCAGCCACAGCCGAACAGCCTTAAACCAATATTTCCAAGAGGTGTGAATAGGAGTTTTCATTGCAATTACGAGCGCGCTCTGAAAACCGTTAGCGGTGGCGACGGCAGAATTCCTCATGGCTAGGGCCGGTGACGAATCTTGCCTGGATCCAAAAACAACCCTTCCAGGAGATAAAAAGGACAAAACCAACAGCAGCGTGCCAGCTTGTCTGCGCCTACCTTCCCCTTCTCTTACGGAAAAGAAAAGAAAAAAAGAACGTTGGAGTGTTTTGTGAGAAACGTTGGTGAGAAATACGTCTTTTGGACGTTGTTTGGTGGCACAGTCGGGCAGCCAGCTTCCATATTCTGCCCATCAAAATGTCATTTGGACATTCAGGATCACAAAGGGTTACGATGTGACGCAGTCTCAAAAATTTGGGGGGTTGAATGAGGGCAGTGGAATTTTTGAAATGGAAAAATCTTTTGCCTTCAAGCTTTTGGATAAAATGTAGGCTTCTTTGGGAACGACTTGATTTATTCCCGTGCTTCTACCTTAAATTTGCCAGGTTCAATTGGGCTTGAAGTTTTGAATTGTGATTTCTTTCAGATCACTGTTAACAGCTGGAGGAAAGGGTGGGTACTTGAGAGTACACGGATGGCCAAATTCATCCCTTCTGTGATTCCAGTGACTTGGCTGGAGCCAAACTAAGGTTAATCGACTCCACAGGTACGCAGGTGTGGGTTTGTTTTTTTTTTTTCTGCCACTGGCAGAAGCAGCAACAGCTCTTGACCATGAGCCAGGCCACCTACCAAGGTGAAGAGCCTTAGATAATTCTGGGAGCCTGTCTATTACACGTGCAATAGCACACTACACCAGCATCTTGGAATCTCATCACTCCTTAGTCTCATTGCGCTATTTTCCCTGCTCCAACCTACTTGTAGTAAAATTAGAATCATAGAATCGTCTAGGTTGGGAGAGACCTTTAAGATCATCAAGTCCAGCCGTTAACCTGGCACCGCCAAGTTACCACTAAACAACGTCCCTCAGCACTACCTCCACACATCTTTTAATCACCTCCAGGGATGGTGACTCAACCGCTTCCCTGGGCAGCCTGTTCCAATGCTTGACGACCCTTTCAGTGAGGAAATTTTTTCCTAATATCCATCCTAAACCTACCCCAGTGCAACTTGAGGCTGTTTCCTCTTGTCTCATCACTTGTTACTGGGGAGAAGAGACCGACCCCCACCTCGCTACAGCCTCCTTTCAGGTAGTTGTAGAGAGCGAGAAGGTCTCCCCTCAGCCTCCTTTGCTCCAGGCTAAAGAACTCCAGTTCCTTCAGCCTCTCCTCATAAGACTTGTTCTCCAGACCCCCCAGCAGCTTCATTGTCTTTCTCTGGACTTTCTCCAGCACCTCAAGATCTTTCTTGCAGTGAGGAGCCCAAAACTGAGAAAAGAGAAACCTTTTCTTACAGACTTCTTAGTTCCATGAGGTGGAATACATTAGAAAGTACCAACATTTATTCAGTTTAGCAGCTGAAATTCCCAAGGTATTTTTTGCGTTGCTTATTGTAAAGAAAGCTACAAATAGCATGAGAAAATAATCTCTTGCTGAATAGTAAATATTGACTTTTCTTCATGTTGCTGTGCTAAGCAGAAGAACAGTACATTAAAAAAAAAAAAAAACCAAAACCAAACCAAATCCATTATCTGACAGTGTCACGCATCTTCATAGCTAAATGCTGACAAGCATGGAAACACCTGTGATACCTCAATTAGCTTAATGATAATCATACCTTCAGACCTGATGATAGAACCGCCAGATGAGACTGCACAGGGTGCGATGCACAGCGCAAGTCATCAGAACCAACACTGAGGGACTCCGGGACGCCTTGCCTAATTCTCCTTGCGTGTCCCACATGCCCACACCTGCAGGATCCCATCAGACAAGGGTTGGTAAATCTTGAACGTTAAGCCAACGGCTTCACAGAGGCCGGGGTTGTGAGAGCAGCCCGCTAAGGGTTGTCGCTGGAGAAATGAATGGAGAAATGTCGCTGGAGAAATAACGAAAAGTGTTTGATTTCCTGGCAAATAGCCAGGATCTTAAAGGTTCCAGTTGTATACAGCCATAGACGCCACCCTCTTGGGACACTTCTTGTGCCCTCTGTGCTTACTACATAGGTTTTTGCAGCACCTAGAACAAGGGGGTGAAGTTCCTCCTTTGGTTTATTTTCAGGGATTTTGAGCCAAATGCGAAGAAGAGAGAAAGCTGCAGCCCGTTTTTACCTGCGGGTCTGTCTTGCCTTCTTGTCCTGGGACAGAGAGGGACCCCAGCTCCTCCAGTGCTCCCTGCCGCAAGGGAGGGGCTGAGGCAGAAGCCTCTGCATAGTTTTAGGGGACGGGAACGGGTATCCCCTTCTTCTATGGAAAGCTGGTTTCCTTCTGTCCTGGTTTGAGGTAAAATAGAACTCATTTTCTTTTCAGTAATTTTACTTTTCAGTTAAGCCTCTTCTAACTCCCTGAAATTAAGGGTGTGTTTTTCAGACAGTGTCTGCTTCAGGCAGTGATAACATCTGGTGTTTATAATTAATGCTAAGGAACGGTATGCAGAGAGGCTCTGGCTTATCCTTATTGCGGTAACAACCGAGGTCAGCTCACTTTGGTATTTACCAAGTTGGAGGGTTGGAAGCAGGAGAGCGTAGAAGGGTCCCAGCTGTGGGGAGGAGCGGACAGGACAGTTGGCCCAAAACTGACCAACGGGGTATTCCATCCCATCTGCCCCATGCTCAGTATAAAGCTGAGGGATCAAAGGGGTTGTCTCTTCTTCAATGGCTGGTGTCTGAGGAGGACTCTGTCTGTTTGTCTGCCTTTGATCCTGATCCGTGTGTTCCTGAATCCAGATGTGGAATCCAGTTCCCATCTATTGCTGAGTCCAGTCTGGGACTTTTCCAGTGCCTGCCAGTGATGTGATTGTCATCTTGAGAGCTCAATACTGGTTTTGTATATATTGTATATATTTCATTATTTTCTTATTGATATTAGCTTTTAAGTATTTTATTATTAATATTTCATTGAAGTAGTTTAGTTTCTTTTCAACTCATAAGTCACTCTCTGTCTCTCATTTTCTCTCCTCTCCTCTGAAGGGAGATGCTCTCCCTTCTCGGAAGAGGAGAAGGGTTAAAGAGAGCATCTGTTGTTCCTTTTAGTGGCCGGTCCAGCCCAAAACACAACAGATTTATTTACCTTAACGGGGAAATCACACACCTGCTTCTCCTCAATTCAGCATTGTGGGGAAGCTGGGGTTTCATTTTTAATTTTCTTTAATTATTTTTTTTAATTATTATTATTTTTATTTGTTCTTTTCCCCGCCTTCCTCTGGGCATACCACAGCAAGAGGTGGGTCAGAGAAGCGGTGGCAGGTTGTAGCCTGACCCACTGCTAGAGGCCGGGCAGCCCTGTGTCTTCATTCCTGGGGGTCACACCTGCCTGCCTGGGGTCTCAGCGCCCTCCGCTGCTGCCCAGCCTCTTCCTTGCACCTCATGGGTCTCCAGAAGACATCATAAAATCAAAACAGTGATGTGTGATGAACAGGGGTGTCGAGAGCCTCTTGTTTGGAGCTCGTAAGTGTGTTTGTGTCCATGCAACATCGCTGCTGCCTGGCATCTCCTCTGGCCGTGCCCCTGCAGCTTTTGTCCCATGAATGACCTGTGGGCTTCATAGAAACATAGAATCATAGAATCATCCAGGTTGGAAGAGACCCTTGGGATCATCGAGTCCAACCATCTACCCTACACTACAAAGTTCTTCCCTATATCATATCCCCCAACACCACATCTAAACGGCTCTTAAACACATCCAGGGATGGTGACTCAACCCCCTCCCTGGGCAGCCTATTCCAATGCCCGACCACTCTTTCTGTGAAAAATTCTTTCCTAATGTTCAGTCTAAACCTACCCTGCTGGAGCTTGAAGCCATTCCCTCTCGTTCTGTCATTAATTATCTGTGAGAAGAGACCAGCACCAACCTCTCTACAGTGTCCTTTCAAGTAGTTGTAGAGAGTGATGAGGTCTCCCCTCAGCCTCCTCTTCCTCAGACTGAACAGTCCCAGCTCCTTCAACCGCTCTTCATATGATTTGTTTTCCAGGCCCTTCACCAGCTTCGTTGCCCTCCTCTGCACTCGCTCCAGCACCTTCGGGCTACCTGGTGGCCCCATGGCAGCCTGCACCAGTAGGAGGGTGAGCGGAGGGCAAGAAGCTGCCAGCCACCGCTTTTAATCTCTCTTTTGTATTTTCACGCTGGGGATGGGCACACTGGGGTGTTACACACCTGTCCTCTAAGCCCACATTCACGTTTTGCTGAGGAGTGCTTTGATCTGCCTGAAACCATACTGATCCCACAGGAGCCCTTCTTGTAAGGTGATGGCTTCTGGGCAGCCACTTAATTTGAGCCTCCATTGAGGAAGAAGGAACCAGAATACAGGAAAGACATGGACCTGTTGGAGCAGGTCCAGAGGAGGGCCACGAAGATGATCGGGGGCTGGGGCACCTCTCCTATGAGGACAGGCTGAGAGAGTTGGGATTGTTCAGCCTGGAGAAGAGAAGGCTCCAGGGAGACGTTATAGCAGCCTTCCAGTACCTAAAGGGGGCCTACAGGAGAGGTGGGGACAAACTTTTTAACAGGGTCTGTTTTGATAGGACAAGGGATAATGCCTTTAAACTAAAAGAGGGTAGATTTAGACTTGATAGAAGGAAGACATTTTTTACAATGAGGGTGGTGAGACACTGGAACAGGTTGCCCAGAGAGGTGGTAGATGCCCCATCCCAGGAAACATTCAAGGTCAGGCTGGATGGGGCTCTGAGCAACCTGATGTGGTTGAAGATGTCCCTGCTCATCGCAGGGGAGGTTGGAGTATCTGACCTTTAAAGGTCCCTTCCAACCCAAACTATTCTATGATCCTACGAAAATAAGGGTTCCTCAGAGACCCTTATTGAGAGGGGTCCCCACCCCGAGTCCAGGCTCTGTCCCCCAGTGTGGGGAGTGAGGGGATGGCTGGAGCACATCCCCAGGGGAGCTCGTGAAGCTGTCAGGAGGAGCTGTGCTCCGACCCCTGCCAGCTCCACCAGCCAGGGCCGACCAGAGGAGTTCGGAACAGCAAAAACACTCTGTGAAAGCCGACAGCTGGCGCAGCCGCTGCCCCGGCCGTGTGGTGGCAGGGATGTGAGCCGGCACACGGGGAAGCTGCTACCTGCCATCCCACACAGGACAGCAAGCCTGCTTGGCTGGCTGGGCTGTTTACGCTCCCTCCCTTTGCAACAACAAAGGCTGTCCCGTAATATATTTCCCATAATTTCTGTTTGCTCTTTCTCTGCAAGGGAGTCATGGTTTATTTTTACAGCAGCCTTCCATTTTTGAAGAGCGCCTTCCTGTTTGCGCGATGTTCCTCGCGGTGGCAGAGGAACACATGCCCTCCCAGCCCGCCGCCGAGCACAGGCCAGATGTGACTGCGGAGAACGCATCTGGAGGCATGCTCTTTGCTGATTCATTTAGTTCATGGCTCCGAAAGAAAAGCCCTTTGTGCACAGATGACTGACTAGCAGCCAACGTGTCATAAAGCAGAAGTCGCTGCCTTTGCCTTTTTTTTTATTTCTTTTTTTTTTTTTTTTTCTCCCCCAAACTAGGCTCCCCACCCTGCCAGAGGTGCTCGAGTGAGTCATTCCACTGATTTAAAACGTTGTTTTGAACTTTGCCTACACAAAGGGAGGAAATGGAAAGGGAATCCCTCTCTCTCTCTCTGCCTCCCTGTAGGGCAAGTTTGCCTTGTGGCGCTGGGGTGCTCCCACAGGAGAGCCTCTGCGTGGGCTGGGGGGTGAGAGTGAGTAATGCCTGCTGGAACACGCATCTCCCTCCCCTGTGGCTGTAAAGCCACTGATTAAAGGCGGAAAAGAGAGGGTGAAGTGGGATGAGGCAGGGAGGAGGCACGGGTGGGCAGCGGGAGGGGATGCAGGGCCGCCTGGTCCAACAGCCCTGCCTGGTCCGACACGTAGGAGGATGCTGCCTGGGCAGGGGGGGAGCCTGCTGGGAAGCCCCTGGGTTGTGTTCGGGCTGTCAGTGCCTGCTGTGCCAGCCCGTTGCAGGAGGTGTCTGGTCAAGGTGGCCAGAAACCAGGAGCGCCGTGAGAAACGGGCTTCATTCCTCTCTGACCTGATTCATTACGCAATGAAAGCTCTACAGAGAGACCTAGATAGATTGGATCATGGGGCCAAAATCAATGGCATGAGTTTCAACAAGCGCAAGTGCCAGATTCTGCACTTGGGCCACAACAACCCCGTGCATTGCTACAGGCTTGGGGAAGTGTGGCTGGAAAGCTGCCTGGAAGAAAGAGACCTGGGGGTTCTGATTGACAAGCGGCTGAATATGAGCCGGCAGTGTGCCCAGGTGGCCAAGAAAGCCAACGGCATCCTGGCTTGTATTAGAAATAGCGTGACCAGCAGAAGTAGGGAGGTGATTGTGCCCCTGTACTCAGCACTGGTGAGGCCACACCTGGAGTATTGTGTCCAGTTTTGGGCACCTCAATCCAAGAGAGATATCGAGGTGCTGGAGCGAGTGCAGAGGAGGGCAACGAAGCTGGTGAAGGGCCTGGAAAACAAATCATATGAAGAGCAGTTGAAGGAGCTGGGACTGTTTAGTTTGAGGAAGAGGAGTCTGAGGGGAGACCTCATCACTCTCTACAACTACTTGAAAGGACACTGTAGAGAGGTTGGTGCTGGTCTCTTCTCACAGATAATTAATGACAGAACAAGAGGGAATGGCTTCAAGCTCCAGCAGGGTAGGTTTAGACTGAACATTAGGAAAGAATTTTTCACAGAAAGAGTAGTCAGGCATTGGAATAGGCTGCCCAGGGAGGTGGTTGAGTCACCATCCCTGGATGTGTTTAAGAGCCGTTTAGATGTGGTGTTGGGGGATATGGTATAGGGGAGAACTTTGTAGTGTAGGGTAGATGGTTGGACTCGATGATCCCAAGGGTCTCTTCCAACCTGGATGATTCTATGATTCTATGAAATCATTTCTGCCCCCAGCCAGAGCCAGCCTGGTTGGGTGGACAGGGCTCGCAGCCTGGAGCTGTGGGTGCAGACACCGTGGGAGACACAGCAACATCGTTCCTCTGCTGGAGGGTGCCCGGCTGTTTCACAGTAGCGGCAGGATCGCTGCATATTTTACAGCATGGCTGGCATTTTGAGATGAAGATGATCGCATCTGCCAAAATGGGGAATAGAGAGCGGCTGGAAAGCTGCCCAGCAGAAAAGGACCTGGGGGTGTTGGTGGACAGCCGGCTGAACATGAGCCAGCAGTGTGCCCAGGTGGCCAAGAAGGCCAACGGCATCCTGGCCTGTATCAGGAACAGCGTGGCCAGCAGGAGCAGGGCAGTGATGGTGCCTCTGTACTGGGCCCTGGTGAGGCCTCACCTCGAGGGCTGTGTTCAGTTCTGGGCCCCTCACTACAGGAAGGACATTGAGCTGCTGGAGCGTGTCCAGAGGAGAGCCACCAAGCTGGTGAGGGATCTGGAGAACAAGTCACATGAGGAGAGGCTGAGGGAACTGGGCATGTTTAGTTTGGAGAAGAGGAGGCTGAGGGGGGACCTCATTGCCCTCTACAACTACCTGAAAGGAGGGTGTAGAGAGGTGGGTGTTGACCTCTTCTCCCAAGGGAATAATGACAGGACCAGAGGAAATGGTCTGAAGTTGGGGCAGGGGAGGTTTAGATTAGATATGAGGAAGAATTACTTTACTGAGAGGGTGGTCAGGCACTGGAACAGCCTGCCCAGGGAGGTGGTGGAGTCGCCATCCCTGAAGGTGTTTAAGAAACGTGTAGACATGGCACTTCAGGGCATGCTCTAGTGCCTGAGATTGTTGGTGTGTGTCTGTTTGTGGGGGGGTGTGGGGTGTGGTTGTGCGTGTTTGTTTTGTGTGGGGTTTTTTTTTGTTGTTTTGGTTTTGGTGTTTGTTTTTGGACTCGATGATCTCAAAGGTCCCTTCCAACCAAGAAGATTCTGTGATTCTGTGAGACGTGCTTCCCTCCAGCCCGGAGGAAGGTGACCAAGTCCCATGGGGATTTAAAGCATCCTTTGGCTGATCTGCGTGATGGCCTATTCAGCAGACTTGGCTTCAGTGGAAGCCGTTTTTCGGAGCTCTTGTTTGGGAGCCTGAGCAGGTTCCAGTCTGGTGGGCAAGCCTCCTCCCACAGGCAAAGCTCTTGGTAAATGTGTGTGCTGGACATGGTGTAGACCAATGCCCTCCCTCCATCCTGCCCAGGCTGAGGGATTTTAAGCACAGAAAAAAAATTTAAAAAAAAAAAAAAGGAGGAGGAGGAGGAGAAGGAATTCCCTGTTCTGCTCCAAAACGTAACTGTATAAATGCGATGCTGACGAATAAAATACTAAAAAAAGAGTTGTTTCTGCTTAACTTGCTGGATCTGCAAAACCCAACCTCGGCAGGGAAAAGTGAGCGAGGAGCTCTGAGCCCACACATCAGCAGCTAAATTAAATTCCTGGTTCAGGAGCACCTTTTGCCCTCAAAGGTATTCGCAGAAAATTAGCCACAACATAGTTTCACTAACGTAAAAAAGGAGCTGCTATCTGGAGAGGCTGCAGAGGCACGTGTGGAATTCTCGAAGACTTTTTTTTTTTTTTTTTTTACTGGCAATTGTACAAAATGTACCAAATGGAAAATATCCTGCTTGAAAGGGAGCTTCCAGGCAGAAAACAAACCCCAACTTAAGAGACTTCACACAGAGCATAGCCGACGTGCCGCCGGTGACAGGGCTGTTTAGAGGGCAGGACAGCACTTTAAAGAGCGCAAAAGTTTCACCTCAAAAAAAAAAAAAAAAAAAAAAAAAATGCAGAAAATGGTTTCAGCTAATAGAGCTGAGCATTCAAAAATTAGGAAATGCTGCTACGAAGGTGCAACTTTTATTCAGCCTCTGTTGTGCCTGTGCATACGTGATCTTGTAATTAAAGACTATTTTCGGCCCAGAATCTCTGTCTCAGCCGATGAGTAGGTAGGTAGTAATTTGGATTTTTTTAGTCTTTTCAACAAGTGGGCAACTGAGGCCATAATTTACTTCATGTAATCTTAATTCCTCACTGAGTCGTTAATAATTTCCACGTGACATTTTGATGAAGCTCATCAGTATTTTTTTGTCGTTGTCCCACAAATACGAAAGTAGTCACGTAACATCCCCTGCAGGAATAGGAGCGATATTAACGTTTCTCTTCTACGTCCTCACTTCACAGCTTTGGAGCTCAGGCCCAAAAATGTTCAAGTTCAAAAACAGATACTGGCAATGGCCTGAGATGATAGAGGCATAATTCTTCAGGAGGTGCCAGGTTTCATAGTCCATGGCTCTCAAAGGCTTCAGCTCTTGCCATGTGGGCCCAGCACCCCAGCAAAACTATGAGTACTTTACCTAATAAACTCAGAAAATGAGGAATACGGAACGAGCCCGACTGTTTGACTTGCCCCGCGTCATTTTGGGCCTGAGGCAGGACAGCATCAATGTGTCTTCAGCACAAGACCAGTCTTTCTCTTCCTTGAGCTCCTTGATTTGTTCATTAGAGCCTCTGAGCTCCTGCCAAGAGGGCAGCGCAGATCTTGCAGATCTGTATTGCAATGCATGCGCACGTGAATTAGGGGTTTCCTCTGTGGCTTTCATGCTAGCATCACCCGAGATTGCAGTCTTAATGTCATTTATTCTCTGCTCTTGGCAAAAGCTGCAGTTCATGGTGCAGGGTCATACTGCCACGTAATGATCATCAGAAGGTTGGAGTCTTCAATTTCATCATTTGAGCTAAAGAGCCAGCTGATAAACCTTTTTGTAGTGCCAGCGTTTCACGCTAGAAGAGCCCTTTTATACGGAATCATAGAATCATAGAATTGTTCAGGTTGGAAAAGACCCTTGGGATCACCGAGTCCAACCGTCAACCCTACTCTGCAAAGTTCTCCCCTACACCATATCCCCCAACACCACATCTAAAGGGCTCTTAAACACATTCAGGGACAGTGACTCAACCCCCTCCCTGGGCAGCCTGTTCCAGTGTCTGACAACTCTTTCTGTGAGGGATTGTTTCCTAACGTCCAGTCTAAACCTACCCTGTTGGAGCTTGAAGCCATTCCCTCTTGTTCTATCGCTAATTACCTGTGAGATATCTTTCAGTCTGATCTCCTGTACACCCATCTGTACATTTTCTCCAAGACATTACCTGTTCTTGTCATTCCCCACAACTTGTTTTTCTCACTCACCTTTATCCTTATACGTACGCTCTTCATTTGCCTTCCCCACTGTGTTCCAAGCGCTGACCCTTTCCTCCATCCCTAGTTTTATTCCCTTCCCTTACTTTCCCAACCCCTCTCTTCAGCTTCATTTCCCCTGATGCCAGTCTCACCTTGTTCTCTCTTCTGCCATCATCCCGCTCCAGGTCACAGCACAGGACACCTGAGGGAAGCTTTCTATGCTGCTTCCAGCAAAGACAAGGAATGGCTTATTGCATTATTTTAAAACGATGCCAGAAAGAGGGATATGGGGTGGAAGGAGAATGTGGTGCCCTCGGTCCTGACTCATCCAGTCAGGGTTACAGTGCCTATGGCCCTCCCCCTAGATTTTGGAGAAGTGCTTCCAGCTCTGTTGCTGCCTGGCAGCTTTGAGGACTGGCACGAAGAAAGAGGTCACTGGCTACACTGGGATTTTTCATTTTTCTGTTGAAACAAAACAAGGAAAATCAAAAAGGTCCCAAAGGGAGGAGCATAACCCTCCCTCTACCATCAAGGGGATGCAGAGGCCCAGCTGTGCTAAGTATTTCCTTATAAAAACGCTCATTGTGTAGAATGCACGAATGCTCTTGGAACTGCCCTCTCTCTTCTCCCAGCTCCAAGAAGTGCCCAAACGGAGTTGCAAAGTCATGCGTCCTAGCCGAGCATCAAGCTCTCCTGCACATTGCAACACCAGGACAGCAACGAAGGCGTGGGCATGAGAAAACCTGCCCTCCTAGCTGCAGCACAACAAGATGTCTCTGCATCATCTGGCACCTTTCGCTGTTGTGTCACGTGCAGCTGCCACAGGAACTTGGCACCGCACGCAAGGCAGCGAGTTTTACAACCTGGTCCTGTGAAGTCCGCTGTGGAGTGTTTAGTACCAAGCTGAGGGGATAAACATGAAACAGTTAACCAGAAGGGCTGACTAGAGATAAAACTTCAAGGCTGCCTACCAGGGCATCCAAAACCAGATCAATAGGTTTTGCACAGCAGATGATACACCTCCTGAGATGAATAGCTGGGCACACGGGATACCAGTAAGGATCCAAAAAGCCTGTCTCCCTTGATGGTCCCAGCCCTGGAAAACCGCCTGAGCAATGCACCCTGGGTTAGGGCAATGCCTGGGCACTGGGTGACTCCCAGCCAGGAGAGGCTGGGAGCACTGGGGGAGGTTAAGGCAGGCTAACCGCTGGCCAGGGCTGCCTTTCATGTCTTCTTCACCTTGTGTTCTTCATGCCCCCTAAAGACAAGCCTTCCTTGAAGTCTTGCTAGACAGCTTCTGTTTGTGTTTCACTGAGAAGCCTGGAGGTGGCAGGGGAAAAGACTAGGTGAATCTGAAGGTAACCAGGAAATTTGCAGGGTGTTGTCCCACCAGAGGTAGAAAACTGGAGCAGAGGGCTATTTGCAGGCATGCCTGAGAGACCGGTCCCCCAGGACACGTTTCATAAGCCTGGGTGCTTTGTGGTAGCCTATAGTTGGGCTGTGCCAGGTCTATGCTTTCAGGTTTTAGCTCATCCTGGTTTCCCCAGAGAAGAATGTGTGTTACCCCTGCACGAAGCTGATGGCAGAGGTGTGCTGTGGGCCTGGATAAAGTAGAGCCTCAAGAGGGCTGAGAAAGCCTGGTCTCCTCCACCTGATGTGGAACTGATAACACATGGAGAAGTAATTTGGGCCCTCAACTAGCGAGATGGAGTGTGGAGGATGGTGGGTTGTGTTCCCTGTGGAGAGAAGGGGCTCCTGGGGGAGTCTGTTGTATAAAAAGGCCCTTCCTCCTGATATGTCCTTGGGAAAATTTGCCTCTGGCATATTTACACTGCATCCCATACTCCAGGTGCACCATAAGCATCTAAGCACCAGAAGTCCATAAGCATCTAGAAAAGACCTTCCTGTGTAGGAGGCACCTTCCTGGGGAGGCAGGTGAGGCCACCTCCTCCTGGGGACTGCCCAAGGCAAGAGACACCCAACTCGGCTCTGACCGGGCTGAGAAAATTTGATTTGCATTAGGGCACAGCTCCCGTTCCCAGGAAAAATCTGATGTCTATCTCCAGATTTTAGGCACATGTGGGGCTAAGCGTAGGCGAAGCTTTTGAACTTTGCATTGTTAGTCCCAGGGACACGCTTAGCTGCCCAAGTATTTTGGTGGCTTCAGCTCCAGGTCTAGCAGGACTATAGAGATGAAGGTCTCTCCCAGAAGCTCACACTTTGGTGCTTCTTTCCTTTCCAAAAAGCCATCAGCACATCTCTGACAAAAAACAGAAGCTGTCCACAACTCTCAGGCACTGCCTCCAAAACAGAGGCTGCACTTCAGTTAAATGGTTGCTAGATATTTATTTAAAAAAAAAAAAAAAAAAACCCAAACCATTGGCAAAACAACATTTTTTCCCTCTAAGCTCATTGCTGGCAATAACTGGACTCTGTTTGCTGATACTTCAGTACATACAAAAAACCCATTCAACTTGAGGCAGGTGGCATAGAAAGTTTTAGCCCAGACACTTGAACTCTGGCAACGATAAGGTGCTGATAACAGGGTCTGATCACAAAAAAGCATGGAGAAAGAGCTAGTACCAGCTGCAGGGCTAATTTTAGAGATAAATATGACACGCATTGTAAAACAAAACGCTTATAGAAGGGAAAACTCAACTTTTTAATAGAAATCTTCCCCTGGAGTAAGATGAGATCTTGGCCAGCAAGCCGGAGGGAGGAGAGTTCCTCTCATGGTGTAACGAGATGCCATCAGCAGTAAGCAAGGGGCTCGCTGTTCTGGGAAGGGATGCGGTCGCTTATGTCCACATGGCTGGAAAAGCAGAGGAAGCAGCTCACGAGATATGCCAACAGGCTCAGGAAGGGGATTTGATGGCAGCAAAAATCCGCTTTTACTAATTCCAGTGCCAAGTCAAGGGTGGAGCCGAGCTGGCCCTTGCAAAGATGAGAAGCTTACTCTTTCTTGTGGACCTTGGCATGTGGGATTAGCAGTCCTTGACGGGAACAACTTGCTAAGTGGCATGTTTACTGGTGGCTCAGCTTTCTGTCACTTTTCCATCTTCAGTTTTTTTTTTTTTTTTTCTTTTTCCACAATAAAGTCCTTGAACATGGGCACGCTATCCTTCACAAACGCATAAAGTACCAAAGAAACTGCTTATTGTTTTGCATGAGTATAGCTTTCTAACCTTGGCTACTAATGGACTGAAGTGTCCCAAGGGAGAGCCAAAGGGCACAGACTCTTCCCAGAAAGCAGCAGAACAAAAGCCATGGCTGTGATGACTTTTTTTCAGGTAACTGCCCTACATGGAAGATAAGTCTTGAAGATTTTCCCAGAATGGTGGTATTTTCCCTACATTTAATGTACTTGCTTCGGTCAGAAAAGGAACTTTGGGTAGTCCACAACCAGGACAACCCCATGGCAAGGTTTTGGGGACTGCCAGGCTGGGGAGCAGCTTTTCTGAAAAACCCCAGGGGTGGGGAGGAGTTTGGTGGGGGCTGTGTTGGCAGCAAACTCAATGTGAGCTGGGAGTGTATGCTGGCAATGATGAAGGCCAACAGCATTCTGGGCTGCATTAACCCAAGCATAATCAGTGGATCAAGGGAAGTGATTACCTCCAGCTTCTCAACACCTATTAGACTGCATCCAAAACATTGTGCCCAGGTTTGTGTTGCCCCCTCCCCACCTGGCCTTCAATATCAGAAAGGCATTGACAAAGTGGAGCGAGCCCAGTGGAGGATTGCCAAGGTGGTCAGCATATACCTTTGGAGAGGATGCTGGGGCTAGAGGGCTTGTTCGACCTGAAGAAGAGAAGACTTTGGTGGGGGCTAATGGCAGCCTTCCAGTATCTGTGAGGAGATGTCCAAAAAGACAGAGCTAGGCTCCTCACTGTGGTGTGTGATGAGACAACAGGCATAAGCTGAAACAAGATAAATTCAAACTCATCAGGAAAAAACCTTCTCGCCAGGACATCAGTCAAGCAGTGGACTAGGTTTCCCTAAGAGACCACGCAGTTTCCATCCTTGGAGGTTTTCAAGATCAGGTTAAGTGAAGCCCTGAGTAACCTGGTCTGACCTCATGGCTGACCCTGCTTTTGAACAGGAGGTTGGACCTCCTGAGGTCCCTTCCAAATGGAACTATTCTGTGATCTTATGATCCTAATTCTCTTTAAGCTTTACTAGCCTCATATCCTGGAGACTTTTCCAGCCTCTGGCGTAAAAAATTAAAGCATGCAGTGTGGTACCCTTTATACTTTTATACTGAGGGAAAGGCCTCACTCATTCACCTCACACGTTGCCATTAAAGCATGATTTGCATGGTGAGGAGGGTGGGACTTGACTCATTCTTCCCTCTTCTAACTATCTACACCATATTTGCCACCTGGGTTTCTATTTAAGAGCATTTTTGGTGTGCACACCATGCAAAAACCTTCAGCTCAGTGCGGAGAACAAAGGCTGCAGCCACAAACAGAATCACAGAATCTTCATGGTTGGAAGGGACCTTTGGCATCATCGAGTCCAACCAAACTGCAAGTGAGGGGAAAAATATCCCTTTCTGTGCCACATGTAAAAGCCACATGCTTACATGGCTTCTAGGAGAATTTTAGAAAGCATGAAAAATAGAAGTAAAAATACAATGGAAATAATTTTCTTCAGTTGGTGGTTATGGTGATGTTAACGGCTGAAGGTCTACAAAGCATAACATTCCCACACCACGAAGCAGCAACCTTGTAAGAGCAGAGGTTCCTGGGGGTGGTGGTGTAGTCTCTTTGTACTGTAAAGCAGGAGGAGAACCTGTGCCAGAATCACACCCACTGCAAATAAAGCAGTTTCTCATCTGGTACAGATATAATGATGGCTGTGTGTCGTGATTTCAGCCGAATTTACCAAAACCAGACTGACAGATGGCCCTTCCCCCCCCTTTTCCCCCCCAAAAGAGGAGAGAGGAGGAGAAAGAGATAAGGAGATTCAGAAGTTTAGAATGAACTAAACTACTTTAATGAAGAATTAATATTAAAATAAAAATAAAGAAGAAAATAATGAAATAGATACAACATATACAAAACCCTATCAAGCTCCCAGGATGACAGTCACGTCACCGGCAGGCACTGGGGAAGTCCCAGACTGGACTCACCGACAAATGGGAACTGGATTCCAGCTCTGGAGTCAGGAACACACGGATCGGGATCAAAGGCAGATGAACAGACAGAGTCCTCTCTGGACGTCGGCCATCGCAGGAAGGGGCTGACCCTTTGATCCCTCAGCTTTTATACTGAGCATGGGGCAGATGGGATGGAATACCCCAGTTGGTCAGGTTTGGGTCACCTCTCCTGTCCACTCCTCCCCACCGATGTGACCCCTCTATGTTTTTTCCGTTTCCGACCCTCTAAGGGGGCAAATAACGAAATGGGCTGCCCTTGGTTGTTACAGCAATAAGGATAAGCAAGGGCCTCTCTGCTCACCATCCCTTGGCATGGAGCACAAACATTGGGCTGATCGTTCTGGGAACGAGCAGTTTTCTCCACAATATGCCGTTAATTTCAGAGAGTTAGAGGAGGCCTGGCTAGGATGTAAAGTTACAGAACAGAAAATTGGTTCGGTTTTACTTCAAACCGGGACACTGTGGTAAAGAATCTGACTGGACACAGAAGGGCAGAGGAGTTTTTCATCTTGGCTGGCGAAACTTGAGATAGGATATGAAAACTTCGGCAAATTCACTATGCTATTAAAGCCAGCCAAAGGCAGGCACACAGTAGTGGCTAACACGGACTTTGCCCCTTCTCTCCTCCCTCTCCTGATAACACCTGGCAAAGGCCGGCACGGTGCTGTGGAGCAACCAACCTGCCCCGTAGCACAACACGGCCGTGGGGCTTTATGAGACCAGACGCCATCTGAAAAGAGACAGACACCCCCCCACCCCCCCCACTGGCATCCCCAAACAATATTTTTGGCCTCACGCTCATGCAGAATAAAGTCACAGAGAACTGCGATGGACCGACTAGCAGTGCCAAGCAGCAGCAAACCGGTAATAATTGTATTGAACGCCCACTGCCACTTTTAACATCCCTTTGCATTTACACCCTGCCCTGAACAGCCTCCAAGCAGACCCAAGTCACAAATCGTGACTTGCTGACAACCGGCCCCATCTCTTCCCTGCACCGGTTGCCTTGCTGATGGTGGGATGTAACCTGAAATATTGAGATGTCCACCTCCTCCCTGGGAACTCACTCTGCCCTGCATCTCTGCCGTGAGGATGACCACCCGCTCAGGTACCGAGGTGAGGAGAAGGACAAAGAAATCCCAGCAACAGGAGAGCGTCAAAGGATATTTAAAGCTATTCTTTTAATGACAAACCTCAAGCCGAGGTGAGATTGTGGGTTTGGAAAGGGATGCTGAGTCCTCCCCCCCCCCCAACATCTTTCCACAGGAGCAGGCGGTGCCTGTGTGAACCGGAGGTGCAGTTTGCATCAGGCTGCACCAGGGCAAAGCTGAAAAACCTGTCCTGTGGTGCCACTTCTCCGGCTTTCTGCCACGCTATGTCTTTCTCATGCAGAGCCACGGAGCAGTAACTGGTGGCACAAACTCCTTTTATCCAGCAGGACCTGCCGTGTTAACGTTTCCAAGGGAGCAATTCCACCGGTGGGACAGAGCAGCAAAGTCGGGCGTGTGGCAAGTTTGGGACTAAATGCCAGCGTTAAGAGCAAGGCATAAAAGGTCACTTCTCAGCCGCAGCCTGAATATCTATTGAACATGAAATGGGCAGCTGGAGAAGAGAAGCATTCAACAAGGCATGAATGGCTGCCTTGTGGATTCATTCTGTAGGAGCCATGCATGTGGAAGCCTGTGTCCAGCAGTGGGAAAAAAAAAATAATATCTCACTAACCTATTTTTATCCTTGCCAGCAAAAAGTCTGGCAACTGTCTAGATGTTCTAGGTTCATTTAAAAATGGCTTTTGATAGGGTTCAAGGTCCTCAGCGCTGGCAGTTCAAATTAGGTCATTTCCTTAGAGCTGCCAACAGGCAGAAACTGAAGAGGTGGCTATTTTATAATCATCGTAATTACACGGTGGCCACAGGCATAAACCGCCCTCTAAACATAGAAACCCAACAAAACCCACCTTGGGCTGTGCTAAGCTAGCGCTCGCGCCTGCGTTCCTCGGCTGGAGCACCAACTCTCCCCCCGCGGTGGGGGCGAGCATCCCCCGGGGCCCCGCAGGGTGTCCCTTACGGGCAGGGACTTGTTTACTCTGCTGTGGAGCTCCTCCCAGGGCTACGCAGCGTACCCGTGCCAGCAGCGAAATATAAAGAAAACGGGATGAAAAAAAAAAAAAAAAAGGTGCAGCAGTACTTGGGAAGGGCCCCTGCATCAAAAGAAGTGTTGCCAGCAGATCCAGAGAGGGGATTCTGCCACTTTACTCTGCTCTGGTGAGACCTCACCTGGAGTACTGTGTGCAGGTCTGGAGCCCTCAATATAAGAAGGACATGGACTTGGTAGAGAAGGTCCAGAGGAGGGCCACCAAAATGATCAGGGGGCTGGAGCACCTCTGCTGTGAGGACAGACTGAGAGAGCTGGGGTTGTTCAGCCTGGAGAAGAGGAGGCTCCGGGGAGACCTCACAGCAGCCTTCCAATATCTGAAGGGAGCCTCCAGGAGAGCCGGAGAGGGACTCTTTGTCAGGAAGTGCAGTGACAGGACAAGGGGTAATGGTTTGAAATTGGAAGAGGGGAGATTTAGATTAGATATTAGGAAAAGGTTCTTTACTCTGAGGGTGGTGGAACACTGGAACAGGTTGCCCAGGGAGGTGGTTGAGGCCCCTTCCCTTGAGATATTCAAGGTGAAGCTCGACGAGGCCCTGGGCAACCTGGTCTAGTTGGGGGTGTCCCTGCTGAGTGTGAGGGGGTCGGACTAGATGACCTTTGGAGGTCCCTTCTGGCCTGGACCAATCTATGAATCTATGAATCCCTGGTATCGTTGCCTACAGCCGGAGGCTTACTTCCTTGGACTCACCTGAAAAACAAGAATAGCGGAGACGTACAGGTGGTTCCTAAAAAGTGGCTGCAAATGCTCCATACTCTTTTCTCCTGTGGGATGGAGGTATAGTCCTGACTGGAACAGCCTGTCAAAACAAATCCAGGCTTTTCTGTCTACTGGAGCAATTCCTTTAGAAGCTCTTTTCAAGGTCACCCTTCAGGTAACTATATCCTCCACTTCTGCAAACAGAGCTTCTCTACGCCCTTTACGATTAAGCCTATTAATTGCTGAAACCTAGTCAGAATGTGGTATGCCAGATTTAAATTTTTAAAGTGTTTCAGAGGGCGGGATTTATACCCACCCCAAATTCCTTAGGCTCCCACCTTACTTTCCACTTATTACCAGCTTCTTCCCACATCCCACACCCCTTCCACATCTCATGGACTTGCTGTCATTTCCCCCCCCCCCTCCCCGTACTCAATTATGGTGCCCATGCACTAGGATGCCTGTAAAATGACCACGTGCTACACCTCAAAAGATTTTCCCAGCTCCACCGTAAAGGAGTAAGATATTTTCCAGCAATAACACCCGTCCCTCTGGAAAACTAGGTGCTCCCTGCCTTGGCACACCTCCTTCTGACCGCGCAGCTGCCTTGAGACTCGGTTTCTGAGGCAGGGTAGCTCTGCTTTTCTAAAGTAAGCCTGAAAAAAAAAAAAAAAAAGCCAAAAAAAACCAAACCACCAAACAAACTTTCTTCGGCATAATTACCTTGTAATTAGATTGCCAAATCCAGCCTTCCTCACAACTTTGTGAAGACCTCACCCATCAGTCAAACATTTATTTTCTTAGTCTTGCAACAGCAGATATACAGTTTCCTGATGCAAATTCCCATATTCTTCAGGGACCCTGTTTTCCCCCCCACTGTCCTTGGCTAGCTCACAATATATAAATAGTCATATCCTTTAGTGGTTTGGCTTTATCTTCCCATGTTTTCCTCACAGCAGCAGGCGAGGGGCACAGCCGAGAGCAGCCTTGGAGTAATACGGTGCAGAGCCCACCATTGCCTCCCCATCTACCCAAGCCCAAACCCGGGAGCATCCTATGCTGTGCCACTTTGGAACAAGGGTTTCGACAGCTCCTGCAAACCTGGCATAATGTTATCCATTTAACAGCATTACGGGCAGAGTTTTCTGTTAGTGCCTGACCCATTACAACTTCTCTCTTCCATCTACTATCCCAGTCCAAGCAAGCACGTGGAGCAGGGCTGCTCTGATCCCACAGCTCTTTGCTATCCATGAGCAATTCCCACAGGTGTGCAATATATAGTGCCGTGCTTGGCCACAAAACATTTACGTTAAGCAAATTTAGCGCAAAGGATTAGCAGTAGCAAAGAAATCTCCTTGTGTCTGGAAATAAAGCTGCTTAAGCCCTATTATTTTTTGGAGTAGTTTCTCACATTCCAGGCAGGCTTTAAGGTCTTAACATAGTTATACCTTTCTGGTTACTGATGGGGTAGCTAGGATGGCATAGAGAAGACAAAGTAGTGTTTTACTTGTACATTTTCCTTCACCGTATCTACTCCTCCCAAAAGACACTACATCCCACCTCTAGGATGATTCTTTTACTCCTATTTTTTTTTTCCAAACAATCAGTCCTTGCTTTTCTGCAGAACCCGCTCTTCCTAAGATGGGTCACACCTCTTCCTAATAGGGATCCTTGCCATGTCCTGACTCGCTCCGCTCTCCCTCCCTTCATAAGCATTACACCAGTGTTAGTCACTTCTCCCGCAGCATGTGCATGGAAAAAAACCAACTCACTCCAGCACTGCCCCAAACAGTGTTTCTCCTAAACAGTGTTTAAGTATCTAAAGGGTGGGTTGAAGGAGGAGGGAACCAGACTCTTTTCAGTGGTTGCCAGTGAGAGGATGAGGGGCAACGGGCACAAGCTGGAACATAGGAAGTTCCATTCAAATATGAGAAAAAACTTCTTCACGGTGAGGGTGGCAGAGCCCTGGAACAGGCTGCCCAGGGAGGGTGTGGAGTCCCCTTCTCTGGAGATTTTCCAGACCCGCCTGGATGCAGTCCTGAGTAACATGCTCTGACATGCTCTGGGCAATCCTGCTTCGGCAGGGGAGTTGGACTAGATGATCTTTATGGTCCCTTCCAACTCTAAAAATTCAGTGAAGTCCTGCAGTATTGCAGTTCCCCCGTTCCCACTTCCCAGAAAAATCTACTATCCCTTTTGTCCACTTGAGACTCTACGTATTACTTCAAGTCACATTCTGCTCCAGCTTCCTCAAGACAATCCTGACCTAACTTGAAAATGGAAACTCACTCCCTGCTCGGGCTGTCAGTGCTACAAACACAGATTTCCGAGGCTGTCATTGTTCAGAACCAAATTCTTTAGGGAATCTGGTCACAACTGCTACTTGTAAAGTAAAACTTCTCATCGTTCAGCTCATCAGTATTCATTACTATGAAGTAATTCATTCCAGACTAGCTTGCAGATCTTAGGATGACTTCAACCAGGTTTTGCATCTGTAATTCATGTTCCTGCTACAAGGAAAGTAATATTGAAGCAATAAACAGTAGCTCTTTCGTCTTTGATAAAAGATGACTTACCCATCTGTTGATTACTCGGAAAACACCAACCTACACACACAGGATGTTCTAAAAGGGCTGTAGGACTTCAAAAAAAACATATGGGGGGGGAAGGGGCGGGCATCAGAGCATGAAGTATTGCAGTAAACATTGTGGTTAAGGCAGCAGTATTGCAAGGTAAAAACTAACTCACAGGGAGCCCCCATCCAGCTTCTGTAGAAGGCAATAACAGTAGAAGGTATAGACTTAAGTCATCTGGATGTTCAGTTGACCTGGATGCCAGTTCGAGAGCTTCCTCCGTAGCTGTCACCCAAACCCATCTTATGTGCTGAGCCTACAGCTTAGTTCTCATCCCTCTAGTCATGACCCACTGCATTTTCTTGGACGCTGACAAACACTGCTAGCGTTGGACTACAGCCGTGTTGGATGTTGGCGACCCGAACACACGAACCAACGCAGAGCAATAAAACCAAGGGCAGTTGAAGTCAGCAGTAAACTTCTTTTATGGCCGACAGCAATCCACCCCAGCTCTTTCAGGTGCCAGTTTCATTCTCACGCCAAGAATTGCACGGCTGACAAAAGCGCTGCTTCTCAGTTCTGCAAGAGCTCAGGGACATGGTAGATCTCAAATTCCCAGGAGATGAGATTTTTTCCCTCCAGGCTCTCTCATATATCCGAGAAGGAAAATTAGATCAACTCCTTTCTGGAGTCATTCCAGTCTCTGGAAGTCACACAAAAGCATGATTACCATTTGATTTTTTTTGAAATCAGGCTTTTTTTTTTTCTTTTTAAAAGGCTCCATTAAGACAGAATGGTGCAAGGCATTACAGAGGAGAGCCATATGGTTTGCATAACCCCTTAGCCAAGTGACAATGTGTAACACAAAAGGTGGGCAATACAGTCATGCATTCGTCTAGAGCAGTAGCCAATTCTCATTTCTCATAATAAATATCAGCCTCCTTACAAGAGAAATGTGGGAACAAGTAAGGACTACTAAGACATTTGGAGTACCTAGAGGAGAAAGACCAGAAGCTCCTGGGTGCACAGCCGAGATACCTATATCTGGTGTTCCCCTAATGTAGTAGCACCCCAACTTGCTGGTAGGGAACCAAGTCCATAGGCAGCCCTCACCAGAAGAGATTTTAGAGAAAACACACACACTTAGAAAGCCATTTAGAGTAGAAGTACAAGACAAACTGGCAACTCCTCAGGCTAAAAGGTTCCACGCTAATACCTCTGTCTTCTCCCTCCCATATCCTTTTTCGAACCGAAACAGGACAGCCGCAGCTCTAGCTGCTGCTGCAAGCAGTGACTGCAGAGCTGGACAGGAACTCTTAATGCAACTTTGGGTTTTTTTTTTTTTCCTGCTTGGAAACTTGAAATTTGGCACAGCCTTTGAGTGCACTTCACTGGCTTTGGGGAAACAAAGCACAAAGCCGGTCACTGAGAAAAATCCTGAGCACGCACTGTGGGAATCTGCCTTGTCAAGGGACCAAGGCTATGTCACATGCCAGGGGACGGTTATGCCAGCAGACAGGCAGATATAAGAAAGCCCAGCTGGCTCTAGGGGTAGAGCCCAGCCTGTTTGCATCGAAGTACCACTGCCTGCATGTCACCAGTATGACAGTCATCCTTCGCCATCCTGCATGAAGAGGACAGTTAAAAGCGTTACAGCAGTAATATTTTAGGAATGTAATTAAGAACTGCTTTTGTTCATGCACACCAAGGAAACAAGGAACGATGCTACCTTCCTTAACATGCTCTGACAGTCTCTTCCATTCCTTGGAATTCCCTTCAAATATGGCATTGGCATAGAAGTTATTTCCTGCTTTAGTATGAAGCCCTAGTAATTTAACACTGAGATGTTACGCAAGTCCAACTCACTGCCACGCATCAAACAATGGTTAATAAGCATAGTAAAGTCTCTTCTCCCCCACAACATACAATATGTCTTACTCTTTATTAAGTATCAAATTGTCTCCAACATAAATTACATCCAAATTACATAAGTTTCAAGAAAGTCAGATATTTTATATACAATATTTGTCTTGAGTCAGATATACCTTTCTCATTTTAACCTGTAACATAAAAAGCAAACCTACATCAGTACCAAATAAAGCATTAAAAAGGTAACAAATATATAACTTTTTAGAAATGCTTCCAGAACGCTAAAGTTAATGACAAAGATTTTATAGTGCAGCAGTCTTGGGTTTTTAGCTCTTAGACCATTTCTCTGTTTCTGCGGATAGCACAGCAGAGAACCATACTGAATATCATGCCGAAAATCTGTAAAAGAAAGCAAACACATTAGAAATCAGGGGACCAAAGCACATTCTTCTGTCAATTTTAACTCTATCCTGCAGAGAACCCCCCCAAATTTCAGTCCATTCTCAAATCCCTTCACCCTCAAAACTTCCAAATACCTCAGCTATAAACCACTGCCGTATCTCCTAAGAAATCTTCCATCATCCCAGCATATTTGCATCAAGTCAAACAAACAAGTGCAAATTTTCTTATAGCCCTGTTACTTCAGTTCCCTAGCATGAGGATCCATGAGAGATACTGGGATTAAGAAGTGGGCTGGCAACATGACCAATACATATTCACCCTATATATAGACACACACTACCGATACAACTTCGCCACTGCTAAAGCTACAAGGAGGCAGATCCTAATGCAAAGCAGAAGCAGGGAGGTCCAAGACACCCCACGCTCTGCACCGCCTCGGGGCCCTACAGCACACACCCTGATCCTGCCGGTACTTGTCGGTAGTGGGATGGGAACTCCATGCAGCGTTCAATAGACTTCTGCCCCAAATATCCTTTGGCCATACAGTTACCCTCTAGATCTAGATACTCACCATTATTACAGCAATGCCAAGGCCAACTGCTCCAATCACATTCAATTTTGAGTTGAAGACCTCATCAATGGCAGCAGGGCATGACTGAAAAGAAAAAGACTATTCATTAGCGTTTCATACATACGAAAGGTTTGTTTCTGCTTGCCTGTTAGAGCTCAAGCCTGCTGACTGATGCTACACCCTTGACCAAGTTTGCTTCCACTAGAGATGAAGACTCATCTTTGGGAATCTGCTTTGAACTGGCCTTTAATTTTCACATCTTTAAAAGAAAGCCAGAGATGTTCCAACACAAAAGTTGGTAGAGGAGTTAAAGTCCACTCTTCAAGTATTTAAACCTCTTAGCCATGCCTTGGCTACAGCACGATTCCCTTCTCAACACCTGCAGCTGATCAGGTAGATCAGGACCAACAGCAGTTGTACCAGACATCCCTTGTTACTCCTGGCTGTCAGCATTTAAATTGCTGTATTGCTCAGCCCTTCTTAAAATAAATTTTAAGCCATTCTTGATATTTCCTGCTGTGATTCTGCAGACGCCTTATGAACACACGGTGCATGGGAACGGCAGGATTTCTTGAGCTGCACGCATACTTGCGAGGCTATGAGTAGATTCACAGAGTTGCCAGTTTGAAGATCCCAGGACAGTGAATTAAATTTTTCTTTAATTGCAAAGGTAAGTACAGTCCTTTCCCCAAAGACACATGGTAGCCAAGAAAAAGAACAAGGAATTTTTAGAGAGGTATAGGTCTTTAAAAGCCTGCTGGCTGGTTAAGAGTCTCATCCCAACTCCTGCCCTACTTATTCCAGCAGGATACCACAGTGAGCTGCTGAAAACAACTTTTTTTCTTTGATTGTTCTTTATCCAGTCCAGAAGGAAAGACCGAATGGAGGATTAAAGGGATATACTGGCAGGAATTAATCAGTTAAATCAGAATATCAATACAGTACTACTTCTTACAGAGGCACACAGATCAGCCACACCATTACATCCCTTTAATTTTGCAGTCTACCTACTGTTTGTTTTTTGTTTGTTTTTTTCCCCCCCCCCTACAGTTGGGACTAGGCCGTAAACACATCACAAGATTAAGTCAACAGCTGAAGCTAAAACACACTTAGCAAAATAGAAGCAAACAACAAAACCTGCACGCTGCCTCAATTACTCCCATATAGTCTAACTCACAGCATACTGTATGCGCAGACTAAAGACAGTCTAAATACAACCTGAAGTGTCTCATGTGGTCAGATATTTGAAGGAAAAAAAAAACAAAAACATCTGTAGTGAAAGGATGAGCACAAGTAATTTGAAAAATACCAAGTCACTAATTGAATTCCTGCATTATAAGAACCTTATTTTCTATGGAAGGCTCATACAGGCTCTCTTGGAGCATAAAGCAAGAGCACAGGACTGTTGCAAGAATAACAGGAAAAGGGGTAATTAGGAACTACACAAGATGCCTCTCCTGTATCCGTGGCATCCAGGCACCTTTGCAGCAATATTTCAACATGGGCCCTGATTCAGAGAATTGGCTTCACAGTGACAGTCACCTAAACAATGTATTAGCCTCCCCTTCCTTTTCCTTGCTAAAAGCTTATTCCCACCCCATGCTCTCCTTCTCCCTAAGAAAAAGGGGAGGCAACAGCTCCTGTGCAGCACCAGGGAGGTGCTTTGGTGATAGGAGCAGCCAGGAGAACAAAGGTCTCTAGATTTTTCTTTTTGGAGTCTTGCCTTACACCGTCCATCGCTAGAAAACTTAGTGACACACAGACTGCACATTTCCTGTGCAAGTTCAGATTTCCTGCTGACCCTGCTTGTTCTTTCCACAGTAACAGTACGTTGATTTTCCACAACCGGACTGATTACAGAGATATGTTGCTAAGTGTGATGTGGGAATTTCCCAGGAACTGAAAGGGGTTTATTCAGAAACATGTTTCTCATTCTACTCGTGGGGCAGTGCTGACGGTGAATTAAGTCATGCTTTACCACTACAGAAAGCGACTCGACCATGGTCTTCTTCGGACAGGTGTCCATGAACTGCTGCTCAAGAACTCCTTTAAGACCACAGCAGTCTAGCTACAAGAGAAAACAGAAAAAGAGAACCAGGTTAAAGAATCCTCATTTTTGCTCCGTATTTGGTAAAAAAGCAATAGATTACACTTAGGTTTTATTACAGACCTTATGCAAATTTGCTTAAAAGTCCTCCCAATGTGACTGATATAAACCTAATTTTAAAAAGCCTTTATTACATTAAAGGCCAAGATTCTAGAAAGGACGAGCGAGATCTCATTAAGTATACACACATTAATTTTGGTGACAGCTTGTACTCCTTACAGACACAAAGGTAAGCTCCTCACAGGCACGCAGGTGTGTGTACTACGGTGCCTGTAGATCAATGCCATAGATCTAGAGTTTCCCAGCTTGCTTCTGAGTTTTAGGAAAACAAGAACTAGTTCTATGCATTTCAGAGGTTCAAAGGGACAAAAAAAAAAAAAAGCATACTGAATTCACTAATATTATACAAAAATACTTTTTCTGCAATTTGTTACTCATACTCCCTTGGTTTCTTCTAGTTCGTAAGGTACTAGAACTGCATAGGGGACTGGATGACATGGAGAACAGCGTGAACAAGCTGCATTGCTGCCTAGTTTAAGTATAACCATGTGTACTTACAGCGAACTGAAACGCTTTCAGGGTTTCTCTGGCAGCTGGTTGAGATCTCTTTTCATAGGTTTCCACGTAGAAGTCCTTTAACTCTTCAATAACCTACAAGATAGCAAAGAGTTGGGAGGTATTACTGTCTTACCTTAGTATTAATTACGCAAAACTTGTTTTGACTAAGTCAGTCGTTGAAAATCCTGCAACATACAATACCCATCTTTTTGACATGTAGAAACAGAGGGTGGACAGCATTTCTCATCCGGAACAGGTGAGCCTAACTGGTATGCTCACCTTAAAAGCCACACCTAAACAGATAAGATTCAGAGTTTCCCTTCCAAAGACTTGATCTTCTAGGTGGAGCGAGAGAACCAAGTCTTTGCCCATTGGTTACACAAAAGTATTCCCTATTCATTTCTGTACCCCAGAAGTTGCTATATTCCCCTGTTGTGTAATACAAACAGAAAAGCAACCCTGAGCATTAAGCACCTCATTTTGAAACAAGACAGAGTATTGACTACTTGTGAGGGGACAGCTCAGATCAATCGTGTTTTAAATGCAGAAACATTCAGCCTATAGCTGAGCTAGCTCCTATCTAGAAACAGTAAAGCTTCACGGATGGCCTGCTTTGTTTCACCGGGCAGCCAGGTACTGCCTGGAAGGCATCTCTAGCATGCCACAGCATCTTGGGTCCTGGCTTCTCTGCTACAGTCTCATTTTCAAATCTTAAGAGTTTCATTTCTTATACTGTTTTGCCAGAATGCATCTTCTTCCTTTCCCCCAAATTCCCTGGGTAATCAAGATTTCAGTAGTACTGGTATAGTTTTCAGTAGACTGCTAACTTTCTAAAGGTACAGTCATAGAACCATAGAATAGTTTGGGTTGGAGGAGACCTTTAGGGATCATCTAGTCCAGCTCCCCTGCCATGGGCAGGGACATCTTTCACTGCATCAGGTTGCTCATAGCCCTGTCCAACCTGGCTTTGAACACTTCCAGTGATGAGGCACCCACAACTTCTCTGGGCAACCTGTTCCAGCATCCCACCACCCTGCCAACTTTTGAAAGCAACCTACCTTTTCTTTGTTTGCAAATCCCCAGATCGCAGCAGCAATTTCAAGGGCAAAAATCACAAAAAGGAAGAAGAAGAACTAGAAAAGAAAGACCACATCGTTAATTAAGACCACAGCATCAGACTATATATTGCAAGCCTGTCCAGTCCCCAGCATTCATTCCTTGTGGGAACTGTCACTCAACTAGTTTCCAGTGGGAGGTCTGAAACACTGGTAGGACTGGGTAAGAGGACACACTGCATTAGGTCAGCTCTTCTTCCCCAGAGCGTCGGAAAGCCTGGCAGTGTTTTCCAAGCAGAAGTCCTCCTTTTTGATCAGTGTTAATTAAAACCAATCATCTGTTCGCTCAGACTTTGAAGTTGCCCAGGTCACTCAGATCACAACAGCTGACACTAATTTTTGTGTCACTCTGTTTTGTCATCCCTATTGCTTTAGGAGTCATTACTTAATACCTACCTTGCCACCAACTCCCAGAGATCTAATGGTCATTTCTTTGTTGTGTATCCCATGAAAAAAAAGTAAGCCTCATCTCTGTTTAATCGACTACCGGGTCCAGAACACTACTAAATGTAGTAGGCACTTTACTTAAATGTAAAGGCACTTTAAAGAGATGTGTACAGAAGTACAACAAAGGGTTAGAGGCATCATTTTGCAAGAAATATTTGAAATTATCTTCTTCCATGACACAGAAGGGGAATTGTTCCTTCACCGGCTACAGTAGTAGTCTTTTATTAACTAAGTCTTTGGTTATTTGGATGACTAGTTCCACAAGTGTACAGATGTGCATGAACCCAGTAAGCTCCACTGGCCCCTCCAGTCTGAAAACAATGAGGTTGCTCTCCAATAATTGGCTTGCCAAGCAGTTGTCAAGTAGAAGATCTCATCCTGTGATTATGAACAGTAGAGGCTTGTTGTTTCAAGGATCAAATACCACAGCCCTGGTCTCAAAGATTAAAGATTGCACAGCCTCCAGAGTTCAGGACAAACTGCTTAATAAATAGCATTACCCTTATCAACATTTTAGTTCTGTGTTCACACATACTCCCAGTCTTGATATGTCGAAGTCTGACTGTGTCACTAACTCCTGAAGTCACCCTGTATTCAAACACAACACTAACATTTGAATTTAGGGCCAAAAATAGAAACTATATTTAACATTTTAGCATTATGTAGGTGAACATGAGTTTAAACATGGGGGAGCCAAAACAATCAGCATCTGTTGCCCTTCAACTGCACAGTAACGTTTTCCTTTCTCATCGTGCTTTGTCCTGGGTTAAGTGACACAGGACTAACTTCTAATGCTTGGGAAAACTGCACTTTTAGAAGACTCTAACATCTGAATTTGCAAAAAATATTTACTTCAGAGCCAGCCAGGCTACGTGGGATTCAAGGTCTCCGTGTTTTTGAGCCTTGCCAGGTGCATGGATGAGGAAGAGCAAGACCCGGGCACTTGATCCAGGCTGGCCAACAGGATTATTTCATACCATGAACTTCACATTCAATACAAATTAGAAAGTTTGCTGCGTAGTTCTCTTTCCCTTGATGGCGGCAGTCCAGAGAACTTCTTGCCCCGGTGCCAGACTCCTGAGGCCCTCCCTTCCTCCCAAAGCTGTAGCGCTTACAGAATCCAACATTTGCTGTCCGATGCTGGGAGTGCACAGCTTCCTACTGATAGCATCGACTGAATATAATTCTTGTATATTTTATATCGGTATTGGGATCAATACTAGTTCTTTAGTGTTATTAATGTTAATTATCTAGTCTTATCCTATTAAATCCATTTATATTTCAACCCTCGGGTTTCCTTGTTTTCTCCTTGTTCCCCTTCCCAGGTGGGGAGGGGTCACTGGGTGATAGAATGACTGTCTAAACAACAATAAATTGCTATGGGTTTTCTCAAACCATAACACACTGCTGAAAATTGAAACACTACTCCGAACACTTACCAGGCCAAGCATACATTGAGATTCCTGCAATGCACCACAGCATCCCAAGAAACCAACCAGCATCATAAGCGCACCAGCTCCAATAAGGATGTAAACTCCTAGGGAGAAGAACAGAGACATTTATACAGGCTATTTGAGACCTCAGCAGCAAGGTACGAAATTAGTCGCTCCACAAATAGCGGCTGTAGATTTTGCCAAGATTCAAGTTTCTTTACTGAGGTGTTCCAAGGAGCAGGGGGGGGGGGTGTGTGCGAAAAAAAGGCTGTGCTTGGTTTTCCAAGCAAACATCTCAAAACTTGTGGGGAAGTGTGCTGATAAATAAAAACTTCAAATTACAACAATTAACGTGTATCACTACGGCAGTTTCACAAGTTTTAGAAAATGGGTAAGATAAAGCCATCTAAGGGCTGGAGCACCTCTGCTACGAGGACAGGCTGAGGGAGCTGGGGTTGTTCAGCCTGGAGAAGAGAAGACTCCGGGAAGACCTCACAGCAGCCTTCCAATATCTGAAGGGAGCCTCCAGGAGAGCCGGAGAGGGACTCTTTGTCAGGAAGTGTAGTGACAGGACAAGGGGTAATGGTTTTAAATTGGAAGAGGGGAGATTTAGATGAGATATTAGGAGGAAATTCTTTCCTGTGAGGGTGGTGAGGCACTGGAACAGGTTGCCCAGGGAAGTTGTGGATGCCCCATCCATCCCTGGAAGTGTTCAAGGCCAGGCTGGATGGGGCTTTGAGCAACCTGCTCTAGTGGAGGTATCCCTACCCATGGCAGGAGGGTTGGAACTCAATGATCTTTAAGGTCCCTTCCAACCCTAACCATTCTATGATTTTAAGTCAAACCATGAGACACATTTTAAAACTGGCTCAGAGCCAGACTTATCAACTTATCTTCAGATGAAGAGGGTGCTGCAGTTAGCGACGACTGGAACTAGCGATTTATCAGAACTTGAGAGTCCTTGAAGCACGCTAGCTCTATCAGAACAGGTATTAAAAGGCATCATAATCATCTACCATAAGGCTTCAAATGTTTTTGTATCAGGGAACACTGACCGAGGTTCAGGTTGGATATTGAGGTTCTGGTTGGATATTAGGAAGAATTTCTTCACTGAAAGGGTTATCAAGCATTGGAATGGGCTGCCCAGGGAAGTGGTTGAGGCACCATCCCTGGAGATATTCAAAAGACGGGTTGACATGGTGCTCGGGAATATGGTTTAGTGTTGGTGGTGTGTTTTTTGGTTTTTTTTTTTCTTTTTTCTTTTTTTTTAAGGTTGGACTAGATGATCTTAAAGGTTCCTTCCAACCTAGGCAATTCTGTGGTTCTGTGATTCTGTGAATTATTCCATCCGTCACAGTGGTACAAGTCTACACTTCAGCTGTTTAACTTGAGAGCCTCTCTAACTACAAGTCAGTCAGCATTTTCTGCTTTCGCAAACCTTCAAACCATATTGAGTGGCTGAGCCTGTAGCCCATTCTGCCCAGAATTTAGGTAGCAAGTGCGTTGGAGCATAGAGGGCAACACGTTTCCGGGCTAAAAGACACCATTTTGCCCAATCCTCTCCTTTTAAGCTTGAAAACAGCCAGCTTCAGCATTACAGCTGGTAGCTGGTGAGAGCAGCAAGAGGTGGTGAGGGAAAACTGCTCCCAAAGTGTGGCAGGGAAACGTTACTGGAGTGGTGGAACATAAGACAAAGAATCGGCACAAAGCACGTAGCTTTAGTATGACATTTCTGTCAGGAGACAAAAAGAGAGTTCTGGCCTTCAATCAATACTATTTACAGTAAGCCATACATTAATGATTTGCCGATGATATTTTCGAGATGCAAACTAATAGGATTAGCTGCCAAAATAAACATCTACTTGATTAAGCACATGTCAGAGATTAAGTCTGACATTTCTTATCAGCAGGAAATTCCAGCACCACTTTTTTCACCCCAGCCTAATTTTTTGTTCTCTTTTGAAAAAGAATCTATCAGAACCTCTTAGTCCCGTTTACTTTCAGTAATGTAGAGAGCTTTTGAGGTAACTTGCTTTGTTAGTAGGTGCCAATTAACACATTCTTTCAACTTCCTATTGGAAACTGCAGTCGGTCACTACTACCAGAAAAAAGCACATCAAACCAGTAATCCCTATTAAACTTCTTAAAACTCAGTTTAACCTACAGACTTCAAGTAGGTTTGCTTCACTGTTTTGCTGCATTAAGCCAGCAGCTTAACTACCAAAACATAAAAGTTTTATGTTTTAAGAGGCAAAAGAGTTGTTTTAGACTACCCAGAAAAAGACTCGTTAAATATTCAGCTCAACGGCTAAGTTTGGATTCCTGTTCCCTTTCCAAGGTCCAGTTAAAAGCAGCTGGAAGTCTTTGTGGGAGCAGCAAGATAAACCCAGTTTGGTACCACACCAGCGTATCGAGGGTGAAATACAAGGTTTCTCACAGATAAAGCTGTCCTCCTGCCTGTGGCTTCTTTCACGAGATCGCACAAGTACTTCAATATTCTCAGCTACGGTCTCTAACAAGCCTCACATCGTTCCTAGCAGGACTAGCTGTAGGCACAGGCTACCCTGGTTCTAGAAGGCTGCCACTTCAGCTGCACCAACCGGCGTGTGCCTTACAGAGCCTGTACTGACCCTTCAGGTACCGGTTTGGACGTCGCGACAGATGGAGTAGCTCAGCAGAAGAGCAGCTTTCCTTGGCAAGAGAAAGATCAGCCTAGGTCTCGCGAGGTGATTCTGCCCCTCTACTCTGCGCTCGTGAGACCCCACCTGGAGTACTGTGTCCAGCTTTGGAGTCCTCAACACAGGAAGGACACGGATCTGTTGGAACGGGTCCAGCGGAGGGCCACGAGGATGATCAGAGGGATGGAGCACCTCCCCTATGAAGACAGGCTGAGAGAGCTGGGGTTGTTCAGCCTGGAGAAGAGAAGGCTCCGGGGAGACCTTATAACAGCCTATCAATACCTGAAGGGAGCCTACAGAAGAGCTGAAGCGGGACTCTTTGTCAGGAAGAGTGGTGACAGGACAAGGGGCAATGGTTTTAAATTGGAAGAGAAGAGATTTAGATTAGATATAAGGAAGAAATTCTTTACAGTGAGGGTGGTGAGGCACTGGAACAGGTTGCCCAGGGAAGTTGTGGATGCCCCATCCCTGGAAGTGTTCAAGGCCAGGCTGGATGGGGCTTTGAGCAACCTGCTCTAGTGGAGGTGTCCCTGCCCATGGCAGGGGGGTTGGAACTCGATGATCTTTAAGGTCCTTTCCAACTCTAGCCATTCTATGATTCTATGGATTCTATGATTCTAACCGCACTGTGGATGGCTAGCGAGTGATGCTGTACAGCGCACGGCAGACCTAGGCACTGCAGGGATGTAAAATATTTATGTACAAGGATTGTCCAAATCAAAGATGACAGACGCGTACGTAAAAAAGGTACATATTTGAATTTGCTTTTTTCCTAATTGTTTGAGGTCTTCAAACTCAGCTACTTGGTTTCAAAAAGGGTTGGAGCCCCTACAAGTGACAACTAAAAGAAGCACGTGTTCCGCTGCCCAAGCCTCAAAGTGACTGTAGAGATCAAAATCTTGCAGTTTGGATAAAATCCGATTCCACTAGGAACTCTAAGCCACTGCAATAGCAAACCAAAACCATGTATGTTTATCCCCTAATGGGCAATCAAGCAGTCCCAGGCTTTGCCTGTGGGAAGCCTAGACTAGGATCCTGCAAGACCAGAAAATATTGATGAATAACTTCCACCTGGCCAAGCTAAAGCTACATTGGTCCAGGTTGCCTGTAATATTTCCTGATATACACCGAGATATTTGTGCATCCTTACCATTACGTTCAATATAAATTAGCATACAGAGGGCTGTAAGAGTTAGGCAACAGTACATACGCTCCGAGATATGAGACAACGGAGTTGTGGGTAGCTTAAGTTGGTCACTTTGAGGGGAAGAAAACCTAAAACAGAGTTATTGATGTCATGTGTGACTACTCATTTAGAGTGAAACTTGGCTGAATCATTGTGAGAAGCCTCAGGAAGATGAGTCCTCCGTCTCTACCAGGGTCTCCAAAACACTTACCCAACAGTGCCCAAAGAGGAACCGCAGAGTCTAAGCTGGGAAAAAGCTGAAGTGACAGGCAATGTATAAAAAGCCAAGACACTGATGGTGTGACACTGCTGGTGTCTGCTCACAGCAGAGGCTGGCCCCCTGTACCAGCCAGGGGAAGCTGCTCTCTGCCCCATGGAGGCCGTTTTGGGCCGTTTTGTCTTTAACCTTTGAGGAAGACAAAGGTTTCTTTGTCAGGAAAAGGTTTCAAAGTCAGGAAACCAGGGCGCAGAAGTGTCCTCCATCACCCCAAGCCACCTCCTAGCGTACCTGTGTAAAATGTCGTGTTGTTGGATTCCAGTTCGAAGATGTTTTTGGTCTGCGAATCAAACCGAAGCCATAGTCCAATTGCAAGAACCGCTGTCCCTGCAAGCTGCAAGAACAAGTAAGTCTGGTTAAATAATACCATTTAATACATTCACCCCTCCATTAGTAACAACACCAGAAGTAAACACAGGATACAGCTCGGTTATTTAAAAAGGTGTCGCCAAAGAATCAGCATAAAAGGATGGGGATACCCAAATAAGAACAGGGTTCCTGACATGAGGCATCTCGTCGACAGATATGTTTACATATTAAACTCCAGTGCCACGCGAGAACAATGCCATTCTTGTTCTTTAGCGAAAATACCCGAGGTTTAACGAAAGTGCCAAGCGTCAGTATTTCCACTGACCTCCTCCACCCATTGTTTTATTCTGGGTGACTGCAATGACACTGTATGGCTTAGCGATCCTAAATCTTCACACTGAAGTACAAGCACATCGCAAGAAAAAGCACCTCGCGAGGCCAGCTAAAAGTTCTAGCATATTAAAAAGTTCTAGCATATTAAACGGACTGGTAAGAGCCCAGTATAGAGTTTAGAAAGAGTACTCTTGCTTGCAAAACAGGATAAAAAAATCAATCTAATAAGTTACCGCACGGACAGGAAAATACAGGCTGCTGAAATAGCCACGGTGCTGTGTGCTGATCCGGAACAATGCAATCCAATTTAGTTTTATTTTATTATCATCTCTGCCTGTGTGCCTCCAGGTTCCTCTTAACGTCGGTGCCTGTGTTTGCAGCAAGTTGTTGTGTGTATAAATTAGCTTCTGGATGAAACATCTGGCAGGAGGCAGCGAGATGTGTTGCAAGAGAGAGGGAACGGCACTCTGGCAAAGGCAAGTGCTAACAGTTTGCTTTGAAGCGACGGAATCCTCCCCCCCTTTAAAAAGAAATCTGGGGTCGTCTTGCCCACAAAAAAAAAAGAAAAAAAGAAAGAAAAAGAAACCAAGACAAACTAGAAAGCTGGAGAGTGTGCTTCTCAGCTCTTCCTTCCCTCCTTTGAAGGCCATTTAACTATAAAAAAAAAAAAGCTGTACAAAAGTGAGATGAGGACAGAAATACCACACATTTTAAGTTTAAATTTTTAATGCCTGCTGCAGAGTGAGCCACAACCTTAGAACATCTGGAGCTGTGTTTAGGCTAAGCATGCATGAAGAGGAAAAACAAAGCCTTATCCCTGATAAGAAGTTCCTTCCAGAAGGCAACAACATTCTTGACTGGCCTTCAAGAAACGGGAAAGTATTTACTTTAAAAAAAGAAAAAAACAACAAAACATGTTAGTTTTCAGTAGGAATATGGAAGGCATTCCCACAGACAGCACCTGTGGGTGTACTCCTTCCACACCAAGCCCCACGGCCCTGGCCCCATGCGGAGCCCCAGAGCCCTTTCTCCCTGCTAAGGGAGCGCTTGTGCTCCGGCCATGGCTCGTCTCCTAGGCTTGCTCTTCCTAAAAATAAAAATAAAAATAAAAATAAAAATAAAAATAAAAATAAAAATAAAAATAAAAATAAAAATAAAAATAAAAATAAAAATAAAAATAAAAATAAAAATAAAAATAAAAATAAAAATAGCTTTTAAGATTCACACAGGACCAAAGAAGACGGAGCTGAGTGAGGATTTAAGGGAAGGCATATCCCTTGCAGCTTCTCAGCAGAAAGCATCCCTGCTGCAGCGCTAAAGGGCTCAGGTAGGAGTGAAGAGAGGGGGTCAATTCCCGCAGGGAGCCAGCCCTGCCGGAAAAACCAGCATTTCTCGTACAGCAGGCACCCGACTCACAAAGAGGAGCTGCAGGGCTTCAGCTTAGGGGGGGAAAAAAGAAAAAAAAAAAAAAAAAAAGAGATGAAGTGATACATAATGCATAAAGAGCCAAACCCAAACGGAGGTTTCCCGACCTACGCAAAAGGCACTTCTCTGGCGCGTAGGCACAGCCTTACTCACAAAGCACACAGCAAGAACAAAGCCGGCACCATCTCCACCGCTTTCCTTGTTAGGGCTACGCCAACAAGATAATTTTAAGCCATGCCGAAGAATCTTGGTGGCGCATGGTATGTCGCAACAGCGGCATTATTTCAATTTAGTGTGCCACAGCAGCACCCCAGGGGGAGGGAGCGGTGCAACGGGGGGGGGGACCGGCGGAGAGAAGGGTTGCTGCTCTACCTCCACGCGCTGCCACAGCATCGCTTCGACCAGCCTTTCCAATCTCATCTCACTCCAGTTCCTCGGTTCAAAAACCAGAAGGGCTTAGTGACGGGAAAAAAACCCCAAAAAACCCAAAACAAACCAAAAAAAACACAAACCAACCTCCATGCCCTGCTTCTAGCCTACAGTTCAGTCACCCGGTATTTAATAATACTCTGTTTGAGACCCACTTTCCTGGGTCAACAAACCGTCTTCGGCTTTTATAGGCACCATTAGGAGCAGAAAACGACAACCTCTGCTTGTTTTGCTGGAACTCAGGAAGGACAAAGCCCTAAGCCTAAGCTTAGCACCCAACCACGTCTGTGCCTTGACAAACCTCAGCGTTCCAGTAGAGAGCTCAGAGCAGGGCACAGCAAAAGACCGTAAAGCTACAACCCCGAGCTGGTCCCCCCAGCAGAGCTTTTAAGGCCAGACAGACTTATTCGGACTGTGAAGAAACTCTAAGCCGAACTACAGCCGTGTAGGTGATCTTACAAGTTCAAGCAAAGCAAAGCAGAAGGCTCAGTTAATGATCTCCAAGGGAAAACCGGTTGGTTAACATTAGGGAGAGCTGACGTACTTAATACGGCTCCTTTTAAAAAACCCAGATTTAATTCTGGGTTGGGGGGAGGGTTAAGCGTCATGTTTTTTCCTTGGGAAAGCAGCCATCCTCATGAAAAAATGTTATTATCACAGAGAGGCAAGAGACTTCTGGGATCACAGAATAGCGACAGTACTCAATATCAGTGAATCGCTCCAGATCACTAAAAAAATTTTAATATTAAAGTGACAATTCTCTCCATGGTGCACCAGGAAAAAAAAAAAGCTGCTCCTTCTTGCAAGAAAAAGTGACTTTTTGTCTCAGTTTGAGGAAAAGCAGACTTGTGTTCTCAGTTTGTGCTCTCCCTACCCACAATGACCACTGAACTGAAAAAAAAAAAAAAAAGAAAAAAAAGGCAGTTTTAAAGCAGGAGGCCAGAAAGTAATTTGAAACTTCAAGTTTTCATCAAGACAGTGAGAGACCAGGTCACCAACGCCAGCCTTGGAGGAAGAGCAAGAGCAGCCCCACGGGCACCCCCCCCCTACCTGGCAGCATCTCAGACCAATCTGGCTGGTACCCAACCGCCTCCCTGCCCACCGATGTTATGCCAGTAGGTTTTGGCAGCTGTGTCGGGGTGGTTTCGGTAGCTGTGTTTTCCTTCCCCAGGACAGGGGTGCAAGCCCCCTCTCCCCCCTCCCCATCCCCAGGCTGTGTGGAAGCAGATCCCCCAACGAGCTGGTTGTTGGGTGTTCTCCCGATCTAACACGCCAACAGAGTTGTTTTGCCATAGGAGTTGAGTAATACAGGATATTTCTAAGTAAGCCTAACTGATGCTGGAAAAGAAACTTAACAGAAAAAGAACAAAACTGTTTTCCTGACGGTAGTCACTTTGTATGTGCAAAAGCCTACAAAACTATGAGAAAAGCAGGACCGTGAACTTATGAAGCATGTTAGAAACGTGTTTCTGTAGTAACAACTACAGGAAAGAGAACTCAGAAGACGGGGGTGGGGGGTTTAACCAATCTGATCAAAATGTGAAATTAAAGAGGTACTGTTCACTCACTGTATTGGAAAAGTTTGTGGCAGCAATTTTCCAGTACCAGCGTGTTCTGGCACAAGATTGTTGGAGATTGTTGGGGTGTGTATGGTTGGACTCGATGATCTCAAAGGTCCCTTCCAACCATGAAGATTCTGTAATTCTGTAATTCTGTAAGTGTGCTACCACCATCCCCGCTCAAGCTAGCGAGGCTTCCTTGCGTTCTCCCTGTGCTCCCAAGCGTCTTACAGCTCCCAGCTCACTTCCGCTGGACTTGCCTCTATCCTATAGCTGCAGTGGAGATACATTAAGCAAGGATAAAAATCTCTGGTTATTCTTCCTCCAATCCTATAGAGGCTTCTTGCCTTCCCCCCCCCCCCCCCCAACACACGCAAACACACCCCCTCTGCCTTAAAGACTCTACTTCTGCATGCACCTTTCTGTCACAAGAGGGAAAAAGCTGTTGCAACAGGGGGAAAAAAAAAAAAAAAAAGCCTTTTTTTTGTCTCTTGTGCTTCCTTACACAGCCCTGAACCTTCTCTAGTGAGCCTCCTGTGCAGGACATCCCTCCTCCCACCCATCCAGCCCCACACTCTGACAAGTGCCTTCTCCAAAGTCAGCCCTTGCCATTACTCTGGTCTCCCCCATATCTAAGGGCACGTGCTAGCATTTATCTTCGACATCCTGCTTTCTTTTAGCCTTCCATGTGACGAGAGATAACTGACAAAAGGATCTGTACCCCTGCAGAGGACAGTTGCCATGTACTCCAGACGAGAAACACCCCATCTATCCTGGAGGCATCTCCATGGAGAACATCCTGCCTTCCTCCCCCCACCATACTTGGCTATCTTCAGCACAAACTTGGAGCATTCAGCTCTGAGGCACAGCCATCAAAGCTACCTCCACTGCATTTTTTTTTCCCCTCCTTTAACACCTGAGGTTTCACAGATACCGTCTCCTAGCAGAAGGCTTGCACAGGGAATCATTAAATCTAATAATAGTGGTGTCAACAAGCATTAAAAGCTTGAACTTTTCAAACTGGAAATTGCAATTTCTGCTAATGCATGCCATGATAGGGCGATGTATGACGCTGCTTTGGGAAGCTGGAAAGTTTATTTTAGATTTAACCGCTATTTCTCAAGGACCATTTTCTTCAGTCCCTTCTGACCTTGTCGCCTTGATCCATCTTGAGAGAGGACAATCCCCGGGCAAGCACCTCACTTGCTGCAGGCATCTGACCTTTCCATGGACAGAACCACCTCTCAAGGGGCTCAAGGTCCAAGCAGTTACCAAGGCCTTAAAGCTGGCAGATAAAGCTTTGGGAGGGGGACACCCCCCCACCATCCACCAGGTTACTACCAGCCCTTCCCCACCATCCACAACATGGAGGCAAGGATAGGGAAGAAACAAGGCACTGCAAGAACTCCTGATCTATGGATCAAAGTCTGTTTAAAAAAAAAAAAAAAAAAAGACCTTTGTACAGGAAACTATGGGTTCTGCTATTTTAGCACGTTCAGGCCAAGCTTATATCAAGTTTGTGGTGTTACCTCTAGCAGAGGGTAAATCAATATGTGGAAATACGGTAGAGTCGGTCAAAAATAAAAGCTACTTCCAGTGTTGTCAGCTCAGCGTTGCATCCAACAGAATACTGCTACTCATTTTCTTTTTTTCCTTGAAGTAAGAAGATATGTCAGGCTCTGCATGACTGTCCCTTACGTAGGTTTTACCCAGGGTGTGCCAAGAGTGCACTGAAAAAACCACTATCTTCCCTTCACCTCAAACAGATACAAACTTCTAGCTAAAAAGTCTGACTCATACCTTCCTCTGCGTAAGGCGGACAAATTTTTCCCTTACTGTCCAAGACAGTGGATTAACAAAGCCAGGACCAGATAATATAATGTTGCAAAAGCACACAGGCAAAGAAATTGAGAACATTGCGACCAGTAACGAACTGTCTGTTTCTGTCCTGTTACTTGCTGGTACTCTATAAATAAAAACCCGTAAACAGTAAGTACAGATGAGGCTCAACATCACTCTAAACCCTTAATTACAGGATTAGTGTTATCCACAACAGCACAGGTTTTCAAACTTCTGAAAAAAAATAAAATAAAGTGCTTTCCTAACAGATGTGCAATGAGTGCTAGCAGTTACATGAGAAGCTGCAGCTATTTCCAAACTCCTTTGGAAAAAGAAAAAAAAAAAAAAAGTAGATGGGGAAAGGAAGTATTTTCTTTCTGCTTAAGCTAGTTTCAAGAATGTTGTGGGCTAAGTTAATGTCACAGCATTTATTGCAATAAAATGGTGCTCCAGTACAGCAGGAGCAGCGTTTACAGAATTCCTGAGCCCCTGCCAAGACTAGTGCCCATTTCATACAAGTTCCTATTCAGAAGCCTGTCCACTGTATTTGCAATTTAGATCACAAATAGGAGCTAGGACTGCTAGAATGCTAAGCACAAGTGGCTTCGCAGCAGGTTTCTCAAGGCAACCACACCTCAACCCCATTCCCGACTTGACAGCGCTGAGTTAAAACGCATTGAGCCGAGCCCCAGCAGCATTGATTCACAGGCTGAAGCCCATGACTAAATCAGTTTATTACAGAAAGCAATTAATTTCTGTTCCTTTTGCATGTGTGCGCATATACACACACACACATATTGGATACCAGGAAGAAATTCTTCACTGTGAGGGTGGTGAGGCACTGGAACAGGCTGCCCAGGGAAGTTGTGGATGCCCCATCCCTGGAGGGGTTCAAGACCAGGCTGGATGGGGCTTTGAGCAACCTGCTCTAGTGGAGGTGTCCCTGCCCATGGCAGGGGGGTTGGAACTCGGTGATCTTGAAGGTCCCTTCCAACTCTAACCATTCCATGATTCCATGATTCCCCTGCCCATCCTGCAAGTCCTCCTCTCCACTTGAGCAGGGAAGAGCCTCTGCAGAAGCCAGAGCCTCCGAATTGCTACCGGCTGTTCCCGGCAGCAGAAGCAGATGAGATTACAGCTCAGAACAAAGTCACAGGTATCTTCAAGTTACAGAGAAAGAGCCCTGCAGGCCTAATCTTACTTTAGCAGGCACTCCCAAATCCATTTGTTTATATAACACAAAAGACACCGAAGGGCAGAGAGCCAGGACAAGAGGGCTGCCTTGCAGTGTAAAGGAGCACGAAAACAACTGCTCAGAGACTCTACATTGAACTCTGTCTGCACGCTCCAGCACTTCTTTGCCGGTAACTCATTAAGTCGTAAATATTAGCAGCAGACGTACTTTGTATTCCACAAAATTCGGGAGCGAAAAACCCAGCATTCATGTTCAACGGTGCAAGCCCTCGCTTTAGTTCGGCACCAGGAAGGCAGCGGGAGAACGGGCAGGCACATGCTCCGTAGGCTGGGCTGTGCCAGGTGCTTCCCGACCTGTTCATCAAGAGCAGCCAACGGTTTTACTAGGAAACGACTTTGTCACCGGGGCCAACAAGCCCCCAGGACACCCCTCCAGTTACAAGAGCTCAGCTGGAGGTAGTCACTCCTTACACAGCTCAAGGTCATCAAGCACGTGCTTGCACCAAGGTTATTCAAAACCAGCCTCAGTAAGACCACTTAGGTGCAAGGCACATAATGTGAGGTTTCCGTTGTCCTCTCGCCAAGTTGGAGCCAGCCCGGCAGAAAAAGCTTTGCATGAGTTCTGTATCAGCCTCAACACCTCCCTCACCGACCCCAGATCAAGCCCCTGAAGTGGTACAGCTTTCATTACAGACCAGAGCTACCAGAGCCAACGTCAGTAACCCTGTGACAGAAGACCTGTAGGCAAATCCAGGCAGGAGCAGACCAGCCCTACCTAAAGGAACCTGCAGCAGCAAGGAACTTGATGTTTGCAGTGATACTTGGACTCAAGGCAAGATGCAGCCACTCCTCCGAGAGGGGACTGGATCGCCTAACTTACTCATTTACTTAAGCACAACAGTAAAAACCATTCCCTACAAGTTGGGCAGATGTATGCAATGCTTAAACCAGACTTCAGAGGCATGACTAGCATTTCTAGCAACCATCTGCAAGTCCCCATACCCACCATTCAGGCCACAAGCGTGATTTAACCAAAGCTCCGGAATCCCAAAAGTTTTGGGGGGCATCATGCTAGTGAGATATATGCCTGGTCTGGCCTTACCAACTGGAGAAAAGCCATCACACCAGTTACCCTCACAATCTAGCACAGCACCCTACAAGAGGGCTCCTCAAGAGGGTATCAGAACAGGGCAGGCAGCAGCATTTCCCAGGAGTAACCTCCCACTGAACATCTTGAGCACTTAGGGGTTGTGCAAAGACACAGACAGTACCTTTGCAGAAGAGAAGTTAATTGAGGGCTGCCAACCACGGCGTTCATTAGGTACTCCTTGAACTGCACACTCCACAGTACCTTCTGGGGAGGAAGCACCACCACTGTGCACACAGCCATAACCTTTTCTGAAACTTCCTCTTCTCAAACTTAATGCCCCTCAGTTTTTGCTCACTGACTCTTTCAATACAATCAAACCCTACCTACTACCCTGGCCAGTTGTGGTTCTACAGACCTCTAGCATGTTTCCCCCCACATCTGTTTCTAGGCTGGAGAATCCCAATTCACTCAACAGTTCCCAACGGCAGAAACCCTTCTCCTCCTTTCCCAAACATTACCAAGCTTCACTGTGTTCCTCTCAAGGTAGGCAGGGGACCACAGCATTGCAAGACACCAGCACACCATAGATTTATACGGTGGTACCATCCTTCCACTTCTCTAGGTCCTTCACTTCTGAAGATTGTTTTCATCTGCTGCTGCTGAGCACCCACCTTATGCTTTCATGAAGCCACCGTAGACCCTTTTCTCCCAAGATTTCCTCCCTCTGGCAGCAGATTCCCCTGGAGCTAACTAGTTCGTAACTCCAGGCTGCTTCCTGCTCCCATCTCCCACACGTTACTTGATGCCCACCTTTGAGTGTCTTGCTCTGCTTTGTCACATTGCCTGCTGTGTCAGCATGCGCCCATCTTCATTGCTCTGAATATGAGTAATGGATGCTACCCAAGCAACAAAGTTCCCTCACATGCTTTTCCAGATTAGGTGGGACTGTACTGACCACCACGGGGTTTCCTCCTGCACGCCAGCTCCACCGGTTCTCTCCACCGCAAGAGAGCTCCACCTCATCTCAGGCCTGCCTCCGCTCAGTCAGCAGTTTCATCCCTGCCAGGATCTTACTCCAGGACTGCTTAGTTTCCCCAAGAGCACTTAGATTTCCAGGAGACATCGAACAAGTGAACTAACACTAACCAGCACTCTCTCTCCAAGATTCAGGCTTGTGAAGGCTTCAAAGTTATCATCTCCATGGAGGCTGACTTCCCCTTACAGCAGCCATTCTCTCTTCCCCAGTGTCACATCTCCATGTGTACACCAATTTATTTTTTTAAAGAATCTTCTCCTCCGCCTATTCCAGAGGTACCACACGTGCCACTCTCTACATAGATCAAAAAACCCACCTCAAACTCACTGTATTCCAGCCCTCGGTAAGCAGTGAGCAGGAGGTTTTACCTCATCACAACACACTTGTATTCAATACATTCTGAAGTAACTGTTGTGTGACCCTGGCAAGTTGTTGATCAGCATTTGCCGTTGTTGTCTCACCACCTTTTCACCGAGGGGTCAATTCAAGCCTGTGAGGGATTCAAAGACAGGTTAGAGCAGAGAATGTCCCCAAGTTCTTCCCGTGCACACCTAGTAAGAGAAAGTCCCACAGAAGATCACTCCTAACAGTTTTGCACCTGGATGGAGCACCTCCCCTGTGAAGACAGGCTGAGAGAGCTGGGGTTGTTCAGCCTGGAGAAGAGAAGGCTCTGAGGAGACCTCACAGCAGCCTTCCAATATCTGAAGGGAGCCTCCAGGAGAGCCGGAGAGGGACTCTTTGTCAGGAAGTGTAGTGACAGGACAAGGGGTAATGGTTTTAAATTGGAAGAGGGGAGATTTAGATTAGATATTAGGAGGAAATTCTTTCCTGTGAGGGTGGTGAGACACTGGAACAGGTTGCCCAGGGAAGCTGTGGATGCCCCATCCCTGGAGGTGTTCAAGGCCAGGCTGGATGGAGCTTTGAGCAACCTGCTCTAGTGGAGGTGTCCCTGCCCATGGCAGGGGGGTTGGAACTCGATGATCTTTAAGGTCCCTTCCAACTCTAACCATTCTATGATTCTATGGACAGATTACTGTCTGTAAGGATTCCCTGGGAAGCTCCCTGGTCCTAATGTGTCTGAAGAAGGGTATGTTAAGTGGGTTTTGCTTTTTGCAAGTTATACCTAAAGCTTTCTTTTGGATTCCCCCCCCCCCCCATTTGACCCACCAGCATTTATGAACCTCAACGCCCTTCCTTTGAACACAGCTTCAACTTCTTGAGGGTTTCCCAATTTTTTGTTTTAATAGCCTCCTACACCCAGCTGTTTTGCTCCTCCTGCTTTCTGTTGCCCTCACTCGAGTCTCTGATGGAGGCAAATACATGCCACCCAACATGCCATCTACAAATACTGCAGGTTTGCCACAAACCATTTCAATTCCTCGCCTGTCCTTCTGATGCAACTTAGTGGAAAAAAAAAAAAAAAAAAAAGGTAGCACTGTGAAAACTCGATCACAGCTTTACAGGACCTTTTAGCTTCTCTTGCTCCAGGAGATGCACTAGATCATTGTCACCATTCCCAAGTAGCACTTGGGCAATAGGACCCCACACCCATGGACTACTCAGAAGCGAGAAAAGGTTCATACCTCCTCTTGGAGGCCAAAAGGCAGTCACTGATTGCGCCTTCAAATTTAGGCTCAGAATTGCACTCAGGCACAATGTGTTTGCTCAATTTACTTCCATTACTTAATGGATTTTTCACATCTCCAACGCAGTAAGAAACATGAAAGCCTTCTTTCTTATTAGCGTTGTTCCCATCCTCTGGTGCCTGCCCCGAGACACCTTCCCCTTTACACTGGTCATTGAGGCCTAACAGCCTAAAATAGCCCAAGAGATTGCTACTTTATTCCCTCCATAGAGGACACGAGGTTCACCAACATCGTACTTGAAACACCCCTTTGACAGTTTTGGTAGGGCACGGACACATGTAGTGAGCCCTGAGAGTCAAGGTCTACCCCAGCTGGTCTACAACCCCATTGACCTCCTGGGGCTTCCAGCCACTTGTCAGGACACCACAAGAGGAAGAAGCATTCATCTCCCTTTAACTCTTCTTTCTCGCTGTTGCTCTTCTCCTCCCCACATCCAAGCTGGGTATGAGTGAGACCGGCCATCCCCTGGGAAGACCACTCCAAGAGCTGCATCCTCATGGCTGCAGCAGCCCTACAAGTGGTACAGCCCCCTTCCCCACCACTCCTCCTCCTCCTCCCCTCCACCCTCCTAACAAGTCAAGCCCGCATCCGTGCTTACTGGGCACCCAAAGGTGCAAGTAAAGCTTCTGAGCTTCACAACCAGGAAACCTCCAAGCAACAGATGCCCCCTGAGCTAATTGAGAAGACGCTCCCGATTCTCAGCCCCGGGGCCCTAGAGAGCAAAATGGCGATGCTCGCTTTAAGGGCGTCTTTGAGGCCGTGCCTTCGCCACAACAAGCATTCTTGTGCTATAAAACAGTTTGTAGAAAGTCTGTAGCTAAAAAAAAAAAAAAAAAAAAAAAAGATATCAGAAAGCAAACCATGACTATTTCCTCCTGTTTCAACAAGAGGTTTAGCACCTCGCCGACCCAGAGGTTTCAGCCAGCACGTCGTTAGGCTTTTTCTTCTCACCAGCTATAACCCTCCAAATGTGACCCCCCCCCCCGTCTCCTTATGAGTCTCAGGAGGCGGTACGTGCTTTCCTGCTCGCTTGTAAAGCTCCTCCGCACACGCCTCGATTGCAGCCCAGCCCCATTTTCCTACTCTGCTGAAACCCGTTTTTAAGTTGGGAAACGACCAGCGCTTTGCCCGTCAGCGCGGCGTCTGCCGGTCACCCCGGGCGCGATGCCGTAACCCGCTCCAGCAGCCGTTCCTTCCCGCAGCTCTGACTTGACGTCCTCCACACCAGGGGGAGAGAAGGAGTCACAGGGGCATTTCTCCACCGTAGCAGAGAGCCAAGAGAAAATTCATGAGGTTTTTTTAAATTTTTTTTTTTTTTTTTTTCCTTCTTTTTTAGCCTCACACTTCACACCTATACGTTGTCTAGGCAGTCGTACTGGGGGTGCTTTTCCCCGAGGCAGAGACGATGCTAAATTCACCCAAAGAGCTTGAGAAACGGCCACAACCTCTCAGCCAAACCCCGCTTTGTGGCCCTGCCTGGCAAAGGCGAGATAGTTGGGGCCAGAAGCTGGGCTGGAGATAACGCCTTCCGCTCGCGCCCTGCTGTGCTCCTACAGATTAAAAAACTATTATTTCAGGACTTTCTTTTCCCCGAGGTGCCGCCCAGCAGATCCCAGGCAGAAGCCACAGCTTCTTCCAGCCGAGGCTCCCACCGTGACAAGTTGACGGTACGGGGCGACGGCGACCATAAGCACGAATTTGGGAGGAATTAACAAACCCACCCACCCCCTCACACACACACACCGGTTACAATCCTCGCACCGAAACAGCTGCTGAGAAGCACTGAATTTCACTGAATTAATTTTTTTGAGAGTTGGAAGGGACCATATAGATCATCTAGTCCAACTCCCCAAAGTTGCACAACCCGCAAAGAGAGTTTCTAGGCAAGCCGAGGAGGGGGGGGGGGGGATGAAACCACCTTCACACCTAGCATCACCCCCCCCCCCCCCCCCCCCACACGTTACCAGGCAGGACACACGGGTCTGCCTTGTGCTAAGCCACCGGAAGAAAATATAATTATAATAATAGTAATAAAAAAAGACTAAAAAAAGGAGTAGTGAGACGGGTACGGATGGCATTTAGACACCTCCTGCCCACCGCAGGGCGGGCAGGGTATTTGAGCACCGCAACAGGTAACCGGGTGCCGCCGGGGGACACGCTCGCCCCGGGAAGGGGAGACGGCCCCGGGCTCGACGCGGGGGGGGGGGGGAGAGGTCCCCGCCCGGGCAGCCCCCCCCACCCCGGGGAGCACCCCCACAACGGGACCCGGCACCCACCCCTCTCCTGCCGGGGTGGGTAAGAAAAAAAAAAAAGAAAAAAAAAAAAAAAGGCTGAAAACAACCAAAAAAAACCCGAAACAAAACACCGCTCCAGGCACTTCGTCCCGTCCCGTCCCCCCCCCCCCTTTTCCCTTCCCCTTCCCCGCGGGGTCCCTCCAAGGTCGGCGGCGAGCAAAGCCCCGCCGCGGGGGTCTCCACCGGTGGCGTGTCCCTCACCCAGAAGATGAAGTTGAAGCCGAAGAGCAGGTACTTGATGCACTTGGTGCCTCCTTTGACGGGCATGGCGACGGCGGGCGGACGGCGACGGCGGCAACCAGGAGAACCTCTGCCCCGACGCCACTCCTTAAATTCCGCTCTCCACGGGGCTCTCCCGGGGCTCCCTGCCCCGCCGTCCCGCCCCCCGGGCCGCCCCCCGGGCCGCCAGCCCAATGACCGGCTCCCGCTGCCGCCCCGCACCTGCCGCCGCCCCGCCCCGGGAGCCGCCCCCCCCCCCCCCCCCCCCCGCAACCACCCCGGGGGCTTGGGGGGGGGCAGTACCGGGGAGGTTCTTCCAGCCACGGGCTCACGGGGGGGGGGGAGGGAGGCAGCCACGGGGAGGTTCTTCTAGCCACGGCCCCGCGTGTCCCGGGGGCGGGCAGCATCGCCCCCGGTGCGGGGATGCTTGAGTCCCGGTGCGGGGATGCTGCGTCCCGCTGCCCTCCTCCGGGGGAAATAATGTAGAACAGTGTGATGTGCAAAAAAAAAGAAAGAAAAAAAAAAGTATTATTAAGTATTATTATTATTAATAAGTATTTTAAAAAAATTAAGTATCTAAAGGGTGGGTTGAAGGAGGAGGGAGCCAGACTCTTTTCAGTGGTTGCCAGTGAGAGGACGAGGGGCAACGGGCACAAGCTGGAACACGGGAGGTTCCACTCAAATATGAGAAGAAACTTCTTCACGGTGAGGGTGCCAGAGCCCTGGAACAGGCTGCCCAGGGAGGGTGTGGAGTCCCCTTCTCTGGAGATGTCCAAGACCCGCCTGGATGCAGTCCTGAGTAACATGCTCTGACATGCTCTGGGCAATCCTGCTTCAGCAGGGGAGTTGGACTAGATGATCTTTATGGTCCCTTCCAACTCTAAAAATTCAGTGAAATTCAGAGAAATTCAGTGAAAAATAAAAATAATAAAAAAAAAGGGATATATCGGGGCTGCGTCTGGGCCAGTGCTTTGCCTGCCCTTGCATGGGTTTAGTTAAACTTAAAAGCACCCTCCTGGCTTCAAATGGGGGTTTTTCCCGAACTCACTGCGTAGTTCAAGCGCTTTAATCCTTCAGATCTGTCTGTGCAAAGTTACAAGAGTGCAATTTAGAAAAAAAAAAAGGTGGGTGAAGTCTCCGCCTGCCAACTGACCCGTGGTAACTGATCGATGTTTATAATACTTAAAATTCTGATCAATGCTTATAAATACTTAAAAGAAGGGTGTCAAGAGGATGGGGCCGGTCTTTTTTCAGTGGTGCCCAGGGATAGGACAAGAGGAAACCGGCACAAACTTGAATATAAGAAGTTCCACCTAAACATGAGGAGGAACTTCTTCACTTTGACGGTGGCAGAGCCCTGGAAGAGGCTGCCCAGAGAGGTGGTGGAGTCTCCTTCTCTGGAGACATTCAAACCCCACCTGGACATGTTCCTGTGCAACCTGCTCTGGGTGGACCTGCTTTGGCAGGGGGTTGGACTAGATGATCTCCAGAGGTCCCTTCCAACCCCATGTGATTCTGTGATTCTGTGATTCTGTGTAACTGGTTGCGCACACGTGCCTTCAGCTCACCCCGGTTGTGAGACAAAACGCGTTAAACTTCAGTGAAGGATTTCCCTTTGGATTTTAAAGGGGAGTTCTGCACTCAGCTTCCGAGTCTGTTAGCTCAGGAATGAAACTGAGGGCTTGCACCTTAATTTACCTTTAAGACAGCGTGACTAGACATTCAGCAGTTATCCAGAGCCAAAAATACCCCTAGAAGAACAGAAGAACAGAAAAGACTTACTGAAATGCAAATAAAAACATGTTGGCGTTATTGTTGCCAAAATAAATGATAACATGGAGCACGTTCCCGAACAAATACGGTGGAAGAGATGTTGAATGGAGCAGCTGTTTCCCAAGGCAGGTTGCAAAACATTAATACATTTCCATTAGAAAGCAAGGCATAAAAATAAAAAGGTAGGAAAAACGCAAAGACGATTTTGAGTACGCAAGCGCAGCCGAACCGAGAGGCCTCTGCTGCTGCCGCACCATGGAAAAGGAGAATTTGGGAAGGGTGGCTGGCTGCTGTGTTGCTGTTTGTGAATCGTGCCTGGCTGTAGCCAAGTGGCCTGATGGTCTGAGCGTCCGAAAGCGCAAGAGGTGGGGAGCCACGGCACGTTAAACGACGCCGTCGCAAGTTTGGTGCTGCCCTTGGTTTGGGGTCTCTAAATGGCCTGGAGCGGGTGAGCTTGACGCCGGAGAGGAGGGTGCACGGCACTTAATTCGAAGCAAACTCTACCGCGAGCATTTGTGTTTGTTATACGAGTCAGTCAAGGGAACTGGAGGGACGGAGGCTGGCCACAACAATACAGATCCGGCATGGCTGAAATGCGTAAACGCACTTGAACTAAACTCTTGTGGTATCTGTAAAATGAGCAAGTGAAAGTCCTGAAACTCTTGAAGCAAGTGAAGCAAGTCCCGAAGCAAGTGAAACTCTTGAGCGGGGACTGATTTCCTGCGTGGGTTTGGGGGTTTTTTTTGGACCTTTGCCATTGAGAATTTATGCCTGTTAGTTAATAGCAGTAATATGGCTTTCCTTAACTTTCTACAGTTAAGGATAAAAGAAAAACTATGGGTTCTCCTGCTCCCGCCCTTGTATTATGAAGTTCTCCATGCTCCTACTGTGTGAAAGCAATTCCCATTAAAATTCACGGGCAGTAGCCTTTCGATCAGAGGCAAGAAACGGACCTCTTGGATCAAAACTTCTTGTGAGTTTGTACTTACGTAAAACTAAACTCTCCCTATCCAGTCGGCGAATTAATTTATGAGGAAGTGAAATCTATTTGTGCATTCTTAGGATTCTCGAGAATATGGAATTAAAATAGTCAGAATTTGTGCTTATGTGGCTTTTTTTCATTCCATATGAAGGGTCCGGCAAGGACATTCATGTTTCAGTCTTCAGGAGTCTTATGATCTGGTAGAGGCATCTCTCTGAGCATACCCTGAACTTCTCTGACTGTTGGAATGAGATGGTAATTAACTGAATTTCTGCATAATAGAAATCACTAATGGAGCCTTGGAGAAGTACCTCAGAATAATTTATTCTTTTAAAACCTTGTATTTACATGGGATAATAGGCCAAAATATTTTGCATGAAATATTTATTATCTGCACATAAAATTGTACTGGATGGTTAAAGTGTTATTTGGTCCTACTGCAACACAGCAGAGCAAACTCAAGGTACTGATGATAAGAAGAAATCTGAGTTTACCAGAGGCCTATTAAAATTACCTTTCTAATTGTCTGGACAGGACACTGACTTAGTTTTCCTATGCAGATCAGCTGAATTATTTTGTCCTGTTTTAATGTGACACTAAATGCCTTGTTTGGGCCAATAGTGAAGAGTAGAAGTGTTTGCATCTCACCGGGAAGGGTTTTCCCCTCGGACTCCCCTATCCAAAGGACCTTGATCCTTTGATTAATACAGCAAGGCAAAGGGTTTCTCTCCGAACTGTGTTAGAGGATGGTGGGAACCACTGGTAAGTAGTGCAGAAGCACTGAGGCTCACAGCCTCCATGACCTGTTTTCCCCATATCTCTACCTTTACGAATAGGCGGAAAGACGAGTGTCAGCTAGCTCCGTGCCTTTAGCCTTCTTTGCGTAAACAATTTCAGGTCTTTTAAAACGTTTCTTTCAGCACCCTGAAAGAGCCAGGCGTAAAGGATTCGAACCACAGACAAAGTACAAAGCTTTTCCCAGTAAAGGGTGGGGATTAACGGAGTTTCTTGAGAAGTGCGGATTAGAGGAGAAAAATAATGACAATTTTCTTCTTTGGAGAGAAATAACATCTCTTGAGTGTACAAACCAGCCACGAAAGGGAAAACAAAAGAGATTGTCTGGGTTGTTTTTTTAGCTTCTCACTCTGGTACGCTATGTGGTGGGCTGGACGCGGCCGTCGGGTGAGGGAGGGGGCTGTGCAACCACACCGCTGAGGGTTTAGGATGACCCAGATGACACCCATGTAGGGCCTGTGGCTTCCCATTCCCTCTTGCCTCTCAAAAATCCATCCCCGGGTTCATCCACGAAACTTCAGGTGACGTGCCTTACTTCTTCCGGCCCAACCCTTTCAAGCGAATCTTACAGCTGCTTAATTCGGTCCTTTCAAATGCGTCAATATCTCGGTGTCGTGGTTTCGGCTGAATTTACCAAAACCAGACCGACAGATGGCCTTTCCCCTCCCTCCCCCCGCCCCCCGCCTCAAAAGAGAGAGAGAGGAGGAGAAAGAGATAAGGAGATTCAGAAGTTTAGAATGAACTAAACTACTTTAATGAAGAATTAATATTAAAATAAAAATAAAGAAGAAAATAATGAAATAGATACAACATATACAAAACCGTATCGAGCTCCCAGGATGACAGTCACGTCACCGGCAGGCACTGGGGAAGTCCCAGACTGGACTCACCGACAAATGGGAACTGGATTCCAGCTCTGGAGTCAGGAACGCACGGATCGGGATCAAAGGCAGATGAACAGACAGAGTCCTCTCTGGACGTCGGCCATCGCAGGAAGGGGCTGACCCTTTGATCCCTCAGCTTTTATACTGAGCATGGGGCAGATGGGATGGAATACCCCAGTTGGTCAGGTTTGGGTCACCTCTCCTGTCCCCTCCTCCCCACCGATGTGACCCCTCTACGTTTTTTCCGTTTCTGACCCTCTAAGGGGGCAAATAACGAAATGGGCTGCCCTTGGTTGTTACGGCAATAAGGATAAGCAAGGGCCTCTCTGCTCACCATCCCTTGGCAATGGAGCACAAACATTGGGCTGATCGTTCTGGGAACGAGCAGTTTTCTCCACAATATGCCGTTAATTTCAGAGAGTTAGAGGAGGCCTAGCTAGGATGTAAAGTTACAGAACAGAAACCCCAACAACCAGAACAAGGGCTGGCGATTGAGAGACTTCAGCCAGCCACTTATAGGCTTATAGGATGAGGAGAAGGCTGAGGTACCGAATGCCTTCTTTGCCTCAGTCTTTAGTAGTAGAGTAGGGGGTTCCCTGAGTACCCAAACCCCTGAACTAGCAGAACCTGCAGAAGGGGCAGGGAGCAGAATGAAGCCCCCGTAATCCAAAGGGAAGCGGTGAGGGACCTGCTCCAACACCTAGATAAAAACAAGTCTATGGGACCAGGTGGGATCCACCCAAGGGTACTGAGGGAGCTGGCAGAAGCCCTCACTGAGCCACTTTCCATCATTTACCAACAGTCCTGGCAAACTGGGTTGGTCCCAGCTGACTGGTGTCTAGCAAATGTGACGCCCATCCACAAGAAGGGTCAGAAGGATGATCCAGGGAACTGCAGGCCTGTCAGTCTGACCTCGGTGCTTGGGAAGGTGATGGAACAGATCATCCTGAGTGCCATTATGCAGTGCATGAAGGACACCCAGGTGATCAGGCCCAGCCAGCATGGGTTCATGAGGGGCAGGTCCTGCTTGACCAACCTGATCTCCTTCTATGATAAAGTGGCCCGCTTGGTGGATGAGGGAAAGGCTGTGGATGTTGTTTACCTGAACTTTAGCAAGGCCTTTGATACAGTCTCCCATAGTATCCTCCTGGAGAAACTGGCTGCCCGTGGCTTGGATGGGAGTACTCTCCACTGGGTTAAAAACTGGCTGGAGGGCCGGGCCCAGAGACTGGTGGTGAATGGAGTTAAATCCAGTTGGTGGCCGGTCACGAGTGGTGTCCCCCCAGGGCTCGGTATTGGGACCGGTTCTCTTTAACATCTTTATCAACGATCTGGACGAGGGGATTGAGTGCGCCCTCAGTAAGTTCGCAGATGACACCAAGTTGGGTGGGAGTGTCGACCAGCTGGAGAGTAGAAAGGCTTTGCAGAGGGATCTGGACAGACTGGATGGATGGGATGAGACCATCGGGATGAGGTTCAATAAGGCCAAGTGCTGGGTCCTGTACTTGGGTCACACCAACCCCATGCAGCGCTACAGGCTTGGGGCAGAGTGGCTGGAGCTGCCTGGCAGAAAAGGACCTGGGGGTGTTGGTCAACAGCTGGCTGAATATGAGCCAGCAGTGTGCCCAGGTGGCCAAGAAGGCCAACAGCATCCTGGCCTGTATCAGGAACAGTGTGGCGAGTAGGACTTGAGAGGTGATCTTCCCCCTGTACTCGGCACTGGTGAGGCCCCACCTCGAGTGCTGTGTCCAGTTTTGGGCCCCTTCCCACAAAAAAGACATCGAGGTGCTGGAGCGGGTCCAGAGAAGGGCAACAAAGCTGGTGAGGGGTCTGGAGCACAAGTCTTATGAGGAGCAGCTGAGGGAGCTGGGGGTGTTCAGCCTGGAGAAAAGGAGGCTGAGGGGAGACCTTATTGGTCTCTACAACTCCCTGAAAGGAGGGTGTAGAGAGGTGGGGGTCGGTCTCTTCTCCCAAGTCACAGGTGACAGGACTAGAGGAAACGGCCTCAAATTGCACCAGGGGAGGTTCAGGTTGGATATTAGGAAGAATTTTTACACTGAAAGGGTAATTAAGCATTGGAATGGGCTGCCCAGGGAGGTGGTTGAGGCACCATCCCTGGAGGTGTTCAAAAGCTGGGTTGACATGGTGCTGGGGGACATGGTTTAGTGATGTTTGGTTTTTTTTTATCAGAGTTAGGTTGACGGTTGGACTAGATGATCTTGAAGGTCCCTTCCAACCTAGATGATTCCATTCTATGATTCTATAAGCAATATATAAGTGGCTCCTGCTAGCTTTTGCATCTGTGGCTGCGAGGGAGAGGCTGATCTTGGAGCTGGAGAGTTGAGATTTTCATTCCATTGCAAAAATGACTAATAGGATCAGTCATGCTGATAACACTGTCAAAGGCACTGGCCTTTTTCCACTGCTGGAGGAAAAGTGTTTGGTGTTTGGTATCCATAACAGATAATTCTGGAAGAATGAGTGCTGTGAGTAAATCTGCGCATCCTGGAAGTCTATCTGCTTTCTGCCACGAGAGAAAGGCTTTGAAGAATCCACAAAGCCCTGTGGGATTTCACTGGAAATTAGGTTGTCTTCTATAACTAGAAGTGTAGGTGGAAGTAAAGACCTGAAGCCAGACCTCTTCATTTTCTATGTTTTTAACTCGCCTTTTTTAAACTGAGATTTGAAGAAGATTGGAAGAGATGTAGGCACATGCTTGCAAATATTTGGCATAAGACCTTTGTGTACAATGTGATAGTGTCAGGAGAGCAACTGGAAAATCTCAATGTGAACTTAGGAACTCTTATAAAAATGTTTCATAATCAATTATTGTTTTCAAACTCTGAGGTAAAACACATGGGATAAAAAGCAACGATATTTTGTTCTTAGTTGTTTAAATTTAAGCTTTTAGTCAAAGTATAAGCATCAGTTCAAAATAATTCAGACTCTCTTAGTACTGCCAATGGTGAAAGTATGTCACTTCAGGAAGGAAGGATGTGGAAAATGTCATAGTTTTATTTAGGGAAAAGAAAACACACCTACTTTTTTAATTGTCGTGGAATAAAAAAGAAATAGTTTTGATGCCCCTTAATTTTTCATAGAAGCAGTTTGACACCATTGAATTTGTAGCCTACGGTTTAACTCCTTTTCAGGTGAAATTACCATTTAAGGCTCTTGTGCTGCAGATAGTAGTTTTTGTATCTGGCTTTCAATATGTGAGCAGTCTCGTGTCTGGAGGTTGGGAGCCCAAAGCTTTAACAAACAATAGGCGGTTGGTAGGAACAAAGCCTGTGACTATGAAAGGTTGCAAAATGCCTTTCTGGAAATCATGACTGTAACACGTATGCAGCTCTAAGTGTGATTCACCTAACTACTATTTTGATGTCTCCATGTGTCACACCTCTTGGTATAGGTGAGGATATTTTAAGACCAGTGGACAGAAGTGGGGCCACAGGCTGCGGCTGCTGCCGAGGTACCTGCAGTTAGGCGGGTTCTTGAGCACGGGGACCCATGATGTGCCACGTCTCCCGTGCTATAATATAGCACTGTAGCGCGTGTGGTGACTTAGAGAAAACCTTTCTAGATGTCAGATTAAAACTCAGGCCACCAAGGGTCACCAATGGCCCAGGTGGCCAAGAAGGCCAACAGCATCCTGGCTTGTATCAGGAATAGCGTGGCCAGCAGGAGCAGGGAAGTCATCGTGCCTCTGTACTCGGCACTGGTGAGGCCTCACCTCGAGTGCTGTGTTCAGTTCTGGGCCCCTCACTACAGGAAGGACATTGAGCTGCTGGAGCGTGTCCAGAGGAGAGCCACCAAGCTGGTGAGGGGTCTGGAGAACAAGTCCTATGAGGAGAGGCTGAGGGAACTGGGCATGTTTAGTTTGGAGAAGAGGAGGCTGAGGGGAGACCTCATTGCCCTCTACAACTACCTGAAAGGGAACTGTAGAGAGGCGGGGGTTGGCCTCTTCTCCCAAGGGAATAATGACAGGACCAGAGGAAATGGTATGAAGCTATGGCAAGGGAGGTTTAGATTAGATATTAGGAAGAATTACTTTACTGAGAGAGTGGTCAAGCACTGGAACAGCCTGCCCAGGGAGGTGGTGGAGTCACCATCCCTGGAGGTATTTAAGAAACGTGTAGACGTGGCTCTTCAGGGCATGCTCTAGTGCCTGGGATTGTTGGTTTGTGGTGGGGTGTTGTGTGTGAGGTTGTGGGTGTGGGGTTTAGTTGGTGGGTGCTTTTTTTTTTTTTTTTTGTGGTTTTTTGTTTGTTTGTTTGTTTGTTTGTTTGTTTTTGTGTGTTGTGGGGTTTTTTTGTTTGTTTGTTTTTTTTAATGTGGTTGGACTCGATGATCTCAAAGGTCCCTCCCAACCACTAAGATTCTGTGATTCTGTGATCTAGGACTTTTGTGGAACGAACTGGGAAAAAAATCCTGTCTTTCCAAGAACATGAGGGAGAAATACAGGTAGCATCAGAAAAGAGTGGAAAGGCTCGAGGTCTGTGTCTCATAGCCAAGAAATAAAAGGCCACAGAGTGTTTTCTCATTATTCTGATGGGCAGGTGCCAATGTCCCCCAAAGGCAACTAACTCTAAATTGTAGCCCTTGACTGGAAGTCTGACAAAGTCCCATTTAGAATGAATTAAATTGTTGCTCCAAACAGAAAAGCTCGCCCTGGCGTGAGTGGCTAGTGTAAACTGGTGATATCCACTCTCGGGCATTTTTATTCTATACTTCACGCTAAGCTGTGCCTGGTTTTCATCTGTATGTCCAGTGGAAGAAATAGGTCATATACATGCAGCTTTTAAAACAGCTGTGATTTCTTCCGAGGGCTACTCTCTAGCACTTTTACACTGCAGGAGTGGCAAGGAACTACCTGCATATGTTTAACAGTATTTCAGATTCTATGTATCAGCTACTGGTGTGTACCTCAAACAGACGATTAGCAGAATGGATCAGAAAGTGGTTTACTTGGTGCTGTGCAGTGGCCCCAGTGGCATGACTTCTCAAACTAGTGCTTTATCAAGAGCTAACGGTTGTCTGTATTTAATAGTCTTTCTGGAGGCTTTTTTCCCCCCTTCCCTTCAAAATTAAGTGATTAGAATAGCATAGAACAGAATAAACCAGAATAGAATAGTTCAGTTGGAAGGGATCTACAATGATCATCTACTCCAACTGCCTGACCACTTCAGGGCTGACCAAAAGTTAAAGCATGGCATTAAGAGCATTGTCCAAATGCCTCTTAAACATGATTACTAGCTGCATCCCAATTCTGAAAATATTTCTGGACTTTATTCCGTTCCCATGACGAACTCCATAATCTTTCATGGGCCTCTTCATGGCAGCCAGCACGTTCACCACATCTGCTTGGCTTGAGCTGCACATTTTTGGCTACGTCTATTTGTTTAACCAAGTCAAGAGGAGAAAGTACAGGTGGATGTGGATTGGGAGGCAGCGGTGGCATCACTGAGAAGGTTTTTTGTTCACGTTTTGTCATGTAGGAGTCCCAATGCTGCTGTCATCTCTGTTGGTCCCCACGTTCCCTCTGCTTCTTCCTATCTCTCCATTCTTCCTTTCTGCCCTTTCCCAGATGTTGGCATTCCACACCCAGCAGTGCAAATTCACGTGGGTTTCCCCTGTGCCTGCTCCATGGGAGGGCTTCCGGGATGCTCTGTTGTGACAGCCAGAGGTGGATTGCCAGGTGTTTTCCCCAAATTCCCCTGGCGGTCCCAGTGTCCCTCTCACACACGATCCAACTCATGGAGAGCCACATAGCATGAGTTAGGGAGATGCCTGGTGCTGCTAGGTGGCTGACTGGGAAATTGTCAAGACGTTATTTCTAATCTGAGATTCAGGATTACATTAAGAATTTTACAATTTAAATTTCTGATGCAAAGCAGTCTGAACAGTCCAGCAGAATCTCAACCACATCTATAAATAGTTTTGTATCTATAAATATAGATATTTTTTGCACCCAACTAGGAATATTAGAGTTACACAACTGAGCTTTAAAATACTGGTGTTCTAACTTTCATTAGGTTTAAGGAAGCAGGAAAAGTAATGTTTAACAGTGGAGAAACTAGGGATATTTTTTCCTCCAATTTTTCAGTTATACAAAAGCATTCCAGGAGATTCTTCTCACTGTCTTCTCAGAAGGAAAATAAGCTTTCTCTCTGTAAGTGGCAAGAACAAAAATATTATACCCAAGAGAATTAAAAAAAATAAAAGTCATACATTAAAATAATAAAAAATATTATAATAATACATTATATTAATATATAATAAAAATATGAACTTTCATTTATAGCAGTAGAGGTTTAGTATTAGGAACTCTTATGGTACACAAAAAGGCTCCATAACCTCTATCCTTACTGAAAATCAGCATGGTTTCCTAGTGGTTCTAGATTAGCTATCGCAGAGTAACCTCCTACCTAAGACACTCTGTCTGAAAGAGAGGGTTTTATTTCTGGTAACTGTATAACACTTGCAGGTGAAATGAAATCTTTCTTAATTCTGTAATAGCACTCAGCTGAGGGAGCTGATCTAAATAGATATTCCAGCACAGGTTTAATTAATGATGGACTAGATAAGGCTGACTCTGTTTTCCAGTACTGATTTCAACTTCTTTATTTTGTAAACGCATGGATTTGATTTTAAGCTTGCAAATCACTCTTTGGTAATTAAAGTAACTATGCATAGCTTTGAATGTGTGGATCAAAAAAAGCTGTTTCTAGGATTGAGTTTCACATTTTATTCTATTAATATATTTTCTTTCTCTTATTCCTTGTCCGCTCCCACTCCCAATTCAATTCTTTTCTCCCTTGAGTTCCTTCTAACTCTGTTTTGAGAACTCAGGAGGAAAGAGTGTTGAATCAGAGAAATTGCAGGAGTGGTGGATATCGCTCTTTTGAACCTGTCACCTCTGAAGAAGTCATCCGAGGTCTCTGAGGAAAAAATGTTATGGAACTGTATTTCAAATTGAACTGTTTGTTTTTCCCATTCTAGTGAAGTCGTTGACTTTAATAGTTTCTGTGTGACGATCAAATGAGCAAGAATAGGGTTTCTCAAATGTTTCTGTTTACAGACTCTTAGTGTTGTCATGAGGTCTGTGGTCATTTCCTACTGATCACGCTGCAGATTGCTTCATGGCCTTGAAAGTCTGTGAAAAATCACTTCCCCTTTCCATTAGCATCTCTCTTTTTTTTTTTTTTTTTGATTTCACAAGATCTTTCCTATAGACCTGGAACAGTGTTCAAGGTCCTCAGGTGGGAGCTGCTGCTCTATACCACAGCGTATAAGTCATCCTGGCTCGTATCGCAGGAGGCCTATTATTATTATACATATGAAAACCTTTAACAGAACTGTAATTGCCAACGTGGTATCTTTTTGCTTAAGGAAGGCATCTAACCATGTCACCTACTTAACGTTACGTTGCTCCTGAAAATCAACTGACAAGGCCCTGAAATGCGGTTCTAGTGGACCCAACTTTTAAAGTGCAGATGAGCATTTGTTTCTGAAATGACCAGGAAGTACTCAAGTATCTTCTCAGGCTTTGGAAAATAATGCCAATGTCATACAGTGTTGCCATTTTTTTAATATTTTTTTTTAATGTTGTGAGAGCAGGCAGCTGGCATATGCAATGTGTTATGGAGTTGATTTTGCTACAGCTGCTACCAAAAAGCATGACATGATGGACACCCTCGCTGCCCTCAGCAGTTCACTCTCAATTGCTGTTGTCAAACGTGAACCAGCTGGGAAGCTGGTGCAGGAGACTTTGTACAGGTGATAGATGTATTCTTGGGAGTTGAAATTTATCTGCTTGGATTATTTTGGTGCCTGTGTTTACTTGGACATTTATTTATTTATTTATTTTAGTGGTGGAAGCAGAGAAGCATAGATGATCAAGACCTGCTTGGGGCAAACCAATCTGTATCTTCAAGAGAAGGAGTAAGAAATAAGGCTGCTACAATCTGCCCATGTGTTGCAAGCATGGTCAAATGGAAAAAACTCACTTCTTTCTTGAAAAAAAAATTGGAGTTTAAGAAATAGCATGACTTTGTATACTGGGCCCTGCTCTTTAGAATAGGTAAAGGAGAGGCAAAAGCCAAGATGGGGAAACTCTGGATGTTGTGATTCATTTTAGAAGAGGGAGATCATCTTCTTTCAGTGAGTGTCCAAACAGGGCAGTATTTTCAGTATGAACAGGTTGCTGAACAGGCTTTCCCTTTTCCATATGATACTGTTACGGGCTAAGGAACATCCTCTCATCAAAGACAAGACATGGTGGGCAAAATGAAGACGGGCTATTTTTTTTATATCTTAAAATTATTCTCCCACATTTCTTCCCATGAATCATGCTGCCTTGAAATGATGGGCACACATTTCTCCAGCTGTTCCTCAAATCATCATTAATTAAATCATGATTAATTAATCCCTCCTGAAGAAATCTGGGCCAGCACATGCCCTGTGGTGTCACTCAGGAAGGTCTGTTTCCATAGTAAGGCTAGGTTTTCAGAGAGTAAAGTATGTTTTTAATGCCACAGCATTGTATTTCTTCCCATCTCAACTTCAGCTTGTGTTCTGGTTTGGGGTGGAGCAGATCCAACTTTCTGTTCAATGACAGAGGCTCTTGCTTATGCTCATTGCTGTGGCAAACATGGTCAGCTTTCTTGGTTGTTTACCCTGTGGAGGGGTTGCATCTGTGGGGAGAAGTGGACAGGTCAGTTGACCCAAACTGACCAATAGGGTATTCCATCCCATCTGCTATGCTCAGTATAAAAGCTGAGGGATCAAAGGGTCAGGTTGCTTCTTCTTCAATAGGTCTTCTTCAGTGGCTCTCTTTAATGACTCGTGCCTGAGGAGCACCCTGTCCTTTTGATCCACATTAGTGTGTTCTGGAATCCAGTTTCCATTTGTCACTGAGACTAGTCTGGAACTTTCCCGGTGCCTGCTGGTGACATCTCCCTGGGAGCTTGATACAGTTTTGTATATATTTTATCTATTTTATTGTTTTTTTTTCTTATTTTATTATTAGAATTTAATTAAAGTAGTTTATTTTTTTTTCCTAAACTCATAAATCTCTTTATCTCTCTTCTTCCTCTCTTTGGAGTGAGAAGAGCATCTTTGGGGGAGAGCATCTGTTGTTTTGTCTTTGGCCAACTTGACCTAAACCATGACAGCTTGTGTTATGTTAAACTGAAAATCTTTCTTTAAAGGTATAGCTGTTACTCTACTTATGTTGACATAACTTGTGAAACTTTCTTATAGTAGAGCTAAACCATAGGTCCTATAATCTCCTCATCAGCCCGTAAGTGAACTTAAATTTGCTGGCCACTAACAACTGCAGCTTCTCTTAGCCAGTACCACAACCTCCTTTGATGAAACCCCAGATGAAGCTGGTGGATGAGAACAAGAATCAAGATTGCATATAACTGAAGATCATCTCTTCCATACCTATCAAGTCATGAAATAAGGACTGAGAGCCTCCTTCGAAATGGGGCTTGGTAAGGGTAGTTTTGGATATTCTACATATTTCTCAAGGGGGCAGAGTTAGATACTCCAAGTTTTAAGTCTTCTTTATGTAATATTTTCTGAAATCTCCACCTGAAAAGTTACAGGTGATAGATAAGCATCATCATATTATTTTGATTCTTTTTGCACTGACATAATTAAGATCCTTTGGTTTTGATTTAAGATGTTATATTATTCAGCTCACTACTAAATTTGAAATTATATTCGTACTGTGCATAGCCATAATATCAGATGTTACTGCTCAAACAATGTATTGGTTCTATATCTTTGGTTGACCCTTTTGAGATAATAAGGAATACCGATTTTTCTGCTGTGTGAGCAATTCATTGTCTTAAGGCAGGATAACAGGTGACTTCAGTTTTGCAGTTGATCGAGCAGACTTGTGGCTTTCAGGCTTTAAAGCACTGTTGGGGGTCTTTAGAATGAATCTTGTGGTATGGAGGAGTGAAGGAACAAATAGGTTCATCTCCAAACCACTGTGAGGGAACCTAGTTCTTAGAGTAAGTAGTGAATATTTCCAAAAAAGTTGTAATCTTTTTTAGGCGTTTCAGGTAGAATGCTCTGCAGCTGAATCATATAAGGAAGACCTGACTCAGAGAAGTCTCTTTAGAAGGCTATTGATTTTGACTCAAAAATGAAGAGGAAAAATGTTAATAATCAGAATAATTAAAATAGGGGGAAATTACGTGCTCTTCCAAAATCTTTTAAGATACCTGAGGGCATGCTTTCTCAGGGCTACACTAAGTGTTCTTATTTTCCCAAAAAATATAGCTCCTTAATAAAGCCTGCAAGGATTCCTTCTGGAGGAAGGAGCGGTAGTCTCTCCAGGCTACTTGGAGGATAGGAGATTGAAGTTAAGTAGATCCAAACCTGTAAAATATATAGCTAGGAAAAAAAAATAATAGGGGTGGGCTTCCTAGAGTGTCTCAAGGAACAGAGTTTTTAACTTTAATAAGAAGTCTTCAAGTGCCAGTAGATAGAGGCAGACTGTGAGGTGTGTCTCAAAATTGGATGTGACTCTACTGATGGCCCCAAACAAGAAATGCCAAGCAGTGTATCACTTTCCTAATAGAATACTACAGTCTTCCTTGTATGTGTGCTTTGTATGGTTCCTTGCTAGCTGCGTTGATATTAGAGTTTGAAAAGTTGCTAGTAACCTATCATGTATATTAACCTGAGCACAGCTATGCACGAAATAAACCTCAGTTCTGCTTGTCTAGGTGTGTTCTCTGTGGTATAAGCTCTGCCATGTCTAGTTAATATAAAGTGTGGATACAGATCTTAAATAAATACCGCAGATTTGCATTTTCTTTTTATGTTCCATTACTTGCATACAAACGTGTTGCCATGAAGCTAACCAATGTTTGGTATGACTCATGGAGGCTTGAGAAAATGTTTGGCTGGCATTGTTAACCAGTCAGCTATATATAAAGCAGGAGAGGGTTGATTTTGTTCAGCCTCGGAGTCTAGTATTGACTTAAGCTGTAATTCTCAGATGTTCTCAGTGTCTTCAACTCCCAGGGTTTTGTTCTCATTAAAAATAAGGCTCTTTCATAAATGCTCAGCAGAGAGGTAGGTGTGTGGATATCTGTATTTAAGTCTCTAAACTTGGAATTAAGTGCTTAACTTAAATTGCTAAGCGTGAAGATTTTGCCAAGTACCTTTATTCCAAAGCAAGTCACAGAAGATAAGCAGAAAGGGATGTTTGATTCTCTTTAAAATTACCTTTGCGCCTTCAATAATCATAAAAGATCTAGACAGACAGGAATGGAAGCTGGTTTCTGATCTATCAAGTGCGGTGTGAGCAGTAACAGTGGAATTACCATGGCTCAACCTTAACCTGAAGAGACCACCAATGTATTCACCCCGCAGAATGGTACCCTTTTGTCCTGCATGAATGGCCTGACGCCGTTCTGTCACATGCTGGCTCTAGGCATCTGAGGCTGGCTCTGTGCGGTGCCTCTCCTCCTTGTGCTGGCTGGCCTGCAAGGGCTCAGGGGGGCTTGTGGAGGTCTGCCCCCTTCTCCCTTCCAGCAGAATAATTTCCTTAGGAAAACCTTTTCTTGCTCATGCTCTTGACTTAACCACCCACCGCATCCTTCAAATTATCTCTTCTGCAGAGATGGCAGATAAGAACGGCCAGCCCAGCTATCAGGTGGCTACCAGGTATCTTTTGAGACTTAAAAATATCCCCTGTGTTCGTCCCAAGCCATTAATGGCTTGAGAGTGCATTTTAGGGCATAGCAAGTATCACTCAGCCTGTAAGAGGCAGCACTATGGCAGATGTCCATCTGGTATTTTTTAATCTATTTTTTTAAGCCTAGTTGTTGCATACTTGCTTACCTTGTTCTTTTGCTTCCTCCAGACTCATGTTTCTCTTGCTCATCTCTGACCTGAGCACTGTTGTTTCCTGTTCATTTTGCTCTCAATTCTTTACATGTACAGGATGAGAGGCACAGGTTTTTTCCATGTGGCCTTGGTACCCTCCCTGCTCTAACATCTCATCAGGGCTTCTAGCTTGTTCCTTCTTTCTCTGTAAACCTCTCTTCTCCCTGCTTTGCACTCCTCTTAGCTAAAACACAAACTTGGTATTTCCACAGCGGGGCTTGAATCGCTTCCTTAACTTTCTGGGTGGAGGAGGAAAGCCTTTTGAAAAGAATACGGGAACACTTTGTGCAAAGGGCTGGGTTCATAATTCAGCATTATCCCGGAGCACACTAGGATAGTCAGCAAGTATGCGATATTGAAAATTTGCCAGATACCAGAGCTCTGGAGGACTGGAATATATTCTTCAGCAGGCTGTGAGCGCCGAGTACACAGCTATTCTTTTCTGACCACAGAGGTAATGAATGTGTGAAAGCTGGGTTTTCCACTGCCGGCCTGCCACTTGGTAGCAAAGCTTTTAGGAAAGTCCCACATCCCATATGAGTACCTGGACTAGAAATGCATGTTTCAAAAAGTCTCCGCTTCTAATTTCAGGTCATTCATTTTGATGTCTAAATAGGAAAGGACACTTGCAAATATGTGTTGTTCAAGTGTTTGATTCTTCCTAAGCTTCACAGAACATGGGCTCAAGCCTGGGATTAGATGATACAAAAACAAAGCTTATAAAACCTCAATTATATGATGTTTGTGCTGGATATTATTACTAGTTTGTTTGCTATTTAATATGTTCTGGTCCTTTAAAAGTCTGTGGCCACACATCTAAGAGGGGGCAACTTTTTACCTTGCCTTGCCTTCTGTGTCCTGTGTCATCAGGGGGACGGAGTTGGGGGGACTGTGCTTCCTGAGGAGCCACTGAGCCCAGGGTGGGAGACTTAAGGGGTAATGAGTCTTAATATTTTCTGGGTGTGCATCTTGAGATACCAGGTCAGGAAACTGAGAATATTTTAGTCCTCAGACTTTCATTTATATATATAGAAGGTATTTATATATGTATATATATATATTTATATGTGGACCACCCCAGTTTCTCCAAGGAACCTGTGGAAATTTACAGCTGAACTGAGGTTCCTGGTATTGTTGAGATTACATATTTTGTTGTTTAACTTCAGGAAGCTTTTAAATTTTGTAGATAATTTTATCATGTATTTAATAAATATGCATAGTCTCCAAAGCATATACGGCTGTTCTGTGGGTTTTTTTCTCTTTTGTTTCTTTTTTTAAGTTGGATTGTCAAAAGGTGGGAAGGTTTCTGTATATTCGGTTCCATAGATCTGATATCTGGTTTGGGATGAAGGGGGGAGCAGAGGAATGCCATTCTTTCTGCAGATGATTTACTTTTTGTGTCTGGGAATAAAGCCAATATTTCTTTTCCCTGATTATATTTCATTTCTATGGTTGAATCCAGAAGTGACAGCCTTCCCATTAGTGTGATTTGCGGTTGGTTTGTTTTTGTTTCAAGGGCTCCCTAGCACAGATAGCAGGAGCCTAGTAGGTACTTTCCTGCTGGATGCAAATCCAGGTATGTTCTTGTCATTTTGAGTTTCCATACTTAAAAGTGCATGGAAAACATTTCCCAGAGACAGACAGTTTGAACTGTATTTGCACAATTAGAATAATGTGAGCTGCCTTCTCTTATCACAGGGATACTAGTATCAGTGTTGAACCAGTACCAAAAATAAATCTAGGAAAAGAAATTTAAAATTTTGAAGACATTTTTATTTTAGTACACTGGTATCTGATCTGAGATTATAGCAAATATAGTTGCACTTCAGAGCAACCCCACCCTGACACATCCTGAGCTGGAAAAGTTAGAAATGTGTATTAGGATAGTAGGTAGAGGCTTTACCCAAAATTGGTATTAATAAACCTCAGATTTAATCTAGCCCTTGTTGTACTCAATCTTATGATGATGCAGGGGCTTGTGCCTGCCAGAAAGGGTGTTTTTCTTGTATCTGAAGTTCTGCCAAGATACTTACCACAGTAAGACTGGTTCTATGGCAGCATAAGTTGCAGGAGTGTAATACACATGCTGAGGAGTAGGAAAGCAGGGGAGGCAGGGAGAAAAAAATCACGGCATCTGACAGATGAAAGCCATCAGAACATAACTCCCTGTGGAAACATAGCCTTTTTGCTTTTTGGAAGATACACCCCCCTGGTTCCTCCTTACCAAGCTCCTCTCGTTATTCCCTCTGCTGGTGAATACAGCTGGACCCTGCTCGCTTGGGGAGCTTGGGGCTGGACTCATCGTGCTGCCTTCTGCTCCGCCCTTCTCTTATTGTGGCAGAAATGGTCTATTCTGAAGGCCAGAAATAATTGCGAGACAGCCTGTATAACAGCAGCAATAGAAGTTTAGATTTATTCCTGCCTCGCATCGAGCAGGATGGATCTAAGGTATCCACCTCCTCACAAAGCAGTCTTTAACGCTGCATTTCTCCCTTCTCAGCAGTTTGCATTTATACTGCCTCACCTTGCCAGTCCTCAGTTTCTAGAGATTTCTTTAATCACGGTTAGCAGATTTCTTTAATCATGGTTAGCACTGAGAACAACTTATTGCTGCACATCCTTACCTTTCAGTGAACAATGATTTTTTTTTTTTTTTTTTAATTACTATTTTGTATAGATGCTTGTGTTTCTTAAAGTAATTTTTCAGGATGTTCGTTTAACCCTGGCTGAAGATTTCAGAGTCTCTGGCTTCCTGGCAATGACTCTGTGGGGCACGCAGTGCCTTAGCTGCGTGCTTGTTCTTTCCCTGTCTCTTAATCTCCTACTCTCCCTCTTCTCATGTAGTGCATCACTGTTTCTGTTCTTTTCCGTGCGAGGCATCATAGGATGTGCAGATTGGTGAAAATGGCAAAAAAATCAGGGGACCGGCTGACTTGGTGCATGAGGTTGTGAAGGACTTCTAGAAAATAGGGTTGAGGATCATCACGTTCTCACTGTTGTGCAGTACCTACCAAATGCTGGCATCAGTTGAGACCTGAATATGCAAAATGACCTTTGTAATAGGTCCATTTACAAAGGTCACCACCTTTGTAAATAACTGGTGTGGGTTTGGTGGATCCATATCCGAAGGGCTTTGAACTTGGACTGTGTGCTTAAAAGGCACAGTAAAACGTTAAGACAGTGGAAGTCAGCATGAATCTCTGGTGGTTAAAATCTCTAGCCTTAGCTGCAATGATCTCAATGATCTCGTACAAGGGCTTGAAACTGTCTTCCATGCCGTTGCACTGTATTTTTACCCCTTTCAGTGCACAAAGCTTTGTCTAGACTAGGATTTGTGTCAGTTGTGTGATTAGCTCTTTGATGGCTGTAAACTCTAGCCTAAATATGAATGCGTCTTTCATCACTTGCAAAAGCTTTACCTTCTCTCCATTCCATGGGATTAAACTCGACATATTCAGTGCATGTGGTAGAGCTCAGGTTTGACTTTTTTTTGTTTTCCTCCAGTGTGGTGCCGATGCTATTTGTAATGCAGAATGGTGGACTTGGTCCCTGCTTTGCTAACTGCCATACAAATTGAGAACAGCAACAAGACGTCAGCTCCAAATAGTTTACAGTGTGTTTAAAATACGAGACAAAAGTTACCTGTAGACAGGAGGAGCACAAAAAAATAGTGCACCAATATTGGTCAGCATCCTTGGCCATGCCCTTGGTAGTTCCTGCAGCCAAGCCACCATCAGGGTCCTGTTCTGGTCTTTACAGGCACCCTGATAAGGCAGTAGTCTGTAGGAGATCAGCCTGTCGTTGCGCTCTTAATCTTATCAGGATAAATGATGCGAGTAGTGCATATATTTTTTTATGCCAGTGAACCGCTCGGCTCCTGTTCTGTTCAGCAACAACCAGTTAAAACCAGACTGGCAAACTGCTTTGAGCATTATTCTGCCTAGAACATCCTTGTCAGATTTGTCTTCCGGCGTGGCCGTGTGACATTTCTGGGTAAGTCCACAAGCCTTCCTTTGTCCCCACCGAGAGTCCTTCAAACAGCCTCCTTGTTCTGCTGGTGCAATGCCTGTTAAGAAATTAATTGATGAGGAGGGGCACTGCGGTACTGTTTGGCAGGACCTGTGGTTCCTGAGTTTTCAGTACAGCTGGCCAGAGGCTTTCTAGCATTGTCGTTGGAAAAGGCTGGTTCATCGGAAGACACGTTGTGCCTGTGGCACCTTTGATTTAAGTATCAATCTGTCCCCTTTCCTGATTACCTCGTTTTCTCAGCACGCTGATTGATTAGTCTGTTATGGAGTGGGGGGGATCTAAAGCATCTAGGAAGCCTCCCAAACTGGGATGAAAACTTTTTGGAAATGAAGAATTTACTAAATGGCAAAAATGTTGTTGCTCGGTTGTCACCAGATTCTGGAGCTTTACAGGTCTAACGGGAATTTGCAGACTTTGAACTCCTGCACTGTCCTTCCAATCAGGAGGCACGACATGAACTTCGCAAATCCTGTGTCAGATTTTCCAGATGGAACCGTAAAAAAAAAAAAAACCAAAGCTCCATACATATATGAATAGTGGGAGTAGCAACATAAAACGTCCCACAGATCTGTACCGTCTGCCCCTGGGTCTCGTTCCCACTGTAATAACCACAGCTTCTCTTCCTCTCTCTCCCCTCTCTGACCTCCACATTTCACCCCTCCTGCTGTCACCTAAGCCACCCCACAGAGCAGGGACTTCCCGCCCCCTTCCTGTGTTTACAAACCACCATCAGTGAAAAAGCATCGACTGGTTTGTAGTTGAGGCGATGCTGGTAACTGCTGAGTGGGTGCTTCAGTTTTCCCTTTGCTGGGGACAATATTCCGCCCCCTGCCCCGTGTGAGGTTGCCGATTACTCATTAAACACATAAGAACATGATTTAGTTAAAACTGGTCAAAGAATTAAATGTATATTAAAATACATACATAAATAAAGTTTAAACCAGGCTTAAAGTACATCCCTTTAGGAAATGTTGGATTTTAGTGTCCAGTGCTGTTAATCCCCAGCCATCAACCAGGAGCCAAGAGATGTTGAAGAGGCTGGTCCCATGGGCAGGAGCTCAGCGTGAACTTCAGTTCAGTGCCTGAGAACCACCACTTCAGTATGGACCCCTTCCCCATTAATTAATTAATGGTAATATCAAGCTTTGTACATATGGACATAGCATACAAATTGCTTTCTGTTGCTTAACAAATGTGACAGGTGGGTGTTTTTTGTTTTAAGTCTCTGGAGGGACTAAATCTGAGTATTAGCCCATGTTTGTAGTTTTCTAGTTATTGATGCTAGTCTGATTCTCGTTAGCTCTAGTTATTGGAAATTCAGGCTTCAGTGCTTTTCAGCTTTTCTTTGAGGCATGCTTTCTTTGGTTTGTCTTCCCTAAACAGGCCTTTTTGCTCTAGCTCAAGTTACAGATTTTAGACTGTGAAGCTACAAATAGCTAAAAGTAGTATTAAAATATTTAAAGCTTAATTTAATTGTAGAGCTAGTAAATTCCCAAACCGTGCTAAGGTCTACTCAACGATCTGTAAAATTTTTTCATCAAAATTACCTCGCTCAAGCACTCTTTCTGTGGTCTTCCTGATGATGCTTTGGGTTTGGACAGAGTTGTTTTTGTCCTGTGTTTGTGCAGTGCTTAACATAAAGGGACGTTGGTCTGTGTGTGGTCTCGCAGGTACTCCTAAGGGGTCTATAATGGAAGTCTTTTTCTTTCCTCTTCCCTCCATCCACTTGCTGTGGGATGTCTTTCCACTTCTAGTTATATGTAATCAACCCAACACTTCTGAGTCTGGAGGAAAATCAGCATGTGCTTATAAGAGATAAGTTTCATGTTATCTTTTAATAAATTAAATGTGGTTGTGCTCCCGATTTAAAATGCAGTGGTTTAGATAATTTGAAGGTATTTTTTCTTCCCCTCTCCCCCCAAAGAAATGTCTATACTATAATAAGTTTTATAATAGAAAAAAAAATGTTGTTTTTTTTTTTACTTACAGAGAAGTTACTCCATTTTGTCACTCTACTGTATAGAGTACTTGATGGTTCTAGACATTAAAGAAACAATGAATTTATTTGGCTTATGGTGTTAATTAAAGTAGTGGATGTTTACTACTTACAAATGAGGAAAAAAGCTCCCTGGAATCAGTTTTTGCACTTCTGCCATCACTGTAATTGCTATAAAATTATCTTTCTGCAATTAGTAGTGGCACCTGTTATAACAATACCTACTGCATGTCTCTGTCTTCCTGTCCTCTTGAGAGCCTGAGAATGATGACTTGACTTGGGATGTATTTCTCAAACTAGGGGAAGAAGGAGAGGAAAAATAGAGTAATACACGGAACCATGAATGTATGTAAAACAATGGACGTCACAGCATGTTAATTAAATAGTCTGTATTAAAGTAAAATGGCCGAAGGTGAGTTAACTTTTGGAAACCTTTGGCATTCATTTTCTGGTTGAAATTCCAGGGAAGATGATTTCATGCCTGCGTTGAAAGGTGAAATGCGAAACAGTGAGACAGACATTGCAAGCACCATGGTAATTAACCTGAACGCCAAAATTGAAAGGTGAACGTACTCTTCTCTCAGCTCACCAGGTTCAAATTAAACTTTCTTTTTTGGAAATTTCATATATGCTATAAAATCTGCCCTAACTTTCCTGAGAACTCTATACATCCGTGCTTAAATCTCAGCTGCCAGAAAGCATGTCAGACTGCTGGATCAATAGCTCAGTTTTGTACGTGCGTTGGGACCTGAGTATTGCCAGAACAGTTTCTATGCGTGTCTTCAAAACCAGCAAGGAGGGTACTGAGCCTGTGCTGTGAATAGGGAAAAAAGAAACAGAAGAAGAATGTGAGCAAAAGTAAAAAACAAATAAAAAATACAGATGTATCCATGCTTACATAAATCCTCAGGCATTGTTCCTTCTAAATACCATGCATTTTTCTGCTAAGCAAGGGCAGGAAAAAAAGAATATGTGCTGATTACTTTTGTTTGATATAGAAAGTAAGCATAATTTTTAACTGTTTCATGTTTTCAGAACAATTTGACCAGTATTATGTCAAGCAATCACACACAGATAAGCAAGATACAGTCTTGTTGTTGTTCTAAAGATAAAATCCCTGGAAATGGGCTTGCAAAATAGTAAGCACAAGGTAGCTCTCAACTTTGAGGCTGTTCAAAAACTAAACTTTTATTATAATGCAATTTTTGCACAGTTTTGTCCCACTTTAAATAGAAAAAAATTAGACTCCCTAACCCATGTCTTTTTGTTAAGGCAGAGTGCTCAAGTTAAATTTAGAGGATAGCTTCAATTTTTTTAAGCAATTTATATAAAATTCCATAATTTTTTGAACAGTCCAGAGGGAGACACCCACCCACCCCCAGTCCCTGCATCTGCATTGTCAACTTGCCTGATGATGTTTTAGAATCTTCTAGTATTTGGAGGGTTTTATGTTTTATTTGAATGCCAAATACAGGGATTGTGAGTTCTTGGGAATATCTCAGCTTTGTTTTTCATCTTGAAGTACATCTCTACCCTTCATGTTTCTGAAGAAAATCTTATAAATGCTAACTTGGATGTTAGAAAAAAGATCAAAAGGCATATGAGAGAACCAATTATTATTCTAGAATCTCATAGCTTTTGTGTTAGTCTTGTGATTTTAGGATATGTACTCTATTGCAATATGCGTGGAAAAAACAGGAGGTAGTGGCAAATTTCACAATCTAAGTTTCCCCCCTTTCCCACTGCCCTTATTCCCCATGCTTATGTTAGATGACTGCAGGAAAAAAAAAAAAGGGTGGTGGTGGGGAATGCGCATAGGACATAGATTTGTTGATTACATAATGGTGCCGATTGTTCCCAGTGAGCAGTGAATGTTTCTGCGACTTAATTGTCCTCCACAATGAGTAACATGCTCTGTCTTGTACTAGGGTAAATCAGCGTTTCAGAAAGAAAAACACGTGACTCTGTCTTAACGATCTGCTTATTATTAGAGTTGTTTCTTGCTTGGCATTAGAAAAATGAGCTAAATAGAAGTCACATCCATACACAACCTTTCTTTTTCATTAAGAAAATGGAATAAACATTTAAGGTAAAATCCTGGCTCCCCTTGGTGCAGTGTAACGAACCTCCATGGGCCAAGACTTCAGTCTTGGGGGCTCCTCTTCCTAGCGGAGAACTTCAGAAACTCCCTCTTCTTCAATAGGAACTGGTATCTGTGCAATTTGGTTTAATTCATAGCATTCTTCCCAATCTTTTACAACTGTTTTGTTTGTTTGTGTGCAGAAGTTTCCTGACATTAGAAAGGGTATAGCAGAATTTAGTCAGAGAAGTTTCCTTTTTGCAGCCCATACTCAAGAGAGAATTAAGTCAATGAGCCTGAAAGCATGTATAAATATTTTATCAAGTGAAGGTCAATATGAATATACTGATTGAATCGCTGGTAGAGACATGAACATTGAAATCCCAGCAAAGTTGAAATCAATGGAAAAATGTTTTGATGGATAAGATCCCCCTTGCTGATCGGTATTTCTGGTCACCTGTACTTTGACAGAGGTAATATAAGCTGGTTTTGTGTCAAAAGGACTTGTTCTGAACATGAAGAGTTTTCATTAGGAAATAATACTGTAATTTATTTTTTTCATTACTTACAAGGGAAGCTAACATCTAGCGTTCTCTTGCTAAATGTCATTGTAAATTCAAGTTAGATTTTGTAAACTAACAGGGCTAAATAATTTATACTTAAAAGTGTGGAAGGATTTGGATAGATTATCCTACTTGACCTTTTTATGAATTTTGGTGGTTTTATGAAAAACATATAATGTGTAACAAACCTTATAAATGTTTAGTGAGATCACAACTTTGGCATATAGTATTAATATAGCATATTTAAGCACCTTTAAGATTTGCCATAACATCATTGGGGTGACTAGAAAACCTGTAATGATGAAAAAAAAACAAATACCCAAACAACTGAGTGCTCATCACACTGATTATATGTGTCCAAATGATAATCATCCTTCTGAGAAGGTTTATTTCTGGTAGTCTTGAGAGCGTCTGTCTCTACGTTATGCTATTTAGAATGGTGAGCTGGTAGAAGATGCTGGTGAGGTGAGGGAGGGAGGGATATGGACCAGAAAGGCAATGTTGCATTAGTAGGGATAGCAGCAGTGTTAGATATTTAAACTTGGCTCTAGTTCTGGTCTCTGAAGAGAGTTAGGGATGAGCCCTGAAAACCATTTAAAATGGGGAGAAATGTGCTTTAGAGAGACAATCTGGGAGCTCAGTTGATTTAACTTAATCAATGGATGCTAGAGAACTTGCTTGAACTCACTGTTTGGGGAGGTATGTGGAGAAAACGTGATAATAGATGTTTCTTAAGTTTTCATATAATCCACTGTCTGCGGAGTCCATCTAGGCTAGCTAAAACCTGAGTTACAGAGTGTATTTTTAACACGGTGTGGCATTAATTGTTGGAACAGTTCACTAACAGTTGTATTGGGTTGAAATGTTAAATGAACCCTGGTGGTATTCTGCTTTGAAAAAGAATTAATTTAGGACAATCCTACAGGGGTCAGCCTTGAACACAAAACCTCCAGCTGGTTCTGGATGCTTTCTCCGTTGAGCTGTGGAAAGATGTTTAATGGTTGAGACCCTGGATGGAAACTTGTGCTCTTGGCAGGAGCATTTCAGGAAGTCTGTCATTAGTAAACTCCATCATTAGTAAACCTCCTAGGACCTTAGACCAGCCCTGTGCCTGGAGCAGAAAACATTAATTAATTTATCCTTGCTTACACACTTGTGATGGAAATACAGAAAGTATTGTTTCTGTCTTATTACGGAAGGGGAGAGGGTGAAACTGCTTCTTACGCTGTAAAGGAGCAGTATGGTGTCTGTGTTTGTTCCCTTCTGTAAAGGCAAGGCCTCACTCTTCAAAAATAACCACTTACGCTATTTAAAACTCACCTGGCAAACTATGGCTCTTGTTTCTGGTGCCGTTAACTGCTGAAACAAGTGGGTTTATACTGACAGGCAATAGATTTTTGGGAACAAAAGCATGGCCGCTTACAAGATGGGTGATTCAAAATCAAAACATTAGCTGTAAGAGCTTAATGAATCAAGACATTAGTTGTTTGATTCTCCCCCTGCCTGCCTGAATGAAGAGTACTATAGTATTATCATAGAATCATAGAATCATAGAATGGCTAGAGTTGGAAAGGACCTCAAAGATCATCTAGTTCCAACCCCCCTGCCATGGGCAGGTACACCTCTCACTAGAGCAGGTTGCTCAAAGCCCCATCCAGCCTGGCCTTGAACACTTCCAGGGATGGGGCATCCACAACTTCCCTGGGCAACCTGTTCCAGTGCCTCACCACCCTCACTGTAAAGAATTTCTTCCTTATATCTAATCTAAATCTCTTCTCTTCCAATTTAAAACCATTGCCCCTTGTCCTGTCACCACTCTTCCTGACAAAGAGTCCCTCTTCAGCTCTTCTGTAGGCTCCCTTCAGGTATTGATAGGCTGTTATAAGGTCTCCCCGGAGCCTTCTCTTCTCCAGGCTGAACAACCCCAGCTCTCTCAGTCTGTCTTCATAGGAGAGGTGCTCCATCCCTCTGATCATCCTCGTGGCCCTCCGCTGGACCCGTTCCAACAGGTCCGTGTCCTTTCTGTGTTGAGGACTCCAAAGCTGGACACAGTACTCCAGGAGGGGTCTCACGAGCGCAGAGTAGAGGGGCAGAATCACCTCACGAGACCTGCTGGCCACACTTCTCCTGATGCAGCCCAGGACACGGTTGGCTTTCTGGGCTGCCAGTGCACACTGCCTGCTCATGTTGAGCTTCTCATCCATAAACACTAGTTGGGGCTATTTTATCTGATGTCCACTCAAAACCACATTTCTGTTCTGTTGGCTGCCTCCTGCCTTTGCTCCAGGATCATCAATCAAGGGTGACTTTTATTTTATTTTATTTTTTAAACTGTAAATCTAACAAGCTTACCAAACTCCAGATATTCCAGTTCAAAGACCAACTGAGGACATTCTCCACATAAATGCGTATTGGAAATCTTGATGTGTATTTGAGGGTGACTTTGGCAAATTTAGTAACAAATTACTTTATATATGGTGTTACAAGGTGAATTGTTTTACAGGCCCACGGCCCAGAAGTGTTAGCGAGTCATATTTTTCATGGTTACATTTAAAGGCATTTTAGCAGCCAGACATTTGGACAAATTTAATCCCAGAGGGAGGGATTAACTGCTTTTAAAGCACAGGTTTTGAAAACTGGCATGATGACATGCAGAATTCAGACTCTCATTTTCTCTTATTATCTTAATGGAAAAATGCCCTCTCATTGTATGTATTTATTTTTTTTCCTTCAGTAGCCTAATAGTGGTGTTGGTTGGGTGGTTGACTGGTTAGCGTCTGATGTCAGTGCTGATGTTAAGGTATGACGAGGATGCTGAAATGTTTGCTCTATCTGGAACAGGGTAGATGAATAGAAAGCATCCCACAGGGTAATTGTGGTCTTGGTAAAGTGAATAACATGTATGCGTTGAGTATCCTGCTTAGAAGATCTCATGTCTGTAAATACAGTGTGTAAACCAATAAGTTTTGACTAGTATGAAAAAAAAAAAACAGGAATATGAAAACCGCAATTCCAGGGGAGGGGGGAAATTACTGAATTTGCCTTGGCTGACTCCATGTATGCAGGGAATTTCAACAAAGGGGTGGAAGCTTAAGACATTAACAAACAAAAGAGAACAGTGAGCAACTGCTTCCAAACTCATGCAAGAGGAGATTGAAAATGAACGATTCCTTCCTCAACTGTGCTGTTCTGCTGTCGGAACATCACCTTCTGGGGAATCATAGAATGGTTTGGATTGGAAGTGGCCTCAAAGATCATCGAGTTCCAACCCCCCTGCCATGGGCAGGGACACCTCCCACTAGAGCAGGTTGCTCAAAGCCCCATCCAGCCTGGCCTTGAACACCTCCAGGGATGAGGCATCCACAACTTCCCTGGGCAACCTGTTCCAGTGTCTCACCACCCTCATAGTGAAAAATTTCTTCCTAATATCTAATGCTGAGACTTGTGTTAAGTGTCTAGAAGGTAGTCAGGTGTATATCCTCAAGGTGATACCTAACTTACATAAAGGATAAATTGTCCATAGACCAGGAGAAAAAGAATCTTCCCCCTGCCTTTTCATTCAGTTTCTGGTAACTCTTTGTAATGTAATGCAAATTTATGAGGCTTTTGGCTCTTCAGCTAGCACAGACTAGAGTAGCGCTACTGACTTCAGGAGAGCAGTACCAGTTGGCACCAGCTGAAGATATCGTCCTTTAGCTGTAGTAGTCTTACTTCCTAGAGACATTATAGGGTCATTGTCAAGGAGGGGGGGTATTTTCCTTTGTTGCTGGGCTGCACATCAGTGGGCTTACAGGATGCACCTGGGGTCCTAAGCCCCTGTGTCAGGCTGTGATGTGGCAGGTTTGTAGTCTGGTGGTCTAGTGGCTATGCTGAAGAGCTTTATACAGGGTAGCACCAAAGAGCCTTGCTTCACTTGCTCCAGCCCGAGGTCCTTTTGGCTCAGATGACTCAAAAGATAACCCTAGGGAAGGCTGTGAAATTGGAAATCCCATGAACTTGCCACCAGGGAAGGAGTTCAACTGATGATAAGAAGGATTATCTTTAATAATGCCCTTCTCTGCTCTGATGGGTTGCATAGTCGGAAGGGAGAGTTCCTGAGTGTTTGTTTTGCCTTGTGAATTTCCCAGCATATGGAAGGGTGTCAGAGGCTGAAGGGTTACAAATACAAAATGTGGGTGGTTAGTGCCTCCCATCCTCTCTGAGGAGTGTCTTCCTTTAAACCATCTATTGTTGACCGTGCCAGGAGAAGGAACTGAGCACTGATGACTTCAAAAATGCACTGAAGCCCCTGCAATTCTTATGGGACTAGAGCCAATGTCACTGTTTAGTTTTCCAAATAGGCTTTCTGAGCATTTCAAAGAAATGTATTCTGCTACCTGTTGCTTAAATTTATTTTACACTAGTGTGTGCAACAAATACAGTCCTGTTTGGGCAACTGCCATGGGGATGGATCGTGGCTCTGGCTTTCTTGTTGCGATGCAGCTTAGCTATCCATCTTGTCTTGCTGGGGAGTCCCTCAGTGTGCCAGAGAGGGGACAGAGAGGCGATGTGCAACTCCATGGGCAAACGGGCACTGCTACTGCCCTGCGCAGGGACATGGGGCAACCTTCAGTGCAGCCCCTATGAGTATCCTTTACTTCTGATATTGTTCTGCACTGCTAGTGCACGTCTAATTTGCTGTTTCGGCCACTACAGCTGTTCACATGTCCTCCTTTCTCTTGGGTATCTGTAACTGGCTTATTTTCGATACCCATACTTATGCCCTTAAAATGTATCAGTGAATAATTATGCAGTATAAATCTCATTCAAGGCTTTTCTGCACGGGGAAGGTGAATACTCTATTTCACTACTCGCGTACTTTGTTCATCTACCTTGTTTTTTTCCTCGAAGGAGTAGAGTAGCCTAAATATTCCAAAGGGAAGGGTTCCAATATGGGGTTAGGTGGGCTTTGCCAGCTGATATTCTCATGGGGGGGGGGGGAGGTTCTGGGGGGAGAAGAGGTTGTAGCCTTTTTTTTAACTCTTGGGTATGAGGAAAATAGGAAAGGATGCAGAAGTAACTAAGCCTGTATCCTATGTTATTTCTGGCCTGCTGCTCTGGGCTCTCAGGAACTGTCATGGGATGCTCTCAGTTTCAGAACTGTTTGCAATGACTCTTATTTGTGTTTATTCATGGTTGCTTATGCTGAGTTTCACTGTTGTTCGCTAATGGAAAATATATTATGAATCTCAGTTGTGAAAAGCCACTGAGACATACCTTCTCCCAGTCTGGGGTAAAGAAAGTTACAATGCAGCTTTTTTTTTTTTTTTTTTTTTTTTAACCAATAAGTAGGATTCTGGTGGCTAACAACTGTTGTCTAGGAAGAGAGTTGTAAGAAATGAAGTGTAACATTAAAGGACGGGATTTCTGCTTCCGACACTCAACAGGGTAAAGACTTTCTAAGCCACAAGCTGGATCTGATTCATCATTTGATCCCTGTGTTTTCATCCATCCCTTCATTAATTTGTCTGACTCCTTTTTGACACAGTGACCTGTGCTGAGGCTTTCCAGTTATGTGCTTTAAAGGCAGCTCCCTGAGAATTTCAATGACTGCTCCCAGCCTTTACACTAGGAGAAATGATGAATACCTATTTCTTATTTACCTTCTCTGTGCCATTTGTGATCTTGTAGATGCTCCTCATGCTTTCCTTCTCTAAGATTGTGAATTTCCTCCCCTTGCAGAGAAGTTGCTGTGTGCCTCTGATCTTCATTTTCTTTTTCTGTCCTTAAGAATGTCACGTTTTTTGATACAGACTGGCTGAGAACGTAGACAATATTCAAGATTAAAGTGTACTTTGTGTTTATGATTGCAAAATGATGTTTGTGGGGTTTGGTGGTTTGGTTTTTTTCTTCCCTTACTCTATTCTGTAATTCTTTAACTTTTTTTGAGGACTACTGAGCAACGAAGTAGCTTGGCATCCTTCTCCATGAGTCTCTGCTTTAAGAACTTTCTGCTGATTCCCAAGGCAGGTCTTGTGTTCCAATGTTTCCTACATTTCAAAGGAGACCGTCCTTCCTTTCAGTTTGGTGTGGCATCTGAGGATGTGTCATTTAGGATTTCAGTTTACTAAAGACGCTAAGAACACTTTTTAGACCTCAGAAAATCAATCTATGTCTTTGCCTGCACAAATTAAGTGATTTATTTATGGAAATAAACTTTGTCCAGGATAGAGTGCTTAAGCTCAGCATGCTTACAGCAGGGCCAGAATCAGGTTGGAGTCTTCTTACTAGTTGACTCTATTAAGATCTATATGTTGACATTCTCGATTGGCTTGTTTCCTTCTTAAAAAAAGAATTTTAAAGAAAATTTTGTTACTGAACCTCATTGGTATATTTTCCTTAAGTAAGATGAATTTCTCTTACAGCAGATGCTTGCATCTTTCAAGTAGTCTTAAAGTGACATCCTGTGTTGCTTCCATAGCCTAATCTAATTTGCCAGTTCCTAAGTGCAGGAACAAAATTCAGTATTGCTGGGCTTTAGTTTTCCAGTTTACCTACATCAAAGATACTTTGGTTGTTTTGTTATTCAGGTCCTGTGTGTTCCATCACTCTTCCTGCACTCAATATCTCAGGTTTCATATCATGGGCACTTTGTTACACAAAAAACCACGTACGCAAACTGGATGACAAACATGGCGTGCTGTCTAACGCCTCAGTACATATTATGATATAACTGTTAGGAAACATTGGACTTGTTGCACGTGACCTACTAGTTGAACAAAGCAATGGAAAGTGCTATTATTGATAACTTTTCTCAGAAGTCCTTCCTATTCTGTTCCAGGAACTGGCTATAAGGGGCTTTCCAGCAACAGTGCATAGTCCTTCATATGTTTCTGTCTGTGTATTATTTGTAAAATTGCACGTCAGAACTACCCAAGCCTCACTAAGCTTTGTATTGAAACAATACAGTGTGAGCCAATAAATGTGCTCTTTAGTTACCGTTTCCTTTTTTTTTTTCTTTTCTTTAAGAAAATGGAGCCAGAAGGGAAAAAGGAAGTTTGTTCTTTGGTTGTCTAGCTCAATTAATTTTCTTTGTTATGTCCCCCAAGGTCCCTAAGACACTTAAGAGGTGTCGTGATGTCTGGCTTATCTGAACCATCTATTGAACGTTGGCAGTGTGAGTCATAAAATGTCCCCTGGTGTAGACCAAGGCTCTGATCACACAAACGAGCAAGTGTGGACTTCAGAGGCTCAGTCCAAGTTTGGTAACTTGCCCACCTGAAGACTGATCCTCTCCAAAGCACCTTTTGATGGGCTCAAACTTTCGTGCGGTTTGCTCTCTCCCTCACTGGTGCCCCCAGATGAATCTCGTCAGGGTGTGAAGGCAGCGGCACAAAAGCTCATAAAGGAAGACCTCAGCCATCCATCACGGTTACAGACTAAACAATCCTGTCTTGTTGAAGAGCTGGCCCCTTTTTGTAACAATGATAAAGAAATTGCTACGGAACAAACCCAGCAATGCTTCTATTTTTAAGGCATATTTTAAGGGGCTCCCACTCTGTCTTGTGTATGTACCCAACAAAGAAGTGTGAATCAAAGCCAGATTTAGGTTTACAAGAAGTTGTTACCAAATGGAACGACTGATTTGGGGCTCAGGCACCGAAAGGATTAAAACTCAGAAGACAAAAAGGCAGTGATGATAGGTGATCTTATTCCCCTTATCATGAATAATACTGGGATTCCTGTAATGAGAGGTTTTGAGAACATCTCTCTGACCACTAATGCCCGGGCCCTTGGAGGTACACAGGACCTGCTGAGAGTTGGTGTTGGACCCAAGAGGAGAGAATGATTCCCAGTTGATGTTCCTCCTCTGTCTACATACAAAACCAGAAACAGACATGAGACTAAGAGGCATCTAAACAAGAGGCATCTTGCCTGTTGTCTCTGCTGTTGCCCCATTTCTGCTTGTTGTTCAGCTGTAACTTCAGCCACGAAGGCTGTTTCAAGTGAAAGGCTTTTAGCCCTTCTCTATAGAGTCGTATCAGGTTTAGGCTGGGTAAAAGCCTGGCCTGCAGATGTCAGCAGGGTCAGAGCCTCTGTGCTTACTGGTTCCTCTGTCTAGAGGTTCCCAGCTTTTGCTGTTGCACTCTCTAATGCAAAAATGCCAAAGAAACGGTTTCTAAAGCTTCAACTTGTGTATTTTTTTTCCCCATAGATGTTACTCCTTTGCAAATGCAGAGGAATGCTTTAGGCAGAAGCCAGGAGCTTTGCTATTGTCCTTTACTAGTATTTTATTGCAGCAGCAGGGGTTGCCCCACGTTGGAGGGATGTCTGTGGAGCACAGCAAAGGCCGTGATGGTAGTGGACGCCGAGTTTCTGCATGTTTTGGGCATTTTCTTGTATGTTCCCCAGGATCTTCCCAGCAGCTGTCAGGTGTGGGCCTTGAATGTGAGAGGGGTAAACCTTACTACTACTGCTGGAGAAAAGGTAGGAGAATCTGACTGAGATCTTGACGGGAAGTGTTAATTTTAAAATCTTATTCTCTGGCTTTTCACATGGAAAGAAACAATTTGGTCTGTGTTTGTTTCTTTCTGTCATGCAGTGTCTGATGTGCAGCTGTATAGCATTTTAACGTGCAGCTGTCATGAAGAGTTCATACAAGAAAAAGTAAGCATGGCTAACAGTTTATTATTTGTATTATTTGTAACCTGTCGACCTAAGCAGACTCATCACCTAAATTGTCTCAAAAATAATCCATCACCATTCTGCAAGCATCAACATAATCATCTGTAGAAATCATAAAGGAAATTGCCTGCAGGAAGAAATGATAACCTTACAATGTGGGGGTTTTTTAATGTTGTTTTTTTCTTTTTTTTTTTTTTTTTTTTTTTCCCCTGTTTTGTTTTCTAAGAACTGTGTGCAGGGATTACACTCACTTCATTCTCAGAATTACTCGTGCGTGAGACAGACATGCCTGCTGGGGACTCTCAGGAGGCATGTTTTTAATATTTTGCGTTGTTTTTCTTGGTTTAAATTAAGGACCTGATTCTGTGAACTAGTGGCAAAATATGATTTACAGGGAAGCGTGTTGCCTCCTAATCCCTTTACTATTTCTAGTAGCTTTTGCAAATATGAAGCATGGGACGCTGAAAGTAAAGTAACGTAATGTGCTCTGCATTTTCTGCGCAGTGCTGTACATATGCCCATAAAGCTTGTGCCCCTTTCTGTAAACAAGTACGTGTGTGATTAACTTTTTGCCGTGTGTTTTTCCAGAGGGTACCTGTATAAACGTTTGCAAATTCAAGGACCGAATGTGTTGATCTAATAGAATGTGGCAAAATTCGAATGTGTTTGTACCTGAAGAACCAAACCAGGTCATTCCTAGCTCTGATTTTTTTTTTTTTTTCATCTTTCTCTTTTAAAGTAGCTGTTCACAGGAAAAAGTACTACATGTCTCTGTGGTCTTTGAGGTATGGAGCATCCTACTATTCCTCTGTAACAATAGTCTTTCAAATAAATATGCTGCCTATTGGCTCAGCCAGTGAGATTTGTCACACGTACACATGCGAAATGTATTTCAAAGACTGATCTGTCATGTAAGTTTTTAAAACTATTTCCTCTCATTGTAACTTTCTGGCAATTAAGGCAACTGATTTACACGATAGCAATTGAATCTATTGTCTTGAGAATCAGACGGATGTGACGTTCAGTCTTTATCTTTCCTTTTAAATGAACAAAAGTTCCTGGCTTGTACAAAAACAAGAAATTTCAGACCAAAGCCCTGTCTTCTGAAGGAACACGGGAACAATGGTGTTGTAGGGTATAGGTGGCAACTGGAGGAGCTTCTTGTTCACGTGCAAGAGGAATCTCGCACAGAAGAAGGTATATTCATTTCTAATTAAGCTAGTGGTAAAATTATAGAGGGTTATATACCAGAAGATCTTACTTGATTGTATTCTGATTTGTTAGTGTCACCTGCTCTATTAGAATTCGGGGAAACTTTGAGTCTACAGCTCAAAACAGACTGGGAGGTGGAAGGGGGCTGAAGTGAAGGGTTTTATATCCCGTCTTTTTTCTTTGCCTGTTTTGTAAAACTGAAGGGTTAACAAAGAAAAGAAATATCTGATTCAGTCACAATAACACAGTGCATGCACTAAAAATATGCTAGCAAGTGGGTAATCTGAGAATAATGCCTATGGTCGTCTTACCATTACTTTGTTGTCGCATTCCCATGAAGTTGCCACTCTAGCTATCTTGCAGCAGTAACAGCCTTATGTCAGGCTGGCATTTGCAGCATTATATTAGACTGAGTTTGATAATGGATCTTTCTTTTCCCATCTTTTGTAAATAAGGCAAACTCAGTGTTTATTTATGTGGCTGTGAATTGGACTTAGATAATTGACATCAATAATAAGTGTGTGTCTGCAAATTGAAATCAGAATTTGTCTTTGCAAAATATATTCTAGTCTTTAGTTGCAGGGTTCTTTTAGGGGAAGGTGTGTCTGGTCTCATGGAATTAATATATAAATTATGGTATATTTAAGCCCCTCTAGTTGCTTATATGATTACTGAAATTAACTCACTAATTGGAGCTCCCTACTGATTTCAACCATTAACTGCTAATGTCTTGCCGGAGAATGCATCTGTAGTTCACCATCTGCATGACACTCATATCCTATTATTATTTTTAAAGGCCTGGCAGTACAGGACATAGTTTATAGACATATGGAGAACAAAGGCTGACATTTCAGTTGTAGAAAGCAGGAGGCAATGCTAAAACTGATTTTGGTGAATGGAAGTTTTCACTCTGGGTCTCTAATCTCTTCACAATTTCCTCCCTTTACTTCTTGCCCCTTATCTCAAGCATATTATCACCCTGAAATCAGTGGATTATAAGCATGTAGTTGTAATGGTCTGCCAGCCAGAACTGTTGGCTGGTACAAAACCTTTGTGGATGTTTGGGCAGGATGCAAATCTTTTGCAGCAGAGGTGACTTCTGCTGGAGCCAAGTTGGCTGATCCAGTCTGGTGTGCTTCTTCATGTCAGGTTGCCTGGTAAATAATGCTGCCTATTGAAGGTCTTTGTGTGTGCAATGTATTAACTCGGGTAAATCAGAATATGTGTGTACGTTGGGTTGCATTTCCTGCGGAGGTAGCCCACATTTCCCAGCAATGAGAAGTGAAAATGGGAACAGAGAATAATTACTCTCCTATATTACCAATTTAAAGATGCATGGGTGGGTATCTGAATTACTGTGAAAGTCTTCATGGATTATGTCTGAAATGTTGTAGAACCTCAAAAATAACTTTATAAAGAAAGGATAGAAAATGGCGAGTTGTTGTGAAACAGACTAAGCACATCAAACTAAGAATATTCTGATCTCTCTCTTTTTGATTTTCGACAGATGCTCCTCTTGGCAGTACTGCTAACAAACCTACTGCTGGCCACTGTAATATCAGGTGGGAAAATATGTTTATTTTCTGATATTTAGGAACTATAATATGCTTCCACTATTTCCTCTGTGAGATTTCCCCTCCTGCCCCCCTCTCTTTTTGCCTATTTAATCCTGCAATCCTGGTTCAAGCATTATTCTCATTATGCTGGAGACATGGATAAAGTTACTGCTTTGGGCTCTTTACCTTGCAACAAGCACTGTGTTGAGTCACAAAGACTCCCCGAAGTCAGTGATGTTTGGCTGAACAAACAACAAGGCTTTTCTACTTCCCTATTGATTTTAATGGGACAGTGCTCAGGCACGAATGAATGAATGCGTGGCGCTCCTCAAAGGGTCATAACTGAAATTACCCATGCAAGGTTTGGGCCAGTAGAAATAAAGCAAAAAAGCCATTTCAACAATGCATATATTAAAAAAATCTGTGCTTGATTCTATGGGCTGTCATGCCAGGCATACGGTCTGCCTAGAAACTAGAGCTAACGGTCCAGTACACGCAATAATCAATGGTGATAAATTCCAGCAGATAAATTCCTGAACCGCAGAACGATTGTTTTACATTGCAAGTTATGTTGTGTTTTGATATCCAGGATCATCAGGTTCTTTGCTCCAGGAGTCATCAGTTGCCCGTTGCAGCCTTTTTGGGAATGACCACATCAAAACTTTTGATGGTTCTTTCTACAATTTTGCTGGGGACTGCAGTTACCTCCTTGCTGGGGACTGTCACAAGCGTTCCTTCACACTCTTAGGTGAGTCTGAGCCAGATAGCAAAAAGTAGCAAATGCAAGATGCTGTAAGGATGTGGCATTGCACTTATGTCAGGTTCCATCACTGAGAAGATAGTTGCCCTTTTTAAGATAGGATGGACCACTGCATAAAACGATCTTGGTGGTTTGGTTTGGGTTGGGGTTTTTTTGGGTGTGGGGGCGTTTGGTTTTTTTTTTTTTTGGAGGGGTGAAGGGGGTGTTGAAAGTAGGATTACTTCTGAGGAAATTCTGTCACTTTGGCTTCTGTTATCCCTTGGTAGTATAGCTCTTGCATAACTAAGCTTCCAAGGAATGAAGATTTTCTTACTGGCTTTTCTAAAGAGGGAAAGTGAGGCCTTATTTAATTTTGAATATGCCAGGGGAATGTGGCTGTTAAAACTGAGTACAGGAATAGGAACTACATGACCCTGTAGGACTAATTTTACCTGTATGTTAAATCCCCCCATAAGAAAAGTCCCATCCTGCAGGACAAAAGGCCTTGGAATAAGCATGAGCCTCTACAGTGTTATTCTCTGGGACGGGCAAGAGATAATGAGAACCAAAACTGTGTATTACTTTCATACCAAACTCTTTTGGTAGATATTTTTACATTCACTAACAATTCACTAACAACTGTTCCGTATCAGTCATAGTTTAAGATGACTATTTAGTGACTACAAATAAATTGAAGTAGACTGATCCCATCACTCTGAAAAGGAGCCATACACCAATTTAAATAATTTTCTTCTTTAACTTGAGCAACTTTGTACAATTTTTTTTATATGTAGAAGAACCCACCAGCATATGTGAAGTATTAATTGATTGCAGTATTTTATATGATCAATTAAATCTCAAAAAACCCCAGGAGTGGACACTTTATGTTTATATTGGGCACATAGGCATGGCATAATCTATTTTCGATTCCTATCTTAGTACACGTGTGTGGGTTTGTTTTGGATTTGGATACCTGGTTGTGAAGTGCAATCTGCATGGCTGAGTAAAGCATCTAGGTCTGAGCAGAGCTGGCTACCTCAGATAAGGAGGTCCAGAGCGGGTGGTGCGTTGCGCAAGGAGTTGCTGTCAAGTCAAAGCTGGACAACGGGCAAAAGCAGAGAAAGGACTGTCTGAACCCCCCACCCTCTTCTGTCTCAGAGCTGAAGAAAGTTGTGTCCATCTCTATGTACTACTTCTTTTGAAAAATTCAGAGTGAGTTGCCCCCCAACTTAGTTAGCCAATATTGGCATCCACCTCTTGAAAAACAGTTGAGGTGGTTAGAGGGCTTATCAAGAACAAAGATATCTAGGCTCAGCTCTTCCACAAGTTCAATGGATTCACCCCCCTTCACTTACCACTGAGCTATGGCTTGCTCTTGGGATAAAAGTAGGAAGGGAAAGAGCAAGATAGATTGTTGGGCACATCTCTTATGGAAACTCCTCCAGTGTGCATGGTAGGATGGAGAATTCACTGGATTGAGACAGTAACAGGGACTGCCTGAGTCCAAGCCAGTGCCAGGTCATGCACCTGACAGTGGTGGATGCCAGCCTTCACCCTGGGACTATCTGTCCATTTCATATTAAGCAACTACGGGATAAAATAGATGGATGGCTCTTGAAAATGTTAGATGATGTGTTCCCAACGTAAAAGTTGTTCTCCTGAGTTCCAGAACTAACAATATTTGCTTATGTCTCATCTCTTCAGGTGACTACCAGGATGGGGAGAAAATTGGTTTCTCTGTGTATCTTGGAGAATATTTCAATCTTCGCTTCTCTTTAGATGGAAGTGTGATGCAGGAAGAGAAAAGGTACCTATGGGAAAGAGTATTCCAGAAGAAAAAAACCTGATGTTTTTTGTGTATCATATTCTGAGAAATTCCCTTTTTTCTTCACAGGGTTTCCATACCTTTTGCCTCCAATGGCATATTTATAGAGAAGGAGGCAGGTTATTATAAAATATCCAGCGATGAGCATGGCTTTGTGGTGAAGATTGATATCAGTGGGAATATTCAGATACTCCTTCAAGAAAAGCACTATAATAAGACCTGTGGGTTGTGTGGCAACTTTAATAAATTTGCTGAAGATGACTTCAGAACTCAGGAAGGTAGGACTACGACTAACTGACTGTATTTTTATGTACACTCTGCACACTTTTCCTGATGGGTGATTCAACAAAGGTTTTGCTGATCCAACAAAATGTTTCTCCAAAACCGGTAAGGTACCTCATCTTGATGTGCCGAAATGCTGTCTGACTAAGTTCTTTCATCTTCCTTTCTCCTGAAAGGAAATTGCTGTCACGTCTCATTCCTGACCAAAGCTCAAAAGTCTGAATTTAACACTTTTAGAAATCTTGAATCTTGGAACAGAAAGATAAAGCTACAGGCTAAACGTTGCACAATATAGCGTGTGGGGAGACAGGCTAGAAGAAAACCCAGTAAAAAATGCGAGGAATACTTCTGATTTGTCATGAGTTAGACAAGTGGGGATAAGAATAGATAGTGTTGCAACAGCAGAATATTAAATCTTGGGGGTTGCTACTGGCAGGTTTGTACTTGGATTTGGCATGGGATGCTGTTCTATAATGTGGTTACATTTCCGTGACATTTCTGTCTGTATGGGCTGTTGGATTGGAGGGTCACCTTATATTGCACCAGTTCCTAATAAGAGGGAGAGACAAGACTGCTTTTGCTGCTCTGTACACCTTTATGCAGTCTGCCAGTGTGGGTGAAGACTAAGCGTTTTGGAAAAGTCCTGAATATGACTTTGAAGGACAGATCTTGATTTGTGGTATTTCAGTGTGTCTTTTAATTCTTAGCACTTACCTGAGGAGGAAGGGTTTAGAGTAAAGTTAGTTAATGCATTAATATCTTAAATTGATAATGTAAAGTATGTATTAAAAATAAATGATACAGAAAATAGAAAGGGGAGATAAAGCAACTTGGGAAAGAGCCTGGCCATGCTCCAGTGATGTGTCTTCCTGAGGCTTGGGATACATAAGCTTAGCTTCAATGTACAGAAAAAAACAGATTTCATAGTGTGTTAAAATGATTGATCAGTCCTTCAGCAATGTAAATGATAAGAAACAAACTCAGCTCACAGAATTGCTTGGCAAGGCTTGGATACCTCGATGTCTGAATATGTCGAGATCTGAAGTTTAAATATTTTTCTTGAGACAATAAATAGGAATGAGGCTCTTATAAAAAGCAGGAGGAGAAAAGGAGACTGTATTGCGTTGGACTTTTCAAATGTAGAAGAATCCCTTCTGCTCGTGTGTAAATGTGTTTCATGCTGTATTTGTTTAACATGCTGGAGATTGTATCCTCCCTCTTAAAAAAAGCAGTCCTTTCACAACCACAGATTTTTGAGTGTAATGAAGTGCATGGCAGGGTCACTGCTCGGGAGAGCTGAAAAATAATAGAGAAGGTGACAGAGAACATGCATAGCTCTTACTGTGTGAGAAAGGCCCTGACTTCTGTAACCCGCATGGACATACATATCTGTGACTTTAGCCTGAAGAATAGAATTGTATCTCAACAATTCTGCCAATTTTTTTTCTCTGATACAATAGACCTTTCACTTAAACGAATTTAGAAGGAATTAGACTTAATTATACTTGAATTTGTTGTATCAGTGAGGGACGTCACGACGCCCACGCGTTGTTTGTCTCCTTGGCAGCTCTGCTGGCAGGGTGGTTCATGTGAGCGTTTCTTAACTTGCTCCAAGTAAAACCAGCTTTTGATTAATTCATAGCATTTTTTCTCTTTTTTTTTTTTTTTTAAACTGTTGAAGCTAACTTCCAGGTTAGGGGCAGCACAAGCAGCTGGGAGAGGTAATATTCTTTAAATGAAAGGTGTGGGCAGCCTATTGGCAACCTGTGAAGTAGTTTACCCACTGCAGTTTTCATTTGTTCTCCTTTTAGCCTGATTAGATCTCGTAAAGGTCAACCCAACCCAGGACATGAGCTTGGTGTAATGACTTAGCAATCTGAAGGCAGTGAAGGGTTACCTTAAGGTTGCTGGCAGACTGAGCTCTCCTGCTGATGTGTCCATTGCTTCCTGTTAAAATCTGGTCATATTTTGATTTATCAGATCGGGCCCTCAGTTCTAACCCATTAGATACATTTCTGGGCTGGATTTGTATTGATAATAAATACGATAAGATCTTTGAGCTTCAATATGCAATGGGAGCACAGCGAGCAAAGGAAAAAGACAGCAATCTAATGATGTTGCCAAGATTACAGGCTCTGATCAGGAAACCCCTGGGGAGGACTATGCAGATCTGAATGTCAGAGGCAAAGGAAGAGAGATGATGCTAGGGGTTATGCATCAGGTATTGTGCTATCGCCAATGAGCTTGTCAGATAGCCGAGATGTTTTAAACCTTCCTCCAGTTATTTTTTTAAAGGTTGAGCAGGCACCTCAAGATATAATAGCCCTTAAACTGTTTTGTTTCACGCTGAAATAGTGACCTATCTGGTTGCTAATAGTCTTTGCCTTGTAGAAGTGGAACCTATAAGAACTACTGTGATGGAAAGAGGTCTGTAGCTGAAGTATCTTCTGTTTCACAGTTTAAAAGCTAATGCAGTACTTTTGTATCATCTTCACATCTGCTTACATAGTAAGAAACTCATGTGATTCGACGGCCCATTTCTAGGGTTTCTTTGTGGCACCAGAGGACAAGATCCCAAATTTGTGAAGAAATCAGAGTTGTCATAGATAGAATTCTAGCCCCTAAACACTGTCTTTCGCGTAGCATCACATGTTTTGTCACGGTTTCAAAAAAATAGCAATATTTGTGTTGAAAACATGATTTATTCATGTTTTAGAAACAAAAAGATATTGTGGTTTAATAACACAGAGGGTTAGTTTGGTTTTCTCCTAAGAAAGTGGATTATGATATGGAATTTCACTAATTATATTTGGATTGTTTTGGGGTGGTGTTGAAATAAGAGGTGAAGCACCTGCTGTATTCCTGGACATTAGCACTTAACAGCAAGTAAATAAAGGAGGCGTGAAGGAAAGGGTGTTTAAACTTAGTGAACAGTGTGTAATTGTTTTCCTTTTTTCTCTTCGTGTATTTATACTCATGTTCTATAATCTCTCCAATCCTGTGCCATTGTCATGCCACTCTTATGACTCCTCACTGTGTTTTGCTGTGCAAACAGAGAACTGATAGTCAGATGAGAGGATAACACACGTTGATTCTGTATACACTTTTGATGCTCAGTTATTGAGGTCCTGGAGGTCTCAGTGACGTGTCTCAAGCTGTGATACCCTAGCAAATTAACATTGGTAGGACCCAGCTTTGAAGGTAGTAGCCTTAGGCAGTAGCTCTTGAACCTCAAAAAAAACCCCAAAACAGCCTTCCCAGTAGGTTTCAGAGTTGCAGAAACAGAGAGAGGATGGCGTACTGAGTCACTCTCATTGACATAGTTGGTTACTAAACTAGTTCATCCTGCAGAGAAGTACCCATGTCCTGTCGAGACTTACAAACAAGATTGATTATATTGTACATGGTTGCTTGTCTACGGGGTTTGGCAGTAAAAACAAGCCAGCTGCCCCTTGAGAGTTTTTTCTCACACTTTAAGCATAACTAATATATAAAAACAAAGTTCTCAGAAGCTTTCCAGAGTTTTTTGTTTGTTTGTTTTTGACCTAGATCCTAATGAAGGAGTTGACTTCTCCTCTGCTTTTTCCTGCTGGCTAGGCTCTGATCCTTCATAGCCAATCCTGTGAATGCTTCCAAGATTTGGTAATTGAACGGGCTCTGCTTTCTGACATCATCATACACTTCTAACTGGTTGCCAGCCTTTGCTCGTATCAAAAACTTGGAGTCCTTTCTAGGTGCTCAGATTTGATCTATTTGGCAGCCTTCAGCCTGTGGCATATGAGAGTCTCATGATCATTGCCGTGGGCATTTTACCATTGGGGTCCAAGCACGGGCCAGAAGAGATGACTTACATAATACTACAGAGGAGATCCGACACCACACGGAAAATTTTATTCTGGAATCTCCACGGGGCATGCACGCAAAGCCCTATAGCTTTGCAGCATATTAGTGGTCGAAGGGCATGCCCTTATCTTGCAGAAAGGGTAAGGTAATCTCTCCCCAGTGAGAGAGGCAGCAGCTCATGGAGGTTATTTGTGTGCCTGTAGCCTGTCTTTGCCTAGTACTCTTATCATTGGGCTGCCTCACAGTGATGCTGCTGCGATAGGCACTTGAATGTCTAGGTCATCATTAAAGTTCATTTGTGAAAAAGAGCTCATTCAAGTCCAACACAGGGAAATTTATCCATCATTTTGTTATTTGTGCATGTTACACATTTCTAGCATTATGGAAAGAAAAAAACCCAATCCAAATTAATCCAGTGCCCCGTTATGCTTTTCTTGGCTCTGGCAGGAAGTGTATTTCTAGGACTCTGTCTTTAAATTACAAGGACATTAATGATAAATGGCTAATTTTGGATAAAGGTTTGATGTTCTGAGCCTGCTCCAGCCACTAGCAACATATTCCAGCCTTTTAAGCTGCTGAAATACAGAATATATGATGCCACTGGAGAGTGAATATAGGTTAAATAGGTAGAAGCAGACAGTATCTGCATAGAAAAATCTGCTGTTTCAGGTAATGTTTTCGTTCTAGAAGTAGTATGAATGTATATTACTGAATATGCAATTTCCTTGTGTGCAGTACCTGTTATCAGGAGCTTTTAAAGCATGTTCCAGACTCATAGTGATGGTAGTGCAGATATTTATTTTTTTTTCCTAAAAAAAGAAAAGTTTTGGTCACTCTGAAATCCAAATTTCTTGGCATTTTAAAGGATATCAGTAATTTTTGATTTTAGGCAAGTTTTAGAGTTCTTTTTTGGCCTAAGAAAATAGTCTAATTTTCTTTCTTGCATTTTAATTTGAAAGCAAAGGGGATAGATTCCCAAGGAAATTTAGCTATCATTTATAAACAGTACAGATAAATAAGACTTGCCTTGTACCTGTCTTCATTACATAACCTTCATCTGAGATACAAGAAACCTGCATTCATAACCCACTCTGCTTTATGTAGAGTTTGGAATCAAAGTTAGACATTTTATTGTGAGGAGCATGCCTTCATCACTGGGCTGTAGAGTTTTGGAGATAGCTCTTTCCCTCTCTTGTGCTGAATATTATCAATTTCGTATTCATTGAACCAGGGAGAGCAGGAAAGACTTTATAGCCCATTACTTCAATATTTCATATCATTAATTTTGTTCAAACTATGGATCAGTTGTTGGCCAACTTTGCCAATAGTTTTGCTTGTCTGGAACCACGTACTAAAGCATGTGAAACTGCGTAAAAACAAAAACACCCCCTACCAAACAAAAAAATCCCGTTGCTTGGTAGATAACTAACATGCGAAAGTTTACACACCTCTACTCACAGTACTGTAGCGTCTTGAACAAGTTCTTGCATGTATTTTACAGATGAGTTAACAGACTCTGGGAGAGTCAACCTGATGGGCCCGTGGCCCTATGGAAAATCTGCAGGAGGTCCAGGGAGGGAGGCCAGGGTTCCTGCCTCCTGCTCGTGTGCCTTAAGTGCAAAGTGGTTATCGGTAATGCTTCGCTTTGCCTGATCACCAATCTCAAAGTAAACAAGCAGCAAACCAGTTTCAAGTTTCAAAAGGAACTGGTGATTTTAAGACCCAGATATCATAGTGAACACTGATTTTTCTGTCAAGAGTGAACATCTATCTGAAGATCAGATAAGTGAAAGCAACTGTTCTGACCAAAAAAAAAAAAAAGGCAGGGGGGAAGTGTTGTCCAAAACATATCTATGTGGTGTGTGGGTTTGGTTTGTTTGGTTTTGGTGTGGGGTGTTTTTTTTTTTTTTTTTTGTTGGTTGGTTGGTTTTTTCTCTCCAAGGAGACAGAGGCATGAGGGCAGCAGTTAGAGCACTAAAGCAGTCCAACAGAATGCCCATGGAGGCCCTACCCGCTGCTGAGGTGGTTGGTGCACAGCCCTTTCCTGGAGGACCTTAGCAGGGTCATCAAAGTGGTGAGATGCTTCTGGGACATAGGGAGAAGATGAGATTTGGGTTGTGCTTTAACAGCTACCACCTGAACCCATCTTTTATCCTAAAAGGAGACTGCACGCTAACTAGCTGCCTGGGGGTCTTGGCTGCCGAGCATGCAGTTCACATAGAATCATAGAATCTTCATGGTTGGAAAGGACCTCTGAGATCACCGAGTCCAACCGTACACACACAAAAGACCCCCACAATCTTGGCCACTACAGCATGCCCTGAAGTGCCACATCTACACATATACATGTTGGTACCAGTCTGTACTATGGCCTGTGTCAGGCACTGGTCCTTCAAGCACTTGTCTTGGATCCAACTTTGTATTAATTACATTTTATGACAAAAATATATTTTCAGTGTGCTCCCTGCAAGACTTAAGCAAAATAAGTGCTTTAGGAAAAAATCCCACCCGGAGGATTTCTGGGTGCAGGCCTCCGATGAGCCCTGGCTAGGACTTTTTTCTCCAGAAACCTTGCTGCTTAGACAAAGAAGAAAAACCAAGCATGGTGGGAACTGAAGAAAAACAGAAGTCTGTTGTGAGTCTGCCTGAGCAAGGAGACTGTGCACTGTGAATGCTCAGGGGAGGGATGGGGAAAGGTGGAGAGAGACACATCCAAGATGTTTATACCTGAGATGCTGTGGCAGGAATCGATAAAGATTCAGGACAGGTTGAAATCAAATTGAGAGCTTCTCATTAGGGGGAGGGAAGACTGCTCAGCTAAACCAAAAGGCCTCTTAAGGAAGAATCAGGTTGTCAAAAGGATGGTAGGAGAGGAAGGCAGTCATGCTGCCTGGTGGGTGTGCGGTGCCAGACTAAGCAGCTGAGCTGCCCAGCTGCTCTGTTGATGGTATCACCTGTGTGCTTAAAAATCACATGCATCTTTAAGCTGCTTTTGTTGTGTCATCCCTTCTACCACCTATCCTTTCCTACCCCCTTGTGTCCTTCAGCAGAAGGAAATGGAGGCGTCAAGTAAAAGGCAGCGCTGGTGGTCACTGCTCTTCCCTCCACATGGAGCAGTCAGATGTGCCAGGGAGAGTTCTCCCTTCCTGCTTTTCTTCCTGCAGCCTCATCAAGTAGATGAAGTGTTTGAGAATCATCACACTGATCGATAGGGCATGTAACGCAGAGTATGTGTTGAAGAGTCTTCTCCAAAGTAGCCCTCTGCAGAAATAACTTATCCCCATGCCCCCAATTAGTTAAGCAGCTCAGCGGCCCCAGAGTCACTTCAAACTTTCACGTTAGAGCTTTTCTGATGGTCTGTGAAACCTCTAATTCAACTGCTTTTCACCTTTTCAGGAGTATGCAGTTGCATCTTGCTGCATGCTTGTAAAGCTGCTCATTCAAGGAAAGTACAGGTTCCTCTGAATCTGTATTATGGGAAATAATAACTGATGATATTCAGTGAGATACCCTGTGTCTGTAGTGACTGTGTTGTTTAGTGTTGAGGACAATGTTTATGGCGAAAAGAAGGCTGGCAAACGCGCTTGCAAAGTTTTGCAGCACTCTCATTTTAAAGTCATGGTGCCTCTCCAGCCCTTTCTGTGTTGCCATAGGTCACTTATGGCTACACTGGGCAAATCACAGGAAAAATACGCTGTCAGCTGATCTCTCTTAACTCATTATTATCCTAGATTTTTACTGTTGTATGTTGAGGAGGCTTACCTGGGGCAGGACCTCGAGCTATTGAGCAAACCCAATTCTATCAAGTATCGCCTGTTCCAAACAGCTTGTAGCTTGGTTTAAGAGCCCCAGGGCTTTGCAAGGAGGAAAATCTGCCCTGGCAAGTTTTTGCCAAATTGCTTGTGCCTGTGGAATGGTCTGCTAATATACAGGCAGGTGCTGTCAACACAAGGGTTTGAAGAGGAGGTTCCAAAAAAACCCACAAACAACCCTGCAGAAATTTTGAAATTATTTATTTTGAAAAAAATTTACTTGAAAGTGTTAATTATAGAATACAGCAAAAGAGTTAAAATAGTATTATACAAACTTTCCATAAAAGAACTGCGTAAGAAGTATACATTTACATGTGCCACAGAAGAAAAAAAATCTAATGGAGAGGGAGAAATGAAAAAACAACATTTCAGGTCCAACAGTTGTCCCAACCTTCAAATCTTAACTTGTGGGTAAATGAGGATCTGGTGGTACCTGCCTGTAGGAATCTCAACACGGACCTGCGTTCAGAGTGGAGCCCATCTCTTATTGTACAACTGTTAGTGTAAGACTGCATTTGTGCAAATAAAAGGGGATGCATTTAAGTTGGCATCTCGCTTCTCATCAGACTAGATTTCATCGTTACCTTAATCTTTACAATTTGTGGTAAACTAAAGGGTTGTGTTCTTCTTGTTGCTGTGTTTTTTTTTTCCTGTGCTCAGTCCTGGCTCCGTAGATGAAAATTTCACGCCGTTTACCACCTTTTAACTGTCATCTTTCCTTGGGGTCTTCCTCCTTTGACATCTGCTGTGGGCCTAAGGTGTACTACATTTACGAGCCCCTAAGTTCAGGTTGACAAACCAAGCTCTACTGAAGTCTACTGGCTTTATTACATCCCCCTTAGAATTCCTGGTGTAGTTTTTATGACTAACCTTTAGTTTAGAAACAGTTTTAGTGTTCTGTATATTCTGTGTGTTTATATTTAACGTACAGCAGGTATCTCAATGACATTTTTGTTATATATATAATGATATATAATACAAATATTATGTAGAGATATTTGGAAGCATCTCTTGTTTTTCAGATACAGTCAGGGCCATATTTCAACATATTCTCTGCATGTCTTGGGAATGTGTTAACAGTAGCAATTTATATTCTCACATGCAACAGAGTAAAGTTTTAAAAACAAGGTTACAGAACTAAAAGAGAGCCATGACATTAAGTGTTTTGTAGCAGGTACCCTCAGAAGAAAGCAGAAGTAGTCCTCTAATCAGCCAGGTCATGGGAAGCAAAAGGGGGAGGAGGGAACATTCCCTTTCTGGGAGGATCCCCCTTCTCAGAAGGATGGAACAAGAGAAGCGGAGACAAGGCTTGCACCTCCCGGGAAGCAGCAGCTGTACGGATTAACTCCTTCAGTTTTGCTTTTAGGCAAAGTGGGTGCAGATCTTGCCAAGTCTGGGCCAGGAGTTGCTTGTAATAGGGCAGAGGAGCATGTTTCAGGACAGCCTAGACAGTAAGATCGTGGGCCCAAGAAATTGTTGTGTATGTTAGGTTTCTTCGCAAACAAGATTTAGTTTCAGCCTCTCTAATAATGTCTCATGGTGCATTGACAAGTTTTAAATAGTAGGAAAATGTGTAGGTATGCTTAGGCTTCTGCAGATTATAGCTGACCAGCAAGTAACTCCTACAATGTTCAAATACGTGTGAGAAGTGCTGGGAGCTGCCTTCTGCAGGCTTTAGTCTGTCCTTGGGCTCAGAGAGGTCCTGTGCAGGAGTCAGTCCAGATGACTGAAAGTGACTTTTCTACAGCCATAAGATCATAGAATGGTTAGAGTTGGAAGGGACCTTAAAGATCATCTAGTTCCAACCCCCCTGCCATGGGCAGGGACACCTCCCACTAGAGCAGGTTGCTCAGACCCCCATCCAGCCTGGCCTTGAACACCTCCAAGGATGGGGCATCCACAGCTTCTCCGGGCAACCTGTTCCAGTGTCTCACCACCCTCACAGTGAAAATTTTCTTCCTAATATCTAACTAAATCTCCCCTCTTTCAGTTTAAAATTGTTACCCCTTGTCCTATCGCTATATCCCCTGATAAAGAGTCCCTCCTCATCTTTCCTGGTGGCCCATTTTAGATACTGGAAGGCTGCTATAAGGTCTCCCTGGAGTCTTCTCTTCTCCAGGCTGAACAGCCCCAGCTCTCTCAGCCTGTCCTCATAGGAGAGGTGCTCCAGACCTCTGATCATTTTAGTGGGGCCCTCCTCTGGACACACTCCTACAGGTTCATGTCCTTCTTAGGTTGGAGGTCCTAGAGCTGGATGCAGTACTCCAGGTAGGATCTCATGAGAGTAGAGGGGGAAAATCACCTCCCTCGACCTGCTGGCCGTGTTTCTTTTGATGTAGCCCAGGATACAGTTGGCTTTCTGGGCTGCAAGCCCACATTGCTGGCTTATGTTGGGCTTCTCATCAACCAACACCACCAAGTCTTTCTCGTCAGGCCTGTTCTCAATCTATTCTCTGCCCAGCCTGTGTTTGTGCTTGGGATTGATGTGACCCACATGCTTGCACTTGGCCTTGTTGAATCTACTTGGATTAGAAATTCATTTGGTATGACAGTTTTTATTTTTAAAAACAGCTTTCACCAGACTGTCACTCTGATAGTAGCTAATAATGACTACAAGTTGCTCAGACCCCTGAACAGCCATGTGCTTCTCTTCTTTTTCATTTGCAGGGACCCTTGTGGGAAACAGTTATGATTTTGCAAACTCCTGGGCTTTGCACAGTGAAAACAAGCGGTGCAAGAGAGTGCAGACTCCAAGCAACACCTGCAACATTTCATCTGATATTGCAGAGAAGGTTGGTGCCACAAGATACCATTCTGGTTTCGGTCCTCCCCTACCTGCAGGCAGCTTGCCTGCCCATTAGCAGAAGGAATGTTTCCTTGAATCCATGTCTGTACCTAACATGGTCCTCTCCCGACAAGTGGTTAGGATGTAATGTGTGAGAGATACCTGTTTGGGGTTTATGAGGTGCAGTGTGATCTGAGATAGCTATACTGGGCGCTGCTCTTGCTGCTGCACTGGAACAAGGTGTGTGGCATATTGTCCAGCCTGGCAGGAGTTAACCACAGGGCTGGTGGTGGCCTGGCCATATGTAAGTCCCTGCTGTGGTGCAGCAGGGTCAGGTGCAGGCAGAAGGTGGAAGTGGCACATCTGCAACACACGCCTGTGCTCTCTGAGGGCACTCCCAGCTTCTCCATGAGCCAGTGTGGGGCTGGAGCTGGATGCGGGATACAGCTGTGCGCTTGTGGTTCCTGAGCTAATAACTATATGTCCTCCCTGCAGACTCCGGCTGGTGCTTGCAGGAAGATTTCTGTGTTGGGCTGCCCAGTGCTGTAGAGAAGTGACCTCAGAAGTTGCATGTTACAGCTGATGTCTTATTTACTGCAATCTTAAGAAAGGAACAGTTCACTCACTAGTTAGTGAATGCAATTTTTCTCTCCTACTGCACCCTGCCACTGTTCCTTCTAAAGCTGTAGCACATATATCCCCCTCTCCCTCTCACCCCAAAACCCCCAAACCCAACACACAAACGTTGAACAGATAAAGAAACCAACGATTTGAGCCCAAAGTGTGAGTTCTGCCAAAGAAACTTTGGTTTTATGTGGGAAAGGTGTGTTTAAGTGGTACCCGTAGAATGAGGTAGTTAATTCCCTCTCTGATTGCGCCAGCAGGGAAGCCTCTGTGGGCACCACCACCACAAATAGTATTTGTGAATGTGTTGCAGTTCATATACCTGGGAGTCACCAGAGTGGGAAGATGCTTTGGCCAGTCTGTTTTTGACAGAGGAGGTGTTCTCTTCAGGTGTTGCAAAGGCTCTGGGCCACCAGGCCATTTCTCTTGCCAGGAGGAGGTTCCTTCAGCTGTGCATAGAGATAGCAGCTCTGATTTGTTAAAGAAACACAGAACTGCTTGTCTCAGCCAAACCTGCAATCCTCTTTGCTGCATCAACCTTTTTCTTCTCTTCTTTTATAAGTATAAACATGTTCCTTGTTTCCACAGACACAGGACAGACGTACACATATGGTCATCAGTTGGGGGAGAAGTGTGTACTGACTGCATGTGGTATTACAGGTTATGATTGTTGTGGTAAATTGAGCCTTCATCCATTGAGGGTTTGCATCTGATGTAATCTGTTGCAAATCAGAATGACCTGGTGGGGGCCAGGTTTAGATTTAGACAGAGTAACTGATGCCAAAATGTAGCTCTTAATTTCTTGCTATACAAGCTCCTGTAGACCGAGACTTGTTAAATTAGGCAGAAATAATTTCTCAAGAGTAGTAGCACTTCCTGGAACATATCTGCTCTATGGCTACTTGGAATCATAGAACCATAGAATGGTTAGAGTTGGAAGGGATCTTAAAGATCATCGAGTTCCAACCCCCCTGCCATGGGCAGGGACACCTCCACTAGAGCAGGTTGCTCCAAGCCCCATCCAGCCTGGCCTTCAACACTTCCAGGGATGGGGCATCCACAACTTCCCTGGGCAACCTGTTCCAGTGTCTCACCACCCTCACAGTAAAGAATTTCCTCCTAATATCTAATCTAAATCTCCCCTCTTCCAATTTAAAACCGTTACCCCTTGTCCTGTCACTACACTTCCTGACAAAGAGTCCCTCTCCGGCTCTCCTGTAGGCTCCCTTCAGATATTGGAAGGCTGGTTTCCTAGTTAGCTGAATGAAGCTAAGACTCGGACAAGCTTGCAAACTTCTGACTATTTACAGTTCTGCTAAACTTCTGAACAGGAAGGCTTGCATTAGACGTGTTTTGAAATTCAGCAAAGCGTGCTTGAGTCCCTTAGCACTGCAGCTTCAGCCTTGCAGCCTGCAAACTTGGCTGAGGAAACACAGACGTGATTCCAGGTTGAAGATCTCCAGCCCGTGCGGGGGGCGTTTCTGTTGGGGTCTGGACTGACTGAACTTGAGTAATGGTGCACGGTGCCGAGGATGTGACCCAAGCGTGAGGGGCTTCAACCTAGCTGAGATGTCTTTGGAGGGACAGGACTGCCTTTTAAACCTGCTTACAGCTCTGGAGCAGGGCTGGATCTTGTGACTGGTTCTGGCCACTGGAATTTTATCTATTCAGGCAAGTTTAATGTTTAGAAAATGTCAACATTGCAACTGAGGCCAGGGAGTGGCATGCAGGACCAAATCCCATCTGATGGGTAGACTGCGACTAATGCGAGTTTTAAACAGATCATGTTAAATACTGATGCTTGGATAAAGTTTGCTCTCCTGCAAACTGCATGAAATTATCTTCTCTCTTGTGCGAGTTCATGAGCTCACAGCATTTAACATTGGCTTAATTTATTCACTGTGCAAGAGTAAACACAGCGCTATTAATAGAAGTCCAGCCAAAGGAGTGCCTGCTGAAGAATGTAGGGCTTTTTAATAGCCTGCTTTGTTTGCTTGCTTCAGCTTCAGGAATGTAAATCTCCCCCATCTCCCAGGCTCCCTCCCCGCCGGGCAGTCAGCTGCTAGGTGAGGAAAACAACAGCTTTGGTTCAGTGCTGTCCTCCTGCCCCCGTCCCCCCACTCAGGGTAGATCTGCAGTTTTCTTTGCCCTCTCTTCCCCGCTCCCCGGCAGCATCCTTGGAGAGATGGCTTCTGACTTCTCTGCAGGGTGCAGTGAAATCGGAAAGCCCTGTTGCTCTTTTATCTTTAAATAATAGAAAACACAGGCAATTTTGTCTCCTTTAAGAAAGGAGAGCTCTTGTCTTGATTAATGGTACCCTGTGTCAGCTGAAGGTCTTGACTCTGCTCTCAGGCTGTTGCTCTGGGCCCCTCCCTGCCCTCCACCTCCAAAGCGCGTATGCGCTTCCATGAGTTTGACTACTGCTCTGCCAGCAGATACGTTTTCTTTTCAAACATACGCATTCCGTTTCTAAGGCTGGATGCAGCTTGGTATCTGGACGGTGGAGCTGCCTGTTGGCTACCTTGTCTTGTGATCTGGAGAGCGTGCCGAACCGGGTAGTCTTGGAGGGAGGGAGCCTCAGCCTCAGCCTCCCTACCATGCCCTGCCCTCTCCTGCTGCTGTTTAAATAGTTACCAAAAAAACAATGGGCATCTCTGTGTTGACCGATCCATTTTTTCACCACTCAGATGTGATGATTTAGGGAGTACTGTGTCCGGTTCTGGGCTCCCCAGTTCAAGAAGGATGGGCAACTGCTGGAGAGGGGACAGCAGAGGGCTACAGAGATGTTTAGGGGCCTGGAGCATCTCTCTTATGGGGAAAGGCTGAGGGACTTGGGTCTTTTTAGTCTGGAGAAGAGAAGACTGAGGGGGGATCTGATCAATGCTGATAAATACTTAACAGGAAGGTGTCAAGAGGATGGGGCCAGTCTTTTTTCAGTGGTGCCCAGGGATAGGACAAGAGGAAATGGGCACAAACTTGAATATAAGAAGTTCCACCTAAACACGAGGAGGAACTTCTTCACTTTGAGGGTGGCAGAGCCCTGGAACAGGCTGCCCAGGGAGGTGGTGGAGTCTCCTTCTCTGGAGACATTCAAACCCCACCTGGACATGCTCCTGTGGGACCTGTTCTGGGTGGACCTGCTTTGACAGGGGGGTTGGACTAGATGATCTCCAGAGGTCCCTTCCAACCCCATATCATTCTGTGATTCTGTGAAGTACTGCAGTCTAATAGCCTCTCAGATGACCAACCGTATGGGTAACGTGGATCTTGAAGTATAAAAACAGAGTGAAGAGAATAACTGTGGTTATGAGGCAGCCTTGAAAACAAACCCAGACCTTTTTAAAGCATTACAGTTGATTTATGTGTTCTTAAATGTTATGTTTGTTTTCTAGATTTCACCTTTAATAGGTGCATGGAAGCCACAGTTCACTATATTCTTTGTTTGTTGGAGTTTTGGGTTTTTTTTGTTTTTTATTTATTTATTAGGAAACTATACCTATAGCATGTTAGATGTGAAAGTGACTGAAATTCTAAGCTGAAATTAGAGCTCAACTAATTGCTGCTCTTGCTGAACTTCAACTCTTGCTGCAGTTGTTAAGAAATAGTCCCACGCGCATCCCTTGGAGTAATTCCACATGCATTTATTCCCAGATCTGAAAGCAAGTGGGGGAGGCTTTCAACTTTTGGACCGTAATTTGTAATGGTAGGGACCACAAGCAGGTCCAGCAAAAACATGGACATATGATACTATAATACATTTTAAGGGTGAACACGAGGCTCGCTGTATCTAAAATCTTGTTTTTCTGCTCCTGAAATGCACAAGTTAGCTGAATCAACATTCAAGTGAAATGACTCGTTAGTTATTATGTTTCCTTAAACATATAGCCAGCATTTGGTGTATTAAACATATTGGCTTCGGATGCTTTTTGCTTGGAAAGATGGGAGATTAAATCATTATCCCTTTGCATGAACCAAAAGAAGATGTATTCTGAAAGCTACACCCAATTATGTCACCAAAATGTACCCTTCCTGAATGATCTGGAAAAACACTTCTGTATATACCACAGGGTTTAAATTCAAGGGAACAAGAGGGTATCTCTGCTTTCTTCTCTTACTTTTAAGGTTCTATCTCTTTAATGGAAAAAGTTAAACCATGGACAAATGCAGTTCAGGCAGCAGCAGAAAACAATGCCACAGAAATTGGAAGAATGTACGAAATTCCACCTACAGCTCTATGTGGTGGGACTAGGGCAGAAAGAAGGTCAGCAAGTTTGCGGTTGCTAGGGGTTGTCAGTGCCAGGACACCGCCAACCCATTTAAAGAAACACTTAAAATAGAACTCATGCAGAAGTCAAGGGAGAAGTTTGAAGACCTTCACCTGTATTTCGGGTACTGCAGTCAGTTCTGCTAGTTTTAATCTTACAGCCTCCTGTACCTCTAAGCACTGTTTCAGCCTGAGGCTTCACTCCCTGGTCTCTTGGATTTAGATGTTTCTTTGTGTGGAGCCGCTTCCAGGACTGTCGATCCATGAGGAGGAACGCTACAGCAGTGGGTGAAACTGCCAATATCTGGTGCTCACCACATATGTGCTATGTCCCCTAAACTGAAGAACGAGGACCTCTCTTAGTTCAGCCTGGCCACTGACTTTTAAAGAGAGGAAGGAGAGAAAATAAAAGTAACTTGCAGAATGGTTCAAGTTGGAAGACACCATTGGAGACCATCTAGTCCAACCCCCTGCTTGCAACAGGGCCAGGTCAGGTTCCTCAGGGCCTTGTCCACTCATTTTTCAAATATCTCCAAGGTTCCACAGCCTCTCTGGACACTTGTTCCAGTCTTTGACCACCCTCATGGTAAAAACTTCTTTTGGTTTTGTATCTAATTGGATTTACCCATATTTCAGCCTGTGCCCGTTAATTTGTCTCAATAGTTCAGATATCTCTAAAAGCTGAGAAAATTTCAGCTATAACTTCATGTATGAAGTCACTGGAAAATCTGAAGCAGTTTGAATGGCAAGAAAATTTTACATAGAGAAAATGAATTATTTGTTGATTTCTAACGCACACTGCCTAGTTTCTTGATCATCAGCTAGAGTTCAATCATTAGGTATGTCGTTACTGAGCAAGACCAAGACCAAAGAACACTACAGGGGAAAAAAAGAAGGGCTTTTAATATATATATTTTTTTTGGTGGAATCTCCTTTTTTTTGTTGTGGTTTTTTTTTTTTTTTTGGCCTGACGCATCTGACATTTACTGGTATGTAATAAACATGGTCATAAGAGATCATTTTCTGCTACTTTTACTATTACCTTGTGTTTAGTGGAATATACAGTGTCTGACTTCTATTGCAACATAACTGTTGAGGTGTATTACCTTTTTAACAAGACTTTTACCTTATTAAGAATGCTTATTAACACGGCCCCTAAATGGGGCTTATTGCATATACTGGTTTTCTTTTGCATTTGATAGTATCTGGATCAAGTCTTTGATCCAGGAGTTGCTGCACTTCTCATCCTCTGAATGGCTCTCAGCTCACTTTTGGTTTTATCAGTTTCATCTTGAAGTGCTGCTTTAATAGCTTTCTTTTTTTTTCTGCTGCTTCTGTTGTTGTTACTTCCACTCTTAGGGCACTTTTTCAGCTTTCCCTACTTCTGTGTAGTCTTAGAGCAGCACCAACCACCATTTCTGCAGTTCCTGCTCCCTTCCTTCTAATCTTTTTTTTCCAGCTGGTTCAGCATGGTGGCTGCTATCTGGGCATCAGAATTATTCCAGGCTGGAGCTGGTTTTCTGGAGGACAATCATGTTCAGCTCTCTAATGGCACTCGGTATTGCTTTAAGCTCCCTGAGGCCTTTCTCAGAAAGAGGAAAATCTCTTTGTGTATGTGGTTGTTCACTGAGCACTTTGCTGAACTCTGAATATATTCCTAATGGGCCAGATGTTTCTGGTTCCTTTGTTTTCATAAACAAGAACTTCTCTCTCAGTTCAGACATGGACTAGCTTTAGCTGATCACCTGGACAAAACACTCTTTAGCAAAAAAAAAAAAGTCTTTTCTACTCAGCAGTTTTCCTATACAGGTATACCCTCTGCCATTCAGAGAAGATATCTAGATGTCTGCTGAACTCAGTTTTTTTTTTTTTTGGTCCCCATTCTTTACCTCCCCAAAAATGAAAACAAAACTTTTCCTTTATCTTTTTTTTTTTGTTTTAAATTTTTTTTTAGCACAGCATCTTGTATGTGCTGTCACCTCAGGTGCTTGTTAAGGTATTCAGGAGTAATGCATCGTTACTGTGAACTACTGCGAAGAACATCTCCCCCCGCCCCCATGCTATGTGTAACACCTGAAATACACAGCGTGGTTACATCTGCTTATATAAAACACTGACAAATAAGTAGAATAAAGTTATGTTTCAACTGTTTGTGCTCGGGGGTTGTATCAGAAAATCATTTTTCCACTTATCTAGACTCAGTGCCATCATTTCAGAAAGTTGCATTGAGGACCTCAGGCTTATTGAACCGTGACAGACCTTCTCTTATGTACGCATTATATTTGGGAACATCCCTTGGTGAACTTGGCCATAAATTAATTTTTCCTTAGGTTTTGTTCTACAGCTAAGTTTCATCTTAGCTTGCTGCTATCTGACAGGAGAGGTCTTGGTACCCAACCCCAACATCTCACTGTGCAGTCCTCTCCTTACACTAGCTGTCACCATGCTGATTTAACTCACAAGAGCAGAACAGATTGCTTTTCTTCCCTGGGTTATTTTTCTGCTATTTATCTGAGTTAAATTGACCTGTCATGCATTGGACAAGCCAGCAGGAGTGACAGGAACATGCAGTCAGAACTGGGTAACAAATTTGATTCCTCAGATTCCAGTCAGACTCAGTCTTTCACTCTGAAACTTACTCTGTTCCTTCATTATCCAAAAGGTGGTCTGGTCATTTTTCTTACTAAGTACCCCAATCGTAAGTTCCTCTCCCTTGCTGTGCCTGTCTTCCTTGGTACTCCAGGCACCATCTGGTTCTTCACTGGGTAAGAAACAGTTCTTTGCTTCCCTCCATTTGGTGGCTGGTTGAATGACATGTTTCTGCATGAAACGTCCCTTATATGACACTCTATTTTATAAGAATCAGTATATTAACATACCTCTGTGTATATATGGATGCGGTGAATAAATGGATGTAGCTCGTGACTATGAGCTCTAGCTCTTGACTATGACTATTGACTATTTAACTGCATGGTGGTGTTAAATAATAACCGTGATATTATTTAACAACAGTGGTGACAGTGTGTTTGGAACAGTTGGGTTTTCTTCCTTCTTCGTGAGGCTACGGTAACTAATTTTGTTCCTTTTTCTCTCTCTCTTTCTACCTTTGCTGCTCATTTGTCATGCAGGGCGTCATGGAAACCTGCCAGCTGCTAAGAACATCTTTGCCCTTCTCCCGGTGCCACCATCGAGTTGATCCAGAGCCATACATCGATCTCTGTGAAAGAGACATCTGTGCCTGTACCCAGGGCATGGACTGTCACTGCTCGGTGTTCCTTGATTACGCAAGAAGCTGTGCTCATGAAGGAGTGATTTTGGACGGGTGGCCTGAAGAGAGCTCATGCAGTAAGCTGACAGGATTATTCCTAGGCTGCTTATCCCAAAAAAGATCATGCCTGTCTTGCAGATTTATGTGTTACGGCTAAAAGCAACTGGTGCTTTTTTAGAATGTTTATTCAGGTTGATTCAGGCATGGCAGGTTAAAATCTGAAGTGTCTGTCGCTTCCATTTATCTGAAGTGCCTTTGCTTGCTCCCCCTTTCACCTCTCATCACCCATCTTTTTCTAGAAGTTGTTGTTCTTAAGGGAGTGATTGTTTGAACTGTATATGAAGAAGATCCTGAGCTGCTACATGTCCCACCATGGTATAAAAAGTCAGTGAAGTCTTATTTGATACGCAAAGGTACAGACTAGGACGTTTAGGAGCTATTTCACGTATGATTCAGATGTGTGATGTTACCCAGCCTGTACTTGTAAGTCAGCATCCTCGTGAAAGGCTTTCCTTAACAGTTTTCAGAAAAGACAATTGTTTCATCCTTTATTTACTTGAAACAATTACATTGAAATGGAGATGTTGCCTGTTTTATGACAAATTTTGTCTAGGTTAGAGATCCTGATTGCATCTTGAAATGCTGCCTTTATTATCCCAATTTTGCTGAGGTAGAGGATGATTGCATCTCTGCTAAGATTTTGCAACCAGGAAGTGCTTAGGTTGACTGGGATGGATTGCCTTTATAGAGGAAAGGTCATGTTTGCACCCAGCGTTGGTATATACATATACTTCCACTGGAGAACCCCAGTTAAATACATAAGGACACAAATGAATAATATAAAAACAAAAAAAAATAAAAAAAATCCTATAATATCATGTTCTCAATGATTTCTGTCATGCTTTCTACATTACACAGGGAGGACAATTTTCTCAGGATGTTTATGTGAATTGATTTCATGGTGTAATGTGGCTGATTTGTACTGATGACACTTTCTTCAATGGTAAAGATACTCTGCTATTGGCCACCACTGAAGAAAACTGTGCCTTCGGATTATGGTTAGGGCAGGAAGATAATGCCAGCCACTTGTTCAAGGGATTGTACACCAGAGGAGAGTCTTATTTCTAGCAGTCATTTGTTACGTTTCTGTTAGGACATAAAAGGGATCTGATGAAAACTTGTCTCCTTGCTCAGAGTGTGAGCCAGAGAACCCATTTTTGCTAGGGCTGTCGGTAAATCTAGTTAAAGCCATGAGAAAATGGCTCTGTTTCCAAGAATTTTAGAGCTCATTTCTGACCCTTGACTTCACAAACCGTGTTTTTCTGAGACAGGAAGAAGAGAGGTGGCCTGCTGCCACAGCAGGAGCTTAATTTTCCATCAACCTTCATCTGTGCTGTGATGCTTTCTCAGGAGATGATGATGATGATAGTTGCATTGGAGGCATGAAATTCTCTGCTGTGTTGGAAGGGCTCTAGTGCTGGGCATGCTGTACTAGTATGAGCTGGTGCACAAACCATGGAGCCGCAGAGGGCAAGACCACTCCTTCGTTACCCTCCCACGTCCTTCAATAGAGAATTTCCTGGGAAAAAGCAGGCTCTAATCTTGCCTTCCCACTCCATGCCCACACATTCTTGTGAAGTATGTCTATGCGTCAAAATGAAGGGACGGTCGTAGTGTGTGCTTGCATAATGGCCTAGCCTAGATAATGACAGCAGTGAAGATACCACAGCATGGGTGTTACCCTGTGCTGGCAGTTCTCTGGAATAAGGAGAATGGGATTTCAGAGCCTTAACTGTCTCCCAGTTCTCTCTGGAAACACAACACAGTGTAATTGTTATTTCACAAATGAGTGGAGTAACTGCATAGCTTAAACATACAGAACATGCTTGTCTGTCCAAATTACTTAGACATTATTGCAAAACTTCCCCCCAATGTCAGGTTTTTCTTAATGTGCTTGGTTTTAGTTATTAAGACTTGATTTATTAGAAAATAAATTGTCTTTAACCTCTAAGTGTTTACTACCCAACCTGTCAGATGGTGATATTGCAGCAAACTGAAAATCAAGTATTTCTTAAATGTTACGCTTCTGAAAAAAGAAATAATTGATTGGAGAGGATATGACCTTTTTGGTGTCTCTGTGGTTCAGCCTTTGATAATTAAGGGATTTATTTATTTAAGAGTTATTGAGGAATTTGCATTTCTAATTTCTTTTAATTGTTTCAGGGCCAAGATGTCCAGTTGGCATGGAGTATAAGGAATGTGTATCCCCTTGTGCCAAAACCTGCCAGAGCCTGAATATCAATGAAGTGTGTCATGGACAATGTGTTGATGGCTGCAGCTGCCCTGGTAATTTATTTACTGGGTTATTTACAGAGGAACATTTGGCAGTGATGCTACCTATTTTACTAGAAGAAGGAAAGCTGTGTCTTCCCTTAAATTTTCCCCAAATCAGAAACACTTTTCTTTTCTGGGACCATGCCTTAGAATAAACCAGTTTCTATACTGCCTGTATGCTCACTCCATGAAAGGGCTATTTTTTAGACCTAACTAAAAAGTAAATCTTTCCGTGAAAACCGGCACCATCTAATACTTTAGGATTGCCTTTCTTTCTTGGTGAGGGACCACTTACCATTGATGTATCTAGGTTCCTTCTGAATTGATTTTGGCTAGAAGCATCCAGTTTGAGGAAGAACAAACAGAGAGTATTCTGAAGGGGTTTCTTACAGAGAAACAGTACATGTAGATCTCACGCTAGAATTCCAAAGATCTTCATGATTTCAGATGAATGATTTCAGATGAATGATTTCACTTATTATTGAATCATTCAAAAAGGAGATTTGATTGGCTTAAAATGGACACTTCTGGGTTTTTTTCCACAGTCTTCCTCCTCTGTCTATTGTACTTAAGACAACTGCGGGAGCGGAGTTTTGTTCCTGGCTGCAAAGCTCCATATGCTCTGATTTCTAGTTGTTTTGGGTTTTTTTTCTTTTGTGTGTGTGTGTGGTTGGTTGGTTGGTTGGTTGTTAGTTGTTAATTTGTTTTTAATAGGACTATCTCTGCATGTCACTCCTCAAATCTGAACTCTGTGTGAATGCACAGAGGTATTTACTGTCCGCCTGTACAAGACACCAAGAATGATGGAGGTTTACTGACTGAGAACATAATTTGGCTTCCAAAACAAGGCAGAGATGACAATGTCAACCTTGTTTGAGAGGTTGTTTATTGCATTCTAAAACATTCCCAGTCGTTCAGAGCATTTCCCATTTAGCTGGAAGTCTCTTACTGCAGAGCTGTCACTCTGTGGTAGGACCTGGGAAGATGCACATGAAGAGTGACAGGGTAACTAGGCACAGGAACTTATATTGTTGTGAAGGACCTAGCTATCATGTTTGTGCAGTCCTGAAAGTGTTGGGAAAAGCTGAATTAGATGAATCCACTGGCCGCAAAAGACTCTGCTATATTCTTCCTTTGGTAGGTGCCCTGGTCAGCACAGCACAGGAAAGGTCTAAGAGGGCAGGAACTGAAAAGCAGAAAAAACAGGAGGTCAACAGAAAGGGTACTGGATGAGGAAAAAGTAGGTGGGTAGAAGGAAGTGCATGAAACTCGGTACAGGAAAGAGATGGACCTGTTGGAGTGGGTCCAGAGGAGGGCCACAAAAATGATCAGAAGGATGGACACCTCTTCTATGAGGACAGGCTGAGAGAGTTGGGATTGTTCAGCCTGGAGAAAAGAAAGGCTCCAGGGACACCTTATTGCAACCTTTCAGTACTTAAAGGGGGCTTGTAAGAAACATGGGGACAGGCTTTTTAGTAGGGCCTGTTGTGAGAAGACAAGGGATAATGGCTTTAAACTAAAAGAGCGTAGATTTAGACTAGATAGAAGGAAGGAAGTGGTGAAACACTGTCCCATGTTGCCCACAGAGGTGGTAGATGCCCCATCCTTGAAAATATTCAAGGGCAGGTTGGACAGGGCTCTGATCAGGGGCCTGATCTAGTCGATGTCCCTGCTCATTGCAGGGGATGTTAGACTAGATGACGTTCAAATGTCCCTTCCAAGCCAAACCATTCTATGAAAAGAAATAAGAGTCAGCAGTTGAAAACTTTTACTGTTATTTTGTGCACAGTCAACAGGGAAGAACTTTGAGTTGAGTTTCGTAGAGAGCCAGGAGGATCTCACAGATGAATAGAGAAATTTGGGATTTAAGATGAGGATTATACGTTCTCTTAGCTTCTCTCCACTTCTCCAAGAGTAAAAACGATCTCTTCAATGAATGTGTCGTTTGGTTTTTTGGTTGGGTTTTTGTTTTGTTTTGTTTTCCCCCTCCTTAAATGTACCATAGAGTGATTTTAATTGCTGTAAATGGATTTACTACTGCCAGGAAGAAAAGGTGGACGTCCTATTTTCTTTTGCTTTCTGGAGAGCCACATCACTCTTAAATGCTTAGATCTTGTTCTTAATATCTCTCACTGGAAGGATTTTCTCAACAGCAAAGATCTATCCAGGCAGTTCTATAGCAAGAATGGGAGAAACGGGACTTACCTGTGTCTCATGTCAGTGGTGACTGCTGCCTGCCAGGGAACAGGGCCAAAATCTCTGCAGTCAATTGGAAGGAGTCCTTCAAAGAAGAGGGAGATGGGTTTTCAGCAATCATTGCTACATTAGCTCCATTAAAAACAGAGAAATATCAACTGTCAACTTGGGGATCTAAGAGAAAGAAACTTGTCCTTTCTCCTGCCATGTGCTTACAGTGCAATCTTGGTTAAGTCTTGTAACTCACCTGTACCTCCGTTTATCTTTGTAAGGTAAAATACTCTATATATAGAAAAGGTAATTATTGTTGTGTAATATGGAAACCTCAGCAAGTGAATCCAAGCGGGGAAGTTAGCCCTTTCACTGTCTGTTTCTGCAGAACTTGAAAAGAGAAACCACAGCTCCACATGATAATGTTTCTTTCTCGCAGACCGTCTGCTTGACTTTTATGTTGTCCAACTTTGTTCCTTCATTCTCTACTCATTTTCCTCTCATGTCCTCTTGTGACAAATACAGAACCTGTCCAGACACCCTTTACTGCAGTCAGTAAAGTACATCTATTTTTCAGTCAGGTTTCTAGACCAGCTCTAACGAAGCTTGATTCTGCTCCTTGTGTTTGACTCATGTGTGTTCTAACATGTGTGTTTTGGACTTGGGGACTGGCTAAGCAAAGAGCTCTTCTGGGAGCACCAGAAATTCTCTATTCAAGCACATCCGAGGGAGATGCAACACTTGAAGGAAAGTAGACACCAGCCCCCTTGAAGCTTTTTGGCAAGCCTCATTCTGTTTTATTGTTGTCTGTGACTAACTATGGATAATAATGCATATGAAGTCTTGCCAAAGTATATGAAGAACTAGAAAATCTAATCATATTTATATTTGTGTCCCTGCGTGTGTGTGGCATGTGTGTCTGCTGCTACCTGATCTATCCAGATGGGAAGCTCCTTGATGGTGAACGTTGCATTGAAAGTTCTGACTGCTCCTGCATCCACTCTGGAAAACACTATCCTCCTGGCTTCACCATCTCCCAGGACTGCAATTCGTGGTAAGTTCATTGTTGCTGTTGCTCTAGATTAAGTACTGCACACCATTTAGTGGCTCTTTTTGGATGATCTTTCTAGAAATCTCTCTGTCTCCTTTTAAAAAAATTTCCTTTCATTGGCAAAGGACCTGCTCTCTTATTGGAAATGCCAGCCCCTTCCAAGAAGTGAGTTGTTCACAAAGACAAAATCAGCTCTGCTTTTAAAGGGATATTTGATCTGATAGAACAATGTGAGGGTCATACTCATTCAAATAGTAGAGAACTACCTGTTTCCTGTGGATAAGACAGACCGGCAGGTTCCCATGTCTGGTTAATGTCAGCGGTGGTGTCTTTGTTTTGACTTCCTACATTTATTTAACCTCTAAACCCCACTTCTTTCCAAGAGGAGTTAGCTCAGGCACGTCCTTGTAACTTCTTGCAAAGCTAATGAATCTTCCCAGCTGCATAACTCACATCATGAATGCCAGCCTGAAGGGGAAGGCTGGCTGTCTAAAGAAAGGAAGGGGAATGAGTAATGTATTCCTGATCTGGTTAAGTATAAGTGTGAACATATTTGCGGAAAGAGTTCAGACGACCCTGTGCCCAGATGTGTCCGATTAGAGCACAGAAGGAGGACTTACTTAAGGCCACCATATGCAGAAGAAAGGCTGTCTATGCATCATCCCCGTCAACCAGAAGTTTTTCATTACCTGCACCATGTGTCACAGAATATGAACCAACCACGGCATTAGCATTTTGTCTTTGTCCCTGGAGCTGTCTGCAGCTTTGAGCTTGGCCACATTGTTTGCCCTTATTGGTTTTGGGAGATCAGTGCCACCTGATAGACTGTATTGTTAGACAATATGTCCTGTTATTCAGATTTGATAATGCTGTGGAAAACATCATTCCACTGGCTCTGCATTTACCATCTTCAATAAACCGACCTTCCAAAAATGGTTTTCAAGGGCTGAGATAATTAAAGCAATAAGAATAATCTAGCACCTCTTGAAAATTACTTGATTTTGGAGATTCTAGGATTGCCTGACATGGTATCCCACAGACCCAAGGATGACAGCCATCTCAATCACTGTCACTGCATTTTACTTGTTACTAGTAGTGCCTGTGAGTGATGGCACGAGCTTCACTACCCAAAGACATTAAAGCAGAGACAATCTACCTCCTTGCAACTTGCACAGAAAGGGAAACTAAGCAAGAGGAGCTTAAGTCAGCAATGTGCCATCAGACTGATGTAGGTCTGCTTAAGCAGAAATGTAACTGGCCAGTGAAGGAAAGGGATTATTGCCCTCCCGTAACAAACTAATGAGGCTGTGACTGGAGCAGTGTGACCAGTGCTGGGCTCCCACTGCAAGAGAAAGGATTATGGACTGGAGAGAGTCTTGTGAAGGACCCTGGAGATGATCACAGAAGGGGAGCTTATGATGTGAGAAGCAAAGGGAAATATATTTGTTTAAAGGCTAATGGGACACTTTCACTGCCTAAAGGGAGGCTGTAAATATGACAGACCCAAACTTCTCAGAGGCAAAGAGTAAAAGAGCAAGAAGCAATGGACACAAGTTGCAGCAGGGGAAATTCCATTTAGACAAAAGAAAAAATTCTTCCCCCTGAGATAGTGCAGCACTGGGACGGTTACTCGGAGAGGCTGTGGGACCTCATCTTGGAGATTTCTAAACTCAAACGGACAAGGTCCTAAGCCACCTCATCTAGCTTTGAAGTTCCCTTCTTTTAGTTGGGGGTTGTAGTATATGGTTTTTCTGGAGGTCCCTTCAAAGTTTTTTTTTTTTCCTGTGATTATGTTGTATTAATAGACATACCTTGCAAAATGCATCTAAAACTCATTCCACAACAGTGGAATGTAGTTGAAAACTCTATAAAATGCAGAGCTTTGGCAGGGAAAAAAGAAGAAGTTCTTGAATTTTGCAACCATTCCAGCTCTTATTACCAGCAGTTGCTGTCAAATAATGATGAGAAGGGAAGGATATATTAAGAAATGAGGTTATGGGAGATGGAAGGGATGCTGGGGACTGGTCTAATGGGACCATGTTTCAATTATTTGGAGAAAAAGTTGCAACAGAAGTTTTGAATTCATGTACTGTTACCTAACTCGTCATGATATGTTTCCTAGCATTTGTCGACGTGGCACCTGGATCTGCAGCAATGGGGAATGCCCAGGTATGTTGGCTCTACTCTTTTCAGGTTTTGACAAGTAAGCCTTGCCTACATCCCTCCCACTTACATCCTACTTGTATTTTTTCCGCACAAAAAGTGAACTCTTTGTTCTTACTCGCTTGCTCCAGTGCAAGCCAGATGGGTTCATACTTCTAAGTTCTTCTTATGGGACAAACCAGACATTGTCCTGTATGGTTTATGTGTGGCAATGAAAATTCCTACTTGGTGAGAAGAATGGTTCCTCTTTTGATTACTTAGTTTACCAAGAGGATTGGCTCTCAGGTAGAGTAACACTGCTGGGTTTCTTTGACCGGGTACCATTCCCTATTTGATTGTCTGAATTAGCATACTTTTGATGATGGGACAATTTGAAGTACTGAGAGTAGACTGGGTCACTCTTGATACACCGTGGCTTTGGGCCCTATAGGTGGTGTTAGAGGTGAAGGAGCTACAGCCCTGGGGAGAAGGTGGCCACCCTGCCTTCCGTGGGTAGTGGCAGACTGGAGAGGCAGCTCTGCTCATGTTCTTGCTCCCCTTCCTCCTACCTTTTATCCCTTCCAAACTCACCAGTTCTGGTGGCTGCTGCCCGAATTTTTTTGCCTACATGGGGAATGTAACTTTTCATGCCGTGCGTTGGCCAGCAAAGTGCCGTCTTCCTTATTTCCTCCTGCTAGTTCGGTGGCCCATCCCCTCTTTCAGCTCCTGAATAATGTTCAGCCATGGAAAGGCCTGCTTTACCTGAAACAGCATTTGACTCTGCTTGTGTTGTGTGCAGAACTCTGCAGGGAGGCAGCACAGCTCTTTGTCTTGTTTGGGAACTGAGAGTGGAAGGGATGAGGAGACTGGGGTTATGACAGGACAGGAAAAGAGAGAGCAGGTTTTTTGCGTTGGGTTTTTTGTTTTGTTTTGGTGGGGATTTTTGGGTTTTTGGTGGTTTTTTTTCTTTTTTCAGATGAGACTGTGCAATCCTCACAAATCAGGAGAAATAAAACTGTCTTAAAATGGCTGTCAAAGTCTGTCTTTCTGTTAACAGTGGGCTTGCCTGACTCATTAATGCTCCATTTCCTCCTGCTTTAGACTGAAAAAGAATTTGCCCCAAAATATCCGCAGGAAAAAAGGAGTGTGTGTGTGTGCAAAGTGTGTGTGCAAATGTTCAAAATAGAAATAACATTTTTAGTGACCTATGCCAAGCACAACTGTGAGAAGCCCCATGCTTGAGGTGTTCAGTCAGATCTCTCCAAGTGCAGAGAATCTCAGTGTCTGAAATGCAGAATCAAGGACACAGGCCCAGCTGATTTGCTATGTCTTTTGGCTAATGGGCAGCAACATGTTTAGAAATGAGAAACAGGTCTTTTTCTAACTTCAGTTTTGACCTAGGTTATAGTTCTTAATGTTCTTGCTTTCGGGGCTACTATGAATACTATGTAAGCCAAATTTTTAGCCTCAGCTCCACAGTGTTTTCTTCACAGTGATTATAGAATTGAAGATAAGCCTGGTATTGAGGCTTGCAAACAGACATCGAGATACAGCTTTGTGCAAGAGAGCATAAAGCATTACTGTCTTTTTCTCAATTGGGAAGCTCTGCAGAATGAGCAGAAGTTAAAAAGAAAACCAGCTTATTTTTATGCCTTCAGTCAATATATACAAGTCACTTTTCAGCTAGGTTTTGCAAAACTGAAGGTCATATAAGTGCAGTTGTTGTCCGTGTACCTGCTAACATCTACAAACTGTATCGAGACCGTGTGTGAGGGCAGCAAAGCTTCCCAAAGGAGCAGTACTTGATAGGAACAGTAGCCAAGTTTATATTATTACCTATCCTGTTTTGTCTCTATTTGAAGCAATATTACAACATATTTTTGTTGTTGGTTGGTTATTTTTGCAACAAATAGTTCTAAAATCATGCGTCAGAGAAAGTTTATGTACTTAGACTCACATAAGCTCAAGGTAGCGATTTTTTTTACCAATCTGTTTGTCAGGAAAGGTTTCTTTTGTACTGTGGGAATGAATTGCCTGAGCTGTAAGTTCGGTGATAAAGCTGGGTATGCAGCTGGAGGCAGTACTTCAGAAAACAGTGCTGTGTCAGCCAATTAACAATAGCTGGCCAGCACTAGCAAGAAGCTCTCAAGCTGATATCATAATTAAATTAATTATGAAGGCAGTAGGTTTCAGGCAATCTCATGGGATGCATTACACCAAATGGAGTAGATAGAGGGACCCATCAGAAGTGGCTTTGCTGCAGGAAAGAAGTTTCCCTGGCAGGAGCAACACCAAAGGGCTGGGACTTGTCTGGGGACTTGTCTAGCAGTGCCCAGCTCTCCATGCTGCAAACCTGTCCTGTTGGTGCCTAGTTGCAGAGAACACCCTGGAAATCAAACTGCGGGTAATATAGTAGGTTATGCCTGGTTTTCTTTAAATCCACTCTCCACGTCTGATAGCCAGCTCATTGACTCTAAAGTTGAGTAGAACAACACTTGTTTTACCTTTGTCCAGGCTTAATTGAACAGAAAGTAAAATTCCCCAAATAGCAAGCTGCCTTACTCTCTAGGGGATGACAAACATCCAGCGAGTGCTGGACTTTGCTTAGGGCTATGCAAGGCTGGGAATCCTCAGGATCTGAGATACTATTCTTTAGTACAGCCTACTTTAAGATGGTTAAAGCTGATAATATGTTGAAGAGGGAAATTTCCATTTGACGTTCATTAGAGAGAGCTTCTGTGGGACTCAAAAGTGGTGGAGAGAGAATAACTCATGGGGTTCACCTGCCAGCTTGCAACATTTAAACTTTCTCCATCCTTTGTCAGTGGATTGCCAATGTAGGCCCAGCACCTGAATTTTGTTCTGGACAAGGAGGTCCCTGCCCACCTTTTTTTTTCTGTGGGACACTCTCTAACTGTAATGCTTTTCTCATATGAAAGAGTTCCTTTGCAAGCTCGGTGGAGTTGGAGCCTTCCTATGTGTTTGCAGAGGCCCTAGCATAAGAGGGTACCAAATCCCAGTTGTGGCATCTGAATACTGCCTTCCTGGAAATGAAAAGCCACAACTTACCAAAACACGTTAAGATGTTGAGGTGTTTAAATAGCCACTTTTCATAGTAGAAGAGTGGACAAGCCAGACTTCTGCATTATTCTGTAAGAACTTTAGATTCTTGCAGAATCTAATAATCTTACAGATTCTTTAGATCCTGTAAGAACTCTTGTAACTATGGATTTATTTTTAATTTTATACTAGTTAATTAAGATATTGGTTCGGAGTAAAGTTCACCATAAATTCTGCCCTTGGAATAGCTCCAGCCATGACTGTCTTTCAGCTCTTCATTCTGATAAGGTATTTTTACTTTAATGTTAGAATAACTTATTGGTATTCAAGGCAGTCCAACAAAGGAATAAACACTTTTTTTTGGCTGTGTTCAAGGAGGCCATTGTGAAGAAGGTTTTCAGACACTGTTGCCTTCATAAAACCATGCTGCGATGCTCTGAAAACACCAGTAGAGAGACAAAGAGAGGGCTCAAAATCTGCTGAGATACAACTGTGAAACACAGACTGGGAGTGAGGCACCTCTGCAGAAGAAGAGCAGAGCGGTAGGGAGAGTCCAACGAGTCCTGTTGCAAATCTTGATTTTTTAAGTCTGTAAAAACGCCTGCGTTCTGCAGAGCAGCTCCATGGCTGCAGATGTGCCCCACTGGGCTCAGTAAAAGTGAATTTAAAGAGCGTTACGTCAAGATGTTACAAGTTCCTGCATCGGGGCAAAAGGGCAACGTAGCCCAGTGTATGGAACGTGTGTATGGAGAAATGCTGGGTAATCCTGAGCGCCTTTCCTGGTTCTGTCAGTCTTAGGCATTACGATTTCCACTCTCTGTGCCTCAGTTTCCCCATCGTATAAAGAGGGAACTTAGTTCCTACATAAAAGAGAGCGTGGGTAGCTGTTTACAATTGGTTCGTGCCACCAGCACCCATCACTTCACAGGCTAGGTCATGCCTGGTACCTGAGAGCTTGAGTGACCGTGCTGTTTCCAGGGCCTCTGAGATATATACTACAGAAGAATCAAATCTGCTTGGGTGCAGAGAGCTGAGTTGTTTGCTGATGTCCTCGTGACCCTCCATTTGAAACATAATCTAGGCTTTTCCGTTGTCGTGAATTTCAGCTCTCGAGCGTGATTTGTACCATACTCCCCAGCTTTTATTGGTGCCGCTGTTACCACTGGTAATGATTTACAGGAATAAACAGGAAGATAAGCATCTTGGCAGTGTTTTCTGGCCTGTAGGGGGACCTGGGACTTGTGTAACCTGTTCCACTGGGCTGCTCTTCCCCCTCTGTGGCTTGGGGGTGGAGGAGGGATCAGGTGGGATTTTGCTCGCAGCTGGCACCAAGATGATTAATGCCTCTCTGTATTTTTCAGGAGAATGTTCTGTCACTGGCCAGTCCCATTTCAAAAGCTTTGACAACAAGTATTTCACCTTCAGTGGGATTTGTCAGTACTTATTTGCCAAGGACTGCGTGGAAAATTCCTTTTCTGTGATCATCGAGACCGTACAGGTAACAGCAGCCTTGGCTGGTGTTGGCACACCTCCGCACAGGCTCTTGAGAAGAGTGGGAAGGGCTGTTGAGAGCCCGATATGGATTGCAGATGCACAGGCCAAGAAAAGTAATTTTCCTATGAAATAATTAAGTTTAAATAACAGATCCAGTCTTTCTCCTTCGTTAACAAGTGTTTTGCTTCTCCTCGCTGCCGTTCCCAGGAGCCTACCTGGAGACTGAGGTTCGTAATGAGATTTGGAGAATGACTTGAGTAGGGTGCCCTGGCAGAGTAGGACCTCGGGTTGCTTTCCATTAAGTCATATTGGTGGCAATTTCTGCTGCTCGCCAGCCCGTCAGCAGCTCCTGACTTTCTTCACCGTCTCCCCTGATGGATAGGAGAGATGCAGCTGGAAGGCAGCGAGCTGTGGCAGCTGGAGAGAGGCAGGAAAGGGAGCCAGGCTAGCGTGGGGAGGGAAGGAGACTCTGGAGGGGGTGTCACAGGGAGGTTAACCCAGTTGTGAAATTAATCAACCAGTTGCACGTGGGAGTAGGTGAATTGAAAGGAAGGAGATGGAAAAGGGTACTGAATCAAGCAGAGGGGAATAAAAGGGATGGGGACAGAGGAACCAAAGAGAGGGTATGATGGAGTCAGGAGACCAACTGGAGTGAAGGGGAGTGTCAGCCTGCCTTGCAGGTCACCAGCAATGGAGTCATCACAGGCTTTGGAGAAATGGGGTGTGACGGTCATACTATGTCTGCATCCTGCCTTAGAAAGCTCTGATAGTGCTGCTTTGAGGTCATCTGTGCTTGGGAACTTGCAGAACGGGTTTCCACTGAAACTTCCCTTTCAAAACCAGGGAGGAGACTCCAGGGATCTTCAATCCCTGTTCCTCATCTACCTAACCCTCAGCCGGGACAACAAACAACACAGGAGTTCTCCCACTGCAGTTTCTCAGGCTGTAGGGGACAGGACAGCATGCCCCCCTGCCGCAGCCGAGGAGCTGGATGCTGGCCACCGGCGTGGGCTGCTCGTGGGGGTCCGGTGTAACGCCCGCAGGTTGCCTTACAGGCTCTGGGATGAGGAGCTGCGGATGGCTCCCTGGTGTGTGATTAGTGGGATAATGGAAAAAAGGCTGCCAGCCTGGTGTTTGTGGGATGCAGAAACTAGATCCATAAAACCATCGAGACACTTAACACCTCCCGAATTAGATGCTGAAATGCCTTCTGGGGGCCTGGGGCTAAGTCACTGATAAAGTGAAAGCTTGAGGTTCCAGGCAAATCTCCCCTTCTCTGTAGTGTGCAGATGATCCTGACGCCGTGTGCACTCGCTCAGCTTCTGTCCGAATCCAGGATATGGACAACAGCCTCATTAAAATGAAACACGGAGGAGGAATTTCACTGAATGGACAAGACATACAGATCCCTTTGATACAAGGTGTGTTTGCGTGGTCTAACTCTGACCAGCCATGGAAGGGGTCCTACTTACCAGTGTTTTCTGACATGCCTTAGCCCAGTTCAATCAAAAAACGTTTTGAATACCAAATTCTCACTTGCAGCGTCTTCTAGAAGCTCTGTCATTTCAGCTTCTCTCCATAGCAGCTGACATATCTTGGCTCAGCTCCTCTAAAATCAGGAGAATTAAGCTGGTCTGGATTTGTGAGATGTGGTCTTGAAAACCACTATTGGTCTATGGTTTTTAAAATTATTACTATTTTTTCTTAATCCAGAAGCTTCAAATCCCTCCAGTTACCTTGCCAAATGTCACAGTGAATCATAGAATCATGTAGGTTGGAAAAGATCCTTGGGATCATCAAGTCCAACCATCAACCCTTCTCTACAAAGTTCTTCCCTACACCATATCCCCAAACACCACATCTAAGCAACTCTTAAACTCATCCAAGGATGGTGACTCAACCCCCTCCCTGGGCAGCCTGTTCCAGTGTCTGATCACTCTTACTGTGAAGAATTTTTTCCTAATGTCCAGTCTAAACCTACCCTGTTGCAGCTTGAAGCCATTCCCTCTTGTTCTATTGCTATTTGCTTGTGAGAAGAGCCCAGCACCAACCTCTCTACAATGTCCTTTCAAGTAGTTATAGAGAGCAATGAGGTCACCCCTCAGTCTCCTCTTCCTCAAACTAAACAGTCCCAGCTCCCTCAATCGTTCTTTGTATGATTTATTCTCCAGGCCCTTCACCAGCTTCGTTGTCCTCCTCTGTACCCGCTCCAGCAGGTCTAAATGTCTAAGGTTATTTCAGAACGGACATATTATCCTCTTCTAGGGCTCCTGAGTGCATTAAAGCAGAGCCTATGGATGATTTCATGCAGGTGTAAACTGCTGAGTAGGCACAAAGCTTGGCAAGTGTGTGGTGGGCATTGCTGGCACCCCTTGCTGTGGTGGACCTGCGTGCCCCCCAGCAACTGTGTTGACCTGTTCAACTCGATGCAGCAGTCCCAGGCAATGAAACACCACATCCTGGCTTGACTGACTGACTGACTGACACTTTGTGGTTGTCCTAAGGTGCCCTCCGTATCCAGCGCACGGTGAGGACTTCAGTTCGCCTTACCTATGGGGAAGATTTGCAGATTGACTGGGATGGCCATGGTGAACTCCTAGTGAAGGTACTCCTTCTTTCTGTCTGTTTTATTTCTGCCTTTTTGCCCCTTCTCTCATCCCACCCAAACATGTACAAAGATTTTCTTGTCTGAAGTGAGAAATTGCTTTGTGTTGCATGTTAGAAATTCCATTCCCTTTTGCTACCCCCGGAGCAATATACAAGTCCTTTTGTCCTCCAGAAACAAACATTTTCATCCTACAGCAGCTTGGTGGATTTTTTTTCCTCCCTTTTTTGTGCAAAGACAACCATTATTAACCATAAATAGTTTTGTGTTTTGTTCAACAGATACCATCAAAACTGGATTTTTACTTTTATTTGCTTTGACTGTCCTGTCTAAAGCAATGGATTTGTATGACTTAAAATAAAGGAAGACTATTGCTCCAGAGACACAGTTACTCATAATTTCCAGAAAAAATCAATTAACTCTTAGAAGATATGTTGCATGCTCCTGCTACTGTGAGGGATGTTTAAAGTCACCCTTGATTAGCAATTAGGGTTTGTCTGTGCTAAGACCGCAGCAGAGTACAGAAATATCCAAACCAGGTTTAAAACAAATGAGCTGCGTGTGTAATAATTTGCAGAAGAGCCTGTGAGGGAAGGGGGAAGGTTATTTCCTGTGGAATAGTCTCCTGGTAGCTGACAAACCATCACAGCTTCTCCAGCTAAGCCATCTATCGCTTGTACAAGAGGCTGTTTTCTGTCAACCGGTAGGTCTCAGGGACTGCGAGTGTTGTCCCTGAGGCTGTATTCGCTCCCTCAGGAGCACGAGTCTGCCTGTAGTGTTGCTTCCTGGCGTGATGACCTGCAGGCTGTGGGTGCTGGGTCAGGGTGATTTGCTCCTGCATGGTGCTGGGCGGCTGCAGACCTGTGTGCTCCTGCCGAGTTTCCATGGAAGGGTGCTTGACCACAGCCCTGCTGCCTTTGAGCCCCGTCTGTAATCGGGGGTCTGCAGCAGGGCCTTGCTGGGGTGGCTTTGCTCACTGAGAAGAGTAAGTCACTTTTCCTGGGGTTTTCTACCGAAGCAGTGAGCGCTGCCCTCTCTGAACCATGGCATTGCGCTTTTGCACTCTCCTCGACGGCCCCAAAATCTGGCTTAAACGTCACGTTTGGCACAGTGTAAAGGTACGTGAAAGCTAGTCCAAAAGTGAGTACAGGAGTTGAAGACAACAGAGGAGAAAGGTCAAGAATAACTTCACAAAGCACCCGTGGTTTTGTAATCGTTGTTTCAATCCAGTCTGTATCTCTGTGCTCCGAGGGTCCTAGAAGTTGTTTTTGGGCTGAGAATAATTCAGTTTGCTCCCTTGGCACAACTCAGAAGTTTTGGCTTTCCTCAGTATTCAGAGTATTTTTCTGCCTGGTCAGAGATCCGTGTAGCTTTGCAAATTCTTTCTTACAGTTAAAACAAATCTAATTTTCTGCTCCAGATCCTCTACCCATAAAAGCAGTGGAAGTTTCTCCAATCATCTGCATTTTTTCAGTTCTGCTCTGAGCTCCTTCCCTCACTGGGTATCTAAAGCATCTTTTAAATTGCTTTTGGATAGTTAATTTGTACTGGATTTGTAGACTGACCTGCTGCCAAGTATTTCTGACAATTGGGGGAAGTGATACACTTCCATTACCTTGGCCAGGCTTCTGGTAAAAATTCTTTTTATGTTCCTCAAGAAGACTCCCCTTTCTGTGACCGCCTGATATTTGTGGTTCGAGCTTCCACTCAAAAATACATCAGAATTTGGATTTGTATGAGTCATTGTCCATCTGCAGAGTACGTGAAAAAGAAACTTCCTTGGCCATTGGAGTAATAAGGATGCGTATTCTCTAATAATTCATGGTTGTTCCTTTCAGTGCTCCATATTTACTCTCTGACCACTGTGTTCGAAGGGAGGGTAGTGTTAGGTTATACTATGGAGGATGTTTTAATTTGAATTATACAGAAAACCAGTTTTCTTCAAAAATGTGTTTTTCTTGCTTTTTTTGGTTGTGTTTCACTGGTCACTCCTGCCTATTTGCCTGAAGTAGCGCTCTACTAAATGCATACAGAAAGCTACTGTAGCATTAAAACACTGAGTCAACTCCTGAGGACAGTTGGTAGCACTTGTGATGTACTGGATCTTTACTTCTAATAGAAACCAGCAGTTTCTACTAGAATAAAAGATACTGGCGTCTCTGTGTTGCAGATGTTGCTGAGGTGATTTCCTCCTGTTTACCTCTAGGTTTAGGGTCCCATTTCAGCTGTCCCTTGATTTGCAGCAAGAATAAGGCAGGGTGAAAAGTACATCTGCTCTGTGGGTTGTTTGCAATGCTGCTTTTCCGTGTGTTTTAAGTTTCTCGAGGCCCGAGGAAGCTCTAATGTGAGGTAATGCAGCTTCAGGGGTAGTAGTCTCTCCCTTATTTTATTAATGGTGCTTAATGTTGAGGGAAACAACTCCTCTGATGGTGTCTCTGTTTTGGGATGAAACAATCTGTTTAAATTTCCTTTCAAAACGTGAAAGGGTTTCAGGTGCCATATTTCTTCTGAAATTCCCATTGGAAATAGAATGATCTCACTGTATTAAAAAATGCCACCCTCACTGTTACCCTGTTTATTTATATGAATGAAGGGGAAAACCAGGGAAAAACTAAACTGGTGTACTGATCAAGGCACAAAAGTAAGCCATTTTTCTCCTACTGACCTGCAGTTACCATTTGAAATTAGCTCTGTGCCATGCAAAAATCGTCCTGCTGTTACTAATAGCAGCATTTTTGTTAGAAGTTTAAAAATATAGTACAATGGAATTGTCTATAGGTTTTTTTGTTTTTACTATGCATTTGAGAATTTTCTTGATTTTTAAGTTGTGTGTAGTTCATTCTTTAGAAAATTTTGCTTTACAGTGGTGACCTATTCTGGAGGATGACCGGGTTAATGTTGTGTTCCTTAGCTATCTTCAGTCTATTCCGAAAGGATGTGTGGGCTATGTGGAAATTACAATGGTAACCAAGGGGACGATTTTCTTACGCCTTCTGGCATGGTGGAAGCTCTTCTGGAAGATTTTGGAAACTCCTGGAAGCTCAATGCAGACTGCCAAGATTTGTTAAAACAAGACAGTGACCCCTGCAATCTCAATCCTCGTTTAGGTACTGAACTCCGTCCAAAATTAACATGTGTAACAAACTGTGATCTTCCATTTTACATAACAATAAAAAGTTAAAAAAAAAAAAGAGAGAGAAGCAGCCAGTGTTGCTTACATTACCAGTAGGGTGACTGCAAGCCTTGTTTAAAAAAAATGAAATAAATCAGTAATGTGGGATAATGCTAGTTTTCAGTTCGGACCACAGTCAGAGTTAGACCACGTGGCATGTTTGTGCCACAGCACAAACTTGGCTGCCACTGAAACCACTCTTACAAGTGATAGCAATACTATGTTTATCCTCTGGGTGGACAAAACACCTGTCGTCTTCACCCCTCTGTCCTTACACCTAATAAAGTTTTCGTGATGCCTTTTCTCCCTTCTTTTACTGCATCCCGTCAGGCAGCCTTCCTTTTCCCCTCCGTACTGCTTGGCTGTCCTGGTTGGATGTGGGAAGACATTCTCAGCGCAATTTTCTTGTCCCAGGTGTTACGTCAGCCTCTGGTTTCTGGAAGGAAAGCTTTATGGCTGTAGATCAGAGCAGGCACTGTAAATCTATGAGCGTAGTGCAGGCTAGAAGGTTTAATTTTGCAAACATAAAAAGCAGCAGAAATCAGAGGCCCTGTGAAAGGAAGTACAGCACCAGAAATAGTGGTAACAGAATAGAAAAGCATTGCTTTTCCTTGATTTGTTTTACTAGTGGAACATTATTCTTTTAGTGGAGCTCATGACCTATGATGCTATCTGTGCCTATTGATCCTATTTTATTCTTCTGTGTGTTTTGGGTTTGGGTTTTTTGGTTGTTTTGTTTTGGTTTGGTTTGGTTTGGTTTTTTTTTGTTTGTTTGTTTTGTGGTTTGTTTTTTTTTTTTTTTCCAAAAGAAAAAGAAAACGCTTACTGTGGCTCTTCTAGCTTTTCTTGAAAGCCAGTGATTGATTCAGTGCAAGCATGTTGTTTCTCTCTTTCTAGCCAAATACGCTGAGGACTCCTGCTCAATTCTGATGTCTTCTGCATTTGAACCCTGTCACCATGAAGTCAGTCCCACTCCCTATGTGAAGAACTGCCGCTTTGATGTTTGCTCCTGCTCCAATGGCAAGGATTGTCTGTGCTCTGCTATTGCTAATTACGCAGCAGCCTGTGCTAGGAAGAATGTCCTGGTCCAGTGGAGACAACCTGACTTCTGCCGTAAGTGAAATGCTCCTAAAACCCACTTATTTTCCTTGTCTCAAAGGAATTTCTTGGCAATGTCAGATGAGAAATCTAAAACGAGATGATTTCTGCAAGATGCCAAATATTTCTTATAGCAAATGATGAGAGAGTATATCTTTCCTTCACTCTAGAAAGGATGCAAAAACTGTTCACAGAGACTGCTCAGCACTGGGGTAGAGAAGCAACCATCTGACATACCTTAGCAGAGCTTTTGACTGGATTTCCATTTTCAGCTTAATTTAAGTTTCAGCTACTCACCTGGAAACTCTCTGAATATCCCAGGGTGGGAATCTCCAAGTGATTTGTAGTGATGTATAAATTGCTATTTTGGTACTTCCTCCTTTTAAGACCCAAGCTTCCCTGCTCCTGACCTTGTCAGTGACTCCTGATTTTAGATGAAGTTGAGGGTATGGAGGAAGCACAAAGGCAGGTGCTTGGTCAAGTGGTGTCATGGAACAGAATCATGCAAGTATAGACAAACTTATATCAGAATCAAACTGGCAGTCTTCTGGTACAGCCCCTGATTATAGCAGGGCTAACTTACAGTGATTTGCCTGGAGTCTTGTCTAGAGAAGTTTTGAATATCTCCAAGGATCCTCTCTGGCATCTGCATGTTTAGGCTACAGAGGTGGGGTAACAGAAGGAATAGGATGTCTTTGCATAGATCAGTCCAGTGCAAGATTAATAGCCAAACTGCAAAGAAGCTGGAGCAGAAGCCACCAACATCTTTTATTACTTTTCTTTCTCTGTTAGGCCGATGTGCTAGGAAAAATGCATTGCAATGGAATTTTGATGGAACATGGACACACTTCTCCCCATAAATATTTGTGAAATGGATGTTTTTCCATTTTCTTTAATAACTTTGCTATTAAGGAAAGAAGACAATTGAAAATTTTGAGAAAAATCATGTATGTTGTCAGCCCTCCAGATCTATTCTGCTTACTTCTTACCAAATGCGGGGTGGGAAAAACGTTTATAAAATGAGTGTGTAGAAGCTGGAAGAGAAAGAGAGGTCACTGGCCTTCCACCTGGTAGGGTCTGTACCTGTAAGGTCGGTGTCTACAGCTTCTACAGGCTGGAGAGTATTTACTGCGAATGAGAACAAAACCAGTTTATGTTAAACTGCTCTATGGTTTCATAATATTTTACCTAATTTATGTAAATGTTCAGATAGTGGAACAGTAATGTAATAAAAATCCTTTTAAAAATGTGCAGGTCTGGAGGCTGAAAGAAAGAGCAGCAATAATGCACCATCATTCTTTCTGTAATTGAACAAGTCAAATTTCACATTTAATCTTTAATAGTGCAGAGCTGCTTCCTCCTCTCTGTGCATTACAGAGTGCTTTATGCTCTCATAAAGTGACGATTTCCCTGATTGTAGATCCATCAGCCCCCATTAAATAATCCTGATGCCCCAGACATCTCCTGTCACATGAAGGAGAACAATCCCTCTTTTAATGGGCTTGAGATGTGAATGTGCAGGTTGCGTAATTTGTGCTGATGGCCCAGTGCACTGAACATGTGCTCTGTTTCTGCCTTGGTCAATGGAGATTCAGTTTCTTGGGAAATGACTTGACAGAACCCGTTTGCTTGATTTGAAGTGGGTAAGTGGCAGGGAGGCAAGTCATTAGTGTAGCACAGCATCTCTGCTGCGTGCCAAGCTAACAAGCGCGTTCATCTCCCACGTCTTTGAAATTATTTTAGTTGAAGTTTGATTGTTCAAGAGCCGAATCCCACCTTGCCCACTGTGAGTAAGGCACACAGCCAATCCCTTCATGCTGCATGGAAGGAGCAGATAAGCTGTACTGTGAAGGGCTGTCTATATCATGCATGTGCATGTAAAAACCAGTGTAAAAACCTGGCTGGATGACTGGCCCCAAAGAGTTGTGGTGGATGGAGTTAAATCCAGTTGGTGACCAGTCAACAGTGATGTTCCCCAGGGCTCAGTATTGGGGTCAGTTCTGTTTAATATCTTCATCAGTTATCTGGATGGAGGGATTGAGTGCACACTCAGTAAGTTTGCAGACAACATGAAGTTTGGAAGAAGTGTTCATCTTCTTGAGGGTAGAAAGGATCTACAGAGGGATCTGAACAGGCTGGATCAATGGGCCAAGGCCAATTGTGTGAGGTTCAACCAGGCCAATTGTTGGGTCTTGCACTTGGGTCACAACAACCCAGTGCAGCACTATAGGCTTGGGGAAGAGTGGCTGGAAAGCTGTCTGGTAGAAAAGGACGTGGGGGTGTTGGTCGACAGCTACTGAATATGAGCCAGCAGTGTGCCTAGGTGGCCAAGAAGGCCAACAGCATCCTGGCATGTATCAGAAATAGTGTGGCCAGCAGGACTTAGAGGGAAGTGATTGTACCGCTGTGCTCAGCGCTGGTGAGGCCCCACCTCAAATACTGTGTTCAGTTTTGGGCCCCTCACTACAAGAAAGACACTGAGATTCTGGAGGGAGTCCAGCGAAGGGCACTGAATCTGGTGAGGGCTCTAGAGAACAGGCTATATGAGGGAACTGGGGTTGTTCAGCCTGGAGAAAAGGAGGCTGAGGGGAGACCTTATCACTCTTTACAACTGCCTGAAAAGAGGTTGTAGCGAGGTGGGGGTCAGACTCTTCACCCAGGTAACAAGTGATAGGACAAGAGGAAATGGCCTCAAGTTGCACTAGGGGAGGTTTAGATTAGGTATTAGGAAAAAATTCTTTACAAAAAGGGTTATCAAGCATTGGAACAGGCTGCCCAGGGAAGTGGTTGAGTGACCTTCCGTGGAGGTATTTAAAAGACATGTAGACGTGGTGCTGAGGGACACAGTTTAGTGGTAGACTTGGCAGTGTTAGGTTAACAGTTGGACTCTATGATCTTAAAGGTCTTTTCCAACCTAAATGATTCTATGATTCCATGTCTCATGTATGTATGCATTGTTTTGTAGCAAAGGGAAATCAGTCAACAGGTCCTTAGTTTCAGGTTTTAGGTCCTGTTGATAATCCCACTATTTTCCTTAATGTGGAGGTGGGGTGGTTTGTTGTCTTTGCATGTCTTCTGCAAGAGTGTTTGCATGGGATAGATGCTGGAGTGGGGAGTAGGGATCTAAGGGCATGCTCTGATCAACATTTGAGGATAGCTACATGGCATGGTGGGGCTTAGCATGCCAGCCGGTCCTGACAGGGTGCATCATCACCCAGAGCTTCTGACCTAGGTGTGATTACGTTTTCACCTCGCACTACCTGAGAAACTGGTCAGGATTTATGTCTCTTTCAACCTGTGTTGAACACCTCCCCGCCAAGAAGCTGGACGCACTATCTGATGGATACACACTTTTCCAATGCTTTCCCATTATTTTCTGTCTTATATGTGGTACAGGCTGAGCTTCAGAGCACAGCAATGAGCTGTTTTGGTTTTATAACAGGCGTCCATAGAGACTAGATGCACCTCTCCTCTTCCTCTCATTTTCCTGGCAATAATGGGATGTTGTTTTTATTTTTTATAATGGCAGTGTATTACAAAGTGTACAGACAAAAGTCCCCTCCCAGGTCAGTTGTCTTGCCTTTTTGCTGTTAAAAACAGATGTTGCTGAGAGGTAATGGAAGAGTGGATTAGGAATTGGAGTATGAACATGGTATTGGGTAGCATAACTGGAAAAACGAGGAATGTTTGTGAAATCTTAGGAAGTGCACGGGCAGGTAAGATGAGTTACAAATCTTTAGCTAAAAAAAGGATCCACTGCAAACTTGTCCCTGTGGGCAGGGGGTGTTACCACCGACTAGAAAGTAGGGCAGGATGTTTGTCTCAGCGATCCTATCATCGTTGAATCTTGAAATTCTAGTGAACTGCTGTACCTGCCTGAAATCTGCCAAACCAGTTCCCTGTTTCCAGAGGTTCCCATGTAGCAAGTCATAGTTTTGGCTGAGGCTTCATGGTTGTCCTCCTTGTACATGCCTTCAGTGATGACAGTTGCTTTTTTTCTTTTTTTTTTTTTAAAAAAAAAAAAAAAGGCAACTGGTCCTCAGCCCTGGACTGTGCTGGTTCAGTATTTGATTTACCGCCAAGATTATGGTTATGTAAATTAGAAGTACTGTTCTGTGAATAGCTGCCAAAGACTCCTATAGCTGTGAGAGAACCTGTCATCTATTTATTTATGAGTTAGAAGATATTTACTCTGTGTTTATGAGCACACACAGATTCCTTGGGCTGTGTTGTGGCAGGTAAGTTAAATAGTTTGGGCACAAGTCCCAAACTTGGGAGATCCTTGCTCTGAAGAAGGCTTCAAGTCACCTTAGATGTCTCTGGGCTGGATGCTCAATTTAGGGGCTTACACTCCCATGTATGGGACTTTCAGGTGCTTCAGCAGAAGTCAGGGAGATATTGATGCAACCATACCTCTCTTCAGCAAGTAGAAGTAATTCTTCATTTCAGAAGAATTTTGTGTAGGTAAGCATTAGGTGTTGGTTAGCATGTAGGACTTGATTTGTTGGTCTCAGTGTTAGTTCAGCCCTGCTAGCAGTTGGGGAGGCTGCAGGGCTGTAGTCCTACATAGTTTTTCTCTCATTGTCATTGCTGCTACGGTTCCCAGGGGTGTGCGCTCACAGAAGAGATGGTAGGCATTATTGGGTCATTCTGCAGGAATGAGAAGAGGAAGAACTTTCTCTATAACCTCTTGATCTTGGTTTTAGCCCAGTACAAGTGTGCCAACTTTTATTTGCAGCTGCTTCCCTCACTCCCCTGAACATCCTACTTCATCACCTTACAACCCTGGCCATTTGCTTTGAAAGGTTGCTACAAACAACAGGTTTTGGAAACTCTGGTTAGCAGGAGGCCTGTTAAAAGTCCTTGATAATACTAACTTGTTTTCTCATCTTCTGAAACATGTTGTCATAGCTGCCACCTAGTGCCGATGCTGATGTTTGCTGAGGAGGTTGCCTCCAAATCAGTGATCTAGAACAAAGTGGAAGTTTTATAAACAGAAATGCCAAAATGGCTCCAAATGCTGTAATTAGGTCTCCACAAAAATGCATTAATCATCATTAATCATTAATCGTTAGTACCCAAGGTTTGGCTCCACAATCATTAAATGACTTCATCATTTGCACTTGTTTCCACAGAAATCACTGAGAGCTTCTGGGATGCGGGTCTTAAAACTGTTGTAGCACCAGATTATCAAGGCAGAAACCCACATTTCTACTTATTTTGACCAAATTTTCCTTACCCATGTTGCAAAGGAAGAGAAGTGTAAATGTGTACATGATGCTTGTAGTGCTCCTAACCTGTAGATCCAAGTAATAATAGAGGCTGGGCACAGCCTCTTTCATACTGGATGAAATATTGTGGATGGATTTCCATTGCAGGGGTTGCAGTCCAATCTCGACATTTATCGGAAACTGCATGTAGTAATGATATAGGCAGTGCCCTAGGCTTCACTGGTGCTGCCGGAGTTAAGGAGAGAGAGTGTAATACAGGCCTCCGTCGATGAGTAAATTGAGTAAATACATTTTAATCCCCAGCTTCCCAGTCTGGTTTAGGCAACTTTTCTTTTCATTGGCTTTGGATCAAATGCCGGTCTCCCTGATGTGCACATCATTCAACAGCAATGACCTGTCCTGAAGGCCAAGTGTACCAGCAGTGTGGGATGCCGTGCAACCAGACCTGCAGATCTCTGTCCTACCCGGATGAGGACTGTGAGGAACTCTGTGTGGAAGGATGCTACTGTCCCCCCGGGCACTACCTGGACGAGCATGAGGAGTGCGTGCCAAAGTCCCACTGCTCTTGTTACTATGACGGTGAGATCTTCCAGCCAGAGGATGTCTTTTCAGATCATTACACCATGTGGTAAGTGCAGTCAGTGTTCATAACTCATCCTTAAGTGCTGTGACTCCGAAATTTTTGGATAGCTGAAGTGGTTAACTGGTTCAGTTCCTCAGTTCCTTTACCTCCACTGAAACTAGTTTAGAAGGGGGCAAGATTTTGCCTCCAGAAAACCAAATGGTGAGTTTTACTGTTGCATCTCTTGAAATTATCCCTATAACAAATGCTGTCTTAGTCAGAAAAAAGGACTAAGCCCTGTTCCGCAAACAGTTCCTGCCAGTTTGAAATGGAGTTTAATGACTGACAATAGCTGCTTTGAAGGCTTTTAAAATGTCACTTTAATGTACTGCGTTACATTTCTTAAACGTTAAAACCTAATTAGCTCTGTCAAAGATACAAATATTAAAAAGCATTTCTAATTGTTAAATTGAGTAGCAGTACACTGAGAGTGGGCATGTAATTGCTGGGCGGCTCCTGGTAAAGCCCAGTTTTGGGAACAGCGTCTGCTCCTTTTCTCCTCTACCACAGAAGTCAGAAGTTGCAGGCAGTTAAGTGGTCCCTTACCTCTCTCCACAGCAAACCTGACTATTATCTTGCCCAGCTTCATGTGTGTGCAGATGCATTGGATTCAGCGGGACAGGGCTAGCGTATGGCTGGTTTACCATGCTAGTATTTCACTGCAACTATCTTAAGGAAGATCTGCCTTTAAGGTTGATGAGCAGGGTGAATGGAGAGCAACAGATCAGCCCCGATGAGAGGTGTAATTTTGGTACTCCGACAAGTTCCCTGTGGGTCTGTCCGAAAACAACAGCATGAGTGAAAGCTAAATGTCACTTTGTTAAATATAAGCTCTATTTGTTTTTCTTAGCTATTGTGAAAACGGCTTCATGCACTGCAGTACAAACAGAGCTCCCGGTGCCTTCCTGCCAGATGTTTTCGCTGATGAGAGGCCATCTGCCAGAAGTTAGTATGCTTTAAGAAATTAATATGCTTTCTTTATTTTTCCCTCTTCAGTCCTGGTAATCTAGAGTAGGGCAGAAGTACCAGAGGTTGCAGTGGCTGATGACGTTGGAAGTCTTTTTCTGACTTTCTGAACCTTCTTTTTTTTTTGTTACAGGGTAGAAACAAAACGTTTGCATGGGAGGATGCAGTGCTCGTTGTGGCCCACCTCTCAAAATTATAGTTAGCCACTGCAGTCTGTCTTTAGTGGAAGAGGTTAAGGGGTCCCTTGGCAGTGATCTGAGGCCCTCAGTTTCTATTTAAGGATTGCATGACTTCAGTAACTAGACAGCTTTATACCTCCTGCTTCTGACTGGTAGGTTGCAAGTTCTGGTGCAGAAGAAACTTTTTGTGGCTTGAAGGTTAGAGTGCTGCCAGGCTCCGAGTGTGCCCTCCAGCCACCAGGCATGTCTCCATAAAGCCTCCCAGAGACTGACAACTGCCTTGCAGAGCTAGGGACTGCATTGGAGAACAGATTAGTGTTCTAGGATTTTTTGAGGTTCTCCACTGACATCTGGATAGAGCTTACGGGATTGTGTTGGGAAAAGGGGGTCTTGGTAGACCACCAATAACATTGTCCTTCAGCTGAAGCCTTTTAGGTGTATATCTCACCAAACTCTTGCTGTATTGTTATTAAGACATAATTTTCCTGATATTATTGCTTTAAGACTTACAAAACCTCAGAGGCATATTTCTAGCATCACTTGAAATAATAGCCTGGAGTTTCTTGGGAAATTCTGATCTTCTTTTAGAGCCTGAGTTCTCAAGGAGTTTGAGAACATTGTATTTAAGTGAAGGGCATTGTTATTAACAGTGACGCATGTAGTTATACTCTGTGTTGGAAGTGACCCTAAGTCCAATAATATATGATGCTGTTGTTTCTCAGAATGCGGATTTTGTGCTGACGTTGCTAGTGTACACTGCCTCCAGGTTGAAATATGTTTCACAATGAAGTGTGCTCGCAGCCCTACTGCAATCTGGAATTGAATGCTTGTGCAGCTCCTTTTGCTTCCATACTAGAATATGTGCTTTTATGATAGCCTAACTGAGGTCACTTCATTGGGAAGTGGGGACTGTTACCTTTACAGTGTCATTCACAGTGGTCCAGTGGCATTGCTCCATTCTATATCCTAAATTAGTTTTCTAATAAAGGCGTTGATCCATCCTTTAGAAAAAGACTGTGCTAACAATGCTTGAGTTCTAAATGCAATTTTTGTAAATTTATTTTTTAAAGTAAAAAGGAGCTTGACATGCAGATCCCCCATGGAAAGATTTGTCTGTCCTGCAAACAATCCAAGAGCTGAAGGGTTGGAGTGTGCCAAGACCTGCCAGAATTACGACTTGGAGTGCATCAGCCACGGCTGCATATCTGGATGCCTCTGTCCAAAAGGGATGGTAAGCAGGCTCCTCCTCGTTTTCTTGCCTTCATTTTTTCCTACCAGCGGTCTTCTGGAAATACGTAGTTGTGAAGTATTGGCTCTGCCAATTTGTGGCTGGTTCAAATTATGTATAGTAGTATATCTGCATTGAAGACGAAGTTAAGCTTGTAATAATAGTTGATAATCAAAAAGCCAAACCCCACTGATTCTTTTTTAAGACAAATTTATGTCTTCCTTCAACTCTCCTCCCAAACTCCTCCTCAGTCTTGCTGAACTTCCCTAGTGTAGTAGTATTCAAGACAAGTAATCACGTACCTATGTCCCAAATTACCACCCCACATCCAGCCAAACCCTCCAGCTGATACTTGTTGCCTCCTTGTCAAGTCTCCATCTCTGCTGCTGCCTTCTTGTGCATTGCACCAAACGGAGTTCCCCATGAGATGGAACGTGGGACATGGAACTTGCTAAGATGATGCCAGAGGGTGTCCTGGAGTTGCAGATCGTGTGTTGAGCGTGCTTTTTTTTCACTGGTAAAATGCTTTTTTGGGTCCAAGGTTATGTTCCCCTGCAACCCTCAAATTTAATCGTTAGTTTAATCATTTTTAAATAGAGCAAATAGTTATTTGCTAAGCTAGTGACTGTGAAATCAGTATCAATCTAGAGCCCTGATAAAAAGCAGACTGAGTAGAATAGACAGCAGATTGCTGCTGCTGTTCTCTGAGCAATAGAAAAAAGCATCAGTGTTCAGTGCTGTGCAGTACTCCCTGGGCAGGCAAAGAGTTGTGCACGGCATCTCACTGGGGATATAGTCCCAGGCATCACACAAATAGCATAAAGGTGGAGCATATGGTATATTCTTTATGGAGTTGAGTAAATGGCGTTTTTGAGTTCTCTGTCCCAGAAAACTTCTGGGATTAAGAAGTTTGTTAAATTCAATGTGTGAAATGCAGATGAAAATACCTGATAGATGCTGGAAAAATGAGTTGAGGCTGTGCCTTTATTTTGTTTGAGGGTTAAAATACTCTATAATTGTGAGACTTTATTTGATACCTGTGGTACTTAGAGATGTGCTGGTGCAGTTTTCTAACTCAGAGGGACATACGGTAAAGCAAGATGTTTTCAAATGCTGCAACCCAGGAAGTCTAGAAATGCAAAAGATAATTTTATATTTTTACTTTTTTATACCTACTCAAGGTTCAGGCTCAGATTATTACTCCCCGGGTTGAGATGCATGTTTATGTTTAGGCTTCAGCTCTAATGAATCGACTTCATCCACTACTTTAAATTCCATTTAAAAAATCAATTAACTTTCCCTGGAAACATGTATTTTTTTAAAAAGATACGTTGTTTTTTCTGCTTTTATATGAATATGGGTGTTTTCACCCTCAAAACTCCTTCCATTGTCTTACTAAAAACAAACAAACAAAAAAAGCATTAATATTCATGTATTTTAACTTTGCTACCATATTTTGCTGATAAATACACATTTATGTAAATAGATGATACTGCAGAATAAAATGCCAGCTGTTGATAAAATCTCAGACTCGTGAAGTATCTTGTAGGTCCAAAGTGAAAAAATACAGAACATAATTTGAAGGCATTTGTATCAATATTGAGCAAATTTTCACCACAATTTTAAAACAAGTGTTAGTCCTTTTCACATTTAGGTTTTTAATGTCTGTCTTTTTAGAGAAGAATATTCCAAAATAGCAGTGTGATAAGTAAACTTACAGAAGTTTGCATACTTGTAAAGTTCCGATAAATCTTTCTCTGTATACAACAATATCAGACCTCTTTGATTTGGAGAAGGGTCTTGAGATTTAGTTTCAGTTCCAGGGTAATGGTAATAATACACTTTCGAGATAATCATGGAAAGCAAATTATGGTAACTACTCAACAGGAAAAAAACAAAGTGACACACCACACACCCCCCCCGCCCCTTGTCCCGCTAAATCAACTTCCTAGCAATTAACCTTCATGTTTAGTATAGAATTTCATATTCCTTTTCAGTAGGTTGGAACTATCATTCAAGCAATTATTTAATAGAATTTTTGCCAGGAGAAACAGCCCTTGGCATTCTGGAATTGAGAACTCCAGTTGACTCTGCAGTGATGTAAAACACGCCACTGAATTCAACAAGGTGGTTTGTCGGGATTGGGATAGAAGAATCGGGCCCAGTATTTTTTAAAATAACTAGTAAAATAAGCTCTTTGTCCGCTAGATGACAGTATGGTTCAATCTTCCAGTAAACTCAGTCTATAATTGCTTGTTCTCCTTGGCTTTCTATCTGGCTGGGAATAAAAATTGCGAGATTCGTGTTTCTCAAAGCCACGATGGGAGAAGCCAGTATATAGGTGATTTGATTGAAACCATGGCCACGCAAAGGCAGGATCAAGCTTGGTGCTTTCATTACATCGATACCCTTGGCCATGCATTAGACTCCTGCTGTGCGGCTTCACAGGACCTGCCAGCTTGTTACCAAAGAGCAGTTTCCTCCTCATCTCCAGTAGGTACCTAACCAGGATGGTTTGGGGGAGGCTTTTTCTTTATTTCTGCATTCTCCAATGAGTCTTTGTGCTCCCAGTATTATTTGCCAAAGATGGAAGGATTTGGGGTGATGACGAGGTTCCCCTTTCCATCCTGCCTCTCTCTCTCTTAAAGACTCTGGACATACTGAGGTAAAGCACTGCAAAATCACAAAGTCTGTGTTTACCAGCCTTGTACCATAAGAGCTGAGCAGTAAAGGGACCGGAAACAGGTATTACTATTACTTTTACCAGTCAGTCTCCCTTGTTGGTGTTCTGTAATCCTGTTTAATTTACAAGCACTCACGGAAGTGAGCTACTGTTTCTAGGAATGACTGTGAGGAGAAACAGATTACTGAACATTTATAGGAACAAATATTTGCACGTATCATCACTGTGGAAGAACTACCTTTTTACTGAAGGATTTTTTTTTTCTTTTGCAGTATTTTTCTTTTGCATATAAAAATTATGAATGGTCATGGATAATTTACTAGCAAAAAAAAAATCAGTCTTCCTGCTTCTCTAAAATGGTTCGTACTATCAGGAAAAAAAAAAAGATATGTACTTTACATAAAAAACTTTCCAGTACAATTTGCAATTATATACACTTAATATGGAATTAAGTGTAAAGTTATTCCAACATATATGAAGAGACGTTTACAGATAAGTTAACAAAGTTACCAGTCTTAAACAGAGCAATGCATAGTCTGAAATCTGCATGCACAAATTGCCTGCCAATTTTGAATTTCATAGCTGAAAAATAATTTCAAAAAAATCAAGGATTGTTCATGAACATGATGCTGCAGTTGGATAGATTTGAATTGGAAACTTTGCTGGGGATAGAAATTGCCAATCAATCAATTAATTATTTCCCCAATCAGAAAATGCAGATGAAAGTTACTTTATTCCAACTGAAAAATAAGTTTTCCAGTTCATCTTGATTTAATATTTTACGTTGTTTTGATTTCTTGAAAATAAAAATGTTCACTATGTCATGAAAAGTAATTCATCTTTTTCTGTCTTTGATCATCTGGAGGGTGGGAAATTCTCCATACTTGTCACCCTTTTGCAGAGCAGAAAAAATAAATCATAACATATGTGCAGAAGTGTGGGGAAAAATATGCTTTCTCAGATTAGTTTACTGCGCTCCAGGTTTTTCCCATTGGAAAATATTAATAAATATACAAATGGAGTGTTAACCACCTTTCTGGGGAAAAAGAGGAGCAGAACAATCAGAAAGCACAGAATCCAGACACTCCAAAACTAGAAAATTAATTTCTTTCAATTTCCAACAACTGAAGCAAAACTGAGCTTTAAAGTTGAAATTAAATGTTTTATTGTATTGTGGCTGCTGAAATAAAACTATTTATAAAACTATGATATGTCAGTATAAAAAGGGAAAAAAAACGCCCTGAACATATTAAATGGAAAAGTTTGAAAGGTTTTTTTCTTCCAGACTGTTTTCAACAGAAACTTAATAGAGTGCTATTTTGGTTTTCCTGCTAGCTCTGTTGTATATTCTTCAGTGTAGGCTTATCCTGTGACAGAGTCTTCACAAGGAGGTGGGTACCAGCTTTTTGGTGTGTGCATCTACCCAAGGATAATGCTTCATAAAACAAACAGAAGAAGCATACAGCTAACACAGGAAAGAAAAGTCAAGCGTGTAAGACTGCACATGTTGAGTGGTCTGTCCTAACACGTGTTTGACTTGTTTTTGCACAGAAATGGTGACAGGCTGTTTTAGTTAAAATATATCAGCTATTGGGTTCTAATCTCACCCACTTCCTTTACTTAATCCCTTACTCCTTTATACCTTTGGCCGACTTTCTGCTGAAGCCCTCAGGTGTATCAGGAGGAACAGAATGAAAACCTGAGCTTCCCTTGATGGTGCGATACTCATCAAAATTGTGTTGACCAAGAGACTAAAATTCAGCCTCATCATGGCAGAGTTTAAGGGGGAATAATCTTAACGTTCTGAAATCTGTAATACTGTCCTTCCTTTTGCAAGATTTGCCAAGGCTTAACAATCAATAAGATAGAGCAAGGATATGATGGACATTTCTGTCAGGTCCCCGAGTAGGGATTGGGGGCGGGAATCATCAGCTATTCAACAATTTATAGTCCCCATGGATGTGGTCTCAGGAGAATCATCATGAGGGTGTGAGATGGGGAGAAGAGCTGGTGTTCTCGTTACAAACCCGTCTCTTGCCTTGTGGTTGCCTCTTCAACACTCATGGCCTCCCATCAGTGGTCCTCAGGCACTCAGGAGTGTTAGATCTTCTGTATTAAATGGAGTCTATTGATGGACTGGGTGGCTTCCACAGAAAGCCTAGCTGTTTGTGAATAATGCCACTGGCCTGGTAATACCACATGGTGTGGTGCTCAACGGACTTGTAACACAACATAGCACCAGGCTGACAGATACACCAGCTTTTGCATGTGGTTTAAGTATGACCAGTAGATCGGGTGTTGCTACCAACAAAATCATCATCTGCTAAATTTTGCAGCAAATCTATTGAGTTTTGCAGCAATTAGTCTTAATTGGTCTCCTGGTCAAATCCACTTTGTGTATTTACGTCCTGCTTTCTAAATCCCACCCACCCACTCTGCAGTGTCCAGACAAGGTGTTTTTCCCTCTTTGTCAGTGGATTAACAATTGCTGCACTATAGCTTCACGGTGGCCGGACATTTGTGATGGAAAAACTAATACCAGGCTATTAAGTTTTTAGAGTTGGGGGATAGACTGTGACTAGCTTCATGTCAATGTGTGAGGGAGCAAGTAGAAGAGGTCCTAATCCTCCCTTTACCAACCATGTGCCCAATCCCAAATTATGTACCCAAGCCCTCAAGTCTATTGGGACTTGTGTTGCTGAACTCCATGGAAAAATTGAGAAATGTAGCCATGAGAGTGAAGTCATATATTGTTTTTTTTCCTGAGTGCCACTAGGAAGGAAGGAATTAAACACCCTTGGAAACATATGGTCTTCTCTGGCCTGTTTTCTCCCTGTTCTTTGTGGAGATGAAATCCGAGGCAGAGCCCCAGCTCTATCATCTAGAAAAGCATTTTTTTTGTTTCCATCTTGCTTCCGTCAGTGTGAGTTTATTTGGCATAATATAGTGCTCCATAAGCCACAGAGCATGTGGAGCTGCATATGAATGAAGGGTCTCCGGGCTGTGAAATCCTTTTCATTAGTAGTTCCCTGTGGCAGTTCTAGGTCCCCACAGGAAAAGGTAGAGCTCTTCTACTTTATTAACCTGGCGTTCAGACTACATTGATTTCATTGGCCTGTATTTCATGGTAAAAAAAAAATAATCAAAAACTATTTTAATGATTTTATAGGAAGAGTTTACAGTGGGAAGGTGATACTTTGTGACTTTTGAATGAGAGGGAGGGGAAGTGCTCTGCATTTCGGTATTTTGTGAAGCAAGAGCCAAACCTACCCCTGGCTTTGCAAAATCGCGTCCAAGTGAAAAGCAGCATAGCCAGCCTTGGTCTTGTTTGATTCTCTAAAACTGGCTGTCTTCAAAATGGAAAGGGAGTAATCATAGAGATAACGGAGAAAAGGAAGGAAAAAACCGATACAGTCTAAAGGCATTACTGTATGTTTGGGTTTTGTCGTTGTTGTTTTGTTCAGGTTTTTTTTTTTTTAAGTGGTTTGTTTTTATACAAAGAGAAACTAAGACCAGTAAGGTAAAAATGAAAAAGAAAAAATTGTCGACAGAACATAATGACCGATTCCCCAGCAAGAGAGCTTGTGAGAGTGGAAAAACGTCTGAAGTGGACTGATATTTATGCTGCTTTATAGAGAATAAGCAGGCATTCGGAGGAAAATGAATAACCACTCCGGTTTTCAGAGGCGAGCTGACAGGGGAGTTAAGGCTCTTTTTGTGGGGCATTGTCTGAGACAACCGAATCTTCATTTGTGCTTGAATTCTTCCGGTACTGCGGTTCCTTGTCTCCTCCTCCGTAGCTGTCTTTTCAGTTTTCAGCCCAGTTGAGCTCTGCATCGGGTTGCTTTTCTGGTAGGCCATCCTTCAGGTTGTGTGCGAGAAGTATGTGCTATTCACCTGCTCTCTGTGTTCAGGTCAGCCTATTTTATCTTCGCCTCCCCCTGGTTTTGGTCAAATTGAGCTTTCTCATAATGAGATTCTTTTAGGGTCTAATTTATTCTCCCAGCAGCTTAAATTGGTGTTCAGCCCCTGAAACAAGACTGTGATTTATGTACCTATAGCTCTATTTATTTTGATGGGAAAAAAATATTAGCAATGCTGTACCTTTCTTACTTTAGATTGTCTTGAACTGTTTTCTCTATCCTTTCCTTTATTCTTTATCCACGTGTCCTTGTGCTTACTCCTCTGTGCGCTGGCACATAGCAACAGGCCTGCGTGCTGACCAACTATGTGTTTTGCGTAGGTGCGACATGAAAACAAGTGTGTTGCTCCTGAGAGATGCCCATGTTTTCACAACGGAAGAGAATATGCCAAGGGAGAGACAGTGACTAACGACTGCAACACATGGTGAGCCACTGGAAATGTGTTTTTCTGTTTTTCTCTAAGGCACCTATGACGTTTCTAAGAAAACCAAATATTGTTTTCTAAACACATCTATTTCATATAAAGTCCGGTTTTGCAGTGTGGTAATGCACATATTGCATAGATCAACATATTCCCTTTGCATGTTGCATAAAGACTGGTGCAATATCCGGTAAACTGTACCTGGTACCTTAACAAATAGGCAATCTGTGTGTCTGTGCAGGTCCTCCATAGCCACTAGCTAGTGGATTTGCTCCTTGATCTTGCAACACAACATAACAATATAGGAGCTCCTCTGGGGGCGGGAGGAACGGAGCCTGCGCTTTGTCACTAAGCTCTGCTGTCATGCTTCCTTTTTCTGCCCTTCACATAGAGTCATAGAATGGTGTGGGTGGGAAGGGACCATAAAGATTGTCAAGTTCCAACCCCCCTGCCATGGGCAGGGACACCTCCACTAGAGCAGGTTGCTCAAAGCCCCATCCAGCCTGGCCTTGAACCCCTCCAGGGATGGGGCATCCGCAGCTTCTCTGGGCAGCTCGTTTCAGTGCCTCACCACCCTCAAAGGAAAGAATTTTTCCCTAAAATCTAATCTAAATCTCCCCACTTTCAGTTTAAAACCATTACCCCTCATCCTATTGCTACATTCTCTGATAAAAACTCCCTCCCTATCTCTCCTGTAGGCTCCCTTTAGGTACTGGCAGGCTGCTATAAGGTCTCCCTGGAGCCTTCTCTTCTCCAGGCTGACCAGCCCCAGCTCTCAGTCTGTCTTCACAGGAGAGGTGTTCCAGCCCTCTGATTATCATGCATCAGCAGAAGGGCTGTGATATGCTAGCTATAACATGGCAGGAGCTCTTAGGAAAATATTAAAGAACCAGGCAGAAAATGAGTTGACTTCTTTTATCTCAACGAGTGCTCAGTCCATTGATATATTAAAAAAAAAGAGGGGAAAAAACCAAAAAAGGAAAAGAAGTTGGTAGTATCTTCTTAGAAGAAAAGAATAACTGTTCCATATTTTTCACCTGCATCCCTATCTATCGTCTTTAGTTCTCCAAAAAGAGTTTGTAGGTTCAAAAGAAAGTGTTGGGCTGTGTGTGGAAGGAAACCCTTGGCACAGCCTTGGGTAAGGGTGTTAGCCTGCTGGCCAGGTTGTGGCTTCTGCCTGCACAGCATGCTTGCTGCATTGGAGAGCTGCTTTTCTCTCTGTGTGTGGTTGCGGAGGGAACACACATTGGGAGGAATCACCCATTCCTGCAGAGATCCAAGAGTCCAAGGTGCAGGACATCCAGCCACCAGCAGTGTGGAAACTATTTTCTTTGAACTTAGACTTCAGGATCTCTCCTACATTTTACTTGAAATGTCCCTGCCCAGCTCTGTGGCACCCCCAGGAGCAGTGTTTCTGTTATCCTCTGCATGACTGGATGGAGAATCAGCACCATTGAAGAGTCATATGGTTTGATTGTATTATTTTTTTTTTTTGTGCATTGATCTTTGAGCAACAGTGATTTCAAGTGTCATATTTTTAAACTGGTGGCACTGCTCCTAAACTGGCTTGAGTCAGGCTTGGATATAAGGTTTTATGCTTTTATCTGGAAATATTGACCTTCCGATGTTTTGTTTGATTTTTTTCCTTTGCAGCTACATACGACATTGTGAATCATGTACTATAAGTAGACCTGGGGAAAAGTGGGGTTGAAGGGAGGAAGATAGAGTAGAAGTTGATAATTTTATCTATTTTACTTTTAACGTAAGCAGGATGCAACCTGCTTACGTTGCATCTAAGTAAAAGTGACTCAGCTGAAAAACAAACACAATGAAAATTTTGTTGAAACAGTAACAGTAAGGTGTAAAACTCCTAGGTGGTGGTGCGTAATGTGCAAGATTCTTCACAAAACCCTTGCACAGTCATCTTATTTTCAGTCAGTCTTACAATCTTCAATCTTAAAATAGTCATAACCATGTTGCTTCATTCTTGTAACTGACCTTTTGTTTCTGGCCATGCCATTGTAAGTGACATTTCCTCTAATACATAGAATTTTCTTCAGTATCGGGGTCAAGAAAATGTTAGAAATCATGCTTTTTCTCATTGATAAAAAGTTCTTCCTCTCATTTTGGGTATTTTTCTTGAATATGAAAGTAAAATTGGAAATAAGGTCCATTCAAATATGTCACTAGAGCCTTTTTGAACTATGTGACTTTGAAAAGCTTCATGATAGTTCTCAGCAAATATCAAGTCAAATGTCATTTAGAAAGTGATATAGGGAATTAGTATTGCTTTGAGAATTAATAAGAATTGAGAGTCTGCATTTTGGAGGTCAGATCTTCCTTTTCGTTTTTGCTTTTTGTACTGCTGTTGCAGGAGTTCTCATTCTCACTTGTTCTTAGCCAGATGTGAACACCTGCAAACGCAATATATGAGCCAGAGGTGTCAGATTTGGCTTTTATATTCGACTTGACATATGGGACACCCTAATTCATGAACAACGGAATGTCTCCAAGTCTAAGCTAGTGGCAAAACTTTTGTTATGCTATGTATTGGGAATTCGTTGTAGAGCTCAGTGAAAATTTTGGAATAACATTTATGAAGCAGTACACAGCAGAAATTTGCTAATCTGAATTTTGCTACACCACATACTTACTTTATAATCTGTCCGTGCACATAAATACGAAATTGTGGTCATGCTCTACCTATTATTAGAGATTTAATAGAACAGTGTGCAATAGGTTTCATGTTACAGATATTTAATTCTTTGAAGAAAATGTATTGTACAATATTTATTATACTGTGAAGTGTTATCAAGATTAAACAATGCTTATGCTTGGGTTAAGGCATTACTAGAGAACTTGGTTCAGTACCCTTTTTTTTTTTTCTTTGGTTAGCAATTTGATCTTGGGAAAGTACTTGAGGTTTTTTATCCCTGAGTTTTTACATCTGTAAAGCAGGGATAAAGTTCCTCTTTCCCTGCCCTTATAGAGCTTGATTAAAAAATCCCTGGGGCAGTGATGGTGTCCATCTGCGTTCATATAGTGTTTAGTAGATGAATGTTTCTCCAACCTCAAGCAAGCTATTGCTTATTAAATTATTATTATTAGATTAGATTATTAGATGAGGTGTCAGATGCTACTCTAACTCCCCAAAATTAATAACAAACAAAAGAGTGATCAGATTTTATGCTTCATTGACCTTGTTTTATGTTTTGTTTGCTCAGTTTCTTGCTAGTTAGGAAATCAATTTATTTCACTGATCAAAAGTCCGTGGATGCCAAGGGAAAGATCCCTTTTCCTACCTGCAGCTTCTGTAGCAAGGCATGTGGTTCTCCAGGATACCTCTGGAAAAGGTCAAGAGGACTGGGTGGATCCTCTGAAGTCTTTTCTTATCCTTAATTCTGTTTCCCTCTTTCTCTCATTTAAACATGAGGATAATGGTGTTTACCTCCTTGAGCCTGATTTATCAGGGTACCGTGTAAATTTTAGATTATTATGTATCACACCAATCAAAGGATACAAATGTTCTTGGAAACTCTTATAAATTTAATAATGATTGGTGTTGAATACGGCTGGTTTGATGTAATCATGAAGACTGGGAGCCCTGCTATTTTTCCTTCTGTCTGTTACACTGGCATAATTACACTGAAGCCAATTGAGTTACTCCAAGGTAAGAAAATTGGCTTTCTTTGTATTTTGATTCTGCACTCACAAGATGGTCACCACGTGTTGTTTGGGTTTTTTTGTTGTTGTTGTTTAGTTCTTTTCTATTTTTTAAAACAAAACAAAAACCAAAACAACAAAAAAACCACAAAGGGCTAAAAGAGTCCAAAAGGAGGAGAGAAACAAAGAACTCTCTCCCTTTCATCGTGGCATCACTGATTTTGTATGGTAATGACAGCGCAGTACAGCTGCTACAGCCGTGTGGGTATAACGACATCATGACCTCAACTCTGCGTTTGATTGCTCTTCAGAATTCCCCTCCCCCTGAAAAAACAAGGCAGCATCTTGTTTTGCTTTGTATATCATGATATCCCCTTTTTTTTTCTTGCGTATCCTGTGCTTGTGAGAAAGTCTAGGAGGTGACCTTGACATCACTTGCAAGCTGTGCAGCCAGAGAACCACTGGTGTGTCTCCTTTCATGATCAGGGGTCTTGTCACATCTCTGGTTGCATAAGCTGAGGTTTAGCTTGGAGTCCTACTTGTATGTTGCCGAACTTGAATTCTGCTGCAGGGCAGATGTTCTGGTTTGATCACCACAAGAGACCTCAGGGGACAGTATCAGACCATAGGACTGTCCTCAGAGAGTATATGTATTTATGTACCTATGAAAGAAAAATAAATATTTCTATCCATGTGTGTGTTCTTGTCAGGCTTTGAGGTAATGTCTGCAATTGCTAGGTCAGATAAACTATAATGAAGAATGAATTTCATGTAAGAACAGAGAGACATCTATGGAGAAAGGGTAGTATTATTCTCAAGTATATAATCTGAACAAAAGCCACTGGGCAGACTGAATTACAGCCCTGGTTACTTGGTCCCAGAGGTTGATCACTAAAGTAAACGCATGTCCTTTGGCATCAGCTGGATATTAAATTTACTACTATTTTAGGTTTCAATGAGGGAAAAATGGACAGTACTGCAAATAAAAACAGGGTTGCTGATATACTTCATATTTAACCTGTAGTGGTCCTTAGAGGGTAATCAATCTGTTTTTCTAAAAGGTTACTCAGAGCAGAGCAGGATATCCAAAATAAAACACTAATAGTATTACTAAATATTCTAGCAGGCTCTGTCCAGGCCTTTTTTTCTGTAAGTTCAAAAAGCACATACTCCTACACGCAGCTTGTAAGAAAAAGGGAAACACATTCCTTATTCACGTAACATGTTAATGCAATATTTGGATTTATGCATCCAATACTACTGTATGTTAATTTATGTTAATGAGAGTGTCATCTGGTGCACGGTAGTGTAACATAGTTATGGAAGTCCATCTAGAGAAGGATTCCAGCAGTCCAGTCATGGAGCCCTCTAAGAGTACTTTCTCAAGGCCAAACATATAAAGGATCTGCTGGGGACATGCCTGAGAACAGATCACAGCACAGAGAACTGCAAAGTGTCCTCACAGAGCTGCAATTGATGGCTGAGTTAAGACACATAGGGGAACAATGCTCCTGTTTGGTCTGCAGTAGGTTAATCCTTTACCCAGACCCAGGAAAAATAGCAGAATGAGGAAAAATAGTAGCTTATCACCGCTTGTGTGTCTTTTGGAGAGTCTTCAGATCATGAGCTCCTGGAGGCAGAAGCTTTTGCTCTTTCACTTGGCCTATAGTACCTTGCTTTCTCTTGCTTATTTGAAATAATGTTTATTGGAAATAATGATGGCAGTCATTGACTCATTTTCCCTGTTATAGTGTGTGTCGTGGTCGAAAGTGGGAATGCACTAAAAATACCTGTGATGGCACCTGCACTGTCATTGGTACAGCTCATTATTTGACATTTGATGGATTGAAATACAAGTTTCCAGGAAACTGTCAATATGTATTAGTCCAGGTAAGAACATGTCAAATGCTGAAGCTGTCTGATAATACACTTCTTTTACACCAGAAGAGAAGTCCAACATTTGGACAAATCACAGTAAAGTATTCTTTATTGCTAAGCCAGACGTAGGGTAGAGGAGGGCAGAGCTCATTAGTGACTTCTAAGACGCCTTGAGAACTTTGAAGACTGCATTGTGTTCTATAGAAATGAGTTAGGTTGTCACGTGTCAACCTGTCAGTCATAAAACATATGGTAGCAGAATGGTAGAGAGAGGAGCTGTCTGAATCTTACCTTTAACAAGGAATTGCGGATACCCATAAATCAATCTTTCCTCATTTCCCACTAGCCTCTTTATCCTGTAGTGATGGCTTACTGTCTGACTGAGACAGACAAGAAGTGCTCAGTGAACCTTCTCTAAATGCATCAGCAGCACAGACTCTGCTTCTTCATTTTGGCCAAGACACTGTTCTGTCCCATGCACCAACCTATTTGGAGTACATTGACAATATCCATTTTCTTCGTAGCACAGAGGAGAGATGAATAAAGGTATAGGACCCTAACATCAGCCTGAGGTTTGTGGCAGCAGCCAGAAATCTACCCCACAAATAGCAACACTAAGCCCAAAGTAAATGAATATGGGAACAGTTGACATGCCAACATGTATCTTACTGGCCCCAGAGTACACAGGGTATTAGCTGAGCTTTCCTTTTACTCCATAGATCTGTATGTGTTTTTTGAATGTTCTACATTAATGACTCATTCGTTTATTTTTTTCTGATAGGATTTCTGCAAGGATGACTCTGGGACATTCCGGATATTAATTTCAAATGAAGGTTGTGGCTTCACGGGAGAAAAGTGCACCAAAAGGGTTATCATTCTGTATGAAAGTGGGGAAATAGAGTTGCTTAATGGAAACGTATGTATGCTTCTTTTCTCTTTCCCTTTTTTGGGGAAAAGAATTTCAGGTTGATTAGTAAGATAAGGCAGGAATGGCCTTATGCTCAGTGGTTCTTGAATATTAGAACATAAAATGAACAGATTGTCAGGATTAGAATTATCTAATTTGTTCCCAGAGGTATAATGCCATTGTGGTATTTCTGTTTGATGCCAATAAATTTATCTCAGGCAAGAAGCAATTCAATGCAAGCTCTTATGAGGAATGGCTTTTCTAAACATGGGAGGTCTATCTCAAGCAAGGTTAAGTGGAAGAAAGAGAATAAGTGACTGACCCATGACTAGTGAAACTTCTGACTTAAAATCTGAAGGACTGAGAATGCAGAAAAAAATGAAGTCATGGCTGAAAGAAGTTGATACTGCAGAAGCAAATATCACTATCCTTTCCCTTGTTAAAGTGTCAGGTGGAAAATCCAGATGACTGGATTCTCTTTTTTCTTTTTTTTTTTTTTTTTTTGCCAGTTTCCTACTAACAGACACTGACGAATTAACCAAGAATCACTTCCACGTCCCTCCATTGCAGGAAATGAGCGTTTCAAAGGGCAGAGTTCAGCTCTTTGCCTTGGGCGCTGTAACAAGACCGACTGTGTGTTCAAACATTAGAGAGCTCCAGTGGATTATAGTATTTCAATTGCTCAGTTTTCAGAAACACTGTGCTCTGAACTGGCATCTGGACCAGAGATTTGCAAAAATGTTCCCAGTGAAAGGGGAAACCACTCTCCCTTTACCTTGTTTTGTGTTAAGGGACAAAGCTGAACCAGGTTTTGCACAGCCTGCGAGTTGCCTGCAAATTGTTGCGTGCCACTGATGCTTGACGGGGACATGTGAAATTTGGCCATTGTTAATAGCGTCTGTGCAGTGCATCTTGACAGCATATGATACGTGTAGGCTTTTGGTTGCTGGAGGAAGGAGTATAGGACTTATTGGTTGCCCAATCAATTCTTTATTTCTACTACTAAAGAATCCCCTACCAGGGTGAGGGTGACCGGTAGTGCAGGGATCATCAAGTCCATAGAGCCAGGCATTGTCTGAAAAGTTCTTCAGGGGGCGTATTTTTCAGAAGAGCTGTGATTCTGTTGGAGCACCTAGAGAAGGGCCAGAAAAGACAGGAGGTGATGAGGCATGCAGCAGCTCCAGCAGCAGACGGTGTTGGGTTCCTAAGAGAATGTGTCCTTGCAAGAGCTAGGTCTGTATCACAAGACTGGCCACATGACCTTGACTGAATTTTTAGCTGTCTTTCTAGAGAGTTTAAGGCTCAGTGTAATATCTAGAGAAGGTTTTCTTAGAAATAACAGCAACCAAAGGAGAGATTAAGGAAAAATAACCGATATGAAGACTCTTAGGCAAATTCTCACACAGTGATGACTTCCTACACTCTTTTTCCACAAGAATCCTTAGAAGCAACCGGGAGAAACAAGCGGTTTTTTGCCATTAAAAGGTTTCCAAGAAATACTGTTTTAAGATGATATTGTTTTGAGAGCTGCCTCTAGTTTTAAGTAAATGGGGGCTTAATTGAAGTATTTGCATGTTACAGTTCTGGTTTACATTAAAAAAAAAATCATGAAATCATTTTTTCTCTTCTGAAACAAATAAATCTGCCAGTTTGCAAGGTCAAAAGTTTATGACTTCATGGTTGGGCAAAAAGCCTCCGTAAACATAGAAATTCTGTAATTTAAGTCAATCTCCCAACTCAGCTTTTTTCCTCTGTTTTTTGCCTGAGTTTGGAAAGACAGAGACTACTATATTTAGAAGATAAGTGATCAGGTGTGACTAGACTGTACAGTAATACAATGGGCATAGGTGAAGATGAAAAAGCGTCCAGTTCCTGAAATATCTTTTAACGTATTCTTCCCCAAAGACATGGAACGCCTTCTTCAGGAGGTCCTTGAAGGGTGTGAACTGTCTTCTCTGGGGATGAAGGTTGCTGATAATAACCCAGAGATGACGAGAATTGAATTATGGTGCTGAGCTTTTACTGAATTGAGCAAGAAAGAATAGTGGGATGAGGAAATATTTTGCCCTCAAACCGGAGAGTGGGTGAATGGTTTGTAGGCTCCTCTTTCTCCCTTGCTTTAATCACTATTTGTACTGATTGAAAGCTTTCATCTGCCTCTTCCAGAATTAAGCAGTTTTCAGTTGATGCATTAGTGGTGCTTAAAGTAACAGCCATGCCAGACCTCTCTCTCCAAATGTGGTCAATAATCCTATTAGCGTTCCCATTGAAAGGGGATTATGGTGTGAAAGAAAGCATTTTAAATTAATCTCCTAAGTTCTTAGTAGCTGGAGGCGATGAATTTGCAGCCAGATGGAAAGAGGCACACAGGGGAAGTAAAAGTGATGGAAAAATGAAGAGACTGAAAGCTGTCTCTCAGGATTTTTCCTCTTGGTGTAGCTGGTTGGGAAGAAAGTCCTTCCTGACTTCAGGATTGGACTCTGGTCCTCCAGAGCCCACCGATGCATGTGGTTCTCCCAGTTCACATTACTCTTAAACCTAGCCAGCCCTTTTGTCACTACCTGCCTCAGGAGCACAGAATTGTTGGTTTCCTAAAAAGATAAAATAAAAATAAAATGCAGTTATTCAGTGAACCATTACCTGAAGACTAAACTGATTGTTAGTTGGGTATACCTTGTCTTCTTTATCAGCCCTTCTTCTGTTTAGCAATCATTGCTTTGTGTGTCAGCATTTGTGGTGAGTATATATTACATCCAGGGAGCATGAGGGACTTGCCTCATTCAGAATTATAGAAACATGACGAGATTGAAATACCGTACTTGTATCCCAATTTACTGTTCTAAGTTTTGTTTCTAAGCATTGTTTTTAATTTTGAATTTTGAATTTACTGTTCTAAGCTTTGTTTCTAAGGCAGTAATTTATCCACAGCAACCTTTCTGTGTAGAAACAAGCCTGTAATCAGTCCCTTACCTGTGCCTTGCTTACAGTTTTGCAAATGCTCTGGAGCATGTGTATAACTTATGGGAACTATCTATTCTCTGGAGAACAGCATGTTTGAAAATAGTTTGAACCTATGTGCATGTGTCCCACTGGGAAAGCGACCTGCATCAAATCAGAATTAGAGACGCAGTCGATAGCACAATGTGCTTTTCTTGTTCAGGTAAACATCAAGGTACCTCCTAAAGATGACAGTGATTTGGAAGTCATGAAGTCTGGCCGTTATTACATCATTTTGCTGGGCAAAAGCATCAGTGTGACCTGGGATCTGGCCATGGGAGTCTCAGTTATCTTAAAAGGCAATTTCAAAGTAAGTGGTTTTTGCTTTACTTTTTATTCTCATTGAAGAGTGCACTTACCCTGTCTCATGGGGAGTAGCATTTTTTAAATGCAGACGTGCTGATAGAGTTCCGTGGAATATCAGGCACTTGCTTGAAAATGAAGGGATTTTTTTGTAATACAGTAAGGATTGCTTACTTTCCTGGTAGTTCAAGTGTAAGGCGTACGTTCTGGGTCATTAGACATGAGCTATGACAGAAAGGATGACTATGAATAACTATGCCTTGAGTGATTTCTTCTGTATTTAGGAAAAGCAGTATAAGGAGCCAGATTTACTAGTGATGGCGATAGGGCAGCCATCTCTAGAAGTAAAATGGGATTGTAAGGACATACTCCAAACAGAACCAACAGGCACCTCTGATCAGAGTCATCACCTTTATTCCTGGGGCCCTTAGAGACAGTACAGTCCTGCTTTCAGCAAAGTAGAATGGGAATAGGAGCTACACTTTCTCTGTGAGAGACTATGTCTATTTTAGTGAACTTGGCAAGGCCAGGGATAATTCAGTTTTTAAGCCATTAAAGCACTAGGCTAAAAAGACTTCTTAACAAAACCCTGAGCTGGTCTACAGATGTAAGTTTTATGTATTTTGTGTTTCTTTCCCTGCAAGGATCAAGTGTGTGGTCTGTGTGGAAATTTTGATGGAATCCAAAACAATGATTTGACCAGCAGCAATGAACATCTTGAAGTTGATCCAGTTGACTTTGGGAATTCTTGGAAAGTTAATCCATACTGTGCTGATGTTGAAAAGGTGATTGTGAATGAACTGTGAAAACGAATTAATACAGGTTACAGTATCACTTCAGAGCAGGCAAAGAGGTTTGAAAGGATAAAAATAAATGGAAATGAACTCCTTCCCCCGTATTTTTGCCAAATAATATTATTTCTTGAAATCTGATAAAAGATCAATTAACTTATTGAAGGCCTCTGTGCTGCCTGGCTTCAGATGAATATTAAAATAGCCAATCTGTAAGGTAGAGGCTGTTCATAAAGTTTGCCAGCCCAGATGCTTGAAATCGAGGTATAACTGGAAATCTCATTTTAGAGCTTAATCTAAAAAACCTAGCTGTAATCTTCAGGCAGAGGCAGTTCAGATAAAAATTTTGTATTTCCCTATCCAAAATTCTATATCCCAAATTTTAGTCTGTCCATTTATGAACAACTGAATGTAGAGATTTTCTTTCTATCTTCTTCCTTTAAAGAGCATTCAGTTATTATTTTCAGATTGGAGAGGCTTGAAGAGAAAAAGCAAGGTACAGGAGGGGATGAAGACCTTATTGACATGCTATCACTGCTTCTGAATATTGAGGATGTTACCTGCTATCTGAAAGTATTATCTATGTGCTGTTGCCAGAAATTAGGTGATTTCATGGGGTACTAGTTATGCTACGCATGAGGCTGTACTTTCTGTTTTCCAAATGCAGAGTTTTGAAAGAATGAAATTGAATAATAAATTTGTCTTGACCTGACAATTATTATGACCAAAAGTATTTCCAGATCAAAAAGTGAGGGGAAACAACTTGAAGACAACTTGCGCTGACATTTATAATATGAAGCATTTCATTCAGATGGTGCTTTTAAGGCTGAAAACTTTCTCTTGAAAATTGGTCTAATTTTTTAAAAGAGAGAGGGGGAAAAAAGGCCTTATTTAGATATTACCTTAAAAGATTTAAATTATCAGAAAATAAAATGAAGCATTTGTTTTTGATCACATGAAATCTTTTGGGTTAGTTTGATAAATCACCTGCAAGTGTGACATAGCCAGAGTGTTACTTTGCTGAATATCACTTTTTAGATATGACTCGATCGGAGCACTAGAAGAAGTTGCGATAATGAGGAATGAGACTGCAGGGTGAGGCTGAGAAGGAGCAGCTTCTCGTTTCAGTGTAATAGGCACAGGACAGGGCCTGCAGACTGTCCATAAATGCTGTGACAATACTAGTGCTCCTTCTTCTTAGATAAGTTAAATGGGAGAGGGGAAGACTTACTGAGCAGTGGCTATGGGTATTGTCTGCTGAAGACTGAGCATATTTGTGAGTCTCGTGGGCATTCTGTAGAGCTGGGAATGATTGTTTTTCAGGGTGGATGTTTGGTACAGTGGGACTTTTTGTCATCAAAATATCTATGTTAAAAATGTGGTGTACAAGTAAGAGCTGCAGAAAATGCAGGAGGTGACCTGCTCTACTCTGTGTTCTGCCGTGGCAGGATTGGTCCTGACAATTTCCTTTGACATGGAAAAATGTCTAGTGCTAATGAATGTGTTCAATTTGAAGAGTCCCGAGGTCCTGAAGGCAAGGCTAATCCAATGTGTGCTTCTCTCTTACATTATTAAGCCCAACTGGGAACAGACCTCGATGTCTCCACTGTGTAATGGAAACATAGTGAAGCAGGTGATGGTAGAAACGTCATGCAGCATTTTGTCTGGGGATCTCTTTAAAGAATGCAAAAAACTTGTGAGTATTGTGTCATGTGTTTCACATTCTTCAATTCTGCATGATCTGTGCTGACACCGATTACAGTTGAGGGGAAACGTTTGGTTGTGCTGACAGCATACAGGGCTTGGAGGAGACTGACTAATTGGCATTCTTGTCTCTGACCCTGTCCTGTAGCTGATGCTTCATGGGAAAAGGCAGGATACCCCTGGTAAAAAGCTATAGAATAACTTCTGCTTGAAGACCTGCACAGATTTATGTGGCACCTCACTCTTCGTGAATGGAGCAGGCAGACCATCTGAAGGTTAAATGTGTCTAGAAGGAGGAGATGAGGGGCATCAGTGACTGTACCCTGTATTTCTCTTTTGTAGGTGAATCCTGAGCCCTACATAGATATTTGCATGTATGACACTTGTGCCTGTGAATCTATTGGGGACTGTGCTTGCTTCTGTGATGCTATAGCAGCCTATGCACATGTCTGTGCACAAAAAGGTGTTGCTGTGCACTGGAGATCACCAGCTCTGTGCCGTAAGTACAGGGTAGATGAAGCATTGGGTGAAAGGGTTCACGCTTTTAATCAGTAAGCTGTTGGCTCAGATAGACTGTTCTTGTCCAGCTCTGCTCCCACTGATGTCTGGAGAAATTCACTTTAATGGGACTGGGCTAGCAGCTGATGGTGACATTTCCTCTCCCTTTTCTATTTATATTCAGAGCCATACCTGGAAAAAACATTCCCTCAATAAGGGGATATAATAGCCTGCAGTACAAACAAATGTAGACAAAGAAAAGGTTTCTGTACCTTTTATTTTTTTTTAATTAAAATTTAAGGATCCTTTTTTTTCAGTTTTTATCAAAAAAAAAAACCCACCGCAAAATCTCTGATCTACTTCATTATGTGAAAAAAATTTTAAGTGTGAAGAAGTGGCCTCTTCTAAATGTAGTAAAATATTTTTATTTAAAGATGGAAACCTTTCTTTTTCTATGTGTATTTGGTCCAACCAGTAGCAAGTTTGGTGTCATAGTTTTGAGAGGTGTGGTGAATACACTCTGGTTTGATTTTCTTGCCTCCGATTCTTTCACCCTACAGCACAAAGCTGTGAGGACCTGAATAAACAAGAATTAGATTATCAATGTGAATGGCGATACAATAGCTGTGGGCCTGCTTGTCCTGTAACGTGCCAGCACCCACAACCTTTGGAGTGCCCTCTGCAGTGTGTGGAAGGATGCCATGTACACTGTCCTGCAGGTATGTCCAACTTTGCTTTAAGCAGCGGCTTACTTTTTTCTGCTATTCTCCTGGTACTTGTAGGTATTGCTGTAGAGGTTTTTGGTTTTTTGGGGTTTTTTTTGGTTTGGGTTTGGTTTTTTTTTTGACCCCCTAAGTGTTCCTATTGCATGGAAAGATGTCTTACGCTCCAAAAATATTAAAAGATTAGTGAGGCTGGAGATTTCAAAAGACTTAGATGTGGCAGTTAATTCCTTAACAGGCTTACTGATGTGTTTTCACCACAATTTCTTACTGCATAAGGAAGAAGGTGGTTAGGCATCCTGGTTTGAGTTTGTGAAATGGGCATGGGTTGTGGAGGGCATGAAGTGGTGCCTTAGAAGAGGAGAATGAAACGCTGCCAGCAAAAATGAGAGAGGATGGGAACGTGTTGATAAGAAAGGAAGACAGGAGGATTAGGGGCTGTGTAGCAACAGAGATTGTTGACTATGTGGTTAAAAGTAGGGTATGAATTTCTGCTGGATGCTCATAAAATGCTCTCCTTCAGAGCAACTACCGCAGTGGGGGAAACCTATTGCCTTAGTCTGCTTACTACCTCCCAGGATCTGATGCTCCTAAGAGTGCCCAGCAGGCATCCTCCTGTGAGCCTGAGCTTTCAGGTTAGCTATTCCCAACAACTATTTCGTAAAAAGAAGAAAGGAAGAAATATGGGTAATATGGGATGGGGATAGGAAAGACAGACAGAAAGGGAAAGAGTGAAAGACAAGCAAGATCCAAAAGGGGACTGAAAATGCGGATGAATAAGTAGCTTCTCAAGGCAGAGTGAGAAGACATGAAGGCAAAGAAAAAGAGTATTTTAAGACCCAAAGTATCTATTCTGGGCCCTGGTATCTCTGATCAGAGTAAGGTAGGGGAGAGCAGGAGAAATAAATAATATAAGTGTAAAAAGGAAAATGCTATTTTCTCTTGTCATCTTCAATCTTTTGTTCTAAAGATATATTCACCTTCTTTATGGTACTGGCTTTTGCAGGTTTTACTTCCAGGTTAAGTACTTCCAGTATATAAATAAAAGTGGTCATGAAGGAAGGAAATACTTTTCTGTGTCAAGCTGACAGTGGATGTAACACAAGCACAGTATGCAGAACGTTTGAGCCCAACTCTGCTAAATGCAATGATTAGTTTTGCAATTCCTGAAAATTGGCATCTTTATACTAATGTGCTATTTTGAAACAGGGAAAATACTTGATGAGCTGTCCCTGGATTGTGTCAGTCCAGAAGACTGTCCCGTGTGTGCAGTTGGAGATGTCAAGATCTCGCATGGAAGGAGAATAGTTTTGAACAGAGATGATCCACAACGCTGCCGGTCTTGGTATGACGGATTTATGCAGTGAAATAGCATGCCTGTTGAGAGAGAGCAAGCACATCCACATGAATAATTTTTTGGACGTAACTTTTAATATACCACTGAAGATGAAGGCTAGAAACCATCTTTTATGTCGATATCCCTTCACATACTACCTGAGGCTGAAGTTTTTCAGCGACAGTAGGGATTATAGGATGTCAGCTGAATTTAAGCAAGTGAAATTCATCAATTCCTTTCAAAAAAGACCTTCTCCCATGTGTAGGTGGTCCTGCTGGCTTCAGATGTTCCACTTCTCTTTGTGTAAGGTGTGATTCAACATCAATAAAGCCATCAGACTCTTTCCTTCTGCCAGCACTAAAAAAATCCTACGTGTTATGCAAGATCTAAATGTGCGCTCAGTCTAGAACTCGATGAGATTATTGGCAGTTGAAATTGTGTACTATTATGGGAAACCCAATTTCTCCATGATTTTAAGATGATATCCCATGGCCTAATCCTGCATGCGTGCATTTGCTAATGTGATGAAATTAACGGCAGTGTGCACAATGCTGTGCATCATGCGGGATGAAGGCCTCCAGCTGCAACACAGCAGAGAAGGATTTTCGTTCTGTACACTGCCCAGTGGCATATTACGCCATGGCCTGTAATATCTGAGAGTTTTACCTTCTCTGGATGTCTAGACCCTTGAATACTTTCACTAATCACTTATAATGAAGTGAATACAAGTTTTCCATCTTGCAATTTGACCGTATTTAATAGAAACTGAGTTGTAAAACTGCAGCAGCTATTAGCCCAGACTAACACCTTAGCTCAAAATGGTCTGAACCTCACAGAAGCTCTGGATGGGTATGAACTTTGAATTCCTGGCCTCTGGCCAGGGCTAGCGTATGTCTGTGCTATAAACCCAGGGCATGAGACTGTTAGACTAATCAATTAAATATATATTTTAACAGTATAAACAAAAAGCCTTGAATTCCATCAAAAGGTCAAAAAAGAGTCTTCATAAATGAGTCTCTGTTCCCTAATTTTTGTAATCCTTAATAATAATTTATCTTAAATGTTGATACGCTGGCCGCTGCTCACAAAAGATTTCAGAACATTAGGAAAACTTACCTCACTAGGGAAACATCCTTTTGCATAGCTGTCACCTAATTTAGATGCCTACGCCATCTGTACAAACAATAGAAAATATTGCACAAAAATGAATTTTATAGCAAATATCCAAAGGAAATTGGAAACTAGAAGAGGATTAAAATAATAAATCTTCTGTTACTATGTTAATGCCAAAAGTAGCTGTGCATTCTTCAATTAGGAAGACACTAAAAGCAGCTTGAAAAGAACGTAGTGCTTTTAACTAAGAGAACTTGAACTAAGATGCCACGTGTAAAGTGAAGTCTTTTCCTGGAAAATGGCACCTTCTACCAGTATTGACTAGTTTAGTTTGTACATCCTGGATTTTCTCTGGCAGTGAAAACCAAACTTTTTTTTTTTTTTTGGTCCTTGCTCTTTCTTATTCTGTTTCTTGGACTGTCAGTAAGACAAGGAATATACATATTGACTGAGTCTGTACCACCCTGTGCCTGAGTACAGTCGTGTCCTTTGCTCTGATGAGTGAAGTAAAGAGAATCCAACAACCAGGAATTAGAAGGGCAGAAGTATAAAGCCTTGCTAAAGATAGAAAGAGTTGAATTATAAACAAGTTCTTGAAAGGTGGAGGGTGACAGAGGTGAAAAATCTCACAGTGGTACAGAAGGATGGATAGTGGAAAAGGCAGAGATGGGGGGAAAAAGAAAAATGGGAGCTGAGATGGAAAGGCAATAGAAAAACATAATAATGGAGATGAGTAGAAATAGTGAGGGAAGACATAGGACTAAAAGAAAAGATAACAGTTATAGATGAAATACATCATTTAAAATGAGAAAAGGGACTGAAAAAGAGAACATGGTAAATAAGAGGAAGATAAGAGAGACATTAAAAACCCGGAGGACAAACATATGCCAAAGCTGTATTCGAAACAAAATGAAGTCAGGAAAAAGAAGAGGAACATAGTGCACTTTAGAGGTAGAAAAAAAAGGCTGTTCATTATTTTCACTAAGGTTAAAATCTAGATAAACCTAACATTCTCACAGAGTCTGCTAAGTCATACGAGAGCTAAAAGCATCTTTCCTACTCTGGGATTTTACTTTGTGTTAACTGCCTCCCGTTTGACTCATGTTTTGCTTCCTTGTGAAGCAAACCAGATCTGCCAGTTCAGTCCACCAGTGGCTTGTGGTAGCCGTATTGCTGAAGCTCAGTGGGTTTCTAGACAGTTTCCAGACACAGATTTTACACCTTCTGCCAAAGGCTGTTATAAGGAGAGTTTCCTCTGACAAACACATCATAGTTAGTCATACGTTTCCTGTATCTAAACAAACAGACATGAAGGTATAGGATTTAGCTGTAGAATACCTTGTGGGGAAAAAAAGCATTCACATAATGTTTTGGTTTTGTTGTGGTTTTAAGATATTTAACTTTTTCTGTATGAATGTTCTTTTATTATATGTGGGTGATGTGTTATTATAAGCATTGAATTTTTACAGTTAAATTTGGTGATTTTTGTAGTCTGTGTGAAGGGAAGAACTTAACCTGTATAGCCTGTGAACCAGTAGAGGACACCCCAACACCGACAACACCTGCTCCAGAGGAGGACATTGAACTACCACCCAGTGAATACTCATGCAGCAAGATGATGGACTTGGCATTCCTAATGGATGGCTCCAACAAACTGTCAGAGGAGGACTTTGAACAGCTGAAAACTTTCATAATTGGCATGATGAAGAAACTCCACATCTCCCAGAAGAAAATCCGAGTGTCAATTCTAGTGTATAGGGCTGGTCCCACAATCTATCTTGGCCTTAAAGATATCAAAACACAGTCCCAGATGAGAAAAATTGTCCAAAGCATAAAATACACAGGTGATGAAGTAGCGTCCGCCGCTGAAGTCCTTAAATACTCTGTGTTTCATGTGTTTGGAAAAGCAGAAAGGACCAATGCTGCCAGAATTGCAGTGCTATTTATAGCAAGCAAGTCTCCAGGAAAACTCCGCAACATTCTCACAGCTTTGAAGACTAGAAAAATTGCAGTAATACCCGTGGGGATTGGACCTCATGTTAATGTGGAGCAAATCAGGTTCATTGAAAAGCAGTCACCAGATAATAAAGCCTTCCTAATGAACAATGTGTTAGAGCTAATGGATAATAGGGAACTCTTCATTGATCATCTATGTGATCTTGGACCTGAAGAAAGTCCTCTGTTACCAGCCATGTCCACTCCAACAGCATCCAGCGTCTTATTTCCCTCCTGGGGACTCACAGTACCACCAGCCTTTTCAGAAAAGCCCACTCGCAAAAAGCTGGACATTGCTTTTGTTGTGGAAGGATCTGACAATGTAGGCGAGGAAAATTTCAATATCGTCAAGAAGTTCCTTGAGAAGGTGATCACAGGCATGAATGTGGGACAGGAAGATATTCATGTTACAGTCATGCAGTATTCAGAGACTGTCACCCTGGAGTATTCCTTTAGGGAAATGCAGTCAAAGGAAAGTATTATTGAGAAGGTGAAGAGCATACCCTACCAAGGAGGGAAGGCTACCAACACTGGGAATGCCCTTGATTATATTTCCAAGCACACATTTACACCGGTGAATGGGGGCAGGCAAGACGTTCCTCACTTGGTATATATGGTGTCATCCAGTCCTTCCACTGATGTTATCACGCGACCTCCCAGGAGCATAAATGTTATTCCCATAGGCATAACCCCCAATGCAAATATCCAAGAGCTCAAAGAGATCAGTCAGCCTAATAACCCGATTATCTTGCATAGTTATAGCACACTTATTGAAGAAGCACCTAAATTAGTGTTGCAGTCGTGCTGCTCTCGTAAACTTTGGACAGAAATTCCAGGTAAAGTTGGATGTATTTTCTGTGTCATTTCTTCTTTCCTCTGTCCTGCCTCCTTCATTTCCCCCTCACATCACTGCAATTTGAAGGATTCCCGTACCTCATATGGTGTCTTGTTGTCCAAATGCCACGGAAGGACCATTTATCTTCACTGGAGGCTGAGGATGATGCCCCAGTTTGGCAACACCGAGCACAGACCTGCAGCCAGCCTTCTGTTGGCTCAGAAGTCCTCTCCTCCTTTTGTCAGTAAAGTTCAGTAGCTTTCGGATAGGTTGGAGGGTGACAGAAGAAAAAAGTTATCTGCCTGTCTCAAGCGAGTTAAAATTATACTTCCTCTTTCCTGAAGAAACTTCATTGGTTTTGTGATTTTTGTTTTTTGGTTTGGTTTGGTTTTTTTTTTTGGGGGGTGGGGGGGTGGGGGGAGGGATCTATTTTGTAGTTGTTTTGGTTTCGTTTTGGTTTTGTTTATTTGTTTGCTGTTTCTTTTTTAGAACTCTGAGAGTAAAACAGCATTAGTAGAAAAGCAGGAATTGAAATACCCGTGTATCCCACTGAATATCAATCTCAAGTTTTTCGTTAAAGGGGTATCACTTATGGTTTCAATGGGTCATTATTCTGCTTTGTTTTCCCAAATTGCAGGTATCTCCGCCATTTAGAAGATGTTACTTCTGGTTAACATGTATAAATAACCTTTTTCTTTTTTTATTTTTTTCCCCTTTTCAGAGTTGTGCAACAAACCAATGGATGTCATGTTTCTTCTGGATGGAAGCTCCAATATTGGAGCATCAGAGTTTGAGGAAATGAAAAACTTTGTACGGGAATTTATTGAAAGTGCTGAAATCAGTATGTATCTGTGTTTTAACTTAAACACATAATGATATTTTTTTATTATACAGGATGAACCATCTCCTCTGTATACTTTTTTTTTTTAAATTTTTATTTTTAAATTCCTCATTTCAATCCCATATTTTGGGGAAATTGGGCTAATGAAGCTTTTAGTTCAGATGCAGTTCAGCTTCCTCCCAAACCAAGCTGTTCTAGTTCAGATGAATAAAGGTTTGACAACCAATTCGGGAAATCGTGTGATGAGGAATAGCCCGGACAGCAGTTCTGATGAGCTCTTCCCTTCATGCTCTACTGGACATAAGAAGTGTGTGTGCCAAACAGCCAAAGAAGTCCCTGTCACAGGATGGAGATTTAGCTGAACTGTTATTCTATGGCAGAAGAGCAAAAATACATGTTTGGTTTTGGTTCAGTTCTGGATTAGGTTCAACAAATAGGTTTTTTCAATTCAGCATTAAACCACTTCCATGAAGCAACTTCTGTTGCTGCTGTTGATGTTTCCTACTGGCTGTTGACATGTTTGTATTATGCCTGTGCTTCCAAAAGAGGTGATTACCAGCATTTGTACTAATTGGAGGGCTTATAGAGGAAAAGTATAGCATTTCTGTGTGTCTAGAATAACTTAGGTTTATTTACTTTTTTTTAGAGATTATACATGGAAGACACTGTTTCTGAAAATTGTGTACGTGCATGATATAGAGAAGCAAGCCAAGTGAAAGAAGCACAACCTAACACAAACCAAACAAATAAACCAACAGTTTATTTTAGCCTAGCTGTTTTCCTTATCTTTGAAACCTGTAATAGCAAATGCTATGTCATTAACAACATATAATGAAGCTATAAAATGACTCCTCACTACAGCCTTGATTTTAAAATCTTTAAGATGACCGTGGAAAAATTATAAAGTGTAGTGAGTAGACAATATTCAGATCAATATAGGGCTGCAGTGTTTGGGTGCATGAAATTGCAATTATTATTGACTTCATTCCTAAATGTTTTATAAAGCATTGACAGCAAATAGTATGCTACACAGAAAAGTATCTTCAGTGTCCAGTACAAGTCCTTCGAAGAGCATGAAGAGAGTTACATCTGATTACTAGAAATCATGCATTGCCCAACTCAATTCTGCAAGTCTGATATAATTAACTATCTATGCCAACCCTCTGTTAATAGTTTCATTCATAGTTCTTGCATAATGTATAAGCAGAACCAGGTTGTCAGAGAATAGCAGAACTTGGAATTTGTCTTCATTCCCCTTTGCAGGTCATGCTCCCCGGGTGCACTATGTCCCGTGCTGCAGCCTGATGCATGATACTCAAGTGGGTCTATGACAGGGAAATCTGCAGGAAATTTAGTTGTCCAGGGAATTTGGCCCATCAGAAAAAATGGCGCATCAAACTACTACCCTTGCAAAACAATGTGCACATAAAAAAAAAAACAAACCAGTTTTAAAATGGAAAAGAAATAATATTTGGAGATCAATAAAGTAAAATTCTCCAATCATGGTCAAACTGATTTCAGGTATGATACTGCACGCTGATTCCTGACAGAAAAGCAACTGTTTTGAGCAGTGCTTGCATATTTTTTCACCTGGGAATAGCTCAGTTTTGATCTTTTGATTGAAAATGCAGCTTTCACACTCTGATGGAAAATCGCTGTCTAGTTGTGCTTAATGTAAAACACAACCATAATGTATCCTTTAGATTTATTTTAAGACATTCGTGTGCACGGCTTAAAATGTTTATTTTCTGCTTCAGGCAATACTTCAATTCATGTGTCAGTTCTCCAGTATGCCAGGGAAAACAACATAGAAATTTCATGGAACATGCCTCAAGAGACCGGAAAGCTTGTAGAGATGCTGCACTCAATTCAACAAAGGGAGCAAGGTCCTACCAGACTAGGTGAGTGATTATGTGGATCTTGATGTTTAAACAAGAGGGGAAAAAAACCCACCCAGAAATGCTAAATATAGCCTGGCCCCAGTCACCGATTTATGTCAGTGCTGCTGTGGTAGTTTTCTGCAGTAGGACTCTGGGGTTTTTTTTAGTTCACTCATATCTTTACTATATGTACATTTCTTGGTAAAGGTTCAATTTTCGCTATTAAAATACATCCGTAGGATACTTGAATTGGGGTTTATCTTAATGCGTTTGGGAAAGAAGACGACCTGCTTCTTTTTAGCCTTGAAGTAATTCTCAAGATTTGCATTCATTATCTTCCAAGCAAGCAAAACGTAATTAAGAAGTAAAGACTTTGACCATTAACCTTTCAGCATCAATTAGTTGATTAGACATTTAGCAGCAGAACTGCTTATGCTGACTTCGATAGCTGCCATTGCCAGATGTTTGTTACTCTGTGCTAGAGATGATGTAACCAAGGTAGTTGAAAAATAACTCGGCAAAACAGTAGTTATATTCTGGGTGGGTCAGTTCCCTCATCCAAATTGCAGTGCTGGTCCCACAAGGACTTGGGCTGGCACAAGGATGGGGATGGTGCCCAGGGAGCAAGGGTCGCCTGAGGTGGCACCTTAGCTGAAGAGTTGCTCGTGAAGCATCATCTTCTGTTCCAGACAACTGCATCCTGAAAAAGATGTCCACTTCAGTTTTCATGTGCTAAAACATAACACAGACTTCCCACTGGGTCTGTGGAAACTCAGCACACACACATGTATCAGTTGTGGGGTTCAGCAAAAAATTATTCTCCTACAGCATATCTGATCTTTCACCAGATACCCTGAGAATTTTGTCCTTCTGGACTGGAACCACATTTGCTCTGGCAGCCACCTAGCATTAGGGTCCTATAAGAGTTGAGGAATACACAGATTTTTAGGGTCTTTGGCCTACTTAAGACTGTAAAGAGTTATTGGTACAGCAAAGTGAGAAATAAAACCTGACTTCCATAGTTCGCAGGAGGATTAGCCATGATTGCTTTCTCAGCCTGGAGAAATAAAAATACCAGATGGCTGATGAGACTTCTATAGGCTCGTTGTGGGATAAATTGTTACGTACAAATAGATAAGTTTCGTGAAGCCTTCCATGTAATGTGTATAGTAAGCCACACTGAATTACAGGATAAACAGAGAAAACATGGCCTTTGGGAAATGAAATGGGAGAGGCAGCCACATGACATACTCGTTAGTGATTTGTTTATGTCTCATTGGAAAATGCTCAGAGACCACAACGAGGGATGTGGTATAATGAACCAAAATGGAATAGAGTAGAAGTAGTTCCTCCCAAATGAAGTAATGAAAATAAGTCACTGTGGTCCTGTCCTGCACCTTGTAATGTGTGTGAATTCGGCTGACTGTGTAGGAGACTCGGCATCCATGGGAAACGCATGGTCATTCATGTCATCCTGTCTGTGCTCGGGCCTCCTGAAATGCAGGGGCTGCTTAAAAAGCATAGATGGCTTAGTCTGGATGCTGCACCTCCCTAGGTAGCTTTGGAAATCTTTTCTAGCCTATGGAGGGCTTAATCAGGATTTACCTATAAAAAAATATTGTAACCATCAGACCAACACTGTTTCTTCTCATTTGTGCTGGCTTCCCTGTGGTAGAAAAACAATCCTGTGTAGCCCTTATTCAGTCTTTGCTGATCCAAATCATTCCATTTCAGTCAAGAAAGCTATTATGTGCAGAGAGCACCTGTAGGGTCTGTTGCCATTGCTACAAAAGTCTTACTGCAGAAAGCGTTCCTTTTTCTGTTTCATTTAACCATAAGGAAACTCCAGGAGAGGGATACATTTTATTAGTAAGAAATAATTAAAAACTACAGAGTATTTGAGGGCATAGGCAGAACAAAAAAGAGCAGCCTATAGCACAAAGCTTTCCCATGCTTATGCAATACGATAACATCAGGCAAATTTTGGCTCAAGTAACCTGTGGAGGAGCTCTGGGGATATTCAAACATCATGAAATTGCGTGCAACTTTACACAAGAAATAACTGAAAAACAAAACAAAACAAAAAACCAAAAAACCAACTAACTGCAACCAAGAGCTGGCTATATAATCCTTCATTCATTCAGATTCAGTGATCTATGCAAGAGAACTGAGAATCACATCAACATGCCCCTGTTCAGCATTCATGGATATTTAGGAGAGTCATAGGGAGCACACTAAGCAATCCCTACAGTAAATACCGCTTAACACTTTATAAAAACATGATTTTTCTTGCTTATACCTTTAGTAAAAGTAGCTCCTTTGGGCTGATGTTTTCCATGCCCACCGCCTGCCTCAGACTCAAAATTTGGAGGAAGTAGGATCTATGTGGCTCAACTATATTGAAAGCATTATTAGGGAAAGAAATGTGTGGTTCCCTGTGTGTGTCCTGTCCCCCCCCCCTTAGGAAAAAAATCTTAAATATTTTAAATATTTTTTGCTGAAACTTTCTATAATTATTAACACATTTGAATAGCAGCATCCAGCTTTGCCTGTCATGATTAGGGACGGTATATATATATCCTTTCTAACCATCCACTGTGGTTTGGGAAGCAAAGGCCCACCGTAGCACTTCCCTTTATTTAGATCTCTGTCCTGAGTGATGCGGTCCATGCGTTTTTCAAAATCTTGCCCCAATCGCCCACCCGTGGCCGTGGTTTTGCCAGCAGCTGCCTTGATCTAAGGGCTCCCATCCACTGAAAGAGAGGTCTTCCTCACTTGCTCCTCCCGCTGGTGATGAAAAGCTCCTTTCTGAAGCCAACTTGGCGTGCCTGCTAGTCTCTTCCCTGAGCTGTTTTAATTCACTGTCCTGCCAGGTTTTTTGTTTGCTTGCTTGTTTTTTTTAGTTCTTTTCTTATAAGGTTTGTGAGTTGGATGTAGTCCCGGCTGAGACCGGGATCATCAGAACCCCTTGGTGGTAAGAGAAATGCAGGACCTGTGACCTGCAGAGCCAGGAAAGCAGAGGAGAGGGTCTGGGGCCTCGTAGCCTGCTCCTTTCAGTGGTGGAGGGCTGTTGGACTGGCAGATCCATGATGTCCATGGATCATTGCTGTTCAGCCATTCTGTCAATTGGCACATGTTAATGCCAGAATATCAATGTGCTAAGATTTGACCCAGAATTATTAAAACGTCCATCTGTGGGATCAGTTTGCAATAGCTAATTTGTTTCAAAATTAAAATGATCTGCTATTTTCAGTTTAAAAAAACCCAATTCAATGTCAAGCCAAGACCCTAAATTTAGATATGAAGACTGGCTTCAGGATTATCGTCATGGACAGTTGTTCCTGATGAGGCAAGTCCTTGGTTAAATAAATGCAATCTGGACTATCCACAGTCCAGATAGTGTTGTCTTTTTCCGTAGCTCTTTGAATACAGAGGAATCATTTCTTTTTCACTTCTTTCCCAGGCAGCTTTCAGTATTTGTGGGCGATTAAGACCTCTTGTAGTACTTTTCCTTTTTCTGGTCGAGATGTTGCAGAAGTGTTAGCAAAACCGCTGAGGCCACTTAAGGCACTGATTCACAAGTTCCCGGCAGGAACCTCCGCCTAACTGGAATCCCCTGTCTGTCACAACTCCACAGACCCTCATGGGGGCTTTATGTTTTATTCCTCATTTCAGACAAAATTAAAGAAAATAATTGCAAAGGGTTGCCTTTTAAGCAGTTTCTGCTTTCCCTGAGGCACCTACCAAACCATTAAATGTCTGTGCGTTGGTTTATTTTCCTCCAGATTGTCTAATTCTGGGATGAATCTTGTTTTTTATTTCTTGGATGTATTTCAAATGTTTCTAGGGCACCTTGTGCTCTTTCAGTTCATTCCATGATGTTCAAAATTGCTCCCAGTCTAATATCTGTGGTTCAGATTAGCGTGCGTTTTGACACATTTTTCCTCCTTTATCCAAAACATTAATGAAATTATTCAATAAGGCAGAATCTAGTATAATTCCCTGTAGATCCAAGTAAACACCTCCAACCCAACTCAAGAGATTGTCTTTTGTCCTTAAAGCTTGCTTATGTCCATTTAATCAGCTTTTAGCCCTTGCAGGAACCTGAACTATTCTGAATTATGACTTCAGAATAGAAGTCTGGCTAGTCCTGTATAAGGCGACCAAAAACAGGTTCTTACAAAGCCTTTCCTGACTGTCAGAAATTCAGTATCAAATGTTCATGGTCTTACCCGAGAGGAGGAGACTATGCAGTGATGCCAACCCTTCTTCATTTCTCCCCCCGTCTCTGTAGGACATCTTCTGTTGCTTTTGCTTTGATGATTATTCCAAACGTGACTTTTGTTTCGTACTCTATAGTGTAGTCAGGAGTGTATCAGCACTAAAAGATGGGAAGAAGGTGCTGTGCTGTAGTGGCAGCCTTTGGAATGACTGACCTGCCCTTTCTAAAGTAGTCCATTACATCAATTTTTATTTTTTTTTTTTAAATTTTATTCATTTATTTGTATATTTCCCTGGACATACCCGATGACTAACAGTCATTCCCTACTGACTGAACTGAAAGGCTGCTTGCTCCTGCAAGCTAGGACTTTTGGTTCAGTTATCCAGATAAATGTTTAGATAGTCAAGTTTGGGAAGGGGGTGTATGTGTCCATGTGTGAAATTAATTGTGGCTGTTAAAATCTGTCAGGGCCAGCATGAGCCTAACGTGTCAGGAGGCAGTAGGAGAAGAGGGGGCAGGAGGTCAGGGACAGACAACCAGACACGCATTCCTCATCACATCCACTGCCTTTGGGAGCAGATTGTTTTATTGTGTGTCACGCTGCTCTCGGCTCTGTTATTCTACTGTATGCGATGAAGACTTTTGGCTTTGAGACTCCCATCTTGATTTCTCATGGGTTGTACGTCTAACGCCTAAAATACATGTGAGTATACAAGTCATTCTGCTTCCAAAGCCCATTTGTTGCCTTTTTTTTTTTTTTTTTGATAGCGCATTGTGCATGTGAGAAACAGAAACCATTTGTAACAATACTACATGAGACTAACGTAATTTACTCCGATGTTCAGCATGTGGGAACATGTTGACTGCTATTTTGGACTTAGGGTCACATGCATACGCTGTGAAAATCCTTAAAAGCACGTAACCCTTAAGGCCCGTAGCAAACCCCCCATTCACTTCACTGGGGCTTATATAATACCCCTTGCCAGTGCTAGCAAATGATGTTTTGGCCACTGTCAGATTTGCTTTAAAGACAAAAAATAAAAAAAAAAAAAAAAGTTTTGTTGCTTTATGAAGCAGGATTTAGGGTATTTTCTGAGGTGCGTGTTGGCCTCTTCTCCCAAGGGAATAATGACAGGACCAGAGGAAATGGTCTGAAGTCACAGCAGGGGAGGTTTAGATTAGATATTAGGAAGAATGACTTTCCTGAGAGGGTGGTCAGGCACTGGAACAGCCTGCCCAGGGAGGTGGTGGAGTCGCCATCCCTGGAGGTATTTAAGAAACGTGTAGACGTGGCACTTGAGGGCATGCTCTAGTGCCCGAGATTGTTGGTTTGTGTCTGTTTGTGGGTGGGTGGGGTGTGTGGTTGTGGTTGTTTGTTTTGTATGGTGGTTTTGTGTTGGTTTTTTTGGTGGGTTTTTTTGTTTGTTTTGTTTTTTTGTTTTGTTTTGTTTTTGTTTTCTTTTTATGTGGTTGGACTCAATGATCTCAAAGGTCCCTTCCAACCAAGAAGATTCTGTGATTCTGTGATTAGTATTTTTTTTTTCCCCTCTAGGGTCTATCACTGAAATAAATAGCTGATGGCGTGGTCCCATCCAGCTGAAGAGGTTTTAGGGCTAGCTGCATCAGAAGAGCCCAGCCCCCTGTGACCTCGGTGCTGCATGCTTCCACTGCCTTCCTTCTGTGGGAAGGGGCATGCATCGGGCCTTCAGCAAGCTGAGGGAAGGGCAAAAATGACTCAGAATGATGCTTTTTTTTTTTTTTTTTTGGGGGGGGGATGGGGAATGGTGATTTTTCAGACAGGGTGAGTTGCCCCAGGCAGCTGGCTGGGTGGCCAGGTGGGCAGCAGTGCTGGCTTGCCAGGGGGACTGGGAGCACCTAGAGGAGGGGATCCTTCCTTCTGCCAGCAGCTCGCTGTGGCACTAACGAAGCCAGAAATGCATCTGCAGTGTTTGTAGATAGATCAGGGCAAGCTGGAGTGGAGCTAGCAGCAGCAGTGGCCCAGATGTCAGTCGCTGAAGGGGTGTACAAGGCACAAAGTGGTCTCATAAAGGCCAAAGAAGTGTGTGGCTCAGACCTAGTAATGTTAAAGCTAGTTTAATTATGACCAAAGCTAGTTTAATTATGACCAAGATGCTGTGCACGCTTTCCAGTCTTAATATAGCTTGGTGATATTTATTTCAGTGTAAACGTTTTAGATTTCTTTTACTGGTATGAAAATGGCAGATTACTGTTCCATCGCAGCCTAGTAATAAGAAAAATGTTGAAGTTGGTTGGTTGATTAGCAGTCAGTGCTTTTTTTATTGTGATCTCTGAGGAGTTTGGTATTACCCTCCCTGGTGAGATGTAGAGACGAACAGCTGAGAAGTGACAGCTGTCCAGCTTGGAACGGTGACTTTCTGAATCCCTCCAGCAGGGCAAAAGTGTTCATTTGATCATCTCTTCAGACACCTGGCTCTTTTCTCTTGTGCTGGCTTCAAAATAAAGGGAGAAATCCAAAGAGCTTTTAGTACACTAAAACAAATTTTCCATGCGTTAAATTGAGTAATTGTTTTTTGGGGACTTTGAAATAGTCCCTGGTTCTATTACAAAGGAACTTGATTTCTTTATTAGAAATTATGAAAATAATGGATTTTCCAGTTTACAGATATGTATTGAGGTTTCTGAAAATTTTCAGAATTAATGGGAGAAAGAAAGATTGAGCTGGAGCAGCTGGTGACCACACCAACCATGCAAAAGTCAGAGGGTCATTAAAGAAAGACAAACACAGAAATTCCAAGTACTTTTCAAAAATGAATGAAAAATCATTTGTGATTCTTACTGTGCAAAAGTTTAAGCTACAATATTTGGAGGTTAAAACCTGAAATACCTTTTTAGCAATTATTTATAGGGCAAAAGGGAAATGAGTCAATTTTCTGGCACAGTGACCATCCTGAAGCAATCTTAGAGACTGGAATATAGTCATATTAATTTTCTGTATTTTGTTTTATCCCTTAGTTATTTATAGGTAACATGCCATTCTGCATCTAACATCTACCTCTACAGACATACAGAGTAACTACTGGAAAGCAAAACCTTTTGTAGCAATGATTGTAGACAGCTGTATAGGACATGAGTTAATGCCTGGGGTTAGTTAATTTTTTCTGGTCAGGAACAGTAGTTTGTGAAATGGAATTGCCATCACCCAACTAGTAATGATTTGATATATGTTTTGTTGCAAGTAGAAAAACATTCAAAATTTTGAGGTTTTCACTGAACAAAACCCCTAAAGTGTTTTTATTTTGTATATAAAAGATAATTCGGAATTAAAGCGGGAATGAAAACCAAATGGCTAGAACAGAATGAATCTACACAGTTGGAAGAATTAAATAAAAGATAATCATTCCATGGCAATAAACAAAGCTAGTTCTTAAATACTATTGGAAGCTTTCTGTTGATTTTTCTCTCTCTTCTTTTTTTTTTTTTTTTTTTTTTCCTTCTGATCATAATTGACATTTCCAAAAATCATTTGATTTAAACAAACATGCATCTTTCCATTTGAAAACTATTCCTTGGAGAAATGCGTGACCCTCTCTAGACAGAAGACTGTTAGTGGAGGTTAAGGGCGCATGATGGATGGAAGCTCATAGGGGGAAAAGCTGATGTGAATCCTGCTCCTGCAGTGGGTATGAAAAGGCCTGGTAGAAGTTCCTGGTGGGTCTTAGCTCTTCTCTTTAGGTGTGGACATCTGTGTGGAGAGATGACACATGAAGATGAGACTAAGGCTCTGGGGAGGAAACAGTGATAATGGGCCAATGGAGAAGAAGAGGTCTCTGGATAAGGTGGGAAGGGGATATGAGACAGTTGGGGTCTGTAAGGTATAAGAGACAACAGGAAAGGACAGGGAAGCAACGGTAACTGAGAAGGGAATGGCACCTCCAAACCAGTACTGTGGCAAAGGAAAGATCTGGGCTTTTTTCAGATAACTATTCTGGGCTAGATTCTTCCAAGGAATAAATTCTTCCTGCAAGCCTAATTAAGGCCTTGCAGAATATCCGGTTGCTGTAGCCATGTTATCAATAGCGAATGTGCTGAGTGAGTGTCCTCAAGGTGGTCCATGCTTGCAGCAGCTTGGGAAAAGGCTCTTTGCTTTTGCCAATGAAAAGGGGTGAGTGACATGGTGAAAGAAGACACGAAGTGCAAAATGCTCAGGTGTGCTAAGGTATTTTGGTGGTGTGCTGGTGAATTATCTACGATCTGACTTCCAGTGTTTTACAGATGCGTTTGTTATTTAAAATTACTCAGTGAATTCTTCAGGCAAACACATTTCTGCTCCACAGGCCTTGCAGGTTACTCAGAGGAACTAGTTTTTCAGGTATTTATTATTCACCGTTCGCTATTTGCCCTGAATATCGCATCAGTCACCCGATACCATTGGTACTTCCTGACCTGATAACTTCCAAGCCCAAAAGAGCTTTTAAGAAAGCTCCCTATCATCGTTCCCAGTATAAATATTTGTGCAAATACATATCTAAGTACAAGTAATAGCAAACAGCTCTCTTGCTGAGGTCATGATTTTGAACAAAAATTTGCCTGAGTGCTCACAGATGTTAAATAAAAGGGCAGCAGCTACCCGTTTAAGCCAGTTTGTCACTTGAATCATGTATTTTATGGGGTTTGATGGGTTTTCTTGGTTGTTGGGGTTTTTTGGTTGGTTGGTTGTGGGGTTTTTTTTGGGGGGTGTGTGTGTGTGTGTTGTTGTTTTTTTTAATATGGATCACCCAGTTATAGTGTGGGTTAGTCTGAGTCTAGATTTCAGAGAGGTTGCTGGTAGTAGGGGAGGGACAAGATAGCTTTTCACACCCATAGAAAAAGTTGACCGAATGAGTGAAGGACTAGATCTTCTCTGGGAGCTGAGCAACTTGCGTGCGTAATTCAATGGTGGGAAGTTGTAGATCATATAGCCACTGGATGTCACTGTTGTTCTGCAATTGGGAAATAAGTACATATTCTTCTACAATATCATTTCTCCTTTTGTGTAACCAGTGGTAACGCTTTGGAGAAGGTAACTACCAAAGTAAGGAGCATAACTTTATCCTCATGGCTAAGGATAGGCAGTAAAATTCCCATTACTTCAGAGTATTAATAGTATTGGTAGGCTCTTAATAGCTGAGACCTTTCGTGTGGCAGCAATAAAGCAGACATTAAAAGTTCTTTAAGAAGTATTTTCCAGTACTGTATAACTTACTAATATGAAGTAAGATTTAGTTTTAGAGCCTTCCGTGAGTTTTCTATCATAACTTTCATTTATCTATTCATTTCTTCTTAGGAAAAGCCATCGATTTTGTAGTCCAGAACGCAATGTCGGAATCCCATGGAGGGAGGCCCGGCGCCTCAAAGGTCGCGATAGTCATCGTGTCTGGGAGATCAGAAGACACTGTGGAGGCGGCTGCACTTTCTGCAAGAATGAACAGTAAATCTTGTTTCCCTGTCACTATTTTTAAGCAGAGTTGTCGCTTTTTAAGTAATGCACTTGAACAAGGGATGACAAATTAAGGCACTGGTATATTCATATAAGTCCACTGGTATGGACTTACTGTGTGTAATGTTCTGGTAGGAAACAGGGCTGAACAAAATCTGCCTGATGAAGATGCCTCTGAAATACTGGTAAATTCAGGACCAATCTACGGTTTAAGCTGAACAGCTTCCATAGGCTTCGCAAATTAGTGGCATTTCATTTTCCCAGTTCTTGTGAATAGATGAGGATGACAGAAACATGATCTAATGTTATAAATTCAATAGTGTTGCGGTACAGTGAATCCTGAAAGGTTCACTGTAATAATAATAAAGAGACAGAAGATTTGATCAGATTCTGCACTGACAGCAATATGCTTTTGGTATCAATGTGTGCTGTGTTATATTTTTTTCTTTTCTGGCTGTAGTCTCTGTACCTCAGCTTCCTCAGGGTTTCAGCTGAGGTACTTCCTTTGTAGGCTGCTTTGGGAGCTATTGAAAAAGGCATGAACTAAATAACAACTATTATTTTTTAATTAAATGACTTGAAAATAATCCAATTGCCATGTAACTGAAGAAAACCCCCAACATATTGAGATTTTTTTAACATTTGGAAAAAAAGTGAAGATGCTGTCGTTAAATCTTCAGCTGCATTTTGTTGACCATACATGATCACATTATTCTTGGGACTAATAGAGCCCGTCTAAGCTAACACTGTGATTAGAGAATTAGCATTTCTGCTCTTAATTGCCGTTAGCCTATGTGGAGGGAGTGATGCAAGTAAAATATGAAAATTAAATGTTGGAAAAAAACTTTTCCCAATTATTTTTTTTTTAAGAAGCAAAGGAAAAAAAATACAACAACAAAATACAACACTATTTATCGCCCATTTAAAACCCTTTCTTCTCTTTTGCTAGGAGTATCCCTGTTTCCAATTGGAGTTGGGAACAGTTATGATGAAGAGCAACTAAGGACTTTGACTGGGCCATCAGCTGCTAACAGAATCATGAAGCTTCAGAATTTTGAAGACTTATCCACTATGATCACACTGAATAGTGAATTTATCAAAAAAGTGTGCATGGGTAAGTTATGTCACGTTGTTATGTGAATATCTACACAGAATTCAGCCAAAGTGTAAAGAAGAAAAAAAAAAAAAAGGAAAAGAATAAGAAAGAATTAACTTTTCCAGGGTAACAAATACTGCGGAAAAAAATGTGTATGATATTTTAAACGAACATCTATTTATTTGTAGATAGCAAGGACCCCTATCTAAGGAAACTTACTTCAACTCCAGACAGTATTTTACTACTTTTGCCTCCTTGATCTGTGTGTATATAGATACTTATTACTCATATTGTTGTTGTTATTTCTATTACAATAGTATCTACATGTTCTCTCCACAAACCACTGTCTCATCATGTTAGTCATTGCACAGGTTTTTACCAGCTTTACTAGGGCTTAGTTATGTCTCCATTAAAATAAGTGGACTTTTTTTCAGAGCCAAGTACCACTAAGAACGAGGAAGTTGCAGAGTGTGCACAGTCCAGCTTAGAGATATCCGATCAGTCTCCACTGGGATCACTTCTGGCATTTTAAAATCTCTCCAGAGCATCAAACAGCTGCCATTTTCTAGATTTAAACAGCTGCCATTTTCTTTCTTTTCTTTTAAAATAAGCTTTTAAAGATGCATTTCCTCTCCTCACACCGTAAAATATGTGATTTTTCTTGCCCTAAATTACATTGATCCAAGATATAGGATGGGGAGCAGGAATTTGGAACCAGTAACTATTTTCTTATTGCAATCTGTGCTATAACCTGTTGGTGCTAGAGGTGAAAGCTTTGCATTTTTATGAAAGTTTTTCCAACAACAACAACAAAAAGAGTATGCTCAAAAACTTGAATGATAGGTATCTTATGTTAGACACCTAAAACTGAAATATTTAGCTCTCCCTTTTGCTGATGGTAAAGCCTTTTCTACAGAGTGGGAAACTATGTTCTTTTTTGCGTGTGTGTTTTGTTTTGTTTTATTTAAGTTTCTTACAATCTGTAAAGTATAATTTTCCCCTCCAGACTCATACAGTTGGATTTCTTGTACGGAGGGAGTCTTACTTTATGTATGGAAATGTACCAAAAATAATACTATTAAAAAGGTTTAAAAGATTTCCTAAATGCTTTCAAAATGAATTACTTGAACTGGAAAAGACAGAACACATAGCCTATATATACTAGCATAGTACAGTATTATATAAAGAGTTTGCTAGTCAGTGTTTTAATTTCCTTGACAGTGCTTATGGCATTGTGATACCATAGTACTTATATGAAATTACTTTCTATATACCTTTAGGTGTGTAATGAGAGCACGTAAAAATAGAAACTGCAATTCAATGGGTGCCTGATTATATAAAAAACTGCCCATCACAGTAATGCCTGAATGTAATGAAACTGAATTTGGGTATTCTTATTGCAGCTATTTTCATCCTTATGCTAGTTGATGACAAATCTTATCTTGCAAATACTTGCTGTATTTATCTTTCTGCATTTAATAAATGGGTGTGTGCATGGGTGTGTAAATTCTACCTGCTAATTACCAGAAATATTCACAATTCATCACAAGATTCAGCGGTAAGGCTGGAACCTGCCTCAGAGCTAAAGCCATGATCTTCTTTTAAGTACCATCTGGGCAGAGCTCTATGTCAGTGCAAGGAGTGCTGTGGAATTACAGCCTACCTATTGCTCACAGCCTGTTTTGAGACCAACATCATTGCAGAAGTTAGGTAATGCTAGCAGAAGCAAAGTCTATGCATTATTTGACTTAGTCTTGTACACTTTGGACAAATTCCTGCAGTCTTCAGGTAGGGATTCTCACATTCTAACACAAACACAACTTTCTTACCTCCTAAGTCACATTTTTAAGCAAGCAATCTGTATTGTGGTCACCACCACTTAGTTAAAAGGCTGGATTAAGGGATTGTGATGGCTGAAAGATGTCCGTTTCTCTTTCAGACCCTGTCAGAGAATGTATAGATGAGGATGGAAACAAAAAGAAAGTAAGTATATTGCCCGGGTCATCCATTTGGATTTCAAGCTACAAAATTCATGCAGGACCCATGCATGGATACTTCCTTAGATAATCTGAAACAAAAAATGTTGAACAACATTAAATATTGAGAATTATTTTGGAGGATGAAAATATTGGCTTTTGAACTGATAGGATAACTTTGCACACAAAGGAGACTTCCTCTAATAACACTTGATCTTGCAGTGTGTTGAATACTACTGAAGGCAGTGTAGAGCCAAAACTTGTGACAGTGCGTGTCTTCCCTGACAAAGAAAAATGTAGTTTTATCTCCTGGTGAAAGAACTTCTGGAAAAGCTAGACATGGCCAGAATAAAGGTGCATATGTGAGGGGGAGGCAACGTCATTGTCCAGACCCTCTCCTTCTGCTAAGATACAAGTATCTTGTCCCTATGAAAATTTCATAGGAAGATAATTATTGTGTGATAGTCATCTCTCTAGGGAAACCCATCTCAAGTAATGAAATTAAAGTTCTTAGTGTTTGTTTGCAGAAAATCTTTTATGAATCCCTAGAAAAGGCTCAGAAATGTTAGTAAACCTGTCTGATCTCTCCAAAGTGAGCTGCTCTAAGAAAGGAATGATATAGATGTTATAAGTGGTTCAGTTCCTTCATCTCAGGTGAAATGCCAAGGTTTTTGAGTGTATATGATACTTCATGCGTTTAAAAATATTAGCATAAACTTGTTGCATGTTTTCTAGTAGGGGTCAGTAGGGGTCACTTTCTTAATTATGTTTTCTAGTAGGGGTCACTCTTTAAACCAAAAAATAATCAGATTCTTCTTGTCTATTCATTTGAATCGCATGTGTCCAGGCCTCTGGGCTTCTAGAAGCAAACACAGGTACATGTAGATAACTGCTGGGAAGCCTCGACTTGAATTTCAGACGTGTCAGGTTTCATTTTTTTGGTGATAAACTTAAAGCACAGTTTCCGTTCTGGCTAAAATGCTTGTGGAAGAAAAGAGGTCAAGCTCCAGTCCGTATTAAAAATGAACCACATTTCCAAATTTAGGTGGATTTTGTGTTACCTCTTCTGTCAGCCAGAAAAAAATGGGTTCTAGAAGACACTGCCAACATGGTAGCCATTACCTTTTGTAGCAGGCTGTTGGGCATCCTGTGGTGCCTTACAGGACACCCTGGAAATGCTCTGCCTCTGGTGTTGAGCACCCACACTCTGAATTACTCTGCCGACTCCCGGTCAGTAACGTGCCATCATTGACCTGACACCCTCTTCCAGCATAGTCCACAATCCACAGGGATGAAGAATCAAGGCTCTTTCCTAATTCAGAAAACACAGGCTCTTATATCAGTTCCATAATATTTGAGGCGTTACTCAGAGTTACAGCAGGAGGCTCAGTTCCCCAAGTGGGATGTCTGTCATGCACCTGGAGATTGTGGGAACTGATCTCTTGCAGTCTGCAAGGAAATCAGAGTTCTCAGGATCAAAAAACTCAGCCTAAATCCTGTCTAATATCAGGAGCGATGCGATTCATTACAATTTTTTTTTGGTTGTTATTACTTCTACCCTCAAAATGACTGTTGAAGGCAGATTCGTGGCTAAGGTTAGTAGCACAAGGACAGAAGATCGAATGTGCTAGGTCAGGCCAAAAATGCATCCAACCCCTTGTATTATGAGGCCAAAAATAGAAGTCAGGGAAGAATGTAAGTAAGCATATATGATACTTCCCTGAGCTTTCTTAGCCTTGAATAATTTGTGGCTCAGGGACACCCTGAGCTGTGAGTGGCATCTGTTTGTGTTTCATAGTGCTCAATAGTTTTCTCTGCCATTAATTTGTTCAGTCATTCTTTGAATCCATGTAAGTTTTTAGTACTGGTTATATCCAGTACTATAAATGATCATATCCAGTAACTAAGTTAGAAGGTGCCAGCTGGTGAACCCAGTTGAGGTAAATGGCTCTCTCTCCTGCAGATGCACAGTGAGAGGAAGACTGTGCAAGTCCAGGTCCATAGGTTCAGAGCTCCCTTAGAGAGGAAGTCTGAGGCTTCCTCCGGTGTTCTGGCAGGCTCATCGGTTTCAGCAGACTTATCCTTCACAATTTAGAAACCTCTGTTTTTGCTTTCCTTTCTGTCTTATTCCTACTCCTACGATTTCATATCAATTGGGATTTAGGTTTTCTTTGTCTTCAGAGTCCCTGCGTTTTCCTTTGCACCAGGATTCTTGGCTTTGTTTGGATCATTCAATTGATTATTTTTTTTGTTTGTTTTAACGTGCTGCGCTTTTCTTGTCCAGCTCTTAGATGTTTTCCAATAGATGTCCTGTTAAGGAGTGAAATAAAAACAATTAAATATGTATGGAAGTTAAAGGGTCCTTTGCCAGACTTGCACAGCTGTATGTGTACCCTTCCAGGTGCTCTGCTTTCAGTGAGTTGTAGGCGAGACAACTCTAATTAAAAAACATTCAATTTCTTCCTATCTAAATATTTTTTCCATACTAAAAGCTGCTTATGTTACTGTTTCACAGCTTCCTCTAGGCTCACAAGCCTGAAAAGTATTAAGCCACTTCCAGGACAAGTTCCCTCCTCACTGTCCTGAAAGATACAAAGCAGTATCTAACTACTAAAATTAAAGCAGTAAATTAACTTGTATTAAGATGTAAATTTTTTATGGCTGAAAATCTGGCAGCTCTCTTTTGGACATGACACTATCACATAGCTCAGAGACACAGAGTAGTACTTTTACATCACTATTCTTAGTTTGCACAGTAGTGCCAAAAAATAGTCTGAATGATGCTGTGTTTACCTAGATCACAGAATGTTTTTGGTTGGATGGGACCTTTGAGATCATCGAGTCCAACCAACAACAACAACAACAACAACAACAACAAAAAACAAACAACCCCCCCCAAAAAAAACCAACCCAAAAAAATCCCCAAAACAAAAAAAATCCTAGAAATCCCAGAACACCAAACACCAAAACCAAACCAAAACAAACACGCACAACCACACATCACCCCACCCACAAACAGACACAACCCAACAATCCCGGGCACTAGAGCATGCCCTCAAGTGCCACGTCTACACGTTTCTTAAATACCTCCAGGGATGGCAACTCCACCACCTCCCTGGGCAGGCTGTTCCAGTGCCTGACCACTCTCTCAGTAAAGTAATTCTTCCTCATATCTAATCTAAACCTCCCCTGCGGCAACTTCAGACCATTTCCTCTGGTCCTGTCATTATTCCCTTGGGAGAAGAGGCCAACACCCACCTCTTTGCACCCTCCTTTCAGGGAGTTGTAGAGGGCAATGAGGTCCCCCCTCAGCCTCCTCTACTCCAAACTAAACATGCCCAGTTTCCTCAGCCTCTCCTCCTATGACTTGTTCTCTAAACCCAGATGTTTTGCCACTTTGCTTTTCTCTTTCATGGGAATGATGGGTAAGCTGTAAAGGAAAGAATGGGAGATAACCTTGCTCAACAGCAATTTTTTTTTTTTTCCCCATATGTTTCTGCTTCTGAATATCAAGGCATGTTACCCAGCTCATAGAACCACTGTCTCACTTGTTATTAGTGCTTCTGGACTCACCTCTGTAGAGATAGGTCTGGAAAGGGCTGTTTCCCACATTTGGGGATATTCTTGGGAATGCAGACCCCAGGGATGAACATTCTGTTTTGAAATTCATTGAGCCTATTTATTGACTTTAGAGCTCTGCGGGATTGGGGCCAGAGAGCTCAGCTTTTTGCAGATATGAATCTTGAGATATTCCAGATTGTGACCACATCTATTTCTCCCTCGTTTAGTAGTATGTAATCCTGGTGCCTTAAAACTTAGGTATTATATAATCCTTAGGTGCCTTTAGAAAATGAGAATATAGTTTATATTTTATTTTTAATTTTACAAAACCACTGTGTATGTCTAATAACGTTAATCTGGTAAATGACCAATTTCCCTTCAGGAAGGGAGGAAGTGTTTTGAAATTTTGGAGTTGCGGATAAAATAACTAGAGTATTCCATGCCTTTCCAGCTTGGAACAAATATTGTTAATTCCTGCTGTGCCATGACCATCTGTGCACAGAGCTTTTTCTAAAATTTTTATGGCTTATGAAAACTAAAGGCTTTGACATTTAAAGAAAAGCTGGGGGGAATTCTTGATTGACAAAGCTATGCATGCATGCTGTAGGATGGCTAAGCTAACAATAGATGGAGTACCAGCTACTTCATTCTGCTGTGACTAAACATCTCCTATTCTAGACTATTATCTTTTGCTTGGAACTTCGGAGTCTATTTCTTACAGTGCTGCTAATTTAAACTTTCTCATCCTCATGAAGTCCTTAATATGCTGCATTCTATTATTTAATTATCCAAGGCTAATTTGAGCAGCACTGCTGTCAGTGTCACTTTACTTCCTAGCTGTAGGAGCGTGGCAGCGGCCAAGTTTTGCATTTTTCTTCCCTCCGCCCATGTTCTTTTCAAACTGCTAAATATCCATGTCTCCCTATCTAGCCTGGTGACAAATGGACATTACCAGACCAGTGCCACACTGTGACATGCTTTCCAGGAGATTACACGGTTCTGGAGAGTCACCAAATTAACTGTGAAAGGATGCCAAAACCGGTATGTCACAGCAATCTTCCCGCTGTTAAGGTTGAAGAAACTTGTGGCTGCCGATGGATGTGTCCCTGTGAGTATCTGTCTTTGCATGTACGACCTTCCTCCCCATCACTTGAAATGTTTGTCAGAAATGTAATGCTGAATGGAGCTGCGCAGTCATTGTACACATCAAAAGTGACTGAGGTGGGAGGGATTAACGCTGTACACGGCTTAAATAAACTCTTAAATCAGAGTCTCGCTGATGCCTGGAATGTGTGATGCGAGTTCAGGGCCACTGCAAGCTTATTTTTTACATTAGCATAACTACATTGCTTTATCAGAGAATCTCACACGCAATTTCCAAAGCTGTGTGAAGGGGGAATGAGAGTGTATGGAAGAAAACAGAAATTTATCTCGGCATGCTGTAAGCAAGTGATGTATTCTTGGTCCATCTCTAGGGGTCAGGGTTTGGCGCATCAGGTGTGTGTATTAAAGAAACAACAACAACAAATGTTCCCTGCCTCCAGAAAACCTCACACTGAGTATTTGAGCAGAAATGGTGAAGACTCTGTTGCCTTGGCTGAGGTGGCAGGAACAGAAATTAAGTGCACTTACACTCATTTACAGAGTGGAGGGATTCAGCCCTGAGACTGATGATCTGTTTATTTAAAAAAAAAAAAAAAAAAAAAAAAAGAGATTCTTTAGGAAAATCCCATATATGTGAAAGGAAGACTTGAGGGAAGAAAATAAGAATGATGATTTCAAGCAAAAAAATTAGCCTGGGCCTCTGGATCACCTCAGTGCCCAGACAGATGCTCTGACAACAGTGAAATGGTGGCAGTCCGGGATAAAGGAGGCAGTGACACCTGGCTACATGCAGCATGGCACAGAGCATCGCTCCACAGCGGTCACAGGGGAGAGCGCTTCATGGTGGAAGGAGGGGTAGGCTCAGGCACTGAGTCTTTTGGTACCCCTCACGCTGGGTTTGCAGGCTGAGCCTCACTTTCTCTCGGTGCCAAACGCACCGTAGTCATATGCTCAATTTCCATAAAAATTAGTCAAGATGCTTATTTTGAATTAAATGTCCAAAAGTTCAGATGGAGCTCAGTCATGCATGCTATTACAGCTAAAATTTGCAGAAATCTCCAAAATAGGAGATTTAGGTGTTATTTTTAATAGTGTTTAAATCCTTTTCAGCACCTGAATCTCATTGGCTTTAATGAAGCTTAGAGGACTGTACTCCACAACGCAATTCTGAAAATTGGGCTTACACCTAAAGTCATATGATTACTTTTTAGAGTAAATCACAACCCTGTATATATCTTCTCTTTATAATGTATAATCTCAATTTACAATGTCCCCTGCTGAACTGGCTGTTTTAAGAACACTTTCTTCAAGGCACTCCTTGAAATACCTAAGCTGGGTAGCTAGATATCGATTCCTGAACTGTTAGACATCCAAAATTTTAACACCCCAACTTTTAGCATTTCCTAAAGGTGCATTCAATTATTCAAACCCTTTAAAACTAACATTTCTGTTTTGATATGAATATTTCAAAAAGGTAGAAAGATTTTAGTTGAATAATCATAAATATTTTATAAAGTTTAAAAGATACTCTTAGTGATATCTACCCATAGAAAGTGCATCTGTAATAATTTTCTTGATCCTAAATACATTGATAGCAACGTGAAGGCATTACTTTTGGCATAAATTTTGGTATATGTTGGGCACAACGTGTCGTCATAAACATTTTCTGACAGGATGAAATGAAAAATACCATTCATACCATTAGTTGGTTATCGTGAAAAGACCTAGTTGACTTGAGGTTGCTGCTATTCAACGTGAATTAACATTTGTTTACCTCTTTATGAATTTAGTGCACCATGATATGCAAAATTTTACTTTTTCCCGCCCCCAAGGTGATACAGCTTGTGATGAGAAGTGGTAAGTTTTCATATGTTATAAGAGGAGGAAAAAATCCCAACTCAATCCAGTTGATCAAAACTCCATGGGTAAAGTAGCCTCATTTCAATGACTACTTAGCAGAATCAGGGTGATGCTGCTTCAACCAAAGCAACACCCATAGCAGGTGGGAAGGCTGATTCTGATGCTGTATGTGCTAGAGTCAGAGTCGAAACTCACAGCAATCAATAAACTTTCGAGATGGGCATATCAAAGTAAGTGCTGAGCAGGAGGTCAGTGTGTTTCAGCATCTCTTTGTTGTTATGGATGAAGGCTGGTTAGGTCATTTGCGCTGCAGGAGCCTGGCAGCGCATGCTTCGTTTTACTCGTGATTCAGCAAAGTAGTGCTCAGTCATTTAGAGAACCAGAGGCCTTTCAAATGATTGCTTGGCAGTGCAGATGATGTGAAAATGCAAAGAGGAAGTACTTGAGAAAGTATTCTTCCCGTGTTGTATAACTGAGTCCAGAGAACAGATCAGGAATTAAACCATGAAGGTGTTTGCTTGCTGAACTAGTTACGCATTTTATAGAAATACGAAGCTGGTCTAGTGGGAGGTGTCCCTGCCCATGGCAGGGGGGTTGGAACTAGATGATCTTTAAGGTCCCTTCCAACCCAAACCACTCGATCATTCTATGTGTGATTCATGGCTCTTGAGAGTTTGTGGACTATTCAGTTGATTTTTAAATGGATTGCATTAATATATTCTGTGCTACAGAATACCTATGACAAATTTAAAAGGATTCTTATTATCCTTAGAATTTTTTTAATGTCCACGAATTAAAAAAAATGTTGAGAAACATTGTTTTACTGCTGCCTTGTTTCATTGTTGTTTATACATGAACTTTATAAGAAGGTACAGTAGAATGTCTGAAGATGCTCCAGTGCTCCAAAGGGATGTACCTTTTGACAATTCAGTGCCTGACAGTACACAAGATAGACTTTTTTTTTTTTTTTTCCTAGCCCAAGTTGCTGTGTCAATGAATGGGAAAGAAGTTATTCTCAAATCTCAATTAGAATCCAAGTAGCTGAATTATTAACAATGGGAATTTTCTTCCTATATGTTTAGCTGACATTGCTTTTATTGTCCATATTATCTTTAAGCAAAAAGATTTGAAAACACATAAGTCAGAAGCATCCTTTTGCTCAGGTCTGGTTTTGGTACTTGTAAGATTGTAAACATTCTTGCCTTCCAGCTTGTGAAGACAACAAAGTGTTTATAATCTAATGATCAGGGCACTGAGCTATCAGTTGACCATTAGTTTGTCCCGTGCATGTTACATCTCTGCCCTTTTCCTGTTTCCCATCTGAAAAAAAAAAAAAAAAAGTTCCCAGATATCGCCTTGTGATGTGTTTGGTAAGAATGAAGTAATGTTATTTTCTTTCAAATGTAATGCTGCACAGAATAAAATGCAATACCATAATAAAAATGCAATGCGAAATTTAAAAAATAAATGTTACAGTTTTTCTACATATAGGGAAGGGATACATTTTCCCTGCTTTCATTTTTCATGTAGAATTTATTAATAAGTGATATTCAATGTGAATAAACTTCATGGTAAGGGATTTTCTACGAGTTTATTCAATTTTTTTTTTTTAGTGCTAGTTGCTACAGAAAAAGGTACTTCAAAAAAAACCCAACAAACCCACATGATGAAGTATTTAGCAGAGTTTCTTGTCAATGATTTTCTGCAGCATTTGCAATTAATTACCTTCCTAGCTTTCTCAATTAATTGATTCCACATGCCCATAAAAATTGTGAAGAAATAGTCTAATTCAAACAAAAGCAAATGCCCATATGGCTTTTTTTTTTTTTTTCTTTTTCCATTGATGTGCAGGTGTCTGTATAGGAAGTTCATCTCGACATATTGTCACTTTTGATGGGCTGAATTTTAAGCTTACCAGCAATTGCTCCTACACCTTGTTTCAAGACATGCAACATGATGTTGAAATTCTCCTCCATGAAGGACCATGCAGAGCAACACCGAAGATGAACTGTATGGACTCTATTGAAGTGAAACATCGTGGTGTATCTGTTCAGCTCTTCAGTGACATGGCAGTAAGCTAAATGCAATGAAGTGATCCGTGTGTTATCTGCTCATGCTATGGAATTTCAGGTTGTGGGGACCAATTTGTACCCTTTATCCAGTTTCTGTTCCCCTTGCAGTCGATTCTTAGGCTTCTGAGCAAATGCTCATTTTAATTTCATGATGCAATCTACATTCACATAATAAGCCAGACATGCTTCTTTTCTTGTTCTCCCTGTCTTGCTGGTATGACAACGTCAAGATTATGGGATTTGGCAATGTCTCCCTGACACTTCTGCCAGAAAAGCAGGGATTATAGACAGGACATACTGCACTCCGATTCTCCTCTGTTGGCAGAAGTCCTTTACACGATGTTACAATTTGGTGCATGGGAGAGCAGCCTCTATTCTTCACAAACCTGTGTGAGACTGGTTAGTTGAAGAGCTAGAGAGTTGATTCTTACCTTGTCTGCAGGTGGACCTCAGCATTAGATGGAAGGCCACCTTAGCATTTATTATGTCTGTTTTATAGGCACAGAAGTATTCAAATTCATTATGAAAGATTTTTCAGTCTCTGGGTTCCTCAGATACACAGGAGTCGGGAGGCAAAGGTGATCTCGTCTGACTCATGTGCAGCAAAATAAGATGGACCAAACACCTGCAGCCAGCATGGTGGTGTCCAGCCTTGGCTTTCACTGAGGTTTATTGATAATCAGAGTCTGTAGGTGTCATTTTAACTTCATGGCATTAGATTGCTAGTCTGTGTATACATGAAGCTGAAGGAATGCACTCGGAAAATGTTGAAGGAGTTGTACATATAATACGCAGAAAGAAGGTCAATTAGTTCGGTACATTTTTAGACTCCATAGAAATTTTCAGCTTGCAAAATTGATCCTTATGTCAAGATTCAGCTGGATCTTCAAGTGCTTGTGAAGTCAAAAGGTGTTTCAACTGTAAGATTGGGTTGATTGTAACCACTTGCTAGAACTGATGTGATGATCTTGCCTTTTTGAAAACAGGTGGCTGTTAACGGTGAAAGGGTTCATATCCCCTATTCTAGCAGTTTCTTTGAAGTCACTGTCTATGGAGCAATAATGCACGAAATCAAGTTCTCCCATCTTGGACATAATCTCACATTTACTCCAAGAAACAATGAATTTCTTCTTAAACTTAATTCAAAGAGCTTTTCTTCAGGAACACAAGGGCTTTGTGGTAAGTTTGAAAACTGGTAATTTTAATGGCTTCCTGCTTGGGCTTGAACTGCTATTTATGTTATTGTAATTTGTGTGGCCCTGTACCTTTAAACTCTCTGGCTGAACTGATTCTCCTGTTGTTGGCACTTTGCTAATCTATGTAGGTTTTTCTACTATGGACATCAGCATAACAGCTCATTGACATAATACCTCAGAAATAATGAGCTAGACTTCTCACATGTTTTACTTATTTCACATTATCTTTTCAAGGAGATTTTTTGTTTTGTTTTGTTTTGAAGAGGGTTTAACTTTAGGTTTTCACATATACATTTATGTGAGAAACACGACCTATGCTTGCAGTGCAGGTGGAAGGTTTGTGAGGGGTACTACTACCTGGGAAAGTTAATTCTATGATATCCTCAGTGGTATAATCTATTTTATAGCTTATACCTCCATGGCATAACCTATATCTCCTGTGACAAGGAAACAGGACCCAGGGGTCTCTATTGATACTAGCTATTAGGAATATCATTCATTCCTCTTCCCCTTGGCATTCACTGAACAGCCCCAAATGGCTCTGTCTGTCCTGTGCCTGTTTTCTCTAGGTTTATTTTATTGCTGACTGTATTCAGACTTTTCCTTTTACTCACCCTCCTAGGGGTGTGTGACCAGAACCACGTCAATGACTTCACGTTGCGTGATGGCTCTGTCACTCCTGAGAGCAGCGTGTTTATTCAAGACTGGGTGGTGGAAGAGCCAGGGAAGATCTGTGAAATCCGGAGAGAAGACAGATGCTCTGAGCACGCAACAAGCCACTGTCACCTTCTGCTCTCCGATCGGTTTGTAGAGTGCCACAGGGTAATCTCCCCCAACATGTTCTACGAGGCCTGCGCAGAGAGCAGCTGCTATGAGGACGAAGCCTGCGAGATGATAAATTCCTACGCTCACATCTGCAGGGAAAACGGGGTCTGCGTAGACTGGAGAACACCCGAGCTTTGTCGTAAGGGGCTTATGATATGTTAAAGCTGATATAGAAACTGTCCGACTTGGTGACGGTGGTGACAATGATGGTCAGTGTAATACTAGTTTTTGAATACTGTGTAATGGGGCAGAAGTTCCAAATCAAGTTTCCCGTATAAGTGATTTTGCAGATCTGATAACTGGTTTGCTGTCCGCTAAGTTGCACATTATGGAAGATGCGTTTCTCATTAAACTGCTAACTAGTAAAATGCAAAGCGGTTTTGCAAGGCTGGAGGGGTAACCTGCGAAATGAAAACACTGCAAAAGCCATGCACAGGCAAACGCAGCTGTGTGACAGTACCTGACCCTGCAGCCAGCGAGCCATCGTGGGGCTGGGTTTGAACTGAAATTCTGCTCTGATTCTGCTAGGCAGTTTTGGCTGCAGGTATTGCTTTGGTACAGACACTGCAGGACAGGGGAACTTGTAATTTAGAGTAGTGGAACTGCTCGCCAGCCTGCCACTGTCATAACTACCTACCTGCCAGCGACACAAAATAAGACTTTTCTGAGTTCTTTGTAATAGTTCCTGCAAATTCCCCACATTCCAACCGAAGCCTGAACCTTTCAGACTGTGATGGAAGAGCCAAGTGTGATTTTAAGTTTCTACTGCAGTGAAAAATGGGGAAATAGCCACGCTGTGGTGCATTTTCTTGCCAGCACGTGCCAGCTGCACTGAGCAAACCAGCTGTACTTTACTTTGCAAATCTGGTTCTCCTTCTGGTTGTCTTTTGCTTGCGTTTTGGAGGCGAAGAGTTTGTGCTGTGAGAAAGCAGTATGGCAGGATGCGAGCCTTGCAAATTGCCCAGAGCCCAAAAGAAGCAAGACCCGAATGCTGGTGCTAAGTTCAGACGGTTGTATAAATAAGTAACTCTTGAGGTGGCTTATTCTACACCTTCTGCTGTTAGTCTGTCCGCAGTGATGGTTACAGACATTCAGTTATTCACTCAGTCAGGTATCTGAGATGTGTGTGTGTGTGTGTATGTATTTTCTTTCCCGGCTAGCCCCCCAGGTAGTGTCTTGTATCCCAGATGTTTTTCGCATCTCCTACCTCTCCAGTTTAGTCAGTTCTTGTTGCCTTGCTTTCTTTCCCTCTTGCTGCCCAGATGCTTTTCATTTCTGAATTGGAGAACCAGCATCCTAAAGGCATGATACAGCAAGAACTCAATACATGTATAGGGTTTTTTTGTGTTTTTAAACTCAGACTGAGGGAACGATGGGGTAGGAAGTCGAGTATGTGAATTTGAATTTGTTTTGAGCCTCCAGTTAGTGTCTTAAATATCTTTCCAGGATAAGTTATTGAAGAACATGTTGCTGTTGCAGACTGAAGCTTTTAAGAAACAACACAGTCTGTTTGGAATATAGTCCTAGAAAACAGGGAGAATACTGCCAGCCATTTTCTAAATTTAGTGCTTCAGTCAGACTTTGCAAATCGTAATGTTCAAGGAGGAATGTCAGTGGAGTACCTTAATAACTCTGCAATTTTCAAATTCCCGTCTTTTTACTCAGCATGTACAAGGATAGCTGAAGAGTTGCCCATTTTAACACTAGTTGCATAAAACAATCGTTAGTGTCCTAACAATAACATCAGCTTCTTCCTTCAAAGAAGGCAGTTGCATGTGTGCAACTGCCAAAAATAAAATTGCTAATTACAGGAGCATTAGACAGGTTACATTAATGACTAGACACTGCAGAATAATCACTCTACCACTACATGTTTAATAACAATGGCACGGTTCTGGCATACCTTGCTTTCCCCCCTGCAGTGAATTCCTGTCATTTTTTTAGGTTTTTGTCATGCCATATTGGGACATTTCAAGCAGTATAAGTCCCTCCTAGCTGGTCTGCCTGGATGGGTAAATATACTTGAGGGAATATCTGATCAAGACAGAGCTTGTTCTCCATCCTGGTCTCATTCAGTTCCACTGCCTGAGTTTTCCTTGCTCCCTTTTGGGAGGGTGCATGTGTTGAGTGCTACCGGGTGGACTTCCAGCTTTGTGTCAATGGGTGGAAGGAAACTTTACTTCAGAGTGGGAATGCATAGTGAGGGAGATATATATATTTTTTTTAACTTTTTTTTTTTCTCTAGACCCTGCACTTAGTAGACTTGTGCTGCAGAAGCCTGTAGCTTCCATTGATAGCCATGGAACCCTGGTGCGTAGAATGTGCACCCCTTGAGCTAGCTCACCCTTACAGTGGATGCCTGCTGGACAGGGTTTCTACTCCAACGACAGTACAAGCTCTATTTTAATGTGAAGATCATAGAGATTTCTGACAAATCACTGCATTGCTAATATTGGCATGTGTTGGGATTCTGGCTTTGTGTGGAGAGAAAGCTTTATTCACCTGAAAATAGGATTGCTTATATAGTGATTAGTGAATGGACTGCGTTATATTCATTCTGCAGTTACAAAAGAAATGGCAGCTCATGTGGAGGTGACCAAGTCAGCTTTGAACCGTGTAGCTCAAGTAACAGTGCCAGTTAGCAAATTTTGCTCAGAAAGCAGAAATACTCAGAAGATAAATGACAGCAGCAGCAGCAGCAGTTGTTAATCTTCATGTACTAATGTTTCCATGAGTGCTTCTCAGCAGCTCTTTATGCTCATTTATGTGCAATATGGACATGCCCTCTAGGTAGTTGCCAATGCTAGCTTGCAGATAAATTAAATTTGATAGGTAGTTGATGCTTGCATGGAAATAAACTGCTAGTTGGTACTGCTCAAGGAGCTGTGGCTCGTTGAGGAGGGTGCTGGTGGCACTCAGCAGCTGCAGGGATTCCTGGAAAAATATTTTGCTTAGAAACAACGTTTTTGATGAGTCATTCTGGTTGTTGGAGGGTTTTGTGTTTTGCCTTTCATTGGGTTGTTTTGCAGGCCCAGGTTAGAAAGCAAATTCATAACAGGCTGTGCCTGCTCAACTGAGGGGCAGTGACATCTGGCAGAGAAGCAGGAATGAGGGTCAGGAGAAGGAGAGAGAGAAGCAATGGGATACAAGAAACCTTTAAACCATCTCTGCTAATGAAGGATTTGTGTAGTGGAGCTACACTGAGATTATCCCCTGCTCTTCATTCACTGTTCAAGCAAGGCATGCTGCTGAGGACCATAGCAGCTGAAAGACTTAAACAATGAAAAAAACTCAACAGCATGAGGGGAGATTTATGGCTGCCTTCAGCTGATGTGGGGCATCAGAGATCTTCCATCCCCAGCCATGCATTCCCACTCTTTTTGCTATGCTGGCAGTATCCTCACGTGCTGCTTGGTGAGCTCTGAAAATTAGCTGTAAAAGGGAAAAAAGTGCCAGCAGGAAAGAGCAGCTGAGGTGAAGAGATTAAGAGGGCACTACCCTTTTTGGTGGCAGCACTGATCTAAGTTGACTTAATGTGACCTTGAAACCACTCCCAAGAACACTGGAAAAACCCTTCTAAACATATTCCTTTGGATAAAGAAGACCTGTTGAGGGAGGGTTAAAAAAACTCTGCCTGAGCAGTGTGGGGAGGTTGGCTGGCTGCAGTTGAGGTGTTGGCCCTGGCGCATTATTCACTCCAGTTTCATCAGCACTGGGGTTTTAGCTGTCCTTCTGGCTGCACATGACAGTACAGTGAGGCAAAAGGCAAGCCAGCAGTGTGCGACCTGAGGAGCTAAGTCGCTGCTAAATTATACTACTGATAAGAAAGTGGCATTGTCACCTGAAAGGACGTGGGCCTTTCTCCATGTATCACAGGCTTGAAAAACATCCCTTCCCTAAATATCCATCTAGTACTTTAAGCAAGGATGGTCTGTTTTGTCTTATCCATTTGAGCCACAAAGTCAGAGTGAATCCCAGTGCAAACTGTCAGAATACAATATCAACACATAATCAGAGTAGTGTCATACGGGCTAGTATTTGAGGTAGATTTCTTTCGAAACTAATTTGGCAGAAGAATTACTTTTCTATTACTTGTTTTTCAGCCTTATTTTCTCCTTTTGCTACTAGCCAGAGTCTTTTCCTTTTTATTCAGAAACAAGAAACATTTGAGGTGAGCACTGAAATAGCCATCTGGGAGCGTGGCTTGTTGAAATACTTGTTTCTGAGGCTGACTGTGGGGAGCCCTTCATGCCTTCTCACATTCCATACCTCTGGCAGAAGTTTCTATACAAAAAGCAGTTACCTGTAAGTCGTGTAGGACCTGGCCAAATCTCTGGAACGTAAGGGTGATGTGTCTGTGGTGGCTTTCTACACTTGCCTGGTTGTCATTGTGCCAGTAGGATGAAAGGATGGTTAGGATGATTTTCCAGACATTAATGGAGCTTACTCCATCTCTGACACTGCTTATGCACATCTCACTCCAGTGCCCCCAAGGACAGAGGTGACTTCAAAACAAGGGCATTCCTGTGAGCTCATTTATTTTTCTTTTGCAAAACATAACTACCTCATTTCTTCCTTCGTTGAATAAACATTGCCATTTAACACGGGGTTTTTTGATAGCATGTCTGGAGTCCAGCGCATGGTTCTTCATTGCGTTTTTCACACATCTGGCTCCTTAGCGCCGGCCAAAGAGGAGGAAGGAGAAGGGGCTATGTTAGGTGAAGTACATTAGAGGCTTTAGCATCGGTACTCATTCTGCTTGAGAGCTGTCCAGGTTCTATGCTGATGGGCATCAGCATTAAACTCTAAAATAAATTAATCTAATTTTGTGCAGAGAAAGCTTACTAGACTTGCTGTAGGGCTAGCGGTAGTTAAGCAAGATGAAAGCCAGTGTGCTAGTGTGCTCATTGACACTGGAATGAAAAAGTAAATGACACACTACCTTAATACGTGCTGTGGATGTATTTTCACAAATTAATCGGAGCTGACGTGAGACCATGACAGCCAATAAACATTGGTGCTTACTCTAGGCACCTTGTTTACAGAAGTGTTTCTGGAAACAAGTTTTTCTGGAAAACGTAGTATAGTCTAGGTAGCTGCTAGTACAGGTTCATAAGCAGGTGATTTCTCCTATTTTGCTTCGATAGATCTTTTTCACAGAATCACAGAATGGTTAGAGTTGGAAGAGACCTTAGACATCATCGAGTTCCAACCCCCCTGCCATGGGCAGGGACACTTCCACTAGAGCAGGTTGCTCAAAGCCCCATCCAGCCCTGGGTTCATCCCTTGAACACTTCCAGGGATGGGGCATCCACAACTTCCCTGGGCAACCTGTTCCAGTGCCTCACCACTCTCACAGGAAAGAATTTCTTTCTAGTATCCAATTTAAATCTCCCCTCTTCCAATTTAAACCTGTTACCCCTTGTCCTGTCACTACATTTCCTGAAACAGAGTCCCTCTCCAGCTCTCCTGTAGGCTCCCTTCAGTTATTGGAAGGCAGCTATGAGGTCTTGTGTTTTCAGAATCCAGCCAAAGCATTTCATAGTGAGATTGGAGTCCACATCAAGTTTCTGTGTCTTTTCAAGTTCCTCTGCATCTGCTGAACTATGATGCTTATCCACACATACAACCACAGAGCCCAACACACCAGCATTAATTGGGTTTAACATGGCTTGAAACAGAAAAGGGTTCATGTTAAAGACATTTCTTTTGTGTTTCCTTTGGCTGATAAGAAGGTTGTGTGTAGGCAGGTCAGCTGGTGAATGCTTGTTTGGTTGGGAACTCAGGTCTTCACTCGGTAATTTTCTTTCAGTGTTTTTTGTCAGGGGACTGAAAAAAAGTTTTATAAACCTCACAGCAGTCACAAACTGGGAAATAAGAAAGACTTTTCCAAGTTGAAGCTGTAGTGAAAAATAAGTAGACTTGAGGGAATACAGGGTATGGAAGGTGTGTCCATAGGTTTCTTGAATAGCTGCAGCCTTGGTTTTGTGTTTGCTTTTAGAAACAATACCCTCGGTGCTGTGAACTCATCAGTAAAAATGTTACGTGTTGGCTTAGGGGGGAATGCAACTTCCATTCATTCTGTTAATTCTGTTAATAAAGAAATTCAGTTAATAAGGTACAGAAATCTGGCAGGTTCAGTTGAAGTATCAAAATGTTCTGTTTATTAGCTTTCTTCAGTTGCTTGGGAAAACTGCTGCTTATCAAGTTGTCAAAAAAATCTTTGTTCAACGCTTTCGTCTGTCCTGGATATCTTCTAATACACGCTGTTACCAGTGCTTCTCTAATACTTGTGAAAGTGGTTCCAAATTCTGGTGTCTCTTGCCAGTGTTGAAAAGAAGGTTAGTCAAGATCATAGAATCATAGAATCATCTAGGTTGGAAAAGATCCTTGGGATCATCGAGTCCAACCATCTACCCTACTGTACAAAGTTCTTTCCTACACCATATCCCCCAACATCACATCTAGATGTGGTGTTCAGATGTTCAGCTCACGTAAGCCGTTGTATCATGATTAGGGTAAGTCATACTTTGCTGATGCTTGTGGTCTGAAAATGTGGCTTGATGATTTCTGTGTGGACTGTAACTTAACAAAGTGCCTTCAATCGCTTTCCACTGTGGATTTTGTCAGTTTTAAAATGTGTTTTCAAAGATGTTAGTGGCTGCAGAGGACAAAAATATGTTCATCAGATGATGGCTTTAAAAATCCTGAACAGAATTCTAAAGAAAGTGCGAGTGGAAACACTTATCTCCATTTCAGATGTCTTTATCTAAATTGTTTTTTTTTTCTGTCTTCCTCAGCAATGAAATGTCCCACATATTTGACATACGATCACTGCCACAAAGCCTGCGTAAAGCACTGTGATAATAGTACCAAACTCAGTGTCTGCAAGGATTATCCCACAGAAGGCTGCTTCTGTCCAGACAGACAGGTGATTTTTAATGACAGCTGTGTTGATGAAGAAGTCTGCACACAATGTGTCAGTGAAGATGGCACACGCCATCAGGTAACTATATACTTAGCAGCTTACCTATATATGTGGTTGGGGTTCGTACTTTTGCAAGTAAATCAGTCTTATAAGTCTGGACTGTTTTCCCCTTCGGATACTTTATTTTCTAGCTCAGTTCCTCATAACCGGCCGGCTGTCAGCCCCATGTAGCTCCCCTGGTGTGAAATTGGCTGGGATGGATATAAAATTCACAGCTGGGACTGTCCAGACCCGGAAATGCATGACAAATTTGTGTGGAGGGAGGTCTAGAGGGAAGAGAAAAGGGATGGCATAAGTCAACATTTACCAAGATAAAAAAACCTCCATTCCCCAGAATTTTACCAGTGATGACAATTTTATCATAAATCTGGAAACCTTGCTTAAAATATATTGTATTGTCTTTGCAAAGCTTACTGAAATATTTTCAGTGATTGGTGTGGAGCAGCGAGACCAAGAAAACCTCTTTTTTTTTTTTTTTTTTTTTTTTTTAAATGAGAATCATTCCTCAGATGAGATTCATAATTTTAGTTTTACTGAAAACCCACACTCCTCAGCGAAGTCAGACCTCTCTGTGGCAGAATGGGATTAGGAAGAGCTGTGAGTGCTGGGTGCCAGACTGCAGTGTTGATTTGCCTTTCAGCATCACGCAGCGTCTGCGCAAGCTCTTCCCCATGTCCCCTGTTCTAAGTAGCAGGGGTTGTTCCTTTTCATGCCCAGCTACTCAACCCTGGGAGTTTTCATCTAATTCAGCCAGTCCTCTTCAGTTGGCAATTTTGTTACACGACTTTAAGAAGAAGGGGGCTTTAATTTAAAAATTAATTTAATTTATGAGCTTTAGATGCTTCTTGAGATTTTTGGATGGTCTTATCATACTCACTAAACCTGCTGTCAAAGACATAATCGTTTTTGTAACATAGATCTTCTGTAAATAACAGAAGTCTATTATTATATTATTTAGTTATTCTAAATAACAGAATCTGTGTAAAAAAGTAAATGAATGTATATACTCTGAATAACTTCATTTTACACACTCACATTTATACTCACATTGTTAGTTCAGCAAGAAACATGTTATAAATGTTTACAGTTAAACTGAAAGGAAGCATACACTATTTGTGGCTGAAACATCACTTTAAAATAGTGTTTGCATTGGTTAACGCAATGACAGAAGCATCAAACTTAACAGAGAGACCACCTTTCTTTAGGTGGTAGGGCACCAGCGAGCAATGCGCTTGACTTAGTGAGGCAAGTGTTCCAGGCACCGCTTTGCCAATGCAAGAGCGGCACATAGGGCAGGTCTGCCCTGGGTGTCCATGCACACACCCCCTGTGCCCAGGATAGGTCCACGTGGGTCTGAGGGTCCCACCTTGTCATATCTTGTGCCTTAGTGCTGCCTGCTGGCACTGTCACAGCCCACCGTGATGGAAAAGTGTTCACTAAACACAATCCTGAGGGTTTCCTACTGGCGGGCAAGGGGCTGGTACAGGAGCCTCACAGCATTAACCCCCCTCCTTATACATACATGCATACCCTATGGATGTTGGCAGCGAGGGAAGATACAGGGGAAGAGTGTCCTTTTGTTCCACAACTGCATCATCTAAATGGTGTTTTTCAAAACAAAAGCTTAAAGTTTCCTGAAGGACCGAGCACATGTACCTCATATTAGCTTTTATTTTAAAGCTACAGTATCTCCCTACATATGGCCATGATTTTTTCTTTGTGTTCTCTTTTGGATCTTTGTTTTAAATACAGTATCATTGGATTTGTGTAGTGCTTCTAGAATTGGTAAAATAGAAGGGGAAAAAAAGAAAGCCCAAAGAGTAATTTTTGTGATAAAAGGAATAGAAAAAAAGTCTTATTATTTCTCTAGAAGGAAAAAAAAAATAGCTTGCAATGTATATAATCACTGCCAGAAATACAGATCAGTTGTGCACAACTCTCGGTGAACCTGACAATTCTAGTTATTGTATTATGATTCTATTTGAAATGGTTATTGCAAATGCAGATTAAAGTCTAGGATCTGTGTGTCTTAAATCCCCGAGTCCTCAGGCAATGCAGTGCATTTCCCATTTAAATAATTGTTTCAAGCCCTCGTGGAGAAAAGCTCAGCGCGCATCTTGGGAATAACATCTGCAGTGATATCTACTTGTTTCTGCAGGAGTTCTGAAATTCATGAGTTGTTGCGTGCCCCTTAATGGGGTTTTAATTCTGAAACCTCTTGTCTGTACCCCAATGGCAAGGCTTAGATGCAGCTGCTGTGTGGATGGGGAGGTGGAGGGCAGGGGAGGATCAACTCGCACAGCCGTTTTGCGTCTCCACCACTGCAGGATTAGCTGTGTGAGCAATACAACAGGCAGTGCCACTGGTGGTGGGTTACGATTTCCTTAACCCCCTTCTTTCCCTCTGGTGTTCATTCCTCCGTTCCTTTCTACCTCAGGTCATGCTTGGGCTTACGCGATTCTCAGTACCAACACCCATATAGAGCTCTACTAACACCATGCTATCTATCTCTTGCCATTTCTTCTGGTATTAGAGAGTCCTACTTATGCTGAAGAAAACCTGTGTGAAAATCAAGGCTGCTGAAAATGCTAGAGCAGATGTTGTGATTCTCTGTGTCTTGAAATGTCCACGTGCTTTTCACACCACCACCTGCAAATGTAGGCATTCCCTATCAGCTGCCTTCTCAGGACTTTTTAACCCTGAGGCCATTGAATACTCTGGCAGAGGGCTCAGTTATTTTTCCAAGCCCTGAGATCATGTTCTTTACTAGCATTGATGCAAGCTTTCTTTGACTAAAATAGATTTCCTACAGATTAACCAACCCTATGTGATTTGTTTCCTAAGCTTTGTTAAACCTTTGGTTGGCTTGTTCCAGCATGCCTGGTGCCTTATCCTTGCCATGCTGTTAATCTTTGAAAGTAAACTGTCCTTTCAAGACTCCAGTGATGGCTTAAAATACATAGATATCTCTGGGTACAGGTTGAAGTATGCTTAGATATTTCCTTCCTTTCTTCTTATTACTAAAGGTCTTGGCAGACTTATTTTTAAACTGCACTCCAGTGTTTTCTGGATGACACCTTTTCCCTTTGTGGCATCCTAACCTACTCTACATGTTCTCACCCAGAACCTGGATCAATTGTGCAAATTAACTTTATTGTCCCATAGTGCATCTTTTCACTCTTACCTCCCTATTCACGAGTGTTAAACGTGGATAGTTCTTTATAGGTAACTGCATCTTTAACCTCAATGATCACAGAATCACAGAATCTTCTTGGTTGGAAGGGACCTTTGAGATCATCAAGTCTAACCACAAAAAAAAAAAAAAAAGAAAAAGCAAACACCAAAACCAAAACAAAACCAAAAAAACCCCACACAAAACAAACACCCACAACCACACCCCACCCCACCCACAAACAGACACAAACCAACAATCTCGGGCACTAGAGCATGCCCTGAAGTGCCACGTCTACACGTTTCTTAAATACCTCCAGGGATGGCGACTCCACCACCTCCCTGGGCAGGCTGTTCCAGGGCCTGACCACCCTCTCAGTAAAGTAATTCTTCCTCATATCTAATCTAAACCTCCCCTGCCGCAACTTCAGACCATTTCCTCTGGTCCTGTCATTATTCCCTTGGGAGAAGAGGCCAACACCCACCTCTTTGCACCCTCCTTTCAGGGAGTTGTAGAGGGCAATGAGGTCCCCCCTCAGCCTCCTCTTCTCCAAACTAAACATGCCCCATGATTTCCCCCTCTCTCATCAGAAGGAGCAGTGGTTGAATAATGTTACACTTTACTGTCAGTTTCTGAATGTGCTTGTTATGTCCAAGTAATCACCACAGTGATGGTTTCAAATTTGGGGTTACTATAGTGCTTTTCCCATCTTCAGTCCAATGGGAAATCAAGTGATGACACCCCACATATTCTTAGTAAAAAATATGCACTGATTATTTCTCTGTGTTTAAGTACTACTAATTTGGGAAAGCAGCCACTTCTATGTATTTCCCAAAATATTGTTGTTTCCCTTATTACCACTGAACATCCAGTCATGGTATGTAGTTGCACGAGTCCACTGTTACTCACAATAGCCTGAGATTGCATTTATGACATCTGAGCATTTTTCATGCTTAAAACAATAGTGATTCTTCATCCTATTCATGCATTCTTAACATCTTTTGCTAAATTGGTACACAACAGTCATTGCAGAATTATGTCTCTCCTTAGGTTCTTATTGTTAACAGAGCAATCCACCAATCCTGCATGGAGTCTGCTGGTTTTCCAAATTAATGATGTTACTTGCCCTCACCCACTCCCATGGCTAACATACCAGTGACCTAAATATTTGATTTCTTTCTAACAATCAGTTGTTTGGATTTTCTCCATGCAGCACATGGAAACATGGATTCCTGCAAACGAGCCTTGCGAGATCTGCACGTGTCTTGATAACAAGAAAGTGAACTGCACAGTCCGACCTTGCCCTACTGCCAAACGTAAGTTGGTCTAACTCTGACTGGACTTCAACTGATATTTGTGTTACCTAGTTTTCTAGTTCTTATCCAAACTTTTTTAATGGATGTTTTCTTCTTACTACAGCTGTTCAGTGTGGTCCCTGTGAAGTCCCTCGTCTGCGCAGGGACCCTGGCCAGTGCTGCCCCGAGTATGAGTGTGGTAGGTTCTCATAAACTATTGGAATCTTCTTGGTCTGTATTTTTAACAGAAACTTCAAAGGTATACAATCCCTTCTTTTATTTAATGCAATGCTTCATTTTTGAAACCACTGAATGACTGCAAGGTCATCCATGTGGAAAAATAAACAGCTCCTGAGGATGTGACTGTCCATTCACTTCTAACTTGACTTTCTCCCTCTTCTGTTAGAGGTGAGGAAGGGAATAGAGCAATTTGGTGTTGTCTACATGACATTAGAATGGTCCTCTTTCAAGTATCTATTTTTGCATGATCTATATTTGCACATTAAATATAACATTAGAACCTTAATCCTCATAACCCAAGCTTGAACTGTTCCCTAAGCTATTTTGAAAACAAACTCTGACCTGCTGAGCTCTAATTTATTTCATATTTTAGGATAGCAATTGAGCATAGGGAAAAAAAAAGTTTAATGGGGACATGCATGCACATGTGCATCTTTTCTTGAGGACGAACTAGTCAGGCATGGTCTTAAACACTCTCTCAATTTTTCTTCTTAGTCTGTGATCTGGTTTCCTGTGATTTGCCTCCTGCCCCTGTCTGTGAGTTTGGCCTGCAGCTTGCTCTGACCAACCCTGGAGAATGCAGACCAAATTACACATGTGGTAAGATTTCTATTTTTTTTTTAAGCAGGGAGTGACACTGGAACATTGCATTTGAGCAACACTGACAATTTCCTTTGGACATTATTCTTTCCCTGTGAAAGGTTTAATTTTGGAACCAATGGACATGTAATGATTTCACAGACTTGGAAGAAGGGTATCGTTGGCCCTTTCCAAGTACACTTTTGAATTAAGGAAGAGAGAAACACTTTACTCTTGGACGTGTGTGCTCTGACATATATGTTTATTTTCTAAATGTTTTTGATTGTGTATGAGAGAAGAATATTTTGGCAGGGTAGAAGCTTTTCCTGAACCTGCAGCACAGCCTTTGACCTGGGTCTTTTATATCTGCGTTACTTCTTAGTCTTTAAGTAGATTTATAACAGTATGCGGTAGCAATTAGTGCCTTGCTGCCAGAGAACTGTCTTGTTCACTGGAAGCACTCTGAAATGCCGTGTGCTTGACGTGGTACCTACCTTTTTCTGCTAGCGTGTAACAGAGAAGCATGCAGCTTAGTCCAAAGACCTTCCTGCCCACCCCATCGAGAGCTGACTGTGGAGAAGACTGAGTGCTGTGATAAATACGAGTGTACCTGCAGCTGTACGAACTCAACAGTGAGCTGCCCTCTGGGATATCTATCCAGATCTCTCACCAATGACTGCGGCTGCGTATCTACCACCTGCATTCCAGGCAGGGTAAGAGGAATGAAGTGTCATTTCCACAGATAAGATTATCTTCTCTACATGGAGTGATAGCACCAAAGTAAGCGGGTAGCTAGGTATTAACAAACCCTCAACGAGACTACTGGATAATGCTGTCAGGGTGTTTTTAATTTACATGTGTCTGAGAGAAATATACTGTTGCCTCACACTGTTGCTTATTTTATTACAGTCATTTATTCTGACATAACCAACCCATTTTTTGTGACTTTGAGGTAATCAGATTCTTTTTTAATATATATATATATATGTATAAAACCCCCAAACATTTGAATCTTCAAGGTCATTCAAGCATTAAGAATTTCAGAGGTAATTTTAAATTTTTTTAATTTGTTTCTCAACAACAGAGTTACATGATTTTGGATCAGTACAGTTACTATATATTCTTTCAACCCTATACTAACTTTATTGAAATATTTGGGACACCTAGAGTCCTTGTGCCCATTAACTACCTTTGCCTCTGCCCGAGGAGGCATTGTATCTTATATGAACTATATTGCCACTTTTAAATTTCTGCCAAATTAATACCTGATTCTGTTAAAGCTTCACCAGGATATATTTTTTCTTATTTTGCCAACCTTTTATTAAGTTATTATATTATGTTAACCCTTAAGATAAGGTTACTTAGAGGAGAGGTTGCAGGGCAACGTAACCTTTTCATTGAAGCAACCTTACCTAACAGCTTAACATAGGGTTACGCTGTCTTGCAGCCGAGGAGATCTAGCCTTTCTTTTCTGTTGCTAAGTAGTTCGTGACCTTGCATAAGTCATTTTATGTTGCTGTGACTTTATTGCTGTATCTATAAAAATAAATGATGTTCATCTCTTCAGTAACATGCTGTAAAATTTACTAATAGGAAGTGTGATATAAGAGATGGCACTACTTTTGTGGTAGCTTTGACGGCCTAAGGATACAAGAGGATGAATGCTTGTAGCTCAAAGCAGGATCTTTTCAGATCAGCTGGTTTAACTGGGAGAAGTTTTACATCTATGGTTCCTTCTACAGGACTCACTATTTATTATCTCTAAATATTGGGTCAAATTATACTTCTAGGAAAACTGAGTCAGAGCCTGGAGAAGTCCACCGACTGCAGATAAAATTTTCCCATTTATTTTTAATAAAACAGTAGCTTTGGTTGCACTTATTTCCTTTTCCTCGACAGAGTGGCCACAATTTTAAGACGTGTGGCATTTCTACTGGGTTCAAAACATTCCATAAAATTTATAGAATCATAGAATGGTTAGAGTTGGAAGAGACCTTAAAGATCATCTAGTTCCAAATCCCTGCCAATGGCAAGGACACCTCCACTAGACCAGGTTACTCAAAGCCCCATCCAGACTAGTCTTGAACACTTTCAGGGATGACACATCCACAGCTTCTCTGGGCAACCTGTTCCAGTGCCTCACCACCCTCATCTAAATGTACCCTATCTATGGTAGGTTTCACATCTTAGAAAACAGACTTTTGGAGCCAGAAGTCTGCCCTTACAGCAGCAGTGTGCTCTTTAATGTATTAATTGTTGCATTCAATAGGTGTGTGTGCACAACAGCATAGTCTACCCGATTGGGACAACCTGGGAAGATGGTTGCAGGGAATGCTCTTGCACGAGTATGAGGGATGCTGTTACAGGACTTCAGATGATGGAGTGTCACGACAAAGCATGTAACACATTCTGCTCTCGGGTAAGTAACATTTAAATCGGTACTTTAGCCAGCAGGGCCCTGATGGGGATCTGAAATGATTACTTTTAAACCTGCATGTTTAGAGAAAACAGAGAAAAACAGAAAATAAATGCTGTAGCAACGAATTACCTTGGGAACAGAGTCTAAGAGGGCCTGAGCATTACTGAGTTTTATTTTAGAGTTATTGTTTTAGGATCATATCCTGCTGCCAAGGAAATCAGTGACAAGTTTATTTCATATTTCAATAAAAGAGCTGCATCCTGAAGTGTCTGTCATTTACACCACTTGCTCAATAAGTACTCATGGTGTCTGAAGTTCAAGTTCAAATGGCTGCTCTAGCTGAAGTTCACTTTTTTGAAGAGAACAATTCAGATCTGTCTATTGCTCAGCTCTGCCCATTATAGCAGTAAGAGCACCACATGCTGTGGCCTTTATTATGCTCGGACATCTGCTACACGCTATAAAATTATGTGGTCTACTTTTGGAAGTCCACAAAGGAAGTATGAGCTGCTTTGTCCTATTGACATGCTGGTCAAGTAGGAGGAGACAGATGCTTGGTACCAAAACTTGGTAGAAGAATTCTAGAAGAGTCAAAGGAATTGGTTACAAGTCAGCAGCACTTGCCAGTGTCATAGATTAGAAGACTTTGACCATAGCATGATTTGTACAAACAAAAATTCAAAATGGTTTTTAGACTTCCTTTGAACTACCCAGTTTACATCCCTAACATTCCTCACATGAATATTGTGTGGAGAATAAGGAAGTAAAAAAACCACTGTAAAATTAAATGTGATGCCCTAGAGTTTTGCTCTGGTATCTAGCACCTTGTACCCATAATCCTTGAGCATTCCCATGTTGGTTCTTTATGAGGTTAGCACGGATGGGTCAGTCAGTGTGGACAGTGGAAATACACAGCTTGGCTCTGCAGAAGAAGCAGATGGCAAAAGAGGTTTCCCAGCCCAGCCAAGTGCTGACAACTCACACCCTTTACCAACTGCCATGTGGCCAGAGAAGTTGTGCTGCAACCATCAGAGGCTACCACAAATACATTTTGCCTCTTTGTAAAGCTTTCAGTGTATACATAGATTAATTGAGATTGTTCTTGATGGTATTGGCCAACTTCATTTGGGAAAAGGCACATCTGACTTGAAACAGCTCCTCCTTAGTCCATGGTCTGGTGCGTCCACAATCTGCAAGTTCAGTAGGCTGCGTGGGGTCCATGTGGAGCAACTAGATGTGGCTATCTGGGATTCAGAATATTCTCTGCAGGTCTTTTGCTGACCTAGGGTTTTCCCCATGGGTTTGTTCTTCCCTGAACCATGAAGTGAAGTCCAGAAGAAGCTAATTTAGTTTTCTTTTTTCCTCAGTGCAGAAGCAAAGATGAGCTAGCTAATGCTCTTCAGACCGCCAAGTTGCTTTTAAAATGTTTATATTAGTCTATATATTGCATTATCCCACACAAAATTCAAACAGTTGACCAAGCAGCAAGTGGTTCCAGATGTGTGTTGCAATGTCAGTGCTTTAAGTGGTCCAGTAGCTGATAAAAGTCCACATATTGGCCTGTGACTCAACAGAGGTGTCATTACAGGTGACCAGCTGGAATTTGTCAGTGGTAAATGCAAAGGAGGTCACACTACAGAAATAACTGCAAAATCCTTTAACTAAGAAGGACAGGTGCTGCTTCTGTATTTGATTCACTGTGATGATTGTGATGCTACTGTAAAGTTTTGGGTTTTCCAGTGCTGCATGTGAGACAAGATTCGCTTGCCTTTGTATTCTCCAGGAGTAGGCTTTTTTCTTCTTGCTGGAAATACAGTAAATCTCCAAACAAATACATCATGCATATTCACCTATTTCCCACTGTTTTTCCGAAACCTTTCAACCAGTTTTAAGAAGTCTGGTTTTAGTTTTGTTTTTTTCTTTTTTTTTTTTTTTTTTTAATGAATCCCTTTTATGCAGTTGCATTAAAAAAATCAACCCATGATCTCTCTGCTTTTGTTCAGTTTACACTTGGAAGAAAGCTCTTCATTAGCAAATGTTCTGTACACAGCTATGAGAAGTTAGAGGTGTTCTTTTTGCTTTTGGAAAGACATCATTAATAATGTGTCTGGGAGAGAAAGACTGACCTTGGACACAGAGCATCTATGTGCAGCACCTTACAGCTGAGTTCAAGTTGTTGTAAAAACCCTACTTTCTCTGACTTGTTTTAAATTCTCACATTTGGATTTACACTAATGTGTATTTTAAAACAGTTAATCATGCGTTGAAATTTGACTATGGACGTTTCAGTTAAGCAAACCAATATTTGAAAAGCAATTCTTTCTTCTGAAATCTATTAAGCTAATTGTGCCTTCGTTTTCAAAGAACTTCAATTGCCTTAATATCACTGTATTTCAACATCATTTAACTTGCAGCCTCTGTATCAGAACTGGGCTGGACAGCATAGAGGTATGTGCACTTGAGAGGGTGAAAAATAATATATTGAATAATATTTGAATAATATTTTCCTCTGTTGTGTCTTAAACACTGCATAATTCCAGAACAAGAAACCAATCCATTACAAAACCCCAAAACCAACAAACCAAACTAGTGCTCTTTACTGCGAGTGTAGAGTTTGGTAAGAAAGTTTGAGGGTGCCCATTGTAGTGAAAACCATAAGGGCAGATGTGAGAACTTTCAGCTTTTGCAAGAGAATCCCTTTCAATTTCCATTTGTAGAAGAGACCTGTTTCTGGTATGACAATTATGAAATATTAGATCTGAAGTATCTGGCTGTCTTTTGGCTCATAGCCAAAACTTTGTCAATAATCTGTTATTCTAATAAAGTATCATTAATGCAGAGCTACAGTTTCTTGACAAAATCAGGCTTAAGCATTGCCGTTTCAAAAAGCTTTTTTAAAAAAAAAAAGAAATCTTGGTGGAAACCGTGCCGGTTCTTTTGGGGAATTTGCCATTTACTTTTAATGGTTACCAAAGTTGTACAACCAAAACCATAGCTGATGGAGAATGTGTATATCTCAGATTTTCCTTTTTTCCTTTGCTTATTCCTTATATCAAGGACTGCAGAAATTCTGTAATCCAGTTTGAATTGGCCTTAAAGCTTATTTTTCAGTTCAGATTAGATGACATCGAAAGTTTTATTGACATTAAAGACATACTTTAGTCATGGATCATTATGATGTTCAGACTCTGTGCTGCTTGTGGTTATTAATTCCATTGCCAGGTCTTAAAGTTGTGCACTATCGTTGTTGACTGTGTCATCTGACTTCTACAAAAACAGCTTATGGCTTTTTGTCTACACAATAAGAGAAAAAAACCCCATAATACATATATTACCTCTTTCACCCTGATGAATAAACAGTGCTACTGTTCTCATGACAGATTTAAACTCAAATCCTTTCTGTTGTTTTAGAATGTAAAGAAACGCTGTGGAAAAAGAGTGGGTGATTCATTAAAATGAACCAATCCCACAGTTCTCTGAGGATGTTAACAGCAAATACCGACTTCTCACTTGCAAACCAGAGGTTGGTTTGCTTCATTATATGTCATCCTCCCCTCACTTTTTCTGCCGTCTTCTTTCTTTCTGTTATGAAAGTTTTGAGAAAACAAGCAAATTGCTGTAATTATTGCATGTGCCACAAGGAGGAGTGGTGTCTCCCTCCTGGAGCTTCTTCAGAAACTATTTCCCTGAAAGTACAGCAGACTACATCCCTTCAGAGAATCATGGTGATAAAATTGATAACAGCTTTCAAAACACCTTAAAAACGCGAGTATACTAATATGAAGGGAGCACTTGCTTTGCTCAATTTCTGTCAATGTTCTTGGAGTTAGGTACTTTGTAAGTGATATAAAAGAGTGTGGTTTAAAGTATTGGATAATTTAAAGTGTTCAATGATTATGAGAAGAATGTAGCATAATTTTCTGGGATAAGTGTTTAAGACAAAGCCATTTGGCTAAGTGCCTGTAAATTAATTAGGTTAGATTTTCAAGCCTCCTGATGACTGTGTTAAATTATAATAAAGAACATTTGCACTGTACATGCAAAGGCATAGTGAATGATGGTTGCAATAGATGCTGACTAGAAAATTTATGGCTTTAATCTCCAGTATTTCAAATGGATATTTTCCTTTGAAGTAGCGTGTAAAGCATGGTAGTAAATGGTCAAATAAATTAATGTAAAAGGAAGACTGTTGTTTGAATATTAGATGTGCAGGATCCCATTTTAAAACTGTGAAAGTCTTGGTGGGAGGTAATTTCAAACATCCTGCTTGCACTTTAAAGCATAATTTATTATGGAAATTAGGAAATTATACCATAATGTTCTAGAGACTTGCAAATGGAGAAATAAGTCCTTACCTGGTGTAAATGAGTGCAGCTCCAGAGAAATCTCTACGATTGTGCTGATTCATCATCCCTGAAGATTTTGCTTTCAGCATTTTAGGTTGATTTATATCCATTCTACTGTTGCCATTTTCATTCTCTTTTATTCCTCCAACCCTCTCTAGGTACTACCATTTCAATACATAGCAGGAAAATACTGGAACCTTCTTAAAAATACTATGTTGAGGAATAATCTCTGTTCTTTCTTTCCGGCTTCATTGGTCAAAAGGCAGCTGACGGAGTTTTCTGGCCAAAACCGTAGCCCCCATGAAAAGATGGATGTATGTATCCTAAGCAATCTTATTATGAGAGGGGGAGTGCAGAAATATGCCAAGCCATAGCCTGTGTGGATCCCTCCGGTAGCCTTGAGTAGGGGATGAAACCAAAGTGTGCGTTCTCTGAATGCTACAGAATTAATCTGCATTCCTCTCTTGCTTGTTGCAAGACAAGTGCCAGTTCAAAGGTGGGCAAAATTTATCCCCAAGTAGAACGTCTTAATCCGTAAGCTTTCACCCCCTGCGTGGGGGAGATCAGCTTTATGTCAGCATTTGTCTTAGATAAAACAGCCTGGTCTGGCGGAATCTCTGAGCACTTGTCAGGTTCTTCATCGCAGCTGCTGATTATCGCTCCCACGGCAGCCACCTGCACCTCTTCAAACACGAGGAGTGCCTTGTGTTGCCTTATCCCTTACCTCCCCAGAGCATGGGGTTGGGTTTTTATTAAGTCCTGGAGACTGTCATCTGCCTCTCAGTGTGACAGACGGTCAGACACTTGCCAAGGAGAACTTCTGCGTTTTAATTCCCTATTTGAGGTTTGAACTCTGTGCTGTTTTGTTTTGGTTTGTTTTTAAAAAAGGCAAGATGCGGAGGAAGAATAAAGGAACAGATCCAGTACAGAAAAAGCAGGAGACAAGCAGAATATCAACTACAAGCAGATCCCTGAACAACCTGTTGCAAACTGGCATCCGTATGCGCTAGTGTCTATATGCTAGCAAATGAGAAATAATGAAGGAAGGGACAGATACTGCTTACTCTGCCTAGTTCAATCCAACATTAACCTTCAACAGCCCAGTATCTGAAACTAGTCAGATGTTTATGTTCATACATTGTGCAGCTCAGGAATAATCCTGCTAACATATGCTCTTTGTACATAAGTCATCTAACTGGAAAAAAACCCCAAAAACTCCACAATAAAAAAAAAAAAAAAATAAACACCTCAAAATGCACAATACAGTTACTTTTTCTTAGGTGTAACTTAAAACATTACCACCTTTAGAATGAAACATAAAATAAAGATTTCTTTATTCCTATGGGCCCAAATTTCCATGGTGTGAGGTTTCTGATGGTGAAATACGGGAATTGCTGTCCACCTTACTCCTCAAGCACAGGTAGATGCTTTTGTTTTTGAGGAGCTCATAGACTGCTGCAGACTGCAGGTTTGTCTTCTGAGTCAGGTTTGTAGTGTATGGTGGTTCAGGGGCTGTGCTAGGAGAAGCTCAGCAGGTGCTGAGGTCAGGAGCTCTGATCTCTTGTGTTTCTTCCCCTTAGGAGTCAGAGGCCCCAGATTTTGAATGCACCAGTCACCAAAAGGGCCACTCAGGCAGGTTGAATTGTCCAAACCCAACATCTTTGTCGGTCCCTTAGGGGGGTGCAAATCACCCCTGGAGTCTCCTGCATAGCAAACACCTTTTTGTTTGCACTTTAGAGGGTTCCTTTCAAACACACAGTGAAATTTGGGTCCTGCAGCTGGATTTTGCTGCTTCTGGGCACAAACTGCTCATGGATTTTTACTTCTCTGAGTTTGCCATGCAAATGAAATGTTGTATCCGATACTGGAGATGCTTCAGACGTATATTGAGCAGATAAAATTCATATAAAACAAAATGCTCCACAGCACAACTTTTTCCACAACACTAGGTCAAACTCTGGTATTATGTTTTATGGCATTATACAAAACGCACTTTCATGTGAATGTCTGCTGATTATTGAGGTTTGCTAATGTGCTTCATGTTGAAAATCAAGGACAGTTCATGAAGGGAGAGAGCAGTTGTTAATACTTCAGCAATTCAGTTCACAGAGGTTGACCAAAATAAAGTGATGCTTATTTTCATCAAAATTTTTCACATGAACAATATTTTCTTTGACGGAACATCTTTCCTTCAACTCTGTGTTGAAATCAGAGTTATGTTTTGCCCCTTGGAGGCTGCCTAGCTATGAAATGCAGAATATATTATTTCTAATTAGACTAAAGCTCCTTACTTTCTTTCACTTAGATACTCCAGTGTTTGAATATTTGGCTAGTTGCTTCAAGAGATGAAAAGATTAAATGATCAGTCAAAACTGGTCCCTGGACTACAAGTCTAACCGATCTCTTCCCTCTGCTTCCGCAGGGCAGTCAGATGTCTGAATGTGCTCAGAATGACTCCTAACCTTGAATTCTCAGGGCTGGGGAGGGGAGTCGTGAGTGCTGACAAACGTCCAAGATGCCAGTAGAACAATTTTTACCTATTGTTTTCTTTCATAAAATAGTATTTTATATACCTTAAAAAGATATTTTTTTTTTTTTTTTACAAAATTCTTGTAATTATATATGACGTATCTAAAAGCAGAAGTGACATAGTGATTTTTTTTTAAACTGGATGCTTAACATTCACATAGAGTTTTCTCTCAAAAACTACCAAATAGCGTGGCAATTCTGACAGTCACCCTTTAAAGTGAACTTGCTTTTCCTTTTGCACTCCTCTGTAGGGCCATTTTATTGGAAAGACTTGCTCTTTACAATTTGCTAGCGCATAAAAGAACCTGCTCACATACGATAAACAAACATTTGGAAATGACTGCTGCTTAATGCTATTGAAATAGCTCGGTGTCCTCTGAAAGCATTTTTCTTTTACCTCTTTCCTTTCCATTTCGGCCTGTTTATGTCATTATTCTTTTCTGTCTTGTGGCAAATCTTTGTGCTATTACATATTTGAGCAGATCTGGGTGATTTCAGATTCCTTTCCCTTTCTCCCTTTCCCTTTCTCCCTTTCCCTTCTTAGGCACCATCAACACTTTCTGTACCCCAAGAGGGGTGCTCCATACCACACTACAGAAGCTGATACACTTACAAGGCCTATTAGTTGATTGGCATAACCTGAGCAAGGATAGTACCTAGGGTTAGTCCATGTAGCTGAAGTGAATATGTCTTCAAAAGATACATTAAGCAGGAACTAATGAGAGAAGAATTTCTGCTCCTAATGTTGTGTGCATTTTAATTTCTTTTTTTTCTGACAGATAATGATTTAACAGGATGCTGAGCTGGGTGGACCACTTATTTGTTTTGTAATGGCAGCGTGTGGCCTTACAGTTCTGTTTTCAAACTTCCCTTGCCATAAAAAGTTGCTAACATTTAACATTTATTCCCAGTGTTTTCTTTTAGGGCTAATCTTCTCATTTGTCTCCTGTTCCTGGATCAGTCAGTCCTTTTCTTTTCTACTACAGGGTTACAAATATATCGTCCGAGAAGGGGAGTGTTGTGGGAGATGCCAGAAGACTGCCTGTGAGGAGCAGCTATTCTGGTCTCGGGGTGATGCAGATCCTCTTTTGCATGAGGTGAGGTGGCGATGGCATGGACACTTCCTCTTCTAGCAGAAGTGCCCTGGAATTATTTTGTGTTCCGTGCAAGGAGGTGAAGAAGATATGAGCTATTTCTTCTATACATCAAGCAGCGCTGAAAAACAATGTTGTTTGGGGTGTATGACTTCCTTGGTTTTAACAAGCAAACCCTCCCCATCCTTTTCGGGCTCTCAGGAAGCAATAGTTTTGTGTAAACTTAGTAATTTCACAAACGGTTGCTCAAAAGAATGTTAACAGAACATGATGCTTCTCTGGCTGTAGGCTATTTGTTTAAATTATCCCAATTAATTTGTATTGCTCTATGGATAGCAGGCAGATGGGGTAGTGGATTGCTTGAATTTCAGAGTCCTATTCAAATAGGATATCCTATTTGGTACCCACTGAAATACCAGGAAGTAAATGAGGATAGAAACATGAATTATTCTCTGGTTGCTAAATATGATTGCTGCATATCAGATCAGGCTGCAGTGGTCCAGGCCACACTTGTTTTCTGCTCAAAATAACAGTTTATTTTCAGCAGTGTGCCTCTTCCCTTAGGATTCAAAGAGCCCAGTGGGAAGTGAGTGCATGAAAACAGCCATTTAAAATGTGCTGCAGATACCCTATACTCTGGAAAGCTATGTGGATATTTGTTTCTTTTCTTGCCCACCTTTTTAATTTCTTCAGGCTATTCAGTTTGTTCTGTTCCTAACCCAACTACCATTGGCAAGCCTTTGCCTGCCCCAGTAGCATTAAATTGCTTAATCCTATGCGGAGCTTTAGATTCAACAAAGGGAGGAACAGTAAGTTAAATATATGTAAAGTAACAGACCACCTCTCCATCTTTTCTTCCCTATGTCTTGTTCTTCATAATTTGTCTGCATTTTCATCTATCTCTCCTACGTCTCACGTTCACATATTTAATATCAACTTCTTAATTGCTTCTTTTACAAAGGCAGTCTGCTGCTGTCTTTTACAAAAATGTTAATGTATCATTTTTCAGCCTGCTTCTTCCCTGGTTTTACCAAGGGCATTTCTTAATGTGGATCAATATTCTTCTCTGCTTCATAAAACAAGCCTTCAGAAGGCCTATTTTAATATCCCACAGTGTCTTCCTGATTTCTGTTGTCCTTATACTTTGCTCTGTCTTTCTTGGTGTGTGTCCTCTTTCAACTCTTTTGACCTTAACTAAGTATTTAACACATGAGAGAAAAGTATTCCCTAACTTTCTGAGCAAAGATGTTTGAATTTACCGGAACTGAGCATTTGATCTTCACCTTCACAGTTCTTGAAGTGTGTTCAGAGGGTGTTACCAGTGGAGGCACACTTCAAAGCAGGGATCAGCTCCTCCCTGCATTGAGCTGTGACAGCATTTTCTTTCTGCCCTGTGGTGATACCTCTTCCCATAACCGCACTTGAAGTTCCCACCTCATCTGACCCGTGGGTGATCACAATTGGTAGGGCTGTCAATAGGATCCAGTCTCTTCCACATTTGCAAGTTTTTTTCAAGTCTGGAGCCTATTGCCAAAACCTATTTTGGGCTTAGCAGAGCTGACTTGCAGCAGGTTCCAGCAGAAAGAGGGCCAGCTCGGCTACAGCGTGCTGCAGTGCAGCCAGCCACCAGGTAATAAAGGTAGATTTAAATCCAGCTAAGAGTGCTTTTTCTTCTTCACGTGTTATTTCACCTGCCCCTTTATTTTTCACCTTAAGGATTCTCCTGTAACTCCTGTAGTCCACGAACCAAGCAGCTGACTGTCCTACAACCTGATTGTCGTGATAAGGATTTGTGCAGAACTGTTGAGCGACAGACTGTCCCCAAGGCAGTAAAAGTGCTTTTGCAAACCTGCATGTTGGCTGTGGTGGTCTTCCCTCTACCCAGTGGCACAAATACTGCTGCCTGTTATTTAATCCTTTTACAATTTCCCATCAGGTCGGCACAGAGTGGCGATCCCCTTTCAACCGTTGCGTTATCAATGAGTGTGTCCAGGTGAACAACGAGGTGTTTGTGCAGCAAAAGAATCTTTCTTGCTCTCAAATGGACGTGCCCGACTGTCCAGAGGGAACTGAGCTGCGTTGTAACCAAATAATAGACTGCTGTCCTTCTTGCAGATGTGGTAAGTTTTTTGTGTACGGCAAGCGGAATCGAGAATGAATCATCTCATGTCTTGACCTCCTGTTTGCCAACAGCAATTTCAAAAGTGTGTTATGCAAGTATAGTACTGCCTTGAAGCACTCCAGGATAAGTTAGACATTGAGTACAATAGCACCTGCTGCTACTACTTCATCTTTCCGACTGATGTCCGCTGTCTCCTTTAAACTACTTGCCTTTGAAGCCGTTTTGCATTGCGTCAGAGAGACATACCAGGCTATGTCTTCACAGCTCCAGCCTGCGTTGTTAAGCATTTAAAAGAGGTTTTGATGTGCTTTTGGCCTAGGAAGGTTCAACGCTCTCCCAGGTGCCTCCTATGAACAGGGAGGTTGCGTGCAGCCACGCTGTCTTCTGTGTGTCTCAGCATTGTGGCTGTGGCCGTTTCCTAGGACGAAGGAGGAGGAGGAGGAGAAATACGCACTGTAGCTTGCAGAAAACCTAAGTGCATCTTCTGAGAGTGTGAGACTCGAACTGGAAGGGAAAATTTATATGGTGCTATGTACTTGTTAAAGCAAAAACCAAAACAACAAATAACTCAGCAAGAGATATTTGGGGGTGGGATTCAGGATAACTCTGACAAATTGTTACCTTTCAAGGTATAAAGTAAGAGGGCTAAATCATGCCTCTCTACAGTGGAACTGGCTCTGAATGTCCTCAATTGAAAATCTGTTAAGTCAAAAAACCATATGAAATCTTGGTAATGTCATGATAGAGGTAATGCTAAAGGGAATACTATCTTCTTTTTCAGAACCCCTGAATGGTTGTCCTTTGAATGGCACTGTTATTGGGGTAAGACACTATTCCTTTTATTTGCTGTGATGATAAGACATTTAGATATAAACATGAGCTTTTGAAGAACACAAACTTCCCAGAATACACATAAAGCACCCAGGGTGTCTTTATTCAGACAGAATCTCTGCTAGAGAGACCTTGGGGTAAAAGCAGTGGCAACAGGCTCAGCACGTGTATGTCCAGTTGGTGACCCTGCCACAGACTTCCTATATGACAATGAGTATCTCTGCAAAGTGGGGACAGTAAAGTTTCCTTATCTTGAAAAGATGATGAGAAAAGCACTTAGAAACTGTGGTAATCTGCATTCTGTAATGACTTGCAGGCTACCAAACACACAGGAAACTATCTGCGAGGGATAATCTCAAAAATGATCCTTGCCCACTTTGGGGAAGCAAAAACTTCCCGTATTCTACCTAGAGGATAAAGCAGATTAAAAAAGGATGGAGGCTCTTGCTCCACCTGTGTGGAAAGAGGGGTATCCCTCCTTGGCTGTTAGCAGGGACAGGAAAGCTGAGCTTCCTCACTGTTTGACCTCTGTCCCCTTTCAAGATCCCTGCTGATATACCCTCAGAGGAAATTTTTTCTCAACTGCATATTTAATGGATAGATTAAGACATGTTTAACCCAGCCCATGACAGTGGGAATGATGGGAGTTGAGCATCTGATCTCATTTATGCCGAATTTTTCTTTGGAGAGCTCTGTCAATTGTCCATTGTTTCCCTAAATCCATATTCTGGCAGCACCTCTGGTGTCAAAGAGCTCTAAATATTCTCATCATCCCCCAGGGAAACAGGTCCTCTTTAGTCATTTAACCTAACTTTTAACCTATGTATTCCTGCATTGTCAATGAATGTCTGTCTTTTTCATTTATTTAAGAGGTAAGTTTACCAAAATCTCTTTGGACTTTTGAGGTATGGCAGAGAGAACTTTTCTCCATCTATTTTTGTGGCTTTTGATTTTTTTTTTTCATAGTTGATAGGCACAAGTTTATCAGTTTGTTAGAACTAAAGCCCTGTCATCAAGCATCCATCATTCTGCAGGGGGGATTACTTCCCTGTAGAATTAAATCCAAGGAATAACTCTGCCTTTCTTCTCAGAACACTGGAAGAAGGGTTTTAAAGTGGTAAAATCTGAAATAATCTGCTTTCTCGTTGCTGTCTCTATTTGTCTCCTCTAGAGTATGTTGTCATAACTAGTTGGGGCATATTATAAAGACCATACTTTTAAAGAGTGCCATGCAGTATAGTAATTGCTAGCTCTTGCCACCTCCTGTTGTATAGTTATGCATATATATGTTCTGGGTTGCAAAAAGAAGATATCTTTCCAGCTGCATGGTGTTCTTTCATGAGCAGCTATTTTTTTTCTCTCCCAACAAAATGTTTATCTGATCTGTCAAGTAAAGTCTTTGTTCTATCTTCAAGCATTTTAAAATATTTTAAAATACTGTAAAATAAAGCATAAGCAAATTTTGAAACAAAATGTCATGTTGAAGGCAAGATGAGAAGTATCTGTATTTTGAAGACTTGAAATATTTCAGCTTCTGCAGCATTGAAAAAAAAATCCTATGTTCCCAATTTGGAATGAATTCATAAGGAGTTTCAGCTGATGCAATACTACATTTTGATCCATTCTTATTTGCTATCTGTCTATATAATAAAAGCTGTTTTTAAAATGTTTTATTTTTTTTTTTTTAAGACAACTTTTAAAATGTGTTATTGTTCTTCCTGACAATTAGTCATTTTATCAAATACTGCCTGTGCAAGATTTTGAGGGTGTAGGTAGGCCCCAGCTGTTGCATTACTTCTGTGATCTTGCGTTGCAAATGTCAAGCATTACTGAAGTTAGCATTCAACAACGCAGTTACCAAAATATTTTCTCAGGATGGAAAGTGTGAAATTCAAGTTGAGATGTAATCTTGGAAGATTTCTTAAACAAAGCGACCATTTTGATTTTAAAAAAATATCAGATAATTAAATTAAAAAACTTGTCTTAAGTGAGTATTAGAACTTGCCTTAAATGAATGAACTATTCTTTGCAATTAAATTAGCTTCATTTAATGACTTATTGTAAGCTAATTAGGTATATGTCTGAAAGGTTTTGAGCAGCTGGCGTTACTATAGCTGTATCTTACACTATTCTGTACTTCAATGACTGTTCCAGAGCTCTAGTCAGGAAGGAAGATGTGGTGTCCACAGAAGTTTATACTTCCTGGATTTCAAAACCTTTATTCTGGGTCCTTTAAGAATAGGATTCAAATTTCATTTTATATCAAGGGAAAACTTTGCTCCATTAACTCATTCACTGAATAGTTCCAAGTTTTGAATTTTTTACTGCAGTTCTGTTAACTGACTGTGTCCTTAATCCCTTTACATTTTTGTCTTGTATCTGGTTACCAATATTATATTCCAGTAATTTGGTGTATTGCATTCACTCCGCTGTTCTTAGCAATGCTGTGGACTTTAACTGCAGACTTCCAAGCAGGTGGCTGTATTTACCAAAAGGATTATCTGTATCACTCATCTGTTTTCCCAGGCTTTTACTGAGTGACATTTTTGAAGGAGATCTGAGTAGATTTGGGCTTTATGCAGGTTATTTTGGTTGCACTGAGTAACTCTGGGTTAGCAGATGTTGGCATTTCATTCTAAGTTAGCCAAGAAAACACGATAGGTGTATTATATAAAGGGAACAAGATGTATCAATCCATTAATTCACTCATTTCTGTCACGCTAAGCTATGTTTGTTCACAGAAAGCTATTGTTAAAGCCATTTGCATGCTGATCCCTAAATACGTTAAATATCATAGAACTAAGCTGTAATGCAAACTTTGGATCAAGGTAAGACCTTCCCCCAAAAGTTCAAGTCACTTGTGTGTGAGGATTTTGTTTCAACATGTCTCTAATAAGCCCCACGTTCCTGCTCATAACTGATTTTAGTACAAGCATCTTTGTTGCATTTAATTGGAATGTTAGGACTATTAAAAGATCCAATGAGGATAACAATTTTAATATCAATTGTGGCTTTAAAGATGCTTTCTTCCTAGTGTGAAAGCCCAGATCTACTGAGACATTCTGTGATAAGCATTTACTTTTAGAGGGCCTGATGATGATAATAAACAGAACAAAACCAAATATATTTTGAAATGGGCCACCACAATGAGGATATCTCCCAGATTTGCAAGGTTTTTGTATGTACATGCATGCATGAAGCTGCTAATCAGTAGAGCGATACTAGTGTCAGTGGATTGAACGTTGTTGTGAGGCCATGTAGTCTGTATCGAACTATCACTTTGGTGTCTGAATGCTTTCCGATGTTGAGAGTAAAGAAGAAGTCTTAGAGTTTCATATGACATTTGCTATTCATCCCTTTCCCATATGAAAATGTTATGAATGTGTCCTCATGCCTGCATCCATTGAGGTCTTCTAACCCTCTGGATTAATGACCTGATATTCGCTACGAAAGATTAAACCAAGAAAGCTGAAGGGCTCTGCACCGAGGTCTCAAGCTGGGTTGTTAAAAGACAAGGCATCTCCTCATAGGTATTACCACCCCATCATGTTGTTTGTGGAGGATCTTTTTTATAGACCGCCACAAACCAAGAAAAAAGTCATTGCTGGTGCTTTATAGAAAACCACTGAGGCATTAGGACTTTCGTTGTGCTGGGGTGCACAGTAAGAATGCAATTAAAATTCTTTAATCAGAACATTTGTCCTTCAGTGGATATGTCAGAGTATTAGCTCTGAGCTACCCACAAACCTGGTACCTTTACGGTGTTACTCTGGCCAACTTCTTGGTTTTGCTCCATTGGTTCCATGAGTGTTTATTCAGTGTGTAACAAGAAAAAATGGAATTTGAAGATATACACAGTATGTAGCAAGAGAAATTCCTGTTCCAAATGAAGCTGGTAGTGAAATTCCATTGACACTTGAAGCACTACTCAAATCTTTTATAATGTAGTGATATTCAGTGTCTGTTTACTTTATTATGTTTTAGAAGTTCTTTGTGGAAGTCTTTAATAGGTTCCTCCATTTTTTCCTTTCAGCCATAGTGGTCTTATATTTTGAGGTTGAAATGAAAGGCTGTGTGCTTGGAAAGCAGGAAGACTTTGTATTTAGAATTCCTTTCAGCACTAAGAATCCAATTACTAACTCCACATCCTTTTGTTTCCTATTAATAATGTGGCATTTTTCTCTGTGCATTTAAAATGCCGTTTTTGTTTGCTTTGAAAAGGTAATGGGATTCAGAAAACAAGGTGCTGGGGAAGAGCTCAGGGAATTTCAATTGTGTGCCAGTTCAGCCACTGATTTGCTTGTAACTATGGTCAAGTCCAGTTCTTCACTCAGTAATTCTGTTTCTGGTTTGTTTGGTTTTGGTTTTTTTCTTTCTACTTTCTCAATTTTTCACTTTTAGGCCTCTAGAGATTCTAACCAGTGTTATTACAAGAGCAATGACAATTACTTTCTGCCCATGATCTGTGGGTTGCAATGGCTCAAGAATAAAAACTTGTTGGTAAACCAGTTCATTATACTCATGAAAAATGAACTGGTAGCAACCACCCAACACATGGTCAAGATAGGTCATGACAAAATCTTCCTCATCTCTTTCAAAGAGAACAAAATAAGAAATGCCAATGTCATTTCACAGATGAAGGGATTCTAGAGAGCTTACTTGAAAAATGGCTTCATTCTACGCTGCTCGTTTTGGAATTACAAATGCAAAAATTTGGGTCTCTGGAAAATGGGCCCATCAGTTTTCCATTTTCTCTTGCAAAGAATTGCAAAGCAAGATTTAATGGAAGAAACTTAACCTGGATAAAATTGCTCATTTATGTGCTTTGTTGAAGATACAGTCACTGACTTGCAAACTGTTTCTAATGTTTCAGCCATGGAGACGCCTGATGGTGGATCAATGCACAACATGTGTCTGCTCCCTCCAGTCAACATCTTCTCAGAGATATACTCTGAAATGTACAAAATTAAGCTGTGAACCATGCCCAGCAGTAAGTGCAAGTGATCTGGATGTTCTGGTTAAGAATGTGTCTGATGAGAAGGTCATGTTCTTCATTGTATATACCAGTTTATGTTCTGTGCAACTATGGGACCTGTTGCCTTTCTTGAAGTTTTTCTGAGAAGTCGTATCCCTGTGTTCTTCTTTACCTGAATTAGATTGTGCACCAAATGTGATATTAATTCACAGTGTAGCAAAGGTAACTTTTCACAGTACTCAGGTTCACAGGCACGTTTTTATTGTGTATTTTAGACTACTCACCTTTACGGCAAAATAAGGTTTGGCAAACCATTGGCGACAGGAACTGCTGTCGTCTTTCCTACAGTATTATCTGACCCTCCAGGGATTGCAGCTCAGCCAGATCTCCATGTTTCGGGGCTTTCCTATTGCTATTCTGAATTTAACAGCTGAGCTCAATAATATTTTTTTCTGGTTCCCAACCATGCTTTAGGTGATTTGAGATGATTGTCCCCATCAGTTCAACTGGCCTTTTTGAAGTCTGCTGCTGCTTTGCTGCCATCATCAACAAGGAATGAGCTTGGCTGGGAAAGCCAGATGAAAATAACTCCCATTTTTACTCCCCTGAACAACAGTGTGGCTGGAGTGCCCGACGAGTTCTGCTTAATCATGTAGTTTTGTCTCTTAGCACCAATACCTCAGGTAGAAGTAGACCTAAGCCCATTGCAGAGGTTGGCTTAATCTCCCCCCTGTCTGAAGAGCACAGACCAGCAGCTAAGTTTCACAGAAAATGGCTTAAATGCCCCATCCTCTTCTGCCATTCTCTGGATAATGGATGGAGCCCAACGGGTCAACCCAAACCCAGGGTCTGTGCAAGCAGTGGCTGTTGCACCAAAACGTTGCATCTCTAACATGATCGTGTGGGATCCTGGCTGATATCCTGGAGAGGCATACGTTGAAGGGTCCTTGCAAAACGGACAGGCGGAGTTTTGGATGAGTCCAGTTTTCAATCCCTAAGTAGAACCAGAAAGGACAATGTAGTAAGCCAAGTTTCTGTGGTTTCATCTGCACTGAACAGAGCAAGACTGCAGGCTCAAATTATGTCCTGCAACCACTTATCTTGAGGAATTGTCAGCAGTGTCCCAGTTGGCCCATTCTAACTAGCAAACTTCCAAATAACGTGCACAGGTCAGTGGTTAGGACAACCCAAAGCCAGCCTGTTTTGTAGGGAGAATGCAGTTTAGACATACACATGATCCACTTGTCTGCAGGGCCAGAAAACTAGCCTTGACCCCCTTTATTTGATGGTACGGATGTAGCCTGTGACAAAAGGGAGAACCTGGAATACTTTTGGTGTTCTGGACCCTAATGTCACCCCTTCTGTAAGGTATGATTATATCCACAGGCTTCTGAAAGGAAAATAAATGGCCAAGCTCAGTGCTGAGCATCATTCTCACTTCCACAAAATATAACCTGGCAGGTCAATGAAAAAAACCCAGATACACTAGAATGAATCCGTGGCCAGAAACATGTGTGCATATGGATGTTCCCACACAAAAATACACAAACATCAATTCTTGCCTTTCAAAGCAAGAAACCAGCTGTAGAAATTAAAGGTAGAGGAATCAATACAATACATGGTAAAAAAAACCCAGGGAAACGTTCCTCTTTTGCTCCTTTCACCACCCACACAATTCCCAAACAGCTCCTTTCCCCCACCTGACCCAAAAATACAGACTAAACAAAAAACCCTGAAGGAAGGGCAATTTCCAGTTGGGCTTATTAAGCTATGAATTCGTGTTTAGGAGATGTGCAGCTCCCCAAGGGAGGTTGCAGTTCTAGGCCTACGTATCCCTTTGTAGCCATTGTAATGAATCTTTGGAGCTTGAGGGGAAAAACATATCAAATAAGACACAGAATGTCTTCATCCCTCTAAGGCCGATGGGATTCACGCACATACTTGGGATCTTTCCTGTCTCAGAGTCATTGATTTCATTGTATACCCAGATTAATAGCAATTCCTTCATAGTGGATAAAATAATGGGTTAAGAGTATATACTCGCTCAGGAGCACCTGCTTTCTACTGGATGCCGAAGCTGTGAAAGTAAATGCACCGGTAATTGAAGTGCAGCCAACTGCAGCATATCCTGCTCATCAGGGGCATTTTATGACCTACTTTTTAGGTGCTTACGGTTTTGCTAGTAGAGCAAGTTCACCTAAATAACAATGAACTATGTTTTCTTCCAATGATTTAATAGTAAACCCCCCACCCGCCCAAAATTCTTTTTCTATAAAAAACATATGGATAACATGCATGCCTTCACTCAACCAGAAAGTGTTTGTTGTCTTAAAAATGTTCAGCTCATCATAAGCAGCTGTTGGTTATGTGTAGCAGCTGGAGACATTACTTTGGGACACTTCATGTGTTAACTCTGTTCCTTTCTGGTTTGGTTTTGGGGTTTTTTTTTTCGTCTTTTTTTTCTTTTTATCCACTCTGTACCTTTTTTCCTTTCCATCTAGTGCTGCTCAGTCTCACTGAATTTCACTGAATTTTTAGAGTTGGAAGGGACCATAAATATCATCTAGTCCAACTCCCGTCTCCTGTATCCTGTCTCCTTTCCTTGCCACTATTTTTTCCTTCCTGTGTCATTTGTGGGTCTCCATTATTCCTCTTTTCTTTCTTTTTCTCTCCTTTTTCATCTTATTGTATCATATACCTTCTCTGCTGCTTTTTTTATTTTCTTGTTTAATCAGGTCATTTTCTTTTTAATTCCATAGTCCAAATTTTCCACTTAGCCTTTTTCCCCCCTTTCCCTGTCCACTACTCACTGGTTGTTTTGCCCTTTTCTCCTAGTTACAGCATTTCAAACTACTTTTCCAAGTTGCGCTGTGTAGTATTCATTAGCTTTACAGAGAAGCTCCTGTACACCACAGACGTGAACCGTATGCCACTCAAAACATTTTAATAAGTTTCTTACCCTCTGCTACTGTTATGTGTTGTTTAGTGAATCTGACCTTGCAACTGTTACAGTCAAAGAATGTCGAATTTAGTGGTCACAGGAGGCTTTGTACTTGGAAATAAACTTATCTCCCTATTGTATAATAAATCAGTACAATGATAAATGCCAGCCTTTATAAAGCAAAAAAAACCCCAAAATATGCAACTAGTTAGATTAAGCTGGTCTAGTCCTAGTGTATAAAAAAGCATTTTGGTGGTTATCACTTTGTCCATTAATTAAAAAAAAAAAACAAAACACCTCTACAAATAAGTGTAGAAAGCATGCTCAAAAGAAAACCAACTCAGAAAAATGTCCTTTACTTTCTAGAATTACAGAAGGCAGGAAATCCCTGGCTCTTGCTGTGGAAAATGTGTGCCAACTTCATGTGCCATCAGGCTGAGAGATGGAAGGCTTAAATATCTTCAGGTAAGTTTTAAGCACTTTTTCTTTTATTTATGAGTAAATGTAAATGTAACATAGACTTCTGGTGAACCCAAAGAAAATACTTTTTTTTCCTCCTTTTCGGTTAGGCAGACATGGTATTCCTAGTGACTTTTCTTTTGTATCTCAGAATGGTTTCTCAGTAAAATTTTTGTTGTTGTCGTTGTTTGTAAATTAAAAAATGGAGACTTCATACCACAGTGCAATATTACAGAGGAACATTCTAGATGTACCTGCAAGCATGAATATTGTCAAGGAACTTTAACTGGAATATGAGCTCAAACAACTACTTAGAGGAAATTAAAAACCTCATTTTGGAATTAGAAATGGAGAATTTAAGTTAAGAATGTGAATTTTGAAAAATTTCTCCAGCATGATAGGTTCTTAAACAGGACAGGATATTTTTCTGGTTAAAACCCATTAGTTGGTCACAAGAAAGAGCGTATAACATTTTCTTTTATTCTGTTCCTGAACTAAGTTTTAGATGGGGAGAGTATGGGAAGAACAATGAAGCTAGAGAACAAGCCTTAAAAGAAGGGGATGAGGGAACTGAGGCTGTTTAGTCTGGAGAAAAGGAGGCTGAGGGGAGACTTTATCACTCTACAACTACCTGAAAGGAGGTTGTAGCCAGGTGGAGGTCTGTCACTTCTCCCAAGTAACAGGTGATAGGACAAGTGGAAATGGCATCAAGGCACACCAGGGGAGGTTTAGATTTGATATTAGGAAAAATTTCTTCACTGAAAGGGTTATCAAGCATTGGAACAGGCTGCCCAGGGAAGTGGTTGAGTCACCATCCCTGGAGATATTTAAAAGAAGTGTAGACCTGGCCCTCAGGGACATAAAGGCAGACTTGGCAGTGTTATGTTTACAGTTGGACTCAATGATCTTAAAGGTCTTTTCCAACCAAAATGATTTTATGATTCTGTGTGGAGGTGTGGTGGTGGTTATATGTACTTTTTAAAAGAAGCTCCCAATTCAGCCAGGAGTTAATTATTCATGTATATTTTTTTAAAGGACAAGTCATAGCCAAACTCCCAAGTTTCTCACTTCAAACAGTTTCTCTTTTGAGTTAATGGAAATTTCTTCTCTATTAAGAGCTGAAAAATTTCACTGAATTTCACTGAATTTTTAGAGTTGGAAGGGACCATAAAAATCATCTAGTCCAACTCCCCTGCTGAAGCAGGATTGCCCAGAGCATGTCAGAGCATGTTACTCAGGACTGCATCCAGGCGGGTCTTGAAAATCTCCAGAGAAGGGGACTCCACACCCTCCCTGGGCAGCCTGTTCCAGGGCTCTGGCACCCTCACCGGAAAGTTCTTCCTCATATTTGAATGGAACTTCCCATGTTCCAGCTTGTGCCTGTTGCCCCTCGTCCTGTCACTGGCAACCACTGAAAAGAGTCCGGCTCCATCCTCCTTCACCCCACCCTTTAGATACTTATAAGCATTGATAAGGTCTCCCCTCAGCCTTCTCTTCTCCAGGCTAAAGAGTCCAAGCTCTCTCAGCCTTTCTTCATAAGGGAGATGCTCCAATCCTTGAATCATCCTCGTTGCCCTTTGCTGGACTCTTTCCAGTAGTTGCCTACCCAAAAAGGTCAGGTTTAGGTAGTCTTGACTAAGCTGTAATCAATATGGCTATGGAAGTAAACAGAAGATGGTAACTTGGTTATGCAGTGTTATGCAGGGAAAAGTTATGCAGGGAAAAGATTAGAAAGGCCAAAGCTCAGCTAGAACTGAACCTGGCCCTGGATGTTAAAAACAATAAAAAGAATTTCTATAAATATATTAATAGCAAGAGGAGGACTCGGGAGAACCTCCACTCTCTCCTGGATATGGAAGGTAACATAGTGACAAAGGATGAGGAGAAGGCTGAGGTACTGAATGCCTTCTTTGCCTCGGTCTTTAGCAGTGGAGTAGGGTGTCCCCCGAGTACCCAGACCCCTGAGCTAGCAGTTAGGGGCGGGGAGCAGGACGAAGCCCCCGTAATTCTAAGGGAGATGGTGAGGGACTTGCTCCATAACCTCGACATAAACAAGTCTATGGGCCCAGATGGGATTCACCCGAGGGTTCTGAGGGAGCTGGCAGAAGTGCTTGCAGAGCCACTTTCCATCATCTACCAACAGTCGTGGCAAACTGGGGAGGTCCCAGCCGACTGGCGCCTAGCAAATGTGACGCCCATCCACAAGAAGGGTCGGAAGGATGATCCAGGGAACTACAGGCCTGTCAGTCTGACCTCGGTGCCTGGGAAGGTGATGGAACAGATCATCCTGAGTGCTATTATGCAACACATGAAGGATGCCCAGGTGATCAGGCCCAGCCAGCATGGGTTCACAAGGGGCAGGTCCTGCTTGACAAACCTGATCTCCTTCTATGACAAAGTGACTCGCTTGGTGGATGAAGGAAAGGCTGTGGATGTCATCTACCTAGACTTTAGCAAGGCCTTTGATACAGTGTCCCACAGTATCCTGCTGGAGAAACTGGATGCTCATGGCTTAGATGGGTATACTCTCCGCTGGGTTAAAAACTGGCTGGAGGGCCGGGCCCAGAGAGTGGTGGTGAATGGAATGAAGTCCAGTTGGCGACCGGTCACGAGTGGTGTCCCACAGGGCTCGGTACTGGGGCCGGTTCTCTTCAACATCTTTATCAATGATCTGGACGAGGGGATCGAAAGCACCCTCAGCAAATTTGCAGACGACACCAAGCTGGGTGGGAGTGTTGATCTGCTGGAGGGTAGAGAGGCTTTGCAGAGGGATCTAGACAGGCTGGATCGATGGGCTGAGACCAACGGGATGAGGTTCAATAAGGCCAAGTGCCGGGTCCTGCACTTGGGTCACAGCAACCCCAGGCAGCGCTACAGGCTTGGGGAAGAATGGCTGGAGAGCTGCCTGGCAGAAAAGGACCTGGGGGTGTTGGTCGACTGTGGGCTGAACATGAGCCAGCAGTGTGCCCAGGTGGCCAAAAAGGCCAACAGCATCCTGGCCTGTATCAAGAACAGTGTAGTGAGTAGGACCCGAGAGGTGATCGTCCCCCTGTACTCGGCACTGGTGAGACCCCACCTCGAGTACTGCGTCCAGTTTTGGGCCCCCTACCACAGGAAAGACATTGAGGTGCTGGAGCAGGTCCAGAGAAGGGCAACGAAGCTGGTGAGGGGTCTGGAGCACAAGTCTTACGAAGAGAGGCTGAGGGAGCTGGGGTTGTTCAGTCTGGGGAAGAGGAGACTGAGGGGAGACCTTATTGCTCTCTACAAGTACCTGAAAGGAGGCTGTAGAGAGGCGGGGGTCGGTCTCTTCTCCCAAGTTACAGATGATAGGACAAGAGGCAATGGCCTCAAGTTGCGCCAGGGGAAGTTCAGGTTAGATATCAGGAAATATTTCTTTACTGAAAGGGTTATCAGGCATTGGAATGGGCTGCCCAGGGAGGTGGTTGAGGCACCATCCCTGGAGGTATTCAAGAGAGGAGTTGACATAGTGCTTGGGAATATGGATTAGTGTTGGGTGGTGTGGTGGTGTGTGTGTGGGTTGCGTGTGTGGTGGTTTTTGTTTTTGTTTTGTTTTTTTTTTTTTTTTTTTTTTTCATTGGTTGGACTAGATGATCTTAAAAGGTCCCTTCCAACCTCTGTGATTCTGTGATTCTGTGATTCTGGTTGATAAATAACTCTGTTTATTAAAGATTTCCAGGTTTTATAAACTTCACCACCATGGTACATTAATTGAAATATCAGTAAAGGAATAGCCAGGTTGTATAGCATCCTGAAAACTAAACCGTCCCATGTTGTTTCTGTGTAAAGCTAACAGCCTTTAATTCTTTACAGCCAAATGAATCACTTCAGGATGGCTGTGACAGTCACTCCTGTAAAGTAAATGAGAAAGGGGAATTTATCTGGGAAAGGAGAATCACTGGCTGTCCTCCATTTGATTCCAGACGGTGTTTGGCTGAAGGAGTAAGTAGTGACATGTGTCCTGTTTCCAGGTTAAACATAGACTCTGTCATGTTTATGGTTCTGTATATAAGGACCTTATGTGTATTAGGGTGGAAAAAACCCAACCCTCTCCCAGCATCTTGGCTAAACTGAATTTGAACTTTATTTGAAATTCAGAAAAAAAGTAAGTTTTCTTTATTTTAAAATACATGCTGGTTTTATGTGGAACCATACTGCAGGGGATATGCTGAGCTTGCAGTAGTTCTGTTCCATACGAAGCAGCAAACATAAGAAAATGGTTGTTCTAATAATATTTTCAGTTTGGTATCCAGAGCAAAACTGTGTGGATAATTACACAAACTGAGAACACGGTCAGGTCTGTCCCCTTTTTCATATGAATATCACACATGAAACGCTAAGACTTTTTTTTTTTTTTTTTCTCTACCCTCATATGAAGTTAGGGAAAGGTATGTTCACAATGCTGTAGGAAGAGCTCAGACTTCCTACATTTGCAGTTGTTCAGTGTAATGGTATAATAAAAACCCCACTCAACATGTCCACCCATCTTTCCTGTGATTTGAGGTTAGCCATACACTGAGGAACAGAGGGCGGGTTGGGAGGTAACACCTGGGGTCCTGCTTTTGCTCATCTAGCATCACACAGGTGTTTACATCCACCTGTCCCTGTTTTCTTGGGCACAACAGGAAGCAGGAAACCTTTAGCAAATCTTGTGCCCAAACCCCTCTCTACATACACATCAAGCAAATGGAGGATTTTATATGCATAATGCGGGAAGAATAAAGCTTCTACAGTGCATTTCTCACTTCGTGAAATCAGTACAGCACACACAGTTTTGTTATACAACCAAAAATTTAGAAAAATACTGGATTATGTTACAGACTTAGGGTTATTAATACATACCCATATTCTAAAGATCTTCATTGAAAATCAGTGAAGGGTAGTTTACTTTTTAACTGGAACTTCCCAAATTGCATTTATTCTCCTCCCATCAAAAAAAAAAAACAACCCACCACAAACCCACAACTTTTTCAGCTATAAAATTAATAGTTTCATTTAGTTACAGATGGAAAGTTTAGGTTTTAGGTTTTTTAATTAAAAATGCCTCAAAACTTTTTCATGTAAGTTCAGGTGTGTAGAGCAACAATGGCATCACCCTGCAGTATAAATATTTCTCCGGGTCTTTTTTTCCTCTATGGGTTTTCAGTAATTTTCCACCATACGTATATTTTTCAGAATTATTTTCTACATGGTAGTAATGAAACAAGTGAAATTAAATTTTTGGCTGTTAAGACTTATTTGACGTGATATTTTATGATGATTTGCCTGTATATTTTCAGCTGTTGTGAAATAGGCATGCTTTTATCTATATTGCTAAAAAAATCAAGAGGGACTGGTTAACTTCCTTTCTTAAAAAGCCTTAAGACTTGAATGTTATTGGTTTTATCCCTCTGGTTCCCAGAAATTTATTTGTATTCAACATCTTTACTTTGAAAACTCCTAATATAAGGTGAAAGCGGTACTTTCAGGTTGTGGAACTTGATAATATAGTAAATTATTTCCTATCATTTATCAACAAATATAACACAAGTTCAAAACCCTAAAATGGATAAGAGATAATTAATAATGTAGATTATATTTTTGTGCAATATAGAAATACAATTTTCTTGCCTAATACCCTGTGTTAAACATCCTTCTGTATTCTTCCAGCAGAACAAACGTGTATTACTTGCGCCAAAATAGAAGTGTTCTTTGTTTATTGTTTTAGGGCAGAATTGCAAAAATTGGCAATACCTGCTGTGACACATGTAAGTAAATAAGCCAAAATTTTTTGTATGGAAATTGCAGAGAGTGTAAGCTACTAGGTAAGGAGCTACATTTTGCATAAGATGCAGTTCAATGAAACAGACCTAAGCAATGTGGTTAAAATAAACCAGCGAACAAGTCCACCCTCTGATCAGGATACTGCTGCATGTTTTCTCCTCTAGAACATGTGTTTTGACAGTATTCACAAGTGCTTAGAAAGAAAGAGATACTTTCCACATTTTATGCAGATGTTAATTATGAATGTTTTATTTCATTGTTCATCTAAAGATAATAGGAACAGTATTATACACACAGGTTGGCAAGTCACATAACCCGATACTTAATATGTGAGGCAACCACTTCATAAATAATCAATCAAGCTAAAATGAATTTAGCAAAAAAACACCTGGTATTAGTAATGTAATTTTGATTGTTTTTTGATGGTGTATTAACTAAAAAATGGTAGGAGAAATGCTTGTTAAAAGTGCATTCCTATTGAACAGCTTGATTGCATCTTAAATTCGGCAGTTTAGGAGTCAGTCCTGCAACTCTTAATTTCATGCGTCGTTTTGTAGATAATCCAAATGTCAATCAGGCTGTGAGCATAGGAAGGGTTTGCTTACATGAGGAAGGATTGCAGGATTGGGTTCTCATTTCTAAAATGAATCTCTGGTGCTGTTGTGAACAGACAACCTCTCAGTTTTCTCCTTTGTAAGTAAAAAATTAATAATACTGTAGCTCATTTAAAATAAAAAAAAAAAAAGTAAGAAAAGGTTGATATTCTCTTCTAAGGTCAGAATATCAACATCTTGCCTGTATTCTGTTATCTCTTTATTTTTATTTTTGTTTTTTCCTCTCTGCATGTGTTAATAAATAAAAGATGGCCAGCATAGCAGCCCATCACCACACTGGTACAGTAACTGCTGTAATAATACCCCCGATGAAGGATGTTAACTCCTAGAGAGTTTGCAGCCGCTGCCTGTCTGTATAAGCACTGAGTTCCGGCTTGAGAAATAGAAGTCAGAAAGCTATTGAGATAGAGTGTCATCAAATGGTTCAGACAGGTAATTTAGTTAAGAGAGCTTTAATCTACCAGGCTTCAAGTAAGGAATACTGAAAATTATTTATTAACAAAATCAGATTTTAAGATTTAAAAGACAAGGTGGTGGGCAGGCTCTTCTAATTGAGAACGCCTATCACTGCAATTGAGGAGAGGAGAAATCCAGTACGAAATGAGCACAGCCTAATACATACATTTAACAGTTATAGTGATTTAAAAATGATACCTCCTTGTAGCAGCAAAAGCAAACTGATCTAAGTGAAATATTGCCTGCCTGAAGCATCCCTGAGCACCATGTCAACTCCTCTCTTGAATACCTCCAGGGATGGTGCCTCAACCACTTTCCTGGGCAGCCCATTCCAATGTCTGACAACCCTTTCAGGAAAGAAATATTTCCTAATATCTAACCTGAACCTCCCCTGGCGTAACTTGAAGCCATTGCCCCTTGTCCTATCATCTGTAACTTGGCCTATCATCTGTAACATATTGTATGGGCCTTCAAATCCTTATTCCCATTGATGTTTGCTTGGACACAACTAAAAACATAAAAGTCCCATATTACAGCAGTCTTATTCCTGGTTGCTTCTCTATTCAGGCACCTCCATAAGGAAAAAGCCAACATACTGCATCCAGCCAACTAACCATGGGTTATCAATTGAAGGACGGTGATTAGCTTTGAATCAAACAGATACTTCTAGATATCAAACTCTCTCTGTCCTCTGTATTTATGTCTTTCCACCAGGGCACTCAGTAGCAACACGCAATCTGTTACATACTCTACAGGCAACACCAAGGTTTGGCAAAGCTGCTGTAAAACCAGAGTAATTTAATTATTCTTAAAAGTCAGATAATAGAATAATCAGTTTCTCATGGACACAAACTTAGATATAGGTACATTGCCTTCCCAGGTCTTGAGGAAGTTTGTCTTTCAGGCACCTCAGTACCATAAAGAATTGGGCAAAGAACTTGTTCTCTCAAGTTCAAAGCACAGGTCAGAGTGATGCCTTTGGTTCAGTAGAGTCTTACATGGCTTTGAACAAAAGTTGCTTAAGAAGCTAGTTTTCACTTTCTTATGCTATGCTTTGGCAACTGGAGTTGGTTAGTGTGTCTGAGGGCAGTGTTCCAGGCTTTAAGTACGTAGGAGCACATAAGTGAACAGGTATATTTTCTCATTAGATTTTTGTGGTACTAGCACAAGATTATTGCAAAGGATATTCCTTATTTTCCCACTTAACAAAGAAGTTGCATCTTGGCTTGTTACCTCTTTTCCCTATTGATGTCAATTGCGTATCTCTCTTGCTTTTGCAAAGGAGGCACAGTCTACAAAAAAAGTAAATGAGAGTAGTGAAGTAACTTGAGAACAAGTTGATAAGTCAGGATCAAAAAGGTGATGGAGCTGTATTGAGTCTGATGACAATTATTTTGTTTGGGCTTTTCAGCTGTGGCCTTTGTGTGTGACTTTTTTTAACTTGGTAGGTGTGGAAGTGGAATGTCGACCAGTAAGTAGCAGACTGCAATACAGGAATACCAATGGATGTGTGGCTGAAAGGGAAGTGCCTATTTCTCATTGTGAGGTAAGGAACAAAAGCAATCTCCCCTGCCCCAAGCCCTGCCTTTGCCCCCTTCCTCTCTTCCACAAGGGAAACCTTTGCCTCCACTACGGCTTCACTTCAGAAAATAGAGCATCAATTTCTGTCCTTCTCATTGACTCGCTCAGTGTAAACCTCATTGGCATTTATTTCCTAAAGGAATTTGGTGATGCTGAATTTTCCCTATTCAAGCCAGCATGAAAAAAGGCAGATATGTTAGACACAAAGGCTTTGTTCCTACCACTCTCCTGTGCTTCCATCAGAAATTAATGACTCTGAAGTGGCTTTGTTAGGACCTTCTACATAAAACAAAGAATTTTCATCGGAGTATTGGTGAAGCTGATTTTCAGATCTGAGTCTACAGTTAAGCACACATATCCTTCCTCAGGCTCTGAAGTTGATTTATGAGAGTGCAAAGCTGTCCATCAATGTTTTGAAGTGAAGAACCTGGATTCTGATTTTGCTGAGGTCTGGCACTGTTCAAACTTCGTATCTCTTTTTTCCATTTAGGGCAAGTGCAGAAGCAATACCAGATACTCTGTTGAGACAGGGAAATGGGAAGACCTGTGCAGCTGCTGTACAGCCACTCAAACAACCATAGTCACAATCCCTCTCCGGTGTGCCAATGGGACGGTGGTGCAGCATTACATCCCTTCTGCCTCTCAGTGTGAATGCTATTCTCGGAAGTGTACAGACTGAATATTTCCAAGAAGCCCAGTTGTGTAATCTCAAGTTTTATGATGAAGGAACTTTACAGTGCAAGCCTCATTTTCTCTCTGTAGACCATTTTATCCAGTAGAATCCTGACTAACTAATGGTATCAACATAGCAAACAATAAAACTTACTAGCACAATGGAGCATTTTTCGATTATTGGCATTATTTATAGATACAATATTGCAGGTTGTATTGTTCTTTCTCATCATCACCAGGTAGAGTAATTCACATTATTAAAAATACCCCCAAAAAAGCAAACCCACAACATAGTAACAGAAACAGTCACTTCTACTTAAAGAACATTATCCTGAAGCATTTAGCATTGTCTTCAGAGATATTACATTTGCATTTGCCACTTCAGACTGTAGTGATACACTGTGGACTTGTAGGTTTTTGGTCTTTTTTTCCACCTCCAGTCAGGGAGTACACTATGGCATAAGACTTCACAGTAAGAGGGTGATGTTCTTGGTACACAAACAATACTGGTTATGGCTCAGGCAACCAAATGTATTTCTGCGATGCATAGAGATGTTCCTCCTGAAGATGAATGCAAAAAAAATGTGTGCTGAGGACAGGCTGTGTAACTTCTGCAAGTCCTCAGTACTTGTGAATGGGGCTGAGGGATAGCTCTTATCTATTTACTTTAGCACTTCCATACCAATTGAAAAGAAAGCTCGTAAGTAATCTCCCTTATTTCCTAATACCAGAGCTTCATCTGTTGCATTAGCAACAAAAGCTAGAGTTCTTTCAAATGCAGAATTGTCAGTGGCAGGTTTAATTTAGTTGCTGCTGCCAGGGATAAATATAGCAGGATTTAAACTCTACTTGGTCTGGTCAGGCCATGGAAATCAAGAGACAACCAGAGGGTTGTCGATCCTGGTGGAATCTAGTGCCAGTCCAGCAGTTTCACTGGGAAGTACTAATTTCTCAAAAATACGAGAGAAAGAAAACTGTTCATTCTATTTACATTTTTGAAAGACAAGAAATATTTAAATTTTTCATTTAATTAACTTTTTTAAAAATAATATATCAACCCCAAACTTTCCATATGTTTGTGATTGACTGACTAAGGCTTAGGAACAGGTTATGGGTGAAAAAAAATCATAGCTTCTCCAGCTCTAGCAGAAGTGTTCTTGAACTGCATGAAAAACATATATAGAGGTCCTGAAGGGTAAAAGTACTCATGAGAAGCCTAGCAGAAAAGGTCAGGAAATCAGGTTATCCTTGTGCAGTTTTTAGGTTGGCATCTATAGAAATGGAAGGCACCTCATAGCAGCCTTCCAATATCTGAAGGGAGCCTACAGGAGAGCCGGAGAGGGACTCTTTGTCAGGAAGTGTAGTGACAGGACAAGGGGTAATGGTTTTAAATTGGAAGAGGGGAGATTTAGATTAGATATTAGGAGGAAATTCTTTACTGTGGAGGTGGTGAGGCACTGGAACAGGTTGCCCAGGGAAGTTGTGGATGCCCCATCCCTGGAAGTGTTCAAGGCCAGGCTGGATGGGGCTTTGAGCAATCTGCTCTAGTGGAAGTGTCCCTGCCCAGGGCAGGGGGGTTGGAACTCCATGATCTTTAAGGTCCCTTCCAACCCAAACCATTCTATGATTCTATGAAAACACCTCCCCATCTGCATGAATGGCTCCCTTTGGGAGGAAACAAAAACTCCCTCTGTGCTTTCAACTAGAAAGGCAAGTTGTGTTCCTTTTTGAGAGGAACCAGGCAGATCCTTGCTTTGTCTCTTTTGCCATTCAGCTGTGGATTCAACGCATATTGAATTGTAGGCCCTTTTTTTCCCTTATTATTCATTCAAGACATGCTCTATCACTGGACAGTGCTAGCAGAAGCGCAGGACTTTCTGTGCATCACTGTTTCTTCTGTTATGGCGCCACAAAAAAACCCAGGAAGAGAAACCAAGTTTTAATTGGCATCTGTTCCACTTACTGCAGTAGATCTCCGTCACCAGTTTTCTTCCATCCTCGCACTAGTTCCTTGTTGTAACTGGCTCTGGATATTAAGCTCCCTGACAGATGGATTTGGGTCACCCAGGTAATCAGCTGCACAGCAGTTCATGTGAAGCTGCAAATAAGCAACTCCTGGAACAGCAGCCTGCAACATCAGAGAGGACCAGAGAAAAGGAATGGATAGGGTGTAAAAGGCAATGTCTTACTCTTCACCTTACCATTGATGGACTGCCCCTTTGTTTCCATTGGTGCCTTCACCCAGACTGACCTTCCTTAGCTCGTGAAAGCTGACAAGATTGCAGCCTAAGGCTCCATGGCTGCAGACAGGTCTTCTAATCAGATAATTGTATAAGTCAGGGACCAGCTTACTGGCACAGGGAACACACGCAGGAGCGTCCACAGGGACAGAGATGGAGCCATGGTTTTCTGGAACTTCTGAAAAACAGACACAGATAGCAGCAAAGTGGATGGACAGATCTGTCCAACCAACAGGCAAGCATTCCTGCTTTCATCACTTCTACCTCAATTAACAAGAAATTTCTTGTAGATCTAAGTGTCTTAAGAGAGAAAAAGACTTAAATAAATATATTTGCTTCCATACTAGAGCAATTAGTATTTTTTCCTAAAGAGCTCCAGATTATTTATTGGAAAACTACTTGGTTATAGGATCACATTCATAGCAGAAGTAGCTCAGTGTGATCAGATAAAAAGGGCTGTATTAAGACTTTACACCAGTTCAAGAATATGGCCTATACTCTCTGGTTTTCTTCATCTTCCTTGGTTGCAATTCTGCTTTCAGGCATCCATGCCAGTTCAAGGACTAAAGTAGGTGTGCAATACTTCCCATAAGAACCTACTGTTTTTTCTTATAGAATAGAGTTCTCTGGACTTCTCTATGGTCTATATGTTACTATTATTCAGGCCTGGCTAGCACCTGTATATTCCAAGCAAAGACAATATGCTCTCTTGTGCTCAAGGCCAGAAGGAGCTCCTTCCTGGAAAATCCTGTCACAGAAACAGACAAGCGGGAAAGAGCAAGAGGAAGAGAATGTTATAACATCTCCCTTAACAGACTGAGAAGGTACATAAATTTTTCACCTTGACCTGCTGGCATGAGAATCAAACTTTTTCAGGCAGCCTGCCCAAAAGAGCTGTCTTTCATCTAAGGCTTTAATGGTGCCAGTAAGGCAATGGGCTCGGACTTCCTCCATGCAGGTTTTGATTGCCTTTCACACAGCCCAGTTTTATTTAGTGCAACTCTGCTGTTTTCAGAAGCATTCTTTCCTGGCAGAAGTGAAGAACATAATCAAGCGTACATTCAAGTACCTGCTTAATAGGGAGCTGTGTACTTAACGAGTAGCAGTGGGTCCACACATCAGACAGCGTGGTTCGTCACACTGCTTTAGTGATATTCACCGGCAGAATCCAGGCTTGCGAGGAACATTGCTTTTCAACTTGTACATACTGTTTGTTTCAAGCTTTCTTAATCTTTGCCTTTCCGCCAATGATTCAGAAGGCATCCCATCGCTTCAGAAGACCGCCTGGATCGTTGAGCATACTACAGGATAGATTTACAGGAACATTAAATGGATTTGGGGAGGAGTCTTACATAACTTCTGAATTATTAAAAGCATCTAATCTCTCTGCTAACTTTTACAGACTTGCAAGCACCACTCCTCTACAGCAGATGAAACACAATGTGGTATATTGGTATTACTTGTCGCAACTCTGCATTATCAGCTAACACCATACCCAGGTGGCTCAGACTTGGAAACAGTAATGCCAAGATATGATTTTCTCCATTGGCAAGTGGCCTTAAAAATAGACTACAGATTCAGTTCCATTTTAACCAGCTGGATATTGCTTCCTATCATATTGCCTCCTGTGTATATTATTTATTACCTCAGCTAACTGTATTACCTGTAACGAACTCATCCTTATGTCTTATAAGAACTAGTAATTTGAACCTGTGCAGGCAGAGCTTTGTGTCCACATGGATTCCAGCGGGACCTGGCTCTACATTCCTATACTACTCCAAAATTAGTGTGTATGCCTTTCTGTTTTAGCATTTAGTTGGTGCAGCATACAATGTGGATATGAAATAGCATAATTTTCAGCAAGTTTTCATTCCCCCTCTCCTGGAGGTATGTGTGTACAAAGCAGTAGGTTCACTCTGTATCCAGGGAGCATATTAATTGGTTATAAAACATCAAGGCAAAAAGCAGTTCAACAGTTGCTTCCCTTGGAGTATTCTGCGCTCCCACTTTGGTAGCAAAAAGTTACTAGGAACTCTATGTGATTGCACCATTGCCCTGTACAAAGTAAGCATGAACTACATTGAGATCTGTAGCAACTGAGAACACCTTTTTTTTTTATTAGTTCTTTTTTATTTTTTTATTTTTTATTTCTGCAATCTAATAGTTTTTAGACTAGTCAATCCAGAAGGTATGGCATTCAGGTTGTTGCCTGTTTTGTAACTGAAGGCAGCTCTGAGATTAACATAAGATACGAGCAGAGTAAGAAGAACAACTATTTGATACCTGTTGGTGCGTTACTTAGAAATTAGGAAATGCCATTCCAAAGGAGGTACTAAGAAGAGTGAGGCAATTTAACTTTCCTTATCTGAAGAAATTATTCTATGTGAGTAGTAAAGTGTTTAAAAAGTATTCTATAACATGTAATGTACTCATCTTCCCTGTTTGCATAAAGACCCTAATCATTACTTTTCCCCTTTTGTCAGGAGCGTATTGTAGCACAGAAAAGTTTGACTGACCCGCATAAAGCTGTTCAAGATGGAGTCAGGGGTCCTAAATCCTCTCCCTTTTAAGTAAAGTCAGGCATATAGCATTAATGTAGGTTACTCATAAAATTCCTCATGTGGCACTTCAGCTGAGCTGAAGTAGACAAATGAACACAGTCATCTAATTTGATCTCATTCTCTTTGGTCTGTCTGTAGCTGTTTCATTAAAGGGGAAACTACCTAGTGACAATTTATCCAGAGTCTAAAGCAGCATGCGTATTTCTTAGCCTTGCTGGGAAAGTTTTACAGCACCCAGCCCAAGTTTTGGGACACAACAGCCACACTGCTCCCTGTACAAACTCAGTATCTTTGATAGTTTAGCCACACTACATCAGTACATCTCTCTGTGATACAGACAAATGCTATTCTTGTCCATCATGGCACAATGCGCGATCCTAATTCACAAACTAGTAGAAACACTGTACTGTATTCAGTCACTGAGTAATTCCACTTCCCCCTCTCCCACTAGTGAAACTATTGCAATGTCCTAAATAGGCTAAAAGATGAAAAATATTTGAACTCCAAATAATTACACCTCCCTCCAATTATCATTAGCAAATAAAAGTCCTTCCTCAGATGGTATTAGTCATCAACAATTTTTCTTCCCAATACATTGCTTAAATTATAAGATTGAAGGCTAAGCAGGATCCATCACCTGTTCTGATTAGACAGTTGATTACAAGATAATCCCCTGAATATTTCATGCAGGAATGACAGTGCTGCATCCAGGCAGTAAGGTAACTCGAGTAGTTGAGATAGAGCCTTATAAAAAGGTTTCTGCACTTACCTCCTACCTGGAAGCACTGTAAAGCTTTGCAGATATAAAGACACTCTTCCCCACAGAAACCACCTCCAAGATAGTCTAATCCTTGAATTACAGTTTTTGGGACAGAACTGGCTCTGTTGTACAGCCCTGGTTTTGCATTAGCTTTTTTCTTCCTCTTCTCCACTGCCTTCTGGGGAATTAGGACAATATGTCTGTTGTTACATTGCTTGTTGAGGCATTATGGAGCATAGAGAAAAGATGCTGAAGTTCCAGCAGAGAATTGCCATGGCCTCTCAGGTCATGGGATTTTTTCCTTTTCCTCTCTCTTTCCTCCATGATAGTAATCACCAAAACAGAAGGTCTCGCTAATTAGCTTCAGTTTGTGGTTTGCTTACAGCAGGATCAAGCCAGGATGGAAATAGCTGCTAGTGCTGTTCACTACTTAAGCCAGTGCAGAAGCAGATTGTGCACACGATCAGCGTAGCCACATCCTATTAGCACTGACGCAACTTCCAGCCAAACCTCCAGGCAACATGGAAACACACACGCCCGGTAAGTTCATTGTCTGCTTTATTGTTAATTGCTGCCTATGAAGTTGAATAGGTGGAAAGGGGGTGGGGAACAGAGAAAGGGATACTTTGAAAGGACTTATCTGGCTTCTTTCAGGACTTTTTCAAAAAACCAAATAAAAAAAGAAAAAATCTGTGGCCCAGGTTACATACAGGCAGCTCAGAGATAAAACACGCGGAGTCCATTTCTTCTGAAGCCTCAGGAGTGCAGCTGTGGGTCAGTGTTGTGATCCATGCGGAAAAGACAATCACTAGGCAAATGTGCTGGATTTCTGCTCTTTCCATCTGCATTCGCCTTATTGCAATGCAACTGGGGGGAGTGAACAACATCCTTTTTCAGAAAATAATGTGCAGCAGTGAGCTTTCAGTTCCCATATGCAAGGAACAATTCTTCTCAGTGCATAAAACTTTTGTGTTTGAGTTCTCGGTGTACAAGCTTAGAATAATGTTCTGTGCTGATACTGTGTCACTATTACTTTACTGCTACGGTCAAAAGCTCTGTGGTTTTTCCACATTATCTTATTGTTTCTGGGGCCGTAGGTCTGCTGTGAACTCCAAGCTATCATGCACCTCACTGAATTCTGCTATTTCTGTGCTTTCCCATCCAGTCCCCTTCCTAAAATTATTTGTATATCAGACCACAGTGTGCAAAGAGCCATTAGATTGAATGCATACTGCTGATCTTTGTTGACTTGTTCCAGTGTCCTTTTTCTATGTCAGGACCTTCACTGTTGGACTTAGTCCTGAATATATGCTTTATGTCAGAAAAATCAGGTAATCTTTACATGTAAAGTAGAATTGAAAAAAAAACAAACCAAACACAAACCACAATCAAAACCAACAGGAAGGGAATCTATAAAGTTACACACACAGTTCTATTATGTAGATATAGCTCCATTAAGTCTTCAGGTAGCGTAAACATTCATAAGGCATCTCAGGTTTTTGTGTTTTGTACCGTGTGGTTCTCACATCTATCTCCAGAGCTCTACTATGTTTCCTTCATTCTTGACCATTTAGGTTCATAGTTTTCCACCCTTTAAGAGACTCTCCGGCTCATGGTGTGTGCCAGAGGTGAATGAGCATTTCTGTTAACTCTTTCTGCTCCTATTGCCAGAGGTGGGGGTTCCTATGTACAAGGATCTACCAAAGGAGCACAACCACAGGTTTTTACATTTGTGTCTGTGACCATGGCTATTCAGGTCAGTCAAAGCCAGCAAGGAGCTGTGTTCCCCCTTGCCTGCCCTTGTCTGTTTGAGATGTTGCAATGCTGTTGTTTTTGGCAGCAATTCAGGGGCAGACTGTTGGGGCCAAGAGTGCATCCCCCTTCTAGGTGTTTAGTTGGCCATGTTAAAGAGTTTAGCTGGCTGAGTCCAAGGCCAGCTCCTTCACCAACTAGAGCGGTTTTGAAGAAAGCTCAGGTGAGCTGCCCTCCTTTCTCTTGGGAACTTCTTTTCAGCTGAGCTCACCCCCTGCCTGAGCTACATCTGCCCCTGGTCTTGGACCTTTGCTGGTTTGGCCCTGACTTGGACCCAGAGGCTGTGCTTCCTGGTTTGACCTCAGACCTGCATTGTCACTGCTGACTTGCTGGGGGATCACTGAACTGTGTCGAACCCTGATCACTGTCTCCAGCCCTGACCCTGACCTAGACTTGCTGCTCTGCATCTGGTCTCCCTGTCAGAATGTCCCTCTGCCCTATCATGCTCTGCTCCAGGCTCACCTTCTCCTGTGGAGCAGATGGCCTTTGGCCTCCTTTTCCCTAAAATGATTGTAAAAGGATTGTTATTATCCTTTGTGTCAGTAACTCTTACTTTAAAGAATCAGTGAGCATGCATTCACACAAAGGGCCAGAGGGTTATGGACAAGTGTCTCTGTTTACCGCGTATTAACAGCTTCCTGAATTATAGTCTCAAAGTGCATGGCAATACGGGAAGAAGCTCAGTTTGTGCCAGAATTACTTCTTGTGCACAGCTCCACCAAACTCAACACAGCTGCAGCAGTGTGATTTCCTCCACTGTGTCTTCAAGACTACCATTAGTGCCTTTTAAGAATCATAGGAATTAAAGGCAGACAAGGCTTTTTGGATTGTCTCTAATGCTCTCTATTGCAGCATGGTACAAATTAAAGCAAATTTCTGATTAGAGGGCATGAAGCCTACCATGAAGAGGAGGAACTCAGAGCAAGCTTCTAGGAAATGGAAGTATAGGTGTGGCCTGGAGGAAGTAACAAGGGTTAAGACATGATCAGTGATGAAACAGCCCCGCTAAGGCTTAAGGTAGGCAGCACAGCCCTAAGCAATCCCCTGACTACTTTCCACCTTCATCACATTGCCCTAGCCATATGCTCTGGGCTAGCAGACCTCCTGGGGAATGAAATTGGGGATTCAACCAAAGGGAGAAAGAAGTGGAGCTGGAAGTAGAAAACGTCATATTTTCAGGTTTGCCAATTCCTACCAGTTCCCCCACAGTGGAGTTTCCACCAAGAGACACAAGATCCAAATTTGCAGCCTCTGGTTTGAGTTTTCATAAAGTACCTCTCAGATTGCAGATGGGAAGGGCAAAACCACTTATGAGAAGTCCTGGATAATGTCTTTGACAGCCTGGGTGTGTCTGCCTGTCTGGAACCCATTCCGATATTCAATTTGAGTTGCTACATCCTGAGCCTCCAGGACACTCAGCAAGGAGATGCTCTGAGAAGGACTCAGTATCTCAGTTGTGTCCTGTTACATTTGGCTGTACATAACAGTGTTTCCCCTTTGCTTCTCAGCCTACAGAATATGATCAGAGAAGAAAAACTCTTTATCAAGGGAACTGTCGAATGTTGAGTTTAGTTATGGGACTGATTTTAGTAGAAGCAACTAAGTAGAAGGGGACTAAACACCTAAATAGTTCTTAAACCATCCTGAAGAAAGAAAAACCAGATATCTGAAATTTAATGGTCAAACTCTATCCTTCTTTTATTCAAATACGGATTTTGAGAACACTGCACTAATCTAAATTATCTTTAATGAAACCTACTGCACCTTTTCCTTCAAGTAATATTGAATAAACAATGGATTTCCTACATAAAAATTTATTCCTAGGCATCTCCTCTGGTGGCCTGTTTCTTTTAAGCTTGACCAAGGCTTATTTAATTAACATGAATTCTCGTGTCTGAAAGTCTTTAACTGAAATATTATGTAAAAATAATTGGTATTTTGAAGAGACAAGAGGTGGCAGCTTAAAACAGAAAACTGCAGTGCCATGAAAATACTTGCATACTTATACAGGCGTAACTGGCTGTATTGAAATCAGCAACTCTAGATGTGCATGTTCAGGACTTAGAAGCCATTAACTTAGTGGGGACCTGAAGAACACATGTATAATCATGGTACATCATTTTATTCATATATAACTCCTTTAAAGAAGATATGTTTAAGTCAAGCTACATAGAAAGAGTAAATTCACATAGTTCTTTTCCATACCTACTTGGAGGGTGGAAGGAATAACAAGTTTGCCAAAAAATGCTCCCAAATTGCAGGTGTTTTTAACAGCCTCGCAGAGGAGTCTGTGTGAGTACAGGTATACCTCTGACTGTGGTATCTTTCAGAAATGCAGCCCACTTCTGATGCTTACCTGGAAAGAGAGGAAGATAAATGAAAGCAGGTCAGCATCTGCGCCCTGGGTAGTCAAACCATTTGCAATGTATTCTGCAAGTGGTTGTGCCTATGATAATCTGACCATCTGGACCACTCAGATCGGATAATTGGCTGTTACTCAGGATTTAATACAGAGCTCCTAATTAGGCAGAGTCCCTTAATGCATATTTCACAAGCAGTACGGTCCTTTAATATACCCTCTCAGTCCTTCCACTTTTGGCAGTATGTGCAGCTGCTGCATCATTGCACTTTGGACAAGGAACTGGAAACTCAAACGGTGAGGTCAGTTGGTGCACATGCAGCCAACCCGTAAGTTTACAAAAAGCCAAAGCAAAGGATTGCAGAGAGACTGTGTGAGCACGTTGATGATTACTGGCTGTGAACTGGCGCTGGAACTCGAGCTGGTCACTGATCTCTGTCCTGGAGGTACCTTGTCCTTGGAAGCCATATTACAACTTAAAGAATTTTCACTGGAGGGATGGCTCCCAGGCTATTTTTCTAGAATGAGTGTAGTTCTTGAACATTTGCTTTCCAGGTTGAATTCAAGATTCACTCTATTGCTGTTCTCTGGGGATATATATATCTATACCAAAGCTATGCATGTGTGCACGTATAAAAATTTTTATATATATATATGCGTATACACACACACACACACAGCTTGTTTCTATTGATACTAATTCCTCTAGAATATTTACAGAATGAGAACATGTAAGGCCAGATGTCGTAAAGGCTTACAGGGTGGAATGAGGTCAGGCAGCATCTGAAGCAGAAGCCCCTGAGGTACTGAGTGCAGTACCACAGGCAGGCACTGTCAAATGTGGAACTCATTCACAACAAAGCACTTTGATTCAGTCAGTTTGATTTGGGAAGATTAAAAGCTTTTGGGAGAACAGGAGTCTTCCAAATTCAGATATGGAAATTGCATTTCCATCGAAAAACTTATTCCGACTGGAAGTCCCTGACTGCCTCACCTGCTTACCAGTGTTAACCTCAGGTTCACGACAGTTTCTGGTGGTTGGGAAGCATAATAGAAATGAAATCATTTTATTACAAATGAAATGCAGATTTTTTTTTCCTAGGGCCAGTTAAAAGGACTGGGAAGAATAAAGGTCTTTAATTGACTGTGCAAAGGTCTTGTGAGATATCCTAGGCTTAGTCTGAAAATACTGGAGAAATGCTGTGTGAAGCCTTTGGGAATGAAACCTTCACTTATTAATTATTTTCCTTGAAGTTTCCCTTGTGGCATCATTATGTGCTTCATTAAAGTAAACCAAGTGCGAGTCTCCTTGAGAGATCAGAAAAGGGAGATTGGTGAGTCAATCTACAGTACTGTTCAAGTGCTGCAGGACCCTAATCCGTTATTGATAGAAAATATAAGAATAATTTAGGGGTCAGGCCCAGCTTCCCTCCCCAAGCATTTGCTTCTTTACCATTTTACTGGCTCCTCTCTTAGCACATGATTGCGGGTAAGTAGATTCAGCCTGTGTACAGGGCATAGAAGATTAGTAGTAGGACACAATGTCTGCCTTAGACTCTCCAGAAAAAAAAAAAAAAAAAAGGATTCAATTAAATAAGGGGGAAATACGACTTTGAGATTTGAGCAATCTCCCCCTTCCCCCCCCCCCAAAAAAAAAAAGAAAAAGAAAAAAGAAAAAAAGAGAGAGACAAAGTTTTGCTATCACCATCTATAAGAATGGATCCTTTTAGATTTTCCTGGAATTATTTGAAGATGATCACTGCACAATTCTCTAGGTTTCCTGCATACAAACACCTTCTTCAATTCTCTGTCTTTTGAGACGCAATTTAAGGTATTTCTGCCACCAGTTGGCAATTTCAGCAATGCAGGAGAAACACTCTCCAGTCACATGAATACTGAAGAAGAGACACAGCTGTTCCCACCTTCCCTCTTCCCCTGTCTCCATCACCATGAGGAAGGTGTGGAGTAAACTGCTCAAATTTCCCAGCGCTTTCCTGTGGAGAAGGGTGAAATTGCTTTCTGGTAACACAGTGCAGCAGATTGAATGTAACTGCACTATGCTGTTGAAGCTTCTTGTTTCCTTAGATGGAAGGTTAAGGTGGGGGAAGAGAACTGCACCATTCCCAGGATGGTCTAGTAAGATATATGGGAGCTGATGGATGTTCCAGTTATTTCTTCTTCCTGAGGAAGACAAAAGTCCTGACTGGAAAGGCAAGGTGCTTTGTCTGTTAAGTGGTAGCAGGGCTAACTGTGTGGCCAGATGGGTCTGCTTGTCTTCTCTCTGGTAGAAAGCACTAATGCTTGAAGGACAGCCATAGCTTTTCACTCCAATAAGCTTCTCAAAGAAACTATGGGTAAAGATCAATCAACCCCATTGTAGTTATGGCACCACTAGAGGGGGAAAGAGTATGAAACATTTGTATGTCAAAAGAGTTTCTGTACCTATTATTTTTTATCGTACTTTTTTTCACTGTGCTACTGCCTGTATGGGATTGACCTTCTGCATTTCAGTTTATGACCAAGCATTCTTTTCATACGCTGTTGTTGCTGTACACAGTGCCATGGCAGGTGGTGGTGAACAGGGGATGTCAATTAATTCCCCACCCCCTCAGACCCTACATGGTGCTGCTTTGTGACCATACCATATAATTGAGATGGTGAACACATCTAAATACAAGATCTAAATACATCTAAATACAATACAAGAGATGGTGAACACATCTAAAACTACAGGGTTCAAGACAGTAGTCACTCAAGCCAAAACACGTAGGCATAAACTTTTATGTACTTTATGAGAATTCCACACCATTACATGTCCAAAAGTTAAGAGTTCTTAGTGGAGAATGACTGTTATCCAGATGTTTGGATCTGTACCTGATCCCACTAGATTTGGTCACATCATGCTAGAACTAGAAGCCAGTCCATTTCAGGCCTAGGTGTAAGCTGTAAGCAAACGTGACTCAGTTCATTTGCGGTGATTTGGCTTCCATCTGCTATGAATGCTGCGTGCAGACAATCAGGGCTCAGTCACTTAAGACACACACCGTGCTCATGCCCTGGGAGGTACTTTGCTAGCTGCAAAGCTGACTGTCCAGCTCCAAACCTCGTGACTAAAGTGCAGGAGTACAAACATTATTGACCAACCAGGGTAGTTCTGAGCTAAAGGCAGTGTTGTGTCATTGTTCCCCCTTCCCCAGCAGTTCATCCAGGTAAGAACCCGCTGTTCCTCTGCAGTTGTGTGCACCCCTCTCCATTTACTGAGGCGCAGCATCTGAAGTTGAATAGTGTCTATTAGCTGCCAGATTTCCCATTCCTTTAGGAAAATACCTGCACAAAACCTGCTTTATATTACAATACTTATCTCTTATTTTCAGACGTCCCTCTAACATCCTCACACCCAACTCTGAACAGACAGAAGACAGCAAAATCAGCAAGGTACTCTTTTTCATCACACAACAGCAAATACCTCACAGTTCCTCAAAACCGGACTTCCTTTCACAGCAGCAGTATCAATGGAGCTTTTGAAGCACCGAGCTGTACGGAGTCCTTCAGCAGTTCTGTAAGTAGGATTTTATATTCATTAACTTACCTTTAACACCTTTGTGATGAAGTGCGCTCCTCCTGTGTGTTGGGCAAATCCACACCGTATTGGGAAAAGTGACTATGAAAGTAAACTGGTACTACAGTAGGCTCTCTTAGTGTCCAGCAAGAACTAATTGCTACTCTAGTAGAGGACTAGAATAAAATTGTCATGAAATGCTGATCCTACCTTCACGTTTTCTTATTGCTTGGTGCACTGGCTACTTGTCTTGGAAAAATTAAGAAGAAATTAATGTGCTACTGAAGATGGTCATTTGAATCACTGATTCTGAATTTTATAATGGTTGTGAGAGGGGAGGAGAGAAAGGTCTTGAGAGTTCCTTCAGTGACATTTTGCAAATTGCGACTTATTTGTGTTCCTCCCTAATTAAGATCTTCTTGTGCCAGAATGTCCCATGGTGAGGAAAGCAGTGCAAATTTAGGGCCAGAAAACATCCTTACTGAAACCTGTGGGAATTTTTATTTGCTTTCTGTGCAATAGACACCCATAATAATGGGGATACCACTTTGCTGCCGAGAGGGAGGAAGAGAGTCAACAGAGAGGGAGGGAGAGATGTTGGTTTATCTCCTCATTGTTTTATTCTGTGTAACTCCAGCAACATCAAATGTTGCTATGGTGCTCTCTCAGGTGGCTGGGATGTGGCAGCTGGCTACGCACAGGTAATAAACAGGAAAACCTCTTAGCGACTTTTCATGTTCTCCAACCTCCTTGTTCCCTCTCCAGTGTTTTGTTTGTGCTTCTCATTTCTGCCCACACTTGCCAGTAAGGGAGGAGATGATGCTTAGAGCTCATCTTCTCTAGAGTCAGCTAATGCATTGCGTTGTGCCCGTGACCTGGCAATGGTGACATCATTACTTCTGCACTGTATAGCGTGAAACCCTCTGGAAGAGAGACTAGGAATCTGCAACAGGTTTTTCTTCACTATGGCAGAGATGGATCCAGGAGGTTTGCATGGACTGCCTGTGAGTAATACATGAAAATGTATCTGACTTGGAAATGGGGTCATAAAATGCTATCTCCCAAGCAGTTTTATATTCTGCCAGAATGTAGTGTTGAGTGTAAGTTTAGATATGCCTAAAGGGATTATATATATACACTGTACTCATAAAGTATGTGGTAAGTATAAGCAGAAGAGGTTATTTGGTGATAATTTCATGAAAGAATGAACGATGTAGTATGCATATAAAAGAAGATTTATTTAGTGATATGGTGATTGCAAGCTACTAAATGCAAAACTAAGTGAAGCAAAGCAATGAAAAGCAAGAATTTGGGAGAAGTTTGTGTATATAACAATATGCACATTTATATAATACCTTCAAAAATTCATGTTGTGTTAACAAACGAGAAAATTGCTACACAGTATGCTTAGTTAACTTTGCATTCAGGACTACCAGTGCACGTAATAGAAGGGGAAGCAGGGAGAGAGATGAAATCTGTAACTGGTACCTGTCAAGATTTTGCTTGTATAGCCACCTATGGGGAACATAAATGTCTGGAATTAGGTTATGGGCTAATTGCTTTGGATCAGGCTAACCCTATTTGTTTGTTTGTATGTTGTTTCCCAGCCAGTGGAGGGCTGGTGTCACTCTAATGAATGACACTGCACAGAGCTCTGTGAAGGGCTTTAAGACAAAGCGTTGAGCTGGAAATGGTGGTTGGTAGCAGCCGTGCAAGCTGGGCCGTGATGGTGGGGGTTAGTACTGGAGCAGCTTCACCCCAGAAGGGTTCAGGTAGTGGAGACAAGGAGGCAGACATGGTCCAAGGGGCCAACTGAGTGTAACGTAGGCATTTTGAATGATTTTTAATCATTCCTTTTGCAGCATTACTGGCCAGTTACATAGTCTTTTCATAATATGTTAAAATACAGGTCAGATAGCATTGCTACCCATCCATGGGGCATATCCTCTCTAATCCTTGCTATTTTCCAAAGCATTTCTGTCCAGCTCTTGTACTACATTGAGGATATTTCTCCCCTTCTCGCTCAGATCAGTTGCTTCCCTTTCTTCCTGCACACAGTTTTTTGCTTCCCTCCCCTGCCCAGCTTTGCTCCACAGCACATCCTTTCTCCTATCCCAATCTGTAATGTGATCTTTATTCTCACTTCTCCATCCCATTTCAAAATCATAGAATCACAGAATTGTCTAGGTTGGAAGGGACCTTTAAGATGGAGTCCAACCATCAACCTAACACTGCCAAAACCACCACTAAACCATGTCCCTAAGTGCCACATCTACACATCTTTTTAATACCTCCAGGGACAGTGATTCCACCACTCACCTGGGAAGCCTGTTCCAGTGTTTGATAGCCCTTTTGGTAAAGAAATTTTTCTTAATATCCAATCTAAACCTCACCACGTGCAACTTGAGGTCATTTCCTCTTGTCCTATTGCCCGTTACTTGGGAGAAGAGACCGACCCCCACCTCTCTACACCCTCCTTTCAGGTAGTTGTAGAGAGTGATAAGGTGCCCCCTCAGCCTCCTTTTCTCCAGGCTGAACACCCCCAGCTCCCTCAGCTGCTCCTCATAAGACTTGTTCTCCAGACCCCTCACCAGCTCCATTGCCCTTCTCTGGACTTGTTCCAGAATCTCAGTGTTTTTCTTGTAGTGAGGGGCCCAAAACTGGACACAATACTCAAGGTGGGGCCTCACCGAGGCCAAGTACAGGGGGACGATAGCTTCCCTAGTCCTACCCACCAAACCATTCCTGATACACGCCAGGATGCTGTTGGCCTTCTTGGCCACCTGAGCACACTGCCGGCTCATATTCAGCCGGATGTCGACCAGCACCTCCAGATCTTTTTCTGCCGGGTGGCTTTCCAGCCACTCTTCTCCTGCACGGTCTGTGTAAGCGCAGGAGGGCAGAGACTATGTCGGTCTGTGCCTCCGCACCCGCCTGTCAGGTAGGGAGGCAGATATCCCATGTGTTGGGATAAGGCTGCTATCTTTAGCCACTCTCATTTGGTTTTGGTTGGAGGAGGTCAGCGGGACTTCATCTGGCCTGCAGAGAGCTGTTGTAGGCCATACCGACCCCCAGCTGGCCTTCAGTTTCGACTCTGTGCAGCTTTATGTGCTTGTGTGGAGACAAACCCCGGGCCAGCCGCCTTCTTTGGGCTTTTTGGCCTTCTTGTTGGTGAGACTTGTGTGTTTCTCTCCCAGATTATAAACAATTACCTGGATGGGACGCAAGGAGGGGCCGTGGACAAGGCGTCCCCAAGCGGCATGCATTTCAGGGACAGCAAGAGGAAGGTTGACTACGTGTTAGCCTACCACTACCGAAAACGCCTGGCTCAGCACCCTCCCGGCGTGGCCTCACCTGAGCCGACGCACAGATCTGCCGCCTTGGCCCTGGTTTCGAATGGAGGGACTGAGAAGGGCCGTGCCGACCCACAGCAGCAGGATGGTGGCCACCATGTCCTGCAGGAGTGGCCGGGGCCACCGGGGGTGGAGGTGATGGAGCTCAGCCCACTGGATGCCCTGGAGGAGGAGAAGCGGCTGCAGCGGGAGGAGTATGAGCGCAACCTGTTGGAAGCAGGGCTGGAGATAGAGAAAGACCCTGAGGTAAGAGGGCGAGAGCGCTGGGTGCCCTGATGGGTAACGGCTGCTTTGGTGTTGGAGGTGACTACGTGCAGGATGTCACCATGGCCGGGCCATGCTGGGGGGACAGCCTGGTGTGGTGACTGGGTGCCCAGGGCATGGCTGCCTGCTCTCCATGCTGGCAAGGAACCCAGCTCTGGCCATGCATTAGGGCCTGGCCTTCATTCCTGCCCCGCATTAATGTTAACTGAGAGGCCAACCACACCCATGCCGACTCTTAAAAATAAGAATATACGCTGCTTTCCTTCTAACGCAGCCCCACTGACTCCCCCACTGTCACCTCTGCAGCTGCAGTGCGTGTAGGGTGGCCTGGAGGTATGTCTTCATGGACAGTCTGAGAAGCTAATCCTGAAGACAGCTTGTTCCTGCTGAACGGTAGCTCAGTACTGAACACCCCCGGGTCAAATGCTGCTGCCGTGGCAACCCCCAATTAGGGATCTGTAGAAATATGTTGTACAGGGTATTTTATGCATGCCCAAAATACGGTGCGAAGTCAAGAATAAGATGGTGGAGGTGTTTCTGTATTGCTTGGTTCTTACTGCCTAGGAAACACATAGTTACTTCTGTTTAGTGCACTATTGAATAACAACTTTAATCTTACTTTGGGAGAAAACATATTTCTTTATCTAAATTTTCTTATGGCATGCTGTGAACACGCTCTTCTTACCAAACAACATGTTTACATTTTAATATTGTTTAAATGAAGAAAGGGTCTCAAGTAATTTGGTGGAATACAAAGCGCTGTTAAGACATTTCGTATTTCCTCAGAATAATTCGGTTCCCAGCCATACGTAAGTTTTGTGTCATTTTCTTCATTCCACCCACAAAATGAACAGCTCCTATGCTGCAACAAGAGAACCTCCCAGGCTTTAATGTATTTATTCTCACCACATGTGCATGATGTTGGAATGCACTATGGTCATATCAGCTGGGAGCTGTGGTTAGGTCACTTGACTGCCAGTTGGTTTATTGAGCACGGGTCTTCCAAATCCTGTATTGGTGCACCGAGCACTGTGGTATCCCTCTGGACCTCTTGGAAAGCCATGGATCTTTATATCCATTGAAGTGAAGTTCCCACTGGGTTTTAGTTTTAGGTGCTCTATTGTTTTTGACACCAAATTTAAGAAACTTAGGGCTTCTTTTCAGAGGTGCTGAGAACTTACAGCTCGTATTGCTTTCAGTGCAACCAGTCAACACTTCCAAAAGGTGGGCCAAATTGCAGATTGCGTCTGAAAATTTGAGTCTAGTTGACTTGGCATAGTGTACGCACGTTAAATCACTGGCAGGAATAGAAAGAAATAGAAAGCCCTTTTGACTCTTAACATTTTCCTTGCTCAGTTTGCTGAGTTGCAGGTGGCTATGGGTTGTATTTCACTGCATAGCCTGGCTGAGCCATCCTTGCACTGAACAGAAACAAAGTGATCTCAGATTCTGATTCTTTTATGCTAAGCATTGGGGTTAAGGTTCAATGCTGCTAACACATTACTATCTTACTGCTATGATTTTTATAACCAAACTGCATAAACCCCATGAGAACAGCTGGGTTTGGAGGCTTCTTTCATTTCTGAATTTCATCAGAACCTGAAAAGTCTAGGCGGAGATTTGGATTTAATTATTCAACTCATTACTTACCCGAAGTCCAGCTGGATTCAAATTCTGGTTGGGACCCCTTCCAAGTGATGACATGCACTCTTAAATAATATACAAAGTAATAAATGATGTCATAGAGAGCTGATCAAGAAAAAGAAATTTGTCACAGTTTTCCTTCTGAAGAAGAAAAGGCTTTTTGTAAATGTTCTGAGGAAATTATTTGGCGACCAGTTTTTTTTATGGGAAAAATTAATTGATTTTGAAAATGACAAAAAATGCAATCCCATCACTTCTCTATCTGTATATATGTATGTACGTAGTCACTCCTGCCCCCAAACACACAAACTGTCTAATCAAAAGGGAAAGTGTTTTTCCCTCCAGAATCTCCTGAGAAACTGGAAAGGTCTATGCATCATCCTTTTCCTTCCATGCCCAAGATACGTGGCTTTCACTTCCTTTTCTTTTTCTCACTTCACTGTTTTTTGGGTTTTTTTCCTGTTATTTAACTCCTGTTAAAACATGCTGAAGCTGCTGTCTGCTACCTTGCTGTGAATTTCGTAGAAAATGCTGATCAGGCACAAGTGAAGGGTACAGCTGGCCTTATATGTTGATTAAAATTGTATGTCGAACTGATATGAGAACAACTTCTGATTTCAATCCTGGTAATAATATGTGTCTATAGATTCATTAAACTCAGAATAGTCTTAATCGCAGCATGTTATACTTTTGGTGTATAACACAGTAGACTTGCAACTACTACATTTCTAGTGGTGTATGCTGAACATACATGTTTGGGGTTTTTTTTCGTTTCAGTGCTAGTATAACAAGTGGATCTTTTTCATAGTATTATTGGAAGTTGAGGCATATTCTGTAATGCATATCTCACTCTTGCCATGCGTTCTGGACCAAGTCCTAAGATTAGTCTGATCCCCTGTTCAGAGGGCTGGCTGCAAAGGTAACTCAAAACAGTCATCTGTGCTGCCACTCCTGTATGAGGAATTCCACTTTTGGATTTGGACTCTTGGGTTAGAACAGACCTTGGTTTCTCTACCTTATTTCACCTGCATATGGTCTCGCAAAGAAAAATATTATTTTAAGGACAATAGGATATTCTGAATACAATCTGTTTCCTGAAATAGCATCAGTTTTTACTTGAAGCAGAGTAATAGAAAGGAAGAAGGCAAAAGGGTATCTGGTATGTCTGTGGTCTTCAATAAACACCTCTGCACTGTCCTTTCTAGGTGGCCTAGACTAGCTATACAGGTGAAAAAATTATCTTTGAAACAGCCTATGTAGTTAGATTCTTGTAAACCTCATTGCTTGAATAAAAAAACCCCACTCCCCCCCCCCCCCCCCCCCCCCCCCATTTTTTTGGATCAAGGGATCAAGCCATTGTCTTCTGGGAGTCATGAAGGATATATTCACTGAGTAATACAGCTGATTCAGCATTTAATGACTTCTAAGAGCATCCATCATCTTGTGGCTGGAAAGTTGCTTAATCTATGATCTCAGTTAACCCTACTTTGTAAAGACTGTAAGCTTGATTAATCTAAGTGAACTGAGCACAGCATCTTTTGCTTTGGGATACTTGGTCTACTAACCTCACAGGATATTTTAGTTCCTCTAGAAGGTATTTTGTAGGCTAAAAATATTTAGATGTCAGGAAGTTCATCTCTAGGAACACAGGATAGCATTATGACAATGTAAAAATCTTTCTTTCTACAACTATCTTTTTGAAAATGTGGGAATTTCCTTGATGCTAATATGTTTGTTGACATGATGTTAATAGTTTTTTTATATGCTGAATAATTAGGGACAAACACCTTTCTCATTTGTGTTGTCAATTCATTGTGTAAAAGAATAGAGACAAGAAAATAAATAAAGATATATAATTTGTCTGTGGAGAGGGGAGTATTACTCTTTTTTGAATATGTGAAAAACAGGCAAGATTATGGTCTGTCTCCATATCCACCCAGTTACTATTTGTGAGTTAAGGAATTTTTGACTAGTTTTCAACTTTCTTATAACTTTCTATCATTTGTTATTGCTGTCCCCAGAGAAACCTTTTTCTCTCATAATATAACCTCTTTGGGTTTTTTTGTTTTCCTTTTTTTAAACTGAGATATTATTTTGCATGTCCAAGATAAAGTGCACAATGAAGACAATGGGCATGAAATTGAATGTTACAAGTTTTTCCTCTCAAATGTGACATTGAGTACCCATAATGATGGGTGGTCATAATGAGATTTGACAACCTTCTTACCATCCATAGCATCAATCCATGTGTTATAACAAACACTGCCACTGTCAACTTTTGATGTTGGTATTCTATGTGTCAGAGACCACAAGTGGCAGGTCAAGTTTAAGGAGCTCTTTGGCTGGCTATCTTCTCTTCAAATCAAAACATTTGGGTTGTCCAGTGTAGCCTGTGCCCATGAAAACAACTGAATTATCATAATTCAGCATTACGTCGAAGTGATATTTGGTAGAAAGAATACAACAGAAGAGGAAACTCCCTATTCACATCCGATGACAGCAACATAGAAACACAGAACTATCGTGTTGCATAGTTTGCTATTAGTAAAAAAAATGTTTACATCTGTGATTGGCCTGTTTGACCAGTCTATGAAGTTAGATAAAATAAGGCTGGTGTTGTCTCTTGCATGTGTATATAGAATTAACTACCTTGTATTTTACAATATTACATAGTGACTAGTCTAGACCCCACTAATACAGATCCTGCAAACACTTACACTAACCTGCATAGTGTTAAGCATTTGCAGGATTTATTTCCTCTTCTTCAAAGTAACACAGTTCAAAGTACAGTAAAACTCTTTTTCCAAGGTGTCCATGCCAGAACCCAAATTCTTTGGCATGTCTTTGTAAACTGTGAAGGAATGCCAGCAGGTCATATTTACCCTTATGAGCTAACTGCTGAAGCCATGAAAGTCATCTCCAAATAAACCCTATTTAGCACTAGTGACACAAGTCAAATTTTGCATCAGATACAGAAAGAATTGCCTGAGATAGTGTCACCTTAAGAGTATCCGCAAATATTCCGCCTTGATTCCCAGGGAGGGCAATAAATACCATTGACGTTGCAGGCAGCTCTTGGGGTTGATTTTTTTGTTTTGTTTTGTTCCTGGGGAAACTGATTGTTGTGTTTCACCTAATGTGGAGCACCAGTAGTTCATTTAAATTTGATATGTACTGCTGCTTTAATGACTGCAAATGCAACATGTACTGTATTCAATTAGTATTATGTATGGCAAAGCATAATAGGAATAGAATAAGACACTGGAGATGTACCTTGGCATTCTGACAAAGTAGGATCATTTTCGAGCACATTGGAAATGAAATGTACTTTGCTAAATACCATTTAGGAGATGAAAATATCTTTTTAAGGGGAAGATGATGACAATTTTAGAACCAAGCGTAAATTATCCTCCAAGAAGCTCATCTAACCTGAATTTTAGAGCCAGCATAGTTTTAAGGGTGTCTCATTAAGCTCTGCTGGCTACATTGCACTTTGAGACAAGGAATTCCTTAAGGTCCTCAATGTATTGTCTTACACAGTACTGTTGATAACAACACTACTGATGATAGTGATTGTGACTGGATTTTTCTGCTTGATATTCCAAAGCATGTTTTTGATTTTTTGTGAAAAAAAACAAAACCCACAAAACTAAAAAACAAACCAACCAAGCAAAACAACCTCCCTAACCCCCCCGCCCCCAAACCCAAACCATCTTCACCCCCCAACCAACCAACCAACCAACTAACCAACCCCTCCCCCACTCCCCAACCTGAACCAAAGTTTATAGTGCTACAGCTAGATCTTGTCTATGGGATTAAATTACACTATTTGTCACACTAAGGTGCTCCCCATTTGCCAGTGGGGGAAGGCTTTATCTTCTGTCAACTGTAAAGGACAAGAATAGCCAAAATAATATAATGGTAAATGATTCAAAGCAAAGGACCTTTTTTTCTTTCTCTGTCTCCTTCTATCCCAGCCTCTGGCTAAGGATGTTTCTGCTGAGCAGTGCCATCAATGTTCTTGCTGTATGAGTTGTTTTCTTGGGTCTGCTATTTTCCCTAACATCTGCTTTATGTCATATGTAGCTTATTTTAATGTTAATAATTTTCATTGTGAAAAAGTGGAATTCCAATGGCCAAGAGTTTAATTTATTTGCATAGACCTTTGATTCCTTGACAAAACATTTTTTTGTATAAAATATTTTAACTGTTAGTTAAAGTGTTATGGATATTGCTTAATTTAGTAGTAATTAAGAGCCTGAAAAAAATGATGTCTTTTTCCAAAATCTATCAATGTGATTTGTGGATAATTCCAAGAAAAGCATCTCATGCCCTTAGTTTATGTGACATCTGACAGGTGCTCAGCGTGAATGTTATAGTTGTCTCAAAATGTTCATTCATCTAAAGTGCAGAGGAAAGCTTAATAATAGCTAACATTAATTTTAAAAGCATAGGGAAATTTAATATGAGTCCAAGACCTTTATCTATGCTAATCAACGCCTCCTGAAGCCAATGAGAATGCATACACAGTAATGTTGTATTGGAAGCAGACGGGGGTCTTTTGTGCTCTAGGTCTTTGGACTTTGCATTTCACTCTCTCTTAGTACAGCACTTGCAACAAGGCAATACTTCTTTGGGGGCCTCTTAGCCTACCAATAATATAAATATTTGATGGTTATTTTTCAACGACTCTAGTTACAGAAACATTAATTAGCTAAAACATGTTCTGATCCTGTATGTTACTTATATGGGCTGAAATGTAATACACAGCTCTTATAAAATTAAAGTCAAACAGGCAAGGCAAGGTTTTCAGTGGTAGTGAAGTGGATGTGATGAAAATATTGGCAAGTTGATTAACTATTTAAGAGGGAATTATGACTCCATTTTAGAGAGGATTTTGGAGTAGCCCCATGGGAGTTAGGTGTGGTTCAGTCAGCATTAAAATATTGATCCATGATAATTGGAGGCCAGGTAGAATGTCTGTCTTGTCAAAGCTGAAAACTTCATACTATCAAGCCTGTTGTTTAATGATTGTGTTGTGACTTGAATAGATGAGTGGGCACAGAGATTCACTCTGTGTATTTTAATTAACATCCAGGCACTTAATGCTCAGCTATTAGGTACCTGAGTCAAAAATGGCTTCCAAGGGAATTAGAGAAAATTGAATAGGTGTACAAAAATGGGTCTGTATGTTATCAATGACATATATACAGCTCTTGGGCCAGCAATGTTAAATCTCATCAGTCTGCAGGTTGGGAAAAGGAGGCATCAGTATCTTGAATTGCAGGTGGTGGTAGTTTTGGGGTGTGCATACTGGTGATATTTAAAATGGGAACTGGGCAAGAAGCATCCTATTTTTACATATATTCTCACACAGCTCTGTTTCTGTCAGACTTGCCTGGTAAAAATGGGAAATAGACTCCCGAATTAGTGTCTCCGTTTCACTGTGTGCTGTGCTGAGTCCTGTCACCTGCTGGAGGAGCTACTTCCACTTCTAGAAACTGCTAGATAGATGAGAAGCCTACAAAAATGGCTTATACATCTCTGCTAGGAAGAAAACGGGACACTTGTAGGATAGGGGACAAAAGTAACAAAATCAGCTGCTTGGTTTGTTCACTGATGAATCCATGAAAACATTTTTTAATTATCAGTGGTCTTGTTTGCAGTAGAAATTTTAAGATGCAAATTAAATCTATGGAGACAACGTGAAGAGCAACAGAGGAAGCCCTGAGGGATGCTGCACTGCACCGATGACGCTGCAGTGGCTAGAGTGACTGCAGAGGAGACTTGGAGACTGAAGTAGTGATAACTTCTGTAAGTCCAGTCCAGCTTGAATAGTAGTTTCATGAAAATAAAGTAGTAAAATATGAGATAGTGTGGGGACCTTGGCCCTGGGATTATCTGTTTTTCTGACCTCTTAAAGGACAGAAAACATGCTGCTGTTGATTGGGGTGAGGAAGCAGCTTCTGCAGGTGTTGCATGAGGACTGCCCCATCTGCAGTACCTGCTGCCTGATGCATCTCTTCTTTGGCAGAAGAAGAAATCCTGACTTTCAGAGATTCTGTTGTAGTGGAAATGGGACTTTCTTTGCTTTGCTGTCCCCAGGCAATCATCTACTTTGTCTATGGCAGAAAACACACCTACAGGTATCTCTAGTACCAAGGAAGTGATCACTTCTGCATTCCTGCTGATTGAGTAGCTGCTGTGTGGCTTGTTATTTTGGAGAGGAATTGTTGCTTCTGATTCTCATGATTTCACACCTCATGTAAAAGAAAGAAGGGAGGTCTGTCTGAACTCCTTTGCATAAGTGAGACACACTGAGAATTCTGCCTGGGAGTGGATGGCTCACTGTAGATAAGCACTCCCTGTTTTTAATACATGTTATATGTTTTATGTTATAAAAGACCCAAACTAAGATGGTGCCTCTCTATTCTTCCCTTGTGCTTTTTGGCCTGTATGAAAGTAGATCTAAAAGCAATTTCTGCCTGAAAACTCTGTGCCTGACCCACAGAAACTGAAAAACAAGGACAACAATGAGAAACAAATTCATTTAGCTTGTGTTGATGGAAAAAATAGGAACTAGGATTTGCTCTTGAGTCACTTCTTTCTCTATGGAAGCAGAGAGTGGGGCATATCTTCCAGTGAGCAGAGATAGCATTCTCTTCCAGAGGCAGGGAGAATAAAACAGAGCTGCCGTGCCTTCTCACAGCAGGGTAAAAGAACAGTTTCAAGTGAACCAGTAAGTGGTTTCTTAGAAAGGGATCTTCCATCCTGCTACTTCTGTTTTGGCCTCTGATGCAACTGGTGATGGAAAACTCTTGATTTTCCAGCGCTTCTGGACTGCCATAGTAAACATCAGTCCAGTGTCACTTTTTTCTCAGGTCAGAAACCAGAGCAAAATCCAGTCTATTTTTATAGAAGTGACGATGAATACTCTTGAATGGCTTAGGTGGGGGAGAGGATAGAGAAGAGGTTAGAAATTAAAACTGCAGTGTCAGGGAGAGAAAGAGAATAAAAACCTTGCAAAAATATTAAAAGGAAAGAAAAAAAAAACCTAAAAAACCAAAACAACTCTTTCCTCCCCCTCAACTAACCATCTAAAGGTACAGTGGCACCTGTGCCAAGGGAATGCCAGAAAGTGGTATTTGCCAGCGTCTGCCATTTCAGATAATCAGGAACAGATTCCAGCAGAGAAAAGGCTGGGGGGTATCTGACTATGGAAGTTAGTCTTTGAAGAAGGATAGAACTGTCTTATGGGAAAAAAACTGTTCGTGTACATGCGGAGTGAGGGGGTGGAATTTGCTATCCTTTAGCAGATCCAGGGAAAGGTAACATAAATAATGACTCAGGCTTGTGGGATTCCTTTTGTATGTTTTGGACTCTTTTAAAGTAGTGTTGCTTTACTGATGGCTCTATTGGTTTCATGTGTCATTCTGCCCAAATTTAAGTTATTAAAAGTTTGGATGGTCATGACATTATGACTAGACAGGCAAACATATTTCTCCAGAAGAGAGCCACTATAGGGAAGGAATTATTCCCTACCAGATGAACAACTATACCTTTTTATGGTGTGTACATTTTAAAATGTTATTTTGTGTATAAAAGGGACATATCATGTTCAAGCTGTTAGTGTGGATAATGGAAGTGTCTTTTAAAGGAAAAAAAAAGTAATTTTTCCTTAGAAATTAGAATGTCCCCTTTAACACAAACACTTTCTTAAATCCTTTCTAGACCTAAGTTCTAGGTAGCTGCTGAGCATCACCAACTAAGTAGCAGTTTGTATGGACGAGCACAGATTTAGTGGTGGGAAGCTGCCATAGAGGGAAGGATTAGTTAACTGTCCCACTTCTACTGCAAGACAACAAAATCATAAGATACATATATAAATATACATATATATATATATACGCACACTCAGCAAGTTTGCCAAGGACACCAAGCTTGGTGGTGCGATCGACATGCTGGAGGGAAGGGGTGCCATCCAGAGGGCCCTGGACAGGCTTGAGAGGTGGGCTTGTGCAAACCACATGAAGTTCAACCAATACAAGTGCAGGGTCCTGCACCTAGGACGTGGCAATCCCAGGCAGGTTTGGCGGAGAATACAGGTTGGGCAGAGAATGGCTAGAAAGCAGCCCTGAGGAGAAGGACTTGGGAGTGCTCATAGATGAGAAGCTCAACATGAGCCAGCCATGTGTGCTGACAGCCCAGAAAGCCAACCGCATCCTGGGCTGCATCAAGAGAAGGGTGGCCAGCAGGTTGCGGGAGGTGATTCTACCCATCTACTCTGCTCTGGTGAGACCCCACCTGGAGTACTGTGTCCAACTTTAGAGTCCTCAACACAGGAAGGACCCGGACCTGTTGGAATGGGTCCAGCAGAGGGCCACAAAGATGATCAGAGGGATGGAGCACCTCCCCTATGAAGACAGGCTGAGAGAGCTGGGGTTGTTCAGCCTGGAGAAGGGAAGGCTCCGGGGAGACCTCATAGCAGCCTTCCAATATCTGAAGGGAGCCTACAGGAGAGCCGGAGAGGGACTCTTTGTCAGGAAGTGTAGTGACAGGATAAGGGGTAACGGTTTCAAATTGGAAGAGGGGAGATTTAGATTAGATATTAGGAAGAAATTCTTTACTGTGGAGGTGGTGAGGCACTGGAACAAGTTGCCCAGGGAGGTTGTGGATGTCCCATCCCTGGAAGTGTTCAAGACGAGGCTGGATGGGGCTTTGAGCAACCTGCTCTAGTGGAGGTGTCCCTGCCCATGGCAGGGGGGTTGGAACTCGATGATCTTTAAGGTCCCTTCCAACTCTAACCATTCTATGATTCTATGATAATGGAGGGAGAAATGAAGAGCATCGTTCACTGCTCTATGTGCTGGGTCTGTATGGGAGTTGACAATGAGTCCATTTTTTGTTTGAATTTGGACTGTGCTGATGGTGACTGGAGTCATCTATAACTTCTGTAGCTTGGGTATGCTCTGTTATTTTCCAGCTGTCAAAGGGTCTGTTTTGGCCACTGGAAGCAATTGAACCCTTCTCCAGTTTTTCTGTCTATTTCAAGTATGGCACAAAGCTATTGTGTAAACTCCATAGTACCTGAGAGCTCCACCTATTTGTATCACCAGAGGTAGCACTATGGAACCAAATGCTATCTCTCTCACTTCTTAACTTTTTCAGTGAAAAGGAGTGAGGGTTGGTCTGCATCATGTGATTTCAATGAATGGATTTGAAGAGTGACAATGTCATTCAAGTGGAAACAGAAAAAATATGACACCATGCAAGGTTTTTGAAGGTCTTCTGTATTTTACTTTAATGTAAGGATGAATATGTTTGATGACACCTAAATGGCAGCTTCTGAATGTTGTTCCTAATTTCAAAAATGTTGAGCATCTAGTTGTTCTTAGCAGTGGGAACTACTGGATATATAGCACTTGGGAACACTGCAGCTTTTCATGTTTTTAAAAATAGTTTCAAGAGGCAGCCTTTTCAATCTGGTAGGAGTTGCATTTGTGTTTTCCATTTTTAAGAACAAATAGAAAAAACCTCCAATATGCTGTCATAATTCATAGCCGCCATGCAGATGGCATCTGCAATGTTACAATGTTATGAAGCATTCAGGCAGATGCTCGCAGAAGTTCTTCTCTCCCTTCCACAATGACCCGGCAGATTTACGTAGGTGAAGGTAGGGCCCATGTGGTTCTGGAAGAACCAAGGTCACTTTCCCTCTTTCCAGTGTGGTCTGAGCTCCAAGGCTGCATACTATATCAAGACTGTCCCTCAAAGGGGCTTAGCATGATAAGCATTTAACATACCACAGGTTGGGACTTCTGGAGGAGAAAAGACCTTCAGATACAGCTTAGTCAAACTGAAGTTGGTTCTGTGTATTAACCATGCCTCTGTCCTGAAAAAAAGGAAACTGTGATACATAAGCCATCCAGGAGGTTGTAATTAGATTGGTTTCAGCTAGAAGTTGCTTTGCTATTCATTGTAAGGTCTTTTTAATCATAGGACAAGGCAAATAATTCCAAACTGTATCATGTGTTTGTTTCTGTTGTTCCAGATGAGCAATTGCTTTTGCCTAAATAGAGCAACTAGGAAAAAAAATGTAGCGGAGTGCCATCAGGCCTCACAATTTCCATTAACATTAATGGGAGTTAGGCAACTAAATCCCCATTCACAGCACAGAAAAGTTACCCTTTGGGGTAAATTCTCTTCTTGATACAGAGGTCTGATAATTCTGTGAACACTAGTGAGTCTCCCTTATGTATACAGGTATGTGTTCATGGTGTTTGGCCAAAGAAATAATTACGTAGGAGCTAGATTTTTATTTCTGTGCAGTTATTCGAGGTTAGCACTAACGTAACAATGGTTTAATGACCAGAAACAGAACTGTTGGACAAAATTCTTTATTTTGCATGAGTGTATGGATTTTTTTTATTTTTTTAGTTAATAGAAATGGTGATTAAGTTTGGTTTAGTACCACACTCAAGCTCTATCATCTAGGAATTAATTCATGAGTCACTGCTGGCTTTTCCCTTCAATTCCTTTGATCTATGTAATAATTTTAAAGCATTATTGAATTCACTAAAAGGATTGAGACCTATGCTTTCAAGGACATTCTTCAGGTGGAATTAGGTAGATTAGGTTGGAATTTCATGAAATGTCTAGCAGTAAAGCAAAAGAACAAAGTGTATTTGAGAGAGAATGAGCTACTGGTAGTTAGGGAAAAAAATGAAGCTATGTAGAGTGATATTCCTTCTTATCTTTGGAAACAGCAACTTTTCTAGGCAGAACACAAAGACATCACTCTTGAAAACGTGGAGGTGGCCATTACTTTCTGTAGGCTAGTGTCAACACTGGGAATACTGGAAGAATACCAAAATCTCTCTCTTCCAGAGGAGCACAGTGCGCTTCCCTTGGTCATGGTGTCAGTTTACCAGATGGAAGACAGGGAATTTGTCTGCAGGCTTTGTCTATATATTCACCAAACTCTGTCATGTCTTACCCAGAATAATTTAGTAATACAAAGAAAAATTAGCATCTTGGAGATACAAAATATATTCAAGGTCTTGGAAATGTTTAAGCAAAACTCCAAGCTGGCACCTCCGAAGTATTAGTTCCGACTACTGCTGTTTTTCCTTAATCCCTTCAAAATGGGGAAAAAGGATATCCCTGTCCATCCTACGCTTAGGAAATTTCTGCAAATCACTCGGAGTCCTAACTCTTCTCACATTGAAACTGGCCACAGGATGGAAAGGATTACTTGTCTTTCATAACCCTTTGAAACAAAGTTTCAACTGCAGTGCAGGTTCTGTAGGTCATCTTTAGCCTTTCTGAATTTACCTGTGATTATTTCTATCCCTCTCTTGACTTAATTGTCTCCCATCATCCTCACTCATTTCTAGGTGGTAATACCCTGATGCCTGTCTCAAAAACCACTGGTGTTCCTGCTCTTTCATCAACCCTCATATTCCGTATCTCCTTTTACAGGCTTTGAATAATCATTCTCTGCTTGTCTCTTAATGTTTACACGTATTCAGCTGCCACTAAACCCTGTTAGGTAACCAAGACAATCACAGAATCACAGAATATTTTTGGTTGGATGGGACCTTTGAGATCATCGAGTCCAACCAACAAAAAAAACCCCAAAAAACCCACAAACAAACAAACAAAAAAAACCAAACCACCAAAACCAAAAAAAAAAACAAACCCAAAATCCCAGAACACCAAACACCAAAACCGAAACAAAACAAACCACAACCCACAACCACACGCCACCCCACCCACAAACAGACACAAACCAACAATCTTGGCCACTAGAGCATGCACCCTTTTTGCGCAAGTACTGCGCCCTTTCATTGTCCACACTCTGGATAGTGGAACATAGGAAATTTCATATGATATTCTTTGTTGTGTAGGTGTACTTTCAGGCTTTTGCAGGACAGGTCGATACACTGCGATGCCCATACCTCTGGCAAGCCTACTTGCTTGTCACAGGTCTCTGCGAGTTCACTGGATCATGTTTACCCTCTACCTCCAGTGGCACCACTCAGCTTTCACAGGTCAATGCATGGCAGCTGCTTCACCTGACCAGTGCTTGACCTGATCGCTTATCTCTGGCCTCCATGTACTTGCCGCTGTACCTTCACAGCAGTCTTCTGCAGCAGGGCTCGCCTATCCCTCCTGTCCGTCAGTTATGATCAGTCACGGGGCCTGTGTGACATTATAATGCTCAAGACATCCGCTCCTCTGTGAAAATCTGGGGACTGCTATGTACACGAGGACTTCATGACTGCTTATTTCTCAAAGACTTATATGCAAAGTTTTGTTTCTCCCTTGTTCTCTCCTGTTTTAAAGTAACGCTGTCCTTAAGAAACTGCTCACCTAAAGCTGGGAAAGCTCGGCTGCAGTTAGGCAGCGAAGTTTGCTCATTAGAGGACTCGTTTTACTTTTAAATCAATCTGTTGTAGGAGGCATTTGAGAGCACCATGGTAATGACATAAGTCATAGCTTGCACCACAAGGGATCTCAGTTTGTTTTTCACCTGTGAGCCATGGTTCACAAGTGACTCTCCTGGAAAGTATTTCTTGGTTTAGGGGTGTTGTGTCACATCTGGCCACCAACTGGCAAGTCTCTTCACAGAAAAGTCAGCACGAAGAATGTTTTTAAATGCTCCAAGATCTAGCTGTAAATTGTTGTTAATTTACAGATCTTCATAATGCTCTACCAGCATTATCAGACTCGCTCCCTGGCAGGACAAACCCCACATATCATGAGACCTGCTGGATTAGGTTATTAAAGACAGCTCATCTTAGTATTAAAAAGTAGTTGTAGTTTATAATATACTGATTGGTAACCCTCCCGATATCAGTATAGCTGTTCTGTAGTAATATGCTGTACTCCTTGTAATTAATTCTCCATTTCCATTATTTCATAAAAGATGTAAATGTAATTATAACGTAAAACCAATTTTGTCAATGTTGTAGAATTTTAAGTATCACAAAAGACTAATAGGTAGCTCTAAAATGTATTCCTTCACTTGTATGTGTCAGTGGTAACTATCAAAGAAAATAATTGGCATATAATTATGGAGTACTCCAGTGTAATTAAAATCACAATAATAAGTGTAGCCAAGGAACTGTACATCAAAAGCTGTAAGCCAAATCCAGGAAATGAGGCAATGGACATCTTCCTGCTACCTGGACCCTTGAAAATGGAGATGGGAAGGTGGAAGAAATGCAAGAGTGGGAAGGCTGTTTCCTTAGTACAAATCTCAGTGCTCTTTCAAGTAGAAACAGGACACAGTAAATTCATACTGCCCAATACTCTTCGTATCTGAGGTGAGTGCCTCTATTAGCATATGCACTCATAAAAATGGGTAGGTACCTTTGAAGAACAAAAGCTCCTCCTGGCTCTCAGCTGCCAGCTCAGCCCCATCACCTCCTATGGAGGAATGGCAGGGGCTTGGGCATTTGCTGTTACTTCCTGCATGTGAACTGCTCCTGTGGCTTCCCTCCTTTTGGTTCCCTAAACTAACAGTACTTTTCTTCTGGCAGCGGCTCCTACCAAGTGAATGGCTCACAGGGACATGAAAACTGACTGCTAGGCTGAAAATATGGCAAGATTCATACCCATGTCTTTCTCCATGTCAATGCCAAAACTGCTGTCAAATGTCAGAAGCAGAACTTAAAAAAAATACTACTTCCATGTAGTTAAATACATGAGGATAAAGAGAGGAATAAAACATGACTAGCCTAAAGACTGTCCCTGTCTTCCCTGGCATACTGTCTGAGCTCCTTACAGTTCTGATTTCCTTGCATATCCTTTATTGTTGAAATACATTCTTCAAAATAACATAAAAGTGGAGAAATAACAGAAAAAAACAGAGAATTAAGTGATGCTAACTCTTTTCACTGGCAAATGGGTTTTCAAACATATGGAAGCATTCCTGTGAAGGGGAATGAGAATGAAAAATGGGAAGTTGTTTCTTAGTAGTATGTCTGTATTAATCTTTACAGTTGATGCTCACAACTGAAAACTCTATGTGCAGGTGTGCTTCCCACGGCTTCTGTTCTCATGATTTTTTTTTACCTGCACACACCCTCCGTACTTCTTCAGCTTTTCTTCCTCTCAACAAATTTGTGTCTTTATTCTGCCAATTCCCTGCAACAGTAATAGCTGTGTTTATTATACACTGGTTTTTATACATTATATAACGTCAGTTGTTAATCATAAAATAAATACCAATTAAATTATTTATAATTTTTTAGTTTTTAAATATTGCTTACCAATCTGTTTTATTCAGCTGATGGCAAAAGGTGCACTATTTCCATAAATTTAGTATTACTTTTCTCTAAAAAGCTGGGTTTAGCAAATATGATTAGACATTGATATATGCCTGTTAACTACAGGCAGGCAAAATGTACTGGAGTGAGATTTTAATGGAAAATATATTTATGATTAATCAAAAGTATTTGGGGATTCATGACAATTCAATGATTAATTTGAGGGAGGAAACGCCAAAGTTTCAGAAAAACACACTGCTTTAACCTTTTTTATAGACTGCACTTCTGGTTTGTTTCAAAATGTTTCAGGAGGAGATTTGCCTACATGCTATTCAAAATGAGCTATTTAAAAAATTAAAATAGCCAAAAAATAATTTTAAAAAAGAGACATTAAATTTGAGACAATTTTTTTTTTCTTCTTGCTGTTGTTTTCATTTTTGCAAGTGTCCTGAAGGCACAGGGCAGGCTGAATCCATATTGGGATTCTGTGAATCTACCCTCTTCTTTCCTGCCCTGAGCAATATGTCTTGAACATTTCTCTGTCTTGCAGTGCTGCCAGGAGTTGATCACTCAAAACGTGGATCCAGCTGAAAGTTAATCACTCTTTAAAACTAGGATTTCGTTTTCAGGCAATTGATCTGGCTAAAGAACCTCGCTACCCAGTTACATAAATGTGACTCAAGGGGGTGGAGGGATGGGTGTGGAGCCACATGGCTAGGGGTAGGGAGGAATTTGGGACCACAAACTCTGTAACTTACACCGGCCTGATTTTACGTGAAATGGCAACCTACCGACTGCCTGCAGTCTGAGGTGCTCAGATGGATCAGAGAGAGGGGACCAGCGGTGCTGGCTTAGAGAATAACAAAGCATGAGCTGGAATGCTCCTGCTCAGGACTCACTCAGTGCCACCCTCTGTATTCTCATGCTGCTCTGTGGGAAGCCCAAAAGCTGCTTATTCCTTTGGTGGGGGCAGGGGGAGAACCTTTGAATACCGCGGCAGTGTCCCTGCAGGGTCAAAGTTCAAGCGGGGGTTTCTAATTTAGATATATATTAAACTGTGTGTATGTATAGTGTGCGTGTGTATATGTATCTATACTAACGTGTGGACTTAAGGTGAATTAAGGCACTTTTTAGACTTCCAGAGTTACATAAACTTATGTATGTGTTTGTGCTTTCAGTCAAAAGGAAGCATTGCAATTACTTGTATTTTTTTTGTAAGCCATCTCTGTAAATATTTGAAAAGAGCTAACACATGTTGCAAATATTTAGCTAATGGTCTTTGTTGAAACGAAATTTAAGAAAGCTCTAAAATCATAATATCCTACCAGTATTAAGAGGTCATTTTGTGTATGTGTGAATGTTCCAGTTGAAGGCTGTTTCGGCCGAAACATCTGTTCAGTTATCTGTGATTGATGTGTGAATTTTTTGGCAAAAGCCCCGCTCAATATTTTGAATAGTGATTGCTAAATTTAAAATTATATTTTTAATGTTTTAACATCATGTGCAGAAGTTGTATAACCAGATCTGGATCTATGTGGTTACTGCTATTTATACCACTGTTGGGGTGTACAACAGATGAGAATCCAGTGTGTTCTGAACAAACATGGACGGAAAAGATGGATCCCCTATTACTAAGATTATCACTTGAGTGTAAGGAAATAGAACAGAATAGCCAAAATAAATTGCAGTGGGAGTACAAAGAATCAGTGAAATGTGCTATCCTCTCAAACTTGTGTAAATGAGAGCTCAGTCTGACCAAAGAAGTTTATGGTGAAAGCTATTACGATACATTTAAATTATCCTTGACCACAAATGCAATACTTGTGTAACATAAATGCCAGTAAGGCTATGTTGTAATGGAAGGCAAAGACACAATTTTCTTTATTTTTCCTTTAGTAAGCCAAAACACGCATTTAATTTATTGCCATGCCTTAGTCTGCTTATTTCTTATTGTTTGTGAATTACTGCTTAAATCTGCTAATTTTTTGTTTGTTTTTCTTGCTCCCAGCTTTGCAGAATAACTCTGAGTCCCTAACCTCAGAATACTGTCCCAACTGCATGCCCAGAACAAAAAGCATCTCGTGATCAGTGTTAATGATATGTGTTAATGTTATGAAGAGCGGTTGAAGGAGCTGGGACTGTTTAGTATGAGGAAGAGGAGGCTGAGGGGAGACCTCATCACTCTTTACAACTACTTGAAAGGACACTGTAGAGGGGTTGGTGCTGGTCTCTTCGCACAGGTAACTAATGACAGAACGAGAGGGAATGGCTTCAAGCTCCAACAGGGTAGGTTTAGACTGAACATTAGGAAAGAATTTTTCACAGAAAGAGTGGTCGGGCATTGGAATAGGCTGCCCAGGGAGGGGGTTGAGTCACCATCCCTGGATGTGTTTAAGAGATGTTTAGATGTGGTGTTGGGGGATATGATATAGGGAAGAACTTTGTAGTGTAGGGTAGATGGTTGGACTCGATGATCCCAAGGGTCTCTTCCAACCTGGACGATTCTATGATTCTATGATTTAAATGGATTCAGTGATGCCCTCTGCAAATGGATGATAGTTTTGCTTGAGACAGCTGTGTTTACTGAAGACTGCCAAAACTAGTTTAAAAAAAAAAAAAGACAAACCAAAAAAACCTACTACTTTTTTATTTTGATTTCATTCCTGATAAATCCTTTCTGATAGAGTTAATGACATCACTTGATGTGTGATCATCTCTGAACTGTTCATGTGTGTTAAGACTTATCCAGCGATGCCAGACGTAGGAGGATGGTGAACGCTGTAGCAGTTCCTTTGTTATGAGACCATGTGCTGAGATTCTTTCTCAAATAAGCAGTCGAGGAAGTCCTTAGGAGCACACCCTGCTGAGGCACTCAAAACTTGGCATAACAGAGTTTTTGTTACAGGAAGGACTTCCTGTATGTTCAGTTTGTGAATGCTCTTCAAGTACCCAGTTACGATGCAAGCTGAAGTGTGCAAATCTATCAGGGCTTTAAAAATGATGGCTAGATTCTGAAGAATTTAGTAACACTAGTATAAAAAGATATTTTCACACCCACTGATTTCAGAAGGCTTTGACTTAGTACTCATGAGTAGCTATCATGATGTATAGAAGGAAATACATTGGAGAGTAAGTGCATTACAGGACACATCTAAGGATTGCAGTGCCTAACCTACAGGAAAGGTTTGGCTTGAGCATCCTTAGCCTCTGAGCAACAGGCAGATCTCACAGAACTCCTGGTAGTAGCTGGCTTTTGCTATGCAAGATTTGGGTATTCTGTTGCTGAACATATCTTCCCATTATTAAGTCACAGCCTAGCGTAGCATGTATGTGGCTTTGTTACATAGCCTTACTCTTCTGAACTTTTAATGTTTATCAGAAAGTAATTGTACTTGCTAATACCATTCAGTGTGGCAGAAATATGGGAAAAATATGGCAAAAACGTGGTGAAGCAAAGCTACAAGCATGTTCAATGCAATGCAATACGTATATTTTTTTTTTTTAAAAAGCTGTCTAGACAGAGGTGCTATGTGATTTTCTTTGAGTGTGCTGATGTAGAACGAGCAAAAAGATTTATGAAAATGACAAAACGAGGAGTACTTCTAATGAGGCATAAAATGGATTTTAAAATATGGATGAAGGTGCTTACTGCTATCAGTGTATAACACTATATTTATTACAAAAGTCTGGTAGTGATTTCCTGTAAATTTCAATTTGTGAAATACCACCAGATTTGGAATAACAAATCTTACATTTTTGCTTTGATAATTCATTTCCCTCAAGGCACAAAAAACTTTGGCATAGTATCAGGTTAATATTCATATTCTACTTTCTACCTGCTAAGTTTCTTTCTCATAGTTGAAAGTTAATGGCCCACCTGACCCTTACATCTCTACAAGTGCTTTGTTCAGCTTTCTACATAAATTTTCATAGTTCAATGGCAATCCACAATTAAAAATTTACTAAAATGTGTTTTGTTGAATGCTGTTGTGAAATGGGTTGGAGAAACCTATAACTTTATAATGTGCCAAGCTTTACCAAACATTGTTATAGTAATGACACTGGCTGACAGTTTATTCTAAGAATTATAATAGAAATTGAATCTCACATTTCAGGTACAATGATTTGACAACTGATTTTTTTTTTTTTTTTTTTTTTTACCTGACAGATGGCTGGTCAGATACGAAATATAGCTGATGGCTAATCTCTTTTTAATTTTTGTGTTACAGAGAAGCAAACTGGCAGTTGTAAATCCTGACTGGCTGCTGCTGCTATTTTTTTTATTATTTTTTTTTTTGCTGAAGAGTGACGCCAGAATTATGGTGATAAGGGTGAGAGCTAAATCCGGCCAACACAGGTTATGGCATGAGCAAAGCAGTACTGCTAGGATGGATGACTGCAGTATAGTGTTATGATTTAATGCCTCGTATTGTGGTTAAGTATGCGTTGTAATAGGTACTCTACTGATACCTACTGAGTGATTATCTTTTGGACCATGATTTTTGGGAAGCTGAGACAAGCAGTATAGATGGGAGAAATACCTGATGTGATAGAGTGTACTAAGGGCTGGTTTTCAAAACTGTTGATAATTCAGCAGGTTCTACAGACATCACCAGAAAGTGCTGGCTAATTAGTATTTCTGAAAATCTAATATTGTCCATTTACTGGCTGACTTCAGTAGTGATCATCATGCTCCTGTGGGACAGTATTATTTCCAGCCTAGGTACCATATTAGCTGGCAGAGCTGGGTCTCTTAGAGCTCCAGAAATAGTATAATACTGCACTTTCCATCTATGAACGAGGTATTTCTTGGACACTGATTCCCAGCCTGTTTGCCAAGCTTCTCATGCTAGGCTCAGCTGCGGTGTTTCAAGAAATTATTTTTCTTTGCTTGATGATTTGCTCAGATTGCAGGGCTGCTGCTGCTGTTGCTGCCTTCTAATCATCTGCAGAGCCTGCAAGCATCCAGCGGAGCTTATCAGCTTGGCCTCCACACTTCATCTGAAGCATGGTTGTGCCTCATGGCCTGGGAACTGCTTCTCTAGGAAGTCCTTGGATACAAAGAACTAGTCCTAGAGATAGTGTGGCTTTATCATACCCCTGTTGATGCTGGCCAGTTTGAAATGCAGTCTGGTTCCTTGCATTATGTGTGTTTAGTAGAAGAAAAAGAAACATTCCTACCTGAATTTGGTTGTCTCCTTGAAGTAGTACAAGAAATGCCATTGTACTCTTTTGCAGTCTGTCTTTACTCTTTCCCACACCTGGCTGTACAACCTAAAATGAATAACACCAGGACTGTAAATACAACCTAACAATAACTAAACTAATCATTGTTGCAATTAACTGCAGTCAGGTACTGTAGTCTGGAGATGGGATGAACTCCCTTAAAGAACATGTGCTTTGAGAATTTGAACTGTAACATCGTCAAGATCAGAAGGGTTATCTTTTATACTCAGTTGTGATTTTTTAGTCCTAAAATGTAGGAAAGGCAGGTATGTTGATAGTGACCATTTCCAGCACCCACTTTCCCCATCTAAAGTTAAATTCCACATTTTCTAATCCCATCTAATAGACAATAGCTCACTAGTCTTTGTAGCCTTCAAATCTGTTTTTGAGCATTGATGTATCTTGACTCACCCAGTCTGAGACCTTTTGGTTCAAAAGAGAAATGATTTTCTGAAGCAAGCATGGAGTATGCTGTACTTCAGTCCTGATCCTGCTTATTCCTGTTGACAGCTACCAAGAATAGAACAATTTCCCTTGTACTATTCAAGAAATGAAGTGTTTTTTTCTCAAATAACCAGAGTATTGGGACACATAACAAACCAGCATCATTAGCTTTCCTTTGGTTGATTGGTGAAGATGAAAGTATTTCTGACCCTTAAGCCTCAATAATAAAATAAATCTAACTTCTTTTCCTTGTGTTAAATTTTACCTGTATTTGTTCTTCCTCAGTCAGTGTTTGCAGAACCCAAATTAACTTTGACTTTTCCCCTTGCTGATAAACCTGCATGAGTCCAGGCTTGAGTGTGTTCAATTTTCAGCTCATAACCTTCAAGCATGCCCATCTAAATAGTTCTGTTAACTTGATGTAGCTGTGCCAAATTACATCATCTGACAACCTAGCCTCATAGTGTCATTAAAACATCAGAAGTAAAGCAATTGTATCATAATCTGTATTACTTATTATAAACTAATCATCAGATTGTAGCATGATCTGAAGATACAGGAACTGCTCAGTGGTGAGATTATGAACTAGTGACAGTTCTTGGGTCCCTATTATTCTCTAGACTTGAGGTGTTGCAGGGTGTGATATGGTGGGGAACCTAGGCATGATGTGAGCACCTACTGAGACACCTTCATCAGTCAGTTTCCAGTCCACCACTGAACAGAGAGCTGTTAACATCCCCTTTTTTGACTGGCACGCAGGTGACCCCCATGACAATAGTGAATCATAGAAGCCTATAGTCTGTCCAAGGGTGAGGCAGTTAGATTGCTTACTGTGTATTTTTGACTATGCAGTTCAGAGAAGAAGACCTGGTGGTAGGAAGTAGGAGGTCTGATACTGGGGAGAAAGAAGGGTCTAAAGTCTCTCTTACCAGATCTGGCATAATTACCATAAAATGATCCTATCATTTGAGACAGTTCATCAACATAATACTATGTATTTAACAGTTGCAATGGTAAAATATTTAGGAAAGAATAGGAACAGTACAAACTTTTATGACACTTTTGCTATATCTCCTGATGACAGCTACTTTCAGTTCAGGTAATTTCCCCAACTTTATGTAGTTTGTCTATCTAGTAACCTCCCATGGATCTCTCTTCCAAAGTCTGGAAACATGAGAACATTCCATGTTCTTGAAACATCATATGGTTTTTGCACCCACAAAGTCTTTTGGCAAGACAGAGGTACTACCCACTGCATTAATATCTGTGTCCTTATGTTTATTTTGAGTCTGGCTCCCAACAGCTTAGTCTGGCTCTGTCTGAAGTCCTTTGGTTCTTGCCCCAAAAAAAGACAGCAGGCAGTCTATCCACATCCTCTATTCTTGTCACGCATGATTTTATACACTTCTACAATGTCTTCCTTAAGATTGCTCTTTTCCAGAACGGAGGGTCTCAGTCTACTCAGTGATTCCTATGAAGCTGTCATAGAAGGCTTTTTATGGTGGTCTGAACCTCTGAAACCATTTGTGGTCTAATTTGGCTCTTTGGAGGTGAGGAGAGAGGCAGACATTTAGTTAAAAATGTGGATACAGCATGGATTGCTATGTTTAAATAATATTTTTTTTCTTAGTCTCTATTCCTATCCAAATGGAATGGAATGTTTGATTTTCGTATTACTCAGTACAAAATACTGAGCTGATATTTTCAAGGAACTTTCAGTTGCAACCCCAAGATGTCATTACTAACTGGTATAGGTCAGTTCAGAGCCCAGCGTGTTATATGTTAAATCGGTTTTAACCAACGGATATTGCTTTCTATTTATTTACATTGAAAGCCATTTGCCATTGTTCAGTCTCTTACTCTTACAAATTTCTTCTACAATTTCTCACAGTCTTCCCTTATCCTTGCTACCCTGAAAAACTTCATCAGCATAGTTTGTCTTCTCACTGCTTATCTCTTTTTCCAGGCCACTTATGATGATGCTGTACAGTGCTGACTCTGCAAAACCCCTTAGATGACTTTTTTTTTCAGTGGTGCAAGATCTCCTCCTACCCACTGTTTCCTGTTGTTCAACCAATTACGTTTCCACCCCAGGACCTGTTGCCATATCCAAAACATGTCACATGATGTTACTGTGCTACTGCCAGTGCTTCTTCCCCTTCTCTCCCTGTTTATAGTGAGGCTGTAACTGTCTAGGGAGGTTTTGAATTCCCCACCAGAAAACAAGTCAACCAGAACACTATGTTCATCTTCATCCCCTTCCAATCAAGCCTCTGCAAATACAGCCAACCTTCCTCTTAGTGCTATGGATCTTTGGTGAAAGACTTCAAAGGGAGACACCATCCTGGAAAGGCTTGTAGCCTCTGATTAGGAGAACATATTTACTAAACACAATACGTTTGTACCATCAGTTAACACTTTTAAATTAAAGTAAACCCTCCAAATTTTTTTTCCTAAGATTGAATTGAAATTTAAAATCTTTCAACACAAAATTGAATCATCCCTTTCTTTGCTTGTTTCTTAGTATCCCAGATCAAGTATTGAGTGATGAAGCAGTATTTTAAGGTGCAATTCCTCTGTTTTTCACTTTGATATCCTAACCACTCCTTCCCTCCCCCCACCCCCAACATTTTTTCTTTAGATTGAGTCTGCTGGAGTGAGGTTTCAGTCTCGTATTTCATTAATCCCCCTACTGGTAACATGCCTGTTATCTGGTCTAAAGATTGACTTCCATGATCTTGCTGCTTCATCTGGAAAATGGTTTAGGATATAAATCTCTGTGCAGATTACTGTGCCTCATTCCCTCAAGAGGAATTACATTTTGCCCTTTTTTATGTTAACTCTTTGGCCTCAAGAAATTTGTTGATTTTATTATTGATAATCAAGTTTGATAGGATGTATTTTACAGAATATTGGCTTATTTTCTAGCTAATTTGGCGCTGAATGTATCCAGGCCAGCTGATTATGTGTTTTTCCATTGACGCTGCCAAAATACAGGAGGTGGTAGAGTAGACAGACTCCTCCCTTCCTCTTTGAGGAAGTCTGATTTGGGTAGGGTTTTTTCACTTTTGCATTTTATTATTATTTCTGATATTCTTCAGTCTCAGAAGATCCATTGAAATTGTGATACGCTTTTGTAGCAAGAAACCTGTGTCATTGACACAGGAAAAATTTGCTAATCAAGTTATTGTAAACCAATAGGCGAGATTTTGCTTTACATTTGAAAGTCGCATTTCTCATGCTGTCGTAATTAGTGGTCATAGATAAATATTTGGAAAAAAAACAGGAAAATGCAATAACTTTGAAATCCAAAATATGCATTCAGAAAGAATTAAAAATTAATAACAATCCTGACATGTTTTTTACCCACCTCCATATAGGTTCTGCCTTGAGTGCTGCAGTAATGCAGAGGCCTGTGCCTTTTTTGTATTTGGCAGACTTAACGATCTATTCTACATTTGTGCTTGAGTTTCTAACAGCTCATTTTCATTCTGTTGTGTGCCATTAAATGTTTCCATCTTCTTCAGGGGAAGCATGCCTGTGTTTTTAGGCTTCCTGTATCATCTTCAATTCAGAGTCACTTTCTGTCTATAGATGAGTGGGAAGATTTTGGTTGGAAAGATAGCAATGCCATGAAGAAACATTGCAAAGGATGTGCAAAGTCAACTGTTTCATTCCACAATGCTTTATCTAAGGAATTAAGGTTATGTAGTTTCTTTTAAAATATTTTGGCCAGAACTTTCATTCCAAGGTGTTCTGTTCTTTGCTTATACTCACTAGTATAGTCTTTAACTGTTTATGTTCAGAGGTGGGAGTAAGAGAGTAAAATAAACAGGGCATTAACACTGTCGCTATTGGTATAAATGAAGAAAGAGAAAGGCAAACTGTCAAAATGTGTAAATTATTGCAGCTTTACTTAAGGTCTGAAATTTGGACTTGAGCACGTCTGCTTTGTATATTGTTGAGCTACTAAAAGTAAACCTAACTGTGAACTAGATGGAGTTTACTTTTGCCATCAGTGAATAAGCCTGTGCTTTGCAACTTTACACGTGCGCTGTGTGTGACCGGTTGTCTCTCAGGAGTGGGACAACTTCTTGGAGCTGTCAACGATTACTGCTAATTATTTGTAATACTGTTGCAAGAGAATCTGCAGTCATTAATGAGGATCCCATTATGTTAGGCACTATACAGCCATAGAGTAAGGTAGATCTTTACTCCAGAGAAATAATGAAAATAGAAAAGGGGAAGTTTGGCAAAAAGTAAAAGTACTACATTTTTGGAAGGGAAATGGTAAAATTATAAGATGTGTAGTATGGCTACTGTCTGTAGCCATACACTCATATATTTACTGTATTATTTGAGCACCTCTCAATCTGCAACATATTTATCTTCACAAATGTCTTTTCATAGAGGGAAGTTCCATTATCTTCATTTAATCAGTGACAGAAAAGAATTAAATTACTTGGCTACAATTACATAGATAACATGAGTAGGGAATTGCTCTGGAGAGACATCTTCATGTCAAGGCATTCTGGGTCTTGACTTCTCACCTGAACTAGTGCACTTACTTTCCTTTTTATAATGTAACTGACATACACTTTGAAGTGTATGCTTTGTGATAAACTAATTTTGTATCCTGGATACAAAACATTAAGATCAGCAAAACACCAGTCCTTGTATAAATAGAGATTCAATACATTTGGCACAAAACATAGACACTTTCACAGTCGCTGTCTGAATCTGGCTATGCTGTGTCATTGCATCACGTGCTACCTGTGCAGGGGGGCAACAGCTCAGTATTTGGCTCGGCTTTTGTAAAACGTATGTGATCAGAGTTCTGTGCTGGTAACACAAAATTGCATTTTATTTGCACTTTCATTGTTATTTGCCTCAATTTCCAGGGCTGGTATCAGGAGACTAGACGTTAATTTTGAACAATTGCATTTGCAGACGTGACTGACTCATTTGGTGATGGAATAAATGGGAAGATGATTACTTTTACTGAGCTACTGGGACCCATCTTTCCCCCCTACAAACCATCTCATTGTGCTTTCCTAGTGTGGCTGGTATTACCAATGTCAGCAAGAGATGTCTGATTATATTAACTGAAGTCATTAGAAACTTTCTGTCTGTATGTGTCTGGTTTTTTTCTATTTAATAATCACAGAAGGATAAAATGTTTAAGGCCCAGATAGTTTGTCTTTTTAAGAAGGAAGTTTACATGCTTCAAGTTTTAGGATTTATGCCTTTCCATTTCCTATGTATATTTTTTTTAAATCATAAGAAAGATTAGCAGTTCCCTTGGACTCCCTTAGACAGTAGTTAATCACTTCTGTGAAGCTTCTTTCTACCCTTCAGTGTTTCTCTTTACTTCCTACTGAGAGACACAGCAGAAATCTATTTCTTTGGACAAGTATTTTAAAATAACTGATTTCCTTAAATTTTATGTTATATACAACTATATTCCTTTAATATAGGATGAGGGATGAGTGATGAGGAAATAATAAGAAAGACTTACTAAAATATAACATTCAGCAATGAATTTTGTATTTAGACAATTGATAGGAGCAATATGCTAACGAAAAAAAAGTCTGAGGCTCTGCCAGAGTATAAGTATTGGTTTTGTCCTTTCTGTTGTCTTGACTGTGACCGACAAACGTGATGACTTTAGCATCATATGCTCTAGCTCATAGGAGAGGTATCTAAAGAAACTGTCGAGGAAACTTCATCTTGAGGTGACATGACATATGACAAATTGGTTGTCTGAACGAGTTAAAGTGGGAATCAAACTGGCCAGACAAAATAATGGCACTCTGAAAAATCTTTGAACTGGACAAAGATTTTTGAGCACCTTTCACACGTCATGCTTTTATGAAGCAACAGGACTTCTCCTCAAACTCCTGTTACAATAGAGAACGCTTCCCAGTGCATCTCCTCAAGCTGTGGCCTGTCCCTGCAAGGTCTGGAATTGAGAAACTGTGAACTGGAATAGATTAATAAAAGCATAGTAATTGTGTTATAGTGGTTGAAAAATATGCCATGTTGTGGTTGTAACCATCAAATTGAAATACGGATGTGCCACTAAATTTAGAATAACTAACTTCTCAAAGTTGATATCTGACTTTTGTGGAAATCTAAGTTCAATGACAGATCTAAATTTTCGGGCAGAGAGAACTTTTATACTTAGTCTAGCTATTATGCTTGTCTAGCTATAGTTCAGAACCTTCAGCTTCTAACTAAAAATAATAACTTTTTGAGTTTTCACCAGTCAAATTATAATCGATAGGAGTATATTCTTTATAATGCATTTTTATCTGCTATGGCCTTGATGATGATCAGTTTGCAATAAATCTCAGACTTGCAGCTGATGCAGTCACTAAAGTATTTTACTGTTAAGGCATGAAAGACAGAAAAAGTCTCCTTGGAGAAACTTGAATTTTATTCAGCCTATACATTTCCACTATAAGATAGAAAAAAATGCAGTATAGACTGCTGTTAAAGTCCTGTTTTAAACTACTATGAATACATGATAGACTGAAAGCAATATCGGATCTATTTTTCTTCATGTGCTGATTGAAAAGCAAACCAGACCTTCCAGATTTTCTTCCATTTGACTTTAATGCTGAATTTTCCTATTGAAATGGGATGGCCCAATTTAGTTTTACAAAATAAAAAAGAAGCCAAGATATAAATATATGTTGAATAATTCATAACCAGCTTAATGAAAAACTTCTACTCTTGAAAGTTATTGGAAGAACTCTGTAATATGGAATACAGATTTGATGAAAAAGGATCATGGGAGCAACAAATTTGTTTGTCATCTGCATCACAGTGCTTAGTCATTTGAGTAACATAATCAGGGAGTGTGATGATACAGACATAGAACAATGCAGGGCCAAGAATGAAGTCCTGCGGGACATCAGCTGTAAGTGAAAAAGGACTTGATTAAGGATGGCTGTATTAAATAACAAGTGAATGGTCAGACAAAAATAACATTAGCCAGCAGAATATCTTAGCTTTAGTGATACATCTAGAGTACAATGAATAAGCAATAGTGATTGTGAGTATTCAAAATAGAAGACTGACAACATTTCATCAGAGCAAATATTAAATTGTATTCATGAACACATGTACCTTGATCATTTCAGGTGATTAACCAAGTGACACCATTTATTGGATGTCTCTAGTAGACAGTTATAAATCCACTCTGGCAATGAGAAAAACAAGTTCTAACTTTTGGTAATGTTTGCAATACAATAAGCACTCTGGGAATAAGTTACATGAACAGATCTTCCCCAGTCGTCATAATGATAATGACAAAAAGAGCATGCAAGCAGACAGCTGGAAGGACTGCAGGTGAAGGTTTGAAAAGTGGGGATAGGAGCCTTACCAGAGGAGTAGCTGGTAGAGGTTTTTATTTTGGTGGCTCTGTAGAAAACCAGGTATATGGTTTATCCCTTTGAGATATGAGATTGATGATTTAAAATTTATTCTAAATTTCTTTGATTAATTTTAATGTTAGGAAAGTATAGGAAGATGTCAGAAATATGGTTCTAGTAATCCCAAGCTAAATATTCAGCAGTCTATATATAGTTTTGCACATTTTGTTTGCCCTGCAATAGGTATCACCTAGATCTGTTTTCTCTACTTTACTTACTTTCCATTAGTCTTTGTTAAAATGGTCTTGGTTTCCTATTGTGGGGTGATTTTTAAGGTTTTTAAAGACTTCTAATTCTCTGATTCCTCGGCATCGGTTATCACTTCATGAACAGCACAACTTTCCAACATATTTTTGTTCAAATATACAAAAGTCATATTCCTCATCTAGACTTTTCTCTCAAATTATCTGAGTGATTTTATTTGTAATTTGTGTAGTCATATGAGCCTGAGCTGGAAACAACCAATTAGATCAGACTGTCCCTCCTCTTGCCAATGTGGAATATAGGCCCCCAGACAGAGGACACAACCTTGATTTTGGCTAAAGCTGAGGAGAAGCCTGCTGATCTTCACCCACTGAAATTTAAACTCTCATCTGTTATTAATACATTTTCAGCAAATGATTACCAGAACATCTGCTCATGCTCAGTAAATTTTTACTTCCTTCTCTTAAAGCTGACTTCCCCAGTGGACTGATGAGAGAGACTTTCTGCAGCCCATTCTGCTCTTTAAAATAAGATCAGTCCACTGAAGAAATGGTAGCTGAAAGTGATTTAGTGATCTTTGTAGTTCATATTGCAGCTATACGGGAAATAAGAGCAAAATGATTGCAATAAGAATAGTAGGATTTGCAACTAACTGTTTTTTTTTTTTAAATAAGCATTATGAAACATTCAGCAAATTCATGTTTGGTATTTACATGAAGTTGTAGGCATTTATACACTTTGAAAAGATTAAATACTGGTTCTAAAAGGCTGATACCAATGTGACATGGTACTGCTTTATTTGGAAATTGATATAAATTGTGTGCAAAACAATAAAAAAAATCATTGTGGCTGAGAGGAGAGGTTTTTCTGAGGCAAAAGCACTACAATGGTCTTTTAGATTCAGACATAAGTGAATCATATTTCTGTTTCAGACTTTTCATAACTCAAAGCTTTTGAGAAATAGAACTTTCTTGGAGTTCATTTCCACCAGAAGATGCTAAGTTTCCGTGCATATGGTCTGTGTTCCCAGCTTTGTTGAGTTACAGAATCACAGAATCACAGAATCTTCTTGGTTGGATGGGACCCTTGAGATCATCGAGTCCAACCAACCAAAAAACCACAACAAAACCACCACACAAAAAAACCAAAAAAAAACCAACCAACACCAAGCACCAAAACAAACACCCACAACCACACACCCCACCCACCCACAAACAGACACAAACCAACAATCTCGGGCACTAGAGCATGCCCTGAAGTGCCACGTCTACACGTTTCTTAAATACCTCCAGGGATGGCGACTCCACCACCTCCCTGGGCAGGCTGTTCCAGTGCCTGACCACCCTCTCAGTAAAGTAATTCTTCCTCATATCTAATCTAAACCTCCCCTGCTGCGACTTCAGACCATTTCCTCTGATCCTGTCATTATTCCCTTGGGAGAAGAGGCCAACACCCACCTCTTTGCAACCTCCTTTCAGGTAGTTGTAGAGGACAATGAGGTCCCCCCTCAGCCTCCTCTTCTCCAAACTAAACATGCCCAATTCCCTCAGCCTCTCTTCATGTGACTTGTTCTCCAGACCCCTCACCGGCTTGGTGGCTCTCCTCTGGACACGCTCTAGCAGCTCAATGTCCTTCCTGTAGTGAGGGGCCCAGAACTGAAGAGTGTTGCTTTCTGTTCTTAGGGTGCCTTTGTTTAGCTCAGATGTGCTACCAGGACAGCACCCTCTCAACAGCCCAGATTGCAGCAAACTTTACCATACGGAGACTCTCTTGTATAGTCTTCTGGCTCTGCACAGCATAACCAGTTATTTACATAAACATTAGGCTCATGGCTTGCTTCAGAAGTTAAATTTCAACATTTGGTTTAGGGTTGGTACTCCAACTGTAGATATTAGGGCAGTAAATGTTGGGTGTGATCTCCTGTAAGCAACTACTAGTCTGTTGAAGTCTCCAGAAAATAGTCGGGCAAAATTGAAAATGGGAACCTAAAGCAAAGCCCACCCACAGCAGAAGAAATGTTTTTAATTTGGTGGATCAGGTGGGCACAAAAGCCTACTAATGATGTCAGATGACTTACAAAATCCTGAGTGTGGAAGCTGTAGCTTGGGGGTTTCTTGTTCACATGATTCCAAAATCTGGAACTGTAGCCTTCTCTCTTCATGGTGCACACAACAGCTAGACTGTGCGCAGTATATTAATGGATTTTAGAGCAATAGAAGATTCAGCTTTTAAAGATAAGTCACTCTTAAGCCCAGTTGTAACAAAAGTTAGTTATTCACTGTGATTGCCTACTGTTGCAGGATGTAGTTGGAGCTGACATTTTGAAACCTTATTATTATATTCTGTTCAATAATATTGAAATACATTGTTTTACTATTATATGTTTCAGAATAAGAGCCAAGGATTGAGTTTTGTCCGTATACATGCACCTTGGCAAGTACTTAGTCGAGAAGCGGAACTCCTTAAAATAAAAATGCCCACTAAAAAGGTAAGTATCTTCCATCTGCTATAAACTAGATGTATGACTGGAGAAGGGTGGATCAGAATGGTAGTTAAATGTATAGAGGTCCACAGAGTTACTTTATTTCAAAATCAGAGCAAATGAACTGCCAGGCTTGTTCTTTCACGTCACTAATTCTTTTGAGATGATTTAGTATTCAAAGTTAGATTTAAGATGGGATTTTCAAAGGGGATTTCAAAGGCCACAGAGGCAGCTGGCTGACAGACTGTGTTCCAAAGAGTGATGACAGTGGTGAGTTTTTAGGAGGGCTTTGAAAGCTGAGAAGACAGTAGCTATTTGGATTTTTGTCAAGGAACTTTCCTCAAAGTTGAGCTGCAGTATGGGAGATAGCATGATAGCTGGTTATTGCCTTAATATTTCTCTAAAGTCTGGGGATGCTGAGAGAGTCTGTTCTGGTGGTATCAATGACTTAGTGAATTCAGACTTGACCCCTGTCATTAAAACTTTGGCTCACTATCTTCTTCACACTCGTAGTAGCTGAGAATATCTAGACCTTTCAGCAGAGTTGCTGGCAAAGATTGTAAATTCTGAGTAGATCCCAAAATTCATGGTCCTGCAAAGATTTAGCATGTTGGCTAACAACTCCACTGAAGTCAATGGAACTGGCTTGTGCTTTCAGTTAGTGGTATTCATCAGTTGCACTACTGAACACTCATTTCATTCCATTGTCATTAGAATTAAATGACAGACTGATTTTATTTTCTTCCACATGGTTTTTGTTGGATTTTTTTGTTAGCTTTTTTGTTTGTTTGCTTGGGTTTTTTTCATATTGATTATTTTCACTCAGCAAAAGCTTCAGTGTTGTTCACATCTCATGGTGTTACAGTCTGTCACTCTCAAGGGCTTGGCCAAGCCAATCTTGTAGAGTCGTACTGTATTGTGTTTGCATCCCAGAAAAAAAAAAAAGTCTAGTTTCTTGTAATCAGTCTTTGAAAATGAGTAGATTTTAGACAGCTACAGTACCTCTGCCCTTTCTGATGAATGTGTAGGGCCTTTCTGGAAATGGACCTACATATTCGATTCCTCTCTTTGATCCCTTCCCAGCATTGTTTCTTTAGTGCATATTTAGTGCCTGCTCATTTCTCCCTCCTTCTTCCCTCATGGGAATTTTCACCTCCTAGCTTTCTGCAGATACACCAAAGCAAATTTTACACTATTTTAATTGAGGAATGTTGCCATCATATTCTGAGTTAAGATCTGTTCAGGAGCTGGTAGTCTCCAGTGGCCGCCCTAGTCAGTCATGAACGGTTCTGCATCCCCTTCTCTCCTGTTGTCCTGGTTCTGCTGGGGATAGGGTTAGTTCTCCCCAGGCTTTGGCAGGGACACAGGTACTGTATATAAGGGAGAAGCTGGACTGGACAGCCCTTAGAATCATAGAATTCTTGCAGTTAGGGATGATATGGTTGAGAGCCTTTGGGTGAGAATTAAAGGAGAGGGACAACAAAACAGATGTCGTTGTGGGTGTCTACTGTTGATTGCCCAGCCAGGGTGACAGCACTGATGAATTATTCTGTAGGCAATTAGGAGAAATATCTGGATCAGTAGCCCTTGTCTTGGGAGATTCAACTTCCCAGACATTAACTTGGAATACAATACAGCTGTGACAAGCAAGTTTGAGAAATTCCTGGTGTGTTGAAGATAGTATCTTGTCACAAGTATTCAGTGAGTCAACTAGGAAAGATGCCCTCCTAGATTTGCTATTTGTGAATAGTGAAGGACTCATGGAAGATGTGATAGTAGGTGGCTGTCTTAGCTACAGTGATCACAAAATGGTTGAGTTTAAAATTTTCATTGCAATAAGAAAAAAAGTCAGCAGAGTTGTTACTCTAGATTTCAACAGAGCAAACTGTAAGCTACCTAGGGAGTTAGTTAGCCTTTTCCCCTGGGAATTTGCTTTTGAGGGTTTAGGAGTCCATGAACGCTGGTCAGTTTTTAAGAACCACCTTTTAAAAGCACAGGAGGAGACAAATCCACTGTGTTGTAAGTCAAGCAAGCTGGGCAGAAGACCAGGTTGGCTGAACAGGGAACTCCTCATGGAACTCAAGAATAAAAAGAAACTGAACCATCTCTGGAAGGAAGTTCAGGCTTTGCAGGAGGATTACAGAGCTGTGGTTCACATATTCAGGGAGAAAACATGAAAGGCCAAAGCTCAGCTAGAGTTGAAACTGGCCAGTGTTTTGTCAGACAACAAAAAAGCTTTTTAAAGTATGTTAATAGAAAAGGAGGTCTAAGGAAAATATTGGACCAATACTTGTTGAAGATGGTCAGCTGACAAATAGGGATGAAGAAAAAGTGGAGGCCTTCACTGCTTTTTTTGCCTCAGTCTTTAATATTAATAATAGACCTTGGGCTGCCTGGTCCTCTGAGTCAGAGGACCACAACTGCCGGAAGAGTGATTTTCCATTTGTGGACGCTGAATTTGTAAGGGACTGTCTGTTTCAGCTGAATGTTCATAAGTCCATGGAGCCTTATGGGATTCATCCCAGAGTACTGAAGGAGTTAGCGGATGTTACAGCAGGACATCAATCATCTGTCATCAATCATCTTTCAATCATCTACCAAAGGCCAAGTCTGGGGAGGTCCTCGCTGACTGAAAGCTAGCCAGTGTTATTACAATTTACAAGAAGGGTGAGAGGGAAGACCCAGGAAACTACAGACCTGTTAGTCTGACCTCAGTAACTGGAAAAATTATGGAGAAGATCATACCAGTTGCTATTGAAAGGCAATTAAAGGACAATGCAGTCATCGGGCACAGTCAACACAGAGTCACAAAGGGAAAGTGCTGTCTAACTAATTTTATATCCTTCTACGATAAGGTTACCTGGCTAGTGGATGATGGGAAGATGGTGGATGTAATTTTTATATTTTTTTTAGTAAAGCTTTCGATAGAGCCCCTCACAGTGTCCTTCTGGACAAATTGTCCAGCTGTGAGATAGGCACAGGTACATGGTGTGCTGGGTGAAGAACTGGTTGAATGGCATGGCTTAAAGGGTTATAGTGAATGAGGCTGCATTTGGCTGGTGAGCAGTCACCAGTGGTGTTCAGCAGGCTTAAAGGGTTGTAGTGAATGGGACTATGTCTGGCTGCTGACCAGCTGCAAGCAGTGTTCCTCAGGGCTCAATTCTATGGCCGGATCTGTCAAAAATATTTATCAGTGATCTGGGCGCAGGAGTTGAATTCACCATTAGCAAGTTTGCTAATGATACTAGACTGGGAGGTGGTGCTGACTTTCTTATGGGACAAGAGGTCTTGCAAAGGTATCTAGATAGATTGGAACAGCGGCAATAATCACGGAATCATGGAATTGTCAGAGTTGGAAGGCACCTCTAGAGATCATCTGGTCCAACTCCCCTGCTAAAGCAGGATATCCTACAGCACATTACTCAGGACTGCATCAAGGCGTCTTGAAAATCTCCAGAGAAGGGGACTCCACGGCCTCCCTGGGCAGCCTCTTCCGGGGCTCTCTCACCCTCACCAGAAAGAAGTTCTTCCTCATATTTGAATGGAACCTCCTATGTTCCAGCTTGTGCCCGTTACCCCTCGTCCTATCGCTGGGAACCACTGAAAAGAGTCTGGCTCCATCCTCCTTCAACCCACCGTTTAGGTACTTGTAAACACAGATAAGATCTCCCCTCAACCTTCTCTTCTCCAGGCTAAAGAGTCCCAGCTCTTTCAGCCTTTCCTCGTAAGGGAGGTGCTCTAATCCCTCAATCATCCTAGTTGCCCTACGTTGGACTCTCTCCAGTAGTTCCCTGTCTCTCTTGAACTGGGGAGCCCAGAACTGGACACAGTATTCCAGCTGTGGCCTCACCAGTGCAGAGTAGAGGGGGAGAATGACCTCCCTCGACCTACTGGCCACGCTCTTCCCTATGCAGCCCAGGATTCCATTGTCAGTAGCATGATTCCATAATCAGTCCAGGATTCCATAATCAGTAGCATGAAATTCAACAAGAAAAAATGCTGGATTCTGCACCTGGGATGGAGTAACACTGGTCACAAGTATAAATTGGGAGAGAAGTGGCTGGAGAGCAGCCCTGCAGAAAGGGATCTGGAGGTGCCAATCGACAGCTGTCTCAATATGAGTTTTACAGTGTGCCCTGGCAGCCAAGAGGGCAAACAACATCCTGGGGTACATCAAACACAGTATGACCAGCTGGTCAGCAGAGGTGATTATCCCTCTGTATACAGCATTGCTGTGGCCTCACCTTGAGTATTGTGTGCAGTTCTGGGCCCCACAAGTAAAAAGGATGTTTAGAGACTTGAATGCACCACAAAGCTGATGAAAAGGCTGGAAGAAATGTCCTGTGAGGAGGACATAAACTCATGTTTGGTAAGGTTGTCTGTGTTTCAGGAAAATGTACCGTCATATGTCTGGGAAGCTCCCTACCACTTCACATGAGTCTGAATCAGCACAAACCAGGTCCTTGCACTTAAAACTGCCAAATAGCCATGAACCTGCTATCCTCGCTTCTAATGGCATGTATACATGTCCTTTCAGACCATACTAGCAACTATTACCCAGGAATAATTTATTCTGCTTGGGCAGTATAATTGCCAGCAGGTAAAGGCACTTCCTGCTTTGTCTGCTCCCTCTATTCCCAGTTAAAAAGTAAAAATAATTACTCTGCCTTTCTATCATCTCCCTGCACCTCCTAGTTTATTTAGTAAGGATGTCTCTTGTATTAACAATTCTGCACTGAATTTTCTTCTGAAAGTAGCTTGTGAAGAACAAGATCTTCTTTTTGGAACTGAAACCCTTATGGATTCAGGTGCTTGGTGATATATGGGAATATATCTTCAGAGAAGGCGCCTATTTTAATGGCAGATTTAAACATATGTGTACAGCAAATTCTATCCTTTCTTTTTTCACTTTAGTGGGTTTTTAGAAGTGACATGCTAATATACAATATTTTATTTACTCAGATGTATGAAATCACAGAAGAAGGGGGAATACTCAAAACATTAAATGAAATATGGTGCAAATTGACTGAACCTCTGCAACCCCAGGTGCCACAACAAGGAAATACCAACATGAAAAGCCTGTCTTACCCATTTTCCAGAGAGAAAATATATTTGTGAGTACTTTAAATTGTAATGAGCAGTGAAGAAAGCTATAACTTATCATTTTAGTGTTGTCATTTTTTCTACCAGTCAAATTTCAATCAAAATTCAGAAATTCATTGAGTATTTCTGGAAATCCTGAGGAAATATCCAAGTTGTCAGATTATTCCTGGATAATATTTCCAAGTGGTAAAAGCATATGTCTGCATAAAACTAAATTTATTGAAGGCCAAGTAAATGAAAATGGATTGGCACTGAGTTCAGTTTCTGTGGATTGACAGAAATCTAACTTGCAGAGACTTTACGCCAGTGTTCTACTTCTTTCTGCTGGATAAGGGATTGGAAGCAGTGCAACAGCTAAAATATCTTTGTTTTTAGCTTGAACTATAAAAATCCCAGCACCAAGTTCCTGATTATTTGGTTAAGGATATTGCTGCCTGTTTTAAAAAAAAAAAAAAGAGGTAGTAGAAATCCGATAATATTTTTCCTCTTGATAGATTTATTATAGTAATTTAAACTTGGCTAATAATATACAGATAAGGAATTCTTGACACTTGCCCTTTCACTCAGAATAATACTTCTGGGCCCGGTCTGACATTAAGCACTCCTTTTTTCCTCATGGGTGTCTCCTTGTATTTATGTTTGATAAATAAAATTCAGTAATAAATATAATGACCCACCATATCATTTATTGTCCTCTCTAACAATTTTAATTAATACTGAATACAAGTCAAATTGATTGAGGGCAATAAACTGGGAGGGCTAATATGACCATTTTAAGCTTTAAGGGAATGCATGGTTCCAGTGGAATGGTTATTTGAAAGCAAGTGAAATGTTGACTGGTTAGTCACCTGGAAAAGAGTAATGAACATCTGCATTAGGCTAGTTGAAACCTAATAACATAACCTTAGATTCTTACAGTGTTGAGGGTATGTTATAAGGAAAATATTAAAAGGTCATCTTGTGTAAACAATAGTCAAGTTCTCCTTATCCAAAGGGCATTTTACATTAGTTAATATTTTAGCATTTTTATGCCCACCATCACTGCAATCCTGGTAGAATTCTGAATGACTGGGTTTTAAATAGCCCAGTCTATTATGCTTTACTATTTAGCCTATATTTCCTTTAAACATCTGTTTTTCTTACTTGCTGTGGTTTCTAAATGAATTCTAAATCAGAATCTTATATGTTATCTTACTCATTACTAAAATGTCTGAAAACCTGACTGATTATTTTTTCTCTCAACATCTTAGGTATAATATTAAAGACAAAGACACCTTTTTTGATAATGCCACCCGCAGCCGAATAGTAAGTAAACAAAAGTAACATAATTGACTTACGCTGAATGGTATTTGTTTTAATAGTGAGTAGTTGGTGTCTACTTTGCTAATTTCATCGGTTTATGCATTTCACTGTTCCTACAAAGCACTAAGCAGTCATAAGCATGCAAGAAGTACCCTTGTGGAGCTGCCAAGTAGTCCCAGAGTAGGTGATGCTATGTAGGGAAACGCTGCTACTGACTCCTCTACACTGTTCAAAGTCGCTATTAAGCCCTATGTCCTAACCTTTAACTAGATTTTATTCCATAAAAGGATCTCCTCAGCAGTCCTATAGTAAATTCCTAGCTACAGCAGTCTTTGGTGAGAAATCTTGTATCACATTCCTGATATCCTGCTAGGTCTCCAGCAGGTTAGTGAGGCAAGATTTCTCTCTGCATATGCAATGCCAACTCTTCCCTAATGTGCTGTGCTCATCCATACACACTTGGGTTTCATAGATACAGCATACTTACTGATCACTTTATGTGCATCTTAATGTTATACTTCCAAATGTGAAAGCTAAATGTTTGGGGTTTTTTTCACAAATTCAGATTTTGTTGTGATTTTCTTTACTGTAAAATTTTCATTCTACCTGAAGTCCTTATACTTCATATGGTTTTACAAGGATGTGACACTGCAGGGCTTAGATTACAAATGTTAGGGCAGATAATCCACTACTAGGAGTTGCCATAGCATTGTTAAGTGTTAACTAGTGGCCTTGAGTCATGCATTTATGTATGAGTGAAACATAGGATTTAAATGTATGTGCAAATGAACTCTACAGAAGTCTCTTATTTTAAAGTTTTGTTTTATCATTAGCTCCATGATGAAAATAATCCTAAAAGATAATTTGTGTGTTATATCACTGTTCTTTTCCACAGGTACGTGAAATTTTGAAGCGCACACCTACAAAGGCCAGAAACAGCATGGGTAAGAAAGAGGGAAGATAATTATATATGTTGTTCTGAAAGGAATTGTTTAAGTATCTTGCAGAATATTTATTTTTCTAGCAGGACACAAAAGTATGCTGGCACGTTTCCACAAAAAATAGAGATTGAAACAAATACTTTTTCTAAGGAATAAAATCAGACTTTCTGGTCCGTGGTTTGGATAGGACACAGTAATGGGAGCTTGCTTTTCATTTCTACAGGTGCGGGATCTGGCACATAACTTGCATTTCATGAGTTGTTATAAAATTGGATTTGATTATTATATGATCTGCTTTTGAAAATTCAGATGTCAACTACAATATGTTGTATTATTTCTTCCAGGAGCAGATTTTTCTTGCCATTTCAATAGAATAATACATCTTTCCAGGTTATTTTTATTACTGCAGCTTTAAAAATTATGTCCATGAACTGCATAGTGAAATATATGACTTAACTATGGCTGTTTTGAAGATATTGTGTGATACTTTTGGGGTATCCCTGAGATATTTGGAGTTTTTGCTTTCTTGAGGTTGAAAACATATACAGATGTACTTATTCTCTTTTCTGTACTCTTCTCTTTCATCCATTCTGATATCATGACACATACCTCCCTGGTGGCAAAGAAGTGATAGTGCTCCTTGTCTGGCATGTTTTCTGGAAGTCCTTCTGTAAGCTTGACCACTTATGTGCAGATCACAATGTCCTAGGATAACATACTTGCAAAGAGAAGGTATGCGGTAGCAACAGATTCCTGCACGGTCTTGGTGTAACTTTGTGCAGTGAAGCTGCAGTAACAGATTTCTTTGGTACAGCAGCTGGAGCAGAAAGATTAATTTAGGTTTCCCTGAAGTAGAGATATTTTTTTCAAATTATATGAAAAAAAAAAAACCCAAACAAAATAATTTCTCTTTTTCAACCAAAAATATTTGGGTTTGCACAGCAATAAATAATATTAAATTTATGATTATTACACTGTTTTCTTTTAAAAAAAAATGAAAAGATGGTTGAGAAAATGTCAAGCACTCCTAATTTCTAAAAAATTGTTCAGCTGGCATCCATTTTGTTCACTGTTTGCTCTGTGTTATTCTATGTTTTGATCTGCTCAAAGGCTCTGGTGGGGCAGTAGAGAGGAATGCTACCTTATTTTGCTGGATTGCTCCAGCTGGCATCCAGGAAACCGTTCTGGTGACTGGGGAGACCATGTTTTCCCTAGGAGCTGTGGAGCCTGTGCAAGTAGATGTCTCTAGAGGGCAGGATTTTAGAGACCAGGCAATGTAAGGTATATAAAGCAAGAAGCCTGAAGCACAGCAGGGACACTTAGCCTGTTGACAAAAAGCCAGCCCCCAGAGCTGGCACTTTCCCAAGGGAACCAGAGACTATGTAGAACCTGTTGAAACTCTTAAGACTGTTAGCTGTTGGGCTGAGAGAAAGCTTGAAAGAAGCGATCTGTCCTACAAGGACATGGTAGGAAGGGAAAGAACACTTTACCAATGGGCTTTTTTTGCCTCTTACTTAATGTTTTCTCTATTTTGATAGCTTGTTCTTGTTCATAGTGTAATAACAGCCATCATTAGTGATCAAAGCACTAGTAGTGATTTTTCAGGCTTTTTTTTTTTAACTTCAGTGTGAAAAAACAGGCTGATACACTTCAAGCTCAGGTCAGCTCAACATCCCATTTGAGAAGAAACAACCCTCCTGTCCTTCTTATCTTTCTGGCCCATAGCAAAAGCATGATTGCGCATCACATCTGACCTAAATTCAGTAATTGTTTTGGTCTTCTGAGATCCTCCCCCAAAAGTCCTATGCTTCATATGTCGCTAAGGTTTTCCCTTCTCACTGGTCTTAAGACTTAAAACCACTCATCATTAATTGTTTGAAAGATGTCTTTAAGCATCCTTGTTTTCTTCTGTTGTTTGGTTGGTTTTTTTTTAAGATTCCATTGCTTATTTTCCACAAGAGATAGGGCAGTGATTTTGGATGTACTTGTAGCAGCCTTCGGTTTTCATAAACATATGCTTCATAACAAAATAGGATGAAAATAACAACAATTCAAACACATTTGCTTCTTGATTTTTACGTCTGTGTAAGCTGAATCTGATTCTACTTCTATGACATTATACAAGGATAGCATATTTTCTTCTAGCATAACTCTGAACCATTGTAAACTTTCCAGACATTAAATACTTTCAATAGAGGACTTGACATGATCCAAACATGAAGATTTCCTGATTCTATTAATGCATGTAGTGGTAAGGGTATTTTTCTTTGAACCAAGGGAAAAATGTATCGGTAATGCCTATCTAGCATCTCTGACCACAGGGCTTTTCCCAAACATTTCAGAATGATAGCTGTGTAATTTAACTGTTCATTTTTTTTTCATTCCTAAAGACAAGCTAGCATGTTACTTTTTACTGGACATTGAAATCAAAGAGGTCTGGAACAAACTACTAGTCTTAAATAGATTTCCTGCTTGCAGTCTTCAGGACTCATCAGTTCTTGTCCTGGTTCATCCAGCTTTTCAGCATAATCATGCATTTGGCGAACAGAAACTGATTTAACTCCTGCAAACAAAGAAGCATTGTTTCAAACTCAGAAGAATGGCCTTATGTATTGATACGAGGAAGGGTAGAAACCCCAGCACTTGGTTCAGTGAAAACAAGACCTGATTTGATATTAGTCATCAGAGAGTAGGGGTTTCCTCAGTCACGAACTTCCATGAAAGGTTGGGTTTTTTATTGTTTGAGTGTGTCAGTGGGGATCCATGGTTCTGATTATTGTCAAGCTTCAAGAAGGACTTCTCAGATGCTTCCCTCCTCAGTCACGTGCCTCTATGAGGATGAGAAAGTGGTCAAAACAGTCTTTGTACCATACTAGTTCACTCAAGAAAAAGCACTATATGGAAATGAGCCTTTCTGTGAAAATATGTTAACCATAGCCAGGTACTTCTAGGCTGCTACATATTCATATTGACATGATTTTGAATATTTTCAGTAATACAGTTCAGTCCCCTTTGTAATGTGCCAAAATGAAAACTGTAATAATCTTTTCTGTGTAACTGTGCCTAACTGTTGACCATCTTAATTTTTTTTTCTTTTAGGTATTGGCACTTTAATAGCAAACAATGTTTATGATGCAGCATACCCACTTCATGATGTACGTATACACTGTTAAAAATCTAGTTCTCTGATGGTATCACTCAGTAGTGCACAGACATTAATGTTTATTGCCTGTGAAAATGAAAGTATATTCTAAGTGTGTGATTCTCGTATGAAAACTCTTACATAAGTACATTTCAAATTCTGACCTAAAAGTAAAATCAATAATGTACGAAGAGCTGAGCAAACTTTTATTGAATTTTATCTATGTTTACATCAGTTATGAAATGAATTTTTTTTCTCTAGGGTGAATATGAAGGCCAAAATGATGACATGAATGAAAGAAAGGTAAAATACATTGCAAAATTAATTTCATGTTAGATTTAATGTGATAAATGTGAATTAGTGTCCTAAATGCTCTCATAAAGCATTAACCAATGTTCAATCAAGTAAATGTTTTCACAAATGTGTATATTTTTTGCATTACTTCTTTTCCTCTTTTTCTGCATATAAAATTTTTTTCACAAGATTTTTTGTAAAGTCTTCTTATGAAGTATTTAAGTGAATTTAATTTAATATTTACATCATTAAATACTTCAATTTTCTCTCTGCATGCATAGACAACATTTTTCACCCTGCCAGGAAGCAAAAGTTGTTAAATAATGTATGATTACTTTCTTTCCATAACCAGATGGTATTATAGAACAATTGTTACTAGAATAAAACATAGATGTATTTTTCATTTGATTGTGCATTCAATTAAATTACATGCAATTTCTAAAAATCTGCTTCCAATTATTTTGTAAATAAAAAGTTTCTAGCTATCAAATGACTTTTGAAAATATATCACCCAACAACTGCCTTCACAAGAGAAATGGATGCATAACCAGACTATATGAATTCAGACTGTTTTAATACATATGCTTACTATTAAAAATGAGCAAAAAACATTTAATTACTGTAATGCATTAAGATCCATTCCATGTTATTCTCTAACGTTAGCACTTTTGCTTTTTCTTGCTATACAAACAATAGGACAGGAAATTAAGAGGGAGAGAAAGGGGGGAGGGAAGAATGAAGAAAAAGAAAACATTTGGAGGCCTAAAATATTTACTATACTATACTAGAAATTAAATTGCATAATCTTCTTTATAGTTGTTGGTAAATAGTGTTAACATCCAACCACTAGATGTCTTCATGTGCTGTATACAATTTAATTTAGTATATGAATCTTGGTAAGCAAAAGAGACAAAGTTGGGAAACAAACTGTAAAGAAGCTTCTATATTTATTTCTCTTATTTTGAACTTTTTCTTCATGAAGAAATGTCTACTCTGCACTTACAGGATTTTCTCTGAGTAAGTGATAATAATGATACAGTAATGGACTCTGAAAGCTATGTAGTTTACTGACTTATAAGGTTAGCAAAATTTTTAGAGAAGAAAGGTAAATGAATGTTAGTCAATGGAGGAAGATTGGGTACTGTGGAAAAAGAGGGGAAGAAGGCCTAAGAGGACTAGTGTCTGGAAAAATATTCACCCTACTAGTTGCATTTTGTGCTGCCTTCTTTTTATTCTGCCTATTAGGCTCAGTTATGAAGTGTTAAGTATTAAAAACATAAAAGGTTCTTTCCAGAAATACTTCATTGATTATTCACATATGTCTCTGCTGCCTAGGCATTGAATCTGCTGTAGTATTTCTATGCATAACATCATCTGTTTTCTATCTGAATCTAATAGTCTCAGTGTTTAATTTCCTGAAAAGCCCTGATCAGATTTAAAGGAAAGGGGGGCATTTTTCAGTTTTATTTTTCTCTGCCCCTTTTTATTTTGTCCGTTTTAACTTATCTGTATCTTCCATTTCAATTGTTAGTTGTGTGAGCCCAAAGAATGATGAACTGGGCTTGTCTGGGATACTTATGCCAATTAGGCAGCACAAGTAATTAAGGTTTATGTACCAGTTCGTAATATAAAAGGTTAATCCTTATTAACCCTATTCAGGATTTCCTTGGAGGAAATGCACTGTGAAACAATACATTTGTCACATCCTATGAGAATTAGAAATCTGCAGTCAATGAAACCCACTCTTCTCTGAAGAGTGTTGGTTGGAGTAAAGGAATTTCCCTCTTCTAGTGTGATTTCTGCTCTAGAAAAAATCTTTTTAAGCAAGCTATTGCACAGTAGCGTGGTAATAACTTTCCATGAGTATAAACACTGACTCAGTCTATTTTAAGCTTCTAGCCCACTGGCAACTTGTAACCCTTCATTGCTATCAATATGTTTGACATTGAGAAATACATAAGGGCTTTGTTACCTGTCTGGGAAATACACTGTTGTCATATACTACAACAGCATCCCTAGAATATTAGAAGCAGTTGGAAAGTGTTATTATAAACTTACAGAAAGTAGTGCTTTTAAGTGAGGCTGATAAAGTGCAATAAATCATATTACAAAACTCTTCCTAGAATTCATTTCAATTTAATAAATATCATGAAAGAAAGCACATTCCAGCTTCCAGATTAAGCTTAATCTTGTAAAATTCCAGCGCTGAGACTGAGATTTAGTGTGGGCAATGCACATGAATGGAAAACATTCATGCCATAAACTCACCTTCAGTGCTTTGGAATCAGAGTAACCAATGTGATTCTGTAGGCTGATGTAATGCCATAGGAACCTGTTCATAAACTGACTGCAACTTTAGAAAGACCTTTCTTTTTGCTCTTCAAATTCCATTCTGTAGCTATGTTCAAAACAGCTTTGAAGTGGCTCTAATAATTTCATAGCTTTAACTTGGGTTTTTTTATATTTCAGTGAATGCATTTATTAGTATGATTATTTATGGAAATAAATAAAATTGAAGGTAATGCTGTGGGGTAATGGCAAGGGATGATTTTGAATAGGTAACCACAAGCATTCATATGAAAATATCAATATGGCAGCCAGGGCAATCCTCTTCAACTCCTGTCGAAGCCAAAGAAAATCAAATCTAGTCTCATAATTTCTCTCCACGAGGGCCAAGCATTTTGAAAGATTGTGCTCTGTAAGAACAATATTCTAAAACCCAAGACTCTGCACTCCTTGAATCTCACTGCCTAATTCCCAATTGCTTCAGCAGTGTAGTGTTTACTTCTTGATCTAAGAAAAGAAAACACTTTATGCTTTGTCTTTAATGAGTATGCAGTGGCATAGCTCTGTTCACTTAAACGGTTGCAAGCTAATTTTCCATATTCTGAACAATAATACTTTGGCGGGTGCATGTTTGCAGGATCCGGGTCTTAATTGCTCACTTATTTAGTTCTTTCACAGAGCACCTGCAGGAGGAGAGGTGTTATAAGCAGTAGAAAAATGTGATTGGAAAACCTCAAAATATGTCAAGATAACTCTGCAGTTACAGTATCTGAAATTTCTCCACACTTATTTTGATTGTGCTCTTAACTTCATAAAATGGTGTAGCGTGCTGGTAGCTGTCAAAATGGACCATCTGACAGATGCAAGTACCAATAATTGAAAAAAGTATGTTTACTTTGTTACTAACATCCTCTTCAGCTCTTGCATACTTACATAACTCCATTGTGCAATAATCTATTATTTACTTGGGAAAAAGCACCATGCTTGTGTTTCTTGGTTGTGTCTTCCTCCCCAGCAGCTTTAAAACTTATTGCCCAATCGCAGCCAAAGTTTACAGAAGAATAGAAGTCTCCAAAGCATTAACTCAGCAATTATTTTGCTTCACATCAACTAAAATTTCCATGAGACAGGCGAGGGACTGTCAGTTAGTGCTCACAGCAAGGGAGGAACTGAGGTATGAGGTCATCTCTTGGAGCCAGCAGATACTCCACACAGAAGCTTGTTCTCAAAACACAGTTTCATCAACTGCTCCAATCTTACTAGGAATGACGTGATGCCTTATTTTAAAGGAGCTGACTACTACTCTCATATGCTACTCTTTTTCTGGACCCCCTCTACTTCTTTTTTGAAAATTGGAATATAAGCCTGTCCTATTCCCTATCTCCCTATTTGAAAATAGTGATAAAAGCCACCTGTCTTTTTGGATGATACAGATTTATAATCTAGAAATAGTGATGTGGTTAATTTAGTTACATTTATCACCATATTCTGGTCATTTATTTGTTATTTTTGATGCACTTTGTACTTCAAGAAATAGTTTTCAGTGAGCATGTTTTCTTAAGACTGTCTGCAGTCTTGTCAAAGCATAAAACTGTGAAGGGAATACAAACAATTCAGGTGGTTCCACAGAAATTTTTACTCTTTTGCAAAGGACTGTCCTGATTTTTATTTTCCTCTGAAAATGAATGAACAGTCATCTAACTTTGTTAGAACCTACTGATGTTTCCTCTGATCTTCCTTTGGTCTTCATATAATTCTGGAAAGCTTAATTTTTGAATGTCCTTTCTGGATTATTAATAAATGCATACACAGTTATAGAATGTCCTGCTATCAAATTAACTCTTTTACAAAATTGTTAATTGCATAGTAATTTGTATCCAGTAATTTCTATCTTTCTATGAAAGATGGAATGAGGAAGACTATCGCTGAGTCTCTTGCCTATTGCAGTTGAGTGTATTGTAGGTAATATACCACAGGTCCTGAAATGTTTCCTTTTATCCCTGACTGTTCCCACCGGATTCCTCCCATAGTAAGAAGTTTCTGTAGGATCTGCACCTTCCTTAATGCTGTCTGTAAGCTGCTGGTGAATTTGCATTTCCAACAGTAAACATGTGAACCTGTGTGTTCATGTGCAGCGTGGGGAGAGAAGGGGCTTTCATATGGCCTCTACTGGGTATAGTAGCCTCAGGAGCTAAGGAGGAGAGCAGTCTGCTTTTGCCACATTTGTTACCTCTTGGTATGTTTTTGCATACCAGTTTACCAGTTTTGAACTCTTATCTCAGTTCTTTCACCTTGGACCTGGAAACACTGGTCAATATTTATCTATGGTATGATTCCAGGCATTAAATAAATTACAGCATAGAAGAATTTCACTCTGGAAGTAGGATTATTTCTAGCATCTTTCCAAAGATTTCCACAACACTACAGATTCTTTTATTTTCCCTTTCAAGCCTTTCAACATCAGTATCTAATAAACATGAGGAGGAGTGGGTAGGTATGTGGAGAAAGATGCATGTACACCATCCTTGCATTGCTCGCTTGGCTGCAGTCTTCCATAACGGGCTGAAAAATGTACTCGGAAGTTTGTATTAAAGTATGGGAAACTGCTTTTTTTGGTACATATATTTTTAACTCTTAGACGATGTTTATAAAAACAGATGGGAGCACTTGTTTCAACTTAATTTTCTGGGTTTTTTTGTTGTGTTTTTTTTTAGTTGCTGTATCGAGAATGGGCAAGATACGGAGCATTTTACAAGTTTCAGCCTATTGACCTCATAAGGTAATACGGACTTGTATAAAACACTATGGGACGTGTTTTTTAGCTGATGAAGATTGATTAACTTCCTCCCAGTTACTTCAGCAAATGAAATCTTGGATTGCTCAGACTGCTTTTCTGTAGCTCTGATGACAGTTTACTTTAACAAAAATACACTAAACAATAATGTACCTTTGTTTTTGTATAGTGCTTATTCCAGGAAGAATGTAATCCTTTAGATTTTTTTCTTAAAGCATTAATTATTTCAAAAAAGAGGAATTTCCATTTACATTGATGAATTTTTATTGGAGAGTATGGCCACAAAGTCTGGTGAATAATCAGAAGCTGGTGTTCACATCATGAATCAGTGTGAAAGTATTTGAGAGTCTTGAAATTTATTTGATTTTTTTACTCCTGGTTTTACAAGTTTTATTCATCTGAACACATCCATATGTGTTCCCAGTGGTTTTTTTTGTATATTTTGAATTCTCACATTACAAACATAGAAGAAGTTGGGCTTTAATTAAGACAAAACAAAACCACCATGCTTTTTAAGGAATTTCTGCAATATCTCTACAAGAAAGCCAAACCATAACAAAACAATTTTTGTTGTATATTACTGTTGTATACTGAGCAAAGAAAAGGAAATGTTTGTGAAAACTGCTGACTTGAAATATTCTAATATAAGATATCTGTCTGGGAATAAATGGACTGTGATATTAACAAACAATAGAAAAAAACCCACAAAAATCTGTATCTGGATAATTTGTATGCACAAGAAAGATGACATTAGTTAGCATTTATGTTTTGAATAATCAAACTCCAACTATTGTCGGACTATTGTTATACAATCTGCCCCTATGTCATTGCCTGTGAAAGCTGGTATTAGTAATAAGGATAATCAATAGTCTTTGTAAAACTTATTTATTGTATTTTGAGTTAAAGTTGAAATATGGCATATAGTTTTTCAAGGACTTAACCACTAACTTATAACGTGAGCAGAATTGTTCTTTATTGGGAGTGAGATGTTTCAAATTGACAAATGCCGTTGAGACCATGAAATCTTACAAAGGTTCTGCAAGCATTTGAAATTTCCTCTTTTTCGCCTTAATGTTTTTTGTGAAGGATTTATGTACTTTTTGAATACCGGTTATTCCAGGCCAGGCTATTGTATGGAACAGGTAAATCAGAACAAGATTACAACGCTTGGTATGTTGTTAGTAAATATTACAAATGTTAAGTTAAACTGTGACTGACTAGAGGAATTCTCAGGTTTTACCAGACCTGATAGCTCAGCTGAATTAAACGTAAAGGTACATCTGCTTACACTCCATCTTCATTTGTATTTTGCTGTCTCCATTATAATGTTTCACTATACTGGTATGATTTCATAGAAATTCTGTGGTTTAAACTTCTGTGAGAAAGAAAAAAAAGGACCAGACATGTGCAATTGATTCTCTGTTCTTAGAGGTGATTTCTTCTTGCTTTTATCTTCTGTACTTTGCTTGACTGCAAGTTTGACTGTTACCACTAAAATAAATGTGGTTTTTATTTTCTGTGTAACGTTAGAGCTTTAGATTATATATACCTGAAAAATTACCACCCTTTTCTTTCTGCAACTGAACTAGACTTCTGCACCTCAGTACTGTGGGGGGGATTTAAGCTCAGTCTCAATGCGGGTGCTTATTCCCTTGGCAAACATCAGCCACACTTTGGGGATTTTTTTACTGTGATCCTTCTTTCTTTGATTGATTAGATTATACTCAACTTTTTTTCTGGTTATGGGAGCACCATGTAACTTAACAAGTTTATATTCAGCCTTTGATGGACAGAAGCAGCAGCATTTATTTTGTTTTATATTCAAAGCCTGTTCTGACTGACGTTTTCAAATCATTAACTCTGTTGAATTATGTTTCTTAAATAATACATCCCCAAATTAATTAGACTTTGTAGTTTAATTTTAATGCAACTTACAACAGGGGAAATCTTCTTAACTATTCCTATTTCACCTTTATACAGTAAGAATGCAAATTGAAAGTCATTCTTTAACCAAAGTACCTATGCTGGAAGGCTAGATATGGCAGTGTAGAATTATTATAAATCATTCCTGGTGCCTCAGTTCCTTGCTTCTGGCCACACAGTTGTTACTAGTTTCCAAGAGATTGTACACGAAAGCTAGGAATGACGTTTGTTATGCTCACTCGTGGTGCAGTCCAGGGATTCTCTGAGGTCCCTTCTGAGGTCTGAAAGCCTGAGGGACTGCTAACTGCATCGTCAGTCTTAGAACATTTTCAAGTTCTTAAAACATAAGCATTATGATATTCACTGACAGTTCCATTCACCCCTGTATCTTAATCTGTAAAAGTATTCTGCTATGGCTTTGTGCACCTCTTTAGGCTATATGGAAAAGCTAATTTTTTTGTAAATTAGGAAATGCAGTTGTGAGTGGGGAGAGTTTCACCAAATGAAATGGCTGGTGTTATATATTTCTATTCTACAGCAAAACAATTTCAGTTAAAAACTTTAAGGGAATATATAGTGCAGATCTCACAGATAGTACACTGTGAATTGAGGGTTGATTTGTAAAATGTTTATAACACCCAGTCTCTCAGTACACATCCAGATATTGAATAACATTACTTAAAAAATAGCCTAGCTAATGCAGTGCTTTATTTTCAAAAGCATATGAATGTTTAAATGTAGCCATATGAATTAAATTTTTGCCTTTCATATATGTGTATTTTCAACTCAGATGAAGAGGATGATAAACATTTTTTGAGAGGGAAATTAGAAATTATTTGCTAACAGATATCTTAGACTAATAGTGCTGAAAATGGTTTGCCTCCTCTTTCTACCCTTAGACTTGGAAGGTATGAGTGATATGTTAACAAGTAGAGAATGAAAGTTGCAGTCTAGGACATGCAGGGCTCTAAAGATTTGTCTGGTATAATATACCTTTTTTCTTGTCCTGATTTAATTGATTTCTACTAGAGAGTTTCTCTAGTATAGCTTTCTTTTATGAGTGCACTTATCAACAGTAGTTCCTCTCAGTCCTTGCAATGTAATTTAAAAGCTGCTATAAACATATCTGTGATTCATTGTATTTTTTCTACTTTGATGATGCTCTTTTCGCAAATGAAGATGAGTTTAAACCCAGTTTTTAGCAATTTTTGCAGTTAATGCATTTTTAATTTCCTAAGGGTTGATACTACTCTTGATCCTGAGACAAGGAGGACAGTCTGTAGGAGTTTTATAAATCTGCATAAAGAAAACCAGGTTTATGATTTTTTTTTTTTAATAAATGTTATAGTATGTTGGTCAAAGTTTTAACTATGTGATTCTAGAATGAGTAGGTTGTGAACAGGGACCTCTAGAGGTCTCTAGACCTACTCTCTGCTCAAAGCAGGGCTGGCTTGAAAACCAGATAAAGAGGCTCATGAGTTTTGAAATCTCCTAGGATGGAGAACACATGGCCTCCCTGGGATCCCTTTCCAGTGCTCCACCACACTCAGGGGGAAGAATTTTTTCCTGCTGTCCAGACCAAATTTTCCTTGATACAACTTACAGCCATTGTCTCTTGTCTTCTAGCAGTGCACCTCTAATGAGTTATAGCAGGTCAAGAAAGCATACAGCGAGTATAAGAAGTGCAATAGAATTTATAATGAATTATATTTCTGGTTGAATGCAACCTTTATCACTTAGGAGCTCTAAATGACAGATGTATGCTAAGGTTACTGATATCACAAATAGGTGGTTATCCTTCTGAGACAGAAGCTTACTTAACTCCTGGAAAACTGGCAAGCTATCATCTTAATGAAAATCTTGAAGCACCTGCAGGTGGGAACTTGTGTATGAACTGAAATTCCAGATTGGGGACTATCATCATAGAGGGGAGGTTGCCTTTTGTTATCTTGTTATTGATGCAAGATTACCTTACGCTAGAGAAGTCAAGCAGAGCTACCCAGGTTTTAATTGTGACAGAGCTTATTTTAATACTAGTCCTTCTAAAACATCCCAGGTCATCAGCTCCTTCTAACCCATTCTATTTTCATGTTTTCATTTCTATTTCCTATTGCTAAGACTTCACCTAACTTCTTAATAACAGGCTACATTATATATGGCATGACTACTTTCAAAGCTCCAAGTGCCTGTATATGCTTATCTTGCTGTAAAGCCTAAAACTGGGAAGACATGGTCATTGTAAAGATTAAGACTATGTATACAAAAACTCTTTTTGCAGGACTAGGTGGAAAAGTAGGTTAACCAAAATATTATTTACAGTGTATAGCACGTAAATCAAAACTTGGGAGTTTCTGTTACTCAAACTGTCTGCCTAATATATTTCTTCCTTCCTATTTTTAACTATGTTTTTCTTTTGCGTGGAAAATTGTTTCAACTTAGTGTGTAATGAATTCTGGCCCTTCATTGCAGCGTGCCCGTGTTGAACCTGCTCTTGACCACAGACACCAGTTCCCCTCCATTCCCACATTTGAATGCTGTCTTCCTAAAGCAGAGCAGTGTATAACTTTCTCTTCCTTGAAGTTTTTAGAGTGATGACAGACCTATGATATTCTGAAGTTTGTCTCACCTCTGGGTACTGTTGCCTTCACTTTCAGTGTCTTGGGGCCTGTGTATTGCAGGATTCAGTGTAAGCAATCAGGCCCCAAACGTGTTATTACTGGTTTTTCTTTTTTATTTTTTTCTCATTTCATCAGTCTTCATCACACGGGTATATCTTCACCAAAATGGGTATATCTGCTTACCCTACTTAGTGTAGGTTAGTTTTAAAGCAGCAATAAAATAAGAAAAGGGGAGTTCTACTGGAAGGGTGTTTTTATTGACTTCAGAGATAAGTGTTTCTTCCTTGGCAAAAGCCTGGTTACGATCAATTCCTTGTGCAGCCTCCCCATAACTGTGGCCATCTGTCCTGCTTAATAGATTAGCAGATCACTGGTTCTTTCACCACTGTTCTTTGTAGCCACATTTTCATCTCTGGAGAGAGAAAATTTGTCTCCACATACTGTCTAGAATTCTAAGAACTTTAAAATAAAGCTCTGTGGTGCCCTTCCTAATTCCAATGTTGTTCAACCATTGATTAAGCTAACTTTGGGGTTATTAAACCTCAAAGTGCAGATTCTTGTGTATGTTTTAATTCCTCTGCTTCCCTGTCACTCTCCTGTTATGATTGTGAGTTAACCTAACCAAATGTCTGATCTTTATTTTTTATGCAATGCAACTACTTTCTGTAAAGTAAAAAAGCAACCTTGTAATATGTGTTATCTCACAGGGATTGAACAACCCTTTCTAATGCTTGCCTCGGAGCTAAGCCTGATCAGTCCAGACTAATATTTTGTGCTAGATAACATATACAGTGCCCCACTCTGTACTGGGCTGGCTGACCCAGCAAGTCAGTCTTACAGTTCCCAGATTTTCAACAAATTCCTATACCTTTTCTGAAATCCAGGTTTCAAAACAGGGAACAGTGAGGCCTGCCTCATATGTACAGCCATCAGACTGAGAGCAGTGAGCTCCCTTCACAACCTCCCACTGCAAGGCTCACATGACTATCACCAGTTTCCATAAGGCTGCAGAGATAAACGGCAACTCCAGCATGGTGGGTGTGCAGGGTTATAGACAGTTCCTAATCCCTGGAGAATAGTTATGCTATGATCTTTTCTCTCTGCTGAAGCAACGGCTAGGTCAGGTGGTTATTTACTACCTTCTGAGTAAGACATCACTTACAACATGGCGTCTGTACACTATTACAATTAAGAGCTTTTCTCTACCTGACAGTTTGATCCCTTATTTAACAGAATTGCCTTTTCAGTGGAAACCAAAAATGCTTCAGGCATACGCATTGATTCTTTTCTTTTACAGCCCCTTTTCTTCGCTGTGTGCCAGTGGGATGCTCCTCATTTTTCAGGGTTCTCTTTCCCTTATAGGAAGGAAAGCTTGCTTTCCTTGTGGGTATTAGTGATCAGTGTGTTTAGTGTTGTGCTTTTCCCCTTAGTTTGGTGAATTACTGTAGCATTCTTCTGAGACAGCACTGATTCATGGGATCCTGGAGAAGGTCCCCTTATGTCAGGTGGGTAATGATAATAAAAAGCAGTTCTTGGCAAATAACTAGATGACTTGGGTCCCATATAGAAATATGGGAACACTATGCAATTCTTCCCTGACTGTCTTTAGCAGGCATATCTTCAACATTCACAGAGATGCTGGGGCTATATGCAACGGATTCTTTATTAGGAAAAAGAGAAAACAGCTTTAAGCCTGGGAAAGTACAGTAATTGAACAAACATAGCATCAAGTAGAAAAATGCCCATGAGCTCTACCAGTAACTTTGGCAGTAGTCCATGTAGCTCCTTTCCAAACTTCTGCTGAGAATGTGCCCAAAGCAATAATCTGATCATATCTTCTTCCTATGACATTATTGCACGTTGAGTCCAATATCTTTTTATAGTTCCAAGGAACTCTACAGCAAAGATTCAGTCCCAACATGGGGTACATTCAACTTACAGTTCATCAACATTAAAGCACTAGGTAGAGTGGGAAGTGCTATGCCATCATCCACTCAGCCTTGATGTTGTACTTTGTGCCAGTTTCCACAGGAGAAAGTTTCCTGGAGGGAGCCAGAAGCAGGTGGGACTCTGGAGCAGAGTCTTAGCTGTTGAGAAAGAATGTTTTCTCCATCATTATAATTCTTTCCCCTTTCTGGTGTCTCTGTGATCTCATTACCCCTCATGACCTCAGTTTATTTATGAATGGACTTTTGTATCATGTCATTCGTCCATTAAATGGACTACATGTCAGCTTGCTTGATGCTAGGACAGCACTTTTCATGTGCATTTGTAGGGATTTTCCCCTATGCCACTGGAACTTCTTATCACAGGGCTTACATGAGTGCTCCAGCCTGTGTTTATTGCAAAGCAGAGGGTTTTTGCTCATGGTGCGTAAATCACTTAAGAATTTGTATTGAATTATTCTGCTGGGTGCAGACCTGTGGCTGGAGTAAGATGATTTACATACACCTCTGCATTTTATAGACTTTGCCAGTCCTGTAGGAAGTGGTTCTCTGTGTGTGTGTTTTGGCAAGAGCTTGGTCTTATTTATTGATGCTTGTATGAGCGATGGAATTTTAAACCAGTAGGCTTGTATTACAGTGCTGAGGAAAAGCAGATCCCTGCTTTCTGATAAACATAATTCCCAGGATTCAGATCACTGTCTGAGCACTAAGATCCTCATTACGATCCGGATTCCTCACTCCTTCAGTGGGATATTTAAAAGGTAGATCCAGCAAAGGATGTGCACATCTACATTAGGATTTATGCAAAGCCGAGGCTCTGAAGACTGAGGTTGTTTCTGTGCAGGTTCCTGATGCCTCCCACTTGGATTGTGTAATTTTGTAGGCAGCTAGGGTTCGGTTTTATCTGTGTGCAGAACTGTCTCAGCCTAAGTTCCCTAGTGCCTGTATGATGCCTAAACTTCATAGCCAGAAACTTGCATTTCTTAACGGACTTGAGTATGTCCCAATCCAAAAGGTATCTTTGGAGGTGATACTAGTGTATTTTGATAGGAAATGAAAGTTTGTTTTTTTAAACTGGAGAAGAAAAAGCCAGAGGTGGGAGGCCACATTGAAACATAAGAGAAAGTCCTGCACTTTTTTATATACATGTATACAAACAGGCATCTAGAACTGTGTATGGCTGGGAAGTTCAGGGTGTACAAAACAGTTGCTGCATTTGGGTTGTTACAGTTCTGCTTATCTTTCTTTGAAAAATGCTTTTGACATCTTAATTTCAGTAGAACATTCTGGTTATGGCATGGTGGAGTTAGAGGAGGTCCTTTTCTGACTACTTGAGCACTGACCAGGGGTTAAGACCAACCCTTGTCATCTAGTTTAAAGGTATACCCCAATATTAAGGTGCTTTGCATGAGGATTCTATCTGTCTCTGTGCAAAAGTTTCATTAGAACACACCATAGCTTTGTCTGATCCTGTAACCTGTCTCAAACAGTGGACAAAACCAAGATGGCAAGGGAAGGGATTAACCATGTAACTTGAGTTCTTCCACTGCCCAAGGAAACATTTATCCCAGAAAACACCCGCACAGAGAAGGCTTCCAGTATGAGAAATCTCTGACTTCCACAGTCAGTACAGAGAGCAGAAAAAAATGAACATTTTAATGCAATATTTAAGCAAGTGATTACTGCTGTTGTACATTACTGCCTTGGTGGAATAGTTGCAACTGAAGTGCTCAAAGTTCACACAATCACAGAATGGTTGAGGTTGGTGGGGACCTCTGGAGGTCATCTGCTCCAAACCCCTGGTCAAACAGGGCCATCTAGAGCCAGTTTCCCAGGATTATGACTAGATGTTTTTTGAATATTTCTGAGGAGGGAGACTCCACAAACTCCCTGGGCAACCTATTCTAATGCTGTCACCTTCACAGTGTTTCCTGGTGTTTAGAGGGAATCTCCTGTGTTTCAGTTTGTGCCCGTCACCTCTTTTCCTGTCACTGGGCACCACTGAAAAGAGCCTGGTTCCATCCTCTTTGCATCCTCCCTTTGTGTATTTATATACATTAATACAATCCCCCGGAACCTTCTCTTCTCTAGGCTAAACATTCCCAGCTCTTTCAGCCTTTCCTCCTTAACCACCTTTGTGGCCCTCTGTTGGACTCCAGTATGTCCATGTCTCTCTCATACTGAAGAGCCCAGAACTGCAGGTGTGGCCTCCCCAGTGCTGAATAAAGGGGAAGGATCACCTCCCTTGACCTGTTGGCAATACTTTGTCTAAAATGGCTGAGGATACCAATCACCTTCTTTGCAGCAAGGGCACATCGCTGGCTCATGTTAAACCTGGTGTACACCAGGACCTCCAGGTTCTTTTCTGGCAAGCTGCTTTCCAAGTGGGTGGCCCCCAGCAACTACTGATGCATGGGGTTGTTCTTCCCCACATGAAGGACTTTGACCTTCTCCTTGTTGAATTTCACAATGTGTCTGTCAGCTCATTTCTCCAGCCTGTCAAGGTCCCTCTGGATGGCAACATGACCCTTTGGCATACAGCCACTCCTTCCAGTTTTGTGTCATCTGCAGACTTGCTGAGGGTACACTCTGCTGCATCATCCAGATCATTGACGAAAATGTTAAACAGCACTGAACCCAGTATTGACCCCCTGGGGTATACTGCTAGTCACTGGCCTCCAACTAGACTTTGTGCCACTGACCACCACCCTTTGAGCTCGGCCATTCAGCCAGTTTTCAGTGCACCGCACTGTCTGCTCATCCAGCCCATACATCAACAGCTGCTCTATGAGGATCTAATAGGAGACAGTGTCAAAGGCCTTACTGAGTCCAGATAGACAATATTCACTGCTCTCCCTGCATCTACAAGGCTAATCACTTCATCATAGAAGTTTATGAAGTTGATCAAGCATGACTTCCTCTTGGTGCAGCCGTGCTGACTACTCCTGATCATTTTTTCATCTTTAATGTGCCTGGAAATGGTTTACAGAATTAGCTGCTCCATCACCTTCCCTGGGATTGAAGTGAGGCGGCCTGTAGTTCCCTAGGTCCTTCTTCCTGCCCTTCTTGAAGATGGGGGTGACATTTGTTTTCCTCCAGTCTTTGGGCAATTATCGTAGAATCATAGAATTGTTTAGGGCTGGAAAAGACCTTTAAGATCATTGAGTCCAACCACTTCTCCCAGTTGCCATCAGTTGTCAAACATTGTTGGGGGTGGCCTTGCAATGACATTTGCCTGCTCCCTCAGCACTCATGGGTCTGTCCCATCAGGGCCCATGGACTTACGTATGTCCAGTTTGCTTAAGTATTCATCATCAGGGCCCTGACCTGACCCTCTTCCACCAAGGCCTCTTCCTTGCTCCAGCCTTCCCCCCTGATCTCTGGGACCTGGGATTCCTGAAGGTCTGGAACATAATAAACCAGAAACTCTTGCATGCATTTAACTTTCAGGATGCATTTCAATGTGCTTTGTTTGTCTTTTCATTTGTAACAGTCTCAGAAGTCTTGAGGACCAGCAGTTTAAATTTTAGTAAAACAAGAAAGTTTTGTAACTCTCTTACTGTCTCAAAATACCAAGAGGCAAGTCTTGCTATCTCAAGGTGTGCAGTAATACTGTGACTAAAAAAGGATTTGTTATACTGGTCTTCTATTGGAAGTTTTATGTCTGTTTATTAGCCACTAGATGGTGTCTATCTGACAGTAGTAATACTTACAGTGCAAGTACTTACAACTACTTATTAAAGCAAATACATGAAATGAATTCAGACCTTGTAGTAAGGCTTAGCTATATAAATTTGAAAAGCAAGAAAGCTTTCATGAAATTTTAGTTTTTATAAATCAAAGTTATTTATGAAAAGAAGTCAGTATTCGAGCTTCAAACTCTGTTAAACTAGATGATGAAAAACATGCAAATTATCTTGTGAAAAATAAAGGTTAGGAAAGTGATAAAATATCTGTGACCTCACATTTGTTCAAGGTAAAAGCTTGGACAAACATCTCATTTGCATATAAATTAATGCCAGAAAAGCAAGTCATAATAGGTGTTAAAAAATAATAAGAAAAAGACTAGGTAGCATCCCTGCCATTCTAGAAGAAAGGCTGATTCATTAAATAGGTTACTGCTTATTTGTAGGAGCTCATAGAGTTTATTATGAGCAAAAATATTATATGTATAACTGAATGAATTATTTGTTTCTTATGTAAAGTGTCACTTGGTGTGCTGAGGTGTTTACAAAGTGAAACCTTCCTCATAGGTAACCTCTATTGGCTTACATTGGTATTGACTCAGCCTCATGTGTCCAGCCTACCTGCTATGGATTTTTTAACTTGCCAGGTTTGACATTTTTTGATTGATTAAGTATGATTTTGATTTGATTGATTAAGTATGCTAAAGAATAAATTGAAGAAAGCTAAAGGTAGGCCATCTTATGCATGAGTTCTTACAAGTGATGGGACAAACACTGCATTACTACTCTTGCTCTTTGTTTTCTGCGTGCAGAACAAGTTCCAGTTGGCCCCTCTAATGGACTTTTTCTCTCCTGCCTCAGGATTTGTAATTTAGCTGAGATTCTGTAGTTGTGGGGTTTTTTTTCTCCTCTTAAAATTTTAGTAAAAAAAGTTTTTTGGTCTCTTGGCAAGCTGTTCCAAGGGGGGTTGTGTTCTGCCAGGAGCCTTTCTTGGCTTCCATGTTGTTCCATTTGGTGCACTCTCTGTATATCTGGATTTAGCACTGATATGTTTCTTCTTGGGACTGTCTGGACAGAATATGTGCGTATGTGCTGTCAGGCACAAACATGGCAGAAATCTCTAGGATCTCTGGATGCACAGCAGCCTCAGTGCTGCTGCTGAGCGGTAATTCCACCCAGGTGTCCCAGATGGTTGTAATAAATGTTTGAATCCTGCCCTGAGAAAAATTTCAAGTAGAGAAAAAATGACAAATCCAGAAAAGTTTGGACATGGGCAACTCTACCTGGAGTAAATGGTGGGGTATAAAGAGATGTTATGTCCTGTTCCCGATTCTGTAATAGTGACTGAGGATTTCTCTGTACTTCAGAAGTTTTAAAATTAGCTCTGGTAGCAGAGATGTTCTAACATGAAACTGTACTTTGAGAGGACTGCTTGTCCTTTCTCCTGACTGTAGAAATACCAGAACGTTGTCCACAATATGTGCGAATAGGTTTATTTTGAAAGTATAAGTAGTACATGTCTCTTGTTTTACCATTTGCACAGGGGAAAGCCTACGCAATAAATAGCTGTAAATCAGTTCAGTTTTGCATAGAAACTATTGCACAGAAACTATTCCATCACCATAGGGGTAGTGGATTCCACCATAGGGAATTGTGGCGAACGTGAAATAACAGCTGGCCTAGAATGGTGTATGGAAATGAAAAAACTGGAGATTTTTGAACAGATTTCCCAGTTAGGTGACTCAGTGTCCGTGGCGTCTTTTCCTCGCTTTTTTAACTTTGTTCCTGAACAACTCCAGAGTTCTTTCCAGTGTGTGTCATGCACCACATGCTTTATTCACATTCCAGGTATCCCACACTTGTTTTCACAGAGTAAAAAACTAAGTGTTTTTTTTCTTTTTCTCTTTCTCCCCCCTTTCCCAAATCTTAGTCTATTTATAAATTGCACGACTTGGCATGGAAGCACTGTGACCAATGTGCAAGCATAGAGTTTAATTATCAGTTATTCTTTTTGATGTTGGTTTGGCAACCAGACAGACAGAAGTGCATTGCAGATGTCTGGTTCAAATGTTATATTGGTGAAGCGGAGGGAATTGAATAAACATTTTCACTGCGGCCTTCCCAGTGCTTCTTATTCTAACTCTGCCATGAGGGGGAATATACTTTCTACAGGTGATGTTTTGATGTTGTTGGTTTTTAATGCTGTTTCTGATCATTTACTTAATTTTGGGAAGTTACGAGAACTGAAACACCTCCTGAAGAAGTTATGGATGATTTTGCCAAATCTTTCCTTAGAGACATGATTCTTACTGAGAAGAACTTAGTGCTTGGTAGGTGGCTGTTTACCCAGCATTCAAAGAGTCTTCCAAAGTAAAAGGTGCAAAATTTCGCCTTAGACTTTAACAACACAGAACAAAATGCTTGGCTGCTGTTTCTGATAGGAGCAGGACATATTTGTTATCAAATCCATTTACCCCTTGCTTTGGATGAGAACTGCTGTCCTTTCTGCATTTGTGTATATAAAGGGCCATTTCTTTACATTAGAATTCAGCTAATGTGGAAATAAAGCTCATGCAATTCAGAGGGCATGCTTTTTTTTTGTGGCACTCTGCAGCGGGCCATCCATAAGCATACTTTGGAAAGGATTAGTCCTTAGCTTTGTCTGGATATATGTGAAGTGGATGTGAGTTAGCTACTGAGGTAGGACAAAACTCTCCTCTCAGCTCTCTTTTTCCATGCCAGCATAAATCATAAGTAATTCCTTGAGTATAATAAAGTAAGACTAGTTTTATCCCAATGTAAGTTAGAGAAGATGCCAAGTTCTTGGTGTAAATATACAAAACCTTGTAAAAATTCCTTTTCTTGATGTACCTCTTACTCTACCCTTGGAGAACACATTTTTTTCCTCTTCATTCACTACAATCATTCTTATTTATTTCCTTTTAGTGTGAAAATATGTAGGGGCTAGTATGTCCACATTTGAGAAAATTTATCATCCTGCTTTCAAAGTGAAATAGCATTGCAATTTGCAAGCATGAAACTATTGACTTGAGTAGGGATGGAATGCTTTCAAACTTTGTAAAACTATGCTAGTGTGCCTTTCTTAAGAGATTTTTAGAGGGGTTCTAGAAAGAAACCCACCTCATGGTATTCTTAAGGTCCTAGCCAAAAATTGCTGTATCCAGCTGTGGCTGCAGTAGATGTTGTCACAGGTGGTGACAGGTGTTTGCAGAGGCTTGGCTCCTATTCAGAGCAATGGGAGAACACGTCTTTGGACATGTCAAAAAAGGAAGGAGCATGTCCACGTCCTGTGCTTTGCTAGCTTGATAAACTCAGATTTAAACTTGTCATCATGCTTCTAAACACTGTCATTGCTTCTCCTTAGATTATTTCAATTTCTGGCACACTGGTAGACTGAGCTTGGGCACAGCAGTCCTAATTATTTTTCTTTTTCAAAACAGTTAAGCCACAGAACATTGTGCAGTTTTCCTCTTGGCAACTGCTTTTTTCCGTACTGCCAGGACATTTTTGAGCTCTTCTCACTTTCTCTTGGCAAGGATACAAATAGCAACCCTTTGCTTTATAGGTCACAGATCACATTTATCACTGGAAGGCTTAAAAATTCTAGAGGGAACCTCATGAGACATAAACTTCAACTTCATTGACCCTGGTCAGCTGGTCTTTAATGCTTCTGGGATTTGAATATTGTCTGTGCTAATTTGTGGCCTTTTGTCAAAACAATAGACAGTTTAGAACAGCTGATTGTGGATTATTTTTCATGCCTGCTTTGAACTCTTTGAAGCACTGTACTAGCTATGCATGTTGCCCAACTCTACAAATAAGGAAGGAGTGAGACGACAGATAATCAGAATAATCCCCCTGTCCTTCTTCTTGTTCCATGTTGTTAGATTATGTTCAGTGAAGTTTGCCTTACTGTCAAATGCAAGATGTGTCACTTCCCAATCAGGAGGAAACCTGAGAGCAAATCGAGTCTCCCTGTGTCCTGTGCTCCTCCAAGTCCATTGCTGCTGTATGTTCACTCACATGGGAGCCTTGAAGAAAAGCTATAGGCCATCTGATTATTTCTGTATTTTAATCAAGTATTTTCTTCCTCCCTTCATATTCAAAAAAAATATTCAAAAAAACAATAAATGTGAAAATAAAGAAAAACTGCCTCCTAAAAATTACTTCCAAAATTACCTGGCATGTGCCAGGTTACAGGGTAGTCCCACAGTATTCGTATTATATTTACAATGTGAATATTTAAGTTTATCTTTTTATAAACTATTCTATATTGTATTTCCTTATATTCTCTGCAAATGTGATAAAATGTTGTCCCAAAATGTTTTAAATGTATGCTGTGGTTTGAATGTAGAGTTACCAAGCAGATATATATATTGTTGGTTAGTGCAAATAGTATTCCCATCGTGATTTGTGGAAGTTGTCTTTCTGAAGTGAAAGAGAATTACACAGCTAATTAAGTTATTGCCATTTGAGTCACTCTGTCATGATTCCACTTGTGTTGTTTGATACTTCACACAGTCTGTTGCCTATGATAGCCTGGCAAATGTCAGGTGTTAGGGCAGTACCCCTTTCCCAGAAGAATCCTGAAATTTCCCTTGCTTTTGTGCTGGTTCTCCAAGTTATATCATCCCCTTATACTGAAGATAACGTTGTCTGTGTATCACCTTAAAGTGCTTTTGTTCTTGTTTTCCCTTTTATGATTGCACGTGACCTTCCTAAAGGATAAATTAGCTTAGTTAGGCATTATCGAATATAGACACTCGTGTAAAGCAACACTGAAATAGGCGTGACTGCACTGCCTGCTTTCCTTTCCTATGTGAGAGCCTAGGAATGTGAAGTTAGTTGCAGCTGTGATGGTGTGAGAACAACAGCAGGAACTGTAGCAATTAAAAAAAAAACAAAAACACTGTAAATAAATAAAAAAACCCCACCCTTACTCCTTTCATCTGAGCTGGAAACTTGACTGTGAAGGTTTGTCTTATTGCCCCATGGCTCTGTGCCTTGGTTGCACTCCTGCCCCCGACTCTCCCATGGCAGGAGCAACCTGGCCCTGAGACCTGGTTTCTGGAGTAGGAAAGTCAATTTTTGCTTAGGCTACTGAAAAGACTTGAGCTCAACTCCACAGATATGGAGGTTTGTCATAAAAATATGTCAGAATAGAATTATATCTGTTAACTGAAATACTGGGCCTCCAAAAATCTCGTTTAACAATTTTCATTAGGAATAGTTTAAATCTGGGGTGCTAAGCTTGAGTAAAACTTTCCTAGTGTGAGTGAGTTCAGAATCAGTCTCAAAGGGGAATTGTACATGGCATTTATGAGGAACAGGTCTTGTCTTTTTGTTAGACATGTTATCTTGGAATTCTTTTTGTTCTTTCTACCACCACAGCGTGAATATATGTCTCACTGATTCAAATGCAATGTCGTGCCCCGAGTGCTCTCTGTATAGCTGCTTTCTGTGCAGAATTCCTCCATATTATTCTCTGGCTTGTGAAATGTTTCTAACCATGCTGCATTTTATCTAAATTTAGTCTCATTTTAACGATGATGAGTTCTTGTGAAGCTCGTGGTGGTTTGCAGTATTTGTAATCACTCCTAACAGTACTTTGGGATGATCAGTAAGTTTCATCTATGTTTAGTTTACTTCTTGCAGTGTGATTCATGAAGATGTTGGGCTGAGTACTAGCACATATTTATCAAGACCTACAATGAACTGTTCCTCAGAGCAGAAACTGTTTTCTCAAACCAGCTGTCCAGAGACTGTTAATTTGTCAAAAATATTTTTTCTTTGTGAAAATCCAGTGCTGAGTGTACAAGGAAACCTTCCTGGTTTAACAGAAATCCAAAATTACTAGTCTTTTAAGATATCAGAGGATATTCTCAGTGTGATCCCGTAGTTATGATTTCCATGACTTTTACCAACTGGATTCAGGAGAACTACAGAGACAAAGAATGATAGCTTATCTAGATACTGTTTTGAAGAGCCAAATCCTTTCCAATGTTTTCTGCTAAATATTTGATTGAAATTCTGCTACTCTTGACAGAAGTGAGGGGTATCTGTCTGACTTCATTTAAGAGATGCAAAGGCCGCAGTCTTTCCGGAGTAGATCTTCAGTATGCATTATAATGATACAGGACTTCTTTAACTTCTCAGAACAGAGAACCCTAATCTGCCCAAATCACCTTCTTCATTAGTGGATCTGACTCCAAGATACTCAGGATTTTCTTCCATGTCTTTGACAATTAGTATTTTAATTTTCAGGGATTGCTAAGAAGCTGCAAAGCACATTGTAAAATTATACCCGTGACACATGCTTTTTTCCCCCTCTTTTCTTTTTCAGAAAGTATTTTGGAGAAAAGATAGGACTTTATTTTGCATGGCTGGGTTTATATACAGAATTCCTCATTCCATCTTCAGTAGTCGGGATTATTGTATTTCTTTATGGATGTATAACCATTGAGAGTGACATTCCTAGGTAAGCTTCTCTGTGATCAATAATTTGTTACTTGAAAATTATAAAACTGTGCTTGTTTTTTGTAATCCTTTGTGAGAATAATTGCTTTTAACATAGCTGAAGAGCAGTGATGTATCATTAACCACTCCGTGAGCCTTACAAATATACGTGCATTGAGGAGATAAGACATTGGAATGACACAGTTTTATCTGGTTGTTCAGTATTGCAGTTCCTGAAACAGAAATGGTCATTGAGTCTACTGCATGATTGTAAGGTCTTTTTTATGACCTTCATTTGCCCTTTGTGGATGCATATATCTCCATGTTTAACCAGAAAGATGTCTTGCAGAACTCTAACTGAAGTTAATGTAAATACACTGTCCAGTACTCTTGGATTACTTTGCTCCTCTTAGTAAAATAGGCTATTTGCACAAGTAAAATGAACAATAGTTAGCAGAGTTACTGTTGTCAGTAACCACAGTATTCTCCCTCTTGATAGTTCCAAAAAAAATGTTGAGTTTTGTGCCGTGTGTCCTGACGGTGTTATGCTCAAGAAAAACTGTCAAATTGACACAGTGATGTTAATGTGCTTCTCAATGAAAAAAAAAACCACAAAAACCAAAAAACATTTCCTCTGTGTTATCTGTATCTGACTTCTGGTGGATAATACTGGATTACCAGTACTGCTGGTCATACTCGTTGTGGCAGTTCCTGCATTCTCTCAAATGAATTGGCAACTTTTAAAGTGGATGACTGCAGTAGGACATTATTACTGATAGGTAAATGATGAATAACAACACATCTGAGTCAGGGTTTGTTTTCTTAGCTTGATCAGGATGAATCTTGATGGTCTGTGCTTGTCTGTGGGAAAGCTTGTGCTAACATTTAAACTTAAGTGAGATTTATGGCTAAGATGTATCTGCAGCACCCTCTACTGCCTTTTGAAATAGAAGAGAGCATTACTTTAATGATATGATAGCTGGAAACAGCTATATGCCTTTCAAATGACATAATATTAAAAATATTGATACTACAGTTTGAATAGGTTTTGTGGTTTGTTTTTTTTTTTTTCATTTGAAGTCATAGAAAAATGCTATTTAGTGATGGTCAATATAGGAACAATCATAATCACAATATGCCAGCTATCAATGAAAAAATGTTGCAAGTCTTTTCTTAGCTCACAACCCTGGCAAGAACGCTAGAGCTTTGCACTACTCAGTTCACTTGGGTAAGACTGTGCAGGTATGAATGTCTTTCACATACAAACCTTATGAAAAAAACTGAAAGTATTCTCAGCAGTGTCAAGTAGGGTTTGGCTTGTTAAACGGATAGTGCTAATGATTTTTAAAAGATTTTTAGACGCTGACTTAAATACATAGAAAATAAGACTAAAAATTAATATAACAACTTCAAAGTAAAGATTTTAAAATCTGTAAGAAAGTCTCTTATGTTTTCCAGAGGACAGCTGAACAAATGCTTTAAACTGAGGGAAATGAAATACAACTTAACATCTGAATATATGAGGCAGAAGAGGAAACTTTCTAGTTTTTATATGATTTACTGCTGGGAGGAGGAGAGGGCTTTTTTTCTATTTTTTTTTTTTTTCTTTTTGAAAAATTAGGTTAGGACTCTGTACTAGAAAAACAAGGAGCTGTGGAGATCAAGAATACCACATCCATATTCAGCAGGCAAACTTGAGAACCCTGAAATGTGAAGGTATCTGATTTCCTGAAACCACTGTGCACACGTTAAAACATATCAGCATAGGTGCCTAAAATAACTGGTCACACTTGAAGAACTTAGCCAAAATCCAATGGCAGATGGTGGTACAGACCATAATTGGTGTTGAAGTTTTATGCTGGGAAAACACCCATTGCTTTTATAAATACCCCACAAAATAAAATGCAGGGTAGAGGTGAACTGGGAAGTAAATGTGAAATATAACATCCTTGCTAAGAATGAGACTCTTGGCTAGTGGAAGTCTTTTAAATTCAGTACATGTATGTCAGTTTATACCAAAACCTAGCATATCTTGCAGATAGTGTTGCAGATTTATTCTGTCTGTGACACAGACCAACCAACAAGCCTGGGTGCTAGTTTTGCCTGTTACGCGTACGTACATGGCCAGTTCTGATACACAGAGTAGCATGGTATTTGACATGGATTTTTGTGCCACCATGTTAAAAATGTGTGTTTTGTCAAGGGCACAGAATTTCTTTTACAGCCACATCAGAATTTTTTTCATTAATTTAAATCTGATCTGAATCAAATCATGTAACTGAGTGTAGAGGTGGAAAATTCCACATTTACTTTGTTTTAATAGCTTTCTTTTAGTATGGTTAACCTCGGTTTTCAGTGATGCAGTCTTCACTGGTTCACTAATACAGTGTCTTGATTAGATTGGTTGCTCTGTTGCAAGGTTTTTCTGTTGGTAAGGTGCCTATAAGTATTTTAATGTTCCAGCGCATGGAAACATGTCTTGAAGAAACACACAGCTCCTGTTCTCTGCAAGTGTAAGCCACTATGCTGCAAATAACTTGTAATGGCTATGATGTGGTGCTTGATATCACTACTGTACATCCTCCTTTTCTCAGTCATAATCTCTAAGAATATGTGCACTTGTCATTCATAGTAAAGAAATGTGCGACCAACGCAATGCCTTCACCATGTGCCCCCTATGTGACAAGTTCTGTGATTACTGGAACCTCAGCTCTGCTTGTGCTACCGCTCGAGCTAGCCACTTATTTGACAACCCTGCCACAGTCTTCTTCTCCATCTTTATGGCTCTCTGGGGTGAGTATTGCTTTGCATGTTAACAGTGTTGCTTGATCTTTGGACTCCTGACAGAAATGAAAGCTGCGATGCACAGTAGTAGAATGTAGTAGCCTTACATATAATAAAGTGCTATTAGGTTGAATATGATACCTATGGCTTTATGAAGCTGGCAAGCCTCAGAGGGACAGTAAGGGGCTGCCTGTGCTGAGACTAGAGAAAGCGATATTACAAGGCTTTCTGCTGTCAACAGTAAGCTTTGGAATAAATGGAGAGCAGTTGGGGAGTTTCAGGGAGAAAAACGTCCTTTCTCCCTCTACTGCCTTGTTTAATAGCACTTTAATCTTTGCCATGTTTTTCTTAATTTCTCTTCATTTTCTATCAACATGGCAAGTCATAGAATCATAGAATCATATAATAGTTTGGGTTGGAAGGGACCTTAAAGATCATTGAGTTCCAATGCCCCTGCTATGGGCAGGGACACCTCCCACTAGAACAGGTTGCTCAAAGCCTGGTCTTGAACAATCCAAGGAAGGGACATCCACAACTTCCCTGGGTAACCTGTTCCAGTGCCTCACCACCCTCACAGTAAAGAATTTCTTTCTAATACCTAATCGAAATCACCCCTCTTCCAGTTTAAAACTGTTACCTCTTGTCCTAATGCTCCACTCCCGGTGGCCCCCTTTAGGTACTGGAAAGCTGCTATGAGGTTTCCCTGGAGCCTTCTTTCTCCAGGCTGAACAACCCCAGCTCTCTCAGTCTGTCTTCATAGGAGAGGTGCTCCAGCCCTCTGATCATCTTCGTGGCCCTCCACTGGACCCGTTCCAACAGGTCCATGTCCTTCCTGTGCTGAGAAGTCCCTTTAACACCTTCTGCACTTGGGGCCAGAATGTATTTGGGAATTGGTTTGGTGCAGGCAGCTGAAAGGATTTAATTTAAGCACAGAGTGCAGTTCCATGTGGGACAACTTAGTCACATAATTTTATCAAAACTTTATGGGATTCCAAGAACAATGGGGCTATTACTGTTTTAATTATAGTGTGTTCTAAAGTATTCTGTTTAAACAAGCTTGGTTTTCGTTAATGGCAAATATACCCTGTCTCACTGAGAATATCAAAACACTTCATAAACACTAATGAATGCGTGGTAGTATTATTCTTATTGTTTCTGGTCTCACCTCTGTCCTGAAAAGTGTGTGTACCGTGCTTGCATGTACTGTTGCTGGTGTTATGCCTTCATTCACTCTAGATCTTTTTTACTGTGACAGTTAAAGGTGTTATTGCTACTGTAAAATGTTTTTTTATATCCCTATTCATTGTTCACAAAATGAAATTTTCATTCTTATTATGAAACTAAGCACATATATTATAGTATTATAGCCATCCCTTGGAAATCAGTGTGTTATACTTTGCAACCCTATTAAAATTTTACAGCTTGTTTTAGAAATAACTGATTGGTAGCTTGGTGTTGGGTATGGATAACATAGGGTTTTTAAGGAACTTGCAGACAGAACAGATCATGGAAGTACTAAGTTTTTGTTTAGCAGTTCCTGGAAACCCGTCAGCAGAAGTTAGAGAATATGTAAGCCCTATGACTGATAGAAATGGCAAAAGATGATGAATTTATAGACTCTCACAATGACTTATTTTCCTACTACAGATTGCTGCCAATTGCAGCATAGTCTGTCAGATAAAGTGTCACAGTTTACCTGCTGCCGTGAAACATGCCATACATTGCTTTGTCCAAGTTTCAGTGTGGCTGTTTGGACAGCATGTGTATGAATGACAATTCATGGACTCTTTCATAGGTAAACAGTATTTTCCTGACAGAGAATCTGTACTGTAAACTTGCATCCAAGCAAATGATCATTTCCACGCAGCCTCATCCAAAACAATTGTATTATAGTATCAGCAATGAAATGTGCAAAGCAAAATGTTGATATATCCTTACACTAAGATAAATTAGTAGAATCTGTAAAGTAACAGAAATGAACAAAAAGTTCCATATGCATTGCTTTTAAAAAAAGGCATGTAAGAGTAACAAAATTCCTTCTGAGCCGTATCCCCCCTCCAAAATATGTTTCCCACAGATTGGAAAAGTCTGTTCTGGGGACCATGATAACTCAGCTTGTCAGTGCAAGAAAATACAGCCGTCATATAAAAGGAAAAGCAAAATGAAATAAAGTATCCTTCACTAACTCTGCCCAGCTTGCCTATTAAGTATTAGATTACACCAAATTTTCTGCCTTACTACTAGGAGATTGCATCTAGAGCTCATTCTGCTGAATGACAGATCTGATTCACAAACCTAATCAGCTTGCCTCACAGTGTCTTAAGTAAATGTTGCCTGAATGCTTTTTCGTAGGTTATAGTATAGTGATGTGGAAACTGGCATGTCTTATGACTTAAAATTGTGTACTTAAAAAGAGCAAAGTGTGGCAATTTGAGTTGGCTTCATTTCATGATGGTGTTGAGGACAAGAAATTTTTCATCCTGCTTGCCTTCTCCCACTCTGTAAAAGGCAGATGACTTACAATGGTTAGTATCTTGAAAGGAATGATGCTTTTACTAGCTGATCTTGATGCCTCATAAAGTATCTTTGTGATTCCAGCAACACAGTTTGTAAATGACCATATTCACAAAATACAGAGCAATGCCTGGCTAATTGTGCTTAATGTCACTGCTGTTCTGGGACGCTGAATTTCAGCTGTCAGATGTGTTTATTAGAAGGACAGTTGAATATAATGGGACTGTTTTTCTGCTAGTGTAAGTCAGTGCAAACTTGCTGATTTCAGACCAGCTACTTCATCTTGACAAATAAGTTCTCACAGAGCTAAATGTGGAACCGACTTTTGAAAAACAGGAAAACAGAATGAGTAATAGCACCCTATAAAATAACCAAATGGTTTTTGTATTTAGGATATCTAAAAACTGTAGAGTTTTCAAACCATGCTAAATATAGCTCTTATAAATCTTCTCCTCTGTAAGGAAGGAGCAGAGATAGCAACTTAATTGCTTAATGTCTGCATTTACTTTCAATGTATTGCCAGTCCTGTGTTTAAATGGGTTTTTTTTTTCTTACATTATGGGAGGATACCTGTGCAGAAAATATTTGCAGCTAACTTGGAATAGATTCTGTCTTGTTGGAGTCAGGTTGTTTTAACAGTAGTCTGAATTTTCCCAGTGTTATCTTACACCTCACATCAAGTGTAGATGCAGTCAAAGACAGCTGGATCTAATTCTCCACTGTTGTGCGTCTTGTGGAGCTATCTACAAGATGTCCAAAGTGATGTAAATACTGATATGATCTAACAATGTTTCTGCAATGCCCTTTTCACCAACTGAAAAGGTGAAGTGAAGCATAAGAAAATGGAAAACAGTGCCCATGGTTGGCACTACGTAGTTATACCACGTAGGTATATTAATACAGCCATCTGAAAATAGGTGTCCACAGGTCATGCGTACGAAGTGCTATTTCTAATAAATCTGTAAGTCCATAGATCAAGCAGCTAGGCAAGGGGATATCTAGAGGGAAGAGCAATTATGAGAGGAAGGACAGGAGACTGTAAATATGACACAACAGTACAACATCTGGTCCTTCATGTTAATGAAAAAGGAAAAGCAGGAGACTGAACTACTGGCCAGTCCTTTAGAATAAAATCACCATGTCTATGCAGGGCAAAAGCATTCAACTGTACCACTATAATATATTTCAAAGGAACATGATTACTACATATTACTGAGGGGTTTAGTTTACATATAGATATCAATGATGTATTTCAGTAGCAGGCTACACCCACCTTTTTCACATGTTTCTGACTGATCAGAAACACTGAAACAGCAAAATCTGTTTGGCCAGTTAGAGTGTTACAGATTAATATTTAGACCTGGGTTTTGTTTCATTATATGCTTTGTACTCATGAATTATAGAATGACTTATTGTAAATTAAGAGAGATGATGTTCTTGGGGTTGATATCAGCAGATATGGGTTCAGCTCCAGTCTCTGGCAAGAACTTACCAGTGCCTTTTGGCAATCCATGTTGTATCTTTCTGTATTTTATTTGTAAAAAAAGTTATTATTGTTTCCATGCTTTGCTTGTGTTCTTTCTTTAAAATTGGGCCTGGGGCTGTTTCTTAGTGCTTATTTATAAAGGGGCCAGCATAATGGGATTCAAATATCAGTTGGGTCTCATAAGTAACACAAACATTTAAAATATTTTTTTGGTTTTTGTTTTTTTAAAGCTACTATGTTCCTTGAACAGTGGAAGCGTTTACAGATGAGATTGAATTACTTCTGGGATCTAACTGGACTGGAGGAAGAAGAAGTAAGTTTCCTCTCCCTGTGCTAATTTACTGTATAAATGATTCTATATCTGAAGATATGCACTGATATTTAGATTTCTCATGAGTGTTTTCCAGACCAATGAAGTTCATAGCTACATTTTTCTAAATTACTATAATTGATACAGTTTTGAGTACTGATGTATCATTAAAGAAATCATCACCTGTATCTTACTGATCAGCGCTCTAATTTTAATAATTGAAATTGAAAAGGTTTATAAGATAACAGCAGATCATTCTTTGCTGAGAATGCCCATATGCCATTGTACAGAGTGCAGTAACGGAATCATACAGAACAAACACTTTGCTAGATAGATGGTACTTCATTATGTAGCACAAAAATTCTCTGTGATGATGATTGTAACATGTCAGGGTAATATAAATAAAATTTGCATCCAGGCCTGTGCTTCATATATGATACCTGAACTTTAGGTACTCACCCACAAAGCTGTTGCAAACAACAAATGGGGTTGGTTTCTTGAGAACAATTTTTATGTGCTTTGCAATGAGCCCATGGGGCTTCTAGCTGGACCTGAGTTGTCTGAAAAGTGAGACATACTGTTTATTGGTATTTACAATGTCCCTAAATCTGTTTTTAGTTCTGTTCTTAAGCATTGTGTCACATGTCATGGCCTATGGTCTGTTTAAATTGCAGACACTCACCAGAGGATTAATTTCTAACTCTGACTGAAGAGGGTGCAGTTACTAGTTGCAAATATCATACTAACAACAGGTAGACTTTGTAGCTTCCATCACATATCCCTTTGCAATAGGTGCTGACGTGGCTCTAGAGCAAGGTCATATTCAGCGATTCAGAATTGCAGCAATTAGGTTCTCTTTTGTCTTTAATGGTGAGATGACTACCTGTATAGACCAATTCAGTGTGCTTTGCTCCCTTCACTGACTTTATAAAGTGTGGTCAGTTTCCTCAAAGGTGAGTTGTTGGCCTACCTTCGTTTGATTAGAGGATTCAAATCCATTTCTTCATGTTCCAGCACATTTTCTTCAACAACAGACCACATACAAACCTCCAGTCCCGCTACTTGACCTCAGCTCAAACAGGATGTAGAGTGAAAATAACCTCGATGAAAAGTAAACTGACATCATGAACTTCATGATGTAGCATGGTGACAATGTTATTCCATTTTTTATCTATTTCTCAGATAAGAAGCATTGGATAAAATGAAAACAATAACCCTGAGAACAGTCAGCAGACTCCAGTAGTCCCCTTCTTCCATCACTATCCCAAAATGCAGCCTTTAGCAATGTCATTACAGTAAGGGAGATATCCCAAGTTTTCCTTCACTGATGACTTGACTACAACCTCCCCTATTTTGCCTCATGTTTCTCAGCTTTTTCACTACTATTTATCTAGTTATGATGTAGGTGATGCTCACAGTATAACCCACTACTTGTGATTTTTAAGTTGTGTTGCTAACCAAGTGCATCACCACATCAGAAAATACTGCTTGTCCTATGTGGAATGTCATACTGCTCCCTGGGAGAACAACAAATTCTGAGGCTGGAGAAGAAACTCTTGGCTCTACAGCATACTTGATGAATCCATCAGATTTTACCGAATTTCAAGTTCATCACTTGCAGTGCAAAATACTAAGGTTTACCTCAATAGTTGCAAAATTCTGTGAAAGAATCTATTGATTTGTGAGGTCCTGTGATGAAGAGCCCTGTAGTGGTAAAAGTTTGTGGACAGGAACTCTGGGATCAGCAGGATTCCTTTGTTTATGACAAGTGAAGGAGTGCCAGACACATCTCAGCACAAGATGAAGAATTAGGAACGTAGAATCATAAAAATAAGGCCAGAATGGACCTTGAGGGGCAATCCCTTGTGCGTGATATGATCAACTCTACTTAAATCATTATAAAAAGATATTTGTCTAATTTGTTCTTAAATAAATCCAGCAGTGGAGATTTCCCTTCCTCCCTAGGAAATCTATTGTAGTACTTATCTATCATTTCTGCTAATATGCTTTTCCTAGTGTCTAACTTAAATCTCCTTGCTGAATGTTCATTTTTTTTCTTGGTCTTTATTTCAAAGATAAAGAGAAAAGATTACCTCCGTCTTCTTTTCAGCAAAATTCAACATAATATCGTATCTCTCTGTCACCCTTTTCTTTAAGATGAACTAGCCTCTGCTCTTTCAGTCTGTGTTCTTAAATAATTTTCTAGAAGTCTGGTTATTCTTGTTCCCTTCTGGACATTTTCTAGTTGATACAGCTCTTTCTTGAAGAATAATGCTCAAAATGGACATAGCTCTTGACCTAACATCTTAAGCAAAAAGCCGTGCACTGTCTCGTCTTCTGTCAGCACTTAGTACTTCAGCAAAAATGCAACAGTTTTTTTCACCTGTTATCCATTAGATTCATAAAGATGAAGATAAATGTGTCTGTAAGACAGATACTGGCACCATGATTCACTGGTGGTGAAGTCTTTACAAGTGTTGAAAACTATGTTGGAAACTGGAAAATTGTGTCTGATCAGGTTAGCTCAGAAGGAACTAGAAGTGAAATGCAAAAGGTCACTTAACAAAGCAAGAAGGAAAGGGACAAGGAAGAATTTTAGGTTTAACAGTTTTAAGACTGGATGGGTTTATGTTATTTATTATTAACAATTTTTTTAGAAGGGAAGTTACAGAACCAAATAGGGAGGAAACCAACCATAAAAGTTGAAAAGCTGAGAAGTACATTGTGAGAATTATATTGAAATAAATGCCTTCAGTGTAATTTTTGTGGACTATTGGCTACAAAATTTTCTTTCTTTAGAAGCACTTTCTTTAACCATACTGGGCCGAACCTTTTGCTTCAAAAGAGTCACGAGACATTAATTTAGTCCATTTACTTGTAAATATCATGGCAACAGCTATCTGAGAAAGCAGACTGCCTGAGGCTTGTATGCATATTTGCAGCTGGCAACTGTACAGGCTTAGAGGATTTGCATTTGTACATCTGAAATCCGCAACAATAATAGGTAACATTGGTTACTAGACTGTAAAATAGATAGTTGTGCTGAAAAACAATTGAGCAACTGACAACTAAATGGGAGAGGAAAAGAAAAGAAAGAAACCCGGACCAGAACCATGAAAACAAACAAAGTCTTGGAAATATCTTGAATAATCACTCAGCGTGTTATGCCGCAGATATGACTTTGTGTGACGCAATCAAACAGGTTGTGCATTTGTGGGGTTTTTTTTCCAGATTGTGTAATAAGGGATATAACTATCAATAAAGCAGGGGTGGAAGTGGGAGAATCCATACCCTCTTCTACTTCTGAAGGAGCTGGTGAAGAAGTACTGAGGGACTCTAATTAATGATTTAGGGAGTGGAAACAATTGGCCTCCCATGAATCTTCAGAAATTGTGTTTCTAGGACCCAGGATGTTACTGCTTTAGATTTTGTGATTGCACTAACCCTCTAGAAACAGGGACTACCTCTAGGCCTTTACTTCTTCCACTCATCCTTCCCAATTACCAAGGAGATCCAGGTGGGTAAGCAGGATTTGCCAAAGATGTGCTTCTTGCAGAACAGACAAGATACGGGATGAGTGCAGGGGATCTTGTACTGCAAGGGAGTGTGTGTTCTGAGGGACATGGGTATGAGGAGGTGGAGAGGGACCTTATCCTCGCCCAGAGTCTCACAAACCCTGTCTGCCTTTTTCAGGTCTCCCAAAGTCTCCCTCTCCCAGCTCTTTTATACAAAGGTCTCTTAGACACCACTGGGGTTTTTTTCAGCCGCATTTTCATTCCCCCCTGTCCTCCTCTGTTGCACCTAAAAAAATCAATTTTCCTATGCACTGAAGATGTCTTGGGCTGATTCAATGTTAGGTAAATTAGGCACGCTGACAACCTCTAAGATTAGCCTGCTATTGGTATTAACAAGGAGATCAGAATCTGGTCCTAGTTCACATGGTTGTTCCATGAACCTTAGCACCGCATCACTATGTAGTCTCTTGTGTGGAAAAGAACTTTCTTTTTAAGGAAATGAGCTTTTTCTTTTAAATTTAAAATGTGTTTTACATTTACTTGTGTGTATGAATGGAGGCTGCCATTTTTTTAACCCAAACTGCGTATGTAAATAATGTGGAACGGTGTTAAGAAACTCTTGTTTTAATGAACTAGAATAAATGGGCCTGAATGTCATTTATTCTTCTGTAAATCTTTTATTGCTAGGTCACTGTTATTTATTCTGGGATATTTTTTTTTTTTCTGTGTCATTGATACAGGAAGATTAATCAAGACTAAAATAAGAGAGAAGAAGTAGCTCTTCTGTCAGTCTGCACAAAGTACTAAACCCAGTGGAAGTTATTTCTAAAAACACTTTTGAACCTGGAAAAGGCTTTTAAAATTTAAGAACAGTACTTTGTGATGTTTTTTAATGTCAGCCAAAATTGCTAATTGTTTAAAATGAATGCAGAATTTCAAAACCCATCATATTTCAGCAGAATTGATTCCTGTTCTTTATTTTTGCTTTAAGCTTTTTAAATTTGTTTAATTTCCTTCATTTTCACATGCATATGGACCCTCCTGAGTAGTGCAACATTGCAAACTCGTGCCGATAAAAATTAACCCACATTACACCTATGTAAAATATGTGATTATGTGGTGTGAGACAACATTTTATTGATACAAATTTCAAATGACCTTGCTATATTCATTACTCTCCAAGAGCACATAAGTGTGTGGTTTTTTCTAGATTCATCCACACCTCTCTGGGTCAGAGCTATAGAAATAATTCTAACCAATGGAAAACATAAGCACTTTTTTTTTGATTCTGCATCTTGACTTCAAATCAGTAGAGCACCATTGACTTTTTAGATTTCATCTTCCCGCTTCCAACCTACTCTGCTACTTCTGCTGCAAGGTTAAATTTCTTCTAGGCAGTGTAGAAAGTGTTTGCCATTTTGTGTGTATGTTTGTGTGAAAAGTTTCTGATCTGCAGCTTGTCCATTAATAGTTCATTACATGATAATGAAATTCTCACTATCTCTGAATGTAAGCCTATCACAGCATTTTCAAATATGAGTGCATTAAGGTAAGACATCTTGAGCTGAGATTTGCAAAGGTGTCTGAAAGTTAGACATCCAGATTTGTTCAGCTGTTCCATAGTGACCAGCCTCCTTAGACCTAACAGAACAACTGCATCCAAAATGTAAATTCAGGAACCTGAACTATGTGACACAGCTTTGAGATGAAAATCAAAACACTTCCTCTCACTTTAATTTGGGATGTGATTGTCCCTTTTCTAAAATTCTGGTTTTTGTTTGCTGAGGTGATTATGCATGGATTTGTTTACCTCAGTTTACAAAATTAAAAGAGTAGGTTTTGTTTTGGTTTTGGTTTTTTTTTTTGGTTTGGTTTGGTTTTTGGGGTTTTTTTTTTTGTTTTTTTTTTTTGTTTTTTTTTTTTTAATGTATTGGCTGTGTTATTCTCTGAAGTCTTTGTTTGGAAGATCTAGACTCACATGAGTGAAGCTTCATAAAATGTCTCAGTAGTTCACTGATACCACTAGGTAGGGATCCCCTCCTTACTTTCATGCTACTAAGTCTATGGTCTCATCCATCGCCTGAACCTACTGACTAAACCTGTGGAGAAGTAATTCGAGAAAGAAAGTGGACAGTGCTTGTGGTGGAGGGGACCAATTAATTAGATACATTTTCACATAGTATAATCAGAGCATTGGGCAGGGGAAGAGAAGAATGTGTGGGTTAGGAAGACCTTTTTAGCAATGGTGAGCGGTTACATCAACTCATCTGTAGCATGCAACGTCAGTTACAGATTGCAGCTGCATAACAGCTTAAAAGAATCTAACTCCATACTATGCTGGTGCTACTGTCCCAGCCATGCAATCTTGTTCTTCCTCTTACATGCACGCTGGCAATCATGCAACTGTGTGGTGAACACTTCAGACAGCTGTGCAGCTGAAGGGTAGTCAGGAGTATGAGGGGTAGAAGTTTTTTTATCATGCATCTGCATGACTGGTGTCAGTGTAAGGACAGAAATGGAAATGTGTAGTTAGTGCGAGGTGAAATTAAGTCTAAGAGTATGGGAGCACATGGGAGGCAGGCTTACATTGGCTTACGCTGCTGTGAAACTCAAGTCATTAAACTGAAGTCTCAAGTATAAAAGCTTTTGACTACAAATTCAACATTCGTGTTTGTTTCAAATAAATTGTTTTCACGAACGTTCCTGGCTGTAAATCCATTCATTGGGATATTTATGGGAAACAATTAAAAGAGGCACTGGTACAGCTGAAACAAATTAATAAAGACTGAACAAATATTTATGGTCAAAGAGATTTTTAGTTAAGATTAGCTAAAGAATCTGTACTTCTCCACATTAGAGAGGAGTCAGTCTGCCAGGAGCTAATCTGGATTATGGTTCAACTTGAAAAGTTCACAAAGGTTTAGAAAGACAGTGGTTAGTCAGAATACACACCTTCTGAAACCAGATAATTCTGAATATTGTAAAGTATTTGTTAGCTTGCCTCTGATATATGCTCCTTCAGATGGTTTAGGAAGTGTACCTTAGAATGCTATATAGAGTTCCATTGCTTTTACCTAGTAAGCCAGGTTGCCTGTAAGCCACGGCTTCCAGGTGCACAGAGGCTGAAAGGAAGAAAACTACAGGGAAATGAAAATGCCAGAAATCACATAAATAGCCAGTGGCGAGAAAATACTCTGTCATAAACAAAAAGCTGATCTGATATTATCTGGAATACATTTTCCCACGTGGCAGAAAAAACTGGGATATTTGTGAGTCATCCTTATTAAAATGGGAGAGACTTTGAGATGTGGCTTGCTAGAAATATTGTTGCATTATATTCACTTGTCTATCTCTGGTATGGGAAAGTCAGGGAAGTTAATGACATTTGCAGTAGTTCTGCCCATGGAATTGATACAAGTACTATGTTGTAAGTTTGATTTAGCATTCAGCATTGACAGTTACTTGCCCACTCAATCATAGATCTAAAATCTATGACCTCTGACCAGCTGTAATAGGATGAATTTATGAAATGTTTGTCTCTTTCATGCATCAGTGATCTTCTCTTTTGAACTTCTTGCTAACTTTCTTTCTATCACTGTGGTGCATAATGTGTAACGCATAGCCTTGGAGAAATGATAGTTCAAGGCCCAGTGTCTCATGGTTTTCATCTTGCTTAGAAGAAAGATACCTTAACTTAGTTGGAGGAAACTGTTGATTTCTAACTTTGATAATTTGTAGGCTATTTTATCTTGAGACCATAATGTTGTGATTTGTGAAGCAGGTCTTCAGATCAAATTTAAAGGATTTTGCAGTGTTTATTGTATTTCTTTTGGTGAGAGCTACAAATCTGTAATCCATCCAAAGTACACTCAATCTTAAATATTGACAGCAAAAAACCTACATAAACACGTTCCCCTAAAGAGTGACTCCACAGCCAAGTGTTTCCACTGTTACACATTATCTGACAAAAAAAAAAAAAAAAAAAAAAAAAGAGAAGAGTGCCTGAGAGAGAAAAAAATCCATTCCTTAAGAATGTTTCTTTGGAGAAGGGGTTCTATGCTTATATATTGGCTAAAAAGAGGGTCCTAGTCTAGTAGACTATGACTACTCAATACTACCATAGGACAAATAAAAACAATAAATGTAACAGTGATATGCACAGATACTTTAAGTTTTCTGGACTCCAGATAATATTTTATCAAAGTTAGAGTAATAAGGTAAGCTGGAAGTTGTTCCACTGACAAGCTGGGTGATGCCCCATTTTAATGGGCTATCATCCAACTTTACAGCTGGGTTTCTTCTTTATGTTTGTCAGCTCATTTATTTCAGCACTGATTTATCATGCAGTAGAATAAATAATTTTAACAAAAATTTTCAATACCATAGTTCAAGGGTCTTCTGGCTTCACATAATTCTACTTACTGATGTAGGAGTGTTTAAATGGGTTGGATTTGAATTGAATGATTAACAAAAATAAATGATGTTATATGCTGCTGCAGTTACCCACAAAATTTGATATGTTGATATTGCAATGGCAGCATTTGGTTGCTTGGTCCTAGCTTAAGAACATTTAAAAATCTAAGGCCAAATTTCAAAATTTAGTTTTGCAGGTAATCCTCTGAAGCACTACTACTGTTCTTGCTCAAAGGGAGTAAACAAAGGCATTATATTTATATATTTCATATATATGAATATACTATGAAATGTATATGGATATATATTTATATATTTCAATAATATATCTCATGGGTTCTTTTGTTTTAACTGCTTTAGTTTTCTGTTGCTTTAGAATAGCTGAGCTTTGACAGCTGAGTTCCTATGTACTTGTACAGTGACTTTTGTCTTTTAACATCCCTAAACTTGTAATAATGTTAGATTACTTATTCAAGCTGTTGTTTTAATTTTACATAAATCAAATTTATTGTGTAAGTGATATGGACTAAAAAGGTTGTGAACGTCTACCAGTGATCCCTTCATACGTGCTGAGATATAAACATACTTTTCCTTGATTGAGCATCCCATTACTAGGTCAGTCTAAACAGATCATTGATGTGAATGGCAATCTCTTACTTAGACTTCCCCCTCCCACCTCCCCCAGCCCTGTGTCATCATCATAAGGGACAGATGGTTTTAGCCCCTGATTTGTAATAATTAACCTTCTTGCAGCAGAGAAAAGCTGGGGTCTCTGTTCTGTTCATTCTAAGTTTCCATCTTGATTTGTGGCAGTAGTGTGTCATTCCAGTTCTCATTTGTAGAAACCTTCCTTCCTACCGGTGTGCCCTGCTTTGCTGCTCTGCTTGTGTTCAGCATATTAGGATAAGGCTGTTCAGTGAATTTGCAGTGTTTCTCTGACTGTCTTTAAAGTGTAAAAAAAACGCAGAAGGTTGGCTTCGTTTTTACTGATAACTTCTTTGGTCTGTTGATCTGGGAGATTCAATCAGATCAATCAGATCTGTCCAGATGTGTTTGTCATTCATGCTTTGTCAAATTCCATTATCACTTTCTTCCTAAATCAAAGATAAATTAAGGAGAGATTAGTTCTCTTTATATATTTTTATCCAACTGGATCGTTACCTACACAGCCTTAATTTGCAATGTATAGTGGATACACATGTTGTATGTTTGAGGCAAATCCTGGAGACCATTCTCAGGGAAAATTCCCACTGACGTCAATGTGAGTTTTGTCTGAGTAAAAATTTCATGATTTGGCTCTTTGTTTTCAGGATGGGAATTATCGTTTTCTACTCTGAGCACTCATTTGGCCTCAAAGTACCTTGGCTCACATGGTTTTCAATAAGTGTCTGGCAGCTGTACTGGCAAACTTCCAGCATCGTGGGATTCATATTTATCCCTACATGGACATTTGGCCTTCTTCAAGTCATCACAACTATTTCTAGCTTATTGTCCTAAGTGTAGAACTCTTCCCATTTTCAGACAAAGAATTGATTCTGAATCACACTCTTTTTACAGCAGAGTGGAATCATTCCTTCACATCCATGTATATATGATCAGGATCAAGTATCTCTAAGTTTGTATTGTAAAGAAATATTTCATGCAATATACTCATAAAAAGAATATATATACACATGCATTCCAGGAGGCGCTGTGGTCTGTTCAGTCAAGGGTAAAATGACTTGGCAGCTTCAGTGAAGACAGATCAACTAATTTTCCAATCCAGATGTAGGTGTATGAAATGCAGTTAAAAGGACATTGAAGTGTCTTAATAGGAGAACTAAAAATAACTTGACCAAATTTGAACAGAATATGCTCTCAAAACAAAACTGTCAATAGCAAAACAGTAAGTTACCGTACAATGTTTTGCTTGGCATTTTATTTTCTCACCTTGTTTCCTTTCAAGCCAGTTTTCAAAAGTTTCTCTGACCTCTGGCAGCTGCCCCTGGTGTCCCAGAATGCTTTGCTTAGCAGAAAATAAGAAAAAAGGAAGGAAGCCAATTCAGCTCTGCAGGTGCTCCCATAGTGTGATTAGGTCTCCTCAGTTTCTTACAGCTTCATTTATCTCATTTCCCTACTCTCATCGAGCTGTCTCCTCTCATGTAGCCATCCATGCCTGATGCCTTCACCCTTTCTTCATTTAAGTCTAAAGATGTTTGTTCCACGGGTCCTCTGAACCTTATCTAAGGAAGGTGATACAAATTAATGCAAATCAACAAGCTAGTGAGAACCAACAGAACATCAAGATACATGCATTGACCACAGCATCTGTGAACATTTACTGTTGTATCTTTATCTTTGTTTTCCCCATCCTTCTTTCCAGCATTTTTGCTGCTAATCAACTTTACCAATGTCAGAGGTTACCTGTGCTTCATTATTTCTTGGCATTCCACATACAATCATAGCACTTTGTAAGTAATAATACCAGTGACCCTTGTGACAAGAAGTGCTATAGTGATTCATGAGATTCATTCAGACACACAAATGAATTGCTCATAGAGTTTGAAAAGATACAGAAATACTCATTTAAGGCAGTTATTTAAATAATGGTGTACTTACATACCTGTTCAATGCATCGGCAAAATCTCATGAGCAGGAAAAACAATACATTGGGAGTCTCACTGTGTCTATATACTGGTGTGCAACAGAGAATGCACAAAACGGTGTCTGATGTAGTGAAAATGTTACAGATAACAGAAAATGGACTGCTCGTATCCCCGAGGAAGACTGCTGAAGTTCCATGCAACCCCTGTTCTATTAATGGGGTTTAATTAATTTTTTTAAAATTGGCTATCCGATTCATTAAGAAGTGTTAGTAAGTTGATTTTGTGACTGGGCTGATAAGCACATGTCCGTATATCCATATAAGGGTGGATGGTATGACCCATGCCTTAGGAACAGCCTTTTTGTGGGAGGCATCAAATCCAAATCCCAGGCTCTGAATGCATTCAGAACTTGGCAGGAATGAGGAGGTACATGGCATTTGTCTTTTTTATGAGATGCTTTCTTTAAAATCCTGGCAAGTTTGTGCTACTTAGCATAAATTAAGCATGCATTAAGAACATGCTTAATTTATGCTCTAATTTGGAAAAGAAAAATATAATTTGCAAGCAAACCTTGAAAGGTTATTGATAGGGGAAACTGGGACAGATCCAAGTCCAAACTTGGACTGCCCAAGAGAGGTGAGGCAGCCACAGCTCCACGCCCCGAGGTCCAACCTGTAGTGAGGCTAAGCATGTATTGCCAGTAGACATCAATACACAGAGCACTCGTATACACCACATATGTGCATATATACATGGCCAGCCACACAGATCACACAGAGAGACAGACACAGCAGGCACACAAACACAGACAGCACAACAGCCTCATCTTGCTCCTCTTCCTGGGTGAGCGGGATGGAGGTCTTCTGGTGAGAATGTATTGATGCACATATGCACAATCCGGATGCCCCCAGCAGCTGGGCTCCCTCTGCCCAGTAGCTGTCCCTGGGCCCTAGTTTCCCCACTTGGTAGCATCCAGAGGTACGAACCCACAACACTACAGCCTCTCTCCAATTTCTCACTTGCACCTACATCCTGCTTCCCCAGACCTGTCTGGGACTTCCGTAGTTCCCTAGAAGTCAACCCACCCTGGTCTTGACCGTGAATACACACACACAGACACACACAGTCTCTCTCTCTCTCTACAGTGGGTTGCACTCCTAAAGACCTCTAGACCTTGTGGTCCCTCTAGCAGTTGGCTGGGACTCCCCTGGTCCCTCTGATAGCCAACATGGTCTCACCCTTAGAGACGCACATCTCCCTGGCTTCCAGGCACTTCACCTTGACAGCTTGACAGCTACTCCTGCTTGATCTCTGCTAGTGTTTACATAGTCTCACACCAGCACTCGCTTCAGTTGGTGGTGGTCAGACCCCCATACAGACCAGCAAACTATTTACATGTAACTGGCACTTTATAACTCCTTATACCTGTGTTTTTCTATGGTTGTTCCTCTGCAAGTGACCTAGATTCCTCCCTTCTCCACCTTTGGTTCCTCCCTTAAGCATAACATGACATGCAATCCCTAAATGCTCTTTCCCTGCATCCCATAATGGATCACTCCTAGTCTGAAAAGTGCTGCGCTGTTGAATCATCTTGATGGCTGCTTGGATCATGTATGAGTGACGAGAACTTTTATTTTTTTTTCTTTTAATTATAATCATACATTTGGTTGTTCTTTTTTTTCCTTTTTCAGGAGCATCCCAGACCAGAGTATGAAACCAAACTGCTACAGAAAAAGCTGAAAAATAAAAACATCACAACAGAAAATGCAAATGAAGTAAGATGCAACTTACTCTTTTCACTCACATTGGATTTGTGTTTCATTATATTGTGATTATCTTTTTGTCTGTCTCTGATGGATAGTTTGCAAAAGGTACTTTTTGGTACCCTTAATCAGCCTTGTCGGTTGCTTGCTAGGGGTCTGGTGTTATGCAGCCCTGCAGTGCCATTGAAGGGCTTTGAGGTCACCACTTTGCTAGCAAAAGTAAAGCAATTTGCATAGGAATATAGTTGACAGGTGGTTCAGGGTCTAATCTGTAGAGTGATGAATGAGTAGTAAGATAATCATCACAAAAATTCTTATAACAATTACTTAGAATTTCAGTACTTTGTGGACAATAAATAATACAGCTTTTATTATAGAGATTTCATTAGCATAAGTAACATTGGCATCTTTAGTCATGTCACAGCTACACAGTTGTGAAATTTTGATAACATTTCCAATATAAATGGAAAAATAATAATTAGTATATAATTTTTAGACTGAAGTGTATTTAGGCTTTCTATGGTTATTTCAAACCTAAGAACAAGCACTTTTTTTCTCAATCCCCTTGTGTAAGATGCTGATTGAAGTCTATTTCCTAAGCATGCATAAGTCCCTGTAGACTTTGTCCATTAGGCTTGCTTAATCATCACTTATTTCCTGCGTGCCACATGCGCCAGCAAAGCCAAAGCGCTCCAAAACCATGTCCAGTTTCCAGGTAGGAGGAAACAGTTTAATTTGTTTTAAACATTGCGAACCGGTATCTGAAGTGGAGCATATTCTAGCTTTCAGGTTTGGTCCAGCAAATTTAGCCTTGCAGCTTATGAAAGAATTTAACCCTCCCTCTCTTCTGATGATCACCATCAAGATTGTAAACGGTTTCCAGTGATCTTTCATCTCCGTGAGACTGCCTTTCACTTGTTGGGCCCAACCGAACTCCACAGAAGACAATGGAAAGATTCTCAATTACTTTAATGGGCTTTGGATCTTGCCCAATATGAGCAGGGACTCTCACACAGCAATGTGGGGAGGTCTTCCCTTACACATTAAACAGTTCTCTAGGTCTTCCAAGTAAGGGATCAAAGACTGTAAAAGGCGGATAAAGCAGCTGCTGCTGTTCACTTTCTTCTGACTTAAAAGTAGGTGAAATCTGAAAACAAGTCAGAAATTTACGCTATAGAATATTAAACTTTTGTAGTTATAAGGCAGTGTTAGATGGTTATCTTCCTTAAATGAGACACAGAAATCACAGCATTATAAATGAGAAATTAAGGTAAAAGAAAACAATGAAAACTGCTAAGAGTGTAGGTGGAAAATGAGGAACAATGTAAAGACCCAACACTATTAAAATGGGAAGAACTCCTTTCAGACATCAAGAAGGGAAAGGCTTTCCTGGAATATTTTTTCTGCAATTACTTTTTCTGCCAATGTGAATGGAAAAATAGCACTCAGAAAGAAAATATCTGCTTCAACTTTTTGGGGTATCTGTGTGCAGACTTTATCCAATGTTCTTATAGGAGACAAAATCCTATTTTGGATATTGATGTAGGCATTTTGAACTGCAAAACTCCTGATTTTTAGTAATATTTAATTCTGAAGTAATTTTGGAAAAAAAAATATTTTAGTTAATTGAGTCATTTAAGCATTTTCTGGAAAAGTTTCCCAGAGTCATCTCAATCTCTTTTCTAAACATTATTTAAAAATAAACTACTTTGACATTTGCCATCAAACAGTTACTTGTAGGGAGAAAACAGTTATTCGTATGGCAGAACGTTTCATTTTGGGGTGATTAAGGTAAATTTCTAATAAATACATTCATCCTGCAACTTACTGACTACCATCTCTCCCCAGATTACTGAAATACATTCCAAACTTCTGAGTAGTTTTCCATCAGTCAACATTTTGCTTACTAATTCTGTTGCAATCACTCTTTTGATTTCCCTCAAATTCTTTCCAGCAAACAGCACATTAGTCTGGTTTTAAAAGATGTGTTGCTCGGTGGTTTGTACCTCAATGTCTTATGATATTATAATGGTAAGAAATGCTTGTGTGAGACCTACAGAAGAGGAAAAAGGCCAGTTCTTTGATTGAGCTGTTATGTTTAATGCAACTGTGGAAATGTACCATTATATTTTGCTTTGGAAAATCCTGAAAAGTTAGACATTAAAAGTGATGAGTATTTAAGACTGCAATAGTTTTTCTGCCTAATTTTTAGAGGTTTTAACCTTTTCTTTTTCCTCCTTCAGATGGCTGTATGTTTTACTCATTGCAAGACCTGCATGGCAGGTTAATATTAAGGCACAGGTTTCTGTGAGGTCTCTGGCTCAGTGCTTCTGTCTTGTTGGGTAGAAGCCAGGGTACGGGATTTTGAGTGCAGATCTAGTGTCTGGACAGGCATCAAAGTAGAGGTCTCTTTGTAGTTAAAGATTCAGTCCTCCTAATTTCTTGGTTTTGTATGAATACATAAATGCTTGTGAGGTCTCAGTCTCATCCTATCTTGGTTGACAGTCTAATGTCATGGCATAAGTCTCTGTGAAGCTCTCGCCTGAATATTTTTAGCTAACTAGTGTGATTTAAAGGCATATCTTTTGGGTGTAGCTGGTCAACAACTGTAGTGTGCTATGTTGTTATCAAAGGACAGGCTCTGGCACCACTGCCTAAAACTTCTCATTACTTATCTAATATGAAGTCAGAAGTCTCCAGTTCAGCAGCTGTGGCTTGTTGGGATAGAAATGATGCCAAAGCTGCAGTTATTGTGAGAATACTGATTTAGAGCTTACTTAAAGGCATATATTTCTATAAAATTACTGGCTTGTTTCCAGTATGTTAATTCCTCTGTTCCGGTGAGGATGTGACTAGTTTTATGGCAAGAAACTGAGCTTTTATGTGGAAGGCTCAGTGATCAGTGCAACTTTTTTCTTGCCTTACTCCAACAAGGAGTCCCTGTGAAGCTAATTGGGTTATTTCTGTAAGGGATAGAGATTTGGTTATGGGCTGGTTTTGTGATTGCAGAAGAAAAACAACACCACTTACATACGCTCTCAAATGATAACTTGGGAATACCTGTTAAGAGGAAAACTACTTCAACATACAGTTTCCCCTGCCCGCTGTTGAAGTCATTAACTTTAATGAGTGTGGAAGATGCCCAGCACCTGTCAGGGCCAGTAAACATATGAGTCACTCTACCCAGGCAACAAATTCCAAATCAGCTTGATGAGACTGGCAATAGAAAGTATTGCAGATCTAATGCATTACTTGCCCAATGGGTTTTGTCTTTTAGAATATAGCTTTCATACAAATACCACTTAGGGTATTTATGCTACTGTAATAAGAAAGAACAAAATTTAGCCTCCACCATCCTGTGTGGTTCAGGCTGTTTTAATAAATATTTTATTGGTTATTTAGAGAGTGGGAAAGAAACTGCGAGGGCTCAGTGAACTTCACAAAAGATTGGTGTGAAATTACGCTTACAATAACACCCTAAGGTTCTACTGTTTCAGAAGAGAATTCATTTAAAGCTAAAGGAGTTGAAACATTTACATGAAATGCCTCAGGTTAGGTAGCAAATGCATAAACTGACAGTCCTTATAAATTATGACATTCATTTTAAAAAATGGCAAGTTCTAAGGGACTGAGTTTCCAGAGAAACCTACAGTGATCTGGCTTATAATCAGCAGCACTATTTGATTCTTTGTGGTCACAAAAATAAAGGCTTGCAATGTAGAGCTTCTTGATTCATGTACATTAAAAGGTTTCTTTGTCCTTGCAACAGAGATGAAGACTTATGTGTGCATGCATGAATGCATACGTCTGATAATACATTCAGACAAATATGGGAGATACAATAGTTGGAATAAAGCAATTAATACTAATTTTTGTTGTTCTTGTTTAATATACTATAACATTGAAGATGTGAATAGAAATATTTAACAAATAGGATAAAGTTACTGTATCTGCAGAATGTTAGCTAAAAAAGGTGTTGGATATTTGTAATCTTCTGATAAGTGGTTCCTCTCTCTGTGCAGTAGTAATGTTCTCAATGGAAACACATGCAGGTCAGGAAATGAAAATTGGTCTTGTGCCTGAAAACATGCAGAGGGGGCTAAATCCAATTCTCACTGGAGCTGATGGAAAGAAAGCCTTCCAGTCGTTTCTGGGAGAGATGGATCAGGCCCTGACTCCTTTTTATTAAAAGTCCAGCTGATCTGGCAAACATGATGAAACATCACATATATTGTTATCTTTCCTATTTGACAGGAAACTGAGTAACTCATTCTACATATTTCTCAAGGAAAATTTTCTTTATAGAAAAAAAGGGCTTGTCTCTTGGCTCATATCCTTACTTGGAGCAAACCCTGAGAATAATACAATCTGACATTCTATCTTGCCTTTAATTCATTTTAAGTATGAAAGTGGCAGAATAAGTTATTTAAATTGTTAACTCGGCTAGTAACTGAAACAAAAGAAAGACATATTTATTTCCGAACCATTGTTTCAGTTAACAACTGAATTAAAGCAAGCTGGTTTGAAGAGGAAGAGACCTAGGATGGTACAGATAAATATAAAGTAGAATTGTACATTGCTGATGAGTATTTTACATATACATTTTAAAAATTTCAACACTGCAAAACATGAAGTAGTAATTCTTGCTACTAGTTGGTTCCTTACCCAGTTTTGCATAAGTAAATCTCCCACAAGGCTGAAGAAACACTTCAGATATTGGAGCCTACCTCTTTACAGAGCAAGTCCTTGATAAGATTAGGTAAGGAAAAAAAAAAACAAACCTCTTTTTTTTATATGTTAGCTGTAACTCTATAGAAGGAACAAAAATAATTTGCACAATCAGAACTGTAAAAGTTCCTTAATCACTAATATTGAAAAAATAATTTTTTAGCATTTATTGGACCTTATTAGTAATGTGATTAAAACAATTCAAACACCAATTTTGATCTAGTATTTCTTAAATTGGCCATTGTCTTTCCAGCCTCCTTCATTACTTTACTTTGACAAATAACTTCACTTTCCAAGCATACGGGATAGTAAGAGGAATATGTAATAACCGATTTTTTTTTCTTTTAAACTTATTTCTTGCATCATTAACTCTTGAAAATAAAAAATGGAGAATGACTTAACATGAATGAGAATACTTACGATGATAATCTTAGAGATCTCATTCCCTTTATTGTACAAATATTTGGTTAGTTAATTGGATCAAATCATATTTGAAGGGCAAATGTTATAATTCTAATTATTTTTATATTTATTTGGGTTCTGGGTTACACCAGTTTTATACCAGAGTATTTATAAGCAGAATTTTTCTCCAAAAGACTGTTGACATAGTGTTTCAGTGTGTTCTTATTTAGATGTATGTGTTCTTTGACTATAGGGTATATGATGTGTATTCAAACCCCTCCCCTATTGCTGTCTTGGACATAGTGTAAAAAATGCAGCTGAAAATGTCACACTTGCTCCATGTGTCTCTGAAAATCTGAGGTGGGATTTTCTCTCTTGTATCAAATAAATAAATCCAATGCATAGCCACAGTTCAGTGCTCTAGTATTTAAATTATATTACGGTCAGCCTTCAGAAAGAGGTAGCTCTTCCAATATTCTTGATATGAAGAAAGAAAATGCTTAGAAATAGAATAATTCAGGTTGGAAAGGCCTTCAGGATTTTATCTTGTCCAAACTCCTTCCTAAAAGAGCGTCAGCTATGATATCAAACGGGGTTGCTTGGGGTATTATCCAGTCGGGTCTTGAAAACCTCCAAGGATGGAAATGCTAAAACCTTTCTGGACACTTCCTGACTGCCCTCATGGTGTAAAAGCTTTTTATTATATCCAGACTGAACCTCTCTTGTTTCAACTTATTGTCTCTCATCCTACCAGCATGCACCACTGTGAAAAGCCTGTCTCCTTGACCTCCTGAAATAAGCTGAGCAAGCTATGTTCCTCAGCCTCTCTTCATGGGACAAATGCTCAGATGGCTAGACTCACATAAGTTGAGCAATTTATTTTTTCTACTGGAGGGCCCAAAACTGAACACAACATTTTAGATTGAGTCTGAGTGCTGAGAAGCGGGGGTAATCACTTCCCTTGATCCACTGGTTATGTACTGGTTAATGCAGCCCGGGGTGCTGTTGGCTTTTGCTGTCAGGGCACACTCCTGGCTCATGTTCAGCTTGCTGTCTACACAGACACCAAAGGACCTTTTCTGTGGAGTCTGTACTACTGCAAGGAGTTTTTAATTTCAAAGGCAAGCCCTTGCATTTTTCCCTGTTGAATTCCATGAGGTTTGTATAGACGCATTCCTTCAGCCTATCTAGGTGCCTTTGGGTGGCAGCCATGTACTTGAACATACTGACTGGTCTTTCCACAATCTGATGTCATCTGCAAACTTGATGAGAAAGCATTCTATCACCTCCTCCAGGTCCTTCTTTAAAGATGTTAAACAAGGAGTCCCAGCAGTACTCCAGCTGTTACAGGTCTCCAGGTAGAGTATGACTCATTAGCTAGTACACTCTGAGCTAGACCATCCCACTTGTATTTTGCTGAAGTCAGGGCAAATGACATTGAAAAGTCTCCTCTTGTCCACAGGTCTAGTCATTTTCTCACAGAAAACAATTGGGTTGTTGCAGCATGATTCATCTTTGGTAAATCCGTAATGACTGCTCATAATCACCTACTTCTTCTTTATGTGCTCAGAAATGGGTTTCAAAACCCCTTTCCAAGGACCAAAGAGAGGTTGTCTCCTTGACTATCCTTTTGTCCCTTCTTTGAAGATGGATATAAAATTGTTCTTTCTCCAGTTGTCAGGGCCCATCCCTGATCTCTGTCCTTCCAGGGATGATAGAGATCAACCTTTCAATAACATCAGCCTGCTTTCCTAGCTTCCATTCCTCTTCTCCAAAGTTATAAATGAAATCACTACTTATATTTTGTAAAGGAATATATCATAATCGTTTTGTCTAGACATCAAAATGGTATTTAGCTCAGAATACTGGATGTTTCTTTATTAAACTATTGGAGGCCGAACTGTGCAGATCAGAGAGAAGATTTTAACAAAAAGGTATCTAATGCTCATGAGACTCTTTCTGCCAAAATAAAAATTAGTGGTCTTTTTAAGAAGAGAGCTTTGAACTTAGAAACAAGAGAAGGCAGGGCTTCTGTTTGTTGGTCTTATTTGTGTTACTTATTAAGATTTTGGCTTAAGGAAGCATTCTTTCTAGGGCAGTACTACAGCTTGCATTGTTTAATCATGTCACTGGGACTTAAGCATATGATTAAAGTTAAGCACATTCCTCAGTGTCCAGAATATGGATACAACTAAGTGCTTTCTTGAATTGAGGCCTAAGCTTCTTATTGACAACATTAAAGATGATGCAGGTCTCTTTTCTATTAAACTTAACAGAAAGACTCATTCCTACAGGTTCTATTCATCAGTTCTTGAAACTAATGGGAGTTCCGCCTGAGTAAGTAATGAAGTATTAGTTCTTAAGTCCTCAGTTACTGCGGATGACTTACTAGCACATTGTACCCATTCAAAGACTGTAATAACAGGTTAGAGGGTTACGGCAGTCTTAGGTTGAAAAATAAATCTCCAGAAGTCCTCTGGGTTTTAATTTAATGCAGATACTTGAACTTAAGAAAAAGTAGAGTATTTTCCCTTTCCTGTCTGCTGGTGACAAAATCCTGTAGTTTGGAGCGTATTTTTTACCTTCTGTTGAGCATATTTATAGGGTAAATTTCATGCTATTAATCTCCAAGGTCAAAACAGAAGCCCAGATTTGGGACAAAATTTACACAAATTGGCTGTGGAAGCAACAGTCAGTTAAGCTAGTTGCCAAGAATTTTTTATTTGATGCATACTGCAATCCTGTCTGCAATTTTAAAGAAATAAACTGCATTTACGTTAAATTCCTCTGGGCATCCATCTCATGAAGATTGAGATTCCACATACTTCAGGCTTAAAGAGCTAAAGAAGTCAGTTGGGACTGCTCAACTTTTGCAGCTATTACTGCGCTTAATTGAAAAACACTTGCCTGCTCTTCTGCTGATTTGCTGATTTTCATGATTCACTTAATTTAGGGTAAGATGGCATTGTGTTTGGAAGCTCCTTCACACCATGGTATTTCATGTAATAGATAAACTTCAGTTCTTACCAAGTTATTCAAGTCAACTTTTTCTCCTATTGATGTCACCTGGGTGGTGTACAACTGAATTTAGTGAAAGCAGACTTTGATTATTAATACACGATGCCGGTTTTACTGCTTCTTTTTGTCTCTGTTGTTTATGTAGAGAAAATCTGAAACTTGTTTGGATGCATGGACTCATTTAACAGCTTCCAATGGCATACTCCAACTCTGGTGTCAGAGAATGATACATAGCTAATGATATAAATAAAGATGGAATATTACCTTTTTAAACAGTGAAAAGAAACCTTTAGTGCATCTCCTCTTCTGTTATAGAGTCTGCTGGAAGGTGGTGGAATGGTATTGTATGTGCCTTCAGCTATTTCTTTGTAGGTAAGCATAACTGGTCAAAATTCAACCCTCCACATGGTTTTTTTCTATTCTTAAAAGTTTCAGAACCAGAAAATCAAAGGAGGTTGTTACAAAGCTTTCACAGCTGTCTGATGCCAGACTGCAAGAACAGTTTTAAAATTTACTGCTGTCCTTGGCTCAATTGCCAAATTTAGCTAAAATCTTACAATTAAAATTGGTCTCGTTTAAAATGGCTGCCTTAGTGGCATGCCAGTCTGTGTAATCCCCTCCCTTCCAATCTCTTTCCCTCCCAAACAACAGTTCATCTTGATGGGTTTAAAATGTGATGGTTCTTTGAACCATGGTCTGGAATCTTTCCTGTCCCATAGACACCAGTTGCCATCTTTTCTTTGCATAACACATTACAGTGGCTTAGAGAAAGCATAGACAACTTAGTAGACCCAGAGTTGCACTCCATTTAGCTTCTTTTGGACCTGATTTTCCTGCTGTGTTCTTGATTTTCTTATTGATATCAATTGCCTGGAAAACAGGTCGGACCTCATTTCTTGAAACAACTTAAATACCATTTTGAAGGTGTTGATACTTGTCTCGTATTGAAAATACATCTTTAGAAGTTAACCTACTGTAATATTTGAAATTATGTAATATGTCAGACTGCTTTGTTTTACAAATGCTGTATGAAAAAATACAGCTTCAATTCTGTCTTCCTGTTGATGTATTACAAAAGCCTTCCTTTAGTCAGGTGACTATTTTTTCCTTTTTTTTCCCCAGAATTCTGGGTCCACCCAGTGAATTCAATTCTTGTATCTGTTTCCTCCTCTACTGTACTCACTGCTTGGTTTCAGCCCTTCCTTCCTTCCTTCCTTCCTTCCTTCCTTCCTTCCTTCCATCCTTTTCCTTGTTTCTGTTGCTCCTATCATGGCCTCTTCTAGTGTTATTCTCCTCCTTCCCTGGATTATTTTCTTCCACTCCACCTCCAAATACTTATCTTTATTTCTCCATCCTCATTTTGCATCTCTTAGTTTCACCACATTACCTATTTTCCGTCTGTCTATTTTTCCTTAGTAAGGACAGACAGTATAGCGAGGTACAGTGGCTATGTCAGCGAAGGAGGACGAGATCCCACTTTCACTTATGGCACAATCATTGCCCCAAGTCCACTATCCCAAAAGGTATACTACCTTATCAATCCCTCCCCATGATTGCTACCAAAGAGAAACTGTGATTTAATTTACTGTAAATTATTCTTTTAAATAATTTATTGTGTTTACTTATGCTTGTCTGAAGGATATCTTTCAAACACTATGCAAACCATCATTCTTTGTGTGGAAAGAGACTTTGTCTCTCTTGTCAAAGCTGACACTGAATAACAAGAAAATTAAGATTAATGTGATCTTCTTGGGCGTTATTTAAAGGGGAAAGATTTTCAAATCCAGACATGAGGAAGGAATGTTCTTAATTTGCAGACAGGGCAAACACTTAAAATGGTTTCAAAGAACTCTCCTTTCTGTAAACATTGAACATAAAGATATTATTGATTTTATCTTTGTTTTCACTGGATCCATTGTCAACTAACTGGTACATACAAAGTATGTACAAAGTGCGCTGTTTATAGAAGTATCCTTGCAAGACTGTGAGTCATAGTACAAGGCATTATGACGCAAAACAGCAAAACTCTAGATAACACACTGTTTCAGATATATTTTTTGAAATGGTCTGCTACTCTGGAACAATACTGACATCAAATACGCCATATCCAATAAATCAAAAGTAGTCTGTAAATAAAGTTTTTTACTGCAATAAGGTAATCTTTGAGAAATGAAGGATGTCAAGTAGTGAAGTATGCTGGATTAAAGAGCTTTGGGAGTTGAACATGGAAGAGGCTTAACATTTCAAAGTTTTAAAAATAGTGTTTGCATCCAAAGCGTGCATGAAAAAAATAATAGGAAAGGACTTTGGACATAATTAACCTTAATCACCTTGAAAAAGACATCAGACATTAGAAGACAGCTCACAATGATTAAGAAAGTGTTTTTGTAGCTGTAACGTTGAAATAAAAAGTTGCAAAAAAAGTTTCTGGATTAGGCTTTTAAGAAGAAAGTTAAAACAGTTGAAGGTCTTAAAAGATACTAACAAACACCCCTCTCCAGCCCCCTCCAAATATCTGGCACATCTATGTAGTAAAAATGATATTCTAATTGGCAAAGACAACACTTTTCCTCCTGTGTGATGATGATTTTAACACAAGAGACAAAAGCAGGAAAACTAGTTGGAAAAACGGAATGGGAGAATATCATCTGTATAATCTAGATTTAAATTTGCCCCAGCACAGGCTAGGGGATGACTGACTGCAAAACAGCTTTGCTAAGAAAGGACTTGGGCGCTCTGATGAACAAGTTGAACATGTTGAACCAGCAACATGCCCTTGCAGTGAAAGCCCACAGCCTCCTGGGATGCACCACGAGGTGTGTTGCCAGCAGGTTGAGAGAGGGCATCCTCCCTCTCTACTCAGTCCTGGTGATGCCGCAGCTGGAGTGCTGTTCCCAATTCTACACCTCCCTGTACATGAGAAACATGCCCATACTGGCGTGAGTCCATTGACAAGTTACTAAGTTGATTGAAGTGTTGGAGCATTTGGCATACCTTTGTATGAGCCTTTGAGACGCTAAGAGCTGAGATTGTTGAACCTCAAGAAGATAAGGCTCAGGGGGATCTTATTAATGTCTTCAATTACCTGAATGGGAGGGATTCATGAAGGTGGAACCAACCTTGTCTCATGGGTGTCCCGTGGAAGGACAAGAGGTAATGGCACCAACTGAAATACAGAAAGTTCCATTTAAGCCTAAGAAAATACTCTTTTACTGTGGGTGGCAAATGCTGGAATAAGGTGCCCAGATAGTTTGTGGAGTCTCCATCCCTGGAGATAATTAAAGCCTAACTGGACACAGGCCTGGAAAACCAGCTTTAAGCAGAGTGTTGGACTAAGATGATCTCCAGAGGTCCCTTCCAACTCTAGTGATTGTGCAATTCTGTGAAATGCAAGAAAGAAATGATCCAAGCAAGTGCACACAAATTGTTTTGACCACAATAGGCATATTTTGAAAGAAAATGTAATTTGAGCCTTACTAGAAGTACTTGAGAAATGGGACAAAATGTAACATGGGTTTAGTTATGGCAAATTAATAAACCCTGCCATATAAACTGGTGCCATTTTGTAATGATATAATTGATTCCCTAAGGAAGGGAAATGTACTGTAGTTCCGTAAACTCAAATAGTGTTGTGCTACAAGGGCAATGTCACATATTTAGTAGGTTAGAAATCAATATATTTCCCTGGAACTGACTGAAAAAGTGGTTATTACATTTTTCATTAAAAATAAAAAAAAAGAAAATCTTATTTTAAGATGGTTAATTTGGCAATGCAGCCACAGTGCCTTCCAGCTACTGCTGTTCGGTGCTTCATGCCTCATTCTTCTCTGCTGTCCTTCATGTGATAATTTTTCATCATCCTATTTTCTTTTTTTTTAATGAATCAAACAGAGCACTGTGCTGTGAGTAAGGAGGGCAGCTGCTTAGTCAGTTCAAGGAGAGAGAAGAGTGTCTGTCTGTGAGTACCTGTGGAGGGGGGGTCCTGCATGGTCTGTAAGCCTCTCTACTCTGGTTCCTGGCAAATGGCAAGGCGTTCATTGAATATGATTATCACTGCAGGGCTAGAGGAGATGATCTCACTGTTTTTAAAAGTTTACAGGACTACCCATGAAAGAGATGGGATTAGAACTTAGGCCATGTCCATTTGGTCTTCTCTAAATTATTTCTGTGATTACTTTTTCACTGTTTGCATTTCAAGTGGTCTACCATAGGCCTTTTTTTCCCTTTATTGGTGTTGTCTGTTCAGATCCTAATATTTCTTTTCCTCCCCCTCAATCAATCTACTTTTCCACACAAGTTTGCATCTGAGTCTTTCTAGGTGTACAGCATAGCTTCTTTTTCTTTCTGTGCTTCATCTTTCCATGCATTTAAGTGCACATCTATTGATTCATCCAAGTGAAAGGAGATAAAGTATCAAGCTATGTAGTAGAAAAGGTGTCATGCTGAATTTGTCTGCATGAACTTCAACACATATTTACCTTCCTCTGTATCCTTAAAGGGGCTTAAAGGTGCTATAGGCTGGGGAATATCTTGCTTGAAGAAAGCTAAAGTAGCGAATGTGGGAAACTTTACAGGTGATCTGATAATTTTAACAATGTCTAAGGATTGAAAGCTTTAGAATATAGGTAAGTCCTGTTCTTGACACATTTTGTTTCCCAGTGGATATGATATAACAAATATATTTGTTCCTTAATTATTCCTACCCCAGGTTTGTTCAGTTATGGAAACAAGCACGGCATGGCTGGGTTCTGCCACTCTGTTCTTCAGGATTTTGAAGGCTCCCATATTAAAAAGCCAGGTTTTCATCCATTTTCATTTATTCTAGTATAAAATTACTGTTGATGAAAATTAAGCCCCCTTTCACCTATGTGCTAAGCCAGGAAATATCACAGACTCTTAAGACCACTTTTGCTGGTTAGTTTCTCCTTATGAAATGGAAAATCTAGGACAGATTCAGAGAGAAAAAAATGAATCAGAAAAATGAAGTCCAGCACAAATTTGACCACATTTTTTATCAAGTTGTAGAAGAAAGTAAGTAGACGACTGCCATTTTGGCTAACTTCCAGAATGGCTAAGATTGAATAACTAATAAATTATATATTTAAGCATAATTTAAAAATTATTTTGTTTTTTATAAAGTGTGTTTTCCTAGGTTTGTACTGCATGGTAAAAGATGGTCCTAATGGGTTTGCATAGGAGCTGGAGCATTACCAGCCTGAGAAATTAAGCTGCAGAGCTAGAAGCAGGGCTCAAATCTGAGGGCAGAAAAGGATATGATGAAACAATAAAAATAATCACAGGTGTTTAAGAACAGAATAATTATGAACAACTTACTGAACTTAATTGCTATCCATTTAGGAAACATAAGACCAAAAGCAATGTAGACTGAACTGTTCAAAACCCATAGTTGTATAAGTCCTGAAGAGCAAATTAAACTTGCTATAGCATTCTCCCGTCTTCTTGTGCCAATTTTTTGTAAGGAAGAAAATTAAAAAAACCCACATATGTGGTGAAGCAGAAGGGAAGACACCATTCAAAAAAAATTGTTGTTAGCTGATTTTGTCACCATGCCATGATGCATTGTCACAGCAACAGAACAATATATTTTGTCTTGACTACTAGTGCCAAAACTGAGCTTTGCCTAAGAGCTATTTTGTTGTGTGACTCTGATGTTATAAAGATTGAAATTTTTTCCTTGCCTGTTCCCTCCTCCACCTCTTCCCACACACTTTCTGGTTTTGTTTTTTGGTAATATGGGGTTTTAATATAGTCACTGGGAATAAATACTTCCTTTCCATCTTGTATTTACTTTTTTATTGGTGAGTGCATGATGTGTTCCTTCATCCCCTCCCATTCTACATCACAAATCCCTGCTTTACAGGCAGTTACGTATGCCTGAAATCTTATGCATGTACATAAACATTTATTGAGGCTGGTTTAGAAAGAACTTGATGTGTGATCTTGGTTTAGAAAGCACTGAAAGAGAATGTTAAAACTTACTACTGTGTCTTTTGGATCTGGTGGAAAGATTATAATTACAGATCTGTTATGAAAACTGCTTACATGCTTCTCATTGAAATGTAAGAATTAAATACAAATTAAATAAAAAATTGATCCACAGGGTTATACTGAAATGAAGCAGTGCAGTTGGTAGAGAAGATACACATCCCTGATTTCAAAGATGAAACGTGTCCTGGACCTAAGAGGTTCTGTATATGAAATATAGATTTTGGTATTAGTTTGGTTAAGCAGAGTTTCTGCCATTTCCTTTGTTTTTGTATGGAGTCAAAATTAACTAAGCACTGAAGATAGGAGTGGCACTTATTGTCTTCAAAATAAAAGCACTAAATTATATCTAGTAATTGTATAGCCTATAGATCGATGAGCAAGCATATATAAGCTGTAAGCAACAAAAAAATAATTCAACCTCTTCATAGTAAATATATGTTGTTTTTCTGTAGTTTCATTTCTTTCTGTTGTAGTATCACACAATTTCAATTTTAGCCATTTGTTAAAGGTGGGATTTTTAATGTTGGGTCTTGTAAAATGTTACCTTTTTTCAGTACCTTATAGCTAGGTATATAAAACAGTAAGTCTTCAGGCCAGAATTTTCTGCCATGAATTTCTGAATAGATTCTGGAATTCCCAACACCTGAATGTCCAAATTTTCAACTTTAATGTACTTTTTGATGTAGTCCATTGGGCAGAAGCATAGAAGCTGTTTATGTGGAAAAATTTCTTTCTTAAATATGCGTATGCTGAGTATTCTCCTACTTCCTAATTCTTAGAAAGTGTAAGTTTGCCTTCATTCTTACTTCACCATCGCTGCAACATTGGCTAGTACTGACCTGTGTTTGCCATGTCTTTTGAAAGTGTGAGACATGACTGTTTTGTTTCATAAAGTTTATAATGGCTTCAAACTAGAAAGCAGAAATGAGACTTATCTAAAATGCAGTTCTAACTTGTCCATTGATGAAAAATGAAACTACTATTGTAATTCCAGTGCAGCTATTTGCAGTTCCAAACATTTCAATAGTATTTTTAACACTTGACCGAAGTTTTTTGTGCCTAAGTCATTACCAAATATTAAGTGACATATTGGTTCCTTCTACTCTGCTAGATCCTAGTGTGACCATTCAATACAAATAGGAGTCTTAGAACAGTTTGTAAAGGCTTGAATTGTTAGAACTGAACTTTTAATTCTCTGGCAAATTTTAACAGCGCTGATTGCATCTGCTCAATATTACTATTTTAAACAAATGTCTAATTCATATTCTTGTTTCTTGCTAGTGGCCAAATAAACACTTAATTGAAATATTGTTTTCATAATCTGTGTCTCCCAGAAGGTGAGGATTTCAGTGTAGTATCGTATTTAATTTAGACCTAGATTGTGTAATTATTAGTGAAGTGCTTCAAGGTTTTCTGATGGACTTAGAAGCACAAATTAAACCCTTGTTCTGGAGTAATTCTGTATATCCTGCTGCCTATCTCTTGAATCAGTTATGACTGATTTTTGGGACAATCATTGCAGGAAAACAAAGGCAATGGGATGTGGTGTTTAAATGCATTTCAATTGCATGTGCAGTTGCACTGCCTACAGTGTTAGCTGGACTGATGCAACGAGTCACTTCTATTTGTTTAAATATTTTGTTCTATGGAAGAAGCAGTTATGACATCCTAGAAGTCGTCCAAGGTAGAAAGGCCTTAGGTGGTCAAATTGTTAGTGGTCACAGCTTTTCTACTCCCTTAAAGGTATGCCCAAAAGAGTATGAGGCGGTATCATAGCTCTTCATTTCATGGTCTCTATCTGTTCAACAGAGACATCAGGATTGTGAGAAATTGCTGGCATCTTTCATATGACACCTAATGGCAAGATCCTTTCAAATGGGAAGTGAGTCAGCCAGCTGCATTCAAAAGTGTTTGGTAGGGAAAATTATTGATATTGAGGTTAGGAGCCTTCTTTAAATCCCTGGATGGCTTTTGGTGAAAGTATAGGAGGTAGAAATTTCAGGCTAGCAAAAGAAAAGCCAGCCAGCCGAAACTTAAACAACGAACCCTGGCAATTCTACCCTGAAAATCTGGAGAGTCCCAAGTTTACAACAAGCAAGTTCCTCCAGGTTGCCCATTTTGCTCCTGAGCTTTGTGCAGACACAGTGCTGTTGTGCATGCACTCAAGCTAAACGTGAAACAGCCCTTAAGAGTGGACCAGTGAAATAATTTAACAGTATGCAATGAATCTCACTAAGGATTATGCTCTATTTCAGCTGAAAAATAATTGGAGTCCATACAGCATGCTGAAGCATTTCACTGCCAAGCCAGCCAAGTGTGTTGGCTGCAGTTTTATAAGGAAGAGAAGCCTTGAGTCACTACCAGATGCACCACACTCTGCTGATGGTGATGGAGCCCAGGTATTCAGCAGAGGTGGCTGTTAAGAGATGAGCTGTTGTGGAGGATGGCACATTCCTCCTACAGTCCTGGAGGATCTACATTTGGGCTGTTCTCAGGGATGGATGCTGCTCATTGGTCCACAAGCTTGAGGTATAACACTCTAACTGCAGCTGTCAGGAGTGAAGGCCAGAGGATAAACTGAATTCAATTTGTTTTAATTTTTTATATGGCTATGTTTTCAAAGGGGCTTAACAGCCGATAGCTCCCACTGAGAATAGTACAAGCTGTTGGGAGTCGAGCACTTTTGAAAATGTGGCCAGCTGTGCATTTTCAAAAAGCATCTCTATAGTTTTCTTTTGCAAGAACTGAAAGAATGAGCTCTTCTCAAAAGTCTGGAGCTGAAAGACAACAACAGGAGCAGGACCATTTTCAGGGTGCTTTGGCCTTTCTTTTGTCTGGCCAGTGATTATGGCCCTATGATGTGAAGACGTACCCACATCACTGACAGGCTCCAGAGCCACTTGGGAGAGGTGATTGGGATATTTCCAGGGATGAAGTGTCAGCTCTCCTGTGCCTATAGGTAAGTGCAGTGTTCAAAGCTCAAATGGACAGCCTCACTGTACTCCTTCCAGCCCTATTTCAGTTCTGTTATGTCCACTGAGATCATACACACATACTATGAGAGTGTCTGGAGCTACGCAGGCCACCATCATATAGTGCCAGCTCTACCTGAATATTACTCCCAGATGCAGAACAAATTTAAAGCTATCAATAATTAAATATGCAGAAGTTAAAAGAGAAAAAGAATAAAATAATTTATTAACTTACTATAGATAGATTATGCCTGACTTATTTCGTATCTGACATTGAAAACAGAGTATTTAAAAACAAAGTTTGAGAGGGATCAACTACCTGATTCTGATATGATGCTGCATGGGAGATTACAATACTGAACAGCTCTAGAGAGACACAGAAATTGTAACGTGTGAGTATATATAAGATTTCACCCAGGCTAATCACCATGAGAGAAAATATATTTTGAGTCATATCCAATTGCTAATTAAAGTTGCAGAAGTGGTCTGGCTGAAAACATGGAAAAATAAACGATGATAGGTAAGGGAGGTGCTTATGCACAAGAGGGTAGAAAAATCTCAAATTTTTAACTATGCAGAGCTTAACTGTTAACAGCTTAATTGGGGTGTTTGGGGGTTTTTGGTTGTTTGGTTTTTTTGTTTGTTTGTTTGTTTTGGTGTTTGGTTTTTTTTTTTTTTTTTTTCCCCTGGAAATGATCATCTATTATAGAATTCTGGCTAGATCACCCAGATTTGAATGAAGGTGTTAAGGAGGTGGGTTAGAGGAAGAGACTAGGGATCATGTCAGAACTGGTGAGCTGCCTCTTTGTGAGGTTCATCTTAACTGAAGCAGGGAGATTTTGCTCTGAAATGTGTCATATATATCTGAGAGAGAGGTGTGCTGATAATGTTCACTGTAAAGGACTGTGGTTGACACAATTAAAAGGTCTTGCATCTGAAACAAAACAGTTGCAACACAAACCATCACAGGGAAAAAAAAAAAACAAACAAAAAAACCCAAAAAAGTTGACTAATAATACAGAATATGAGATGGTTAGGAAACATGTTATGCATTTTTACTGTTGGATAAACCTGGAAAGCTTTGATATCACACAGGAAACTTCCAAACATGCAGAAATACATTTACCACTTGAGGGAAGTACTGTACCAGCAAATGAGATAAGGAAGATCCTACTTTTAGAAACTGGCATATCACAATATTGCTGCGGTTTTCACAGTGCGAATAATAGCATGACTGAAAGTTGCTCGGAAGTTCTTCAGCCAATTAGCATTATCTTTTCATTATTAAATCAGCAATAGCTTGTAGATTTAATTGCCCCATTTTCATTTCTAAGGCTAGTACTTCATACTGACAGACGGCAATGCATAGAGTAAGTTTTATGTGGTGAGGAAGAAAATGTTTTATAGGGAATGTAAAAGGCTCTTATGGAATGGAGAGGTATTCCTTAATTGGATTGTATATCATCAGGATTTTAATAAATTTGATTCAGGGCTTGATTACGCTATTCCTTTCTCCAGAGCCCTTACTGATGTCAAAAGGAGAGCTACAAATGGAAAGCCTGCAAGACAAGGTCCTGGCATGAGAGAGCATTAAGGAAAGCTTTATCCTAGAAAGCAGGCACATAGCATCTGTATTTATCACAGTATTAAAATGAGATAATTATACAGAGAGTTTTCAGGGTATTAAAATCATTATTATCCGTGTATTAGAAGTTCCTGGCTTTACCTTAATTGTTCAGTAGAAACTACTCTGTAGCCAAAGTCCATCAAAGTGAGGGGGTGTTGTTTCATTTCACCTAACTGAGTCTGGTTGTTAGAGATGGTGATTGTAGAGCTGCTATAACTGTTACAGATGTTCATCAAAAATAGCTTATGAACAAAGAACATTGAAACTTGAAAATTTTCAAAAGGCTTTTGTGGGGGCATGATTTTACTACCAGAACCTCGCTAACAGGGTATTAGTCAAAGCAGTGAAACTAACCAGATATAGAAGGAATTAGATCTGTCTTAAGGATTGTTTGAGACCTGAAAGCTTCATGCAATTTACTGAGCCAGTTTATTTTTGAAGAAGAAAATGGCAAAATCAATGTGCATTTGATTTTGAATGTATTGATTTCAGATTTTCTTTTAGAAGTTAGTTAAGTAAGCTTTTTACTCTGGCCTTACTTTATAAGACTGTTTCTGAGAATGTGAAATTTTTCAGAAGTAGAAAGAAAGGAATAGTTCTTATCAGTGTTTTTGTCTGTATTTTCCACAATTTTATGTGAAAAATATGTTGGCAGTGAATTATCTTGGAGTTAAAGTGCATAATTACCTTTTTCTTTATGTGAACATTAAGAACAAGTTTGTAAAGATCATATTCCATTTAGATCATACAAGTGAACACTAAAAAGAAGTCAAGTAATGCCTTATGTCATAATGAGTCTTGTTTTCCATTTCTGTACTGAAATCTCCTTTAGATGATTCTGCTGTTGGAAAGGTTAGGCAGTGCCAATGCAAGATAATGTTTGTAGCATTGACATTCTGTCACTGGATAGCTGCACAATTCATGCTTAAAAACTATGTCAGGGCCCCAGAAATTTAAAGTAATCTGGGTTTATACTGTATTTTAAGGCTGAATATTTGAATGCACATTTAACATTCAGTAAAGATGAATATACGGCTTTATAAAATATAAAAACATCACTAATGTATATTTAGTCTTTTTTGAACACCCAGTGCATCCTCTTTGTATTTCAATGCAAAATAAATGCTATGTCTTTATGGACTTATAGTAAACTGGCTTGCATATTTATATGCTGCAAAAGTTTATATATTTTTAAAGATTATTTTAATTTTTTAATTTAGATTATTCTGGGGAAAATAGCATTCTGTGATACAGGTCCTGGCAGTACTTTTGAGTGGTGTGGCACAAATAAGAACAGTGTAGATGAGCATAGTTTTCAGTATATTCAGTGCTAAAACCATCAAATTAGTACCATTCTTTTAGTCGAATGGTACTCTGCGGATTTGTTGTTTTTTCTCTTCTTGTGTATTTAACGTTTGAATAAAGGTGTCAAAGGTGTTTTGCTCTTGCTGTGGAGAACATGAACAGAGATACCAAAGGAGTCTGTGTACAGAAGTGGATTTCTCCCTCTATTTGAAGATTGAACAATTTTTTATCGAAGTGAACTAAAAATTAACAGTGTCTAGCAACAACATGAAGAGTATGAAAAATTATAGCTGATTTTTACCATGTCTGGCAAGCCGAGCATAGCAAGTTTCTGATAAGCAGGCAGGAACGCGTGGGTTGCAGCTGGGGCTGCTGTATCTTAGGCTTCTCAGATGTGGCAATCTTCTTCAAAAAAGAAGTTTCTGCCTTTTTTTCCCAAATGCTGTGCTGGCTTCCAGTTTACCTATTATGGATATATGGGGGGATGTAAGCAGTGTCGTTCTTCCCCTTATTATTTGAGGTAGAGAAGAAAGACTGCGTTCCTTCTAGCTGCACATAATTCTTTTTTGGACTACTAAAGTCTGTTCATCTTGGTGAGTCTGAAGCTGTACATGAGTTTATAGTCTCTGATGGTGATCTGCAATAGGGTTTATGGAGTTGCTCCACGACTCTGCTGCTAAGATTTGGCTAGCAGACCTCTCCTTAGTCATATTTTCCTTAGAAAGAGGTAATTACTTTCTCTGTGTTGTTCTGCAGCCAGTACTGGCTGGTAAAAAGAAATAAGAGTCCTTTTTCTTGTATGGAATAGCGGGGGAACCTTGTATAACATGGCAAGCCTTCACTCTGTGCTTATGTGAAGGTGTTAAGACCTTTCTAAATTTTAATGAATGACTGTTGTGTTGTGGACTAGAAGAGAAGAGTAAACCTGTGGAAAATTTGAGGTGTTGCAGGAGACCAGCTGGCTAAGATTCTACTGATAGGACAGGGATCTGTAGGAGATTGTACGGTGCTGTTCGAATACGTGGAGGTACATAGGTGTTCTCATGTTCTCCGTGAGCGGTGAACGCGGGAATTTCACTTAAGCCTTGCTTGGTAAATTTGTACCTGTTAATATTTTTCTGCTTGTTTGGAGAGATGACTGAAAATAACTTTCTGGATTTGTTTGTGATTTAACGTATAGGGACTTGGGGAGGCTATAGCCATGGGAATCATAAAACGTAGAATGTGAAGTGGAGATGTTTGTAATAATTGTAACAACAGAAGCAAGAACAAGATGAATTTGGCTTATAGCTAAGGGTGATGATAGGAAGATTGAAAGACAAGGTATAAATGAGCCAAAATATGACAAATCTGTAGTCAGGTGCAACTTCAAAATATCATTTTCAGAAACAACAGTGTACTTTCATACAGCTCTAATTTACTTGTGTTGTTGTGAATTTAACAGCAGAGAAATTAAGATGAAAATAGGAGGAATTTCACTCATGACAGAATCTGTCTTTTACTTTCTATAAGTTTCTATAAGAAAGAAGTTTTCATTTAACATTGAGGGAAACACTTTCTTTTAATCTCCTTAAGGTCCATGGATGATTTCAATGTGAGCTGAGCCTCAGGTGACAAGTATTAAAGAATGTTCTGCGCTATGCCATGCCTGGTAGCTGAAGTAAACTTGATTTTAGAAGGAATATAGAGTGAAATAGAAATATGAGAGGCAAAGCTTAAATCTGGGAATGTCTATGTATCTGATCTGTCTATTCAAATTTAAGTCCTAAAAAATTTTCCAGGGTCAAATTGCAACTATAGAAATAATTTTAATACCCCAAAGCTCTTTCATGGAATATGTAATTTATCATAGAAATGGTTACTAATAATCTTACAGCTGTATTTTCATTAGCAGGTAAGGAGAAGTTAAAAATGGCAGTTGTTTGTACAACCTTGGTTGTCTCGTAAGTAGGAATAGTGTTCATTCACATTAGCGTCTGCCAACAGCAAGAAAAAAGCTACCGCTTTTCTGGAAACCGGCTCTTGGCCTGCTGTTTGACCTTTCCTTGTTGTTGGAAATACTTATCAGATAACTGGCCAGTCATGGCTGGCTACAGTGTTAGATACCCTGTCTTTCACTGGCAGAAGATGCAAGCAAAATCACTTACTATGCTACAGTGTGGAAGTCATCGCAGGAGAAACTGAGTATAAAAACAGTCCCCCATCCTTGAAATGCTTTTTTACTGTGCACGAAAAGCCTGGTATAAAAAGAGCCTGTCTATCATATCTAAACACCATTGGGATACCTTTAGGATTATACGTTTGTGCATATGTGCTCATGCTCGAGCATGTCTGTGCATGTGTGTCTGCTTGTAGGAGGAGGGTATGCACTTTTAAGATGGTTCTTGCCTAAGAAAAAAGAGTTGGCAGAAGGTCCTCTCTTTTAAATACTCATTTGTTTCCTTGGGGTTAAGACCATCCCTGATGTTGTAGTAAGCTTACCCTGCATGTGCTGGTCTGAATCTAGATTCTGTCTCCAGATTCCTGCTTTTGGCAAATGGAGTTTGTATTTTACACATATTCAGGCACATACTTATGTTTCTGCTTAAGCATTTTGTGCATGCCATTAGCCGCACTCTGCTTGTCAAAACTGTGATCATTGTTCTGCAGAGTTCTCTACTGAACGTAAAATCCAGTAGTGATGAAGGTTAGAATTATGTGAGGAGTATAGTGGCTTTCCTTAAATTGCAGGTTTCTATCATCATAGGTAATATATGTGCATGCAAAATGTAATTGTCCCATTAATTGTGATTGTGCCAGCCTTCTCCTGACTGATAGAAGCCACTGTTTCTGAACAAGACCTTGATCTCTGTTAAACCGGTATAAATCTGGAGTAATTCACAAGGCTTAATTGAAAGCCCTTGTAATTTATGTATGTGGACCTGAAATCAAAATCTGACCCACTGCTTATGTTGTAGTATAAGAAAAGAAAGCAAACCAAACAAAACAAACTTGTCAGTGAACAATGATGATTTCTTTCACATATGAACTTCATGCCCTACTACTTTATGCCTTACATTCTGCAGTTTTCATGTTCTGGGGGGAGAGTTTTCTTTATAAAAAAATCAAAACCAAATAAAACCCCCCATGACTGAATTTCCAGAGCTGTTTATTGGGAGTAGCAGTGCAGACTTGAAGTTTTGATCTCTTGTTAGTAGAATATTTTAATAGCTTGAATTATGTTGGGTTTTTTTTGTTTTTTTTTTAAAATTTATTTCTTAATTAAACTGATATTATACATATTAGCTCTTTCACTGATAAAAATCCAGTCAAGTTAGCAAGTTATGCAGTTACCAGTGCAAAGCTCCACAAAAGATGTTCCCTATTCACAGGGTACATTTTAACAATACATTTTATATTTGTGTCCAATTAGCAGGCATTTGCCAAATACAGATATGTCAGTAATTCTCTACTAAAAAAGGACAAGGCTGTCGTACATAATCCTGGAAAGTTAGAAACTTATGTCACTTTAATAATTGTTTCTTAGTGCGTTAAATTAAGGTAGAAGGAGAGGTGTATAAGATTGAAATACTTATAACCAGACTTTTCTGTATTACTAAGGCAAAGGAATATCAGGTTGCTAACCATTTCCTAAATCAGCTTTCTGAAGCATAATGTCTCAGCGAGATTACTCTGCTGTGCAGAGGTGATTCCTCCAGGTGATTCCTCCAATACGAGATTATTCCATCAATTTTGATTCATATGAGCAGTTCTGACAGGAGGGGTCAGCTCAGAAACCTGCACTAGTTTATTCCGTAGTGCATTTTTCTAGCTAAATACTGTGCTTCATTTTGTGTGTCAGGTATGCTTTTCTGGTGTTCTTATAAAATGAGTAAATATGTTCAGTTATGCGTGTACAGGCTAGAAAGAGATTGTCATGGTTTAGGTCAAATTGGACTATGACGGTGACAGAAGCTCTCTCCCCCACCTCTCGCTCCCAGGAGAAGAGGAGGAGGAAAGATAAAGAGGTTTACGAGTTTAGAAGGAACTAAACTACTTTAATGAAATATTAATAATAAAATTAAAAGGAAATAATGAAATAAATACAATATATACAAAACCGTATCAAGTTCCCAGGATGACATCACTGGCAGGCACTGGGGAAGTCCCAGACTGGACTCAGTGATGGATGGGAACTGGATTCCAGCTCTGGATTCAGGAACACATGGACCAGGATCAAAGGCAGATGAACAGACAGAGTCCTCTTTGAATGTTGGACATTGAAGAAAGAGGGCTGAACCTTTGATCCCTCAGCTTTTATACTGAACATGGGGCAGATGGAGTGGAATACCCTGTTGGTCAGGTTTGGGTCACCTGTGCTGTCCACTCCTCCCCACAGGTGGGACCCTCTAACAGGGCAAATAACGAAATTAGCTGACCATGGTTGTTATAGCAATAAGTATAAGCAAGAGCCTCTCTGCATACCGTTCTTTGGCATGGAGCACAAACATTGGTCTTATCACTCTAAGAGCAAACAGTTTTCTGCACAATATGCTGTTAATTTCAGAGAGTTAGAAGAGGCCTAGATAAGAAGTAAAATTACTAAACAGAAAGTTGGTTCTCTTTTACCTCAAACCAGGACAAGAGGAACCTGATGAAATTCAACAAGGGCAAATGTAGGGTCCTACACCTAGGGAGGAATAACCCCATACACTGGTACAGCTTAGGGGCTGACCTGCTGGAAAGCAGCTCTGTAGAGAGAGACCTTGGAGTGCCGGTGGACAGCAGGATGACCATGAGGCAGTAATGTGCCCTTGTGGCCAAGAAGGCCAATGGTCTCCTGGGGTGCATTAAAAAGAGCATGGCCAGCAGGTGGAGGGAGGTTGTCCTCCCCCTCTGCTCTGCCCTGGTGAGGGCGCATCTGGAGAACTGTGTCCAGTTCTGGACCCCCTTCAGTTGAAGAAGGACAGTAGAACTACTGGAAAGAGTCCAATGGAGGGCTACAAAAATGATCAAGGGAATTTTTTCCTTATGAGGAAAGGCTGAGACCTGGGTGTGGAGAAGAGAATACGGGGAGGGGATCTTACCAATGCTTATAAATATCTAGAGGGCGAGTGTTAAGAGGATGGGGTCAGGCTCTTCTCAGTGGAACCCGGTGACAGGACAAGAGGCAACAGACACAATCTGGAGCACAGGAAGTTCTGTCTCAACATGAGGAGGAACTTCTTTACTTTGAAGGTGACAGAACACTGAAACAGGCTTCCCAGAGAGGTGGTGGAGTCTCTTTCTCTGGAGATATTAAAAACCTGCCTGGATATGTTCCTGTCCAAACTGCTCTAGGTGAAGTTGCTTTGGCAGAGCAGTTGGACTAGATGATCTCTGAAGGTCCCTTCCAACCCCTACCGTTCTGCGATTCTGTGATTCTGTTGGAGAGTATTCTCTGTGCTATGCATCCTCATTTGGGGAGGAAAATTGTCATTGGCTGCTCTGTATTATACAAAACAATTTATTTGCAAAAGTTTTCATAGCAAATATCACAACGGAAGTGTAGGGCTGAGAGAGATTTCTAGTACCACTGAGCAGCTCCTTGCAGTTACTGTTGCACTGAAATGTTTCTTTTTTAGGTAATTGCTATTTCGATGTTCCAATCCCTGTTATCCCAGAGGGTCGTGCCCTGCCTCTTTCCACATGGCATTGTTCTTGAGGAAGAATCACTATTTCTTTCTCCTAATTTATAACCAATAGAATGGAATTTCAAGGGTGAGAAACAGGTTTTGCCTTTAGAGGTATATAGAGAAACGCCCATTCTGTCAAAGTAAGAATATACATACATGTGCTCTAAAGATGATTTTTTTTTTTTTCCTTCAGGCTAAAATAGTTTCGAACAAAAACCAAGGACCTTCTTTTATTTTAATGATAATTACATGTTTTCACTTTCAGTACTGTGTTCAGATAGTCAAGGAGAAGCACAGACCAACTCTAACTCCATATTCAACGGCATTCAGCTCCAGTTTCAGCGCTTAGCCAAACCAAGCTTACGCTTATGATAAGTTGGAATAATTCAAATTTCCTCCCAAGCCTTGATGCATTTAAAAACTAAATGAATATTATTAAATTGTACCTTTTGGCATGAAAATGACATATAAAATGCCAAAAGACATTTTCTATTCTCTTTTGTTATATATCCACGAAGAAAATGTAAACCAATGTTAGATACTTTACTTGGACTAGCTCGCTCTTGCAGTAAAAAAGGTAACAAAGATTTTGACAGCAGGCTTTGGCAAAATGGAAGAAAGATAGAGAAAACAGACCACACATGGCCCAGATTTTTTTCCTCAGGAAAGGAATGTTAAGTCATAATTTTAATTTCTGTTGTGCTGTTTTCCTTTATTAAAGTAGAAAGGATGGACATATTCAGAACAAAGTGATGTGTATTTAGAAGCGTGGTGTCGCCCTTTGGCCCACATATGGAGAAGTGTCAGAAGCCTTTTCCCTTTGTCCATAACTCAGGCGAGCATGTAGTAATCTGTGTATTGAGCTGGAAGTCCAAGGAGCTTCAGTACCAGAAATCTGTGAGCTAATTTCTATTTTGCCCAAGCGTGTGAATGCAAGGTGAGAGAAAGAAACTAGAAAGAAACTTTCCCTATTCTTCAACTCTGATTTTAGGTGACAGTTGTAATTCCTTCATCTGTATTCCTGAAGCACAAGGGACCTCCGTGTCAGTTTCCCTGCAGTTCATCTCATTGAGGACCACCACATTAGGTTAGGCTTAGTTTTTTTTAAAGAAGCTTTTTAACAGTATCATCTGAAACACACACAAGAATCTAATTGAAACATAGACCCCGGTTATGCCAGTACAGTGACCTGGCTCCATTCTCAGGACTTCAGCATCTATAAGAGTCATAGCCCAGGTTCAAGCCTTGAAGAATGAGAGCAGTATATTGGATATTCCAGCACTAAGTCACCTGTACCATTCATATGACCTAACGCTGTTGTATGTGGAGTCAGTATGGTGAAATGAGCTGCTGGGTCAGCAGCAACACCGGACCCAAAGCATATTCTAATCTTCTGTCCATTAACGACCAGCATCTTCAAGATTCTCCAATAAATGTCCAGGTTTATGAACTCTTGAAGCTCAATTACATATCTCAGAATACCTAATACTTTTAAAAAGCCCTGCCATGTGAGTAGCTAAGAAGCATCATGTTATTTTGTTAAATTGTTACTTTTAGATATTCTGATGAGGAATAAAATGGGAAAAATAGTGAAACCTCAAAACCCAGAGGAAAGTAAAACAAAACAGTAGTAAAGCCAAAATTTTTTAGTGTTTAGGAAAATTGACTTGAAAGTTTTGAAAATTTGGATTTTCTAATGTTATATTTCTGTACTAGTTGCTGGTCTTTCTTGCTGTTCTCATATCAGTGTCTTCTAAATCCACATTTAACTGTCCTAGAGAACATTTGCCTGTAGCTGATAAAAACTATGAATGACCACCTCAAAGGTGGCTGTTTGGTACTTGCTTCATTATACTTAAGTTTCAATATCGTGGTCATTTCTTTATAAGGCCACACCTCTTATCCCTGTCTATCAGTTTCTTGCCTCTTCCCTATTATGTGATGCTGCTGTGGAGACTGCTCCTGTGCTTGAGCGCTCTGTGTGTTTCTTTGCCTAATACAAATATTTATGCATAGGAGTTAAACAGCTTAAGTCTCTGACTTGTGCCCTAGCACTCAGGTTTTACATAGTCCTATATGGAAGAAGCAGAAACAAATTAGTACAACTGAGAAGTGTAATGATTAGACAGATTGATGAGCAACTAGCTGATACTGTGAAAAGAGACTTATTATTACAATTAACTTTTTGCTGACTCTACACCTTTCCTGTGTCAAGCATTAGGCATAGGGTACATTTCTTTATTAATACAAGTGTTATCAAACTATTAAGCATGGACTAGAGAGTTGCTTCAGATGAGGTATGATATCATAGTTCACAGTGCTCTTTCCAAAAGGTCATGAAATGTATCGATTATTGTGACGTGTATGAGATCTGCGGCAGAGGGTCTTCAGAGGGTTAATTGTTACTTTAGGCTACAGATTCTGCTAACTCTGAAAACATTAAAAAAAAAAAATAATTAAGGAGATGCTTTCAGATGAGTGGCTATTATTCTGTGGCTATCCGTCTATATAATGGCCAAATGGTGAACAGAGACTAGGCAAAGCATGGATCCTCCTGTTTGTGGGGAGTCCAACAGGAGTCCAGATCCCACAGACAATAGCAGAACAGGATCTGATACCGAGTATGCAAGAGAATGAAAGCACCAGCCAAATGAATTGCTGTGTCTTTCTGCTTTTCTGGATTGTAACGCATGAGGAGAAATATGATTGCAACACAACGGAGTCTTCTGCTCGTGGAATAGCATGATGCGTCCCTACAGGTAAAGGGTTTGTCCCAGTGTCGTCCTTTTGAGTTGTATCAATAATTGTCATTGAACATAGCTTTATCTTTGGTGAGCTACTGAATATTCAGGACTCTCTGAATTCAATTAGAACTTGCATTAACAGAATGAGAACGCTAAATTATTTAATAGTGCGTCTTATATAAAACAGCTACCAGTTAAAAAGAACTGAAGTTAAACACAGTTCCAGTTCTCTCAAAACAACGTTGCAGCTTGGAATTTAAATGTAGTAACTGGAATCCTCTATTCAAGAGCACAACAATGAGTTTCAGCCATAGTGAGGCCTTTGCAGTACCATTTTTAACATGACATAGAATTTTGAATCCACAGAACTTAAAGATCAGCTTTATCACTGTATGTTCCCTCTCTTGGCAATTACAAGCATTTTTTCTTAATACAGTTATGATAAAAACATACTTAGTCTTTCATTACTATTGCATGAGGTAGACTTTTTGCTGTTTTTTCTCTCAAGTTTCTCTATACAAATATGGACATATACTGTGGTAGTGCAGGGACTACTTTTCTATTCTGATAAAAACTGAAAAAAAAAATGCTGAGAAAATATGTCTGTATTTGCAAATGCTGAATTTTTACTCAATATGTTGCACAGGCTTGGGAGAAAGTCTTTGTAAATTTTCCTTCTCTTCCTCTTACCCATTATCTGCTTACCAAATAGTCTCTTCAAGGCAAACAGGCATCAGGAAGCAATTGACACATCTGAACAGCATTCTTTAATGTCTCGTTGCTTTTCTATCCAGATATAAACATCAAAATTAATACAGCTCAGAGCCATGCTACCTCCACCTTTGGGAGACTTGGTAAAGGGCAAGACAAAGCTACAAGGTATGAAAGGTGTAGTACTGCACCAGTGAGTTTTGGCCTGGGGTTCAGGTAGGAACCACCTCAGATGCAGTGGTCCTCACAGTTCCTCATTGCTTTCTGAAGTGGTCATCAGGAGCTGTTGAAGCGGGTGGAGTATGTTGAGTGCAATGTGTTTGCATGGAAGAATGTACAGACTGCAGGTCTGTCACGCCTTTTTTGCAGGGTCCAGTGAGCTGAAGTGCTTTTTGCGTCATCAGTCCTAGCAGGTATATACTATGTAGAATCTTACCATTACCAGTAGGAGACATTTGACATGGCAACACACGACATGCGTGGTAAGCATTAACAGCAGGATATTCACAGAGCACCAAACTCCAGAAATCCCCCTGTGATATTTTCTTTCTCTAAGCACCTGTTGGTACTGTGTTGGAAGAAAATTGAGAGCAGAGCTGTTAAAAAAAAAGTAGAGTTGAAGCCCCTCTCAGCTGGAAAATATTGTTTACCAAAGCTATTTTTTTTTTTAAAACATGTTTTGATTTTAATTAAATATCTTAGTTCAACTTTTATAGAGTGAGGAGTTTCCAACTGCTGTTATTAAATGACTTTTTCTTTCAAAATGCAATTTATGTTAGAGGGTTTTTAAAAATAGGATAAATCAAAACAAAATATTTTAAGTTATTGATGTAAAACATTTGGTTCATAGTAATTAAAAACACCTTTGAAAACAAACATTTTAGCTTTTCCTCCTAATTTGGTACATATCTCCCTCCTATTTTATTTTCCTGAAATGCTATAAAGCTTTCACTGGAGGAAAAAAAAACCACTTATTGCCCTTTTTAGCTGGCTTAAGTGCCTATGAAGACTTACGTTTCATTGCCACCTGTTCAGAACAGATCTCTTGACTCTTTTTTTAGATTGAGATTGACTCTCTGGCCCATCTTCTTCATTATTCTGATCCTTATGATCTCGCCCAGGTTACAGGAGAAGAAAAGGAATAGTTTTGCTACCATCATTAAGATTCTTTTAACAGACATTTTGGAAACAAACAAAATATTTTACGGAACTCTATGCCAAAATACCATCCCTATCAAAGAGAGATTCCAGTCTAAGACGAATGCTTGAAAAGCAGGTGAACAACATGGACTTGTGAAGAGGAGCAGCGAGAAAAAAATAGGAGTAGGATGCCTGTGTGTCGTAGCAGAACCAGTGATTCTGTGATTCTGTGAATAGAGTAGCAAAACTGGACAAAAGAGGGAGCAAAGACAGAGACCATTGCAAGGGGAAGCAAAGGCTGATGTCTCCAAATGAAGTAGGATCCTAATGAGGTAGGAGGAGTGACGTGTGTGCTGGAGGTTCTTTTAGGTGAGGCCACATAGCATATATGGAGAAATGGGAGCAGAAGAAGAATGCTAAGAAAGGTATTATGTAGACAAAGCCATTGGCAGGTTTTCTAGGAGGCGCCACTGCATAGACGCCTGCTCCTCACTCTGAGAAGTCTTCTGGTGGGAGGCAGAGCAGAGGAAATATCTGTCTTGCTAAACAATAAGGCAAGAATGGAAAAATGTGCACTCCAGAAGTTCTGTGACAAAGGGGCCTCATGGTCTCTGGGTTATTTCTAGAGTAGCAGAAATCTACAGGGCTAGAAATTATGATAGAACTTCTTTTGTAATTGCTGGGGAAACATCCCACCCACTTGTTGTCCCCAGAGGATATTCTGGATTCAAGGCTGGCAATCCACACTGAATAGCATCTCTGAATAACTTGTTTTGCATGAATAGCCACCTGGCATCCCTGGAGGTACTGACGATAGGGTAATTCAGCAGAAGAGAAAGGGGTAGATGTGGGTGGTGTCCATGTAATCTCTCTGAAGAACATCTACCTTAGATATGCCAGGTTCCATGTCTTGAGATAGTAGAAGGAAAGTGGGAACTGACATTCCTTGCTGGGCCTCTGAAGGCCACAAAGTGCAATATTGGAAATTTGGACTTGGAAGTTCTCTGAGCTCACTAGTCTTCTTTGAACCTGTAAATGTTGTATCACTTCCAGACCTTTGTAAAACAGATTTCAGGGTTCACTTGACCAACCACACACAGGCCATGCCTGGCAGGATTAGCACAGTGTTAGTTTTCACCTTCTTTAAAATATGGAACAAATAGTTCATTTATTGAGCAAACAAGCAAACTGTTTTCTTTTGGCTGTTTCTCCTGCTGCCTGATGAAGCTCATCTGTGGTGAAATAAATATTAGACATAAATCCCAATAGAAGAAAACACATCTTTTCTTAATAATCCTGCACATTTAGTCAAATTATTTAAATGGTTCCAGATGCTTGATCTGTTGCTAATTTGTTCATTCTTATTTGGACATAAATGAAATTGCTTTATTTCTGAATGCATGATTCCTATAGTCTTAGTTCTATTATAATCCTATAGCTTCAGTTAAGCAAACTACAAACTACAAACATGAAAAAAACCGGCATTGATGCATTTCAAGCAGTAGGTGATGCAGTTATAATACCTCCATCTCTTTGCAGTTGGTGAATTTTGCACAGTGCCAGTCCCATGAGCTATGTAAACTGGTAGTAATGCAATTTCACAAAAAAAAGGAAAGTAAGAGCGCGGGTAAAATGTATCTCCTCAGGGAGATACTTCAGGGAACTTGAATTACTTGTAGTAGATTCAGTTTTAGTTGTCAGATGTATCTGGGCAAGAATACTGCATTGTCTTGCATAAGAGGATCAGAAAACAAGCTCCCAATGTTGGAAATAATACATTTCCAACCTGAAACCATACTCCACTAATTAAACTCACTAACTTGCATATTTGTGTGTGCATATTTAGTTTGTGGGGCGTGATGTGGAGGCTTCGTGTTCATAAACCCTCTAGGTGAACATCATCTCCTTCGGCATCTGTCCTATGGTTCCTGAGGGATCATGGACTAGTGAAAAACGATGGGTTGAAGGGAGAATTCAGCTTCCTCAGACAAAGAAGGAGGGGAAGCCTTCTCAGCAAACATGATTCCTAAAGCAGGAGCTGACGTCTGAGACATCAGACATTTATTTCCTTTATTCTGTCAGCCAATGCCAGATAGCAAAGTTTTGTGATCTTGCTGATGTGGATGGACTGTAGCTTGTTGGACTGATATTACTCAGTCTGTACCTCTGGCTAGTCATGGTTGTGTTTAGAACATGTAGTTCTGAGGCCCCTGAGCGATCATTTCATTATAGAGGTGTCCAGGTTGCAGGACTTCATGACTTAGCATTTCTGGGTTTTGGCCTGATATCAAGTGACAGGATGCCATTGGTGCAGAATCTTGGCTTATTGGAAGGCATAATTGCTTGCCTGTAAGGTCCACAGATCAGGTCTCCTTGCTTTGTCTGTTGGTGTCAAGGACACAAGTTTTATATCACTTGACTCAGGAAGCCACACTTCTCAGTTGGAAGCCAAGGGACAGGCCACTGTTGGATCTGCTACTTACGTCATGTGAAGATAGAAGATTTTGCTGGGAATGTGTGGGTTAGCAGCTCTGTCGGGTTGCCTGGCTATGGACAAGTGAAACTAGCTTTGTGAGGTGCTCTCTCAGCTTGTCTCCCTAGCTCCTTGGCTTTGTGTCAAGGCACTGGCTGCTCTAAAGCCATTGGTCTGTTATATCTAAATTTCCTGGTTATATTCTGGGTATAGATTTCTGTGAGGTAATCATCATATCATAAATACCTTCTTTCATTTAATAAGGAGCATGTCCTCAGTGGCCAGTGTTCTCCTGAAATGGTGTTAAGATTGTTGTATTGGCTCAAATGAGTTAATGTGTGGATTCACGCTGAGAGAATAACTTATTTTTGTGGATAGTACCTCTGCTCACATCCTACCAGGAACCGCTGGTAACGACTTCAATTTTTAATTTATCTTACTGGCAATTTGAGAAAAATACATGAGATTTATCAGCATTTGATATTTTTCAGAAGAACAAGAAAAAGAAATAGAAGAAGTTATCAGTAGTTTAAATGAGTTTATGACCACAGAGGTCATAGGCATCACAGGGAAAAAAATGCAGGAATTAAGCTTAGAAGGGAACCCATGAGGATGTCTAGTTCCCTCATTGTGCTCCAAAGCAGGACCAGCTATACCCAGTGTCATGTTTGCCAGATGTTTCTTTCACCTGTTCTTAAAAGTCTTCAATAATGAAGATGCCACAGCCTCCTTAGGGAACTTGTCCCAGACCTTACCCAAGCCTGTTTGAAGGACTGAAGGATTTACCGTTCCAAGGATTTTCTTCATGTCCAGTCTAAGTCATCCTGGTAGTAATTTAAGCCCCTACTTACTTTTTACCTGTATCAGCAATAGACATGAAGACTGTTAATCTATTTCCTTTACATAAATTTATTTTAAAATACGCTTTTGCTTTAATTTTGATGTAATTTGATTTCCTATATTCCCCAAGTTATAGAATTTCACTAAATGAATCCTGCAACAAATCCGTAACAACTGATCAAACTAAAACAAATAGAAGCTATAGAAAAGCATATGGGATTGATTTTAAAACTGCAAATAATGGAGCATTCCTCAGTATTTCTAGATTCCAAAGATCTTTTTCCCTCCTTCCCTTGTCTCTGCAGGTGTACCAGTGAACAATGCATGTTCTATCAAGGGTGAAAAACAAACATGCCCTTTGCTTTTTGAAAGAGGTCAGGCACGTAGAATGGAACACGAGTGTGAGGTCTCTACACAAGTTCTCTCTGCCCCTGTACTGTCTTTCATCCCATTAACTCATGGTTGAATGGGGAGATCAGGGATTGACTCCTACACAATGAGGCGATTTGGGGAGACTGTTTATTCTGGTATTATTTTGTCTCATTGGGGAACATGACTGTTTTGTGTGTGTAATGATAATATGAAACTCTGACATTTCAGCAGATGCCTGACAGAGGTCTGGTTGCCCAAATCACAGGCCAGTTAACTGAAGCTTTGTCCAAAGACAGCAATGTATGTGGCCTAGGCCATATCTGTCACCTTCATTTCAGCCACATATCATACGCTAGTTAGAGGAATGGGACATGTAATAGAAGCCTTTATATCAGATTTGTGTCAGCAGAGGATTCCCAACAAATCCCTGCAATTTTCTTTTGGACAGAGTCTACCTTGAAAGTCTTCCAGCAGTCCAGTGCAAAGCAGTTGCAGCAAATGAGAGGATCAGTCTGCATATTTCTGGGAATTTTTGAGGAAATACTACATCAGTGACTTCACACTGAAAGCTGTTTTCCAGAAGAAACTCTTTTTCTTAACTCTTGTTGAAATTTGGTTATAACATAGGGTTTAGATTGGGAGTTGGTTATAACATAGGGTTAAGATTCCATATCACTGCAATGCTTTGTGGTCTTTGGCATGTAGTCTGGACAGCATCAGAATAAGAAGAGATGTAGATAAGCATTGTTTACATGGCAGTGTTACATTCTTCTACGCTCTACAGTAGGAGCTCTGAGTCTTCTGCAGAGGAGAGTGCAGTGGGTGGTGATGCCCCAGTACTCTGAAACCACAGAAGGTGCATGGCAATAAAATGCTGCAGAAGAGACCTCCTTTGTAGCCTTGCCTCTGATTGGAAGATATCTATTTCTCCTAAGTATTTCTTTCCCTGTTCTGTGAGAACATTTAGCTAAATGACCTAGTTGATGAATAATTTTAGTAACAGGACCTCGTCCAATTTCTGTGACAGCACCAGAAGTTCAGAAAATCTTCAGCTTCGTATGGGGACTTTGAGCACGTCTCTGAGAGGAAATGGAGCATCCCAAATCACCCTATTCTACTCATGACACTTTCCAGAGGTCCTCTCAGTGGCCTCATATCCAGTCATCTTGGGGATCCTTTCTCTAGTTCTAGAAATAGCACAGGTAGGGTCGGCTCAGGTCTCTGCTCACTCAATGGCGTTTATGTACCCATACTATTCTTGCTCTCTCATGTGTGTAAACAACTGCCATAAATACAGTCTCGTGCCTTGCTGTATGTGAATGGTAGAAGTTTTTTTAACCCAATGCATTAGAGGCCTGATTTTTTTTTGCATGTCATTCACTTAGTTCACTCTGTGGAATTTAAGTGTTCTGAATTTACTCCCATGCAGAATGTGCATGCTTTTAACATTCCTCTCTTCACTATCTGTGAGGATGACCCAAGTATAAATCACCACCATTTCCATTGTCTCCGGATTCATTTTCATGCAGGAACTCATTGCTCTCCAAGAATCTATTTAATACCACTTTTTTCTTTGCTGAACATTATTGCTGTTTCTGATTATTTTCTTAGTTGTATCAACCTTAATTTGACCTACTTGAATCTCATTGTATTACATGCTTGTATTTCTGACTTCTTAACAGCCTGGTATTTAAGTCTCTGTCCTCTTCACCATTCACAACCTCTCCTAATTTAGTATCATCTGCAAATTCAATTGCTGTGACTTTCAGAGTCATTTCTATATTAAATATAGGACAAACAGTATACTGATCTCTGAATAGATACTATATCAGTTTCATGTATAGATTGCAACTATTTCCAACATTTTTCTGGTATGGGACTACAGAAATTTATTTTGTTGATATACCTACTCCATTTTTGTTAACGACAGGAAAGAATCAGACAAGCATTTTCAAGAGAATGAAATGTGAAACATTGATTCCCACTATTTCCAGTTTTGCCAACTTGTTTTATATTAAATCCAACTGGGGCATTTCAAGGCAACTTTCAATAGATCTACATTTTACTGCCAACTACCAACACAACTATTTCTTAAAAAAAAAAAAAAAGGTGAATGATCTAGGATGCTGGTGGGAAGGAGCTCCCTGAAGATCTTTGTGTGTTTTCTATACAGTTTTAGCACATATATGCAACTTGAATAAATATTACCTAATTCAGCCTAGTGTATGGGTAGTTACTATTTCCCTGTTTGGAAATCAGAAAGGATTTGGACTTAGAGTGCTAGGAACTTTTGTTATATTTATATATGGGAGACCTAAACAACTTTCTATGAAGTTGTTGTTGGAAAAGCCGTTAAGATGTGCTTGTCAGTCAACTTCAGTCTAATATGTCTACTCCCTTGTGTTGAAAGAAAAAAACAAAAAACCAAACCACCGAAAAATCAAGTGGCCAGGCATTAGGATTTGGTGGCTTGAAACTCCAGCTTTGGCAGCACTGAGAAGTATTGTACTTCATGAGAAGTGACTGCCAATTTTATAATGTGAAAAAGGGATATAATTTACAAAAATAAATTTATCATTGAATTTACATTTTGGAAAAATGAAAATTGATACAAACACTGATGGTTGTAATTCCCTGAAATCACAGCTCTCAAAAGTCTAAAGATAATGCTAATAGTACCATAATGTATGTCTCTCATTACTCTTCCAACTCCATTAATCTCTAATATTTCTATCTTTGCCTTCCAGTGTTTCATTTACATCTTTTTCTTACTATTCTGTATTCTTCCACTCTTCTATTGGGTTTTGGAGGGAGGATGTGTTTGTGCGTGAGGGTGTGAAGATATGGAGCTGTTGGTTTTGGAACAGTCCTTGTTCATTTTGTGTGCTCATGGTGTGGTGATGCATACCTAGTATTGGTTAAAGAGATAATGCAGAAATGGTACACCCATAAATTTCACTGTCTGACTTCAAACAGTCGGGTAGAATGGCAGAGTGGAAGAAAGCACACGGACAGGACTCTTGTACTTCTGAAATGTGTCCTTTTTGGAGATGTGGAGAGAGCTGGAGGCTGCTTTGCTCTTGTACATCTCCCCATCCTTCCAATCTTCCATTTGCCGACTGTTTACCCAGAACTCTTCTCTGCACGTCACCTATATATTATTGGCAAAAGTTTGCCTTTGTAGATTGTTTTCTGCAACTGAGTGTCATTTTTTACAGCATATTCAAAAGTTAGAATACAAACTTAATTAACATTTTACAGATGGTAATACTCTGGAGTCAGGGAAAGAATCTGACATAGCCACATCCCCTTTTAATTCTTTCCCAGCTTCTCAAACATTTAATTACCAACTTAAAAATATTACTAAAATTTACACCACTCTGCTGTTGGTGTGATCATTCACAGTTTGTGTAAGCTAAATCTGAAACTGCAACCAAAGGAAACTGATAATGTGTTACATGCCTTTTTCTCCCACTTCGTGTGGGGATAAGTAACTTCACATGGTATAAGACAATGGAGAATCTGGGTTTAAGTGTGAGATGCCAAAGCCCTGGGGTGAGATTCTGCTTTATTTAAGTCACTGGGAATTTTGTGATTGATTTCACAGGAGCAAGAATTTCAGCCTAGATTCTTCAAGCTAGGACACTGGCCCAGAGCTGGGCCAGATAAGCTTTAAGAAGGCATAGAAAGGACATCTTTCCTTGGAGTCTAGCACTAAATGCATCTCATCCAGAATTGTAATCATATGCTCAGTTAAATTTTTTAATTGTGTTCCCTTCACATTAAGGGAACTAATACATGCAGTTTAGAAAAGTAACAAGACTATTAAATGTTGCTAAGAGACTCCCACATAAAGAATTGTAATTTGAGCTTTGCAAATTGCAAAATTGCCAACTGGCTTAGTTCCACTGGGCCCAAGTTGCTTATATTAAAGTGTATAATGGTGGCTGAATGAGTGAGTTTATAGATAAATTTCAGGTAAACTGTTATCTGTCTGAGGCAAATAGACTTGAAGTTACAAAAGATAACATAATTTTGGGCCTTTTTATATTCTAAGGAGAGATACTGCAAGTCATTGGGTGTCTGATTGTGTAACTGTCACCTTTTAAAAGGACTTAAACAGAGAATATAGTCCTATACTTACAGAAAGAAACTTTTAAAATCACTGCCAGTATTAAAATCGTACCAAATTATGGGAACTAGTAAAAGGTCTTTTTTTTTTTTTTTTTTTTTCTGAAAAATTATACTGGATAAATTGTTTTAAAATGTGCTGTGTTTATTATTCCATTAGCTTCTCCATCGAATGTTCACAGTTTACATGAGAAAGTGTGAAACCGGATTAACTATTAGAGTAAGGATGCTCTGGATTTCAGAGTACAAAGTGGTTGAAAATCCATTTAACTCCAGGACAATGTAAGGTAGTGAGTATTGCTGATAATTTTTACTAAAGCCACTCTTTGCAATTCACCTTGTTCTCCCTTTGGTTGACCAATATCAAAGCATATTAAATTGCTCTAATCATGCAAATTAAAGTAGGCACATGTCTGGCTCAGAATCTGTTTCCCTTATGCATGACTATATTTATGTAAGCATATTTTAAAGCCATGCTTGGCATTTCATTACCCTCTTTGAGAAAGTTCAGAAGTTACACTAAAAAATAAAAATTTAGCATGTGACAGGATATCCCTTCGTGCCATGAACTTAATTTCTGGCATTCCACTACCGTCTTCTCTATTACGACAAACCTGTGTACCACTGTCAGTCAGTTGCTCTGGAAATCCCACCAGATGTCTAAGTGTATTTATACATCTGGCCCTTTGCCTTCTCAGGATCAGACTTACTACGATTTATTAATCATCTACAAAGAGCATTGATAAACAATGAATATTTATGACTACAGATGTAACCCTATTGTTTGTGTAAATTATAGTGTTTTTCTGGTAATGTTCTGAATGGCTTCAAGTTTACATAAATAATTCATACTTGTAAAGCCATATGTTAAACTGTCATTGTAAAAAAAGAAGTGCTGCCAGTTTTCACTTGAACCATATGTAAATATCAAGAAGTTGATTTTAAACCGTGGTATAAAGACTAAGCACCTTAATGCCTTTTATGCAGTAACGATTGCAATATGCTACAATGCACTAGATGCGTTAAGATGAGTATCAAAGGCAAAATAAGTTTTAAATACAGCAGAGAAAAGAACCATTTTTGTTTCTCAATAAAATACAGGGTATTAAATTAACCAAGTCTAGCTTTACGAATTTAAATTACACTGATAGTAGACCTCCAGCCTTTGCCATTACTTCTAAGTGAACGAAGCAACTTGAAATACTTCCCTGAAACTATTGCAAGGAGCATTAATTTTTTATCTTTGAAATGAATTTTCAGTAACATTTTCATATGTGTATGTGATTTTTGAGATCGTCTGACCCTACCTGTCTACATACCCTACAGCTAATAGTTACCTCCTGATATAGTCTAGGTTCATGCTGTTGCTACAGGGGGAAAGTTAATAAGAAATCTAGTTGTCATGTTGCAGCTTACCCTTATTCCAACAATGCAGGCCACATTCACCATGCCTTGGAGAACTTTGATAATGGATTTCATCTCTGTATTGAAGCGCATAGCTCGGTTCTAATGTAATAATCAGAGCTAGTTTTTATCCAGGTTTTGTTTGCATGCATGTGATATACACACATGCATTTTAGCACGTGTGTGCATACATATATCCCAAGTAGTACATATACATACACATGTATACTTTGAGAAAGTTCAGAATAATGTTAAGACTGATAAGGACTAGAAAGTACTTGGATTAGCGGATCCCTTCCTCCGTTCTGCCAGCACCTCTGTCGACAGAGAAGACGCTGATGTCTTCATTTCCACCAGACTTCCTTGTGCTCCATGCCTGGTAGTATGACCCTCACCTAACACAGTAATCATCGCATCATCTACCTGGTCCTGTGGAAGGGATGTGCTTGTGTGTGTCTTGAGGCACAGGGGTTGGCTACTCCCACATGCTTTCATAAGCCTTGCTATGTGAAAGGCCGAGTGAGCGGCCCGTGTCAGGGCTGTAGCCTGTAAGAAATTTGTTTCCAATCACATTGCAGGGGAAGAAACGCAGCTGTGGGGTTGACTGATTGTTCCCATTCTGAGTGAGCGGTCTAAGCTGGCAGAAAAGCCAAGAGGTGGCCTGATCACAGTTTGTAAGAACCTACAGCCAAAATGAAAAATCTGCCAGTAGATGCTCTTAACTGACAAAGTTGGAGTTAAATGCCAAGGCTGGAAGATGCAGACAGGCAAATTCAGCTTGGAAGTAAGCCATACATTTTCAACAGCTAGGAAAATTAGCAATTGGAATGACCTAATAAGGCTTGTGACTGACTGTTCATGACAGAAATGCTCAAGCTGTGATTAGACATTTCTCTAAAAAAAAAAAAAAAGTTAGTTAAAACACATTTATTATCCTTATAGCAAAAATCATCTCAAGGAAGTTCTGTGGTTACAAAAGAGACCAAGACTGGATGGTTAACAATAATGTTGCTTAGCCTTAAATTCTATTAATTTCCCATAATTAGTATTGAGCCTTGCACACACTTCTCATAGCTCACAATTCTGCATTGCTTCTGCAAATGATTTAGAATCTGTCCGTTAAGCTCCACTGAAACCTGTCGGAGTGTCTGTGCTATTCTGCATGTTTCAAAGACAGAAAAAAAGTTTTTAATTAAAAATTTTGCAGTCCTTCAGCCGGCTCCAAATGAGTCTTGGCAGTTCATTTTCCATGTGCAAGCTTGAAACAGAACATTGCTCACAAAACAGAGCCATCTCTACTGTTAAAATGGCCTTACTGCTTTCTAAGTGAGAAGAACAGAAAGTGTTGTTCTTTCTGTTAATAGGTCTTAAAACAAAAGCTCTTCCAGCTTCTGTGGGAGTGTGAAGGTAGAACTCCTAGGGGCAGATTTAGACTGGAATAGACACAGGCATGGGCAGATGCCCAGGGCAGCAGCAGTTTTGTCTTTCCTCTCAGAAGTTTGAAGGCCAGTGGTCCCTAAAAGAGGCTGGAACAGACCCATTAATTTATCCAGAGTTTCTTAGCTGTAATTACCACTGTAGGTCAGTGCAAGATCCCATAAACACTGGTGTGCCCTGATTATGCTTCCCTTTGTGTTGCCACCCTGGAATCTACTGTCTTCCAAAACTGCCTGTACTGAAGGCTTTTTCTGGCTCTTAACTTCTTTTAACCTCCAAATAGCGCCGAACCATCCCTTTCTCTTTGCCTTTATCTTATTCCATGCCCAAAGTAAAATTATAGGGACCTTTTATTCCAGAAGCAGCTCATTTCATTCCTTGTCTTGACCCTGCAATATATGTGCAGTATTTTGGGTGTTACGCAAAAAAGCAGGGCTGTATTTGATACACAATTTTTATTTCTAGATGCTCATTTTACAGCACAGTTTTTACACGATTTAAAGCTTTTCTTTCTACTAAGAAAACTGCAGTTATAAAAACAACATTATTTGTTTGATGCTTTCTGGGCATACTTAGAGATGAACTTCTGGATTTTGTAATTGGAAATAAAATTTTACGCTTTTTGCTGTTGCAAGCTGTGCAAGATCTTAGGAAGCCAAGGGAGAGAGAGTTCCTGGATTCTTTTCTTCCCTGAGCATCTTTTACTAAGTTCCAGTCAATTACTGCAACTCTGTGAAAGTCCAGTGAAGTCATTGGGGTTGCCCAGGTGCAACCACACTGAAAAGCCTGAACTTCAGAACTGAAGTTGCGAAACAGGATGCAGAAGAGATAAAGTATGTTGCTTTACTCCCCGAGTGCAGGTTGAGCTGGCATGACTGATAGTTAGAAACACCTGCTTTGAGGAGGTGTTCTCTTGTGGGAAAATATAAATGACTGAAATACTTGTGATCTGAGCAAACTGGCTGTGGTTTAATTCACAGAGAAACATAGAACTGTTTGCCCAAAGTCGCTTGGTGCTGTCCAAGTGCAGTATATCTCCAGGCTTCCACAGCTGAGAGGCCCACCTGAGGATGCTGCACATGTTGGATCTTTGCCATGTTAGGTAACTCATAGGGAAATAAACCATCCAGGAAAACCTAGATGGTGCTTAATGGTTTTGTTTTTTTTTTTCTCCTTTCTGATTTTGTTTAAATTATTTTTTGTTTTCTAATAGAAAAGAGTTGTTTTCCTACAAGGAACATAAGCAACATCACCTTAAACATTAGAACAGGAATGCAACTACAGAACCAAATTTTTCTTCCTCTAATAAAATTGTATTGTATTTAAAGAACCTGAAACAAAGATTTTAAAATATGACTTTTAGTATATCTTGTTCACCCTGAAAGTATAATCTCTATTGTGAGGTTTTCTGATTGTTTATAAGTATTTCCCCACAATACAATTTCTCTTGGGGAATATCCCATAGTGTAACATATCTGTCATTGAGAATGTTCTTCAGATGATCAGTGTCATTTAGTCACGTCAGTGAATGCATACACCTCTTGGACTGCTCCAAATAGATTGCTTATTTGTTTGGCTGAATTTTCATTAACCTTCAGGAAAGCTTTTCTGCCCTTGTCTAAAATCCAGGCAATGTCCTGTAATGCATGTTATTGATTAGAATGGGGTATCCTATGAGAAATCTATGAATGAATTCCATGAACTTAGAATAAACCACATTTGCTGTAGTATGCAAGTGTAATATTTGATCGCAGACAAGGTGTTCTTGATACCTCACAGTACAGTCTTTTAGCGGCTAGATGGCACTATTGCCAGACAGTAGAATCAGGTGTGATGTAGAATACCAAATGAATTTACAGATTCGGTTTTCTTAGCAAGAGCTGAGACAAAGTATCTTTCTACTGCCTACTGTATTGATTTAAGTTGCAGGAGTTGCTACTGTAGTTTGTGCCAGTCATGCTGTCTAAATAACTGAGTAATATTTTCATCCAGCTTTTTCATTCTCCTCATAATGGCATAGCAACTCGGGCATGCTGTTCAGATCTCCCTTTGGGTAAGAGTTATAGAGAATGAAAGACTCATGGCAAAGTCACCTAAGGTTAAAGGAATCACAGAATCACAGAATGACAGAATGGTCGGGGTTGGAAGGGACCTTCAGAGATCATCTACTCCAACCCCCCTGCCAAAGCAGGTTCACCTGGAGCAGGTTGCACAGGATCGTGTCCAGGTGGGGTTTGAATGTCTCCAGAGGAGACTCCACAACCTCTCGGGGTAGCCTGTTCCAGTGCTCTGTCACCCTCAAAGTTAAGAAGTTTTTCCTCATGTTGAGATGGAACTTCCTGCATTCCAGTTTGTGTCCATTGCTTCTTGTCCTGTTCCTGGGCACCACTGAAAAAAGTCTGGCCCTATCCTCTTGACACCCACCCATTAGATATTTATAAGCATTGATAAGATTCCCTCTCCGTCTTCTCTAAGCTAAACAGACCCAAGTCTTTCAGCCTTCCTTCATATAAGAGATGCTCCCATCCCCTGATCATCTTCATAGCCCTCCGCTGGACTATCTCCAGTAGTTCCTTGTCTTTCTTGAACTGGGGAGCCCAGAACTAAACACAGTACTCCAGATATGCTCTCACCAGGGCAGAGTACAGGGGGAGGAAGACCTCCCTCGACCTGCTGGCCACACGCTTTTTAATGTACCCCAGGAGACCACTGGTCTTCTTGGCCACAAGGGTACATTGCTGCCTCATGGTCAGCTTGTCCACCAGGACTCCAGGGTCTCTGTACAGAGCTGATTTCCAGCTTTGCAGCCCCTAACTTGTACTGGTGTATGGGGTTATTCCTCCTTAGGGGAAGGACCCTACATCAGCCTTTGTTGAACTTCATTAGATTCCTCTCCACCCAACTCTCTAGCCTGTACAGGTCTCACTGAATGGCAGCACAGCCTTCTGGTGTGTCAGCCGCTCCTCCCAGTTTTGTATCCTCAGCAAACTTGCTGAGGGTACAGTCTGCGCCCTCATCCAGGTCACTGACGAATATATTGAACAAGACTGGACACAGTATTGACCCCTGGGGAACACCACTAGTTACTGGCTTCCACCTAGACTCTGCACCACTGATTACAACCTTCTGAGCTCTGCCACTCAGCCAACCTCACTGTCCACTCATCTAACCTGCTATCCCTAAGCTTTCCTATGAGGATGTTATGGGAGACAACGTCAAAATCCTTGCTGAAGTCAAGGTAGACAACATCCACCCAGCCAGTCGTGCCATCATAGAAGGCTATCAGACTGGTCAAGCATGTTTTCCCCTTGGTGAATCCATGCTGACTACTCCTGTTGACCTTCTTTTCCTCTACATGCTTAGAGATGACATCCAGGATGAGCTGTTCCATCACCTTTCCAGGGATGAAGGTGAGATGACCAGCCTGTAGTTTCCTGGGTCCTCCTTCTTGCCCTTTTTGAAGACTGAAGTGACATTGGATTTCCTCCAGTCTTCAGGCACCTCTCCTGTTCTCCATGACTTTTCAAAGTTAATGGAGTGACAGAGAGCATCTTAGCAATAACATCTGCTGACTATGTCAGCATTTGTGGGTGAATCCCATCAGGGCCCATGGATCTGTGAGTGTCAAATTTACCTAAATGATCTCTAGCCTGATCCTCCATGATGGAGGGAGAGTCCTCCTTTCTCCAGACTTTTTGTCTTACCTCCAGGTTCTGTGATTCCTGGGGGCTGGCGTTAGCAGTAAAGACTGAAGCAAAGGCGGCATTCAGTACCTCCAACTTCTCTGTATCCTCTGTCACCAGGGCACCCATTTCATCCAGCAGCTGGCCCACATTTTTCCTAGTCTTCCTTTTGCTACTGATGTACTTGAAGAAGCCCTTCTTCTTGTCCTTGGCATCTCTTGCCAGATTTAATTCCATGCCTTAGCCTTTCTTGTTGTGTCTCTGCATACTCTGACAACGTTCCTATACTCCTCCCAAGTGGCCGGTGCCTATTTCCACATTCTGTAAACTTCCTTCTTCCAATTGAGTTTTTCCAGAAGCTCCCTGCTCATCCATGCAGGTCTCCTGCCTCTTTTGCTTGATTTCTTACTCATAAGGATGCACTAATCTCAAGCTTGAATATTAACCAGCTCTCTTGGACCACCCCCTACTTTCTGGAGCCCGAACCCATGGGATTCTTCCAAGTAGGCCTTTGAAGAGGCTGAAGTTAACTCTCCTGAAGTCCAGGGTTGTAATTCTACTTTTTTGCTCTGCTTCTTCCACACAGATCCTGAACTCCACCATCTCATGGCCATGGCAGCCAAAGCTGCCCCCAACTTTCACATCCCCAACTAGCTGTTTGTTAGTTAGTAAAAACTCCAGCAGCACAACTCTCCCCATTGGCTCCTTCACCACCTGTGTCAAAAAATTGTCATCAGTACTCTGCAGGCCTGTCTGTGTTGCCTTTCCACCAAATATCAGGGTGGTTGAAAGCCCCCATGGGAACCAGGGCCTGTGATTGTGGGGCATGAAAGCCCATGGAAGCACGTGCATGAAAGAGAAAGCTGACTAGATGTCATACTGACCTTCCTTATTTTATCCACTTGTCCTTTCTCATGCACCTCCTCTCTCCTCTTCCTGATTACCCCCTTTGTGTCCTTCATTGCAAGAAGAGACTGGGAAAGCACTGCCAGAGTGTCTGTCATTCCACTGAGTTCCATCCAACCTGCATTTCCTTTTTCAGTGTTCAAAAGAAAAGGTGATTTTCCTTATGCTGTTGCACCAACACCACAGATGTACCAGGTTCCGGTGTCCCAGCACTGGCAGCAGTGGCTGCAGGGATGGCTTCCGTGAGGAGAGACTGACACCACTCCAATAGACCCACCGCAGGGCACAGCTGAGGCCCTCAGCAAGATGGTGATACCTCTGGGAAAGTGTGTGTAAGAAAGGGTAAAAAGCTGGCCAGCAGTGAGGAGGGAGGGGAAAAAAGTGTGAGAAACAGCACCAGGTGAGAGCAGGAGGAGGGGAGATGCTCCAGCTGTCTGAGCAGAAGTTCCCCTGCAGCACCTGGAGAGATCATGGTAGAGCAAGTATTTCCCTGAAGCCTGTGGAGAGAACCACCATGGAGCAGACACCCACAATGTTGCCCATGGGGGATCCTATGCTGGAGTGGGTGGATATTTCCTGAAAAAACTTTGTCCTGTGGAGAGCCCACACTGGAGCAGGTTTATCCTGAAGGACTTCAGGAATGGAGAGTGGCAGAGAGGAGCTGTTATGAACTGACCCCGTAACCCACCGTTCCCCATCCCACTTCGCTGCTTGGTGGGGGAAGTAGAGGAGTTGGGAATGAAGGACTGAACTTGGCCCTTGGAAGAAGTTGGGAGAGGGGTGAAGTAGAAGGATTTTTAGTTTTGTTTATATTTCTCACCATCCAAATCTATTTTAAATAACAATAAATTAAAATTATTTTCCACAAGTTAAGTCTGGTTTGCCTGTGATGGTAGTTGGTAAGTCACCTTCCTATATTTATCAAAGCCCATGAGCTTTTTCATCTTATTTTCTCCCCTTATATTGTTGGGGAGAAGCAATGAGACAGTGGTTGGGTGTGCGTCTGGCAGCTGGCGAAGGTCAACCTACTACAAGAGAAAGTGCTATTTTTGTACTGGTCAGCAAGGTAATATCTTTGGGAGACAGTCCATATTTCATTTAGTTATTCCCAGTAATAAATTGATATTTTAAGAATCAGTTATGCTTCTAAATCTTTATTCCAGGAACTTATTTTATTGAATTCATCAGGCACAAAGTGCTCTTGTAAAGCAATAATTTATGTAAAACAAGTATTTAGGTTCTAAACCTAGGGCTTCCAAAATGACTGGTGATGCTAGATGCCTCTGCATTCTTAATGCACATGCTGAGATTAAAGAGAGCAAACACTCTAATAACTGCAGTCCTTAAACTCTCCTGAAGTTGGGACCCTTAAATGGATTAATCCTAATGTCTCTTAATGCCTAAAAATGTAGGCTTAGGCACACCTTAGCCTCTGATATACATCTCTAAAAGTATATGTCAATCACTGCTCAATTTCCCTAGTTTTTCTTCTTCTTTCCTCTAACTATCCATTCTATTTTACTAAAGGAAAAAAAAATAAGAAGTGGGGCAAACAGGGCAAATAGTTATTTTGGCTATTTCATTTTAATAATGGACAACTGATTCAAATTTCTCAATTTTGTAAATTGCTGAGAAGTTATCAGGAGTCTTCCAGGATGTGATTTTTTTCTTGACTTGGAAAGCCAGCAGATCATGTCAGAATCCTGGCTGTCATTTCAAAAAGTCCTACACCACCAGAAATATTGAACAAAAAAACAAAACCCAAAACATGAAAAACCTTAGTCACTTTGACATTTATGATTTGGAGACCATATTTCATGATACATGAAAGTTTGATTTTGGTATTATGATTTCTTATTTTCCAAAGTTCCTACTGCTAGTGAGATTTTTAAAGTCATTTTCTTGGTGAGTTTTGCCTCTTCGTGGCCTTTTTGTATAAATAAGAATTTCCACCTCAGTATAGTTATAAAAGATTTTCTTCTTTCCTTTAACCACTTAGCATTAACTCATTCTGCTGTTTTACTTGTTTAGTGTTCTTCCCCTAGTGAAATTGTTAGACATGGTGTCCTTCAGGCCTTCTTGGAGTATAATCACTTAGACCTTCTTTATGTCCTGTGTAATTGCTGAGTGGTAAAAGCCAAAATTAAATGAAATGCATCTGTGCTTTCACAGAAATGCTTTTTGAAGTAGCCTTCCAACTAAATAAGGGATTCCATTTATGTACTGTATGGAGTATTTATGTAGTGCATACATTGGGCCAAATTATTTGTGCTTCTGCTTGGGTTTGCTATGACCCAGTCCTGCCAGCATTCTCCCAAAGGAAATGTGCTTAACTCGTCTGTTTGAACAGCTGAGCTGAAAAGAGGGGATGCTGAGAGCTACTGCTTTCCACAGTGTTTGAGGCACCACCACAATGGCAATGGATGTGTAGACAGGATCATGTCTTCAGTCTAATTCCACATCCCAGTAAATTCCACGAGAAAAAATCATTGCTGCATTTCTGCACTTGGAGTATACACTCTATTCCTAGTGTTACTTTGAGAAACCCTGTTACAAAGGCATAGTAGTCCCAGATTTTTATTTTTATCTGAGGACAATTGTGCCTTAGAAATGTTTTATTTGAAACCTTTGACCTGAATTCTAATCTGATTTAAATTCATTTAAATTCATAATAACTCTGGATTAACTCCAATGTAAGTGAAGTACTAGTCCATGGGATAGCAACGGTGGTTCACAGAAATGCAAACAGCAGCTGGCTCTGTGTCCTTAGTTAATTTGATTATATAGTTTTAGTTTAACTTAAACAAAGTAGTGACCTTATTGTTATTTTAAGAAACCTATTTTGAGAGGAGGGGATCATATTTCTCATATAAATCCATTTTTAAATATCTTCTTTAGAAGTATACGTTGCTAGAGATGAGGTTGGGTTTGTGTGGGGAGAGTAAAGGCGTACTATGTTTCACTGATCACAGTTGCTTTATATTATGCAGTGAAGAGAGAGATGCTGTTTGCACGTGAAGAAAACAAGGTTGGCAGCAGAGATCACAGAGGGGGCTTGTCTTTGTAGTTTCTCTCATCTATAGAACAAGTACCAGGAGGAGGATTGGGGTGTCTTTGTAAGAATGATCTTAGTGGCCGCATCTGGCTAAGGTAATCATTGGACAAAAAATCTGAGTTCAATGCTAGTAAGCATTCTTTTAACGTTTTCTGTCTTAAGCACTATTCTTCTGAAGTTTTACAAGAAACAGTTCAAAATAAACAGTTGCTTTGCCTAAATGTAAATTAAGGTGAATCTTGGGATTTTCTCCTGATATTATGAAATTTAGTAAAAGCTGAATACATTTTTTCAAATATTAAGATCATAGTTACATATGATATTTTTGCAGACAATTTCTATATGTTTTGTTTACCCTCTTACCTTCTTTTCTCTCAAATTAAAGTCTGCTTTAAAATATCAGTGTTCTAAATCTTATAATCACCTTTAAAGTTAACACAGGAGTAGGGGAATTGAGAACGTTTTTCAATAACAGATCTTACTAAGCCCAATACTTGCTATTGTACAGTTCTGTAATGTCTGCTGTTTCATCTTTGTGTTTTGTCACAGGATGAAAAGGAGAAGCTGACGTGGAGTGACCGTATGCCTGGATATGCAGCAAACTTTGGACTGATTTTATTTATGGTAATATAATCTGCATTTCTCCACATTTATTAGGTGTGAGAAACTTTGCAATGAGCATCTTGAGTGGAATCCTAAATTAGCATTGTCAAAGATCTAAAAATATGAAGAATGCTAGGTTTATAACCTACAGCTCATCAGAAATACACGTCCTGCTAGGAAGACTCGTAGAGCTCAATGCCTCCCTCCAGCTTTATTCTCTTTTACCAAAGGCTGCTTATGAGGGGGCTGTTGGCTGAATGACTTGCTGTAATGACAGCAGCTTGTTACTAGACGCTGTCTCTACCACATGGTTTCTGCTCCATCCTCCGTTATCTGATGAAGGGAAGCCTGCTGTGTATTTGCTTGTGTGCACAGTGTTGAGAATGCTCTGTCAGAATGACATTCAGAAGCCTTGAGCCTGCTGCGCAGGTGACATGCAGGTGGCATAAATATGTTGCTGAGAAATATTTGTCCAAGACACATTCAGGGATCGACTATACTGTAGTCAAGGAAGACCATGGTATACAATCCTCATTTGAGAACAAGAATAAGGTGTGCGGGTCAGCCAACTGTAAAGTGTGGACACCGCTGTCCTAGCAAAATTTCCAACAGACCATAAACACATCATCAAGCTGCTAGACTTTGTAAACAGCAATAGGAAAGCCTGGCTAATAAACCTTAAATTACACTTTCAAGGATCCCATTATCCCTCTGGTTACAGAAATTACTGAATGAAATATTCCGGTCTAAACCACAGGAGCATCTGACATGGGAAATTTACTTAGGAACTAAATAATTTAAAAATATCTACGTGCATTTCGAATTTACTGGAATTTGCATATACTGGAACAGATATGCTTTGAAGATTTTATTTCTTTTCCTGGCAATCAAAAATATTTTTATATTCACATTGAAGTCAAATGAATGTCTGCATTTTTATAAATATATGTGTTTATATTTATTAAGATATATGTATTGTATATTAAGTATATTTTCTGTACATATTGGGTGTGTCATTCATATATATACGTATGCACTTACAACACTTTGAGTGAGTTTATCATCCTAAGGCAATACCAAACATTTGCTTTTTAGTCAGAACCTCTAACCAACATCAGTTGTGACTTTGCTTAAAGCAGAGTATACTGAGTATGGCTAAGCACATAGCCCTAATTTAGCTTTTACAAGTAATTCTTTTGTAGACAAGGTGCTTACATGTGCTTTTGACTTTAACCATATGTTTAAATCTCCCCTAAGCTTGAGCTTAAAATGCTTTCCTGAGTCATAGCCTATGTATTACACTACCAGATTACTGTAGCATCTCAGAGAGATATATAAAGGTAAAACGTAAAGCTCCGATTCTTCAACTTCTGTTAGTGACTAGTGGAACTATGTTGGCTTTCACCATTTGGAGCAGTGGCCACATTGATTTTTTTAGAATACTTTGAGCATTAGTAAGATCTAAGCATCTTCAGGAGACAACTTAGAAACGCTGCATGAAATTCAAATCAGCTCTTGATGAAGGAGAGTGAGTTCTGCTTTCCCATGTGGAGATTACAATCTACTCTTCACTGTCCGTGATGTTTCTTTTTTTTTTTTTTTTTTCTGCTAGATTAGTTAAGCAGGGATTGGAAACACCAGACTGAAGTTTGTTGTCAGCCTGTGCAATAGAATTGCACTAAGGAAACTAAATTGGTCTCATCTGCCTCTGTTATTAATATTCTTAGAGACTAATTTTTTTAGCTGTAAGCACTACACACATAATATGTGGTGAAATCTTGAATTTACGTGTGTGTATGCACATATATGGCACACAGATGTAGAAGACTCAGACATGGATACACACACAAACGTGCCGCAATTTCTAGTGCTGCAGAAGTGATTGCTGACTTTTTAATACTACCTTTTCCAGGCCCAAAGGGTCTGGTGGCACAAATCCATAGGCATTTTCCATGAAGATGTCTACATTGCTATAGAATGATGCTGTTGTGTTCTGTCCCTCCTTCCCCCAGATTTACATGCCGTGCTTTCCCTGATGATTCTCAAAGCTGCTAATGGTTTTCTTATTGTAAAAGCTTCTCTCTTTATTCTTCATTTGTGTACTCCTTTTGCATACTTCACTTTTGTGAATCCTCTTTCAGGAACTGTTGCGGTTTTTTTCTTTCTGGCTTTTCTTCTGTCTCAATTAAGCTAGGCATGCTGTTTGCTTCTTTAAAATTGCAGGTTGAAAAAAATACTGGGTTTAGTTCTCTTGCCCAATTGATCTTGGTGTTTTACACCACCAAATAACTCAAAAGACTATTTTACACATTCACAGATCCTTTAAAATCTGGTCGCAGTTCTTCTGTTGTACGCAAAGCCTCACTTGACTGCAGTCAAGACAGAAGATCCAACCTTGATTTAAGCAATGTCTTTTGCAGGGATTTTAGAACTGAAGTTCACAAGTCTTATTTTTACCCAATAGACCAGTGATAGCAGGAGGTCTAGGCTCAGCTGGGCATATACAAATTTGGCTTGTGTGTGGTTAATAATAGCATGTGTCACAGTTTAGAAACTCCATATTTAGAAGGTGAATGTTGTGGCAAAGGTGTCCCAGTGTGTGATGAAAACAGTAACTGCTGGAAGTGAGCAGGATAGCTGAGAGCAGTGCCGCCACTGGAGCCTTTCTTTGTGTTCATTGTGTTTGGCTTGCTTAGAGGAAGAAAGAAAACCAGTTAGTGTCATAGCACAAGAGTTCAGCCTGTTCCTTCTTTTGGACTCTATTGCCCTATTCTTATTCACATGGCATAATACTTTACTCTAGAATAGCCCCACTGGGGAACCAAAGAACTGTTTGGACATTAAATTGTTATCCTACTTGGATAAAGGTATCAATCTAGCCCACGGGGTTTATAGCTTCCTTCTCAGATCTAGTATGCTTTCCTGTTTGTCTTCATTCATACCAGGCTCAGTAGGTGACCTTTTCTGCAGCCAATTTTCACATCTGTTTCTAAGCAATTCAGTCCTTGACAGCCTAGTTTAGATATTCAGTGAGGAAACTGTCTGCCATGGAAAGGGATTGAACTTGCCAGATGAAATGTTGACAATGACAACAAAACCCAAAGTAGGTACCTGAATGAAAGTTGACCTTCTGATCTGGAATTTGAGCAAAAGAGGTATTTTCAGGAATGGAAGAAATGCTGTGAAGATACAAGAACCGCTCCCTCTCAGTCGCTGTCTGGGCAGTGAGAACTATGCTCTCGTTACTGTGCAGTCCTACAAGCCCTTCTCTTTCTCTTGTTACTGGATGCACAGATAATGAAGACTCCTAAAGGAGTGTTTTTCCATCTGTGTCTAACTAAGCAAATATTTAAAAACAGCTGGGCAACTGAGGAGTTTCTGAAGCCCTCGTGCTTTTGCAAAACCAATATCTTTGTTCTTTAAATAAATAAAAGATATTTTTGGGGGGTAGCTTTGCATATCTTGCTATGGCACTGCGTGAATTGAAAAGGCAGCAATAGTGCAAGCCTCTGATAGTATCTGATCCTTCAGTAATCTTCCTCATTGCTATGGATCCCTTAAATCCTTTGGTCGGTTTAAGAGTTTGCTATTCAACTTTTGTGACCTGAGATTTCTTCTTTCTCTACTTGGTGCTGACTGTTCTTCCTTTACTGTTAAGATATCATTTCTAAGTAGAAGCTTGTGGTGAAGATAGGTGTCTATGGAGCCCAGAGAGATCATCGTCTCCAGAATGACACATACAAGTTTACCTTGCTGATTTTCCTTGTCCATCACCATCGTAAAAATTTCAGAGAAATCCACAGAGGAAAGAAGCAGAAAAACGGTATTTGGAGGGTGATTTACAGGAATGAATCTGTGACCCAAACTAAGAAAAAGAGATTAAGGTGACTGTAGAGGTGGAAGGTGAATTAGATTACTGTCAGGTGGTGCTGTTTTGTTTTCTCCTTTTATTGGGGATATAACTCTCTCCTGTAGTGACTGCTTCTGTGGTGGGCTAGTTAGGTAGAAGTTCTGATCTTTGTGTTCCTGCACCACTTCTGTCACAGAAAGTGCTGAGCAGATAGTTCAACATGAATCAGATTTTTGTCTGCATGTTTGGTAGGTAAGTGAAAGAAACAAACAAACAGAAAAATAGGCAGAAAAAGTAGAACCATTTTCTCAACACAGTGGAAAGTACAAAAGGAAAGGAAGTAATATTTTATGGCATTTGAAATGTTTTCATTCAGTGTTTTATGTTTAGACCTTTTTCTTTAGAAGAGTATTTGAATGAAAAACATCAGCATGAAGGAAAAGCTCATCAATCATCTACATTTCATTTAAAATTAATGAAATATTGATCTAAAAGGTAAAATTTAGATGTTTTGCTAGATATGACATTTTATTACTGTTTTCTCACAAAAAATATTTGTGAATTTCATCTGATATCTCCAGGACTTTCTCCAAATCATTATTTTTAGTATGTTTACTAGTTCTCCGTTAAAACAAAATGTGCCTGCTTTTTATTTCAACCTTTCACATAGCTCTGATTTTGTTGTGCTTTTGTTGCAATAGCACTTTTTCATAAGACAGCCTCCCTCTCTATACACAAATTCAGTAAGCTATTGCTGGGTCATTAAAATGAACTGTTAAATTTCCTTAAAACTGTGTTGTGAATCTGGGCCCCTAGGCCCATTGAAATAATTGCAGTAGTCTAACCTTTCACATTGAGGTAGTCTCTTTCATCTGAGGATCTCAAGATGTTTTACCTAAAATAATGAATGTATGTTGGAGTTCTTGCCAAAGGCAAAAATGAAAAAGAAAAATGTACCATCTCTGCCTTTCCTGCTATGGCTATGAAAATTTGCTACTTTTTATTGTTATTTTATTGATTTTTTTTCATTATGGAGTGGGATTTTTTTGAAACCAGAATACCACAGCCCTGTGAAATTCAAATTCTTCTTGTGGGAACTTGACCTTAAGCAGCAAGGCTAACTTTCCTCATCTTATGGGTCAAAGCCCGCCCATGAAGGACGTCGGGATACCAACTGATTTCTGGGACAGAAATGTAAAGTGAAATGGGTCAGTCTTAAAAGAATAATAACAAGGGAAAAAAAAATATTTTTTTACTTTTTTTTTTTTAAATTTGGGCAACAGTTGAGCAAACAGAACTGGAGGGTAAGGTGCCACTTCTGCTGTGCAGAGGTGAAGCTGTTTCAGCCAGTAAAGCCGATTTGCTTGACTGAGCGTACACGTAGGCCCTTCAGCCCAAGCCATCTGAACCTGTTGCTGGGTGAAAGACCTTCCTTATTACCTGCTTTTGAAGCCAAACTACCCGAGTTTCACCAATACTGCACGGATAACGTGTGGAGCTTTAATCAGAGAGGACCTACGCATCTTCAGGAATTGTTCTGCTGTTTCAGAGTTCTGCATCCATTTTCTTCATTATGTCCCTGTTAGAGAGTTTTGAATTCTCACATTTTGATTATCTGCATATTATTGTGTTGCTCGAAGAAATGACCACACAATACCAATTCATGGAACAAACCCAACACATCAGTCGAAGCTTCTGTTTAAAATGCTAGTATCAAACTTGAACTAATCTACCTGTATATTTCTTTGCAGATTATGCTGACGTTTTCAGCAGTGTTTGGTGTGATTGTATATCGAATCACTACAGCAGCAGCTTTGTCGTTCAGCACAAATGAGACAACCAGGTCAAACGTTCGAGTGACTGTGACCGCAACTGCCGTCATCATTAACCTTGTTGTGATACTTATACTTGATGAAATTTATGGAGCTATTGCCAAATGGCTGACAGAAATTGGTAAAGCTATCTCACCGCATTCCTCGTTAGTACATTACATGTATTGACATGAGAGTATGCAAGGAGGTTCTCATAGGAATATTTCCCACTGAAGGGTCCCAGTGAAAATATTCAGGCCTATGGGGTAAGATGCTCAGACATGCCTTGGTGAACTAGGGGTCTAAGCTGCTACACGCAGTGTGCCACTAATAGGACTAATTAGCCTGGCCATAATGCCATGTTAATGCAGCTGTGCTATTTCCAGGATCTCAGCTGGTATTTCTGCATTGCACTGGCTCTGTGCCGAGATCCACTTATCTAGAGCTGATTGAGAGTTTTTGACCTGATATGCATTTTGATATATATCTTTACCTCTAGGAGCTTGGTTTACTGAGAGTCTTTGGGCTGTTCCAAAGATGTTGCTGGCTCTGGCAAGGCTACACTGGCAAATGCTTGCCATGTTATTTTGCTGATGTGATTTTTACTGGGTTCTTACCACTCAAAGGATATTTTTGCCATTATTGGGTGCATGTCTGGGCTGGAATTTTTATAATAATATGTATTTCAGTTAGAGATTGGATTTTTTTAAATTTAAATGTTGTTGTATTGTTACAAGCCTGGCAATGTATTTAATTCTTTTAAAGGCGAGTCAATCCTTTGATTACTATAGGGGTTTAGGCTAGAGTTTTGTTTTGTTGTATACATTATGCCAAAGATATTTACTAATAAGGGTTTAGGCTGGGATTTTGTTTTGTTATATAAATTAGGCCAAAGATGTTTCCTGACAGGGCCCTAATGTGAGATTCTTATAGCTGTCATTAAATATTGTTTCCCACATTTTTATACATCACTTCTCATTCTAGATGCTTCAAAGTCTAGGAACACAAAGTCAATTATTCTAAACACTGAAAATGAACCAAAAACCATAGATGCCTTTAACTGTACCAAGTGCTCTACCTATCAATTTTGGGCATCTACGCCTAGGTACCCAGATTAGAAGACTTTTGATAACGGGAGCCTGACTCAATCATTCAAAATTACAGATTCACTCCCTGTAAAACCTACAGCGATGTGAAGCTGGATGGAACTAGCAGACTTCAGGATAAAACCTTAGGAACTCTTAAGACTTGTGCTTCTTATTCTCACTGTCTCAAGACACTTTAAGTCACAAGTGGGAACATTTGTTTTAGTCCTGCTTTCTGAAGAACACTATAAAGTTCTGTAGTTGTCATGATAGGGGTTGAATCCTGAATTTTTGAAATATGGTCCTGTGGTTTTACCAGTGAAGATAGTGTGACAGTTTAGACTAAATTCATAAAATATTTGAAAGAAATGAAGACAAAGCAATTCATTTTCACAAAATGCCACCATATGGGGTTAATTTGTTTGTTTCTGTTTGGAAGCAGCTTTGGGCAGAATGTAGCAGGGTTACACAAATGAACTCTGTTCTAGTGGCATAAGGAAACTGAGACATACTGTCCAGGTGAAAACTGTACCCAGATTTTCAGCTTTCATATAACTGAGAAGCTACTAACTGTGTGTGACCTGATCAATCTTGTCCGTTGCACCTGTCCTGGTGAGACAGGGCACAACTGTTAAGGCATGACACTAGTGTGTGGGAAGAGTAGGAAGAGATGGAGGTGAGGATCCTCCTCTCTGGCGGTTTCTAGGCAAAAGCGGGGGAGTGCAAGCCATGACCATTGCCTCTGTGGGAAAAGCATGGAAGGAAAATTTCACCCTTGAAAAAGTGCACCACTCTGAATTCTGAAGGAAACAAGAATTTCTTACTAACTTGCAGATTATTGTCCCCTTGTCACTTTGCATTTAATTCTAATCCTGCTTTTTTTTTATTTAGGCAGCGTTCCTAATTAACCATAAGGTGTTTCGTTTAAGAAGGATCCAGTCTGAGTAATCTCTAGTGCTACAAATTACAGGAGCTGGAAAGTTCATTCAGGCAGCTTTTTCCACTGCTAGGCTCAGATACCAACTGTAATCACAATGTTTAAAAAAATTGCAATTCATTCATGCTGATAAATGCTCCTTACCTTGTGAACCTTCATTTTGCTGAGCAGAGCAAAACATACTCAATTCTCTTTTCACACTGCAGTTAATTGACAGGCTGAGGAACACACTTGTTGGGCTGGAGGAACAGCTCTTGACAGCATGGGTTTCAATTCCAACCCCAAGCACACTCGAATCTTTATTTGAGTGAAAAATTAGGTCTGTAAGCACAAGAATAGTACTAGTGCTAGCGACTGCATTCATCACAGGATCAAAGTAATGGATCTGCCTCAATACCTGCTGAATCAGTATCTGGGGGGAAAGAAAGGTAGTATATTTGTTGTAATCAATAGAGAGAGTTTGTACAGGATACGCTGGGACTCCACACACCCCCTGTGGGCCCAGGTAAGCAGGGCACTGATCCCCCTCCCCTTATGACACCAGAAAAAGTGCAGATTATATCCTGGTATTTTCAGGTTGAATCGTTAGTAATCAGGGCGGTGTGTGTCCGACTTGACTTATATCTCATTTGCTCATTTGTGACTTCACTGAGGTCAAGGAAGAACCAGTCAAGTGGGGACGAAATCAAAACTACTTGTGTTTGTGACTTATAAAGGCAGCAGCTCCTTCAGTGAGTTAAGGCCCGTGCCACAGATACCTCAGCTCATTCTCTACCTGGAAAGTTTCGGCTTCCCAGTTGTGGTGTAACACGCTGCACCACGTTATTAGCGTTTCATTTTCGGGGTGGTGGTGGTGGGAGTTTTCTCTCTTACTAATGCATCTATTCTGGCTGGATGCATTTCTTGTATAGCAGATTCCGCTAGCTAGAGGACAAATTCTATGCATGCCTCTATTGGTATGGTATAGTATATCTGAGCGTGGGGAGGGAGTGAAGCGCTGAGTGAGTCTTTAGAGCCATATATGGTGTGCAAATTTCCATCCAGAGGCTGAGATCATCTTTGTGGTAGTTCTTCATAAGGCAAAGGCTAGGATTTTTCTCCCTCGAATTAAAAGCTGCACCGCTGTTATTCGATATTCCTGTTGCCCTGAGCTGTTGTCCTGACGGTCTCTCTAGCGTATGGGGTCATCTACAAATTGTTCAAACCCTTTGAAGCTCTAACTAAGCTTTTCTATACATATAGGTGAATGATGGCTTAGGGCTCATCGGATTGGTTGTTGACCTTTTATGAACACATGGTTGAAAGCATCACAAATAAAGCTGGGCAGTGGGGGCTCATTAGAGTTTTGCTATTGCTTTAGTGCTCAAATAAACGCCGTGCTTCTTTTTTAAGAAAAAATACCAAAGCAAACAAACATCCAAGCTGTGTCCCAAAACAAAACTGTACAAGTATAGCGGTATTTTTAATTAAGTCTTTAAAGCCAGAGCTCTGGATCTACCTTATTATTTCATTCTTCCATTGTTCTATAGAAATTCAGTCGAGAACTTACCACGATAAAATTATCTGCTCTCACATTAGTTAACAACTCAGGATGAGCATGGCAATACAAGAGTTTAACCCATATATAATCTTTAAGAGGATCCTACTGTCAATTTGAACCTCTGTCTTAAACCTATGTGTTTTGTTGCTAGAAAATTTCCATGGAAATTGGAAATAAATCTGGGAACAGAGCAATGAATACTGAAAATGTTTAAGAGAATTTTTTTCAAGTTATCTAACGTAGTCCAGAAATGTAGCATATATATAGTGAATGGAGAAGCGTTAGCAAAAATGTGCCTTTATTTTGGATGGCAATTAACAATTCATTTAATGCCTTATTCGGAAAGGTACTTAGTCTTGTGTTTAGCGTTAAGCACATTAACAATCTCATGACGGAAAAAAAAACTTGTGCACACAAAGTTAAGAAGGCTTTTAAGGTGTTTTTTTTTCTGGATTAAAGTCTTTGGACTTTACTTTCATCATTTGTGAATTGAGAATACTAATGCTTTGTTATTTCAGTTGTGTAACTCATAATGTATCTTAATATATAGGCGCTTATATACAATTAATCCATTTATACTGCTTTAGCTTTATGCAATTGAATATTAAGATCCAATTATTTTTTCTTCAATCTCCAGATAGCTAGTAGGAGAGCCTTGTAAATATATAACAATTCTATCTATTATTATTGATAAAATATTCATTATATAAGTAAAATATATTTAATACTATTATATATTTAATAATAGATGTCAGAGTAAATGACAGAGGAGGCATGTGCTAAGGTTCACAGGTGCATCCTGAAGCGGAGGAAGGTGATGTGATCTGCCCAGGTCTCTCAGCGAGGCAATGAAAGATACTGGAAAAGAAATGACGTACCGTTGGGTCCAGGCTAGGCATCAGGATCTGTTGGGTTTTTTTGCCACCAGGGTATTGGATAGACATCTGAGAGCAACTTGGGATAAGCTGTCAGAGGCCTGTTAGAGAATGAAGTTAATTATGGTGTCATTAATAAAGTTCCTGTCAAATAATATTAAATTTCCATCTAGAAATTTGGAAAGACTCTCTGGAAATCAGGAGTCAGTGACAGAGCTAGTGTGCTTTGGTACAAATTAAAAGTACAAAAGGAAAATCAGTATGAGCTCAAAGTTTGCAGTTTGGTTTTGTATTTGGGAATATCAGGGATGTTAACATATTTACTAATTGATTTCCCTGGTTTGTTTTTTCTCCCCTCCCTCCTGCAGAGGTACCAAAAACAGAGAAAAACTTTGAGGAGAGACTGATTTTGAAGGCATTCCTACTGAAGTTTGTGAATTCTTATGCACCAATTTTTTATGTTGCCTTTTTTAAAGGAAGGTGGGTTAAATGTCTTTTACATATAGCTATTTATATGTGCTACCTTCATCGGCTATGAAAAAATATCATAAGCAGGGTTGTCTAAAACTTACTTTTCAATGGCAGGGCATGATATCGAGTACTGTCCTGATTCTCTTCTAAGTAGAACATTGTTCTGAAATGCAACCACTCCAGTTTTCTTTCTAAAATAAGAATAATCCACACTTCAGAAAACAGTTCCTTTTAGTTAAAAAAGGGTGTTGCATATATAAGTGAATGGCAGTGCTTACAGGTCTTCACTTTCCACATTTTAGCAAATTTTTCTTGAAGCATCATTTAGCAAAGAAAGATTTTTCCAGTTTAATTTTAAATTATGGAACTGCTTTCTCTATTACTTTCTCAATGTTTTGCACTATTTGCCTGTATCAAGTTAAATTAAGAAATAGTCATAGTCAACTGGAAGTTGCATGTTTTGGCAAATGAACTGATTGACCAAAAAGCTAATTCAGCTGTCCTGCTAAATAAGTGTGACTTCCTATGGGTTCAGGATCATTGTCTTTTGGGACCCAGTTATCCACAATATAACGTATGCTTTTGAATGGGAAGCTTAAAATGATTGTTTGCTCAAACTTTGGCAAAAATGTTTAAAACATCCTCTGGATTCTGTTTCATACCATTTTTCTGTTCCTTTTGGGGGCTGTAAAGTTCGTTAATCTATACTCTTCACTAATCCTATTCAGCATCATTGATTTAGGAATTAATGATACATTTTACCAGCAGTTATAAATCTTATAAGACATTAATGAAAAATATCACCGAATTCTGTCTTTTCTAACTATTTTTTGGGGGTGTTGTATGGTTATAATAAAATCAATCTCCCTGTTTTTCTCCTCGTGTAGTCAAAAAACACCTTTACTGTGTATAGGTGTGTAAATAACTCCATGCAGGGAATTATTCAGATGTTAGAGAACGTGAGTTAGGATATGTATTTCCAGTTTCGTTTGTGATCTCTAATCAAGAGAGGGAGATTATTATTATTTTTTAGCACAGAAAAAGATTTTATTAAAAATATTTCAGCAGGATGTAGTAGATAAACATTTGTAGAAGCCTACTATGAAATAATTTTAAATAATCAAAGTTGAATAGGTGTCGAGTCTTTAAAAATTCATGTTGAAGTAGCTGAATATTCTGAAATATTTTAGCTAATATGAATGAACAATTATTTTGTTACAGTAAACTTTTTTTCTATTTTTATATTATTTCATATATTGTTACTGCTTTCAGATTTGTTGGCCGTCCTGGGCATTATGTGTATGTGTTTGATGGTTATCGAATGGAAGAGGTAAGTACATATGAAATTCAAGCAAAAAAAATCCTTAACAAAAAGAGATATGTGAACAGTGTATTTTGGTGTATTCTAGACAATAAGGGAAAAATAGAAAACATGTTAAGAGAAGATGTTAAATCTTCAACATAAACACACAAACCCCAAACTTACCGAGGCACCTGCATGTCTGTCTTTCTCCAGTTTGAGTACTTCGCAGTCTTTCTTAGGTGAAACTTCACCATTTCTATGCTTTACAACCGGCACTAAGGCACAAAAATTACACTGATTTGACTGAGGCCCTTGGGAAACCTGTGCCAAAACTGGAAGTTGAATCTGGCTTCTCATTCTGTAGATCACTAGAAGCCTAGCAATTTTAATAGCCTGAAAAGCTAAAGCCATTTTGTGCTAAACCTGTAAACATATTTTTTTTCCAGAATTCCTTTTAACTGCTGTGGTTATTCCCTTGAAAATCAATATACGTACTCAAGTTTTTATAATAAAGCTTATACATAAGTCTTTGCAAGATTGAAGACTTCCTTCTCCCTTGGGAGACATCAGATTGGAAGAGTATTGGTGACACTGCATTATGTTTATTACATTGATTATATAGTAAATATTTTAAAAGGAAATATAGTAGCCCCAGGACACAGTAAGTTATTTCAGAGCTCTGCATATTTTCCATAATGCAGTTTTATGAGTAGAGATGAAATACCTTGTTAAGCATAGAACAGCAATGATAGACGAGTTCTGTGCTCCTGTGCAAATTGATGGCAGGGGGTAAGGGCACATATAGACATCGGTAGCTCTCCTAAGTGGGTACTTTTAAATTAATTCTCTTGCTCCCTTCACACTCTATGGTTTTGTTTAATTACAGTGTGCTCCAGGAGGCTGTTTGATGGAACTCTGTATTCAGCTGAGCATCATTATGCTTGGAAAACAACTGATTCAAAACAATCTATTTGAAATTGGAATCCCGTATGTATCCCAGCCTTCTCCATTACCATGTGTTATTCCTGTGACATGGTAAATTAAAGACTTGATCCTTATTCAACTGAATGGAACTTTTGCCACTGCCTTCAGTGGGTTCTAATTGAATGTGATGATAAATCACATTTTTGGTTGTGATGAAATGATCTGGCTGTATTTTATGTTGAATAATTGGCTATATCTGCAGTAAATGGCTTAAAGAAAGTGATTGAATATATTAAATAATTGATCTAAATTAATTTTAGAAACCTGTGAAAACAGGCAAGGTATGATAGATCTCTTGGGAAGTTTTAGAGAAGCTTTCAGGGTAGCAGTATTGAATACAAATTAGTATAAAGTGAAGGAGAGATGGCGTGGAGAAAAGTGATAGCTCATAAAAGATGTTAAAATGTATTACTTGATCTATGACTATTTCACGGGTTTACAGATGAAGTCCACACATTTCTAAGGTGCCTATATGTCAGTATGTCACTATATGATGCAGGGGCTAGAGTTTGGGAGGGATGCTGACAGGCTGCTTGGTGGCTGTCAGCCACAGGATGCTTAGTGCACGGTGTCCTCTGCTCCAAACACAGCAAGAAATCTCTCTTGGTCTGTCTCCACTGTCAAAGGGATCTTCAGGCACTGAGAATTCACTAAGAATGTCCTGTTCCCTCCTCTTGGGAGGTTTGCTCTTGTTTCTGTTAACTGAATCACCCTTGTTGGTGGCAGTGGTCTGTGAAATGTTGTATTAGATGAAGAGTCTGACTTAGACAAAAGCCTCAACTCTGCTGAGGTTAGTCAGAATCTTTCAACTCTGGTGTCAGTAGCTTTTGGATCACATCCCTAAGGAAGGCTTTGAAGATGCTAACTAGAAAACAAGATGAGTGATGCTTAAAAGATTATGAAATATTTTTTAAATGAGCCCTTTCCATCCCTTTTCCTAGCAACAACTCTTTTTTGGAAGTAATTTAAATAGAGAGAAAAAAAATTTCCCAAACAAATCAAATGTGGGTTATGGATGGTTTCATTATTCTTGTGTCAAAGTTCAATAAGGAGGCCTGTTTTCTGTCTACATCTCATTGAGTTTACAGTTCATTTTGAGAAAAGGGTGGTAAATCATTCCCAAAATATCTGACATGTTGAAGGCTTAAAGCTTTCCCAGTATAAACCTGGTGTGATTTTTTTTTTTTTCCCGTCTTCCAAAAACTTACTGCTACTGGACTTTTTTAATGGGGATTTTATGATGTTAGAAATACTGTATTTATTATTTTTGACTCATGAAAGCAGAGACTGATCCAGTTCAAACAGAAAATTCCTGTCAAATTATTTCTCAATTCCCTCACTACAACTCTTGGTACAAGAATATGACAATTTCATTCCATTTTTCTCCCTCATTTTTGCTCCCCCATCCTTCTGCCAACAACCTATGGTGGCCTCAATTTTTAAAACAGAATAACAGTTTAAAAACATATCTGCTTTCATCCTCTCCTTCCCGGAGAAATGCCTCATTTCAGTCTCAGTGCTATCTTGTGATCCTGAAATGAGCACATGTGGTTTTCCTTTGCTTGTCTGCACTCTCAAGTAAATCATGTGTATATCTCACCGGACCCGTTTGCACCAGGATAATCACAGTGCTTTACTGAACACTTAAGTTAATTAAATCAGAGTAAGCTTTCTGTTTCTGCATGGACCACTCGACTGGTTTGGGCTAGATCCTTAATGGCACTCTACTCCACCTCATCTGCCCCACAGGCACACAGACACACTCTGAGTACCTATCAACCAGATTTTCAGAGGGCTGTGTGTAGGTCTGCTGGATATATATATAAATTCAGACCAAAAGGGACTCCAAACATGCATGTGTTGCAGAATTAGTAGTTCTGACATGTCTGTGTCTCACATGTAATCTACTATGTCTATACATGTTGTTAGGAGATGTGACAGGCATATACATAAACATACCCTTGTTCTCTGCCCTCCAGCCTTCTCATCTGGCTTCCTACTGTATCCTGTTCTCTCTGTTCTGCTACCTGTTTTCCCTGCTAATCTCTTACAGTCAGCTCATTTCCTCTGTTAGATGATCCATTTTCTACCAATAAGTTTTTTATTTTCCTTCCCAGGATATCTCTGTCTTCATTGGGTCCTTGTTCTATTTTCTGGTGTCTAGCACAGGCTACGCACTATGATGAACAGTCCTTCTGTGGCAGAAAGATAGAACAATCTTTTCTATCTCCAGTTTCAGCAGCTGTACTTTTTTTTTTCCCCTCCCTTGCCTTGTGCCTCCTTGGAGGGAATGGGAGTCAGGGTGAATAACACAGATTCTTCCGTTGGCTCCCTGTATTTTCACTGAGGGCAAATTACAAGTGCTGCAATCAACCTTACCATATGGAGAGGCAGAAGGGACTATCATAAACAGTGGTTCATTCTTCAGAATCTGTAACTGTCCTTCATATGTCTGTAACATGGAAGTATCTCTCTGCTAAGTTATATGATGACCCAGATCAAAAAAGTTTTCCTCTTTGTTGAAATCTCAGGATTTCAGGATTATTTTCAGAAAACCTTTTGTTTTCATTCACCACAAAACCCCAGGCACTTAAATTGCCTTGTAGAAGATCACAAAACCTTACTCCCGTTTGCTGTCTCTTTCCCTCAAAAAATACTACTAAGTAGATGACAGACCGAGTTTATAAGCAACAACCATCCATTATGCCTCTAGCACCCCAAATGCTGCCACAATTGGGAACTGTCATTCAATGTCTTCATTCTGGCTTACCTACAGTCAGCGTTGGCTGAAGAGTTATGGAGTTAAACTTCAGATGGCAGCCCTGCATTGTCTGGGGTCATTGGAACACATCCTTGCTTTTTTCCTTCAGCATTTCTGGAGAAACTGCTGCACGGCTACGACAGAGGTGACTTGCTGGTCTTCTGAAGCTTTCTATGGTTTCTTTTCCAATTTCTGCATCTAAGAATATCAAAACAGCTAGGAAAATTCAGCAACAGTTGAATTATGGAAAACTAAGCCTTCTTGAATTGAAATGTGTGTTCTCTGGGGCTGGAATTCACAAGTTTAACAGATGTAAATATGCTACATTTCACTCAGATGTGTTGCATGCCGTAACTCTTTTACTGTTGCCACAAGAATTGACCCTAAAAGGCTGCAGGGCTTGAGAGCCTTGACCTAGCATTCCTATAAGACTCCTTTTCTTCAGTTCTATTTTTCTGAACTTCCTGAAAAAAATCCACTTGGTTATTTTATTACTTTCTGTCTTTGACCTTGGTGATAAACCCTTAGGGTAAAATACTGGCTCTATTGAAGTCAATGGCAAAACTCCCATTGACTTCAGTGGGGCCATGATTTTGGCCTTTTTATTCAAGATCAGTTGCCATCACTTCAAAATGTACTTAACTATGCTGGATGAGAATACTAAGAGTAGATAAAATCAATTTAAAGACCCCTTTTCATAGCTATTATCTTTTACGTTGCTTTTCACCTTAAATAAATTATTTTTAATTAATGTTGTTTTCTTCTGTTTGAGAAATAAATAAATACCAAACACAACTGAAACTCCCATATAATTCAAGAGGTCCGAGTATGCCAAGGAAACATGACTGTACTATAAATTTGCAAAACAGGATGAGAGATTATAGTCCTTTTGTTCTCCCCTGCCTCCTTCTTGTACCCCCGACCTGTGAATATGAGAAGGTCTCTCCTTATGTGAACAGTCTGTAGGAATATTACTGAAGAAAAGCCTGGTCCTTCCATGCTCCTTCCCCAAAGCAGCAAACAAAATTACAGGCAAGGACACAAGAGTCTGAGTCACCGCACTTCCTTTTCTCTAGACACAAGTGCTCCAGCTACTCAACCTGAGTCTTCTCTGTCTAGCTTTCTCCCTGTACCTTTTCTATCATGCTACAAAGGAAAAAGCATCAACTGGAAAGATAGCCTTAAAACCCACCAAATATAAATCCATGGCAGCTGGATTCTAGGGGTTTTCTGTCTTCTCATGTAGAGTCTCCATTTGCATCTCTCTTCTAGGAAGTATTGCCTTGAAACACTTCAAATCCATTTCCTGGTGACTGTCACAGGTGATCTGCTTTTGCAGTACCCAAAGGCATTTGTTAACAGAGTCCTGAGAAATTGGTAAACTTTCCTCAGTTCCACTCTTTCTGCCAAGCTCTAGTGAGGATACATCATGAGGACTGAACAGCCACCGAAGACACAAAGACCTGTGGAAACAAAATAATATTCCTGCATCCATCCTATTTCAACCTGCCTCCCAGCTGCCCTGCCTCTTCAGCCTCTATACATTCCACTCTGCCTCACTTGACAAATTTCTCTTTTTTCCCTCATTTGAAGTCATCTTCATGTCTTCTCCTAGATAACCCAAATCCTGCTACTCCTTTTTACTGTATAAATAGAGAAACTGTTGAATCATCTGTCCTTTTTTTTTTCAAAAGTAGGCTTCATGTAAGTGTACCATGGGCTTGACCACAGCCAGGATGACTTGATTTTGATTTCTCTCTTCTTTTCCTCATCTTTTTTTTTCTCAAAATCTTGTGGGTTCTTCAGTGTTGGGGCATTCTCTTTAGATGCTGACTACCTTGCATAACGGGATGCTTATTGGTTATATTAGCAATTACAAACAGAATAATTAAACCGTGTTTCCACCTCTTATCTAACACAAGAGTTTGGTGCCGATCCCTTGTGAGAAACTGCAGCATCATTTTTAACTGCTCTGGACACAGCCTTCTGACAAAATCCTGTTCTTCATTTTCTTTCTCCCTGATCCTACATTTTTTCTTCTTTCATGCAATTCTTCTCATCAAGAACATATTTTGCTTTTTGATATTCATGGGTAAAAGGACCAGAAATAATGGCTATTCTACAGTTCTAGAGTTTTCTCTGTTTGTCCAGATTCATATGGCTGTGAGGGGGGGGTCATGAAACTTTGCTTCATGTGTCTCTTCAGCACGAAGCTTCTCAGAGACTCATCCTTAATGGGCAAACCTACCTCTTTCTCACTGGTGGGGCTGCCTGGCATGCAGAAATCAGAAGCTAAGATAGCTCTTGATTATCATTGTCTGTCAACTTTGTTTAAAAGTGTTGATCTAAGTAATTAAAAAGCAGATTTCTCACAAGTGCATTTAAAAAGCTTACTCAGTTTTAATAACACAATCATATGTGCAGCTACAGAGTTCTGCAAAACTAATTTTCATTGCCTTACTGCTGTATAGCTGGAGAATAACACTGTACAAATCCTTGTTCTCTGTTCCTTTAACTTTCTGACACGTTTCTATTTGTTCTGAAACTTCACATGCTTGGATATGATGCAAAGGTACACTTTTTTGGTGAAAAAATTAAAATAATTAGTTTGGCTTGTATTCAGTTAGTTGATCCTTTAAAAAATTCCATAAAAATAAAAAGAAGAACCTTCTTCAAAGCTTAACTGAAAATGGTTAAAGGTGCCACTCCTCATGCTTGGCTTATAAATGGCCACATGAAAAATTAAAAATTATTCTGAGTAACTGAGCCCTGGATTTAGTGTATTCCCAAATAAACATTAAAAACAACAACTATTGTTTTAGTTACTGGGTCCTCAGGGGAGTTATGTATATGCATTAAACTCCATAACTCGACTCCGTGGTGCTATAACCATAGGATTAGATCACACATGTACAGACTTTACATCTAAACACACCCCAATTTCATCTCAGCTGCTGCACAGTGACAGTGAGATCCTCTTCAATCTCATCTGCCCATGGAAATGTGAGGGACGTTTATAGCTCATATCATTTTATTGGAACAGAAATCAGCACTGTCTTGAACTTATTGTTCACTGTCCTCTGAGAGTCCCTCACATTAGGAAATTAATTGGGATACGATGGAAGAACATCCTGGGAATTCTTTGATTATTTTAAATCCTGCCCCAGGTCTCCTACCCTCTGAATACTACATCACCTCTGTCACAGGCAAGTTCCCTTGATTGCCGTAAAAGCAGAGGGGGTTAAAGGAAATTTTAGTGTCTTGAAATGGCTGAGTTTGCAGGATGTAGGAGGTAAATGTCTTTGTGAGGATCCATCTAATTTTTTCTTGTGAAGTATTTTAAATCTCCTCAGACTTTTATTAAAACTGTGTAAACTGAGCATTCTGGGTACTGAAGGTATTTGGTTAGCCCCAATATATCTGGGTATTGCCAAAGTACTGAGGATGTTACCTTACCACCACACTTACGAGCTACATCTTAGCTGCACCTGGAACAAAAGCTGGAGTTGATCTGTTGATTTTTGCAGCTTTGTGATCCTGATCCTGGGACTGTCAGGGCCTGATGCAATCTAGATCTGTTATAAGAGCGTCTGCCAATCCCCATTTCCTCTGCGCTTGTGATGAAATTGGATGAGTCCTGTAAACACAGGTTGGTGTAAAAATTCTCCAGCCACTGTGGTCATTTCCAGCTCACTATAGAGCCTTGTGCTATGTGGTGACACAGTGTTCCTGTGTGGCTTAGTGTATATTTATGAACAAAGGAAAAAAACCTACCCATCAAAGCCTTTAGTGTGTTTGCCAGCTAGCCTTCCCCTGCTGTTTAAGTAAGGGTCTGAGAAAGCAGTTCTGCTTAAGTGTAGGTACAAATGAGAACCCCTACCATTTCCCCATACACTTGTGTCTCCAGGCCACACACCTAAAGTTCAAAGGATTTATTGCAAGCTGAGGGGGAAAAGTTTGTGGGAGAGCCCTCCTTACACTACTGGCAAAACATCACTGGAATTAGTCTGGATTCTCACTCATATGGCACATATGTGAGGAACTATAAAATAATGTCATGCATATTTGTGAAAGATGAATTTCGTCTGCAAAATGAAGACATACAGTAAGGATAAATCTTGATGTTTTCTCTTAATCCAACTGTATTTCACTTCCTTGATTTTGAAGAAGTATCTCATTCTATTGCATTTTTCCATGGGAATTTCTCAATGTGTAAAAAAGTATGAAGTTATTGATGCATATGCATTTAAAAGGTCATCTGTGGGGGGCACTAGGAACACTTTACCATTCTTTCAGAGATGGATTCATTTTACTCTGGGATTATACCACTTATGAAATTCGTGTATTTGTCAGTGTTGTGAAATTTGTATCTCCAGCTCAGTGGGACAGTGATTGATACTACTCCTACTGAGCTCCAAAGAGATACTTGCACAAATAATTGCTCACCCATGTGAGTAATTTATTGCCTGGCCAAAATGGATGATGTTACTGCAAAACGTGGTCAAAATGAGAACCTTTGAGACAACCTCTTCTGATCTACGGGAGCTGGGAGACATAACTGACCTGTGTTTACTTAAGAGATGGTAGGAAACTGTTTTGTTTTATGGCTTCAGAGGTAGTGAAAATTCACCAGTATAATTGGTCTTGCAAGATGTATACTTTTCAGGTAGCAGAAATATTTCCTGACTGAAGTCGGGAGTTTCCAAGTCTCACCATAACAGTGGTTGTGTGCTAGCTCAGTGTTCCACCTTTATACATAGTGTGGCATATCTGAAGGTAATTTCAGAACCTCTAAAACTCTTATGAGAAATCTCTGAAGGAAGATTATACGGTTGTGCAGATACATAAAACATCTAAATCCTGGTGAAGTAAGTTTTTCATGGTCTACATAGATCTGCATACTTTGCATTATATATGATAGGTTACACTCTCAGGAAAAAAAATACTTCAGAAATATACATTTGTCATGTAAGCATTCAATAAATGTTTCAATTGTGATGGTAGTAGCTATAGAATTCTGTAGTTTCCAGTAGGAGTAAACTTGCAGGGAAATTCCAGTGAGTTCCAGTTTTTCCCCAGTGAGTTGCAGTATGAACTGCATTGTGGAGTACTGAAGAAGTTACTGCATACATCCCAAGTGATGCTTTTCTAGCAATAATTCGTTACTGAATACGAAGTGACTAAGGTAGGATTTCTGTTTGTGCATGACAGGAATACACCTCTCTAAGAGCAAATTCTACTGACCTTGCTGAAACTCTCTCACTAATCTTATTCTATCCATTAGTTTGAACCCTGTTTGCACATTAGGTTAGAAGCACGGGAATTGTGTTTCTCCAGGATGAAAGGCCATTAGTAAAATTAAGGCATTGCTTATGCTTAACATTTCATAGGTACATATTATATTATTTTTATTAGTTGTAGCATCATTTCGGTTAAAGAAAAGATTACTTCCCCTTTAAGGTTCCTCAAGCAGCATCTATTTTTGTCTGTTTAGATAAACTCAGTTATATTTGCTTGTGACAAGAGAGCACTGAAACCTGAAGAGCTGCAGATGTTTTCTGGTGATCACAGAGCTGGCTTTAAGTCAATAATATTCATTTTTAGAGTCCTAAATGGCTTTGGACCTATCAGTATCTTGGAGACACTTGGGTTTTTTGGTGCTACAGACTTGTTAGCAGAGGTGCTCATTTCCTTTTGCTTTAAACAACAGGTAGCTTTTCTGCTAAAATGTTCATAAGTCCACCAGGTTTAGGAATCAGTACATTCTTGCATCCTCTTTGTTTGTCAATATGTCTGGTCATTTTGACCTTAAATGTATGTTATATTAGAAGTTCCCAAGTTTCATGGTGAGGGAAAAATGCACCTGTGCCAGATATACGGGATAAAGGTATCACATGACCTTCTGGTGTTTTGTTTCTTTCTTTCTTTAGAGAGAAGTGCTCAATCTTTTTTTTTTTTTTTTTTTTGAGGTTACTACTTATTACTAATATTATTTCTGTCCAAGCTGCTTGAGCTTCAGGACCATACCCATTCAACACATATCAAGAGAGAAACTATTTCTAAAAAGTACTGGGTTCAACTCCATTTTAACAGAGTTAGGCTGTTGTAACTTTCCTCTTGACACAGGAGTACAGGAACTGCTGCCCTCAGCAGCCTGTCACCTGGCAATAAGCAGCATCAAAACTTCAGACGATGGTGTAAACTAAGCCTACGGGGCACCAAAGTAACATGATATACTTTTTATGTTGCTGCACAGAGACTTGAGCCAAATCTTGTAGGGAAAAAACCCAACTTGGTTCAATCTGAACTTTTGTTCCTCAGGAAGCTAAAGAAGCTTTTCAGGAAGCTGAAGGATGAAAGAACCGAGCCAAAGGAAATGGACACCAACCAATCAAAGGACCCTCAGCAATGGGATCTTGATTACACCTTGGAACCTTTTACTGGGCTGACTCCAGAATACATGGAAATGAGTAAGTTTTCTGAATTCCCTTTCTGCAGTAACCATAGCTTTACATAGGACCAATCACTGTATGTCATAAATTGGCATGATAAAGGGGGAAAAAACCCCAAACACAAACAAAGTTTGCAGAAATTACATGTAAGACAGCAGGGCTATGAGACAACATTACCAGCATAGCAAAAATGATGCTTCCTGTTATCTTTTGATACTTATACTGTGAGCGTCCAGGGTTCCCAGCTGAAAAAAAAAGGGCATAGGAACCATTCTGCTACAGAAGCACAGAATAACTAAGGTTGGAAGGGACCTCTGAAGGTCATCTAGTCCAAACTCCTGCTCAAAGCAGGGTCACATACCAAAGCAGGTTGCTCAGGGACTTGTCCAGTTGTCCAGTTTGATTTAAAGTATTCCCAAGGATGGAGACTCTACAACCTCTCTATGCAACCTGTTCCAGTAAAAATACAGTAAAAATGTTTTTTCTTGTGTTTAAATTGTATTTCCTTCTCCTTATATGTCAGGTCCTCCAATCCCTTAATCACCTTAGTGGCTCTTCACTGGATTCATTGCAATATGTCCATGTCTGTCTTGTACTGGGGAGCACAGAACTGGAAAGAGCACTCCAAGTGTGGTCACAGTAGTGCTGAGTAGAGAAGGATCTCCCCTCTTGACCTCTTGACAATTCTCTTCCTTATGCACCCCAGAAGGCTATTGGCCTTCTTTATAGCTATGACACGTTGCTTGTTCATGTTCAACATGCTGTTCACCAGGACGCCCAGGCGCTTTTCTGCAAAGTTGCTTCTCAGCTAGTCAGTTCCTAGCGTCTACTGGCTTATTCCTCCCCAGGTGCAAGACTTTGTATTTTCCTTTGCTGAACTTCCTGTGAGATTCCTGTTGAGAATCCTGTGAGATTCCTGTTGGACCATTTACCCAGCCTGTTGAGGTCCTTCTCAACGGCAGCACAACCATCCGGTATAACTCCTCCCCAAATTAAAATCGCTCATTGATGTTTCAAATGTAGTAAAAATATGTAGATTCCAAAATATTAATGTGTATTTTCATGTAGAAGTAAATTACCCTTTACAACAGAAAACTGTAGGAATATCTTTTTGATTCATGACTGAACATTACATGATGTTGAATCATGTACAGAACATTCCCAGCTATGCTTAAATTAAAATCCACAAGCATATACAACAGGAGAGAACAGAGAACATAGAACAGAGAGAACCTTCAGCCCATAAGAGCTTCTTGGTCAGCTGAAAGAGAGAGTGGAATGGAGAATTGTTATTACCATTTTACTCATGGCGACCTGAGGCATGCAAGTATTGAGCTGGTCACTTTCTGAGAAAATCTAGGGCACACTTGGGGATGATTTCTCAGTCTCCCACCTTTCATACCAGTTCTTTAAACAGCACATTCTCTAGGTTTTTAAATATCATTTGTGTAATTCCTCTGCATGCCTCATTCTGCTGGAGCGACTGGCATCATTAGTGATGGGCAATGCCAGACATCTGGTCATCTTTCAAACCCGTGTGAAGTAGGAGTAACTCTATTAAAGTCAATAGTATTCTAATTTTATAAATCTGGTGCCCACCATACGTTTATTGTCTATGTGTTCATACGTGCTTGCTGGTTTTCAAGATTACTTAAATTGCTGATAACTATGGCAGAAATCAGTACTTTTTCAAGGTTGCTCCACAGTTTGCTTTTCCACATTAGAGGAGATAAGTATGTTGGTGGAAACCCATGTGGAACTGGGAGGAATTCTTTCTTGAAGTGGCAAGATGACACCAGTTACATGTCTGGTAACCACACCATCACGTCAGTGAGACAGCAATACCTGATTTGCACTAAGTGGGATCCAGGAGCTGGATCTGCTGCTTCACAGAAATGCCTCTCTCAAGATGCAATGTCTATCAGAGAGGAACTGTAGGCACTTTTTATTATCTGCAAGTGGGGATTGCTGACATCTTAGTGACTTGATCCATCATTTGCATATCATTAAAAGACTCTCTGAGTTAGGTTCTGAGGTCAACGTGGCCACCGTAAGTCATTTGAGACATAGAGTGTTTTCTTCTATCTGGAAGACAAGAGTCAAGAAAGAAACTTTAAAACACTGAGTTTGTTCAAATTAAATATCATTAATAATTTATTTAACATATTTGGCACTGTGCCATTGTCCTCAGTGGTTATAACTTGGAAGTCTGGTCCCTTTGGCATCTTGATTGCACTTTGCTCAAATGAAAATATAATTCCATTGTCCAACGTTGCACTGATACAAAATTGTTTGACATTCTGAGTACAGTATCTGGCCTGTATAAAAGGATACAGAGAGCAAACCCAAGAACTGGGCATTTTTCTTATAATTCTGTTTTGTAAAGAATCCTCTGTTGCCTCCTCTCGGCTTTTACTGGGATCGTTTGATCACAGTTATCTCCTTGCATCCACTTATAGTCAGCCACTGCTCCAGCCGGAGCAGGTCAAACACTGGGATGAAGAAGTATACTACAGATGAATTAGCTGAGGACAAATATCAAACATCTAATAGAGGATTCCAAAGTGAAATATATACATGCCTTCTTTTTCATTCTAAAGAGAACTGTGTTTGTTATAAAGTCCAAGGAGTATCTCTATAACTTAACAGAACCCAGGAGGACAGAGGTGCAAAAAATCGCCAGATAACCCAGTCTTGCAGCCCTGGGACACAATCCAACTTCAACCATCCTCAGGGAAACAAACCTGAGAGGAAGCAGCATACAGGGATATTAGGGAGTAAGTAAGAGGCCAGGATCTTCACACCAGATGCAAACCAAAATTGCAGTGTATCCCTCAGCCCTGTAGTTGCCTCAGAGTAGACACTGGAGAGGCAAGGAAGGAAAAGGGGGAAATGGTATGGGTAGGGGAGGGGGGAAGGAGAGAAATAATGTAGGCAAACCCAGGCTTTAGGGCATGAAAGTATTCAGGAGAGAACCAGAGCTTGTCAATGGGCATGTTATCTAAAACCAAACATCTGTTAAATATTGTATGTGACAAGTCCTGTTTTAACAAGCCACTGTTCTCAAAACATCTGAAAGAGAATGCATTTTATGACAAAAAAGAAATTAATACCATGTATGGTTTATCTCTCGATATAGCAATAGCTATATAGATTTATAGGTATAATTTATAATATATTTATAAATACATATATGGGATTTTACATAATGATGGATTTATATAAATATATAAATATGTACATGTATATGACATTTTATATAATGACAGATTTGGGCATCTCTTTATGGGTATGTTTATGAATCTGAACCTTGCCCACTGTTATACCATTGACACAAAGACACCCTCACCTGCCATCGTCTCCCTCTCAATTGTTTCAACTCACCGTAGGATCTGACTGTGTGTTACAGCCTCTACTAGCTTATTCCCTTCTGCACATCATGGTACTTTGTTGAAAAATTCTCCTTTAAGATTGATTTTTGACATGCATTACTTTGCCCAAGATGATTTTTCCTCCTGGAAACTTTAAGCAAACTTCTTTGCAATTTTTGAGTTAAACAATGGTGAAAAAATATAGAAGTTTCCCCTTGTAAACATTTTCATCTGTTTCTATGCTCAGGCATAACTCAGGAATGTCTGCACTTTAACATCCAAAATTTCCTGGTTAGCTAGTTCTCTTTAAGGACAAGGAGCTATAGTTATTTGTAATAAACTAACAGAATTAATATAACTGTTTATAAATATTTAATATCTTGTCCTTGCACGTCTGTGGTAGTTGATCTTATTCATTCTGGGCGCTAGCGAATGCGACTGGTTGCAGCATGAATGGCTGATTACAGCAAAAGCTACTGGCAGAGTAAGGAGGAGCCAGACTTCTTCCCAGTTATCATGGGCCAGTGACTGCTGACTATGCTCTATGATAACCAAGAAGTGTGGCTGGCTGACTGAGAAGCAGGATGGAGACCTGAGTGTGTTATGAACTAGAATATCCCACTTTTCAAACATTATATACTGATGCTTTCTCCTAACTGTAGTTGGACCTTATGCAAAGCATCCAGTTGTGGGAGGAAACTCTTTCCACTCTTCTGTTACCTGTGGCAAACTCTGATTGCGTCTGAGATGATGCTGTCACCCTGATTCAAGATGTCTTTGTAGGACAGCACGCTTGATTCATTGATAAGGGCACTACTTAGATGCAAAGGTCTGCCTTGTTGGAGTAACTTGTAGTATCAGGGTCTAAGATACTGATGTTATAAATCACTGGACACTAAGCCAGTATTTTAGATTAGTCCCTGGTGCCTAGATCATAAACCATGTTGAGTGCCTCATTCTGCAGTCATTCAGGAATAATTAGATAGATGCCCTACAAATTAATGGATGAATTCCTAATCTAAACACTTGTTTACAATGGGAAAATTGGCTTCTCAAGTGAAGAGAATGGTTCACCGAGCCTTGTAGCGTGCCGCAGCGAGCTATGCCCTGCCCGTGGGATTCAAGACAAATGTGCAGCAAATGAAACCCAAGCCGCACCTCCCCAGCCCGCTTATTGCCCCGGGTCCGTATCACTGCACTCAGCTGTCAGATTCGCTGCAGAGTGACTCAGACCACCCACACCGACAGGAAGCACTTTGTGCAGCTCGGCACTGAACCTGTCAGCTGGGATTGCTGTGAAGGGCATCAAGCTGAAACATCGAGGCAAGAGGCAGTTACACGGCTTATTTACCTGTTTTTCTAAATTTGATTTGAGAGGGGGAGGGAAGGGAAACAATGCAGCAAGTGCAGAGGAAGCTTTTTTCATTTTTTTTTTTTTTCCCCTGAATTGCAGAATGACTTGGATGTAAGAAGAGGTATATTAAGAAGAGAGAAATCTGGCTGCTGTTTCAGAACTTAGTTCTTAATTTTCACACCAATTTACTCGGGCAAGCTCCCACTGGTATCAGTGGCTATCTGCTCAACCGGGAATGAAGCAGCTGAATAAGAAACTGTAGACTGAGCTTACTGTAGCATTTGGGTTCCCCCATCCAGATGATGATGGGGTTTCATGCAGAAACAGACATGGACAGATTATGTATCTGTGTGTGAATACTCACTACATGCAAGTTTGTCCTGCCAGCATGCTCCTACTTTTAAGCATGAGTGACACCCTTAAGACTACAGAGGAAGCATCTGACCAAGCAGAGACTCTTGACTCCAGGTCTGCCATTTGCTAGGCTGTGCCCTAATCACAGGCCGTCCTTGCCTTTTGTATCCATGTAGAGTTTTTCTACAAATTTCCGTCAAAGGGTTAACATGTACCTTTTCTGAAGGAAACACGGAGTCTGGCCCATTCCCCATGCAGCAAATCATGTATTCTCTTTGGATTCCCTTATGAAGCTGATTAGCCTTGGTGAGGTACCACTTGTCTGAGGGATAGAGTTTGGAATGATCTCAGGATGTGTTTTGCAGTATGATATGCCACAGGTAAAAGAGTTTTTGATTATAACTATCCCACTTCAATTTTGGAATGGCTATGTCAAAGCTGCTGGGATTTCCTTTTGTTCTGATTTCTTACACTAGGGAGCCTGAAGCCTTGAAGAGACTTCACCCTCTGCCCGCTGAACCTTCCCCTTGTTTAAGTCTAGGTAAATTAGTAGAAATAGTGAGATTTACTGTTTTTTTTTTTTTTTTTTAAATCTCCTGTATTTTCATATTGGGAATTGTGGTTCTGCCATTGTTCACTGGAGTTTGATTCTGCAAAATAGCAGTCACTCTAGCCCATGTCAGCAAAGCCACTAGCACCATTGTCATGGCTTAACCCCAGCCGGCAGTTAAGACCATGCAGCTTCTCATGCAGTTCTCCCCCTTCCCCAAGAAGGGCAGGGAGAAGAGGAATAGGAGAGGAAAGGGAAAGGAAAAAAAAAAAATGACTCGTGGGTTGAGATAAAGACAGTTTAATAGAACAATAACAGAAAAGTAAAATAACAATAATGATAATGGTAATGACACAAATCACTGTCACCACATGGTGAATTGTACCTTCCTAAGCTCCCTGCGAATACTGGCCCCCGCAGCTAACCTCATTTATAAATTGAGCATGATGGCTATAGTACAGAGTATTCCATTGGCTGGTCCATCATGGGAAGCTGAAAAGAGTCCTTGAAAAATATGGACATCGCCTGACAACAACTAAAACAATATGCATTATTGACATTCCTTTCCTATCAAAATCTGAAACACAGCAACCACTAGAAAGAAAATTACTGTCCCAGCTGAAACCAAGACAACCAGTAAAACAAGAGGCAGTGTGATGGCTAGTGGGAACACTGAGCTGGTGCCTCTAGTCATGGTTGATCTATTAACAGTAAGCACGAAGACCCACAAACATAAAAGAGGGAAAAGTAAGCAAAAGAAAAACAATTCAAGTTTCTCTCAGTCACTCAGGCTACAGCCTTCTCTGTCTTAGAGCCAGCCTGTGCTTAAGTGCCCCAGGAGTGTTACCTTCCAGTTCATGTGTTTTACAAGGCCTCCTAGAGTTGTTCAGCTCTTTAAAGGTAAATATAGGTTCTGTCAGACTAGGAAGTTTAGCATCACACTAAGTTGAATCAGTTGCTGGGTGATCCTGTTTCTCAGGATTCCCACTTCCAGCTGTCCCTGAGCCAGCACCTATACCACCATGCCTTCCCCACCACCTCAGGAGTGATCTACAACCCAAAGCAAATGTGTCTGTCTGGAGGAAGCTTTCTCATCATTTCCACTAGATGTCATGGACAAGGGAAATGATACTTTATACCCACCCGTTGACTTCACCTCCATCCTCTCTGTTCACAAACCATGAGTTTGCTGAGACCTCTCTCTGGCCCGGGAAGACGTACCCAGAGAAGAAATGCTACTTGTAATTTTGCCTTTTTTAGACAGGAAGGGTGACATATTGAGGCTTTGGGCTAAAAACTTGCTATAGTAGGATGTTTCCTGGCCCTAAATAACGACTCGGGACTTTCTCAAATCAAGACTTTAAAAAGATAATGAAACAGGTAACCAGGACAGAGCTGGGAAATATAAGGCAAAAAATTTATTTGCTTTTCTTAGGTAAAATGTCCTATTAATAAACCTCAATGAAAATTTTCTTGCAGAATTGTGCTACAATAGTTCTGAACTAATTGACAGAGTGTCAGCAGTGGCAGTGTGGACACTGCAAGAAAATTCAGGGCAGCCAGTGGTAGGAATGATGGTTTCATAGATACTGACTTTTGCACAAGGTTGTATTTCAACAGATATTAGTTATGAAAGTGAAACATCTAACTAGGAGCAGGCCCAGAAAAATCAAGTATGTGACTGATGTAACATAGAGCAAGCATTTAGTTCATGACTTTTGTGTAACATAGAGCAAGCATCAAGACCAAGGCATTTAGTTTTAAGGTAAAAGTCAAACATAAATCTTAAAAAAACCCAACCACATAAGAGGGTAAAACCCAAAGTCTAAAAATCAGGCAGACTTTCATTAACTTCGGTGGCATTTTACAGATACCTGTAGTGTGGGAGGAAGAGGCCAACACTTCATCATGGCAAATAAACTCTAAATTTTCCTTTGGGGAAAGGTTTTGTGGCTCATTTCTTCAGTGAGCTGAACTCTGAACCTGATTTCAGTCAGCAGACTGTGCTGAACTTCTTTCTTGAACAGGCCTTGTCAGTCAATAGCGTGTCTGCACTTAGTTTTGATTTGCATCAGTGAAATTTCTGATGACTGTTTGTTTTACTATTATTAACTGATATATATTTGTATTTTTTAGCAGACACTCTTCAGCAGAGACACTCTTAATGTTCCTGAGTGATCAGAAAGTTTTGCTTAAGGAATTCTGAAACATAAATTGTCATTGTTAACATGTGTCAAATTTGTCATTGGTTCTTCCTGTTTCTAAAACTGTCCAATGACTTTTGACCCAGCCCGATATATGAGATCACATACATTCCCAAAGTAGGTAGCATATACAGCAATTTCCTCATCCAGCTGGTAGCAAGCTTGCAACATGTGTAACTAGCCTGCAGTGATAGGAGTTGGCAAGAAATTCATGTTTAGAGTAGCAATAAATATTGCTAATGAAACAAACTTTATGAAATTGGCTCCAAAACCAGCTGAACGATGCATGTGAATGTGTGAAATTTATACCACTACTGACTGTTTCCTTGAGTAGAAACTGACATCAGCAATGACTTTCAGATTGTTATTTCATTTGGTCTTCCCTTCTCCAGTCTAACCCCTCTAAGAGTCCAAGGTTTATGTGGCAATTAATTGAAAACATTTTTTTCTCAAAAAGAAATAATAATAAAGGGTTTCATCGTCCAACTTCTGCTAAAAATCAATGGGAAAACTCCCTTTTGAGTTTTAAGAAGAAAATTATCAGATCCAATGTCTGTAGCTACTGACTACCATAAGGAATAATGAAACCTGCATTTTTCTATAATCTCTATAATGAGGATGGATTTGAAAATGCTAGCTCAGCCTGTTGTGTAGTCTTGTTGCATACATTTATTACCAAAGAGTAGTAAATTACACCTTTTCCTTAGTTTCTCAGCCAGGCTTGTCTGTATATTGAAAAGTTTCTTCTTAGGACTTGGAAAGTCACTTGGCACAGGGGTGATTCTTCCATTGTTTACCTCCAATAACACGTGATCCCATGATACAGAAGGAAGAAAAAAACCAACAGAATCATAAACAATTACCTTGTCTAAGTTTAAGTTTTGATGTAAAAGATACTAAGGTTACTCACACTAGTCAGTGTGTTAATCTAGTAGAACCTTAGTGATACTCACTGTGGAAGGTTTTATGCCAGGGACTGATTCTGTATCCCTTACACAAGAACACTAACTAGCACTCTCCAGATCCATAATTGAAAAGCCTTGATCTGTGCTCTTAATCGTAATTTGGAGGCCAGAGCTATTTAGAAGGACAGCATGTATTCTTTCTTTGTTGAGGTTGGATTCTGTTCAGGCTCTGTGAGTAGAGGAACAGTTCTGTGAAAAGTGGACTTCTGAGAAGCGCTGTGGTCTGGAAGATTTCTCTAGATGCTGTTTGTCTTTTATAGATTTTGTCTCTGGGCCCAGCCAGCCTAAGCCTGGATGAGATGTTGCTGGTGTGGCATCAGGTGTTGAGAGCCTCACGTGCTGGCTCTGAGGCCTTTGCCTCTTTCCTGCACAAGCCAGACAGTAAAGGTGACTTCTCCTGGGCACCAGTAGTATGTGGTTTGGGTTTTTTCACCCATCAGAAATAGTCTATGTCACTGGAAGCACATCTAGTCTCCTGCTTTGATGCCTTAGGAGAAGGCATTATTTCCCATATCCTTGACTTCCCCTTATACACAACCTTCAATCATTTTGTTCGCTAGCTTGTGCCATGAGGCTGGGTGATATTCATCTCTGTTGTCTTCCAGCTGGCCAATCAGGCAAGTAGGAAAGCTAGGAAAAAGGCTGGATGTCCAGAGGTCTAACTCCAGGGACAAGTCTTTTTAGCCTTTTGCCTCAAAGCACAGGAGAATAATCACCCAGGTCAGGTAAGGCTCCTGTGTGGGATCATAGAGTTGTACAAGAACACTCGAGGAACGTTGCATGGAGACCTTGTGGCAAAGGGTGAATGTAAAAAGAGCATTCCAGGATTGCCATCAAGAAATCCAGCCAAAAATAGGATATCTTGGCGTCAACTGTCCTTGATGAAACAGTCTTTGTGGGTGCCTTAAAAGTATTGTAAATATTTCGACTGTGACTGGACAGGCACCCACAGAACTAGTTTGCTTCTGGGACCTGAACTGTATGGCAGGGATTCTTCTCTTCTTAATCCATGCAGCTTTGTTTCTACTAATACTGACTGAACAAAATAAGTACCTTTAAATTGCTGAAGCTGTTCACAGAGTGCTTGTTTTGAATGATTGTTTGCTAGTTTACTACACAAAACTATCTACATTGGTGTGCTTGGTTTTGTTTTCAGGGGTTTTTTTTGCCTGCTTTTTGCATCATTCACACTTTCATAAAAAGGAGGACAGAAGATTGAAGAGATTTCAAGATGGCCACACAAGTGCTTCTGGTGTAGAGTTTTCTATGAAGACATATTTACAGAATTGTCCAAAAGTTCTTTGCATACCTTGAACATTCTTTCATGAACTTGAAAAAAAATTTAACTGCATTTTCCCAGGCAATGAAAAAAAGGAGCTGCAAACAACATCAAAGCAAATGCGTGTGTGGTTTATACTTAAAGCATTGCAAATATCTCCTTTCTGGTTTTTTTTTTCCCCTTTTTTTTTTTTTTTTAACAGAATCGTCCCAGCTCTATTCCTGCTAAAATCACTTAAACCCAAATAAGGCGTGTTTTGGCGCTATGTATTTTTCTAAGCATTTCACAGTTTTTTAGGACATTACTCTAACATCTGTTTTTATTTCCTTGTTAATTCCTTTTCCTGACTCTGAACATAAAATATTCAGGAAAGTATGATTTCAAGGACAGAAAGTTTGTATGCTTTGAAAAAGCTCCATCTTAGTCTATGTTAGGATATACTCTGTATCTCAAGGCAAAACAATGAGAATGAAAACCAAAAGGCCATGTGTATAACACAGAGATTACACTTTACTGTGCAAATTTATTGTCACAGAAAAGAAAAGCAGGAATATCAGTCAGAAGACTTGCAATCTGCACACACACACAAAAAAGAGGCATGCAAGAGAAGATCCTGGAGAAAGCTGTTTTATCAGTTAGTTGCAGGCTGTGGCAACAGTACCCAAGGAAATTATTTTAAAGTAAACAGTTGTGCTACGTAAACCCCTGATTTTCATAAAAAGTGCATCCGATTACTCTCATAGTGGAGAGAGGACTTATACAGGGATTTGCCAAAAAAAGAAGCCACAATAAATAGGGCCTGATACACACCAGCCCTTTTTCTACACTACTATTTATTTAATTCTGAAATGCAAATCAAAGTTAGATTTATTAGTTTAATCTTATTGGGATTACTGCCTTTGCATTTGGGCAGCATCCTTTTCGGTCTCTTACCTCTTCTTTTACTCATCATTAATTTTCTGGGGTAATAAACCTCTCTCACTTCCCTGAAGTTTTACTTTAACATAATGTAGCATTTTTACAAAGGAAATGATCCAGTCTCATGAGTAACATTCACCACTGATGCCTCCTGCTTTCCATGGAAGACACAGCCTTTTATGCCATTTGCTAATTCCTTAGCACCTTAGGGGGAAAAAAATATATAACTCAGCCCTTTTCAGACTAATTGTACCCAAATGAGATTTACTTCTTTGAGGCAGATCCTGAAGTGCCACTGAAAGAAGGGGGAGTTAAGGATACTCTGCCCACCCAAAAACTGAAGAAGGGTTGCTTGGAGGGACTTGGTTTTCTATTCCGTTATTCCAAGCATCTCTAGAGCACTGAGAGTTGTCAGAAAAACACAGTTGCGTCAGCATTGTGCTTTTGCAGGGTGACATTGGTTCCTTAGCCGGTCAGAAAGTAATTTGTGCATGAAGGCAGGTCATCCTATGCCCTAGAAAAGAGGCATGATTCACTCAGAAAACAATGTGTTCTTTTTGTTTCTGTCATTATACTATGGGTGCTGAGCTGAACTCTGTGGTGCTAGTAGGCTAGTCCTGGGAACTAGATGGTACAAAACGTGCCATTCACTTCAAAGTGAGAGGGTTTTGGTTGGTTGCTTGCTTGCTTGCTTGGGTTTTATCCCTTGTGGAAGAAGCTAGGCTTATTGGTTGTGTACCTGTTCTAGCAAGCATGGAGAACTCAGCAGGTGCTTCATTGCAATACTACTTGTACTTTAGGACAAGTGGACTAGTGCTTTCTTTCTCCCAAACTACTTTACACAAATTGCAAAGCCAACAACAACAACAAAAAAGTGGCAATAACATTCTCCTTTGCTAGGACTTAAAGAGGAAGTTTTATAACTTTTCCAAAGTCTTCCTGAGTTTTCCAAAGGAAGCTAGGAAGAAACAGTGACATCTTGGAGATGTTCTCCTCTTGCTTACTTGTGTATCATTTTCCTTACAGGCAAAAGGACAGGGAAGAACAACACGGTTCTTAATCAGTTAATTATGTATAAATGCAGAATACACTCCAAACCCTTTGTCCTTTATTAAATTTATTATTTACTTTGGCTTGTGCTTGTGCTAGAGACTAGAAGCATAATTAGAAACATTCATAAAGCATAGTGACAAACCTTTCTCTCTTTCATAGCCTTGCTTTGTGATATTTATTACTGGGACCAAACTGTGAAGGTGAGTTTTATGGGTTTTGTAACCCACAAAGCTCATCAGCAGTTTGCTGTCAACTGCATTTACCAGCACCCTTCAGAAATATATTTAAAAACATTGCATATTTCTCTTCCAGTTATCCAGTTTGGCTTTGTCACACTCTTTGTTGCCTCCTTCCCTCTGGCACCTCTCTTTGCTCTTCTGAATAACATCATAGAAGTCCGGCTTGATGCAAAAAAGTTTGTTACTGAACTGAGGAGGCCAGACACAGTAAGAGCAAAAGATATAGGTAAGTGACTAAAAAACATTACAGTGGAGGTAACACCAAAAATTCAGTAAGGAAGAAGAAAAACGATAGCAAATCCATTACTAAGTTCTGCTTTTCACTTACAGGAATTTGGTATAACATTTTGAGCGGTATTGGAAAGCTTTCAGTTATCATAAATGTAAGTATTTGGTTACACCAGTTTCATGATCTTGGGAGATTAGATTGGCCCCTCCAACACAATTTAAAAGTGAAGTCTGATTTTCTCAATTGCTATTAAATACAATTAAATTTAAATCATCCAGTTCATTCTTGTGAAAGTGTAAAATACGATTCAATTACAAATGAGATAACCGTTCACTCATTCTCTCTGTCCTTGTGTTATGTAGAACAGGAAGACTAATTCATATGTGTATACATATATATGCAGGTACATTATGTTTATTGTTCTATATGTATTCTTTAAGTAAATTTTTCCTGTATATGCTTTAAGATAAAAAAAGACTCCTGCCCTAGGAGTTTAATCATAATACCACCTAGTGGGTTTTTGACCCACAGATCATAGAATCATAGGATCATTTAGGTTGAAAAAGACCTTTAAGATCATCAAGTCCAACCATAAAATATGAAAGATATCACAGCGCTTTAGAAAGGCAGATGGTTGTCCCTACTGAAGGGGAAATTTGTGCAGAGGTGTTATGCAATTTATCTAGTACAATAGCTTCCAGCACAACAGCACTCTGTAGCAGTATGTAAGCTATCATTATAACTAGGAGAACTATAATGCCTCCAGAGAAGCAGTGTTGTTTGGGTGGAGCATTGTTCACTTATGGCTCGGCAGTTTCCAGGATTTAAGTTAGGAAATCTCTGCAGCTCTGCACATACCCAGAATTTTGCTGTCAGGCATAGATTTCAGGTTTCCAGCACTGATCTGTGCTGGATAAGCAAAACTCTGCAACCTCTCAGTTTTAGCTGGATACACTTTGCAGATTTATGATCCTTGATTATTTTCTGTGTCAAACAAACTTTTTTGTTTCCTGGGGATTCCATTAAAATATGTCAGCTACTTTTTCTTGACATAAATGGAAATATGTGCATATCCAATTTTAAAAAATGCTGAATGCCCAGTCCTCCTTCTCCATCTGAATAATACTGATGCAGAAGAACTATTTAGCAAAATGTAGTTTTAAGTGAATCTAATGAATTCCTCTTGATATGATCTAGATACATCTGTGTCTGATTCACTTCACAATTATATCAGTTTTTTTACCAGCATGAGATCCACCAATGTCAGATGTGTAAATGCTGATGCAGAGGGGAAAATGGAGGATGAGTACCTTACACTCAACTGGTTTATCTCAGATAACATTATAACTACACCAGATTATACTCCAAATTATACCAGCTAGCTATTACATCTTGTTGTAGTTTTTTAAAAACTAGTGATAAACCTCCTAATGGCTCCAGGGGTGGAAAGAGTTGGAGAAATAGTGTAGGAAATATTCCACTTCCCTAACTACAGCCTTCCCCTGGAGAGACAGAACAGGTTACTTTGCATTCACATATGTTCTGTACCAGATCTTGCCACTTATCTCTCACTTCATCACTGCTCTAAACTTACTTGAATGTGAAAATTATAACTTGAATTAACTTAATTTGAAAGACGTTAGACATAGATTCATGACGCTGTTGTTTGGTTGGGTTTTTCTCATCTCTCAGGCTTTTGTAATTGCTGTCACATCTGATTTCATTCCACGCCTTATGTATCAATATGCATACAGTCAAAATGGAACCATGCATGGCTTCATCAATCACACGCTCTCATACTTCAATGTCAGTCATCTCAAGGCTGGAACACAGCCAGAAAACTCCCCGTTTGCACAGGATGTTTTATTCTGCAGGTAAAGTACTTCTAATGACAGTTTGCATAGTCAAAGTAATTTTCTCGGGTCTTTTGTCAGACAAAATTTTTCCAAGTGTGAACTGATAATAATTGTGTCTTTAAAAATGTGATTTTACAAGTACAGCTTTCAGAGTATTCTCGCCATGTTAGAAGGTTCTTAGAAGGGTTTCTCCAGTGAATTAAAAGGCAAAACAACTTAGGCAGACTTACTCAAAAAAAAAAAAAATCCTTTCTTTATTGAAAGACATAACTTTCATTAAAAAAATTAGTCTTACAATTACTAATTAGAACCACTAATTAGAACCAGGCTTTCTTTTTCTTTATTAAGTTCAGTGTTTACTTGATGAGATCTGAGTTTTCAATTATATTCTGCCCATCTTTAAAATCTTTAAAACCATTTCCCATCTACATGTCTTATATTTCAGATTCATCTTTTCAGAATGGGGAAACAAGGCTTGACTCCCTTTAAAATTTGTCGAAAATATTTGGGTCACTGCTCCCATAGTGCAGATATCTATGGCATAGTTCCAGTTTGCATGAGAAATCACTAACATGGTTCCAGAGTTCTCAAAGTAACCTTGCCTTTTTATAAAAAATATGAAGAAATGCAAAGAGCCGTTTTAAGGCAGTACAACCCAAGTCTGCTTAAAACTGAGCTCCTCAGGTTGGAGCTATATTCAACAGCCTGCCTCACTTTCCTTTTGGACTCCCTTGAAATCACACTATGCTTAGCCCCTGCCAATGGCAAGAAATCATCACAAAATTTGCCCTTCCATTTTCTTTGGAAGGAGAGCCTTCACTTATATGCTTTTTACTACACAGAGGTCTTTAATTGGCCTCCCTTGTTTTGATGCATTATATATTTGCATATGTTTGCTGTCTTTTTCTGATGCTTGCCAAGGGTTTTGAATCTTGTACTCCTGATAGTTAATATCTGAACCTGCCTTGGATTCTAAAACTAGGTTCCCCTCTGTCTTTCCCAGCCTCCTTGGTCAAACTCAGGTCTTCAGTCTCCTGCTTTCATTGTGCAGTTTTACTCTGAGATCAAATTTTGGCTAAGGTGACAAAGGTGAGATTCTCGAAATCTATCACCATATTCTCTCAGCATCACTGTCAAAGCAAGGGCACAAAATTATTTACCAAGCAGAGCAGACTGATGAGACAAACCTTATAGGTGACCTTCACATACCATCTAGCATCAGATTGGTCTTTTCTTGCAATGCTGGTTTTTGAATACTCAGATACTGGCAGAAAATACTATAAGTATTGTAGATATTGTAGATATCAAGTAATGTTTTCTGGTTAGAGCTTCAGAATTCTTCTTTCCTCCCATTCACCTGAATTCCTTGTACTTGAGAAATCTGTATTAAAAATAAGGATAGATTCCTTCATTATTAGTTCCAATGATCCCTACATTTCTGCATATCTGACATTCAGAGTTTTTTAAAGAAATTTTATATACAGAGTAGATACAGATAACTAAGGCAGTTGGAATTTCTTATAGGATTCCACTAAGTTATGACTATTATAAATCTGCAAGAGCATCTTTTAGTGTAACATAGAAGGCTTGTAACTAAAGCTAGCTATTAAAATGTTTGTCTTCATGTTGAAGTCAGGGAAAGAAAATATTTCAAATAAGTAAAAAATTTTTATTTAAAAAAAATAAAACCCCCACAAAATTAAATTCATTTTAAATATTTGTTGATTTCCCCCTTCTAAAAATAAATTAATTTAGAGAAAAGGAGCCACTTAAAAGCAAACAGAGAAATTAACTTTGTAGTTATGTTTCTAACATAGGTGCTGTAAATTGCCCTTCAGAACAGTTAAATTCTTTTCACTGATTATTTAAGGGATCATATTCTAGCTCCGTTCCTGAAGTAGCCCAAAACCTTCCACTTGCTTCTAAATTACTGCACATGCCTAAATGTAGACTACATATGTATCTCCCACAAAATCAGGGTTTATTTTCATTCTGATTTTCTTAGGGAATAAGAATTTTTTACTAAAATATCTTGAGAAGGGGTAGATGGAAGTTTTGCAATGATGCCTACAAATTCATATCTGTCTTAGACAATATGTTAAATGTTGTAATGTAATCATTTTCAAGAAAGAAGTCTTAAAATTGTCATTACTTAGTGTAGTCTGTGCATGCTTTTGTCCTACTCCTGTGCAAGCAAACTTTAACCATACTTAAGATCGCGGGGATTTTAAGGAGGGTGTTTATCTCACCCAACTAGAAGCCATAAAAAATACTTATCTCCGTTCCTTCACTGGAAGCAGAGTAAACGCAGAGAGAAATCTGGCCCTCTTGACTCAGGCACTGCTTTTGGGGTTGACTTTGGGACGTACCTACCAGCTTACCTTGACTATAACAGAAGCTATATGAGTGGACACATTAGACTCCTAACTTTTAAGCAGGAAAAGAGAGGCAATATAACTCAGCCCAGCCATGTTCCATGTTTGACGTTGTACTAGTCTGAATGAGAAAAAACTATGAGAGCATTTCTGTTCCATTATCAGGAAAAAATTAGGAAAAGATGTCAGCATCCACATTCACTGTTTCTCATTATCATCCGTCTCATTTGAATCTTATCAAAATCTCTGCTTTGGACAGAACTATCACTGTGATAAAGTATGGGGTATCTAGCTTGTGTCCCAAGAGACAAGCAACAAACACTGTCCCTTAAGCTGGAAATAAAATCTGCTTTTCTGTTTCTGGCAAATACGTTGGGAACAAGCTGACCTCTCTTATTCTTAGATTTCTGTGACCTCTGGAGATAAATGTGGTTACAATAAGCCTGAATTTTGCTCCTTACGGGCATTGCCAGAGATTAAGGTATCTTAAAAATAACCATGACAAGCCAGAAACAACTCTCCCACCGAACATCCAGAATACATTCTTTGAATGTTTTGAGCAGCATTTTCTACAAATCTGTGAACTCTTTGACATTGCTTCCAAATAAACATTGCTGTAACGCCGTTCAGACGCGTAGCATTAGTTGTAATGATTTTTTTTCAGAGTGAAATTACATTTGTGTAGCTGAAAGCAAATTAAAAGCAAACCTTGTTAAGTTATGTGACATTTTTATTGGTTTAGCCCTTTTAATCTTTATAATCTGGTATGATAATGGAATACATGAAAGCATGCTGATCACACTGAAAAGAAGAAAGCAGCAGATAGGGAGTCATTAAAGGAACTTTTCCCTTAACATGAGTCTGCTCCAATATTCAGCAAATGTATAAAGTGTCTTTGGATGAATTAATTTTCTTAATGCCCTGGGATTCATCTCATCTACTCCCCTTTATCAGTGGTGGACTCTAACATTTTTCCCTGGACAATTCTTATATACTCCTGCATTGCTGAAACGCTACTTCCTTGTGATTCAGTCACGTTTTCTGCAATTTCTTGTCAAAGGCCCAATGAAAAAGGAAATGAAAAACATCAGCTGATTTAGACTGATTGGCAATTCCACCTACATACACATTTTGATTTTTTTCTACCAGTCTTTCTTTCTCCCCATGCAATATACTTGTTAAATATACTTGCATATTTCTTTCAGCTCTGTCTGCAGATCAGTTTTGTCTAAGTCTTGCCTGGTCCTCTGCATCCATCCTCACTTCCCCAACATATCTCTACTCTCATTGTGCATTTTTCTTTTTTCCCCTCAGAACTTTTCTGTGGTCTTTTCTTAAACCACATTGAGTACTTCATATTGCTGTCCTTTTTCAGGGGAATTAAAGTTGTTTGCTATTTCTGAAACACTATAGTCTTTGCAACCACCGATCATTTGCTCTCCCTAGCGTATCTGCTGAATCAAGTATTTGAAGAATGAAGAAATGAAGAGGTGAGGGGAAAATAGGCTCTTTAAAAAAGAAACTACCTGTAGAATATAGTGGTTAGAAAAGGCCTGGGTTATTGCACTTTGACGCCCCATGTGCTGTAAAATAATTAAAAAGGGAGGTGGGGAGGAGGCCCAGCTACCTTGTTTGTAGCTCTGACAACATCTCCCTTCACCATAAATCATTTGCTAGTGTTCTGCTGAATGTAGATCCAGGCATCAGAAGCAGTGTGATTTCCAGCTGAGCCAGGTGAAATTTCCATGGGGTCTGATGTCCTGCAACACTTACATAGTTTGTGAAGCTCAGAGTACATTAAATGGAAAACCCGCCACGGTTGGTGACCCTTCCAGGGGAACCTGGGCTCTGTTTCAAGACTGGGATTGATTTATAGTGCTAGGCAAAATCCACAACAAACTCAGTGGTTTTCCTTGGCTTTGATGTTTGAACAGGTTAAATTCAATGGACCTGGCTGCAGCCCTCATACACAAACTTGAGCAGCATGCACAAGTCCACACAGTACAGAAAGGTACCAGAGGGGGAATCTCACAGCACAGGCACAGCATAGGACCAAACAGGAATCCCTTGTAAGACGGGACAGAGAGCTCAGCTGCTGTGCATGCATCACTGAACAAAACAAATAATCTGGGGTCAAACACAGCCCAGGTAGCGCTTCCATAAATTAATACAGTCGCCAATTTAAAGCTGTTTTCTCATCCTTTCCCTCCTTCCTCTCCCCATGGTGGGTTGTACCTTGTGTCCTTTGTCGCCAGAAGGTGCAGCACAGAATTACATCCAGCATTTCAGACTGAATTTCTCAAGGGGGGGGGGAGATGTAAGGAGTGTGTGGATTGTAAATGTATAGTTTAACATGCAAAACCATGCGGATAGAACCTGAAGGTAATTTTGGTAAGCACACCTGCAAACTGAAGCTGACAGATTTTATATATGAACCTTCTCCATTATCCCCCAATGGAGGCTTTTCCACAGTCTAATGAATCTTACTGTCAGGAAGGGTTTTGTGGTATTCAAAACAGATTTTCCCTTTCTTAATTTCATCCCATTACTCCTAGTCAAACACTGTGAACAGCACTAAATTATCCCTTTCAGTCCTAAGGGCACAATTTGTGCACGGTTATCATGTCCAACTGTGGCTGTTACTTACCAAAGTGGAGCAATACATGTGCTCTTCTTTAATCTTTTCTGGTGACTCAGTCTCCTCAGCCCCTGGATTGTTTTGCTTAACTGTCTTTAATTTGGTGTTATCTTTTTCTTTTCCTTTTTTTCCCCCCCTTTTTTCCCCCTCTGAAATCCCCACAGCTGAATGGCTGAACGCAGCATTCCAGGTGCAGCTTTACCTGGGCTGTGCAGAGAAGGGCTAATACTGCCCAGCACCGTCGTGCCTTTTGTTTATAGATCCACAAGTCATACTGTCATGCTGCCGTATTTCAAGCTTGTGCTAACTTGCTGGCCACTGTAAGCTCCGGGCTATTTTCATTGCATTTTCTTTCAAACTCTATCCTTTCAAAGATCCTTCAATTGTTTTATTTTTAATTATTTTCCATCTCCCCAGATTATTCTCATTGTGTTTCCTGTCTGTATTTCTTATTGCTTTCTGTGTTTCCTGCTATTTGCAAAACTTTCCAATTTAGGAGCATCTGTGACTTTTATTAGCCTGTTGTTTACTTCCAAATGATTGATGATAATACTAAAAGCATCAGTCTTTACACCAATCCACTAAGGCTGTTTTATCCTGTCTAAGGCTAGACAGTTAATTTAGGAAGTGCCTTTCCCATGGCTCCCCCTGTTGTTAATGCAAGGACAGGAACCACCAGAGTGTGAGTCAGATTTCACATGGGCTGAATTATTCCCTAAATTAATCAAGGTTTGGGTGAGATGAATGCAGGCTTGTCTCCTTGAGTATGAAAATGCCGTGGAGTGTCTCTATGCTTTAATTTCAACACTCTATTCCCTGTACACTGAGATCAATTTAACATTAACCAAAAAAAAACCCCACATAGGTAAATCCTGGAAAATCTGGAAATTTCCAACATTAGAACAATGTTCTGATTTTGGTTACAACTGTGAAAACCAGACTAAGCTTGCTAAATTCAATGGAGATAGTCCAGCTCTAATTCTGGAGTTGTATTTCATAATAAGGGTTGAAGCAAGAACATCTGGAGGATTCAATTCCTTGGATTTCATGATTGGAAAATCGTGTTAGTCAAAGCAATTGGTGCAGGAGGAGGAGATTGCTGAAACTGTGTGATAACTGAGCTGTCTTCATCGACAGGTTCAAAGACTACAGAGAACCACCTTGGTCCCAAAATCAGTATGAGTTTTCTAAACAGTACTGGGCGGTCTTATCTGCTCGCTTGGCTTTTGTTATTCTATTTCAGGTAAGTCTGTTGAGTTGCTGCGATTTCAGTCACAGATATGTCATAATAAATGAATTGAAATGCAAGTGCCAAAGAAGCCCATCTCCAATAGAGATTTTCTGTTTGCAAATACCCAGCCTGATGTGCTTACATCCAGCCTGCTGAGGTGTCGGTGGGCTGAACTTCAGCGGAGGTTTCCCCTTGCTTCATGGAAGGGAAGCCCCACAGACTGCATTAGCCCCTGGCACTAACAGTGATCCCCAGAATACCCCAGGGGTATTCAAGGCTCTTGAACATTTCAGTTAAGTGGACTCTGTCAGCTTTTATACTCTCTCAGGGGCACTACTTGGAAAAAGCACATAAATGCTATGTAGGCTTGTGAAATGCTGTTCTTTACCCAAAGCAGAAGTAATAAATCCTCCAACGTCTTTTGCTACTTTCTACAAGTAAATGGAGTGAATTCTACCCAGTATGGGGATTTCATTGGCAAGGGATTTGCTATCGTGGCTTGCCTTCCGAATGGCAGAAGCCTTCTGCTCTCCTCCATGGTCTGGAATCCCTCCACAGTCAAATTGGGCCCGCACCTCATATTGCAGTTTTCCTGTCCTTTCTCTTCACCTGCCAAACATTTCTAAGGCATGACTGTCAATCTTGCCTGGTTTGTATTGACCTCTTCTACTTCTTTGCTTTGTCTTCAGTAATTTTCCACCACTGGCTCTAAAACATTGGAAACCAACTGGTTACGCTGGGCTTCAAATAGCCTGCCAGAGTACATTCCTGGGTTAATTAGCTCCATTGTCTAGGATGGGGATGGAGGCTTCATTCTAGTAGCCTTGTCAGAAAAACGTTCTCACACATTTTGAGGCATTACACAACACAGCAGTTTTCAAAGCATCATCATGATAATATAAACCCCAAAGCATAATTTATCTATAAATATTACAAACAAGCAAAACGTTTTGCCCAGTCTGCTTCTTGCCTGTGTGTTATGAGCATCACCTGTAATCAACTTGATGCTCAGGGTTGTGGTTTGTATGCTGCGTTAGTGTAAAAAAATCCTGCTTGTCAGCAGGCAGAAGCATTTGAGGACAGAATGACCATGAAAGTTGTCTGCTGTCTGCTCGGGCCACATTGGAAACACATGGGTTCGATTGTGTTGGCGGATGCTTTCACTGATGTTGCCCTTATAGTAGCAGATTCTGAACTCGGTTTCGATGAATTTGATGTTGAGAACTGAGCACCTTTGGATGCCTGTAAAGAATAAGGCTGTTTTAGCTACTTAGGCCATGAATCATTTGATGAATCCAAGTCCTTTCCTGTTTCAAACCTCACTGAAGCATGTGTTTAGTTCAGCCACCCAACTGAGGGGGAGTTGTGCACAAACGTGAACTGTTTTTTGAACTAAGGCCTTACTTGACTGCTTAATACTACATACCATCAGCAAAATGTGTTTGATACTGGCCTCATAGCTATAGCAAAGGTTTGGGTTTTCTCTGGTGTGAGTATTTTGGATTTTTCGTTCTTGCTTCACGTCTGTTGCTGTGTTTGCAGAACTTGGTGATGTTCCTCAGTGTTCTGGTCGACTGGATGATTCCCGACATCCCCAAGGACATCAGTGAACAGATCAAAAAGGAGAAGAGTGTGCTTGTTGACTTCTTCCTGAAGGAAGAGCATGAAAAACTGAAGCTGATTGAAAGCTTTATTGCACGCGACAAGCAGAAACACAAAAGTGGGACCAAAGGCGAAAGGATCCGGGCTGCCAGCTTCTGCCAGTTTAACCGAAGCCAGAAAGGCAGCTTTACCTCCTTTAGCTCACAGCACACGGAAGTGTGACTCCTTAGGGAAGGGTAACATGCTATGCTTACCTCTGCAATACCTGCTTACTGCGTGACATGATTCTGAATCTGGAGCAAGGGAGGGAGAGAGCGTCAAGGAACGAAAAGGAGGCACCATTTGCTTCCTTGGGATCTCCATATGCAAATGTCTCTGTTACATTTTATAGACTATCTGGGCTGCAGCATTTTCGGACTTTATCAGTGCAAGATAAGGGCTATATTGTGGCTGTAGCTGGTCCCTTGTGGTGTTGCATGTGCGTTGGGTAGGCACACAGGGATTCTCCTCGCTCCTGCAGTCTCTGGGGTAGGACCACAACCATCCCTCTTCCTGCAGACAGCCCGTGGTGTGTGGGGAACAGAAGGGACACTCCTGCTCTAGTACCTATCTTGTGGCAGATCTGACCGACCACGGGGAAGCGCGCACAGCGAATGGTCTCATGGCTTGTAGCTGCCAGTGGGTGGTTTATAAACGTGTGGAGTCTCAAGGAGTCATTGTGCCTTCCTAACATACGCTGCCACTTGGTGCTGTCGCTGTAGAACATGCAGAGCTGTTGTTAAGGGCACAGAGCTGTGGGAACAGAAGGAATGAAAAATCACTAAGCACTTTCATCTACAGATATATTGAGTTTTGCTTAGCAGGAGCTTGAATGCATGTGCTAATGAGCAGAGAGGCCACAACATATGCATCAGAATGAAGTAAAGCTGCTAGAACCAGGGGAGCTGATTGCTATTCATTGTCCTGAACAAAAAAACCCACAACCCTGCATGTTTGATTCTCCTCTCACTTAGACTGGGAATTCAGCCAGTATCAAGAGGGATCGCGCCACTAAACCAACAGCAGTGAGAAGCTGACAAGTGAGAATGGAATCAAGCCCTGTAAGTCATGTGGCATTTTCATGTACGTTGCACGTAAAGTATCAAAAGTTGCTGCTGTTGTGCATTTACTGTGAAGTAAAATATTTTGCAGAACTGCATTTCATTGGAAGAAAGATAAACACGTTCACTAACCAAGCTTTCATCTACAGGCATTTAATGAATAACTTTATTCTGTTATGAACGAAAATAAAATCTTCTTAAAAAATCTATTTCTTTTACTGTAGATTCTGTCTGTAACCTGACTTGAAAATCATCAGAACCTGGATAAAAGATTTTCTTCTCATTTTTTCTTCTCAACAGTGCTTTCAAAACCGTCAAAAACACAAACCAAAAGAACTAATTCACTTTCAGGCATTGTATACAATATGATTGCTCTTTAACATTACAATGGCATTTTATATATTTCTGAAGCCTAAGAATTTCATTGTTCTCTTAGATGGAAGGATCTTCTTCTATGAGAACTTTTGGTAATTTAATGAGAGATGTGAAAATAATTGTGTTTTTTCCTTCAGTGCCTAAACTAAAGAAAATTAAAATGGGAGAATTATTTCAGGGTGGACTGAAATTAAAAGCTTCATTTTGGAGTTTCATTTTAAAAATTTCATTTAGGGTATTTTATCCCTTCTATATTGTAAATCAAATCTGAAATGATAACATCAACTTGAATAAAATTGCAAGTATTTAACTTTGTTGAAAAAGAAGTCTGACCTCTCCAAATGTTTTCTTCTTTTTCCCCTGTCAGAACTCATTTGCTGAATTTTAAATTAACTCAGAGAGAGTTCTTCTCCATTCTGAAACTGGTTTTTGTGGGTTTTTTTTAATTAATAACAATTTGCTAGGGATATTGCCCAGATCTCAGCTTGACTATATATGCTCAAGACTACAAATAGACCTTGTAAATGTGTAAAAATGTGTAGTTTACAATGTTTCTTTCAATTTTTAACATATATATATTATCTAAAACAAACTATTTGAAGAGTTCCTGTCACAATGTACTGTGTATAAAGTATTGAATGTGTTATCTATTTGGTGTTTCAAATTGATAGAGATAGACAGGAAAACGACAGGGAAAAAGCTGTCTTTAAAATAAAATTTAAGCTTTTTCTTAGTATAATTACGTCACAGTCACGGTGGTCGTGTGAACAACATCTTTGTCAGGCCTGAAAGTCATATAATTGCATCTTGGGGAGGCTCACATGATGGGATTTGTATGAACAAAGCATAGCTATTAAAATTTAGGCAGGTTGCCTCTGCAGTTACCAGAGAGAGAAACACACCACTAGCCAGCAACTCATCCCATCTCCACACTGCTGTCTGAGAGGGGCAGAGGAATCACCCTGGAGCTCCTTCACCTCCTTCCCTGCACTGCAGCGGGAGCCCTTGTGCCTGCCTTAGATTGTGTGCTTGGGCTTTATGTTGTAGAAGACGAGCAACCGACCTCCCGAGTCAGAGTGCTTAAGCTGCGTGGATCACTGAAAGAATTATCCACTGCTAGATTTCCAGTTGATCACGCTTGTTTTGGTTTGTTTTAATTTTATAGGTGCTTGAATGAATATCTTTTTTTTTTAAGAATTGGGCTCCCTACTGGAAATCTGTGACAGGGCTGAGACATAAACCTTGTTTTCCCCCCTCTAAGTTTAACATTTGAATGATGGCACTGTGTCTCCTCAAACACAAATTGTCTAATTTTACTGTAAAAAGACCAACAAACCCTGTTGGGGATTTCATGGTCTAATATATTAAGGCAGTCAATATTAATGACATCTATTCCCTCATTTTCACTAGTGGGTATTCTGGTGGGGGATTGGGGAGTTTGGAACTGTCTAAATTTGTTGTTTACAGCTCTAATTGATTGAAATACAATCAATTTTCTTTGCTCCGAAATGCCTCTGATGAGAAGAAACATTATGTTTCCAGACAGCAGAAATATTAATCTTACCAGACCTTTAGAACATGCTCCCATTCTTTTTCCAGGTATGTGGGAGTGCATGCAGAAATGGGTTTAGAAAGAGGCTTACACGCATGCATGGTACCCTCTCTTCCAGTGGCTTGTCGGAATGCAACATGTCAAGGCTCTTCTTAAAATAGAATAATTTTTGTACACCCTCCCTCTACCCAGGAAATACCCTCTTGTCTTTTAAAAAACTGTGAGTCACTCAAAAACAGTAAGAAAAATGCTATCCCAGAATTGAATGCATTAGGCTGTTGTTACACAGAATTTCCATAACAAGCAACAGAAATGCTTGCTGTGGTCCAAAAATGATAATGTGTTTCTAGATTTCGTAGCAAAAGGAACTAGAGAAGCTGGCAGATGCACACTGATGCTCTGAAAGTTCTCCTGAGGTTTATATGTTTCACCCAAACAAGGCTGGGAAAGAGGCATAGCAGCAATCACGGCTGACAACCAGATGGGATCTCCCATGATATCACAAACAGGACAGACAGCTCAATTATCTTTATCTGTGATATGGTTTCTATTTTTCTCTTAAACTTGAGAGTTTCATTCACTGAGAATTCCTGCACGTTTGGTACTTGGTTCAGGTGCAGTCCCTGAGGATTGCATCCTTTGTTACATTTCTATGGCAACCTCTGGATTCTCCTGACACTGCTTCCCATCAGCTCCTGTAATTGTAGATCACTGATGGAGCATTCATTCATTTCCAGTTTCTAACTTATCTCTTTTGGACAAAGCAAGACTTTATCTGATCCCTTTTTATCAGCACGATACTTGTAAGTCTACCCACAAAGCGCCCCCTTACCATAACTTGTGTCTCAGAAGCAGAGAATGACTGTTTCAAGAGACGTGCATGGAAAGCTCTCTCTGGGGAAGAAGAGAACAGGGATGGAAGCAGAAACGCAAAGCAGTAATAAAACCTGTGGGCTATTGTCATTCCTTTCATTGCTTCAGCAATGAAAATGAGCTAAAATCTCTGCAAAAGAAAGGAGAAACTAAGCAGAAAAAAAAAAAATAAAAAAAATTGCATAGATGTTCCTGCACATTCAGTTCAGAATTTCGTTAGCTTTCAGATTGCTCCAGCTCTGAAGTAAGTAAAAAGCCCAATTTAAACAAACAAACAAACAAACCAAACCCCACATCCCTTTGTATATGAATGGCTGATACCACTAAGTACTACACATAGCCGCAAAACATCAAATCCACGCTCTGGGCTTCATGTGGAGTCCTATTAATAGGAATGTACATAATTTCACATCAAATCAGAACAGTGAGAATAAGAAGTAACAAAACAGATGAATGAGGCTTGTATACAGGCTTAGCACAGATATAACTACATGTAATCTCGTAATTATCAGGTGTGTCCACCTCTGTGGCCAGCAGAAGCTCATGGGCACTGAAAGAGGTGGCTGCTCCACATACCACAACTTCTCCTTCGGACTATTGGTGCAGGGCAGTTTCAAACAGGTTCAGGAGAAGAAATGGACTCAGACTGAAAGGAGTCCCTTCTCCTGAGTCATGCCACGAACTGCAACGCTGTTCAGTTACAGAATCCATCTGACACACGCAGCCAGAAGAACCCTCTCACAGTGGTTATCTCCGGTTTTAAAGAGGGCTTTCAGGAACTGAGCGAAGCTGCAAGACTGTTAGTTAACCTTATTGTCACGTCTTCTTCATACAGACTTGCCATTTTTTTAATCATCAGCACTAGGTGCCTTTTTGTGGTGGGTATCATTGGCTTTTCAGTCCTCAGCATTCTCAGTATGTAGAAAATATTGCTATCTAGACCTCTTCTGCAATTTGACCTTTCATGACACTAAAAACTAATGAAATGTAGTCCAGGAAGAAAAGGGTAACCTATGTGGAAGTATGTCTGTTAAATTATTGCTTGGAAATATCCAGCTCAACATGCACAATATTTACCACTGTTAGCAATAAACTCTTCTGACTACAATAATGTAACATCTGTTGCTGTTATGCAGTCTCACCCTTTAATTAGGCACAGATGGTCTTCCTATTCCCCGTCTGGTCCAATTCTTTTGCTTTTGAGAAGAAAATATAAACCAGTTTTTTTTGTGACCTAATCTTGTAGGTAAATTCCTCCACACCATATACTGGTTAAGACATCTCATGTGATCAGTAACACAAGATTTTCAGACATAGCAGTAGAAAGTGCCTTTATCGCTCTTAGAGGTACAGAGAGAGGAGGAGGATGTACACCCTAACTCCCAGTTTTTACCTTGTAAGGGACATTGGTACATGGTTCATCTGAAAGGCCCATGGTTCACCTGAAAGGCAGAGGAAGTCGAGATGTATTTCTAGCATGAAAATAAGTGTAGGTTCTGTCTGGTCTATGTGCAACCTTTTTGAGGAAGACTCTGCTTTAGTTATTTTCTAAATGTGTTTCAACCCTTCCTAAATCCCTCAGTACCACCAAAACTCTGAATATTCCCTACAGTTTCCGTCTTTTACCCGTCATCTCCAAATGTACTCAATTATTAATTTATCATTAAATTATTAATCATTACATTAATTAACAGGCTGCCTTACTGCCTCTTTCACACCGCCAATGGAATTCTAAAAATTAATCAGATTCCCTAACAACTCCTGAGACAGTCTGATAACACACTTTATTCATACATAATGATCTAACAAAATATTTTTATGTGTATTTTCAGTCTGCTTGTGAGCACAATCTTGCAGCTTTACTTTTCCTGATTCTTAAGAAAGTAACTAACAACGAGTCTTCTACTCAAACATGCAGCCTTTTCTAAGCTATTCCCACTGATGTCCTAGTTCTACAAATGCATTTTTAATGAGCAAAATGATTACTATCATGGGATTATATTATGTCTGCTTCTAGGGTGGCCACCTGAGACAAGATCCCCAGATTCAAACCTCACTGGAATCAGGGGAAGCCTTTCTTTTGACTTCAGTACCCCCTTGTTCAGAGAGCCTTTCTTCTATGCAATTCTGCACACAGCTTTCATCCAAATGTAGGAAAGTTAGATAGAGAAATGTGACAGAAGTGAAAAAATGTGCATCCACAGCAAACTCTTTCATTGCTATGGTCTTCAGTGAGTCCCATTATGTCAATGCTATGGAAAATGTGGGCAGTCAGCAGTTTGGGATTTGACCATACATTGTCCCTAGACTGGATCACTCTTTAAAATTGACTAGCAATTTTGTCTACGTTCATGCTGATGTCTTGTTAGGGCTGGCTTTAGTAAACTTGATTTTCAGAACCGTTATCACTCTGTGTTTCCATGTAATTTAAGGCAGACACAACTATGATTCACAGAATCACAGAATCACCTAGGTTGGAAGGGACCTTTTAAGATCATCTAGTCCAACCGATTCACTTTTGAAAACCACGACCCTTGAATTTAAATATGCGAAGAGTTAAAAGAAGAATTATTTCATCATTGCTATTCTGATGAAAGAGGCGGTAGTACACACTACTGTTATAAATAATGTAAGATAGGTAAGTATCTAAGAATACTGATCCATAGTTTAGTTAAATCTATGTAGGTTATGTAAGCTACACAACTTCTAGGGACAGGGTGATTGCTATCTCCTGCTCCAGTGTTTGATTTCAGTAAGTTCAGGGAGAGAATAAACAGGGAAGCAATGTGATCCATCAACTTGGAAAGGCTATTGCAGCTCTGTAGCTGAACCATGTGTTGTTGGGAAAGACAGCTCTGAGAATGAAAGTTGTGCCTTTTAAGCTAGAAGGAAGCTAGCCAGGGAGGTGGAACCAGGGGAGCAGGAGAACAGGCCCTTGAAGCTATGAGAATAATGCTGTTCTTGTTCAAATAAAGGTCTCTGCACGCTGTTTGTTGGTAGATACAGGCTTTTTAGAACTTACCAATATCATATTCCAGCCTCATCCTTTGCAGGAGCTCTGACTCCTGTAACAGGATCGGGGGGAAAAGAGTCACTAGTGCCAGCATTTCTAAATTTTACTGCATAAAATATCTTGGTCCACTCAGTATAAATTGCTATTCTTCTGTTAACTACTAATGCTAATGAGCCTTGACAAAAATACTGGCATTTCACAAGCTTTAACAGTTTCACTTGAAACTCATATATAGGGGAACAAACTGTTCTCTGCTTAAAGGGAAATTACAGAAAGAAATCACAGCCCTACCTGAATTCCTACAAGGTAATCTGTTTCCTGAGTGATTCCTGACTACTCTGCTGAATTTTATGCTCGAAGAACAGCAGAAATTCAAGGCAAAAAATGTGGAGGTTTTAACTGCACGAAAAGAACTTCTAGCCTATTCTACCCAGCACTTAGACAGAAAAGGAACCCTATCATGACATGGCAATTCTTTACAGGATTATTTCCTAAAAACTTTCCCAGTAGCCACTTCTTTAAATAAGGGGCAAACAATCGTGACAATCAAATTATCTTGAATCTTACAGGTGTGGTGCAAACTTTCCTCAGGAGTCTACTGTTTTAGCTTCTTCTCCATCTGTTTTGAAGCATTTTTTTATTATTATTTTTTTAAAAGGCAGTTACATATGACTGCTAGAATCTGAATTAGGAACTAAAGGGAAAATGTCCTTCTGCATTATTTTAATTCTATGTACGTATTTTATAAATTTTATAGCAATTTGTATTTTCAAAGTACGATTAAAATCTCAGCTAATTCCACAAAACATCCTTCTGTTGATGCTGGGGGAGGGTTTTTACTTGCTGTTTTGCTACATCTAATATTTTGAGAAACAACAACATATTTCTATAAGAGTTTGGAAACACTGAAAGTCTGTAAGAATGCGAACCTAATTTTGATCTAGAAGAGTATTCTTATTGTCAGGGCCTGATTAAGAGCCTGAAAAAGGGGGGGAGAGGGGATTTAGTTTACAAAATGTGCACTTTGTTATAAAACTAAAATAACTCAAATGTTTTGGATTAAGAGGTTACTCTTTTTTTTTCTTCTCCCTTTTTTTTTCTCCTTTTTTTTTTTTTACAAGAATAAATAAATATACCCATCATATGATTCATTCATTCAAACGCCATGTAGAACTGGTTCCAGTAGATGGAGCAATAAAGCAGAAGGAAAACAATGCCCCATACCTAAGGTACTCAAAGGAGGTGGACGTGTTCATGAAACAGGACATGAAATACACACATATTCATAGAACACGCCTCAAACTATCAGAGGAGAAAGCACTTTGAAAGCTATTCTACGGATTCAAGTTCAGTCAGAAAAACTTTTACATAACTGACACTGACAGGAGTTTTCCCTTGGAATTGGCTTAGCAGATGAAGAAAAATAACCACTTGGGATTTTCTCCAAAGCCAAGAAAACAGATTAATTCTAAATATCTTGTTATTTTCTTGGCTTTAGTAGAGATTAGGACAGCTTAATCCTTCAACAAAAGCTAATGCTGTGAAGAAGTATTAAAGGAGACAAGTTTTACATATCCCATACGGTATTCAGCCTCTTATTTTCCACTGCCTCTTTCGTCTGATTCCGTATGTCCTGTATATTGCCTTGTTTACAAATAGGTCGTGCATTGTGGCAAGCATCACGTGCTGCAGGAAACGTGGCTAGAGGCCCCACACAGGCACAAGCCAGCAGATCGGTGGCTTCTGGGAGACACCCCAGCACCTCAGGAGCCAAAATAATGCCATTTGGGATTAAATGACTGGTTTTTTGTTGCCTTTTTTTTTTTTTCTCTCCCTTCCCCCAAGTTAACAACTTCTAGGAAAAAAGAAAAAAAAAAAATCATTTGTTTTGGTGAAAATGAGTGAGAAGAGCTTTCACTTGAATCAGTGATGTTTTTTTTTTTAACCGGACCTATTTATCACAGAAGCCTCCGGCAGGCGGCCAGCAACATCCGCGAGGTCTGTGTCCCGTCACCGGCCCAGGAAGTCTGTGACACCCAGCTTAAGGGAAAAGGGAACATCTGTGAGCACAGCTCCTTCCCCTGCTGACAGTGAGGAGGAGGGTCTCCTTCCTCTTCCAGGCTCAGGGGAAGTCAGCCCTTCTTCTTCTTGCTTCTTCCCTAGCTCCTAAAACTGACACTCAGCCCTAAGCCATGATCTCTAAGTCCTCTGTGATCGTCCCCACTGGCAGGTATTTTCTAGGCAATTTCCACAGAAGTCTTTTGGCAGCAGCAGTTACTTTGACTTCACTTTCCAGCTTCGTCTCTCTGCAGTTTCCCAAATTTCTTTGCCAAAATTGAGCTGAACAAGCTACCTTGAAAACTACATTAAAATTGATGATTAATCTCCTTAGTTTAGGAAAAAGAACTCAACAATAAAAATATTGCAAAGATGCTAAGCTCCTTTAAAACTGCCTTCTTTTTAAAAAATGTTTTTTTAAGGAGACTTTTTATCTGCCCATGCTTGTCAGATAGGAGGACTTGAACAGGGAGAAGTGCTGGTGCTTGACTGCAAGCGTGCCTCAAAGCCGTGGCTGGCCAGGCTGGAACCAGAGGTTCAGGTGGAGCATGTGAGTGGTGGAAATGTGGCTTCTGTGCTGGGGCTTCCATCCCAGCAGCAATCCTGCATGGGTGTCAGGGGTGCTGTAAGGACCCTTTTGTCACCTCCTTTCAGTGAGTTGCTCCTGGGGCTGCCTCAGCTTCAGGATGCTCCTCTGTGATTTGTGACCGTATAGACATATTGGTGTGTCACATGCAGTCAGGCTTGCTCCAACATAGAGGGGTCTGTTCCTGTAGTGGGATATAGACAGCAATGATTCTTTCTGCTTCAGGTAACCCCAGCAGATTTGTACTGTTTCCTATTTTCTCTTCCTTTTGATTTAAAAAAAAAAAAAAAAGGTGGGATTTTCTACCAATATCTTCTCCTTCATTATGTTGGCCTCTTCTCCCAAGGGAATAATGACAGGACCAGAGGAAATGGTCTGAAGTTGCGGCAGGGAAGGTTTAGATTAGATATCAGGAAGAATGACTTTACTGAGAGGGTGGTCAGGCACTGGAACAGCCTGCCCAGGGAGGTGGTGGAGTCGCCATCCCTGGAGGTATTTAAGAAACGTGTAGACGTGGCACTTCAGGGCATGCTCTAGTGCCCGAGATTGTTGGATTGTTGGGTTGGGTGCTTTGTTTTGTGTTTGGGTTTCTGTGTTTGGTTTTTTCTTGCTGTGTGTATGGTAGGACTCAATGATCTCAAACGTCCCTTCCAACCATGAAGATTCTGTGATTCTGTGATTCAAGAGATCCTAGCAAAAGGCAAAGACTCCTTTGTCTCCTATAAAATGATCCATTACTCAGGTGTGTCCTTGCGGTCCGATGTGGTCCTCCAGCATGTATCTGCCACAAGCACAGAGATTGCCTATAGGTCTGTTCTCCCTCCGGCTGCGTCTGGAGCAGGGTGTACGAGAAACTCAACGGAGAGGAATAGGGATATTCCCATATACCAGCACGTGTTCCAGGTACATATGCAGATATGCATTCATACACATTCGTGTATTACAGAAGCAAGACAAGGAGTGTGGACACCTGGTATAAAGAAGTAAACACAGCTCTCCTCTCCAGTCTTTTTCCCTCCCCTTTTCCATTCAGTAAAAGTTGAAGACATGTGAGTGAGGAGAGCCAGCATATCAGGGAAGGAAGAGAGCCAGGGAGACAGGAGGCTGTGCTCACGTCACATTTTGCAGCTGTTGGCTGCCACTGTAAAGACAAACAACTACATGGAGACCTTCCCAAGCTGTTCAGGACCATACCTTCTGTCCGGGACTGGGAAAGCAAGAGTTGTGTGAAGAACAGAGAGATTAACACTATTAATTAGTCTATATTTGTAGAAGAGACTATGTCTGGACATAAATATTTTCCATTCCAAGTTGCCATGTCAATTATTCATCATCACAGTCTTTCAGAACACATCCTAGCAGAGCATTGACAACACATCTTGAAGAAGAAAAAGGGGAAAGCTACAGAACAAGATTTCTGCTCTGAATATCTGTAAATAGTTTTTAATTAATACCAACTTAGAAAAAAAAAAAAGTATTTTGCTTGTAGATGCTTTGTGATAGGAAAGGGTGGGATTTGTTTTAAATAAATAATTCTTTCTGAATTAGTCACCAGGTCTAATTAGGAGATACCAAAGGGAAAAGGAATCAGAAGAGCAAGTTTAAAGGAATATCTAGCTAAAACATAAGATAAAAGTAGTATTTTAGAATATCAAAATAAACAGCGTGTGTGAATGTTTTTCTTGGGATGAGCCAAGGGAAATATTTTCCTGGGGTTTGGCCCATACAACATGTAACAGATGAAATCAATCTGGTTGCTCTTTTGAATGAATTACACAATTAGTGGATAAAAGGAGATATAGTTGATGCTAATGCAATGTCTGAATGTCATTTGAGCAGTAATACCTTGTAAATCCTGACGTTTGAGGCCTGCCTTATCTAACAATTACCTTTCTTTGTTGCTGGTGTAACTCCCTTGACTGCAAGGGGCTCACACCTGATTTCACCTGTTTGGAAGAGGAAAAGGCTCTTCGATTCCTGGCAAAAATTGTAGCTGTTTCAGCTCTACTGGCAAGGCTGTGTTTGCTGGAGGATTTTTCTCTTTGTTTTAAAGAGAGATGCAATTATCATCTCTAATCTGATCATGAGGAAATCTGTTAGTCACAGTCTTGTTCTCCAAACCATCCAGGCAGCCCAGTGGATCCTCTGCCCTTATGATGTTGCTATCAAGGTTTGCCTAAAGCCTAATGGGTTTCATTCCAACAGCCAGTAGAGTGGCTTAAAACATGCATATGCTGAAGGCAACGCATGGTTTCTCAGTACAGCATCATGGATATGAAGACCAGACACCCCTTTTCAGTGACCACCTGTTCTCCTCTCTCAGACGCTGGCATAAATCAGATGTATAAACAAAGCAGAGGTGAGAGGAGACTCTCACTCAAAAATCTGATAAGAAAATCCAGATCCCATGCTCCCTGTCACTGCTGAGACACACTCCCCATCTGTTCTTGCTCCCTTTCTATGTAAACCCGGGGTAACCTCAGTTAACTTTGAAGAATGACTCCAACTCTATAAATGAGATAAAACAAAACGCAAAGTGAAGGTGAGATAGAAGTGTGCAAAATGCCTGTGTGGCACTTGGTGAATATTAAATGCAGAACAGGCTACAACCCAACATTGTGCTTGAACATGAGTTTCTATTAAAATACAAAATTTACTTCTACGCACAGTACAGTTTTCTACTAACAGTAAATCTGTACTGTTTTTGACTTTCCTACCACTACTGTTTGGGAAGGATGTTTTTTCAGTATGTGCTTGTGGTATCCCTGGTTTGTATGATTCCCAGACACAAAGATATATGAAGCTGGGAGGAGGTTTGGGAGCCTATACCAGCAACATATGAATAAAAACAGGCTGCCCAGGGAGGTTGTGGAGTCACCTTCTTTGGAGATTTTCAAGACCCGCCTGGATGCAGTCCTGAGTAACATGCTCTGACATGCTCTGGGCAATCCTGCTTCAGCAGGGGAGTTGGACTAGATGATCTTTATGGTCCCTTCCAACTCTAAAAATTCAGTGAAATTCAGTGAAAAAAAGTGTTAAAAAAAAGACTGTAATGATCAAAAAAGCCATGCATTTCAAGTCCAGGAAATTGAAAAGTTACTGTTAAATATAAAAGAAATTTAAGAATGCTAATGAAAAAAAAACAGTTAAAACATCTTCAAAATCTTAGCTCTGCTGGATAAAAAGTATGTATAAGACATACTGTATTTTAAGATAATTCCTTTTAGTGTGAACACTGAAATGTACTAATGATAATCGTATGACTATTGCATAAAGCCATAACTGCACAAACTTGCACATTCTCAAAAAAGTCATTCTGTACTTAAAATAAGAGTGAGAACAGATCTCCTGCTGTGGCTTAACTCAAGCATCCTGCTATGAGAGTGATGGACTGTATTTTAACAGTCTGTGTTTAGAGGCAGATGAAGGAATTGGTCCTTGAAACCGAAGGTGAAACCTAAATAATAAAATAGGAATAGAAATACCAGTAATGCATGATAGCTTTATTTCCATTTGAGGGATGAGGCTCAAAAAGATATTTTGTGTCCAGCCCTTCTCAGCTGAGGCAGAAACAGAGCTATTCCCCATTACTGGGATGAAGAAAGCATGAAAAGGCACAGAAAGACTTTTTTTCTTCCCCTTTGTACATCTGCCTTGTGTTATCCCCAGAATCCTGATGTCGGTGCATCTGAGAGAAGGAGTTGGAGAGTATTATCCTCACAGCAGAACTGGACATTTGCATGTGGGCTGCCAGACATGTTGTACGTGGCACTTTGGGGACAGCACTGCTTGTTGAATGGGTGCTTGCCTGGAGAAGCCTCACCTCTACATACAAGGAAGTTCAATATCTGATTTTTAACATTGCCTCTGCTGTAAGCATGACAGTATTGTACCATATTAGGCTCTACAGATGTAAGTTTTGAAAGCAATTGTCAATTTTATTTTTCCTTCCTCTCTACTCCCCTTGACATAGTCTCAGAGGACGTAGCTCTATTTCTCAAGCTAACATTTCTATCCAAGTATATTAAAAATACGTTAATACTCTGATATTCTTGATAGAAAATGTAGTATAGGTCAGACCCTTAGCCTGGGGCAACTGAAAGAGGTCTACTGTTGTAAATGTTACTATCAAGATTTAAATCAAACTACTATCTAGACTTTATTTCAGATCCACTTGCTTCTGTGGGGGTTCTTCCTCTCTCCATTTCTCCTGTCTCCAAAAATAAATACAAATTATCAGAAAGAAAAGCAGAAGGAGAAATGTTTTCTTCCATTTCTTAGAAGTTTCTCTGTGAAATGTTACATATCCCACAAAAAAAAAAAAATATTCAGAAATGGTGCTGAGCATTATAATGAGAGAAGGAAGCATTACTTCAGCCAGCACTTGAGCTGACTTGTGATCTACTTTCAACATTAGCAAACTTGCTGCAAAGATTGGGACCCACTCTCCTTATGCCATGTGTGGCATTACTCAAATGAATCTACACTCATCTCAGTGTGTCAAGGAAACAGGCCTTTTAATCATGGTTAAATGCATGGTAAATGTATTACATTATACAGTAATGTATAATGTATACAGTATACAGTTACGGACAAATGCCTGATTGTGGTACATTTAAAAGTATGGGGTAGGTTATTTATTTATTTATTTTTTATGTACCATAGTTATCACATGTATTTGAACCTTTTTATGTTCCTTTTACATTTCCCATTCCTGTCCTCTTTTGAATGTTTCTCCCAGGATTTTAAGTAAATAGATAATAGAAACAGGTTGAGTCTTTGCACTGGCTTTATAAACCCTTCTACGTCTGCCAGTTGATCTGGGAACATTATTTATATCCACAACTTATGCTATTGAAATTAAATGCACGGAGTCTGTGTGTCTGGCTGCTGGAATACGACAGGTAGCTCACTTTCCTCCTTTTTATTTTAAAAAAAAAGAAAAAGTCTCTACTTTGACCACATGTCTATCTCATAGAATTATGGTAGAGCTAAATTCCCAGATGTAAGTGTACTGCCTCCATCATATGTTACTACTGACGTTCAGCACTGGTTATCCAAGCTTTCATCTCTTCGTCTTTAAAACACTGCCATCTGTTGTTTCCAGACGGTTCAGTCTTCTGTTTATCCAAAACTTTGTTCCAGGCCATATGGAAAAAATATCTATTTTCAATTAACCACCACATTTTCTTAAAATATACCAGGGTGACGAGAAAAAAATAGGCATCACTTACGCATAGATGTTTGTGAAGGGGATGATAATTTATTGCAAATTGTAGTTTCAAGATTTTGACCATGTGGTCATTCAGTACACCCAGATACCACAAAAGCTGGCCAATTTTGTAATAATACAAACATGTTTTAAGCATTTGAATGCTGTCATCATATATAGATTTCATTGGTACCAGCATATTGATCCAGTCGTTTCCACTGGAAACTTTTCTAGCTAGGCCATTATCAGCATTTTTCTTTGCTGGTCAGCAAATTTCTCAGCAAATTTCTTGCTACAGGCTATGTGTGACTTCTTATTGCAAATTTTAATCTCATTCCTTAAGCTACTGATTAAGCCATGAAAAGCCCTCAGGTATTATATTAAATCTGTGATGCTAGGGATATGTTAAAATGTTTTAAGAATGGGGGATCACACTGCCTATGCCTACATGAGCAAGCTATACAGACCACGGAGGCAGATTAGTAGAGACAAGCAGTGAATGCTGCAGCCCAGATGTCCACCTTACACACATTTGAGTTGTGGGTTCCTTCAGACTTCTTCCATTCCTGTTCTCCGAACTGACTGTCTATTCATGGCTGGAGCCCTTCAGGTATAGTTCTGGATGCCTTTTCCAGGTTAGTTTCCTCCAAAAGTAATCCTGTTTGTGCGCTGTGAGACAATACTGCAGTGTGAACCAAAGGAGAGGCAGTAAGGAGAGGCAGTAAGGAGAGGCAATGAGGACATTGCCTTCAATAGAGAGCTGAAATGAAGGGGGTAAAATAAGTCGGTAGAGGTATTCACGTAGGAGTCCATTTCAGTAAGATCAATTCCCTCTTTTGTTTCCTGAATCTGAATTTCTGATATAAATGATTTTCAATGCTAAAATTGAAGGAGATACCATGCTTGGGCAGAAATAGATTTCTTCAGAACTAAAAAAAAATATAAAAGGATGCTATTCTTAGGAAAGGGCTATGCGTGTCATTCCCCAGTTCAAAGGAATACTTAAAATGAGAAGTTGAGTTTCCATTCAAAGCCATCCTCTTTGATGCAGGATAAAGGCCTGCCCTTCCATCCTTCAAACAACTGCAAGATTTTCTCCTCCTGAGTTACAATCTTGTCCTCACAGCCACCCACAACCAGCAGCCTCCCCCAGATACATGCAGATTATGAGCTGTGTAAATTGACCCAAGTTGAAACTAAGGAGGAAAACAGGTGCCAGGTGGCCAGAATATTTGACAGTCGCTGGTAAAATCAGAACATAGCTATAGTGATAAAGATGTGTATAAAAATGGAGAACAGATGCATCAGAACTCGGGCAAAACACCCAGACAGAGCATGCTTTTGATTGTCCATTTGTATAAAAGAATGAGGGCTTTGGCTCCTGGTGTAGTAAGGCACTCCATGGCACTAGGAAGGAGAGCCACCTCTGTGGATTTTGAGATGAAGTCGTATATATATTATAAGGACTCGAGGCAGCATGGGAAATCCTGTGCCTGCATCTCTTGAGCTGGTCTTCACATCTAAATTTACCAACTATCAGTGCAGGCAGCCAGCAGGGAGAAAAAGAAAAGGCAGTGGTACAGATGTGGGAAACCCTGTAACCAAAATCAAAATCTAACTGCATACTAAGTGCAAACATATTAATGTGTGTTATATTTAATTAATCAGAAAATTAGCATGCCCAAATTGACACTGAATCCGTTCTGGTAGCTAATTAATGTTTCCTCTCTGCTTGAAACAGCGCCAGTTATATTTTTGCCCATCACTTGAGGTATTTCATCCAATTTTCATCCACTTGAGAGTGCTTAACTGCAGTTAAGCACTCAGTTCTCAAAAGGCAAATAATTTGTGAAAGGCAAGCAAGTGTAGTTAAGCACTGCAGTTCTCAAAAGAAAAATTTTGTGAGTGCTGTGCAAAATGTGCCATCTTAGATGTAAGTCATGGAGAACTTAGTGTCTTCCTCTGTCCATTTATTTTATTATTTATTTTTAATGGTCAAAAAAATCCCCAACCTAGTGGACAGTTAGAATGATCTTATGTTTTGGATTTTCCAGAACCTATACCCTCTCTATGCCCTTCTATAAAGCTCATCTCTGTAGAATATCATGCTTTCCATCAGCTCACTGTACCTCTTATGAGCTCATTCAGCCTCCCCCAAAACTACTTGTTCTTTAAGTCTTCAGTGTTTATATCTTAGTGTCAGGGAAGTGCAGATCCTTGAGTGATATTTCACATATCCATTTTGGGGGGCAATTTTTCACTTGTTCTCTGGCAGCAGTGATTTTAGCCTAGGAGTATGTTGTGCTCCCAACCAAACAAAGTCCTTGCCATGAATTTACAACCAAGAAGGAAAAAATAAATTATATAAAAAAATATATATATTTTTTTTTTATCCACAGGATGTAGGTACAAGCAAATGGTACAGTGCCGGGCAGAGGTACCCAAGCCAGCTCTGAATGGAAACACATTGGGATCAATAGACCATGTCAGCACGGTGCTCTAATATTGTGTTTATTAAGGAACAGTGGTGCAAATCAGGGAGCTTGCTAGAGGCTAAGAGGCTGAGGCAGGGGCTCAAACTATCTTAGGAAAACAGACCTCTACTGTTAGGCATATTTTGCACTGGCAGTACAAGCAGTGTGCTGCTTTACTGTAGTAAGAATATGTTTTCCTTAGCTACAGAGACTAGAGAGAAGATATAACGGGATGAATCTATGTTCTTTTTTCACTGTTTTTCCTTTCCTTAAGTAATTTGAAAAATGGCATAGAGTGGTTGAGTTGCTCTGTGACTTTTGTATGGATTTTTCCTTGGAAGGTAGAATTATTCTCCAAATGGTTATACAGCCCTTTCAAAATAATTATACAGCCTCAAACTGATTACTGCCCCTTCATGAGTTTAATGACGGACATTTTCTCCATGTCCCCGATATGACAGAAAGCACGCTTCATCTGACACCCTTCCCAAATATCTCACTGCTCCCCAAATGCCCTCCTACTGCTCTTGAGTATCAGTGCTAATGTCAGTTATATCCCAGTTGCCTCTAAAGTGGTAGTAGGTGTTTTGGTGTTCTATAGGTAGGAAAGCTGAAAACACTGCAGTCATCCACTTTCAGGGAGCACGTCCAACCTCAGGAAAGCCTTGTGAAAGAGATTCAGTGGGCTTTTAACTGAGTCTACAGTCAGACAGGGCTGGCATCAGGCAACACTTGATTTTGGAAATGTGTTGCCTGGAGGCCAGGAAACACAGTGAGGTCTATGCTATCTTTGGAGATTTAATGCATGTACTATTTGCCAGTCTCTTGGTACGGGTAGTTCATGAACACACATGCAGGGCTGCTGAAAGAGCTGCATTGCCCCTGGGTCCTGTTCCTATCAAATACATAAATTATTAAGTTTTCCTTTGTCCTCTTATTTTCCCTCATGTAGTTTCATGACACAACTTTGGTGACTGTCACCGATCTTTTCTACCTTGGCCCATCCCTCTTGATATTTGACTCATTAGATTTCCATTGTCTACCTGACACAAATAATAATCTCTTCAAAAGGAGTCTTTCTCCAGGGTTCCTGTTTTGCCCAGTGGTTTATGACTGAGACATTGCTATGGGAAGATTCACACATAGCTGTTATAAGAAGTGAGACAAGTCACTTGAGGACCAATTCACTTACCCCCATAAAATCAAGTTCTGCCACCTGAAGATGTTCTGGGCTATTGGAAACATCCTTATGGGCTGTCTGATTAGTCACAAGTGCTGTGCCTTTCCATCAGGACAGCTGGGAGTGAGCTCAAATGGACAGAGACAAGTATATAAGGCAACTGAATTGAGTCGCTGGTCTCTCCCTTTTGCTCAATTTTCTATCTGCACTGTACTGTAAATAACACATTTTGCAGTCTGAGTCAGCTGAGGGCTTCTTGGCAATATTACCCCAAACTGAATTTCACTACCCTAAAGGTAAGAAGTTACAGAATGACTGCTTCTGCCACAGGAAGAAAGGGAAGTGGGGAAGATGACACAGCTGGGAGGAGCAAAAAGGCAAAAAACCCTGGAACACTGGGTTTTCCAGACCTGATGCCACAGGGCATGTGAAATGTATGGGGATGGCAAGTGCTGTTTCCCTGTGGGGATGATTGTACTGCAGCAGGTAACAACTTCACAGGGGAGGTGGAAGGAGGAATTGATTGCCCGAGTACACCACCTCAGGTAACAGCCACCCCAGGAGGAGAGTGGGTATTTGGGAAGCTTGTGGATATGTGCCTGCCTTTGGGATTTCAGTGTAGTTCAGTAAGGATTTGAGCTGGCTGGTGCACAGCTTTGTATGATGAACCAACATTTAATTCAGAAAGCTCAGGGAAAGAATAAGGGGAGGAAAGCTTATAGTCAAATACTCCACAAACAGGAGAAAATTGATGAGATTAAAGATTCTGTGAGTGTTCTCTTAAATGAACTCAAACACTGCTCAGGACTGAAAATCAGAAAGTCAAGCTTCACTCTCTTTAACCTTTCTTCTAAGACAAACTTCTCAAGTTATATAGCTCCCCACATACAGAGGAATATGGGGTTTGTGGCACTGGATCTTAGATAACTTCGTAGTTTTGGCTAATTCTACCTGTGTCTATAGGCATCAAAATATTTTTACAGACTTTCTGTCCATTATCACAGTGGTCACACAGTGAATGGACAAATATGACATCTATTTACATCACGGATCTCCTAACCCAAGGGGCAAATGTTAGCCTTTGGCAGACCCAAAGTAACAGACTTTCAATGGCCTCACAACTATGGGACTCCATCTGGGCAAAGGAAAGAAAATGTTGAGATTTTGGAAAATTTGAAAGTCTGGCAATGAGGACTGGGAGCTTCTGAAGCTGCGGCTGGTCCTGGTCTTCTGCCCATCTTGTGGCACGTCTCAAAGCCTCTGATTAACTACTTGAGGTATAAAAGTGTAAATCCTTTTCTGCTCTTGACAACGTAAAAAAGATTCATGGACATGTCCTAGACCTCATTGCTGTTAGTTTTGTGCTGGAAACACCGAGGAGACTAGCGGTTAGTAAAGTCTGTTTGTATGAAGTACTTTATATCCTGTACTAATTTAAGACTCCCTTCTGTTTGCACAAGTCTATATGACAAGTGGAATTCACTGCTGCAGGATGTTGCCGAGGCAAATGTAATGTTAGGTGAAGGGAAATAAGCAGCACATGGAAGTGAACTAGGTTTGCTCTGACTGGTGCATCCTTGATAGAATTTTTAACTTAGCTACAGGGCAAAATATTGCTGCTCTTCATGGCAGTTTGAATGATGCTGTACCAAAAATCGGAAAAAGCCAGTGTGAGGAGAAAAGCTTGCAAGCATGTCAGTGTCTTTTTTTTTGGTGTCAAGATAAGACTCATCCAAATGTTTCAGATTCCTTCAAAATTTGAATAGTTTTACCTAAAAATAGTGTAAATAAAGTTTTACCTAAATAGTGTAAGATGTAATAAGGGAAAATACAAGGATTTTATGGTAATACCCACTTCCTCTCTCAGTTGTCAACTCAACACTCTTGTAAAATGTCTTCTACCTGAAAAACATGAATTTGTACTGATATGCTGTCTGGAACTAAAATCCACAAGCAGGGCTGGCAGGTAGAACTTTGTTGTTACTGTAAATGCAGTATGTATCTGTGTGTGTTTGAGAGAGAGATTGTCTATGATTTAAAGGTAGGCAAGTAGGATCTGAGAATACGGAAATACTGTTCAGCAGAATGAACTATTTCTCTGAAACCTTCTTCTGTGTCCTCTAACAAAAGGGTGCATTTGGGAATGGTCACTTCATAATGATATCCCCAAAGAGGCAGAACCTTGTCTGCACTAGGATCAACCCCATGTTAGCAGGAGACACGGGCAGCCTTGTTGAGCATGTCTCTTCTGAGTAACCTTGTGGCCTTATACTCATCACCCCGCGTCATTCCTTTACCCTGGCTTGTGCTTTATCCCCTGGCCCCTTTATTCTGTCTGTAATTAGTGTGTCAGCCTTTCAGGGCACTGACCACATCCCCTTATCTCTGTGGAGGCTTTTGTGACCTTAACATAGATGAATAGAAGACAATGACGTCTCTCATATCATTGCTTTGGATGATTTTGGCGATTGCTCCTTTCTGATCTAGAGTACATTTAATCATGTAATACATAGACTTCCATCTGGTTTGCATATCCTGAATAAGCTGCTGAAGTGGGAGGGTTTTGTACTCAGCTGCATTCTGTGCAGGGTTTTTTTAAGCTTTGGTAGGCTGATTAAAGTGGATATAACCCCTCTCCCTACCTTCATTATGGTGAAATCCAGTGGAATTTGCCTTGGATAAAACAAGTAAGATTGAACGTTGACTCCTTTCTACTAAAGAAAAATAAAGCAGAGCAGAGAGACGTGGGAGGTGAAGGTTTTATTCCTGGTCTGGTCACTGATCTCCTGTGTGACCTTGAGGAAGTTGCTTCACTGCAGTAGCTCTCATCCTAAATTTTTTTGTGTCCTGGCTATTGAGATTTTAAGTGTTTATTGGGGCAAGGACTGTTTCTGTGTGCTTATGAAGTGGTTCACCAGCCCTGATCTTGGTTGGGATCTTAAGGTTCTTTTGTAACATTCCTAAAATAAGAAGATTTACTGGCAGCAGAAATAGTTTCTACCAACAAGAGAAATAAGTTCTAATAAAGATACGTAAGTGAAGGGACAAACAGAAGAACAGCAAAGCTGTGAGGCAGAGCCTGTCGGTTACGATAAGTGGTCGTGTTACTTTGACAACTTTCACAGTCTCTGAAGAAGTAATTCAGCTAAGAATACGACATTGCATTAAAAAAAACCCAAAACAACACACACACACGCACAAAACTGCAAACCAACACCCCCACTTTTTTTGGTAAACAACTTTCTTTTCTTGAAACATTTGCTTTTTGTAACTGTAGTGGTGAAATAAATGTATTGGCCAGTGCCACAAAAATATCTGACTAAATATGAGTAAATATTAATTATTCAGACATTTCTGTCACTCACAGCAGCTATAATTGGGATGGAGGAGGTTAAAGTTCTCAGAAGACTGTATTATTTATCAGGCTTCTCAGGGTGACTCAGGGAAGTTACTTAGGAATTCTCCTTATGGGGAGATTATACTTTAAATCCTTTTCATGCCAGGGTCTGAAACAAATTTCCTAACAGAAAAAAAAGGTCTCAGTTCCCATTAGGTGTTGGAGATCAATTTAATAGAGGCCGGAGTGTCAGTTCTATGCTGCGTATCTCTAAACAGAGCTTTCAATGCTTGGATCTTGCAGCTGATTGCATAGGCAAAAATTACTAGGGATCTGCACTCTTAGGGATCTGCACCAGTTGCAAGACTGGGGGCCACAGGGAAGAGCTAGTAGCCAAGCCTGCTTAAACAGACTTGGAGATATCACCGCCCAACAGCCATGCAGCCAGAAAACATCTGTATTTTCAACTGAGCGTCTAAAGCTAGTTGCTTGCCTTTCCAGAAACAGCCCCTAATCCTATTTATGACCTTGTGACTGACAGGCATCTGCATTCCAGACGAAGTACAGAAGAGTTCTCAATTACAGGAAATATGTAGAAAGTTGCAGCAGGTTATTTGCTCATTAGACTTCCCCTTCAGTGACTGTGGGAGTGCACAGTATGTTGGTAAACCCTCCTGCTGCTGATCATTTGTCTGTCATAATGTGATCAGCCATTCATTCATAATGAAAAGCTAATGCCTCGAGAGAATCCAAAGGTTGGAGTTCAGCCTGGCTTCTTATGAAGATAAAAGGGGCAGAGCTAATTCTGAACGGATGTCATTTGTATTTCTATGTGGCTGTGTCTGCTTTTATCTTTTTTTAAAACCTGTCCAAAGCTGCAGCCCTTCTTATTATATAAGGATTTCTTGGTGTCACTGAATTGCCTGATAAAGGGCAGCAGGAGTTTCTCCTCTCTCTTGGTGCATTGTTTTGTGAGGAATCGGCTTCCGAAGAACTGGTCAACGGAGCCTACCAGGTTCTATTCTCTGCAGAGCAATGCTCAGTTCTAACACAGTGCTTCTCAATTGTACATCATCCTATTCCCACTTCACAGGCAGGGATCTAAGATATGAAGTCAAGGTCATCCATCTTGTCACTGCTGTATTAGAAATTCAGTCCCCCGTTTCCCAGTTTGGTGCCCCCATTACTGCTGCTTTCACCCATTGGAGGCATGGGCTAGAAGTGGTAAGTTAATGTGTTTCCACTACGATTTCTAGGAAGTAGGAATGAAATTTTGTTCCCTGTGAGGATTTGTTTCCTTAGTGATTACAAAGTGCCATACAGTTTTTGTGTGAAGAATCTGTGGACATGGACGGGATACAGGAGATAAGAGAATGAGATAGGACTTCTTTATGACTGCAGAGGTCTCCTTTGGAGAGAAAAGACAGGGGCTGTGCAACATAAATGTCTTCCCTGGGATGAAAGAGTGAGTAAGAATGAGACATTAAGGGAATGGACTAGAGAACTGGTTGCATGTAAATAGGGCTGAATGTTATACTTTATAAGGCACTGAGGCAGAACTCTCTTTCAACATTCCCAGGAGAGAGTAAGTTCATTAGAAATGTAGTCTTCAAGGCACTTTTCTTCCTGGCCATGACTCCACAAAGATTTCTTCTGGCAACAGTGCTGACTCAAGCAATTCCTCTCCTTTCAGATGCTGGTTGTGCAGTTGCACAGCTAATGGGACTGCAAAACCGAGCAGGGTTGTTTAAAATTTTCTTTTAAACTTAACTGGGCTCCTACCAGCCTCACTTGGCAGGCCCATAGACATCTGTTGGTAACGCAAGAAGGAGTGATCTGCTTGAGCTAGCGCTCCCGGTGAAGAAACACTCACAGAACCAGGCCAGCACCCTTTCTGGAGTGCTACTTTGTCCTCGGTGACAACTCCATCTTGCCTCAATGCATTGCATGGCTAGTATTTCAAGAGGATTCATTATTGTTTCTTCCGGGTGGCCAGAGGTTTGTAATAAGCTGTTTTTACAAGACACTGCAGTTTGATTGCCTTCACTTTTTCTACATCAGCTCATGCAAGGGACCGTTCTGTGATTCTGCTGTTCCCACTGATGTGACCATTATTGTACTTAAAACAAGCTGATCTGGAATTTCAATGTGGACAAATGTGTCTGTAGTGTGAGATAAGAGTCTGCTCTGATTGTTTGATGTTACAGCATAGATGGAAGTTGATACAAAACATTTCTGATGCCTAGAGGGTAGATAAGTATAGGAGTGTTGGCTAGTCCATGCATGGGAGCAATGGATAGTTCTCAAGAACAACCGGTGCCGTCAGGATGCAGAGAAGTAGGGCATGCATTCACAGGGCGGATAAATTACAAATCAGTATAACTGATGATGTGATCCTCCATGTGCATACGTGCTTCACTGTTGAGTGGTGTTTTCAGTCCAAACTAATTGCCCATCTTAAAGCCCCACATACCAAGCATCTGAGTTAACTCCAGGAAAGACATGCCGTGAGCTCGTCCCCATTTCAGACATGAAAGACTGAGGGGAGGCACAACAGAAATGAGCTGTGAGCGCATGCGTAAATAATAACACTGTCCTTTTCTCCCCACCAATCGCTGCCCCCCCCCAACAACCATTGCTTTGAAAGACTACAGGCACCTTGACAAAATTTAACTTAAACAATCTTTTCTAACTGGTCAGCATGTCCTTAAGTAAACCTTTAGCTCACTGCAGAGTTAGGCAAGAGAGGAAATAGCAAATCCCGACATCTCCTCCACACGCAATACCCAGAGCAAACACACAGATGAATTAGAAAGAAACAAAATCATTTTGTGCTTCTCCTTTAAAGTGTTTACAACAGCCGGACTTTTGCATGTAAGGAAGAGAGGTTCCCAGCATCATAAGCCACCACAGATAAAACTGTTATTGCCCTGGCTGATTCAAGGGTCTTTAGCTTTAGCAAATAGTCTTTTGTTAACGCAATTAACTTTTTAATAGAAGGCTCCAAATGACTGGGGTTTTGCTCTTGAGCATAGCCAGTGTAGTGAAAAATGCAATTCCATAATCCCCGATATATTCAGCAAATTCAGGTGCAGCTCACCAAAGAGACTCAGTGTCAGTTAAGGACAGTGTCAGTTAAGGACACCCTCACCCAGAGGGTGGTACTCAATGGCTTTAAGTCCAGATGGAGAGCAGTGACAAGCGGTGTCCCTCAAGGGTCCGTGCTGGGACCAGTGCTGTTTAACATTTTTATCAAAGACATAGTCAGAGGGATTGAGAGCACCATCAGCAAGTTTGCAGATGACACCAAGCTGTGTGGTGTTGTCGATACACCAGAGGGATGGGGTGTCATTCAGAGGGACCTGGACAGGCTGGAGAGGTGGGCCCAGGTGAACCTCATGAGGTTCAACAAAAGCAAGTGCAGGGTTCTGCACCTGGGAAGAAACAATCCTCAGTATAAATACAGACTGGGGGATGAGGTATTAGAAAGCAGCCCTGAGGAAAGGGACTTGGGGGTGCTGATGGATGAGAAGTTGGACATGAGCAGGCAATGTACTCTCGCAGCCCAGAAGGCCAATCACATCCTGGGCTGCATCAAAAGAAGTGTTGCCAGCAGATCCAGAGAGGTGATTCTGCCACTTTGCTCTGTTCTGGTGAGACCTCACCTGGAGTACTGTGTGCAGGTCTGGAGCCCTCAATATAAAAAGGACATGGACCTGATGGAGCGGGTCCAGAGGAGGGCCACCAAAATGATCAGGGGGCTGGAGCACCTCTCCTATGAGGACAGACTGAGGGAGCTGGGGTTGTTCAGCTTGGAGAAAAGGAGGCTCCGGGGAGACCTCATAGTGGCCTTCCAGTACCTGAGGGGGGCCTACAGGAAGGCTGGGGAGGGTCTGTTTACAAAGGCCTGCAGTGACAGGGCAGTGACGAGGGGCAATGGTTTTAAGTTGGAGAAGGGGAGATTTAGATTGCATATTAGGAAAAAGTTCTTTACTCTGAGGGTGGTGGAACACTGGAACAGGTTGCCCAGGGAGGTGGTTGAGGCCCCTTCCCTTGAGATATTCAAGGTGAAGCTCGACGAGGCCCTGGGCAACCTGGTCTAGTTGGGGGTGTCCCTGCTGACTGCAGGGAGGTTGGACTAGATGACCTTTGGAGGTCCCTTCCAGCCTGGACCAATCTATGAATCTATGAATCAGAAACTCTCAAAAATCTTGGCTAGAAAAGCACAATAGGTGCAGGAGAAGAACAGGAGTTCAACTGTATCTTGCTACTGGGAAGCTGCCATGGTCTGTTTAATGCCTGGGGCATTTGCCCAGAGTAAAGACTTTAAAAAAATCATTAAACTCTCCGCTTCAAGATATATTCCCCACTTATACCCACCAGGATGGCACCCAAACCACCCTGCTACTTTGGGCTACAATCAGGCAAATATGTTGTGACTCTCTGGTGCTCACAACGACCTGTTCTGCATAAATAACTTTTCTGAATATTTATACATAATTAAGAAGAGTAACACTGTTTTTCCTTCTTCTCTTCTTTAGTCTGTAGCCTAATGGGTATGATCCTTTCTGTGAGTTGCCGTTGGGGTGGGAAGAGAAGTAATGACCCCTTGTTTTCCCACTCTGGTTGAAAGCTGTATGCACTTCATGAGAGGTATGAAAACCAAAGCAGGTGCATATCTCCCCAGGATGATTTTGTGGGTCTGGTTCTTCCCTCCTTTCCTTTTTTCCCCCAGATACTTCACATGAAATATTTCCTGTTGGGTCCACAAGAACAAGTCATATATTGACTGAAAAGGACTTCTCTGTATATTTTCACAGAAGAAAGAACACAAGGCTAATTCCGACTCTCTGTATTGGAACCATCAAAGACTAGGATGACTCAGTAAGGTAACCAAATGAAGAACAGCTAGTCATTCATCAAAGATTCCTAAAGCCCCAGATGCACTCATGGGCCTTTGGATAATACCAGATTTTTTAAAAAGCACAACAATTTGGATTTTCAATGCCTTGGTTCTGTAGCTGGCTCTGCTGTTAAGCTTCCTGGTGCCTTCAAACAAATCCCTTCACTTACCACTGCCTGCTGAATGTAAGTCTGACTGCTCTGAACCCCCAAAAAAACCCTCTATCTATATCTATCTAGTAGCCCATAATGAGTGGTGGCTCAGTGGATACTATGGGAGATGAAAAAGAAACACAAACACTTTCCCTTCTTCTGGAGACATCATGACTCAGAACAGAAATCTAAGCTGTTGTGCTAAATATCTGTTAACAGGGCCAGCCTCCACCAATAGTTTTCTTGTACGAATACGACTGTGGGTTTTGACTCAGTGATTATCCCACAGCAATGAGCTTTATAATTCAATATAATGATGTGGAAAAGTTTTATTCCTTTCCTGCCACCTTGAGTCTTTTCAATTTAATTTATCAGCCTTTTATGTTTGTGGAATGCCTTGTGGCTTGGATATCAGTTGAGATTCTGAGGCCTAAGGTGCTACCAATAAACATTGACTGACTTACTGTTTAGACAATGAAAATACCAGCTCCTGTTTAGTGTGACTAAAGAGAAAAGAGCAATTGTTCAAATAAATTTGAATAACCACCCAGTAGACATGGCAATGGAATACAGAAATTTTCCTGTGTTTTTGTGGAAGTGATTATTCCTTCGAAATCTGCTTCAAGAGTAACATTCTTCATTAAAAACACTAAATCTGGCATCCTTACACAGATCAAGGTATATCTCATCTTGCAAGAGCAAGGAGCAGGGAGCTGGACTCGATGAATCTCTTGGGTCCCTTCCAACTCGAGACGTTCTGTGATTCTGTGATTCTAATTATCAATGTTTTCACTGGCAATGTATATACAAGTATGGTCTGAGGAGCAGCCAGGAACATGGCATACTCTAAGATGAACCCTGTGGCCATGTGGTTGCCTGTCTGTGTCTTCCTGTGATGTACCCCTTACCTAACTGAGAATCAACGCCCCATGAAGCTGTATCCTGCTCATTTGGCATGTGGAATTACATGTATTTCAAAGGTGGTCTCTGACTGCGCCTGGGGCTACACTTTTAGGTTTGCTGACTCTTGATAGATAATATGATCTTGGTAAATTAGATGTGCATTTAACAATACTGTACAGACACACACATTAAAACTGCTCATGGAATACAACTGTTTCTTGATGGTGAGTTAAAGCAGTCCAATGTGGCATTAAACTTAAATCAGATTAAATATTTTTTTGTCTCTTGACCTGAACATAACAGTGTTCAGATAACTTCAGATAACTATATATAGGCAGTGGAAAAAATCCATTGCCTATAACTAATGTTGTTTACAAAATGCTCTAAATAGGGCTATTTTTCATTGCCAAATATAGACTCTTTAATTGAGTAGGAAAGTCAAAAGCCCTGCAGAACTTTCCTTATCATCTCTGAAGCTTGGACATCAGAAGATGGGAACTGTTATGGCAATCTTTTGTGCTCCTTCTTAGCTTGGCATCTTGACCTAAACCTTCGTGAAGCCAGGGAGAGTATTTCCGTTGACTTCCACATTACCTGGAACTGGCCCAGTAATCCAAGATGTGCATACTCGGTTGTTTCTTTTCAGGCATAAATATTTGTTTTGACTTCCAAGAGGCAGAACATACAGGACATTAAGCAGAACTCTGATTGAAAGCCTTTACAGAGTATCTTCACCTTGAGAGTGAAGCATATATAGATGCTTATGACCTTGGTTATTTTTTGAATGGTTTTGGCAGTTCTGTGCACCTTAAGAAGGAGCTGAATACTCAGTCTCTGTGCTGAATAAATAAATCTGACCACAACAATGTTACAGGGGAGCCACTCCAATTACACTGTAATATCTACCAAAACAGTGTCATGGCTTGGAAACAGAGGTATCCCAAAACAGTAGTTATGTATGATTATTGACGTGATTGTTTAATAAGTCCCTGGGGAAAGGGGAAAAAAGAATCAAACTAAAGTAGTGAAAGTTAGAATATGCAAAGTGGGAATACATCTTCTGTTCTGGTTACTGTGCACATGCTGAGAAGGCAGAAAAGTGGTCCTCTGAGGGGGAGCAGTCCTTGCATCTTGAGCTAGTTCCCTGCCCTATCTGACAGGGATACCACTGTCTCTTTCTCATGAATGGCTACATGTGCTTAAATTAAAATAAATTTAAAAATTCCAGGTGAATTCCTAGCCCCCTTACAATAAATAAAAAGATCCATGGATTTCCATCTTTAAAGAGAGCATAAATCAATGTCTCATATTTGAAAAAAATTCTTATCATAGAGATGGACAATGCTAAGACAAAAGAGCGGAAATAAAACAGATGTAAAATATTAACTTAAAAAAGAGAATTAATTTCACACTTCTCCATTTCAGAGAAAGTTATAATACATATGAAAATAAGGATATTATTATTTATTGCCCATCTGTTATGAAGACTTCTTCAACTCATTTGGGGACTGTAGGATTCCTCACAATTTAAAAAATGTATTTCATTTTTATGCATCAACATACGAAGCACTTTTACAGAAGTTCCATTTCAAGTAGCAAATAAGGAGTCTAATCCTTCAAAGTCTCCAGACATCATTTTAAACCTGCGAACAGTGTTGCTATATGCTGATTTTGCACTGTGTGAAACTAAGCACATGTGTAAGTCTTCATATAAGTGGAGCCTGAGGATATTAGTTCAGATGACTCTTCTTTTTTTCCACTTATGTTCTTGAAATTATACCTCAGCTGAATTAGATAGAAGACATTACTCTGACCCCAAAGTCCATTTAGGTAATAATAAAGACATTCTAACAATTTATTTTGTTTGTTCCAGGTGCCTTCCATCATTTATATAAAACATATAAGAGATAAGATGTGTGAGTCACTCTAAAACTGGGACTTTTTGTCAACTAAAACAGCAGGGAGGCTAGTGCCAAGCTGGCAACCACTATCCAAGCTCCAACTGAACTTCAGTCTTCCTAATTGCCTGTATTGCTGGTATCTGACAAACAAGGGCATAACCAGCAGTGTATAAGCTGCATGCTAGTCATTAATTTCCTCTCATGAGCCAGTGTGTCCCTGGAGACTTTTCTATCAGATCATTGCCCTGTAAGGAATGGATTTAAAAAGTGCCTATCTGGGAACTTTGATGTATGCCCTTGAAGAAAAGCTTGCTCTTGTGGAACACTAGAGACTAATGTTTCTTGTCCCTCAGCCTCTTCCCTCCTCCCATCAAACATCAGATACAGAAAACAAGCTGGTAAACTCCTTGCAAGCAACTGCTGTTTCTTCACTTGGTGCTTTCTCCCAGCAGTGCAAACAGGAGAAAAAATGTACAGTGGTAGACCTGCACTCCGATTTCATAGATGTGTGGGTCTGAGATCAGCCCTGCAGATCTAAGAGCAGGATTTTCCTTTTGGACTTTGCATCCTGGCTGAGTTATTGCTAAACCACTTGGCCTGTATATAAGAACCTAATCCATGATGTCCTGCCGTGCAGCAGGCAGCCTGAAGTTTCTTCTCCATAGAGCTTTGAATTGCTAAGTTTGTTAGAACAAATGGCTAAGTCGGAATGGATGCTGCCTTATCTAACTGATTGCATTTGGAATGGCTTCATGCTTCACAGTGCTTTACAGATGCTTTTTTAGAGAGTTTAAGCAAAAGACAGCTACCAGAGGATAAGCTGTTTCTGAAGACATTTGGCTCTTGAGGCTAATTCATTTGCCAAAGAAAACTCTGTGTTCCAATTCTATGAGAACCACTGGAAACATTTCTCCTGCTGTTGTCTGCTCCACTCTGCTTTCTCAAGCAAGTGCCTATTGTCTTCACTAGACAGGAAATCTCTTCTATACTCTGTCTTTTTTTCTCCATCAGGGCTGCTGCTTTTGCTTCCTCATTTTTCCTTGCGCAAATATAACAGGTTTATGCTGCCAACTACTTTATCTTCTTCCTTATCACATTGCTTTTCAGCCAACAGTCTTTACAAAAACCTTTTCTACCTTTGGAAATAATAACAGCAAAGAGGCAATTTCACACAATCTAAAATAACCACCAGACAATTGTATGCTAAATAGCACTTCCATTTTGTGTAGAGTATTGCCTGACACATCCCTGCTGCAGGAAGTTGCACACCAGGCATCAGTATATATGTGTGGTACAGGCATCTAACATAGGATATAAAAGCATTTAATAGAGCAAAAGATGAATTTTTAAGCTCCAATACAGTGAAAAAAAGTATAACTTAACTTAACTATACTTAACCAAATTCTTATGTCTACATATACTTAAGGAGCACAAATTCAGCTTTTAAACAATTAAACCAAACTTTCTAGCAAGCTATAAAGTGACTTGTATCAAAGCATAGTTGTATCATGGAATAATCTTATTCTGCCCTCACGTCTGGGGGACACACACTCTGAGTTGCTTCATGTTAAAGCAATGAAGAAAAATATTTTAAAACTTTTTCCCTCTCCAGCTAATAAATCTTTTGGTACCTAATTTTTTAGGAGTATGTCTCTGGAAAGGGCAGTCTGGCTCAGAAAGCAAAAGGTTTCAAACTCTCTGAAGTTCCTTAGCCCTGTTTATCTGCTGCCTCACCCAGAGATGTTTAAAATAATCATTGGAACATTTCCTGTCTAATTTTCTTATCCCTGTATGGTAAATTCTTCCCACCTGTATTAATGCCTTACAAGGAACTTTTGTTTTAATGACAGGGTATAAAGAAGTCTCCTTAACTGATTGCCTTTGAATTTCTGTTATTAAGAAGTCTTGAGATGATAAACCTAACCCCATTAGTTGATTACAGAATGCATGAAGTCTTACCCTATTAGCAATGTTTGCATTGTGTAATAGTAAAAGCAAAATTCAGGTTCCAATGGCCACGTGTTCAATGTCCGTCACCCCACCCCATATCTTCAGAATTGTTCTTGGGTGTAGGATTCAGCCCATGAATCCTTTCTATTCTCACTCCAATGCACCTTGTCTTCTTGCATGTTGCTACTCCAGAGTGAACTAAGTATAAGAAAAAGCAGATTTGGGCCCAGATATTCATTAAGAATCCAATTTTAAGTTACATCTGGCAAGTTTTCATGACAGGTTGATAACATGTAATCAATCATGCTAATGACACTGTAAAAAAGCTACAACCTACACGAAAAGTGACGTGGGAACTAGTGGGGCTAAGCACAGGGAAGTGGAGTCTGGTATCACCCTCACTGAGGTGACTGTGAAATAATACAAATTAGTGGTGTAAGTAAGAGCAGAATAAGTCTCACAACATTTCAGGACATTTCAATTAGTGGGGAAAAACCCACCATGTTTCCTGAAACATACTGTAGCAGATGAAACTTGCAAAGCAGTTCCTCTGGTGCTAAGATGTTTGAGAAGGTCATAGCCCCTTGTGCCTGGAGGCAATCAAAGATGAGTGGTTTATGGGTTCTGTGCAAGTCAGGGTTATTGCATATACAGGGTTTTATTTGGTGATATGAACTTAATGAAGTTTTATGAAGTAAAATATCTCCAATAGACTCTAATGTTGATTTCATATTTGTGGAAACCAGAGCAGAGTATAGGGTAAACTCAGTGACAGGATGAAAACGATGGCATTGGAAAAACTGCTAAGATCAGCTTCTAATCATGGGGAAAAATATGCAAAACCCCCTAGGTTTTCAATTCTGTCATCATTTAGCTACTTACATTATTCAGTATAAGCAAATTAATCCCATCACCAAACCAACAGCTGCATCCCTGTGGCCTTATAGAACAGTCACTTCAGAGCAAGCCTGAGCCCAAATTTGTTGTCTATTCATATCGCGTAACAGGAGAAATACCATACTGGGCGTCCTGAAGTCATGATGCCACCTGGCATGCCTGAAAGGAAACCTCATATAGGCTGTTTATGGTGTCTTTGCAGTGCACAAAGGGCTGGTATAGGCATTGTATAGGCTTCAACTGTCCTATACAGCCACACTGTGATGGTCTTGGGCAGGAAGGGGAAGAGGGAGCCCTGCTTAGGAACCCTCTGATATTGCTTCTGTGTCTTCTGCTTTTAAAGTCTCCTTCCCATCCAGGTCATTGTAAGAGTAACTGCTCACACTTGAAAGACTTATCAATCATGAAAGTCGGTGAATGCTGCAGGTGAGGAATATATTATAATTCCTTCGATGAAGAGCAGAAAATTGAAGCCGAGCACGGATAAGCATAAGATCACTTTGCCAACAGTAGGCCTGCAAAGATACCTGTGCCCTGTCATTGGGGTGTTTCTGCTCCCACTTCAAAAATATTGACACTCTATTGACTGCATCTCTGTGATTCACTTGTAGAGGAGAGGGGAATTGTAAATCAGTAACTGAGGTCACTTTCACTTACTTTAACCAGTACAAAGTGCTTTCAGATAGTTTCAATTAGACAGGGGCCTATAATGGGTATTATACTGAATAAAATAGAAATATTAGAGTGAAAACATGAGCAATGTTTGTTGAAGCAATTTGAGATTTTTCAGAGGACATTTCAATTAATTATTTTTTTTTTCTTTCTGGACACCTAGAATGTATCTTAACACTATGCAGTGCTCAGAGTTACTCACCAGAAGGGGAAGTAACTGTGACCCTACCCCACTCCTTTTGTGATGAAGCTGTAACAAGCACCATTCTGGAGCATTGCCTTCCTGGGTAACTTTTTGTATGTCAGTAAACACAGTCCTGCAGTCTTTTATACACACGCTTAATTGTTTGCACAGGAATACACAGACTGAAGTCAATAGAAGTACTCATATGCTTAGAGTTAAGGACATGCTTAAATATTTCCGGGACTGGGGCCTGCCTTCTCCCAGTGGAGAATTATGCTCTTACACAGGCTTTTCCCCCAGTGTCCTTGTATAAATCTGGCCCTTTAAGTTTTACAGAGCCGAACTGCTCCAGTCTTACTGTAGCCATTTTGCAACTGCTGACTGCTGGGTGCCTGTTCTGCCTCCTAACTGGTTAGTACCTGTTATGCTTTTCCACAGCCCTCTCCTTCTTATCCCTGCATCTCACACATGTGATTGAAAAAGGTTCATCCAGCGGTAAGTCTGACTTTTCTTTTGTGTTTGATCATGGTGAAAATGCTGTAACACATCATTTGCTAGTATTAAAAGAATGTCCATAGCCTTGAAAAATTGTCTCTATTCTTCAGCCAGTACTGAAGAGCAGGGTCTGTTCCAGTATGCAGCACTTTGCCAAATTACATTGATTAAGCAGTCTTCCGTAGGCTCTTTCCCTTGCAATTTTAAGTAATATTTTTGTTTCTCTGTCTAGTTCAGGCAGCTCAGTGCTTCACTGTCATTGGTAAATGAGTTAAATTGGTAAATACTTAAAACAGGTGGAAGACAGGTGCCCTGTTTATTGCATAAGTAAATTTCATTTTGCAGTATTCTTGAATTTGAAAATAAAAAGCAGAGGTAGCAGCTGATGGTGATAAGAGGCAGGGTAGCTAAAAGATATGCTGCGTCTCAAACAGATGTCAAGGGATGCTGTTCTCAAATCTCTGTTGTGCATTGATTCACCAAATAGTATCAGCAAAGGTTTCCACCCTTGATATATGTCATGTTATGTTAGCTAAAAATCTGGATGCCACTGAATGCTTTAGAACTAGTTCCTGAAGAGTAATATGGAATAACACTGAGATAATAAAGATACTGGAATTATAAGGATATTGGAATAACAACTTTGGAACAATAAGGAATAGTATTTGCAAAGATCAGAAATTAAATTTGGAAGCCTGACTTCCATCACAAATTAGAACCTTTAGTAGAAAGAACTGTCAGGCTTGTCCACAAATTCATGTTTGATGAAGCAACAAGGGATCTACACGGTGTTCTTGTACGAGGGTGGTTAGTCTGCAGGAAATTCATAAGTAAATTCAGCAAGCTACCCTTGGCTTCCGGCATGCCAACATCTTGTCCTGGGGGAGGATGTGAGTAGTAGCTACTACATCATAAAGTCGTTACGCTGCACAATAATGGTCTTTTCTTGCTTTGTGACTCTTCCAGACTTAGTAGGGGATTTAGAAAGAGCTGATAAGACTGTAAGATAAAAAAACCTGTAGAGGTTGTCACTGTTTTGCATTTGTCATGTACCATAGCTTGAAAGAAAAATTTAAGAGCTGTAACAGTGGGGAACACTGAGCCGGCAGAAAGAAGAGTGCAGAGAGGCAGACAGTATTAGTGACTATGTTCTGTCCTATTACAAAATGTGATGGTTGGGAAGAATGCTTTCAGCTCTAGAGCTTGCAAGGCTCCTGGATCTTGTGATCAGTGGTTCTCCTGTGGTGCTCTGGGTGTCATCAGTGCTCATTCTCAAGCAGAGGTGCCACTGACAGATGAATAAGGAACTCCTTAAGCCACAGACGTAACATCTTGCCTGCATTGCATCAGTTGTACTTCTGAACTAAAGCGCACACAAGTGCTACGCAGTTAGTCAGAATCATAGCATATTTCATGTCTGTGCTCTACAAGGGGTCACCCACTACAGCCATAGCAATCCCCGTGGCAGTGGAAGTGGTCAGACTGATGGAGCAGAGCAAGAGCGCTCATCCCCACAGGGTTCAACACGCCTGTGGGTTTGGTTAATTACTTCAAACATCATCAGCAATGTAGGTTGCTTTCTCAGCATCCTGCCTTTGGTGCAGGTGCCATAGGAAGATTTTTCCGTGGACTCCCAGTCCAAATGTTGCCTTTACAGGCAGTAGAAAGCATTATCTGGTACAGAAGAGGCGCCTGTTTCCAAGTGCATGCAAATGTGTTTTGATGTGCTGCCTTCCTACTCTTTGGCTTGTGTTATGGGAACAACATCAATATAGTGGGAAATCCTTTTAAAACGTCTAATATTTCATTGTTACTTTGAAGATCGCTGTGCTGGGCTGTGGGACAGAGTTGTGTTGCCATCTCGGAGGAATGCGACCCTGCCTTTCTCCACATGAAGCTGTCCTGGCTGAGGGCCTGGCAGGGCCTATTTCTGATAAAGCAGACGGTGTCTTTCCATTCAAGCACCTTTCATTCAACCGCTGAAGAAAACTTTGTTCTGCCTTGCTGTACAGCTGTTATTTTACTGCTCTGTGTTCCCAGATTAAGGAATCGGTTATATTTTTAACTTGCAAAATGTCTTTCCCATTAGCGCTTTCCTATTTGATCTGCGTGGGTGGCCTTCAACTTCTTGGCTTCAACTATTCCTTAACCTTAGTCAATCTTCTTGCTAGTTTATCCTGTCCCCTGCCCAGCCCAGAAATGTTTGACTGTCTTGTACCCAATTTGTCATCTCTATTGTAAACGACATATTTTTATTTGAGGACTGGCATTTTGTCCCCATTGCCAAATGTCCAAAGAAGCTGTCTCTTCATCCCTTGCTCTCTCCTACCCTCCCTCTCTCTCCCCCTCTCTTTTTTCACTCTTTGAAGCTGTTTGCCCTGGGATTTAGATCTCCTATGTATGCTGTTGCATGAGCCTTTTCATTTTTGGCCAGTATTGACAGCTTTAACTTCATTTTCAGAGCTCACATTTGTGCTGAGAACACCTGGGACTTCCTCTTCACAGAACATCTTAAGTTGAAATGCTGGTCTAGTGCTTCCCAGTCCATGCCACTTTCCTTTACTTAGCTGGGATTTATAGGTAAACCATCCTAGGGTCAAGTTTTCCAGGCCATAGGAGGTTTCTGGAATTGCATACCACAGTTGGTCTGTTAAAAAACTCAACAATCACAGCCATCTCATAGTCAGTCTAGCACCAAGGCCAGAAGGGAATCAATAAGTATATAAATATATATTTGTCTGCCATGAACTATTATATCTTTCATTATTTTAGGGGAAAACTCATTTCTTTATGGGCTAGATTCATGTTTTCTGAGCACTTGACTCTGACAGTGCCAAAAATCAGAATCAAAAATCTCTCTCAATAAGCCCAATCCCCTTTCTCCACATATGTAATTCTTACTTTTAATCTGTTGGTGCACATCAGACCAGAAAGCAAGCAAAGTGGTCTGCGAATCAGGTTGTGATCCTGACAGAAAAGGACTATATCCTCATTTTGTCCCTCTTTTTATGTCTGTGATGGAATCCATCACTCCCTAAGACAGGGATGCCCAGCCTGCAGCATGCAAGCTGTTTCCAGCTGGCCAAATAATTCATCTGACAGTCTGGTTTTGGCCACCTTTCCTTAGAGTCTTTTACATGTGGGTGACAGGCTAATAAATTAATCTGGAGAATTAATTAGGAAGGAAAAGAACAGCAATCTGGTTTACCCTGAGTGGTACCCTATAGCTCAACTTTCATTTATAATTGGTTGGCTTCTTTTATAGAATCAGTTGATTCTTGTGTCTGAGATGGTAACTTTTTCTTTAACTACATGGCATATAACCTCATGGACTTCCCTGTATTAGTTGTGACAGTTGCCCAGCCAGGCAGCCAGGAAACACAGATACTTCAATACAGAACCAGAAATTGACTGTGGAAGGGAGAGACATGTGAAAGCAGTTGTTAGTGCTATCCTAACAGCAGTTTGTCAGCTTCAGTGACAGCTATTAGTCCTTTTCTTTTGACACCTCTGGATCTCCACAGTGAAGGATGGTCACCTATCCTGACAGTGAGGTTGACATTAGACAGCATTTAAGTCAAAACTGCAGGCAGGAGCCACACAGGAAGATGCAGAAAGGAAATAGCCCAAGTACTTTCATTAGCCCATGTGAAGTTTAAGCACGTGAGGTACTAGTGAGATTACATGAGACAGAAGAGGGGGAGTGTCTGTTCATCCATTTCTCCCAATATCTAGTCTCCTCTGCAGATAAGAACCATGAATCTCCCAGGATCTCTTGTCATGGTCCTAATGAAATTCCGTGTCCAGTGTTTGAAAAGTCTCCTTGCTTGTTTCCTCCATCTGCTGCCGATGAAGTAGTGTCTGTGCTGGAGGACTTTGCACTGGGTGTGGAGGAGATCTTCAAAGTGCTTCATCAACAAGTGCTTGCCTTTCTGCTCCTAAAGAGCAGGTCATATGTTCTTCTTCCAGCACCCATCAAGAACTGTGGCTGTGCAAGAACTGGGCACAGAATTAAGTCTGCGCTGATCATCTGCATGGCACTCACTGCCGGTAAGGCAGGATGCTGGCATCAGCTGTTTTTAATGCAAATGGTGGCACACCACTGCTTGTTTCTAGGACGTGTTTGCCAGGGTTCCCCTGTTGGTGACTGCAGTGGGTCTAGATTTAAGGACCTCTACATTTACTTCAAACCTTTTGAAAAACTCATCCCATGTGTGTGCAACTGGGAGAGGGGCTGGGGGTAATTGCGTTGCACAACTGACACCTTTGTCAGGCCACTTCAGGCCTGACCCACTTTCCTCTAGAAAGGAAGTGTGTGCCTTGGCCCCACAGCACCTTGTCAGGTGCCTTGATGCAAAGTGCTCATGAATGTGAGCTGGGGTGGACAGACTGCAGATCTGCGTCCCGCTCTCTGCCACCCAATTCATAGTAACATTCACTTCTAATAGAGGGAGCAATAAATTGTTTGGACTCTGAGTTTAAGGCAATAGTGAGCCCAGCTACCAACAGAAGTGGAAAGGCAAGAAAATAAGATCTGTTTTGCATACAAGACCTTCCATTTGTAAGCGGATGATGCTTAGTTTCTTCCCTCTTGTATACAATGTACACTCAGCAAAAGAGGATGAGAAGGAGAAAGTGCTCATCCTTGCTTGGGGTGACCCTACTCTTAGGTCTCTTACTATGTAGGGAGAAAAAACGTTATTTCTATGCCAAGGACCCTTTTTGTCTGAATTCTAGATAAGCAGTCTTATTCTGGAGGAATCCCTCAGCTTTCCATACATTTGTTTTAAATCTTCCGTAAATTACTGGAGTCATCTACCAGGGACTTGGAAGGGCTTAGGACCTCATAGAAAATTGCTTAAGTCTTGGATAGGGTATATCAGTGGTAGGAGGGATAAATTCAGAGAAATTGCAGGGAAGTTTCTTTGGGCATGTGACTAGAATATTCTTCTGCAGTTTTAGCAGCCTCCTAAGCAAATATATGAATAAGAGTCACTAGGAGAAAGTAATCTCAAATTATTACCCAAAACATTTTCTTTTCTGTTTCCTCAGCACCTTTTCGAAAGTGCTGCCATCAAACCCCTCACTTGAATGGAAATGTCCAATTTGCCTTCATACATGTGATGTGTGTACCTAAGTCACTAAGGTAGTCTTGATAATGTCACCCCAGGTCTAAAGCTTTTTCCGCGGTCACCCACTGAATGACTTCTTCCCCTGGCTCAGCACGTTTCCAGTTATCTTTGCACGTAATTCATACTCCTTCCCCCAGCTCCCCATCCAGGCGACTGCATTCATATCCAAGTGTATTTGAATGACTTTTTCAAGTAAGAATTTGTGAAGTGCTGCCAAATGCTTTACTGCACTCTAGATATTACTTTATCTGCTAATTTTGTTCTTTGATTTCAAAAAACAAATGTCAGTTTTATTTGGTGTGTTCTTTTCTTTATCCTATAAACCCATGTCATTTTATTGATCTGGTTCAATTATTAAGCACATAATTCAGGAACCACTGGAAAAGTTATGGACCTTTTTACAAACTTCCATGGACCTTGGATCAGGTCTTAAATGTTTACAGATTACCTGTTGTACTTTTTTTCCCTAGGAATTTTGAGCAAAATTTATGGGATGGGAACTACTAGGTTCGCTCATATTCTTGTTCCGTTTGTTTTTTTACTGAATTGCTATTATTTCCAGTAATAAAATCACTAAGGAACCTTATTATTACCCTGGTCCTTAAAAACATTTGACCATGTGCTCAGCTTTAAGCACAGGATTAATTTTACCAACTTCAAGACAGCTATTCTTCTCTTTAAAATTGGGCATATGCTTAAGGGCTATTTTGGATCAAGACCTCTGCAAGCAGGCTGAGTGAACTAAATCCACTTAAATGCAGCCCGAGCTATGGAACTGGCCCTCCGTAAATCCTGACTGTGAATTTTTTTGAAGACTGAATCAATAAACCACTCCCACAACCGGATGGACAGAGTGGGATTACAGGTTTAAGCAAGGAATTTGTTAGGAGTGGTTACCCTGATTATTAGCAGAGACCCAGTAAATGTTTTAAGCATGAAAATCTCCCTGACAGCAGAATTTCAGTGCAAGCTATTATATTTTACTTTCATGGGAAAGGAATGAATTTTACAAGGCAGTAATCAGAGAGGGATGAACCCCATGAAAGGAAAAAAAAAAAAAGAAAGGAATTATTGCTATTATCAAAGGCCAGCTGATCTTTTTTTCTTAAGATTACAAACTTTTGGATTTTTTTTTTCTCAGCTTCTGCTTGTCTCTTCTACTGTTGTTCTTGTTAGACTCCAGTTTTGGCTTTCTAGTGAATTTCTTGGTATCAGCTTCTGTGTTATTCACTGTATTCACACCTCCTGAGACGTAGTTCTGGAGCCTGCACTGCTCCTACTGAGTAGGTAATTTCTTGGGCCAACGGAATATTTAGTAAACACTTCATGGAGTAATGAATGACCTTAGGGCTGACAGAAGCAGACACTTCAGATTATGTTTAGGCATTATAAAATCTTTGGCATTTACGAAGACTTTAGGGAAAAGCAGATTAAGAGAAAATTCTCAAAGTTTTCCAAGCCCCCAAAGTCAGGCTATATGCCCTAGTCTGAAAATTGAGTCATTACTGAAGGCTCGTAAAGGCTACAAAATTCGGGATGTGATGCTTACCCAGCACAACTCATTTCAGTTTACTTCAGATTGTAGTTTTAGAGTGTTTGCAATGTAGTAGATGTTATCATGTTGATTATACTCAACATTTGCTTACTGAAAAATGCTTGGGAAAGCCAAAATATGAAGTTTCTGGTGAATTAAAAAGAAACTCAGGTGGGCACCCGTGTTCAGTAGGACTGGGTTCTTTGTCTTAGCTGAGATTAGACTGCTGTTGTCTAAAGCAGTTTTGTTTCTGAACAAGAGCATCTTCACTGAGCTTGTAGTGTGCATATGAATTTTCCAGTGCTTCTTGTGTTGAAAAGTGTTATGGATTTCAGAATTTAATTCTGAATGCCAGTTCCTGCAAATCTAGCTTTTACTTCTTTCTCATAATTTCTTCTAGGAAAACAAGGCCCAATGAAGTTACATCTGAAGCGAGAAATAAAATTAATTTTGAATGCTATACATGGTGGTTGTGAGGGGAGACTACTTAGCTGGTGCCGTAGAAAGCCCCCGGGGTTTACCTGGTGAGCTTCATTGAATCAATCTGAGATGTGACACCAATATCCCTCCATGCAGGACAGATTTAGTTTAAAGCTGTTATAGCATAGAAGTGTAGCCTCCATGTAATCTATCATGTTAAATAATTCAATTGGTATTCATCATGTAGCTACGCAGGCAGCAGCTACATGGAATACAGAAACTGAGAGTCTGATCAAGTACAGAGCTCACTACCTGCTTTAAAATGTCAGAGGCATATCCAAGCTTTATTTTATCAGTAAAAATTGGGACTAACCCTACTGAAGTCAGATGTTAAGATCAGAATAAAGTTAAGTATTTATTAGTTGTTTGTGTAGTGGTTCCCCCTAAAACTATGCAGATGACTTAAACACTTTCCACTATTCAGATTGACTTTATCTGTACATTCTGGATGTAAGTGAAACTGTTCAAGAGTAAATATTGCTAAAAAAACCCCACCCACTTTTGCCTTCCACTTTGTGTGACCTGGTTCCAAACCTTTGCAGGATTGCCTTGATATTTCTTAAACTTGATTTACGAAATGGCAGTGTGGATCCTGCTCTTCAAGGATCCCATGGGAGAAGATGAAGGACCTGTCCCAGGATCAGCATGTGAGATGATGGAGTTGACCTCATGGAGTTGACCTCTTTGCCTGGCAGTTGTGAATGGGAGAAGGTGTATAGCTATACCGTTACTGCTCTCCGGTTTTGTGCCACTGAGACACCCCAGTCTCTGTGGCATTTAGAAGAAGAGGGGAAGGAGCCACAGAGACTGCCGAGTCCCTTTCCTCAATTCAGCCATGGCACTGTGGTGCTCTTCTTTTCCACTCACATATAAATGCTTCCAGCAGCAGTATCTACATCAGAAGACTTCATCACATATTTTTGGAGTGAACCACCAACATGGCAAGAAGAAACCTGAAGTGAAAATAGATCACTGAGTATCTCTACTAAAGGAGAATTTCCCTTTTTCTTTCTGACTTCTATTCTCCAGCATCCTCATACCCCTCTGAGAAAACTGCATGCAGCAGGCCTTTCTCAGGAATTTAATTTCTGTGGAAAAAAAACAGAAAAAGACATGGGAGTTTGAGGCAAAACTGTTCCCATGAGAACTCACTTTTTCAAAATTGCCGTTATCTGATTATGGTGGGAGAAGGGTTTTTTTCACCTTTACCCTCGCCTAGGACAAGTACCATGTCCTGATGCCAAGTCTCAGGAATCCAAGATGGCCAAGATTATTGACCTAGGGGGTATGTGCCTCTGAGTCAGATCCTGAGATCAGGAGGGTCATGATGGCTGTGCAGTCTATTTTATGTGTTTGAGGGGTCTAATTTTCAAGGAACCACCCCTTTATGGCCCCACCTATCCCATTTCTACCCTTCAGCTCTCCAGTCGGCCACTTTTTACCTCCTCCAGACTTCAAACATAGGTCCTTATGATATCATATCACAGACACTGTGACTGTGGCAACTGAGGTCTCATTCTCTGCAGAATAGAAAAATTTCCTTCATGGAAGATTTTTCCTCAGGAGGTAAACTCAGGGATCATGCTTTGACCTGTGATTTGGCTCATATATGTTGGGGGCTATGGTGTACCCTCTGTCAGTAGTGTAGAAATGAATAAATTTCTATCTTCTGAACTTAATGGAAATCACATTTAGTAGCTTTATGCCATAACAAAGATTTTTTAAAAAGCTGCACTCCATATGAGCAGTGGGCTGTGTCACATACTTATCTGACTCAAGGTATTTGTAATAACTTGACAAAAGCTGCTGTTCAATATTTTAAAACATATTTAATCTCTGAGCCCGAGAAGCAGATTCTGTCTCCATCACACAGTTTGGTTTATCTACTGTACAATCGTGAGACTTAAAACTTTTCCATTGCCCAGCAACTTTGGAGACATATTTCTGCTCCATTATCCGCAAAGATTGCACTCGGCAAACATCTACAAGCAGTAAGTTGAGGTGCTTATTATACAAAATATCATGTGTAAAACAAAACCAAGATTTGTATTAAAATTCCTTTCTCAGACACTGAGAATGTAAATGGGAATCAATAGAAGTTATTTACAGTGCTAGACACAGTATTTTACTGCATACTTCCATTTACAATTTTTTTTTTTTTCTTTTGTAAATTGCTGCTAAATATATATGCACTGGTCATATCAGACAGCTCAAAACATTTTAAAACTTAAATCCTTGGAACTAGACAAAGTAATGAGTGATTTTTATGACACCAATGTTAAAAACTTGGCTTGTTTTCTGTGGTGGATAATGCTTGCAGCTTAGGCTCACCCTCATGCATTCAATTAAGATTTAATACCTTCTAAGTCAAATTCTGCCCTCACTTAACAGCTTCATAGCCCCAAGTGCTGACAACAGAGGTTGTGTAGGTCTAACCGAGAGCAAGACTTCATCGTCTGTGCTCAGTGAGCATAGTTAATTCCTAATCAACGCAGCGGGGTTGACCTCAATTAATAGAGGTTCATTTTCCTTTTGAATTCATGTTTCAGATGACCTAATGGAATTTCTCCAATCCTTATCGTAGCAGGATAGAGTGTTTCATCTGAGGTTATAGTTGAACAATCTCTCTCCCTTGCCTGCCTTAATCACTGTAAGCTCTTTGCCAACCAACAGCTATGACTCCCTGTTTGGTTTTTTTTTTGCAGCACTTAACTTTCCTTTTCTTGCACCTTCCATGGAAATATTTTTGTTTAGAGAAAAGGATAATCCTACCTTCTTCCTTAGCAGCCTCCCCTGGACACATTAGTGTTTTCTGTCCAAAGGTCTCAATGTAATTTACAAATAATGGAGCTGGTCTGTCAATGATGCTCTCTCCTCCCTGTGACACAGGTAAATAGAAACAACATGCTGTGTTGCAGAGAGGGGACAACTGACATGCCGCAACCATAGCACCCTTTTACAGAAGGCCCATCCAGATTCACATAAGGCACGCTTCTGGGCAGGCAAAAAACGTGAACTGAGAAACTGTCCTTCAGCCAAAGGTCTACTTGGCATCTCAGCCCTTGGACATGCAGGAAGGAACCCTTGACTATGCAGCCCTTGATCATCCAACTTGCGGCTCAAGACTGAAAGCAGAGCAGGAGATTTGGGAAGGTGGACATAAAGAGCATAGGGCTGCCTCACTCTCTTTTTGCTCCTTGGCCGCCGTTTCTCAAGCACCATTTAGAGCAGCCTAGTCATGATCTCACCTAATTACGTGGCTCATGGCTCCAAAATAGGACCTTATGATCATAATGTCCGGAAATATGAGGTCATGACATCAAAAGGCCAGTTTCGTAATGAAAGTATGGCCTTCAGGTGCCACTGGCTTCAAAGCTCAGCAGTAAAACAAAGGAGAAATCTATATTTGGGGACCTGCATGGAAAGCATTGCCATTTGCTGTTCAGCAGAGTTAAAAAAGCAGATAGAGATATTAAAAAAAAAAAAGAAAAAGAAAAAACAAAAACAAACAAAAAACCCCAAGATAATTATCCAGCTTGTGAATGTAGTAATTTTCAGGAAAAAATACATTTTTTGCCACAGTGGTTAGTTAAATAATTTAACTGAGAATGTCATTGCTGAGCTCTGCAATAACCAGCACAGAACTGCCCGGACCTACAGTGGTAGCGAATGGCTGACTCTCCCAGGAAAGGTTTTCTTATCCTTATATTGCTTGACTTTTTTACACCACATCTGTGCTTGCTTCGTCATTCTGCCATCTGCTGTAACAAAATACAGGCAAAGCATTTCAGAAAACAACCCCTCCATACTTCAAAATGCTCCAACCCAGAGCACAGCCCTTTACTTCTCACAAGCTGTAGCGCTTATTATCCTCTCCTCCTCCCTTGGCCCCCCCACCACATGCATGATGAATTACATACGCGTACCAAGCGTGGAGAACACAGGATCCCATTGACTTTGCCACAATGTTTCTATTAAACGAAATGAATGGTTATGTGCTTTACTTCGCTGTGCAAACGCGTTTGCTGAAAGGTCAGAAATAGCAGGTCATTATCATTAAATTTTTAATTTTGGAACTCCCAATCAGACTTGTTTCCTGTTTGGTATTGTCTGCAGATACACAATGCATGGCCGAGCAAAAGACTCTTGATTGCTAAAGCATCGAAATAACAGAGTACGAGCAGAGTGGTTTCGAGCACACACTCTGTAGAGTCCAGTCAAAGTTTCTTCCTGGTGCAGCCGCACAAATCTCTTGGTAGCAGTAAACTCGCTGCACAGACTTCATTCCTGAACACATGTTCAAAGGTGATAAAATAAATGCAGATGGTTTCCCAAAACCTCAGTGGAGCATTTTTTACTGTTACTAAATGGACCGTAAAAAAACTAGGGAAAAAAAAATGGACAAAATACAGTTTGACACAGACAGGCAATTTCAGAATAGCGTTCGGTCGTTTGGGAGAAAAGCTAAATGAAATGTGTGTTTATAATGATCTATTGGCAAAACAATATTGACAGAGTATCTGATCTGCCTAATGGGAGTGGGTTTTAGAATACTCAAACTAGACTAGCGTTGCGAGCTGAGTATTTTGCTTAATTACTTAACACACATCAAAAAAGTTGGACAGGAACTGACAGGAACTTTGAATTCATTGTGCCGTGACCGAAGTTGACAATAAAACCATCCCCGGCTACAGTGAAAACAGGATTAGGCCTTAACAAATTTATTACAGGCTTTTTTTACAAACTTGTTACAAAATTATACAGCATTTTATGCGTACACAGGATTTACAAGAACGCGTAACTGATGTGTGCAATTGCTCCGCTCTCTGGTTGAGATCTTCAGGTTTTCCTTCGCTCAGGGCCTGATCCAGCTTCCACTGGAGAAGGTGAGAATTTTTCCATTGACTTTAGTGGAAGCTGGATCTGATCCAGAGGGTAACACTTCCGTTCATTGTTAGACTGGGGTGGGAAAGAGGCAACCAATCTAATAACCTTATGCACCGTGCTTCTTTCTTGTTTAATGTGTTTCAGATGACGGGACGTTGCATTTACTCTGATATGTTTCTGCTGGTTGCTTGTAAAATACTTGTTGCGTTGGTAAAGTTAAGAGTCAAAGACCAGTTCCTGTTACTGGATTTACAGTGAAAAAATGACAAATTTTTATTTGAACCTATAAAGAATGAACCTCCCTTCATTTTCAGTGAGCAGTAATAAAGGCATAGGATCAACTCTAATGTTGTTTATATTACTATAAACCTACATTTTCTTGCCCATCTTCAATAGAATTTCTCTGGATTTACAGTGATGTAAATAGGCATGGCATCCAGCCTGTAGGAACAAGGTAGTTTCCGATTAATGGGATATAGGGTCTGTAAGCAACAGTGACTAACCAAGCTCAGTAAGTTTTCTTACTTCCTCTTCTCATACAGAGATAGACCTATCTGGCATACTGAAGCATGGAGATCTCTAGAGTTAATGATCCATGACAATGTCGGCTCTCAATTACTCACAGCATCTGAAAATGGTCTTTATTTGGGGAATTCAAGGTATAAAATTAGGCTTTTAGCTTGCAAAAAATTTCAGTGGGGCAGGACTCCAAAAAATGTTTGTCGCTCCAAGCAAAAAATTTAGTTGAAACCTAACCTTTCATACTAGTAAAACTTGCAAAAGCTCTGTTGAGGATTTTTTATTATTTTTTTTTTAATGCTTGCAAAGAAAGACAACACTGGAAAAATTCCAGTCAGATCTACCAGATACCAAGTTCATTGTTATGATTGCCTTGGAATTGAACCTCTGAAGTTATTATTGCTTGAAGCAAAGTTAGGATTTAGTACTGTGAGGTGATGATATTTCCTGTGAGGTAAATACGCTGGCCTCATGTTGAAAATTGAGATGGTTCTCAAAAACTTTGTTTGTGGACTCCCCTGCAGAATTATACCTATACAGCACAGCCTGGCTTTCAGGGGCACTGCTATTCCAGTGCTTGGCCTCATAAATGACCCATCCAGTTCTCCGGTCGTTTTATGATGTGTAACGCTCTCTGTAAGGGATTAGGGGAGACCACACAACCTGCTGATCTGTTGCAAACTTGAAGTTGGTTCTCCAGTAGTGAAAGTTGTATGAACAAAGGCATTCTGCAACCTCAGTTTTGAGTGCTCTGATCTCATTTTCATGTGTGATGCTGAACACACTATAACAGTTAAAGCCATAGTGTAAAAAACAAAGACCACTACAGCTGTAATGCTTTTTGAATGGCTGGCATTTTTCAGCCCTGGCTGGGTGTTAAGATCTAGCTAGACACAGGTAACATATGCAGTCCAATCTTAACTCTGTTGAGAGCCATGACAAGACTCTTAATTACTTTTACGGGAGTGTGATCCCATCCAGGGATCCCAAAGATAACGTATAATAGACCATCTCATAATAGATAATCTTTGAGGGGAGATTTAGATTAGATATTAGGAAGAAATTCTTTACTGTGAGGGTGGTGAAGCACTGGAACAGGCTGCCCAGGGAAGTTGTGGATGCCCCATGCCTGGAGGTGTTCAAGACCAGGCTGGATGGGGCTTTGAGCAACCTGGTCTAGTGGGAGTTGTCCCTGCCCATGGCAGGGAGATTGGAACTAGAGATTGGAACTAGATGATCTTTAAGGTCCCTTCCAACCCAACCCATTCTATGATTCTATGATCTCTTCAAGTAGTATAATTATTACCGTCCCCAGTGGAGCTACATGACAATAAAAAGGAGAGTTTGAGGTATATATATGCTAGTACATTTATCTGTCCTAAGTAACAACTCACCTGTATAATTGAAGAACTTCATTATAACTATGGACTACTTGCTTTTCAGTCACCATACTGCTCAAAAAGATCTATTATTTCACGCTCCTATGAAAGGTACCAGGTTTGTTGAGCAGTTCTACATATTTTTCCCTCTGTGAAAAATGGAAAATGGATTGATGAGGAGAACTGCTTCGTACAGGTGTGTGGCTTTGATATCCATGCTAGGATATCATATCTTTCTTTACTAAAATTTGCAAGCCAAGGCCTCTTTTAAGGCTAAGACACCACCAGCTTTGTTTCTAATTTAAAAACTCAGACAAAGAGGAATGATCCAACAATGGATCAGAAGCAGAAGATAATTGGTTTTTGTGAGGAGGAAGAGGCTGATCACAACAAATAGTAAATTCTGAAGAAATCATCTTTCATGTATTATATTAATGATCCATTTAGATTGGTTCTTGGCTTCAGTAAACTTCTGCTGCAAATATTTTAGATTTTCTTTTGTATTTTTTCTATGATGAACTGGCAGCATTAGAAACAGTTGCAAAACAAATGTGTTTCAAAAACATAAATTAAAGTTACTTGAATTATTAGCAGTCACTCTGAAATGTTAACAGAGGGAAAATGGTCATTTCACTGGCAAAACTGGCATAATATGCAGAAATGGCTGCTTGATGCCTGTAATGTTGACATCATCTGTGGTCTACAACACGTATTTTGGTCCATTTTAGTTTTGGTGGAGAGAAGTCAATACTGCATCCAATTAAATGTGAATGTATAGGTCAGGGAACATAAATATGTACACAACTCTTGACATTGATCTGATTTTTAACAAGTTTACTAAATGACAGTCACTGGCTTGACAATACTGAATGAAAAATACTGATTTTACACAGATTTTACAGTAAGGTTACGGTATGCTGCCGACAAGCAGTGTCACAAACATAGTCTAAAAAAACCCGGAGTTGCCCACAGCAGAGGCACACACCCTTTGCTCTTGTTTATTGAGAGAGAAAGCTTATATACTGTAGATTTGCTGAAGTTTAATAAATAAGGTCAACTTATAATATATAAAACAATATAAACATTTATATGCTACATGCATATCATATAATTTAAAGTAATAATTTATATAGCAGAGATGCAGATTTATGTTCTTCCTATTTTTCTTGACAATGCACACACACAGGAGGTGTCTATTCTTATCCATCTCCAGCCTACCAGTTTATTATTTTCTGAAGTCAGTGCTCTAACATATGTTTGGGATGTCTTGCATTGGGAGTTCCAGTGCTTGTCATCAATGCCGCGGCAGCCATTTTTTACAGGCTTGGCTTCTTTACACCTCGTTTCATAAAAGTATTGCTTTACTGGAGAGTTGCCTGTTTTAATTTCTCCCAGAACAGTTACCTGGTGTCCTCTAATGTCGATCGCAGATGATTTGTCCGTGACCCATAAACTTTCACTGTCACAAACAGAATATTCCCCTCGGTGACTCTTGTGCTCCGCGTACCTTTTCCGCCGGGAGGTTCTGTTCACCACCACCGAATTTCCAATATAATCCTCCATGAGGTACAGCGGCGGTGGTTCCAGCGGTGTGTTGTCACTCAAGAGGACTCGGGGAGAGTTGTAGCGTCTCTGCTGCCTTAAGAGGTCTGTATCCATTGAGATAACTGGCTGGAAGTCTGATTTCACATTTTCATCTCCATCCATATCTTGCTGAGTGTCTGCTTTCTGCACTGTGTTTTGATAGTTTTCCTTAATATCTACCATCTGCTTAGAAAGCTTGTTTTTCAAAATGTCTGCCTGAATGAGTTTAATAATAAGAGAATTTATTGAATCTTCTGGCAAACTCCTTTGATCCATGTTGGTAGACTGGATGCCACGAAGATAAGCGAGAAATATCACATAAAACAAGATGGACATCACCTTGTTCACCTGTAAGATCTGCAAAGGAAGAGGAAGTCAACATAAAAACAATTAAATAGGGAAGTTTACTAGAGGTTGTAAAGATGAAAATTTGGATTTGTTTTTATAATACCTGCACTTTATAGATACAGATAAGCTATGTGTTTCTTTGAAGATACTATTTCATTATACTTTATAATGAGTGCAACTGTTTTCTGATAATTTTTTTCAGTGTTTCATCTATATTTCATGCACTTTTCAGGATGACCTTACTTTCCCTCTTTCCATGCATAGTGGTATATATGTCAGCTGGGTCCTTTCTCTACAGAGGTAGGCAGCTCATGGGATGGTATGTCCAGGTCTTGGCAGCAGAGAGGCCAAGTTACTTTCATAGGTAAAATAAAATAAATACCATATTTCAATAGCTCTTTTACTCTCTTTCTCTCTTTGGCACTGTAAGGGAAAGTATTCTTGAAGGAAAGCGATGCAGTCAAGCACCAAAGTGGGGTTTCTTATATTTTGAACTTCAGAAAGCAGTGGTGAGGTTTCTGTAATACAAGTAGGAAATTCAAATGGATCCACAGACGTTTTTATACCGATTGTTCAGTGGGCTGTGGCCTGTTTTTTTTGTTGTTTGTAATGAAGTTCCTTCATTACATTTGTATAAGGTGGAACAAAACTGACAGCAGTTAGAAATATTCAAGGACAGATGGAGGATACCCCCTTTCCCTGTACTCTACCCTCCCTTCAGCCCCCCTGCCTCGCCCCATTGAAGAATCTTGTTCAAAAAGATCAAAAGGAACTCAAGATCAAGATTTTGAAAACTGGATCTAAAAGCATGCTTCGTCTCTGTACTGGACTTTGCCATGAACAACTCTATATGGATTCCTGTAGTATCCTTGTAATTTTAGTTTCTGACCATCTTCTAAAGGGTCATTTCTCATTTCTTTTGAAATCCTTCTGTCATTCTCTTTGTGTAGTTGAAACTGTGAGTATCTAAGGAAGTGGTTTTTATCCTTGTGGATACCTGTATATTTTGTATTCACACATATTTAAATGAAATTAATTTTCAATGTAAAATACTGAATCATGTCCACCCCATGTCAGACCACTAGCACTCTGGGATGAAGGCACAGAGTTACAGAGCACAGAACAGATGGAGTTGAAAGGATCCTCAGGAGATCATCATCTAGTCCAATCTCACTGCTCAAAGCAGGGTCAGCTAGACTAGCTTGCACAGGGCTGTGCCCAGTCAGGTTTTGAATATCTCCATGGATGGAGACTCCACAACCCCTCTAGTCAACCTGTTCCAGTGTTTGACCACCCTTACAGAAAAACAAACAAACACACACAACAAAAAAACCCACAAACAAACCCCTCATGTTTCAATGGTATTTCCTATATCTCAGTTTGTGCCCATTGTCTCTTGTCCTTTCATGGGACACTCCTGAGAAGATCCTGGCTCCATCTTTTTTACTCCGTCACATCAGGTATTTCTATACTTTGATAAGATGCCCCTGAGAGTTTTCTTCTTAAGGCTGAACAGCCCCAGCTCTCTCAGCCTATCCTAATATGACAGATGCTCTTGCCCCTTAATCATCTTCGTGGACTCACTCCTGTATGTCTGTATCTCTCCTGTACTGGGAAGCCAAAACCGGGCACAGCATTCCACATGTGGCCTCACCAGTACTGAGTTGAGGGGAAGGATCTCCTCCCTCAACTTGCTGGTGATATTCTGGGTAGTCTGTGTTTTTCCCAGAAGAAACTGCAGAAATATCAGACCTCTTTACCAGAAAATTTTCCACTTCAGAAAATCACCATTTTCTGTTTAAAAAGGTAAACTATTTTCTGTTTAAGAAGACAAAGAAAAAAATAATTAAAAAAAAAAATATTGGAGACTCCTTTATCGACTCTAAGTAAAACTCCTTTTAGCAACAGTGAGTCCCCACTTCATAGTTTGGAACTGCAGCAAAATCAGAGCTACCCTCTGTGGTTGTGTGATCTGTCCTTTTATGGACAAGAAATGTGTTTTCTCCATTCTCAGTTTGTCACAGTATGAGTTCACCTAAATCTAGACTGTTGCTTGCAGCAATGTTATGCTTTGGGAAAAAAAAAAAATCTAAGATTTTCAGTTACCATACAATTACTGTCATACCTAAATAAATACTAACTTAATGTAGATGGATCTCAGACCCCAGACCATGCTGTATAAAAAGATTTCTTCCTGTGCAATTTGGTCGTCCCTCATTATTTGGTTTTAAAAACAGTAAAAAATATTATAAAACAGATGTCATTCAGCAGATTTCTTACAGCACTCAGAAGAGCTAACCCACACGCAGCATGACACTCAAGTCCATAGGATGGTGAGCAAAGCTCCGACAATGCTCAGCTCAAAACCTGAAAGCATTATTCATGCCAACATGCAGCTGCATGTAATCACTGGTCTGCTTAGTTTCAAAACTAAGTGGCACTAGCAAAATACACAAGTTGGAGCAGGTGATGAGGTGGGAAAATTAAGACTGGAGTGCCTGCAGACTCTCTTTCATGTCATGCTGCACACAGAAAGGAAGGGCTAGGGACCTCAGAATTACAGCAGTTCGAGTAAGCTATTTTTCTTGTCCGTGAAGGAACCCCATTAAAGGAAAAAAAACTTTTAAATGTATTTTCCTGAACCTAATGTAAAATGTCTTGTGAATTTAGTAGGAAGGGTGGTAAACTACTCTGAAATCTGAATTGTAGTTTGATTTGTGCTTGGCAAATTGTTTGCTGCAAAAGTAAAAAAGTTTCAGAACCAATCTTTTCATTTTTCTGAAATGTTTCAGGATTCAGAGTTTGGAAAGAAAATGCAAACACTTGGTGAGATTACAGTTTTCAGGGAGTTCTTCCGAGACAGTTCACCTAGTAGGTTTGTAAGTGGCATGTTCAGAAATTCCAGCCCATGACTCGAAATTTTCAGGTTGTCCATGAAGTTCAGCACCTCAGAATATGCATAAAGCATTATTCTATCTAGGACAAATGGATGTTACTGGGAAACTGCAGGTGGTTTATGGCTTTGGCTCTATTTTGAGTATGACACCTTAAAAGTGTATTGATTTGTAGGGCTACGAAACATTGTTAAATAGCTCTTTGCCCAAAATACAACTTTGTGTCTGTCTAAATTGAAGATGATTCGCAACTTCTACCTTTTTTTTGTGTGTTGTTAAATTGATAAAAGGAGAGGAAAACGCAAAACATAAAAATGTTTATGTTTTCATATTTTCAAAGCAAATCATCCTGATGTTCCTGGACGTGCTTCAAACATTGCACAATGCAATGCAGAAAACAGGAAAAGTGCTTACTCGGTACAGCCCAGTGAGTAAGTTATCCACAGAGGAGACTGGCATTCAGAGGCAAGATTTCAACAGAGGTATCCTGTCTAAGACTGACCTAACTTCCAGGCTCCTGCGGCACAGGCTTTACAGACCTTAGCAGAAGCTACTCCAACACAAGTAACAATAGCTCCTTCTTCAGCTTTTTGGAGAACAGTATAAAAATCCCCCAAACATTTAGTCTTTCACACGATTTCTTTTAATTCTCTCATTGAAAGTTCTTAAAATTAAAATCAGTCATTTCAGGTAGACAGATTTTGTTCAAGCCAAACTTTTTCTAGCTAGCTGATGATTGCGAGATATTTTTCTTGTTCTTTAAGGTTCTTCTTGAAATTTTCCACATGTAAATCCCTGAAAAGTTTCCTTTTAGCTGTCTTTGTGGACTGTTTGCAGTCAAGTAAGTGTGTGATGAATGGTCCTAGAAATGGCCACAATACTATTTACGTTCCTACAGGAAGTATAGACTAGATTACTATATTTGGGGCCTGGGTCCCAAATAGGCATAGACAAGCTTTTCCATGGTGACCGCAGAGTAAGGGCACAGCCCAGCAGCATGCTTCTTAGTCCAGTATCAGCTGAAGTAATGTTATTAGATACAAATACAGAAGACTGTAATTGGTGACTGTTCCACTTCATTTCTGTCTGATACCTAATTGTGCTGGAGTGTTTAGTATTAACACGGGTACCTGAGCTCAGTTTCTGTTTCCACAGGCTGTCAGGTCAGCTGTGACACACTGCCTGGCCAACATTAAGGTGTGTGATGGCACGTGACTGAAATGGGTGTTCAGTATACATTGGATATAAAGACATATCCATTTGAACCAGTATCATCATCTTACTCTGCCGTACCTACCACATGCTACAAGCCATGTGATTGCGGAACAGTTTAGATAACGTGAATCCAGGATTGATCCAGCACGTTCTCTGGATTCACACCCAAAGGTATCCCTTGTTGATCAGTTTATGGTGGACTGGGGACTCAATAGTGGCTGGACATAATCGTAAATCACTCGTCTCACTTTGTGTCTGTGCCACAAAGAGACCAGGCAGCTACCTAGGGTGGGCATTTGCAGCCCGACACGGTCTTGCTGCTGGGATATCCTCCCTGTTTTGTGTCTCTCTCCTCCTGTATCACCCGATTCCTTTTTTATTCCATATCTTGGGAGTTTAGCAAGGGCTTCTGACGTATTACGGAAAGATGTTTTTCCTGAGACGTTGAGAAGCTTTGGACCAGCTCTGCTATTGTGCTGTGCTATTCTGTGAGCCCTTCTAGTTGTTTGAATGCTCCTTTGATGCCTTGAGCTCTTGCTAGAGTTAATTAAAAAAAGGGGTGGGGAGCACACGGCTCTCAAATCAGCCTTTAAATGTGCTCGGATAACACTCTGCTATGTGCAATTTGGACATCAAGGTAGAAAGATATATTAGTCTCTTTGAGTTGGTCCCTTTGCATAGTGGTAGTGCCCCCTTACTCAGAGAGAATACTCTGCCTTTCAAAAGGGATTGCAAACATGGTAACAGAAGCAAAGAAGACCCTTAAAGGAACAAGGAGTAGAACTAAGTGACAATTAGGCATTATGAATGGCCTAGAGGTTTTGTGGGAACACATATCACAGCATGGCAGGAAAAACAGTATATCCTGGTAATATAAAGTCAGCTGTTAATTTGCACTAAATAAGTTTGACTTAGAGATTGCTGACATTTGTGGCACAGTTGGTAAAAGCAAACGCCATAGGAAGGAAAAGCTCATGCATTGCAAAGTTGTTTGATTTTTCAACCGTAGCTAAGTTTTACTCTATTTTTATGATTTTTATTCCTGCCTATCACTGTAGTGTTAGTAGGGTGTTAATGCTGTCTATCACAGATGTCTCACGGAAGGCCTAAATTTAGAAGTACATAAGCCTACCTATTGCTTCCATCAATAAATTAAATCCCCAATAAACTCTAGCAAATCACTTTCTGCTTTTTTCAGTCTCAACACTTTACATAGTGTTGGAAAACTTTGTTTAGTTGTGTTTTGTTTGCGGTGATTTGAAAAGAAAATCTATATTGCTTTATTTTGATCAGTCTCTGAACAGTCTACACAGGTGAAGAGCAATGTGTCATTTGATATGTTCTGCAAAAGTAATGAAATCCTAGTACTGTGAGATACTGCCCAAGTATTTACTTTTAAGTCATTGTGAAGAGAAACTGCAATAGAAGGAAAAGTGACTCGTGAATTTTACATTCAGCATTGTAATACCAGACATGATTTATGTAAGTCAGCTTGAAGTATTTGGCACTTTCTGAAAAATTTAAGAGCAGCTTTTGTTCTTCAGACAGAGAAACTAATGATCTTTTGTGGTGGCTGACAGCTTATTCAGCCTTTTGCCAAAGATGACAGTGTAATTATTCTCATTGCTTGCTAAGCACTGTTTTCACAAACTCGCAGAAACCAACAAGTAGCAGAATAGCCTGTTGATTCCCTCATCCTAATTACCATGTTGAGAAGAAATGCAGCCCTTCTCCTCTGTTCTTAGGGGGAGAGTGAAAAGGTAAAACCAAGCAAAATATCACTGCATTCTGCATATTCAGAAAATGGGACTATGAAATAATTGCATATGAAAATTTGCACTCTATTTCAGAATAGTAATCGACTATTTGTACAATATGTGCCTGCAGAAGGATTTATTAAGGTAGATTGCTACAGAGTGCTGAATGCCCCTAGAGATGCTATGACCCTCCTGAACATTTCCACTTCTCAAGGTACGGAAATTTCAACATATTCCGATTGAAGCTAAAGTTTTCACAAGAGCCAGACCTACTAAGAAGCCGAAGAATTCAGAGACAAAATCAAGTGGGACTGAGTTATGGCAGCTTTAAGTGTTAACCCTTCCATCCTCAGAGCCAACCAAACTGGAAGTTAGAGTGAAGGAATTTGAAACTTCATCTTGTAGATGGGCTGGGGAGTGCGGTTACACACCGTGTGTGAGAATGAGGCCATCAAAGTTCTCTGCAGAGACCAAGAGGTCTCTGCAGCAGGTCAGTTGCTTTTAATCACGCATTACTCAAGGACATTTTCAAAAGAGAAGACATATCTGAGTGCTGAGCTCAAATAGCCTCCAGTGAATTGTATATTCCTAATCTCTTATGGAAATGGAGTTCAGCCTACTGAGTTGTGCCCAGTGTGGGCAGTGTGCCCAGGTAGCCAAGAAGGCCAACGGCATCCTGGCCTGTATCAGGAACAGTGTGGCCAGCAGGAGCAGGGCAGTGATGGTGCCTCTGGACTGGGCACTGGTGAGGCCTCACCTCGAGTGCTGTGTTCAGTTCTGGGCCCCTCACTACAGGAAGGACATTGAGCTGCTGGAGCGTGTCCAGAGGAGAGCCACCAAGCTGGTGAAGGTTCTAGAGAACAAGTCATATGAGGAGAGGCTGAGGGAACTGGGCGTGTTCAGTTTGGAGAAGAGGAGGCTGAGGGGAGACCTCATTGCCCTCTACAACTCCCTGAAAGGAGGGTGTAGAGAGGTGGGTGTTGGCCTCTTCTCCCGAGGGAATAATGACAGGACCAGAGGAAATGGTCTGAAGTCGCGGCAGGAGAGGTTTAGATTAGATATGAGGAAGAATTACTTTACTGAGAGAGTGGTCAGGCCCTGGAACAGCCTGCCCAGGGAGGTGGTGGAGTCGCCATCCTTTGGAGGTATTTAAGAAGCATGTAGACATGGCACTTCAGGGCATGCTCTAGTGCCTGAGATTGTTGGTTTGTGTCTGTTTGTGGGTGGGTGTGGGGTGTGGTTGTGGGTGTTTGTTTTGTGTGATTTTTGTTTTTGTTTTGTTTTCTGGTGTTTGGTCTTTTGTTGGTTTGTGGGGGGTTTTGGGGGGTTTTTTGTTGGTTTTTTTTTGTGGTTGGACTCGATGATCTCAAAGGTCCCTTCCAACCAAGAAGATTCTGTGGTTCTGTGATTCTGTGAGTTACTGATGTTTCCTTTTCCTATTTAAACGACTGGCTGAGCAAAGCACAGCAAGACAGCTGTTCACCCAAGTATGAAAAACTCATCTGCACTTCAACCAGTCCACAATACTATTTATGATTACCATTGTGATCATGACCCTACTAGTCATTGAGGAGCACTTTCCCAACTGGTGACATCTTTCTGAGGGACAGTTTTGTGATAATGCATCTGCTGCAAGAAGCAATCTGTTTTCTGAACAGTTAAATGCGCTGTTTAGAACCTTGGCGATATGGGTTCATTTCAGACACAGCTGATTGCAACGGCATGTGTGTCTACATTTGATCTTTCCACAAATATATCTTTTCAGAGATCAAAATGTGATTGCCTTACACATACCTGCCCGTTTCCCAGAGAAAGGTCAGGACCAGTTCCTCGGTGCTTACCTCACTACTTGGAACAGCAGCTGCTTCTCACACCTTGTGCAAAGTTAATTCTGTTAGATTTTGGCCCTGCACCTTCCTCCCGCGCCACCAACATTGTCTGGAGTTCAGGGCACTTGAGACCCCCCTGGAGGCATTTGACACTCCCCAGCATCCTCTAGCAATCCCTCTGAGGAACTCAACTATTAATAATGTCCGGTACAATATCAACCATACTAGCTACACCCCCAGGTCAATAATCAACTACAGAGCTAGACAGGTTTTTCTCAGTCACAACTAGGTCTTTTTCTGTTTCAGTTCCTTCCTCACTGACATTTTTTGTGACACGATATTTACACCTGTCTGTCTCTGCCCCAACTGTCCTGGTATATAATTTTGCATTAACCAGTTCACTAATTAATCTGTGCATTGAGAAGGTCAGAACAAGGGTTTGGGAAGCCGGGATCCTGATTTCTCTGTAGAGTTTGGTCAAATGAAAAATCTCTGTTCATGACTTTCTACATCTGCAGAGTAAGGAACTCTATGCAACGGTGTTGGGGTTTTACTACCCTAAATATATACCCTGACATCCTTTGCTTTTTCCCTCAAAGAGCTGGCTGTTGTTGTCCTGCTAAGAGAGCAAAAGTAAAAAATTCCTCTCACCACACAAGGCACAATAGCATTGCAGTATGATGACCTGCATGCTGCGTGGGACATGCCTGTCTGTTTTGAGATTAATGAGGCACCTTAACAAATATATTTCCATAAATGTTCTGTGCAAATCATCCTCTGTTTTCTTTTACCATTCTCATGTCACTGATACTTGAGCACTCCATGAGCATTTGTCTTGGTTAATACCAACAAAGCAGGAGGGCTGCCATTGCTCCCATTTTAAAGAGTAGAAATTGAAATACACAGAAGTCAGATATGTTTTCAAGCTCATACGGGTATTCTGCTGCAAGCTGGGTTTTTCATGTTGCACTGCCTGGGTCACGAGAGTCCATCTGTAATGCTGTATGGGAGCTTGATTGATCAATGACAAGCATGCAATGCAGAGAAATATAAACAATGCCATCTGAGATGAGCAGCCAGCCGCATCTTAGTCATGACAAAGAACTGAAGCCATGGTTGGGTAAACAATTTCCACAAAAGCTGAAGTATTTCTACATACTATTCACTCTGTGGTCTGAAAACTCTCCAAAGTAACAAGAAATCTAAAGTTCATATCCCTAGTTAAATCAATAAACTCCAATGACTTGACTAGACCTGTGCTAAATGTACAAAAAACAAAGATTTGCCCAAAGCTTTGCACTTGCTTTTCTTTTTTTTTCCTTTTTTTTTTTTTTTTTTTTTTGAGAAGTCATTTGCAAACAGAAGAATAGAAAACACCAGAACTACATCATGGATAATTTAAGCTGATAAACTGTTTGTGTGTTAGCCAATCTTTTCATTACTGTTTGTTAATAGTGGCAGGGCCAAGCAGCAAACAAATTAAATTCGCAGCTGAATTTGGAGAGGATGCAAACAGCAGTGAGCAAAGAGAAATATAATCTCTGCTGGGGAGATGGAGACATAAAATATTGGCAGAAAATTACGAAATGAAAGTCAAAGTAGAAATTACAAACTAGCATGCTAGGGGAATAGTGGTATTGAACAATGATATGCAGAGGGGAAAAGAAATTTAGAAAAGAGCAATACCTGAGCAGACCCGGGAATGATCTAAAACTTTGGAAAGGCACAGTATTTAAGAAATGCAAATACTGAGGCATTGCATTGCAGAGATACGAAGGAATTTCCACTTTTTCTAGAACAGCAGAAAAATTGGGAAAGCTGCTTGAATGTTGGAAGGTACTGTCACATGAAAATAAAATTAGGAAAGAGCAGCAAAAATTACTAGAAGGGTTGTATAACTGACCTTTGAGGAAATTGCCTTGAACGTGCAAGCCTTTGCTATGAGCAAACAGAAAGGGCATGACAGAAAATCCAGTGCAAGGATCTGGAAAGTGTAAGCACTGGTGAAAGACAGCATTCACTTTAGGGTGGAGCAAAGAAGTGCAATCAGGAAAAATGGGATTAAACTAAGGAAAAGGAAGTCAAGCTGATCATCAAAAAGCAGTTTTCAAGCTCTGCAAGATGTTTGTAACAAGCCCAAAGCCACACCAAAGAGGTCTGGTTTCATGTTTCGTTGCAGCCCTGAAACTCCATCTAAGTCTTTTTTCAAAACAGTTTGAAGATCCATTAACCTTTCAAGTCAACCTGGACCTACTTTGGCTCAACCAAAGGGCTGATTAATTGTTTTGTATTAAAGTCAGGCAATAGTTGCAGTTCCTCTTATTTTCGTCAGAGAGATGCTTTGAGGGCTTAAGCTCTCCATAATTAAAGCTGAGAGCAGTCGTCCAGATGAAACTCACTTCTTTCACCTCCCTACAGTTCTGGGGGGTTCAAGCCTGACCTCTGGATATATCAGAGGCATGACTATATTTGGTGTATCCTTCTGGAAAGAGCAAGGGAAGTTATGGAAAGGGTTAAGGTGAAGTATCCACATCTATAACAGATTTCTATCATCCTAATTTTAAATACCAGAGGTGGGTTTTGACTGCCTTGGTAGCAGGAGGAGAAAGGGAAAGCACCTCTCAGATTATCAGAATTTTTCCCCTCTCCTACTAAGCTATGAAAGAGCAGCTTTCTAGAGACCCTGTGATATAGGATGGTCTGATGTGTTTTCACATTTACATTCCCACTGGACAACTCATTTTGTAGAAAAAAAACATATAAAAAAAATTTTAAAAGCTATTTTTTAGATTTTGTGATGCTGGGAAACTCAAGAAGAAAAGTGCTTCAAACTGTGAACTACAAGATCATTATTTTGCTGTATTTTACATTGAAAACAAAAGGGTTTCTATTTTGTTTTTGTTTAGAAACTGAAAACTTCCATCTTTTTTAATACCTTCTTTTTTTTTTTTTCTTTTATAAAGAAATGAAGCAAGGAAAAGGAAGAAAACAAGGGTTACAGCTTCAAAAATGTTAGTCGCGGTATGAAAAATCTTATATCCTTAAATTTATGGGTACAGACGGAACTCATACCCACAAGGAAACTGAAATACAGTAATAGGGAATCCTAGTTAGAAATAAAATGAGCTTTTGTTTGGTTAGAATTAAAAGAAAACCCTGAAGTTAACCTGAGATATTTCTGTTCGGGAAAAAAAAAAAAAAAAAGCATTTCTTTGGTTTTCTCATAGCTCTACTGTGACCCTTGAATACAGTTGTTTGCCTCGACAGTAGGAACAATGTTAGGACAACACTGCCTCTTAGGAGGCCCAGTCAAATTTTTAAGGTACTGTTTGCTTGAAGGAACAGCCCTGCTGCTTGAGAGTTTCTCCCAAGCATTGGGTATGAGCCTTGCTGCGCCTCCCCACACAATACACTGCCACCCCAGGTGTGCTCCATGGGACTGGGACTGTAGCAAGCCATGGTTCAAGAGGCTTGGTGGGGAAGCCTGATTTTATTTCATCCAAATCTGCATCTGGGTTTGCTTTGCAAAAGCCCATAGCCCCAGGTTTCTTCAAAGCCGTACAGAAATACATCCATCGCCACTTCACGCCTCAAAGTTTGCTTTCTGAATTGCCTCCCTCCGTTCCTCAGAGGTTCACAAACCTCCGAATAGAAATGTCTTGTTAGACTTGCAGGTGCAAAGTATCTGATGCAGAGGTCACAAGAACAGGACTCCAGACCTGATCCAAATACTTTAAAACCACCAATAGGACCTCACTTAATTCAGCATGAATTAAATAAAGCTTTTGCACAGTAAGGAGTGTGGGGAAGTGACAATGTGAATAGAGACAGTTGATGTTTGATCCATATTTTATCATACATAGAGCACAGAACTGAATTGTTTGCATGAGGACTATAGTGAGCAATCAGCATTGCAGTATATAATTAATACCTTTTCCATGGTCTTTGCACAGGTGCAGGAGCTTGCTCTCAACCAACATAAAATTATGTTTTTAAAGTCATTCTCAGAGAAAAGGAGTCTTGTATTTCTGGTAAAATACAGGTAAGTGCTTTGGGGGCAAATGTAAAGTTGAAAGTTTGCTTCTTTGCAAAAAAATGTAAGCTTTTAGATTAAAAACAGTTTGTATGCCTAAAAGCTTGTCTATTCTGACAAGCTAAATAGGCTGGCCTGATATGAAAGATATCCGCTCCCAACAACCTTGCTCAGTTTTACACTGTGAAATCATGATGTCTCTCCTAGAACCGCTCCCATCTGCACAGTGAGACCCCTGAATCCTTCTTATGGAGAAGAGATCACAAATATAATGTGTGCCCATGAAAGACTTGCACTTTTTCCCATTGCATCTGAATCTTTTAAAAAACCATTGCCCATTTAGAGAGGAAAGTCATTCTACTAATTGGCACTACTTTATAGCAAATTGTTTACATGTAGACCTGTCCTAAGGGTAAAGACTGTTCCAGTAAATCTTGCTAGTCTGCATTTTTTTCCTTGTAAAAATTTGCCTGAAGTGGAATTTTGCTCGTGAGTCCCCTAGTTCATCAATGTTCATATGGATAAAATTTCCAGCACGAAGTTCTCCTCAAGACACAGAAGTTTTCTAATTTTAACTCTCAGTTAACACTTTGCTGTGGGTTTGACCATATTTAGGGGTTAATGCTCAAGGATGGTGAGAGCATTCTGGTCCCAGTCTAGGAGGGTGCGTGATTTTTAAGCTTATGAGTTCCCCCACTGAAATGTAGGTTGCTCACGGTTTAGCTCATGGTTGAATGCTCTGCTAAATTGCATCCAAAGTATCTGTTAATTTGCAGAATTAAGCCCTCCCTTCCAAAGTCATAGTGTGGTCTCTGTGTTCTCCTACTGCCTTAATACAGGATCTGCACCTCTGCCAGGTCCAGAATTCATCTGAAAATTGCCTTGGTTTTTGGAAACCACCTTGCTTTTTCTTATCTTTTGATCCAGATGCCTTTTTGCTGTTGATACACAATGCCTCCTGCCTCCTCCTTGCCAAAATTCTTTAAAAGAAGAATTTTAGAACTGGGAGTACTTTAACACATGCTGTCTCTTGCCAGGCATATGATCTCCAGACATTTGATAGAAAAGCAATGTTTTAAACTGGGCATAGGAAGGAGGCAAATGAGATATACAGCAGCTGGCCTTGCCTCTCCCTATACAGTTATAACTAGTATGTCTTTTTAGAAAATTTCTTCTTACTGAAGAAATTCTGGTTGTGAAAAATCTTATCTATAGAAGGGCAGGAATAAAGTTACTCTCAGGGTATGGAAACTAGGAATAGAAAGTAATTTTTTTATCACACTTTTGTTCACCTCTTGTCGCATGCACACTTTATATACTTCATGAAAGAATCCTACTGACATCTGATCACCACAAAGGTTAGTTATGTCATTGGATAATTGACGCTCAGGTTAGATACGAGCTATGGAGATGTTGCTGCAGGAGTTTACTCCTTTTGTAAGAGATTTGGTGTTCGCTGCTGTTAGAGGCAAGAAATCATGCTTGAACACCCATACCTCACTGCAAGAGCAGATGCTATGAGTGCATGAGAGCTAGCAGAGGGTAAGAGAAGGCTGCTGGCAGTCTTGCTGCAGGCATGGTGATGCTGCAGTATGAAGCTTTTTTTTTTTTTTTAATTAAGAAAGACTTTGGTGACAAAGTACTTCTGCTGTTGTTTATCAGTTTGAAAACTAAAGCCCATACAGGTTATGTGACTTTTCCAAGGCTAAGCAATCTCCAGGTCATGTGAGAAGAGAATGGGAGAGTGGATATTCAGACCTTCCTCTCTTGAGGTCTGGGCTGTGGTTGGTTTTACCCACTGGACCAGCTTCTTCCTTCAGTTACTTCCCAACACTCTGCTGGCCTCAGTCAAAGCCCATTGAGTTAGTTGGCCAAAATCAAAAGTACTTCCATGTCATATTTCTTCCTACTGAAGAATAGAAAAGGGAAACAGTCCTTACTCCAGTGAAGTCAAAAGTAACTGGGAAGCAAGCAGAGGGAGGGAAAAGAATGTGGAAAACATTGCCAAAGGTGTCCATGGCTGGCTCATGCAGAAGATCTCAGGTGCCTTGAGGAATTAAGAATAACTTGGAATCAGCCTTAAAAAAGGAGCAGGCCAACCTAAATCGGCTGTAACAGTTCAGTAGTTTTCCCCAGGAACCAACAAAGCAATCAAGGGAGAGATTTTTAATTCTGCACATAGGAAAAGCCTGGTCCTGGACTTCAATTTGCACAGTAGAAATCCCTGATTAAAAAGAAGCCAAATGCTGTTGTGCTTCAGGAAGCGGGAGAATTAGGGATGCTTACTTTGGACGACGGTGTAACTTTACAGTGTAGCCTATACAAGGGGAGATGCACAGCTGCATCTCCCCAGGAGCAGAGTACAGAATATATTGAGTCAGTCACAGTTCCTCCCTATCTTCCCTCCACCACCACGCACTCCCTTTGCTCTGCTACAAAAGTCAATTACTTCAACCTCTTTTTTTTTAATTCTTTCTTTATTTTTTTTTTTCGTGGAGCAGTTTACTCTCCCATGCTCCCAGCCAGCTACTTTGGCTAGCGAAGAAGCGGACTGGGGTGAAGCTTGGGCTCTCTGCACTTTTGTCATCTTAACACCCGCTCTCCACCCCCTTCCTCTCAGCAGGGAGTATTGGGTGAGCAGCCCCTGCGCTCCTTGCTGCAGGCAGAGTTGCATCGAGCAAGCTGAACTTGAACAGTCATGGGAGCAAAGCCAGGGGGAGAGTGAGGGACACTCCTCCCTCCCTCTTATATTCCTTTCTGACTAGGTACTGGCCCTGGAAATGTGTGGTGAGTTTAACCTAGTAAGTGCATTCTGTACAGATTCTAATTTAAAGACCCATGTTAAAAAGATACACAACAATACCAGTGCTAGAAAATGGGGGAGTGTGTTCACTGAAACCTGTGAAAAACCATTATCTTCCTAACCCGATCTCAGTCTGTTACTAGAAAATATGGAAGGGAGCCCATTGCAAAAACAAAACAAAGCAATCACATCCTTAGGAACTTTTGGGAGGCAAACATATGGGGAAACCCTTTACTAAAGGTGAGAGGCCAGCCAACATCTTGGGATAACTGGATGTAGAGGGGATAATAAGTTCTCAAGCCCTTTTGACAATGGGAACACAAAGAGTTTTGCTGAGTTACAAGCAGGAGTAAAGGGCTTTTCCAATGGAAGACAACTTTTCCTGTGGCTGGCACTGATGGGAAGCCTACACATATGCAGGCAATATCTCCTTTTCCCTCCCAGAAAAAGGCAAAAGCACAAACGTACCTCTTTTCTGTCCCATGCTCCCATCATCTCACCCTAAACCTGCAGCTCTGGCTGAAAGCACATCAAGCCTCAGACATGTCTTTCTCAACCACGTCATGAAGGCTTCTTTCTTGTTAGCCTACATATGGGGGTACAGCTTGTGATTTCAAACTTTCAGTATATCTTCAATTAAGATATAGGTGAGTGGAAAGCAGATGAGAACCTGGCAGGTCAAGACTGGGGGATTCAGATCATCTGGACTATGTGACTGAAGTGCATGAGCAGAGGCTGGATTTAGAAGCAAAATACTGTGCTAGAGTTATTTAGAAAAGATAAGGCACATATTTTGGGACTGCTAGAAATTAAGGAAAATTGCAAAGAACGCTTATTCCCATTTTAAATTCTTAAATGGTATTATGCTTGGAGACAACTGTGTATATGCAAGTCTTAAATATTAAACGCGAGGCCAAATTCTGCTTTTGGTCACGCAGAAAGCAGGCGACTGTAGACTGAGTTGCATATATCTGAGGTCATAATCTGGCATAGTGTCTGAGCTGGCTCAGTTTTCTATTAAGCTAATGTCAGTACTGGTAAGCTGTTATGAGGAAATCCAATAGGGAATGGGTCAGGTGTTAATGCTCACAATCAACGTGATTCCAGATAAACTGGAGGAATTTAAGAAACAATGTCATGTCTTCTGATTAAGTTGCTTGTTTAGACTTAAAATAACTCTATTGACTCAAGTGGTGCTACTTCAGATTTACCTTGTTAGTTAGAAGAAAATGTGACTCTGTCTTTAGACGTTTCCATGTCAGATCTCTAAAAAATGAAGTAAGGAAACATATGGAAGTTTCTGAACAACAAGGTGGTAAAACCAAAATACCTTCTTGCCCTCTTTTCTGCGTTCTATGAACAAACTGAAACTAAGATGATAACTTCTACAAATTCTTTTCTTTCCCTTAAATTTGGGAAAAATATGAGTCTGTGCTGTGAAATTTGGAGTAATCTGTTTTGCTGGTTCAAACGGTCTACAGCTATGTGAAAGGAAGAAAATAACAACTGAAGAAAGGGGGCTAGTTTGTCTACACACTAATGAAAGAAATACCTTAAAATGCAAGTATCCTTCCACAAAAAATATATTGGAATTTCACTGCCTTCTTCCTAACCTGCAAATTTTGGCAGTGGAAAAAAGAGTTTTATTCACTGTGTAAAGACGTCGGTCTCTCAATATCCTTTTCCTTGTTTCCAAACTGAAGATAAACTTCTATGCTACAGTAAGGTCCCAGGTTCAAGATTTGAAATTACAGTTCTGGATTAATTTTCAATATTTTCCTTCAATTTCAGTTCCAGAACTCCACAGTTGCATTTAGGGATTTAAACCCCTCACATCATGGAGGGTTAACTTTAGATCCTTTCCAGTGTGAACACTGAAGGCAAATATCTATTCTGACTAACTGTGCTGAGTTGTCTAAATGGTATGCTTTGTGTTAGGTGAGGTAAATTTGCATCACTGTGAATTAGACAATCTGAGGCTGTGATTGAAATCTGGTTTCTCCTACAGGCTGAAAGGGTTCAGATGAGAGGTTGTAATTTTGGCCCATTTTCGGCTTTTCTCTTTTTCTACTTAGTTTAGTCCTTGCATCTATCTTAAAACATTACTTTACAGTTTGGCACTGGATATATAGTAATCAAAAAAGCCTGTACCTCTGTAGCCCAATGTGTAATGCAAGAGGTAGGATCTGAGACACCTGGCAGGGAGGTTGAGTAAGAACTTGTTCAAGGATCTCAAGTACAGCAGGACAGGACCACCAGTACTATCACAAATTGTCCCATAGCTTGTTCTGGTGAATGTTTGCCAGTGTCTAATTCTAGACAGACTAATGAGAACATTTTCAGGATATGAAGTTTTTCAAGATATGTAAAAAGAAGTAAGGGCCTGTTTTGTACTAAAAAATCTTCACACTCATAAAACTCTGAGTGAAAGCAAAAAATAACACAAAGAATGAAGATTTTAAACCATTACATATTGGAAGAAAATACAGAGCCATTAACATTTTATTAGCTCTTGTCCTTTGTGTTCTCAGAAGGCAAAATTGCAGCCCTTCTAATGAAAACAAAACAAAGTAAATCCCATAAAGACCACAGTTAGGAAGGGGGAAAGAAGAAATAATGCTTATCATAATTTCCCTTCAGAATGCAGATAATGGTTGACTACCCTAAATTAATACATAAATAAATAGGAATTGTATTCCTTTTGAAGGTATTCCTTTTGAAGGCTTTTCCTTTCCATGGTTGGAAATTTCCTTATGCAGTTCCCTGTCATTTTCTTTCTTGAAAACATTCATGCTCCTTGCTTTAGTTACTCTTTAGGGTAACATGTTCCATATGTCACATAGCCTTTGTATGAAATAGTCTAGACTAAATTCTCCTTTCATCCCCGTGACCTAATTTTAAGGTCTTACTGCTGTAGAGGACTAATCTGGATCAGTTTGATCGGACCCTCTTATTTTATAGATGTCATTTAACTCACCACAACTTTTTTCCCTTTTCCATAGCAATAAGCCTAACTAAGTCTTTCTTTCTAAGTGTTGCTATTATAAACTCCCTTAAATTCTACATCTAATTGAACAGTTCTCTGACTGAGTTCATTATTATACTACTTGCTTTCATTCGACTGAATTTTTAAAGTAATGCGACACAGAAGCTTATTATCTTCTTTTTTCTTGGTTGCTATTCTCTGGAGTAGATGCCAAAGAGGAATTTCTTTTTTGTTAACAGTGGCTTTCCAAGTATTTTTCTATGCTTTGCATACAACATAAATTTCTTCCTGGGCAAATACTTCCTTTGATCCTTTTTTTTATTGGAACGAATTGCATTTAGCATCTTCACAGGCATTATTTTCTTTATGTCTTCCCATCTTCCCATCAGACTTCTGTGTAAGACACATATGGACTTAAAAATTGTCCAGACTGTTCATTTCACTAGTTAATTAAAAAATTTTCACTGTGAACTGTTGATGTGCCCTGTGCCTTGCCTCTTTCTCTAACACTAGTTTAGACTGGGGCAAACTCCACTGCAGATGATACAATTAAACTTGTACAAATGAAGCATGAGTGACCAAAGAGGGTCCCCGTCTCTTTCTGATTCTGTTCTCACAATATTCACATATTTCAAATATTCAAATCTATAATCCTGGTGCAATGTCTGTTCAGCGGGTTAATCTGCTAGCTATCAGTTTAGCTTGTGCTTGTTCTACTGGTTGAAAAAAGATCAAAGAAACAGTTTTAAAAGGGACCACATAGAAAAGTTGTACCAGTTCAGCTATGAAATTTTGACTATCTGAAAGTCTATCTGAAAGATGCACTGTTTTATAGGAGGATCAGTCAGGACTGAACTACTACTTCTTGCCTCCAACACAACCATATGGGCAGAAGACTCTCTGAATCTGTCCTGGCAGAAATATTTTTTTACCCCTTTAGCCTGCTTTGCTTGTGGAAGGTAATCGTACCTCTGGTGGCTGTTACCTACAAGGAGTACCAGGTGGATGGAGTCAACCTGGCAAACACTCATCTGTAGGCCCAGGCCAGACCTACACTAGAGTTTTCCCCCTTTTGTTTTTTAAAATAAAAATGTCTGTCAGACTAGCTCAACCTGTACAGCACTGACATAGACAGGCTGCTGCAAAGTCCTTGTGTTGTGTAGCTTACGCTTGGGAAAGGGCATGGCTCTATTGGTAGCTAAATCCCTTTTCTTGTCATATGCTGTCATCCCATTAGACAGCTTTGTTGGCATAGGCAACTGGCAGAATGGTGGCTCTAGACAACCCCTTCTGTTCTCCTCAACTTTATAAAACTTGTGATTTGGTATCTTCATGGTATTTATTCTCATGATATTCCCATGAAGCTGTACTGTACTCCAATTATACCTGTTTTGCAGGTGATTAACTGTTCGACAAAGAGACAAGCTGACCTGCCCAAGGCCCGTGGGAGGCCTGTGGTGTGACAGAGAGTTGGACTGAAATGAGCCAATATAAGCAGTAGCCAGAGCAGCTTCTGGGTTTGGGCCTGTTGAGATATTGCACATCAAGCTCTTGACGGCTAAAATCAGCCTGCAGTAGTACGTTTCCTTGAGTAGTAACATTAATGAATTTAGTTTTACTGTAGCTGAGTGTTAAACGGCAACCTAAATTCCTGCTGTAGTTTAGCTGTTCTTAACGTTTTGTGTTGTATGGATTGTCTGGTACCGAGGTCTCCAATTTTTTCTCTCTTGGCTGGACTTCCCTCAGTGGGAACACTAACATAGCACTCCCATCTTTTCTCTCTGGCCATCTGTTTCTACAACCTTCATAAAAGCCAAACACCTTAAGATCCTCTCTCAACAATGGCCAAGTTCAAAACTTATTGGGAGGTAGTTATGAACAGACACAGACATTGTATCACTACATAAGCCCCATGTATTACAAAGATTGCTGGAAATAGGTTGAGATGGGCTATGTGTTGCTAAGACGTGGAGAAACACTTCTGGGTTTTGCCCCATTATCATTGTTGTAGCCTCACACAAAACGGTTATTTCATTCTCTCTGCCACGGCCCTAGTTCCTCCTGATGTCTACTCCACCAACAGTCCTGAGCAACAGCAGAATACTTTCCTCTCTGTCATGTCTGCAGCACGACTTCCAGATGGAGGCATAGGAGCTGCGGAACATAGGCCTCTCTTCCCATGTTGTTAAGCAGGTACTTTCTAACTCCAGAGAAGTTCCTGAAAACTTTAGCCCAGGTGGACAAAGGATGCCAGGCTTTGAATGCATAAAATTGAGCAAATTGGCAGGGAGCAATTAAGTTTTACACCTAGTCCAGTTCTTGAGCTGATGCAAAAGAGCTCTGCAAAGCTGAGATGGTGTTAAGGTGTACAGAAGAAATTTGTGTTGTGCTCTTAGTTACTTGTACTGGAATTTTTCTGGTAGTGAGAGACTGGCAGTCTGACATCCCCTCAAATATGATTTTAGGTGCACCATTTCTGTAGTGTTCAGGAATAGTTCATGTCTTGCATTTGAATTGGCTCTCTGGCATAAATAAAGGTCAACAAGCCAAAGTTTGTGTCAGGATCTCAGTTTTGAACTCAGCATGCCATGGTACGGAGACCCTGTGCTTTGATTTAGCATTTTCATTTCAGCTTGACCTGTGTAATAATCAGAACCTACACAAATTGCTTCTTGGGTATTTCTTTTATTTATCATGATCTTAATTTGTGTCTACAGGATATTGGATTCCAAGCCCTTCATAAAGGGCTGAGAAGTCCTCTCTTCACACTCAATAGAAATGTCTACTGCAATGCTAACTTTTCAGTGTAGACTGCAAGACTTTGTCAGCCTGTTTAACCCCAGAAAAAAAGCCTACTTCACTGACCAGTTTTCTTTAACATAAAGAAGAGTAGAATATGCATTTGAAATATAAGAAAATTTCAAAAAATCCCACCAAATCAAAATGCAGTCACATACTCTGCTGATGAGAAGAGTGTAGGAACCTATATTGAGTAGAATTGTACGTAGAGAAGGAAACAAGATTAAACACATAGAACAAATAAACCAAAAAATGGTAACTTCTTCTTAAAGCTAAATCTTGGGATTGGAAAAGGTCAAAAATGCTTTAAATCACTGGAGCATGTTTCAGATAGAAAGATGAAATGAAACAGGGCTTGAAGTACTGTCTAAAATTGAGAAGAGAATTCCAAAAACTGAGGGAATCTCAAAGAGTTAAAAGTCATGAATTTGGCACGAGAAAACATGAATCAATGTCAAGAAGTTTACAAGTTGACCATCTGAAAATATTTTGAGTTCAACAGATCAAAACAGCTTGCTCAACTTGAACCTTGAAAGAAATAAACAAACAAAAAATATGTTTAGAAACACAAATTGTTTAATTTTTTGAAGTTAATAGACTTTCATTCCACACGGTTTGAATTTATTTGATTGGAGTTTTCTGATTCAAAAACTTTTCAGGAATTTGGGAAGACTAGGTTCTATGGTGTGGTTGTTACACAGTGAGAATCTCATCTGATTGCTAGATACCAGCAAGTCAATGAACTTTGGATAGTATCATTACAGTGAAATCATAACAATTAATACTATTGTCCAAAGGATATGAGGTACAAGTATTTAAAAGCCTTGGAAGTCCTTTCTGTTTGACAATACAGGCATCTGAATTTTGCCTAGATGGCCAGATCTTCCGTAGTATAACATCACTGCCTAGTGTCATTACTCTGATTTTGTATCGCTGTGAGGATCTGGCTCTTAACTGAAAATGTTCCAATGCTTTGTGAAACAATATCATTCACTGAAGAAACCCAACAAACCTCGATTGTCAGCACGTGTCATGCAGGAACTGTTTTATGGTTTGATGCCAGTGCACTTTTTCACCAGTTCTGAGCTTGATAAATTTATTTCTTCATGAGAAATTAAAAAAAAATCTCTCCTCTTCTACCTCCTACCCATCTTTTCTCTTCTCGCGGCTGTCATCGCTGTTTACAGTTTGAGTAAGCAAAAATATATATTTACACGTACAGCTTACTGCTGTGTTTGCTGGTATAGACTGCCTGGGGCTATGTCTGTGAATTGAGCACCCAGCTACATACATAAATATGCCCCCTTCTCTTGTCAGCCTTTCCCCTCCCCTGCCTTGTTTTCTTAAGCCATGCATTAAATCTTTTCTGTCGGATTCTGAGTTTTGTGGAATGGAGACTGACATCTTACTTCATGCCTGTACGTGAGCTCTGACAGATCTCGAACACTGAACGCGGGGCTCCTATCACTCCTGAGCAGGAAAGGCCAAATGTCCTGTCTTTATCAAACACCGCTGCGGCCTCACTCCTGCTTTGTGAACCTCCACGCTGGATTAACTGAGGTCACGGAGCAGGAGAAATGTCATGTGCCTGCGTTGCAGCTGAGTATTTCACCTCACGGGGTTGCGTGTGAAAGCAGCCTTACGAGAAGATTTTATTTTCAGCTGCAGCCTCATGCTATGGCCCTTCTCCTGACTGGATATGTGCCCATCGGACAATCCCAGAGCATCTTGGTTGCTTGCCAGCCCCAGATGCCAGAAGCATGTCCCCACTTCCTCTCCCCTTACATGATGAAGTCTGCGGGGTCTCATTCACTATAACTCAGAAAAGTTGCGTCTTACAGTCTTGGGGCAGTGAGGCCAGATCCTGATGAAGGCCTCCAGATGTTATTGCAATAGCAATAATAATTAAAAATCTACCACAACTAACTGAATAATGTACAATTAATTTAAAATCTGGCTTTTCATATAGTTTTAGAAAAATATTACAAATATCTACGGCCTTATCAGAACTAGCCTTTGGCATCGCACAGACTGTATCTGTGGCTTTCCAAATGTGCATGACTTCAAGTACTGCTGAGGCCAACTGAAAGCTGACAGTTCCCAGAAAAATTGCAGGATTTCTTCAGAGTGTTCAACTAGTCAGAAAGGAGTGTCCGGTGGTTAAGGTCACTAACCTGTGTTCAGCTCCTAGCTCCCCTGGGAATTGCCTTTATAAGTTTGGGAAAGGCATTAAGGACTTGTTTACGCTGCTAAAATTAACTTCATTTCTTTACTGTAGCATTGCTGATGAACATGTAGCTGCCACAAAGCCATACCAGTAAAGACAAGACATGTTAGTTTTAGTCAGAGATGTATTTGCTGAAGTTGACTCTTAGTAGCGCAGTTGAAGTTTTTTGTTTGTTTGTTTGTTTCACCTTCATTGTAGTTTTGACCTTGTGTAGCTAGAGCGCATTTAGCGGTTCTGAAGTAAAAGAAGAATGCAGCTTTCTAAAGCTACTTTTCTACGTGTGAAATGGGAATGATAGTACTAATTAGCTCTGTCTCAATGATACTGTTGAGTACACTGTATAAACTGAGAGACTGTATTTGTTGTAGAAGCTGCTGTGAGAGATAAAGACAGCTCTTGTACCCAAGGCTCCCTGGATTTATTCATGTATGGGCAAAAATATATTTAGATATTTTGTTTCAACTACACATTTCACTCATCTGTGTCACAAAAGCTAAAAATAAAACCTAGGGAAAGCTAGGTTATTGCTTGCTACTATTTTCCTAGTTGCAGAGTATCTATAATAAAGGTTTACATGAATACAGCTATAAATTATATTGCTAGACAAGACCTGGTAGACTCATGACTGATGTAGACAGTGATCAATTGGTGTGTGGGTAGCCGGAACACTGCTTGGGAAAGGTGTTAACCTACTCACCCCTCACCTCCAGGGGAATACTAACAGTGGTTTTTGCTGATGGTATGGTTGATCACGTATTTGGCTTGTTTATGTAAACCATGATGCTGATTTTACTAATAAAATTTATCCAGACACTACTTTTTGATCACACATCCTTATTTGGTTTCACATAAGGCCAGGTAGAATCAATTTCAGCTAAATCGAAATGTGACCATGTTAAGTCTCAAAAAGTGTTTACAGTACTATGTGTAAACACTGGAAACAATGTGTATTGTCTCCAGTTTGTTATCAATGAGAAAATGCTTGTGGTGATCGCAATAATATCAGTGAAACTTCCTTGTGAATCTGCACCTCCTACACGTAGTGAAACCTCACAGTGATGACCTAGCCAAAATGTGAGTTCAAGAAAAAACATAAAGGTGTTCAATTTCTCCCAGTGAGTCATCACCTCTAGAAAGAAAGAGGAAAAGCCAGTATCATGGGTAGAACTTTTGAACTTGTCTAAAGGTGCTCACACCTTCGGTTGCCAAAAGTATTTTGGCGCCTTTGCAGATCATAGAATCATAGAATGGTTAGACTTGGAAGGGACCTTAAAGATCATCAAGTTCCAACCCCCTGCCATGGGCAGGGACACCTCCACTAGAGCAGGTTGCTCAAAGCCCCATCCAGCCTGGTCTTGAACGCTTCCAGGGATGGGGCAGCCACAACTTCCCTGGGCAACCTGTTCCAGCGCTTCACCACCCTCACAGGAAAGAATTTCTTCCTAATATCTAATCTAAATCTCCCCTCTTCCAATTTAAAACCATTACCCCTTGTCCTGTCACTACACTTCCTGACAAAGAGTCCCTCTCTGGCTATCCTGTAGGCTCCCTTCAGATATTGGAAGGTTGCTATGAGATCTCCCCAGAGCCTTCTCTTCTCCAGGCTGAACGACCCCAGCTCTCTCAGCCTGTCTTCATAGGGGAGGTGCTCCATCCCTCTGATCATCTTCGTGGCCCTCTGCTGGACCCGTTCCAACAGGTCCATGTCCTTCCTGTGTTGAAGACTCCAAAGCTGGACACAGTTCTCCAGGTGGGGTCTCACGAGGGCAGAGTAGATGGGTAGAATCACCTCCCTCGACCTGCTGGCCACACTTCTCTTGATGCAGCCCAGGATGCAGTTGGCTTTCTGGGCTGCCAGCGTACACTGCTGGCTCATGTTGAGCTTCTCGTCCACAGACCTCAGAATGGATTACCAAAGAGCTCTGTAACTCTGGGAAGCGACCATAACTGTAGAGTCCCTATCATTTGAGAAATGGCTCAACATTTTTAAACAGTATAGATATTTGAGGAGTATTAATGAGTGCTCTGCCTCTTTGCTCTGCATCTACCATCTGGAAAAATCCTGCTACTGTGTTTTCTGACAAAGACGCAGCTTTCCTGGAATGCGGAATTGATAAAAACTAGAATCCGGTATGATATGCCCTACACAGATAAACTGTAGCACTATGAGATTTAGCACGTGAAGTTTATGTAGAACTACCTTCTGCTGATAATTTTGTTCTCCAAAAAACAAATATGTTTCTTGGTTAGTGTGTAGAATCACTGCAATATGTTTCAGAAAGTCCTTTCCTCCAATTTTCACACTAAATTTACATGAGAAAGCATAAAAGTGGCTCCCAGTTGCAACAGTTAAAGTATAGTAGGGAAAAAAAAGCTATCAGCCGAAAAAGTGGACAAACAGAAGTGAATTACAAGTATGAATAGTGTTAAGTGGTCATAGTTTCACTGGTCCCGAAGGCAGACTGTCCTTGTTCTCCTATCACGCAAGATACATGACATAATCAGAGACTATGATCGTGTGCTTTTCTTAATCTTTTCTGCCTTTTGTGTTGGTGACTGGTTTGTAATCTGACAGCCAGAAACATGAACCATAAAATGAATACAATTTAATGCAGAAAGAATTCCAACTAATGAGCATCCATGTACTCTGTTAATACGCTTTTAGCTATTTTTGAGCTTCTAAACTAATAGCTGTAATACTGCATGTAGCATGTTTCAGGACCAACCCTCCTCCAAAAGAAGTCAGTGGGAGTCTGTCTGTCTCCTTTTGGTGAGATGGAATTGGACTGATAAAGCTGTGAAGAAACACTGGGGAAACCTTTGTGAATACTTACTAAAAATTACTTAATGAGTCAGGATGAAAATACGTGATCCATGTGGTATTCCCTAATCCTTCGAATTTTCAGTAATACAGTATGTCAAGATACTGGAGACCAGAATTTATCCTCTAAACCCACTATACACACAGCTACACCAAACAGCGGGAGCTGTCATCTCTTTACATCTTTCATCCAAGTACTGTGTTGAAGAGATGTTAGTTCTGAGAGTTGAAGAGTGAGGTCACTCATGGCTCCTCCATCCTTTTGGTCCCTGATACTCCCAGACATAACTACATGCAAGATGGCATGGATCACCAGTTTGTGAATAAGTTAACTATCCAGTGAGGTCTGCTGCGTATCATGTTCATCCAAATCCTTAGGCTCAGATCTAACTTCTGGTACTTTCAAATTCACTCACACTACCTCACGCCATTTCTACTTTCAAAGCCTGGGACGCCTGGGGATGTATCTAAATCTAAAATCTTGATGGTCTACAGATATATGAGCACACTTTTCTTGTCTTTGGCTTTCCTCTTTAAAATACCCCCTTTTTTTTTTTTCTCCAGAGTTAACAAACTCAGACTGTAACTTTATTTTCCAATATTCTCCCATTCACATGGCAACTTTATGACTGTCTGTCACTCCTATTGGAGCTTGACCGTCTGCTGCAGTGTCTGACTGGTGGCTGACCCACTTTGCATCCTTAAATCATGCAGCAGGGACTTTCGAAATAACAAATCGGAGTCTCGTTTCTTTGACAGCCAGTAGTTGTGACTAAACTATCACAGCAGTACAAGAGACAGTGTGGCACAGCAAGAAAAATGTTGCTTTATATTTGAACCATCTGGAAACCAAGGACCTCAACAGACACAAACAAAAGTTTTCTTTAAAAAGAAACACACAAGTCACTCCAAATAGTTATCTTTCAAAATAGTGCCCTGAGTAAGAGAAGACAGCCACTATGCCTTGAAAAGCCCAAAGAAAATAAGAGGAGCTAAGTAAAAATGAAGGTAATTGAGGATGAGTACTGAAGAAACCCAGTACAAACAAAACAAAAAGAGATGTAATTCTGCCATAAATAGATCATGCTAATTACCTATGTATAATATTTTAGAGTTAACAATAAAGGACATTCATTCAAATGCAAGCAGTCATAACAACTAGTAACATTTTCATTAAAAACAGACTAAGTCTTGTCTTCATGTCAAGCCCATTATGCTGCAAAAGTGTAATTAAATGAATTTCAGCAACTCTATACCTCTTCATTTTTTTTTGGACTGGGGCTATTTAACAAGCCAACATCATTGCAACTGTTTCATGTTTTTAAAAACACAAAGCCAAACTACTAAAGGAGAAAATCTTTCTTAGAAACAATTTTTCAATATTAATTTTTACTTGCAAAGTCAGTTTTCCAGGATTTACTCTGTGTGTAGGGGCGTGGGCTGCTTTTTTGCTGTTGTTGTTACAGTGTATGGAGGAAAAGACTGTTCTCTTAACAGAGAGAATCTGAGCATTTCCAAATTTCACATGCAGCTTCTTCTTTATGCTGTACTCAGAAAGAAGTAAGATGAGACAAATGTAGTTGCCTTAACTCCTACATTTTCAAAGGGAGTACAAATGTTCCTTTTGTTTTCTAAAGATTTGTATTATTAAAAACAATTGTCAATTTTCTGTTTTATTTTTCATGAGACACAATTATAACAGGGTGGGTGAAATATCCCAGTGATCCTATTCTCGCATATCAGCTCTGGGATTGAACAGTTCGCACCTTCTAAAGTGATTCCATCTTACAGCCAAAGGCTGCATTGTCTGGGAAGACCACAGCCCAAGAAGTTTCTCTCAATGTTGGCAAATCTTCAGATTTCCCATCCATTTTTTTTTAATTTTTTTTTTTTTTTTACATTGCCTTCATTTGACTCCAGTTGGCACACCAAGAGATTACAGGCGTCAAGTTTCGCCTCACAAATTGTAATACCCATACGGACTGCATTTAATGAAGTAACTCCCACCTCAACAGAATGAGACTGCTTTTACTATATTATTATGATAATCAACAGTTAAGTTGGCATTTGCCAGCCATAACCACAGATGTCTTCTTTGAAGTGTGGGAGAAACAGCACTAATGTCAAATACCACAGTGTGGGAACACTTGGCATACACAACCAGCACAAGAAAATCGAGCATTTGGCTGTGCTCCTGGAAGATACTGTGATTGAAGTGACATAAATATATAATTAGGAGAATCTGTACATCAACAAGAGTTGCACCCAAGTTATTGTAAAAGTCATGGGGAATTCACAGCATTTTTTGTTGTTCTCCACCTGTTCTGCCATGGAGGTATCTGAGACAAACACATACCTGACTCTGATTTTAAGAAGGCTTCTGAGAGGCCCTCCTTTAGCTTTGAGCTTTACATGTACAATAAGCAGAGCCTCCACAGCAATGCCTTTGAGCAATGAACCACCTTTAAATCACAGTTCAGTAGTAGTGTTCATATTTGGCTAGCGTATGTCTTGCTCAGTTCCAGTACAGTAAGTTCAATAGGCTTGGAGCTGAACTGCAGTACAGCCATTAATCAAAAACCCTATAAAATTGAGTTCCAGGAATTTATAAATACATAATACAAATATGAGCTGTGGGATTTTTTTCTGTAAACACTCCATCTCAGCAATGCTTCATGTCTCCCCAAGCACCATAACTTCACCAGCTAGTGTAGCTTGTTCTACCTCTTGATTTCTATCTGCCTTAACAGTGTTGTCTTGCTTTGTATGCCTGCATTTCAGTTCACAGTCATTGTGAAGGGGAGAGAGGAAGGAAACTGTCGCCACCACAGAAACCTACACAGATTTTGACATGGGACAAGTAGGGCATGACCCCATAGGTCTGTGATCAACCGCTTGTGTTATTTCTGGAATTAGGAAGAGAGGACTGGATCCCTCCTATCCACACGCCACCAGCCTGTCCATGAAACACCGGAAGTTCAGTGTAACTCCAAACTCCACCAAAGTTCTTAGGAATCTCTCCATTAACTTCATTTGTATTGGTCTATGGGGTCCTAATGTTTTCCCCTTAAGAGTGGGAAGAAAAAAATGATTACTTTTTCTTTGCTTTGTTTTGCTTTCTCTGAAGGAGTGTTCTCTCTGACTATGCTTTCCTTTTATAGGAAAACTCCCTTGCCTCTCCTTCACTGCTACTCTGCATTAAAACCCCCATTTTTAGCTGTCATAGAGAGAAGTCTGACACTGGAAAGTATTTCTTTCAGTTCCATCTCCTGCTGAGACCACTTGACTTGACCTTCTGAAATGCTGCTAAGTGATTATTTTGGAGAGGGCTGATTCTGTGCCTTCCAGGAGTGACCTGCAAGGGACTTTCCCAGTGAATTAACTTGCTTTCTTTCATGTACTCTGCAATGCTTCGTTTTCTCGTCTTGGGCCAGACTACACTGTGATGGCATAAGCACATGTTGGTCTCTGACTCAAAAAGACTTGTAAAATGAAAAGACTTGTTCTCTTGTAGGTGTTTGAGTGTTTTGGGTTTTTTTTGCTTTTAGTTTGGCATGAAAGCACATCTCAGTAATTCATAAAGCACCAAAGATATTCATTGTAGCCTAAATAAATGGAAGTGATGTTTAGTTTTTCATCTTTAAGTGATGATGCAGAACATAATACTGCATATTCAGTTTACAAGGCTCCCACCACTAGCATTTGGACTCCATTTTATACTTATAAATCATATGCTAAGTATAGTGCTTGTTTGCGTCTGTTAAATATTTCCTTCTCATTTGTTCTTATCAACATCCAGTAATGATATATACATATGTCATGCAAGACAGTAAATATGCAGAAGTTCCAAGGAAAAGTTCAGTGCCATATCTCTGCTGATTAATGCGTAAATGTTTGAAACCATTATAAAAGCTAGAACAGTGATAACCTTTAGTATAGTCCAGAGGAATGAACACAGCAGATAAATGTACGCCTATGGAAAGGGCCACAGCAAAACTTATATGCCACCCAGCCTCCATTTCAAGGACTCCAGTCAACTGTGTTCTCTAGTCCTGTTCATTCCCAGGTGTATTTCACTCAGTCTCAGAGGCAGGAAATTGCATTTTCATCTTTATTCTACCACCAGGTGTAAGCTAAACCCATACTTGAAGGCTGTAGCAACGAATCCATTAAGTACAGGAATCTCCTGCCACTGTGCTCGTCAGTCATTCTAACTCTGTACCTCTATTTTCCACAACTGTACCATATGGATGAGGAGCCTTACCTACAGGATGCAACTGTGAGACATAGCAGGTGAGGCTTTGCACAGTGCTGTTGGTACTAACACTACCAAAGCATTAGGAAATGGGGAAGAACCTCAAGTGCATATCTGAGGATGAAGCTGAACTTTGCAACTGAGAATGAGAGATCATAAAATGCAGAAAAAGATATTAATGTCCTGTCCAGCAAACTTGTGTTATCTTTCCAGCCAAATCCTGTTACTAATATAACCTGGCTACAGACAAAGACCTGTACTTATAACTGTGTTTCTAAAAGTCTGTTTTATGAGGAAAAAAATAAGATATGAGCCAAGAAAACATGATAATTGGTGTGGGTATTTCCAGAAACCTCTCAACACAGGAGACAGTTTTCTAAAGACCATTTGCCTTGTAACAGTCACAGGGAGCTAAGGGCTTTACTCAGGTGCTCACCCTCTGGTGTCTATTTCCATTTGACATGCTCAAAGGAATTTTGCATAACCTCCATAAGGCACAGTTCTCTAGAAGAGCATAATTCTTTGGTAAACTAGGACAAACTTTGCATGGATGTTTTAGGCATCTTCAGTGGCTCTTAAGACATTCAAAAAAGTGAATTTGTTCCTGTCTGTCTATGGAAAGGAATCCCAGCAAGTTTGTAACAGGAAGCCTGTATCTAATCTTCGTGCTTTATGGTTCGATAGCATATGTATATGGCATTGACAAGGTATTTTACATGAGAGAAGTCATAGTTCATGTTTTCCAGATCTTGCCATGTAAGTTTCCCCCACTGATGATGTGCTCAAATTGCCAGAACAGATTTTTGACCTCTTACATGACAATGAAGCAAGATTAGTACTGCTTGGCTGAAGGATCAGGCAAGCACAGGATGTCCTTCTAACAGCTATGGATGCTACAGCACAGCAACAGATCGCTTAGAAAACATGTATGGTTTTCATCCTTGGAGACCATTGAGAACAGGACAGATAAACAGATATTTATTTACAGGAAAGAGTCTGTAAGCAAGAGAATGGTGATCTCTTCACGTCCACTTATGAGGTGTTATTTTATTGACTGGATCTTTTTTTTTTTTGAGAAATCTAGGGCTGCTGCAAGAGGAGAGACAAGTGCGTCTCCTGTATGAGAATGTGCATATTTATAGTTAATAGATGGCACGACTTGCACAGTGATGCTGTGATATATTATTTCAAGTCATGCATAAATGTCTATTTCTGAATTCATCGTCTTTGTAAACTCACTGGGAAGCAAAAGATAACAGATCCTAAAAAAAAAAAAAAAATAGCAACCAAACCAACCAGTTTAAGTTTGCTGGATTTCCTAAACTATAGGAAATGAAAACAGCGTATTAGGCTTCGTTAAGCTTCACTGATCTGCCATGTTAATGATATAATACATGCCTGTGTGCATCTGTTTATTGAGAAGAGGATACTGAGACTGTGAAGGAAAGCCCCTGTGTTGCCCTTTGCAGGTGTCAGCCTTAGGGTAAAGGTAAGTAGGAGGCAGGAAAGGTTATGTCCATGGTGTATACAGCACTAAAGGGACACTGTACTTCAGTGGCTTTGGCAAGGCTGGGGGAAAATACTTCAGCATTTACATATTTATGCATCATTGTGTAAGAAAAGCCCACGATGTTGTACTCATTCTGTACCCATGCTGTGTATGGGCAGAAATCCAGGTTTGCTAGCCTGACAGAGAACGGATTTAGCCCTGAATCTGTCTGTCTTACTAAAACAGTTATTGAGATCTGGTAAGCAAAATATATAACGATGGTTTCAGAGCTTCCATGAATAATTGTGTGCAACCGTGTATAATTACAATTATCAAAAATGTCCTCTGTTTACATAACACCTCAGTAGATTTGATGAATTCTCTGCAGCCTCTATACATACAGTGCCGTGAAATCCAAATGCTTGCGTCTTGCTAAACAGCCACTAACAAACACACTGTGAAAGACTGGGTGTGGAGGGAGATATCAGCCAAGAAAATCATAACCTGGTTTTATAAAGAAGAGCACAGAATCTTTTATGCCTGCATGAGATTTGGTTATGTGGTTACATTGTAAGATCAACAAAAGTCAAGTAAGAATCCCAAACATACTTCAAAATTAATAGCAAACTGAAGCCATCTTGCCAGAGGGGTAAAACTGGGATGAGCATTAACCAGTTTTTAACAATAGTCACTGTAAGTATCCCGTCATTGCAGAAAACTAGCTAGCCCTCTCATAGAAGTCTAGCACATAGCAGGTGTTGAAAATGGAAATGCAATTTCCCAGCTAGGCAGACATCCAATATTTATGAGCCAAATCTGTGGAAATAACAAACTGCTGATAGGGACAGAATAATTTACCAGAAAATCGAGTGAGTTTTCCACTTCAAGAAAAGCTGTCATTCACCTTGTGTCCGATCATACTCCTACTAGCGCCTGAGTGTATTGTCTCATGCTGAAGCAATCATGCAAGATACTAACACAAAGACATGAGTATCTTCACAACTAGAGTTATCACAGCTACTTATCTATCTGGCAGAGCCAAGTGATGCATGGATGAGAAAAGGACAAAGAAACCACACAGATACTTGAGAGCGAAAAAAACCTACTGACTTCCCGCAGCACCTATAATACTTCCTAGGTTGTGTTTTGAATGGCGATTAAATGTAGTCTAGTGTTGAATTTATATTCTGATTTGATAATATCACAGTCTTGTCAGATATGCTTTGAATTTTCTACCATGTTTGGTGGAAAACTTTCATGAGCAACAGATGCTGCTCTGAGATTTCTGGAGCATGGGAATCTGACCCTTGCACTTTTTGACTGAAGTCAGAACCAGAACTGCAGAACTAGATTTGCTCTGAAGAACCAAGTCTTGACCACACCTCCTGCCCAGCCAAAATCTGAGGACACTTGGATTTGCTCTGCAGCTATAAGGGGAAGAATTGATAATTGCCAGACAGAGGGATCTGTGCCTGTCAACACTCCTAACTCAAAAGTAAACTCCCACATTTGCTTGAGAATTTCCTGTCTCCTTCTGATAAGGCTCCTGTCTCATTTTGGCAGACTACCTACATTGAACTGCCAAACTATGCATAACAAGGCATGTTTCATAGGTATTTGCACAAATTTGGATACTGCTGGCACCACCACACATGGCCCAGATATCACTGGATCGATGCAGAACATTAAGTTGTGGAGAACTGAATTGCTACCTCCAAAAAAGGAATATGTTCAATGATTTTCCCCTCTTCTTTCTGTCTGAAGCTCACTCTGTTGGAAGAATAGTATGGACTCTGGGCTCAGGCTAAGATCTTGGAATAATAGACTATCAATGAGATCAATGTGGTGGAAGTGCCCATTGCTGGGTCTCTGTAAGGGTGAGATTCAGCCTTTGAGAACCCGTTTTAAGCGGATTATGACACCCTTGCCCCCACCCCAGTGTATTTGTTATTCAGGCAGGCATGCCAAATAACCTCCACTAAGTGACTGGGTTTTTTTTTGCGCTGGAACACATTCCTGGACATTTTTTTGTAAGCACTTGGTCAGAGTCACGGAAAGACACTTTGGAGCCTGTATTGGCAACCTTCACCCTCTCTTCACTCTTCTTTGGGTTCCTTCCAGCTGCTGCCAGCAAAAACTGCTGCATTCCCAGAGATCTGCAGGCCCTTCTTTTGGAGAAGAGCAACAGCTCTAACATGCATCCCTTTTGATGCTTCTCTGAAGCAACAGCCCCGCTCACCATATCCCTTGCTTTGGGTGTATTCTTGCTGCTTAAATGTCAGGCTGTGCTGCTAGATGCATCATTTATGTATGGAATGGATTTGTCCCATCCTCTCTGACAAACGCTCCACTTTCAAGAAGTCCCCATGCAGATAATAATTTTTACAAATTTGCAATAACCACTCTGGGTTCAAAGTCCAGAATTCTTTTAAAAGTGAATGAACTTGAAGGAATGATTATGGAAAGCAAAACAAAGAGGAGTACTGAAAACTGGCAAAATTATTTTGACAAGCAATTTTTTTTCCGTTCAAGAAAATTTTTTTCTATTCTTTCAGACTGTACTTGTTTACTTTTTGTTTTTTTTTTTAAGTAGAGGCATAGCCTATAATCTGAAGCTACATTGGTCAATATAAGTGACATTTTTATATTTAAAATCAAGAAGTATCATATCAATGAGTCCACAAAAATTATATTTGTGGAGCTTTAGAGGTAGAAACCAAAGAGAACTTTGCAACTGACACATGAAAGATGAAGTCTGTTCCAATTGAAGTCACTCAAAAATTTTCTGTTCATCTGAGTGAAGCAGCTTATACCACAAGAGTTGCGTATATAACAAACTAATGGAAAAGTATAAAGAAAAGAAATAAATCTGCCCCAAAGAATAAAAGAAACAAGAATGAATGAATGAATGAATGAATGAATAAGTGAATGAACAACACAAGGTTGTGCTAGGTTTTAGCAATGCGTTACTAATAAGAGCCAATGGAATAGTATTAAAACACGCAGTACCTAGGCTTTAGCAATGCATTACTAATTACAGCTCATGAAATCTTTCTTAAAGCATCTGTTCAAACTGGTTTGGATGTGAATGCATTTGTGTGGATATGACATTGGCAGACCACTGCCTGACAAATTCGCACCCCAAAATAATGGTAATGCAGGAGTTCAACATAATAACACGTATCCCAGTGAGTTGATAATAGTAGAATTTAGGAATTTCAAAACACATGAATAAGATTATTCAATTATTTTTAAAGAATCTGAGGTTTCTTCTGTGGTGAGCACAGAACTGTTTATCAACTGGTATCTTCAGCCCGTGACTTGAAGACTCTCACCCAGTTATATGGGATACTTAGTTGGTGTTTGGCAGATAAAGTCCTATAACAAGATCTCACACTGTAATAGGATACAATGTGCTGCCTCTCCTGTAGTACCTTTTTCTTTGGCATGCATACAGTTGGGAAAAAATGCATACCCATGCCCAGTGAGAAGCGTTGCATTTTTTCAGATGCAAGCCCTTCTACAATCATATGACAAAAGGAATTTACAAACTTAAAGCTGTGTGCTAGTGCAAGTTCCTACTTGTTGTGGGAGAAAGAGCCTAAAAGCTTCGGGCCCAGTTTTCTCTAACGGCATGATTATGAGAATCATAATCAGGTACTGCTGATCCCTCTGAAACAGCTGTATTGATCAGGAAGTCAGAAAAGTACATTTCTTTTCCAGTACCAGGACCCAGAGCAACACCCAGCAGCGCTATATACCTTTGAATTCACTGAGTTTACAGAGACACTAAATAAGACAACTGTATGAAATGGGCTGTAAACACTGAAGCTTTTGGTCTAGGTTGTGAAAAAGGGCTTCCAGTGCTGTGATATACAATAAATATAATGAAACAGCAGAAGAGATTGACCTTGTTTGTGAACTAGAGGGTAAAGCCAGCTTTGAATTATTTTGGGGTAATTAACCATCAGAAAACAAAAAAGAATTAAGAGGTGACTGCTTTTCCAGAATTTCCCAACACAGATACAGTCTGGATTGACCCCCAGTTGCTCCTAAATAATTGTTAAAAATTATGATTGATCAAAAAATAAACATAAAAATATTTAGTGGAACAGAAATATTCTTTAGCAATATAGGTATTGCTTTACCGTGCAACTCCCACTATGTATTCCCGCTCCCATTGTGACTTTTTAGCCTGTTTTATTAAGGATAAAAATTTGCATGATCACACTGCCTGCTCATCTCTCCCAGTAATTTCTAAATTTGCATGTTCATTTTAATTAAATCTACTAGAGGGGGAAAATTCTCAAAAATACTAAGTTCCTACAAGTTTTATGATAATTGGTGGAAGAGGACACTCATAGAATCATAGAATGGGTTGGGCTGGAAAGGACCTTAAAGATCATCGAGTTCCAACCCCCCTGCCATGGGCAGGGACACCTCCACTAGAGCAGGTTGCTCAAAGCCCCATCCAACCTGGTCTTGAACACCTCCAGGGATGGGGCATCCACAACTTCCCTGGGCAACCTGTTCCAGTGTCTCACCACCCTCACAGTAAAGAATTTCTTCCTGATACCTAATCTAAATCTCCCCTCTTCCAATTTAAAACTGCTACCCCTTGTCCTGTCACTACACTCCCTGATAAAGAGTCCCTCCCCATCTCGCCTGTAGGCCTCCTCTAGGTATTGGAAGGCTGCGATAGTTCAGGTTCATGAGTGTCTCAGGTTCATGACTCAATGACTGCTGCTCAGGTTCATGACTGTCTTAATCAAAGAACAAAGTGTTGCAAACTCGTAGCTTCTATGCTGTGCGTTAACATAGGCAGTGCTCTCAAATGGCTAAAACACATGCTGACTCCTGCCAAGCTAGTAGTCAGAGAACATGGAAAAGAGATAAAACGCTGTGTAGGTGCTTACAGGACAGGGAGGTGAGAGCAGGGGAGTAGGAGGCAGCTGAGGTATTGCAGAAAGAAAAGGAGGGAAGCTGAGGGAAGCTGAGGGAAGGAGTACAGGCACAGGACACAAGTTCATAAGAAACCAGGCTTCAGTCATTTAACTGCCAACAAACAACTTGTTTTGGTTTAGTATTTGTTACTTGGAAAATAAATTATGTTAAACTCAAAACCAGACACTCTTATACCAGAATCAGATTATGCACACATGGACATGCTGGTAAATTCATAGCTTTTTAAAATTCACACATTAGGCTTTACAGTAAAGGTGGGGGTTTTTTTGGTTGTTGTTATTGTTTTGGGGTTTTAGGTTGTTGGTTGTTTTTTTTTAGTTTTGTGAACAAAAAAAATGACTCTATGGGACTTAAATATTTCCAAGAACAAATATGAAGAAAAGTTGAAAAAATTTTGGTTGTGGATAAATTATTCTAATTCTGTAGTGAAGATGTAACCATTGTACTAAATTTATATGAACGGTGGGAGGAGGGATCAGGAGGGGATCATAGCAAGGGCCAGAGTTACTAAAAACCTTTTCACGAAATGGGAAGGCAGGTAAACAAAACAGTTAAATCATCATCTGATCAAGTTCTACATGTCTTCTGTTTTGAAAGCTGTTGAAAAACATCTAGGTTGTGTATTCCAAATACAGTTTTAAATATAAATAAATTCAAGAGAGCTAGAAGTATTAAGCCTGTGCTCCTGAGAGGTGTCTTTCCCTACAACTAGTTAGAATCACTTTGCAAGGAGTGTTTCTTTGTTTTTATCAGTGAGACATAATCTAAATTTTGCAGCTTGCATTCTTAATTGCAAATTCCACCTATTATATGTCGTAGTGGAACACTGAGTTTGAAAACTATCAAGCCTCTTTCCCTTCTAGACGAGGAAGTGTTTGCATGCATAAAATCTTTTACCTGCTTGCATTCTTAGATGCAATATAAAATTAGGGACATAAATGAAATATGGAAACGGCTGAGAAGCAAACAAAGATGGGATTACCAGTAGGAACTGCATCTGCTGAAAGATTGCAATCACCCTTAAAATGCAGGAGGTACTCTCTTTAAAATTTGGTTCTGTCAAGAAATAAAGGAAGTTACAAGTGAGTTAAAGAAAGAATCACAATTGGGAATACCCATTCAGCTGGAGAGGAATTGTGAAAGTGGCATTTTTTACATTCATTCTTAGAACTGTACTTTTAGGATTTCTTGTACAAATTGTGATGTCGCACCAGTGTGCTGTTGATATGAACCATTAATCTCATGACAACATTCACAGTCTTTCCCCCAGAAAAGAAAAAAAAAAAAAAAAAAGGAAAGAAGAAAAGAAAGAATTAAAATAATCCTACTGTTAACTGCTTCAATTTTAACTGAAAGCAAGTTTTAAGGGTTGAAATTGGCAGAATTGCTTTGGCTTTGTTCTTTCACTTTACACAGAAATGGCATCAGTGATTCCAGAGACAGTTAAATGTCTCAGAAAGAAGCTGGTTTTCTTGAAAAGCACAAAAGAGTCCTAAAGTAGGGGAGAGGGAAGTGATTCTTGCGGTGCCAACAATGAGTGAAACACTCATTTAGACCAGTCATTGCTCTTTTCACCACCATATTGTCTCCACGTGTTCCAAATATGGTGAGATAACACAATGATACTGGCTGATGCCAGTATCATCTACATCATTCTTCAACCCAAGAGCAACGAGAAGGGGGAATTTTCCCCCCTCTTATTTTCTGCCTCCCATCACCAAAGAAAACAGCACAGGTGATGACTCTGAGAATCTCATTGACTGTCCTCCACAACTTGAGCAAAGATACTATTTGCAGCGATACAACCACACTGCCTGGCAATGATGTGATGATTTTGCCTGTTTCTCTCAAATCAAATTGTGGATTAATACAGACATATACGCATTAAGGGTTAAGGCTTGGTAGCCAGGTGTAGTCAGCAATACTAGAAATGGAACTGTCTGAAAATTTCTCATTTTGATCATGTAAAACATACTTTCTGTACAGTTTATGTTCATCATCAGGTATTCATTATTCAACAATATTTTTCTCCTTTTCACCATTAGGTCTTAAATGTTAACAGTAAACATTTCACTCTATGTGATTGCCATCAAATAAGATATTTCCTTTGTATTTTCCTAACAAACTCAACACACGCTTTTCCCCCAAACTGAATAACAAATTATGCAGCAATTCTCTGTAGCAATTTTATTCACAGACATGGCTCTTCCTTCTGGGCAGAGCCCCTTGAAGGGTAACATGTCCAACAACTGGTTTATTAACATCCCTTAGATCCAACTGTTGTGGTGAATCATGACTGTAAGCTTATATGGTGTACTACTGGAGATGTAGTTTGTAAGTCTCATGTAGCCATCCTTTTCCTGTGCCCCTGAACACTTTCAAAAATACTGGTTTTAGCAATTAAAAACTAGTTTCAATTTCTGTCTTTCTGAGAGAGGGAGGCAGAGATGCTTTTTTCCCTTAATTCTTTTTTCTGGCTGAGTCCTGCCTGGCCTCATCAAGGCACAGTGCATTATAGCAGGAGGAAAAACAAGAAAAAGCAGAATATGCATAGAATATCAAGAGCAAAAAAAAGATGAGAGAGAAAATAGAGATGCCAAAGGTCTCCAAATAGCCTAACCTTTCATGAAGTCAAGCAGAAGAGATTCATTCAAGATTTCGTCTCCTCACAGAAATAAGGAACACTATTGAAAAAGAACATAAGCAATAATAATTATGTATTTTATGTCTTTTTTTTTTATATCTAGAGACCCTAGAGGCCCATGACATTAGGAGAGGAAGACCAAGGCAGTTACCAGACTGTGATAAAGAATGAAGGAAATTTTGAAAGGTATGAGCATATATTAAAAAAAAAACCAAAAACAAAAACAAAAAACAGGGACAAAACTTTTTTACACAACATACTTGAGACTTTTTCAATCAAACAAGCAATTTCAGGGGAGCTTGTGGACCCTATCTCTTCAGATGGGAATGGTGCACAAAGACTTTAAACTGGAAAAAAAAATTTACAAACTCCTGATAGATGTTTAGACAAAAAAAAAAAAAAGCTATGAAAATTACATGGTTTGGAGGGAAAGCAAGAGAAGGCCACAGCTGACTGGGTTACCAAACCACAAAACCCATAGGAACATGCAGACATTGGAGAAAATTGAGGACCACAAGCAAAAATTGACAAAAGGCAATCAGAGTCAACTTGTAAAAGAAGCATAAAAGATTGCATTATGCATGGAAAAAAGTACTGGCTTATGCAGCTCCAGCTTTTGGAAAGAATTGTTTTGCAAATAAGATGCAAAATTGTTTTGCAAAAGGTGGCAAAACAAGGCTGAGGGTATTTACCAAGAAACCCAGTGTGTATGCATTCTGCATGGCTGAAGAGAAGAAGTATTGGTTGGAACTGTTGAATAGCATTTAACATATATTATCTGGATCATTACCTTGAATTCAAATTAAAACTTTCTGACTTACACATTTTAGTTTTGTGCCCAAGTTAATGTGAAGTTTGAAATGATGGAAAAGCATCAAGAAATGTTACTGTGTAATGTGACAGTGTTTTATTCCAAGGTTGACCCTAAATTTAAGTTAAAAGATACTGTTTGGGGCTTTTTTTTTAACACAAATAGGTACACACAAGTGGAAAATGTGAGACAGAGATGCGATATGTTTACCTAACTTATCTACCTAACTGTAGAAAGATAAAAACACAAACAAAAAAAAAGCTTTAAAAAATGGAATTCACACTAACAATGATGATGAGTTCCCAGAACTTAGATCCATGGTCCAAGGCTGACACATTTTTTTTATTTGTGTATTCTAGGGGAAAATATACTTTTGGGGATCTGTATTGTCAGTCTCATTAGTATGGAGAAGTTATATTATTTACTCAAATGTACTTCAGTGGGAAGTTTAAAGCAAGAATACTTGCTTATGTAATCATAATATTAAAACCAAAGGCATTGTGAATTCTCATAATAGTACTGTAAAAAACAAATAGAAAATATATTCAGATAAGGAACAGGACATCTTCAGTCTTGTTCTATGTAGAGTCAGTGCATGTATATATATGCACTTATATACATATATACATGTACATGTACACTTATATATGTATAATACATATATACAGGTATTATATATACACAAGTAATTTCCAATATCTAAAGCAGAGAAGGCAGTGGATCAGACAACATCAAGAGACTGAACAGACCTCTGATGGACTCTAGGCTTCTGATTTCCCACTCAAAGAATATTTATAGGTGCCATATTCCCATTTCAAATTGTTATAAGAACAAGGTTCAAATTACCCATAAATAAATTTTAATTAGCATCATATTTAAAGATTATGACAGGGCTAATGGACTTTAACTGGAATCCAGACTGCAGTGTTATATCTAATGCAGGAAAGACCAACGCAGGGAATTTCCTGTGGTATGAGAGATAAAAGTTCAAATGAGTTTCTTTTGTGTTTCTCTGCATAATTCTAGTTTTCAAGACTTTGAACAATTAGGTGACAAAAAGATACTGAAAAAATGGCTTTCTAAAGTCATTTATCTTGGGTGTAGTTTAGCCCTTGTTGAGATTAGGTTTTGATGTTGATAATTGGCAAAGCTGGGCTGGTGCTGAACAAACTTGACACCTGGCCCTTTTCATACTAATCTTTCAGTCTTTCCAGATGGCAGAATTTACTTCTGTTCCCATCTGTTCCTTTTCAGTAAGAAAAAGGAATGAATAAAATGAAATTGCTAAAACATTTCATGGCTTTTAGAAGGATCCTTGAGATTCTTTTCAAGTCTTTTGTTCTGGACCACGTTCCTGGGAAAGGCTGGAGATGGCACCTATGATTATTTGCCTCAATCAAAGATAAAATGCCAGGTTTAATTTCTCAGGTTTTGGCTGAGATAATTAATCAGGGTGAAATTCACAAATGGGAAAATTGAAAGAGCCAGAGTCATCACATCAGCACATACTTGCAAAAAGAGTAAAGAAAACATGCAAGCACACAAACAAACAGCAGTCGTGTTAGACTTCTAATTAGATAACATTTGATGCCATCTAGCAGTTTACAGGTCAGAGCAGAATTTCAGATGAAATTTTGCTAGTTCAGGTTTGGACAACTGTTTGTACGCTAAGAAGCCTTTTTGTGCAGAAACAACCACTCTCATTTCCCTGATTATTTGCAATAGTTTCTCTGTTAAGTTCTCGGGTCTTGACTCTGGTCTAAATTTTCACTGCCTCAGGATGAACTTATTCCCCAGGGATCCATTAGGCTTCTTCCATGTAAGTGGGGTCAGAATTAGGCCTCTGTTAAACCAGTTATCTCCAGAGCTTGCAACAGACTATTCAAGAAAATTCAGCAGGAGGGTAATAGAAGCTGATGGATGAGAAAAGACAGAAAAAACTGAAGTGAAATCCATCAATGGAAATCTGCCAGGTAACAAGGAAATAATTTTGGATGCTACTTTGTAGTCTATAAGTTTCCATGTGTTACTAAAAGAGTTAATTTGGAGAAAATTCAGAAAGCAATTAGAATCAACAAGTTTCTGGGGATATTTATGAATGAAAAATAAAATAATCAAATTTATGGATGTGGCTGAAGGAAGGCTGTGGTACCCATGAGTGCACACATATGAATATCTTAAATAGCGAAAAGCTGTCCATACTTTCTCTTGCCAATGATTTGGCAGAGTTCCCTTAGAGGACCAAGAAGATCTCTGACTCCAGTTATTTTAAATGAGCATTTTTTCCTGAGGGAACTGTAAAAAATGACTGTGGCTTAGTTCACGTGCCCCACCAAACAGCCTGAATAACTGAGAGGAACCTCAGTGCATTTGCAGGGACATGGCAGAGCAAGCAGTTGTCTTCTGCATGGCACAGCCTGTGCTTGTGCTGCAGGAACTGCAGGTTGCTGACTTATAAAGTCTTGTCTCTTTCACTCCACCTGAGCATCTTTACACATGGGAATGTCTTAACACCAGTCTGCAGAATGTCTTCGGGCTTTTTGCTTATGGAGAGCTTTGCAATGCCATCCAAGCAGAAATAAGGAAATAAGGCTAGTTATCCTGGTGTAGTTTTGGTAATTGACTGAAGGATCGTGAGACTATCCTTGAGTAAGGTGTTGTATTGTGTAGACATGCCAATTTGTATAAAGTTACAGTCTGGATGTCTGTCCAGGTTGCTGTCATGCTATAGACATACCTCAATTGTCTTTGGGAGGTGCTGCTAATCCTTTCTCTTGAAAAAGAGCTGTTCTTCAAGAGGAGCTTATTTATTTATATATTTCTGTTATTTTCAACTATGATACCCTTTATTTTCACTTTTTCCTGAAAGAATATCATCATTAAAAAAAAAAAAAAAAAAAAAAAAAGGATCACTAGAAGTTAAATAATGAAAAAATAAAAGTAAAACCAAAGCTCTACTCTGAAAATATATTTTGCCAGATTGTTCTACTGCCACCCAGGGCTGTGTTGTTGCTAACAGCTTTTACACGGAAAAGCACTCAATACTGTAGCAACAGAGTGGCACTCAAGTTGGATTCGGGTTGGTATGAGTGGAGTGATTAATTTAAAATTAGACATGACAGAGCTTTGAAGAATATGCTATCTGGCTAGCTGAGATCTTAGGACCACAAGCCATATTAGGAGATATGAGACTGTACTAAGAGATTAATTTTGTTGGTTTTAATTGTCCAGTTCTGAGGAATTCCACTTGATCTCCCAAGCCCAGCAGCTTTTAGAGTCCCCTGTGAGGGAACAGTATAATGCCCTGGGTGGCACCAGGTCAAGAAGCTTCACTGGCTTTGTCCTCGTAGCTGCAATTACCAGTATCCTGCTCTGTGGATGACTGGTGTCTCTAGCAGCCAACAGATGGGTCAACAAGGAGACAGAGCTTTGAGCAAGGGGGAAGCCTGCCAGGCCTTTAAACTTTGGTGTCCAGGGGGACTTAGTTGAGATTTAGTAGAACAAACAGGAGAATGGTTTTTTTCTCAGGAACGGGCAAATTCCAGCAAAAAAAAATTGATTTGGTACAATTTTTCCAAGCAAGTATACCAGTCATCTAATATAGGTATACTCTCTTCCCCTCTCTGATTTCTATGATTCAACATCCAATTCAACATCCTAAAATGCTTTGGATGTGCATCTGTGGTTTTAACTAATCCAAACACCAAGGCTCAAATTTAAGGTTTGGTTACAGTCTCACTAATTTTAGTAGGATTTCCTGGGTGCAACTGAGGTCAGAATTTGGCTGCAATCAGGTGGATTTCCACCGTTGATCAACTGGGAACTCTTGTTTCTGTGTAAATCAGAAATAAATGCATTGAGTTCAGTGGAGGTGGTGATGTCAAACCTGTCAAAAGAGGCTGAGTTAGTAAAGGCACAATTTGAACCAGGGACACAGAGAAAGATTAAGGTAAACAATGAACTCGCCAAAGAACAACTAAACCAGTAAGATTTGCTTAATGGCTGTTCAAAGGACAGCCAACACCGAAAAGTCACCAGTTTTTATTTCAGAGGAATGAGGCTAATAAGAACAAACTATGAGAAAAAAGAAAAAGGAACAGGAATATTTCCTAGTAGAGGAAAGACAGAAAAAATGAGAAAAATCTGTATATTTCACTGGACTTTAAAAACATATCTATTTCCCCAAAATGTAAACTCTTCCAAGGGAGAACACTTCCTATTCTAGCAGATGTAAAAAGCAACTTTAACTTCCCAGGGCAAGATCTAACTCCATGAGGCTTTTGTTTTGTTTTGTTACGAACAACAACAACGATAAACCCCAAACTCATCTTGTAGGAGTATTTAGAATGCTTTGCTTTTTCTCAGAGCCTGTAATTGTTACTCGTTCAACATGAAAGCTAGACATTGTTCTTGAGTGTTCTAAACTTACAAAGCCAGTTTGAATAGAGAAAATGCAACCTCTCAGCAGAAAAATGAAGTCTCTGTCCAGATTGCTTCATGAATAGTTTTTGTATTAATAAATTGACTCAATATTTTTTCTAGGTACATATAGGGCTCATCCAGAAAGAAAGACATACTAAGGCAATACTTCTTAAAGGTGTTCTGGTATGGTGGGATATTTGCCGTCTCTCAGAAAGAGTTTCAGTATGTAAAATTCTCTGATGCATATCATGCCTGCTAACAGAAGCAGCCAGATTACACCAACCACTCTATACAACCAACACACAGTCTCTCCAGAGCTGACTTTCAGGTGGCACCTACACTAATAAATAAAGCAGGGACACAATATGGTATCAAGCACTAACATGTAAAGCCTGCTTCATGTAGGCTGCTTTATGTGCAGGTGCCACACAGAACTGAGGGATGTTTTTGGCAGATGGTGGTACTAGCCACACGTGTCCGAACAGAAAGGGTGACTCTTCTTTAACACATAGACTTGTGAAGTATAAGTATTCATATTCTTATTTACAAAGTCAAGAATATTTAAGAGTTCTAGTTTGTAGGACTTTCAGATCCTCATGGTATTGGATTAATTGTGCTTCTATTGCTATTGATGCTAAAACTTCCACTTACTTCCGAAAAAAAGTGTCAACTGTTTCTTAAAATCCTGCTTTCTGGGCCTTGGGTCCACCAGGTTCAAAAATTTGATAGTCTTCATTGGTACTAATGCCAAGGAGTTTTTAAGTACAGCTGCTTTCAACTTTGTATACGTCTGAAGAAGCTGCTAAGTAGTCCCTGTGAACGGGAGATGTTTTAATAGCATGCATTCCTCATCAGATGAAAATTTCTTTTCCTCATTTTTTTTGAAAAAGATGCATATTTTGTCCAAAGTCTTGAGGGATCTTCCTCCAGTCTAAGTCAAGTCAGCTGTTTTTCCTGTGTTACAAAACAAATCACTGCTTAAGAGAGAACTGGAAGTAAAGGGCAAGTGGGTGAGGTCCATGGTGGCCAGGAAGGACTAGGTGGGAGCACCGTGTGGGAGCCCGGCCTGTGAACAGAGACTGCTGTTTGAGTGGCAGAGCTGAGGTGGAGAAGGAGTTACTCAGCACACTGATGTGACGACAAGATGCCTGACTCCCTGACAGGAAAATGGGCAGAAGTCTGTAGAAAAATTCCAACAGGGGCAATGAATTGGTCAATGCAACAAAGAGCGATTATATACCAGTCTTACGTAGCAAAGACAGTGCTAGGAAGGCCAGAAAAAGGAGGACAAAGAAATGGCATACAGTGTTCTCGCAGCACAGTTATATATTGACCCCTCCTCTTCCATTCACACACATACATGCATGCATTATCCCCACACGTATGTACATTCAGCTTATATGCATCTCACATCTACTCTGCAAAACAAACCTGGCCTGAAAACTGGTTGTAGGCCATGAAACTGGATTCTGGTAAATGATGACTATCAAGGCTGGGGTAGTGTCTGGTGACCTACCAATCTTTTCAGTTGTGTTATTGAGCAATCTGAAAGCATTAAGGGTTACACCTGTAGCAAAATAAAACAGTAGAAAAGGAATGGGCTGCAAATGGATAGAAAGGATAGAAAGAATAGAATAAAGATCATTATATAGAAGGACAGAGAGTGGTTAGAAAAATGGGCAGAAAATAAGAGACTCAGAGTGGAAAAGCCAAGATAATAGGTCTAGGAAAAATCAATTCAAAGCACCTATATTAAATGTCAGGGAGGAAGTTGGAAAGGCATATTATTGAAAATTAGTTGGCCATGATTTAAACAATAAATTAGTGCTAGATTTATTACACAGAGATTCTTTTATAGCAGAAGAGAGAAGAAGAAGAACCAGAGAGCGCAAAAAGTGAGTACAATTACAGAAGGCACATAAAAATGCAAGGTGGTATCAGACGGAGATGAAAGAGGTTTTTCTGGTTTTGGAACATCATTTTTAGTCCTGGACCTTCTATTGCCACAAAGATGTGGACGAAATTGAGGAGAATCAGAAAACTGCAAAAAATCAAGATTTTTAAAAAAAAGAAGAAAAAACTTAAAGAAAAAAATTCATATGCACTCTGTAAGACAAAAAATGGGACAAAACAAAGAAGAGCAGCTCATGTCAGGTATTTAAGGAATATATTTAGTAAACAGCAAAAAGAACAAAAAGTTGCTCAAGATCCTGGGGGATCTAAGTGAGAGAACATGCAAGTATCAATAAACAGCAAAGAAAACATATCCTATGGAGTTATCTGCATCATCTATTTAGCAAGTCAGTCACGTAAAACAGACTGTGAAAATTGTTTGAGAAATGAGTGGAGGAAATACTTTTGTACTTATCACAGGAGCTGAAAACAATGAACTGAATAAATATTTTCCAACTTTTGAATGTACAAATCCAGGAAAGACCCTCAGCACATGAAATGTCATGTCCTTCTAAACGACCATGTTTTTGTTACCTAATCCAGAGCAAAGTGTCTCTTTTGCCAAGATGATGTCACAGGACTTTATTTTTGCTGCTACGTTGCAGTTTGGTTTTGTCCATGCCTCTTAGTGCTAGGAGTGAGTAGGAAAGTGTAGGGAATGGTAGAGAGAGGACACACAGAGACATCTTTCCACATTCTTCCAAATAATTTCTTAGATATTTCTGTTGTATCCTTTGCATCTAAGGAACAATTTTTTTTGACTCAGCTGACTATACATTATCTATTTTATTCCCCTAAGACATCCGTTTTATCATTATCATTAGTGTTTCTAAAACCAGGCTCATCACAGACATCAGCATCTTGTGGTACTTACACGTTTACCTCAAATACAGCATACTGGGAAAACTGGTTAAATGTCTCCATTGGATTTATGAGGTCTATGTTTGATAGCTAAAAGTCATAACATCTGGTCTTGGTTTGGAGTAGAAACCGAATACTGTCCAAGGTCCATCTCTCAAGAGAACAAAAGGTGCTTTTGTCTTGCGACTGTGCTTGTTCCCCTCCTGGTTGAGGTAGAAGCCACAGAAGAGGATGCTGTCTTAGAGCTTGTCTAGCCACAGAGTTATTCAGAAGCAGCTGTTGGTCTTAAACTTCACGGTCACAATCTGAATTCGCTTCTGAGTGTAGAGGAGCCTTTAAACATTCACACAGAGTACAATGTATTTCTTCCTTCTGTAATTCCCCAGTTAACTGCCAGTTACCTCTGAAAATATCAATTTCGACTTCTGGCAAATGTTAGTGCATTTTTGTAGGGAATAGCCTAGAAATATATTTCTGAGTTAACTAAATTAACACTTTCTCACATGTTAACTTAGCGAATATAAGATAAAATGTGTAAAACCTGTAGTAGGGACAAACCCAAAATAAAGGAATTTATTGCTGGAAGGTATGAAAGAGCAACTGAGAAGAATCACGTTTATTGCTGTCGTTCCATTACGGGCAACGCACACAGCTGAAGCACAGAAAATGTTGGAGGAGTGCTGCAAATCTTACCCTGTAGGATGCAATCCTACGAGAATATTTTCATTGCCTCTAGTACAGGTTTGTGATAGATAACACAAACGGACCTTGGTATATGGAATCTGTATATTTACATGGCTAGGCGGGCGGTGACTCCCTCTAAAGTACAGGCAGAATGGCAATGAGTCATGCACTCTGGTTTCTGACATTGCCTGATGGAATTACCTGCTATCCTTTCAATGTGCGTTGAAATGCAACCAGCAGGTTACTTCTCTGAGCTCCAGATAACTACCAATGAACTTTGTTTCAACATGTACAGACACACAGCCTTCCTCAACACACCAGTGTCTTCATTCACACAAATCTTCATTGCACTTTTCCACAGAGGGGAGTTTCAAACACAAACTTAGAAGCCAAACTGGGAAAGACCCTTTTGTGTGTGTGTAAAGAGGTCGAGAGGAGAGAGAGGTAGAGAAAGATAAGAGAGGGAGGAGTATATGGTCTTGTTCTGATCTTTCCAAATGCTTGCTGCCCTGAAGGAAAGGGTCACCTTGCTTACCTTGGTCGCACAGCAAGATGCTTACACTGTGTGAAGGAGAGAAGGAGAGTCTTAGCTGAACTGGGTGCTTGGGTGTGTTTTTCTTCTAATTCCTCAGGAAGTATAACCTTCCTTGAGGCTTTCTGTGGAGGAGTCCCCTTCCTCTATGGACTTAAAGCTCATGATACAATCAGGAGCATAGCTCTGTATATTCCCTCTAGCACTCATTTCACAACCTTGAAACTATTCCATATCCACCCTTACCACTTCTCTCTTCACACGCACATCCCATCTGTCCCCTCAGAAAACAACTTATCCCCATATCCCCCCCCCCCCCCCCCGCCCACAGATGTACGAAGAGGGATGGCTGTCTCCCACACAGAAACAGCTGCCATCCACCTCAGTCATCCCTACCCACACACCGCTTCTTTCCACTGTCCGCTCCTAGTCACCGCGAGGAGACACACACATGGCCCTGCACCAGCAAACATCTGCAGGGACACCCAGATGTTCCAGCCCTTACAAAAACATTTCTGTGGCTGTGTCATGGATACGAAGGAGTTCAGGCGGGCACACACATACCCCATGTTCTTTGCATTTGAACACAGCTTGGTCGCTCATGCTTTGATCCCTTTTCTGCAACAATACGGCCCTAATTGTACCCGTCAATCCCTTTCTCTTTTCCCTGCCAGCTGGCAGGTTGATGCCACTGTTTGCTTTTTATTTTCTCAGCACTTTGACGGGGAGGATGGGGAGAAGTGGGAGGCCAAGACATTACCCTGGGCTGTGCTGGTGGCAGTGGGCTGAGCAGGCTGCCCTCGGTGGTTTTAGTCCAGCTGGATGCCAGTGGCCAGGACTGCTGGCTGTGGTCACGCATCTCCCCCTCATGGACAAGAGCTTCACTGTCCCCACTGCCCGCAACCTGCCACAGTGGGAAGCTCACCACCACCAGAGGAGAAAGGGGCTTTCCACCGACTACAACCAGCTCCAAGCCCAGCCAGGAAAAATTATCCAGCTGGAGAGTTGAACTGGACTCCACAGTGGGAAACCAGTGCATAAAGTAGGACAACAGGTTCCTAACACAGCCCATGGCTGCACAAGCACTAACTGCTTATTAGCTAAGTATTTTACAGGCTATATACTTTTTTGGCAGGCATTGATCCCTGGAATAAACCAGAAAGAGAGCTGTGAACTTTCACGTGACTGATGCTATGTAAGGTCTGGGCCCAGAGGCTTCAGCCTTCAAGCCTAGCAGTTTGGTGTGACTGGACTGTCTTCCCCCAGTGCAAGTCTGGCAGGATTACTCACAGTCTCGAAATGAGCGTTTTTCTACTCAGTGTAGGACAGTGCTTAAAAAGACACCGAAGCCCTAGGCAAACTGGACAATTTGAAGATGTTTGTAGAACAGATTTGAAAAACAGATGTTGTCGATATATGAGGTTGCTTTGAAGGGAAAGACATCCTTAGTATTTATTTGTCGTACCTGAGATGTATCCTATGTTTTTCAACCTTCAACCAGCTGCACATTACTTCAGTACTGCTTCAAGCCATGGAGAAAACTAGTACTTTCTTGTTTCCTTTGACTGACATCTGTACTCCCTATGTGTACCTCAACCCAATGTTTGTTCATCCAACAGCGCTGTGAACTACCTAGTAGCCTTGTCAACTGGTCCTAGAGAAATCGCTCTGCCATTGTGTGTCAACAGCAACATACTGAAGTTTTAAGGCATGAAAACAAGATGCATTGATATGGCTCCAAGTGAAGCTGGTGTAAATATTTTAGTTAGGCATCCTGGGATTTTCTCAGGATTATTCAGTAGTTCTTTAGAAAATGCCTGCAAAATCTCTAAGGGGCAGCTTGTCTTCTGCACACATCATGCAGAAGGCAAGCACATCTATCGCACGTTCGGTCTTATCGCTACCCACGCAGCAAACCATTTTCTTGGTTAGTCATCTTTCCCTACCCTCCTTCTCAATGCAAACATTGCTTCTTAGCACTCACAAAACTCACCTCTGCTGTATCTCTTGCACAACTTATTTCGACACGGAGAGTTGTGCCACGATCACAGTGAACACGCGATTCTCCAGTTGGTCTCTGACAGTCATCTTACACATCAGCACAGCTTCCTGGGTGTGTGTTTGTAACTTCCACACAGACACATGTCCCTTACAGCAGCCCGGTACTTGTACATGCCCCTCACTGATTTCAGCTTCTTCCTGCAGATCGACTGGGTCGTTCTTACTACATGCCTCCCTCTACAACTCTGCCAGTCACATAAGAACAACACTGACTGAACACATCTGTCCCTGACCTGCACATAAAACCAGCATCTCATCTATCCGTGCGCCTATCATCACTGACTATATGTATTTACCTGTGCCTCCTTCTTGCTCTCCCCTTGCACTTAACTCCCACCCTGCTCTTGTGCTGCTATGCATGCATGTAGAGCCCCTTGCACGTTTAAAGAGCTTCCCTTAAACGAAGAGGCAGATAATGACAGATCGCATAAGCCATCGTAAACTTTTTCCCACTCATCACTCTTCCCTCCCCCATAAACTGTTTTCTTTCTCCCAGGCCCCACACCCAGGTCTGCAATCCGTACCTGCACTTCCTTCATTTACTTTGAGCATGCTGTGTGCATAGCTCTCTCTTATTGGGCACAGCTTTTCACTCCTTTCACCTTCCCTTCCACAGCCCTTATAAACAGGCACAAACTGGCAGGTACTTTCCTTGCCTGCACACCATCGTGTGTCAACCTACGCTAAGCTCCTCACCCCTCGTAACATGAACTGTCTTTCCCATTCACTTCCACTTCGTACCCTACAGCTCCTAACTCCACTCATGTCCTGACACACTTCACAGTTTACTTTTGACCTTAGTACAGCTGTGTGGGTTATTCGGCCCTCCAGGTAGTTATTCCTCCCATTCCTTCTCCTCCCACCCCTTTATATCTTTAGTCGTTTCTCCACCAGCACATTTGTTCCATTCTGTCTTGATCCTTCACTTAGCCAGTACCTACCACAGATATATAAGCACGTTTGTGATGTCTCTCTTAACAGAAAATCAGTCTTTTTTACTTGAATATGTGTTCTTCTCATCCCACCCCTCTGACGGTGTTCCTTACTTTCCATTATTTTCCTTGAATGCTTCCCGTGTAAAATATTGCCTGTTCTTCCCCTATGTTATCCCAACTTCCCAGTAAGGAGGCATCCTCTGTTTCTGCTGGCCAAGCCACTCCCACACCTTTGTGTTACTTTCTCTGTTTGCCTACAAAGTGATACAAAACCAAATTTCCCCCCACCCTGTGCTCTCTTTCCCTACACCTCCTCTAAGACACATTTTGCCCAGGCATCTTTACAGAAAACACCCCCCTTATTTCCTCCTTATGCCTCCTACATTCCTCATTTTCCCCCATTCTCATGCTTCTCAAGTCACCGTTCACCCTGCCCCCCATGATTTCCACTATCTTGCATTTCCTCACAGACCTTCACATATTTTTTTCCCCAGTTCTGTCTCTCCTTTGCAACCAGGCAGAACATATCTATAGATCTACTCCAGCAGGCTTCCAACCTCTGAAATTTCTCTAAGCAACTACATCCTCACGTACCTTTATGGGTCCCTATACCCTTTTCCCATCACCACAACCTATCTCCATGTAGCTCATTTTTTCCTCTGCATTCCTCTTCTCGGCATGTGTTTCCATCACCACGCAAGCCTTCCCTTTCATACTCTAACACAAATACATCCTCATATCTATTTCTTCACAGAGTCAAAGGTGTCTCCTTTAGACGTCCCCCACAAGCATCATGTAGCTGATTATTTTCCATACCTTTCTCCAAATAGATAGTAGTTCACATTTTTCTTCCTCCTCCAAACATCCTTTGTGCCCTATGCTTTCACCTTTCTTTCTCCGCTCCCACTCCATATCCTAGCTCCCCTTTGCAGACCCGAGCATCCTTGTATGTCCCTTTCATATCCTCGGCCAGCCTCCAGTCTGCACCTTTTCCCATCCCTCTCAAGTGTTACTTCCCCTTCTGAGCTCCTAAACTTTTTTCCACCCACAAAGATCCTCTTTTTTCCAGTTGACCTGCAGCAGTTTCCCTTTTAAGCTGATCAGCTTTGCATGACTCACCTGCCTTCATTACCCCAATACACAACACTTAATACATAGCATTTTCAGTGTGTAACACTTTCCCCCCAAACTCCTTACATCTATGCGTATCATTTAGTTCTTCTTTCCCTGGAAAAAAACCCCAACACCTAGACCTACGTGTATTGCATACCTCAACATTGCATACCCTTCTGCACAAAACATGCCCCTCCTGGCTCTGTTGGTACATCCTCTTCTCCTCATATTTTGGGTCCACCACCTGCAATCATGTCTAGTTTTCCTCCTCCCACCATGCTCACATGCAGAGCTCCTGGTACTGACACGTGTATCTAAGATCAGTCTTTTTACTACTAGCAGCTGGAACCATGCCGAACTCTCTTCCATTCTCTACTGCTTTTGTCTGCCTTGCCACAAAGTGAGTTTTTCTTTTTTTATTATTATTAGATTTTCCTTTTTCCTACATCTTATTTATAGGTGTTTCTTGCACCACTCCTCCACTTACAGGCACGCACAGATCAGGTATTTCTGTGCTTGAGAATGTCTCTCCTCGTGTCTGGGTATTTTCCTGAAGGCACAATGTAAAGGCAAACTTTACATACCATTTGCACTCCTCATGCAACAAATCACATGAGCCTAAGAGCAAAGAGTGCTTTCTGAAAGGTTGTAGCTCATAACAATTGACTGGACCGTATCGCACACATCCCTGTCTATTTAAAAAGGGGGGAGGGAGAGTAACCCCCCTCACACACACAGAGTCATCTCTAAATAACTGGTTTTGCAATATAGGACCCAGAGAATGTGCACATAGCAGCCCTATTCAATCCAAAATATCCATCTCTCCGGATACTGCATATTTATAGTTCAAGAGATAGGACCAACGCAGAGCTTTCCCGTTTATTTTAATGAAGGATTAAGAACTGATCAGAAAACTATCTAAACCATTCATGGACTTTTCCCCCTCTTGGCTAATAGCAGTTTGGTGTCTCCATAAGGACTCGCCAGTAACTGATGCTTTAAGCTGCATTTCAGCTGTTTAGATGAGAAACAGCTTTCTATTTTGCTCTCTATATGTGCGTCTGTGTTGATTAGTTGTGTGCTGCATTCCTAGAAGGCACTTACCAAATGCTGGAAATTGCAGCGTAAGAATAGTTTTCCTGCCATTCTAGCACAAAGTGAGTGTATCTTTTTCACCTAGACACAGATGTTCAGGGAATCCTTTGATCTCCTGTTCCTCACGGACAATTTAGTGTTTGGGTTTAAGGAGAACAGGGATTGATTCAAAGGTCATGAATAGGTTTTTCAGTGTCTGGCACACACACAAAAAAAGAGAAAGCTGTAGTTAAGTTAGTTACCTGAGACAGGCGAGGTGCAGAAATTGGTAATTTTGACTTTGCTTGTCATGGACTCTAGCTTTCCCTGAGGGCAAGCATGCTACGTACGTATTCTGAGGCTGGCTCTTGCAATCCACTCTCAAGATTTGCAACCCCTTTTGTTATATCTGAAGTTGCTGGTTTCCCTCTTGAAACAAAAAGAAGAGACTCCTTTGCTTTTGCCTCTTAAATCAGATTCCTTTAGCACCTCATATTTCTCCTCTGCTGTTTTCTTGCCAGGGACCTGAACAACAGCATGTAGAGCAGGAGGAGAGAGGAACCTCAGGACTAAAGCAAGCTATAGGGCAAGTAGGGGTGGGGGAAGGAGGAGGCACAATGGGAAAGGCAACAACATTTGGGACACATCTACTCCTTACGAGACCCCCCCCTCCTCCCCATTATACTTCTTTAAAGGACCCCTCTCCCCCCCCCTCCCCTCCCCGCCCTCTTAGGACCCTATTAGAAAACGTCAAATTTCCCTTACCGTGGTAGGAGTAACCATGGCATCCGTGTGAATGTTTCCAGAAAAGTCGACATGAAGAGAAAGGTGGATGTAAATGTGTTCATTCAAAGTCCCAAAGTTGGTCTGCTTGGGTTGTGCAGAGTTGCTGTATGGGAGAGGAGCCTTAAACTCTGAGTCCCGTGAACATAATCTGCTCGATTATAACAAACCAGCTCAGCCAGATGGCTCTGTGCTCTGCAGATTAACCCCTTTATTGCCACGCTCTGCTTTCCCTACCTACCATTTATAATAACCTTGCCCGGTTTGGGAATTTAACAGAATGAGCCTTTTTTTTGAAAGTGACAAAACTGTCGTAAAGGTCATTTTTTCCCCTGTGTGCTCTAAAAAAACCATCACGTGCCTATTTTCTTTTATTTTTTAATCCAATTGATGGTTTTATTCCTCTTCCTGGCAAAATCTTTTCATATTATTAAGAACAGTATTAGCACCAGGGAACATTTTAGAGAATTCTTTTGTTAAATCATAACCATCTCTTCCAGACTGCGATTCTCAGAAGACAAGTATTTTATTGTGGGAATATCCCTGTGTTTGCACTCTAATGGTCCATCCACTCTCCGCCCCCCCTTCCTTCTCCCCATACTCTGTTTCCCACATGCACACTCACACACATGTACACGCACACCCTTTGGTCAAACTGCGAGCATGTGTTGCTATTCTTACCCATATTCAGAAGGCATTATAGGACATGTAAAACAGGTGAAATAGAGACAGAGAACTAGAATGCCATAAGCCTCTGTTCTCCCCCTCTGGCTCCTCTTTTTTATTTTACTATTACTTCAAAATCTTAGACAAATTTATTTCTTTGGTCAACATTTCTGTCAACCAAGTCACCCCCCGTGACACAAAAATAGGTGTTGGGGAAATATCCACTGTTAAGAGCAGATTCGTGTCTAGATATTCCTCTTGGTTTGATTTGCAGATTAGTCCATTAAGTAAAGGATGGTGAGTGCCAAAAGCATGGAAAGTTCATCAGCAACCAGCAGGGACTGGTTTCCAAACTTTTTATTTAGACTGATCACTCACAGAGATGACTGATAAATTTAGCTGCATGCCTCTAAGTCTCACTCTAAATTTACATGCTTAAGTCATCTTTCTTTTCTATTTGATTCAAGTGTAATTGAGCAAGTCATAACCATAAGAACGTGGTCATATAAGATATGATACAACACTTCAAATCTTAAGAGGCACCAGATTGTTTCCTTAAAGAATATGTACTTTACTAGCTCATGAAGTTTTTTCTTTTGTTATTTAACCAAGGATTTTTTCCTCTTTCCCCTCCCTGTGCAAGGATGATTAGCCTTCTCGTGCTGTCAAAGCATTGTACTGTCTTCTTTAAGACATTTTAATCTACCTAGGTAATTGACACAGTTTTGTTGAAATATTTTCCACTGTGGATTGAAACATGGTCAGTGTTGTTTGTTGCAGTTGTCCTTTATCTGAATTTTTTCAACCATAAAATAATTCTATTTAGGGTGCTCTGAACCCTACAGTTTGTAGAGTATTTGTAGTTGTATTTGTATGTCTCATAAATTCTGCCTGCATCGCTTGTTCCCTCTAACTGCCCAGATGCAGAGGAACGAGTCATCTTCCACTGCTGCTTCCTAAGATTTTCTACTAAAACTCGCTGCTTTGCCAATCAAAAAAACACTCAAAACCTTGAATAGCTCTAGAGCCTTTTTGTCTTCCCCATTTGGCTGAATGCAGTTTTCATCCTTTTTAGAGCTTCTTCAGCTAAGAAGAAGGAATCAGAATTAAGTCCTGTACCCCCGGCCCCAGCACTGTAGTCAGATCTGAGAAATGCCTAAAATATGAATCAGCTTTCAATCTCCTGAAGTAGACAAACAGTGCTAGGAATAGAAAATTTTCCTGTGGCTGGTGAATGCTCCCTGAGAGGTAGGTAAAGGGTTAAGCATCTGTAGGCAGCCCTAGCCCGGGAACTTCACATTTGCAGCTAGCCCTGCTAAAAAAGAAGGAAAATAAGTCGGCTACAAGTAAATGTCCCAGGCAGAGCGGTTGCCTACCTCTGATGGGAGGCAAACCTGTAAGAGCCAGGCAGTTTGCACAAGTTGAAGGGTTTTGCCCTGTACTTGTGTCTGGGTCTGTGGGCAATCAGAAGCCTTGTAATTTGAGATGTGACACCTTAATCTTGCCAAATATGTGTGCACTGTAAAAAGCATTGTAGACAGGGTGTTTTCGCAACTACAGAAAACGGAGAAATGTTTGGTCCTTGCAGTTTCCCAACCTTTTTTCTAAAGATGTTTCTGTTGTTCTAAAGCCATTTTTTTCTAGATATTTGTACATCTTCATCTGTTATTCTGGGTGTGGGTTTTTTTTAATACTAACCCTTAGCACAAGTGGTTTGGGTTTTTTTTACACTTTAAATATGTTTCTAAATTTTTTATGAGAAACAATAAAGCTCCCAAATAGTCACCTTATTTTACATGTAGTCCTTGGATCTGAGGTTCTGACATGGCAAAAAAAAAATTGTTACTTTGAACAAGTCTCTGTTCTGTATTGAAGAATTTGAAATATTGCTCAAAGGGTGCTGTAGAAAACAATATTTAAATTCTGGGTATTTTAATTGGAATAATTACTAGACATTGATCTGATTAATTAGGTCCTTGATCAGACTTCAAAATATGTAAGATTTTATATACTTTGAAGACATGCATTTTTCTCTACATATTAACAGATACCAATGTAATTGCTTTTGATGTTAAAAAAATGAATATTTATAGAGAAGATGTACATGTCAGTATGTAAATGGATGACAATTTTATTGGGTTTAATGAATGCCTTGGGTCATTATAAAAGAAGGGAGTTGGTTTTCCCCATTAATCGTTAGCTTTTGCAACAGCACCACTTTGTGGTTGAAGTCCCGAATAGATACAGAAAGAGGGAATGTCTATAGGGACACCACACGCTCTTCAGCAAGTTTGCGCTGTTCCCATGGTGGTTTTGATATGCCTCAACAAGAACTCTTGCCTGCGAGGAAAATAGGTTCCAGCCATATGGTTCTCCATTCATGAGATGGTAGTTTTGAAATAAAGACAAAGAAGAAGAAGTGGAAGCAGAAGTTTAGCTCCGAACATTTTGTCTAATGAAGAACTTAAATTCAAGCGGCTGTTCACCTTTCAAATGTCAAAATCACTTTTGTCCAACTTTCCAGAATTCAATTCCAGAATTTCCAGGGTCTGACAGCATCTCTAGAAAAGATTTTTCCTTGGCATGTGTTGCAAATGTTTTACTAAAAGTAAAAATGAATCTGAGCATGGGTTTTTTCAATTGGTGGAATGGTGGTGGGAAATAATATGTTATTTTTAAAATTATTAATTTAAACATTATTTAAATATTATTTTAAGAATTCCAATGGTACCCTTTCAGAGCTGAAAGAATTGCTGCAACCTCATTGACATTGGCATTCCATACACTTGCGCTAGTGCTGAACTTGAGCTATCATGTATGCTTGCATTTGAGTTTTCCTTACACTCTTGCACCCAGACTAGAGAAATCAGAATTATTAAAGAGAAATTCCAAGAAAGATTCAAAAAATGATGTAAAATTTGGTTCTGATACACACTTCTTGGAAAGTTGTCTTCTCCAGTCGTTCCTCTATTATTAAAAATAATCTGATAAATTCTTAAAATAACTAGAGCAGTTCATAACAATTAACACAGTAGATCAAAGACAATGCAGTGAAAACATGTACTCCGAGGTGTAGACATGCCAAGAGGCAGGGTGGAAAAAATGCAGGCCAAGAACCATGAATTAGGGTCACACCCTGAAAGCCATTGCTCTTCAGAGCTATTCCAAAAAGCAATACATTTTGCAGTTACTTTTTATATAGTTCACCTGTAAACTTGTTTTCTTGAGTGAGAATTACTAAAGTGAGATTAAATGAGATTCTAAATATAATAATAATTAAAATAATAAGTAACAATTTTGTGCCTAATAAGTACAACTACTGGCACTTCCTTGTGAAAGATTTTACACACACACAACACAGCAGTATTCAGCCAAAACCTGTGTTTTAGAAATACTTTTCATTTCAAGGTTTCTCTGTTTAATGAAATATAGGGATCTGTACTCCTATATCAAAATAAAGCTATATATTAGGTAATATACAAGAGGGGGCTTTCCACTTGCCAACATATAGCTGTGTTTTGGCAATAGAGTTAACAGTTTGTTACAAATCTCTGTACTACACTAATGTGTTACTTCACTTATCAGTTTAGCACATATTTTGGACTTATGTAATATTTGTGTTTTTCTCATGGTATCTGATTTTTCCAGAGACAGCCTTCACAGGAATAATTAAGAATTGTTGCAGCAGAAAAAGGTTAGCTGATGATAGGCACCATTTCAGGAAACAGAAAAAAGTCTTCCTTGGAACAATAGGCATACTTTTAGCCTCTACTCATTTGTTATGATTACCATATTAGTTTAAGAGAACTCACATGATTATCTGTAAAAAAAGTCATTTCTTACATAAACACTAAGAAGAAAATTAAAATTAAAGCTACATGAAGAAGTTAGGTTGCAGTACTTATACTGGAACTGGGAAGAGATACCTTCATTTTTTAATGATTCTAGAGGAGGAAAGAGATATTTGGAATCACAGTACCACTCTTTTACAAGGAAGATAAATTCCAGACTGGAAGATACTAAGAGGTGCCTAGCCTGCAAGATACATAAAGTACTCTGGCAAGACAGCTGGGATGTAGGATCAAGTTCTGCCCAAGTTCAAGTCAGAGAAAACCTGGAAAATGACAGAAACGATGACCAAACATGTAATATCATTTAAAACTTAATATATGATGAAAAATGAAAAATTGGAATTGCTTACCACATAAAGGATCTTTGAAGGTGTTATGATTGAATACTTAAAGCTCATGAAAAGCTTCTGCAGAGAGGAAGAAACCAGCTCACATCCTGAACGATTGGGACAGGAATTCATAAATTGCAGAAAGACAGGTTCAAGTTAGACATGAGGAAAAACTGGAGAGTCTAAGCTTCAGAATTCGTTGCCTGGGACTGATGTAGTATCTGCCTCATTGAGTGTCCTCACCAACAGGGTAAAGAAATCTGTCAGGACACACACAACTTAATGATCTTGCACTGGGGCAAGGGAAGTTCTAGGTAGTCTCTCTCAGCCCATCTTTCCCATGACTGTATGACTTACATCATCCTTGAAAACAAACACTTTCTGGAACATCATGTACTTAGTGCTCTGACCTAGCTTTTGAAGAAAACTCCCCAGTGAAATCCTTCAGGAAGTTTCGTATCCCTTGGTTTGGGGGACTAAGGGACTTTATCATTGGGGAATTGACTGGTACGCACAGCAGAGCTGCTTACTAAAATGTTATTACACACTAAATTTTCCCCAGCAGGGAGATAAAACTCATTACTGTTTTCTTCTCCTTGACTGATGCTTCTGTATCTGTGAGGTCCAGAGGAACTACAATGTTTGAAGCAAATAGAAAGAGAATGAAGGAAAAGTAGAAAACAAATACATTTTTCAAAAATAAAGATAAAAAATTTAAAAATAACTACCACTAAGTCAAGTAGTTCCAAATGCCTCAGAGCATTGCTGGTTTGCCATCATAGCATCAGCTGTGTCTGTTAAATTCAAGCAGGTAATCCACCACTGAAATGGAAGTCACAGTTCCACACAATACATCTGATAATACCGATACTGATAATTCCCAGCCATGGGGAAATGTGTCCTGACTTCTGTCTTTACATTCCTAATCTTAGTGTCAAAAATAGGTGCTCTTCTCATTTGTCAGTTTTGCTTACTGGAAGAAATAAAAAATAAAGCAAAGCAAAGCAAAGAATGGTAAAATAGTAAAACACTAAAAAAAAAATGCTTCCCGGCCTTGCTCACTCGCTGCAAGCAGCAACAAAAGCTAATGTAACAATGGAAATATAGTTGGGCAATGACATTTTTCTTGAAGTATTTCAGTTAAGTTTCTTATTTTTTTTTCTGAGATTATGTTTGCTAGAACAGAAAAAGTCTTGATTCAAAGTACAGCTGACAAGGTGTGTTTAATAGCAGAAGTCAGCTTTTGAAGTCAGTTGGACATTTTTCAGCACTAGCCTGTATATCCTGTAGTTAATATTTGTGTGTTTTGACCTTACAAGGCACTTTTATTTGAATTAAAGCAATTTCTAGTCAAACTTTTTATCTGATGGATGCTGATGCCCGTTTGGCTGAGCTTCTACTTTTTAATTCTTTAAAAGCTCAGTGTGAAATCACATCTGCTGGAGGAGGGGCAGGGCAGCAAACATGGCATGGATCGACTTTCAGGCAGCCTAAAACTGAAAGTCCCATTTGAACTAATGCAGATACACAGTCAGGGGGTTTTAAACAGTTCTGGGCCAAATTATATTATCTGTCAATCCTGGCCTATGTTTTTTGAAAAATAGGATATTTCCCAAATTTAGACAGTACATTCAACTATCTGCCTAAATACTCCTTTCGTGTCAATGGACAAAATATTTAATGTATCTGTCTATAATATTAAGTTTAAGCTCACTGCGATTGTCTGCATTAGCGAACTGTTAAGAAGTCCCCACCTTGAACTGGGACTGTTCCAAATGATAGTCTCTCCATCAGCTGCCAGGCAGGTCTGGCAGCTGGATCTTTCCAGGCTCATCCCCAGCAGGCAATCTGCGTGCCCCTAGGCGCTGGTAGGCAGGTCGTTAGCATGGACATAGGCTGCTCTATGCCCATTGGCCTTGGTGCCCAGAAACTATTAGTATTAGTATTAGTATTAGTATTAGTATTAGTATTAGTATTAGATGCAAGCAGTGATTTCAACAGGGTCACCCATGCACTGTAGGATCAGGTCCCCAGCTTGACATTTGTTCAGGTGCAGTACTGGAAGAGTCCCAATTGAGCAAGTGGCATGGGCTTAAGTGGAAACACAAGTCCAAAGCCTGCTCTCAAGCTCAGATTGGAAAGCAAGCTTGCAAAGGTAGCTTATAGCACAGCCACAGATTGCCCCCTGGAACATGTGGGGTTCCAAGGACATCATGCAGTGCTGAGCTCAGGCAAGGTATGTGCTGGTGGTCTGCATGCGGCGTGAGAGGCACCCATGAAGATAGCTCACCAAGGATTCACTACGCTTGCTGTCAAGTCCACTCCTTAGGAACTGTGTGAACAGGCAGAAGGGTTTTTTTAATGTTCAGAGGCTTTTTTGATCCAAATTCAAAGAAAAGAATACTTTTTTTTTTGTTGCCATGTGTGTCTCTTTTAACCATGTAAACGAACAAATGTGTTTTGCCTAGAATCCATCCTTCTTTACTTTTATCTGGAAGGAGAGGAAGGAAAAATTCAGCCTATAAGGAAACAGGAGGAATAACAAAAGAAGCAAAGGCATAGTGGATTTTTAAATTATAATTTATTCTTAGTATGAAGACTTCATGGCACGGCTTTGCTAGGCTTTTGACCCCGGCTCTCACCATAGGAGGAGGGGAAAAAAGAGGCTGAATGGAAAAATCCAGTATGTTCCTTTGATTGAATAGTGCTACTGACTGATTGCGCTTGATTGTGCTTCAGGCTGTCCATGCCTGAAGTTGAGTTTAAGTTTAATTGTTAGTTTGCAACTAACTCTTCACTCTGCCATCTAAAGCAGTTTATGCCAAATACTGTTCCACTACACGGTCATGGCAAATCTCTCTTCCCAATCATCATCGACGGTTAACCCGTGCCTGTAACTGTATAAAGGTTCCCACTCACAGGTTTTGTTGTCTGTCATGTGTCTCATTCAAGTTCTGTAGTTGAGCCATTTCTTTATCAAGCACAACAAGGACCAGAATAGCAACTGAGGTTAATGCCCTGCAAGGAAGGAAAATGAAGAAATCACATGTTGAGCAGAGGACAACAGAGAGCGTTTATTAGAGCAAGATGGGCATGGTCACACAATTGTCCATGACTGGCAAAGCCTAATGCATGAGTCATGCAAGCTTGGTCACACAAGTAACAACAGAAAACTTTACAGGACTTTGCAACTGTTAAGAGGTTTTTGCATGTATATTCTGTCTAACACACGTGCTGTGTTTGATTTTCATCCTCGCTCTAGTGTTTAATTCAATGCTTTTTCTCCTTGTCGAGAAATTCCTTCTGAAGGTAATTCCCCAGTATGAATGGCTTCTCTCAGTAGCCAGTGGTGTTTGTTAAAGACAGGCTCTATCCCTGCAGGCTTTGCTTTTAATATAAAGCAAGACATTATGTTATATATAATAATATATATAAATATATATAATAACATATATTATAAAGCAATTATTATGTTGTATAATGATTTGAAATATGTGTAAGTAGTTTCTATCTAAAGGTATTAAGGACAGTTTTCACGACACTATTTATAGCCAAAGTATGCATCTTGGCTTTCCCTTAATTATCATGGTCTCTGCCTAAACATTATGAAGTGAATAAGATGAAATTTTTATCCTGAGAGCAAATTAAACTTTTTTTTGCATGGCTAGTTCTTCTGAAATTAGAGATTATTCTTCCAGCATTGCACTAGTCAGTGCTGCAGTCAGAATGCAGCTGATAAAGACATATTTTTGGCTCATATCAAAGCCAAATAAAGCAAAACTTCAGGAATCACTGATTTCTTTATGGAAACATGACTACATTGGGCTAAGCCCAGAATATCACATGGGTTTAAATTTTTCTATACCAAAGTCCACATCCTCAGTGATTAGCTCACTGTCTTCATTATACCTTGATACCTTCCCTGTATCTTCCTTTAGTTTTTTGCAGCCTTCTCCCTTCTTCCATGCAAGATTTCTGTTTTTCAAAATATCTCAGGAAAGGAATGGATGTTGTACTGTATTTAAAAAGGTAACAGATCTGGGGTCTGACTGAGCAAGTGAGTAAATTTCATAAAATCCTTCTACAAATACCCAGCTAGAACCAACACATTTCCTAGCATGCAACGCAGTTCTAAGTCCTACCCCCCCACACAGGCTTTTGTCCTGTGATATGATACCTACAGCAAGTTGTAATTGTTTCACTTGGAAAAAAAAATAACCATGCAACGTGTCTTACTCTGCACTGAGAGAAATGCCACATGTCATTTCTGTTGCAGTCCCGTCTCAAGTTCTTTAAGGCAATTTCCATGCTTCACTGTGTTTTTCCCAGGGATGGTATTCTGAATCAGCTTAATAAAATGAAGAACATTCAAAACTTCTATGGAATTATCCTTGGGTTACTTATTAAAAGGCAGCAGGCATGTTCCTGCTCACACATAAAGGGCTTGTGATGTTAAAACACCCCCTACTGTTGTGGAGCTTGGTTAGCAATTAATGCTTGTGTGACGGTCTCACATATGTCTGTGTGGGATGCACAGATTGGGGGTAGGGGGTGAGGGGAGGAAAAGAGGGTATAGTCATGGTGTCCCTATGAAAGGAAGATATAAAAAACATCCAAAGATTGGGATTTGCATTTAAGGGTGAATTTGTTAAGAAGTTGTACTACTGCACGGCAACAGAGATCCTCACTGCCCAGATGCCTGGTGGGATTGTATGGTTTGTGTTTTTAGGGTGCACGCTGTGCTTATGAATTTCAGCTTGCATGTAATTGGTGCCTTGGGCTAAAATCTCCTCGTTGTTTTTCAGTTCGTGGCTCTTTTTCATCTCCCAGTAGAGCTGGATATGCCGATACTGCGTGATCTAGAGTGACTTCTTTCTGAAGTGCCAGTCTGCCACTGCAACTGCTGTTCAGTGTGCAGGCTGCTATCACTGACCCCTATTTAAAGACAATTTCACCCCCTTGTCCTCTGCACATGTGGGATTGTGTGTATAACACACATTCTGTGGGCCCAACCAAGTGCTTTCATAATACCAGCTCTGGGGTTTGTGCGGAAAAAAGTGAAGTGACAGTGTGTAGGAAGTGGGAAGAAAACAAGAGGATGAGTGAATGGAATAGTTTGTTGGAGAAGTAAATAGGACTGAAAAGTACAAGAATAACTTCAGTGAGAGGAACTTAGAGAAACAAAGATAACACTTTGTGCAGATTGAGGCTACAAAATCGTAACAGGCAGAGGAAGGTGATAAGACATGACTTTGCTTCTTCTACAGTGGCCTGAGGCACAATCACTTTTGCCAATATTTCACACTAAAACCTACTCAGGCCAGCCGTTAAAAGCTACAATTGAATAATCATCCTCTGTACTCAAAAATGCACCCAGAGTCTAGCTCTGACACAAAAACGTAGTCCTTTGCCACTAGTCTCAGATTATTATGAACAGTTGGTGGGGGCGCGGAACATTTCCAAGATCTCAAATGAGATGTGGACTCTGCCAGTGTATTTTAACAAAAATATACAACATGTTTGTTTCTGTGGAAAAACAAATAAAAAAACAAACACAAAAAACCCTCCAAAATATGTTGTTAACATTTTACCTGAGGAAAAATGTAGTTTTAGGTGATTAAAAAAATCACTGAAATGTTTGGACTTGAAAGGATTCAGTCCTCAAAGTCCACTTAAAAAACAAGTTATCAGTAAGACCAATCTGGATCAGATATTCCAAAAAAAGTTCAGTGAGTATTTTGAGCTAAAGTACAGGAAAACTTAAATGAGAATGACGTGTTACTGCAATACTTACCTTATATTTACGTATTTGAATACGTATTGTATTTTGATTAATAGATTTCCACCCAGCTTGCATTAAAACATTAACACCCTTTGATGACTCTGTTCTGGCATAGCACAGTACAAATGCCCAGGATGCGGTTGGCTTTCTGGGCTGCAAGCACACGTTGTCGGTTCACGTCCATCTTTTCATCCACCATCCCCAAGTCCTTCTCTACAGAGCTTCTCTCAATCCTTTCATCCCTCAGCCTGTATTGATACCAGGGATTGACCCAGGTGCAGGACCCTGAACTTGGACTTGTTGAACCTCATGAGGTTCACACAGGCCCACTTCTCAAGCCTGTCCAGGTCCCTCTGGATGGCATCCCGTCCCTCAGGTCTGTCAACTGCACCACTCAGCTTGGTTTTATCCACAAACTTGCCAATGGTGCACTCGATCTTACTGTTTATGCCACTGATGAAGATACTGTACAGTATTGGTGCCAGTACTGACCCCTGAGGGACACTACTTGTCACCATCTCCATCTGGTTGTTCACCCTCTGGATGCGGTCATCCGACCAATTCCTCATCCACCAAACAGTCCACCTATCAAATCCACATGTCTCCAGTTTAGAGAGAATGTCCCTACTTATTTCAGGGGATGTTGGACTAGATGACCTATAAAGGTCCCTTCCAACCCAAACTGTGCTATCATTCTATGATTCTATGAAATCTGATCCTGAATATCTTGTTAATAACTTCTGCTGAAGTGCAGTTTAGATTTGCTGGCTTATACAAGGATTGTTCTGACCTCGCCTCCTTGTAAGCAAGAAGAATGGTACTGGCAAGACTCCTCCTGGGCTCTCCATATCTAAGATTCAAACAAAACATCCACAACTTTGCAAACACAGATTGTGTACTGAAATTTCAGTTCTATGGATGGATATGACTGAGACAACATGGTCAAAGAAATATTTAGTGATCACAAGGCAACATCTGAAAGTGTGCACAAATTGTCCAACTTTCTTGTTTTGCTGTGAAGAGCCAAATCACCTTTTTTTTTTTTTTTCTTTAACCCCTCTCTGCCTGCTAATGCCATACACAAGGCAGACAAGACTGACATTTGGTATTAGGGGTTAACATAGCAAGAATGGAAATGTACACTTCAGCCCCAAGGAAAGTGGATAAACCTCTCAATTCCTTGCTGGTGGGCAGCTGTTCTACTGAGAAATGTCCTTCCTTTTGGTCTGCTTCATTGGAGGAAAGAAATGAAGCAAAAAGGCCTTTTACTTTCAGTAGATATGATTATGAAAGTCTTCCATCTTTGTGAGCATTGAGTATGTATACTGATCCTTTAACTGCTTTGTGACCAGCAGAGAGGTTAAATCCTCCCTTTGTTAGGTTTTAGGCAGTTTGGAAACTCTCTTAAACCTCCAAAGTTAGTGTTGATGTGTTTAAAACCCACTGAGAATAAAATTGTTTCACATCCAGCTAAAAGCAAAATGAATAAAACTGGTGAACCCAAGGTAATTTCTTGCTCATGTTATATCTCCTCTTCATTAGCAGAGTGACATAGAAGTGACTTCAGTGTAAATCAGACTCCTGCCTTGGAGTATTTGTCTGCATTTCTATGAAAACTCATTGTATTTCTTTTTAGGAAGGAAGTTAGAGTTTTCCCCAAACTTTTTGGATTTTCAGTGGAGAGGAGGGAGGGAAGTAAGAAACTCCTCTTGGTTGATACTGGTTACACTAAAATTTTTTTTTCAAGCAGAACTGTCTCTTTTGGGGTAGTTTCACACTAATCATGCTCTTCTTTTCTTCTGCAATATTCCTGGGAGCTGCAGTTCAGGTATCTCATATTAGTTTCCTGTGCAGGCCAAACTCATTATATGATGGATCACATTTAACCCCAAGGTATAAAAAAATGTCGGTCGCACGCATTGGAAGAGCAAAGTGTATCTCAGGAAACAGTGTTCAAGCCAAGACTACAAAAGAACAGTGACAGGAAGAATTTAAAATACAGTTCCTATGAATCCTAAGGAGATCTTGAGAGAAGGCAAACTGTGTTGAACAAAGTGGAAAAGCAATATATTCCCAAATAGTTTGCTCAGGACTATTTCTACTTGTTCAGAAAGTTAAATGACAAATATATGATATTTTGGCTTTGTATCTCAATGTAGGACAAACATTTTTCACAATATCAGCACATTAATTTCAGTTTTGAACAGTCTTTAAAGCATAATAAATGCATAATAAATAGTTTCTAGTTGTGTGTATGAGAGATGGTGAAGTGTTTTGTCTGCAAAAATGTAAAGCAAATCTTAAAATGTTGCAAATAGTAGTAATTCAGATTAATTTCTCCATGTGTATTTATTTTTATCTCTTTTTAGGATCAGTTTTAAAATTTAGGGAGTTTTACACTTAAGGTGTTTTGCAATTTCTGAATAGTTTTAATATATTAATATTAAATTTTAGTATTTTCCTTTTTTTTTGCCTTTGCCTAAAACTTAATTTCATCTGTTTTTTCTCCTCTTAGCCCACAGATATTTGCATTCCATTCCTTTAAGGCTTCCCTTTATCTTTCCAAAGGTTTTTTTTCCCCTAGCTTATTAAAACAAAATGACAAAACCTCAAGCGAGTGCTTCGAAGACATTAGAAGACATTTTAGAAAGGTTAGAAAAGCTGTGTTAGATATACAGTAGGTGTAAGCTGCTGCTTCTTTTTCTTCAGTGGAACTACAAGAATTTATAACACTAAAATTTACACCTTTTTTTGTGTTCTCTAAATAAAAAACTGCCTAAAATTTTCCCTCCCTAAATGCATTGGGAATTTTTTACAATGAAACACTTCACTACTTCATGGGAAGAGCATGGAATTAAAGAAGCGCTGTTGATTCAATCAAAAGTGTATTGATTTATTGCAGGTGAGGATCCAGCCTTTATCATCTTTGCTTTTCCAACGTGTTGGCCTCTGAACTCCTTTTCATTGTTACTGTAATGACTTCTGTCTTCTTTTATTGGTGAGCTTGTAAATTACCCTGTGATTTTCAGAGGTTCATTTCCATTTCCATCACATCTTTCAGCGATGAAGAACTAAGTGTTGTTATGGTCCTTGACAAGCATTTATGTATTTGACAACATTAATTTCTCTAGACAGTACTTATAGGCAGCTTATATATGTATACATATCTCTGTCTCTCGTTATTACAGCAAACACACATATATATAGTTATTAAAGGTAATTATCCTCAGTTCTATCTATCTATACAATCTATACAATTTGTATTCCTGACTCCCAACAATAACTGTACTTTATTGCATCTCAATTTCATTAATCAATATAGGTAAGGAAATGCAAGCATTCCAATTTTAAAAGTGAGGATGTGAGTCAAATAAGCTGCAGTACGTTATTCAGTAGTAAACTTAAATTAGGAGCTGGGAGGAGCTGGAAGATGTCATGGGGATGAACAAAGTAAGGAGATAGAACGGAGTGGATGGTTTCTGCTGCCAGTGGGGATGGTGCCAAAGCTCTGAAAATGTTCTTGTTGGTTTCCTGAGGGGACTCTGAATTGTGCCCAATACCAGAGACAAGCGTAATCTGGCTACCAAGTGAATTAAAAAGGAATAACGTGCCCATGCTGGCTGGAAGCTGGCAGGAGTCCTGCTCATTGACTGCTGCCTCAGCGCGTCCCCAGCTTTCGCGTGCAGGTTTGATTCCGAAAGTGGGTTACACTGTTGTTGTTGGCACACGGGACGGAGCTGAAGCAGGCGAGCGGTTTGTGTAATCACCACTCCAGCTTTTCAGACCCGTATCAGTTTCTCATAAACAAACCGCAGGCCCAGTCCTCCAAGGAGGTCACTTCATTCAGCTGTTGCTCTGGCCACGTAAAGGTCCCTCGCAGGTGTAAATCAGTAACAAGACCAATTAAACCAGTGGGTTTGCAGTAGTGGAAAAGTAGCATGCATAAAATCACAACCAAGACCTTTAATTTTAATAGCAGGACACAGCATTTTATGAGCTGAGTGGCTACCCCATGGTAGCCAAAGCCAAACAAAGATTAAAACCCAGGATGCTTCCAAAACAGTATCTGGATTTTCACCAGCATAACTGAGAAGAGAGCTCAACCTTCTCTGGAGAGACTGAGAGACGTCTATGGTGTTAAAGACAGCATAGGAACAAAGGAAATGTGTGGGAAATTGTCTCAGTTTCTCTGTGGATGCTCTAAGTAACTTGCTTCTCTCACTTGCAAAGAAAATAAAAGACTGTCCTAGCCCCCCATCTCTAGAGGCCCTAATCCCAAGACTGCATTATGTTTGAGGGCTAAGACCCCATCAGTTTCTTCCTTAGGAAGAAGGAGAAGCCAAGCTAGCCATTAGGGAAGATTTTTTTCTCTCTAAGCAAAGACTGCTACATTCAAATATTAGTAAATGTATTAATGTTGCATTTATAGTAATATTTTTTATATTTAGTTAATATAAATGCATTTATTACATATAGATTACATTTAAGTCATATATATATGTATTCTTTCTCAGCCTAAGACATTATCTTTCTGTGAGGTTAAGCAATTGAAGCAATTGAAGCAATCTGTGTTAGTTTACCCCATATCCAGCTAAAATCAAACACATATCCTAAACACTTGATCTTAAGTCAATCTCAAAAGACTGTCTGTTTAAATCACTGGCACTATCCTGATTTACAGCATGGAGGATGTCCTTTACTCTGTCTCTGAATTAAAAGAAAAAAAAAAAAAGAAAAAAAAAAGAACAAAAAAAAAAGATCTCTTGCAAGATCTAACTAGGGGAAAATTTGATATTTCCATGTTAATTGTAAAGGAAAAGTGATGGCTTGAATAACAAAACAAAAAAAAGAAAAACCCAATGCAGGTTGCCTGGATTTCAATTTCACAACTTTTTCAACAGAGGTAGTAAAAATGCTGTGAGTTCTGTGACTATGTGAGCTATGTGACAGTGTGTGTATGGTATGGTATGTGTGTGTTTAAATGAGATTTAGAATTGCTATTCATTTACATAACACCCGAAATCATAGAATCATAGAATCCTAGAATGGCTAGAGTTGGAAGGGACCTTAAAGATCATCATGGGACACCTCCCACTAGACCAGGTTGCTCAAAGCCCCATCCAGCCTGGTCTTGAACACCTCCAGGGATGAGGCATCCACAACTTCTCTGGGCAACTTGTTCCAGTGTCTCACTACCCTCACGGTAAAAAATTTCTTTCTAGTATCTAATCTAAATCACCCCTCTTTCAATTTAAAACCATTACCTCTCAGTTCTTCTGGGCTGTATGTGCAAAACCCAGTATAGCATTATGTTTTGTGCCCATATTATAAAAAGTAGATCTAAGGAGAAAAGTGACTGATTAGACCTACAAAGACTCCTTTTCCCCAGCACAACATTTCCAGGTCGGACTTAGCTGACCAGGATTCAAGGTTTGGAATTTGGGAACTAAGCAAGAACTGTACCTTTCCTCATTTTACCTAAATAACCCCTGGCTTTATTTTGTACACCTCTAATGGTATAGGAGTACTCTGGAGGTACTCCTGGTATAGGAGCTCCAGGGTATTCTTTCTCTCTCCAAACATTTTTTTTAAAGCAAAAGCAAAAAACCCAGACCACTAAAGAACAAGACATATTGGTTGTAAGTGATAATAAACCCTTGAAAATGATGCGAAAATGATGGTGAAGTAGGGGACAAAATATCATGATGTTGACCGTAGTGGGTCTCACGTTTCGGATCTCAGAACATGTATACTCAAGATGAAAATGAGCACTCCTTGACATAGTGTGTATGTGGACCTCCCAGGGAGGGAAATGGGTCATTAAACTGATACTTTTTACAAGATTAGGATTATTAGTCCAATTTTCCTAGAAGACTTCTACCTATCTAATAATTTCACACCAATGTGAAGTTCCTGTGAATTTCCCATTGCTATTAAGTTGTGATATCCTGTATTTTTTTTTTTTTTCAAATCTATGATGTTCTGGCAGCAAGACTGATGAAATTGCTTAATGAAACTGGTGTTGTTTCTCTGTGTATGCTAGAAGCCTTCATCCTACAACTGTATACTTTACTTTCAAACAGGAGTTCTTTACTATATCATTGCCAAATCCCAGAATGGCAAGATACAATGAACATTTCGATTTTTATAGTTAAAAAAGCAGTTTGCTGGTGGCTGTCTTTAACATATAACAGGAATACAATCAAAAGGATCAAAACATGCAATACAGCCCATAGCCCCCTAGTTAGAGGACCCTCTTGGAATGTGGGAGATGCACAGAGTTCATATTGAGGACTCCTGTTTTCACGTGAGTATCCCACACTGAAGTTAGTGAGCAATGCAGCTCACCTTAATCAAGAAAAGTCTGAACAACTTCTCCCATAATACCAAGTAGGGTTTGGGGCTTTTTTGTTTTTTGTTTACTTATTGTTTTACACTGATGGGGTAGGGGTGGCAAAATAATTTCCTGCCCAAATCTGTTTTAAAAAGAAAGATCTAGATAAAAAAAATGATGGAGGTTTTCTTCTCTTTTGTAATTACTGACCTTGCAACACTGACAAAGAAAAGTTTTAAAAATTTTCATCCCTAAATTATAAACTGAGTTATATTGCATCATTTAAAAAGTGATTGTGAATGAAGACGTTCTTAAATTCATCTTCTTACTATAATAAACACCCAGAATGTCAGGGAAACTGAAATAAAGGAAATCAGTAGTTCTTGTAATGACAGTGGTCAAGGATCAGCATGGGTATTGGAAGACTGTAGAAAAATCATTTGTGATGGTGGTTTGGTTTGGTTACTTCTGCTTCTTTTCTTTGTGCCTTTCCATCTTTAGATCTCTGTGATCTGAAAGGGCAATTGCCTTTTACAGAAAAAGTGTGATATCTCCTTGCTGTGTACTTGCAATGAGATGTTTCTTTTGTGCTTTCTTTCATTTTATTCTGTCACACACACACACACCTTGGTTCCAATGTTTTTGGAAAAAATGGAAAATATTTGGGGCCCAAAGAAGTCAAGACGCAGACTAATATCTTACTGTATTTAAAGAATATATGAAGTAGATTAAATTTCTTGATCTCCGAATCAGGAATTGTTGGGAGTTTGACCTCATAAAAATTTCAGTTTTGTTTGAAAATATGTCTAATTATATTCTTCTAAGGACTTGAGTTTCAATCAGTCTGGCCTTAAAGTGGGCTGACCTTTTATTTCCATTAAGTTACAAATGCATTATGGTTGGCTGGATTTCCGAATACCTGATGTATTAATGGAAGTAACACAAGTCTGGAGATACTTGAGATATCCTGTCTCAGAAGGTCTTTCTGAAACAAGTTGTACCCAGACAAAACTTCTGCTGCTTTCCATTGGGACAGCTCAGTCTTTGCTCAGACCTTTGCATAGTCATGAACGCCTCTGCAGGGCTGGGTTCTTAGGCACCTACAAATTGTAAACTGTACTGATGAGTACAATCTGCGTATGCTCAACAGCATCCAGGTTATGAAAAAAATGTGGCATTAAAATTCCCCACGCAGGGTTGTCTTGTTCTTGTTCAACAGCCAGCCATGAAAATTTTTCATTTCTCATTTACATGTAAAAGGAGGACAGGGGGTGTTTCCATGGCATTTTTTTCCATGGGGCTGAGAAACGGGATACGGGAATGAAGGTTAAAGCTGAGACTCCAGGGCTGGGGAGGGAGCAGAGGGCCAGCCTGGGGATGACACGCTTAATGCAAGGCATTCTTCTCTGTGGAAAGACTTTAGCACACATTCCAGAAGGTCTCGAGCTGGCATTGTGACTTGGAAATATCACAGTCCCTCACACTTTGAGAGGGTACTTAAATTGACACATTGGCTCCCTTCCAGGAATATTGCAGTGTATTAGTAGAAAGGCAAGGCTTTCCTTTCTAAGAAGTCATTGTAATTTTTGTAATTCAAGATGTAGCCAAAAATGGGCACAAAGTTGCACTGTATAGCTTCAGTCCTTTATGACTCAGTTTTTCATGTTATATCCAAACAGTGGGACAGGCTGCTGTCAGAACATGCTGGACATTTTATCCAAGTCTCCATATTTCACTTGTCATAACATCCTGGACTCAAGGAAGATGCTTGCAAGCCATTGCCGACAGCCTCTGTTGCTGCTGGCACATCCTCAGCCCTGTCCCCCCCGTCCACCCCAGAGTCACAGAAAGCCTGCAGGTATACACCTTCCTTATATCTTTGCTACTGCCACAACATTAACTCCTACCACTAATCCCTGTCAACGTGTGATCTCAGGGGGCCCATAAATTTACGCTTTGGTGATTTCTTCTGTTTTATAATTTGACTTCCATTCATTAAATAAATCAAATACATGTGCTGTCTGATGGCTCAGAAGTAGCAAAACAGGTACATGGAAAGCTTACAGCCATCTCTCGCCTGCTGATACTGCATAGCTGAGTGCAGTCAGGCTGCAGGGTCCCAACAAAAGGGAGGCAACAAAGGACTCACTGTGTGTGGGGTGCTTTCCACATGTAAAATACTTCAATTGAACTGCTGTTTTTCTAGGTACTCACACTGTAAAAGACATCTCCATCTAGCTGTAGGAACTACATTTCAAAATGTGGGTGAATAGGAGGAACAGTATCTTCTGGTATAAAACCTGCTTGGTAAAGAAATGACAATATATTGGAGAGGGAAAAGAGCAGGGTCTTCTTGTACACACCAAGAGATTTAAGTCTGTATTTATTTATATAAATCTTTAAACAGTTGCAGGAATATTATCAATAATATATGTTTTATTTCTGAGAGTATCTGTTGAAAGCTAACACTTTACTTAGACCCCAGTCATATTTGAATAGTATCCCTAGCCATTTGAACAGTGTCCAATTATTACTTGGACTATGAAGTAGTTCAGTTGCTCTAAACTGAAAAATGTCTTAGCATCATTCTGATGGGACCCCATAGACCCCAATGAGTCTGCATTCTGAATTTTCACAGCTGTAAATGGGACTGGGTTTTGGTTAACAAAATATTCTTGGTTTAGTAACCTGGTCCAAGCAGTGACACCATGATAACACTGTTTCTAATTACCTGAAAACCATCCCTGATAGAGGAATGGCTCATGGGATTAAGAATAATAGGAGAATTATGACAACAGAAAGCCCCTGCCAAACCCCTTGGGGTGTTGTACAGTTTAGTTAGAAACAAACCAAAAGACAGTTAAAACCACTTCATAACAAGCTCTTAAATCAAGCAGATAAAAGCAATTAAGTAAACACTAAGGAGGGAGAAGAGTGATTGAACTAAAGGAAAACATTGGCCCAAGAACAAATGGGTATAACCTGGACAGGAATACATTTAGGCTGGAAATTTGATAAGCATTCCTAAGTTTTCAAGGACAGAGGTTCTTGCAACAGCTGTTCAGCAGGAGCAAAGGGGAAGTGAGGCAATAATCCAAGCTGGTTTTAAGGTAGAGTTCCATGGGTTTGTTGCTGAGCTTGCACGAAGTTGCCTGAGACTGCAATAGTCAGGGCTCAATGACCCTGGAAAAACCTCTGTCCGATGGTTCTAACGAAAGGAAATTCAGAGCAGAAAAAAAAAAAAAAAAATCTGATGAAAAACTAGTCCAGAAGTTAGCTTTCAATCTCTGACCTCTTTTTTTCTTGTAGGATAGGTCATTTGTAACAGCAGCAGGTGGGCTGCAGGCAGGCATAAATGCTGCTGGAAGATCTGCTCAGTAAAGACACCCAATGCTGACTCTGAATCTATCATTATCATTGTATCTTGGCCCAGCATGTTGGAAGCTGTTCATCTCTAGGAGGGCTAAGACCTCCTGAATTGCATCCTTGTAATGTTCAGAAGGGCCACCCTGTCTGTCAAGCATCACCTTTCTTTTTACTTAGCTCTAGTGCTACAAATCTAGCTATTTTGATTTAATGGCTGCTCTGTGCATCTTACTTTCCTCCCACATCACCCTCCAGAGGTCTTCCTTTCAGCTCCTCCGCCTGAGTCATTTTATCTCTGTTGAAGGTCTCCTTTAAGAGTTTTTTTTATTAATCTTGATTAGTCTGCTAACTGCCCAGGAGGATCATCTGTCTTCTTCTGTTGGTGTGTTCTGAATCTTAAGAACACATTTTTTCCCACGTTACCCCTCCTCCTTTACCCTTCTGTTCTCTCCTCTTCTCCTCTCCTCTAACCCATGTCATCTTTCAGGAAGCAATATATTGTGCCCTCCATTTACATCTCTGGCTTCAAGCCCATTTTGAAACTGAAATCCCCATTAGAAACAGAGACACAAATGATTAAACAAATCTGAAAACAGGGACAGGGACAGGAAAGTAATTAAATACTCTGTAAATGCTGCAAAGCTGTAATGGAACCGCCATAGCATTGAGCTAGTAACTTGTGGAAGGTGCTACCCAGGGAAGAGTTCAGTCTTGACATTCAGTCACAAGGAGGAATTCCTCCTGGCTTGAATTGCTTGTCTGCAACTGCAGGAACTTTTTGGCCAGCGTCACTCCTGTATGCTCTCAGCACGTATCAGGCTTTGATTTTTTCATTAACCTTATCACCCATCACATAACAGCCAAAGTTCTTTTAGAGCTGTAAGATCCACTTAGCCATGGAGAGAGGAGGTTGAGGGGGTAGAGAGGCTGAGAATACTGTATGGGAGATACATTTGGTTACTTTGTATAAATTGCATTTGAAAGAAGAGGCTTTATGTGCTTCAAAACAATAAAATCACTGCTTGACAACTCCCATTCTAAGCAAAAGGAAGACATCTCTGTTACTAAAATGTTTGGGTTTTAGACCTAATTTGCCTTTTCTGTTTTTAATTTTGCTGTGCATGCTGTTGTCTGAGTTATTACTGGACCACAGTTTTTTCAGGGCACAAATAATTTTCAAAAATATTGAATAGTAAATTGATCTTATAGGCCTACACCTCGTAACGGAATCAAATCATAGAATCATAGAATGGTTAGATTTGGAAGGGACCTTAAAGATCATCAGGTTCCAACCCCCCTGACATGGGCAGGGACACCTCCCACTAGACCAGGTTGCTCAAAGCCCCATCCAGCCTGGCCTGGAACCCCTCCAGGGATGGGGCATCCACAACTTCCCTGGGCAACCTGTTCCAGTGCTTCACCACCCTCACAGGAAAGAATTTCTTTCTAGTATCTAATCTAAATCTCCCCTCTTCCAATTTAAAACCGTTACCCCTTGTCCTGTCACTACACTTCCTGACAAAGAGTCCCTCTCCGGCTCTCCTGTAGGCTCCCTTCAGATATTGGAAGGCTGCTGTGAGGTCTCCCCGGAGCCTTCTCTTCTCCAGGCGGAACAACCCCAGCTCTCTCAGCCTGTCTTCATAGGGGAGGTGCTCCATCCCTCTGATCATCTTCGTGGCCCTCTGCTGGACCCGTTCCAACAGGTCCATGTCCTTCCTGTGTTGAGGACTCCAGAGCTGGACACAGTATTCCAGGTGGGGTCTCACAAGCGCAGAGTAGAGGGGTAGAATCACCTCCCGCGGCCTGCTGGCCACACTTCTCTTGATGCAGCCCAGGATGCGGTTGGCTTTCTGGGCTGCCAGCACACACTGCTGGCTCATGTTGAGCTTCTCATCTATGAGCACTCCCAAGTCCTTCTCCTCAGGGCTGCTCTCCAGCCATTCTCCATCCAACCTGTATTTGTGCCTGGGGTTGCCACGTCCCAGGTGAAGGACCCTGCACTTGGCTTGGTTGAACTTCATGCGATTTGCATGATCCCACCTCTCAGGCCTGTCCAGGTCCCTCTGGATGGCATCCCTTCCCTCCAGCGTGTCGACCACTCCACCGAGCTTGGTGTCGTCGGCAAACTTGCTGAGGGTACATTCTATCCCACTGTCCCTGTTGCCATGGTTTCCTATTGCAGTTTGAGTCACTCTGCTTGCTGGCATTCCAACTTCTGCTGATGGCCAGGAGAAAGTACGACACTGGTCTGCATAAACCAAGTCAGATATTGATATCAGACACTCACTGACTGCAATGACTGCAGTCTCTTTGTATTTTACTTTTTCCTCACTGCTTGCTGGGCAGCGTGGTGTGGGAAGGAAAATAGATCCAGCTGACCTAGTCTATCACTTCCTAGATATCGGACATCATGTGGAATATGGTACACACAAAGCACTGCTTCTCTTTTCCTAACACATTGGGCAGGAAGTATATATAGCTCAGTGTGCCGGGCAGTCAATGATGTGCTGAGTCCTTTTCCCATCACAACTGATGAATATGTGGGAGCAGATTTTGACTAAAACATCCAAACCTTTTCTCAGCCTGCTCCAGTAGTATCATAGCTTTGCAGGTCTGCTTAGAATAGAGCAAAAATTGAATCCGCAAAAATTGAATCCACAAAAATTGGAAAGAGAAAATCTCATTGAAATCAAAACTATTCCACTGAAAGGAGTAAGAAAATGATTTTTTTTGCACAATTTCCAGTGCTTTCCTGTACTTCCTATTTTTTCCTTGGTGTGTGTGTGTTGATATTTTTACTAGTTTCTGTTTAACCTGGGGAAAAAAATAGCTTGAACTTTCTGCTTGTTTTAGGTTTTTGTCTCCACAAATGCAATTTCTTGATGCAGAATGCAAGTGCAAAAATATAAAACAGAAAAAAGAGAAAATTATCTGAAAGTCAGTTGTTAAAATGGGTTTTTCAATAGTCACAAAGAAAATAACAGGCTTCACTTCTTAATTAAATGGTACACCATTGCAGGTTTGTTTGTAAGGAAATTTCACCAAAACATGTATTTATCCAAAGTGTATCTCTGGAAGACCTTGGATACCTCTGGATAACACAGTGAAAGCAATAGAAAACCTGATTGACTTCTGTTTCTGTGGAATGCTCCCCTCAATTATAACATCCTGAATTATGCTTCATTACCTGTTCGGTATATTCAGACAGCCATTCCCTCTGCCTTAGTCAACTTTTACTTAAGCTAGCTATCTCTTTACTATGTGTCAGTCCCCCCAGCCCCTTGATCAACATTGTTTTTTTCTCTCTGAACTCCATCCAGTTTGTCTCTGGTACATTTGTATACTGAGACTTCAGCAATCAACAAAGGAACCTAACTGCAGCTTTGTAAATATGTCTAAATGCTGTGCAGCTGGAATACATTAAGAAAAAAAGATTGAAATGACTAATTTTCCTAAGGATTGCTATAAGCAATGGTATCTTACCTTATGTGCAGGATGTTTAAAACTTTCCTCTCCCATCCAAACACACAGGGCTTAACTTTACTCCCTAAAGTAATTCCCTCAAACTCCTTAGGATTACTTGTATGAGTAAAGATAAATCATTGTGCAAGTGCTCACAAGGCTTTGTACATTTTGCACGTGTGAAAAGGACATATCTGCTAGATTTGACATATTATGTTTTGATGTGTCTCTCAAACTAAAGGAATGAATGTTCATAGAAGTGATATTCCCTTAAAATTACCAGAGCCTGGGAAATAGGGAAATTATAACACTAATTATATTCAAATTGTTAAAAAATACTAAATTCCTTTTTCTTTTTGTATATTACTTCTTGGTGTATTTTTATTTCCTTGTGAGTTCCAGTTGCATGTTAAGTACTTTATAGAGGGGCTTGGTTTGGCTTGAAAGCTGAATCAGTTTTTACGTAAGCTTCTTCTGATGCCTTATTTCTTATTCCTAAATCATTTGGCCAGCTCTAACTCACTCTGACTTCAGAGGTCATCTGGGGAATTGCTGCTTAACCATGTCATATAACCTAGAATGTGACATGCAACCAAATTCTTCCTATGCCTGTCCTCTCCCTCAAAGATCTCTTTCCTCTCTGCAATAGCTGCAAGATGCTGGTTTCACACTAGCAAAGATTCTTAGTACCAATATGGATCTTGTTCAAAACAATTTGTACAATGTTAGGAGCATCAAATGGCCTGAGCCAGTCTCAGCATCTTTCTTTTTATTTTTAAAGGTTTATAAATTTTCCTTCCATTTTTGCTCATGCGGTTTTGTGCCTGCAGTTCTTTAAAGCTGCATTTTTGCAGGCACACAATGAACCTGCTGAAGATCTTCCTTAGAACCCAATTTTCAGGACACCTAGTTCTTGTTCTGTTCTGGGCTGTGTGGTGGCCCCATTTGTGTGAAATGACACTGAAAATACCAGATCATATACCTCTAGATCAGAAGTTGCAATACACTTCCTAGATTACTTACTTTTACCCCTAACTTGGGTCTTTTAAAAGAAAGTGGTGCTGAGCATCAGCCACCTCACTTATCAAAGTACAATCATGAGAAAACTGAGTTCCTGTTCAGACTGGAACACGATTATTTTGATATTTTTTTTCAGATTATAATACTAGATAATTTCTTCTGAACTGACTTCACATCTTTCAGTTTAGAGTCTAATTGTTTAATGCATTCCTGGTTATTTTTATTGTAATATTTTGCCATGGCAATGACTTTTCTTTTACTTTGTCTCAGGTATAGCCCATAAAATGGTAGATGTAATTTCTGGTGTGTAACCGTTAATGGTAACTTTATCTACTGAGGAAACAATTTCCTGAATCATGAATTTATCTTGCAATAAAAATATGTTAGTGGTCCTTCTATTGCATTATGATTTAACCTACTCTAAAAATCTTTTAATGACAGATACATATTCAGAAAGGAGGATTTACCTGGTAAGGTATTTTCATACAAGGTTTCATGGAATTTTTGAAGATTAATTAAATCTATAAAAGGTTATCAATTATTCCTGAACAAATAAAATATACTCTCTAAAACAATAGGTAATCAGTCTTCAAGCATCAGTTGATCCCAGAAGTTGCTAATGGACATTAGATGGTAGATATTAATGAAACACAAAATATGATGTGCTAGGAGAGACCAAAGATCCCTCTGGCCCAATATACAGCAAAAGAGTTTAAATACAGGGATGTGTATAGTAATCTGTACTCTGAGATGCTGTATTATTTTGCAATTGTAAGCAAAAACTTCCTGATCTAGAGGTTGTATTTGTACGATGGTATTTAATATCTGCCTAGCCTCCAGGAATTTCTTTTATGCCTTTTTAAGTGTGTCTAAATATTTGGTGTACACAATCTTCTGTGATACTGAATTGTGTAATTTGATTGTGCATTGTGTGCAAAAGCATTTCCTACTTTTCTTTTGAATCCTGCCTCTGGTATTCCTGAGTTCTTCTATAAGAAGTGATGAATGATCATTCTTCAGTCACCTTATTCACGGCATTCGTTAGTTTATAGATCTCAATCATAGCTCCCTTCTGACATCTGTTTTCCAAGCTGAAGAGTTGTAGTCTGTTCAGTCTTTACACATGAGGAAGCCATTCTCCAGACCTGTCCTAGTCCTTGTGGAGATCCTCCTGAGGTGCAGTGGCTTGAACTGTGCACAGTATATCAGCTGCGTAAACAGTGCATGACAAAGATTTCCCTTTCCTTCTCAGTGCTCTCTGATGCTTTGAAGATCAAAGCAGTGTCACCCAAGTATCTTACCTGGAGACAGGAGCAGAGGATACCAGTCACAACGAGAAAGAACCTACCTTGATTTATGAATCCTGAATATAACTTTTTTCATGTGCATTATTTTTCATTTGTCAAAATTTCATTTCAACATTTCTCCCGGTCGGTCTTCTCACTTCTGGATCATTTGTGAACCTACTGCAAAGCCCAGGTGCTGGTGACTCTGCTGGTAACTTCCTGTACCCACATGTCTCTTGACTCATGTAACTATAAAAGGCCGTTAAGACATCACATGCAGTTGAAGTATTTAATGCATCTACAGGACTTGACACAAAATCTAAAAACAAATCTGACAAATAAAGTGAGTTTCTATTCATATCTCTATGTATTCCCTTGCATACTGTTCTCATCAAATCTGGGAGCAAAAACTTGTTTATGTATCTAATTCTTTTAATTATATGGTAGAAAACTTGCTTGTGATATTTCATGCTTACAGCCACACAGATAAGTTTTTATACATAGGGTATTTCCCTTGTTCAGTTGTTCAAGATAGGAAGCTAGCCACCTCAGACTTCTGTAATCAGTGAAAAGAAAGACTCCCCCAGTGGATGATTTAGATCAACTGTCTGTCTTATAATAATTCTCCAAAGCGTTCTGTGGAAAACTGTTATTCTGTCACCTAGTTAGGTAGAGAGCTGTAGAGGAAATGAGAGGTACTTAAATAAACACCTCACTCTGTGCAGGGTACACAAGGCATTGCACTCTCTTGGTCCCTGACAGGTTAAGCACACACATACTCTGCAGTGACACATTAATAATTAATCTCCTGCCACATTGCCCTTCTCTAAGCAGACTGGAGGAAAAGGACTGGAGTCTGTCAGTAGATTGAATCCTGTATATTGACCCAAGTAGAATATCATGTCTTCTTTCCTGTTTAGCAAAACTGTAACAGCTTTTTTGCTATGTCCAGCATTTCTTGCCCTGTTTTCCTTCCCTGTACTGTTCTATTTGTTCTTCTTTTCTAAAGTGTGTGGTGTATCTAACACAGATCAGATACACTGAAGAGATACCGTATCCACAAACACCCCCAACTTCAGCAGTCTAAATGGTTTACTAGGCATAATTTAGATCTTTGTTTTCAAGAGAACCACCTGAAAAAAACTCTAACAATGTGATTAGCTGCCTGCAATGCTTTAGGTATATATTATCTCTGCAAAAACTATACCTAAAGTTTCACTATCTAGCACTATCTAGCATCTTACCAAGATGACCACTGTCTACCCGTAAAAGAGCCTCACTAGATATGGAAGGCATAAGTAAGCAAAACTCACTTAACTTTCACTGAACTTATCTGTGACACTGGTGGATTTGTTTTCATGACTAGGCAAGAGGGAAGCATCATTACATGAGTCTGGTACATCTCCCAGGGTTTGACTTCTTTCCCTTTGCCAGGATACTGGACAAAACGTGCTGAATACTCTATTGACGAACCGTTTCTTGGAAGGTGCATAGACACAATATGTTCACAGTCTTTCTGTTAAAATATTAGCTGAAAACTTTGTCTGTTTCAAAAAACTTAGGCACTGTTCTGCTTTATAATTAAATATAGCCTGGAACAGGCTGCCCAGGGAGGTGGTGGAGTCTCCTTCTCTGGAGACATTCAAAACCTGCTTGGACACGTTCCTGTGCAACCTGTGGACCTGCTTTGGCCGGGGGATTGGACTAGATGATCTCCAGAGGTCCATTCCAACCCCATATCATTCTGTGATTCTGTGATAACCTCATTCAACATTTTAAAAAAATGTTTCTGTTTTTTTAAGCACTTTTATAAGGAAAAGGTGCAGATCTCCCCAAATCCCCATCTAATAATTTAGCATCTAATTCTCATCCACTTTACTTCAGGACTGGGAAATTGCAGGATTGCAGTCTCTGGAGTTCTTGTGTTGAATCTGACCCTGGAAGCAAAACTCACCGTTGTCCTAAACTAAAAAATTGATTCACAGAAAGCAGGCCCTGGATGAGTCTTCAGGAAGCCACCTGAGCCATTCCCCTGCTCAAAGGCCAGATTATTAATGCCAGTAACACCACACAAGAGATATTTGTCTAATCTGAAAAACCTCCCATAGTGGAGACTTCACAGTAAATGCAGTCTATTCCAGGGTCTAGCTGTCCTACAGTTCATCATTGGTTCGACAGTGTTCCACCTTGCTGTATTTGAAGTCCTGGTTACATGTTACAGTTATTTTTTATCCTGGGCACAATGCCCAGGGAGAACAGGCTGTGTCTTTCTTCTTCACAGTAATCTTTTTACACTTGAAGGATGCTGCCATGATTGCCCTTCGTCCTCACTAGGATGAACGTAGCTCCTTGCATACTGAAAGATTTTGTGTAGAGGAACAGCATAATCCAGGTTTCCAGAAGTGCTAAGAAATAAGCACTAAAAAGCAGTATAATTTTCACTAACAGAATTATTGCCTTTGTGGAGTTCAGGAGACGGCAGGGAGCAGAAGGATGGTTTCTTGTTTCGCTTTTTTTGCCTGTGGCAAAACACTCCTCTATTAATTCATTGTTGTTTATAAAGTGGTTTGACTTCCTCAGATGAAAGGCATGGCATAAGTGCTTGGTATTAGATGATTATTAATTACTTTTATTCCTTTCTACTTTTTCAGGCCAAGGACCTATTATAAGCCTCATAAAGTTTAGCACTTCAGCCTTTGTACTTTGAATTAAAAAAAAATAAAAAAAGAAAAATAAGTTCAATCTCTGTAACATAAAAGAATTCTCTACTGTGCAGTCCTAAGATAATTTATATTTAAAGGAAGAAGTAGACACAGAAAACAGAGACCTCTCAATGGAAAAAAAAAATGGAGCATTGTTAAGAAAAAGGTCACTGCTTGTCAGATTTTTTCACTGCTCTAAATTGATGTAGTTCTACTGATTTTGTTTGGGTAGTCTGTGGTTAACATTTTCAAATTCAAGCTCTAAGTTAATAAACCTTTCTGTGGTACTCTCAATAAACCTTTATTTGGGGACTTGAAAACTATTTGGTGTGTAACATAGGCAGACAAAAACTGCAGATGTGCTGGAATAAAGTTATGTGAACACATTAAAAAAGTCTAGGCCAGCACCTTGGTTCATGTAAATCAGCTTTGCTGCCTGGAAGTTAGTAAGGCTGTGTCAAGTGAGTTTATAAAGCTGTCAATATTAGAAACTTAACTTCCGCACCCAATTCAATCTGAAATGTCAAAATAAAGACTCAAAGAAGTGATTAAAGCATATTATTACTTCAAACTTCACGTGCATCATTGTCACCTCCAACTAGTAGAATTGTTGTCATCCAATCCGATTGCCCTTTTTCAGCTGATGAAAGTAATTTTTCCCCTCAGGCATACTGCATTTGTTGTGATAGACACAAAGGTTTCCTTATTGTCTTAAATCTCTGAATTGATACTTGCTGCTATTGTCTCTGGAATATATTAATTTTGTTGCTGACTGGAATTTTTCACATACAATTAGAGCTACTCAGTCTCCCTTCAGGTAGAATGTGCTTGTGTTTGCAGACATCAGTGGCATTTTTCCATTGACTTCTGAATCAGAATCCGGACTCTGAGCTTTGGAGAAGATAAATACTAGACACACAATGCAACACACAGCATTGTTAGTCCTATTTGGCAATGCCTAAACTTATTTTACATCCCACAGGGAAAACTGCAGCCAGACTTGTTTGAGGAAGTGGCGAGGGAACACTATTCTTAGAACCCTTTCTTACTAGGCAAGCTTTCTAGATAAGGTACACAGCTTTTCTCACTTGCAAAAAGCAAGTATAGGATAAACTGAGCTCACGAGGACCTTGTTGTTAGCTTTGGCTGCATTCTTGCCCTGTTTTTATTTTTTTTTTATTTTTCTATTTTTATTAAACATTTGCTTAAAACTTTAAAAAGCAACTCCAACATCATTGTGCCTAGGGAACATGGAAAAGGGCTACTAGCAGCTTTTAACCAGTTCCAAATTCAGAAGTAATGTGATGCTGCTGTACTTTATACATTTATGGTGTGTAACTGAGTGTTTTGCACTTGTTTATACACTGGCAGATGGATTTGAGGAGCCAGCAAAGGTTGTAGCTACTTTTACAGAAAGACAAGAGTACTGGTTCGCAGAAGCATCTTCTCCAGCAGATTGCCTGACCTCAGCATATCCTCAAGGTCATTCTGGTTGGTGAATAAGAAGCTCAACATGAGTCAGCAATGGGCACTTGCAGCTCAGAAAGCCAACCGCATCCTTCGTTGCATCCAAAGACGTGTGGCGAGGAAGTCAAAGGAGTTGATTCTACACCTCTACTCCACTCTGGTGAGACCCCACCTGGAGTAATGTGTCCAGCTCTGGAGTCCTCAACACAGGAAGGACATGGACCTGTTGGAACAAGTCCAGAGGAGGGCCAAGAAGATTATCAGAGGACTGGAGTACCTCTCCTATGAAGACAGGCTGAGAGAGTTGGGATTGTTCAGCCTGGAGAAGAGAAGGCTCCGGGGAGACCTTATAAGAGCCTTCCAGTACCTGAAGAGGGTTTACAGGAGAGATGAGGAGGGACTCTTTATGAGGGACTGTAGCGATATGACAAGGGATAGTGGTTTTAAACTGAAAGAGATTAGATTTAGATTAGATATTGGGAAGAAATTCTTTACTGTGGGGGTGGTGAGACACTGGAACAAGTTGCCCAGGGAAGCTGTGGGTGCCCCATCCCTGGAGGTGTTCAAGGACAGGCTGGATGGGGCTTTGAGCAACCTGGTCTAGTGGGAGGTGTCCCTGCCCATGGCAGGGGGGTTAGAACTCGATGATCTTTAAGGTCACTTCCAACCTGAACCATTCTATGATTCTATGATTCCCTTAATATTAAATAGAATCCCACATTTTTTTTAAAAACTCAACAACTCAACAACTTCTAACACAGTAAGGACCTTTTTGACTATTGTTCTACTTAAGTCAATAGCCACTCCACAAAAATAACAGGCAGATTGCAGAATAATGCAGTATAATACCTGTGGTGAGTCATTGCACATAGAGACCTGGCTTTGTTTACCCACTGTTTTAATTTAAAAGCCGTGCCACTGAAGTTAATCCAATGCCTATCCTAGCCTACGGAGAGCGATCAGGGCTAAAACTTAACACAAAATAAAGAATTCATCCCATCCTACTAGTTTGTCTGAATTCGGGGTTTTTTAACAGTTATTAATGTTTCTTGATGGTATTTATAAGAAGGAATCTGGGCATGCTGTATTCAAATTCAGAATAGAAACCTTAGACAAGGAAACAGTATGAAAGAAGGCCATTACACAGAGTTCATTTGAATGTTAAAGCTGACACCCTAATCCTTCGGGTTACATATAACTCAACATAGGGTACACAAGGTTTATATGAATACAAGTGTGTCTGGCTGAAAAGTACACCTCAAATCAAAATTTTTAACAGACATAGAATTTTCTGAGTAGAAGTTTAAAGAGTCTTTTAGAAATATTTTAAATTCAAAATTTTCTTTCTACAATTTTATGTCTTTTTATTATTATTATTATTACTTTGGAGACGCACATAAAAATGTTGAGGCTTTCGTAAGAAAGTTCTGAAATATGAGAAAAAGGTTTCAAAAGATTTTCAGAGAGAAATATTTAAAATATTCCCTTCATTAAATAATAGTGTAGAGTAAAGGAGTAGCGTATCTTTTTACCAAAACTTTTAGCTGAAAAAAAAGCTTTCTCTTTTTTCTTTTTTCTTTTTTTTTTTTTTAATAAGTAGAAAAATTATGTCTATCTTGATTTGTATTATGGCCACTCATGAAGTATTTCTGAAGTATTTACATCAGTAAATATATTAATAAATATTCACCAAAATAATTCTACGGGTTAAGAGGCAGATCAAAAGCATTAGTTATCTGTATTGTTTTTACCTGAGATATATTAATTTATGGAAAATTTGAGTGACACATCAGAAGAATGTTTTTTCAGCTATTTTTTTTAAATAAAAAGTAGTAGTGCACACCAGAGTTTCAAACAATTCTTTGGAACTAGGTGGATTTTTTGCCATTTCTGTGTTCCATCTCCTGAAGAACACATGGAAATTGCCAGCGATGCAAGAAATTTCCAAGGTTCTTTTAACAATCTTAACTGATGTTATGACCAGAGACAAGAGGAAGTCTTCCTTCCTTCTTCCTAATCTTTTTTCACAGGGAATCACTTTGTGTGTTGATTAAAAGAGATATTCTGAGACTTTCGGTGTCAAAGACAAAACCATCTAGCAAAAACCATCTAGCCTTCATTCACTCAAAGTTCCCAATTCCATGGTTATGACAGTTTGTGGTTTAGCTGCTCTGAAGTTTGAGGCTGGATAGTAACTGCAGAATCTGCACTAAGGTCTGTCATCACTCAGCTCTAGGATACTAAACACTTATAAACTAGAAAAAATTCTTTGCAAATCCAAACTATCCATTGCATTGAATGGAGCTTTGGAACCCACAGGAAACACAGTGCATATCCAGGATAAAAAGTATGAATATGCAGCCAAAAGACCCAAATTGTACGGTTTCAATAACCGTAACCTTATTTTCCTCTTTATCCTTCCTGTGAATGCAAAGTGGAACAGTTTTTATTTCATATTCACATTTCATTTCCCAAGTAAGAAGAGTATCTACAAGGAAAGGTGCAGAAGCCAAAATTTTACAGAGCTTAAGCTATAAACATAATAATTAAGAGAAAGTCTTGGATGGACATGTTAAATTTTTCAAGGTGAAGTGAAAAAATGGGGCTGTAGAGAATTTTTTTAAAGCATCATAAATAATTAAACAATGTGTTTTTATAAGAACTGTCCAACTTAAAGAAATGTTTGCTACCAGATACTCCTCCCAGAGCTACCTCTCTGAGAAGTGACAAATACTCCCCTCTCTAAATTCATTTGGCTAAGGCAAAACAGGCCTTTGTATTGTGCTAACCACTGAGCACACATACTTTGTTGGGTCGTTTCTTTATCCCCTGTCTCACAGCAATAAGCTGCTTGGGTTTTTTTTGGGAATGAGTTGAAGGAAAGTTGGGCTTTATTCTTTTCTGGAGCTCCTCAATCCCCAGAAGATGTTTTCAGAATGTAGTTTCTTTTTTTTTATTTTTTTTTTTAATTTCCTGTCTTTCTAAATAAGGTGCTGATTTTATTTTTTCAGTGCATTTTGTGCCCTACTCCCATTCAGACTCTTTTCTTATTTGCTAGTAGATGTTGACTCTTCCATCCCTCCCTTATGCCAGTCTCTGCAAATCATTAATCAGATTTGGTTGACAGTCGTCACTAACCCTTCTCTCAAACTTTTGTCCCTATTGGTGGACTTCCCTCTGGCAAAACATTGCCACTTTTCTTCACATCCCTCCTTTAGCCTCTTCTTTGCTGTGGTGCTTACAGAGAACCTAGTGATTAACAGGGTGATCTGTGTGCTACACTGATCAGCATTGTTTCATTGTAGCACCTTGTTTTTCTTGAGTGATGTTTTCTCTTGTATTGTACAGAAACAATAGGAGTAGGGTAGGGCTGCGTTTACACAGTGTGGTCTGGTCCATAATATAAACTCCCATCTAGTGCTGTAATACAAATAACAAGAGTGAAGGCTGATAAAATGTTTCCAATAATCTAAATTTTAACTGAATTTTCAAGCTCAGAAAACTGTATGGAAGACACTATTTCTAACCAATTACAGCACTGATTGTATTTGGTGGTTTGTTTATTTGGTTTGTTTTTTTTTTTTTTTTAGTTGGAGAAATGCCTGGAAAATTATTGCAAAGCTCCACCATTGCCGTAAGCGACCTGCCATTATGTTATCCTTTGTTCTGTTGTAGACACGTTAGCATTTCAAAAATATAGAATTGCTCTGGCCTCAACACAATTTCCCTTACTTGCCGTATCTGATTTCTCTTCTCACCATCTCTTCTCTTCTCACCACCTCTTCTCTTCAATTTTCAGGATCTTTCTCAAGGGTTTAAGAATGGGAGCACTCAGCCTTTACTGGGCTTGTTGATGATGGGTATTTTGTTGCAATCCAGTCGGTAGGGTAAAATGAAAGGATGGTTTTAGTCAGGCAAAAGACAGAGCAAACAACACAGGCCAAAACACAATGGCAGCTACCTACAATGGCTGTGACTTCAGCCATCTGACAAAGTTTTAGCTGAAAATCCCACAGTCACAGCTTATTATATGTGCAGTTCATGCACAGCCGCCACCCATGGCTGGCAGCGCAATCATCTATAAAACGCAAACGTGGCCACCTCAGAACCAGTAATTCAGGGGATCGCTCCTATACAGGCACAGATTTCTCTATTCCTCTTATCCCTATTCCAGTTTTCCTCCTCTGTGTTATCAAAGAGATTTAGTCATACCATTGCTTGGATTTTGGAGCTGTAAAGAAGTATCCACAAAAGTGGTGATCTGTAGGCTTTTTATTGCGTATGCTTCTGGCAGGATTCTGTCACTTACAGAATCATTATCTGAATAAATTTCACAGGTACTTTTAACTCCAGGTTCTGTCCCTAGCTGTATGAATTGACATGTTACTATGGCCACTTTTTCTTTAATCACTAAGAGTCAAAGGGCTGGCTTTTCTGGATTGCATTAGCTGACCATGTTGTCAGAACCTATTAAATGTTAAGAGTTAACAAGTGCAAAAGTGTTTGCAAATATCTCCACTCAGTTTGCGTAATGAATTTCCACTTAGGGATGTAGTTGTGGCTTGTATTAAATTGGAAACTTACAACAGCAACACATGAGGAAGATGAAAGTCATCTTGCAAACAACATTGTTAAATGATTCATAGCACATTGGTGCTAGATAGATTTATGAAATAGTTGTTTAAAACAGTAATACAACTGGCATCGCAAAGAGAAGCAGAGTGCATTAAACCTCAGCTACAGTCTAATATGAGAATGAGTCAGAGAAGTTTACACAATGTGAGCTTCTTTTCTGAAATTTCTAGTCATTTGCCTCCCTGGCTCATTATAGCATCCAAAAGAAGCAATGACATAAAATTTCAGTAGTATTTTAAAGCTGCAGAAATTTTTTCTGACAAATGGAAGACACTTTTTGAAATTTATTGGCAAATTAAGAAGTATAATTTGCATCCCACTCTGGAACACTAAATATTATTAGACACTTGGAGAGAAAGACTAGATGAAAATAACATGGATATAATTATATGTGTCATTAAATGCTTAAGAAGTCCAGTATGTAACATTTTAGCAGTAAAAAAATAATCACATGATAGAATTTGTACTGAGCATAATAAGTGGTTTCTTTGGTGCTTTTAAGCTTCCACATGTTGTAAACCGTGCTCTTAACAGAAATTTGTAAGTTCACAGCTTATAAATTATTTATCATTGTCTGGCTGAACAGAGTGCTTTACAAACCCTGCTGGACAATAGCCATCCTGGGACTAGAAATTCTTCAAGTGTGGAACATGAAAAGACCAGAGACCTTTATCAAGCCAGCATACATGGCTATAAGTAGAACTGGCTAAAAAATTTTGTCAAATGCTTTGCTGGCAGTCTGACTGAAGAAGAAGTAGTGTTTATTTTTTAAAAAATAAGCATGTCCATGGTATTTTGAATCTAGAAAAAACCTTTTTTCCTGTTTCAATTTTTCCTGTTCCTTTACATAACATCAAAATGTGGGGGTTTCATTTTCCAGTTGTTTCATTTCACAAGATTTTTAAGGTCTCTTGGTGTAGATTGTACACTATTTCACTTTGATGCCTTACAGGTACCCAGTCAGTGCTAGATTTCTAGGCACCACTTGTGGCTGAAGAAGCAGCATCTCCAGGAATGTATTCATTCATCCCAGGAAAATGGGATGAGCTGCCTCTTTAGGTATCCTCTTCATCAGCCACAGAACCAGCCTCGGCAGCCAGTGTGCCCTGAGTGCCATACCTATATGTCTGAAATTATGTGAGATGAACACAGCTCTTAATATGATTCTACTGATTATTTTTGGAAACATTAACTACGTGAAACAGTGGACTGTTTCTTACTTGACAGTTTTCATACCTTTTGTTTGTTCAGATTAAAATTTCACTGAGATCCTAAAACAAATTTTGAACCATGAGCTAACTGTGAAGGATGGAAATTACATTTCCATCATTATGTCTCAGCAGCAGACATAAGAAACGGGCAGAAGATAGGTGACCCTGAAAGTCTGTGAGTGACTTGATGGAGGTAAATGATGCAAGCTACAAAAAAGCTACAGCAAAACCAAGCATTAACCTGTCTTCTGAATCATGGTGTCTTCTCCTAAATCCTAGTCTCTCTTCCAGTCTTTCTTTCTCTTAAGTTTTTTTTCTCCTAAGAAGTAAATAAACTCCCTCCCTCCTTTCTTTTGCATAAATTTAGGGACTTAACAGCTAGAGTAATTCAAATTAGGCTTTCTGAAAACAGGGAATGCAACATTATATCCATGAACCGTTCCATGAACCATAACTCTGTTCTTCCAACCCAGAAGGTATCAATTCGTACTAAAAACTGCCTACTATAACCAAGTTGCATTCACTGAGTTAAGCATAAATGGAGTGATGGATGGTGAGGGCAGGCAGGTTGTAAAACCTTGACAGTGCTTGGATTGTGATGGAAGGTTATTTGGGGTCATGGCTAGCAGCCCTTCACTGCTACTGAATGAAAAGAAGCAGGTGCATGGGTACTTCAAGAGGATCAGCTTACTGCATTTTGATGCTATATTGGTGTCCATTTCAGTAATGATGCCCGAGGTTATTTTACCAGGGAGATTGTCAGCTGTGAGGCAACAGGATGTAAAGAGCAAGTAAAGATGGAAACCTGCATGAAAGGGTGTTAAGATGCAGTAGGTAAGGAGCTCTTATTTGAGCATGTGCTCAAAGTGTACAGCAAATGCAGCTCATTGCGTTTCTTTCAAACACCAGCTTTGCTTTAGCATGGTGAAGGTGCTGCGTACTAGGTCCATTCTTTGTGGTCATATGCCCAGCTTTCTGGGCAATACCAAGAGTGAGGGAGAGTACATGCATTCAGGGCATTTTAGGAGACTATCTGGGAACAGCAAAATTGCAGCTATGTGCCATCAGACTTAATTTCCTGGCTTTTATGGGCTTGAGTTTTGTTGAACTGTGTTATTTGAACTGCCAAACAGGCTTAATTGTGCATTTATAAAGAGCTGGGGGTTTTGTCCCTGATCAGTTTTTTTAATTTCTCTCTGTCTTTTTCTTTTTCTTTTTCTTTTTCTTTTTCTTTTTCTTTTTCTTTTTCTTTTTCTTTTTCTTTTTCTTTTTCTTTTTCTTTTTCTTTTTCTTTTTCTTTTTCTTTTTCTTTTTCTTTTTCTTTTTCTTTTTCTTTTTCTTTTTCTCTTTTTTTTTCTCTTTTTCTTTTTCTTTTTCTTTTTCTTTTTCTTTATTTGTAAGGATCTGCTAACTAGTTAAATTCAGGTTATAGCTGCTACCTGTTTTTCAGAGCAATACACAATGATTGCTGGATAATTGGAAATTTGAACAATTGCATTTTTTCCAGCTTCTATCTCTCTGACCATATTATGTAAGGATTGATTCTGATCAGATATTGGACCAATATAATTCTACTGCTGTTAGCTAATACATGTCATTTTTTGTGGAACTCATGAAGCAAAACCAGAATCATGGTTCCAAACAGTATGATTTAAATTGCTGTGATCACTTCCACAACTTTTACAATGTTTCCATATCAGCACAATTTAACTGACGTCTGTAGAGCTATACTGTGTTGGGACTCAATGGCAGAGTGGAGAATCAGTATTAATTAAGAAGCTAATTAGGAAAAATTATCTTTCAGCTTTACAGAATTAGCATGTTGAAGACAGAAAATTTTCATATAAGAGTCCTTCAAAGGAGTGTCATCAGAATCCAGTTAATTCTTTGAAGATAGGTAGAATTAATAAACATAGTGGAAATTACAGAATTTTAGGGCAGATGACTGTAAACTTCAGGAGACATGCAATAAGTGTAAAACAGATTTTTCCAATGTATCTTTAATGAGAAGTGATGAATAGTAACAAATACAATGTGAAATCCTTGGGGAGGAGAAATTGTGATACAGCTGTAAAAATATGAGGTCAGCTCTCTGTTTAGCACAGTTATATTTAATTGAAGATGCTTGAACATACATGAGTGTCAAAGGGTCAAAAATAAAGCAGTTACATGAGAGTAGATCATATTTGCCAAGGTAAAGAGAAAGGAAATTCCTACAGGAAAGGGAACACTAAACCAGCCATAATAGAAGAATCAAATATGATCTAGTCCAAACATGGGTAAGAGGGAGAGCAATTTATCACTAATAATCTAATTATAAACTAAAGTTAAGAACCATTGGTGGTGGAATCAGGGGGCCTGATGAATAACTGAAGAAAGATTAATTTAGTATTAAGGAATATTTTCTGTCTTTTCAGAGTTAAAATGCAAGGAAAGGGAAATATTTAAAGATGGTTGGGTCTACAACACAAAGTGAGCAGACTGAAAAAAAAAAAATCTCTCTTTTCTGCCACTCCACATATTATCTAAGGACCTGATCAACCAGATAGAATGCAGCCATGAATATGAGATACTACTATGTACAGGCATATTTAAGTCATCAATGAAATTGCCTCTAGTACTAAAATCCGTATTGAAGATAAATGTAAGACTGGACCCTTGGGTCATAGCTTCACAGAGATTTGTGAGTGCATTTAACTTTATGTACATGAATAATGCCATTGATTTCTTTGAGACTGCCTATACATGTAAAATGAAGCACAGCTTTAAATTTTCGGATTATAGTCTTCTCAATCCATGCACCAGTTTGAAAAAGTGACCTGATCCTCAACCACATAAATCCTCACTAATTTGACAACAATTGGAGTAAGGCCTGTATTTCTGTAGGATTCTTGTCTCACTTCTGAGACCTGAATTAGTGAGGACAAATATCACTTGGAGAGCAACACCTGAAATGGGTGTACATTATCTGATCAAGCACCTTTAGAGATCTGGTGTGTGAAATTGGTGCTTCAGAGAGATGAAAAAGTATAATCCCAACAGAGTAGTAAATGGAAGACCTGTGCCACAAGTGTGAAGCAAGATGTAGGGAGATGATGGAGGACAGACAGCAGCAGTCAACCAGTTTCCTTTCACCATGCTAAATGCTTCTTTTCATGCAGATCTGCAGTGAGTGAGGAGATCCCACAAAACAGGCAGCCCATATAAAAGTCAAAGTGGTAAGTTTTAGGAGTGCATACACTATTTGTTTTATTCCTCTATAATTTTTTATTGGAAAAGGAGAGAGGGAATGGTGAGATTCAGTGCTCTGTTCCTCTATGGACCAGTCAGCAGAAGGTAGCAGTCATTATATGTGAAGATGATCCTTTGATTTACATATGAAGCACTGAGACAGATTGAGGAGAAAGCCACAGTGAATGCAGATATAACAACTGATCTGAAAACTCCTATACTTCAATGTGTGTGTCCATGAAGGAAAAGAGATCTAGCAGCGGGTTAAGAATAGGGCCAGGCATGTTCTACCTTTCTTTAAAAAAAGAGGAACCCTCCAAAACTAAGTAAGAAGCAGAATCTGAAGGATACCCAAACACTGTTGTCCCAGAAGGATGCCTACTGAAATTCAAACTTGTTTCAACAGGCCCTACTCATCTGGTAAAAAGTCCTGAGCTACTGGCATTGTCCTTATACTGTTTGGGTTTTTTAGGCAATAAACATCCCGGCCAATTGATAAACCACTTAAAAAATCATTTTTACCTGGGGTGTTAGCTAAACTGAGTAATAGGCAAGTAACACTTCTGTCTAGAAAACACATATATTCCTCGCTATGCAGCAGGGGCTGAAAATATGAAAGGTTTTTCTTGGTTCTTGGGATAACAAGAGTTCCTGAGATATACCTGTATGTCTATATGTATACATTGATGTACTGATTTAGGCAGATACAGGTTTTGATGACACATAAACCACTCTCAAAGGAGTTCAGAATTTCAGTGTCACTGGAGAATTTTATCTGACATCCTAGAATTTTATTCTTTTCCTGTTGGTTTTCCAGATGAAGCCCAAAGGTAAAGCTCGTTTACTTAAATTTGTCATACACCTTAATGCATATCTAGGTATCATGGGAAACCTTCAAACAGAGCCATAAAAACATATACAGTAGGTATTAGCACAGGAACACCAAAAGTTGTCTCAATCCTTGACGGATTCTTGATGTGTTTACAGGTATTTAATTGTCACCTGAATACCCTATTTCTACTGATGGTAAAGCTGCATTCTGCATCTCCAGGAATAGTGCTAGATTTGTTTCCTATCAAAACCAGAAGCAGAAGTTCTGACCACTGTCTGATATATTTGTAAGACTAGCTGACTCTTATTTCAAAGCCATTAGTCATTCAAAATCTTAGACACTGCCTGTCTTAAGTCTAAATTATTCTCCTCTCAGCCAGCATGCCAATTCATTAATGACAGTCTTTAGTTAAAGTATGCAGTGTATATCAGCTCTGATATTTTATTAGACCAAGTGACAAAGCTGGAGAAGCAGGAAAGCTTAGTACTCACAAGTTGTAATTACCACATTTCCAAAGGACTTTCCTGACACCCAAGCAATTTGACTCAGATGTATTTTTTCTCCAACGTTCTATCTTGCAGAAAATGCTGTGCATACGGTCATGCCTCATGTTGGAAAGGTTTTGACTGAAGTGCTTTAAAAAAAAAAAAATTACTCAATACTACTATACAAGAAGGAAATTTCATTATAAAAAAATCAGAAGGTAAAACTTAGCCAGTTAGATAAAACTGTTGTAGAGCAAAAAAATTCTCACCAAACTGGTGCCCCAGATTTGGCTCACAGGCCAGGTGCCATGGTGTGGCCCTATGTCCATGTGCCTAAACTCTCTTCCTCCCTGAAACAGGGTGGGTGCATCTGAATTGCCTGTTGGAAGCAGTTTGGGAGTTATGACCTTCCCTGAGGAGCACCAGGGATAGATGACCTGAGCCAAAAGCCTGTTGAGGAGTACGCTTACCACTAAACACTCACTGTGGAGGTCTGGGAATGAGTGTTTGAGTCTGTTTACTTACACAAATGCATGTATATATATGTTGTAAATCTGGGCGCATGCATTTTTGGCACATAAAAATGCAGAAAAAAAATTGCTCCTTTAAAAAATGTACCCTTAAGATTCAGACATCATACTATTTATTTCAACACAGGAGGAATATTTTTTTAATAGAAGAAAAGCTGACGACTTAAGTTGATGGTCATAATGTACTATTAAATACTGTGTTCAAACAAAAGTGCTGATGAATGACAGGAAGAAATGAAAGTGCTTTCTAATAAGAGACAACTGGGCTAAAAGCAAACATTTCAAAGACAGATTAAGCTGTGGTCCATCCTAGGGCTCCCACTCTGGCACAGCCATGGTGCTTTAAAAAAAGCAACTGAAGATTTTCACTGCCAACTCCTTTACGTCACAGCGAGTGAGTTCATTCACAGTTCGTAGAGCATGTTTTGCACGTAGCAGGACACATCTACAGAGCAGCTGTGGTGTGGAAGAGAGGTGGAGGTTTGAGGTCCTCTAACACTGCTGGCTGAGGGACCTAATGTAGAAGGCAGGACACGAGGCAATTTCTTACACTGAAATCCATTGTCAGCTCAAGCATGATGACTCATCCTGAAAGAAGTATGGTCTCAACACCAGACCAAGCCTCTTCAGAAGTGTTACTGAATAGGTGAACTGCAGCCTGGAAAAAAAGCCTCAAGGCAAGACTGGTTACACATTAGGTTTGGCATTTAGAATCAGCTAGGGTAACATCTCCTACCTGAGGTGTCACCTTTGACACCCCATTTAACATGTCTAGTGACTCCCATTCAGAAAACTGCTTTGGAAGGACTCCCGTTTCTCTCTCTAGGTTAGCTACAGAAGGTGCAAGCTTTCAAGTTCCATCCGGCTTCATCTTATGGATGAACATGGATAATGGAACAAAAAGTTATTGCACATTTCACACCGTAAAAGTCAGGATACGACTAATTTGACAGAAACTTTTGCAAACCCATTGCAAACACTGTGATCAATCTTACAGGGGAGTTTAGAATCCACATATAATGCAGCTATATAGATCTGTACATAATCAGATTCTTAAAGGTTGAGGTTGGAGAACTATGAACGTACAGTGGGAGTGGTAGCACCTGAGAGCATTTTTCCAAGGGAAAAGGATGGGAACTATTTTAAGTAAACTGTTGAGCGACGTTCATGCAAAACCACCTATGTTTGCAGATCAATTTCATGTGGAAGGTGATCTGTTACAGTTTTAAAGCCACTGATGCAAGGAGGTGTCAACTGAGGAACCAAGGGTGTTTCTAGCAGCTATGAAGTAATGTAAAAGCAGGGATAAGGATGATTTTCTCATACTTCCTCCATTGAGGCAGAACACCCCCCACCCCACGTTTTTCCACATCTGTGCTGCCTCCGTAGCTCTCCTTTTCACTGTTTTTTCTCCCTTGGCATAGCAGCAAGGAAGCAACTGAAATGCACATAGAGCTAAAATGGTCCATGGAGGAAGAGGTGACATGGATGAGTGATCTGTCAGGAATCACGGCATTTTTCCTATACATATGCAAGGTATATATAAACTTACAAACGTAAGGCTTTTCATTCTCTTCTGTACGGTACTGGATGCAAGGAAAGGAACAAGCTGCCTCTGGATGTTGGAGAGCCCAGAGCCTTGAAAGAGGAGGATAGGAGGAGGAAGAGTATGCGTATTCTTACTACTCCTATTGCCTGTACATATGAATTTCAGTCAAAAAAAAAAAAAGAACAGAAAGATTTTAGATTTGTAAGGTAAAAGGCCTAGTGAAACAGCTCTGACAGCAAATATGTGGAAAAGGAGATTTGCCGTGTGAAAGAGGAAGTCTTTAATTCTTGCCAAGGGGGAGGGGAACAAGAAATCTTGGGAGCTTTCAGTCCACGAGGATTAGCTGGTAACTATTTTATGGTCTGTCAGTTTATCAGAACAGAAGTGTATTTCCAAAGCAGAGAGAGCAAATTCGTGCTTGTAATAGATCGGCTGTTGTGAGAAATTAGTTGTTTTTATTTTAGGGTATTACTCTAAGTAAAATAATTTTTCATGTTGCAAGTATTTAGTGCTACTGTGATGTAAATGGTAATTAAGTTATCTTTATTAACAGAATATAGCACCCTGGGTTTATTATGGTTTCCCATGTTATATTTAGATGATCAAATAATATGTAAATGACTTAATTTGATAGGGCAGCTTTTGGGAATTATTCCCCAAAATAACATTGCAAATGATGATTTTCATTTTATTTCTGACATGCGGGTAAATGGAAGAACTTCAATTTCATTATAATAACCTTGATTTTTGCAGTCAAATTTCCTAACACCTAGTCTCTTCTACTTGTATGAACTTGTCTGAACTGATTTCCATATAATTATATTAGTAAGATAAAAACATTTTTAAATGTTTAGCAGAATGAACCTAATAAATCCAACAAGCAAACAGCTTGAATAGAATACTTGGAAATTTACTGATTACTTACAGTTGAGATATCATGATAGAAATTACTATTCTTTTCAAACAGAGCATCTCCAAAAGGTTTGAGGAGCTTTACCACACACATGTACACATACACATGCGCACACACACTACTTTTCTCATCACTGAGGCAAGGGAACAGCAATGTGTCCTTTTTCTCTGGTCTGGAAGCCAGAGAGGAAGGTGTGTACAGTAGGAATCATCTCTCTGGTATGCGATGGGAAGGGAGGTGATGTAGCAGTAGGAAGCATTTACCTTCTCCAGCTCAATAAAGGAGGATGGGGCAGTCTATGTTGTCTGCACAACGTGAAGGTCTTAAGCCTGTCTCTCTTCAAAATCAGTGAGGGAGGGGAAGGCTTTTGTTTCCTGTCTAATGTATAGAAGCAAAGGAGGTCGGATTCTCCCACTTCCTGGCCTGCCAACCAGCCAAAAAGTAGAGCCCCACAGGAAGACTGGTTTGATACATCGAGCTGTTAGCAGAGACTTGCAAGGCAGCCCATCTGCTGCCACTCTCATGCTGGTGCTGTTATACAGAAGAGCTACCAGAGAAGACACCTTACTTCTGGGCTGTTTATTGAGTCCTTGGGAATAAGAAGCATGGTGTGTTCAGAGGGGCCGGAGCAGACTGTGGGAATGGGAAACCTGATGGATTTGGGGGCAGGGAGAATGCGAAGCTGCTGGATTTTCTGGGAAAGTGTGCATGAAATCAATGGGCTGTTGTAGGGGGGAAGAAGGAAGAATTTGTAATTCATATATTTGTTCTCTGATAGGGAAATATAATACTGGTGGATTTGCTTTTGAGAGAAAAAAATAGTATTTGAGAGGAAGGTTACTTGCATGACCAGAAAATGATTGAGGGAACCCCGTTTTAAAAGAACTGGATGCCTAAGCCTGAATTAATGAACTAGGAACTGCTGTTGAAACAATGCAAGGAATTTCCGAAGGAAAGGCAGAGGGGACCTTGGAAAAGCAAGAAGGTAGGAAAAATTATCAATTTAATGATCAAGTTCAAACCAAACCAGAGATATGCTTGCTAGCTTCCTCTTTCTCTCTTTTATAAAATCCTTTTCCTCAGAAATCAATGTTTAAGTGGTAATATATGTAATTATGACCCTGTAAATTCTTTGGTTTGGAAGGGAGGAGAAATGGATTTTGTTTGCTTTTTGGAAAGGAAAATACATCAGAACAGAAAATTGACAAGCAGACTATTGCTTCACTTTTCAGATGCATAACCATAGAAAACATAGATCTCATAGGCTGAGATCTTATAAATTTTCAGAGTGTTTTCCATAGTTTTTCTACAGTTTTCTCAGAACACCTGAGAGTTCCCAATAGCTCTAAATGAAGAGGGGAAAGTGACAGAAATGTGTAAATCATTTAAAATGGAAAACCTAAAGGCTTTGGCCAGCTCAAATTCTAATGTGTCTGTTCTTATGCATTGTTGTCACTGGTATTTAAATGGCAGTGTCTTTATAATATCTTTGCTGTTGCTGCAGAGTGAATTAGGAGAGGGGATTTCACTGATGCCAGCTGCAATTAAGCATGAAATTTCAGTTTTCATTTTACCCCTTGTCTCAGTGTTTGTACAAGTTTTACCCAAACTCTCTGTGTCCAACAGGAGCCTTTTTCTTTACTTTGTTTCACACCCATACCCTCAAAAAATTTCTTTTATAGCAAGACCTTATTTTTGCTCCCATTTATTTCTAGAAAGCCTGAACAAAGCAGTTTGTAAGAAAACACGTGATAGTGCAGAGACACCAGCAAGCTTTCTAGCTTGATTTCCTATAGAAATAAGATTGATGTTAACAACCAGTTTCGATGTCTGTTATTGTCCACTCTATTCATAATCTTGAAACCCTTTTCCAATTTCAGCTAGATCTGACAGGTACTTTCAGTTTTCAGAAACACTAAACTGCAAATTTTAATAAATTTTGGTTTGGACAGAAGAAGATCCAAAGTAGTCTTTACTGAGAGAAAACTTGGAGCAGAAGCTCAAATATAATATCAGAAACCAGAGCGGCAACAGAGCAGCAAGGCAATGTTAGTGGTCTAGACATGAAACAAGCTTTGGCCAGAATTTGTTATTTAGGGGAGAGCTCAACCACAAAACCTGGAGCTCCAGGGAACGAGGCTTCAGGTCGTTCTGCTTATCATGGAATGATTCACGTTCCTAGAAAAGAAGTTGACTTGTGACTGAAGTATTTCTTTGTAGATACTGCCTTTATCTCATTGTTTCAAATGAAAACAATGAAAACAAAACTTGCTACTGTAAAAACTTAACAGGAAGTGAAGAAAATGCAGTTTTTCTCTGGAATTTTCTAGACAAGACTGGAAATCCCACATATCCATTCACTTCTCTCTGAAGATCTTCATTCATTTGCTTATTGATCATATACTTTTTTTCTTTTCATTTATAAATGATAAATAAGAAGTTATTGATTCCTTTTATTAAGTCAAAATTCAAATTTGTACCAGAGGTCACTTTACTGTCTCCATTTATAATAAGATATTAGAGACTGGGTTAATGATAACTGCGGAGCAGTGAAACTGCATCTAATTTTGTATGGCAACATTTCTTTTCCCTGTCTTTCCATGATTATAAACCAATGTAGAATCCCTCTTTTGGATTGGAGCATCTCATCTTTTGAACTCAGAAATGGATCTTTTTTTTAAATTCAAAAGTTCAAAGAAGTGAGAAGAAAAATATGAGGAAAAATAAGAGCTGCACCTTGACAGGAACAGTCAAGGGAACAAATATGAAGTGTGGAACAACTGAGTAGGCGGCAGATCTACAAAAGGGAATTTGAAAGTGAGTCAGCAGATTTATCCTGCTGCAAAAAAGGGATCCTCGTACAGGCTGTATAAATGGGGGTGTGCTATATAAGGTATGGGAAGTAATACTTCTTCGCTGTATGAATAAAACCTCGTCTGGGATACTGTGTCCAGCAAAGGGCAGATAACACTTCGAGAAATGTCTGTACCAATTGGCAAGAATCCAGAGGTGAACAAGAAGAATTATTAGAGGTCCAGAAAACACGACTTGTGAGAAAAGATTGAAAGAGTTTGGTTTGTTTAGTCTAGGGAAGGGAAGAATGTGGAGAGACATGATAATAGCCACTACGAACAGGACAAGACATGATGTGTTTGAATCGCCTCAACAGAATTAGGGTGGGCTTTAGCAAAAAAAGCTTTTTAATGGCAAGATAGTGAAGCGCTGGATTAGCTTGCTCCAGGAAGCTGTGGAGTCTTTCACTGGAGATTTGAAGAGCAATTTAGACAAACATTTACCAGGTGAGTTATGAGACTGAAGTTTGCTTATATGTAACCCTGCTAGAGTTGGAGAATGCACTGGATGACCTCTTAAAGTCTATGGCAGCCTACTTTTTTATCTCATTTACACTAGAGAGAGAGATTTTTTTTCTTACCATTGTTTAAAATAATAATTTTTAATCTTTTAAAATATTATTAAAGTGAATGTGGGACCTAATCCTGTTTCCTCACACAGAGTATTCCCACTTACGTGCACATAAGTGCTTGCAAACCATCATTATCTTGACTGATTATTATCCTGACTGTTCATTATTCTGAACATTTTATGTCCAGGAACACGTGACTTTAAAGATTATATTAGATTTAGAGTTCTCCCTTCATTGTAACTATAAACTGTGCAATATATATTTTTATATACATATTCACTAGTATTTTAAACATTAAATGATTCTATTAATAATTGGCTTAGTAAGCTTCAGTAAGCTTTAATGTAGCTTTATAAGTCTGATACATTTTTACTCAAGATAACTACTTCTGGGGTATATTCAGTTATACTTTCTAACATGAAAAGAATGTGGTGCTCTGTTACTGGTTTTTACTCCTTTTAGCTCTGCAAAATAGAAACAGATAAAAGGTAGCTGAATTGGGCTCTGGCTGAAATATTCCTTCCGTTTTATCAGCTTTAAATTTACTGACTTTTAATTCTACCGCTTTCCCTCAGGTCCTGAATTATACGTCAAAATAAACAAAACTGCAAGGTTTGCATTCCTTATGCCAGTCCTTTCTGGTGCATCCCTTCTCATTCACCTCTCTAAAATCCAAAGATCTCCTATTTCCAGTCTGTCTTGCAGATGTCCCTTTCTCTCTGTAAGTGTCAAAATAGTGTGTTAACTGGGTGCCTTCCGAGCGATGCCGTGAGACAAGGAGAGACGGCTGAGAACAGCACCTTTGGAGCAGCAGCAAATGGCAGATGGCTTTAATTTGATTTTTTTGGACCATTTCAGTTAGTCAAGGACACAAGAATTACATAGATGACAGGTAACATGGCATTTTCTCGTATCTTGAAAGTGACAGCAACTACTAAGAGCAATGAAAAAGCTTTGCAAAACCCTTTCAGGAGGATGATCTAGCATAATCTTGTTCAAACACCAGACTTCACTTTCATTGCTAGCAGTCAGAAATCGAAATGAAGCTTGAAGAATACAACTTAATAGTAGAAATGTTGTAACTAATAATCTGAAAAGAAACAGAAGCAAATGTAATACGGAAATATAGGACTTTCTTAGTCAGTTGGCGTAGCTGGAAAAGAGAAACAAGCTACCGAAAGAAAAATTCATACAATTACGTCTGTCAAAGCATAAAATCTAAAGCTAAATATGGTTTTTAAAAGGTCTTAAATTATTCCATTTGGACTGATAAATTAGTTGAATTGAGTTGAAAAAGAGGGTTATTTTGCTTTGTATGTGACAAAGAAAGATATCAGCATGTGGGCGACAACAACGTAATGCGCTATAAAACCAGCATATGTATCAGGTCAGTGTGTTTTAGAATCTAAGAGAATAACAAATGCCAGTTTTCCAGATACACGTTTTAAAGATGTTCTTCCCTGCAAAATCATCTCTGCCAGCTCAGAAATAGTGAAAAATGTCCTGTCAATAATGGATGTTCCTATCTTTTATCTGATGTTGAAAAGTTCATCCTGGTGCAAAAAAGTTGTTTATTTTTTTTAACTAGCTTTTAGTTCATTGGATAAAGTTTTTGTTATTTCACATGCACAGATACAAGGTTCATGGATTCTGTGGTTCTCTTGTGAGCAACTACTAATTATTGTGGTTATGGAGGGATTTCAGTAGATTTGGAAATTACTACTTAAACAAAGGCTTTTTGTTTTGGTTGACATTGGTTTTGCTAGTATTTAAATAATTTAAAGTTTATTAATGAGGACAACAAGCTGATTTTGTAACCCAGAGACCACAGCAGTCATCCAGGTGGCCAAAGGAGACAAAGCAGTGGTCTGAACCTTAGTGTCCCTCAATGGCACAGTTGTGCTCTCTGTCCCTCATTCATACTGCAATGGTAGGGCTGGTCTTTCTTATTTCTCCTAAGAGAGAAAGATCTTGTTCCAGCACAATTTTCATTCCAGTGTGCTTTTTCTTCCAAAAACAACAGGACAGAACAAATCCTGAAGCTTCTAAGATGTTAATAAGAATGGAAATTCTTGTCTTCCCGGCAGCTGTAGCTGGTGCCTGATGCCAGTTTTAGGGAAGATGCTCATACAGCTTCAGGAAATTAATAACAGGGAATGACCTTGCACTGGAAAGATATCCAACTATACAGCATCTGTGTATGTGTGTATGTAACTTGAAGAGTTCTGTGATGTACAGTTCACCAAAAGCTGTTTTCCGCACTGGAAACAATGAGGACCCAAAGTATTGGTTTCTGCTAACTAGTCCTGATGCTGTTATGTTGTCTTGGGGTTTTGGCCAACCTTTAAAACAAATTTCATTGCCACTGTATGAAAAAAGCAAAAGTAAAGTACCATATTGTCAACATTCTCCAGCTGGCTATCAGTTCCCTACATGGAATTGCAAAGTGACATCTGAGTTGTGATTTATTTTTATAAATTAAGAGCAGGCCCATTATGCCAGGCCTGTAAGACTCTGGGTTTTTGCAACAGCCAATTACTGTGGAAACTGCTTAAACAAATAAATGTTTGAATAAAGACCTGGAATAAATTCCTCCATTTTTAAAAAAAATATCATGCAAAATACCATTAGACCAAAACTTCCCAACCACTTCATCTGTTTGCTGCTAAATCTATATCCTTCCCTGGAATTCTTCACCACACATCTACAAAGGAATAAATGAAAAACTGCTGTTCTCCCATTTAACCTATAGCAAGAAGCCTTTAAAAACAACTCTTCTCATCTGTTACATTCCAACCATGTTTAGGTGTTTTTGTCAGAGCTGTGTGGTAGGAAATTATCTGTGTGGGTTTTGTAACACTGAAATATGAGGATATGCAAGAACTGCTTTGAATCCAATATAATCCTGCACATGCACCTGTCCCATTGAAATCCAATTCATAAAGGCATACCTGTACACACCCTTCCTGAATTCAACTCTAAGCACCTCTGTTACCATAATCCTGCTTGCTGTGGCAAATCTTGCCTCTTCAGGGAGAATCATAGCATAACAAGAACCCGGTGTCTTGCCATTCTGTACTATTCCCTTCAATCTTTCCAAACAGTGTGAATGGAACAAATAAGGAAATGCATAGATGGTACATAAATTAAAACAGTACATTCTAAGAATTATCATGGGATACACACAGATGCAATTTTACACAAACTGAAAGGGAAACTCTGAAGTATTAGACTGACTATTTCAGAATTTAAGTTTTAAAAGTAACACTTGCTTTATGTAGGTTCAAATAAAGTAAGAGATGTGCTATTCGGTCGATTATCATGTGACACTGAAGCCCACATGCAACATGTTATCAGACTAAGTTACTAATTCTCTTTTCAGTGTTCAATATTTTTATTAGATCTATCTAGGTTTGTTTTAATGTTATTACACACACACACACAAATTTATTTATCCCATTTACAGTTACAGCTTTTGTGTTTTTCTTGCTCTAATCACAGGCTTCCCAAGCAATGAAGTTCCCAGTCAATGTGCTATTTATCACATTATCTCTGTTCGTGTTTCTTGTTTTGAGTTGCAAGGGCAAAAGCTTCTTAGTATGGCAATATTGGCTTCAGGGCTCCTAACTTCATGCGTACAGCACGAAATGTTCCAATCTTTCAAGGAGCCTCTAACTGTAGCTCAAATTCATTCTGTTTATAGTGAACTTATCACAGTCCACTTTCCCACAGGTTTATATCTTAAGCTTGATCCCTTGTGCGGATTTTCTTGTAGCTAACAAAGGCTAGACTCATGCTCCATCCTTCCCCTGAGTGAAGAACTAATAGGGCCTCTTTCTGTTGTGCAACAGCTCATTTTAACAAAATGTTTCAGGACTTTAAATTTTTGAGATCTCTGGTCCTCTGAAAGATATGATTGAGATTTAATCTTTGGTTTAAAAGATTTGGTTTTGGAGGGGAAGGAGAAAGGGCAGAAAGGAAAAGCAGATGCACAGAGACATGGGGTCACAGACATGGAGGCCACAGAGGAACAATGATGTGTAGAGAACCACCAAAAATCTGAGCAGACCCAGTGGTGCACCCTGACCCAACGACTCCCAGGGCTGTTGCAAGGGGACAATCAGTCCCATTGGCTGGATATAAGACCCACCATATGAGTCAATGGGAGATGTTCTCCCTGGTCACTTTAGAGACTGAAGGGATTACAGCCATGTGGGACTCATCGAAGAATGCCAGGAAGACCATTTTTGGGGTGGGGAGTCACCAAGATCTGGGAAAAGGAGGGATCGAAGTGGCTTGGGATCTTTGGTAACTAGTGCAGGAAAACAGATAGAAAAGATTTTAAGAGCAGCTGTCACATGTTAACAGGTTACTGGTCGATACACTTGTCTGGCCATACCCTGTTCCTGGACACCACACTCAGTCCCATCTTCTTAGTAAAGGCTGTTCCTGGCACTTGGTCTTGTTGAAACTCATACCATTGGCCTTGGCCCATCGATCCAGCCTGTCCAGATGCCTCTCTAGTCTTTCTTCCCTTGAGCAGATCAACACTCCCACCCAACTTGGTGGCGTCTTCAAACCTACTGAGGGTGCACTCGATGCCCTCATTCAGATCGTTGATAAAGGTATTAAACAGAACTAGCCCCAATACTGAGCCCTGGAGAACACCACTTGTGACCGGCCACCAACTGGTTTTAACTGCATTCATGGCAAGTCTTTTGGCCTGGCCATGCAGACAGTTTTTTACCCAGGAAGAGTACACCTGTCCAAACCATGATCCAGCTCCCTCAGTACTCTTGGGTGGATCCCGTCTGGCCCCACAGACTTGTGTGGGTCTAAGTGGTGTAGCAGGTTGCTGACCATTTCCCCTTGGATTATGGGGGCTTCATTCTGCTCCCTATCTCTGTCTTCCATCTCAGCGGGCTGGATACCCCAAGAACAATTGGTCTTACCATTAAACACTGATGCAAAGAAGGTATGAAGTACCTCAGCCTTTTCTTCATCCTTTGTCACTACATTTTTCCCCACATCCAATAAAGGATGGAGATTATCCTTAGTCCTGCTTTTGTTGCTAATGTATTTATGGAAACATTTTTTATTGTCTTTTATGGCAGTAGCCAGATTAAGTTCTAGTTGGGCTTTGGCCCTTCTAATTCTTTCCCTGCATAACTTCACAACATCCTTGCAGTCCTCCTGAGTTGCCTGCTCCTTCTTCCAAAGGTCATAAATTCTCTTTTTTTTCCGGAGTTCCAGCCAAAGCCAGGCCAGTCTTCTTCCCTGCCTTCTCATTTTTCTGCACATGGGGATGGCCTGCTCCTGTAACTTTAAGATCTCCTTCTTGAAGAATGTCCAGCCTTCCTGGACTCCTTTGCCCTTCAGGACTGCCTCCCAAGGGACTCTGTCAACCAAACCCCTAAACAGGCCAAAGTCTGCCCTCCAGAATCCAAGGTAGCAGTTTTGCTGCCCCCCTCCTTACTTCTACAGGAATTGAAAAACTCTACCATTTCATGAACGCTATACCCAAGACAGCCTCCAACCATTACATCAATGACAAGCCCTTTTCTGTTTGCAAACAAGAGGTCTAACCAGGCACCTTCCCTAGTGGGCTCACTCACCAGCTGTGTCAGACAGTTATCTTCCACATGCTTCAGGAACCTCTGAGACTTGTTTCCTCTCTGCTGTATTGTATTTCCAGCAGACATCTGGTAAGTTGGTAAGTTGATGAAGCCATTGGTGCTGTTTGCACTTGCATGGATGCTGTCTGTGACAATCTGTGTGGCCAGCCATCAGTATATGTGTGTATGTCATGTATATTGTGCATATGTATGCAAGTGTGCCTAAAGGGTGTATATGCTTAAACTTACTACTGGCTGGATTTGGAGACATGGAGTTGTGACAGCCTTGGCTTTGTTGGGCTACCAGATTCAGGTATGCCTAACACATTATTGCATCTCATTTCCTTAGGAAATTAGGTTATCAAAAATGATAATATAACTTCTTAGAGCATTAACAAAATGTGTTTGTGTCCATATTTTTCTCCCCGTCTTTTTCCTTTGGAAACAATGGACCTATAATCTTTGTGTGCCTGTTCTCCTTCCTGGAAATGATCTGACAGATGCCTCAGCCACTATTGACAACATTTCATTGCAGGTAACTCCTTCCCCATGAAAAAGCATCTTTCCAGACTCAGTACTTCCTGGCATGTGTCAACATCCTAGGTGAGTAGTTGGCATCCCCTTGCTTGATAATTTTGGCCTTCTATTCCTATTGGCTACACAAACTCAGGGTCTTTCTCCTCTTGACCAGATACACACTGAGAGGTGGTACAGAACTGGCAGGTGAAAAATAAACACTGTTTTGCCATGAATGTGGCACTGAAGCTGCTGGAAAACAGCAGTGGCATACTACAGTATTTTTAGAGCAGAATACTAAGGTGCTGCTCTTGGTCCTTTTGGTCTTAATTTGTGATTACCAGCCTGACTGAGGTTATTTTTTTCCCTCCTTTTTTCACAGCAGTCATCTATGGAAAGGTCTAAATGGGAAACACTTGAGTACAAGAGAGGAGGAGCTGGCTGTTCGCACTCCTCAGGTGTTTCTTCACTTAGCTCCCCATCTTTTCTCTTCATTAGCTGTGAGCTTTAGGAGAATCTATAGAAATGTTGGTCCAACAGCCCAGTCCTCTGTTATTGCAAGCAACTGTGTTACATGTAATACTGTACATAATTGACTGCGCTTTGCTCAAAAATAATTCACTTTTCATAGTTACATTTCTTTATTGAACACAGGGTAAAAAACTTAAGTGCTTGTATGGTTAAAAATATACTTTAATGGTGTCTCTTCAGTGTCCTCAGTGTCTCTTAAAATTCATTTTTTCTTCTCTCCCTTTGCTCAGATACCTCTTCTCCCCTGACGGGCCTTCTAGATCCTTTCATATTCCTAGCTACTAATTACAATCCCTCTCTGTCTTTGTTTTTCTGGGCCAGATATACCCTTCTCTATACTTCTTCTCTGTTATTTCTTCTCTGAAGGGCTTGCTGTCCTTGATGTTCTCTAGTATCTCTCCTCTGCAACTTATCCAGACGTAGTTCATCTTTCCTGGTTATTTAAGCTTATGTCTCCAAGAGGAATTTAAAGCTCCTTCCTCCAATGATGGACACCAAACAGTACCTGAGCAAGGACCTAGAAATAGTTCACAGTTACGACTCTCATGATGCTAGATAATTCCAAGCCATCATTAACTGAAAAAATTTAGATGATTCTTGATTCTGTGGATCTAGCATACATGTTCACCCAGCAAACTACTGAAACAGACTTAGATTTAACTTCTTCCTTTTAATGTTCCCATTGACTCTAGGGTTAATTATAAAGGAACATACTGGATAATTAAAATGCTTCTATTTTTTAAAGATACACTTCTGTTAAAAAGAATAAAAGTATATTTTTTGTATGAAGGTTTTAGCATTTCAAATATGGAAGCTTAAGAACTGATGTATTTTTATTAAAAAATACAAAATGGCAGAAACTCATAAACGTCACTGTCTTGAATGTAGTACAGGATATATAAAGTATAGGAATGTATATATCACCACAAATTAAAACTATAGAACATCAAACAAGGTAAATCATGCTAAATAACTGTTATGATAGCAAAAGCTCCTTCACCTTGTTTATTTGTTTTATTGATTTATGGTGTAGCTATATCTGCTAGAGGCTTGTGATGTGAGAGAACAGCTCAGTCCAGCAGTCCTTCCCACAGAAATATTTCCAAAGGACATTCCAGAACTGGGGGCTGTAAAAAGATAAAAATTAAATTAAAAAGTATTACCAAAAATATTACCATAACAAAATTAAAACAAATAAATATGTCATATTTAGACTTAGAGTGGACAAAACACAAGACAGAACACAGAGTTCATGAGAGAGATCTTACAAAGCACGAAACTAGAAAAAGACAGGAATTAGTGGTGTAGGAGATTGGATTTCTCTTTATTTCCCCCTGTATTTTTTTTTTATTTAGAGTTATTGTTTAAAAGAAATTATTGGAAATGTGAGATGATAAGTCTGGAGACAGAAATAGTGAGGAGACACCCAAAAATTATACTTACAGTCTGAGAATAAGGAAGGTTAATGTAAAGGAACTCCCAATAATGTACTGAATCAAAGTGCAGGTCTGAGCTCAGGCATTGAGGGTGGAGGAAGTAAGAAAGAGTGAGCAGAATATCTTAGAGTAACTGTGATATTGTAAGGAGTTTGGTGCCAGTGGGGATGCCTTCTGCCTTCCATACACAGTAGGAGTGGGGACTCTGGTGGAGAATATACAGAAGTAGTGCTCGTAGTCCAAGCAGCTCTTGCTCCAACATCCTATGGTGGTTGCAGAGTAACTTGCATTAGACAATCCCAGAGCATACCTTGCATCTTAACCAAAACCAAAAAATTGCAATTGAGACCAGAGGGAACAGTCCATGATTTTGTATATATGAGTCTTGAAGATAGAGGCCAAACTAAAAAATAGTGGAAGTTGGAAAAAGGCAACGGTCCAGAACTTGTAGACTTAGGACTTTGCTTCTATTTCTACAAAGAATAGGAGTCCAAAGAAAAACACTGACCTATGTGTAGGTTTTGAATGCCCCATAGCAAAGTCATGTTTGGCTCAAAAGCACTATTTTCCAGATTCTGCTTGTAGGGATTACATCCAGGTCCCAGCTTTGTTTGGTGTTTCACTGTAGATTACATAAACCCCAAAAGTCTAAAAAAGAACGAAAGAATTCAAACCACTTCATCTGCCTTCACAAACCTTTTAGAGAATGACCAGCCTCAAGGTACAACTACTCACGTTTGTTTGGACCAAGGCCCTGGTTCATTCAACACAAAGTGTAATGTAATGGTATGGCTTAGCTTAAACTGCTTAACTGAGTATCTAGCACAGGAAAGCCCCAAATTATGTGAATTTTATGATCATTTGATGAACAGTGTGGACAAAAATATAATGGAGCAGCTGTGTCCAAACTGGTCCAGTAGCTTGCGTGCTGCTAGTTCAGTTGATTGATTGGTAGGACTGAGCATGTATGTGATGTCAATGACTTTCATTACTAAGGTCAAAGCTAAGGCAATGACAAGTCCACCCAGTTCCCTGTGGCAAGATTCCAGACAGCAAACATAATGGTGAGAAACAATGCTATGTTTCTATGTGATACTGTTGTGGGAGGGCCCTTTGAGTCTTTGTGTGAGGAGGATTTTCTACTTAGTGCTGTCACTGAGACACAGCAGCACTTGAGACAAAAAGTCTTAGAATTTTAATTCTAATTCAATTCCTCAGATTTATGTAATGTCTTTGATCCCATAGGATCCCTACAGTCTTTACAAGTAGATCAAGATCATGCTTGGAAACAAGCTTGCAAGTCTTGTGATTTTTTTTGGACAAATGTAGCCTTTTGCGTATTGTTTTTTATGATCCTCTCTTTTGTTTATAATTGTTCAATGAACACGTTGAGAATTTTTTTAATCATCTACTTACTAGCAAATGCTCTATTTAAAACTGTCTAAGTGGTGTTATCTTTTCCTGCGTTGTGCAAGAGGGCATTTGATTTGCCTGGTTGGACAGTGAAAACTTTTCCAAGCAGGAAAAGAAATAAATTTCAAAAGAACAATATAAATATCCACCTGAAACATACCTGAACAACTAACTCAACTAACTTACTTTCTTTCTTTCTTTCTTTCTTTCTTTCTTTCTTTCTTTCTTTCTTTCTTTCTTTCTTTCCAAGAACAAATGATTGCTCCTACAATGGTTACTCAAAATATAATTTTTAAAATGTCCTGCAGTATTTGCCCAGCTGTAGGTACAAACATTAGCCTCAACTTATAAGTGACAACTGATAATCATCTGTCACTGAGTAGCTCTCCTTATTGTTCCTAAAATTAATAACCAGCAATTTGCAGAAATATCTTACTCCATAATATTGAAAATGCAGAGTAATCTAAGCAGACAGAATGTAATTAGCTACACTGAAATCCTAAATGTTTGACAGCTTCAGTCTTATAAAAACTTGGCAGCAGATTTTTAGTGATCATAACTGATCAATGACCACCACCTCAGCAGAGAATTTCTGCTGAGATTTTTCAGCCTCATGTGTGGAATGACTGACAAAAAACATGAAGCCCCCACCATCTCCCCTTAGTCCCCACCATCTCTTCTAGGATCGTTTGCTGCTTACCTTGTGACGGTCCCTAGGCATGAGTCACAAACCTTGACACTCTCTAGAGCTTAGTTTGTTTTTCTCACTGGTGTGGTGTTTTAGTGGTTAAAACGACTTCATTTTTCTCTTCCACATGCCCATTATGTCAGCACACAGACTAAGTGCCATCAGAGTAAAATGCACTTAGTTCGTAGCAAACTAAATATTCTCAACGAGCATAGGTGCTAGAGCAGAGATAATGAAACATTTGTTACTTGAAAGGCTCTCTGATTGTCTAGTATTTCTACATCTCTGTTATGGCTCTTGATCTAATCTATTCAAAAAAGGTATCAGTTTCATAAAGGCATTGGCAATGATTGTGGAAACTAAGGTGGCTCCCAATCTGCCTGACATATCTGTAATATTTCCCAGGTTTGTATTTTGGAAACCTTGGAAATGAAGCAAAAATTCCTCCAAATGTTTATGCACAACACTATAATTGCATTGTATATATGCAATTATAATATATATATGTAAGATATGTGTGACAAACCCTCCTAGACCACAAAGAAAAATGTTGATTAGGCTTAGATTTTCCTCATTTAGACTTTCCGCTCCTACACTCTCGTTGCTGCCTGTTTCCCACTTGCTGACCACATCACAGGCTTTAATGCCTGTAGCTGGAAAGGACCTAGGCACCACTTACTGACTTTCAGATTGATTCACACCATCAGTTTCAGTGGAATTACACTGAGAATTACTTTGACCCACTAGTTTTAAAAAGTGCTTTTGTAGGAATTGTGCAGCTGGGGGAATACATGTGTGTCTAATTATGAATTCCACTTGGGTTAGGGAAGATTGTTTTAGATGTTGCAATTACTGTGAATTAAATCATTCATTGAGCAGCATGAAACTGGAAGGTCTCAAAGTCCTGCGTCTGGAATGGTGCCCCATGAACCTCAAACTATGCTGCTGTGACAGCGGGTAATGCCACTAGTTACCCTAACTGGTGCTGTCCATCCTTGCCCACTCATCCACAGAAGAAGCTGGGGAAAACAAGCTATTGCATTGTGGGGAGAAAAATGACATTGCAATAGGCTTTAAAAATGGCATATGTTCTTCAGCTACAAGTACTGAACTATTACCAAATGCTGGAGAGTGAACAGAAAAGGGAACTTTGCCTTTTGTCTGTAAGATACTGATAAAAATCCACAGGTAGTTAAGAGTTAAAACAATTATGAAGGAGGGAAGAAATATTCTTAAAGTCTTGCTTTATCCCCCTATACTGTATTTGTAACTCTCTTCAGGGATTCTAGGAATGGTATGGTATATGTGTGTGAAGGTATGTGGATATAATCCTTATCTTCATTATTTTATCTGGCATATAATCCTTAAATAAAGTAACTAGAAAAAACAGAGTAAATTCACCTGATTCCCTCCTCTCAGAGGGAATTATCTGAGTAACTAATTCAGCAAGCCTAGGTTGATAGGTCTTCCTGAAGGGATACTAGGGCATAGACGTCCCTAATACAGGAGCAGTGTCAGAGACAGGAACTGTATTGTTAGAGTTTCATATGAAGGTCATTAGTTAGCTGCAGGGAGCTTATTTGGCCAGTTCCAGATCCAGAATTCAGGATCCTGTCCAAAAAAAGAGTAAGAGTGACTGACACTTGGCAAGCTTTGTCTTTTTCAAATAGGTCCTGGAGATCCATTTTCTGACCAAAAAAGAATGAAACAAAGCAACTGGGTGGTGGCAGTAACATATTGCAGGGCCACCTCCCTGCTCACAGTGATTTTTCAGCAAACCATAGTCCCCACCCAGTACAATTTATTTCACAGCCTCACAGAATGTATGCTACGGCTTCTACCTAAAGTTTTTTGCACTGTTTTGCAGGATCCTTTTTGTCTTCAAATACACACTAGCGAAAAAGGAAGCTGTGGCAGAATCTTTATCCTACATGTACTTGTCCTCAGATCCTACCTCACTGCCAATGGTAGGAGCACCAGTAAGGCTTGCCAAGTTTCTTTGCGAGCAACTCCCAGATACCAAGTCAAGTGAGATTGCTGATGAGTGACTCGCAAAATCCTAATCTGGTCTCTCACTAACACCCCGTGTGGCTTTAGGCAAGTCTCAACACCTTTGTGCTGCTGCCTTCCCATGGCTAAAGCATTTTATTTGTCTGCTAAACCAGGTTTTTAGGGAGAATTCATTATTCAGCACATTCACAGAACATAGTGCTTTCCTTTCTGGTGCAGGGAGTTGGAATAAATCAGGCCACCAGAAGTGAAAGCGTTTGAATACAAATGATTATTTGGTGCCTCATTGCAAAAACTATTCACTCTATCTTTCTGTGAGCCAATCTGAGCTACTTAAGGTCCTAATCCTCTTGTCTAAATTCGTGTTATAATGAATAGCAGGGTTGTTACCTTTATGGACTAATGAACCATGCTGAATTAATCATTTCTATTAAGATTATCAAATGGAGTAAAACTCCTAATACTGATGAAGGTCTTTGACACCTGCCACCCCTAGACATTTTTAGAAATCTTTGAAGATGAAGGGACTTTATGTCTAGGATCATTTTAGGTTTTATAGCATATCAAACACTACATAAAGAAATCAATGCAATGCAAACAAGAGAAGACATGATCAACAGAAGCATAATATAAGAAGCTGTGGCTGAGCACAGGTTAATAAGTTAAAAGTAATAGCTCCACTTAGAAACAATAAGATAATAATCAGGGGTATCATCTGGACAGCAAAACCTGTCTCCCAGCTGTTGCAAGTGATAGGCTTTTAGTTCAGTGGGAATGAAAGAACCTAGCACCCTAAACATCCATCAACAAGCACTACTCATCACATATCACAGAGCACTCTTATTACCTCACAACAAGCACAGACCAAACCCCCAAAGTATGACTTGCTATAAGAAGATCAAAGATACCACCAGTTCCTTAATTCCTACAATAGCAGAGAATTTGTGAGATGAAACTGCCCAGATGTAGTATGAGAACAGGTTGCATATTTGTGCAGAAGAAATATTAAATCATGAAACCTGTCACTTATAACAGAAGTGTTGGCTGGCCTGGGAATGAATACTCTGCTGGTAGACTACATCAGGCTTGCGTGCTAAAATGCACCAAGTTTGAATCAGTGGAATGGACAAGACGGATGTTGACCACATATGCAACAGCAAAGGGCAACATCTGAAATTCTGAAACCAGTAAAAATGACAAAAGACCCCAGAAAATCTGATGCAACAAGCAGAAATGTTAAGGGATACAAAGGCAATACAAACTATATGAACTCATGAACATACAGGTTAATGATTTAGGAATTTATATGGCCAGACACTGAGGCCTTTTTGTCTCTATACTGTCATTACAGCTTCAGGAGCAACTACATAATATGAAGACTATTCAGAACAAACATGACACCAGGTTTGGAGGACCTCTTTAAGGATAGTAGAGAGTGGAAGGTGTGACATTAATGCTGCTGCAAGGGCATCTCACAAGGAAAGGGAATTATTTCTTCTTTCCAAAAATAACCTAGTAACATATTTCTCCTCTAACTAAGAAGGAAAAAGCAAAGCTAGACATTAGTAAAATGGCTGTTATAAATGGAGTAAGTGGAGAAAGGAATTGATTCCCTTTTGATTCCTTTACCCTGCAGCAATTCAAAACCAGACATATGAAGATATTAGGAAGATTAAATGACAAGATATTGAGTAGTTTTGTAATGTGGCAGGTTTCAGATTGTTTTACTGAAGAGAGATTTGGTTTTCTTTAGTACTACCTCTGACACCTTTTTCTAGCTGTGATGTGCTAATGTACAGTTCTTCAGACAGACACGAATCAATTTTATGTCCACATTTCTGTAGGAACAATTAAGCACCTTCACAGCTCACAGATGACAGAAAAGATCTGCCTACAGTAGAAATTGGCTATCCATTTTCTGCAGCTCTTTGCAAGTGGTAATTAAATTGTGAAGCATAGAATTAAAATTCATAGAATCGCAGAAACTGGAGTTAGGAAAGAGCTGCTAAGGTCATTTTGCCCATGCCCTTCTCTCTGCCAAGTGCTTTGTCCAGCACTTTGTAGCCTATTTGAAATGCTCTCTACTTACTTAATGCTTTTAAGAGACCTGCATTTGATTTATGCACAGTAGAAAATTATACCTTTTCTCTAGAGATGGACAATTTGCCTCATTCAAACAGTTGTGTAATCAATTTCATTTACCAATTACAGCTCTTCGTTAACACGCAGCCACCAGGGCACTTGGGAAAGCAGAAAGTTAATGAGATTGAGGATGGGATCAGGAGGGTCTCCTGAATGCCTTGTTTTCCCCTGACAGTCTAGTAAATCTTTAGTTAGCTGAGTCCTTCTGAAGGAGGAAGCAGGTGTAGAGAATTCATCTGAGGCATATCACTATTCATCCAGCTCTGGATTATACAGCACTGCTACTTTACAGGGGCAGATGGGGTTTGGCAGGGTAGAGAGGAAAGGACTGGTGAACAAAACTTACTGGAAGTTGCTGGGTGTTCGCTGGGAAGGGCAAAGCATCTCACACCAGTGGAAACTGAGATGGTTATCAAACATCAGAGTGGAGTAAATGTTGTCTGAAAAAGAAAGTTTCCTTTAACGTGGCAGAAGATATGAATTTCACATCTCCTGGGAAATTATCCTGTTTCTAGCCTAAGCCTGCAAAGCCTAAAATGACTTTGCTCTTGCATAAGCTCCTCCCATGCCCCCGAGGCTTGAATCTTAAACAGTCTGTCTGAGGCCCCCACCACCCCTTCCAGGGTTTTTCAAAATGCTTCTCCCTAGAGACTGGAGAGTGTCTTGTCCAAAAACCTAAATGTTTATCAAGCTTTTTCTCAAATAGATATAAATCTTCTGTTCAGGACACAAGCCATAAATATAAAACTAGGCTTTCCCTGGGGATAAACTGCAATAGTCTACAGCTGAATTTCTTTTGAAATAACTGGCACTGCCTGTAGTCAGAAATAGGACATGGAACTAGGAGGGATACAAATGTGATCTGATATAGGCTTCCTACTCGTGGCCAACCCTCCATCATACAGCTTGTCTTGGATCTTGGCTCATCAGTTACTTGACAAGGGTCCTGCTTTTCAAGTGGTTGTCCCAAGCTTAATCCTTATATGGCCTAAATTGATGTTTCTGATGACACACGTCAGTGACAATCCTGCTTAGCAGCAGGGTCTCATCTCCACCTCCTGCTGAGTGCCCTGCAAAAACCCCTAAACTGCCTCTGACTAATGGGCATCCAGAGCTGGAGCAAGATAGCTGTGTCAGCAGAGCAACACCCAACAAGGCTGCACATCTGGAGCTCACACTGGTATTTCTGTGCATCTCCTGTGCACCAGCAAGACTTCCAAAGTGGCTGATGGGCTGTTACACTTACTTGCAGCAGGATGAACATTTCATATCATCCCTCAGGTGCTTAAAAAATTGTCTTCAGATGGCTCTGGAAATCCAGAGCATGTTGGCAGTCTCATTTTCAATAGACTTTCTATTGGGTCCAAATGGCCCAAAGACAGATCCATTGCTTCTGCTTCTTTTTCAGAATACACATTCTTACTACTATGTGAACTGATGTTGCTCAAAAAAACGGGGCACAGCTGAATAAATATACATTTCAGGGATGACCTAACTATAAATGTCATTGCACTGTATAAATGAAAAGCCAAACATAGTGACTGAAGATGATGATGCAGTAGTCTGATTCCTATAAACCTGAGCCCTTTCCTTTCCTTTCCTTTCCTTTCCTTTCCTTTCCTTTCCTTTCCTTTCCTTTCCTTTCCTTTCCTTTCCTTTCCTTTCCTTTCCTTTCCTTTCCTTTCCTTTCCTTTCCTTTCCTTTCCTTTCCTTTCCTTTCCTTTCCTTTCCTTTCCTTTCCTTTCCTTTCCTTTCCTTTCCTTTCCTTTCCTTTCCTTTCCTTTCCTTTCCTTTCCTTTCCTTTCCTTTCCTTTCCTTTCCTTTCCTTCCCTTCCCTTCCCTTCCCTTCCCTTCCCTTCCCTTCCCTTCCCTTCCCTTCCCTTCCCTTCCCTTCCCTTCCCTTCCCTTCCCTTCCCTTCCCTTCCCTTCCCTTCCCTTCCCTTCCCTTCCCTTCCCTTCCCTTCCCTTCCCTTCCCTTCCCTTCCCTTCCCTTCCCTTCCCTTCCCTTCCCTTCCCTTCCCTTCCCTTCCCTTCCCTTCCCTTCCCTTCCCTTCCCTTCCCTTCCCTTCCCTTCCCTTCCCTTCCCTTCCCTTCCCTTCCCTTCCCTTCCCTTCCCTTCCCTTCCCTTCCCTTCCCTTCCCTTCCCTTCCCTTCCCTTCCCTTCCCTTCCCTTCCCTTCCCTTCCCTTCCCTTCCCTTCCCTTCCCTTCCCTTCCCTTCCCTTCCCTTCCCTTCCCTTCCCTTCCCTTCCCTTCCCTTCCCTTCCCTTCCCTTCCCTTCCCTTCCCTTCCCTTCCCTTCCCTTCCCTTCCCTTCCCTTCCCTTCCCTTCCCTTCCCTTCCCTTCCCTTCCCTTCCCTTCCCTTCCCTTCCCTTCCCTTCCCTTCCTTCCCTTCCCTTCCCTTCCCTTCCCTTCCCTTCCCTTCCCTTCCCTTCCCTTCCCTTCCCTTCCCTTCCCTTCCCTTCCCTTCCCTTCCCTTCCCTTCCCTTCCCTTCCCTTCCCTTCCCTTCCCTTCCCTTCCCTTCCCTTCCCTTCCCTTCCCTTCCCTTCCCTTCCCTTCCCTTCCCTTCCCTTCCCTTCCCTTCCCTTCCCTTCCCTTCCCTTCCCTTCCCTTCCCTTCCCTTCCCTTCCCTTCCCTTCCCTTCCCTTCCCTTCCCTTCCCTTCCCTTCCCTTTCCCTTCCCTTTCCTTCCCTTCCCTTTCCCTTCCCTTTCCCTTCCCTTTCCTCACAGCATTTTTTCACGTATCATACATATCACCTGGTATCTTAGTGTAATTTCTATTTTAAATTTAGTTCCTCTTGTTTATGTTGGTTCAAGACTATTTCAAAATGTGAGAGGAAAAACTCTTTACTGTGAGTATATGTTAACGCCTGACGAACGAGAAAATATTGTATAAAGTCCTAAAGGAAATTTTAATGAAAATGGAGAAAATTGCTGCCAAATATGTGTGTATGGAAGTGTTTTCCTTTCTCGGTTCTGATCTCAAAACACACACAGGAGTCTTTCGTCACAGAAATAAATTCCTATAGGAGCACCTTAAGCTCCACCAGAACCACATCCATTCTTTTGAACTACAGCAGGCCCTCAAATAATTGTTACTTCTATTAGCCTTCTGAATCTTCATACAAAGCCTAGATTCACTCCTCTGTCTTACGGCTGCTTTGGCTTTAGAGAAGCTAGAAATGAAGGCCTCTGCATAGAGGTCTATACCTGGAGATCAATGGCAGATGGGAACACTTTCTTGCATTAAATGTAATTCTTGACTTAATGATTCTGATTCAAGTCCTTCCCAGCTTTGCTCATAACGATACTGGAGAAACAGTGCAATTTTTAAGGCAGTATAAGCATCCTTCATGAATGACCTATAGCTTTTAAATGGCTTTTAACTTTACTCAGTCTGAAAAGAAAATATTGTCCTATGGGTAATTGTAAGAGTTCTTGTCTTGAGTTGCTATGAAAACTGTATTAGTTGTAGTACGTGCCATTGCAGAAGGTGGGAGGGTGACCGCTGCCTTTATACTAATCACCTGCTTGGTCTTTATTTGGTGTCTAAGAATGTCACTATGTCACTCTGCTTCCGACGTAAGAAAGGGTAAGAACAGTTCAGGAAACCTCCAGCTCTGTGCTGTTCTTGGATTTTTCTGTCTGTGGCATTCTCTTTCCAATTGGAAAGAGGATTATTTGTCATGCAAAAGTGTTTGTTTAGTGTCTGAAGTTTAGCCAGACTCCGCTTAAGGGCTGACTTGGATATATTAGAAGGATTTATTGGGTATATTTTTTTTCTTTCAAAGAAATTATTATACATTTATTCCATGGCTTAGAGAATGTAGTCCAAATTTTAAAACAGGGTACAGAAGGGCGGGTACCTCAGTCCCTCATGAGAACAGTCTCATGCAGACAGGGAGCAAGGGAGGCTGTGAGCACAAGTGCAGCTCTGAGAGAGTAGCATGGTGAAAGCAGCACCACCCAAATGTTTGCTGCAAGGACTGTGACTCAGATGCGTGTCTGAGTCACAGTTTCTCCCTCCCCTTCCTCTGGCCAGGGAAGGTACCGATGTTCTGCTGGTGCCTTGGAGACGTACATAAATGATAATATTCCCTCCGTGCTGCAGAAGCCAAAGAAACAAAAGATTCCCCTTCATCACTGTCCGTGTGGACTTGCTCTGGGTAATCTGATAAAGGATGAAAAGAAGCGGCATGACTAACATCAAACTGAGGACTAGAATCCAAGACTAGTTGGTGCAGGTTCCCTCTGCAGTCAGCAGAGGACAACTTCCTCCAGGGGATGATTCAAGGCAGGAGACTACACTAGAAGATATGGGTTTGTGTGAGAGTGGATATGTCTTACAATGCAGTGTCCATTAAAATGGACAGTCATGACACATTTTGCCTAGCAGTGGTTGAATCTTGTATGTCAATAATGATTGAAATCTAAGGATTAGTAGAGGCAAGCAGCAACTCCTACATATTCGAACAAGATTTAATTGCTTAGAAGATCATCCTGATTACAGTCAACAAATCACTATACAGCAATGTAGCTTAAATGTAGGTAGTAAGGCACTACGTACTGAAAGATGTGATCCTGTTAGTACATTGGGAAATTCTCCCTTTTAATGAGGTTCAGAAAATAATAATAGACATTTTATCAATCTTGAGAATGCCTAGGAAGACATGTAGTCCTTCCTTCTCATCCTTCCTTGGGCGGAGAATTGCTGGAGAGCAGCCCTGAGGAGAAAGACTTGGAGCTGTTGGTGGATGAGAAGCTCAACATGAGCCGATAATGTGCACTGGCAGCCCAGAAAGCCAACTGCATCCTGGGCTGCATCAAGAGAAGTGTGGCCAGCAGGCCGCGGGAGGTGATTCTACCCCTCTACTCTGCGCTCGTGAGACCCCACCTGGAATACTGTGTCCAGCTCTGGAGTCTTCAACACAGGAAGGACATGGACCTGTTGGAATGGGTCCAGCAGAGGGCCACGAAGATGATCAGAGGGATGGAGCACCTCCCCTATGAAGACAGGCTGAGAGAGCTGGGGTTGTTCAGCCTGGAGAAGAGAAGGCTCTGGGGAGGCCTCATAGCAGCCTTCCAATACCTGAAGGGAGCCTCCAGGAGAGCCGGAGAGGGACTCTTTGTCAGGAAGTGTAGTGACAGGACAAGGGGTAACGGTTTCAAATTGGAAGAGGGGAGATTTAGGTTAGATATTAGGAGGAAATTCTTTCCTGTGAGGGTGGTGAAGCACTGGAACAGGTTGCCCAGAGAAGCTGTGGATGTCCCATCCCTGGGAGTGTTGAAGGCCAGGCTGGATGGGGCTTTGAGCAACCTGGTCTAGTGGGAGGTGTCCCTGCCCGTGGCAGGGGGGTTGGAACTAGATGATCTTTAAGGTCCCTTCCAACTCTAACCATTCTATGATTCTACAATTCTATGATTCCACTGGTCTTCCCCACTCCTGTGACCTCATATTTAAGTCCTCAGTCATATTTTTCTTTGAATGAAGATGTATGCCTGTATTCTTGATTGCTCTGTCTGCAAAAACTGCCTAGGTTCTTAATTACAATGCAAAGATTGCTTTGTTTTGTTTTCTAAAAAATAAGATAAAATTCTTCTTTCAGTTGCTTTTCTTGAGTTACAGAAGATGTCTTTGATGGTCACATGTTCTACCATTTTTCCTGGTTTTCTGCAGCTGGGATTCTGGTTTTATCTTGAGTATTCCTCCACTTTCTGGAATACTTTTTGACTTGACAGTTGTGGCATGAGATCTTGCCACTTCACCACCCTGGCAGTATCATATATTAATCTGGTAATCAACAAAGTGAACAATTCAAATGTTTATTGTTCAACACCACTTAGAATAGCAAAAGTCCATTTATAGATGGCCCAGAATCAATGGGAGATGGATTTCTTCTGTTGCCTGACAGATTAGCACCTGCTGGAGGGTAGAAAGGCTTTGCAGAGGGATCTGGACAGGCTGGATTGATGGCCCAAGGCCAATGGGATGATGTTCAACAAGGCCAAGTACCGGGTCCTGCAGCAGGGTCATAACAACCTCATGCAGCGCTACAGGCCTGGGGAAGAGTGGCTGGGGCTGCCTGGCAGAAAAGGACCTGGGGGTGTTGGTGGACAGCCGGCTTAACATGAGCCAGCAGTGTGCCCAGGTGGCCAAGGCAGCCAACAGCATCCTGGCCTGTATCAGGAACAGCGTGGTGAGTAGGACTCGGGAGGTGATCATCCCTCTGTACTGGTGAGGCCCCACCTCAAGTGCTGTGTCCAGTTTTGGGTCCCTTACCACAAAAATGACATTGAGGTGCTGGAGCAGGTCCAGAGAAGGGCAATGAAGCTGGTGAGGGGTCTGGAGAATAAGTCTTATGAGGAGAGGCAGAGGGAGCTGGGGTTGTTCAGTCTAGAGAAATGGAGGCTAAGGAGAGATCTTATCAGTCTCTACAATTACTGAAAGGAGGGTGTAGAGAGGCGGGGGTCGGTCTCTTCTCTCAAGTCACAGGCTACAGGACTAGAGGAAACGGCCTCAAGTTGCACCAGGGGAGGTTCAGGTTGGATATTGGGAAGAATTTTTACACTGAAAGGGTTATTAAGCATTGGAATGGGCTGCCCAGGGAAGTGGTTGAGTCACCATTTCTGGAGGTGTTCAAAAGGCAGGTAGACATAGTGCTTAGTGAGATGGTTTAGTGATGGTTTTTATCAGAGTTAGGTTGATGGTTGGACTAGGTGATCTTGAAGGTCCCTTCTAACCTAGAAAATTCTATGATTCTATGATTAGTAATCATATCCAACTCATCTCCTGATAAACTAATTTTTAGTTCTTTGGTCACTAGCAGACCAAATTCCTTTCAGCAACTGAGTACAAAAATATAGTGGTTTCCCCATCACTAAAGTTTTCCTGACACACGATAATAACAACCTTTGAAATGAAATCTTCTGACAGTGGTGGTTAATGACACTACCTCACTGCATGAATAAATTACAGTTTCTGAAACTTCCCCTGGCTTGCACAATTCTCACTTCTTTGCTACTGCAGTGTCTACAAATGGCCTGGTCTTACTCAGGAAATATGAAAGTGAGATTCAGAATTATAAAGTGAGACAGATTATGTGTATACACACATATTTACATGAATTATAAGATTATATGTTTATTGCAAGCCACTCCTAATTATTTCTGAGGAATTTTGTAGAGGCTGCAGAGGTAGAGAAAACTTGGTAAAAAAATAAGAGAACAGAAACCAAGCCTGAGAATAAACTAGATGTTATCTAGTCATAGCAAAAGTGAAGAAAAAAAAATGAGAAAAATAGACATCTAATATACTTTCTGCAGATGCCGTATTCCTTCAGACTCAAGGTCAAATGCCACCCTAATTTACAACACAAAGATGTGATGTTTCACAGTCTGTGATTAAGAAGAGATTATGCTTTCCAAGCTTTCTTACATATTATTTTCATAGACCCGATTTTTCTGATTTATTTATTCACCACCTGCTGAATACTTTTAAAAGTTATTTTCCTGTGTGCTAACTGAGTTTTGATGAGGAAAATGGTTGGCCTCAAGCCAGATTTCTCTAAGATGAGCTAGGGTTTTACAACTCAACTTGATCATCTGATGAAAAAGGTGACATCTTCTAAAGCAGAAAATGAATTACTACATGTTCTGATCTGATTCAGATAGTCCTGATCAATTTATCCCACTATATTTTTTCTAGTTCATATCTCAAATAAAGGAGGTCATTTACATGTATCAAAAAAGTTCAGAAACTCATTCAAAGGCAACAGAACGGAGAGTGGGAAGAGTTGAAATCACTGTAGTGTCGAGGTGTAGCTGTAGCATTATATAGCAAAACACATTTTGTTAGTTCTGCTGCTTATTGCTTCAGTTCAGGACCTTAGTGCTTTGGAGCTTCCCCCCAGATGTGGAAAACCCAAGTTGAATTTCATTGCTTGCCCTACAGCATTTGACCCTTATCTGCAACTTCCCAGCAGAGTATTTTAATTATCCAGCTGTGTATAGCTTTTCAAGGATAAGGAAAACACTCTTGGCAAAGCTATGCCAGTCTATAGCAAAGAACTCAAGATTCACTGAGCTCAGAGAGATATATACATATGCAGAGTATGACTTTTTACTTTGTCTGTTTACTGATTATATTTTACACTAGATAAAATGTATAAGGAGAAATCTATCAGTGAGCAGGAAAACTGAGAGTTCTTTCCCAAGAAACTCATAGCCTATTGGCAGGACTGAACTTTGCTTCATCTTCTTTCCTCTAGAGCTATAAACCAGAGTGGAACAGCTACTACAGAAGAGCCTTGGATGCCCTTTTGCTTCGCAACAGTTAGTTTATAGACTGGTGATTAAGGCACTCCTACAGAAAGTAGGATATGTAGTTTGAAACCACTCAGGTAGGGGTTACTGTGTGCAAAGAGACACAAGGTACCACTGTAACTGCATATTCATCCTCCAGCTGCCCTTTCACAGGAATGAGTAGGTCATGATCAGTTTTGAATGAAAAGACCCTGTGTAAAGTCTTCAAGACAGAGCAGCTGCACATCTGTACCTATTCATCTTTAGAAGGTCTCAGGGCTGTGAAGGAAAGCACCTTCTCCGTCACTAATGTCAACCGTGCTTGGATGTGACTAATGGCTTGCTCCTCTCCAGGGCTTTTCCTTATATGCTAGTTTAGATGGCTTTCCATCCAAGTGAATTGACTTTGAATTTAAGTGAGCTCATGTCATAGCACAGAAATCCTTTTACATACATTGTCTAGAGAATCTAGGTGACAGAAGATAATTGTGGCTCCCATTTGCAAGAGAAGAGTTAATACACCTGCCTATAAGATCCTACAGTGCTAAACATGGTAGCCTCCAAGCTCTCTGTAAAGGCAAGCCATGATCTCTCTGTTTTAATTCCTCATCTTGCAAATTGATGTACGGTGCAGACATGTATAGAGGAGAACTACAAAAATGTAAAGCACTCAGATACTACAGTAACAGAAATGTCTAAATAACAAAGATTCATAAATCTTTTCGATTGAGCTTAACCATTAGTTCATACCACAGTTTACGCAGCAAGGTTGGCCTCTCCTTCTGTCTGCAAATTTTCTGCAAGCCACCAGAATTGTACTTGAATTAGACAGAGATGTTCATCTTGGATCAAGATGCATGGATCTGCTACATTACTCTCTAGACATGAAGACATTAATATGCTGTTGGGTTTTTTTCTGTAATAAATCGCTTTACAGTTTTCAAGGCTATATTTAACTGATAAAGAAAGGGAAGAAAGAAAGAAAGTTTCCCTATGGAATATAATTTTGTTTAGAGTTCTAAAAAGTTTGAATCCATTTACTGTTACCCTTTCCATAATGAATTAGATTGATTTTCCTCACTATAATTCTGTTAAAAGATCCCTTCTGCTCTTAAATATCCCTGTGATATAGCAGTTCTGCCATACAAAAAAACATGATTTTCTGAACAGGAAAAGAGATATCGTCTCTCACTACATTGATAGTTTTCCAGACTATGCAATTTCTCAAGAAAAACTGAGTTCATGTCACAGTGACTGCAAAAATGTTGCACTGTTATTAAGTGCTACTTCCTCAGAACTGTCTCAAATTCCTCCAGTGGGAAGTAAACAGACATTTCTCATGATGACTCCCATATTTTTTTTAAATAAGCTTTGAATGTTTCAGATATTTCATAGCATTCAAATGCTGTGTGGATCTGCTGTCTAGGAACTGCAAGTGTTTCACCCTGATTAGCACGAGGATGCAGTCATCAATGTGTGCAGAGGAAGTGAGCGTGTTGGATCTTAGAAGAAAATATTCATTGCAAAAAAGCATGATTTCAGATTCCTGTTCCTTTAAAAATTTGCGGATTACCATGCATCCTTCTACTGCTAAATAGGACAGAGGAACCATTAAAGCCTTAGAGTTTGCAGGAAACAGCATTAGCAGTGTTAAAATGTCCAGAAAGCCTGTGCAACTTAGATAAACAAGGTCGTAGGCTGTAGAAACTCTTTGAGGCTTTGTTTGTTTGTTTGTTTGTTTTTTTAAGTAGCAAATTAAAGTATTTCCCAGTGTGCATTTGTGAAAGTAAGTAGCTCAGAGTGCTGTCTTACAGCAAATGTGCCTTCACTACCTTACTTCTTTGCCTTCTGTAACATTTTACGCTGCCAAAGTTGAGTTTTTTTTTCCAGACTGCTTGAATTTGTACTCCACATTTAAATCATTAGACCTGTTTACATGGGACTGGAGAGGTCCTATGCTTGAACATAGCAACAGACTAAAACACAGTAAAATCTTGAATACAGTCATATACAAACATAAGCCTCAGATTTTCCCTTTAGTCTTGTCACATACAAGCAATAAATGAGCAAAAGGGATTTCCTGGAGGAAACAAGCAATCACTGACATTTAAAATGAAGAAGAATATCTAGCAAGCAGAATATCACTCACGCTATCCCACTCCATTATGCAGTTTGCTGTGCTTACAGATTATTCTTTTTTATTAAATAAATCAGCAGTTACTATCCTTCCAGGAAAGTGACCTCATTTCTCCTGTAGCACTGTGATGGGCCTAATATAATGACTTGGATAGATGATTGATAGAGGTGAATTCTGAAGTCACTTGAACCTGAAGTTGGCAAGCATTAAAAGCAGGACTGAACATATTATAACAAAATAGTCTTTTGGCCTCTTAGAAAGCAGAAAATGTCATCTCATGCACTCTTGTGTGATTTAGCAAAGGTGGATGTAGAAAGCAAGACCCTCCTTCAGTGCTGAGAGTTTAAAGAAAGATTGGGGTTTAAAAATAAGTACAGTTGATAGGTGACTGAACTGCAAACTCAGCAGCTAACTTGAGTGTTTCCAGAGCTAAACCTGAGTATTTTAGAGCTAATTGAAGATGTGTTTAACAAACATTGCTTGGAAGCTCTGTGTAGGGTCTCCAAGCCAGAGCAGCTGTACATTTCTGACTGGTTTCAAAAGAGGGGGCAGAGGGGTGGAGGAGAGATGAAGGAGTTAGGGCAGGTATTGCAGCTGCTCCTCATTAACCTTACCAAACAGAAAATGGGAAATCAACAAACGAGTACATTCCAGCAGAAATTCAAAGTGGAAGTGATAATAGGAAGGCTAGACTGACAGGTTCTGGCAAGTTAGGGGGGCATTGCTAGAAAAGCACTGGAGGCTACAGAGCTCAAAGCTCAGGGATTTACTTCTTTCCTGCTTCCCTCCCCCAACCCATTTCCTCGCCACAAGAGAAGTTATTTTATTTCACGTATGAGAAATTGATTGCTGGGATACATTCACTTCCAGAGGTGGAAGGGAGCAGGGACAGGCAGCATCAAGTAGTAGGAGAAAAACTGAGACTTGAAGTAATCTGAGGAAAAATTTTGGTGTCCAGTGAGGAAAAATGAGTATGCAAGAGAAACAAAAATGAGAGCAGAGCAGTAATTGAAGGTCGAATTCATTCTGGAGGCAATAGCAAACCATGCAATGGGAAATGGCAGTTCCCCAGTAGTGTGCTTTAGTGTGTGGATTACTGGAAATAGAGTGACTTCCAGTCTGGCTCGATGGTAGCAAATACTATTTTTGTTCTGTGATGCAGCTAAGTCCATACATACTTAAACAACAGCAGATTAGGAAGTTTGTTCAAGCACAAGGAACATAGCTGGAGAGAAATACGTTGGGGTACTAAAGTAAAGTTCATAAAAGAGCAGTCAATGGACTTGAATCTCATTTAAACTATACTCACTTTATATTACTCTATTTTTCACCATAAAATGGTTTGTGCCTGCAAATGTAACTCTTTACAGATCTTTAAGGCTGATCTTTAACCTACATGGACACTGGACACAAAGAGTGCGGTGGGTCGGTTGTGTTGTGCTGCAGGAGCTGGGAGCTATAACCAAGGAAGGAGCAGTCCCAAGCCAGAGGAGCATCTTTCACTGCATTTGTAAGAGGACTCAGTCTTATATCAGTAAGCCCTCCTCCTGCAGGCAGAGGACATGAAGATGCATCAGGGGCACTTCACTTCATAGCACCCGACCATGCTGCCTTCCCTGGAGATACAAGTTGCTTCTTGGAATTCCTCTTTTAAGCTTGAGGTCTTGTAGTACCTGAAAGCTTGTCCCCAGCATTCTCCTAGCCACAGATCAGCCTGTGGCGTTGAAAGGCATGCTGCTCGGGCTTGATGAAATGGGAAATACACTTTGGGCTTGTAATAAAATCAAACTGTTTCCTGTTCCTGCCTGTAAACATTCCATAGGAAATTGAGGCAGTTTTCACTGGAGACAAGGAAACTACCACTAACCAGGAAAAGCTACTTTTACTATGAAAAATGGCAAACTTCTGCTTACAGTAAAGGCACTGAAATGTACACTTTTATCCAGGGGTTGGAATTACACCCTTTTCTCAGAGAACAGCTGCATGTGCTGGTGGGAATGGTAAATTTTGGCCTGGATCCAATTTGATAATACTTACAGAGAGATGCAAGGGTGGGTTTTTTTTGTTGTTGTTGTTGTTTTGTTTTCTTTGAATATAAATTCTTCCAAACCAAAATTCAGTCACCGGAATATTAGTCTTGCAAGGTGCTGAGTATTCTGGCTGTGATTCAAAAGTGCATTTAAGCGCATGCTTAACTCTGAGGACATAATCAGTCTTGACTGGGGCTATTGACATGCTTAAAGTTAAGCATGTGATTAAGTCCAGTGCTACAAGAATGCTTAGCCCTTTGTAGGATTAAGCCCAGCTCGATGCTACACAAATGATCTTTTGTTCGGTCTTGAATGACTAGGACAGGCAATGGAAGGAATAAGCACCGTTCGTTAAAATAAACATACTGCTGATCACAGAGATAGTTCGCACAGTATTACCGCTGAAACTGTCATCACATTTTATTAGCAACATTTTAGCAGCACAAATGAGATGATTCACGTCTCTGAACCACATCTCCATTATCTCTTTTTACCTGAAATACCCCATTGGTTACATTCCACGTCACATCAGCAGTCGGCAGTGTCAGTGTAACGGTGCTTTCATGGACCCACGTGCACCTTCAACACCATGCAGCCCTACGCTCAAAATTGCCAAGTTAGCTCTGAGCAAGCTGCTGTGTCTGTCTGGTGCGGCGCAATACCACACAGCGGCACTAACTTGCATTGAAGACCGAAGTGATCTGGTAGTGTGATGGGCATGTCCCAGGTTTGAACTTTGTTCATCCCTACCACAGTGTTTCCACTTCTCGTGCTATGCGGTCGTGAGCGGCATGGGACAGATCATCTAGCCCATTAATGTGATTTTGGCAGAAGCCAGTGGATGCTCAGGCAAAAAGTGTAGGAAATGGACAAGAATACAGTGATGTTATTTCAGATCGTGTCATCATGGCAACCTCTGGCACAGGGTCTTCTTGAGCCAGAAGTGCTGACAGCTTGAAGCAATGAAGTCCACAGGGTTTCTATATGGAGCTACTCCCTGCAGTTTGGGCAGTTCAGTAAGTGACTGGTAGTGTGGCGTTTTTCATAACAGGCCTGCATGATGCAGCAAAGGAAATGTTAGTGTTTGCAGGCATTTTTCTCCATAACATTCCCATTTTTGGTAACGCAGGCAGACTTGAAGCATGGCAGCAGCAGTGGTAAAGCATCAGAGAAAAAGATAGTGGAAGGAACAGCTTTTGCATGTTGTTGAACTGTAATTGTTTTGAGGTCTGTAAGCTGAGTCACTGAAACACTCACGTTCATAATTAAAATGAAGCCTTCTTAAAACACAGTTAAAAAAACCAATTTAATCTTAAATAAATCATCTTCCCCTATTTTCTCTTTATGCATTTTTCCCTTCCAGATACTCTAAAGCCTTAGCACTTTCTCTTTTTTGGCTTTAGTTTCAGTTTTCATGGCATGGGTGTTTTTTATTTGTTTGGGTTTTGCTTTGTTGATGATTCTAACTGCTTTTTTATGTTAGTTGCATAGTTTTACTTCTTTCATTTGAAACTCTGCAATTACAGTTTTGAAAATTACTGATTCCCAACATGGGAAAATGATAGAAAACCCAGCAGAATTCAGAAAACAAAGAAAAATTTCAGTGGACTAAATAGCTGTCAGTTCCAATGGAAGACTTTTCAAACTGCACAATTTTTTGAAAAGCTGTAGAATCAGATATGAAGTTGTTCAACAACCTCATTTCCATGAGGTCTGATGGAATCCTCACCATGTCTGCAGGCAAAGTCTGCAGCTAATTTCTGCTCATGATTCACCAGAGTTCACCAGCCTGGAGGGCACAGAGAAAGGCACAGTGCATCTGTTTTGGCACGTTAAAAGATGAATTTCTGAACAGTAAAAATAAATTCCTTATAATTCCATCGCATCTTGCTGCCAAGGACCTGACATTTGGCAAATTTTGTTGAAGTGAACCTTGCAGCACCTCTGTGAGGTCAATGTAAATATTATCCCCATTTACAGATGAATGAAATTATAACCCAGATGGAGATGAAGGCCTTGATTCAGGAAGCATACTATACAGACACACATCCTTTCTTACAGGTGCTGCTGGCAGCATTAGGGGACATTGTTTTCTAAAATAATTAAATCTGATTTGGAAGTCATTGCCCAGAGACATAAGCCCGGTTTTGTCCTTAGGAAATGAGTAACCGTTACTCATGGACAGCTCTGGAAACAGTTCTTCCTCATTTGCAGCTGGTCAGAGTACTCTGGAAGAAACTGAAAGCAAGAACAGTTGTAGAAGAACATTGTTTTTTGGAATATCAAACTTGCTTCCTTTCTAGAGTGAAATGAAAACAAAGAAACAATTCAGAGTTTACCAAGTTCTGTGATTCAGAAGGAAATAGAATCTCAGACCCATTAGGTCATTTTCCTTCTGAAAACTCTTGTTGCTTCATCTTCTTAACATTTGTTATTGGTTTGTAATTGTATAAATAATGAAACCTTCCTTTCCAGAAAGTGAAAAAGATTGGACTGGAACCTGAACAAAATAGAACAAAGCAAACCCCTTGAAATGAATATTGTTGGGGTTTTTTCTCATAGGAAGAAAAAAGTCTCCATTGACCCCAAAATATTTCGTCTCCAAATTTCTGTCTCCTTCACACTCCGGGAAATGGAGATATGTGACACATTTTTTCTTATACCTTGGCAGACCTAGAATTTTTTAAAAAATCAGTTGGTTTATTTAGTAATTTTTATTAAATTTGTTATATAACCTTATCTAATTGTATAATCGGGGGGGGGGGGGGGGGGACTTAACTGGAAGGAAAGATAAGAGAGGGTAAAACTGAGAACAGGATCGATTTCACCTACATTTAGCTGTCCTCACTTAATTTAATCTCCCAGATGAGAGAGATGAATCACCCCCTAGAGGTGCTTTTACATTGACTGGGGAGAGCCCCACATGATTAGCCTGAGCCAGACATCTAATTTTCAAATAGCTATAACTTCTGCCCCAGTTCCTGCCCCTTCTTTTCCAGCAGAGGAGCTGGAATTGACAGCTCTGAAGGATAGTCAGCCCCATAGAGTTTCAGTTCCCAGCCTGGCCAGAAGATTTTGAAGAACTGAATGATTTGCTTGATATAAATAGCAGTTTATGTGAATCATTATGCCGTTTACTTGTAACTTCAGGTCTTGAATACAGATGGCTTGGTTGTAAGTTAAATTTGGATGCAAGAGCCATACAAGTCCATGACAGAAGTCCATCTAGCTCAGTATCCTGTCCCTGGGGAAGGTCAATAGCACATTCCATGGAAAACAGGTGAAAATTGAGTAAGCATCAAGTGATACTTCCCCAATGTACTCTCTTAGTCTCTAGTAATCAGCTTGAGGACTGCCTGAAACAGAGGTAATAACTCAAGAGTTGTTTGTGTTTTGACTGCTTAAATGATTTTGATCTTATGAAAAACAAGCTTGGCCGGAATTAAACTTTTGTTATACCATACGTCTATAATACCATGAGCGGAAAAGCATAAGGAATGGCTGGAATTCATGAAGGCATATCTTGGCTAATTGAAATGTCACTAACTTGCCATCTGTAAACAGTGTAGGTTTTGCAACACGAATTTCAGCATGGGTTAACTAAATTCCTCTCTGTGTTTTGGCATGTGCTGAAGTAACTGTGAAGAGCTGACTGGACCAAAGCTACCTTGAATTTGTAGTCAACCTCTCAATGCAAAGGTGCATTATGTGGAGTAGCAGGAATTCTGTACCAAAGTATGTCTTCTTCTGGAGTATCTATATTTCATTTGGAGGTAATTTCCAGATTCAGACAAACTTTGACAACATGTGGCTGAATTTGCGGTGAGTCTGTTACTACATTGTTAGCAATTTCACAGGTAATAGCACCGCGGACCTGACTGTAGCATCCAGACATGCAAACCTTAAAGTATAATTCATGTGGATGCACATTAAAATGAGATGTGGCAAAGAACACCTTCTGACAGTTGCAGCCCAGCTGTGAAGAGCCATCTTTTGACTCCAGCAAATTACTGTCTAATATCAAAAGTGAGTCAGGCCTGTAGTGAATGCAGCTGGAGATGTCACTTAGTGGTCTGGACCAACTGAAGCCTGACAATTAAATCTGCAGGCTGTAGGCCTGATTGCTCTCTTGAAGCACTGATTTGGTTTGCTCATTTTCATGTGAGTGCTTGCACACATGTGTACATATGGATACACACAAAAGAGCAAGCATGCATATATTGAGGTAAAAAGACAGAAAGGGTTTACCTTTGTGAAATCATGGCCTTTTGATGTCTCTTCTTGAAACAAAAGTAAAATTCCTAGCTTGGACTACATATTAAAGAGTGAAGAAAAATTAGCTAAAAATATATATTTGTAAAACAAATTAATTAATTAATATTCCCTGAAAGATTTAAGGAAAGTTTAGGTGTAGACAATCTTAAGAATCTTTGTCATCATCTTAAGATGACGGGAAAGATGGGACTATATGGCTGTAGAAGCACTACAAGACCAGAGGAGAGGGAGAGGAAAGAGCTGATTAAGGGTCTCAGGAAAACCACAAAACAATGAATAAATCATAATGTCTCACAGAGGTGGGACAGGATGCAGAGCCAGAAGATGACAATCAGTGTGAGGCCCTAGAGACTACAAAAAAGGGAGATCCCAAAGTGGCACATGGCATCCAAGCTAAGAAGAACCTCAGAGAAATGGAGAGAACTCAGCAGCAGTCATTCTTTGTTCTCTATGTCACTGCAAAGACTACTGGACTGTTCACCGGGATACAAGTGTCTTGGTGCCTGACTGCAGAACAGACTACTTAGATAGATATGTTGTGGTGCTTCAGAGCAGTTTGAGTGTGAATGAGTGAAATTGGTTTTGTTTCCATTTTCTTTCACAATAAACTCACCTTCCTCCCCTATAAGTTCCTGCATTAAGATTTGTCGCAGTGCTGCAACAGTAGGCTGCAATGCAGGGTTAAGAATCCATATTTGATTTGAACCATGGATGCCCATTTGTATCAGATGTGAAAATTTAAATACCTTTTTATGGTTTTTTTTAGGTAAGAACATATCCTTTTCGTTACCTGGAAATCAAGTCTATTTGCAAGGAGGCTTATTTTCATTTCCATTGATTCAATGTAATATCTTGAGCAGTTAAAAAATAAGAAAAAAAGAAGGCTATAAAAAGAAAGTGGTGAAGATGGTAGTGTCTTTTATGAAAGATTCTTTTTTTTCCTTCAGGAAAAAAGATCTACTTCCATACCTGCTTAAATTATTGCATGGAACAAGAGTTAGCTCCCTTCCCCGACTCTGCAGGCAAATACCTTTTCCAGGGTCAACACTTTAGCACATATTTAATTCAAGCTTGCATTACCATCTAAATATGTTGAATTCAACCATATGCGGAAGCATGTTCTTCCGTTACAATCTCAGATTTTTAATTTGGAAAAAAAAAGCAGTAAAAAACCTGTTTTGCCATTGAAGTCAGCAGTTTTGATTCTGATCATTCAGAATGGAGGACTGATCTGTGTAAGAAGTTACCATTTTATGTAATATACTTTCAGTGTAGAAACACATTTTGTTGCCTTCTAAATACATTGCATGAGACCAAATTAATCTCTGGCTCACACTAGGGATAAATCTGACCCATTGCAAACTTTTCTTCCCCAGCAAATCGAAATGTACCATCCATTTTTTATTCAGTTGTGGAAAAGCTGAGCAAATCAGTATTATTTTTTTTTTGTGACATTAAATTGACTTATAAGGGACATAAGCAATGTACAGACAAATAAGGACCATAACATATTAAAAAAAATGTAAAGTAACAGACATACAAACAATGAATAGACCTTCCGTTGTTCATTTCTGTCTACTGGCTACACAGAAAGTAATCTTGGTATAACTCTGTCCTGACTTGCAGGTGATACTTGTTACTTGGGTAAATAATTCTTTATGAATAAATATGAAGGCTAAATGGAGAGGAAGGGTTTGAGAGGCACCAAAAAAAAAAAAAAAAAGCATCATCATATGTTTAAAGTAGATTTAGGAAAACATGTAAGCATGTATGAATGCAGTCCTGTTTGGACGAATACACATAGCCTGGAGTTTTCTGGATTTTATCCGAGCATAAGTCCAGCAAAGCATATGCCCTAAAAACTTGTCCTGGCTAGACATGAGCTTTGGGTGAAAGCCAAGGTTCTTACAAGGGTTTGAACATGGACACAAGGCACTTCACGGGACCGGTTCCCCAGTCTCAGTCACAGTTCCACGTGCATTGCAACCAAACAAACTTTTGAATCCTGTACTAGTTTTGGCTGGGACAGAGTTGATTTTCTTCATAGTAGCTTATAGGGGGCTGAGTTTTGGATTTGCGATGAAAACAGTGTTGATAACCCAGGGATGGTTTAGTTATTGTTAAACAGTGCTTACACAAGGTAAAGGCCTTTTCTGCTTCTCACCCCACCTTACCAGTGAGTAAGCTGGGGGTGCACAAGAAGTTGGGAGCAAACACAGCTGCGACAGCTGACCCCAACTGACCAAGGGATGTCTCATACTGTATGATGTCACGCTCAGCAATAAAAGCTGGGAGAAGGAAGGAGGAAAGGGCAATTTTCACAGTTATGGCATTTGCCTTCCCAAGTAACTGTTACGCATGACGGAGCCCTGCTTTCCTGGGGATGGCTGAACACCTGCCTGCGATGGGAAGTGGTGCATGGATGTCTTATTTTCCTTTGCTTGCATGTGCAGCTTTTGCTTTACCTATTAAACCGTCTTTATCTCTAACCCAGGAGATTTTGCACTTCTACCCTTCCAATTCTCTCTCCCATCCCACTTAGTTGCCAACAGGGATTAAACCACAACAACCCAACTTTTTGATTGGCGAATCTTATAGACTAAAAGTTTATCGGTCACAAAGTAGTTCAAGCCTTTACATCACTGGAAGACATCACATGCAGGCATGTTAATTCCCAGTATAATGTCATGGCTTCAATGGTAATATATCACAGAATTACTTTATTTCAGCAGTCACCATGCTATGGTTAAGATGGTCACAGATCAAACCAAAGCAAACCTCCCTGCTGACCTATTTTTCCTTCCATTTGCTTTCTGTAAATCAGGAATATATATGTTAAAATTCAGAGAGCAGAGTCGATTAAAAGAAAGGTAACAGGGGCACTTGAAAGAGTATCTGTAATTTTAACAAAGTTACAACTGTTTAATGTAAATATATATAGTTCCCATATCCTGTAAATTAGCTCATTCTTGAGTATGTCTTTGATCGTTTACTGGGATAAATTGCAAATGGTTCTAATGTTTTAGATATTAAATGACATTTGACTTAATTCTGCAGGGAATTATTTTTAATAGTAAATATTTTCATAGAAAATGTGTTATTTTGCATTCAGAGAATACAAACCAGATTCTCAATATACTGAAGGCATTGGTCCAGGTCCCCCTATTAGCTACAGTGAAATATATGCGGAAGACCCCAAGTGAGTAAAGAACAACCTTAAAAATGTCTGGTATCTGATAGCAGAATCTGAATCAAAGCAATTTTCTTTTCTAGCAAATAAAGTAAAACTTTTGTTTACTATGAGAGTGGACAGACCGAAATCATATTCATCTTTGTGCTCCCCCTGTTGCCCCGAGCACATAAGCATGTATTCATTGTTGAGACCACATAGACTTCGAGATTGCACTGACGATTAAGGATGTTGTGTAATTCATGCTGCGCAACTGAGGTTTTGTTGCTCAAAACAAGGCAAGATGCTGATTCCAAGTTATGGTAGAAAGCTCCAGTAGAAGAATGTCAAACAGAAAAATCAGTCATTGGTAGACTTTAGCTGAAGAGTTTGGTCACAGTTAGCATGAGCTTTTAAACAGCATCTTTGTGGAAGTAATAGTCATCACTATGGTTGTGATAATGTCAGTTTGTCGAGATGAAGTTTATGGGTAACCATCTAATAGAAGTTCTGAGTCATAATGAATGCTTTCAGCATTTATCATAATAGAATTAATTAGGATACATTTTGTGGGCATTAGTGAAGCTCTCACAAGTATTTTCCAGATATTTGATCATAATTTAGCATTAGTCAGGCATGAGTTAATGGACACCAAAGACTCTATTCCCTTAAAAATCCCTTTTTGTTTTGTGAGTCCCATTGCTATTATATCATTTAATATTCATTTTCATGACACTAATCATGTGGTATTGATTTAGATATTGCACATTACCATTGGGACTCCATTTTAATTCAGTGCTAGGGTAGCATTAAAACGTAAAACAAAAGTGTTAGTATTTTAAGTTAAAAGTCTGCCTAAAATATTTCCATTTGGTGAAATTCTGCTGCCCACACTGAGTCAAGAAGTTAATCCAGATCTTGCTTAAGGGTGTATACTCATAAACAAATGTCATGATGCTTTTTATTTTAGAAACCAAAAATATTTCTGGAGTATTCAGAAGACCTAGGACAATAAAGCTTTTTGCAAGAGTAACTTTACTTTGCTACCTAAAGGGAGTGGGACATTTGACTTTGATTTCAGTGGCTACAAAACTGACTTAAAATAATTTGCCACCTGTGTAAATATTGTAATGGTGTTGTTCCACAACAAAGGAGGACTATGGCTAAATTTAAACTTCTCTATAGTGGAATTTTCTTCTACTTTCAAGCCTCAAAGCAAATGACCCAAAAGGAGAGTCCTATATATAGGAAAAAGCTCCTATATTTCTCCTTGCTTTATACCTACTGGTTGCCCACCATGGTGTCAACATATCACGTGTTAACAGACTACAGAATCCTTGTTCTGAGCTCTCATTAATGCCAGTGAAAATTCCATGCATGTGGCTGTCAGAATGAAGTCCTCGATTCGCTTATGATTCCTTTTCCCCAGGCGTAGTTCAGTCTCACTGAAATCTGTTAAAATACAGATCCAATCTTCAATTATCTGGATATATGCTCATATATTTTACTCAAAATTTTTCCCATTAATACCAATCTGCCAAAGTTTATGCTCATAAGAGCTTGTTATCTTTCATTTTTAAGGAAAATAATATTTAGTCACTATAATTAGACTTTAAGAAAGCTATTAAAAAGAACCCAGATAGTCTTTTGCTGAGTTGTGGCCATGGTAATTCAGAGCAGCACACAGTTAATTACAGTCCTCTTTTTGCCCATTATTATGGCTCTGAGATGCTCCTGTCCCGCTACCTTATTAAGGAGAAAAAACAAATAATCATTTTGAAGTTGCTTTGATCAGAGAAGAGGAAGGAAGAAACTTTTTACTCTGCCCAATTTTAAATATGTTAACTTAGCCACCTAACTAGCAGCAGTGCACAAAATGACTATATGCTCAATATGCCGAAGAATAGAGGCATATCCCAGATTCATGCATTTTAAACCAGTTCAAATGATATATCCAGAAAGTGCTCCACTTGTTCTTAAGCACCTGTTGTTCATCTGAGGCACTCACATTCTATGCCTGGAACAGAGAAAAGAAGGAAAGATGGAGAATACAGAGGCAGAGCAGGAGAGAAGATATAAAAATGAAAGAAAATGGGGAAGAAAAGTCTGCTCATGTCTATGTGACAAGGACAAAATTCTGCCCAGAATGTTTCCAAAGTTGTTTACAAAAGCATCAGTTCTAATAAAAATCATGAGTCCAGACCCTGGGCCCTTTCTCTCCTGGGGCAAAGTGCTTAATCTAAGACTGCACAAGCAAATGATCCTGAGCAGAGAAAGAAATCAAGGAGCTTCTGGACACCACATGCTCGCCAGGTTCCCTCACTCCATCTCCCCACCTCCACCTTTCTGCTCTTTGTGCTAACAGTGATATACGGCATGTTTGTGCAAACTGGAACTCATAGTGGGTCTCTATGGTGATCCGTCTAGTTTCTGGGTAGCAGTTCTCCGCTTATGCTTCCTGGCTGAGTAGCAACTACTGAGATCAGATAACACAGCACAGTGAGACCTCTCATTTGTACATTTCAAAATCTGCTGTCAGCAATGCAGAGCAAAGCCTAGGAAGCTGCAGAGCAATCCCTCACTTGAGTTTGTGGAAGTGTCTTAAGACTCCTGGGAATATAATTGCTTTAGTTCTGCTCCACAGAACAGAGTGAGAAAGTGAAATGAGAGTTATTACATGTGAGAGATGAGAAGAGATGGGAAAAAGATGTGAGGAGTGGTAGAGAAGTGAGGACTCATCTGAATGAACTCTGCATTTCCCAAACTGCCTTGTATTCTTGTTTGTCAAGAAGGTTAAGATTTGTTGCAGCCTCGCTAGACACTGGGCATATTTACATTTCTTCATTGATACTCTGTTGTCTTGCTAACACTTTTTATAATCCTGTTGTCATGAGTTATGATATGGTCCAGGGAACATAGGAAAGGTAGAACTACAGAATAATTACAGAACCATAACTATTTTATGAAATTTTATAAAAGGCTACAATATTTTAGGAAAACTGACACAAGCTTTAGAAAGCATTTCTTAGATGTATCTCATCAAGGATGCCGACAGCTCTGTAGCACTTTATGCTCTATGATATACATCACGACTGCAAAAATCTCAGATTTTATACACTGAAAACATGAATATTTAAGAATATAAGAACATAAAAATACTTGTGTAAGTATTTGATATAAATAGTGCCAACCACATTCTTCTTCAGATATACTTATGCTTTTTAACTCAAGTACTATTTTTCTGTCCTTGATGTTCCTGATGAGGCTAGCTTTTGCTGTAGGCTTGAAAATGCCCTGAGGTTTTGTCCTGGTATGAGACAGAACAAAACCAATTTATTTTCTGTAATTTTACTTTTCAGTTAAGCCTCTTCTAACTGACTGCACTCTCTGAAATTAAGGGTATGTTTTTCAGAAAGTATCTGCTTCAAGTAGTGATAACATCTGGTGTTTATAGTTAATATCCATGAATGTTATGCAGAGAGGCTCTTGCTTATACTTACTCCTATAACAGCCAAGGTCAACTCACTTTATTTACCAAGTTGGAGGGTCGGAAGCAGAAGAGCATAGGGGAGTCACACCTGTGGAGAGGAGCAGACAGGACAGGTGACCAAAAACTGACTAACAGGGTATTCCATCCTATCTGCCCCATGCTCAGTATAAAGCTGAGGAATCAAAGGGTTTGTCTCTTCTTCAATGGCTGGTGCCTGAGGAGGATTCAGTCTGTTCTTCTGCCTTTGATCCTGATCCGTGTGTTCCTGAATCCAGTTCTTGAATCCAGTTCTCGTCCATTGCTGAGCCCAGTCCCAATGCTGGCTGATGATGTGATCGTCATCCTGGGAGGTCAATACTGGTTTTGTATACATTTGTATATATGTCATTATTTTTCTTATTAATATTATTATATTTTCTTTTCATTGTTAGTATGTCATTAAAAGTGTTACAGGTTTTTTTCCAACCCATAAGTCTCCCTCCTTTATTCTCTCTTCCTTCCCTTCTGGCAAGGGAAACGTCTTAATAGAAAACATCTATCATTCACTTAGTGACATGCCCAACCTAGATCATGACAGGTTTTTTGGTTGAACTTGTGTATATGAGTTCAACATTATCATAAACTGTTCCATAATAATATTGCACAAAAAATGCAGTTCTAGGGGGCATCTTTTAGCCAGCCAGATCAACTCTCTTTTCTACTGCTGGCCAGTGCCAAATCTACCAAAAAATACATGTAAAATCATACAGAGAAAGCTGAATTAGAATTCATTGCCAATTGGGAATGTTTTTTTCATTGTTGCTACTATTTTATACCTCAGGGCTGCTCCTGCAGCTTTGCAAGAGCAAATAACAATGCACATTGATTAAAGAGTTCATGTTTATAGATACCTGATTGGTAGATACAGACTGCTCTTGCACCAAAATTAACCAAGTTAACTACGGGAAATCTTTCTTAAACTTCTGGAATGGTGGTCTGAAATGACAGTCTTTCATAAGTCAAGTCCGTGACGGGTATAAGACAAGAAACTCACTGTATGCAGTCTGTCATATAACAAAAAAAGGCATGTATATAAAACTCCAGGCATGCTTTAACCTTTTGCTTAGAGTGCTATTACCCTAATAACCTGATGTAATCCTGGTGTTCAAGGCAACATGATGAGCCATTGGTTTGCTGTAACAGTGCGATATGAATTTCATCCTGCTATGCTGCATTATTTCTGAGTCTTCTGCAGTCTTCTATGGAGTCTTTTCATCAGACAAGAGATTTACTACAAGCATCAGAACATCTTCAACAATATATTCTTCAGGTGTTATGCTTCAAACACAAGAACTGAAAATAAGCTTTGCAATTCCCGTCCAAACACAGCACTGAGGAAGGGCCTAACAGGCACTGATTTTTGCTAGAGGTTTAGGGTTTCTTTGACCACGATCCCAATATACATAAAGCCTTGAGAATATGCAACTCAGCAGGTTGACGGATTCAGTACTTTGTTCACCGCCCCAGCCAGTCACTAGCATGTAGGGCTGACTTCCTTGAGCCGAATTATTTGATAAGTAGTTTAGCAGCAAAGATCTTGTACAACATTTGTTACTGATGAATTTTCAACCAAACCATGTCTGTTTCTGTATTATGTTCTCTAAACATCTCAATCATAGTGCGGTTTAGACTGTGGAAACAGTTCCACATGGCAGCTGAGAACAGAGCAGCACATACTGTTCTGGTTGACAACATCTGGAAGCTCAGAGTAACATTACCTAAAGAGGAAACAGTTAAAATGTATTTATTGTTATGCTTGTGACACAGTAACATCGTGCTGGGCTTCCCAGAGTCACTAAATTTGTCCTTTGGCTGCTGTCAGCAGAAGGTGATTGAGGTCCCTCCTATCAGTTTTGGAAGGAGTCAGTCTTGGACCCTTCTGAATGGAGACTGATGGCAGCGAATGAGGAAAAGTGGAGAAACAATGAATGGAAGTATTATGGAACTAGTCTTGCAAAAGATAGCTGCTCCTGGGGGCTAAATCTTTAGACCAGTCTATAATATGCCACCATAGAATCATAGAATCATAGAATCGTCCAGGTTGGAAGAGACCCTTGGGATCATCGAGTCCAACCATCTACCCTACACTACAAAGTTCTCTGCTATATCACATCCCCCAACACCACACCTAAACATCTCTTAAACACATCCAGGGATGGTGACTCAACCACCTCCCTGGGCAGCCTATTCCAATGTCTGACCACTCTTTCTGTGAAAAATTCTTTCCTAATGTTCAGTCTAAACCTACCCTGTTGGAGCTTGAAGCCATTCCCTCTCGTTCTGTCATTAATTACCTGTGCAAAGAGACCAGCACCAACCTCTCTACAGTGTCCTTTCAAGTAGTTGTAGAGAGTGATGAGGTCTCCCCTCAGCCTCCTCTTCCTCATACTAAACAGTCCCAGCTCCTTCAACCGCTCTTCATATGATTTGTTTTCCAGGCCCTTCACCAGCTTCGTTGCCCTCCTCTGCACCCGCTCCAGCACCTCGATATCTCTCTTGGATTGAGGTGCCCAAAACTGGACACAATACTCGAGGTGTGGCCTCACCAGTGCTGAGTACAGGGGCACAATCACCTCCCTACTTCTGCTGGTCACGCTATTTCTAATACAAGCCAGGATGCCGTTGGCTTTCTTGGCCACCTGGGCACACTGCCGGCTCATATTCAGCCGCTTGTCAATTAGAACCCCCAGGTCTCTTTCTTCCAGGCAGCTTTCCAGCCACACTTCCCCAAGCCTGTAGCGCTGCTTGGGGTTATTGTGGCCCAAACTGTGGCCCAAACTGTGGCACCAGTCGTTGCCTCAGCCTCATCAAGACTAGTGACAGGCAACTGAGAAATAAACGAGATAGTTGTGTAGCTTGCACAGAGGGAATACAGCCTGCATTAGCTTTTCTTGCTAGCTGTCACAAGTTCCTTGTAGGCGTCAAGTGTCTGTAGGTGGTCATGGGCAGGGATGTGCCAGGAAGCCTTGTTGATGTCCCCACCTACTAACCTCCTGGATTTCAGTGCAGAGATGAACAGTAGCACAGTAGGTTTGTATCATGCTTCTATCCCCCCAAGCATATCACGGCTCAGAGCTGCACAGTCAGTGTGCCTCGACCTCCAGGCTAGGTGTGTGGTAACACAGGAGAGGCCTAACACCATGGCTTGGGTCGAAGAGAACTGTCTTAGGTTTGACAAGGAAGAAGCTTGTGGGCAGGTCCAGAGACCTGGATAGTTGTACTATATACTATGCCTCAACAGTTTTGTTTACTGCAGAATGAGTTTTGGGTTGACCTGAAATGATGAAGTGATTTTGGCAAAACTTATCTGAAACTTTTAATCAAAAGAAACTGCTTGGGTACATATGCTAACTCAAGCACAGTAAGGATCTTTACCCTCTCTGAGAATACTGATGCACCCATTTTGGATGTTAACAACCTTTTACCTTTCTCCTGTCCCACATCTAAAGGCATTGCCACATTCAGGGTATTCTGGTTTGCAGTGATGGAAGGAGGTTCCTTGGTCTGGCTGGCTGCTGCTCAAAATGGGTATCACCGCACAAGAACTGACCAGGTCAATAGATGTAAGAAACAGTAACTGTAGGTTAGGGCTTTCACCATTGTGGTTAGGATGCTTACCTGGAAAGTGGAATACCTTGGTTCCTGTCCCTGTACCAGTGATCACTTAAGCACATTGCAAAAATTAGAGCTACTTCAAAGGGGAGACTGAAAAGCTGTCCAGCTCTGGCATAGAGAGTTGAGGCCAGGGCATTCTTCTGGGAGCTGGGGATTTGAAACTTCCCAGTGGGAGAAGGCAATGAATGTAAATCTCTGATACTTAGGGTAAGTGGCTTAAGCACTGGGTTAGGTAGAAAGAGTGACACTTTGTTATTTTTCGGTGTTACCTAATGAGGCTTTTAATTTCCAGTACTTTGCTTTTGTTAGAACTGTCTGCAATGAAAACAAAAATATTTCCTTTGACTCATAACGATTTTTTTCTTTTGTTTCTCTAAGAAAAAAGGAACAAAAATCACTTAGGTTCAAGGCTAAATGCTTTGTTTGCTTGGACTAAGAACTGAAAAATTCATTATTTGCATAAAGTATTAACTGAGGCTAAGAGCTTAACAGGATTCATACAGAATTGAATATCACATAGAGAAAAAGAAAGCTCCAAGTGCTTTGGAGGACAGGATCAGAATCCAAAAGATCTTGAAAAATTGAGAAATCAGTCCAAAACATACAAAAAGAAGCTCGGTAAAGCCAAGCACAAAGTGATATAATTAAGAAGGAACAGTGAAACAAATACATATTAAGCAAGAAATAATTGCTAGGCAGAAGTACTACCAAAAAGGGATCACTGGGAGTGACACAGCATCAACAAGAAGAAGTTGTAACAGCAACAGGAAAACATAAATCTCACTCTGTGATGTATTCAGAAGTCCGTCATGGGTAAGACACCACTTCAGCAACCAAGGTCTCAGCAGGTGCACCTTGTGTCATCTTTAGTGCTACAGTTCAAGAAAGGTTCCTGGAAAACAAAGAAACAGAAAAGTGATCAGACATGGAGAAGCCTGAAAGGCTGCTCACTTATAATACAGAGGAGTGAAGGCACAAAGGCCATGTGAATCATTTCATGTAAGACCAATCAGTTAGTCTCTTCTTTCATTAGCAGAAGGATAAAGATTGATTCCCCCTTACTTACAAAGATATAGATATTATATAGAGGTGGGGTTTTTTTTCTTCTTCACAATAAGATGTGGCCACAGAAGGGGTTGTAGAAGCTGTCCCACTTTGTTTTCTTGACATGATTTCTCAAGACATCTGGAGTCAAGTTGGCAAGAAGTGAAAGTAAACTGGAGGGTCCTGTTTGTGCATCACCATGAACATAAGTACTGACTGTTCAACCCTGTTAGTAGCATTAAGTGTTGTACGACAAGGTGAAGATTCACTGCAAACTACCCACAACTGCCATTCCATTGACCAAAAAGACATCACAGGCAAATACCAAGTAACTTTTTCTGCTTGCAGCAGGAGTATGTCTGCAAAATTGTCCCAGGGCTAGTGCTGCCATGGCATGGTATGAAATATGTGTAGTCACTGCAATGCTTATTTTGAGATCAGGAGCTATTTCCTCATTGAATAGCCCACGAATAGCAGGCAAGGGGCATCTGACCACTGCTAGTAGACCTGGTCAGGGTTGGTGGAGTAAGAGTGAAGCAAACCATTTAGAACACCCCTGAGGTTTATGATAATTTTTTTTCCCGTTCTTTTTATGGCTAACACATTGCTGCTTCTGTTTCTTACCACTTTGTGTTTCATTTATATCACTTGAACAGTTGAAAGGTCCCTTAAAGTGAGTGTCAATAACCTTTAAGCATTCTTAATCACTCCTTTATGTTCAGAGAAGGGTAAAATGGCTGCAGTATCAATAAGAAGGACCAAAGTGTGAAATTAAACTCTGAACAGGGAAAACGGAAAAATATCTCCCTGGTTTATGGCCTCCACAGACGGAAAGAAATCAGTCAGGATATGAAATCTTTAAGTTTGGCACCAGGAATATATTGGGGTGGGGCTGGGGAAAGGGTGCTGAACTATCCCTGAATTTTATCTGCTCTCCCCTTCTTGGTTAAGAATTGCCAGAACTGTATTACAGCTGGGAGGTCTGGGCAAAAGTATTCCCAAAGATTCATCCATTAAGTTCCTCACTGGACAGCAGGTGTTATTCTTGTTTCACACAAGGCTTCCTTAGTCCAGGCCACAACAGGACACAGATAGTCTGAGAAATTTCCTTTAAGGAAAGCCCATGAAGTAATTTGAATTACAACTCAGAGGAAAATAAACCCTCTTAAAACTCAATGGCTTCCTCCTACATTGAGACCAGGGTTGCCAAGATTTTTGCCCACTGAGGCTTTTTATAGCCAGCTTCTAAACCCCTGAAAATAGGTCTCTCCAACAGAAATACCAACACAGTCATAACAGCAGCAGTGCAAATGAGGCTGCAATAACACTGCTGGGTCCCATAAAGGAGAAGGTGCTACGCAGGGGAAAGCGTTCACCTGGAACTAATGTTCGGCATCACATCCATCTCACTCTTCACACCCAATATTATTTTTCAGTATTTCACACTCAGTGTGAAAAGAAGAACTTTGGTTCCCGAGGATCTCTAAAACTTTCTGTGCCTGTTGTCTTGGTGGCTTTCTTCAACTTTCCCAAAGACAGAGAGCACAGTCATTTTTATTATTATTTGTTACACTGTATGGCAAGTAATAGAGAGCAAATTGTAATTTTTTGAGCTGGAGTAAATTTTAAATATTATAAAAGCAATTGGATCTAGGCATATCAAAATGACTCCTCAAGAAGTGAACATAATCTGTTGCAGAGTACGTGTTGGTATTGCTCAACTCTGAAAGAGGGAAGCTGAGAAGAGAACTAGAAAACACTCTGGATTTCAAAATAACCTTTATTCCCGTGATAAGCAATGGCATAACATAGCATCAAGGATTTTGGTCAGTTGACGTGAATAGAGCATGTTGACAGATGGAGGAACTCTGTACTGTGCTAATGTTTACCTCAGGCTAGTAGGGGAGGGAGAACTCACCTGACACTGATGCAAATGCACATCCTTCATAGCTATTACTGTGGCCTACATGTGGCATCAGTACCACTTAGTGTGGGATTAATTAGTCACAAGATAGCATTGAAGTCAAGCATTTAGCAAGATTAACAAAGGGACTGGACACTTATATAATGAAGAGTATCGTCTACAGTTACATCAGGAAGAAATGGGGGAAAGAAAAATACGCCCAGGAGTTACAGGAAGGAAAAACAAAACCTCATGATTTAGAGTATAATCTCTCCTCCAAGTGAAACATAAGGAAAGAACTCCCCCTTTGGTCAACAATGTTCAGTTAATGGCTTCTTGCAAATGAGCTGCCTAGCACAAGTCACTACAAGAGAAAGAATACAGGGATGGCCGTACTGGCGATCTAACCTGTGCTGTTGTTATTATGCCATGATTACTGAACTTTTTAGTGTGGGTACAGAAATTATAGTCTTCTGGAAGGGAAGACATCAGTAGATATGAACTGCCTTTATTATTTCGATAAAGTTAGTCTTTTTTCTGGGAGGGGAGCAAACCTCAATTGCCATGGGACAATGCCATGACCAGCAAGATTTTGGCTTTGCACCTCCAGAGGAACGCAGTGCACACACACATGCAGGATGGGATAATGGATAGCTTTGAAAACAGGTTTGGACCTGATGCTTTGCAAGGAGTCAAAGGGTAGAAATGTGCCTTTGCATCTCGTCAGAAGCTGGAAATCTCGCAGTCCCAGCTGTGGGTAGAGCAACCTTAGGGGCTGTTGATATCTATGACAGACCTCCCGCGGGCTGCACAGTACTTGCAGTCTTATGGGACTTGGGGGCTAGGGACATAGTCCTGTTCTGCACCCAGTCACTTGCTCTGTGTGTGGCTGTGCATCAGGGCAACATAGTGTTGCTTTAAGAATTTTTGAGTTATGTGACTTCTTGCTTAGTTTGCAGCACCTCCTCCTGAATGGTCCTCCCATGCTGACTAAAATGTCACGCAGAGCCCACACCGGATATTAACTGTTCCCTAGGCTTCTATGATAGAAACCTGCGGGGCTGCTTTGACATTGCAATGGGAGAGACACCTCTGAGAACCTGAGTGCAGGGGTGAACCTACATCGTACATCAGTTTTTAATATTAGGTCAAAAATATCTGCTTTGCTTGTCCTCTTATTCCTGATTAAGAGGAGGTGTGCCATTATTGTGCTACTGCATCCCTTCATTAACATAAACACAGAGGGACAGAATACTAGCAGCCTCTTACACTTCTAGTTGAAAAGGAGCGCTTCACTGTGAGAGACAGAGTGCCCTCATGCTCCCCACCCCTTCCCTGACACTGCTGCCAGGGGTTAGATGTGTGAGGTGATGCAAAGCCTCTCCACCTTTTTTTCTGCCTCCTGTTGGGAAGCCATCCCTCTTGCAAACACCCCTGACAGCCACAGGAGTGAGGTTGTGGACAGGAGATCTGTCATATGGTAACCTTAGCAGGCAGATCCCAACTTAGAACTTTTTTTGGCTTTTGCCACAGTATAACTTTGATGCCTGAGTTTCACACCCTCGCTGTATTTAGCTACCTTCGTCACACGTAAAAGGGGTTGTTTGGAGACCTAATTTGATGCCACCTGGGCTACTGAAAAGCCAAAAATCCCCTTTCAGACTGAGCAGTTGCAAACTGACCCAGAGTTATAAATTTGTACAACACAAATAGGCACCTCACACATTGCCTCTGTGTGCCTAGAGTCTTGTGTAATCCCCACAGTGATATTGGGTTTTATTTTTATGTATTTCTAAATTTCATTTTATTCAATTTCTTTTATTGCCAGATTTATTTGCCAAAACAATGAACAGAATAGTTATTATAGTCATTCTGTCTCCTTTACAGAACAGTTAGTAGCTCAATCTTTTGCAGGGCATTTTTGTGTATATTAGATTATAGTCTCAAGAAGTAACAGAGAAGTTAAAGTTGAAGGAATTTAAGAATCACAAGACAAGACAATTAGAAAATTAACCACAAACTCAACACGATGAAGGCTGGAAGAAAAACAATGCCTTTAAGCTTTGTTTCCTTTTACTGTTAGAGAATCCATCTTGGGAACTTGGGAAAGTATGTTTTACAGGAATACACAAAGAAAACAGATTAACAACTGTTCTTTTTGGTTTAACAAAGAATTATAAAAACGTTATAGGAAGCCTCATTAGAACTATAACTAATAAGAGGAAAATTTTCAGCATGCCAGGCTTTGCCTGAAGGAATATCCTTTTATATTGTTTTCCTCTTACTTCACATCTTCTTTGGCCTTCTAATGTTAACTTGTAGTGTAGAGATGGGGTTTTCCATGCTGCCTAAAATATATCAACTCCCTTTTTCCATTAATGTACATTGTACATCTAGACCTACAGGAGACTGACACTCCCAGCCTTCATAAACATTCTCATGGTTTCAATAGAAAGGAAGACTTTATATCTAGAAACATAGGTTTATGTAACTTAATGCTAACAAATTTCAATGCTGTAAACTGAGAAAACTGAAAGTGCACGAGGAAGATTATTTTCTATAAGCAGCCCAGTGTAGTTTGTCAGATTTTTCTTTTTTAATGCACAGATGCATCAGGTGGGATTTTCCTCTCCCTATATATCCTAGGGATATATATATCCCTAGATTTGTCCACTTTAGACTCATTTGTAATTAATTTAAAGAAATAGACAATTCAGGGCATGATTAACCTTAAGGTTTTGTTATCTTTCCCTGTGCACATTTCTCCAAATGAAAAAGTATGTGTACACCAGATATATATTCAGTGTGGAGATGCCAACACCTATGTTTGCACAAATTCTTGAGAACAAATACACATATTTGCATTTGTGATATCCAGAACAAGAGTTATATGCATATGCATATTTTAGTGTGCAAATGACAGTAGACATGATAGCATAAGTGACAGTGAAATAAATCGGAAAACTGAAGTACAGCACATAAACCTGACTACGTCCACACTGCAATTCAGAGGTGTGGACACAGCTCTTTAGATACATCAGATATTCCCTAAAGTTAATAAGCTCTGATACAGAGAGGAGTGCAGCTGCAGCATTACCTGGTTCAACATGAGCTGAATAAGACCTCCTGATACGCTGGGTAAGAGCATAATAGCTTAGTTCTCACAGCAGTAAACTTAACGGTAGGATTTTCAACTATCTCATTTAAAGCAAATTCCAGCGTGCCTGCAGAAGTTGTAATAGTACTTGTGGACTGCAAAGACATATCCGGAGTACAAGATACAAATTCATGTAGGCATTGGTATGCTCAGCTCTGTACAAGGCAGCCAGTGCCCAAGATACTCATGCTACTACAACTGGTGGAGAAGGGGCTCCACAGAGAGCAAAGGGAAAGAAAACAATCCTTCCTGAGGAAGAAAGAGACAAATTCCCTCTGAGGTGAAAGACCGAATAAATCCATGGCTCCGTTTGCTTCCTAGTAAATGTTCCACACATCTGTAAAAAGACCTAAGCAACGGGACTGTAATTTTCAGCCTTAAGAACATATATGTAGCGAAACTTTCACATTTAGCCAAGGGCTGGAGCTGTTCAGCACTACAGGCTGGAGGACTGAAAGCATCACAATTTAGCAAGGAGCAAAAAGAAGTCATGAACACCAAAGTCAGTTTGACCTCCTCAGGGTGACACATCTGTAAACAAGGATAGTGTTAGGTGCTCTGCATTTTTGGACTACAAAAATTTTTCTGGGTCTTCTGTTACATATTTCTAGCTTTCAGAATGCACACTTCAGTTATGCGATTACAAGGGCAGGAAAGAATTGTGCTGTAACACAATCCTTTAATAAGCAGTATTGTATCATAACTCTTGAAAGTAGCAATACATTTGGAAAACATTAAGCAGTTTGCAAGTGGCTACACAGAGTAATTTTGGTATTTTGTTTTTCTTTCCGAGAATGCACTAGAATTATAAATCTCTTGATTTCTAGAGAAGACTATGTTTAGTGTTTGTGGAGCAATCCACTTAAGTGAGTTTAGTTTTAAGCCAAAGGAAACATACCCTTATTTACATCCAGTTGACCTCATCAGGTTCAGCGGACTTTTACAAATGGACAAAGGGGATGAATTTGTTGTCTGTCAGCTATATCTGAATCCATGAGTCAACCAACACTTGATTCTGTCTTCCACAGGAATCTATCTAGCCTGAACATCTAGTATGTGGTAGCCCACAGGAGGTAAAATCCTAGATAGGGCCGAGTAAGTGTAGCTTCAGGAGCAGAAGACAACCTCAAGACTGGTTAACTTGCATGAGAACTGCAATGACTTTGTCTTCAATTGGAAGTTTCCGCATGTCTGCTAATATAAGCTATAAACCTATCCGTGACGTGTATGCTACTTGCATTTAAAGTCAGCTTACCCTCCAGGAGATGAAATGAACCCGCTAGGATCTGAGTATCATTCGGTATAATAAAAACTGGCAAAATACAAGTAGTTGCACTAATTTCCAGGTCTTTATCAGACTCACACATAACCCAAGTAATTCCCACTTCAATTGCAGTGTAGTTTTATGACAAGTCCCTGTACCTTTGGCAGAATGTACAAACCTGTCTCTTTATGTCCTTTATTGTCAGAATAATCCTCTTAAAACCTTCTTTTTTAAAATCGTTGCAAGTGATTTTTTAAAAAAATGGATTGTACATGTTTTATTGTTGCAATAATCTTCTTGGGTTTGAGGATCTAATTCCTTCCATTGTAATCTGTGGTGAAGTTTATGCAGAGAAACCCCCTATTTTGCCTGTATACATGTGTTTTGGGGAAAAGAAGTTATATGATGCTTTCAATATTTAATAATAAATAAGTAAATGACAGCATCTTCAGAAAGCAGGAGATACTGCTTTTCTTTTATAAAATTATGTTTTTAAGTAATGAATTTGGGAAAAAACAAGCAAGGGATACTATTCTGACAGGTTATAAACTGGAAAGACGGGCAAGGTTCTTGGTTATGCTGGCAAACAGTAACTGGGTCTGCTATAAACCTCATTTAAATATCTGCAAAGATTGCATTTTACCTAGATTTGATTCTAGCCCTTATTTCCACGAGGTCAAAGTTTCTCTTGTCTGGCATTTCTAGTCCTGCTTTTACATCTTCTCTGTATCTCACTTTTAACCCCTATCTACCCTATTCCTGAGGGAAACTTCACAGTATAACTTATTTGCCCAGAGGACCAAATTTAGCTCCAATACAGTTCACAAGGGTTTTTGGCTCTATTTGCTTGTGTAACAGTAGCAGCACAGCCTCTCTATATTATGGCTGATGGATGTACGCTTGATACACATAATCATATTATCCCCCTTCCCGGCACTACCACTGAGCTGTGGTACTGGGAGTTTTCACAGGTTGGGGTGTTATAGCAAGACGCAGACACAACCCCCATTGACTTGACTTCTCATCAGGGATTTATTCTACCAGTTCCAGCCCTCTATATGCAGGTCATGGTCATGGTTGTTTTGGAGCCCTGACCCATCCATAGTCCTTTTTAACACACAATTTCTGTGTTCCTGCTTTCCTCGGGCACTGCTCTCTCAAGAAAGGCAGACTTGCTGCTAGGCCATCTGCACTTCCACTGGCCAGGGGACAAAAGACCCTTAACAATCACCATGGCGAGGTTATCCGATAGCCATTAAATGTAGTCCAGATTACCAGAGCAAATACTTCTGAGACTACTTGATGTCTTCGCAACAAAAGACTGAACTGTGGCAAATCTGGAACTCGGCGCAGGCGTTTTTACATTAACACTCAGGTGCCATCTAAATGCCCCGGCTCCCCAGCACTCTGGTGCAGGGAAGAGTCTGTGCTCCGAGGGGAGCGGGAGGCAGATGGGGTTGGCCAGGGGCTCTGGCATCATCAGCCAAAGAAAGCGCTTCTGGGTACGTAGTGTCTGACTCTGTGTCAGCATGCTTCTTGCTCCTTTCAAAGGCAAGGTAGCACCCTCTTACTTTTACACAGGGTCTGTATCTCCTGCTGTTTAAAGGAATACTCCTCCCTCTTTCTTCATATGCAACACCTACGGATTTCAATATTTTTTACTTTCACCCCTCTGTAAGAGATTGAAAAACAGAGAAGGGCTGGACTGAGGATCTATTATCTTTCCCCTTTTTCTAAGAGGTTAAGAAGGGACTTCTGCATAATTTGGGCTGCAAGTTTTCTTCACTGGGCTTATGCAGTAAGATATTCAAGCTACAGTACAAGAAGGTACTACTGTAAGACAGACAATCAAAGATATATCTTGTTCCCAAATGCTAGAAATTAGGACAATAAATTACATAGCTCCTCCTAATAGTTCACAAGTAACTTTCCTCTTAAAAATCTGTTTTCCCATTAGATGGAAGCAGGAAAATGCATGTCACCTGGCAGAACAAATCCTAGAGCTGAACAAGCAGGTTTTCTTCCTGAAGAATCCTATTTCCTTTGGAAGAAGAGCTGCCACAGCACAACCCTTGTCTCTAGTTGGGGCTGTGGTACCCTCTGTTTTGATTGAGGATCCCATCATGGGACTGTTACTCAGGCAAAGAGCTTGTTGCCTCAGTGGAATAAGAAAGAGTTCTTCCCTCCTCAGAATTAACAGTCAGAGATCTCTTCAGCTGTATTTTTATCCGGCACTGCTGCTCAGCCTTGGGACCTTTGTTTTGTCTGCTGAGAGATCCTACCACCCAAGTACATGGAAACATGATTAATGGATGTTTGGCTTACACTTCATGTTACATCAGCCCTCCACGTTCAGCCTGGGTTGACAGGCTAGGATTTCTCTCTCATGTTCACTGTCCACTAAACAGCTCTGGTTATTGATTTTTTAATTGTGTTTTCCCACAAATCCCAAGAAATATGTTTTCCCTTTAGATCCATTGGTTGGTTCACTTGCATCTTTTAGAAAAGTAGTCTAAGATTGAGATCTTCAAAATGGACTGCAGAATTCAGGTGCTCATATTTACAAAAACTTTAATTCCCTTGGGCTTTCTTGAGGAGCTTTGGCTCAGTTTTAAAACTCCTGATAAAGCCAAGTGCACATATACACTCAATGAGGGCTGACCAGCTATAAATGATGGAGACATTATACCCTCTAGTGGCAGGAATATACGTCACTCGTTTTGGGAGAACATACCAGGTTGGAGGCAAATAAGGGACAACGAAGTAGTTATTGAACTTAACTTCAGTTCCAGGACCAGGCACCAAGCAGTGTCTTTTATAACAGATAGGCATCTCAAGAATCAACCAGAAAGACTTGGCCAGAAATATGAGTGCTAACAACCTAAAATTGTGCACTTAATGGCATGAAGAGTTCCCTTTATTGCTAGGTAGCTCAACACAATATAAACCAGGAATAACCGCAACAAAGCCACTTTCTTTTTATTTTTCTTTTCCTCCATTTTCTGTTCTTAGTCAGTCTCAGGTATTAACACAGAATTACCTTTAATTGTATGCAATAATGCAGTCAAATATCAAAAACTCTTCATGCTTGGTTTTCATCAACTATATATCCTGCAGGGTTAAAAAAACTCTGGAGGAAGCAAAGTATCGTAGGTTTGGGTATTATTAAAAATACAAACATAAAAATTTACTGAGAACAGGAAAGGTTTATTACCTGACATTTGAGATCATATCCCTCTAGGTAGTTTTGTTCTTATTCAACAACAGTTGCCTCAGCAAAGCTATGGGCGGGATAAGCATGTTTAATTCACGCCTGCTAATATATAGTAGGCTGCAGAAAGAAGCTTATGAATTTGCTTTTGAAAGTCTGGTGTTTGGGGTTTGCTAAGCTATTTGCCTAAGGGCAAGATGACATTCTTGTTGCATGTTCTTTCTTGAATTCCACATAATGCACATTCTTTTTTGCCTAAAACCAGAATAAATAAAAAAAAAAAAAAAAAAAAAAAGAAAAAAAACCCCCAGCTTCAAGAAATAGTAATTGATAGTAAGGGGTAATAGATCTTTAACTGGATTCTGCTCTGTGATGAAGAATACATTGCTTCTAAGGTTTGGTAGTGGCATACTGGTGTTATAACCATTAGTTTAGAAACACGTATTATTTACTGCAAAGTTGATCCAAATTGCCATCCCATTTTCAGATTCCCCACCACATAATTCAAAGCAAGGTTGCTTCACTTCAGTAATCCTCAGAATCACAGTTTTGTTGTTGCTACATGTTAGTCCATTCATCTCACTTTGCTGTCCTGCAAAACTAGTTAAGTCAACGCTTTGTAATTAATTTGAGGTCTCTGACTAATTTCTGCTTTCCCCATTTCAGCGTTTCTATTAAGAAGGAGATTTACTAAAAGGTAATGGCCAGTTTTGTGGTTTCTTCTGCTCTTGCTAGGGGCCAGTATGATTCAGTAAGCCCTGTCACCACAGGCACACCGCTCTGCAGTAATTATTGCACAGCTGTCTGTGTATCAGCACTGACAAATAAAGAAACCAGTAATTTATAGGCTGGACTTTATAATCTTGCTTTTGCTCATTTAAAATTAACGTAGGCTGCATAGTTCTCCTCAGCCATAATCTTGTTTTCTTGTCAAGAGCCAGATTAACTACCATATACTTGTGTTGAAATGAAACACAGAGTTTTTAAAGATTTCTTTTCCAAGTGGTAATGGTCCAGCTGGGGGCACAGGGCTGCAAGCTTTGGCCTCATGTGGCAGGATTGTGCTGGGGGCACACATCTGAGTACATCTCCCTGTGGCAACCCACCAGGGAGCCAAGGATTAAAACACAGAAAAGACAGTCTTTGCTCACTTGGTCTGCACAAACAGGGACCGACAACTATCCTAAGGGGTAACAGTCATTGGGACATAACACATCACAATTAAATGGCATCTGGGGAAAGACAAGAGATCCTTTTAAGATTTTTGAGGGAAAAAGGAAGATGAGGTTTTCCCTTTATTAGACATCAGAGATTCTGCCCAGTTCAGCCTCATGGAACAAACCCAGTAGGAATCAGGCTTCAGTACGGTTTGTGAAATGATTAATTTCACAATCCATTTGGAAATCCTTACTAAGGAAAACATTACTTACTCTTTTATAAGACCGTTCAAAATCCTTATTATTGTTCAAAATCCTTATTAAATGGTTATTGTACACTGACTGAAGAATAACAAAGCTGAGAGCAAGAAGCAGGTCTGGCCATGTGTGTGGAATGTAAGGGAGATAAAACAAATCCAGAGGCTTGGATAAGAAGTAGAAAAGACATAACCGAGGAAACAAAACTTTCCTAGAGAAAGAAGATTCCTGGAGAAGAGGAAAAAAGGATAGAGGACATCCAGCAGCAGGGTTGAGGGACATGAAAACATGTAAGGGACAGGTAGGGTGAGAGAACTGAACATGGACAGAAAGATGAGAGATCAAGGCCAAGAGAAGGTGCTTAGGCTTTTGTTTTTTGAACTTAGCTGATGATATAGCACTGGAACTGTTAATGTTTCAGATAAAAAGCGAGTTAGCAACAAAAATTTCTGCAGTACAAACTTCCCTGGGGTTTTGCAGCTGGTAAAAAAGGGAAACTGAATAGGCTACAAGTTAAAAATGCCTTTGGAAACATACTTGGTTTTCCAGGGAAATGTGGACATTTCTCATGGCCTGCCTTTTTTTAGATGGCTAACAAAACCAAGCCCTTCTCCCTTTTACGTTAATAGCAATGATTCAGAGTCAAGGTATTCAGTCCAGAATGAGACAAAACAGTGATGCTCCTTTAGGTAGATATACTGATCATAAGAAGACTTCAAACTCAAATAGAAGTTCTAACAATCAGTGTCCCAGTTATTGCCTTACACTATTACTTGGAATATTATTAGAATAAACTATATGTCAAGGAAACTATTCTTATTCTGTTATGCAAATACATGCAAGAAAAGGTGGAAACAAGCTTCTTCTTGGTATATGAGACTTCATCACTTGATTCAAATTTCAGCCTTCGGCCTCTAAGGAAAGAGTGGATGGACAGAGTGGATGTGCAGGCAATGGAAGAGAAAGATATTTCTGATTATGGATGATCTAAATGTAGCATCCTCTTTAGTAACCACCTTCCTCATTGTCTGAGAGAAGCTGAGATGACATTAATGTCCTGGTGGTGGGAATAAGAAAACTCTCTTGGCCCAACACACTTCTCTTTAAATGCAGTTGCCACTTTCCCTGGCTTCATGAACCAGTCATTCTGTGCATCTCAAGGTAGTTTCTCTTTGCTTCTATGTATTTGCTGCTAGACATGTCCCAGAACCAGCGCTAACTCAACGAATCATGCCTCTACAAGGAAAAGTCAGTTGGGAGATAAGATATTCCCAGAGCTCGCATAAACTTGGTGTGACTTGATGTGACCTCCCTCCTGCCTCCTCCAGCTGCCTCTCTCAGGGGAAACGTAGCTGATGGGCAGCAGGTTTGAACACATCTGAGTCCTGAAGGACTCTCCCATCTTTTTAATCTGTTTACAGACCATGTCATCCAACATTGTGCTTCATGAGTGTGTACTGGGTGCAGGGGCCGAGGCACTGGCAGTGGGGCATGCAGGGGATGCAGGCTCCAACCAAGACACTGCAGGGCACAGCTGAACCCCTCAGCCAAGATGGTGGTGTGTCTTGGAAAACATATTTAAGGAAGGGAAAGAATGCCACACAGGCAGAGAGGAGAGAGAAAAAAAAAAAGTGTGAGAAACAGCCCTGCAGACAGCAAGGTGAGGGGAGCAGGAGGAATAGGAGGAGGTGCCCCAAGAGCTCAGGCAGAAGTTCCCCTGCAGCCCCTGGAAGGCCCAGGCTGAAGCAGGCTTATCCTGAAGGACTTCAGTGCATGGAAGAGCCCATGATCGAGCGTCAGAGAGGAGGAAGGAAGGCCAGAGAGGAGCTGTTATGGACTGCCACCATAACCCACTGTTCCCCATGTCCCTGCACAGCTTGGGGTGGCAGGAGGTAGAAGAGCTGGGAGTGAAATAGTGAAGAAAAAGGGAAAAAGGGAGCAGGTGGTGGAGGAAAGGTGTTGTTTGAATTTGTCTTTGTCTCTGAGCATCCAGATCTATTTTAATCAGTAATAAATTAAATTAATTTTCCCCAAGTCAAGTCTGTTTTGCCTGTGACAGTAATTGGTAAGTGATGTCCCTGTCTTTATCTCGACCCATGAGATTTTTCATCCTATTTTCTCCCCTTGTTCTGTTGAGGAGGGACAGTGAGAGAGTGGCCGGGTAGGTGTCTGGCTGCATTACAAGGTCAATCCATCATGTAGGGTTAGGCAGAGAAGCAGCTGAGCATACTCCAGCCCAGATCAGTGGGATCTATCCCAGCCTTCACTCATCCTATGCACAGTGCCTATACTTTGGGAGCAAGTCACTGCCAAGCTAAGTCAGCAATACAGACAGAAAAATGTTTGATTCAAAGGACTCTGCCTATTTAAGTTTCTTTTTGAGCCCACTGTCCATCTCACAGTTGAGTAGTTTTGGCCTAAGGAGCATTTCTCTTCCTGAGATAATGATAATTACCTAAATCCTCTGCACTAAGCCCCTTAATGAAAAGTTTGACTAGAAAATGAGTGATACTGTTTAAGCTACTTTGTACCACAGCTTATGGGTTGATGTAGGTGAGGGTTTATGCTTCTTTTTCAACCTTTTCTTTTCTTCTCTTAGGGAAAAATATGTTCTCTATTTATTTTTCTCCAAGTTTTTCAGTACATTCTCTATGGCATTCAGAAATAATTGGTAGCAGTAACAGTAGATCTGTAAGACATTTTTGTGTCAGCACCAATTCCACCCCCTCCCAGATCAGTGAATCTGTTTTCTCTTCCAAGTCTTTTTTTTCCCTCAGAAACATTTGCTAAACTGTGTAAGTTCTTTGTCTAGATACTTTGACAAAGAAATGCTGTTATCCTTAATATAAATACAAGTTCTATACAGATTTCTGTTGAATTCTATGTATTGTTTTTACTCTGTACCCAGACAGACTTTTTAATATCTTTTTTTTCTCTTTTTTTTTTTTCCCCTTCTTTTTTTTTTTTTTAACCCAGGAACACTTGTAGAGCCAATTCTCATCAGATAATATTATCTGCCAGACTGAACACCTTTAGGCTGTGATTGCTTTTGAGTGGATCTAAAGGGCAGAAGCGCAAAGGGAGCCTAACCAACCCTTGTACAAGCACTAGGTATGGGGTCCTGCATTTCCTTGAAGTGAGAAGTCCTTGCTCTAGTCCTCCTCTCTGCATTGCTCAAGAGGGCACAGAGAGGAGCAAACATTAACACACACACACCTCCCATCAAGCATACCATAGTAACTGCATGCTGGAGAGCTCTGGGAGACACTGTGCCAGCCACAGGCACAATGCCACGTGGACTTTTCTCGGGAGTGATGTTGCTGCTCACTGCCAATACCACAGAGCTGATCCCTAAAGGCAGTTGCTACAGTTGTCTCTATTTTTGTGTTTTAACTGTGAGGTGATGGCTCTGTCTGTGCGAGTGAGTGGGAACCATGTGAATGTACATAGGAAATTATTCTCTTGGCTCTAGGGTAGCTGTCGAACAGGGCAAGTCCCAAGTTTGCATTTGTTTCTAATCAACAAAGTTTGCACTGTAACAAGAAACATAAGACACTCTCCTGCCATGGACAAGGCTCATAATACATAGAGGAGCTCACATGCTGCTTTCAGAAGAACTGCTAAGAAAACAAGCAGAACAATGTTTTACCTTGCTGGACAGTGTTAACATTTGACAGTGTAGTGAGTTACAAATGACTTTAAGACTTCTTCCATAGAAACTTTCTATAACAAAATAAATCACAATAACCTTAGAATTTTATTTTCTTCCTCTTCAAAAGAATGTTGTCAGAAAGTAAGCAAACATGCAAGCCACATGGTACTCTCAGTATATGTCTCTTGTTTCTTCTTTAGCCATAATAATTTAATTTCCACCAATGCCACCTCAGCAGAGAGAGAAAAAGTTTCCAGAAACAGATAAAAGAGAAAGCAGATTACCACCCGTAACAAAGGAAAGCCTAATTAAAAGTCAGCTGATTTTTACCGGGCGTAGCCTAGACACTGGGATCCAGGGAAAGAAAACATCAAACTGAATTTATTGGCCCCTGCCAAGGCATTCCCAAGGTCTGGCTGGAGTTGGAACAGCCCTGGCCTTCCACCAAGGGTTTTATCACTTTAAGGAAACAGATCAAGACCATTAACTTAATTTCTTCTGTTTTATTGAAATGAATTCTACACCATGACCTTCAAGACAGGTGGATCGTGTTAAAAGAAAAACACAACAAAACAAAAAAAACCAACCCAAAACCCCAAACAAACCACAAAGAAAACAATATGATTCTGAATAAGAGGAGGCTTTATTAAGTATTAGAAAGAGAAAATAGTTTGCCTCAAAATTTGTGTGCAACATGGGAATATATCTATCTTTCATTAACTTACACAACTTTTTCCATTTGCAAATCCTGTTTTTCCTAGCTCTTCTCACTCCTTCCCCCATGTTCTGTACTCCTCTTTTCTAGTTTCCAGAGTTTCTTCTTCTCTGCTCCATCTTTCCACATTTTTAACAGTTCTGAGAACTAGCCATATGGTGCTGCACAGAAGCATGATATTTAGGGACTATCGGTGAACTTAATATTGAACTGATGGAAAAAAAAAACCCACATTAAAATATCAACTCTATGTCTTCACCGAGATCTGTGTAAGACTCCATTCATTGCATTTACACCTAGCTTATATTGTGTTTCACTAGAGAGACTTTTCTGTGGGTCTGCTTTGCTAAGCATTTGATCTAGCTGCTGGTTCTAATGGGAGGTCTTCCTTATATTCAGGCAGTAAAATATGTGGAAGATTGCTCAGTGAAACAATCTTTTTGACAGTATCTTTATCTCATGCGAGATATATGAGAATGTACCGCAAGTTAGAAAAGACCTAGGGATGACATACCCTGAAGAGAAATTGAAATTACTGGAAATGTTTAACTGAGAAGAGGGGCAAATACAAGAAGATATCATGAACATTTAAAAAATAATGAATTGTGTGAGGGAATTATATTGCAAGCTTCTGTTCATGATATTCCATAACACAATAATTATGTGTATCTAATGATATTTAAATGCAGGAATTTTCAAAGTGATACAAGATTTTAAAAAAAAACAAAACATGTAAGGCATAAGTACAGTGGGAAACAAAGAGTCAGAGAAGCCAAAAATTTAATCAGATTCAGAATAAGAGTGAATATTCGTATGCATATCCGTAACCATTTGATAACAACAAAAATGTGTCACATAATACAGATCAAGATTTCAATTGGTGTTGAAAGAAGAGCTCTTTACACTCACATCTGCCTAGTAGGTCTTTCTCAGAGACAGCTGCCCTATCTATGGCAAAGACAGAAAGCCTGCTTTCATGGCCAGTTCCCATTTTCTTTGAAGCTAGGTGATCTTACAACCGAATGTGACCACTTAGCACTCTTTCCCTGCATATCATTATGCTACTGCTGTGCATTGGGAAAGTGAGGGGGGAGGGGAATCGGCAGATTAGATTATAAACTGATATAAATAGTCTGTTCTCAAGCGATGTCCGCTGAACTACAGTTATTTGTATGAGGATCTGGCCAATATCCTTCCTCAGTCAGTGCTACCAGATGTCCTTCTTCATTTAAAGGTGGTGAAAATATTTTCTTGGGAAGAGCGTTTGTTCATATGTGAAAGGATAGTGAATAGAGGAAGAGGTAGTAGGGACCCTATAGTTCCAAGAGAATAAATTGTGAGTTTTCTTATCTTCTGTGTTTCTACAATTGAACTACACCAAATATACTACTGGAGTGTTGCTAATGGGCATGTTTTGAGAGGGTTCTCATATTAAAACAAAGTCTCTGACTGCAAAAGCTATAATGGCACCTTGAAATCTCTGGAGCTTCAACTTTCCAGGGAAGATGTTGAGTTGCAAGAAGTGCTTCAGAAGACAACAGTTCCCAGTCTCCAGATGTTCAACTCCTTTCAAAACGCATGCTGAGCTATCTTGTGTTGAAATCTGAGGGGGAGAGATTTCTTCAGTTAGTTGTTATGTTGTTGTCAAGAAAAGGCTGGAAGGACTAAAACTAAGGGAAAACAAAAGCTCCTTCATCCTCAAAAAAAAAAAAAAAAAAAAAAAAGAATCCCCCAAAGCAAAAGCAAAAAAGCCAAAACCAATCCCTTTTAAAGGAATTACTCCATTAAATCATTTCAAACCGGGCCTCTGCCAGACTCCCCTCCCTTGTAGTAACGTAACTGGAATGATTCACTGAGTCAAGAGCTCAGAGGTTGCCAATAACCACTGTATTTCACGGGCTTTTCTGATTCAGTAGGAAATAGCAAATTAAGGATCAGCCAAAGATCTTATATATAGGAGGCCTGCCTTGGCCTCATGGCCCATGGGTAGAGAAGGGATCATATGTGCTTGCAATTTTGATGGCTTCAAAATGTACCATACTGAAAGAGGGCTCAAACAGCTTGCGGGAAAAAACATTTCTCATGGTACCTGTGTGTAACACTCCCACACTGCACCTACTGTGACTTTGATCTGTTTTTCTCTTCCCACCCCGCCAAAAAAAGTACTTTCAGATTGCTGGTAATGCCAGTCGCGTATAGTTCGTGCCTTCCCACTCTTTCTCTGAACCTGGAAGTTAACAGGTGCAACAAGGGTGAAGGAGGGATCCTTTTAAAGCTTTTCCTATCTAATGCGCCTGCATTTAGCTCATAACACAAAGTCCTTCAGAATCTAGTATAGAATCACAAAATAATTTAGGTTAGAAAGACCTCTGGAAGTCCTGTGACTCAGCCCTCTGATTAGACCATGAGTAAATATTGAATTAGAGCAGGTTGCTCAGGGCTGTATTCAGTCAAATTTTGAATAGCTCCAAGGACAAAGACGTCAAAACCACTCTGGGAACCTGTTCCAGAGTTGGACCACCCTTGCAAGGTGGTCCTTTTCTCTAATCAGATTTTCTTTTGCTTTAACAAGCCTGGAGAAGGAAACAAATCACTCTATTGCTTCCATATGCCCTGTTGAAAAGACCCCATGAAGACCCCACCGATTTTACGTAGTGTGACTTTTGGCTTGTTTTCACTTCATTCTGTTTGCCCGCCCTTGCCTTCTCCACATTGCCTATCTTGACCCCCCTCAGCACCTACAATGCCCCAATTTTGGGACAGAGATTCCGATGGCAATACGTCTTGGTGCCAGAGCTGCTTCAGTGTGAAAGACTTCAGAACACTCTAGCACTCCAGCCACAGCCTGCATGTATAGTTTCTGACTGTTATCAATCCCTTCCCCAAAGGGAGCAGGGGAGCAGGAACCTCTTACAAGATTAGCTGTTTACCTTGCTGCTTTTATTGGGAATGTAGCAGGAATCTAGCAGTGTCCTGGCTGGTGTCAGGGTGTACATACTATACTCAGTTGTATGTGAAACTGCAAACTGTTTTCTTTATACCCTGCATTTATTACAGCTCAATATTGAGATGACGTTCTAGCCTTGATATTGTTATTTGAGGCATGCCACTCATCATTAAAATAAATAAATAAATAAACAAATAAATAAATAAATATCAGTTCTGATATACAGAAAAGTCCAAATTTTAGTTTTCAAACACGCCAGATAGTAGCAATCTGTTGAATCTGCTTAATTAAAAGCAGTAAAAATAATTGAGGGAGCAGGGAAAAATGTTTTAATGTGCACAGTTTTTAATTTTTTCCTGACCATTTGGCAATAGTTTAGATGGGCTGGATGGATGTCCTGGCTTAATAAGCCGTTCTTGACAGGGAAAAAGTCTCAACACCACTAACACTGCTCAGAACAACCTAAATCGTGGGAGCATCCTCAAATTTGATGATTTCTACCTTCCTCTGACTATACTGGCTGTTCCGAAACACATCATCATAATCTGTGTATGAAACCAGACCTCACCCAAACACAGCGAGGGGAAGAACCAGCTATCACCAATGTATGACCAATTGCTGTGAGTCAAATGTCTATTTTCTGCATTGACGAAACCAAGTCTTTCACCTTCTTGGGATGTGCTGAAACACATGCACATTGGAGTTTGCTGCCTTTTCTGTTCCTCCCCTAAGCTTTTAACTCTCCATACATATAAATACAGAGAGATTTACCCTTTATTTCCAAACCACAAGGCTTCTATAGAGTTGTTGATACTTCTGTGAGAGAACTAAAAACTTGAGAACACTGGAAAAAGGGCTCCTCAGGAGATTTACAGACTGTAATGCTTTGTGCATAGGGAAACCTTTCTGGTTTAGATTTCCAGCTTCACACTAGCATGCTGGAGAAAGATTGTCATTAAATAAAAGATAATAATAGCAACAACAAGCAAAATCTATTTATGAATGGATTATTAAAACTTCTTTAATTGGGATGATGGGCAGATCTCTCCCAGCTCTCTTGCCTCAGAATGCCAAGCATTTAAGTACACTTTCATTACGAACATGTAGGACACAGAGGTGAATCTGAAATTCAGGAGAGATCAGACTTACTTGCCTTAATTTCTTTCCCCCCTAGATATGTCCAGGAATCCAGTCCTTTTCCTTTTTTGCAGTCTGCTGCACAATGTCCTGATATGATAGCAAGGAATATGATGTGTTTGTCCTTAGAATGCAGCAGAAGAAAACAAAAAAGTTTAGAAAAAGACTTTTTTGTTGGTTCTGAGGGAATAAGGGATAGACGATGGTTTGGAATAGTTTGGAAATGTCCTTGAAAATATTCATGTGTGAAAAATTTTATTTCTCAGTTAAATTATTCAAGTTTTCTTGCTGTAAACAATAAACTCTCATTGCCTCCAACAACGTCTTACTCCTGAAGGCATTACGTTTATGACATTCTCTGGTACAGAATAACAAATGTTTGGAAAACTGTGCTTAGAAACCATTGAAGGTTAATTTTTTTGCTGTATTTCTTCTTTTCTAAGACCACAGAGTTTACAGGATGGAAGACTGAAAAAAATCAAATACAGTCTGTTTCGTGTAATCACAAAGATAATTCACAAATATACATATACATGCATGCATAGTTACATATATATGTATGAAACTGTCTTAGAAAATAAATGGAATAAATATTAGATCTATAGGTGAGAAAAATTGGTCCCGATTGTTTAATTGAGTAACAGGACAGGAAATTAGACTAAGGCTGAGGTGCAACTAAGAGGTAATTGAAGGCTTGTACCTTAGAAATGAAAGAAATACAAGTAGGGAAAAGACAAATGAGAGAAGCCAGAAGCAGAACAGAAGGAGAATATTCTCTGAGTGGCTGCGAATTAGCGGAGGTGCCATTGCAACCCTTCAGTTATATAATAGCAAGGGCAGTGATGTTACAACACAGGAAAGACACGATAAACAGACTGACTTTCTTATCTCTTAGTATTTTTCTTTCATATTATTCCTGTATAACGGAAGTCTGAAGGTAATATCTGTGGTTGTAAGAGCTACAGAGATCTACTATTAAAATACAGATCACTGAAAAATGCAGTATAAGATCTGGGAGAAAAGACACTGAATGTGGTATGTGTGGGGAAAAAAGAGACCAGATAGTTCACTGATCTGGAAGTGAACCTAGGAGTTGTTATCATGGGGAAAAATCAGCCCACTCCACAGCTAAAGAAAACTCAAGGCACACGGCTACCTTTACAAAGAAAGTGAATATAAAGCAAAAGGATGTTGTATTTTTACTAATACAGCCCACCTGAAATACAGAAAGCAGCACTAATCACCATATCGCAGACAAGATATCATTAAAACAGTGCTGGAAAACAACAACAACAGGAGGATGACTACCAACTTTAAGAGTTTTGGAAGCTTGTCTTAAGGTTAGAGAAAAAGGTTTAAAATGGAGCTGCACAGTTTTTAAAATAGCTATGCTAAAAATATTCCCAAATCACCAACATTTCTTTATAGGAGTTTAATTCTTAAACCCACTATTATTACCTCATTTTGAAACTCTCTTTTCCTGTCTTTGATGTATTACCAAAAATGCAGTCTTTATCTGCTTTTTCTGCTGCCTAATGGATTGATGGTATGTAGAAAAACTTAATTCGTTCCAGATGGGCAAATTTTTTACAGGTTAGTTTGAAGCACACTCCCTAGTTTTACCTTCTCCCATTCATAATAATTGATAGTATTGTAAAAAAAAAAAAAAAAAAAAAAGTACTTCCTCAAACCAGTTGCTTGCATTTTATCAAAATTTAGAATTCATATTTTATTTTTCTTTGGGATGTCTATGAAAATTACGTTTCTTCCAGTATTGAATGGTAAGCTTAATTTTGCTCTTAAATTACTAAACTTTCAAATTGAATATTTCCAGCATTATTCAAAGGCAGGTAAAATAATAAACTTCAAATATGACCCACTTACCTGTCTTACATATCAATCCAAACCAGAGTATATATTAAATGATTTTGAAAGCTTATAATTTTATAGTTTCTTTTGAAAACATATATATCTAAACTTTTCCCTTAATTCCTAACATGATAGGGATATCTACTCTATTGTCATTGCTAGAGTATATTCTGGAAAGTGAGGATTCAGTATTCAAATGCCAAGCCAAGCAGCAAGAACTTGATATATTTTATTGACAAATCTAACCAAATTGTTTAACAAAAATAATTCAAATCACAGAATATGTGTTAGGTTATCAATAAATAGGTGAAACAATATCTTTGGATGAAGGATGTGTTTATGTTTTCAAGCTTCTCAGGCAATACAGCTCTGGTCTAGAGAGCCTTTAATAAAACCTCCATGATTCTGGTTTTGTAGGATCTACAGTTTAAATTGGAATAATTGAAAAATCTTCCTCCAAAAGATGTATGAGGACTGTTTTGTCTTTCCTTTTTTTTTTTTTTTTTTTTTTTTTTAAGTAGCAATATTAATTTTGAATTGCTTTCAAATGCTTGATATCTTAACTAGCTGGCAAGAAGCAAATTTTGAGAATTGCATCCCACCACCCTGCTCCTGTATTCTCAACAGAACACTAGCATAAAAATGGGGAAAATATAACCATTGAGCCCAAAGAAATCTTAGTAGGTTACTCCAGATGAAAACTGTATAATTACTCAGCCTTTTTAAGAAGAGCTTAAAATTTAGAAGTCTGTTATTTTGGAACAGCTCTAGTTTTAACACTAACTTTGGAATAAAGCCAACAGTTGTGCTGTTGCATTTCCCCCCATGCATATATTAATTAAGGTGTGTTTAACTTCCATCCCCAAGACCTACTCCCTCCATTATGAAACTAGTATTAATCTTCCTACAAAGCAGAAGATATTTCTGTGCCTTCAGCATGATGAAGGGAATTGACATGACTGATAGCAATCAGTTATTCACCCCTGGGTGAGAAAGTTGGTAACAGAGTGGCAAGTTAATGAAGAATTAGGTGTTAGATCTCAGATCCGGGAAAGATTTCTTCAGAGATTATTTAAAATATGTTAAATCTTTCCTCTGGCAATAAAATCACCACCTGAGTTGAAGGGACATCAACAAGGAGACTAAATCACATCTTCCACCTGCCAACTTTTCACTCAATGACTCCCATCAAGTCAGCACAAAAATATGCCACTGCACAAGGATGTTGTTCAGTTTCTAAAACAAATAAACATGCAATCAACTGTCTCCATCATATGAAATACTGCAGACTGAAATCTCCTCACCTGCTTGAGCAAGCAGTGTTTAACTCTGAGGACAGCAGGTTCTTCAAGATGAGGGGGATGGAGGTTTTGGGGCAGCGCAGCTGTGGCTTCCAGCTCCTCTCATATTGCTGGTGCTGGACTGAGGTCTCAGGTTAAGGCCATAGACGGGGATTTCTCCCACCTAGTGTCTCACATACCTCTTAAGCTTACTTTGGCTCTGTACACAGTTTTCCACCCATAGGCATGAGATGAAGTCATCTTCTTAATCAGTAGTAGATGTTTTCAAAAGGAGATTCTCACCCCAGGAGCCTCATGTTTGGTGTGTATAGTTCAAGATCCCAAACCTGAAGTCCCCAAAAAGGTGGTGTCTTAGAAATGTTGACTTACATGCTCTGTAGGCTCTTATCCTCTCTTAAATTAAGATAAAAGCTTACCTACGTTTTACTCTATCTCACGTTGAAACATGAACAAAGACTAAGGTCCAGAAACCTGGCAAAGAAGAGAACAACTTCTAAAAACAAAGGCCTGGATGCCTCCTGGTGCTTGAGATCTAAATCCTGGTGTTAGTAAGTCCAGCACGCTATTTCAGCTTCTAGGAGACAGTTCCTATCATAGAAGCATAGAATGGTTTGTGTTGGAAGGGACCTTAAACATCATCTTGTTCCAACCATCCTGCCACAGGCAGGGACGTCTTCCACTATCCTCTACCTAAACAAAGAGGTGTAAATTCCAAAAGCCAAATTCCCAGCGTTTGACATCCAACCAGAAGATAGACAAACAGAAAATAATCTGTCAAGACACTTGGCGTAACATAATGCCTGAGCATGGGAGAAAAATTCTTCCCTCTTTAGCATATGGCTTTATTCATCAGGAGGAAAAAAGAAAAAAAGAGGGGGCTATTTTCAATGACTCATAGAAAATTTCTCATAGCTAAGGGCTACCTTGTTGCCTTGTCCCTCTCAGGCCTTCTTTAGGTAAAGACGGAGACAACCCAGAGTTGTACGAAACAGTTCTGTGGAGCATGGGTAGAAAAATGTTATGTTAGTCTTGGCAGTTACACTGCCTTTGGCAACAAATCAGTGGGCCCCCCTTTGCATTTGTCACATTCGCTGCACGTGCCAGCCATGAGATACTACAAAGTGAATAGGAACATAAGGTTTTATCACTATTTTCCCCAATCTTCCTTTATTAGAACAAATCCCTGTATTCTAGGGATTAGGGTCAGGCAAGGTCTGTTGAGCTCTCAGCCACACTGTTGCTGCTCTTTACACTAGGGCGTAGAATATAGAATAAAAATAAATTATTTGCACCCAAATCAGAGATTAGTCATTAAATGGCTCAAAGTATCATATGCCAAATACGCTTTAGTGCCTGGTGAGCAGTTCCTGTGGGTGCTGCCATTGGGACAGGCAAGTCACTGTCCTGACTCCCCTGGAGTCCAGAAGTTTTCAACGGAAGAAGCAAAAGGAGAGACAGCAGGCAGGGAACTGTGCTTTGGACCTTCTTCATCATGCCTGAAATTTTGTGAAGTTCATTAGAGAAATGAAGTTTGAGGGTTTGATTGTGGTTTTTTTTTTCTCTTCATAAACCACAAAGAGATGCAATTAGCTGTTGGCTAGGCAGTCACTGCCCACAGCTAGAGTCTTCTCTGCAGAGATCATTGTCTGCATGGCACTCACTCAAATACAGCTTTGTTTAAATTTTAAGTTCATCTCTGTGCAGTTGGTTAGTTAATTGTGTTTTGCAAGTGGCAATTTACAGTTGGAGACAGCACACTTTTTCCTAAACAGAAGTCACCTAACCTCAAGGCACTGTATTCAACTCTGATATATCTAGTACATTCAGCCTGTACCATCTATTCTCAGAGAATAGTCTTGATTATTTCAAGCTTGCTTTATAGAGATTCCAGGTTTCCTGAACCAGAAATTTCTCCTCAGGAAAAGAGACCACATAGCAGCGCAGGCTTGGAATGCAAAAGCCAGAGGAAATATCTTCTGCCCAGCAGCCACACCAAAGAACCCACTTTTTAAATGTTCATTACCCATGAATCTTGTCACATTTTGAGAGCCATGTGGGATGTAAGTATGATAGGTATTCCCAAAAGGAGGACACAGTAAGACCAGAGTGTTATTTCCTGAGACAGTCTGCCCAAAGAGTTAGTCCTACAGACCCTAAATTACAGGTTGGGTACTTGTCTGAAAATAAAAGAATGAAATCATAGGAGGCCGAGGAGCAGCTTCATGGGCATATTCTGTGCATGTTGGCCCATGGGAGAAAGTGAGTATGTCACGGCCAAACTGTAATTGGTGCAAGTGAAGAACATAACTAATTTAACTCTATGAGTTATAGAACATGCTAAAAATTAAACACCTGTGCTGAAAAGAGGCTTTCCATGGAGCAGAATAGAAACCAGATAAGCCTTGAAATTCTGTTATCCAAAGCATTTCTTCTCCCTTACTCATGCTATGGACTAAAGAGGGCTTTTAACAATCAGCTCTGATGTCTTCACTTCCTTCTTCTCATGTGACGTGTCATCATCTCCCTCTTGCCAAAACAAACACCTATCTAACCTCAGGTCCCAGTTTCTAAAAGTGCAGCAATGTCCAATGGAAACGGGGCAGAAATGCAGAGCCTTCATCTCCTAACTGAGTGCCCTTATCACTAGCATACGAGGTCATGCTTACACATTTTATCTCCCTCTTCTGAAGAACATTTAGGAAGGCTATCAAAAGGGAAGCTTCAGTGACGAAGCCCATGCAAGACTGAGTGGCATTTATGATATGCAGCAGGGTATGGGAGACTCTCCCAGAAGGGCATTGGAGTTGAGTCCCCCACATCCTTGGTGAGGGCCCTAAACTCTAATTTTTCCAAATAGGAAGCTGGAGTTGGAGCTTCAGTGAAAAAAATGTAGATGAGAATTTAGGCATCTTTAGAGAGCAGCAGCAGATGAACCAGAGTGGTAATGGCTGAAGTTTTAGACCTAGGAACTTCCAGGTAATATTTAGCACATATGTTCGTGGAGCTGGTTGTCCAATTTATTTATTTGTATGCATGGAGGGGGATGATGTTGGATATGCAGGTGCTTCGGCTTCTTTCTGTTAAGTGAATACTCTACACAGCTGTTTCCCAGATGCCTTGCTAAATTCCAATAGATGTTTAAGCAAAAATGCAAAAAAAGGAGTGTGAGACACTCAAACGCTTAGCAATGGGTGGAAGAACAGGAAGAATAAAGACAATTGAGAAATAGGTGCTCCTATTTATGTTTGGATTGGTGGGGGTGTTAGGCAATCCATGCTCTCTCAGCCCCTCATCTAGAACAGATGGATACGGAGGAGTGGCAGGGAAGGAAGTCACACCTCAGTTCTTCCCTGCTATTGACTGAATACTGGAATTCAGTTTTCGTTCTGAATTACTGCAAGTGGGCATAAAGGTATCATCACAGGTGCCAGTTTTATTCTTAATCCTTGAAGAAGGGTTTGTGGGTAGGGCACATGATTCGCTCTTGGGAGGAGCAAAGGGAAGAGGAAGGAAGGAAGAACAACTTTCACACTTGAGATGCGTGTAACCAGAGATGGTTACACACGTCTCTGCTGGGAACATCGTGCCCTCCCTCAGTGCAGAGTTTCGACATTCAGCAGTCTAAGTCATCATTGCTCATCAGGTGTTTTCTTCTTTCACTACTTGCTTTCTGTACCCTCTAGCATGCATTCGGTGGAGCAGTTCTCCCTTGTGAACTAAGGATCTGTCGCTAGGAAACAGGGTAGGTTTCTTAAGATAGCCCTGCGATAAAAAAGCGTTTATCACATAGTTCTGAAATTTCTCATGCGTCTCTGATGAACTTACCTGCCCTCTGCTCACTAATCCGTCTCCCTTGGGCTGCTCTCAGCATGCCAGACCTCTGAGGAGTTTCCTGCAGCTGCCGCTCTTGAAAAAAAAAAAGAAATCACCTGCTAAAATGTTCTCTCCTTCTGCCTCTCAGTGTAAAACTCCCCCAAAACGCAGCAATGACTATTCACCACATCTTGATAACTGGTACAAAAAATGATCTGACAGAGCTCAAAACAAGAACAATTCCAATAAAGAAGAGGGGAGAATGATATATGTCATTTGCTTCCAGTCCTGAGCATACTCAAGAAGTTAGTTCTTAAAACTGAAATATGTTTAGCTCTGTAATTTGGGTGTTTCTTTTTTCTTTTTGGCTTTTACTGAACTCCAGATAGCTGACTTCATAAAAGTTAAAGAAGTTTATAAACCCTATAAAACCTTGCGTTTATAAGGTTAGTGATGCAACTAAAGCAATTATAATGTAAGAAATCCAATTACATTACTATGTGTAGATGCATTTAATACTCGATAACATTTCTAAACCACATTTTGCTGTTAAATATCCAAATAAATACAGAATATTTGTTGATAAAGCAAAGCATATATGACTATTGCCCTCTTTTTTAAATTTTCTGATTAATTTACAACCAGTTTGCGTGACAGCTGTCTCCAACTAATCAGAACTATCTTTCTTATAGACCATCATACCAATTGTCTTTTCACAGATAAGTAACAATTATAAGACTTGAACATTAAAATAAACTCTTTCTTCAACTTCAGGGCATAAAATTCACGTAATCTGGATCATACCCTACCACCAAATTCCCATTTTCATTAAGATTTTATTTAAATTTATTTAAATTCCAAAATTTTATTTTTATCATATTTGGTTAAACATCATGTTGACATTCAACAAAGTGCAATACCTGATGGTATTTATTCATATTAATATTGTGGACCCATATTGGTAACCTCCATGGAAGAAAATAAGCAGTTCCTCTGAGCAATAATTTGTACAGCTGACGTGGTTGTCATCAGGATTTTGGTCTGTTATGACACGATGATTTAGCTTGATAGGTCTCACGGCTGTCATACTGTCACTGTCTTCAAAGAAAAAATTGCACTGGCTGTGCCAAAGAAAGGACATAATGTACAGAACAGGCCAGGTTTAAGGGTATCTGCTTCACAAAGGAAAGAAAGAACATGTTGAGGCTACTCTGATGAAAAGTTTTCCATACGCACTATGTCCTGCTCTGAGTGCTATGACACTGAGGTGACATCTACAACTGCAGATTCTTCATCCAACTAAAGACTTGCTGGTTTTCAGCAACTCAAGATCATCAAGAGGCTAGAAAAATTCTCTCTGATGTCTTCATTTCTTGCCCAATGTCTTCTTGCCTGATGTGCTCGCAGAACAGCAATGAAAAAATTACTTCAACACAAGAAGCACTATCTTGGGATTTGGGGAGCGGGGCATTGCTTGGGAATGAGTATATTGCTCTCTGTATCTCCCAGACTGTATTGCACCAGCAGCAGGACTGAAATTAAGAAAGCAATACACCAGCTACTTGCTTTGTAGCTTTTCTATGTACTAGTTACAGCAAAGAAGCTGACCCGTAATTTTCAGTTGACACCCATATGTATGAGCTCTGAATTTGAGTAGCACTCTTTGCTTCAAAGAGCCACTTCAGGACAGAGAGGTAGCAAATACATGTTTGCAAACAACATACTGCAGAAGGTATTAATTCTTTAAATAGCAGAATATTCGCCATAATTCTCCGATTATTTTTTGCATTGTTCTAGTAGGATGCCCAGGCAGTGGTTCACATTAACTGTGCAACCTAGTGGATAGCTGCTAGCCATGTGGCTCCTATCTCAAATGTGGGTTGGTACAAGATGTTACTGTTTTGCAGCCTGAGCCCCTTCAAGGTATGAGGGTGGCTTAAAATGTTTTCCGTGTAAAACACATTGGTAGAGCTCAAGAGAGCACTTTAAGCACCTGAGGAACAGATCCACTTAGTGGAAGCATAGATTGCATTGAACTAAAACTAGTGATAAGAATAGTAAAATGCACATTTGCCTAAATGGATATAAAAGAAATTTGGGACACACACATAGAGTAAAACTTAAACAATGCTATGCACAGCTCTACTATATTCATTATAAGATGGCTAGCAAATATTGGTTGAAAATCGCAGCCCCTTGTAATGCATCTAGGAATCATTCTGCAACATCTAGGGATGAATCTGACACGTCTTTAATAGTACATATCAGCACTCTGTTCTTTGGACCCTTTGCTGTGCAAGAGAATATCTATGATATATATAGTAGATACAATATAATATCTATGAATATCTATCTATCTATAGAATAACTATTTCCATGAGTTTGTTTTGTTTCCTCTTCTGTTCTGCCATTTTACTAAAGCTGGAAAACATTAAATAAAATTTAGTTAGAATTTGAATCTGTGAATTAATATATAGATTTTCTGCCTAGATAAAAACTTGCTTGTTTTCATCTGCTGGTGACTTCCAGCCTGGTCTACTTTCTGCCTGTCCTAAGTCAGTCAAAATGGTGATCTCTGCTTTCCTGGTAGCCTTTTTATTCCTCTATCTGCTAGAGAGCTTCTAATTACATAACAAAACTTAAATTTTTGTCTCTCCATGTACATTAGGCAGAAATAGACTCCAAGATAATAGTGCTTGAAACCTGGTGCTAATATGATAAGCACAATAACCTTAAAAGTAGACACAAAGGATAAACAAGAGATTATGTGATTTTAGGAGCTGGCTGAAATTTCACAATTTGCTGTAACATTGTGCATTTGAATCGCACAAGCAGTTAGATTCTTAAACGGCATTGTTAACTAAAATTAATATTAAAGATGCACTATATTCAGTGATATTCAGTTTGCAAGTGTAGCTATTATAATAGTGCACATATTTGCCAGTCAAAACCACATCTATGTTGAAAAGACAGAGAATGAGAGAAAAACCACAATTCAAAGAAATTCCAGCCCAAATGATCAGGGTGTGTCACTTTTCCCTGTGTTTTCTCTGCTTCGTTATGTAGCAATCTGGAAAGGTTCATAGAAATCTCACCCATTTTGGAATCATAAACTAATAAACTAAAGGAAGACTGATGAGGCTGATGTTTGAGGATAGGAGCAGGAAAAAAATACAGCATTTTTGAAATACAGATCAATTAACATTATAAGAACTTGATCTCCTACCCTGTTAAACTTTAGTATCTTGAAATAATATACAAACTGTTTGCACAAACTTTCATTCTCGTTCCCTCTGTTTTCTACAGACTTTGTACAGTTTACAAATAATTTACAAATAACATAATTAATTTACAGCTTTGTATCACTACAGGACAGCATTAGTAAAGTTTTAAGAAAATTAGCAGCTGATTCCCATGCACAAGACGTCTTTATCTTGATGCAAGTAGTAAAGAAGATGAAAATGCAGTGAAAAAAAGTTCTTAAGACAAAACAAGAAGCTGTATCTAAATTTTTTATGGGACTCCTGTTACAATAGAGGGCTGAAAAAATACCACTACCCCAAGAATCCACCTCTCCACACATGCACTCCTGCTCTCTTCTAAAATACCCTTGAAAACAGCACTCCTCAGACTCTGACCAGGATCTGGGTTTTGCAGCCAGGACTCATTCCCATTTTTAACCTTTAACAGTCCCCATCAGAATTTTATTGATTAAATCTTCACTGCTATAAGGCAAAGTCCCCCTTAACAGTTCATTTTCTTAAAATTCAGCTGACTGAATTCAGCCAACAGGAACACACGTGTCTTAGAAAGCCCTGTCTGGTGTTCTTGCATACCTCCTTACCAAGGGCTGATGGGAGAGCTTTGCTCCATCTTGGGTCACAGTAAGCGTTTTGAGCAGACACAGTGCCTCCACAGCCTGAAAGACAGCTGCTATATATTCAGATAGTCTTCTAAAAATCTCCCTTCTGTATCCTCCCTGACCCCTGCACAAATTAATCTCCACCAACACTAGAGGTACTACCTAGTGCAGACTCTGCTCAAGGTACCTGAAATATAGCAGCAGTGGTGGTAGGCCCATACGTACTTGAAAATACAGAGAAAGATGCAATTCATAAAGTAATTTTGCTGCTCATTTACCAATTTTAATCCTGACAAGAGTTATTCCCTCCATTAATTTAAATATTATTATCATTGTTCATATATATTACCAACTCAGTACTTCTTTGGAAGATGAAATGAACAAATGGAAAATTTCCTTCTGAAAAAATAGAGGTTCTAAAGCTGGTGTGGTCACTTCTGATTTATTCCTTCCAAATCGCCCATGAAAAAAAGAGGTTTCAGGAGATAATTTAGAATCACACCACTACTTAGCCACCTTGTTGGGTTATCTCTGTGACTGTTTCTGCTTTTAATTGTTATGGCACTTTGAACTTATGAAAGCAAGTCTCTTAGACTACACGAGAAGAATTCATGTCTAATACTGTAATGCTGAAGAGCATTATGGGAATGAGGTAAATCACAGTAAGTCATTTCTATCATAGCCTGAGTGTCCACTTGAGCATAAAACATAAAACATTGAGCTTACAGCCCCACTGGAAACATTTCTTGCCATTGCCCTCCTCTTCTTTAAAACATATTTCATCTGGCATTACCAAAATAAGATGAAAGCTAAAAGCAATGCTGATTATCATGCCACGAACAGAATATAACCAAATAAAGTTTATTTCCAATAGAGAATTAAATTCCTATTTTAGATAGACATGTCCATCCTGGATCCATTTGTCAAAAGCAAATCTCTAGGAAACCAGCAGAATTAAATTAATGTCACCCACTTTATAGGCACTGGCTAATATCCAGAGTGCTAAAATGGCAATGCAGTATTGTAAAGGCACAGGCATATTGTTTATATGCACTGGCTGAAATCCAAAATGGTTACAGTAAGTAGGAGAATAAAACATTAGTAACAGGGTCCCATATTCCTCACTTTAGACTAGCAAGTATAACGCTATAGCTGAAAATAGGTGATAATTATGAAACATAGGCACATAAACCCCCAGGCATAGATCCTTCATGATCCTGAGCACTCACACCTGGCAGACACTGGAGGAGAAAATAAGAGGCATAGACACACTCTGACTGTCTCATAACACTGGTTGGGTCCTCCTCCATGCAGTGTGATTCTCAGATGAGCAAGGGTATTGGTGGCTTTTCAAGGGTGCTGTGCTGGATTGTACTTTATTTTACAAAATTAGAGGCTGAGCATGTTAGTCAATCCTCAGTGGGAGTCAGGAGATGCCACATCTCAGAGAGGCAGCCAGTCTGATAGTTGACCTTTGTGAGAAATGGGCTTAGGAGGAATACCCCTGCTGTCTGCAGGGTCTGGAAAAAGCTTTCTGCAGCCCAATGAAGAGCTTTTAAAGATCTTTTATGTCTCCCCAGCCTTATTCCTAATGTAATGGAAATGTAGCAAGTGCATGGACTTCATCTGATAATTTCAGAATTTCTTTTTTAGAAAAGAGAAGTCCCTAGACGCAAGGCTTCATCCTGTCTCATGGCTATGCAGTGCTGACAGTGCACACTAAAAGCAGCATGGGTAACCTAGGCTGCTCTCCAAAGGTGGGAAAGACATGTCATAAGACATGTCAAGATTCTTGAGATCTGTATCTGCATCTTAAAGAGGTCATTCCAAACTCCAGCCGAGTGCATAACTCACAGAAATTACATTGATTTTGTAGTTGTTAATTTATTTTTCATACTTATTTGCCATTGGAAATTATTCCCCAGAAGCTTAATAATAGATTTGGCCCAGAGGAACTGAATCTACATCCCATGGAAAATGTTGAGAGACTGGAAAACAAGTTCATATTGATTCACAATAAACAAAACAAAACAGAAAAACCCAGGCATTGCTCACAGGATAGGAATTCTAAAATATTCCATTTTGGGAGTTTGGTGGCTTGCTTGCTGCCCAGCTTGAAAGCATTATCATTTCTGCTTTCTTTTCTTTTTTACTTTTTTTTTCTTTCTTTGCAGGAAGAAAACAGCAATAATTTCAAATAAAATAAAAAAATGTCAAAAAAGAAAGGCAACCTTTCATGTTCCATTGTCTATGAACCCATTTGCTTTGTCTTCTTGATCCTCAGCTTTTTTTCTTCCTTCAGGGTTGTGCTCAGCTCCTCTAGAGGTAGCCTTGAAGTCTTTGCTTTTCTTCAATGAAAATGAGAAAAATGGACCAGAGCCTTCAAGGTAGGCTGCTGGGGAGATACAGTTTTGATTTTCTGAATAGAAAATTGCAATATTGCAGTAAAATTGTAATTTTCTCATAGAGGATCTAAGTTGTCAAAACCAGAGCTTTTTCATCAGGAATGTAAGACTCCAATGAGTCTGTTTCATCCCAACCAGCCTAGAGAAGGTCTGCAATTAGCTTCTGGCCATCAGATGATTTACAGACAATTCACTACCAAAATCTAACATGTAAAACTCAAACTCCACAGATTTATTTAGATATTATAGAAGAGGAATAAATGAAAATATCTCTGAGAACTGTCTGAACACTACCAATCCTTTTGGATCTTTATTTCAAAAGCTGCAATTCAATTGTGTACACACAAGTATCTGGTGCAATTTGACACTTGAGGATATCTAAGACGTTGATGTGAGTTAGACAGAAATGACACAGGACTCGTGGAAAGCCTACCCCTTCTGAAGCAGCAGCTCCAGACAAACAGGATATCAAAGAACAGCTCAGATGTTAGATGCTGATGTTTAGACAGCTGAATACCACCCTAACCTGCTTTCTATATTTAGCCTTTAAGATTTGCTTTTTCAAGTATATCTACGCACAAGTGTATTTATGAGAATCTTGCCCAAAAGTAAACCTAGCTTAAATAAATTCCAGCTCATTGACTTAGAACCAAGAACATGAATTTTTTTGAAAAACAATTTCTTCTGTAAACTCCTACCTTTAACATGGGTCCTCAGAGACATCTGTGTAATGTTGGTACCCAGACAGGCTTTTCAGAAGAGCAGTAATAGGCAGTTTGATAGAGCAATTGCTTAATGTGCTGCAGAGGGGAGTTTGTACATGCATTTGTATGTATGGGAGGGAGATGTCTCTCTCTTTTGGCAGTGCTAAGAGGCATAAAGGCTTACTTTTGTTCCTAAAAAAAGTGTATCTAACTGACTGCGAACATGGTACAATAGCTTTGAGCCTAGGGGATGGATCGAATCCTCAATGATCACTTTTCAGAATAGAGACAAACTTTTGCTGTCACTTATTATTACTAATAGGATCACAGGGTATTGTTGAAGAGGACAACCTCTGAAAGCTGTGACAGTGTATCAATCATCTGACGAATTTCATACTCTTATCTCTCAATAACATAAAGGTAGTAATAACAGACCAAGATCTGGGTTTATAAAAGCAACACTCAGACCGTGTTGCAAAAACTGGTTTGGAAGTCTTACAGAGTTTTACGCTACTATAAAATCAAATATGTGCCCAAGACACTGCTGTAAAAAGATTGTGGTCATGTTTTCTCCATTTAAATAACCATTTTTCCTTACGCAAATAGGATAAAGAATATTTTTTCTTTCAGGGGAAAAGAAAGAATATTTTCCTTTCAGGGGAAAGAGAGATTAATAACACACAGAGATAAGAATGTACAATTTGACCATTTAAAAAAAAAAAAAAGGGTACAGAGGAGGTACTGTGAGACAATAAGAGAAGATTCCTGCATTTCACTGGAATGATGTTAGGAAAGTAGTTCTTCAGAAACATGCAGTGTCCTGGGGCGAGAGCTGTTTGTGATACATCTGTGATGACAGCAGTTTGTTAGAGACTCATATTATAGGGAAATGTTCCAACATGCAGAAGACTTTAAGGCTTTAACGATATGAAAAGGATGACAATGGCTCGACAGAGCAGAAATCCTAAGGGGAACCACAGTCAAGGTTGAAGATATTCAGAGTAGGGCCTAAGCAGTTAGTTCACCTCGTATTCTGGTTGAGAGAGAGCACATTTATGTAAACAGATGGTATAAAGTCATTGCAGGGGCTCTTTTTTTTTTTATTACAGCTCCCACTTCAAAGCTGCTCTGCTTAACATCACTGCAAACCTCCGCAGAGCAGCTCTGCATAACACTGCCGTTCCCTGTCTGTCGGCTCGCTGTGGTCCTGTCTCACGCACAGAGCTCATCGACCCACGGCAACAGGCATGTTCAGTTCAGCTCCTGGCAGAGCAATTAATGAGCTTGTTCTCCTCTTCACGGCGACTCCTCGTGCTACCATGCTTTCAGCATTTTATAGCGTTTGCCGTCACTTGTGTATCTTGTCTTCCAGCCCGTGTTGTGCCCCAGAATGCAGGTGTCTCTGCTACTTCCCCTGCATATGTCACTGCAGCTATCCCATCTGGGAGCTTAACAGGCCATCTCCACCTACAGCATCTCCCTTGCAGGAACTGTGCAGCATCACCACCACCACGCTCTTTGTGGCAATAGCTCAGCGTCGACTTAGGTCCCCTGGCCTCTGGGGAACCCCCGTCTTTTCTCACTACATGTGCACTGCCACAGCCTGACAACTCATGGTCCTTTTCCATCCATCTCATGCTACTATGGAAAAGGCAGATTCAGGGGTATTCTGCAAACCTTTCAACCATATCTTCTTGTCTGAGTCAGAGGTAAAATATGCCCTTAAAAACAAAATAGGACCTTTCTTGGCTCCAGTGGAGCTCCTGCCTTTGCTAAGATAGGTTCACTTCCTCCACTATGGCAACTCTGATGTGTTAACTGGTACGTGTGAATGCTCTGACATCCTGCTCACATCTTATCCTTGTCTGTCAGCTTCCTGTCTGCATAAAACTAAGAGGAACAGACTCCCTGAGTCCACTCAGGATGCAGAGGTATGAAGCTCCATCAAAAGAACTGGGAGACCTTTTCTGCTCTAGAGATTACCATGACTAGAGAACATGTGGACTGGTGATGACACGAGTGGACAGAGAAAGAAGATAAACACTGCAGGAAAAAAGAGATTTTAGCTGTTGGACTTTTTGTGTTCATTATTGATCGCTTAATTTAAACTATTAATGAATTTGAGAGAATGAAATCTTGTTCAACTTTTGGCAGAATTTGTCCCCTTCAGTCAAAGCATGAAATCACATAATGTGTATCTCTAAAGATCCCCAGGAAGGGAGATAAAATTTGACATGGCATTCTTGAGGTATTAGACTGAAAGAGAAAGGGAAAAAACAGAAAAGAATTCTATGCCATCACACCTAGCCTCTTCAAATTAATGTCTTTGTACTTTAAAAAGAAGCAAACACATAAAAAATACATGCACACAGGTCCAAAAATTGCAAAGACCCTTTACAGCTTTCTAAAATACTAAGGAGAGGTCCTTTCTTTGGGGGTAAATGTTTGCTGCATATCTTCAAGAGAAGTTATGCTTTGATTCATTCTGGTTTCCACAGTCACATGATTATGTTTCTTCTTCCTGATCTGGCATTTACAAAAAGAGACCATAGATGAAATCGGAGAACATTATAAACATCACCCAGGCTGATGTAAAAGCATGATCCCAGTAGGTGTGAGATGAACTAATGATTCTGTGATATGAGAAGCCAAACAAAGTTTCAGTCTAACACAGGGCTGCTGGAAATTCTGCTTAAAGAAAGAAAGTTAAAACTACCAAACAAAGAATACAATGTAGTGTATCTGGTCATCCTGCTATCCAGCAAGTTGTATGACAGTGCTAGGGAATGCTAGACCTCTCACTCTCTTTTCTTAGGGACTTTTAAAACTACCTTTAATGCCATAACTAATACCCAGAAAGCTTTCAGTTTAACTCAAACTGTGACGAATGAACTGGAATATGAAACAAACCAAGACTCATTTTTACAGCTTCTGTAAGGAGGAACATGCAAAAGAAACACTTGGTGAGTTGCTGCTCTCTACTGGGGAAAGGATGTAAGAAAGACTAACCAACAAGAAGCACATGGCACATGCATTATTTAGTTGTATCAGTTCCCTATATTACAAGTTATTCCAGTCTTATCTGTGAATTGATTTATTAACTTTAAAGTAATTTTGCCTGTGACTTCCCAAGTTACATCTGCATAAGTAATTTCATACACGATGTCATATGTATGTACATACCTATCTTAAAGTGTCAATAGATCAGTTTGCCAGAAATTTGCCTCTTTTCCCTCCCTCTCCCAAACACACATATCTCCATATTATCTCATAGGTCATGTAAAACACATCTTTTCTATTAAGAAATTATCTGATTTCCCTTAGGCTAACGTATTCAGATTTTACCAAATCATCCAAAACCGGACGTGGCGTATGTGGCACAGGGTATAATGACTGACACTAGGGCACTGTGATGATGACAAAAGAAGCAGTTAGGAAACAAATAGGCTGACAGGGTGAGCCCAATGTGTATGATTACCTTTGGGAACATACTTGAGCACAGGTTTGAAAGGACTAGCAAAAGCAGAAGGTGGGGTTACAAAACAGCAATCTAATTGCCTAGTTAATGTGTTTTGGTTGGAGCAAGAAACACTTTGTTCTCATTAGCGGCCATTGATAGAGCTAATGGGACAACATAGAGATCAGTGTCCCCAGAAGAGAGAGTCATGAAAGATTTATCTTGCTAAAAGATAGTGTTACTAATCCCCTCCCTCCGTACAGCCCCTTGTCCAGTTCTCAGAGATATGCCTGGCTGTGGCTGTCACTAACTGCTAGGCTAATTTCTCCCACAGTGAAGACCTCACACAACTGTAACACTCTAATTTTGGTAAGCAGAAGACTTGTGGTCATAGAAAATTAGCTTGCCTTGGGATAATCTAAAGCTATAGACCTGGCCAGCAGAAATAAAAAGAAGGAAGAAGTGGATCATAACACTTTATTCACAGCCAAATACAAAATCCATTCTTCCTTTCTTTCTTTCTCTTTTTTAATTTTCTTTCTCCCAGCTGCAATACAACACCCCCCTCTCCCCCCGAATTTTCCTGTAATAGCTTTCTCAAATACATTAGTACCTCACAAGAGCACAAATGTTTACAAATACACATTTAAAAAAAATAATTCAGCCTGGAGTTTCAATTTTACTTTCAACAGATCGACTGAAACATTTCTCTCTGCACGAGCCACAAAGGATGTTTTTTACACCAGCACATGCAGATAAACTTGAGGTGACTCCAACTGCTCTAACCTCAGAATTGGAAGTTGGGGGAGACTAGAGAAGGAATATCTAATTCAGCTCAGGTGTCCAAAGAACATTGCCTTGGAACTGTTGATAAACTGATCAAGAATTTGATCAAGAAATCAGAGCGCAAACTTATGCAGGTGATGTTGTGGCGGGCATCTGCTACAGACCACCTGCTCAAGAAGATAAAGGAGATGAAACCGTCTTCAGGCAGGCAGAAAAAGTCTTGCAGTCATGGGCTCTGATACTCTTTGGGGACATCAACCATACCAATATCTTTTGAAAATGGAAAAGGGCTGGATGCAAGCAGTCCAGGTGTTTTCTGGAGTGTGTTGAAGACAATTCTATGATGCAGGTGATTCTTGACATGACTAGGGAAGAAGCTCTGCAGGACCTGCTCCTCATGAAAAAGGAAGAATTGGTTGAGGATGTGAAGGACAAGGGGAGTCTTGGCTGCAGTCATCATAAAATGGTGGAGTTTAAAATCCTGACAGAAGTGAGTAAGACAAACAGTAGTATCACAGTCCTGGACTTCAGAAGAGAAAGTTTTGCCTTGTTCAGGGACCTTGTTGTGGGAGGGAAAAGGGCCCAAAGGAGCTCCAAGGAATTTTCAGGGACTACTTCCTCAGAGCACAACAACAATACACTCAGTTGTGTAAAAATATAAGCAAACGTGGCAGAAGGCCAGTGTGAGTACACCAGGAACATCTACCTGCACTCGAACACAAAAAACAAGTGATACCAGCAGTGATAGGCTAACTAGGAGGAATACAGCAGGGATGGCATAAGAAAACCATAAGCTCAGCTAGAGCTGAAATAAACAAGGATATGAAGAGCAACAGGAAGGGCTTCTGTAAGTACGTTGCCAGCAAAATGAAGACTAAGGACAAAGCCAGCCCACTGCTCAATAAGCTTGGGGACCTAGTGACAAACAAATGGAAAAAACTGAGATAGTCAATACACTTTTTGCTTGTGTTTTCACTGGTAAGATCTGCCTTCAGGTCTCCCAGACCTCTAAATTTACTTAGATTAATCTTGGGGAACATAACATTATCCACAGTACAGGAAGATAGAGTTAGGGAGCATTTAAGCTAGTTGAACATACTTATGTTCATGGGATTAGTTGGTATGCATGTGACAGTGCTGAGGGAACCCTGAAGTGTATCATCTTCAAAAGCTCAGGGCAATCAGCGAAAGTTCCTTAGGACTGAAGAGAGCCCAACATCACACCCATCTTTAAGGAGGGCCAGAAGGAAGATCAAGGACCTACAGAAGAAACAGCTTAACCTCAGTTCTTCGGATGGTTAATGAGCAAATTCTCCTGGAAGCTGTTTCCAGGCACTTGAAGGACCGAATCACACAGAATCACAGAATGATTTGGGTTGGAAGGAACCTTAGAGATTATCGAGTTCCAAAGCCCCTGCCATGGGCAGGGACACCTCCACTAGAGCAGGTTGCTCAAAGCCCCATCCAGCCTGGCCTTGAACACTTCCAGGGATGGGGCATCCACAACTTCCCTGGGCAACCTGTTCCAGTGCCTCACCACTCTCACAGTAAAGAATTTCTTCCTAATACCTAATCTAAATCTCCCCTCTTCCAATTTAAAACCGTTACCCCTTGTCCTGTCACTACACTTCCTGACAAAGAGTCCCTAAGACAAGAAGGGATTTGGGAGGAGACATTTTTAACTTACCAAGAGTAAATCACACCTGAGCAACCTGATTGCTTTCTACAATGAGACAACTGACTGTGTGGATAAGGGGAGGGTGGTGAATCCCTGCTGGGATGGTTCAGCCAAGCATAACTAGCACTAAGTAAACATGCCAAGACTACTGCCAGCATTAAGCAAGGAATCCAGCAGAAATGCACAGAACATTGAGGATTTACCTGCTCAGGACACCACCAGCTCATGGGACTGTGCTCCACTACGTAGTGTCACGCTGAGGGGCATCTGTAGAGACAGAGAGAAACAAATGGCCTTTATTAAGAATATATCGAAGGAAATAATAGGCAAGTATTTAACACGATGCATGTGAATGAATGTATGCACACACACGTATATAATTTTCTATATTCTGGTATCTTTACATAACTGCCAGCAAAACTTTTAAGGATACAACAGCATAAATGAAGAAGTGACTGTGCACACCTATGAGAAGGCATATCCACTTAGTGTCAAAGATTTAGGGTGAATTCCTGTCTCCATTACAGCCAGGCTCCCTCAGGTCCCCCTTTCGGGTCCTGTGAATCACTTTGTTGAAAAATCAGCACAGAAACTTTGGGTCAAACCTGGTCAGATGCTGTTTTGAAAAAGAACTGCAAAGAAGGCAGAATAGCTCCTGCCACTCGTCATCTCCCTGGTGGAGTCTGGTTAAAGCCCCCATTGGGAAGTTCCCATTTCCTCTCAGATCTATGAGAAGGTGGACATGAATAGAGAGGGAGACGGGTGTAAGGTTCTGCCGTGGTCTTTCTTTGCTGATTAGCCAGGCTCATTTCGGAAGTAAACACAGTGTGATGCAGCTTATGCAAGGATAATACAACTGTCACACCACTGTACAGTATCTGGAAACCTCCAAGCAATGCTCTGGTAGGTTTGTGAGTAGTTTGGCTGCCATATAGCCATACCCCATCCTCTCCAATGCAAGAGCAAAGGCCAGCACTTCAGCCCAGGAAAGTAGCCAGTCACTTGGCAAAGAAATGAAATTCATAATACCAGTAATAATACAGCAGATTTGGAAGGGTGAAAAGAGCATGGCACTCACAGGGGACAGCTGGGGAGGATTCTAGCTTATATTCCGTGGGGCTTTTTATGTTGACCTGTCACTCTAATTGAGAACAGGCTTATGTTGAAGACCTGAGGTGACCTTAGCTCTCCCCACATTTTTGCCTGTGAGGGAGAGAGACAGAACTGCTTGTGCCCTCTTCTTTCTCCTTGTGCAGAAAACACTTTTTTTCCACTAAATGCAGTCAGCTAGCTTCATGAAGGGTGAGATTTGAGGACCCTTACAGGCATGACTTGACCCATCCTTGGCTTGGTCAATCTTAAATGTTGCTACAATGCAACACAGAGAGGGAGTCATCTCTAAGACAGCTCTATCCTAATCTTTTCAGGTCAAGCACTGGTTCTTTGAAATGAACCTAGTAAGAGCTAACAGTCCATGCTGCCCTGTAGATACAGCATTCAGGGAAACCTTGCCCTCTGCCATTCCACAAGCAGCAGCAGAGCAGATTTACAGCACCTGCCCATTCCACGGCCAACTAACAACACCTGCCCTCAGAATGGCAAATTATCTTTGGGTGTTTGGCATAAAGTAAACATAACAGTCTCCCCATCCTCCTTGTGTTTATTACTGCAGGGAAAAAGAGTAGGAGCACAGAAGAGAAGAAAATCACAGCTTATGGCATTCCTGGCATTTTGATACTGTACACAGGTATTTTTATTTTTTTTTTTTTCAGTAGGACAGAAGTAGTTGAAGAACTTTCTAATGTTTTAGTTACCTCATGCTATGACAAGCATTAGACATTTCTCAGGCAACACGCTAAGCAGGTTTCTGCTTTTCTTCTGGGCTTGGTGAAAAGAAATGGTGATTTCTTATTATGCTTCACTCATATGTGGTATGCAGGATGGTGGAGAGCTCTAGCCTGAACACATCACACGTTTGTGAATCCCCATGTTATAGGTCTCCTGACACATAAATCACCTGTGGACCAGATGCAGTTTAGTTACATGAGAGAAGCAAAATCTGGGGGCAATATTTTTAGGACTCTGGAAGGAATCTGAGTGCAGATTGGATATTAACCTGGACTGCAAGCTGCTCTATCTAAAGGAATGATCTTCATTTAACCCATTTTTTTTTTCAAGATCTTTTATACAGTTCAGACATTTTAAAAAAAAATAGAAACTCATACCATTCCCTAAGTAAGGCATACCAGTTACAAGAGCAATAGAGGCTAACTAAAACCTCCTTTGTGGAAGTGCTTTTGACTTGAAATACGTATCTAACGTGTATGTTAAGTAACAATAGTGCACACACCTGGCTTGTGGGTGGGTATGTACATGAATTCCCCTCCTTGGAAATGTATTAGAACACTGTCAAGGTTGTAAGGTCAAACATTTGAAAGACAGAAAATGTCAAAAATGAGATAGTGTCTGAAGAACTGTAATTCAGCTCCTTTGAAATTGAAATGTGATAAATTCTGAAACTGAGTGATCCTAGTCCTTTTTTATCTTTTCCTTTTGAAACATCTAACTCTCTCTCTCTCAGTACTCAAAGTGCTTGGGCTGGTCTCTACTCATTTACAGCCATTCTCCTCATTCATTTCTCCTCCTTCTGCTTGTGGCCTCAGGACACGCTTATTCAAATCCTGCTCTGAAGACAGAAGGCTTCATTTCCCCATGGGATTTCCCAAAAGTAGCAAGTGTAAATCATCTGCCCAAGTCCTTCAGCCCCACAGTGAGGGAAGACGAAGACATGTTTGACTGTCTTGTATTTCTTGCTTGCTCGACAGCACCATGTCTGAAGGTTTCATGAACAGGAATGATGTTATCCCCGAAAACATGCTTTACCAATGGGGACAAGAAATCCAGAGACGTTAAAATAAAAAGTATTGCTCATGTGACAGCCCAGTTTGAAGGCCCCAGTTATTCAGAATTCTTAGAAAAAATACTATGCTCTGTATCTAATACTCAGTTTCTGAGATTTCAGTTGCAGCCATGAGGATTCAGAGCTCCTGCAAGTCCGAAGCCAGGATGCAAAGCCACCCACTGTGGCACCCAGTGCTGGCTGTGATTCAAGGCTGTGCCCTGAAAGATGGTGCTGTTCTAAAGCTCCTCAGATCCACCCATTGCATTGACAGCAGCCACTGGGATTCCATCCTGAGTTTCATATTTGGCAAAGAGGAGCAGAGTCCATGCGTGTGTACTACCATGTAACACACGTCACATCTGCTCTAAAATTGCCAAGTGAATAAAAAGGAAACTTCATCATATGGCATTTTAGTGACACTGGTGTGAGTCACCTTAGTCTAATCTCAGTTCCTGGAGCTCATGGAGCAGATGACAGCTGCAACAGTTTAACGTTTCTAGTGTAGACCACCACATTTTGCCAGTAAGCCGCAGAGCTGTGTGTTGGCACAGCTCCTGGGTGCTCTTCCAGTTCTAGCAGGGAGTATTTTGTTGGCTTCAATTCCTCGTGCAACTAGATTTTGTCCACTTGTTGCCTTTAAGTCCTTTTCTTCTTTTCCAGCTACTTCTGACTTCATCATTTGCCTCCAGTTTCTTCCTTATAATGCCTGCCCTATTTGTCCTGCTGTATCCTCGCTCTTGTCAGACATTTACCCCAATAGTCACCAAATTTACACTTAGCTCTCCTAATTCCGTAATCCACAGCTTTCTGCAGGGACTAAGGAAATTAGTGAATTTGCGGTTCTGATCCCTGCATCAAAAATTGTTTCTGTGTTTTAGAGGAAAGAATCCTTGAATAAAATCCAGCAACTCTTAGAAATCACCTGGAACTTAGGCAACATCACACGAGTAGCTACTGCACAACCACAGAAGGAATAGATAAAGCAGTTTATTAGTGCAATTCAGATTCGTGGACAAGATTAGCATTACGCACAAGGACATAAAATCTTTCCCCCTCTGATATTTCTACCAACTTGTGAGACAGGGATTTTTCCTGTAGTCTCCACTTTTAAGTTACCAAAAGCAAAAATCTCTAATTTAGGAGTCATTAAATGCCAGATGTCAGGAATTAATCAAACTGTGCTCCTGCCTTCTCTACTGTTTTCCTTGTCAAATCTGAGGTTCATACACATTATGCACTCTCACAAGTTGAGTATATATTCCCATTCTATTCTGTGTAGAAATTCCCAGTAAATTCTACTCATTTTGGAAAAAATACTTTAAGAGAAAAACACTGTTCTTTACAAAGTGGGATACACACTACCATTATAAAGTACTGGGACGGACCCAACTCCACAAGACATGTACATCTTCTTAATCATTGTATCCCTTGCAGTGAGAGTTTTACTCAACTTTCCTTTTAGAAAGAAGAGGAAAGGTAAATCTAATTGTCCTGAACTTCAAAAATGGCTTTTTTAAGTCCTCGAGTGACAACTCCCCACTTCTTTTGCTTATGCAATATATTTATAGCAGGTTATTCTGGGGTTACGTTGCATTCATGGCCAAAGGTAATGAACTCCTTCAATTCATACCAGCTTCCAGGTTCAGGCTTATGAACAGTACTTACACCAAGAGTTATTTATAATAAAAATCATGAGATTTTGACATTGGAAAAATAAATTGCAGGTATCTCATACCTGAGACCTAAACCTGTACTCGCTCACAGCTATCTAAAACAAAGGAGTTCACTGAAATCAAAGGAGTGCTACCAGGAGGAGATGGAGATCCACTCAAGTTTTGTATAGCACAACCATGTATACACCACCTTTGCCAGTGCCACCTCTGATGTAGTGTAGGGTCTTCATCTAGAAAGTAAGGAATTCAGTATAATTCCCTTCTAAGTCTGAGGAGGCTTAAAACCCTATCCCACCACTTAAAAAGTGGACCATGAATGGCTAACCAGGGAAAGTGGAAGAAATGAGGTAAAGAGCACTCTTCATTTCACCCACTGAATCGCTTTCCAAAAATCCCATACTTCAAAACTCATTGCCTTTAAAGCAACTTCACTCCATGGCATTCTGCTTGATCATGACCAGTTCTTCCCCAACATCTAACTAGTTGTGTTTTCCACCAAGGCAATTGCTTTCCACTGTCAAATAACACCAGGGAAATTTTCCATAATTGCTTCAAAAACCACAACAGGAAGACCTGGATTTAGCAGTTCGCTGTTCGTTAGTACAGTTAATTATCTAACAGAACACGAATATTTGACTTATCACAAAGACACGGCACAAAATCAAAATAAAGCATTAACTTCCACACTTGTATGTGTAAATATGCTTCTGTACATCTTCTATTTGTGCTTTAACACCTGGAGAAGAAACCCTGCAAAGGGCCTATTTGCATGTCAAAGGCCACAGTGGTGAAACCTGTAGAAGCTGTCCTCAGGATAGCTCTGTCTTTGCCACAAAAGACAGACAAAATCTCTGGGATGCTATCTATGTAAACTGATCCAGGCCTGATCCTCCTTTACATGAACCGCTCCGTCTGGCAACACAAAAGAATTCAAAAATAGGTACAAATGACAATCTAGTTTCACTGCCAGGACAGTACCAATGGGAAATAAAGGGTCTTAGCATGAATGTGACCCAAGCCCTATGTGAATGGAGTTGGTTCTTTCACAACTGTTTGCAAACGTGTGTTTACACGGCTCTTCTGCGGGCAGCGGAGGGGGTTTGCTGAGAGCTGGACATGCCCCCACAGGGCTTTAGCGGGGACTTGGTCAGATTTCTTTGCTCCAGTCTGAGACTCAGCAGCTCTGTTGTGTCTGAACTTTCATTATTCTTCACTAAAGAAAAAAGGCCCTACTTTTTTAAGAGCTTTGTTTCTGAAAACAATGTTTTAACCTTCCTGGATTCTTCTTAGTTGATTTTCTACATATCACCCGTTACAAGGAGCTGTGTTCTCCAAGTCGCACTCATGGTGCTAATTAGCCATCAAGCTCCAGTGGGAATCCCCACATTTAACTTACAGACGACCCCCTGGCACCCCTCCTGCCCTTCCCATAGCTTCCCTGTGCCAACCATACACGGCTCGCACACCATGGTGCGCAAGGATCAAATGCAACAACCCCCCCTGCTCGGAAGACACTGAAGGAGCGCAGGGTTTCTGATCCCAGGCTTCTGATTTGGGGGGCATGAACTACTCCTCCTGCTACAGCAGACTTTCTCCTCTGAGCTGCTCTGCTGGGCAGCTCGGGCACCCCGGCCCCCTCCTTGCGGCTCAATCACACCATGAACGCCCTTGTCAGGGAGTGCATTCATTACCTTAATCTGCAACATGTGTAGGAGGGCAGATTCCACACTCTGTAGTCACTACACCTCTGCTCAGGCCTGATTTAGAAAGTTTTCAAGCACAGTCCGCTTAGATCCTTTCTTGGTTGTCCTCTTCTATCTGCCAACAGCAGAGCAGTAGCATTTCTGGGTGGGCTTAGCGCACCATCTCATTGCCTGAGAGCGCCCTGGTGGGTTCACACAGCTAAATTTACCGCCAAAAGCCGTCAGTGGCCCAAGTCCTGAAATCTCATCATTTCCCAAGAGCCTGTCTAAGCCTTGCCGGAACAAGAACTGTAGGGCCTCCAAGAAAAGGAGTGGCAGTGAGGGGCTTAGCATTAAATGGGATGAGCATGATAACAAGCTTTCAGAGGTCATGTTTCCTCCAGACTGACCTGAAAGTAGTCTACTCACCACAGTCTGGATTTAGTGGTATTAATTGCCCAACAGACATAAACCAGAGATGGTCCCATGGCTCCTTTCAGACCGGCTGCAATAGGTGCAGCTGTTGAGCAGTAGGTATCTGGCCTAATGGTATAATGATACATAGCTCCTACATTATCTAACGGGCTCCCCAATAATCAAATGGTATCTGGGATCCATCAGCCTCTACATAAAAATACCCCCATCTTATGTTAAAGGGAAAAGAAGGAGAAGGGGCATGAAGGGATTTCCGTGAAGGAGATTTAAGCATTTGACTCCAGGTTGTGGTTGTGACCCCCATCTCATGACTCTCTGAAAAGGATTTCAGACAGTACCATCTCCTGCTCTTCCTCCACCACCTGTGCATTTCCTGCCGTACGCTGTAGGATGCTGCTGTTTCCTGTCCTAATATCTGCACTATTGTAAATTTTACTTATTGCAAGGACTGTACTTTTTTCAAGGATGTGGCACCTAGTTTGGGAGAGGGAGCAGGTACCTGCAGCCACGTTAGGATCCAATGACTGCTCTGCTGCCAATCAGTTCTGTATTAGCATCCTCACCCTTGTCCCTCACTCTATGGCAAGGGTTTGCTGCTTGAATAAGGAAAACAGCCTCTTACATGTTCTTCCCTAGATAGCATATTAGTATAACAGCAGCCCTAGTTTGGCTTTTACTTCAGAGTATCCAGAAAGAAGCCACTTCACCCACTGGTGCCCTCGGCTTTACAAGTAAACACAACAAGTGCATACCTCTGGGCCCATACACATACACATGCAGAGACACCAAACTCATTATGTCTGCGTCTAGAAGAACCATCTTGAAATTATCACTGTTAATGATGATGGGTAGTCAAAAGAGAAATGCCCAAAGTCTCCCTCCTTGCCCTTTTATGTTTCTGTGTGCAGGAAGTCTTGATTTGTATCATGGCAAGAAAAATATCCTTTCAAAAATGCCCATTAGAAATAAAACCTTACTCAAAAATCGATAAAAGAGTTTTTCAAAACTCATTTGGGAAACATCCAAAGGTCATTCCCAAAGCTGATCCACCAAAACACTACAAGGGAATCAGTTTTATGTGAGAGATGTGACTGTCCTATTGTACAACACCGACAAGATTGGTGTGCTAATTCTTCACTCCTAAAATCAAGTGCCACGGGCATGAAACAAAAGCCAGTTATAGCAAGAGTTCCTTTGGTTAGTGTTAAAAGCAATCAGTATAAAACTGTAACTTGAAAATGTTTTAAACCACCATTCTGAAATAAAGTGTGTATCAACTGACTCATTTTATTAAGCTTATCCCAGTTCACAGCCGAAGCGACAAGACGAGCAGCTGGTCATGCAGTTCTAAAGTCCAAGCTAGAAACACTCCTTTCTTCCTATTCAAAATCATTAAGTTAAAAGAGAAAATGAAAATAATCCATTAACAAAGGCAACCAGCAAGATAAAAGTCAGAACAGACTAAACAGTTCTGAATACCACATGGTTTAGATTAACGGCCAATGAAGTATGGAACCCAGCCCCATATAGATTTACCTGGTTTAGCTTGTGATATGTCAGTGTAATAGACCACTGTTGGAAAGATAAGCAGGGCTGTGGTCTGAAGAGGACCCTTTAACAATGACAACTTTGTTAGAAAAGTTTTCTATTCTATACCTATTTATTAGCTGCCATTTACTTCATTTATTAACAAAACCTTGTCCTGGATTCTTGTCTGATGTCGTAAGAGCCTTGCCAGTTTATTCTATTCCATTTAGCCTATATATTTAAACTACACTTTGAGCAAAATAAATCTAAACAACACACCTTGGGTTTTTTTTAACTGTAAAAAGCTTCACTCAAGTTCCCAGCTAACTTTTGTTGCCAGGTACAATGAGGCACAGAAAATGAATGCAGTGGACATTTCCAGATGGTGAATCAGTTTTTTAGTGATAGCCATCAGTGAAATCTCCATAATACTTCAAAGCCTGTATGGAAAGCACTGGGTGTTTGTGTCAGGGATAACAGATATTAGATCTCATTAATCCTAGTAAAACTACTAAAGAAGCATAAAGGATGCACTTTGAGTGAGCCCTAAATAAAGGCAGAAAATCTCTTCTTAGAACAACAAATTTGTATTCAGTCTATGCAGTAGGATATCAAGTGACCTGGGTGAACTATTGTGTCAGTTCCTCCAAAACATGCATTTCTTTTACACTTTTGTTGAGGAATTGTTTGGAGGAGGCAAGTGTAGTCCCCATGCAGCGCGTATTATGGCTTTGAAAACAAAGGATCTTTCTGCAGGATGATGGAGCCCAAACTATTAATTGCTTACCTAGCCATTTAAAGCAAAGAAAAATAGGGAAGAGGTTTATTACAAAGTCTGCTGTAAAGTACTGCAACAGCTAAGAAGCCAAGATAGATGTTACCCATATAAAGGCATGTTGTCTAACAGAAAATTGTTTTAAAAGAGAAAACTACTTTAATTGATTAAGGAGTATTATTCTGCCCTATCTATTTCCGTACAACCTGATTAATTACAGTCACTGCGATCTATGAGCTTTGGGTGACAAAGCCTTTAGGTACTGCTAAAATATTTCATTACACCAACTTTCGTAGCTGGAAGTAGTTGAGCAATTTTCAGTTATATCAACCTGATAAGCCTGGAACTTAGTGTTTATGTTTACAAGCCGGACCGCTTAAGACAGCATATTTAACATTTCCAACTATGCTACATCTTCAGTCATGATCTATACCATATACTAATGCATGATTCATAACATATCTCAACACAGTAGGAATGTATGGGCTATCACTGCATGCTGCTGCACCCTACCTTCTTAATAATAGTACTGAAAGCAGGTGTATTTAAATAAAGACCATTTAAATCAGTGACTTAAGTCAATAACTTAAATCATGTTTATGTAAATTACCGATTAGATTTTATTTTCTTCTTTGACATAATCTTTATCAAGTGTGATAGCCTTGGAAAAAATCTGCTCAGATCTTGATTTCCGTATTTTCTGAGTGTGAAAACTCAAAATTTGAAAACTTCAACATCTTGAAAACTGATTAACAACATTAAAAAGTATTTACAGGTAATGAGTACTATTTTTTTTTTTTAAATATAATACTTTCAAATGTCAAGAAAACAGCAACAGGCTTGTACAAATCTAGTAACTTTAATTATGATTTTTGGTCTCTCAGGCATGAAAAATTAATGATTTTTTTTTAACCACACAGTAGTCCCTGGACACCCACAACACCATACGACACAACATCTTCTCCTTCTTCTTTGTCAGTTCTTCCTGTAGTTAACCAGTCCCACGTTTTATTGAAACCTTACACCCTCAGCTCCAATCTCTACTTCCAGAGCTAACGTGCCCTTTTTTTTTATTTCTTAGCAGGAAGAAAAAAGTACAGACATTTCCAGGAGCAGCAGTTGACAGTCGCTTTTCTCACTCTGGCTGCTCTTACCAGCGAGTGGTAAGTCAGGGCTAACATGACAGGAATAATCTGCAAAGAGGACATGTCTTATTAAAGTTATGGCCACCCACTTTGCTCCCTTTCTGTATCTGGCTTCCCACACATCTTGCCTGTCAATCCTTTCTTGTGTTAACAGGAATAACTAAGAAGCAAATATGAAGTGGCAGACATAGCATTTCCCTCTTACCATAGGAGTCATAAAAATTGAATTTTCAGAGGTGGAACCAACAGAAGATCCTCCTTATTAAGTTCGCAATTGATTTTTACAGGGACTACAATGGGAGGCTGAAATTCACCTTTCCCTTAAAAGCCTACAATAGGTTTGTCCAGAGGCACTGGTCACTATTTGTGGGTTTTTATGAAGTGCAAAAGGACATTTTTCTGCTGCTTTTGGTTTCCCTGGTTACTTAAACAAGTTACTTCTTGAATTTAAGTTTTTATGGTTCGTGGCATCACATTCCACAAACATGAGCTATTATTGATGTGCCACAGCCTTATGCCTCTGAGAACAGCAAGTAGAAAGAAAAAACCCTTTTGATGTAGCAGTTGCTGAAAATTCCTCCTGAGGTCACTCATCTGAAGAATAGCTCTCCATTTACAGCGAAGAAAGACTTGTGAAGGGATATTTTTAATGCCTTGGATAGTTTCTATGTAAATATTAATTGGTGGATCCTACACAAGCAAGTGCAGCACTAACTTTTCACTTGCTAATTCTGAGTAATCCAGTGTGTCAGCACCCGTTGCAGAGACTTCTAGAAATTTGTACACACTGGGTTCAGTCCTTCCCCCTCCCTCCACCTCCATAACACTGCAATATTGCAGACTTCCAACAATTTTCACAATGAAGCTATGAAAAGTAATACTTGTAGCAGGCTTCCACATCTGGATTTTCTCAAAGTAATTGCACGTAAATAGGCAGGGGGGGAGAGTATTTAACTACAAAGCAGCATGCCATGTTTCAGAGGTGAGAGTAAGCATTTGGCTTAGGTGCTTGAAACAAGCGTGCAATAATCAGCAGCGGTCTGCCTACGGAATCATGGAATCACAGAATTGTCAGAGTTGGAAGGGACCTCTAGAGATCATCTAGCCCAACCCCCCTGCCAAAGCAGGGTTGCCCAGAGCACATCACTCAGGACTGCATCCAGGCGGGTCTTGAAGATCTCCAGAGAAGAGAACTCCACAACCTCCCTGGGCAGCTTGTTCCAGGGCTCCAGTGCTCTACCTCCGGTTGTAGATTTAAGAGGAAGGATTTAAGGAGTATGCCTAGTCTTCTGTACACTAGCACAATGCATATGTGTATGTAAATATAAATATGCATATATGTATATATGCATATATACACTCACAAACATATACAATTCCATTAGACTATGAAGCCTGCATGAGCAACCAGCCCAGCAAAACCGACATCCCATTTTCAAAGTAGTCTAAGTGTGTAAGAAAGAAATGTATGTAGCTGTCTGCTCTCAGATGTAAAACTCAGTGGTTGAAATATTGAATCTGAATGCCAGGGATATTGTGTGGGGATGGCAAATAACAAGGGCCTGTTAGGTTGATCTTGCAAAAAGAGCTATCAAGGTGGGAGGCAGGTGACAGGGGACTTCTGCATCCATGATGAGGTGGCACTTCTTCACTGTTTCTGGCTCTAAGGGCTGAGATGTGAAGGACTGTAGGTAACTTCAGAACACACAACCCCACAGTGACGGCAGTAATAGGATCTTTAATGAGAGAAATATTAAGTGCCTTTGACACCTATTAGTGAAATGATGATAAAAATATCATTAGGTCATGAGAACAATATTATTTATACACAGGCAGTTGAAATAACCAATGAACTCTTTGGTTTCAGCTGTTTGGTTTGATTCAAGTGTGATGATTAAAATAGACAAAAATATAATTGTTAATACTGTGCATTAGACAGTCTTTAAAGTCACACATGTACATTCCTATTTCTAACATTTCCAAAGGGACAGAGCTGAGATTACGGATTTCAGTGCCTGCCTTTAGATAGCTAGTTTTGGAAATGATAAAAAGACCAAGGTCACATGAGTAACTTTTGGTGGAGCTCAGATTAGACCCAGGATGATTTGATATCTTATAGTGCCTCACTTCAGCAAATATTTTGCTGGGGTCACAATGCAAAAATCCCAATTGTTTGGGGTTTTTATTGGTTTGGTTTTTTGTCTTTTTTTGGTCAGATATAATAAGTGCCTTCTGTCAGGAGAGGAGAAGATTGCTGCTACATAAAAGTTCCTAATGAAAGAGGAATGGGTCTTTGAGAAGTCAAAAAGGATTTTCTCAAACACATTTAATATGTAAACATGATAAATTAGTTAATAACTTTATTCTGAATCTAGCTTATCCTTCTAACCTGTTCTCCTGAGAGAACAGCTTCACCAGATTGCCAAATCACTGCATATAAGTATGCATATCAGATCTGAGTAATATCTCCAATTCAAAAACACAGATACATTTTTTTCTTTTCTTGAGATACACATTTCCTTTCTTTGAGCTTTTAATGCATTTTTACTAAATAAAAAACATCCTCTTAATATACTGTTGGACTAACATGTTTTGGGTTTTGTTGTTTTGTGTTTGGGTTTTTTTTTTTATTTTATTTTGAATGCTACTAATACATGCCTGCCCTCAAAAGAATATTTTCTTTAATTAGAAGTTGCTCCTAGCTAGAGATGTCAACCCTAGCTTCAGATAAGGAATGTCTAGTTAAACAACCAAAGAGGAATATCTCTTAATCCATAACTTTAATCACATCAGATATTTTATGTAACCAAATATGTACTTAAACCAAATTGCTGTCCAATTCAAGGAATAACAAATAATTTACTTGAAGTGAACCTATAAAGAACAGTCTGACTGCCATGTTTTTAGCCTACGGAGTCCTTACTATGAAGAAAACCAGCACATTCATACAGGCACAAAAAATGCTTTCACATCTTCCAGTAAATCCCAAAATAAACTGATAAAAAAAATAAATAAGATGTATTGGGAATTCCTGAGATATCTGAAACACATGATTTAATGTCCTTCCATAGCCAGCATAGAGAGTCCTAAATTTTCTGACTACCTTGGACTTTCCAGCCTCACTGTGGTTTATTTGCTGATAAGAGATGCTACTCTCTGGTTGTAATAAGGACAAGCAAATTCAAGTTGAGAACTGGTGGGTCAATGACAGAGAACATTGTGGGCTTTGAGGCTTTTATGGCCAAATAGATCTTTTAAAAACAGAAACGTTATACAAACCGTGCCTGTTATCTTATAAAACCTGAAATCTTTGGGTAGGAAAAGACAATTTCTTCCCAGAATCCCACAAGAGAGTCTGAGACCTAGATGTGAGGACAGGTTGTGGTAGGTGACTTTGAAAAAACATTGCTATTAATAATATAGTATAATAAATAGTTTTGCAGGGAAAGGCGTACAGTTACATGGAAACAGAGAACAGCTGAACAGTATTAAATCAACAAGCCAGCCTTGTGACTCCACCGGTCCTAATATTTGTGAACTCACGTATCCTGAAGAAAACCTAGCATGTTCTTCCCTTGCCTTGACTGGATTTGGGTCCCAGTCACCACCCCCACCCCTACCCCATTCACTTCCACCCCCTCAGCATGAGGCTAGAGTGGCAGAAATGCATTTCACTGACAGGCAGGGCGAGGATCGTGTTCCTTTTCACCCTCAGATTGCACCACGACCTCCAAGGGCTTATTTAGATCTGTCCTTGGTTGTTCTCAGCTCCAAGAGGAGCTGCTCTGGCCCCTTATGGACCTTAAACCCTGCTTTTTACATAAAAATAATAGCTTATTTCTATTCTAGAAATAGCTAAGATACTGCGGACAAACTAGTGCCAAATATTTGTTTGAGAAGAAACAAGAACAATCAAACCCAGTATTCTTCCTTTTAGCAGCAGCAGGCATTTTAGTAGTAAAACTAAATAGCAGTAGTAGATACTTTAAATATCTCTCTGACTGGGACTAGGGATGCTTTTCCTAACAAGTTAATTCAGATTAATTAATTCATGTCCATATCTTAATTTACCTCAAGTTTGAATGACTTCGGACTAAAGTCACACACAAGTGAGTATAATTGAGCGTGTCCACACTTACACTACTTTCAGTTATGTCATCGCTGGGACCTGGGAGCTGAAAAACATGGTCCTTGGGGCTACACAGACCTGAGCCTCTCCCAGAGCCTTTCCTGGGGACTTGTGGGAATATCCTCCTACACCTTCAAGTCCAGAAGGGAAAGGAGAGAGTGGTTTAACCTGTGCCCTCCTTGCAAAGCAGCCAGCTCACTAGATCAAGCAATACCTTTTACCTCAGACTACATGAGAAACTCCACATATAAAACATAACCACGCTCACATGAGTGGTTCAAATGCATGAACAGCAACTGGGTTAAAAAAAAAATTTGGACAAGAGTTTTTTTCACAGCACACTGAGGAATAATTAGCTTGTCATGGCCACTTAGCAACACGAGCATTGGTATCCTCAGGATGTTTCTTAAATGTGATCTAATGCATTTTCTATTGGAGCTATTGGCTAAAATTCAAGGCAGATATGTGAATTGAATACGTCAGCTCAACAGGGGTTTGAGAAACCTCGGATGAAATCTGTAGATAGTTGCTTCTCAAAATTCCTGAAGGTCCAGCTCTGTGTCCCTGCCCTGCCACTAGCATTTTGTTGCACACAAACCCCATTGGGATACAGTCAGTATGTTAGACAGTTTTATTGATGCCTATACATAAAGAACTGCATCATGAATTAAAAGGACTGTTGCATGGAAAACAAAAATTACCCACTATGAATGCTCAGTCATTTTGATGCCCTTTCATCCTGGATCATTAGCTAAAGTAATCGATAGGCTTATTTCTTTAAAGTGTACCAGGAATCGCTTTGGAACAGAAGAAAAGCACAATTAGTTAACAAATAAACTTTTGCAAAGCACAAAGTGAATTTAAATGCCCATCTCTTCATAATTTGGCATCACTGAAGTGTCTCACTAGTGGCGTGCACATGAATATGTTGTGATGGTTCCTGCAGACATTATTTCACTTAAAATAACCCAAAGGAATTTCAAGGTTTACTTTCTTAAATATACATTGGAAGAAGGTTTTTTCTGTGCTTTTTTCCCCCCTTTAAATATTTATTGTTTCTTTTACTGTAATTCAAACATGTAGCATCTGAAAAAAGGGCCAAAGTTCCTCAGTGAGACACTGTCACCCTCCGGCTTTTTCTAGGTTTGTTTGGATTTATTAGTGAGGCACTGCACTCACTAATAATATTTAGTCAGGAAACTGCAGATACCAAATAAATCAGTTTAAAAACCGATACAACAAAAGCTTAGACTCACATTTAAGTAGGAAGCAGCTGCACTGGGTCAAGATGTCTTTGACGTTTGTTATTTGTTAACACTGTTCTGAGGAAGTCCCCGCTTTCACAACAGTGTCTGTGGAATGCTATGGGGGAGCATTTCTCAGATGCTTCAGTACAATGTCTAGTAATTTAACTTGCCCTACAAGATGCACACAGAGGCAGAATTTCCCTGCAGTGCCTAAGGGGAGTGCATGCGTTCTGGTCGTGGCATGTGGTGGGAAAATCCTTCACAGAAGGGGCAGCAGCATCATAAAACACTGCAGCTGCCTGCGAAATGATCATAAGGTTAAGCCTTAAAAAAACCCAACCAACTAACACAACCCAAATTACCCCCCAAAAAACCCCAAAGGCTATGAAGCCTTATTTCAGCAATTTGAAGGTGCGACCTTAAAATAAATCATTGCTAACTTCAGATAAAATAAAACAAATTGCCATTAAACTGGGACAGCATGAGATTAACATTCATTTAATCACATTGGTCTTGAGATTGTTTCACCAGTTTAGTTTAAATCAGCGTCACACAAACAGGGTCCAAAGTGCTGTAAATTTACCGAAGGAAGAAAATGCACATTTGTCATAAAGAGAATATTGCTGGGCTTCATCTGCACATAATCCTGTACCAGGTGAACTGAAAGTGTATTTTTAGATTCATTTTGTTAGCTGTGGTATATTAATTTTGTTAGCTGTGGTATTGTATCCATAAATCTATGACCTGCGTCTCATTTATTCTAATGCTTTTTTGCACTACTTTGGCAATAAAAAGCAGTCTTGAAACAGGAAGCGTGCATAACTGAAGTCAGTGGAATACCTCATATGCTTATAGCACTTCAGCACCTTTGAGGGCTGGAGAAAAGTGCAAAGTGACACAGACCAGAGCACCACTGTGCTACACATTTATGTAGGTATACATGGTCCTGGCCTGGTGGAGCTTAAAAGAGAAGAAACAGAAGATGGGTACAGCTGAAATGGGGAGCACCAGGAAATAGTACCACATGAGAAATTGTTCTCTCTGCTCAATCCAGCTAAGTAACAACTAATGGAAAAGGGCATGGAGGAAGAGAGAAATGTGTCATAGCGTAACATATGGGATGGAACTCCTTCGACATTTGAAAGACAGGCCAGAGAAAGCACGTGCTCATCTGTGCTCAAAATCACAGCTCAAGCATCTTTAAGTAAGCTTGAACACCTTTCTGTTGAGCTAAGAAGAGACTCGTGGCAAGAGGGGAGAAGGCAGTGCCCCACAGGACTCTGCAGGGCAGCAGCTGTGACTCAGCAGCCCTTGTGCTCTCTGTAGCAAAAGAAACTTGATTTCTACAGTCCCAACTTTGTAGATGGGCCATGAGCACCTGGGACTCAATATCTGTTCATACTGTTGTAAAACAGTAGAGTAAAAAACCACTTTTATCAGTAGGTGCAGGTCATCCAATGTTAAAAACATCTTCGGCCAAGGCTACTGTTGTAGCTGCTCTCTCATGGTCAGGGTAATGGCCGGACTGACACCAGATTCTATCTGTGAAATTAAATAAATGGATTACAAGACAGAGTTTGAAAAGATTATGCTAAAGATTATGCTAAACTCCGTGATCAAGCAACACATCAGGATATTTACATCTCCTATGAGTGGACCAAAAAAGGAAACATAATTTTCATGAGCATTTCTGGACGATCTATTTTTTCCCACCGCCTCCTGTGCACTTGTAACAATGCATTTGGTAAAGTAGGTGTTCATCCCATACCTCCTGATCAAATTTTGTTTACTGTCTTCTTTCCCAGACTTCATATTAATAATGACCCCCATAAAGATGCGCTCAGTCACCATTAAAAACCGAGCGGGGGTGGTAACGGGTGTACCATAGAAAGGAGAAGCCGGGTTGGCAGCCATGCCCTCCAGTCCAGCAGCACATCACAAACCTTTACCTTTCATGGAGCTTGTCACTACAGCTCGACCCTAGGAAGGAAATGAATCAGAGGTAGGACGACCCAATTCCAATTAGTCACACCCAGGTCAGCTGCAGCCTTGCTTCTAAATCAGTTCTGAAACGGAGCCAATTAAAGAGGGGGGAAAAGAAGAAAGAAGTGTGTCTTGAATCTGTGGGAAAAGGAAGTAGAGTCTGCCCTCTATGGCTCAGCCACGCGGGCCTGCCACAGCGTAAAATTCAAGCAGCTACAGAGCCCAGTCTGCCTTTGATGCTAAATTGCAAAATGGCAGAGGCCACTTCCAGCCGTCTGCAACGTGCTGGGATTCCACAGATCTCATTACTGTGTTTAAACAGGATGGTTGAACCCCTTCCTTAAACATCTCTGCCCTTTGCTGTTCCTCTTCTGCACCCTAATCCTATTTCTGTTCAGGTTGCTGTATCAGGCCAGCAGGTAAAATGCCCTTGGACTGAGTCCTTAGCTGGAAACATCAACAACATGTAAAAGCTACTGGCTTGAATAATTAGATGTCCTAAGTCACATAAAACTAGTTTAATCATTTCAGAATAAAAGTTAATAATAACCCACTGTGTGGGCTTGACATGGTGCTTTGTAGCATCAGAAGCTTCAGGGGAGGATCTTTAGAGAATGAGGTGATTGGAGATGTCTGAAGTTTTGAACTTTTCGGGAGAGAATACTGCTTTCATCCTGTAACAGATGATCACAGAAGCACTGAACCACAACATAGGTATCATTGCTAGAGGTGGAAGAAATAATTTTTGACCAAATTAAACAAATAGACGGCTGATTCTTAATTTCAAGAAAGCTCAAGAACTTAAAATTATTTTGCATTCAACTGTTAACAAAAGTAATGCTAGTAATGTAAAATAACTTGCAGTAATGAGACATAATTTACATTCTAAATGGAGGTAAAATTGTGGGTACTGAATTAATTACTTTTAATGGACAACTTTCTGGGTTGACTAGAAATTCAGAACAGTCATTTTCAGCCAATTTAAAGGGACGTAATGTTTCAAAAAGTGAGCATATGTCCTGCAATCAAAAGTCCACAGGAAATTTTTGGTTTCTTGCACTGATTCATCTTTGAAGCAGTTCATTTAACATACCAGTTTGTTACATTCTGACTGTATTAGGAATACAGTAATGTTTTAAGTAACATTTTAGTACTTTGTACTCTTATCGTGCAAAAACCATTCAATAACCAAGCTGCATTTGCTGAAATCTTAACCTATCATCAGACTCATGATGTACAGAAGAGTCAGACTATGTGTAGACTTACGATTTAATTCTCTTTACCTTGTACGAACTTTATATTACTAGGAATCTAAATTAGCACATTGTTTCTTGGGTAGTAATTGATAGAGTGACTCTATATCACTGTACTGCCTAAAGCTACAAATTATTAATTCTCTAATTCATTGCCTGGTAAAAGGGCGATGTGAGAGTTCCCAGAATGTATCTACGTCTATTGTAGGAGGTATGAAGAGGGTATATGAAAATGTATGGAGATGTCGAAGTATGGGTAAGGAACAGTAACCATTGACTGGATCATCAGTCATACTCCTGAACATGTGAAGACCCTTAAAGGTAAGAGTGTGGGCGAGGGAAAATGACCCCACATCGGTGTCAAGTGGTACCCTCTAGCTATTAGCAAGAACTGGGGGCTGAGGCAGCTTCCGTAAGTTCGCCTCCTGTTTATCCCACTCCTTGTTTATTTTTGGAGTCTGCATTGCTTGTGGCTGTAACAGGGGATGTTGAAAAGGAACTGCCAGGTTCAGGGTGCTTTTTCCAACTGACAAGGGTCATGCTCGCCAGTTATGAGGACAAGCAGACTACGCTGGGGGAAACGGGAGAGCTGTAGGTTGATTCATGGAGGAGACATTGAGGGGAGGCGCTATATGGCAGTACAAGTCGGAATCACAACCTTAAAGGTTAAGATGAAGGCAGAAGATGGTGCTCTTTCTCAGGCAATTGCAGAATCGAGAAAGAGTGATATCTGCTTTTTGAGCTTGATCCTGTGGAGAGAGAAGATGGACCAATGACTCAATCAGCCTGAGCACCTAAAACGATGCCCTCAACATAAGGTGAGTCATGAACAGATGATGTCAGCATACTCTCTGAACCGCTGCCTGCTGCCACGAACATCCAAAGGCTATGCAAATCAAGGAATGAGTCTTTCCTCTGGTTTTAAGGAACTATTTGTATCTTTTTCCTGTTTTCCGACAGGGTGGAATATCATCCGTTTCCATTCTCTCTGACATTTTTGAAGTTCTAAGCATGTGTTTGAATTTGAGCACGCACAGACAAGTTCTTATGAAAAAGACATCTGTCACCATTTCCTAAACTTATAAGCTACACAATTCCTACTTTCGAAATTGCCAGGCATCTGACAGTGAAAAGATCCGGCAAAGGCCATGCTGTACTTTACAGGAGGAAGTGAAATCAGCTAACTGCTACAGTATCAAAAAGCAAGTAAGCTGAGAGGGGCAGCATCAACCATATCATATTCAGTATATAGAGATCCAGGAGTCTAAATTTGCTTCCAGTGCTTGTGGGTAAACAAGTTTGGGTTTGATGTTAAAAATGTTTAATTAAGTCAATCAATTGTTCTGCTGTAAATGTTCCTGTAAAAAGTTTAGCATTAAATAGAAAAGTGTCTTCATGCTGTGCTACTTTCATTACTTGATTATTGACTGTATTAATTTGATATGTCAGCTAATGGACAGATCTCCTCTATTTCCCACTTAATTCCTGCAGAATTGTGACTGTTAACTTGCTCAAATTCATGATCAGCAAATCTGAACTTTATGACACATTTGCCTAATTTTAACTGATTTTATAAATTAAGATTGAATTGAAAAATTAATAATTACAGAGATGCTTTTCTTTTCACTATTTTGTATTGTCTTAGACTTCTAGAGAAAGATCAGCAGAACAAGAGAGGCTGAGAGCTGCTCCATTTAGGTCAAACCTCTCGCGTCTCACAAGAACAGTCTCAAGTACCTGCAGAACTGTTCTGAACTAGCATCAGCCATGAGCAATGTCGAGCCTTGATACTAATTGACCTGAAAGCAGCTTTTATGAAGACTTCAATACAAAAATTTCAATACAAAATTCAAAACAAATCCTATTTGTTTCACCACAACGAAGTGTGGAATAAGAGGACATGCTTCATACTCTTAAGAGTATGGGAAAAGGAGGGGAAATTTCATTTGATAAATAAAAGGGGTAAAAGACACATAAAGTTCACTAGTTTATTTTTAAGGAGGATTTTCTTTGTTTAACATACATGGGACTTGTCATAGTGTCTGAGATCCTTGGTTGGATTAATTTTTCTTTTAAATAATTCCAGATAACAAAGCTACAAACTAAGAACACTTTTTGCACTAGATAAAGCTGTGCTACCTTTCTCAGTTCTGTGAGTTAATCCACATCCAGACCTGCAGCCAGGTGCTGAAGCAGAACTGGAAATTGGTAAATACTCAGGAGGACCTGCAACCTTGTAGGCAAAGAATGGAAGAGCACGTGGGAAGGCATGAAGAACTGGTCATTCTGGACCGATCCAGCAGAGCACATAATGTCAGATAAAGAGCCAGCCATGCGTTGGGAGGACAGTTCATTTGCAAAAATGGTATATACTGAATGAAAAATCAGGAAAAGCTGAAAGATATCCTATTGTAATGGACAGAGACAAGCATCTGCTGAAAGTGACCACAATACTTAAGTTGTACTTCTACACAATCTGCTGAACAGAAGACATCTCTTGGGAGCGAGATCAATTAGAGGACCTGTAAGTCTGATATGCCAAATCATGCTCAGGAAAACAAAAAGAGACCCCACAGTCATCAAACAAAGCACAGGCTTCTCAAGCCATAACCTGACTCTTCACTACAACAAAACACTCTCAGTCCTATGAGTAAGGATGTCCCTAAGCGCTGCACGGGTTCTGTCCAGAGTGCTCCTTGCTACAGATTGTCCAAAAACGACTGCTTTCCCTGTTGAAACACTCAATGAAAATTATTTGTTTAGCTCCATCCACCTAAATTTTGTTACAAAGGGTTAAGTTGCACTAAGTTAACATAGCTAAATTGTGATAAATTGGGGAAATGTTTTCACTGAACCTGTGCAATTGATTTGAAGATTTTTTTTGTATTCTTTGAAAAGAATGCAAAGTGTTTTGGTTGAAAATATTCTTATTAATGACCACATACAGGAGTTGTGAGGCCTTGCTGGACATATTGGTTGCTTCTTGTGCCTACATCCTCATATGAGAACCAGGATCCTGCTGAACTGTGTAGTCCATAAAGGGTGCACATGCCCCCACAACCCTCTCCTCTATGCAACCAGAGGCTGGGGACTGAAGTCCTTCTTCCTCCCCTTAAAGTAAAAAATGTAGGACAATAAAGACTTCCAACTCAAAAATTACATTTTTTGTTAACTGTTCCAATACAGCTAGGACAAAATACAACTGCTTGAATAAGGAAAACTTGTTGCTTTTCATCTCAACCAAAGCCACACTTCAGGTCTGCTCCTTGCTGCGTGAGGGTGCCCTGTCCCTTTTCCTGTCTCCTTTCATCACTCTCCTGCTGCAGGTATCCTCCTTATGTCTCCCTTCCTGCCTGCTTCAGCCCAGATCCTTCTGGCAAACAATCTGTGCTCAAATGCTCTCAGGAAAGAGACCTTTCAGGGATTTCTGTTGCTATGAAATGGAGAAGCCATGGTGTAATGAGTGAGCAGCCTTCACACTGACTGCCACACTCTTTGACAGAGTAGGCTAATGTATTTATATAGCAAAATAATCACAGATTCAATTTTTCTACAGTCTGATGGAAGTGGCCCATGTATTACTCAAAATAATTTTGTTCCCACAGAATAAAACAATAAATTATCATATAATTCATTTTGCCTTAGATACCTCAGTTTGCAAATACTGACGTATTTCAGTCTGTAGCCAAGTTCTGGGGAGGGAGGAGGAGAGTCATCTCACTCAAACCCCTCATTTTTCACAGAAAATGTAGTAACAGAACCTTTTTTTTTTTGCGATCTTTAATCTGTGTATGACCCAATGAGTATTAAATCTTCTTTCTGGAAGTTTTAAAAAATACAGCTACCTATTTACACATATGGGATGCTGAGAAGCTTATTTTGAGTCTCCCAATACAGAGTGTTTTGTTGGTTTTGTTGTTTGGGGTTTGGCTTTTTTATTGGTTTTACTTGGGTTTTTTTGGTTGGGGGGGGGGAGTTATGCGTTGGGGGGGTGCCTTTTTTTTTTTTTCAGATAAGGAAGTGTTTTGTTGCCACTGGAAAAGATATAAATTTAGAATCTGAAAGGGAAACAATTTGGAGGAAAACCTTCACTGCATATATTCAGTATTCTCACAGGTTTAAAATACCACTAAATATCTTCTAACATCAAAACTAATCTCATGGTAAAATAAAAAAAAATCAAGCCAACTAATACAATTTTCTGATAGGTTCCTTATTTTAGACCAGCCACACTTGTTCTCTGAAGAATATCAGACAAAAAAATACTGAAGATTGGCATGGTATGTCTGGAGCTCTTCTCCTTTTCTAATTCATGCCAAATGTATTGTAAGTAAACAAATAATTCTCCCCTGCTTTCTAGCCTGTACTCTTAAGTTTCATTGTGAAAACGGCCTTGCTGGCTTCTGTATCTTGCCAGTTTGCATTACAAAACATCTGTGTTTTCTAACTTTTTGCAGGGTTCTCAACCTGGACTCTGACAAAAGAACTTTACTTTTTTTCTTGTGAAAAAGAGGTCTCATGAGCCAAAATATGCTCCAATTTACCCTGAACAACCCCCTGTTTGCGGATTAAACATGAAAGACCTAATGTGGAAGAGCTAGGGTTGTTCATGTGTAACAGAAAAGACAATATATCCTGAAGAAACTCAGTTATTTTCAAGAACTGATCCATACTGTGGTATCCTCTCAACTCTAACAGAAGAAATATCTTCTCTGAAATTCAGGAAAACATTGAGTTTTTCAATGACTGATTCTACTAATATTTTTGGGAAATCACTCTGAACCACATAAGCTATGCAGGAAGAGTACAACACGAAGACTGAAAAAATCCTGAGTTTTTTAGGTCATTTCTCATTCTCATTTTCTTATAATCAACACCATCTTCAGGTTAAGCCATTACACAAGTAAAAGTAAAATTATTACTTAAGAAATAATCAAAGGCCTTCTACTAAGCACAAAGAAATTACAAGGAACATGTTCTCTTGCGTTAATATTTAAATCTGTGATAAAATAAAGGTCCACAATATATAAAACCGGGTTCTAAAAATAATATGTACACACGACGAAAGAGACCAATGATTTCAGCATGTTGTATCTTAAATTGATAATGTCATACTGGAATACAGATAGACCATTGCAAACAGTAAGTTACTTCTGCTTAACATTTCCACACAGCCCATAACTAGTCTTAGAGCTCAGTGGGTTCATAGTGCAAACTTCAATCCTTTAAACTCTCTTCAGGATGTTTTAAGCTAAAACATTTTAATTTGCTGTTAGAGCAAACAAAAAACCACACACCCACATACTCTTAGGGGGTTGTTTGAGCTAATGAGCAGTAACTCATTAAGCCAGAATAACCTGCCAACTAACTTCAGAGTTGAAGACACAGAATGAGAAAGGACTTGACAAGCCTGGCTTCACAAATATTTTCCTTTTTCCTAAACAGCAAAGTAACCAATTTAACAAGAACTATCAGAACTGGAGTAGCTCCCCAAGAGGGGCATTTTTTGCAAGTTTGCAAAAAGTTTTGAAAACCTTCTATGTTCTCTGAACCATACCAGTGGTTCTGGAAGACTATTCACATACACCTTTGCTTGTCTAAGATTCTGACTTGCAAGATATGATTAATTTATGAAGACTGCAGCACAGTAAAATGGTGGCCACAAAACGTTACCTAGTGCAGTCAGACATTCCTGAACCTTTCTAGACCGGCTCCTTGCCTGCCTCCAAATCTCCTTCACATATTTAAAACTGAAGAACTCCCTTTCAAGCACAACATAGATACCACTCTCCCCATCCTCCATTTAACTGTGCATTTTCAGTCATGGAGCACTGCGAAAGCGCCACATACTCCAGTAAAGATTATCTCGGAGCGAAAAAGTTATCTTGTGCAAGAGAGAGAGCCCAAGTATGGTTAGCAAGAAAGAAATCAAGGCCTTTTTAAGGAATCCACAAAACGAGTCTGTCCTCATCAAGAAACAACTGTTCATGACCTTACATTTGGAAAAGGAGAAAAATGTCCCACACAGCTGAGTTTTGATATAGCAGTAAAGTAAAACATAACATCACAGAGGCACCAGTTCTATGTTATACTAAACATCACAGTTTCTTCTACCGTAAACACCATTCCACTTACTAGTGCAAATGCACCCAATATGAGTTTCAGCATGTTATAGGAGTTTTATTTGTTGTTGTTCATTAACAGAATGAATAATTACAAATTTTAATTGGAAAATAAAACAAGAATGTGGATACAAACTGTATAAACTGCTGAGCTATAGTTATGAAGGACACTTTGTACAGTCTGAAAAGAATGTCCAACAGCTGCTGGCAAAGAGCTTTGCATTTATTTTATTGCATTCTTTTTCCTCACGTAAGGAAGTTTGAAAGCAAATATATTGAAGTTAAAGCTTTTATGTTCTGGTTTCTGCTTTACCTTTACAGTAGAAAGGTCAAACAAAAAAAACCAAACCAAACCAAACCAAAACACAAAAAAAAAAAAAAAAAAAAAGAAAAAAAGAAAAAAAAGGTTTTCCAGGAGTGTAACTTCTGTTTCCCTGCTTACTTCACATGACACCTTATCCTATAAGAATCTCATAGGCAGAACTTATCAACAAGACAGTCTTTTCACGTAAGAATGATCACAGGTAAAATTATAGATCCACTGATACAGTGCATTGTGTACACAGTATATGGACAATGCAACTGAAGATCCCTTCATCAAAAGAGAAAATGTCCAATCACTTCCAAGATGAGAATTCAGCCCCACAGCTCGGCCATGAAACCATGTTTTGGTTTCAAAAGTCATATGCAAAAAAAAAAAAAGAGAATGGGGTCCCAAATTTAATGCAGAAGGTGAAATGAAGTTATATGCATTTCAACAGAACAGGAAGCAAAAAACCAGTGTATACAATTAAAGTTTAAAATCAAAGACACTTAATATGTTTGGTTTCAGTAAAGAAATTCACCATGGATTGAGTACTACAATTGATCAGAATCTTAGTTTTCTTGTTGAAAGAAGCTGTAGGCAGCTTTAGCAAACCAGCAACCTTTTCCATCAACTTTTACCAACCATCTCATGCATTTTGTCATTTTGTATTTTAAAATCTCTCAAATTTACCAGGGCCTTGGCTCATCCTAAGCAAAGCTGACTCCATTTTATTTCATGGTAACTTACATAAATACTTTTCATGAAACTGCTTCTCTTTTGGATGTACGTAATTAAGGTGTGCTCAGGTATCTACTTAGTGAAAGATAAGAAGTGGAACTGTTTGTTGAAAAATTCTGTTTTCTTCCTATCATAACATTTTGCAGATTAAACTTGTTTAATTCCTTTTCGAGGAAAAGGTCTGAACAATGTATTTTAACATTCTCAATTAATTTAGATAATATTTAAATGTTTAATTTGTATAGTTGGTATATTTTTTGTTCATGCCAAAATTCAAAACTAAACCTAAGTATGTACTTATTACAATCATATATCTCATTACATTCAACTGTATTTCAGTCTATTATCAAAATAAATATTTGACATTTTCATATGTATTTTTTTCATTTTGTTTCTGTGGAAAAGCCTTACAAAGATGATTTTTCCTACCTTCAGAATGAAAAGAAGAATTAAAATACCACACTTTTCTGGGAAAATTTTATTTGGCAAATAAAAGGGACTGAAAGACACATATACACACACAATCAACTGTTTCCCACAATGCTTCCACGTATCTCTTACAGATGAATAAAGCAAGGTTCAGAAAAATTATGCAGTTCACTAAAGTTTAATGAGCAATATCAGAAACAGAATCCAGGTGTCACAGATTCAAAGTTCCACAGTCAGAATGGCATTTTTTGTTTATAAGGCTCATGAACATCCATTTAAACCTCATGTCACTTAAGTAGCCGCTCTTTGAGAACCCCTTTGACAAAGGGTTGTAAAAGAAACTTCTAAAATTCAAGGCAGACTGACCTGATTTTTACCACTTCAAGCTCTTGCGTAAGTGTTTCAAGAGTGGAATCAAAGATTTCATTGCCACTCAAAGCAGTTTTCCTTCCCACGTTACTTCAGACTAAGCAGACATGCTATTTATTTTCTCCCACAGACATTGAAACTTCCCTTATTTGAGGCATAACTCATTTTGCCTGTTGTCTTGCCCTGTATTAAACTAGCTTGCACATTGGATGTCTGTCACTACAGTTCAGAATTTTTGTTATTTAAAACACTTTGAATACTTTGAGGGTGGTCTGTCTGTGCATTTACATATATCTCTCTCTGCAGTGGTATTTTTTTAATCCAGCGTTATGTTTCCTAACTCGTTGTCTACAACCCTTCTCATGTGGTTAGATCACTATTTGGTTTCTTGTAAAGATAACAGCATAACAGAATCCACTTTGTATAGGGGATTTTCACTGTCGGTTTGACTAATCCCACTGAAGACTTTGGTAAAACTTCCACCAATTTCCCACCCCAAAGGGTGGTTGTGGTACAGCATCACCCTCAAACTCACTGCCAGTGGAAGCCCATGCTTTGGAGCAGCCCAGGAAGCTAGTGGAAGCCAGGTGGATTTCGGTGTCCAAAGCCACTAATTCAGTTTTGGAGTCAAAACACCCTTTTGAGAAAAGTGCAAAATATGGGTACTATTTTTTGCCTGTCAGGCAGCTAAGAACATCTGAATTTAGTCACAAGGAAGATATACAACCTTGTATTCAGCTTTTAGTGATAGTTTTCTTCCAGAGCAGGAAGATAAAACTGCCTGGGTGAGAATTCCCCCGGAGTTCATGTCAGCGGCAACAAAGATGGCAGGCCACTCTTATCCATTAAATGACTGAAGTTGCATAGATGGAAGGAGATCAAACAGCAAAACCACGTCTAAAGGTGACCACAAAGTTGCCTTGCTCTTCTGTCAGGAGTCAAACAACGTTGCCTTTTTACTCTCAGTCCCTCCAAACCCTAGAGACTTTAGTGATAGAGCAACATGGTGATAGGCTCGCTAGTCACATTTCATCCTAGGAAAGGAAAAAGGAGATGGATTAAGCATTGAGCAGTCATTTGGTGGTAGACCCAACTTGCTTAACTAACATAACCTGTGAAACTTTGCCCCACTAACAAGAGGAACTGTCATGAAGGCAGTTCTGGGAGAGCCAGTATTTGTTACGACTATATTGTGCCAGACATCTAGCTGATAATCTATAGCTGTCTCATCTTCCTTAGTGGTGCTACACCGATTCACATCAACCAACAGTCTTATCCATTCATTCTGAAGCAGGATTTTTCTCCATCCAAAAAGTTACCTGGAGCAACAAAATGTCAGTTAAATATGGAGGCCAAAGGGGTATGGCTCTTTCTTCCATCACTACAGAACAGGAACTCAAAGTTTCAGTCAAGGAATTCATTAATCCACAAAAATAATAAAAACAATGCATAAACATTATATATATGTTTATGTTTATATATATGTTTATTATATAAACAGAATAAACTGGTTTAATTACATTTCTTGGATAAGAATAGTTTCAGCTTTTAACTAAAACTGTGGTGCCCTTATGTTCTTTAAATAGTAGCAGAAAAGCAGCACTGCTACCACACTGAACACCTGCTAGACATCAATGGAAGACCGAACTGTATAGGACCTTAGAAATCTCCACTTTCCCTCCATTTCTCCAGCAAAAAATGAAGAGATCCTATTCTCCAAGCAGCTCTAAATACGGATCATTATTCCTTGTAGAAACCAGTAGCATTTATATGGAAAAAAAATTAAAAATCACATCATTCACATTATCAGTGTGTCCTTCTCCCTGCCTTCTCCCACTACACTGTTCATGTATGTCAAATCAATACTATACTCTCAGTAGACCAAAATATTTCTGAAGAACCCTAAAACACCTAAATAAATACATGTGCATTGGGTAAGACACAACTCACATGAAATGCAACTTTTTCAAGTTCTTAGACACCATCCTTGTTCATTCAAATAACACTCATTAAAACTACTTGCATCTTACACTTATATTACAGCAGTATCTAGAAACCCTAGGTGAGATAAAGATCCTCCTGTTAAGAATTAAAAACCCACATATAACTATGAGACAAGTTGATTTGAAACTGACACCCAAGTTCTGTACAGAAAACTGATACTTTTCAGCATGCAGCTCTCAGGGTCTACCATCATTCCATCGCAACCAAGATGATGCACGGCTCAGTTGATTCCTGCATATTGAAACTTGGCAAGAAGGTGACTGAACACGCTTTTATTGCAGGAAGTGTAACTTCTCCAGTCTGTCTCAAAACCATCCTCAAAAATTAACCACAGACAGCAACATTAGAGAAACCTATCATTTCTAGAGTGAAAATCTCCAAAGTAAGCTGGTAATTGTCTTATAATGTCAATGGCAGATCATCACATGGGCATTTGTGTTCTCTTGCATTCTTGGTTCTAAGCCAGACAACTACTGGGAAAGACCAGAAAGCAACCATGAACCAAACAGAGACTGCTGGAGCCTGAGATGAAGTCTGGTAGAAGTGATTGGCAGCCTGTACATATTAAATGGGAAAAGCAGCCCTCACTAAGCTCCAAAGTGAGAAAACAAGCCTCATAAGAACTATTAAAAGATGAAGAAATTAAACGTCTGCCGGAACAAATCAATTAGATAATGAAACTTTGGAACTAGATCAAAACTGAAAGGGGGAGGAGGGGAAAAAAAAAAAGGGGGGGAGGGGGGGAAATGAGATCAAATAACAGCTGTGGGATGCAAGCTGCAGAAAGTAGAACTGATTGAATATCCTCAAGTCAGACCCAGAATGAGACAGCATCTGGCAGAAAGAGGGAGAAAAGCGGTGGGAAACCAGAACAAGAGGAGTAGAGAGTTTGGGAAAGTTGGTTGCATGACACTGCATACCAGAGTACCCAGATGGGCTGATGGCACACACATATGTAGGCTCAAATGTACCTAGCCCATTTTGGAAGCAGAAAGCAAGCCTTTCCAGAGGAGGAAGATAAAGAAGTGAAAAGCAAGGAATTAATGAGCTACGATTCAACAAGATAACACTGGGAAACAGGGATGGAGATACTGTTAATATTTAGTGGGATAATATTCATGCCCAGAAGGATTAAAGTTTTATAGTGATGCTATAAGAAATACAACAAACATGGCCCACTGTAGATATGGACTGATTTGCCTCAGAGTATCACATTTGATGTTGCATAGTCTAATCTCTGAAGCCTTTACGCCTGATTCATTTTCTATTACCATAGAAGTTTGTGGGAAAGCATTCAGAATCTGTCTTCTGGCCTCTTCTTACAGAAGGTATGTTCCTGATGAGGGGAAGAGTACCATGCCACATGTTCAAGAATTATTTCCCAAAGAGTGATGTGGTCTCAGTTTCTTAAAGATACTGAGATACCTATTCAGTTGCATCACAGAACCTCTTTCATAGGCTAGGCTTCCTAAATTCCATGAAAATTTTAGTGGAATTAAGACTATGAATGGTTAACTATTTTTAAACAGGGCTTTGGATGACAAACTACCTAAATTACTTAAAAAAATTATAACCCAAGAATTTGCTGAGATGGTAATAAGTTCCAACTTTCTAACATCAGAAGGATAGATTGAACTTTTACACTTCTGTAAGGAGTTTCCTGTGTGTATATAATGATCTGGAATAATCTTGAGACATGATTTCCTAAGACAATTAAGCTAACACAGTCAAAGCATAATAAGGGGCATCATCCCTTCCCTTTCTCTCCAATTTGCTGCCCATTTTTATCCAAAATTATCAGAGGAATGGAAGTCTCAAAGACTCAAGGTTCTTACAAGTTTCAGGAATAGTAGCAGAAAGAAAAAGAAAAAAAGCTGAATCGATGCCCTAGTACGTGAGGAGAACACATAAACTTGAGCTAAACAATTAACACTCACATTTATGAGTCTTCCCACAGGTAGGTCATTATCAGATGTAACATAAATTGTTTCTTGACCAAACTATGAGAAGAAGATACCAGGGGGAAGATGGGGCTCCTGGTTTATCATAGCAGGAATGAGATTATTCTCATGAGATCCCTGTGAGATTTTTCCACAAATGAGAAACTGTTATAGTGGGAAAACAACGTAAAATGCAGGATCTGTAGCAAAGAATGGTTTCTTTTCTTTTCCTAGTAATCTTTATCTGAAGTATCACATTGTATATATTCCTTGGTTAAAACAAATTCAGTTATTTTGATCAAAAAAATCATCACTCAAACATGGAGATGGAATAGGCCAGAGGGATGTCAGCAGAAATTGTTTAACTCTAATACTAGAATTTTGTTCTTCCGCAGACTGTAAAGTAAAAGTTCCAGCTAAAATTATTTAAAAAATAAGAAAAGTGAAGCAGCTGTTGAAAGAGGAAAAAGTCTCTGCCTCGAGTGGTAAAGGCTGTGGTCTTCAGGGGACAAAATGACCCTTAGTATAAAAGAGTGCCTGCTGAGTTTAAAGCTGCAGAGCACTGAGCACAAAAGCTCTCACATCAAAAAAATTATATCTGTCACATTACAGATTAAAATGTTTTGCAAGATTGACAAGTGGGCAATGGACATGGAAGGTACTGAATAATCATTTGTATCTATACTTTACTTGTGCTTTGTTATCAGCCTATACAAATGCTGAAGATTAATAAGCAGTATCACAGCGTGAAGGAAAAAAAAAAAAAAAAGAAACAAAAAAGAAACCGGCTACAAAATACAACATATAAAAAAGGCTATAACAAAGTACATGGTGTGTACACTGCATGTTACTAGAGTAAATGGGAACTCAGCATTTAGGTCTGTGAGTTCCCACAATTTTACCACACATTCATCATCATTTCAGGATCAGGTTTTTCAATTTCATGTTATATTTGAGAGATTTCAGCCTGAATATATGAAATAGATACCACTGTAGATATATACCAACTAAAGGATCCCACTTACATACGGAAAGAGAACATTCCAAATGTCAGGGAATATATATACCCTAAATTCTTCTTTTTATGGTAGTAGTTTGTGTCTCTCATTAGCATCTTTTCATGGCATGAGACATAGTGTACATTCTCATTGGTTTAGCATTGGAGACTAGACTTGTGCAATCTTTACTTCTTCATCTGTTATTGTCTCATTGCAGGGTCTTAAGTTACATATGCCTCTTGGTGCCTCAGTTTGTCCATCCAAATAAGCCAGTGATACAAGAAAATGTACAGCGGGCACTACAGATGCATTTGACATATGAGGGGAGAAGGTTTACTCTTAAACTGGAGGAGTCCAGAAAGTTCTGCAACAGAAAACTTGCTCACAGAAGAGGGATACAAAGTATGGGCACAGTAAAGAAATGTATGTGCAGGGGAAAACTTGATTAGGAAGGGTACTTGGTAAGTTTTTAAGGCAATTATCTAATATGTTGTCCCTCACCAAGAAGAAATTCTGCTACCACACCAGAGCACTTAAGCACTGTCATGAATGCAGAATTGGGTTCTCTCAGGTTCCCTGTTATGCTTATTTCCTTCTCCATCGTGTGGAGCATGGAGGACTGTGAAAGGTGAAGGACTACAGGAACAAGGATATTGCAGAGTTACAGGCAAGGTTCTGCCCAGTGAGAACAGTGAAGCTCTACCCAAGCTGCCTTCCTCACACTGTTAGAACTTCCTGAGGGCTGTGAAGTTGAGCCAGAGCAAAAATTGTTGCAAAGAGTGTAGTCTTTTCAGCAGGAAATCACCAGTACAATGCATGCAATCATATATTCTAAAGGATGTATTTCCTTTACTGCTAAAACTCGGACAAATCAGTCTCTGACTGAAGAGGGCCACCTTTCCCATCCTAAAATTGCAAAAAATCTAAGGTGATAAATAGTCCTTTTTTTTTGTCTAGGGAGTCCCTGTAATTGAATGGATATATCCTTTCCCTCCCTTCTTCAACCACCTTTACTTCAAGGGAGTTCCACATGTGAACTGTTCAAGGAACTGGAAGTCTGACAACATCACATAAAAGACGCAGAAGGTCTGGGGTAGGGGGAAGAGAAAAGGCAGATGTGGCTTGACAAGTGATGAGGAAATAGGCTTTCAGGACACGTAAACCCAGGACAGCTAAACTGACACTGTATCCCTGAGAAACAGAAGGAAATCCCACACCAGCCAGAGAACAGCATTACTGAGTCAGTAGAGCATATAGGAGTGATCAGCAGGCATGCTGGTATTTCAGAACAGGCAGACTGAAGTCATGAGAACATGAAACACCATCTGAGAGGAGGCATTCTGAACAAAATGCAAGGAAATCTCCATGGAATCAGCTAGGAGGCATGTCAGGAGCATGACCAGCAATGCTGGCTGGAGTTCAAAAGGTTCGGCTCCACATCACAAAAAGCATCCAAGTGTTACAAACATCTTTGGTCCTGTGTATGTATCGAAAGTTAGTTTTACATTAAAATTCCATGATTCTCACCCACCCCTTTAATCATGAAATAGTGTCTTCCCATAGCACCTACCACGTGGAGTCATGAAGAGATCTGCTCTCATTATGACACCCCTGTAAAGCGTTACCTTGACAGATGGAGACCTGAAAACCAAAGGCTACATGTTTAAAGTGATGCTACAAATCAGTACTAGATCCCAAAGCAACTCTTTAACTACTAACTCAAATTTCTTTCACTGTTATATTGGAAGAAGAGATCTTATTTTGTTCTTGTTTCCTGAACATTATCACTGGAGAGCCTCCTAAAACCACTTACAGTAAATTAATAGCAGACCTGGATAGTATCAAGACAACAGCAAATTGCTGAGCACTTTACAGCCCTCTTTTATTGCATTTGAAAAGAACAGTGATTTGAACATTATCTAAATGACAGGTAAAACAATCTTCTGTAGACCTAGACAGCTCAACAGCAAACAAGGCTTTCTGAGCAGGTGACGTGGTAGCTAATAAGAGAAAGGAAGAAGAAAAAGAAAGAAAGGAAAAGGAAAAGGAAAAGGAAAAGGAAAAGGAAAAGGAAAAGGAAAAGGAAAAGGAAAAGGAAAAGGAAAAGGAAAAGGAAAAGGAAAAGGAAAAGGAAAAGGAAAAGAAAGGAAAAGAAAGAAAAAGAAAAAGAAAAAGAAAAAGAAAAAGAAAAAGAAAAAGAAAAAGAAAAAGAAAAAGAAAAAGAAAAAGAAAAAGAAAAAGAAAAAGAAAAAGAAAAAGAAAAAGAAAAAGAAAAAGAAAAAGAAAAAAAGTCAGTATGTGATGCTAGATTTCAATAATCCATTTTAACAGTACTAGAATACCCTTCCTAAGGCCTGATTCTTCATTCCTTCATAATAGCAAGTTCTTGCACTACTAACAAATGCAATTTAATAATAAGCTTCACAGCACAGAGTGTTTCTCCTAAAATGCTAGGCACTGATATAAAAAAGCTACATCATAAATTCAGCTTCTCCTAAGTAACAGTAACTTGCTATAGGACAGCAAATAACTCTCCTACAATTTCAAAGAAAAGCTTGAAACAAGAGCTGGCTGAAAATTCAAAACAACTCCTTTTCATGAGAAATAACTAAATAAAACTTCAAATACTGTTTTCATTCTGGGACAAAATGAGAGATATTTTCCCCTCTCAAACTCCTGCCTCTCCCCAAAGAAAAGAGGTGTATGGATATTTAACTGACAGTACCATAAAGGAAAACTACCACCTTCTGGTTCTTTCTTCTGCATTGCAAGTAACCATCTGCATCTTCCAAGGCTATGCTTGGAGACTGGGGTGCTGCCAGACAAATATGAATTTGGTATTAATGAGAAAAACTCTGCATTCAGGGTTAGAATAGAGAGAATCAGAGCATAAGAATATGGACAGAATCAGGACGTGAGACGAATCACAGTTCCAGTTTGTTTATATCAAACGACATGGCTATCTGCAGGACTCTTCCTGCTGTTTTCATTCAGCCTGGCAAGCTTACTTTAACAGCTTGCTGAATCGCAGTGTAAGTACTTATCTCTGAGCACGAGCGTTGACTAGCTCAAGGGAAGATGCATGCCTGAAGTTAACCATGTATTTAAAATCCTATCAAGTAGGTCCTCTCAGAGTAAATAACGAGAATCATGCTTTGGGGTTCACATATCAAGCGGTTTCTATTCTCTTCTTGAGAGGATGAATCCTTTCACACCAGCATTTGCAGTTACCTGGCAGGAGATAATGGCTAGGCCTCTGAACTTCCTTTACGGGGATAAAGAGAGGAAACAGACCAGCAATGTTTTACATTGACACAGGTTTGTCGAAATACACACTTCAATAATATAGCCATTTTTGGCACCATTGTGCATGCCTAAGTCTGTATTTCTAGATAAAAAACATGCTATTTAAACAGTTAACGTGCTTTCTCCCAGACAGTGCCTGGGAACAGCAGGTGACAACAAGATCCAGGGGTGGTTCCCAGTAGCCAGACTGCAATCTTTTCAAACTGTTTTGGAAAGGAAGAAAACCTAGTTGCATGGATGTGAGCTGTGCATGCCACTTTGCATAAGACACAGAGAACAGATCACACACATTTTTCACAGCAGCACAGACGTAGCTTGTTTTCTAGAATGTAATCTTGTGAAAGGGCAATGGTAGCTACAATAAATTGTGAGAGAATGATCTAGAAACATTCCTTTGTCCTCTTTCAGGTTTCTGTTATCCAAGGTGCATGTTGCACTTGTCCTTCCTACCCACCCTCCCATGTCCCACAAAAAAGGAGAGCCATACAAACCAAAATTCTCATTTTTAGGTTGTAGGTTGAAAGCTTGTATGGAAACCTGTAGTCTGAAATATGTTTAAGGTAGTTGTAAGAAACCTTTAAAAGTGAGATAGTAGGAATGAAAGCTGAATTCATCTCTAGGAAAAGCCATCACTAGTTGATTCTAGGAATATTTAGTTAATTGGCTCTTACACCTGGAGTTGTTAAAAGTTTTCAGACTATGAAGCCCTAACCAGACACTGGAAAGAAACATCTTCCACTCAACATTAACACCCAAGGCTTTACCTAGGCTAATAATATTAGCTCTGAATTTTCAAAAAAGCTTTTGGACAATCAAGTTCTGATAACTCTTTGGGGCAGTATAACTTGTACCCCCCTCCATTTCTTTTGAAATCCAACCCTGATCATCTTCTTTTCTACCCAAAATCTCCTCTTCTTCAAAGAAGTCATCACACTACCACACCTGCTCTGGCTGCTTTGACTCCACTACGTCCTAGTTTTTTGCTCTGATCAGGAGAAAGGAATTAAAGAAGAAACAGCAAGAGATTAAAAAAAAATCCATCTCTAGAGCCAACAAGGGAGCTTGGGGCATAGAAAAAGTGAAGAGGTGTCAGGAGAACAGCTCAGAAATAATTTTAAAGACAAATACAACAGTATGGTCAGATAGTAATTCAGGTCCAAATGGAGATGTTTTCTATCTGTGGGAGATGTGATGAGGTACCAGGATTCTGATTCCCAACACTGGCTAAGTATTTTTGGAGGGACAAAACTCAATGATTGGACTGAAATGTTAAGCAAACCTGGTGACTACTGCGTGTAGATCCAAAACTTTTCCAGGCATCTCTTACAGGAGGAGTTAACTATCCACATAGACAGAGTCTGCAGGGACATGGGAGGACTGGGACCTACCTTCAAGCAGAAGGATTGCCAATATTATGTTGAGAAGCCAACCCAGGATATGTCCTTTGCCTGCTCAAGATACTGTGTGCCCTAAGCCTATAAGTCCATAGGCACTAAAGTCATTGCACTGATTTTTAACAGAATGAGGAAAACCAATACTATAATACAGCAATAACACTGTAGGAGATTACTACTTGCATAGTGGACAGCCTTCTGTAAATATACGGAGAGACAGGTTCTTCCGTGCAGAATTGCATACATGATATTCAGTCAGACACCTTACATTTTCTGCCACTGAAACATATGCTGCTTTGAAATCAAGAAAATGGCTTTCTCAAATGTCTTACTGCTTAACCAGAAGCTCTAGGCTCCCTGCCGAGCATGGCATCATAGCACATGTTATAAAGTCAGAACAGGTATCTGAAGATTCGTTCCTTTCATGACCAAAACCAAGATTAACTCTCTCACCCCCACCAATGACACCAGAGTTATCCCAGTTGCTGTCTTCCATATAAAAATAATTTCCTTTTCTTTTCCTCATGCTGAGGTATGTTGGAGGCTGTCATTCCTATGATTCAGCCCTTCTCAGCTCACCTCACCACCAGCAGTGCTCTTTTTCTCAAGAATGGGAATGGACAGGGATCTGTGCGTAACTATCAGCAGACACAGTCTTTCAGCAGCTTAGCTCAAAGAGCTATGAGACCCAAAATGTCCTCTTCCTCTCCAGCAGAAGGGGAAAAAGAGGAAAAACTTCTGTTTATGGCTGTCAATTAAAAGGTCAATGAAAATAATCTCATTTGCTTCCATGGATTTTGGATAAGACCCACAGATCTTTATTTTTAGGTATGAAAGGGTCTATTGCTGGCTGCTTAAAATATACTGTGACCGACTCTTCATCCCTGGGACAATGCTCCTCCCTTGACTTTGCTGAATTCTGACAATGAAAGGTCCTTTTTAAGTTTTTTCCAGCATACACTCATTTTCCCCGAGACACAATAAGTACTTTTTTTAGAATGGTTTTCTGGAACAACATTTATTTCCATTCTGTGATGAAAAAGGCTTCAGTTTCCTTTCCCATAGCCCTCCCGTGTACAGCTGAGCATCTGAGCCTACTGCATTTACCCTGTCCTCTGGCCATATAGCTGGATGTCTCTGTGTGAGTAGACCACCATAGCCATGTATGCCAGTTGTAATGTACTCTGCAAACCACCATGTCTAAAAAAACTGCCATCTTGCTCAAATTGCTGTCACTTCCAGGAATCCCCTTGGACTTCTGTTGTGCCAGATTGGATCAAAAGCACCAGGTCAATAGCAGTCCTAACAAATTAGGGCCTGTTTTCTTTTTACCCGTTTAAGGAATTTGTTGTGTACTGCAAAAAACATAGACAATGAGCTTTATCAAAGACTATCTTCCCATATCTAAGAACACACTTTTCCTTCCACACACTTGACGCATATGTCAAGTACATATGCGTAAATAAGGTGCTGCTGTGGGAAGTCACCCGAGACTTTAAATCTAATCCATATTCTGTCTACCATGGCTATTTTGCCAAATGGAAATTAGACACCCTGGGACAATTTTTGAAAACAACAACCATGAGCCCCCAGAGCATCTAAATAACGTCTGAACGGATTTAAAGATTTGCTGTAATTATAGTGGACAATAAATATCTGAGCAGAGTGGCAGATTTCTGTGGGACAGGAAGTGCCCATATTGGTAGCTGCCTAGGATTATATATCCCATTCTTCCCCTGTTCAGACTGAGTGCTGATGTGCACCAAGAATTTCTGTTCATTAAATACGCTATTTCAATTAAAACCACACCAAAAGTGGAAAGCACGCTTTATCCCAAAGTAGTTTATTCCAATTTGGTGAAAATAGTTAAACCAAACATTATAAAATACTTAATATCAAAATAATTATGAAATGTACCAGGGTCTTATGACTGGAATAAAAATAGCTTCAAGCACCCTCCCAACTTAATTGTTCTGTTTATGCTGTTATCAGGGACAAGGCATTAGTTTCCATGCTACTCAGAGTCTGTGGATTAGTCTCATTTTCAACAGTGGCCATCATTCTTAAGGAAAAGTTCCCTTCTTGTTCCAAGATAAAGTCAGCCCCCTGCCCAGTCTTCCGGCCCTCTAGTATGTAAAAATCTGTATTTTTTTCTCCCATACACATTCTGTCAGACCACATTCCTACAGTCTGAAAAAAACAGCTCACGAGCTAAATCAAAGATAAACTAAAAATACTTTCACAATGAACTCTTTCAAAAATATTTCACATCGGGGATGGGGGCGAAGCATTCCCTTGCAAATAGAGCATCAGTTCCTTTTCTTATTAAAGAAGTTTTGAGCACCAACCAGTATTTCCTAGAGTTTTGAGTCATATTTTACTCCTGAGGAAAGGATCAGAGATGCAATTGGTGAGAAATTCTTGACAACTTTCAGGAACCTCAGCACCAAGAAAATTGAGATTAATGTATCTGCTCTGATAAGTACTAGGGCAGCTGGATGTTACACAGAAAAAAAGGGATCTGTTCTGATTAAATGAGGACATCTGGTCAGCTTCCTGTTGGAAATTATTCTTCTAATTTTAATAACAATAAAAGCAATCCAATATACCTAGAAGGCAGTACTCTAAAGAGACAGATACTGACTGTTGAAAATTGGATGTCACCTAAAAATGAGATCACCAGCAAAAGCCACCAATGCTAGGGAACAAGGCAAGATCACAGAAACCTCCTGCCTGCAGTCCCAGCTTTTGCTACCACTGGTAGAGAAAGTGAAGCTCCTCCACAGGAAAGCTGCTGCCTTGCCTCTTCCTCTCCTCCCTCACTCTCCTTTCTTAACACAGCTTCATGTGGAGCAAAGACTTATGAGGCCTGAAAAGACATCTATCCATCCCAGTCACATCACCAGGGGCCTGAGTCCTTGAGGCCAATGAGGAAAAAAGCTTTCAATCCCTACAAACTTTTAATTTTTAATTATGCATACATTTATTTTGAAGAAAATCCAGATCTACCCATTTTTTGGTGTTCTGCACTTAAAACACAGGGAACCTGACAAAGACCATCTACTGATGAATATTTGAGCACAGAGGGAAGTGATTGCAAGAAAACCTTTAGCTTTCTTCAGTGCAATAAACCCATGCTCCAGGCCCTGGAGTCCAGGCTGTCGTGGGTATTTGGCAAAAAGACTAGCAATATCATAATGATTTACATTTGACCTCCAAAAAACCAGCATCAACTCCTTCCATAGCAGGAGAAAGCAGAAACCCCATAGGGAACGATATTGCAACCGTAAGATTTCCTTTCAATAGGGTTGTGCTACTTCTTCATAGCATGGATGGCACCGACTTCCTCCTTCCTGCTCCCGCTGGGTAACCCTCAGCAGGACTCGGAACTTTGTCCATAAATAGATTACACTGTAATTATATTATTTATATTTATGTCAGATCCCCTTGGAACCAAGGGAGCATAAGGGAAGACTGAGTGTAACTGCCTGCCATTTGCACTGTTAATTATTATCAAGTGACTTAGATCCAGAAAAAGAGAAGTCATTTGAAAACATGAAAAAAATATAAACAGGAAAGCTAGTCAAGAGGAAGAGTTATTCTGTCTAGTACACAGACAGGACAACCAGGGACAGTATGAACTGGAGCCATCTCAGACCGCCTGGGGATGCCCTGCCAGTACTAAGAGCAAAAATAGGACTCATAACACCAACATCTGACTTCCAAGACTCAAGGCTGCATAGACTTCCACTGGCAGCTGCAAAAAAGAATCAAAAAAAAAAATATACATATTATCTAAAGCAGAGGAAAAAGCAAAGGAGAATCTCAAGGACACTGAAATATTCCTGATGTCTGGGAGACACACTACTTTTTTATAAATAAGGGCTTTCTGGATTATTGCAGAATGGTGGAATTATCACCACTGACCAGCACCCATTGTGCTCAGAGGTACCTGGACAGAAGAGAGAGGTTCTCCCTGGTTCAAAAATAAAACCATTTAGCACCTGCAGGTAAACAGCTGGGAAAGGATCATAAGGGCTTTCTTCATCTGCAGTTTTTGCCTGCTGCCAGGATCAATCCAGCTAAATAGCTTTTGAAAAGAAAATGAAACAAAACAAAACTCCAACAGAAGCCCCCTTCCTTTTATTTTGGGTTGTAGGAAAAAAAAAAAGCCACACTGTGTTGGTCAGCATTGCCATTGGGTCTTCTCCACTCAGAAACACTAAAATTCTCAGGAGCACGGAGCCACCAATACTGAGACTGCAAAAAAGGGAAGGGAATGGAAACAGGAAAATCTCCATATAGCCACATGCATAAATAAACATAGCAGAGCAACACAACAGGACACCATTTAGTTTCATGCTCCAAGGATCACTTGTCCATTCACCCTACTATTCCGCCTACTCCAAATCTCAGTGTCCTGCAAGTTAGGTCTAGTTAGGTCAGATCTTTATCACTGCTGGGCCAGTCCAAGTCACCCACAGAGGACAGGATCTCCAGGTAACAAGCAAGAAGAGGGCCTTTGAACACCTCTTCTGTGGGGCTAGGAAAATAAGGAAATAATAGCAATCTCATCTTGCCTGTCTGATGCAAGTACCTGCCAGTATCTGTGGAGAGAGTAATACTTTTTCATAGTATTCAAGGCAACATTATTCATGGGAAGGTCACCAGCAGCAAGGCCAGATCATGAAAATGGCTAAAGTGGAAGACAAATAGCCCTGTAATCCTTTCCCTTGGACAATGATGTAATACCATAGCTTTCCTTATTTTACCAAATATGTCACAAATAAACTCTATATTTGAAAAAACACAACCGTTTGATGTTCTTTAGTGCTTTGACCGGGTCAATCCTGCCTTTGCATTTGTGCAGACCTTTCAGTTAAAAAAATGTCTGATTTCTAGGTAAGTTTTCTAAAGCTGCTCTGGTCTGTTTGGAACAGACCTCCATTATTCCCTCCTACCAACATTCCCATCTCTTTCCCTAGGGAATCTTTTACATTTACGTCCCCTGGGAGAACTTTGAAGGCGTATAATTGTAAACCGCATCCTCTTGTAAACTACCAGCTTGTCACCTACCAGGATGTTAGCTATAAGTAGACATTCTCTCAAATGACCTAGCACAAATTCATACCTGGTGATGGGAAGAATGAGAGCTTGCACTCAAAAACACCTAACTGAGCCAGAGTTGGAATCTTGTTTCTTCTTCAGATAGTAAAGTTCATCTGCATAAAGCAAAGTATCCTGATATTGTGTGCTGGGATTAGAGGACTATCATGATGATCTGAAGACAGAGCTGGGTAATTTTATATTTCCCAGGAGCCCTTAGAGACTCCTTAGATGGAACACCAACATAGCAGATACTTTGTGACTAACAAAGAGAAAAGTCAAACAGCCCCAGGAGTACTCTCAATATGTGATAAGAGGAAATAAATGGAGAAGAAACATGGGGAACAGACAGGGACTTTGAAGAGACGGGCTACAAAAGAAACATATTCTCTAATAAGAAGGGTATCAAACTCAAAGAGATTGTGAGATGCAGGAAAGACTGAAAAACTTGCTGAATCTCATTTGTAAGGTGATCTGAAGGATGAGTTGCCAAGTCTTGTCAGTGTACTTAGGAAATATGGCCCCACGTTTCATTCCCATTCCTCCTATCCTTTCACAAATGAAAAGAGACACAGAAGGTATGGCACAAACATCTAAGAAATGTAAACAGGCTCCATTCCCTTTCCATCAGACCTAATCTAAAAGAACAACAAAGCATACGGGCATTGGTGTAACTGATGTACCTAGTGTATCTCTACCATGAATGAACTTGAAACTTTCACTGTAAGAAGATACTGTATATACCTGCAAAGAATTCTCCTTCTTCACGTACAGAGGGAAAGATGCCTTCTGATGCCTTCGTTTCCTATTCCTTTCATGATACATGTTAGGGCAGCAGAGCTAGTGAAAAATTCATTCATGCCATTTCATCAGAATGTCTTACAGAACTGTGTAAGGCGTTCAGACGATGCTTCAGTTGAGGTTACTCAGGCTGAGCATCGAACAAGAATATCCGGTCACCCTCTGAAGACCTCAGACAACATCCTCTTTGGGAGGACAATGTCCTGGGACAACAGAAACCCAAATCAGATTTCTCCTCAAAATATGGCAAAATTATGACTCAATCTGGAGTCTGCAGTATAAGAACTTTCAGCTACAATGCAAAAATCTGGCCAATAGAATCAGGTACCAAGGCTTCAGTTGGGAATGGTTTCCTATCTTACTAACAGTTTGTACATGCTGATTTTTACTTTTTTCTTTCTTGAATCAGGATAACACCCCAAAGACCTCAAGAAGGGTGATCTTTTGCAGGAAAAAAAAAAAAGATCTTTTTCAGGAAAGTAAGTATTCCATTTCAATATAAAGATTAAAAAAAAAAATAAAATTAGAGTTTAATCTTGAAAAAATGTTGTGCAAAGTGGTTTTAAGCAGGGGAATCCCCCTCCCTCAAATCCTCAAAACTGTTACATCATAGTACAGAGCATCTTGAAATTTTTTCCTATTTTCCAGAATATATTTGAGTCTGAGTTTTTTCAGAAGCTAAACTTTTCTGGAAACAGTTGAAGTTTTTAAATCAGCATTTTTCAGAACTAGAGATAGAGGTCAGCAAGTGTTCTCTGAAGTGTGAAGTTGACAGGCCAAACGTGGAAGAAATATCAAGTGCTTATATTTATGAATTCCCATGAAAGGTGCAGGAGAAATGTTTCAGAACAGAGTGAGAATAAGAAAGAATTAAAAGATTACATATTCATTTGTCAAAAAATAGGAAAACTTTGTTATTCACATTGCATCCTACACAAATGGAGTTTTTTTCCTACTTGGAATTTTACTTTGAAAGCTGCTTTTTAAAGGTTCCACCAAACAGAAAGTCTCCAAAGATGAGTTTTCTATATTGCATTCAGTCGCAAAATCAACATTAGTGTGAAATCACTGGCCGCTCAGGTTTCATCACTAGGCTCTCTCCTGCTCTGGTGTCCTGGGAGCTGCCACCCATTGTGAGGGAGTGGAGTGGGGAGGAAGAAAAGTCACTCCCCTCTGAAGACATCAAGCTGCACGCGCAGAATTGGAAGCACTTAGGAGCTCTAGTTACTTCTGCATAATGCGGTCTATTTAAAAATATGGTCACACAAGAATTTCACCCTCTTTTTTGAAATTAAAATCTTAGTTAAATGAAAAGACAAGCTTGACAAAGGTACTGGGGCGTGCTGCTTTGTTTAACAGGCTGTGGCAAGTATCCAAGTTCCAGTCAGAACTGCAGCAATCTCATACGCTGTCAAGAAGTATGACTTCCCTCTGACAGAACGTACTGCAAAATTTATGAGAGATAATTGAAGCCAATTCTTGTAACATCCATTAGAGTCTCTCTCAATCTGTCTGTGAGAGGTCTAGAAGAGTGTGAGCTTCTCCAGTCAATTACCCATATTGGTAATGAACAGCTTCCAAGTTGTCTGCTGTTTCCACCTTTAAAAAAGGCCTTTGTTCTGTAGAAATCATTCCTGGCGCCTTTAACCTTTGCAAAACTTTCCTGTTTCAGTGTCTAGCAGAGAGAAGCACAAAAATATGTGCCTAATACTGTAACGAGAATAAGTTGACTTGATGCTATATCTGACCTCACGCAGTGAAATGGTGGAGAACTCCATCTACCTGGCTTAGTAAAGTACGGAGAGGAAAACCGACCTTTACAATATTCTGCATTTCAACAGCTCTATATGTCTCCCATAATTAGAGCGTCTGCAAATCAAAGACAGGGATGGAGATGAAAGTTATAGTACAGGTGATATAGACAGCATTGTTGGGATGATTCAAGAACGTAAGTGAAAAGTTTTGGAGGAAAATGGTCTCTCTGATATTAAAGCAGCTGATAGAGTTCAGCTCCAGCTCTGTTACGGGTATAAATACAAGCTATAATGGGTATAAATAAAAGCCACACTAGCTCTCAATTGTAAGTCTTAGCATTCAGGATGCAGTAACACACTGACACACTCTTGACCTCTTTGTACTCCCAGTTCTTCTTCCTACCGCCCCAAACACCTTGATTCAACTGTCTGTGTGGCTACCTTGTATGCTGGCTGTATGAAACACAAACACAACTCAAAACCCCACCTTGGTGTTTTTTCTCTACTCAGTGGTTTTCTTGTATCTCTTCCCCCTCAGATGACTCATAAACCAGAGACACACATTACAGGAAGGTTATAATAAGTGTTCAACAGCGTTATGTGCCTCAAGACACTACTACTGTTTCTGATGAGATTATTGATGGGTTAATACACACGGTTCCTAAAGATTCCCAGTTAGAGGCGCCACACAGACCTGCAACTCTGCAAGTTAACATTCTGATCTCAAGATTAACAAAATTGTGTTTCAATACATAAGACTCTATTTACAAGTACATTCTTCATATAAGGGGCCAAAGTTATCGACTAAACCTCAGACTTTCTTTACTGGAAAAGAAAGATTCAAAGGAAGGAAAGAAGGAAACACAGCTGAGTGACCACATCCTTGTCAGTGTATTTGGTTGAGATACGGATAATCAAACCAGTCTAATCGTCTTCACTTTCAGTGCAAAACTCACTACTTTAGGGCTCCTGGAAGCACACAGTTTAGGAAGCTGCCCAAACTGAGTATAGATACTCAGAAATACAGAAATATAACTTATTTTGCAAAGAAAGACAAAAGATTTCTTTTGGCTCTTCACCCTCCATCAAAGGAAAAAACAAAACAAAACAAAACCGCAACCCCACCAACAAAAAAACACCAAAAAAAAAAGTTAATAGAAAAAATAAAAAGACAATGGCTATACACAAATAGCCAACCTGCAGTGTAGTGCTCATTAAACCCATTCACAAAGACTGGCTGGAGTTATTTGAAACTCCGTTTGCTGCAGACTCTTATTTCATCTGCTTCAATTCTGGCATCAAAACAGAATCAGGTTAACATAAAGCAGTGTGAGAACCTGTGAGGAGGACTTTTAACACCCCAAAATACTAGTTAGATAGTAGAAAATTGATAAGCAAGGGAAGAAAAAAATATTTTAACAAGTGGCATCTTCCAGTTCATATACTGGAAAAAGAATAACTTTTTACAGATTTCAGGATCCTACAACATATTCAGCAGTCTGGAAGCAGACAGAGAGGGAAGAACGGCTAGCAACACTGAGCACCTTTACACAGTGCCTTTGCACCTAAAGAAAATTCTGTCTTAAACGATCTTTTGGGTCAGTTTCTCCACTTAAAGCTGCCCCGGTTTTTTCCTACCTCTTTGAGGCACAGACCTCAGCGATCCCTAGTGCTCTACTGGGATATAACCTGTGGGCTCACGCACCCCACACCCCCCCCCAAGGTGACCCCGCGTGGGGAGCATCCCGTAGCACCCCAGGGAGAGCATCCCGCAGGAGCAGCCGCTGGCTCCGGTCGCCCGGGAGGTGGCGCCGGTGGCCCGCGGCTGCAACCGCCCCTCCGCCCGCCCGCTCGCCGGCAAGCTTCGGGCAGAGGGACAGAAAGACAGACAGACCCGGCACCTGCAGAGCCGCGAGCGCCGAAACGGGTGGGACTGCTGCATCCTGGTCCGTGTTGCCCGCTGGACCTCACCCGACGGCAGGTTCCTCCGGGACACTGGGGACATCCTCGGCTACACGCAGGATGACAGGACGCGCAATGCAAAGGCATCAGTAACGCTAGGAGCTGTGGTCCCAATATGTATATAAGCAAAAGCCTCACACTTATACAGAAATCCTTACATGCCTTTAGCTCAAGATTTATTTCCTCACATGCGATCTTGAGCCCACTGCATTTTCCCAGACCAGAATTTCACCACACCGCTGTTACACCGTCTCTTCCTCCTGAACCAAAGCTCTGACTCAGGGCTACATCTCTTCCACCTCCTTAAAACCCATCTGCCACCTTCCTCCCTCTTACCAAGCAGTGTCTGAATCCACTCCTCCTCCCCACTCCACGTTCCTGCATCCCCCAGACCTCTCTAACTCCCGAATCCTGCAGTATAAGCTGTGTGCACCGCCTGCTGTGGTATTTATGCCTGGCCAGCCACTCTCCAAGCCCTCAGGCCACCTTGTGCATCTGTCACCCACTCCTAATCCTGTGCAAGCCGCACAGCCTGCGCTCCAGGCGGCCACAGCTCTGGCATCTGCCTCTCAGCAGGGGGATACCCCGCACCCTCGCAGCAGAGAGAACTGCAGTGAGCCCAGAACCAGCAGAGCTGGGGCGACACTACAAAAACACCTGCCACCTCTCAGCCCTTTTAGGGGAAGGCATACTGCATAGCAGCCTGATCCTCTGAACACGGTGGCATGTGGACCACGGCAGAGGAGGAGGCCAGAAACCATGGACAACACAGCAGAAAGACCTGCTGGGTGGCCCTGCAGGTCTCCCGCTCCAAGGGACATGTGCTAGGATGCAGTCTGAAGCAACTCTCCACCTTTCCTTTCTCACATAATCTGATCCTCCTTCCTTGCCTTGTCCTTGCTGCCCATGGAGGGTCAAAGACAAGGAGGGGTCTGAAAACACCCAAAGCCAGCAGATCTAGCCTTGAACATGCGTTGTTACAAATGGTGGGAAAAATTAAAGTCTTGGACTTCACTACTGCTGAAGCCAGGGAGTCGCTTTCAGTGCCCATTGAATCTCTTTGATGAGGACGACAGGTGTGACTGAAAGGGGACTGTGGCAGGTCTTAGCCAGCTTCCGATTCCTCTTCTCCACCTAAAAAATCAAGAGTGTCCCACATAGGCTGATATCCTGTCTCTGCCAGCAGGCAGCATCAGCTACCTGATGAGGGCTGTTTTGCAGTTCAGCCACCTCTGGCTCACAGCAAACTCCAAGCTGTCCAAGGGAAAGACCCTGTTTACATCTTTTTCCATAGATGACATCTCTGCTGAGTTGAGGAAAGGAGGAAGGATTATGTTTTTAATACTTTAATATATAAGATACAATAATATCTTAACGGCAGGATCTTAAGACATCCTTCACTGCTTTATATGTTTACATAAAATATTCATCTTCCTGATTGCCAAATCTTTTCAAAGCATTCCAGTCATTGCCCAGCTACACTACTGCTTTTGGATATGAGCATTTAATAAATTTTATTTTTTTTACGGCCATCAGAATGTTCCCAACTGAGAGGAGGTGATACAACCAGGCTGCGTGGTGCAGTGCCTGAGCAAATGCAAGGTCAGAGCTACTAAGCTACGGCAAGTCTGGAGCAGGCTAGCTGGCTGCGGCTTCTGAAAGAGCAGTCGATCAGAATAGGCTCTGCGCATCTGGGAGCAAATGAAGCCATAAACTTGGAGAGATCACATATGCCTGGATCCCCATGGGCAACGCTGAACTGAGCGAGGCAAGGTTTAAAAAATAAAGACAAAAATAATCACACAGGCACCCCTTACGCACACCTCAGGATGGCTTAAAAAGTAAAACAGCATAAAAGGGGGGGGGGGGGGGGGAGCCATGGAGCATGAGGGCAGATTATTTAAAGAAAGTGATAAAAAGAAAAGGTTTTATATTCTAACTTGGAGGCTTTGGATTTCATGGCAATATATGTATTATATTCCCCTAAGATTTTCCTTCCTTCATACAAGTACAGTCAGACAATCAGTAGATCCTAGATTATTTTCCTGTTTGTGCTTCAGTACAACAAAATATACATTTGTAGTAAAAGAGATTTTTTTCTATAGGTTCAGGAAGAATATTAAAAAAAGAAGAGATTAGAGACATCAGGTCAAGGCAAATCTGTTCTCAGCATTCTCATTCACAATTTACAGATTTTACGTTTGGTTTCTTCTCATTCCTCTCTCTCCTATTTAATTTAATTCAAGCAGCATTAATCATCCTATTTCAAAAACATGCCATTAAAAAAAAACAAAACAAAACAAAAACAAATTATATTTGTGTCAGATTTAACCTACTTTTCAGATATTTTGACAGACACTCTGGGTTTAATGCAGACTACTGCAGAATGATTTCTTGTTACCAGAGAAAGAAAGCTGATTATGGTGGGTTAAAATGAAGGAGATAGGTCAGGCTAGTCTGACCAACTGCCCTTTTAATCAAAGATTTGCTCAGTTTCAGGTTTTTTTTTAAATGAGTTTGGAGTCAACAAGAAGTATATGACTCACAGACTGTAAACATGCCTCAGCACAGGCTTTGTTTCAGCAGCAGCTAGCTCACACCACAGAGCAATACCAGTATGATCCGGTGTCGGCAGGGGAAGAGAGTAGGGCTGTTCAGTCTCCTGTCCACCTTCCCTATGGCTTTTCTGCCAGCAGGACTTCTGGCAAGAGTTAGCAATGCAGACTATGGTTGTGGCTGCACCAAAGGGTCCCAAAAGCACTGATAAAATCAATTTATACGGGCCAGGGATTCTTAAAGGTCACAACTCTGGGCAACATGGTGGGTCAGAGTGTTATGGACCCTGCTCCAGCCAGCATGTCATGTTTTTTCAGAAACTGTGCAGAGAGCTTAACAAACTTGCAGTAGAACAATCTGCCTAGACAGTCACCTTCACCCTGTTCTGTGCACAAACATCATAATTTACCCTGATCCCTAAAAGAATCACAGAATGGTAGGGCTTGGAAGGGACCTTTGGAGATGACCTAGTCCAACGCCCCTGCCAAAGCAGAATCACCTACAACAGGCCAGGCAGGATTACATCCAGGCAAGTTTTGAGTATGTCCAGAGAAGGAGACTCCACAAACTCTCTGGGCAGCCTGTTCCAGTGCTCTGACACCCTCAAAGTAAAGAAACTTTTCCTCATGTTGAGATGGAACTTCCTGTGTTTGTTTGTGCCCATTGCCCCTTGTCCTGTCACCAGGCACCACTGAGAAGAGCCTGACCCCATCCTCTTGACACCTGCCCTTTAGATATTTATAAGCATTGATGAGATCCCCACTCAGTCTTCTCTTCTCCAGGCTAAACAGACCCAGGTTTCCCAGCCTTTCCTCATAAGAGAAGTGCTCCATTCCCTTGATCATCTTTGTAGCCCTCTGCCGGACTCTCTCCAGCAGTTCCCTGTCCTTCTTGATCTGGGGAGCCCAGAATTGGACACAGCACTCCAGATGAGGATTTACCAGAGCAGAGTAGAGGGGGAGGATGACCTCCCTCAACCTGCTGGCAACACTCTTTTTAATGCATCCCAGGAGACCATTGGTCTTCTTAGACACAATGGCACGTTGCTGCCTGATGGTCAAAATTGGCCTAAGAAATAGTATGTAATAATCTTTCTACAATATTCTTTATCATTAACCATAATTTTAAATAACAACCTGTGTTATTTATGTTATTGCTCCTATCAAAGTCTTTTAACAATTTCCTATATACCATTAAAAAAAAAGTCCTCTTACAATCCGTGTCTGTCCGACATCATTGGCCTCCTCCTGGTTTTTTGCCTTGTTTTGTTCTCTAAGTTAGAGGTTTTGCAAAAATGATTGTTCAGTTGCTGCTCTGAGGACCATTCTTGCATTTATCTCCAGTGAGGCATGCAGGAGATGGCATGGAGACCTTTCCCTCCTCTGCAAGGGGAGGCAACAGCTGTGGACTTCAAGAAACATAAACCATAGACTTGTTCAACATCGGGGGAAAACTAGGAGTTGGAGGAGACAGGAGCAGTACAATGGCTGTCAAGGATGGGGAGCAAAGGGGAGAGAGAGTACAAACATATGGGAAACTAGTAAGAAACCGGAGAGGGAAGAAAATTATTTTGAAGATCAAATGATGGAGGAACAGGAAGACTGAGAAGCAAGATCAAAAAGCTGAGAACAATCTGGAGGAAAAGACAGATAGGCATTTTTAGCTTTTAACAGAAGCACAGAGGCTTAAGTTTACCCATAATCAGTACTCAAGCTCTTACTCAAAAGATCTTCCACCTACGGATGTAGCCAAGCTGTAAGAGAGAGCAGCCAAAAGAGATGGTGATTGTTTCTGGAAGAGAGCTATTACTATTGCATTTGAAACCTCCTCAGTAAGCCTCAGAAGAACTAACAAGGGCCATGGTACAGCATTCAATCCCTCAGTTAAAATAGATACATCGCATCGAGCCTGGAGAAGCTGTTTGATTTTGACAGTATTAGGAATTAAAAGAAAAAAAGGCCTACAGGTTCACTCACCTCTATATCCCAATATAGCCTAGGTTTGTGTGTTTCTAGTGCTGGATCCTGCTAAAACTTGCCTGAAGGTGGAATGCTTAGGTACAGTTTGAATCCACAGGACCAGACAGAGGTCCAAGCACTGGTCTTAAGCCATCCTCATCTAGGTAACTTATGAATGGGAGTTAGAATTGTGTATTAGATACACAGAAAACCATCACCGCAGAAGATACCAAGGAAAATGCTGGCAAAGAACAACAATAGCAACCTCCAGAAATGTGTGCCTACCCCCTAACCCTACCGCCTCCCCCAAGGGAAAATGCAAAGCTTGAGAAACCAGATACTTTCCATAAAACATCATATTTAAATTAATCTCCAAATTTCCATCCAAAAACCCCAAGAGAATTTTGAGGTTGCCTTAGTCTTGACCACCGTCACCGGATCCAGAATCCTACTGAGCTAACACCAGGCACATGTGAAGCAAGTAAATAACACTCCATATGGACATGGCAGTGTATCGATGCCGTGCCAGCTCCTAACACTACAGCGCATGTTGTAGAGGGCACAGGCAGGTATAGACCTGGCAGCATAGCAGGGCTGGTTCTCCCGGCACATGAATCATCATCTCATTCCTTCAGGAGCTGATGATTAGGAGGCCACCTTGCTGCTCTGGCAAGTCGCAGCCTTACCAGTTCCTGCTGCATTTCACCGGGTAACAGCAGTGCTAACAGTCCCCAGCTAATGTACTTTGTGAATGAAGTTCAGAGCGGCTACAGACTTTTATTTACATGTCTTTGTAAAGTTTGCTTGCAAAATTAAATACTGCCTCCAGACACATTTATCTTTTCCAAATGAGCAAGCCAGTTTGTTACACTACTTGACAAAATTGTGGGCTCCTACCTTACACTGACAGTGCCTTCCTCATTGTCCTCTTACAAGCATTTTATGTTTAGCACTACACACGTTCTAATTTACTACTAAAAATAACAGTAATAAATAGATTTATCTGATAAATTGGCTTCATTATGACATCATGTTGTGGTTTATTACCTCTCTTTTGCATTGTTTTTCCTTTGTTCCATTGTGTTTCTTTTGTGTTGCCTTTCCATTGTTCCAGAAGGACACAATACCTGATAATCTCCATACACATCTACAGGATCAAGACAATAAGTGACAAAGCCTTCACCTGGAGTCACAGGATTTAGCAAACCCAACTGTATTGCTCTGAAAACTGCACATGCTGGCCCAATCTCAAGCTATGCGTGTGCTTTATTTATCTTGAGTGAGATTCAACTATTGCCCAGAATAAAAATATTAAAAAAAATTAGCCAAACATGGATGTAAGCATGTCAGCTTTGACACTAGACACTGGAGTTTCCTAGAAATTAATCCTCCATTAAAACAACAGATGGCCCTCTGTGTTCCAGAGGCTCAGAGCACACATGAGGGGCTGGGTGACTGATGGACTTATGAATGACTGGGTCTGCATAAACCTTAAGTTGGATTAGTATAAGCCTGTGCATGTCAGAAATGGTCTGCAGTATTGACATTTCATGTCGGCTTCATGGAGCCAGACTTCCTTCAGCCCCACACAAAATTGTGTCACGTGTAGGGGACAGTGTAGGAATATTTAAGAATAAACGCATTCTGGCAGCTTTACTGACTGCTTTGATGCTTTCAGCCAGCAACGAATGAAACCCCTGCTGATTCATCCTTTAAATCAGTGACAGCTACTTAATTAACAGAACCACAGCCAAGCTGCTTAGGACTAGCACTGACCCTTCTTAAGGAAAGGAAAGTTGTACAACACGTTTTGAAGGGCACCTCCTCGCAAAGCCATGGTTTGTATTTTCAGTGAGTCAGGTGAGGTGCAGCAGCAGAGATAAGCACAAGATGGGCCTGCCCTTACAGAGCTAGGCAGGCTGGTTTGAACAGAAACGGCTCTCAACCCTTTCCTCCCTGAATCCATCAGGCACGCAAATACCCTTTCTCGTACAGAGCCACGAATCTCCATGGACTTTTACAATCAAGTGGTTGCCTGTTACCCATAGGCTTTCACACTCCAAAGGGTAGTTACAGGAGTTGTGAAGTGTCAGTCAGTTGGAAGCTCTTCAAAGACCACGACAGTCTCTGCTGTAGACCATTAGAACCCCCTTTGCCCACCTTTGAGTAGTCTTCACCGAAACAGTTCCTAAGTGATGCGCAAAACCTGTCGGTTCCATGAAGTGCATGATTAAGGTACAAATTACCCAGGCTCCAAAGACACCTCGCTGAGGGAGCCGTATACCTCTTCTCAGGCCTTACAAGCCCCGGCAGAAGAATCCACTGAGCCTGAAGAAGTTCTGAGGTCAAGTCATAAAAGCCCCCGTTCTCATGTAAAAGGCGTATACAGGCCCATAGAGCGCATAAAAATTTCTCACCCTTTGCGGAATTCCTCACGGTCCGTTTCAGAAGTAGGCTGTTACAGGACAGATGGGGTCAGCAAGCACCAAGAGGAGAGGCCAGGGCCATGGCACGACGATGTTTGCTAGCAGCGTGGCATTCAGTCGAGCACTTGTCAAGATCAGTAAAGGGGGTGAAAGGAGGCCTTGTCTTACTAAGTTTAAAACCCCAGGCAGAATGAAAACAAATTGTTTCCAGATCTTTTTCTTCATTCTTTTTAAAGACTCTAACGTTTAAATACTTGTACTTACAGTGGTTTTGAGAGAAGCTCTGATAATAATAATAATAAAGACACAGTAATAATTTTTCATGCGATAATGTTTGGCTGTTTCTGTACTTCATCAGGAAGAGCACAGCGTCACCCTTAGCTTTTATGTTCAGGAGCACAAATATCCTCACCCTCACTCCCTCTCTTCTTGCCCTCCACATGCTTATAGGGCAAACAGGGGGAGGTGAGGGAGAATAGCAGTTTTTTTTCACTAAATACCTTGCCATAAAACACAGAATCCCACTTTCTTCCACAGCTGATAAAGGAAAAACCTCCCTGTACCATCTGCAACTCATACAACTCCACATCGTATTCCCTCCCAAGAAAAGAAGCCAGATACGTTCCTTTTCCCCATCACTCTGTAAGACCCTATAAAATACTGGTCACAGGTGCCAGCACAGCACTCCAGTCATACCACTTCCCCAACAGCAGGAAAAAGAACCAGAAAGAAGGGCAGAAACTGAAACTGGGACGTGAAGCACTTGAAGAAAACAAACCAAAAAAAGAATGCAAATTTACACTCTTCAACATGTGCACCTGCCCTGGGGACATCCCCGCTGCCCAGCAGCACTGGCGGTGCTTTTACAGCTGCCCGCTGAGAGGTCAGTTCCAAGAGGGGACTTGGCCGCAGGGATTTATTTGATGCAAGAAGCCTTCGGGGTTTCACCCAGAGGAGGGTAAGTGAGCGAGCTGCTCAGAGAACGCCGGCAGCCGCCGCGCTGCCGTAGGAAGCTGCGCTCAGCACAAGCCGAAAGCAAGCCTTGGGGAGTTGTGTTTGTCAGCAAGGTTGCAGGAAGCACGGTGCAGGGGAACAGGCTGGGCTTGCCGGGCCATGGGAATCACAGGGCAGCTGTGTGGCTCCCTGCCCTGCCAGCCTCCCTTGGAGCGAGCGTCTCTGCAGCTACTTTTCATCTACGGCGGAGCTGCCGGGAGCACCGCGTGGGAGTACGCCGTCTCCTGCTGTAGATGCCTTGCAACGGGCCTTTCATCTCCCTGAAATTTGGAAGGGAAAGAACGCAGAGAACAGTCCTTTTGACATTAAAAAGGGGGGAGATGTAAGCTACCAATTTATTTGAGAAACAGGAAAAAAATAAACAATCAAATTTATCCCATCCAAACTACCACAGAAGACAAATACTGGAGGACACACAAGCACCACCAGAAGCCAGAAAAACCTGAAAATAGAGGTAAAAGATAATCTATTTGATGAACTAGCAGCACAGTTTGTTTTTATTGCAAAGAAACTTGCTAGTGGCAGAACACAGACTGTCCTACTGGCTAAAGTCCACGTACTTCAGCACAAAAATAAGCTGTAGTTACCAAAGCAACCAAGTATCTCAAGACCTGAACTCTGGCATCGCAACAGTCACATTGCTATAGGAACAGAGGACTGGTGGACTTGACCATGATATGTGACAGCTGACCCCTGACTTGTACAGGCAAAGAGTCTGTCTCCCTTCACGCTGGATATCATCCTAGATTAATGTTTGCGCTGTTTGTAGCTGAATGTTGTGGAAGACTTCTAGTACAGAGGATATGCATGCACATTTTCGAGAGAGGACATATAGTTACTATATGTAGTAACTAGATATAACCAGATAATCTAGCTCTGCTCGATGGATAGCAAAAAATACAGATATTTTCTGTAAATGAAAGAAAATGTTGAGGAGGATTTTAATCATCCCAGACATTAGAACACAAATATTTTTAAACTGGTTATACAGACGCTTTGGTCCCTATTAATGGAAATCTCATGCACTTCAGAATACTTAGTATAACAAAAGCCACTCAGGAATGTTCGTCAGTGCCTATCTGCTGTTCTATTTAACCTCCTTCACTCATGTAATGAAAACAAAAAATGGCATGCAATTTAGGAGCAAGAGCAAAGCAAAGAAACTAACAGTTCACAAACAATCCAGAGGTTGAAAATTATTTGGCTGAAGTATTTGATGGATGTGTATGTTACATTCAAAGAAAATAAGATCCAGAATAATTTACTATGGTCAAAAAGGAAGAAATACAGATAACAAATCTTCAATTATGGGTTACGCAGCAGATATTGATTCATGCCTTTCTTGACAGTGTGTTAGATTTTCTTCATGCTCACTCTTTCATTTTTTATTCTATCTTCTCTGTAGAGGAAAAGCTTCCAGTCATAATGTGAAAATCCATTGCCACATCTTTCTCCACATATCTCTTTAAGATTTAGCCCCTACTCTATCCTTTCTAGACAAAGGACAGCTGGTATACCATGGCTGCTGCTCATTATACTAATCTTAATCAGTTCACAGCTACCATGCAGTCCTCCTGTCAGTTTGTCTCTCACTGTGCATCCACACAGCAAGAGCTCTGGGGCAAGGAATATTTATTATCATATATCAGCACTGAGCCTAGCACGATGGAGCTCTAATATTTGGTGTATCTAGATGCTATCAGATAAACAATGAAATCATTTGACACAGCTTTTGTCACTACCATTAAATCATCTGAAGGAGTTTGATTTCTAAGAGCTCAGCAGCACAATTCTGCTGTTGTCATCTGCTATTTTTGTTTGCATGCTCTGCATCAGTACATCAGAGCACAGATGTTGCTCCACTGTTTTTAGTGGAGTCAGCCCTCACGTATCCAAGAGCAGGTATTAGCAAACAAATAATACTCAGGTTTTATTAATTTGTTTGTATGTTGGGATCTCGTATAGAAGCTTAAAAATACATGCACTTTGCAAAAAAAAACCCCAACTTTTAAAATAAAAGAGGCAGCAAACGTTACAAAGGCCAGACTTTGAGCTAGGACCAGGAATTCAAACCCTAGTGGAAAGTAAAATGTTTTTAAGTTTCAGTTTAAAAGTTTTGACTTAAAACCACCTTTGCAGGTGATGTTGTGATGTCCTGATGTTGTGGCAAGCTGCTTCAGCCTGACCTCTTCCCTTGGTTGGCTCAGATGCATTTTTGCAAAGGGAGCATTTGCCCTGCAACAACTCGTGTTAGTCATAAACCACTCATCAACTCCTGTGCAGCTGCAATCAGCTGTGATGGTCTGGTTAGGGGACAGTTTGCTCTGAGAAGCATCCACCTGCCTTAAAATTTCTCAAGAGCTGTGTCCAAGATTTCCACAGTGCATTGTTTCAAAGGAGACAGAGGCTCTCAGCCATTCACCAGATGGTTAGTCTTTTCGTCTGCTAGTATTAGTGGCCAATGCACCGCTAAAGGAAAGAACAGCTAACTAGCAGCTTGCTTTTGTGGTTCTGAGGAAGGAGAGCAGCAGATGCTCCCACACACTTTAATGGGAACTGAAGGCACCATCCACCAGTAAAGCTTTACAAATGTGACTTGGCCTCTCCCTAGAGCACCATCATCGGCTCTCCAGGAAAAGCCAAAGCTGTCTGATTGCGGTTAGAGGAGCAGTGGATTTACAGCACAGTCCAGAGCACGGTGAAGTCAGAACACAGTTTTCACAATAGACCAGGATCAATCTCTAGTCAAAATTAGAATCATGGAATCATAGAATCATTCGGGTTGGAAAAGACCCTTGGGGGGCTTCAACCTGTGAAGCTTGGACCCACAAGTCTAGCCCACCAAATGATTCCCTTTCTACATCATTGGCCAACTAAGGGGTTAGAGGTGAATGACTGCCAGAATCCAATCCTTAACACTGATATCATACTTGGAGTACTGTGCAATGAGTGCAGTGCCTTTAAAATAGCTCTCATTTGGAAATGTACAGTTGTCATTCAGTGGAGTGTTAGAAAAACAGACCCTTTAGGTATTAGGACCCTCTTGGGAAACATGAAGCTTTGGTTCCATTTCCATTTTACATATAAGAAGAACCATCCTGCAGAGTAATAAAGCCCCCTCCATGTGCCATTGCCAGGTCTTTAAAAAGCACTGGCAGGGCTACTTGTTGGTTATATTAAACAACGTGTGTCACCTTTCTGTGGCCAAACTGAACCAAACAAGTTTCTGGGGTCAACCAGTCTGTGAGTGAAACACATTGTCGTATTGGAAAGGACAAGACACACTGGAGGGCTCGGCTATGCCTTTCCTGTGAATGGGGCAGATCATAGCTCTTGTCTCCAGGATCCCACCAGTGCGAAATCATGCTGAAAAATCACAGCCATACCAAAGCCCAGCTAGTCTTTTTATTCAGACTAGCCTTTGCCCGTCACCTTCCACCTTCCAGTGGATGTGAACATATTCACGTTCTGGATTGTTCTCTCCTATCCTTACACTGACTGTACTGCAGAGGATGACTTTGTGTCCCAGTCAAAAGACAAACAAGCACAGAGGGCAGGAATATCTTTCCCACTACTAGGGATTCAGAACACAGGATTGATGTGGCAGAAATAGATGCAGAAGCATCCACAGCATTTCTGAGTGGGAGTTCCCACCAGGATTATTTTTTATTCAAAAACCAGGGATAAACAAGGAAGGCTTCCTAAGAGCAATGAGGACACAAATGGTACCTCCTCTGGCCTGAGGATAAAACATGTGCTGTTTGGCTTGACTTGAAATTTGCAGAAAGAGGATTCGGACATAGTGACATTGTGCTCATACACCATGACAGAAACAACCACAGAAAGGTTTATCATTTATCATGTCTGTGGTTGGACTTTCTCAATCCTGTGCTAGCTGGCAATTTCCAGCTCCTGTGGCGCATCATCTTTGTAATGTTTTCAGTTCAGCTCCATTCCACACCTTCTCTTTTCTAGATTATTTTACCATTTTGTTCTCCTCATCCCTTTCTCTTAGTTTTTCTTCACATTCTCTTGAAAGTGGCACACCTGTTTATCACAGCAGTCACATGAGGTTTCCTGCCAGTTCACTCCATGCATGCTACTCATATTATTTTGGGGGCCCAGACTTCCTAGGTGTCCTCTGCAGGGACAAGAGGAATAAAGGTACTGCCAAATACCATTCAGACCCACCTGAGAACACAACTGCCTCTGCACATGCCTGTCTCTTCCAGCAGTGACTGAAGAGGGGTCTGAAGGCACCAGACCACCCAAACTAGTACCAGGGAGCAACAGGAATAGGGCTGCTCTATGAGGGAAAGGAAGCAAGAAATCAAGAGGGACTACAACATGGGCAGATGCAGAGCCCTCATGACCAGGGCACAGTCCCACGGGGCCTGAACAGGGTGCACAGAACAGTGGGGTGATAGTGGGGTGATGGTCCTGTGATCATCAGACAAGGTAAACAAATCAAGACCAAGGTCAGTCCTAAAAATCCTTTCGGTAGGAGAGGGCTGGGTGCTGGCACACCTATGACATAGTTAAAGCAGGTGGGTGCCCAGGCCTGGTCTCATGTGGAGTTCCTGAGTGTGGCGGTGTGGTCTCCCTGTTTTGCTTCCCCCCTGGCCCCCCTGGCTCCTGCTCAGGCCTTGGCCACCATGGCCATCACAACATCAGTTGTGATAACTTGCACCTGGACTTTGGGGGATGGCTGGCAACATAGACAAAACACTGTCTGGAGCGGGGACCTAGAAATTTTGTTCCCATGAGAATATGACTATAGGTCAATTATCTTACTGTATAAATAGTGGACAGCCCAAGAGCCCTTTGAGCTCTCCTGTATGGCAGCGGGCTGCAAGCAAGATCTCCCCTTTTGTGAGGACTCTCGCTTAAGGTTCTACTCCTTGAGGTTGAGAGATTCCTTGCCACAACAGGTTCTCGGTAAGTGACTAATAGCATGCTAAACTTTGAAATCTTAGCTAACTGATATAAAGGGTTGATTGCGCATGTATAATCCTTTAGACATAAACCACTGACCAAGTCTGGGACTAGGATTGGATCCAGCCGCACCCAGACTCCTCTCTGAGAAGGAGTTTAGAAAGCAAGGGGGTCCTTTCTGAACCTCATGACTCAACAGGAGGGTCTCCCTGACAGCTTGTCTGACCCTGTCCTCTGTGCAGCAAATAACAGAGTGTGCCTTGACATCGAATCTCGTAAAACACTATCTCATTTACTACTGGTTTTATCACACTTACTACTGATTTTGTTAAATCACTGTTTCACCTTAATAAATATTTCACTCTAACTAGTGAAGTTAATCACTCCGTGTGCAACACTGAGGTAATGAGCAGAAGATGCACGGGTGGAGGCTCTAGACCAGGCTGCTCAGGGCAATGAAAGCCAACTAGTGTGCTCAGGGGCCCTGATTCATAGATTCATAGGGTTGGTCCAGGCCGGAAGGGACCTCCAAAGGTCATCTAGTCCGACCTCCCCGCAGTCAGCAGGGACACCCCCAACTAGACCAGGTTGCCCAGGGCCTCGTCAAGCTTCACCTTGAATATCTCAAGGGAAGAGGCCTCAACCACCTCCCTGGGCAACCTGTTCCAGTGTTCCACCACCCTCATGGTAAAGAACTTGTTCCTAATATCCAATCTAAATCTCCCCTTCTCCAACTTAAAACCATTGCCCCTCGTCCTGTCACTGCCGGCCTTTGTAAACAGACCCTCCCCAGCCTTCCTGTAGGCCCCCCTCAGGTACTGGAAGGCCGCTATGAGGTCTCCCCGGAGCCTCCTCTTCTCCAGGCTGAACAACCCCAGCTCCCTCAGCCTGTCCTCATAGGAGAGGTGCTCCAGCCCCCTGATCATTTTGGTGGCCCTCCTCTGGACCCGCTTCATCAGGTCCATGTCCTTTCTATATTGAGGGCTCCAGACCTGCACACAGTACTCCAGGTGAGGTCTCACCAGAGCAGAGCAAAGTGGCAGAATCACCTCTCTGGATCTGCTGGCAACACTCCTTTTGATGCAGCCCAGGATGTGATTGGCCTTCTGGGCTGCGAGAGCCCATTGCCTGCTCATGTCCAGCTTCTCGTCCATCAGCACCCCCAAGTCCCTTTCCTCAGGGCTGCTTTCTAACACCTCATCCCCCAGTCTGTATTTATACCAAGGATTGTTTCTTCCCAGGTGCAGAACTCTGCACTTGCTTTTGTTGAACTTCATGAGGTTCATCTGGGCCCACCTCTCCAGCCTGTCCAGGTCCCTCTGAATGACATCCCATCCCTCTGGTGTATTGACAACACCACACAGCTTGGTGTCATCTGCAAGCTTGCTGATGGTGCTCTCAATCCCTCTGCCTATGTCGTTGATAAAAATGTTAAACAGTACCGGTCCCAGCACGGACCCTGATAACTGACTGTCTCAGCCAGGTGCCCAGAGGTAGGTCCTGTGAGAATCAGCTGGTGTGACTTGCTGTCCTGCATGTTGCAGCGAAGCTTCATTTGTGTCTGACACTGATGTTGCAAGCACAATAAGCAGCAAACAAGTGCCAGAGCCCAGAGCGCTGCCCTGCTGCGGGGAGTTTGGGTGACTGCAGCTGCATGGTGGCTGTGTTTGTGCCCTGTCTCGTGCCCCCACATCCTCAAGCACTGACTCAACCTTCTAGCTTGAGCTCAGGCCTGCTTCATCAGTTCAGACCTGCTGGGTGACCACTGGATTCTTGGCTGACCCAAGAATCTTGATTATCATCACATCATCTTCTTGTCTGTATCGGTGGGACTGTGCCCTCGTCAATGAGGGTGCCACCCCTGTCTGCTTGGTCACAGCTCTCAGGTCCCCCTCCCTCATGGACCAGCCTGCCCTGCCACTCCGTGACAATGGACAGAAAAAAACCCCCAGATTTCTGGAATTCTGAAAATCACCAATCAAAGGTAAATTCCCAAAGATTTTCTCACCCTGCCCCTGATTATGCCATACATTTGTTCACACAGACACACGCAGAGGCTCACACATCATAAACACATTTCAAAGAAGTTAGCAATAGCTTGTCCCATAGAGGGTTTCATGCCTTATGGGAAACTGGAACCCCGAAGGAGTAAGTAAACTGCTGTGTGGGAGAGGTTCTCCTGCTGCACCATGACGAGGATTGGAGTCTAATGAGATAACTCATATCTTTCGGGTCTGTCTTTTCAAATTAGATTTTGCTCACAAACCAAAGAACTACCTAAAAGAGGATGATAACATTTCTCTTTTTTTGCAGTTCCCAGATACTTAAATTACACTCCAATAAATCCCTTCATATCCAGATAGAGTGGGTAGAAGAAATGAAAGAAATCAGATTCCAGTAAAGCCTTCATTAAATTTTGCCCATCTAGGTTTCCCTCTGAAAGGGATAGCAAGATTGCAGAAGCTAAAAGACCTCAGGTGATGGATTATAAAGAGATGCAATTGGCAGAACGGGAACCAACTGAAAAGGGTCCCTTCATACCCACTGTGAGGAGAACACCAAGGGAGAAAAATCAGAGCATCAGTTATCCTTCCCCGTCATTTTAAATTGGCTACTTGCACCGCTTTCATCGAGCTTCTTTCAGATGCCATCGGCCCCCACTGATTCAGACAAAGTCTCATTCATTCAGGGAATGAGGTTTGACTACAAAACGAGCCACCCAAGAAACGGATTAGTCACAGGAATTTGCAGAAACTAACCACAGGAAGGAACAACCGAATAAAATACAAAGGAAAAATGCATTGCAAAAAAGTTAAATGAGAGCTGCAGGATTCAGAGGCTGCACAGTGACTCTTGGTATATAAAACTATGTAAGTCTGATGTAGCTGCTGTTGGCCAGATAGTAAGATTATCTCCTCTGAGTTCATCAACATTCGTATGCATGTTTGAGAAGGAAAATTTTCTTTTTAAACCATTTTAATCACTAAAATGTGTTCCATTTTTATGATGACAATGAGGAAGAAGAGAAAAAAAGGTTCCTAATATAGATGGCTTTATGTTAAAATTTGTCCTTCAAGCTCTTCCAACCTGCCAACTGCTACTTTCCTAGCAATTAGTCCTAGCAATTTTCCTAGCAATAAAGAAAACCATTTCAAATTGCTAGGGTAGGTGGGTTTACAGATATTTTATTTTTTTTGAGTGGAGAGCTGTTAAACAGTAATGTCTGCAGAACCCCCAGAGGGAAAGGATGATAGAATTCTTTTTTTTTTCTAATTCTTAGATTTCACATTTACATCATATGAATATTAGATAATTATGACAGAGTATTAAATCATCTGGTCAAGTTCCAGTAAATTTCCCATTCATTACTTTTGGAAAATATTCAAAATCATTACTGAGAGACCAAGCAAAGAAAGCTTGGCATAAAGTGATTTATTTTAGTTAAAACTAAGATCAATTCAGTAATACAATCCTTAAATTAAAAATATGTCTAAATAATTAACACCAAATAAAAATTAAGAAGGCAACAGATAAATAAGTTGTCTTCTTTTCAACCCAGTATGGTCAGCCACGATGTGTTCCAGAACTACAGACAGTGAAGATTATCCCAGATGTGTTCTTGTTCTTGTGATTAGTGAAGTGAAAGTAGCAGCCACTGCCCATCCATATCTGGTCCTCAAACATATATAACTCTCATGCCATTTATTCCCAGCATCTTCCTGCTCGCTTGTACTCCTGCAACATGGTAGCAAGAAGGTGTTGTGACCAGTGGACCAGCTATCTATATTTCGTCTGTCATTTTCAGTTGTGTATTTCTCTCCTAGAAGAGGTTGCCTCCACAACATTTTAGAAGCCTCCTAAGATGAGTGTAAGGCCACACTACAACTTCACTGGAAATCAGGGGCCTGGAGCATCTCTCTTATGAGGAAAGGCTGAGGGACTTGGGTCTTTTTAGTCTGGAGAAGAGAAGACTGAGGGGGGATCTGATCAACGCCTATAAATACTTAAAGGGAGGGTGTCAGGAGGATGGGGCCAGTCTTTTTTCAGTGGTGCCCAGTGACAGGACAAGAGGAAATGGGCACAAACTTGGACATAAGAAGTTCCACCTAAACATGAGGAGGAACTTCTTCACTTTGAGGGTGGCAGAGCCCTGGAAGAGGCTGCCCAGGGAGGTGGTGGAGTCTCCTTCTCTGGAGACATTCAAACCCCGCCTGGACGCGTTCCTGTGCAACCTGCTCTGGGTGGACCTGCTCTGGCAGGGAGGTTGGACTAGATGATCTCCAGAGGTCCCTTGCAACCCCATATCATTCTGTGATTCTGTGATTCACTGGAAAACAGCAATCATTTTGCGAGACTAAGTAGGAGACTACACATGTCATTTTTTCAGGCTCCCTTCACATTCAGAGAAAATTGAAGAAGCAATTACTGTCTTAACTCAAGGGTAAATTTTGGTTATTTGTTTACTATAGAAATAAAGAACCAGAACCTAAAGGCTTTTTCTTCACCCAGAATGCTGTGGCCAAGAGTAAGATCCCATGCTGCTAGTCTGTCATTGTGATGTGACATACTGTGGTGAAATGATTTCAGAAAATTACCTTATTTCTGCAGAGGTTATTTTCCCAGGCTACGTTCCTCCCCAGGAGGAACTCCCAACATCTGGCTGCAAGCTCAGAAGAGTCATACCGGCTTTCTTGGAATGAGTGTCAGACTTTGGAACTTGCTAGGGGAGGACACTAGAATCCTGAAAGTGAAAACCTCTGCCTTCAGAAAAAAGAAAGGAAAAAGAAATTAGGAGGAAGTTAAGAAGGGAAAACAGCAGCATACCAACTTAGACAAAGAAAAATAAATTCCTTCCAATTTTATTAAACCGCCTGCTTTAAGGTCTCTCCTTAGTAGAGATCAGTGTTAGCCTGACATTGAGAATCATAACTCACATCCTTCTTCATCAAAGTACTTTCATTTTCTTTGGGGACGCCCAGCGCTGGCCACCACCAGAGCAGAAGTGTGGAGTAGAGGAATGTCACCTTTGAGCAAGCATGCTGAATCCTACATTCAGCTAAGTACCTTACAGGCAGGCAAGAGGGCAAGTAGGCTTCAGGTTCACAGAGTTGAAATTTTGCACTATTTTACCCCATTCTGTTCATTATAGCAACTGCAACGCACCGTCATTAGAACCCGCAGACGGAGGTAAAACACTTTCACTAATAAAACCGGCAAACCCCCACCAGTATTATGGTAGGAAGTGAAGCTTCTTCGTTCTGCTGTTCACCGCAGGACAGAGCAGAGGCTTTCCTGACAAGCTGCTCCGCATTAACATCTCTGTGATTAAGGAAAGAATGAGAACCATTATGAAACTCAGAATTACTGAGCAGGAGCGATGGCTAACATTCACAGGGCAATGCCTTCTTCTCCAGACACTGCACTTTTCTAACCCCCACACACCTTGATCTTCATGGGCCACTGAGGCTGTAAGCTTAAAGTGGAGTCATCCTGATGCACAGCAGCTAAGAAGCACTTCTTTCTAGTCCTCTCAGTTGCTATTTACGTAGCCACAAAATCCCTTTCTTCAGATTTTATACTTATCCCAAAGAGAAAAATTACTGCTGATTAAAAAAAAATGTGGAAATATGCTGGGGATTTCTATGTCTGCAAAACTTGACAATAAGCTCATGTGAAACACTTGCTGTGTTGTTGCTGGAAAGGAAAGAGTGGTTTACTCAATATTTAAAAATGTTTCAAATATGAGCAGAATAAAGAGGGTTTGTAGCCATGGTAACTTCCACATTAATTTTTTAAAAAACTATAATATCTCTGAAGATTTGTGACATGATGCAGCAAGCATGTCACATTGTGTAGGCTTATGTTATGTCTTGAAAGCCTGAATGACTTGATGTGACCTGGCATGATGCTACGGATATTTAAAAAATTTCAAGAGAAATTGCCGTTCTACTGGTAGGTAGAAGGGAGCAAGTCTTAACATAGGGTTAGAAAAGAACACAATCAGATTAAAATCTTACATCATTCCTTTCAAATTATCCATTTGCAGAGTAATTTCACAACGTGGAAGGTAAAGATTACAGAACATTGTGGCTGCACAGGAAATAGGTCTTTAGCCAACTTGTGGCATCTGGGACTACATAGTTATTGTAGTAAGCGGGCAATGTCTTTTTATCAGAAAACATAAAAACACTGTAATTATAAAAATGTATTGCCAATTCAAATTTGACTACTGGAAAGTTAATATACATTGCATTTTTTCAGGATTTAGGCTGTCACACTTGGAATTTTAGAGTGTTCATTTAAAATGAGACCATAAAAGCCTCTTGATTTGATTTCTTTTTTCCTATTGTGAATGAAAATTAAGACTTTAAAAGAACTTTTGAGCATGTGCTGTTGAAAAAGTATCCTTTTTGCCATCATTAGACCTTCAAATGCCGCGTCAGACTCCTGTTTGAAGTATTGGACTGGGCATAATATGTGAGATCAGGTGAATGCTAGTCGAAAAAGATAATACGATACTCAGGGGAAAGATCAAAGGAAATTTGATATGTTTTTATTTTTTAACGACATCACCGTGCTTGGTATTCAGGAAGCTCCAACCCCAAGAAACATCCTAGAGAAGGAATAGATTGTCTAGCAAGGGGTCCACAGGCCAAGTCTTCAGGAGACATGCAATTTATATTCTCTTCCTCAAGGGCTGATCCTACAATCTAATGGGGGTTATTAGACCCATGCATTGCGATAACATGAAATATCTCTGACAGAGACGTAGTATTCCCAAAATAGCACTTGTCATTACATTACAGTAGGCATCAGCTTGACGTAGAACACTTTTTGTTAAGTTAGTATTTTGCAAGTTGCCTGAGAAGCAGCGAGATATGAGAGACCATTTGTAAATAGTTCACATCTTAATGAAAGCAGTATTTCATGGTTCAAATTAAAACCACACCTGCGGCACTCTTATAAACAACAACAATAGCTTTCTTCCCCCAAAAATAGTGGTAAATCAGTTCTAAGAGGATTATTTTACAAGGGACCTACCAGGCAATAAGATCCTCCCAGAATCCCCACTTGGATGCTATCTTCCTAAGAGGAGTTGTGGAAATTCCTTTCCTAGACATTCTGGCAAAATTTTGACAAAAATACATTTGGAAAAGCATGCTGCTTGGAAGAGTCTTGCGCTAGCCCTGAAAGGAAAACTATTATTTATTTTATTCCTTGCAGGAGTCATGACTTGGAGAGTGTGGAACTATCAAATAATGGCTAGGAAAGATGATCCAACACGCCTCACAGTCCTGTCGGACTTGGGCCCAAAGACTAAGTCTTCTCCGTTGTGTCCAGAGACATTATTCTCTCTGGCCCGGAGGCGAGCTCCCTGCCTGTGTAACGAGTTCTCCGTATTACGCACAGAGCAGGCTGCAGCAGTAGGAGCAGCAGGAAGTTAGAATAAACTTTCTTTTGCAACAAGCTGGGTTTCTCCAAGTATTTCTCACCTGTGCCACTAGTAAGGGTTCAGTGCAGCTCAGCCCATGTTTGTGCCCTGATCCATCACTGGCTCACACACTACAGGTTGGAAAATGTTGAATAAACTAACAAGTTTTTCTCTTTCACAAACCTGAGTCATATTGATTTCTCTCAGGATCTGCCAGAAAACATTCAGATCACCCACTGGCAATAGGTTCTGCCTTAACTGTCTAAGTGTATGACCACTTGATAAACTACAAGCAGACTTCCACTCAATAGACTTTAATAGCTAATATTTGCTTGGAGACCTTTTGTCTGCCCTCCACACTCAGGGCCTGCTTCCTCTTTGAGATAAATTGTAAAGAGAGGAGCCACAACTGAGACAGAATCTGTCCATTTAAATTTCTTTTCTTCATCTTGTGCAACTGTCCAGAACATACTACATGCTGATAGACGCTGACAAGCAGAGATTTGAAAATATGACCTCTTCCTCAAAGACAGGACAGTCTGGTCTCACATAGAAACTTCCCACAAACAATTATGACCTGAAATCTACCCAATGCTCCATCTTTCCTCATGCAGAACTGTGCCCTGCAAGCCTTTCTCCCACCACTAAGAACCAACTGATGCTCAAATATAACTTTATATAATGCCACCATAGAGATTAAAAGCATTCTGATTCAGAAGGGATTGTTAAAATCAACTGCATAGCAAAAGCCTTAACCGCCCTCCGGAAATGCCGGTGTCATGCCTTGACACCAGTGACAGTTTATTTAGCCATTGATAAGTCCCAACCAGAAAAAAATCAAAGAGCTTTCAATTGGTCTACAGGGGTTGCACCTGAGAACACCAGCAGATGAAAAGACCAGTGTCTATTCATCATAAAAGCTCATGCTGATACAAAGCCTTTGAGGCTTTGCTTGGCTCTGCTTGGGGGGAGTACCCCTTAAACAATTGTGTGCCTTCATAAATTCATATTACTGTTTTCACTTCCCACTTGTGGGGCTAAATCCTTACCTGCTATGAACTGAATTGACTCGCTCATCTGACTGCACCATTGTTACAGTATTTTAAAGACAATATAAGCTTCTTCCATTGTATCCTGTTTGTTCTACAAACGGGGTTGATGGTTGGACTTTGCGGTTGATGGTTGGACTCGATGATCCCAAGGGTCTTTTCCAACTTGAATGATTCTATGATTCTATGAAATAAAACAGTAAGTTTTATGATATGCCCTTTGAGATGTTAGTTTTCTTTGGAATCTAAATTTAAACTAAATTAGTCTCTGGTCCCACCAAGGACAAATATTTTAAAACTGCTGCCAGCCATGCCTTTTAGACTGCTGTCTCCCCTTTATAATTATTGATGTTGGCATTATACCAAGAAGCTTTTTCTCGGTGTATCAATAGAGTTGTGTTTAATTTGACATTTTATTTTCTGAATAAAAACCTGGTCTCAAACATGGCATCAGTTTCAGTGGGTATTTTCAAGCAACAGAATCAATTATTTAAGTGTTTTAACAGCATTTTCTTTCCTTGATCTTGCTGAGAAAATTATTCAATAATTACCCACTAAGCGATTTCCAGAAAGCAGGAGGTTATTTGCAACAGACCACATCATGCTGAAAGGCTGAATAGGCCTGAGAATGGCCGTTGAGCCCCATAGCCTTTCAAAGTGATGTCAGACCTGGATCAGAACCAGACACCTGGCTCCTCCTGCCTGATGCAGGCTCAAAAAAGAAACTCTGTGATCTCAGCCTAGTTCCTAGTAGAAGCATTTGTCATCATGTTCCATGAGCAGAAGGAAAAGACAATCCTTTTCTTTCCACAGGCCTATTCTGATCGTGTTCCCAGATCATGATTAGTTCACTCTGCTATGTTAACCTGCAAGAATTTGGGGCAACAGCTGCATAAAGTATGCATTAAAATTATACACATCGATATTATATTGAATTAAATGCGCATTTCCCACATCTACATTGTATCTATTCTCACCTGTTATCTAGGATGGGAAAATGTCACATGCATGAAGCAAATCTCCTGGCACACCTTTATCAGTGGGCTCATGAGAAGCTCACTGTACAGTGGAGTGCTGTCTATATAGGAAACACTAGCCCCCCCTCAACCTCAAACACTGGCATTTTTGCCTTGTATCCCTGCTGTCTCCTCTGGCAGGCTGATGTGGTCCACTCCCTTAAGTGGAAAGCTGCATCAAGATGCTGTGGAAACGCTTAAGGAAATGAGTCTCTGAGCAGAAATTGTGTGGGTCTGAACACACACCTTAAGGTGAGAATGGGATGAGGTCAATGTCTGTTCTTGTCTCATGTCTGCTTATGCAGTCGTTCTGCCACAGCCACATTCAGGACATGAATTATTCACCAGATATGATACGAATACTGGAGCTCAATAAAAACCTGTCAGGTTTCCAGGTCCCATTCAGATGCTAACATTAGCTTTCATCTTTCAAATAATACATATTCAAATTCATTTGCTAATCTAGTACTTGACAAAGGAACTACAGGTCACATTAATTTATGAAATCACTTAACTGAAACTCCACACCAGCCTTTGGCTTTCACCTCTCCAAAACGTTAGCAGGCTATATCATGTATCATTGCAAATGCTTTTCTCTAGAATCAGCAACAAAGGTGACTACAGTGCAGCACAACAGCTGGTTTTAAGAAAAGCAAGTCTCAGTCAACTTAGTTTCAAAGGCCCTTGAAACCTAGCTTTGCCATCACGACACAAATTCACAAGTCATGATGTGTGCCATCTGCATGTCATAACCCTGCTTTGAAGGTCATGATGGCCGTGCCTCATCATATAACATATTGAAGAAATGCAATCAGCTTTTGATGCAGCATCACAACACCACTGGATTCCTCCTGTCACTTGTCTCTATTAAGATCAGAAGGATGGAAATGTGGAAAGCGTTTCTCTGTTTACTCTTTGAAATGGTGACCATAACTTTAATGAAGTTCACATGGCCATGTTCAGACAAACGTAAGGAAACAGAAACAACCCCCTGTGACCATAGAAGGCTGCAAATCCTCATTATTCCTGCACATTTAGTGAAAAATCAGAAATGTGGTCAGAAAAAAAAAAAAAAAAAGACTATACCAAAATATAGCAGAAAGTTTGCTCTGGTTTTCCACAAAGTAGCTTTCATAATTCTGTCCAGTGGGTAGAGAAGCAGGTAATGCCAGCTTTCAAGTATTTTTAACTTTCTTTTCTGTTTCTAAATTTGCTGAGGTAAATTTGTCACTTTCTCCCTTTTCAGATTTTTATCTCCAGCTTTGTCAAGCTTCAAGTACAGATACGGCCTTTTCCAAAATAGGAACAATTCATTCAAGGGAGTTTCAGACGCATATGGGCTTTCTTCCTTCTTCTTTTAATGGGTCGTGGACAGTTACTACTCATGGAAGAGGCTGGGACCATTTCTCCACTGCTGAATATGGTATATTTATCAGCAAAATAACCTGCACACTCCTGTAGCTAGATAACTCACACTGTAAGTTATTTTGCAGCAGTCATGCATGCACCTGACAGATTACTTGCTCTCCTGTTTAATTCTGCTTACCTACATCTGTGTAAGAACTCGGTTAGCCTCGTTGCTACTGAGGTATTACAGCAAGACACACAGCGTGTGGACCTCCCACCCCAAAACAAATGTAAACCTGATATGATGATGACATAGCTGGTAATGACCAAACTCTCAATATGCAGAGCCTTTCAGAAGCGGAAAGGTCACAACTAACTTGCCCCACATTTGAAACATCTCTGTATAAGTTTTGGTCTCCAAGTTGTCACTTGATCTCCCATGCATTATCATGGCACAATAACGTGAAACTCTATCTGCACTACCTTACGCCGCCTTACTCTAAAGAATTCTGAGGACTGATACGTGACCAAGAAAGGCCCAAGTGTCCTCTCAGATCTATAGGTTCAGTGTCTTCTACTTACGTTGATAACGAATTTTGAACAAGAAAAAAAGAAAATTCAGAGGTAGAATTCCTCCTTTGGTGCCCAGCAAGCATAGATTGTTCACAAGGCAAACATAACCCTGAGGTTCCCTAACTTCTGGACAGTTTTCTGTTTCTTAATGCAAACTTGAGTATGCTTTGAGTGGAGGTCAGAGGGTACCTTAAGAACAGCTCTTTAAAGAAGCCACATGTCAAAATGCCAAAACAAACCAACAACAACCAAATAAACAAAAAACCCCACCACAACCCCAAAACTTTAAACCTATCCAAAAACTCAGGAAACAGATTAAAGCCTCACTGAGAAAAGTCTCCCTGTGGGGCTACTGGAAGTGTGACACTCTACTTGATGATTAGATCAGACATTATATGATAAAAACATATATTAGACCCAAGTTAGCCCAGAATTTCCTGATTTCTTCAGGTACACAACGTCTCAATTGTATTATGAAAGTCTTTCATCTCAAGTGCACAAAAGAAGCGGAATAAGAATAAATCCCAGATGAGAATCTGCCTTCCTAACCCTAAAGTGATGAACCCTTGGCAGTGAACCACAGTAGAACTTGCACATAATCTGGCAGCAGAGAAAACATTACTTTGACACAACAAAGCCCATATTAAATTAGGAACAGCACAAGAGGAGATGGATACAAAAAGGTTGCATAATAGAGAACTGTTAAAACAAGCTGTTAATATTTTGGAAAAGTGATTGACAATCTGCCTGCAAGCTACTGATCCGTAAAAAGACAAATAATTTTTAGTGAAACTACTTGAAGTGATTTTTGTTGAATCTTCTCTCCCAGAGGAAGAACTCACCCCCTCCCTGCAACTCCACTCCCCAAACCTTAATTTTCTGAAACATACAGGAAGATTAGTGCATAGAGGAGAGAACATCTGTTTCTTTTCATCACTAAACTAAAGATGGTTTCCTCTGTACAGAAGATTGCAGCCCTTAAGATCTTGAGACTGTAAGTATTTGTTATTTAAGTGCAAGCGGGCAAGAATCTAACAGGGCATTAATTCCTTCTGAAATGAATGAGTGAAGTTGCATCATTAATCAGTTCTCTCACTTTATTCCTGTAGCACATGGGACAGACTTCAGGGGTAGTGGAGCAGTTCAGGTAATCCTCACATTATTTCAGTCTTATCTTTCTTCTGGCTTTAACAGGTAGCCTCTGCCACATGGTTAGCAGCATTCTGATATAGTTTCAAGCAGGATTTTCTTTTGTTTTCCTCCTGGGACACCAGGGTGACGCTTGGTATTGAGGCACTTTTTTCAACACACACAAAAAGGCATCACTGGAAAAATCCTATTGGAAAAAAATGTACCTCTGGTGCATACCATTAACACTGTGTGTTACGATTATATGGTTGTAGATGACAAGCTCTTTCCTTTTCCAAGGATTGGCATTGTTAGAGTAATTAATTAACACAATACAAACTCAAGAGCAAGCCTGCTTCTTGAGTCTTGGTGTTCCCAACTCTCACACTGCTGTTAACCCCAACTAGAGGAAATTATGGGGTTTGCATTCTGCCTCCTTAGGTTCGTCCATTCGTATGGTCTGCGTGGTCTCTAAAGACAGGAAGGTCTTTTAAACAGAAGCAAGGAAAAGCTGGAGCTCTCCCTCTCATAGCTTGATTTCTGCAACTGAGGATTGAAAGGTGCCCGGTGCCTGAAAATGTATTATTCAACCCACATACCTAAGATCCAGTGAAATATACGGTGTCACTGTCAGGCATTCACTGCTTTGGTCCAGAAACTATTTTTGCCGTTCCCCTCTATGACTGGGACACATAAATAAGCTAAAGAGAGAGGCAAAGCTATGGGGGTTTGGATAAATACATCCTTATTACCTTTCTCAGAGAATCTGAGACAACAGAGCTGAAAGGAACTCTAAGATATTATCTAGAGCATTTTTCTATTCTGAATTAGGAAGTAATCTTTCTAGATTCCTCTTGATAGATGTTAGTCTACCCTGTTCTTGGAAACCTCTGGCAGCTGAGACACTTCACTATTTCCACACAGTCTATTTCAGGTTCTTCCTATTTTTACTATTAAAAAAGGGCACTTGATTTCTAACCTGAATTTCTTATCATAAAACCACAGAGATATTTAGGTAGGAGGGGACCTTTGGAAGTCTATAGTCTAACCTTCTGCTCAAAACAGGGCTAACTGGAAAGCTAGATCAGATTGCTCAGGGCTTTCTCCAGTTGAACTTTGAAAATTTCCACAATTTCTTTGGACAACTTCTTCCAGTGTTTGATGGACTTCATTATGGCTCTTCTTTTTCTCATATCTAGTTGGAATTTTCTTTGCTGTGAGCTATGTCTGTTGCCCTTGTGCATTTCTGAGAAAGAATAATGTGACCTTTTGTTCTCTGTAACTGCTCAATAGGTAACAGGAGATAAGCAATAATACCTCTCTTAGATTTTTCTTCTCTAAGCTGAACAAACTCAGCTCCCCCATCCTCTTGTCCTACATCATGAATCACCTTGGTGTGCCTCTACTGGTCTTGCTTCCATTCACAAAAGTTTTCCAGCATTCATCCCACTTCCGAAGTGCCCCAATACAATATTATCCTCCTCTTTGCCTGATATCAAAACTCTCCTTACACTTCTCTCCAAACAAACTCAGCTCTTTTATTCTTGCCCAGAAGGCATGTGTTCTGAGCCTCATTCTTGTTGCTCACATGGGGACTTCCTCCAATCTGTTCTCATTTTCCTTGACCTGGAGACAGAGTGCGCCATTCAAGATCACATTTATGCTCAGTACAAAGGAAGGATTATCTCAAGGATATTTCATTCAACATAGTTATTTAGACATCCCCAGGATAACTTCAGATTTTTCCATCGTATTATGATTTTGAAGATTCATGGTCAATTTGCACCTCAGTGTAACTCTTTGGTCCTTTTCCACAGAAAAATTGTTTCACCAGCCTTTTTCCAGCTTGCATTTTGATTAAAATTGGCAACTATGTGAGTTTAAGTCCACAGACATTTCTTTGCTGAATTACATCCTAATTTTCGGTCTTTTTTCCAGACTTGCAAAGGTTACCTTGAATTCCAGTGTGGCTCCCCAAACTGCTTGCACCTCTTCTGCTGTCTCTGCTTCTTTTGATTAAGCTGACTCATGACTTCAACAACTTCAGTTCATGGCTCATGAATTCAACAAGGGCAAGTGTAAGGTCCTGGACCTACGGAGGAATAACCTGCACCGGTACAGGTTTGGCATTGATCTGCTGGAAAGCGGCTCTGCACAGAGGGAGTCCTGGTGGACAAAAATTTGTCCATGAGCCAGCAATGTGCCCTTGAGGACAAAAAGGCCAACGGTCTCCTGGGATGCCTCAAAAAGAGCATGGCAAGCAGATCAAGGGAGGTCTTCCTCCCTTTGCTCTGGTGAGGCCACATCTGGAGTATTGTGTCCAGTTCTGGGCTTCCCAGCTCAAGAAAGACAGGGAACTACTGGAAAGAGTCCAGCAGAGGGCTACAAAGGTGATCAAGGGAATGGAGCGCCTCTCTTATGAGGAAAGGCTGGGAAACCTGTGTCTGTTTAGCCTGGAGAAGAGAAGACTGAGTGGGGATCTCATCAATGCTTATAAATGTCTAAAGGGCAGGTGTCAAGAGGATGGGGTCAGGCTCTTCTCAGTGGTGCCTGGTGACAGGACAAGGGGCAATGGGCACAAACAAACACAGGAAGTTCCATCTCAACATGAGGAAAAGTTTCTTTACTTTGAGGGTGTCAGAGCACTGGAACAGGCTGCCCAGAGGGGTTGTGGAGTCTCCTTCTCTGGACATACTCAAAACCCGCCTGGATGTGTTCCTGTCCAGCCTGCTCTAGGTGAACCTGCTCTGGCAGGGGGGTTGGACTAGATGGTCTCCGAAGGTCCCTTCCAGCCCCTACCATTCTGTGATTCTATGATTCTGTGACTTTCACCCTAGCTTACTCAGCTGCACATCTCAGGGATGGAGTGGTTCTCCCAAGAAAGAGGTGCTTGGACGCAAATCTACAATTCCTCTCCCGTTTACTGAAAGTTCACTAGTGTGGACTGCAACAAAGAAATACTTTCTGTCACTACAAAGCTGGCATCAGGATTTGAAGCAAATGGTTGCATTTCCATTGCACTTCTTACATCAACTTTATGCATGACTTCTCCTTTTTCTGCAATTTCATATAGACCAAAACATTCACTTGAGCTGGTGATCTTTTACCATGTACCTACTGACATCATGTAACCAATGTATTTTACACATGATCTACTGGATGGTGTGTTGGCACTTACACAATACGTATGTCTCCTATCATGGTGTTCAAGAGCTCCCACTGTTGTGGTTTAGGCTAAATGGGCCTACGGTGGTGACAGATTCTCTCCCTCCACTTCTCACTCCCTGGAGAAAAGATAAAGAGATTTATGAGTTTAGGCCAGGCTGGATGGGGCTTTGAGCAACCTGCTCTAGCGGAGGTGTCCCTGCCCAGGGCAGGGGGGTTGGAACTCGATGATCTTTAAGGTCCCTTCCAACTCTAACCATTCTATGATTCTATGATTCTATGAAGGAACTAAACTAAGATATCAGCCCAGTTGTATATTCAGTCTGATTGCAGGTTCCTTTCTCTGTACTCAGCTTGACAGTCTGAGAATGATGAGAAACCTCTATTGATTACAAATCCCCCATGTACCTTACACCTATTTCACTAGGGAACAAAAATGCTTCAGAGCAGTTATACCAGAATATTTCCTATAATGTTGTTCTCTGAATATGGGGCCTCTTCCTAATTATTTTTTATACCCTGTACCCAGGCAGATTTCATTTCAGCAGCATACACTGACTACATGGATTCCTTCACAGAATAGAAGACAATGTCCCCCATACTCTGACTTTCTCATTGTATCCCCACAACTTGTACCCCTACCTATCTGCCTCATGTACCCATTAAGTTCTGTATTCCCTCCCGTCACTTTGAGGGTAAGCCTTACTTTGAGGTTAATGTTTTGACTATTCGTCTTCCAAGACAATATAGTACCTTCCCTCTCCAGCTCATGGCTGTCCTTGTGGTGGGAATTTCACCCGCACAGAAGAAATCAAATAAAAGAGCAGGCGTGTGGCCTTTGCCAAGAGTCATCTTGGCAGAGACCATCTGGGGGGCCCTGCTGTCCCACAGAACTTAAATTGGGACCTTTCATCAGCTTGTGATTTTACTTGAAAGAGAAAAAAAAGCCCACAGATCTGTTGAGAGAAGTTTCCCAAGTGAAACTTAAGACTGCAAAGGCAAGGAAAGAAGGTTCTTTTTTAAAATATAAACTGCTATAAACTATAGCACTATAAACTGCTGCTCTGGAATTAAGATAAATTTAGTATGGATTCATCACGGAGAAGTAACTTCTCCTGGTATGTGAGCTGTCTGTGAGCTTTTGAAGCTGTCTTCACTGGACTCTATAGAGGAGTAAACAGAATGGCATGTATCTCACTGTATACGTGCTCTTGCATGGGAAAATCCAATTTAATCCCCGGAATTTCAGCTCTCTACGTTCTGTTCTTAGCCGGGCAGCTGCTTTTAGAAAAATCTTTTATCTTCAAGTAAGACAAGGAGCAAACAGCATTGACTGCAAGTGATCAGAACCAAAGTTTCTACTGCAAACACTGAATGCTTTGAGCCGTTTCAAGCATCTGACTTCTGGTTAATAGTGTTCTGTGAGCAAAGGACAAGAGAGAAGAAAGAAAGGAAAAAAATCAGAAATTAGAAGGCTGATTAGGGATTTAAACCTACCTCTTTTTGTCTGAGAGCCTTCTTAAAGTCATTTCATGGTTTTCAAGTTTAGAGAACAACTTACATGACAAAATACATCTACTTTGCCAGATCAACCCAATGAGTCAAGAACTTTACATTCGCAATATTCGTTTTTCATCTTCCGGTGCTCTGCTGGCTGTCAAAATAATGCACATTTCATGGTGCATGAAGCAAATCACTGGAGAGAAAGGGGAAAGAGCCACTGGGGTCACTGATCCTGCAGCTAATGTAAGGGCAGATTTTTGTTTTGTCAGGTCAAGTTTTCTTCACATTGTGATCAGTTCAATCTCTTTGGCCTAGAATCTTCTCTCACTCACCTGATGTGAACCGGAATAATTTATCTAAAGACCAGCACTTAAACTTCTCTACGTGTGACAAATAAAGAGAAGAGAGAAGTTTTTCCACTGGTCCTGACTTTGTGCATTTATTTGCACTTACACAGACTGAGTGCAACTTTGTAGTCTTTCACACTCATTTCATATTTGGATACCATCAGATAAGTGTTAGGGTGGAGAACAAGGTAAATTTAACCCCATGTGAAAAAATAATTGTTCTGGGCCCACCTTGACCACAATCATTCAATCTAAGATTCACAGCAATAGATATATAGATTATTTCCTTATACATCTAGGTGTGAAATACGAGCAAATAAAGATCAATCCACAGAGACAGGGAAACCTATGGGACACAATAATATGAAAATATACACAACCAGTGATTACGTAGATTAAAAAAAAGAAAATGTTTTTTCTTACATTTTAAGAAGAAAAAATAGTTTTTTTTCCCATCAAAAGGGAAAAAAATAAATTACATAATAAATGAAGAACATTAAGGTGGGTTGGGGCAGGAAATCTTACCTAAACGACCAAAACTCAAAGACTAGGTTTTTGTAAAGGCTGGAGCTTTCGCAGGTGAGAGTGTCTGCATAAACACTGTCCTGGTGCCAGACTGACTGTTCTTACCTTAATCTATATAAGGGAATGAGACGCAATCACACCGTTTTATCTTAATCTATGCATAGTAAAGGCATTTCTGTTGCTTATTTTGTGATCAGATCAAAATAATTCTTCTGACTTGCTAGTCAAAATAACGAGGTCCAAATTGGATCAATGCTACTTAAAGGAAATTGTATTATTTCCCTGAGTTATATTCTGAAATATCAAAATAAAATTTCAAGTACTGATAGAAACCTTATCCCTCATTAAGCTTTCTGGCAATAGAGAAACAAACACAAGGCCTGTAATACTAGGGTGAAGCACACCAGAGCTGTTACCTCAGTAGGGCTGGTATTTTTTTAATCCTATTCATTATTCTTAACCCTACCACAAGTCTCAGCTGTTTCATACTTTTCCTCCTTATATTATTGCATTGACAAACACACTTGGAGATATGGGATGTTTATTCACTCTAATTTAGGGTATGTGGGGAATCGTACCACTGGAAGGGAATGATGTTATTCCCAGAGCAGAGATCAGAAATAAGAGACTACTCTCCTCATAGATTATTCTTCATATTTCCACATCACTCTTCCAGCACAGAGTTAGATCAGCATATTCAGTGCAGGATCTGTTTTTCTATGGTTTCCAATGAATTGCTGGAGGTGCTTAGAGACTACAAGGACAGGGGAAAGCCTACAAACAGGCTGCTGGGGATCCTGGATGTGAGCCACATAAAGATGACCACACACATCAGACCAGATCATCCTCCACAGCAGAATAAATGCAGACCCTATTTACTCTCAGTTTCTGTCTTGATCATCCTTGTATTTTTCTCAGTCCTTAATTTCCTGGCAAATGGGAGATGTCTCGTGCAATTTTGAGCAAAAAAAAAAGGACCTAGTAGAAAAAATTAGAACAATGTTCTGCTGGACAACATGGTTTAAGTGAATGGAGATGTTTCATCCTACACAACAGTAAAGTTTTGTTTCACTTTCTTATCTCATTTCTATGACACAATACAAATAAGATTGCTTAAGTGTAACCATAATTTCATACACATTCTGTTCATGGCACTCAGTTATGAAAAAAATTGTTAGGTTATATAGCTTAAGCTTTCAAAATTTCCAGTTTGAGCTTTCAAAATTTTCAGTTCCTTTCAGTAAGTATTTTTACTTCTGTTCTAAATTTAGGACAAAATATAAGAGGAAAAAAAAACCCCAAAATGTGAGACGTAAGAATTCCCCAAGTGATACAAAAAATGACTTCTTATGAATGACTTTCATGGATCAATCCACATCAGGAGAAAGCCAAAAGACTTTCTGAAACAGTTTGTGTTTGTCACACGCACTGTGGTATGCCTCACAATCAGTCTTTACACTATTTCTAGACTTTTAAAAAGTGGTTACATGGGTAAGGTGGCCCTGGAGTGAAGCTGCCTTTTGCAATTTCTTTCAGGAAAATTCAGTCATGAAAAATTGAGTCATGAAAACTGCTCTCAATAACATGGCTGCTTGAGACAATAGATTTATGGAAACCTCCTGTACATCCTACGGCTTTTTCACTTGAGATATTATCAGCAGAATCCAGTTCAGAGATACTAATATCATTTGTACTCAGGCATTTTACTGAAAGGAAAAGGCTGATGAAATCAATCCACCCCATGAAAGAAAGATAATACCATGTCAGCATCAGCCTTTTAATTCACCGAGTTCATTAGCTGCAACTTTTTTCCTAACACGGTCTATTGCGTTAAATCCCGGCATTGTGTATACAGCTCTGTCTTAGCGCTCATCAGCCTTCTTATTTCAAAAGCCAGGAGGCTACTGTTGCAGATGTCGGATTACAGGACAGTGTGCACTAGGTAGCTCATTTCAAAAGACGGGTTGACATAGTGCTCAGAGACATAGTTTAGTAATGGCGGGGTTCTTTTGTATGGTTTTCTTTTGGGTTTTTTTTTTGTTGTTTGTTTGTTTTGTTTTGTTTTGTTTTTTTATCAGAGTTATGTTGATGGTTGGACTAGATGATCTTAAAGGTCCCTTCCAACCTAGACAATTCTAGGTATGTACCAACACCTATACAAGCCCTTTCAGTAGGCAGACACCGTGCATGCTACAGCTCTACTTCTGACTGTTTATTCATTGACACAAGCTAATATGTTTGAAACAGGTAATAGATGGTTTCACTCAAAAAATGCAGGCTAATGAATGAGCACTTCTGTGTTTGTCTTCGTGGACGGAAAGTCCTTTGTAGGAAACACCTTCCCTAACGACCACGAAGCCCTAGATGACTTGAACATTAGGCTTTTTTTTTCAAAAGTTGTGTTGAGGAGATTGATTTAGATTTCTGGTTGGTGTAAATTTTCCAGCTTTCCACTTCTCTTGCATGCATTGTTCTGTGACCAGCAGAGCCTCATTCTCCGCACAAAGCAGAGAGATCATAACGCTGTCTGAGTCAGAACATCTCATGACAAAGGTAATTACTATGGCAGCATGGTGGGAAATTAGTTTTAAATCATAGAATCACAGAATAGTTTGGGTTTGAAGGGATAACGCCCCTGCAATGAGCAGGGACATCTTCAACCAGATCAGGTTGCTCAGATCCCCGTTCAGCCTGACCTTGAATGTTTCTAGGGATGGCAGATTTACCACCTCTCTGGGCAACCCATTCCTGTGCTTCACCACTCTTACTGTAAAAAACGTATTCCTTATATCTAGTCTAAATCCACCCTCTTTTAGTTTAAAGCCATTACCCCTTGTCCTGTCACAACAAGTCCTGCTAAAAAGTTTGTCCCCATCTTTCCTGTAGCATTCTTTAAGTACTGAAAGGTCGCAACATCTCCCCAGAGCCTTTTCTCCTCCAGGCTGAACAACCTTAACTCTCTCAGCTTGTCTTTATAGGAGAGGTGCTCCACCTCTGATCATCTTTGTGGCCCTCCTCTGGACCCGCTACAACAGGTCCATGTCTTTCCTGTGCTGAGAGCTCCAGAGTTGGACACAGAACTTCAGGTGGAGTCTCAATAGAGAGTAGACCAGAAGAATCACCCCTCTCAACCTGCTGGTCACGCTTCTTTTGATGCAGCCCACGACACTTTTGGCTGTGAGAGCATGTTGTCAGCTCATGTCCAGCTTTGCATCCACCATGCCCAAGTCCTTCTCCACAGGCCTACTCTCAACCCCTTCATCCCCCAGCCATATTGATACAAGGAGTTGCCCCAACCCAGGTGCAGGACTCTGCACCTGGCCTTGTTGAACCTCCTGAGGTTCACACAGGCCCACTTCTTGAGCCTGTCCAGATCCCTCTGGATGGCATCCCATCTCTCAGTCATGTCAACCACACCACTCAGCTTGGTATTGTCTGTAAACTTGCAGAGATTACATTTGATTCCACTGTCTATGTCATTGATGAAGCTATTGAACAGTACTGGTCCCAGTACAGATCCCTGAGGGACACCACTTGACACCAATCTTCATCTGTACATTGAGCTGTTGACAACTACCCTCTGGTTGTGACCATCCAACCAATTCCTTATCCACCAAACAGTCCACCCATCAAATCCGTATCTCCCTAATTTGTAGAGAAGGCTGTTGTGGGGCACCATATCAAAGGCCTTACAGAAGTCCAGATAGATGATATATGTTGCTCTTCCCTTGTCCACTGATGTAATCACTCCAGCATATAAAGCCACAAGGCTGCTCAGGCAGGACTTAGCCCTTGGTGAAGCCATGCTGGCTTTCTCAAATCACATCCCTGTCCTCCATGTGACTTAGCATAGCTTCTAGGAGGATCTGTTCCATGATCTTCCCAGGCACAGAGGTAAGGCTGACAAGTCGGTAGTTCCCGGGGTCCTCCTTTCTACCTTTTTTAAAAAGGAGTGCAATGTTTCCCTTTTTCCACTCACCAGGGACTTCATCTGACTGTCATGACTTTTCAGATATCATGGAGAATGGCTTGGCAACTGTATCAGCCAGTTCCCTCAGGACTCTGGGATGCACCTCATCAGGTCCCATAGACTTTTGTATGTTCAGGTTCCTCAGATGGTCACGAACCTGATCTTCTCTTACAGTGGGAGGACTTTGCTTCCCAAGTCCCTGCCTTGTGGTCCATCCACTCAAGAGGTGGTGGGGAGGGAGGCTGTCGGTGAAGACTGAGGCAAAAAAGCTGTTGAGTCCCTCAGCCTTCCCCTCATCCGTTGTTACCAGTTTGCCAGTCTTGCTCATCAGGGGGTAAGCTTTCTTTGACCTTCGTTTTTTGGCTGACATACCTTCTTATTATTCTTTGCATGCTCTGCCAAGCTCAGCTCCAGCTGCACCTTGATCTTCTTGACCCCAACCCTACACAACTGGGGAGCATCCCTATACTCTTCCCAGGACACCTGTGCCTGCTTCCACTGCCTAGATAGATCAATGCTACGGAAAACTGCGAACTTCCACAGGTTTGAAATAGCAGCCTTAAACCATAGGATTGAACAAAGTGTAAAGAAACAGGACTCCAGTGTGATTTTCACTTCACCCCATATATGCTTAGATCTTGGGAGGTTCAAGCTGGTCATCAAGAAGTGTTTCACCAAGAGGTAGTGTAGTCCTGGAGCACGTGACCCAGCAAGGTGATTGAAACTCCAGTCTTGGAGGGTTTCAAGACTTGGATGGAGGCAGCTGCAGCTGATCTAATCTAGCATTGACAGGAGTCCTTCATTGAAGCTGAACTCCAGACCTTCAGAGGCCCTTTCCAACCAACAAGTCCGTGATTCTTTGATACTGACACACTTAATAAGAACTGTTTTACACTGTTGGTATCAAAACAGGAAAAGGTAAGGCTGATTCAACAGTCTGCTTGCTGGCTTTCAAGGCACCCCCAAGCCCACACTACTTTTATGTTAACAAGCTGAGAGAAGAGATATCATTGGCCTTTTAACATAATTTATGAACTCCAGTATTAAGCATCATTTACCTATTTTTAAAATTCACAGGTTGGGTACTTCGCTACTCTCTATGGGAGACAGCCATGATGCACTGGAGTTCATTGCACTGAATTTTTGGGGCTTCAAACAACTTTCTTTTTTCTTTTCTTTTTTTTAAAGTACTTCCCTATTACTTTCTTCCCCACTGTACAACTTTCTATAAGCCCTCTTTCTCCAAGCCTTTCACACCTTCTTCATAAGGCTGTTAGCAGCCTCTAGGGTAACCTATGCCTTTAGGAACCTGGTACATTTATTTGCTAAGAGGGATCATGCTATCTTTGGTTCTGGCTTCTATACAGAGAAAGGGAAGTGTTATGTAGCCTGAAAACAGCTTCAAGTTAATCTAAGCACTTTCTTCTGAATAGACCTGCAATGACTCTGTGTCCAAGGGGAGAACAAGAGAATATTTTTACCTCGTTTTCACCTAATTCCACCTGCTTGCCAGCCACCCCAACCTCTTGCCCTTCAGCTTGGGCAAAAGAATTTATTATTATCCCATATCCCATCCACATTCTTTCCAGTGATTTTGCTTTTACTTAAAATATATAGCTCTCAAGAGGTTGACTTTCAGAAGATTTTCCCTTGTGCCTACCCTGAATATTATGAGAACCTCAATAAAAACAGTCAATTTCTAAACTAGACAACCACAAGTGTAAAGGTCATTTTAGGCCTACGTTTCATTTTTTGTAGGGTGGGTAATAGATAATTAGCTAGATTTTATTCTTGGAATCTCCTTATATCATGAATAAAGAAAGTTGTGAGGAGGAATTTTTATTTTTATTTCAACCAGTGCAAATCCAGAGAATGGCAATGTTCACCATGGAGTTCTTCAGGACACACACCACTATAATAGGGTAAGTGTTCATCTCAGTGGAAGGCAAGATACTTTCTTTTACCAGCAATTCATATAGACAGAGTCAGGGAAGTCAGAGTTTTAGCTGTCATATTTACTTAGCTGCACTAACCTGTATTGCTAGTTTTAAAAAACTAGCATTAACTGTTGCCTCTCGCTTTCTTTTTCCCATCAGCTCTTGTTCATATTCCACACAGAAAACCTGTTAAATGATCAACAGTAAGTGACAAAATCTGCCTCTATATACGTGTTGTGAAAGGCACCCTGGTGCATTCAAATGTTTTAAACACTGAAAAAGGAAAAGGAAAAGGAAAAGGAAAAGGAATAGAAAAAGAAAGGAAAGAAAAAGAAAAAGAAAGAAAAAGAAAAAGAAAAAGAAAAAGAAAAAGAAAAAGAAAAAGAAAAAGAAAAAGAAAAAGAAAAAGAAAAAGAAAAAGAAAAAGAAAAAGAAAAAGAAAAAGAAAAAGAAAAAGAAAAAGAAAAAGAAAAAGAAAAAGTTATTTTTAATCACAGAATCACAGAATGGTAGGGGTTGGAAGGGACCTCCAGAGATCATCTAGTCCAACCCCCCTGCCAGAGCAGGTTCACCTAGAGCAGGCTGGACAGGAACATATCCAGGCGGGTTTTGAGTATGTCCAGAGAAGGAGACTCCACAACCCCTCTGGGCAGCCTGTTCCAGTGCTCTGACACCCTCAAAGTAAAGAAACTTTTCCTCATGTTCAGATGGAATTTCCTGTGTTCTAGCTTGTGCCCATTGCCCCTTGTCCTGTCACCAGGCACCACTGAGAAGAGCCTGACCCCATCCTCTTGACACCTGCCCTTTATAAGCAATGATAAGATCCTCTCTCAGTCTTCTCTTCTCCAGGCTAAACAGACCCAGGCCTCTCCATAAGAGAGATGCTCCATTCCCTTGATCATCTTTGTAGCCCTCTGCTGGACTCTTTCCAGTAGTTCCCTGTCCTTCTTGATCTGGGGAGCCCAGAACTGGACACAGATGCGATCTCAGAGAATCTTAAAATGATTTTGCTATTAGTGTTTTCTCTTCCAGGATGCCAAACTTTGCCTAACAAAATCCCAATTTAAGTGAAGAAAAGTGTGGTCAGCTATGAACTGTCAAACTCATCTTTATGATTATTTGTATTTTGAGGTTTTTTAGTAGGGGTTGTATTTGTGGAGATTTCCAAAAGAGGCTGACCTGGGAGTGACAGTTTGGCAAAGCAGGCTGGAAAAAGCTAAGAAGAAAAATATGTCCCACAACATTTAAAGATCTTTATTCTTTTCTCTATGTGTGTGTAACAAATACATGCAGGGAGCAGACTGCTTTTTTGTCACACTGATGAACCACGAAGGGCATGGAAAAAATCAAGCAAAGCCGAAGCAATCCATAAGCTCCCCCGGGTGCGATGCTGAGCCTGGGAATTCTCCACCTGCACAGCCAAGCAGTGGCAGTGGCGCCCAGGTATGCACAACGTAGGATGGAGAACAACTTTGAAAGGGCTCCGATGGGAGAGTTTTGTTCTCTAGTATACCTTTCTCATAATGCACCTCTGAACAAAGACAATTTGTTCTGTAATCAGATAGGTAAGGGTTTGCTTTTACATGCTATTTGCCTTTCAGTCTGAATTGTAAAGACAAAATGAGAGAAAGAGTCGAAAGAAACTCATGGGATATCAGGGTAGCATATTCTAGGAAACAGAGTAATCAGGTTGTCGTGTGAGAATTCTCCACTGACAGATGGGATTTTTTTTCCCCACAGTCTTGTTTGTGACTCTCCGGTGAGTTGTTTATATGGATATCTCAGCTCCAAACTCTTGCAGATGATTGTAAAGCTTGAGGGAGCTTCTATTTGTAACTCAATAGCCATGATATACCCCTGCCCGCCCTAAGTCACACGGTTCTTTTCTATTACTCATATCTGGTGAACTTCTAAAACCTTAAAGCTCTTTCAAAATAGCTGCAATAACTCTCCTACTGCACGGTTACCTGGCAATCCATGTTAATAAGTCATTATAGCCTCCTGTTCTACAAAAAGCTGAATCACACAAATATGTGAAGAGAAACAGGTTTCTAAGTACTTTGGGGAGTTCACAGGAAAGCAAGTGACAGATATCTGGCAATTCGGTCAGCTTTTCACCTTTTTTACACTTTAGGAACGTGCTTTTCTCAAAATGGCATTTTGCATTTCTTCTTTCAGTGACTGATCTTGTTTAAGTTAATCCCAATTACTGGTTATCCTTCCCAGAGGTCCGTGACCTCTATGCAGCTGAGGAATGATAGCTGTGATCCATTTATAAAATAGATCTTAGCTACATATAAATAGCACTGGAGCTGCTGCCACCCTTTCAGTTCCCAAAGGCTGCTCAGCTCATCCCTCCCTCCTTGACATTTCTTCTCCAGCAGCCTTGCTGGAGCTTCCGAGTCACTCTTCAGAGGGGAGACTTGCCTGTGGCACAAAGGCAAGCGCTCTGCTGTGCCCCCTGAGCAAGAAGGGAAGCAGTCACTCACACTTCATTAACGAGCGGAGCGCACATCTGTTTCTAGCTTTCACACTAGCCTGCGTTTCACTGATGGGCGGGAATGGGGCAGACCCCAGCGCTACAAGAGGAAAATTAATTCCTGCCTTCTACCTCCTTCTCTTCTCAAAAGGTGCTTTAAGCTTTACTCCCTATGGATGGAAACTAAGGACCCTTGACTCAGCCAGGACTCAGCGTGGTTCAATAAGATAATAGTCTCTCCTTCCCCTGGTTGACAGAGAGGGGAATAAGGTTTCATTCTCACTAGAGGACCCATCTGCAGCAGCACTGATCCTTCCGCTGCCAAAGCAGACCAGATTTTGCCAGTCACATGCAAAATAGCTCCCATGTGGCTGGGCTGTCATCCTCACAACCTATTAACTTGCCTTAAGTCAAAACACCAGGTTCAGCTATAGCCTGGAAGGCATTTTTTAAGCACAGAAGTACATGAGCAGAGAGCTCCTCTGCCTTGACTTTATGGGTGAGACAGGCTCAGGGCCCGGGCGAAACGCTTCGCTCCAACCTGAAAGTGAAGTAGGATGCTCACAGGGGAACTGGTGCTGTTAATCTCTGCAGCTAGGAAGATCAGCCTGACTCCATCTAGCAGCAAAAAAAAAATGTTTTCCTCCTTTGCCTTCCACAAATTACACAAGTGGGGCACCCCTCTGGAGCCGGAAAAGAGGACTGCTGTGGCTGCAGCTGCTGCTGTTGCTTCCTATGAGGAATGGAGGAAGGAAGGGAGAGGGAGCAGCGAGTGGAAAGAGACCGGCAGAGGCAGAGTAGCTTCTGCTGCAAGTAAAGGCTCTGCAGCTGGGGCTGCGTGGGAGGGAGCAGAGATTCTGCCAGCAAGCAGAAAGGTGGAGGGATTGTCGTGATGTGGTTTTGTTTTTTTAAACTCAGGCTAATTTTATCCTCCTTCCTTTATGGTCCTCTATGGACCCTTCCTCATCTAAGCTCTCGAAGATAAGAGTTCACAGCACTTCAGCCCATATTAAGAACGGGTTACCAGACTGGGCAGACAGGGTCAGTGTCAACAATCTCAAGTATTTTAAATCAACAACAAACAACCCACCCAAAAGTATCCCCTCCCTATCATCAAAAAAATACGTTTGGTCATCATCGGATTTCTCGCTCTAAGGCAACTCGTAATGTCCTGCCTTTGTGGCCTACAGAGCTAGAAAGCATACATTGGTACAGGCATGAGCAACAGCGAAATGACAGCTGAGATGCTTTTAAAGTTGTGGAAATCCACCACAATTTCAAGATGATCGGGGTAGGGGGAAAGAATAATAATTAAAAAAAAAAAAAAACACCAAACAAATCAAACCCCTTATGCTTCTTTCCCACCCTCGGTTTGTCTACACTCAACGAACAGCCATGAGAGCAGCTCTCCCTCTCGAGCGCCGCATTAGTGTTTTCCACCCGCATCTGCTGTGCCCAGGCAAAAAATGCCTCCAGGCCTGCCCCAGCTGTACGTTCCCCACAATGCAGTTAATATGCTGAGAGGCACTGTTTTGGCCTAGTAATCTTGTTTACACGTTTCCACTGTAATTTATTTCTATTTTATTTGTATTTTATTTTTTCCACTGTACTTTATTTTATTTGTATCTGTATGCCTGTGCTGTAATCTTATTTACCAGCTTTTCAGCCCCAAAGGTAAAAAAAAATAAAATGAGATACCCAGAACAAAAAAAGAAAAAGGCAGGAGACTCACAGGGATGCCCTTGCTCATCTCACACAGGCAGTAATATGCTCTTTCAGCGCTGCCCTTACTGTCACGTGCCAAATTGCACCTCTGTACCGATTGTTCCCTGGGTCCTGCCTATTTTTCCGACTGGGCAGCACAAAGTAAAGGGATTTGTGGAGTGACAGTTAATTCATATAATTGTATTTTCCTGCTGCCTGTGTAATGGAAACGCCAGAGCTCCGGGGGCAGAGGATTCCACGTGTGCTTGCATGCCTTATGTAGTGCACCGTATGCCTGCAGCTGCCCTTCTCTAGTCCCATCTGTTGGAGATTGATATTGATTTTGCTCATCTTGCCTCCTAAAAAGCCAGCAGTAAGAATGAATGAACTTAGTGTTCAGTAGAGTGCTGGCAGCTGATTCAGCTGGGCATATTGCAGGCACGTGCTCTGCAAGGTTTCTTTGCTGCAAACACACTCACAAGTCTATGGATCTGAATTCCATGATTAAACATCCTGATGTAGCCAGGTCTTTCCACCACGTTCACCTCTGTGGATGTCCATCTATCATCTCTCTTATTATTAGGAGACTTTTCTGATTTGCTTCTTGCCTACCTTGGACTTTTTGCCTTCAGGTTGAAGATATTTTCATCCAAATTGAATTTTTATTGGAAATTAGAAGCTGATAAAGAGAATCAAAGTGATTTGATTAGCCTAGTCTGAAATAGAAGCTTTTTAAACCATGAACATGTTTGCTGTTTTAGCTTTTTATCCCAGCCCAAAGTGGAAATCATTCTCAGAACCCCCTAATTCTCAAAAAATGAGTAAACCCAGTTCAGCTACCTACGTACTTTGATCCTGCCATGAAACATCACAGGCTTTCAAGTCTACCATGGAAATGTTGATCCATCTAGATGTGCAGCTCCTACTAGAGCCGCCCACATTACTAAATTTATAATTCTTCAAATTGTTATCATTTTGTCTTTATCCTTTCCTTGAACACCCTTACCATTTTCTTCCCTGAACAAGAAATTCTGTACTAGAGCAAAACAAAATCTACTCATCCTGTGGCAGACACTTAAGGAGGAATGTTAGAATGGGAACATATCCTCCTAGTCCCAGTCAATCACTTTTAGGGGACTTCCTGAAATGAGGGCTGCATACTATGATAAGATTTCTTTTCCAGGCTGTGCTTTTCTGGATTTACCATAACAAGAACTTGACTCGGTCTTTTTAACTATGCACAAGTGGCAATTTTGTGCATTTGACAGATTTCTGCATAGGTTACAGTAGCAACTGAATTATAATGAGAAGTGTTACCTTTGGATTGTGAGAACAGAGGACACTGTAAGCCATGACTGTCCCAGCAGCGTTTATCAGAAGAATGGAGCAAGAAAGGTAATAAAGAGAAAGGCCATTGGCCATACCTAATAAAAGCAATTTGTGAAAGCAATCAAGTTCCTCAAGAAGGTCAAAACTTGCTTTCTACCCTCTAATAATGACAAGGAGAAGTTAGAAATTAATGAACACGTTTTTGGCAAGACAGCAGCAGTAATTAACCTAAATGAAAGAAGATATAACTAGTAACCCTAATTATAAGCCAGCCCCAGCTGTTTGTTCACATGAATATGTCTTGTTACTGATTGGAGATGTCTAGATGTGCATACTGTATCTCCAAGATGTAACAGGAGTCAGAAGCTGTCATTTTTGGGGACAGGAAAAAATATGACTGCGGTCAACAGTGAGGAAGATACGTCTTGGAACAGGTAAGCCTATAGAGTCAGACTAATCACCTGTCACCATGACTACTGTCATCTCTCCCAGTCCTCAGTCATCTCTTTGGAGGTCCTATTGCCCTTTCTCTGTGTCAAATTATCCTTGAGAAGCAGGTTAAATTGGTTCAGACTTCATTCTACATTCAAATGGGGCACTTTTCAATTTATACAATTTAAAATCCTGAGCGCAGGCTTGGCATACAGCATTAACCAGACAAGGATGAGAAATGTCTTTCTTTCTTCGAATGCTTTGTAAGTAACTGTATTTGTAGCAAGCATATTTTCCCAAAGCATTGAAACTGATAGAAACTTTCCCATTGACTTCACTAAACTTTAGAGACCCAAAGGAGTATTACAGCAGTAAAAAGCTGCTATTGTATAATGGTCTCAAGTTTCTCCTGGCAATGAACATCTTCTAACAAATATGCCAAGAATAGCTGAATCTCCACAAAGCAGAAGAGACATTGGATGGTTTCATGTCCTTGCTCTGAGGGGTTTTAATTTCTATGAATGCTCATAGCCCACAGAAGTTTGTTAAGTTCACTCTAAGATCAAAGCCTATTTCCAGACACTCAAAAGTCTACTCGTTAAAGCCTCAGTCCTGCATCCATTTGTGCATGTTTGCAGTCTGTTCACGTCAGCTAGGACTACACTTAAGCACAGAATTGAGCACGTCACTAGATCTACCCAAGACAAAAGAGAAACACAGAAAATCAAGGGAGTTGTAAAGAACTCGAATATCCACATGACAAGGGTGAAGGTCCACCAGTTAAAGGCCTAAGGCTTGCATCAGCCCACAGATTGCCCAGGTCAAGTTACTCTTTTATTTTCCTTACTAGAGAGGATAAAAACAAAACAAAACAAAACCAAATTCCTTTAAAAAGGTTGTACTTCATATAAAAAAGTTTCATTTAAATGAAGCTAAGCTCTCAGGTTTTCAGTGGGTATAAATCAGAAGAGCTCCACTAATGTCAAAGAAATTAGGCTAGTTTATGCCAGCTGAGAATCTGCCTTAAAGACTCTTACAGGGCAGATCCAGGTCCTACAGCATTCAGTTCAAAAGGTAGCACAGGGAAGTACTGTCCTCACACAAACTTCTCAGAGCCTTCTCTTTTGCATCAACTTCAAGTGGTGGAGCAAAACAACCTCCATCCCTTGGATCTGCTGCTTTGGTGCTCACCAGGCTCATTCACCGAACAGCCATTCATCAGAAGATGCTGTTTTTGTCTGTGCTCTGCCTCAAATGTAGGGTCCATGAACAAGTCAGCAGATGTGGATTCTCACAGAAATTTTAGATAACTGCACTCCAATTAGCATTTGTTAACTTCCGGTGAGAGCCATATGCTTGGAACTCATCTAATATATCTCCTCTCACAAAGAAAACTCATGCTAGGCCATTCAGTGTAAGGCAAACCTTTGCTGTTCCAGGCCAGTGGCAGGTCTCCTGGACTGTATTCTCTCTTAGTCATCCAATGACTGCGAGTTCTGAAAGGTAAAGCTAGCATTCCTTAGGAACTTGCATATTCTGTGACAAAGGACATAATTGCAGTCATTTATTTGTCCCTGAGCTGTAGTGACATTAAAGACATAAGCAGCCTGATGAAACAGGTACCACTCCATTGACTCACATAGCTAATACCAGTTCTAAATTTAGCCATGGTGAAAATCGAAATAAAGAACATACACCTTTAGGGAACAGAAAAATCTACCTTTTAAGTCCTATAGCCTTCAATAGCCTCATGAAGAATTATTCCTGAGCTGATCTTACCGTTCAATGATAATTTTTTCACCATCTCAAATCCTGCATCAGAAGAATTTCAGGCTGTGACAGATAGATATATATTAGATACAGATATAAATATAGATATAGAATAATCCATTTACAATTATCAGTCATTATTATTCAAAAACTGTTATCACTGCTATGCACATGTGATAAGGTTCTGCAGAATGGGGACATAATTTTATTGAGTTATAGATGGGAAAAAGGCATAAAGAATACAGATAATGCACATTTTTGAAATAGCAATATAAACAAACATAAAAATGTTCAAGTCAAAGTCACATGAAAAATTAGACTAATCTTCAGATGCATTCTAGACTTGTATGTACAGCAGTTTTATGCTAAAAGTAGAAATACAAACTCCAGAGATGTAGCACATCTCAAGAATATAAAATAAATAAATAAAGATGAATGCTAATAAAAGAAAAAGAACAAATACTTGAAACCTTTTCCAGAATTATAAGAAATTTTGATATGTAAGAACCATGGTAGAAGATGCCCAATCTATGACAAGAATTCATTTATTTCCAAACAAAATCTCAAGAAGTAAAGTCTTCTTGTGCCTGGGAGTGAATTCAAAGCATTTAAACTTTTACGGGCCCCCTGCACACACATGTTGTGGTGCTGAACAATTCCTCTACGAGAGAAACCTCCAAGCAGAACAGATTTTCAACAATTTGAATGAAGAAATCCAGCTCATTGAGAACGTATGCTTGATGGAGACATCACAGTTATTTATCCAGGAGAAAAATTTTCGTCAACTTCCAACCCAAGACGACTTGAGAACAAGGAATAAATGGGTTTGGTTTCAGTCTCTGCAGCAGCGTCTTCCTAACGGTCAGTATCTGCAGGAGGAAAGCAATTAGACCTCTGTACTGAAAAAAGCTATAGTAAATATGAAAAGCAAATCATTAGGCTTCACACTGGATACAGAATTACTGTTTAGAACTAAGTGAAAGATGCTTCACTTTCCTTTCAATATTAATTGAGTGACACCAAGCACCACCAGTGGTTTTCCTGCTGGAAATGCTGTTTCCATCAATTTGTTTGCATAACCAAATATCCTAAGGAAAAAACAGTATTTTTTCCACTCTTACAGTTCTTGCAAATTAGATTTTTATGGTAGTTTGTTTTTTTTTTTCTCCAGAAAAATAGGTCATTTCCCCTGCAGTAAAATACACAATCCGAGGCCTACGTTTCTGCTTGCAATGAGTACACTGAATGCAACTACCCCTCCGAGCCGGACACTTGCATATGCAACCGACTGCTTCAACTGGTCAAATCACTATTTGCAACGGACAGATTTCCCCTGACTTCAGAGTTGAACCGAGGCCTAAATACTTCAGCCTTTTTCTATGTCCAATCTCCCTCTCTGAAAATATGGACCATAAATATCCTCTCCCAGGAGATTAGTCCTGGAACTTTATTGGGCTTAAAGTTACGTTCAAACAATGTCCTAATAAAAACAGTGGCTTTTGAATAGTAAATAAAATGTGTTCCAAGGACATCAAATCATGATTACAATTACTTCCATTTTTGTATAACTTCAAAAATAAGTGTTTTTTTCTTTACGCATTGGAAAATATAAAGACTTGATATACAAGAGTAAGTTAAATAGATGGAAATATAAACTTAAAAAATAACAGAAGATTGCTTAAGAACAGTATTTAAAAAGCAGAAAAGATATTCCCAAGTAGCTTCCCAGGCAACTTCTCTAAGACAAAACAGAAAAAAAAAAAAAAAGGAGGGATTTTTCAAAGTAGTTCCAACTTATTGGGATCAAAGAAATTGATTTCAACAGGATCTGAAAGGGAAAAAGGAGTCTTCTGACCATAACTGCATACCTAAACTATACTACTTTACACAAACGCCTGCTTTAAATCAAGTGACCTTAAATCCATCATGATTAAACAGCATCTTTTTTCGGTATGTGTGCAAATGCTTCACTTCATCAGGCAGCCCTGAAAGGCTGGCACAGGGGAGGGAGAGCCATACAAAGATTGGTCATTCACATTCTGAGTGCTGCAGCACAGGGACCACACAGCCACCTCACCGCCTGTCAGAGAAGGTTGCCCTGTCATTTGTTTGTATTTTCCCCAGTTTTGGCAAAGTCTTCCACAGTCCTGACAAAGCCTGAAGGTGACTTACATGAAAAAAACCAAAAAAACAAAAAAAACAGAAAAAAAAAAAAGCAAAATGAAACCCATTTGAAAGATTTTGAACTGAATCTGTGTGAAATAAAATAAACATTTCTCCCCACTCCCAAATAACAAAGACACAATTTCTATTAAAAGAGCTCTCCATGTATTAATCTGCAGTGCCAGACCTGGCACCCTTTGAAGTTAAAGGAAAAGCTCCTGCTGTCTTTATGATGCCCAGATTTCTGACTGAATTGAAAAATAACGTGGTAATAGGCTTCCTAAGCTCCAAATAGCTCTCTGAAGATCACTGTCTTGCTCCAGTGATTATAGGAGGTGTCAAGGTGACTGGGTTAGATGCTTTGCTCAAATACTTTGAACTAGCTGAGCTCCCTAGAAGGGCTCCTGATTTTGTTGTGGGTGATCTTGGAATGAAGATCAGCCAGGATAGAATGGCAGATTTGACTAGAAAAACAGGGATTCACATTTCAAAATAAAACACCTAGCTTTTCTTCTGATTTTACTGATTCTGTTTCTTCTACTTTTTTTCTACTGATTCATGTTTGCTAGAATTAAAGTTGAATGTCTGTTTTTCATGGTATTTTTATACTTTTCTTCTTTCTTTTCTCCTCCTGAAGGAAGAAGAAGAAAAAAGGGAAGATTGGAAAAAGAGAGGGATTTTAAGAGAGATATAATTTTAACTTTTAAATTGATGTTAAATTAACTGAACTTGACGTTTTCATATAAAATATAAAAAATATGAGTTGCAGAAGTGGCATTTTGATACTCTTTGATTGTATATTTTCTATTGCAGGAACTTATTCTTGATTAAGAATTTTCAGCCAACTTAAAGGCACAAGTATTAGAAGTCCCTGCAATCTGGCATCCTGAGCCCTAATCTTTCAGAGTAGCATAGAGAGATCTGTTTTGAGCAGTAGAGCATCTACGGTATAACACAGTAGTATATGTAATACGAGCTAGGATAACACAGGGTAAGAGATTAATATTCTGCATCATACTGTGCTCTGTTATTTTTATCCTGCTGTTTCTTTCACTCACCATCTCATGACTCACACCCTCCCCACACTGGAATTTCTGTCTCAGTCTCGTGGCTCACTGATGTGTTACGGGAGACGATGCCGTGGAAAGCCATCTGGAGAACAGTGCTACTGCATGAGCTCCAGGTTGCTCTTAAAAATAAAGAAAGACAACATCACTTACTGATTTATTGCATAACTGCTCTGACTATTGCAGCCTCTTTAGCAAACTGTCTTCAGTATTTGTGAGGGTTGCAGTTCTTCCTGGTTTTAGAGCATCAGTGACGTAGCTGGATATAAGGTGGCAAAAGTGCTCCAAGTTACAGCTAGTTACATGGAAAGCTGGCACTGCACAAATCTTTAGAAAAATTATAGGACTCATCCTGTGAGGTGATAAAGGGCTTTTGTGAGGCAGGTTAATGAAATCCAACATCAGTAAAAGACCTGTTCCTTACACATTTCTTCATTACCTTTATCACCTCAGGGATATGGTCTTCGATGACACAGTAGACAGATCATGAATGATCTATACTTCATAAGGCCAAACCACAGTTACTTGATGTGGGATGGGAAGGCCAGGTCACAAGAGGAATTAGATGCTTAAATCCTTACTAATTACATGCATATCTACTGTGATCCAAAATGTAGAACATCAAAATCCCAGTTCAGTCTGCTGTTGTATAATCCTGCACTCGTACTTCTTAGTGGACTCAATTTCCCAAGTACGTGGGCTCTGGCTTCTTTAAATCCAGAAGTAACAGGGTGATCATTAGTTAGGAACCTAAATTCTGCCACATCCCAGAAATTAGGATGATCAGAGGAAGCATAATTATTTTCTCTTACCTCCTAGTTGAGTGTTAAGACCCCTTGCTCAAGAATTCTAATTCCCTCCTTTGTCTGCCCATATGTGAACTTTCATCTACATTTTCCTGAGGGCATTTTCTAACCATCCAGAAGCCAAGATTGCAGAGGGCTCACTCTTTATATGAATAAGAAAATATTCCCTAAGCTAGAGGGAGTACTGAAATACCACTTGAATTAGCAATTGGACACCATATCATCCTTCAAAAAACATTTGTACCAGAAACTAACTAGTGAATCACAGGCTAGAAGATCGTGTTTTCTCCTTTTTTGCCCTGTCACTTTAAAAAATGAACTTCATTGGAAAGAATCAAAGAAGCCTTGTCCACAGAATATCTACCTCTTGCCAGAAAAGGCATTTATGTGGGGAAAGGAGAATAAAATCCTAACTCAGGGATGAGAATTCCACTCAGAAGCAGGATTCCTCTCATGTAGGTACTGGAGCAATAAGCTCTCCAAAGACCTTAGCATGTATCTTGCCAAAATAATCTGCCTTTTTGCTGAGATGGTAGGTAGGAGTCAGCTTCATTCTGGAGTATGGTTAGCAAAGGATCCCAAATAGGCCTTCATCTCATGCTTTTAGATGCCCTGGCCTCCTGCTTTTGTACTCTGTCAAATCTACTTATACAGGTAACACTGGAAAACAGAAAGCATGTTTTATTTCTATAACTGTTTTGTTCTCCTATTTTGCCTTGGCGCAAACTTCCTACCCTGTCACCTCAACTCAAATCCTTCACATGGATTTCTGATAGTGACTCAGAATACTCAATGTGTCTCTTGTTGTTGAAGTAGCCTAACCCAGCAGAGACACTTTGCTGCTCAGCATCTAGACACCAGCCCAAGTCACCCATCACATCCTCTGCTCTCTCTTCTTGTCCATTCCCAACGTAACTGGCTGCCCGGGGGGCAGCAGATGTGCATGACAGAGAAGGACACATTCAAATGTCAGGTTTTCCCTGAATCCAAAGGACAGAAGCTTCCCTAAGTCCACCCTCAGTCTAAAAATGTGACCTCAACACACCAGTGATGTCATTTCTTTCAGACAGTTCCTCCAGCTGGAGGACAATCGATTAAAGAGCCTGAGGAGAGCCTGAGGAGGATGTGATAAGTGACCTGAAATGAAGCCTGTGCAAAGTGTAGTCAGAAGCTTCCACTAGAATCTCTTCCCCTAGAGTCAGCACCTCAGGACAACAAATGCTGTTGCAGTTTGAAAGATGATTACCAAAAAAAAAAAAAAAAAAAAAAAAAGCTAAAGGGAATTGGAGCAGCCAGAGAAAATCTTGTTAAAGCAGCAGTGTCCTGCTGTGAGCAGCTGTGAGCTCTCTGTTCAATAGACAGGCTCCTTGGTACTACTAACTCAAACAAGTCTTTGCTTGTCAAACTCGTACCAGCAGTCCTTTAGAGCAACGTTTGTCCTGAACTGCAGTTTCTTGTCCTGAACCTGTATTTGTCTGCAGCTGTTCTAAGCCGACTGTACAAATTAAGTGGGACTCTTACAATATCTTACTTTTCAGCTTTGTCTTATCATCTGGGAGATACAAAAGCTCAGGAAAACAATTGCTCAGGACAGCTGGGAAACCACTTGTAAAGAAGACCTATCCGTTCTCATGAGGTTGGTACTGAGTCTTTGGACTTCCTTCCATTTGTCTTCTGCAAACACAAGGAGAGGAAGATGCAGGGGCACGGTCCCTTGTGCTCGCTTGTATACTGGGATGTGGGATAGAGCAAAGTAAGGTACTGTCTCAGTGAACCATTTCCTTTGGAGGATGGTGTCCTCAGAAGAGACCTTTTTCATGAGAACATGCCTGTTTCAATTCAGAGTTCTCTGGGAAAGGTTTTCTCAGTCAGATGGGAGACGGGCTCTTTATTACTTCTAGCAGACAATAACTCACAGTTCCTACAAACTCAAGCAGGCCTGTCTTGAAACATCCCTTTGTGATAGCTGCTTGTACGCGGCTGATGGGCCACAAAGGCACTGTAGGCTGAAAGAGACCACATATTCTGGATGGTAATTGTACATTATTATTTTTTTTCTGGACCAGCCTAGGCATTTTGCTAACTAAAACAATGCAAAGAATGGACTCGCTCAATGTGACTTCACAAGATAACAGTGAACGCTATCAAATGTACAGCAGAAGATCACAAAAGAGAAATTAAAAGGGAGGATTGCCATGACTTGCCACGTTCCCAAGTGCAGCAGCCAGGACATTGAATGAAGCTTGGCCTTCATTCTTTAATACGTGTTAGGCAATGGTTGGGATGGCTTGTGGGGAAAAAAAAAAAGAAAAGAGTGCAACAGTAGAAATCCAACCCTTTAGCAGATATCGCCTTGGATTTTTAAAGGGCCAGTTCAAACTTCAATTTGGCAGCATTCTGATGAGGAACTTGAACCTGAGCATCTAATATTGATTATAGACCTGAATGTCCCATGCTGATGAGGTGTTGCCATCCTCCTTTCCTCTCACATGAAAAATCATATGGTTGGAGTTTATGGAGAAAGGAAAACATAAATGATTGGGTGGGGAATACAGTGCACAGTGAACTCTAATGTGGGTTGCAAAGGGCTTTGGTCAACTGGCTGTCAAATAGACCAGCCCAGTTTTTTCTCACTACTTCAAGCCTGCAGGAGGTTTCATTCATCTCTGAATGGACAGAGATGAGACATGAGACATCAAGACCAACCTCTTTCCCCTTCTTGATCGTTCAATGAGAAGTTCAGTGAAGCTCTGATTCTGTGATTGTTGGTGTGTGTCAATACAGCCTTCTAGTTTTATATTTACAGCCTTACCCGAAAAAAAATGTCTTTTGTCACTGTTAAGCCATAAAGTCATGCATGTACTTTTCTCTTCTGAACTAAACCCATTTTAATCCTATGTCTGGGAATTTTCATCCTTACTTGCTAGTGGATTTACCATACTCATTTTAAACAAGATTTTTAGTAGGGATTCTAGAAAAAAAAATAAAACTAGCATGATTTTATTTTAGTGATTCAGAAGAAGGAGTTGGGACCTAGAAGGGAAACTAAATCCTAAAATACATATAATCACTATAATTTCCGGATAGCATTGATCAAATTGCCTAACATCTGTACACTGCATCCCCTGTAACTGCATCTTCATGGCAAATGGAGTCCCACCATTGGATATAAATGTTATCTGTCACTGAAGACAACAAAGAAGGATGTTGGTTCCTTGTTCAGTGCATCACTGAAAAGCACTTAGAGTTATTGATGCAAGATTAAAGCCTTAAAGATAAAACTGAATCTTTAAAGTGAAAGAATTTTGCCTTGAATGTGAAGTGTAACCAGTTTCAAGACAAGTAAGGTACTATATTTGGAACAAGAATTAACGGGAAAGGAATCTGCAAAAACCAAACATCAGTACTCGACATTTCAGCACCAGAAGTGTGTGAGATATTTCTCCATCTTACAAAGAGTTTGTGTCATAACAGGAAAGGTTCATACTTTGTTTTTGCAAAAACTACAAGCAAGTTTGGACTTACCAGTATTAACTGATTTATGCAAATCTTATAATTATTCTGTCCATGAATGAATTAGTTGCCAATCTCACTGTATTTTAAGTAAGATCAGCACCAGATGGAGAGCAGACTTGCTTATTAAGGGCTTTTATCAAAAGGGTAATTCAGCAAATATACCTCTGAAATCCAGTAGTGATATTGAAAAGTCTAACAAACTTTCCTAAGAAATTACCTGATGCTGTGGCAACTGTATTCAGTTTTAAGTTATTGACAGTATTCTCCCTTTGAACTGCACTCTGTCTAAAATAGAATCCTGAGCTCAGTTCTGACTCCCATGAAGTCAGTGGCACAACGCCAAGTATCTTCAACTGCATCAGGACTGGGACTATTATTTTTAAGACAGACACTGGCAATTACCTAAACTGCACACTTTGACTGCCGTGGTAAGGGTTAGATTAGCTCTTTCATTTCCACGCATGCGGTTTAATTAGATCGGCCCTGATATGTTCAGCAATATGAGAGCCATCATTCTATGGCATCACTTCTCCTCTGCGAGGGCAGAGTTTTAATCTGTGAACTGAGAATGCAGACCAGGAGAACATTCACGTCAAAAAAGCACAGGGTTTGCTGAAACAATACCAGCTCCCTTAACATAACGTAGTATCAGGTCAGGTTCATGGTCTTACAACTACCAGCTGCCTACCTGCAAAGGCAAATTCAGGCTGGCAAGGCAATGTTGAGTCTGACAGCACATAACTTCAACAGGTGTTGCTAGAGCCTGTAGGAGGTGTTGTCCCTCTGAGCCTCACAGAGGCTGTCAAAACTGGCAGGACAGCTTGATAAGGCAGTCTCGCTAACAGCTTTGATAGTTGTACAAGGAACCGAGCCATTCACAAACTGAAAAAGAGGTAAAAGATGAAAGTGTGTTTCAGGAGAGTCCTGCGCACCCACAGCCAAGGCACACAGTTTTACTTTCCCTACAACAAACTTGAACATCTCAGAAATAAGATCATTGCTCTCATTATGGCTAATGGACACAGTCAGTGCACAATCGAGTCCTTAATCATTCGCTGTTGTTCCTCTTAACTCAAAGCACTCGCAGCCTAGCTTGGCCTCCTAAAATCTCCAGAAACAACTAGATCAACACAACTAGACCCCAGCAGGTCATAACCTTCTAGTTCGTATTCAAAGGACAGTCTTCCAGTGAATGCATTAGTCATTTGTTCCTGTGAAGTCTGCACTTGCTTCAAATGCTGAATGTCTACTGTCAGTGACATATCTACTGTAATCATGGAAGAAGACCAGGCAAGGGTCCCCAGTGATCTTGTTTCACTGAGTATTTATATTTTCTCTGGAAAGGTCTAAGTGAGATAGAGTAGTCTGCAGATGCTCAATTTATTTACAGTAGTTGGAACAAAAGGAATTTTGAGATCCTTCTGCGAAAGAGGAAAGAGCTAGATGAATACATGCCAAAATGGCCAGTGAAACTTGCAGCTGTATAATTTGTAAAGAAAAATTCCTCGCATGTACTACAAAGATCTAAATGTTGGTATATATTCCGAAAAAGGGCTTGAGCACCTCTGGGTATATCTATACAAGCTGCTTAACCAGAAGCTAGCCCAAATGTTCAACATTACGATTTAAATCTGAATCAGCCCAATACTTGCCACAGTGAACATTCAAGAGACTTGGCTGCCACCAAGTCAGGTCAGTGCTCTACTTCACTCAGAAAGACCACCAGTGTTGACACGGCCTTCATTACATGCCAAGTGAAGGCTTGTGATAAGTGTTAACTAAGTGTTAAGCCGGCTGTCCCCCAACACCCCCAGGTCCTTTTCTGCCAGGCAGCTCCAGCCACTCTTCCCCCAGCCTGTAGCGCTGCAAGGGCTTGTTGTGACCCAAGTGCAGGACCCGGCACTTGGCCTTGTTGAACCTCATCCGACAGGCCTTGGTCCATCGATCCAGCCTGTCCAGATCCCTCTGTAGAGCCTTTCTACCCTCAAGCAGGTCAACACTCCCACCCAACTTGGTGTCATCTGCAAACTTACTGAGGGTGCACTGGATCCCCTCACCCAGATCATTGATAAAGATGTTAAAGAGAACTGGTCCCAATACTGAGCCCTGGGGAACACCACTCATGACCAGCCACCAACTGGATTTAACTCCATCTGGGCCCGGCCTCCAGCCAGTTTTTAACCCAGTGGAAAGTACTCCCATCCAAGCCATGGGCAGCCAGTTTCTCCAGGAGGATACTGTGGGAGACTGTATCAAAGGCCTTGCTAAAGTCCAGGTAAACAACATCCACAGCCTTTCCTTCATCCACCAAACGGGTCACTTTATCATAGAAGGAGATCAGGTTGGTCAAGCAGGACCTGTCCCTCATGAACCCGTGCTGGCTGGGCCTGATCACCTGGGTGTCCTTCATGCACTGCATAATGGCACTCAGGATGATCTGTTCCATCACCTTCCCAAGCACCAAGGTCAGACTGACAGGCCTGCAGTTCCCTGGATCATCCTTCCGACCCTTCTTGTGGATGGGCGTCACATTTGCTAGATGCCAGTCAACTGGGACCTCCCTGTTTTGCCAGGACTGCTGGTAAATGATGGAAAGTGGCTCAGTGAGGGCTTCCACCAGCTCCCTCAGTACCCTGAGGTGGATCCCATCCGGCCTCATAGACTTGTGTATGTCCAGGTGTTGGAGTAGGTCCCCCACCATCTCCCTTTGGATTACGGGGGCTCCATTCTTCTCACTGCACCTATCTACTAGCTTAGGGGTTTGGGTACTCAGGGAACAACTGACTCTACTACTAAAGACTGAGGCAAAGAAGGCATTAAGTACCTCAGCCTTCTCCTCATCCTTTGTCACTATGTTACTCCCTTCATCTGATAAAGGATGGAGATTCTCCTTAGTCCTCCTTTTGTTACTAATATATTTATAGAAACTCTTTTCATTGTTCTTAACATCCAAAGCCAGGTTAAGTTCTAGTTGGGCTTTGGCCTTTCTAATTTTCTCCCTACATAACTTCACAGCATCTTTGTAGCCTTCCTGAGTGGCCTGCCCCGTCTTCCAAAGGCCATAAACTCTCCTTTTTTTCCCTGAGTTGCGACCATATCTCTCTGTTCAGTCAGGCTGGTCTTCTCCCCCGACGGCTCATTTTTTGGCACATGGGGACAGTCTGCTCCTGCATCTTTAAGACTTCCTTCTTGAAAAACGTCCAGCCTTGCTGGACGCTTCTGCCCCTCAGGACTGCCTCCCAAGGGACTCTGGCAAGCAGGCTCCTGAAAAGACCAAAGTCTGCCCTCTGGAAGTCCATGGTGGCAGTTCTGCTGGCCCCCCTCCTTGCTTCTCTGAGAATTGAAAACTCTGTCATTACATGATCACTATGCCCAAGACGGCCTCCTACCGTCACATCCCCCACAAGTCCTTCTCTGTCCTTTCCAAATACTTTTCAAATACTTAGTACTAGCTGGCATGCTGTGATGCTACACAAGGCCTTTAAACATCAGTTTGTTACTTGTAACCCCTCACATAAGTTTTCTTCAGGAAAGTCCAAAAGTCCCATTTGATTCAAATTCCTTCTATCTTCTGCAGCTCCGTTTTTTCCAGGTTAAGCATTATCTACTGACAGTGACACCCAGCCTTATATAATGCCATGTGATGCCTTTCTAGGGAGCACAGAAACAGGCTGAATTATAACTTAGGCTCAGAACTAACAGTGAATAATAATAATCTCATCCCCACCCTTTTTCAAAGTGCACGCTCTGTGATTTTTTTTCACTAGTTCAGAACAAGGCCCACACTGACTGCTACTCCACTCAGCCAGTAGTGGGAAAGTTGACCAAAAGCAGCAGCAGTACTATTTGATCCTACATCTGCTGAAGCCAGTTGCAAAATTTCCATTCAGTTCCACAGTAGCGGAACAGGTCTTCAGAATCCAAACACAATTTGATTCAAATAAGGGTAGATGGAGCAGGCATCTCTCTGGCCCAAGTTCCAGTCATCAGCTTGTTTTGCAGCTAAGAATCATAGAATCATAGAATGGTTTGGGTTGGAAGGGACCTTAAAGATCATTGAGTTCCAACCCCTCTGCCATGGGCAGGGACACCTCCACTAGACCAGGTTGCTCAAAGCCCCATCCAGCCTGGCCTTGAACACTTCCAGGGATGGGGCAGCCACAACTTCCCTGGGAAACCTGTTCCAGTGCCTCACCACCCTCACAGGAAAGAATTTCCTCCTAATATCTAATCTAAATCTCCCCTCTTCCAATTTAAAACCATTACCCCTTGTCCTGTCACTACACTGCCTGGTGAAGAGTCCCTCTCCGGCTCTCCTGTAGGCTCCCTTCAGATATTGGAAGGCTGCTGTGAGGTCTCCCCAGAGCCTTCCCTTCTCCAGGCTGAACAACCCCAGCTCTCTCAGCCTGTCTTCATAGAGGAGGTGCTCCAGCCCTCTGATCATCTTCGTGGCCCTCCGCTGGACCCGTTCCAACAGGTCCATGTCCTTCCTGTGTTGAGGACTCCAAAGCTGGACACAGTATTCCAGGTGGGGTCTCATGAGCGCAGAGTAGAGGGGCAGAATCACATCCCACGACCTGCTGGTCACGCTGGTCGCAAGAATGGTAAAGCTTTTTTCGTACCTTATAGAATTAAGTTACTCTTCATTCAATCCCCATGAAACCTGGTAAGAGCTATGACATATCTGCATACTGAGTAGCACAGGTCATTCTCACTGCCATCTGTACCATTCATCACGGGTGACACCAATTGCCTTCAACACCTACAGATGACAAAAGGAATTTAGCACCTAAAAAACTGTTGCTCAGCACGTTGTTGAATTGTGCTTTTTGCATACAGCAAATTATAGAGATGGCATGTCTGTTTTCCAATGACTTTCAGTGTCTTTCCTGACTTCTCAGATGACTTTTAAAAATGGGGATTGTCTACCTAGGGAAAAGCCATGTTTATTCTGGTTAGTCCCTGCACAGTCGTTCTCCTTCCAAATAACAAAGATTAAATTTGTTTTAGTATTCTGAAGTGAACTAAGTTACATATGAGTCAGGCCTACCTTCCAAATGTGATTATTCACAGAGCAGTATGCTCCATTTCAAGTCATTGTACTCAGATCTAGAGGTTTTTTTAAATCAGATTACACTTCCCAAGTGTTCCCAAGCAGGTGAAGCCTTACAGCTTTAGAAAAACCCTATCTCCAATTTCCCTACAGCAGGAAAATCGCTGTAAATTCCTGACTGTAAAGTCTGAAGGGCCATAGTAATGTCCCTGTTACATACATTTTCCCCAAACAAATGTAGCTGCACCAAAATAGGTCAAAATTCTGCAATAGATGATTCGCAGAACATACGTATGTTACGGCAATGCCCCAGAAACACTTCTGTTCCCAAATACCTTATGATTTATCACCTATGGGTATAACAAAAGGTAAGGCTCAACTATTTGAGGATTTGCCTTTTTTTTTATTTCTGGAAAAGATGCTTTTGTAAGATCTTCCTTGCTTTTAGCCTGTGTGCTTATAGCATTATTTTGAAAAGCCACTAGGCAGATGGTCCCCAAATGTGAGTTAATAACTTGTAGGTAGCTTTTGGGGAAGCTTTTTGAAATCCCTTCATGCAAAATGATTCTGCAAACTGCCTCCATGCCGTTCTTTGGCTATTCTAGCAGACTGTTTCAAAATGGTCAAGAGAAAATGGAAGATTATGTTCAATTTGTTTTGCAGCAGACTTTTACATTTGTATTGCAGTGGTAAAAGAATACAAAGGGAAACCAAATCATGCAAGAGGCTTTTACTGAAGATTCTTCCAGAACCTGGAAGTCCTCATTGGCTACAAGGCCAGGCCGTTTGGGTCTCTGTCTCTCTTCTGCAGCCCTTCTACAGCATTTCTTACCATTCAAAATAAGGCTGATTTTTGACAGAATAGGATAGGCTGAGTATTCAACAATCATGAGTCAGACTTCACAGCATCATACGATTAATTTAAAAATCAGATTTCAAATGTGGGGCTCCTCCTGTTTACCTTGGGCTTGTTAGAGATACTAGATTTTTTTGCATGGTTTAAAGTTAGAGATATTGCTAGGGTCCGATCTGGTGAGAACCTCCCATGTTTTTGAACAGATTTCATAGAAAATCCATCACTATACTCAAGACAAAACACTGCAGTCTTTCTTAACAATGGCAGCTTTCTAATTAACAAATGCTTTCTAATCCCCACACAGATCTGTCTGTATGTGAACCAATCAAGTTTAACTGCCCTGCCTCCAGGGTGATCCGTCACATTTAGAAAAGAAAATAGAAAAATAGAAAATCGAATATTTTCAGTTGGAAAGGATGTACAATGGTCATGGAGTCCAACTTACCCGACCACTTCAGGGGTGACCAAAAGTTTAAGCATGTTGTTAAGGGGATTGTCCAAATGTCTCTTAAACACTGACAGGCTTGGGGCATCAACCACTTCTCTAGGAAGCCTGTTCCAGTGTTTTGCCACTCTCTTGGAAAAGAAATGCTTCCTAATGTCCAGTCTAAATCTCCCCTGACACAGGTCCGAACCATTCCCACACATCCTGTCACTGGATCCAAGGGAGAAGAGATCAGCCCCTCCCTCTCCACTTCCCCTCCTCAGGAAGATGTAGAGAGCAATGAGGTCAACCCTCAGCTTCCTCTTCTCCAAACTAGATAAACCCAGAGTCCTTAGTGATCCTCATAGGACATGCCTTCCAGCCCTTCCATCAGCTTTTTTTCCCTCCTCTGGATGCATTCAAGGACCTGAACATCCTTCTTAAATTGCAGGCCCCTAAACTGTATTCAGTGCTCAAGGTGAGGCCACAGCAATGCTAAATACAGTCAGATAATCATCTCTTTTGAACAGCTGGTCAAACTGTGTTTGATGCACCCCAGGATGCAGTTTGCCCTCTTGGCTACCAGGGTACACCGCTAATACATATTGAGCTGCTGTCAACCAGCACCCCCAGTTCCCTTTCTGCAGGGCTGCTCTCCAGCCACTTCTCTCCCAATTTATACTTGTATCTGGTGTTACTCTGTCCCAAGTGCAGAATCTGGCATTTAGACTTGTTAAACTTCATCCCATTAATCACAGCCCAGTGCTCCAATCTATCTAGATCCTTCTGCAAGGCCTCTTGTCCCTCAAGACAGTCAATAGCACCTCCCAGTTTGGTATCATCAGCAAACTTGCTAGTGGCGCATTCAACTTCTGCATCCAGATCATTGATAAATATATTGAACATAACTGGCCATAAAATTGAACCGTAAGGAAATAGAACTTTGGTACAAGGTATTTAAAAAATCAGCTGAGAGCTCCAAGTTGATAGTTACGGCAAGTGAATTTCTTCCTCAAAGACAGCAAAACATCCTACCATAAAGGACCAGGAAATAACATTTCCTTCAGGATAGGGCCAAATTTTGGAGAATAAATAACAAACTCCAAGATGTACCTCCTTCTCAGAAATCACATATTGCTAATACGTATGTATCTATATTTTCTTCTTAAAAACCCCAGCTGCTTCACTGCTCACAGCTCTGACAAGGAGAGACTGAAAGAACCAATACATGAAGGCTATTAGCTACATTTCTTATGGCATCACTGTAAGAGTCTTATCCACAGAATCAGTGGTGAACACAGTATAAGCATGTAAATAAAACATATTGCATTGGCTTTACCAGAAGGGTACAGTCTAGTGATCAGAGCAATAAACATGTTTGCAGATAACACATAAAAGTGCACATAACAGCTGTCTTACTAGAGAGCAGTACATTGACATTTATTTTGGCTAGGTGTACCTCACAGTGTCAGTTTATAACCATAAAACATGTGGGCAAAAAGTGTGATCACATGGTCCTTAAAGTATTAGCCTCCCCATCAGGAAATGTGCCCTCTCCTCTTCACCCCAGCACTTAGTGATCTTGGGAAAGTTGTCTAGAGCTCAGTTATTCTTTTCGGGTCTAGTCTTAAACACGACATAGTAATATGCTTTGATTTTCTTTCTGTCAATTCTCAAATCAGGCCAGAGAGTCCTACAGCAAATGCCACCAGTGGGCACGATACGTATAGATAGTTGGTTAGCGAGTAGGAAAGAATCAACCAACTCTTTGCAGAGTGTCTTTTGCTTAGAAAAGCAAATAGGATGAGCTATTGCTCAGCTCCAGAAATAAAGGAGCTGCAGCTAGTGCTGCCGCTGGCTGTACTGCCACAGCGCTGCTAAGGGCAGGCCAACCTACTTAAACCCAGTCTATCTTAAGTCCAATAGTAAAGATCCAGCCTTCTTGTAAACTCTTCCCTCCCGTCCTCCTACCCTTCCAAGCTCACCACTGCAACGCAGCAGAAAAATATACAAACTTTAATTTCAAAGTTTAGTTTCCTCAACTTGTAACACACCAGGACGGCGTGAGATGGACTATGACGAACCTGATCCCAAACTCACCAAAATCAAGAGGGCTCTCCCTCCCTGCCCCTCTCACCCCTCCAATTACAGCAGACTTTAGAACAAGTTAGAAGTTTGAAAAATGTTCTGAAAGTACTGCTAGAAGGAAAGAAGGAATTCTGTCTCAATATGGAAGCCGCTATTTGCCTTATTTCTAAGCACAGCTCTGCTTCTCTCTGTTATTCTATAAATCCCATCTAATCAGTATTTGCTACACTTCAGAGAAGTCTGTGAATATACCCCGGCTGATAGTGTATTTCATTCATCATGTCTTTCCTGTTTTGACGGAGCAACAATTTAGAAGAGCTAATGCCACAGTTTTTGCCTAAGAGAAGTAGTATTAATTCAGGTCTTTCTTTCCCCCATGCTGTCAGCTACCTTTACAGAAGTTGTAAAAAAAAAAAAAAGTTATTTTCTTAAAGGTTGGTGTCCTTTTGCCAAATTTAGTTGAAAATAGCCAACAAGCTCAAAGGTTACTGATGAACTAAAGAGTGACTTTGTTTCCCTTGGAAACCACCAAACCCTTCTCCAGACTGAATGGGAGTGAATCCAGTTGAGTTCAACGTACTGTAAAGCTGGTATCTACTTCTGTGGCACTCCACACAGCAGTTACAGAGCAATCCCACCAGGAAACCAGGTGTGAAAACGGCTTTACCTAAACTTCCTGCGAAGGGCACCACTAAGCCGCAGTGTGGGGAGTCATCCACAACACGAGCCGGCGCAGGGAGCCCTGCCAAGGCCAGAATACGCCTTCCATAGCGCCCGTGCTGGCGGATGCAGCACCAGGCACAGCCTCACGCACTCAACCTTGTCAACATGTGAGCATTGAGTGTCCTGGGTTGAGAGACACAAGACTAACTTTTCTTCTAACGCTGGGGGCAATTGCACTTTTAGAAGACTCCAGTGTCTGAATTTGTGAAAATAGTTACTTTACAGCCAGCCAGGCTCTGTGGGATTCAAGGTTTTAGTGTTTTCGAGCCTTGCCAGGTGCAGGGACAAGGAGGAGCAAGGCCTGGGCATTTGACCCAGGCTGGCCAACAGGATTATTTCATACCATGAACGTCATATTCAATATAAATCAAAAAGTTTGCTGCGTAGCTGGCTCTCTCCCTGATGGCGGCGGGTCCAGACAATTCCTTGCCCTGGTGCCGGAGCCTTGAGGCCTTCCCTTCCTCCTGAAGCCATTGCGCTCCCAGTGTCCGCCATTTGCTGTCCCTGCTGGGAGCGCACAGCTTCTGCTGAGAGAATGGGCTGAGTATCATTCCTGTATATCTTCTATCAGTATCGGGATTAGTAATTCTTTAGTATTATTGTTAATTCTTTAGTATTATTGTTAAATCTTTAGTCTTAGTCTCTTAAATCTATTTATATTTCAACCCTCGTGTTTCTTTGTGTTCCCTGATTCCCCTTTCCATGTGGGGAGGGGTCATCGGGTGATAGAATAATTGTCTAACGACAATAGATTGTTATGGGTTCTCTCAAACCGTAACAATAAGGTAAAGAGAAAAGAGATGATGAAGAGAAAGAAACTGCTGGCTCTGCAAAGGACAGATAGCGTTGGGAGAACGATGGCGCGCAAGACCGTGCTTGCAAACAAGCATCCTGCCACCCATCAGGGGAGAGCGGAGGGACAGCTGCATGCGGTACGGCCACCACAGCTCCTGTTGAGCACCGACCCCGCGGGGCAACTCAGCAGATTCTGCTTCTCACGGAGGCAAGACGCTGCCAGTCATCGGGCTGGGCTCAGCTGGAGCTGCAATGCCCCGCCACTCAACTGAGCGCTGTTTTGCCTCGGTGAAAAGCACCGGCTCCTGGCTCCAGGCTCATACTGAGATCCAAACTCAACAGAGCCAGCAGCTCAGCGGGAGCCGGCTGTAGCCCTAGATATAGACACAGCCAATCTGTTCTCAGCGAGCGCTGATACTGCACCCTTAGAGCACGTCCTGCACTGGTTTAACCCCTGTACGATCCCCTGTTTACTTAGGGTGGGCTGCTGCTCCTCAAGGGAGGGCAGCATTTGACCTGCACTGGGTGAAAGTCTACTATCATCTGTTAACGAGGCGTTTGCTCTGATGAGGCAGTTAAAATGAGCATACTGCAAAGCCTATAAAAGTTATTGACATTCATAGCACCATTAATCAGCTGCGCTCATCCTCCAACTTCTCCCCTCTCGCTGTGAAATGGAAAGTTGCAGGCTTGATTCACGGCAAATCAGCTCAGCTCCGCGCTGTTTTGTCCCAGTCACGTCAGCACCAAACTGGAAGGAAAAGCCACGGATCAGGCAGGAGATTTGCCTGTGCCACTTCGTTTGTTGCCCTCACAGTTAAACCTTGGAAAATCCATTTTTTGCCAGGATCTTTTTGCTGTAGTTGTTCCTCCCTTTGGGAAAGATGCTAATTGGCTGTTTATCATCTGGTCAGAAAGGGGAATTGAGTTATCGCCTGAATGAGTCACAGCCTGCTGGAATTCACTCCTGCCCTTTCCTTAAATTGAGAAGGCATGCACGGCACACACCTGAGGAGAGACACTTCATGAGTAAGGTTTCTTTTCAGTAAAGGTACCTGGCTCATGTTTCCTATTCAACAGAGACTAAAACTTTACAGAATCAGCCGTTGGCAGCACTCCCAGGATATTTTTCCATTCGCACATATTTCTAAAAATGTCAACGCTAGTCTAACCATTCTCATCTGGGAAGACTGACATCAGATGTACATTAGCCCGGGGAAAAAAAAAAAATAATATCCAAACTGCAAGCCCCTTCTAAAAAGGAAAACAAATTCAAAGTATGTTACATTGGCTCCTGCCTCTGAGCTCTATGCAAATAACAGGAGGAAATTTTAAAGCGTGATTTTACACCCATGACAATTCAATTAGAAAATCAGACAAGGGAATAGTATGCATGAGAAATGGATGGTATGTGAGATTCTTATTCAGGCCCGATTCCTGTATGTTTGGGTTCGTTACCCAACAGCAGACAAAAAAAAAAAAAAAGTCCCAGGCAGGGCCTTAAGACGCATGCTTTCTTTGCAGTGCTGGAATTAAAACCAGACAGCTAAACAACACTACATCTGACTGTGGGAGAGCTTCCCCAGGGAGGAAGCATTTTGGCTCGAGCATTTTGTTCCAGTCATCAGTCTCCGATTATTTTCTCTTCCAAATTTGGACCCTTCACACACCTTCCCAGCATCACCTGCTTTGCCTGAGAAACTAGTGTAGACTAAGACGACACACCGTGCTGCCCTTTTGCAAGCAGAGTTCGAGCCATAGGCAATACTGTTTCCACGCTCTCTCATCCCCATCAACGTGCTATCACTGTAAGAGAGACCTCTATTTAATTCGGTCTGTCAAGACTCAAGGAAAACAAAGGATGTGACCGTAGCCCTCGATTCTCTCTGAGTAGGATTCCTGGAATGGAACAGGAGTTGACTTCAGCAGAACTAGTCCGCAATTACAGAGTGAACAGAGAGCAGGATGTGCTCCTGAAATATTTGAAATATATATTTCACTTTCCATGCATGCTGCAATAATGGCTTTACAACTTCTCTCTCTAGGGGAAGTTAATAGAAAGGCTCCTTCCTTTTACCCTCTCCAATGCATTTTCTTCACTTACCTCCAAGATGTGTTTGGCTCTTGAATTATACTTTCTTGCAAATCTACATGTTTTTTACATGTCCATTTCAAGTATATATCCTGTCTCTAAATATTGAATAATACATAAATCTGATAAACAGAGTTTTTAACCTTATTCACAGTTGAAACAGACCTTAAAGACTGATGCCCTAACACAAAAAGTATCATCAGACTTTCTGGGTGGTGGACCTCAGCATTCCAGACCTCAAGTTCTGGTGGTCTTTACCACAGCCACCTAAGATGTGGCCGCTGCACTAAGCCATCTGCCAACTCATCTGCTGGAGGAAACCACCTCCACAGCAGAAATTCCTCAGCCAGCAAGTTCTGTTGTCCAGAACCTTTGCCATCATCAAATGCCTTCAGTACTCAGAAGTCTTGTCCTGCCACTTCTACTGAATGATAACCATTCAGAGGAGTGAAACAAAGAAGAAAACTGAGTCATTAGGAGAAGGACTATGTTCAGTGGGAGATCATATGGGATGCTTGTGTATAAAAAAAATAAAAAATGAAAGCCCATTGATAGGTTCCCTCTTCAGAGGGACTTGCTTCTCACCCATTTGTTGGGGTGGTTGGCAGCATTAACATGTTAAATTATTGCAGTTAGAGCTGTCAAGACCCATGAATTACGGTATCAGAAAAAGACTTCAAGCGGAAGTTTACTTCCAGACATGCACTCTTACTTCTCAGCCTTGACGGAATTCAACAAATGTTCCAGTCCTGGAGGACCACAACAGAGAATGTGCTGGCATAGAGATTCACCTTGAAGTTACAGAAGAATTCTAGTGGTGGTCCACTTCCTGCCCGTGCTGGGTGGTATATGGTTTCTACAGCGCTAGAAGCAGTTACTAGAATACAGTCACACATGCTTGTATTAATTTTACTTCCAGTATTACATCTAAAATCCCAATGCTTTGTAAAGGCAGCTTGGTGATGCTTTCAGACCAGTCCTTACTTGCATGCATATTTTTCAGAGACTATCTCAATGGATTTAGAGAAGTCAAAGCCACTTGGAAGCTAACAATGCTCAGAAAGCGCAGAATTTTTTTGACCTTTAGTGGCTCCTCTTTCAGGCTGCAATTAGTTTAGGACCAAATTACCCTTTTAGCATATATGCAAAGGGCAGTAAACTTAACCCACAGTGTAAACACTATGGACCAGCAAGGAAGGTACAGGCCAGGCAAACATCTGCAGAAGATCATTTAGGTGAGGCTGACCATCTCTGTGGGAAAAAGGCTGGCCTCAGTGAGATCTCTGCAGGTCTCATCCTGCCTGAATTTATATGCAGGCAGTTAGGAGTGTCTCCCCATCCCCTTCCCTGTTTTTTTTTTTTTTTTTTCTAATTTTGAGTTATTTTCTAGTGCAGTTCCTAAGCAGAATTACAAGATGCAGTGACTGAAACACAAGGTATTAGCCTCGTGCAAACAGGAAAATCAGTCAGTCAAAAACAAAGCAAAGATATCCTGCTCTCACTGTCAGATTCACTCATGCTCCTCCATTTCCACTTGGAAAAGTTGGGGTTTTGTGGGGTGAATTATATGAGGAGAGGCTGAGGGAACTGGGCATGTTTAGTTTGGAGAAGAGGAGGCTGAGGGGAGACCTCATTGCCCTCTACAACTCCCTGAAAGGAGGGTGTAGAGAGGTGGGTGTTGGCCTCTTCTCCCAAGGGAATAATGGCAGGACCAGAGGGAATGGTCTGAAGTTGTGCCAGGAGAGGTTTAGATTAGATATTAGGAAGAATGACTTTCCTGAGAGGGTGGTCAGGCACTGGAACAGCCTGCCCAGGGAGGTGGTGGAGTCGCCATCCCTGGAGGTATTTAAGAAACGTGTAGACGTGGCACTTCAGGGCATGCTCTAGTGCCCGAGATTGTTGGTTTGTGTCTGTTTGTGGGTGGGGTGGTGTGGGGTTGTGGGTGTTTGTTTTGGTTTGGTTTTGGTGTTTGGTGTTCTGGGATTTTTTAGGTTTGTTTGGTTTTTTTGTTTGGTTTTGGTTTTGGTGGGTTTTGTTTGTTTGTTTGTTTGTTTGTTTTTGTTGGTTGGATTCGATGATCTCAAAGGTCCCATCCAACCAAAAATATTCTGTTATTCTCTGTGATTCTGTGACTTTTAGTATAGTTGCATATGCACGAGCTCAGGTGGAAGCAGAATTAGATGAGAACAGATTTCTGCAGAAATAATTGTGCTCAATGAATATCTATAGATTGATTCTTGTTTAAGGTAAGAAAGTACCAACAGGGGGAAAGTGTAAAGCTTTTAAGATACTCCAAGAAATCGCCTGAGGACAAGATGCCATGTAGCATCGAGGCAGGGCATACTTCTCGGTCCTAAGTATGAAACTGAGCAATATCTATATTTGTCAATGATTCAAGGCAATTAATCACAATCAACTGTAATGTTAAAGGCTCCTGGTCACACCAGAGAGCTCTCTCCCAAATCCTAGGCACAACGTGGGAATCAGCACAGGCCAGGAACCGAGCCTATTAGGCAGTCTCCCTCCTGCCACCTTGTTTTAGAGGGAGAGTCTAACAGTACGAGCACAGGCTGCTGCGTGCCAATTGGCCTCGGTGCCAGAGAATGGTCCTGGGCACGTTTCATTTTCTAATATAGATGCAGTCAGGATGTCTATGAGAATTCGTATCTCCCCTCCTTAGTGGAATATCCAGCTTCCTTATTAAGAACAGAACCTAACCCATTTTCCACTAGCAAGAAGCGGTGCAAATTCCATTTTGAAATGCACAGTGTTTCCAAGGCTTCCAGAGGGATTTCTCTCTCATGCTCCACTTTGAGAGAGAGAAAAAAAAAAATTTATGCCCCTCAGCCTCCGCTCCGTTATCAGTATGCATCACTGAGATTCTTCTTACATCCTCTGGTATTTTTCCAGCACCTGCTTAAGATGGTTTCAATTCAGAATGTCAAGAAGACAGCTAAAATTTGAAGAAACAAAATAAAATCCTCCAAAATTCAACCAGGACAAGCTTGTGAAAAATCTGTTATGCAGTCAAATGAGTTCTGCTATCAGAGCAAAACTATCAGACGAAGTTAGAAAATTAATTAGCTTCTAATAATAGATTTTTTTTTCCATTGTGTAGTAATAATAATATTTAGCATTACTGCAATAGCTTACCTGTTGCAACTACTGTCTGTGAGCAAGCTATGCATATCTGCCAGTGCTCCTCTGTCCTTCATAAGTCACAGAGGTAGATGGGGCCACTGAAGAACTGGTGCTGCTCTCAGCTCCAGAGACATCCAGATTGAAATGCCTTGGCTACAGAGTTTTTGCCCACAGAGGGGGTTGGGGCATCTCTAAATATCCAACACACTGGCATCAGAGCGACTAAAGTTAGCATCTTAACCCAAGGAGCAGGTCACTTGGAGAAACCCTGTAAGAAAAGTGGGTTTGGGGAATCTGACCGAAATTTTGCTATTTACTGGGACTTACTCCACCAGGCCTGCAGGAAGATGTCAGTGTCTGCTTTGGATCCACGCTTTAGCACACTCTCTTTAAGACAGGCACCTGCATCCTTTCTTTCAAAGCACTGAGCAGACTTTTAAAACATGATCCTGAGAGATATTGTGTAGTTATTTTGCCCAGCAGCTGAAATCCAGAAACAACTCCGGGAGTCACCATCCCTTTCTTAGGCAAATGAGCTGCTATCTCAGCTACAGCCTCCTGCTCTTCCCTTTGCTTCTTATTTGGCTCAAGGAATGTTGTCTCCTTCAAGGCATAGCGGTTAAGCTTTAGCTAGAGGGTATTCCTTCCCAGGACAATCTTTGTCACCCTCCAGACTGACTTTTTCTTTCCATCAGTTCTCTTGCATGGCCAGAATTTCTCAGTACGTTAAAGATTATATTTCCTAATTAAAACATTCCTAAAATTAATTGCATAATAATAAAATAATAATAACAACATGTATTTTCACATTAACGTTTCTTGACTTTAAGTAAACCTCTTCTGCAGCACTGCCGTGAAAATTACAGAATCACAGAATCACAGAATCACCTAGGTTGGAAGGGACCTTTTAAGATCAGCTAGTCCAACCGATGAAAAAAAAAAAAAAAAAAAAAAAAAAAACCCCACAACACCCACAAACAAACCACACACACCATCACACCACCCAACACTAATCCATATTCCCAAGCACCATGTCAACTCCTCTCTTGAATACCTCCAGGGATGGTGCCTCAACCACCTCCCTGGGCAGCCCATTCCAATGCCTGACAACCCTTTCAGTAAAGAAATATTTCCTAATATCTAACCTGAACTTCCCCTGGCGTAACTTGAGGCCATTACCCCTTGTCCTATCATCTGTAACTTGGGAGAAGAGACCGACCCCCGCCTCTCTACAGCCTCCTTTCAGGTAGTTGTAGAGAGCGATAAGGTCTCCCCTCAGTCTCCTCTTCCCCAGACTGAACAACCCCAGCTCCCTCAGCCTCTCCTCGTAAGACTTGTGCTCCAGACCCCTCACCAGCTTCGTTGCCCTTCTCTGGACCTGCTCCAGCACCTCAGTGTCTTTCCTGTGGTAGGGGGCCCAAAGCTGGACGCAGTACTCGAGGTGGGGTCTCACCAGTGCCGAGTACAGGGGGACGATCACCTCTCGGGTCCTACTCACTACACTGTTCTTGATACAGGCCAGGATGCTGTTGGCCTTTTTGGCCACCTGGGCACACTGCTGGCTCATGTTCAGCCCACAGTCGACCAACACCCCCAGGTCCTTTTCTGCCAGGCAGCTCTCCAGCCATTCTTCCCCAAGCCTGTAGCGCTGCCTGGGGTTGTTGTGACCCAAGTGCAGGACCCGGCACTTGGCCTTATTGAACCTCATTCCGTTGGTCTCAGCCCATCCAGCCAGCCTGTCTAGGTCCCTCTGCAAAGCCTCTCTACCCTCCAGCAGATCAACACTCCCACCCAACTTGGTGTCGTCTGCAAACTTACTGAGGGTGCACTCGATCCCCTCGTCCAGATCATTGATAAAGATGTTGAAGAGAACCGGCCCCAGTACTGAGCCCTGTGGGACACCACTCGTGACCGGTCGCCAACTGGACTTCATTCCATTCACCACCACTCTCTGGGCCCGGCCCTCCAGCCAGATTTTTACCCAGCAGAGAGTATACCCATCTAAGCCATGAGCACCCAGTTTCTCCAGCAGAATACTGTGGGACACTGTATCAAAGGCCTTTTACAGTGTTTTCTGAACTAAGAAACTCATAAAACCTGCTCTGCAAATTCACATTAAAGGCTTCCTTCAATTACACCCCCTCATATTTTCAAATCATTTTGAACAAGACAGAAAAAAAAAATAATAAGGCTACACTGATTAAATAATTCATATAATTTTCAGCTGCCTTCTCTCCCCCCATCACATGCATTTCTACTAACAATTAAACAAGGAGAAGGAAGAGGAGATGGAAGAGTTTTTAAATTTGTTGAACTTGTTTGAAAGAATTAAGTACAGTAGAATCTAGCTAATCCCTACTAACTCTGGAGGGAGTAAAGAAAACGCCGGTATGGATTTGTGAGATTTTCTGGGGGCATTAATGGCTAGGACACCTAGGAAGGAATTTTAATGTTACCAACCTCTGGTCCCCGTACACGTCTCAGACCCTTAGATAGCTGTGCTACCAATCGATTTAAATTGCACCACTTCTTCCAGTATCTTCATACAAACTGCAACCCCGAATATGAGTATTTATTATGCCACTGTATTCTCATGAGAAAAGCTGCAAGGCTTCACTGTACTCCTCACCTACAGGGAACAGGCCACAGGGAAACCACCACTGCCTGGCCTGGGTTGGAGACATGATCTGACAAGAAGAGACCGTATATTTCAACAACACTTATCTCCGAACTGGCTTTGTCAGAAAACAGAAGCGAAGAACTACTACTATCCTAAGAGGGGAATTATTATGGACTTCCATCCAAGGTGGTTTCTCTAGCAGCATGCTTTCCTATGTCAATCTTAACACCACCACCTCTAGCAGCACGTCCATCCGAAACTGAAGGGAGGCAGCTGTAGAATGCCCAGCACTAATCGCATCTACTACACACAGCAGCAGGATAGCTCTGCTTTGCAGTAATGACTGCTATCACTACAGAATAAAAGTGAGTAAGAGTGTGATAAAAGTGAAGGGAGGAAGTGAGCAGTAAGGTATTAATGCAAAGGGTAAGAGCCAGAGTAATCCAAGAATGAAATAACCGAGTTGGAAGAGAAGGCAAAAGTGCAAATGACTCCTATTTGCAGAAACAACTCTTCATCTTGGATCTGCATCTTCTCAGATAATATCAGTGAAGACTGGGGAACCCAGACTCTTAAGTCATTACTCACGTGAGAAGGACTGCAATGGGTGACATAAACCACAGGGGAGAAAATGACATAGAATGGTTTTTAAAAAATCGAGTTATCCTTGGCTGCTTAAAAGCTGTTTCCCACATGATCGCAAACGGCAGTCTCCATGGCACACTCTAGTTGAAACACAGAAATGTGATATATCTTTCTTTTTGTCTTCTGCACATCAGACAAGTGTTACAACCTGCACTGATTTCTTCGGAAACACTCTCCTGATGACAGCGCAAACACGAATGAATTACTAATACAGAAGAGAATTTGCAGATTGCTTTTGGTAAATTCTAAATTCTTTCTGGCAAATTATTCATTCTGCAGTAAACATACAGACTATGTGTGCTGGGAAGCCCATGCTCTAATGGAAACATTTTGTTGCCAGCTAGAAAGGTTATTAATTTTACTATTACATTAGATTAGATTAAAGTCATTTTTAGATTAGATTAGATTAGATTAAGTCATTTCTAGAAACCAGGTCAATTCACTCAAAATTCAAAGAAACATTGTTCCATTGGAAAGGGTAACCTCATTTTCATGTCACACCAAGTCAAATAAGGAGAAATTCACTGAAAACAAAGGATGTCGCAGCTCTTTCAGAACAATGGAAACAGGATTTCAGGCCGAGCCACTGGATTTTAACAGCGCTGTTTTGCATTCACCCAGGCATCAACGAGAACAAAATCCAGGTATCTGTCCCTAGCACGAAGTTCTTAAAGAAAGACCCAAAGCTGGCAATGGAATGCTAGTCCTAAATTGGACTACCTGTTCATTGTGCTCTGGAGCGGGATTTTAGAATGCATGATGGCAAACTCTTTGCTGAGTTGGATTCATCCCATCGGCAAAAATATGTGATTACCTTACAGAGGGCAGCTGAGCTATAAACTCAAAGGGAAGTGGCACACAAGCTGCATTTACAACAGGAGGGAACAAAACAAAGTTAGCCAGTGCTGATACTGCGGTGAGAACCTGGAGCTGTAGTTACTGGGTGATTTCAACAAAGCTATGCTAACTATACAAAGGTGCTTGTAGCCCTTATGAAGAGAGAAAAGAGCTTTTATTGCTTCAACTGATACTAGAAAAGAAAAAAAAAGAGCTTCCAGTCAGGGCACTGGTTCCCAACAGCTCTGGGTCTGTCACCGGTTTCATCTTTTTCAGCTCTGGTAAAAATACAGTACAGATACCTGGGAATCAACAAATACCAAATAAGGAGACTACATTACTAGATTACAGAAGAGAGAAAGCACTGCAATATATATGCTAATTGTGTACGATTGCTGATCTTTTTCTTTAAAAAAGTTGATATTTATCTTTGCAACTTCTAATTCCAATTAATTATTTAGTCATATCATTGTGAACCTTACTTTTTTCCTATTCCAATTAATATAACGCTTCTTATTTCATATGGTTTTAATGATACCATCCCCACATTTTTCACAATGTTTCATCATACGAATATAGGGCTTTTACTGGCCAGTGGACCCACTGGAGAATTTCTGTGTTTATTCATACTACGAGTTGACACACTGACGTCAGACAGCATGACCCAGGTTCACTGAAGAGTATCAGCACCCTTAGGTCCCAAATTAAGGCAAGAGCAATGGAAATTTAACAAGATGACAAGGAGAACTGGGGAGCAGTTAAAGCATACAGCAAGAAAGTGGGGAAAAAACCCAACCAATCAACCAAACCCCTTACAAAACCTACAAATACACTAAATGGCACGTTCTGAAAAATAGTTTGTGGTGCTGAATATTACGTAAGCCTTGGCAGAATGACTCTGGAACAATGATTTGCCTTCTACAGACAGCCGAAAGTAGCCACACAGCCACAGGCCTTTGTTCTCATGGGGGACTTCAATCACCCTGGTATCTGCTGGGAAGACCACACAGCCAGGCATGCACAGTCCAGCAGGTTCCTCCAGTGTATTGATGGCAACTTCTTGATTCAGGTGGTGGAGGAGCCAAGGAGGATAGATGTACTACTGGACCTAGTTCTGACAAACAAAGAGGGACTGGTGGAGGACATTAAGGTTGGGGGCAGCCTTGGCTGCAGTGATCCTGAAAAGATAGAGTTCAGGATCATGGGTAGTATGCACACAATAACAAGTAGGATTGCAACCCTGGACTTCAGAAGGGCTAACTTTGACCTCTTCAAGAAACTGCTTGGAGAAATCCCATGGGTTAGGGCTCTGGACGGTAGGGTGGGGCCAAGAGAGCTGGTTGATATTCAAATACTGCTTTCTCCGAACTCGGAATCGCTGCATCCCTAAGAGCAAGAAATCAGGCAAGGGAATGAGGAGACCTGCGTGGTTAAGCAGGCAGCTTCTGAAAAAGCTCAAGTGGAAGAAGGAAGTTTACATCGCATGGAAGAAGGGACTGACCACTTGGGAAGATTACAAGAATTCCGTCAGAGGGGCAAATGTCACTACTGGTCAGGACATCATTCCAAACGACCCGCACAAATCTCAGCTAGGTAGCTACATTCTTCACTACAGCTAAGTGACATTGTTGGGTGCCACTATATGGTCTCCCTGCCTTACCTCAGGAGGAGCTTCACCGATACGTTTCAGAAGAGTATGGCTTTTTGCGTACATGTGTATCTTCCAGGAGACTGAAAGTGCACTGGTATTTCCTTCGTTACCTAATGAGAGGTGAACGGCAGTGCATGGAGAAGAGAAGCTACTTCAGAGAAGTGCTCAGTGTGCTGTGAATCGAGAGGCCCCATCACCACCACCAGAACAGCGGTGTTTGCAGCGCAAGAGACCAGGCAACAGCCAGCAGAAGTGCCATTTTCTCCTTACAGAGTCCAAATAAAAAGAGCACACAAAAGAAGGATTTGTTTGTGCTGCTCAAAGCAGCATTAACTATCCCTCTGTGTTCAGTGACCCCACCAGATGGGGTCACAGTGCACAGATGCTGGCATACAGCCCTTGCCTGCAGAGCCACCAGGAGCTATGCAAGAAACCAGAAAGGAGACCCCAGGGTAAATCTCTCTCCTCCCTTCCCTCCCTCTCTGATATCTCATATTAGAGATGTGCCAGTCCAAGCCAAGCCAAGCCAAGCCCACTCACTTTTGTGCCTCTCCTAGCCCTCCCCCCCTTCGAAAGGCTCGGTCTTCTCTTCCATGGCCTTTTCTTTACCATGTTTGTATATAGAAGATCATGGTTCTATTAAAGCGCTAGGAGATGAATGGTGTTATATAATTGCTAGTTACTGTTTTACTATTTTTTAGAATGATGGAAAAGTAAAATGAGAATGTAGACTCCCCTTGGGGCCAGGTTAAGCAAACTAAACTTGCGTTACTGGTGGCCCAAAAGAATATTCACTTCAGCATCCCCAAAATGGAAGAATGGAAGGGCAATGCATTTCACTACATACTGTCCCGCACAGAATGAAAAGCCATTAATAACTATGGCATATAGGCATGTGTGGGGTGAGAAATCTTCCGTGATATAGCTCCTAGTCAAAAGAGTTTACAAAAAAAAAAAAAAATTGGTTGTTTGGTTTGGTTTTTTTTTTTTTACATTTGCAATGATTTGCTATTCATTAAGCTCTGCTATCTCGAGGCTTTTGATATTCCAAAGGGATTTTATTCAGCTTGCTTTTCATTCCAGGTCAGCTAACATAAAATCAATAATGGTTTGGACAGATTTCCTTCTTGTAATGAGCCCAGAATTGGCATATATAGCCTTAACTCTCTTCCTGTTTCACGTTTACAGGAGCTTTTGCGGAGTGATTTTGTTCTCTCTTTCTCTCGTGATCTTTCGCGGCAGGAATCTTCATCGGCATGTTACGAGGCTTCTGCACCGTTTGTATCCCAGGCACAGACATGTGCTGCCCACTGAACTCCATGAAGCTTCTTGACAACAAAATCGATTACAGCAAAAGCAGGTTCTCGCTGCTGGAAAGGGCAAATCCCCTCTCATCCAGGCCAAAGTTGCAATTCTTCACGCAGACAATCTCAGTGCTCAGTTTGCAACGGGTCACGTCAAGGGGACTGCTCTGATGAGCAGCGGCTGCAGGAAAAGGCACTCTTTCTGCAGTAAGAATTTGGTGTTCTGATTACAGTGCCCTGCAGCACTACTCGTTTTCGGGCTCACAAACTGTACCACCCACCTAATTATTTGCGCCAAAGTCCCACGGGAACCGATGGCTCTAAGTTTTCAGCAGGGTCTAGAGCTCACCTTCAGGTAACAATCTCAAAGATGAGTGCATCTAAAACACCGGCTGAACAACGCTGTACTTAAGCATGTGCTCAAAGCTGAGTCCACGCTAAGCGCTTTGCTGAACCGTGATCTAACCATGTTTCTGGTCGCATTACTCAGTGTCTGGCAGCAACCTCTCTCATTAGAAAGCAAATCCTTCACTGCCTTATAAGCCAATAGAAATTACGCATCCTTGTAAAGAAGGTGTCAAAGCCGAGTTTGCCTGAACTGTGCTTGACAACTGTTTAGAAAGCCAAGCCAAACAAATATTTTCAACCATATTTTGAGAATAATTGGTTTTCTTTTTATTGGAAAGTTCTGTTGTTTTATTACGGAAAAACGCAGCATGTTCAGACTGAAGGTCAAGGAACGATTTGACAAGCTCGCCTAGAACCCTGTGCAGCAATTAGGGTATTTTGCTCTCACAGAGCTTGATCTTGATTGGGACAAATTCTGCTCTCAGTTATAGCAGGGCACGTACGCTGGAATCCAGAGCTGAATTTCGCAGACCGGCTCCAGTGGGAAGTTAAAGGCCCCCCAGCACTTTGCAAGACCCAGTCCTGCGGTATCCCCGCAAATGTGAAGTAGGGTCCAACAAGCAGCCGCGACAACCTAACAGTTCGCTGCCACTGAAAAGTGAGGGTTTCCCTCCTCCCTCACTTCCCTGCACCACCGACCTTCCCCATCCCTTCCTCGCACTGGCTCTGGCATTCGCTTGCGTCTCCCACTCACTAATTTGACAGAAAAATATCTACTTTGTTGTCGCTTGCTGTTTCTCCGTTGCATTTTCTGCCAGATCAGTGAGCTCAAGCGGCTCCTGGAAGAGAAGGCAGCACTTGCACACGTACTGGCACAAAGACAGAACCAGTTCAGAGTAAGCAACAAAAGGGCACACGATGGAAGAAAATTTAAAAAGAAGGAGGAAGACAAGGCTTTCCCTTGCCATCAGCAATGGGCTTTTAAGATCAGAGCAACCCACTCCCCATAGCAGATAGCCCTGATCCGCTTTCACCTCCATCAGTTTTACACTGGTGTTACTCCACTAATTGCAGTAATTACTGTTATGCAATTCAGATTATTAATATCCAGAAGCTCTGGCCGTAAGCAGGGTTCCGCTGCTAAACGAGGGACTGTACGCACACGTTGCCCCTGCTCTGAGGAGCTGACAGTCTAATTCAGCACAACCTGCAACTGGAAGAGCAAACTACGGAAGATAAAAGCCATCAGGAAGGTGGGGGGCAGTAATTAGAGCAAGACACAACCAAAATTTGATCCCGAAAGACTCACTGCATTGTTTGGTACTTACTCAGGTGAGTGGCATGGATTTAATCACTGCAAGTAAATCAAACTATTTGCTTGAGCAAAAAGCTTCACTAAGTCCAACAACGAGCCAGATCTCAGCACGTGCAACAAGCAATCATACCACTTCTTTGCTTCATTTTAGATTCAGTCTCACCAAAGGGCCAGTTCTGCACTTCACCAGGATGCAAAAACTCCCACTAAAGCAAATGGGAGATCTGCCTGTGTCTCCAGTGCAGCCGGACCGGGCACTCTGTCTGCTGGTTTTCTTGCAGGCAGTTTCTCAGCATACTACAGCATCATTCCCTATCTAAAGAAACAAGCAAACCAACCAAGAATCCAACACCTATAATTAATGTGAAAGATCCCGCTCTCTATTATATTATCAGATTCAACCTCCTCTCCCCCCACACCTGGGTTTTAGGCTGAGCTCCGTGTGACAGTTCTTTATACCAAACATAAAAAATCCCCTACTACTTGCTTGGCACTTACCATGCCTGTTTTACTGAACTGGAAGGAAAAACATCATGCCTTTGGCCACTATCATTCAACGGCATGGTAAGGGACGGGTAAGCAGAATTTGTGTCTGGACGAGAGAATGTAAACCCCACTGTTTTGTAAAGCTGATTTACATTTAGCACAGTACATACATCTGAGGTACTCGCATAAATTATAATCCTGATTTAGTATTTGCTTAGTTGTATTATAAAATTTGTTAGAAACAAACCTTGAGCGTCGACAATCAAGACTTCTTTCTGCTAGTCTTGCTGCGCCACTGTACGGGGTAAAGGCATGAAACATCCTTCAGCAATAAAACAGAAGTTTGAGGGGAAAAGAGAGATGTCCTTTGCAAGAAAAAATGGCAACACAGCTCTTTGATTTAAAGTAAAGAAGCAACTTTGTGTCAGTCTTCACTAGCAAGCTGTACAGTGCGGTATTATCAGGATGAAGATAACGTGTCACTCGTCTTTCAACAACACCTGAACTGGAAAATCCACAGCACTGAAAAGGTTTTGTTTGGAAATAAAAGAAAAGAAGGATGTGTTTCGATGAAAGGTGATGCTTTCCGTTTGAGCCCAAGATACAAGCCACGCAATGGTTATTTAAGTAGCACGGCGTGCCACGTTAGACTTTTTAAGTGCCGTCCATTTCCAGTCTATGATAATTAAAAAGAGTGAACTGTGTGCACAAATGGTACGGATACATAAAGGTGACCGATACACACGCCAACATAATCTGGAGTGTACGATGAAAATAGTTTTGCAGATATTGCACTCGTTCTACTTTCTTCTTACATCTATCCATTCCCTCTTTTTTTTTTTTTTTTTTTTGATCTGTTGTGCACTTGGATCAAAACCAGTAACAGCAGACAATATTTTTTTCTTTTGGTCTCAAAAATATAACAAAGGTATAAAACTGTCAAACTACAAAAAAAAAAAAAAAAGCTGCACATACATTTTTTTTGAGTGGGGACAGTAAGCACAGGACTGAATTATTTAGAAATTCTGAAACAGTAAGGTAATTAATAAAATTATTTATAAAGAAGTATATCTACAATATTCAATAATTTAAGGCTCACAAGAAACTAACATATCAATGACAATAAAAGTTTTCTGCTATAGGGTTAAAAGCACCAAATTCACTTCACATACTAGATAACCAGATCTGTACTGATCACAAGTGGAAAACTCTGAAAGTGCTTATCTGCTAATGTTCCTAGTGCTTTAACAATGTCGTTTTTCACAGGAATAAGAAATCCCCTTCCAACCATACAGTTATACAGATAAAAAATAGATCAGAATAATTTCAGTTTGAAACTACCGTACAAAAAACCTCAACCTCCCTCCTCCCCCCCCCCCAGTCCATTCATTCTCGACACACACATCCCCCAGTTCTTTAATACTAAACTTGGAGCAACTGAATTGGTTACAGATGACCCATTTAAAACCAACCACCATTTGCTAAAATAAGTTTCTACAAATTAGATTTTGTACTGTCACAATTTACCAGCTCCTGCATCATGGAGCGTAGCTTATTCTTAGTCTATTTTAAAAATAGGTGACCCTTTGTGTCATGGAAAAAGAACATAAAAACATGTATTTCTGGAGGACTACTCAGGACACTGATCAATTTATAAAATATAGCCCGATTAAAAAAATTAATTGGTACCAAAAGAATAGTTGTAAGTTTCTGACACCAGCAAACCTTTCTGCATCTCTGATCTCTACCTCTCTTCTCCTTACAGGTCTGTTTCCCTATTGGTGTCCAGACAGAGAGCATATAGGGATTTTCTCAGATCTACGGTGCTTTTTGCTTTGATATTGGTTTTCTCTAAGGAGCTACTGCCATTGTTGAACCCCTCACTGTTTTCCAAGTGCACAACAGATTTGTTCAGAGAGTTTCTACTGGATCTTCTCTTTGCATCTCCCCCTGCTGTGCTGCCCTGAGCACTACTGTGTTCATCTTTGAGGATAGCTTGCTCTTCGTGATCAGTCTCTCGGTGGTAGAAGTAGTTGAAGTTGGATACAATGACAGGGACAGGCAGGGCGATGGTGAGCACACCTGCAATGGCACACAAGGAACCCACAATCTTGCCCCCCACAGTGACAGGTCGCATGTCCCCATAGCCCACAGTGGTCATGGTTACCACTGCCCACCAGAAAGCATCAGGGATGCTGGAGAAATGAGACTCAGGGTCATCGGCCTCAGCAAAGTAGACAGCACTGGAGAAGAGGATCACCCCGATAAAGAGGAAGAAGATGAGGAGTCCCAACTCCCTCATGCTGGCTTTCAAAGTCTGTCCCAAGATCTGCAGACCCTTGGAGTGCCTGGAAAGCTTGAAGATCCTGAAAACTCTGACCAGGCGAATGACTCTGAGGATGGCCAGGGACATGGCTTGCTGCTGGCCCCCGCCACCATTGCTGCTGCCAGTCCCAGGCTGCTGCTGCTCATGGGCCAGCTCGGTGCCCAGAGTGATGAAGTAGGGGATGATGGCCACGATGTCAATGATGTTCATGATGTTGCGGGAGAACTCGGGCTTGCTGGGGCAGGCGAAGAAGCGGACGAGGAGCTCAAAGGTGAACCAGATCACGCAGGTGGTCTCAATAATGAAGAAAGGGTCAGCGAGGCTACTGGGTGGCTGCATGGGTGGGGAGTCCCCGATAGTGCCATTCAAACCTCCACTTTGTGGGGGCAAGGGCACAGGCATCTCCCTCTCATCCCTGAATTCCGGCAGGGTCTCCAGGCAGAAGGTGATGATGGAGATGAGGATGACCAGCACGGAGACGATGGCGATGGCCCGGGCTGAGCTGGAGCTCTCGGGGTACTCAAAGATGAGCCAGACCTGGCGCTGGAACTCGTTGCGGGGCAGGGGCTTCTCCTCCTCTTTGATGAAGCCCTCATCCTCCCGGAAGCGCTCCATGGCCTCCTCACCCAGCTGGTAGAAGCGGATCTCGTCGGCGAAGACGTCAATGGAGACATTGACGGGCCGGCGGAGCTTGCCCCCGGACTGGTAGAAGTAGAGGATCCCATCGAAGCTGGGCCGGTTCCGGTCGAAAAAGTACTCATTTCGGAGGGGGTCAAAGTAGCGCATACGCTTATCCGGGTCCCCCAGCAGCGTGTCGGGGAACTGGTTGAGGGTCCCCAGCTGGGTCTCGAAGCGCAGCCCCGAGATGTTGATCAGCACCCGCTGGTGGTGCATGGCACCCCCGTTGGCCGCCGCCGCCGCCTCCTCCTCCTCCTCCTCGCCCGCCGCCGCCATGGCCATGCCCCGGCGGTGCCCCCCTTCCTCCGGGGGGCCCATCTCCACGGCCGCAGCGGGGCGAGGGGCGCGGGGCGGCGGGGGCGGGGGGGCTCCGCGGGCCGCCGCTTGGCCGCCGGGGCTGCCCGCGCTGCTGCTGCTGCGGCGCATCCCGCCGCCTCCCCGGGGGGCCGGCGGGGGCCGCTCCAGCTCCTCGTCCGCCGGCGGTGGCGGTGGCGGTGGCGGGGAGCCCTCCTTGCCGTCGCTCAGCCGCGGCGCGGCGGCGGAGCCGGCGATGTGGAGCAAGTCGCTCCGCCGCCCAGCCCGGGCGCCGCCGCCGCCGGCCGCCGCATCCTCGCCGCCCGCGATGGCCGTGGCGCCGCCGTTCTCCAGAGTCACCAGCGCGATCTCCATGGGCAGCGGCGGCAGGAGGCAGGCGCGTCTGAGGCGGCGGGCATGCTGCGCTCGCCGACCCGCCGCCGCTGCCGCCGCCGCCGCCGCCGCTGCCGCCGCCGACCGCCGGCCACCTCCGTGCGGCCGCCCTGCCCTGCCCTGCCCTGCCCTGCCCGCCCCCGCCTCACTGCGCGGCGGCGCGCAGCCCAGCGCGGCCCGGGGGAGCCGCCCGGGGACCCGGATATGAACGAACCATCGTTAGATTATGGTCACTTGACGTCAAAAAGGAGCCCTTCTCCTCCGCGCCCCCCGGGGCACCGAGATGATGCATCTCCACCCCCCCCCCTCCCCTCCCGTCCCGTCCCGTCCCGTCCCGTCCCGTCCCGTTCCGCCCCGACCCGCACGGAGAGGGGGCTCCGCACCGGGGGCAGCGGATGTCACCCGGCGGCGGCGGCGCGACGGCCCCCCGGGGGGGCGGCCGCTGGGGATGCCCGCAGGTGCCACCGGGGAGATAGCGGGGGGGCTTCGCGGCGGGGGAGGTTCGCTCGGGGAGCGCTGCGGAGGAGGGGGACGCCGGGCGCAGGGGGGTGGCGAGGGCAGCTATGCCCGGGAATGGCGGGGGGGGGGGGGGGGAGGTTAAGGAGGTTAGGAGGGGGGGACGACGGACACAAGGGTGGCCCCTCCGCCCGCTTCCCCAGCCCCCGCGCCTGCCGCCCGCCCCCGCGGCGGGGGATTACCGTGCGGGCCCCACGCGTGGATTAGGCGCTAAAGGGATTGCCGCGCAGGGGGGGCTCTGGCTGTAAACCCCCACTCACCTATAATGAAAATGATCATCGAAAGCCCCGGGGATTCCTGGCGCCTCTTGGCGTGTGCCCCCCCCTTCTTCACCACCCCCCCCATCCTCCCCAGCGTAATGAGAACAAAGGAAAGGATTGGGTTTTGTGGTTTCGTTGTGGTTTGTTTTTTTTTTTCACTTTGCTTCGCTCTCTTCCCCCTCCTCCCCCCAGTTTATCGTGGAATTGGTGCAGCTCCAAAAGGAGCTTCCAAAACCAGCAGATGACAACATTTCTACCTTCCTATTAGCATTTGCAAACAGGGACGGTAGTTTCCCTTTGATGCATTCTTAAACCCACATCCAAGGATGATACATTTCAGCAGATGCACATTTTATTAGAGAAAAGGAATTGAAGCAGCTTTACACAATGACTTCAATTACAGTTCAGCAGTACAATCAATGCTACGATCTTATTTTCTATATTCAAACCATGAATTCATCTATTCAAGGTCTACGGGGGAATCTACTAAACATGTATACAAATACTGTAGGATTAAAACCTATACGTATATATACGACTCCACTCTTGCGGAGTTTCTGGCTTTCCAACAAAATTAAGTATAGAAAATACTAAATTAAGTGAAAAACCGTTTTGCCTTCCGGTTGGCATCATTGCAGTGACATTTTGACTGCATCCTTGTCGTAGCACTCATAGTTCCATCTAATAGTTTACCTAGATTCACTTAATTTAAATCATTACCTCTGTGCCTGTAATGTGCCCAAAGATATTAAAACCAGTGCCAAAATGGAAAACCATAATTATATTAAACGGTTACGGGAAGTGATGATCTGCCCGTGACATGGTCGTGTTCTATAATTTATCTCTGGGAACTGAGCCGGGAATCACTGACCTGTTTTGCCACTGTGCCGGTGAAGTAAAGGACCACTCTACTTCACCCCAGTAATTTCTAGAAGTCAAATTACAGGTAAGTTTCTAGGGCAGCCCCTTAAAAATATTGGCTCTCTGATTCACGGTTATTTAACAGAAGAATATATCAAAGCTGCAAAATGTGGTGTAATACGCTTTGAGACTAGCAAACTCTGCAACAGAGACACACCTGTGCACCCCGACACGGAACAGCTGATCTGTTACCCGTTGCCGTGGTTTCGGCTGAATTTGCCAAAACCAGACCGACAGGTGGCCCTTCCCCCCCCTTCTCTCCCCCCCCCCCAAAAGAGGAGAGAGGAGGAGAAAGAGATAAGGAGATTCAGAAGTTTAGAATGAACTAAACTACTTTAATGAAGAATTAATGTTAAAATAAAAATAAAGAAGAAAATAATGAAATAGATACAATATATACAAAACCCTATCGAGCTCCCAGGATGACAGTCACATCACCGGCAGGCACTGGGGAAGTCCCAGACTGGACTCAGCAACGGATGGGAACTGGATTCCAGCTCTGGAGTCAGGAACACACGGATCGGGATCAAAGGCAGATGAACAGACAGAGTCCTCTCCGGACGTCGGCCATCGCAGGAAGGGGCTGACCCTTTGATCCCTCAGCTTTTATACTGAGCATGGGGCAGATGGGATGGAATACCCCAGTTGGTCAGGTTTGGGTCACCTCTCCTGTCCCCTCCTCCCCACCGATGTGACCCCTCTACGTTTTTTCCGTTTCCGACCCTCTAAGGGGGCAAATAACGAAATGGGCTGCCCTTGGTTGTTACGGCAATAAGGATAAGCAAGGGCCTCCCTGCTCACCATCCCTTGGCACGGAGCACAAACATTGGGCTGATCATTCTGGGAACGAGCAGTTTTCCCCACAATATGCCGTTAATTTCAGAGAGTTAGAGGAGGCCTGGCTAGGATGTAAAGTTACAGAACAGAAAATTGGTTCGGTTTTACTTCAAACCGGGACACCCATGCATGGCAGGGATTACAACCAGAGGAAGGGCTTGCACACTGGAAAATTATTCTGGTTTTCCAGCTCTGTTAGCTTCTCTAATGCAAGATATTCTTCCTCCAAACCTTGCCTCAGGAATAATCATTTATTTCAGGAGGAAACATCCCTAGACAAGTTCATATGGATCTCCCAGAGGCAAAGCCAGTCAAAATTAATAACTTGCACTGCAGGAACTGTGGCACCCGGCTATCACAACAGACACCTTTGGAGTCTGCTCAGTGCGTATGTCCCTTCCACGGGGCCAGTCGCCATCATCCACAGGTGCTCATCTGTGCTTTCATCTGCATGTGAATATAACCAGTAACACAACATAAAAGAGGTGACTTGCCAGCACCTGTGCCTGCCCCATCACCTCTGCACTTTTTTCGTTCACCCCGCTGTCCCTGCATGTGTTTGAACATATACACCCTTGTCCCCATCCACAAAACCCTCTTCCAGGGACCCTCTCTCCCACACGGATTACTTTTTGCCTTCGCTTGCAATCACCCTGCATTTAGGTGACCTGTCACTGCGTTAGACGAGTCCCCACGGGCTGCGAGGACAAACCCCAGCCCTCTTGATGGAGGTGCACGTGCTGACCATCACACATCTCCGCCTCTCTTTCACAAGAAAAACCAACCCCATCCGTTCTCAGCCCTCTTCCTACGCTTCAATTCACACTCCCAGGGGCACTTCCAAAAACTCCCCCTATGCAGTAAGCATCCTTGGGACCGTGGCAGGCAGCCTCTGGGGACACAGCCCAGGGAGGTGGACACCATGCAGGGTGGAAGAAAGCGCAGAGAGGGCTGGTCAACTTGCTGCCTCTCGAAACGGTTGTACCCGTTCTGCCGTTCCTTCATCAGCGACAGGGAGCAGCACTTCTCTGACGCCTGGGAGAGATTATGCTGCGTTTAAATTCTCCCTTGCTTAAAACCCAAGCTTCTAGCCTTTCTAAATGTCGTGTTGCAAGCGTTCACGTCCTGAATTGGCAGGCTGATGGGGTGATGCTAAAGTGCGGAGGAAAAGACAGACTCGCTCACATTCGTCTTGCTGAAAGCCTCACTGAAAACCCTATGAAGGAAATGTACATTATTAATTGAGATAGCAGGAAAACACAGCTCCTCTCTATAGTGTCTGAGTAGCGTATAACTACTTTCCGTGCAGCTTTAACAATTGTGAGAATCCAATGTGGTATCTCTATATTTGGGTACAAAGGAAGAGGAGAAGGGGTGAAGAGAAAGTGGAAGGATGATGTTAAAGGGGAAGAAACTTCTACTCCAAGCAGGGAATTTCGAAGGGCATTTCTTATTTAGCATCCCCAGTTTTCTGAGTGATGAAAAGACTCTGAACACTTTCCCAAAGAGCAGTCCCACCAGGAGAAAGCCAAGGTACCGGAGAGAAAGGATCCCATGCAGAATAGCGGGACATATCAAGTTCTGAAGAAGTATGCTACTAATGTTTTAACCAGGCACTCTCTGACGAATTTACTTCTCTCCCTACTTGTGTTTTAGCAAAAACTAGTTTCTACCCTGAACACTTGCATACACACAATCAGTCCCTTACGCTACAGCACATCCGCGGGAATATTGGCCATTCTCTCGCTCCCACTGCCACTCAATTCTTCTAATCCATCTCTGATGCCTTCTGTCATCCTCTGTGGCTGGGGTGTTGCTTTTTCTCCTCCTACCTGGTCCACACAGCACCATTACTGTTTTTTCCCACAGCCTCATTTGCAGCTTTTCTCCATCATGCCGGGGACATGAATAATACATGCCCACGCTCAGGCCTGTGTAATCATGTGCACCGGTTATGAGACTTCTGTAACTGCCCCCCTGGCACACCTAAGGACCCCTTGGGGACATCCAGTCTTCACAAATACTCCCTCATGGGCCATCCCTATCGCTAACAGTGGCTGTGGAGATGCAACTTCGCCAAAATAAAGATATAATGCTGAGAGGTGAAGAGACGTGCACCTGCATCTAAAGGCTTGATCTGCCCACAGCCTTCCCCCTCAGTGGTGGCGGGACTAGACGTGTCCGCTTCAACACATTTTGTGGGGACAGGGACCCCACAAACGTGCCTCGTGGGACGATGTGGGTGACCCCTTTTTTTCTTCACCATGACTAAATACTATTCCCATCACGGCAAACGGCGAGGAAGCCATCTGAAGCCGAGACGAAACCGAAGGGGTTAAAGGCAAATCTGCGCCTCCTCCACTTGGTTAATTCCCCAGCAGCCTGATCCTGTGTTGAGATGATTCAGGCCAGAGAGAGAGACTGCCACAGTCCCCAAGGGAGACCCCAGAGAAAAGACTCTTATTTCCTGTTCAGGAGGATTAAGTACATGGCCATTGACAAATCACAGTAAACATCTGGATGTGAGCACTCCATCTATCAAGGCCTAATCCATGAAGTTATTCATTAATGAATTCAGCAAATTCACACTGTTCTATATATAGAGTCGGCTGATCTTTTTTAATGTTTGGCTTGGAGGTGTTTTACATCTGTACCAACGGATTTTTATTCATTGTACAAGCAATCTATTCTGGTTTTGCTTAATTAATTGTTTAGAGTAATTTCTTCTGTGTTTTTTGAAAAACCATGCACACTTCCATATTTTATGATAGCACACAAAAAAAAACCCCAATAGTTAAAATCCAACCATGTTCCTGCATCTTATAGCATTTTGCAATTTTAAGCCCAAGTTCCTCTGGAAACTTTCCATCACACACTGATGGAAAAAACATTAAATAGTAATTGATTTTCTTTTCTGTATTTTGTTTTGATTAAAATGAGAATCCCTCTCATTTATCTTCCGAGAGAAAGTAAGCATTGAGTAAATGGTCTGGCTAATTCAAAAGTAATTTGATCAGAACATCCATAATTTACATTGACTTGAACAGTAGGAAAGATGCTGAGCACTACCAGATACCAAGCTTATTCATTTGAACAGACTACTTGCATTATGCTTTACATCCTGTGAATGTAAACTACTCTAAGAACATATAATGACCCACATTTTATAAGGGGGGGACTCGCACGTAACCGTGGCCTTAAAAGTCATCTGTTAAGCTTGACTAAGATTCCTGTCTGCTCACACGCAAACCAAGCCCTGTGCATTGTTTTTCACACAGCTGTGCCATCTTGTTTCCAGTGAAATCTGCAGGCTTTGTCTTTGATATTGGCAGAATCAGCATTTGGCCCAGAGTTTTTTTGTAAATCCAATTGCGATAGGGTATTTTCAATTCACCTCAAAAGCTTTGGACTCTGCCAGACAGCACGAATCACCCAAACTTGCAATTTATGACTTCCAGGCTTTTTGACTTACAGTGTGTTATTGTGGTGTAATCTTTAACTCTAGGAACTTGATGTTGAAGGGGAAATCTCATTCTGTGCCTTTATTCTCTTTTAAATTCCAGAAGCACGTAACTCTCGGCTTTTTGCTCTTGTCACAACAGGATGCCCCGAGAGGACAGTGCCAACTGTGATATCCCAGTGTAAAACAGAAGAATGAAGACAAGTGAGCGCAATCAAAAGCAGGAAAGAGTCAAGACCTGCAGAGCCACTCAGCTATATCTATGCAATTTTATTTTCACTGCTAGTACAAGTACTCGCACAGTGAATTTTGTTTGCATTGATGCTTTTGTAATGGCTGTACTCCATACCAATATAAGAGCTGGAGAGGGACTCTTTGTCAGGAAGTGTAGTGACAGGACAAGGGGTAATCATTTTAAATTGGAAGAGGGGAGATTTAGATTAGATACCAGAAAGAAATTCTTTACTGTGAGGGTGGTGAGGCACTGGAACAGGTTGCCCAGGGAAGCTGTGGCTGCCCCATCCCTGGAGGGGTTCAAGGCCAGGCTTTGAGCAACCTGCTCTAGTGGAGGTGTCCCTACCCATGGCAGGGGGGTTGGAACTTGATGATCTTCAAGGTCCCTTCCAACTCTAACCATTCTGTGATTCTATGATTCTATGAATATCTACTTAGGCACACAAAGCATGGTGTTTCTGGGCAAACTTGATCCTTCCTTACTACCCAACTGAAATATACTTCATTTTCATCCTATGGGCATTGAAGTCACACGGACAAAAATCTCTTACCAGTTCAAAAGAGCAAGATCAGGCCACTCAGGCTGTGAGTAAGAAGGACAGGCATAGGTAGATAAAAGGTTGCATATCTAGGACAAATAATTATACTGGTGTGCGATTTAGGTGATCAGTCACTTACTTCAAGTTGTCAGGTGGCATATTCATACTTTTGTATTTTGTTACCTGCTATGTGACCAGACACAGTCCAGAATCCATTGCAATAAGCTCTGTTATACACAGACTCAAATTAAGCTTCATAGGCTGCTTTAAAAAAGCTAAATGTCATGTTTACAAATTTATATATTTTAAAAAGGAGTGCGTTTGCAAAAACATTGAGTAATGGCATCCAAATTCCCTGCTCATTTGTAATTTTTAAGCAGTCACAAATGACGAATGAATCAAGGAAAATCAAAATATGTGATGCCCACTCTGGTATAAAATTATTACTGAAGCCCTTGAAATTAGTAGCTACAGTCTCAAAAAGCTTATTTGAAGGGAAACTGAGGTTGAGACCTACTCATGATCCCCTACACATGTAGGAAAAAGAGCTAAATTCATTAGATTCTTTGTAAGCACAGATAATTTAGCCAGCTGCAGAAAAGTACGCTCTACCATGAAACTAGGGGGCCAAATGTTGTAATGGTTTAAGCAGGTGTCCTGGTTTGAGGTAAAACAGAACTAATTTTCTGCTCAGTAATTTTTCCTTTTTAGCTGGGCCTCTTCTAACTAACTAAACTCTGAAATTAATGGCATATTGTTCAGAAACTGCTCGCTCTCGTAGCGATAAGACCTGATAATACCAAGGAATGGTGAGCAGAGAGGCCCTTGCCTATACTTACTGCTATAACAACCACGGTCAGGTAAATTTGTTATTTGCCCCATTGGAGGGTCGGAAGCGGAAAAACGTAGAGGGGTCACACCTGTGGGGAGGAGTGGACAGGAGAGGTGACCCAAACCTGACCAACTGGGGTATTCCATCCCATCTGCCCCATGCTCAGTATAAAAGCTGAGGGATCAAAGGGTCATCTCTCTTCCTTCAGTGGCCGACATCTGAGGAGGACCCTGTCTGTTCGTCTGCCTTTGATCCCGATCCGAGCAATCCTGACTCCAGAGCTGGAATCCAGCTCCTGTCCATCACCGAGTCCAGCCTGGGACTTTCCCCTGTGCCTGCTGGGGACGTGATCATCACCCTGGGAGCTTGATACGGTTTTGTATATACTGTATTTTTTTTTTTTTCCTTTTTCCCTTTTTTTAAATTATTTATTGTTTCATTATTTATTAATATTTTCATTAAAGTAGTTTAGTTTTTTCTAAACTCATAAATCTCTTTCATCTCTTCCTCTCCTCTCTTTTCCTTGGGGGGGGGGGGGGGGGGGAAAGGGGCCATCTGTCGCTCTGATTGGTTAATCTGGTCAAAACCACGACAGCAGGATAGGGCCATAAGTGAATCATTAAATGCATAGGAGTAATGAAACAGCTTTGCTTCCGCTGAGTCTTCAGTACTGGAGAGGTCTCTGGGGAAGCCCTCAACATGAATACGGTTCATGAGGTACACAGCAGGGATTTTTCCTGCCTTACCAAACAATGGGAAGAATAGAGGACTCACCCAAAGGTTTATTATTTAAAGCTTTAACGAAAGTAGCATCCTACTTGCAAAAGCAGTGCAATTTGTGGAGTAAGTAGTGTGGAGGAATATTTGGCTTGAAGTAAAACAGCTAGTACATAGATGTAAAATAAGCCTTGCTTTGCTTTTCATACTCACCGGTGAAAATAAGAAGAAAGACTATTCAAATCAACGAAATGACATTTATGATGTGTCACTGTAGTAATGTAAGCGAATTCTTTGCGTATGTGTGTGGAGGGGAGGAGGGCCAGTGATGGAAGAATACTGTTTTATCTTATACACGTGCATTAGTAGCTAAAGGAAAGGTTTGGCATGTGAGCACAGATCGATGATGAACAAGTTGCGTTTCTTTTGCGTAGCCACTGAACTCCAGATTGGTGTAGACCAGACAGGTTTTTTTTGTGTTTAGCCCATTTTCTAGGTTCAGAGTAGCGTCTAATCCTCTGAACATTCCCGGAGGAGTTAGACTTCCATACATTTGAGGTGAGTTTGGCTTGGCAATGGCAACGCATTCAAGTTCAAATTCTAATGTTCTCCTTCAAGAGCTTTGTGTTTCAACTGTGGTAGAAAATCACTACTCCATAATACTAGTTTCAATCAACAAAAGTAGAATGCAGGCAATAAATACCACATTATAGTTTAAAATCTGAATTTAGCATTTTCAAAGCACTGCCGGAACTGAACTTTAACAGCATTTTACTGTCTGCAGGCGAATATAAGTTACATGCTCTGGGCAATCCTGCTTCAGCAGGGGAGTTGGACTAGATGATCTTTATGGTCCCTTCCAACTCTAAAAATTCAGTGAAATTCAGTGAAATAAGTGCCAAATTCTAGTTGCAGTCAATTTAGGAGCAAAAGAGGAGCCAGTAGGTGACATGATGAAGTCAATGGAGCTATGTAGCTTTGCACTAGCCAATGAATTGGCTTTATATATTTTGTGTAAATACTTGTACAAATTGGTAGTGGAGATGGTTGCTTATAGCGCTGTAAGACTTTTTAATGAGAAGCAAAATTTTAAAATGATGATAATAATAACAACAACAACAAATCAGAGGAAAAAAGTTATTAGTAGGGAACCTCAATCTATTCTTTTTATTAAAAAATACAGCATCTATAAGGAGCAATGCCAAGTAGTTTTCATGCATTGAAAGTTCTCTATTATTATGAGCGCAACCAAAGGCAAATAAGCATTCCAGAAAATGGTACATGATGATTCTTCCTGCATTAGTTTCTTACTTAAGATGAAAGTCCTAATAATGCCTTCTTTAGTTTCAGAACAGCGAAGGAACAGAGGCATCTGTCTAGTCGGACGTAATGTCCAATTTCCTTCCTGTTTATGCTGATATAAAGTTCAACCATCAGGGCCATATATCTGTAATTCACCCCAGTCCTAGTGAGAGCTTTCTTAATAGGAAAGGCTGGAATGCAGTGTACAGATGAGTGGATCCTGCGGTTCCAGTGAGTTCCCGGCTGCTATTGTTACCTGGACAGTGCTTTCAGGCTGAAGGCACCTGACCCTGCCTGATCTAGAACCATAAGCTGAGATAGTCTTATAAATGCAAAAAAAACCCTCTATAGCCTAAGAAATGAGGCAAGGAGTCATGGTTGGATGCTGGACGTTGCAAACTGAGCTAACAGATGGAAGGAAAGGAGGAGATCTTCTGGTGCTAATTTCACAAAGGCTGCTATGTTGATGACTCCTTGGCTTGGCTTTGCATCTGTTTCAACTAAGTGTGCTCCTCAATACCTTAGTACCTGAGTTTATGCCATCCCTTTTTTCTTCCTAACTTGAGATATTTGAAGGCAACTGTGAGGCTGCGCGCAAGAGCCTCGCACACACTCCCCAAATACGTTTTCCTCATGCAACCATGTTAGAAGCAGCAGAGAATGTGCAAGTTCATCAGACTGTGCTCACTCTCCTCTTTGATTTTCTTTAAGTTAGCTTCTCCTGCTTTCCCCTAGTATAGGTCCGATAGTAGAAGTGTAGGAAGAGAGCAATGAGGCTGAGAATGTAGAGGAAGACTGCAATGTTGAAGCCATCGGGGAACGGGCATTCTGTGAAGAGGTTGTAGGAAGAATGAGCAGCAATGGCTACAAACTGGCACTGGAAGAGGGGGAAAAAAGAAGCAGCCAGATTAGGGATCCTACATGAGACATACCCCAACTGACCATTTGGTCCATCACAAAGAGTATCACAACATACTAGAGGTGTCCTCAACCCAGAGTACCACCTGCTTGCCTCTCTTGACATCCCTGAAAAACTTGTCTTTCAAGCCCAACAGTGTTTTCCCAACATGAAAGGCTGTCACATGTCCACCAAACATTGAGGCTTGCCCAATGCTGCAAGGAGCGGGTCTGGAATCCAGCTTGGCCCGCCTAGGAGCAGACCACTGCCCTTGTGCCACTTCTCCACCGTGGGCCAGTTGCTGAGATCTTGGAATATGGAAACTAAAGGTGGGAGACTCCTTCTCATCCCTAATGGTAATCAGATTATTACACCCATAATGATTTTGATTTGCATTTTAGCTTACAGAGAAGAACTGCAGATGCTACTTTTATTAATTTAAACATAAATCCTTTTTTTTTTTCTTTTTACTAACTCACCTAATACCCTGAAGCAATGAGTTCCACCTACTGAAAGTATGTTAAATAAAAACTGATTTCCTGTGCTATATTTTGAATTGCAAATACCTTTTCATTTCATGCACTGCTTTCTTGTTCTGCTTTTGCCATTAAGGATAAATAAGGATTCTGGCCCTGCCTTCAGTACACCACTGTTTTACATATACTCTAGCTCTTCTTCCTCTTCTCTGGTAGCTGCATACTTTTTGTTTGCAAAACCTCTCTTTGTGTGGAATTAACTCTCCCACATGCTTAACTATAGTCATTGTCCTTGTCTGGAACATTGCTTTTATGCTGTATCTTTGAAAAACCGTAGGGTTGTCAGGATTTGTCACCCCTTCAGAGATGAGGAAAAGAAAACCCAAAGGGATTCTCTACAGAAAGAGTAAAACTCACATATTTTTCTTTAACTCGCCTCTGCCTAAAGTTAGACATGCTCTTCCTTTTTGAAGAAACAGAATGAAGGCTGCCCAATCTCCTGTGCTTCTGAGAATCCAAAGTTTTCCTGAGTTACTGCCCCACACCTCTCAAAATCAAGCTGTGTTTTCGGGGCTCCAGAGGGGAAAAAGCTGCCACGTACAACAGAAAAGGGAGAAGTCTGATTTATAATATTTCTCCCTCTTTCCCATTACAAAGGTGGGGGCTTATTAGTTGATTTGGTACCATTCAGACCGATCACCAATCAGTTTGCATCTCACAGTGGCACATGAAGATACCTGAGGACATGGTGATTTCCATAGGTAGCAAACAGAAAGACTTGAGACAGTGAGGGGACAGGGGCCATCACACATGAGACACAGAAGTGCAGAGACGAACACATGAAATTAATTACCAGCTGCATGATGGTTAGGTAACGCTTCCACCATAGGTAACGGTGCATCTGTGGTCCCAGGCTGGCCAGAGCGTAATAGCCATACATGAAGATGTGTACAAAGGAGTTTAGCATCCCAATAAAGAAGGCTGAGGAGTAAAATCAGGATGAAAAAGACACATAAATCATTCCAGGCTAACCCTGTGATGAGCTCACAGCCACTGTAATGATGCTTTCAAAATACATCATATCACACCTGTGCATGAACCTTCAATCCATACTCTGCCTAGGAAGCACGTCATATTCTCCCTTCTCCTTTCAGCATATATCCATCCCATATTTAGTCTTCAGAGACAGAGAAGAGCTTCAAAAGCAGAGGACAGAATTCTTGATCTTCTGACCTAAGCATTTCATACCATTTTGATATCAAGACCATGTAGCCAAAATGGCCTCCCAAAAAAGAAATACCCCAGAATCTTGTATAGGGCCTACCTATAGTGGTCCAGTACTCGGTGTCAGCTACAGGTGCTTCTCTTTGGTGGAGTAAAATGGAGAAGCAGCCTGCATACAGACCAGAAAGGGAGTGAGGACTAGGCTGGACCCATTCTAGTAGGAGAGCTACAACCTGGGCTGCTGCACCAGGTCCAGCTGAAGTAGACCTTGTATAGGTTGTTACTGATTCTGTTTGAACAAGGAATGACTGGCACATTTTTGTTCTGGACGAGGCAGTGAATGTAGCAGTCTAAATGGCCCAAAGAGCTGAGCAGATGGTATCAACTGAAACGCGCATATTTTTTAACACCTTTGGAAGTAGGTGAGCTTTCTACCTGCCAGTCAGCCCATCTGCACTGTTTATGCTCTCTCCACAGCACAAGAGAAAAACTGAAACACCAGGTGTCTATGGAAGCATACCTTGTCCTCCAGGCACATATTTGACGCCTGACCACCAGTTGAACAGCATCGTGGCGTGATGGTACACATGCAGAAAAGTCACCTGTTCTTGTTTCTTGCGCAGAATAAAGAAAACCTAAAAGAAGCCAGACAAAGGAAAATCTTGAGCTGATGTGTTTAGACAAAAGATTTTACACTATAAGTGGTAAGAATAGGATTCTGAATCTCCCAAACCCGTTTCCTCTGCTGTGGATGAAAAATGGTGAAATTCAACACATGCAACAAATCATATATTGTCTGCAATGGGGAAGAACTGAAGGGTAGAATGTCTTCCACAGAGTCCCAACTATTTTAAACTTTGGATTCAGGTCCCAAGGTCCAAAGAGGTCACATTTGAGTGCCAGACTGAGCTTCCATATAATTTGCAGTTGCTTGGGTCTGGTCCTTTTCAGGACATGGGTTAGATGACACCAAGCTGTGTGGTGTTGTCGATACACCAGAGGGATGGGATGTCATTCAGAGGGACCTGGACAGGCTGGAGAGGTGGGCCCAGTTGAACCTCATGAGGTTCAACAAAAGCAAGTGCAGGATTCTGCACCTGGGAAGAAACAATCCTCAGCATAAATACAGACTGGGGGATGAGGTATTAGAAAGCAGCCCTGAGGAAAGGGACTTGGGGGTGCTGATGGACGAGAAGCTGGACATGAGCAGGCAATGTGCACTCGCAGCCCAGAAGGCCAATCACATCCTGGGCTGCATCAAAAGAAGTGTTGCCAGCAGATCCAGAGAAGTGATTCTGCCACTTTGCTCTGGTGAGACCTCACCTGGAGTACTGTGTGCAGGTCTGGAGCCCTCAATATAGAAAGGACATGGACCTGATGGAGCGGGTCCAGAGGAGGGCCACCAAAATGATCAGGGGGCTGGAGCACCTCTCCTATGAGGACAGGCTGAGGGAGCTGGGGTTGTTCAGCTTGGAGAAAAGGAGGCTCCGGGGAGACCTCATAGCGGCCTTCCAGTACCTGAGGGGGGCCTACAGGAAGGCTGGGGAGGGTCTGTTTACAAAGGCCTGCAGTGACAGGACGAGGGGCAATGGTTTTAAGTTGGAGAAGGGGAGATTTAGATGGGATATTAGGAACAAGTTCTTTACCATGAGGGTGGTGGAACACTGGAACAGGTTGCCCAGGGAGGTGGTTGAGGCCCCTTCCCTTGAGATATTCAAGGTGAAGCTCGACGAGGCCCTGGGCAACCTGGTCTAGTTGGGGGTGTCCCTGCTGACTGCGGGGAGGTTGGACTAGATGACCTTTGGAGGTCCCTTCCGGCCTGGACCAATCTATGAATCTATGAATCTATGTTTACTGGTACCAGACAATGATCCACAGAACAAGTGTTGTGTTGAATGCCCAAGCTCTTCTGGAGTCTGCATTAGTAAAGAGAATGATTTTGGCAGATGAATACATGTCAGATCACTGTATTTCATCGCAAAAATCAGCACGATGAAGCTGAGCCCTCTTCTTTAACAGTATCAGCCTTATTCCCACAAACGGGCAGAGCAGAACACATGAAAACAGCATTTACTGAAAAGCATCAACCAAATCAATACAAGATCATCCGAGGACATTAGCTTTTGGCTCCCTGCCTCTTTCTGACAAGGAAGTGATTTATTTACAGCACCAGTCCCGCCATGGAGCTGAGCCGAGCCCTCCTTACCGTATCAAGCAGCTCGATGACTTTGGAGAAGAAGAACCACCAACACACTCTTGCCATCTGCTGGGCAGCACAAGGAAACGCTGTTAGATCTCAAAGCAACATCACTACTCAATCTCACTGGCTGAGATTTTTCAACTATGCACTAGGTGAACGGTGCCCACCTGGGATCAACAGAAAAGGGGAAAAACTAAGGGGCCCTTCTACAGCTGTTACTTTTTCTTTTTCTTTTTCTTTTTTTTTTTTTTTTTCATTGATCTTGAGGAGGAAAGGGATTCAGGGTTGCTTTGGCTGGTCAGATGACTGGTTTGCTGAATTGCTTGCTCTTTGATGAGGCATGGGGGAGCTGCTTAGAAACTGTTTCTAGCCTGATGTCAAGTATCTAAAAAACTGAAAGGATAATATCCGTGCTTGCATCCGTTAAAAGCCTGGTTATATCTGAAAGAAAGTATGATAGGTCTGAATTCAAACAGAAAAAACTCATGCAGCATTTTGGGAAGCTGAAGCTGGTGGGACCCAGCTCCCCCTGTGACGACCAGACAGGGGATAGTTTTAGGCAAATCCCTCTGCTAAAAACAATGTTGAGTAAGGCTGATGTCATGCAAAGCTGAGGATATAAAAATAGGTTTTTTGGTTGATAGTGATCAACCAAAATCCTTAGATAGTCAATGGAGAGGGTCATGTATATTTCAGAGGTAATTTGCAATATCTATACTAGACATCTGTCTTCAGATGGTAGGATCACCCTCTCTCCAGTGCTCAAAGAGGGAACTTAGATGGTTATGTTGATTGAGATGATTAATTTATAGAGAACTAAAGCGAAGTGCAAATGTTGAAGCAGACAATTTAGCGAAATAGATTTACAAGCAACAAATTGGAGTAAAAGCCTTCTTTGGCATGCAAATTGTTATTTATAAGCAAAACAATCTGCATACCCACGGGAGGAGCAGGGCCTAAGGCAAGCTTTGTATAGAACTGTACCCTCATTCCTAGTTCACTTTGGCTGTAATCCACTGGCTGGCACAGGTAGCTGTAGTTGTCCAAGATTGAAGTTACCAGAAACTGAAAAAAAAAAAGAAAAGCAACAGAGATCCATTTTCTGCTCAACGCCATCTGTTCCAAAAAGATGTGCATATTAATGCTAAGATAATAGGGTCTCAATCTAGTACTCACTGACAGAAAATCCCTGTCATTTATACAGTTGAGCAAATAGTAAAAACCTAAAGCAAAGTACTTCAAATCCTTGTTGGAATCTGAAAAAGAAAATTTGGTCTGGGCATATTTGTAACTCTTTATGTAATCACTGGAGTGCTCAAAAATGCTTCAGTAGGAATAATGAATTCTAGGCTTCAGAATCTCTCTGAAAATACACTGTTTTCCTTTGAAAAGATCCCATACTGTTTTATTTTGTCTGGTTGCATTTGCCTATTAATTGGAAAGCCAAAAACTGGACCAAGTAACCAGTATAACCGAACAACCAAGGACAGACAAGCAATCTTCATGCTTGTCCTCTGATCAAGTAGTATTTGCTCAAAAAAGTTGCAATTTGCTTTAACTAAATGTAACAACTGTAAAACAAATAAACTAAAAGGGCAAATTTGTCGACACCAAAATGTTTTTCAGACCTATTCAGTCATGTTCCCTTGAAGAGTATTCAGTGGCCTACATAAACTAGGGAAAGGCTTGTAGAAAGGTTTATGCATTGAGAACAAGCAGAAAACAATGTCATCAATGCTCTCGGCAGCAGGAAGCTACAGTGTGCTTGGCACTTCTGGAGAGGACTGCGTTAAGTCGGGAAAAGCAGTTCTCTTTCTCAGAGACGGGTCCCTCACCAGCCAGACCCAAGATGAAATGAGGACGTTCCACATCCTCTGTACGCTCTGTGTCTGCCGGGGAGATCTCAACTTTCAACTCATTCATTCGTGAACCTTTCAATGTTATTTTTATGAGTGAGAGGAAGATTGAGAAATGAAGTATGCTTTGGAAATAGCTCTTTCAACAGGGCAATACTGCTTCTCCTGTGGCAAAACATAGACATGCCCAAGTCAGCTCCCACTCCCTTCACTAGAGTCCATCAGCAAAAGGTGTTGAAATGCCTCTGATTTTCAAACACTCGCCAGATGTTTTCCTAGGAGCCAGTCCTGTCTCCTCACCTCATAAAACATGTAGCTTGATAATGTCATCATGGCTAGATTGTAGGCAATCAGCAGGCCTCGCAACTTCAGTGGTTTCCGCTGACGCATGTAGAAGGGCCCCAGTGCCACGACAAAGAGGTAGAAGGCAAAGAGAAGTGTGACTGGAAGTGGAGAGTGGACCAGGGGCCACGGGTCTGTCCTTGGATCTGAAAAGCAAAACACATAGCCAAAGCTGGCACATCCCATACACTGTAGGGCAGATATATTTAATTAGTTCCCTTTAGCATGCTCTCCGGCAAGAAGAAAATTGGTATCTCACGTGTCTGTACAAAGCAGTACCACAGTCATTCTCCTACCCTGGAACTCCGTGTGCCAGACTCTGCTAAAAGGCTTCAGCACGACGTTGGGGTTGGGACCGTAGTCCTAGAAGACTGTTCTGCTGTGCACCAGCCCTCTGCAGCACAGTAGTGAACAGACCTGTTTTGTCAGGACCTGGAGCCCTCACCACAGGCTGCAAGACTCTCCCACACACAGGTGAAAGAAGTAGTTCAAGACACATGCAGCAGGGATGCACAGACCAAACCGAACAGTTCCTGGCTCTTCAGGAGTGTAAATCTTTAAAATTAAATAATACAATTGTTTCAGTGACTGGCATTATTTCCTTCCTGCCCCATAGTGCTTGGGACAGCTGAAATTTTCCACCCCTTCGTTTTCATATCTACTCAGAGGGTCGACTATATTAAAAGCTTGCCGTTTCACCGGAAGATGACAAAACACTTCTCCCTGCTAAAACTGCTCTTCAGTCCTACAGCAAAGGGAAGCTCAACAAATTTTCTGTCATGCCACCTCCTCCTAATCCCAAAACCTCATCCCTGACACAGAGAAATGCAGGATATGTTATAGCTGCAAAAACATCCCAGTTCCCATTCATGCCTTCCTCTCTTATTCCCATTGGGGTCACTGCTCTGCTAAGCTCCCTCAGCATCTCCCTTGGCTTCTGGACCTGCCAGCCCCAAGCCCTAGACCCCTCTCACTGTTCTAGCCCCAGGATCATGGCAGAAGTCCTCTATTGAATTTTAGTCCTTGGCTCGCTGGTGAGCGTGTGGGTCTCAGGGTATTTTTTTTAAATTGCCATCCCTGTCCATGTGACTCTGTTAATCTTCATCCAATCTAAACCTCCCAATTCTTTACTATTCCTGCTATGGGCTGTGTCAAGAATCATAGAATCATAGAATTGTTTTGGTTGGACGAGACCTTTAAGATCATCAAGTCCAACTGTTAACTGCCACGTTACCACAAACCCATGTCCCTCAACACTACATCTACACGTCTTTTAAATACCTCCAGGGATGGTGACTCAACCACTTCCCTGGGCAGCCTGTTCCAATGCTTGACAAGCCTTTCAGTGAGGAAATAATAATAATAAATAATTTCCTAATATCCATCCTAAATCTCTCCTGGCACAACTACAGGCCATTTCCTCTTATGCTATCACCTGCTACTTGGGAAAAGAGACCAGCCCCCACCTCTCTACAACCTCCTTTCAGGTAGTTGTAGAGAGCAATAAGGTCTCCTCTGAGCCTGCTTTTCTCCAGGCTGAACAACCCCAGTTCCCTCAGCTGCTCCTCATAAGGCTTGTTCTCTAGACCCCTTACCAGCTTCGTTGCCCTTCTCTGTTCAAAACTGAACACAGTACTCAAGGTGCAGCCTCACCAGTGCCAAGTACAGGGGACAATCACTTCCCTAGTCCTCCTGACCACATTGTTTCCAATACATGCCAGGAGGTCTTTGATATTCCACTTCTGGATTTAACAGTCCGTCAGAAGTCCTGAACCCCAATTTAGACTCTCTTCTGAAATTCAAGTCCTGAAACAGCCGGAGCAATATGCCCTGTGTCCTTCTCCTGTCAAAGCCACCGTGCACTGCTGCCATTCTACCTTCATCCTATTTTGTGGCTTTTCCTTACATCCGGGTATCCAACAGAGCCCTGTAGGACCAAACTGGACCTGCAGAACCTCTAGCTATTGAAGATCTGAAGTCACCTAACTGCAAAATATCAAACACTGAGGAGTGGTTTCTGTCAGTATTTAATTTGATAATAGGTTTTACTGGCATCACAAGAAGTTTAAAGCTCAAAGTATTAAATCTTTGGTCTACTAAGCTTTCCCATGACACATGAATATACATTTTAAAAATTTCACTTTCTTTAGTATTCCAGACTTAACAGGCAATCGATTCTGAGCACATATTGCTCATCATCCTGTCAGAGTTCATTGTACATTGAACAGAAAGTTGCTGAGAGTTCCCAACTATGGGCAGGGGAAATCTCCCCTCCTTTCATTCCTTACTGTGATCCAGCTGGAGTGTCCCTGAGATGTATTTCAAGACCTAAGGGAAGTTTGTGATCATGGAAAAGGAAAAGTGAAAATCTGCCTCGTGAAAAAAATGTGGGCTCGGACGAGGATCGTGGTCCTTCTGTGATCATGCTATTTATGTGTAAATTGCTATTTAGGACAGCATCTATACCCACCTCCATTTTCAAGGACCCATTTGTAGAATTCCTGAGTTTTCTGCCAAGTTGAAGCCATCACAAGTTCTGGAAATAAATTAAAATTAGCATCTTCAGGATCAGATTAACCCCATTTATCCTAGACTTGATTGAGTCTTGAAAAAGGAGGCTCCTTAGACAAAGGCTCAGGACTACAGCTAATGAAAAGAAAATAGTTTGATCTCTGTAGAAATTGAAATTTTGAACCAAGATTAGAGTCTTGTTTAAGAAAAGAAGGAAGAGAATCCCCCTGTAGTGATTAGCTATTTAACTTCTATTCCAGATTTTGATATTTTGTTCAAGTTTCACCTCTAAAAATACTCTTGAGTAGCTGCAAGCAAAATGCCAGAGCCAGGAGCTCTGTGTGCCACGTTGGGAAATCAATCACGTGGTATTTTTTCTAAAGCAGTGTAGGCACAACATTCACGCAAGGACACACACCAGGAGGTATAACTGCATCCTTCTGCAGGCGCTCTTGGGGATTTGCAACGCTAGCAGGCAGTTTGGGATAAACTCAGTACTGCTGAAACTCCAGAGATGTTAACTGAGCTCTTCTAGTTATTTGGCTTTCTGAAGCCGAGTTTATACATTAAGTCTGTTTTGCTTTATTTGTATGTATTCTATAATATAGTATATTGAATTAGAATACTCACATACAAAACGATGCTTCTCCTCTTCCCTTCTTCCCTTTAGCAGGGAGACCTTTCCAATGGCATTTGCAAGTTCACCTAGAAAACACTTTTCTGCAGTTACTTTCAACAGCTTCTGTTATTTGCCTTAGTTCTCTCCGTTAGCAAATACGCAGGACCAGCTTCCTCAGAGTTTCACCTCCTCCCAGTACTGAGAAAAGAACGTTTTCTCCTCTGATTTCTAATAGACCGCTGAGTACAAGAGTGCCCACGCTTCCTTTGGAGCTGCCCCCTACTCTCCTGTGGCCACTGGGCTCCTGCAGCAACACTCCTGTTTGTGCCTTACACAGCAGGGAAAACTGTAGCCTAATATAAGGCCTCTTATACTGAATATGAGTGTGTCTTAAGGAGCCTTATGAATATAAACACTTTCTTAATACCCAGACCACGTAGTTCTGCTGGAACTACAAATGCATAGAGCGTGCCTGGCACTGTTTACCAACTGAACTTTTGACTTGGCACATCTGGATAAAATCCGTTGGAATTATCAAGGCTTTCCTGCATCCCAGGTGTGTACAGATTTACTCTGGTGAAATGTAACAAGCAACAAAAACCGTGCTCTACCTACACCTCCCTCCCTGTCTGTAGACCTCACAGCCTGGCACGGGAGGCACGCAGATACACCTCGCGTGTGACACGGACTGCAGGTGCAGCACCGTGTCGGTGACAGAAGCATACTTGCGCAAGTTTTTCCCTTGCGGTCAATCACTGCAGTCAAATCCCCTTTCGGCGTGTTTCTCCAACACGCACCCCGAGACCCTCAGCACAAACACGTCTCATACGCATCCTGACACAGAGACACACGCCCGTGTAATCCGGGCAGAATCTGCCAGCAGGGAGATTAGTCAGTGATTACCAGCTGGCTCAGAGTCAATCCAGCGGGGATTTCATACAGTTACACACCCTCAAACAATCCACGCGCGTTCCAGCTCACTCCACTCCACTTCTTTTGCTTCCAGCAAAAGCTGGAAACCTTTTTCCAGCCTGTAACGGAAGGGAAAAACCCAGGAAGGAGGAACAGACTTACCCCAGCTGGCTTCGTGCCTCCCTTTCTTCAGGGGTGTCCTTGGCATCCAGCCCCTGCTCCTCTCACTCCGGGTGCGTGTGGCAGGCAGCAAAACAAGAAGCTGCAAGAGCCCGTGGCGTTAAGCCGTGCTCGGCTTTCTCCTCCGCAAGAGAGGTGAGTAGGTCACCCGCTGGGTCTCACGCAGATGTGGTGGGTCTTCACGGTCTCTTAAGCACGAATTCAGAATCCCCCAGCGGTACCCACTGTAAAACCCACGGCGAGCCGCAGGCACCCGTGGCGTTGTCTCGTAACTTCGCTAGAGCGGAGGTTACATCACGTACTCCTCCCCCTCCCTCTCTTGCCTCTTCCCCACATGAACGATCAGATTAGGGGACTGGGAAGAGGAGGAAAACGGATGCGGAAGAGGGCTGGGATTCCACGGGAGTGAACCGCTGACCTTTAGTGTCACGCTTGGGAGCCTGGCCAAGTGGGAACCAGGCCAGCACTTCTTCTGCAGGTTTCTTCAGGACATGCCAGGACAGCTTTTCAAATAGTAAAAGATGAGGAATCGTGCCTGGACAAGACCCTGGAAAACAGTCTGCTTGGAGCACTCCTTCAGCCCATCACAAGGGGCTGCCAACCAGCCTTTTGTGTGCTCAAAATACGTTCAAACCACAAAATGAGGGAGTGGAGAACGGTGGGAACACCCATCCACTCGCACTCAGGGAAGGCAGAGCACACTCGGCTGGAGTCACCCCTTCATATCCAGCCTCTCTCCATGGAGGAGTCACATTTACTGTTTTTAAAGATACATGAAAAAATTTTGAGGAATTTGACAGTGATACCAAGTTTCCCTCTCCACGATCTCCAGCAATCGTATCAAGGAAAAGTGCAGAGAGCCTTAATCATCAGTGGCTCAAGTCAGTGACTGCAGTGCATGTGATTCAGACCCACGTAGAGGTACCAATGCAGAACCAGCACCCTGACCCCATCCCACCAAGAAACAACACAAGGCCATGTGATGGGCTCCTGCTTGGTCACCTGAGGTGTACCTGCACCTGGTGTGTAGATATGCCCTCCTGTTCTCCCAAGTGGGCACATTTTATCAGCAGAACTCTGCAAAAAGAGGGTGGCATCATACTTTGTACCACTGCATTGTGTCTGTCACCAGATACATCACAAGCACTTCTGGAGGGCAAAACGCCAAAGATTAGCTTTTGAAAACAGGATAATTAGACATACCACGTGGTGGCAGTTTTTCATTGCAACACAACACTTGTTGGTGCTGCCGGATAACTACTGTGTTTCCATGACTTGTGGAAACTATGAAAGATATTAAACAGATACTTTCGAAAAAGGTGATTTAGGGTGTAGGCTTTGCATTTTAGGGGTGGGGGTCTCAGAAGGGCAACCCAGTTTAGGAGAAGGTCTGACTGAGCTTTGGTGTCATACTGGGGTTCTATTTTTTTGATCCAGGTTGTTGATATAGGTTCAAGGAGACAATGACAGTGAACATACCATTTTTTGCAGAGCTTCCTATAAAGGCCCTTTCTCAAAGTTTGCAATTGCTCATTGACAAACAGGTTTCCTTTCTAAAGTTTTGGTGCCCAAATCCTTAAAAAGATTTGGTGATTTACCTGTGTGAATCAATGGAGATAATAAAACAGACCAGCCCTTTCTATCTGTCTATTATGTGTAGATGGGGGTGTATTATATTACTCCTATGTGGTAACTTTAAGTAATGTTTGTTGGGCTATTTATATTGATGTATAAGACTTGAAATTACAGACACAAATTTTTCCATTTCCATCAAATTTTTCCATCATTACTTCAGCTGAAGTGAATTTTCACAAACACCTTTCATACGGGGCAAAGTATTTTATTGCTCATGTAAACTGAAATTATAAAAAACGTAATATCATGAAGCATAATCCATCTCTTAAAACCTGCCCTGTTCCTAAAGTATTCCCAGTGGTACTGTTGCAGATGTTCACTAGCACGGCTGGCAGATGGAGAGATGACATCAATAACATGGTACTTTTACACTCCAGGAACGGGTGTCCTTTGATGGATGTGAGTACAACCGTGAGGGCAGCTCTGCGGGGACCACACACAAAAGCCATTGGGGCTTTCAGGTGCAGCAAAAACTCAGTAGAAAAAAAAACCAAAACATTGCTCCTTCACTGAAATAGTTTTAGGGAGCTCTGAATGCAAAAGTGAATTGCGTTTTTCATTCAGTGACTTGTCAAGAAAAAAGGGTGTTGCAGGAACATGGATTACAGCCATAGTAATAAGCAACTCAGTTACATACAATATGTGACAGCTCAGACAAGTCAATCAGATTTAAAAGACTGCATATGCTAACTATTTTAGAATCTGGATATGTCCTGGGTATAACATGGGTGTTTGCTACAAAATCATTACCAGTAGCAAATACCAACAGTAAAATAATTCTGACAGCTTCCAGACAACGCAGGTTTTGTTATTTGGTCCTCTGATTGCTGTTCCTTCCGAAGAAAACTGTACTAAAAGCACAAATTAACAAAACAGACCTCTTTCAATACTTGGGAAAAACAAGGAGCAGTGGGCCAGTTTCATCTGGATATCCAGGCTGCATCATGGTGATGCTCTCAACACCAGAGCAGAGGCTTATCAGATATGATACGTGTGCTTTGTTTTTCCTACCCACGCTTCACGCAAAGGAGATGTACTGTATTACACGTCTAAAGTCCAAAACCTACTGGGTTCTAACCTCATCTCTTGTAGCAATGCTCTTTGTAGCTGTGAGCAATTCAACTAACTCTCTTAGATCAAAATCACTTGCCCACCTAAAAAGTTTCTTTTAATATAGCTAAAATTCCTTGAAAAATGAGAACTGCTTCTTGCTATTAATCAAGCTGTTTCATCAAACTTAAGACCTATTTTTCACTTTTCTGATCTTTAAGCCATTAGTATGTTATTTCAGTCATCCCCTGAATCCAGGCCAAGTCCTATAGGGCAGGAAAGTCTCAGATCCGATATCCTATTTACATTCATTTCCACAGCGTTACAAAGGTATAAGCCACACTCATACAACACCAATAGGCAACAACAAATCTGTCTGAAAAAAAAAAAAAGACTAAGTTTACTAGTCAAGCAGACTGACTTTCTATATCAGCTTCTAAACTGCAGGGATGGATGGGGTGATAGTAAAAGCAGACCACAGATAAGATCTCTTCTGTGGCAGAACACAGCTTCAAGTGGTATCACCAGTCTGCTGAAATCAGCAAAACACCAAATAACAGCAGCGGGAATTTTAAGTTGGGTCTAAGAATGTCTAACCGGTTAAGGCACTACAACCTTAACTGCCAGCACACATTTAAAGATCAGAGGTGGCCAGCCACCTTCTAAAATTTGCATATACCTGGCCCTTGGAAAACGTGAATGGCATCAAATTCACTTCATCTGCAATTTAACTGAACCAAACCTCTCAAGTGTTTTATGCGTGCAGATATTCATAGGAGTGTTTTATAGATATGCAGATATTTTAAATTACTTGTAAGTTATGTATGAAACTTATGCCGCCTGAGCAGGAATGAAGTCCAAAGGAAGATGTACGCCACAAGTTTGCAGCATGCATCTCAGGTGGCACTTTTGTGACCAGCTTCATCTAGCATGGAGGGTCCTGGATCTGGAGAAAAGCTTCAATAAGATGTAAATGTCGGAGCTGCGGATGCCACAACACAGGAGGGAAGGTGAAAAACCCCAAATCTCTCTTTCAGCTCATATCTATAGCTGCACCCCTGCTAAACAATGTCTACATTTACAGAATAACATACCTCCTAGGGTGAGTGTGCCTAAATAATAAGTTCAAGGACAGGATCAGATTGTCAATACTATGAGCAGACGAAGCACTACCTTGCTCCTTGGCAAGACTGTCCTCCAAAGAAAGCTCTGAACTCCTGAAATGCCATCTTCATGAGCATATTTGTTGAGGGAGGTTTATGTATTCTCCTTTACTTCACGCTATTTAACAATCACATCAACTTTCAATTGCTAACCACAGAAATAAATAACAGCTGTTTTTATGAGTATTCTCTCAACAATGGGTAACATAATAATAGCTGTTTTTACAGCAATAGAATTTCCTACAGAGTAACAACTGAATGACTCTGTTTTGCTAATATGCAATTACTAGCTTATATATGTTTCTGGAGAAATACAGTGATTTCAGGTGACAATCAACCATCATTAAAAAGCTCTGAAAACCTAACCAAATTTTTCAGTATATTTGCGTCTAGTCCACAAAGGTCTTGTGCATGAAAAGTTCAAACTCATATCTATTTAGAGCGAACAGAAGCCCTTAAGATGCACAGAGAAGCAGTTGAAGAAGCGGCTCCTTCTGGCACAGGAATTCTGTTTTTTGATTGCCTCACTTATACACCGTGCAACCAATTGCACGGACCTTGGAAGGTTTAGCACAGATTACAGGAAGAAAGGTTTTGGCAGAGGTATCGAGCAGCCTGCCTCTATGCATAGGACTGGAAGATTACAGCAGCTCTTGCGTAAATGATGGTCTTAAACCCAGGAATTTTAATTCTACCAGCAGAGACTTTTCAGTTTAATTATTCTGCATATGATATATGAAGCATACTCTGTGGTCTCACAAAAGTCATTCAGCTTCTCTGTGCCTCAGTTTCCAAATCTGTAAAAACAGAAGGAAAACCTGCCTATCTCATAGGAGTGTGGTGAAGGTGACCTGAAGTTTGTGTACAGCCATATCAGCCATTGTCCATCCATTTGAGTGCGAGTTCTGCGTCTGGCTCTGAGGCTATTATCTTTGTGACCTCGGACAACTGATTTCAGATGGCAATCATCTTACACGACGCCTAAATTTAGGTGTTTACATATAGGTATCTACATCTGATTTGGCTTCTATTATACTTAGGAGATCTCTAAGGACTGATTCAGCTGCCCACACATAGGAACCTATTGACATTCAGGGTGCCCTAAGGTATCTCACCCGATCTCCTGCTGCTCCTGCAAAGGATTCCTGCAGGTTCTGTGCCATATCTGTGAGCTCTACATGGATATCAGAGCTATCTTAAGGCATCTCCAGTGGCACCAGATGCCTACGTATCAGCATGTGAATTGAGTCCTCTTTGCTTCTATATCCACCTTTTGTCAGTCTTACCTACTTACTTGACCAGTTCTTTGAGGTAAGAATCTTCTCTCATTATGTCCTTTTGTGACCAAGCATCAGTGCTGGTTGTTGGAGCCTGAAGCAGCCCTGTCTCCAAAAGTGCATTTCTCAAACAACTTCTAGGCCTAGAGAACTCAGAAACCTTTGACTTTCATCTCAAAATCTCCTGACCATTCATCATGTCTTGAGTCAGTATTGTTTCAGAGTTGGACTGTGGCTGGTGATGTGATTCACACTAACTTACTATAAGGTACCTCAAATCAATACATACACATATGAGCACAAACATACAAACACTTGAGGGGTTACACACACACGAGTTTTTAACTGCTAGGACCAAAGGTCCCTTCACAGCAGACAACTCCAATTAGCCAATAGGTGCCCCTTTTTACACGTGCACAGTCAAATATTTGGATCCAGTGAAGTATAAAAACATCCACACTCATAAGACCTAATGTGTACATAGAGAGGCTAGATTACAGTTAAAAATCTCCCTCTTCAAGTTTGGTGTAAATATTCACAATGCATCAGCATTCCTCAGCAGGCGATAACCGAGACTCGAGAGGGTTGACTCACCCTGGCATTTTAATCCTCCAGGTGTCTGCCTGAGCGGTGTCCCAGTTCTGGGGAGATGCTGGTCACAGCCCGCTGCGATCCAGAAGAGCTCAGAGGGTCTTGCTACTTATAGGGTCCAAGATAATTGACTTTTGTCAGGTATTTTTCCACTCCAGCCCAACTCGGACGATGGGGTATTCCGGTACTTTCCACCAGTTGTGCAAGTCCACAGCTTACTAGACCTTGGAGTTCTGGTATCACCTCTCGTTGGGCCATGATCCAGGTACAGATGTACCGGGCTGTCAGAGGGTGATTGATTGTCGTTCCCGTTTCTAAGCGATAGGGGAAGCAGGAGCCAGGAGTGTTAAGGGAGTGCCTTAACGCTCCGGTCCTTTGTCTTTTGCAATTCATGCCTGACTTCTCCTAGGTTGGTATGTGGCCCAGGGATGCGGAATCACACCAAGCACCAAGTGGCCAAGAGAGGAGGGGGTTGCACCACCACACTGTCTGATCTGGAATAATGACCCCTGTTTCTTGCTTTCCTATCCGAAATCAAGGGAATACAAAACCTTTATAAACATCTCTCTTTGTAATACTTGAATGTTTCTGTTCTTTTGAGAATTTTCCTCTTCCATTTCACTCCCACACAAAACCACCAACAGCACTGAATTGAGAAATTAATTCTGACCAGCTGTTCCTTTCGAAAGGAAAGTACATAATAGTACTTGCCACTGAGCACCCACTGCCATTCGAGAAGAGATTTTTTTAAATTTTTCTGCCTGTACCCTGCCTTCTGATATTCCTCGACTATGTGCACCTAGCTGATCAAACATGCCAGTCATACTAGATGCTACTTCAGAGGCTGATGAGAGATATAAATGGTGCACAGATTTTGTGCAGACAACCTACAAATGACTGGGGTTCCCACTACAGGAAAGAAGAAATACAGGCATTAAAAACAAATAATGTGTATTCTGGTTTTGAAATCAGATGTTCTGTATTACCACACCAACACCTGTCAGCCTGATGGGGATTCTGAGAGTCTAAGACATCTTCTTGTTGTTCACCTGGCAGATACCTGTATCATCTTCCCTCTGCAGAGATGTCTACATCAAATGAGTCTTAACTAAATCTCTCTGTGATGCCACCATGCTTTCATCCCTTTCTGTTTCAGCTCTAAGCTCAACACATCGAGAAACCTCCTCACAGAAATCAGTATGGCAACTGTCTCCTTTTCATCTTCAAATCTTTCACTCCAATAATACCTGCAAATTGCTGGCACGTGGTGGTCAACAGGCAACTGCCAAACCAGGATGTCTTCTTAACTCTCAGCACTTTAGTTTCCATTTCCATTTTGCCTACTGCTACCTTTATCCTGCCCGTGTCTGCAAAGCACTTGATCGTGTCTAGCATGCATATTGCAAGCTCTGCAGGGTCCAATTCCTCATGCAGTAACTACCAAAGTACTTATAGTAGCAATAAAAATTGAGGATGCGAAATCCTCTTTCCTCCTTTAATGATCTGGTACATCTGCTCCCAGTGTTCTGGAAGCCAAATAGAGCAGATATTTATAGGAGCCAGAAAAGGAACAATTCAACTTTCCAACTTCTAATGGTGGATTTTGTAGCCAATAGGTAGTACATAATGTTCTGATCTCTGTCCTTCTAATGCAATTACTGTTTGGAAAACAGCAGACACCTTCCTGAAATTGCCTTATATTTACAATAGCAAAAAAGAATCAGTTTTGTTATTGCCCATCCTTAATCTCCGTCTATGCATGGCCTACGTGAAATAGAAGACTTCGCCTTGAGTTAATATAACTCATAACAAATGGCAGAGTGACATGAAATCCTTATTGAGGCAACATACCTTCCTTCCAACCGGAGAAGTGGCAACTTCCTTACTGGAAAGGGCTTTGGCTGGATTCTATATACTGCTCTCACAGCAATGAAAAGAAAAAAAGGATTTTTTTAGAAATTTATTGTAGAAAAAGTATGCAGTTGTGACTCCAGTTCTGGTAGACTCCTTAGGCTAGCGGTGAATCCATCAATAACTAGCAAGGCCATACGCAGTCAAACAGCTGTAGAGCTGCATCGTAAAAGTGGTGTGAATCCTTTGTGACTCCCTGAGGTGCTCTGAAGCTTAATTACTGTTTACATATGCTTGGAGATCTTCAGATAAAAGGCAATATGTTCATGGAAAGCATCATTAATGTCACTGTTGCTGCTGGCTAGTCCAGTCCTCATAAAGGTGACAACAAATTAGCCAGAGTAACACGCAGGAATTCTCTCTCCTCCTGCAGCAGAATGCAGCAATGGGAAACCTACTGCTTTCCATTCCCCTGCAATAGCATTACATAGTAGGGAAAGTTAAGCTAGCCTACAGTCATAGGTCTTGTCATATCTACAGGCTATCGGCCAAATCCTGAGTGACGATGAGGATTAGCAATCCTGCTTTGGTAGCTCGGTATACCTCCAACTGCAATATACTTCAGCCTTCCTTCCTATTTTAACTACTCTAAGAAATTTTTAACTGATCCAGTCAGGGTTGTACAGGCTCCCGGGCTTGCAGTTTTGTCCTTGTTGCCCTCCAGTGTTTTGGGACAATTTTCTATACCCCCGTATAGGAAAAACACTCTTAATGGTAGCATATATTCCTAATTGGAAGTCAACACACTGCCCTCCTGAGAGGAAGATGCTGATCTCTGCCACAGGAGATACAAGGCAATACAAAGCAGATGCTGACATTGGAAAGAAAGACTATTTCTGAGGATGCAGATCACATACCTCTGTCTCATTTGTTTGTTAAAAAAATGGATGGTGTACAACTTGTTCCCTTCATGCCTAGCATATCAGAGAAGCCTTTCTGTCATGAGAAGATTTAGACAATTAAAACATTATATAATGACCATATAGCTAGTAATCCCAAACTAATGATATAAAGAAAGCAGAGAGAAAAAAAAAGGACCTGTTTTTGCAAAAAATGTTCACCTGGCTCACAGGCTTCCTTAAGACTAAAGAGACCGTGCACTCAAACTAGAATAATATGCTGAGGCCCAGGTTAATACTTCCACCTCTATACTAAGGTATAAGGTAGGTAAGGTATACTAAGGTAAGGAAGAAGCACATATTTAAAGGTTTCCTGCTGCTCCCTGCAAAAGCATATCCAGAGGTATGCAGTTAGGACTCTGATAGTGAAGGCATGTTTCCAGCAGAAGGAGTCATCAGGCTGGTTTGTGCAGTGCCATAATGGCCCTCCACATAATTCATCAGTAGGTCCCTCCCACCTCACTTAACGAATAGATTCGCTTTGGGATTTCACAGCCTCATCCGCCCAGCCCTGTTCCCCAGGAGGAACATCTTAGCCAAACAACATCTGCCACAGTAAAAGGTGACGAGTGAAGGGCCTAATGTGACATCTAAGTGCTAGCAATCATATTCTGGGAAGCTGGCAATACAGCAAGAGGATTCACTCGGCAGTGGAGGGAAGGCAGGAAGGTTTCCACCCCCATGGGAAGCACTGATTAGTCATAAAGAGGATACACCATTTGTGGTCCCAAATTAATAGAATAACCCACCCCTCAGTGGTATCAGGGAATCAATTCTGTTGGGTCCCTTATACACCAGTTAAATGGATTATCAGAGATATCATGTAGATCTCAGGCAAGCATTCATTCCCTGTGAGCTACTTGGAAGTCAGCCATAGATGCCAGGGCTCAGTTGTGGACTGGGGACTGATGCCAGTTACTTTATTAGCTGAACATTTTTATCTTTTTTTTGCCACGTAGCCATGAGCCTTCATTCATGCCTCAGCCGTGACAGTTCTTCTGTACTTGGGAACATTAAGCAGCTGGATCTGCTGCAAAAACAATCTCTTTAAAAAGTCAGTGAAAGTTGGCTCAGCAATAACGGCAGGATGCCCAGGGCTATTGGGCTAAGTGAAGGAAGCTTTTTATCATAACCAGGTACTACTTAATAGTGTGGTAGGACTTATCCCTTTTTCCACAGAATTTCCTGAACTGGGTATGAGTTCCTCTAGGTCACCGGATTTCATCTCACTGGACAGGAACTGAAGACATTGAACTTGTCTTCAAACATAGCAACAAACAGGTAACACAAAGAGCAATTTTTTTTCCCAGCTCGTGCCTGCAGGTCACTAGAATTTCACTGTGGGTCATGAGTGGGAAAGTTTGAGAAATGTGGGTGCTGTCTGTACCAACGTGGTACAACTCACACATCCCCTGGACAGGATAGAGGAGTGTAACAAGGAAAATCAAAAGAAAGCAATAAATGAGGGCATGAAAGGATGAGCAGGTTCTTTTTTACTTTACCTGACAAACTTCAACAACACAGATACTTCCTCCTCTGCCTGATAAGCAGAGATAAGAGGATCTGAAGAAATTTAAGCACAAGAGCATGCATCTTACAGTAACGTATTCATTTCCAAATATGATGTTCTGACTTGAATGCCTACCTCAACAGAATTTCACCCTCTTCTGCCACCACTTCTTCCATAGCCTGTGGTCACACAGAGATTTTGCTTACACATCCCCTCAGTCACCTGTCTTCCAGAATGACCTTTTCCAGTCTGCTTAAGCTTTCCTCCCCAGCTCTTTATTCCCCAAATATATAGCATTTCAGCTGTTCTCTTCTGAAGCCTCTCAAATTTTCCCACTTCACTAAAATGCAGTGACCAGTGATGAATCCCATTGTCCAATAAAGAACACCTAAGTGGAAAAAAGAGTGGAATAGTTTATCTAATTTGAATCTCTTCTGACACTCTTCACTTTTTTTACATATAGTACTCCTACCAACAATATTTAATAAACCATTAACTCCCTTAAAAATGTAGTAAAATGCTGAGATTGAGGCATGCACCAGCATTTGGAGACCCTAGATCCTGATTGTACCATGTCAGTCCAGTTCACTACAGCCCACAGCTCTGAGTTATTCCTGTGTGACCAGGGCTGTGTTTACTTTTGCTCTTTCTCTGGTATCACTCCTATGAAACAGGGATAACTTCTTTACAGGCAACCTCCTCAAGCCTTACTCGCTCACTGACATTTATGGAGTATTTTGAGATCCTTCCATTTAGAGACACTGTATAACAACCACTGGCCTTGTTACCATCAGTGTTTAATATATGCAGGTATTCCTATCTCTGTTCTACCAAGCAGACATCATTTCCCCCCACGCTCCCAATCTTCTTTGGGTTTCATTATCACTTTCCACTTAATACTCTCCAAAACAAAGGAATCGTTAACTTCACATCCTCCAAATCATCTCTCTCTCCGCTCTTCGCCTGCAGTTCTCAGCCCCTTTTGAACACAAGATTGAGAAGAAAGAAGGCAGTGGAAACAGGACAAAAGTCCATCCTTGGGAAGTATAAATTCGCACCATGTTTATCTCAGAAATGAAGCTGCATTTGAAGGTACTATTCTCAATATTAGTGAAAATTTGTAATTCTCAAAAAAACCAAGAGAAGCCACCGAAGAACCTTCTGGAAGTTGATTCGCCACTGTCTCGTACTTTGTGCAAGACAAATGCATTTGTGCTGGGCAAATAAAGTGTTAAATGCTGCCAGATCAGACTGGCAGGATGGTATGCTCCTTTACAAGGATTAAAAGGAGGACGCTGCTGGACAGCTAACACCTTGAATTTGTCAGGGAGATAATACCAGCCAGGCAATGGCCAGGCTTCGAGATGCACTGGCAGGGCCCTGTGCATGCACAGACCTGGCAGAAAAAGAAGTGCTAAGGCTTGTGCCACAGCATATATGGTGGGGCATGGTTGTAACCTGCCAGGCTCACCGGGAGGGATGCATTCTACCTAGTCTGGCTACTGCAAAGAGCCCTTGAAATTGAGCAAGAGTAGGACTATACACCGTGTACTTTTCTCTTTTCTTTTTAACCTAGTTTACTTTCTTATTGTGGTTTTCGGATTAACAGAAAATTGTCACTGACACCCCTGACCTCTGCAGAATTTCGATTTCCCACAAGTGAGCAAACTAGCAGGCCAAATCTATAAACAGAAAGCATTATGCAATTTTTTAAGACTGCAGTAACAACCATCAGGAACAGGGATAGAACCTAATATATATATCTTTTTATTTCTACCACTAGAGGCCTGTAATGTGCCGTGCATTTGGCAAAATCCACATTATCTGTCAGTGGCACAGCAGTACTGTGGGTACAAATTTGCATAATGTTTTTAAAGAAGTTTCTACATATTTAATTTCAACTTCCAAAGACAACTCTCTGCCAATGACAGAACAAGTTCAAATAAGCAACTATTGAGTGGTTTAAAATGATCATAAGCGAGGACCCTTAATAATCTAATCGGACACTATTTATGCACATGAGAAACTTTCCTCAGCTCTCTTTAAAACTCATGGACTGATCCCTTGTGTAATATTGCTCAGATTGGAACCTACTGCACAGACATCCAGCCAGCTAATTTCAAGTTAGGAATAAATAGAAATTTAGGAATAAATCTTCACATCTAGTATATTTGTGCATTTGTACTGAAGATACAGCACGTCTGACATCTTCGCTGTTGTTGGTAGTCTGAAAAAAGTACCTTGCCAATGCATGAAGGCTATACTTAATGCTATTAGAGAAATATTCTTTTCTTCTAAAATAGTCATAAGAGATGGGTATCTCCAAAACAATAGAGCTCTTTACAGTGTTTGGGTGGGTTATTTTTTTTTCATGTTGATTTAGCCATTTGATCACTCTGCTTTGCTCTGATAGGGAAAAATTATCCTCGGGTATAAATAATTTTTTTCTGTGGATTTCAGAAGAACCACTGAGATCTCAGTTTCTAACTGAATCTTTGTTGGTGAAAACAAAATGAGCTCTCGGAGTGGTGGTTTTCTGCTGCTGACGTTCTCCAGGCTGCCACTCTGTCTGACGGTTACTCCCTTACAAGCTGGCTGTAGGTACATGGGTAGAGCCACTGACATTTCACAATATTCATTTCAGAGCACCTGCTTCATATTGAAGAGCATATTTCAGCTCCATATCTTCTGTGGTTCTGTAATATTTCTTCACAAGTCACCGCACATGTTTCACTGGAAATGTTTGCAGAGAAAGGTGAGAGATGGCAGCAAAAATTGATTCCTGAGGTAAGATTCATCTCACCTGAGTTTACCCACCTGGAAGCTAGATGTCTTCAGCAAACCCACAGCCAGTGGAGGCATACTAGGGTTATTAGGAGGTGAGTCACCGTGCCTATCTGTCAGATCTACCATAGAGCGGCATGAATCACCCACTAGCAGTGCCTAGCTTTTTTACTAACGAAAGAAAGAGCCTAGACAATTAACTCAGACTTAATGCCTAAGTATTAGATAGTTCAAGTCAGGCAAAATGTCCCTTTCGCTCCCTCCAGTCTTGTATATCAACAGCAGTACCGAAAATACGCAGGTCTGAAGGTCTCTGCTTAGGGCTTTGTGCAGTGATTTCCCTCTGTGGAGCCTAAAGCAAAGCAAGCAAAGTAAAGAAATGGAGAAGCTTTGACTTGCTGGTGCTTCCTCCCCCACTTCTGTGGGTGTGAATGACTACATAAAACATGGGAGAGTCAGACCTACCCACAGCCCCTAGGCCAGTCCTCTAACAGACAACAGCAAAAAGGCACAACTTTGAGACGTCCACAGCAGGTGCTGTGCTTCCCTGCTCTGCTCTTCCCACGTGTGTGCCACTACCACCATCCCTCCCCACCACCCCCCCCACCACCCCCGAACAGAGAATCAGGGATCACAGCAGAGTCTGAGAGCAGAAAAGCAGTGATAAAGCAAAAAGGAGGGGGAGTTTGGGAGGTGGAAGCGCCTCCCTTGCCACCCAAGCCAAAGCCTGAAGGTGACTCATCCTCCTCTGCACTAGTTCTTGCACAGCTCCTGTAATGGGGAGCTTCATGGGCCGTTCTTCCCTTCCTTTCCCTCCCTCCCCTAAGCAGCGATCCAAGAAGTCCTCCTTCTCCCTGCGAATGACTTCCCTCACAGTCCTTCCCCAGGGGTGACCTTTTCTGCTTGGTCACGGGTGTATCTAAGTCCTGTTATTACGCATTGCTCCAGGCACCGTACGAGCCTTTAGGCATTTACTGCAGAACAGCACGGCAAGTCTGACACGCTTGGTAGAATTCAAAATCAGGTTCTCAGCAGATATAAACTGATGTGGCTCCGGAGAAAAAGATGACCCTCAGCACTTACTCGGTCACTTGAGCGCAAAATGCCCCTGCAAAAGACTTTGAAAGCAGACTAGTTTTAAGTGGGTGCAGCTTTGCTGATTTTAAAACTGTGCTGCTTCTAATTCACACCAGCATGGGGATGTTCGATAACAGCCTCATTGTGCACTTCAGCGCATAGCAAATCCCATCTTCCTACACACAGAAAGGAGGTGTCTTCTAAAATTAAACGTCATTCCAGTTAGCATTGTAACACGCTGAATTTTCATATTGAAATATGGCATATTGGCATATTGAAGAGCTGATAAACAAATCCTCAGGGCTGAAGCTTCAAACAGGAGAATGCAGCAAAGCAGAATTATGCTGCCTTCACCCAGCTGTAGATTTGGTGCAGTAACTCTAGGGAACAGAGACCGTCTAAGGCTCGGTGTCCCTGGCACAGTTGTGTATTTACTTGTTCTGACAATGCAGAAGAGCCAGAGGACTCAGTGACCCTGGGAAGCTAATCAGCTTCTAACTCCAGGATATTCTCACCATAGGGAGCCAGCATTCCCTTTCTGGGGTTGCTAAAGAACACACGCACCACTGGGGTCATCAGGGAAGGCTTCCTTTCTCAAGATTACATCAGCAAGCTGATGCAAACATTGCAAAAAAAAAAAAAAAAAAAAAGGTGAGAAGTAGAGAAACATCCATTCTGTCATCCTAAAACAAGTCCTTCAGCCTAGCCCAGGCTGCCCTTTGGCAAAGAGCTTAGCTTTGCACACAAGAGACTGGCTCCCTCAGCGGCTCTAAACAGGTGTAGTTGGTCTGACGTCAGGGGACACCAGCTGAGGCTCAGGTCAGACCTTTCTCCCGGGCCCATATGTTTCACAGGACGCCAGTGCCATACTGTTGCATTTTTAACAGTCACTCATCTCCTGTAATTAATAAAAAGCAAAACAAAGCCTTCTAGTGATGAAGGCAGAATACCTCAGTGTGACTCACTGTCAAAGTGTTCCCCGGCTACTCTGCACTGAAAAAACATGGGGAGCATCGAATGAAAGGGAGGTGATAACATTCCAGCAAGCAGGGCTGGGAATGAAACCTGCCATCCCAATTTTCATTTTCACCACTAGCTCTGCAACGAGCTTGCTTTAGCACTTTGGGAAAGCCTTCTCACAGAAAATGGGTATTCACACCAATACCCTTTAGAAAAACGAGCTCAAACCACCACTGAAAGATGTACAAGTATCACCTTCTCTGCTTCTGTCCACCTTCTCTAGGAGGAAAGGTCTTCCTGCTGTCTTGCTGGAGACTACTAGCTTAAGCATGTGTACTCTGGAGACGTCCCCTCATTCCTCAGTCTCTGTATAACAAACCAAGTCTGTAATGTCCATTTTACGAACGGCTTCTAAATTAGTATCTTAACACAGATGACGAAAATACCTGCAATAGGCCAAAGGGACTTCCTTTTGGGCAATTTGAGCCTTCGTTTGCTGCAATGGATTTTTGCCACCTCTGTAAAGCATTTAAATGAGCAGCTGGATCAAGCTGAGATTCTTGGGTAGTTATCACAGGGAGGCAAGACACCTCTGGTGGGAAACCAGCTCAGACAAGGTCTGAGATGCCCTTTGTAGATGCTTCTCTCTCCTCAGAGGCAACAGAGGAGCAAGGAGTCGTTAACCTACTTAAGAGTTCGTAGTTACACAAAATGAATCTAGACCGTAAATATGAATGAAGAGAGAGCTATCTCTATCTCAGCAGGTTTTCCTGGGGAGCCTGAACCTTCACTAACAGGTTTGGATCAAAGCTCACCAGTTTGGACCGTGTCTCACCAGTGCACACTTAGCCTTAGAATTACCTGTACCTGATGGTGCGGACATTTCCACAGGCTGCTGAACCGGTACAGTGGGATATGTTTTGACTGAACATCTTTTTTGAAAAAAACCCCAACACACTGAAATACCAAAATGTAAAAAGTAAAAGGTTGGCTTTGATATTTTTATGGAAAAATCCTCAGAAATTGTTAGAACAACATTTGCTCAAGTGAAAAAGTGAAAATGTTGTTTCCCTAATTTTAGGATGACTGTGAGCTTCAAATTTTATTTAAAATTAGCTTCATTTTAAAGTATTTAACACATTAGAAAAGATCCAAATAAAGTATTTCAGACTTTGCAAAATGAAATTTTTCCAGCACAGCCATGGAGGTACTTCTGAGTCATGAAACCCTAGTCAAAATATTCTGCTTAATCTGTGTTGGTTGTTCAGAAGTTGCAGCAGGGTATATGCTGACTAGATATAAGGAAAAGAAAATCACAGTGAGAGTGGTGCAGTGCTGAACAGGACTTCCAGTGGAATCAGCACACTTGGAAATTCTCAGACCTTGACTGGAGTGAAAAGCCACCTGTCAACGAGCAGGAAGGAAAGTCTGCAAATGAACAAGGGGCGTGCAGGAGCTACCCATGTTCTGGAATAGAAATGTAGCCAGTGCTTAAATACTGCAAGCCAGGAAATCACCAAATGCTTATAACCCTAGCTTAGCAAATTATGGGGAAAATAATAGAGGCAGCATAGCTACTGCCTTAAAAACACAAGCAACCTCTGCCTTCTATATGAAAAGAAACGGCCACATCAAATTGTAGTTATGCAAAGCATCAAGTCTTCCAGGAGCATCATTATGTACTGAAAAAATAGTGCGAAGTATGATCATTCACCTGCCTAACAAGAGAAATACAGTGGGATTGGTGGGAAAAGCAGACACGCATGCAAATGCACTCACTCTTTTTATGTACATAGTGTTATTTAATAACAGGATTCTATGCAGTAAAACATACGTACACTTGAAATAATGATAAGTTTCACTTTTCCCCTGCATTTCAATTTCTTAGCTTATGGATATAACTAAGGAACAATTCTTCTTAAGTTGAGATTCTGCTTCTACCAGCTTTCTGTTCAGCACACACACTCGGAAGAGGTACAGTTATTGAACAAAACAGGCACGTAAAACACAGAGATTCCCTGCATGCAAACCCAGCTTATGCCTTTTTGTGGAAGTGGAAGCCTGCAAAGGGCAACAATGGTACTCCTGCCACAATGGCACCCTTTCTGTTCCCATCTGGGAGCAGAGTGGGTAGCAGAGATTCAGCATCCTGCTCCCAGCACCCTGCTCCCAGCCCACAGAGCAGAGTCACTGAGGCAAAAAGCTTGACGTGGGGTGGGGGTAAAGGCACGGGGCAGGGGGAGAGAAGAAAAGCAAGTCCTACAGGGCTTTCAAAACTAAACACTAGATTTACAACTTGCGAGCATTCACAGGCTCACGTATTTGATTCAAGCCAGGTTCAAAGCAGGCAGGTGCTGGGTATGCAGCCTCTGCAGTGCTGTTAATGCGCTTCACTCCTGAGCTGCACTTCTTTAACAGCCTGGGATGTGTGGACTGCTCTGGCATCTGCTTCACTTGAAATCTGCTACCCATAGTCTCAATGAACAGCCGTGCCCGGTGGGACTCTCATTCCCTTTTCCCCCACTATCCAGATTCAGAGAGGAGACAATGACAGCAAGAATGGAATGGAATGGAATAGAATAGAATAGAATAGAATAGAATAGAATAGAATAGAATAGAATAATTTCACTTGGAAGGGACCTACAGTGATCATCTTGTCCAACTGCTTGACCTCTTCAAGACTGACCGAGTTAGAGCATGTTATTAAGGGCATTGTCCAACCAAATGCCTCTTAAACACTGTCAGGCCTGGGGTATCGACCACCTCTCTAGGCAGCCTGTTCCAGTGTTCGACCACTCTCTTGGTAAAGAAATGCTTCTTAATGTCCAGTCTAAAAATCACAAGGCAGGAGGATATGCTTCTTTTACTGCTATTATATAACAGGGAACTGGGAAGATGAAGGATAAAGGCTTGTTTAACCCCGCAGGAAGCTTTCTCCTGAGATATAGACCTGAATATCTAAGCTACAGCTGCTGTTTGCCATTGTTCATGTTGATATTTGCTGTTGTGGTCAAGTATTAAATTCAGATAAGGATGCTCTAAGTAAGGGCAGAATGACGACCAGTCATTTCTTATCTTTCCTGCTTTAGCTTTTTAGGGGCATGTTTGGGAGAAAGTTGGCATAGAAATTACTACTTTCTTTGCTGTCAGACCTTTTGCCATTCTGGGATTTCTAGCACTTGGCTTAGTTGGTCTAGAACTTTTTTCTATCATAATTTACCTGAAGCTACTCTAATGACCTAGGAATGAGGATCTAGAAATTGTTACCGTGAAAGCTGCTATTACTTCAGTCTTTGACTCTGACTGTGCTGGCCCTCAAATTTTTATGAGGAAATGACTGTAAATCACATCCGATCTTCCTGGGTTTCTGACTATCAGTGACCGGGAAGAGACCTGCTGTACTCAAAAACTAAAATTAAGTCACAAAAAAAAAAAAAAAAAAAAAAAAAGAAAAGACTGGACACTAAGACCTTCTGGCACTTGCAGAGGACATTCACATGCTTATACTGACAGGGAATCCTGTCTGGTATTGCCGTCTCAAATGCACAGATAGCATTTCCTTTGTGAATCCATACGGACCCTTCTGTTGCAATCCTCTATGCATAGAAGGTGACAGAATTTCCCCTTAAGAAAAAATGAGGGTCCTTGTATGACCTCACACTGGTATATCCTGTAAGATTCTCATGAGAACTTGCAGCAGTTTATTTGTCATCCGTTAATCTAACTCAAGGGGATTTTTAATGTGAAAATAGTCCTTTGAACACGACATTCTAGTGCACACAGTGAGGGTTGCTCTGAGATGCAGGCCAACAGGAGCACTCAGTGGATCTGATATTTGGTTCAAGAACTTTGACCCAAAGACTGGCAACATTTTTAGCCTTTTTTTGAATACTGTCTATGAAAAACTGGGGTGCGTGTATGTGTAAATTGCTCTTTTTAAATCTTCTGTATAGTACTCATAGCAAGACACTTACCAATGTTTGTAAGTCCAGGGTCAGCATCACTAATTGAATTCATTGAGGCTACGCTGATTTGCACCATCAGAGAATGTGACCCCAAAACATTGCATTTAAATTCAATTCCCTTCTCCACTTCATATTTCCAAACAGCAGAATACTAATGAGAGACAAACTGCCTCCCCCTCAGCAGTCACAGAATATGGTGGCATAGATCAAGCTGTTTGACTCTCCGTGCGTGATCAGAGAGAAGGGGATGAAGACAGAACATAGATGGAGTGAGTTTGTTTGCTGATGATAAACAAGAGGTGGATGAAGTTCCACTGATACCAACAGTATTTACACGACCTGCATACCTCCTCCAGTAGCATCATGCTAATTCCACCACTACAGCACCTTTTTACCAAGACACCCCTTCCTCCTAATGGAGCACTTTAGGACACTGATGTGGTATTTGTACTTCAGTAGAAGATGCAAGCCCATTCTGCTGCAGGAAGCAGTGCTCCTCTTTCCTGTATGTCTCTCCGGGACCCAGCCCAGCAACTCAGTCTGTATGACAGTTTGCCCATAGAGACTAATAACCTATTGTCCTGCTTTGGACACCCGCACATAACCTTCTGCCCACCTCACTTCTACAGGGGCTCGCTGGCTGCTCAGCCATTCAACTGCTCTCCATAAAGCATAGGTAATTTCATGCATAGTGCCCTGTAATTCAAATGAACTCTGGTTCACCCTGGTACTGCTATCTGTTTTCACTTCAGAGCTGCATTCCTCCAAATGATGTCTATTGACTTGGTAATTTAACCCTGGTCTCCCTTCACATGATTATATCATTCCTAGAAACTTCAGTTGACTGTAACAGAACAGGTGCTCTTGGCAAGTTCAAGAATGCTTTCTAGGATGCTGTGACGTTCCTCACAAATTCCCCTGCACTCCAGGTATCGCCTGGAGTATCACCAGATATCACACTGCTTGGATGCAGAACGCTGCAACACCCCATGGATTTTACAAGGTCACAAGCATAGAAAAGCAACTTCCAGTACCAATAAGCCACTTGCTCATTCCTCTTGCTGGTTTTTGTTCAAGAAAAGGACAGAAATCATAAACCACAAGTATAAGCAAAATATCTATGCCATGTTCTCATGTGATTCCCATCAAAATAGCATAGAAGAACTTTGTGGTCTTTGGGGCAAAACCTTAGAAGCACAGGAAAGAGCTATCTCCTTGTATGTAGAAACTGAGGCACAGGAAACCTTCCAATTTTCAAGAAGAGATAGAAGTTTGGGGTGTCAAGGGTATGTTATATGCAAGGGATTTTCCACCCCTCAGTCCCTGGAATGAGCTCTGCTGAAAGAGGCCAACTTGAACTGCTGCCTGAATCCTGCAGAAAAAGATGCTAAGCTATCAGTAGTCATACTCCCAGAATGGCCATCAGCTGCCACTTTGACAGGAACCCAGCATCGTTTGGTGGCATTTACCTTAGGGGACAGGCGTTCTTGGCATCAGGAAAAGCAATTTAAGCTTTCGGAACTCTGTATGTATGTTTACTGCTTTTTTGTGTGTTCAAGAATTATTCATATCACACACTCAGCTTAATTAGCATTGGAAAGGTCATCTAGGTAACTCAGGTAGATGAAGTACAGGAAGTATTACACTATTTCCCTTCCTTGCTACAGGAGGTTTAACTACCTCTGCGCTTGTGTTTAGCTATGGTATCAGTCCCTGGAGTTGGCATTACATTAGCAGTGATTGTTTAAGATATTGCCACCACCCATGCTGCAATCGGAGGTTAGTTCACCTGCAGCAGGGGAAACAGAAGCGAACATACGTTGGCTGTTTGGCTGCCATTGCTTATATATGGTCTATTAGCTTAAAACATCAATCATTCTTTGCACTGGTGGTCAAAACAAAGCTGGTGTGCAAAAGTGATGCTTCTGTAAATTGTAACCTTTACCTGTAGCCAGAAGAGTAACCTTCCAAAACAGTGCTTCTACTCTTTTTCTATGGCTGCGCAATTTTTTTTGAAAATGAGTAGAAACCACTTAATTAGATAGGAACGCTGTCTCTCAGGCAGTGTGCTCCTGGAGATATCAAATTTAGTAATGTGTATTTAATAGTGTGTCATTAAGATGATGTTGAGTTGGTTTTACCCTCATAAATCACATATCTCATTGCATGACCTAACTGGATTGCTCCAATTTTGTTTCAGAAATATTTCATAGCCTAGGCAAAGCTACCCCTATATAGAACAGGCTACCTTTCATACAGTTTATGCATATCTCTTACAAGTACAGCTTTGCCTGGTATTTCTGTGTCTCATCCAGTGGCTCCCAGATTCTTTCTGAGACGGCAAATCTGGGGTAACTATAATCAATTGTTATTTGTATGCTTGCTAACAACAATCATCATGGTTTTGCTGTCAGTAGAGCTCCTGACCATCCTTTCTGAAACTAAGACCCTATATAAATGTTCAGCCTCACTATTTAAGGATTAAGTCCAGCATTAAAACCTAACTTTCAATCAGGAAAACTCACTGTGGTTTGAGAAAACTGGAAAAAAAAATATACAGAGAGTGAACTAGAGGGCTTGATTCACTTGTACCGGTATAGCAGGTGCCCTGACTCTTTTAAGACTAGTACAGGGATGATAGTCAATAGGTGCCTGGGAGACGAAGGAGGCAAAGAGTACTTTGAATGGTATCCATGCCCAACAGAATTATTCATTCTGTCAGCTCCAGTGCTCCTCCATGTAGCACATGAGCATATTAACAGTGGCACTTCAGCCTTCCAGGGCAGCCCATTAGAGATGGGAAAGGGAAAGGGACAGACCACGCAGGAAGCAACAAATTGATGAAGCAGGAGTGAAAATGCTAATTGAGTGCCACTTAGCGAGTGCAGCGCTCAAACAGCAAAGCTAGTTTGCTGGCAAAGAGGATAACCTGTGCAAGCACGTTGAAACTTGGGCTGTCCCAAGTAGATGGAAGTCGGTTTGGGGGATAATTTGACTCAGTACTGAACAGTCTCCCCGTGGGCTGACTATGAAGGCAGGATGAATTCAGATCACAAAGGAAAGACTTGACACATAGGTTGCACGGATGTTGAAAGCTGCAAAAGGACAGTGGAGAGAACCAGACACCTATTTTCACAGGCACAGCCTCAAGCCACCGGCTTTCACGACTGGCTGACGTGACACGATAGCTAGTGAATGCAACAGACCTCTAATGTCTTGACTCTTAAAGACTGAAGCTGAGTCTCACTGTTTGGGCCAGTATGCCAAGGCAAGCAGGCTCACATGGCCACCTCTTTTACTTCCTCCCTTCTCCTCAAAACCGGAGTTTCCTAATGTCCGAGCAACACATTACACAAGCTTTCTGCCCTTTATTTCCTAGAGGAACTGCTTTTAATCTAGTAGTTCTCATATTCTTTGTGAGTCCCTGTCCTCTGCTCTAAGGATAAGCTCTATGCACATTTCAAGAATTGCTTATGAGGTGTTATTCCAGCATTCCAGTTATTCCAGCAGATGATAAGATGATATGGGAATCACTGGCAACAGAATACAATGCAGGTGGGAGGTTTTGGCTGGAAAAAGTCCAGGACCAGAACAGCAGACCCAGGAAAAAGAAGGCTGCAGGCAGCCCTGAAAGCAGAGTCAATCTGTGGGCATGGCAGCGCTGTGCAGCTGCCTCTCAACAAGAACATGGTGGGGTCAATGAGAGCACATTTGCAACAGCAGAACAGTGCTTAAAAACAGGTTTTTTCTCTCCTCTGTGCTAGCTTTCCTTCATTGCATCATCTCATAATCATGTTTATCTCCAGAAGTTACCAGCAACACGTTCCCTAGAAACACCTCTCACATCTGTTTCCACCAGCACTTCCCGGTATTTCAACAAGACTGCTCAAGGAAGACAGAAAGCAGCTGGAAATTATTGTCCTCAGTGGTCTCGGGGTGCAGCTTACCCCAGGTGTACGCACAGCCAACTCTTGCATTCACAGCGATACATATTCACAGCAATGAGGCTAAACCCGTTTTCTCTCAGTGTCTGCTGAACTGATGCTCACCGATAGCTCAGGATCAGGTTGAAGCGCGGGATGGTGACACATGCTTGGAGGCACTTCCAGGAACGCACACATACAGATACAAAAGAAAATTCAGAGAGAAACAACTGCCACCCACTGGGAGCCACCTGCAGCAGCACAGTCACTGTGAATGCCACCTCTCTGCCACCATGGAGCATGTTCAAAGCAGGGGGGTTGCCACAGGTCAAGAACACAGCAGCAAAAACAAGGCACAGATAATCTGCTGGGCATTAGCGAAAGGATATGTGAAATAAAAGGCCAGCTAGTTCAGGAGAAGCCCCTTTGATGTTTCAGATCTGTCTGACATCTGAGAAGTCAGCTGCCGTACAGAGTTGGCAGCAGGAGCTACTGTTTTTCTCAGGCTCTTTTCCCCATGCCTGCTGCATGCAAAGCGAGGACATATTCAGCACTGCCGACCAGCCAGACCTGCCGTGAAAACCCTGCTTGTTGGGACAAGGGCACTCAAAAGTCCTGCAGGATTAGTTCAGTCAGTGCTAGGGAGACATGTTTTAACACAAAGAGCCCAAAGTTCATTTTCATTCCTGTTCCCCTGTCGTTAAACCAGTATGTCCCCTCCTCTAGCTAGGGCTGGCATCCAAGAACACAGATTCAAAACAGCCCTGCTGCTGGGCTACTCCAGCTCTGCCTCCCCGGCTCTTCTTCCACCCAACAGCAGCTAGCACAGCCCCAGCCCCCCTTAGAGGGTTAAATCACAGAGTGACAGAATCAGAATCACAGAATCTTCATGGTTGGAAGGGACCTTTGAGATCATCGAGTCCAACCACAAAAAAAAAAAAAAAACCCAAACAAAACAAAACAAAACAAAAAAAAAACCCAAAACACCACACACCTCACCCACCCACAAACAGACACACACCAACAATCTCGGGCACTAGAGCATGCCCTGAAGTGCCACGTCTACACGTTTCTTAAATACCTCCAGGGATGGTGACTCCACCACCTCCCTGGGCAGGCTGTTCCAGTGCCTGACCACCCTCTCAGGAAAGTCATTCTTCCTAATATCTAATCTAAACCTCCCCTGCCCCAACTTCAGACCATTCCCTCTGCTCCTGTCATTATTCCCTTGGGAGAAGAGGCCAACACCCACCTCTCTACACCCTCCTTTCAGGTAGCTGTAGAGGGCAATGAGGTCCCCCCTCAGCCTCCTCTTCTCCAAACTAAACATGCCCCGTTACCTCAGCCTCTCCTCATAGGACTTGTTCTCCAGACCCCTCACCAGCTTGATGGCTCTCCTCTGGACACACTCCAGCACTTTAATGTCCTTCCTGTGGTGAGGGGCCCAGAACTGAACACAGCACTCGAGGTGAGGCCTCACCAGTGCCCAGGACAGAGGCACCATCACTGCCCTGCTCCTGCTGGCCACACTGTTCCTGACACAGGCCAGGATGCTGTTGGCCTTCTTGGCCACCTGGGCACACTGCTGGCTCATGTTCAGCCGGCTGTCCACCAACACCCCCAGGTCCTTTTCTGCTGGGCAGCTTTCCAGCCACTCTGCCCCAAGCCTGTAGCGTCGCCTGGGGTTGTTGTGACCGAAATGCAGGACCCGGCACTTGGCCTTATTGAACCTCATCCCATTGGCCTTGGCCCATCGATCCAACCTGTCCAGGTCCCCCTGTAGAGCCTGCCGACCCTCAAGCAGATCAACACTCCAAATACCTGAGGACTTTTGCTGGAGGCTGTATGTGGATCACAACAGAGAAACGAAGGGTCCCAGCCAGCTCAGGGAGCCATGTCCTTTAGATGGGAGGTGGGGAGCAAAACCTTCACCATCCTACTTTTTTGGACCTGTAGCACAGCCTTACTGTTGCTAACCAAGGCAAAGTCTAGTTTCAAGGAGTCAGGGCCACTTATAAGCCAGCTGACTGACACCTCAACACCTGACCTGGCTTTATTCAGTGAGTCATGTCTTAACATGCTTTGGGTATGATTGTACGTGTATGTGGAGGGGGCACAAGGAGCAGATATCTGAGTGCAAAGTTAATCCTTCATTAGAAAGGCACTTGTTGGCTTCTCGGTTGGTAGAAGGGAGGGAGACAGATGAAGCCCTGGCATTTTGTCTGCATAGAACTGGAGCCATGTACTTCCATAGAGAGGAAATGGTGCTGGATACTGCCAAGAAAAGGGCTTTGCTGTGCTCAGGTTTCTCTGAATTAGATCTGTTTGGGGATAGAGAGAGCAAGCTGCTGCTACAAAATCTCTCCTATCCACAGAGCTCTTGGTAACATTTTCCTCACGATTCCCAAGCTCCTCCGTCTCCCTTATTTTTGGCAGAGAGTAAAGGAAAATTCCCATTGACTTTGAAACACAAATGCATTCTCGCTTCGACCAGCTGCGTCCATCCCAAACCTTTTGCAAAAAGAAACCCTTTTTGAGGGACTCCACTTAGAAGAGGACTCCACTGCTTTGTTCCTTTGGGTAAAGTGCCCCAGTCCTGGCAGTCCTGCTGTGAGAGCTGCATCATGGCTCACCTCAGGTCATCTCGTGCGCAATGCCAGCATCTGCAAAGTCATCTAGGCTTGGCTGCGGTCTGCTGTGCTGAATTGAAGCGCAGCTCCACAGCTCCAACAGCCACTGCGCTGGCAGGATGGCAGAGAGCACAGTGCACAGGGAATGAAGGCAGCCTCACCATGACCTTACAAAGTCAGTGAGCTCAACAGTGGAAAGGAGCCAGCCTCTCGCCCTTCCCTCTTTTGTAAGCCAGTCTCTTAGAGTGGGGCACAGCTAGTGGCACCTGTCCCGGGCTCCATTTTCAATTCCCCAGTTGCTCTGATCCCTCTTCCTCCTCATCTCTGGTGGAGGACAGGAGAGGTTACTGGATCACCTGGTCGTTTCCAGCTGTCATCGTGCCTCTGACTACTATGATTTAATTCTAGGAAGTGGATTTGGCCCAGCTCCAGAAGCCAAGGACTCAAGTCTGACATCAAATAATTTCTCTCCCCCAGAACTCAGATCATGGGCCTCTGCAACTCAGGCAAACATCTCTAGGTAGCTCAGACTACTAGCCCACTTCTTTATAGATGACTGTCCTTTGGTCCTAAGGAACAACTTTACGTTATAGGATTTTCCAGGTAGGAATTTCTGAGCTAAGCCAGAAAATAATAATCACACAATCCTGAAAAATGAGTTACAGTGACACTTTATATAAACAAACAAACAGAAAATAACGAGAAAAATAACACACTAATCACATCTGGATTCACCCACAATGTCACTGTTGCACTGGTAATTATGCCAAACCCCTACATTTTATTAAAACACAAAAAAAAGGGGTATGTTCTTTAATCCCCCATGTCTTCTAATCCAAGCTAGGCTGAAAGCTAGATAGGTGTGAGAAGGCATTTCACATACCTGTAACCCCCATATCTTGTGTCCATAACGCTCTCATGCTTACATAAGGGAAAGAGAGGGATGAAGTGATAGCTGCAGTATAACAAATTACTTTTTCCCCTTCTCATACTGATACAGAGTCCCTATCTGCCAAACTGGGAACAACATTTTCACTTGAGAAATGCTGCTCTTACAGGCTCCGTTCAAAAGTCAGAGCTGATTTTATTTTATTTTTTTTTTTTGTCTGAGAAGGAGGCAGAAGACTCCACATCAGCGAGCTGCAGGCTCCCCACCACTGGCAAAGGAATGAGGCGCTCGCGGTACACGACAGCGTTTGACAAAAGACCTGAGAAAGCTACCCCTGCTGTGAGTGCAGGTATCATTCCTGCTGCAGGAAATGGAACACTAGGGCAGGCTTTCCAGGGACACAAGGATTAGCCAGGACAGATAAAAATGACAGTAACAGAAAATGAAATACAAGCCATTCATTACAAATTTAATTCTCCTCTTGGTGATGCATGTCCTTTTCATTTGTGAGGCTGGTGCTGTCACCAAGGTCAACCCAAATGTACTGTCAGCTGCAGGAAACTGGTGGAAAACTGGGCATTTCTAAACATTCCCAGGATTTCTGGTGGCTTCTGCAAAAGCACACAGGGCTTCATTGTCTTGTCACAAGTTCCACATGGACAGCTAAAGAAATGTTAGCACAGTATAGGCAGAGCTTCTCCTGGTTGGGGGAGAGGGAGAGGGCAGAGCACATTTAATGGAGAGGATGTCTCCTCTACCCTAAATGGCTATCACGGAGGGTTTGCTGTAGTTTTAGAAGGGGTGAAGAACATCGCTCCACTGGCTCTCCTCTCCTAAGAGCACCTCAGTAGCTGAGATGATCTGGCTTTATTGCCTGTAGTCCAGTTCTCACACTAAATCACAGAGCTGGTCCAGCCAGAGCAGTTCCCAGTCTCCGTCAGTGGTTTGTGCCAAAAAGCTGTGCAGGCAGCTGGGGGACAAAAAGGTGCCAGAAGAGAATACTGGTAAAATAGCACTTCTGAGACTAGGCAATTCTCTGAAATGTAACAATACTGCTATTGCATTGTCTGCCAGCACCACGATACTGCAAAAATCATACTCTCCGTAGGCACGCTTCGGAATGGGTGGGTTTCACCATCTGTCTCCTGTGCGCTGTAGAGAGCACAACAACTCACTCTGCACATGCTCTGGCGGGCACCGGCAGATAGTAATGTCTCCAGCTCTGGCTCAGAGTGGGCAGATGCAAGCAAATAGGATTTATCAATTCATCACTGCGTTGGTTTAGATTTGCATTGGTATAACTCCACTGAATTCCACAGAGCTAAGCTGGAGTAATACCTTACTGAAACTGCTGTTCTTTCCCCTCCCCATACACGCACTCCCCGCTCCAACTACACCTTTCACAAAATGGCCTATGGATAAGTGGGTTTACAAAGCAAGATGTTTTAAGTATGAAGCACTGGCAGAGTAGATGGCTTGACGAAAGTTTCTTTCTCAGTGAAGCCTCCTATGGAATGTACTGGGGAACCAGAGCATCAAAAATCAGTGATGACACTTAGCACCTAAAAAGTCACTTTTATCCACAGAACTCATTCCATCTTATAGCAGAGGGAAGAAAGTGTTACCTGTAGTTATTGAATGGACCAAGGAGGACAAGCAACAGCATGCATGTTCCCTGACTTCCAGACAGGCCATTCCAATGCCTTATAGACACTGTAATTATTTATGAAAACCAACATTCAGTTGGGCTAAAGCAGATGAGAGTGGCCACCAAGTCTTCTTCTCTCCGTCAAACTCATCCCGATGTAATGTGAGAGGATGATGTCAATGACGTCAGATTTACGAATGGTGCCGACTTTTCTCTTAGCAACCCTGACAGTTGCCAGGAAACAACTACTTGCTGTTACTACGGTGACAAAGGGTACCAAAGCCACATGCCACATAACACCCACCTGCGAAAGAACATGAGAAATGCTCACCTTGACTCTCCCATCACTTCACAGGTGAGGAGGTGGGTAAGGAACACCTCTGCTCAAGTCACAGAAATGACAACAGTGTAAACCAGGTCCAGTGTTCCAACCACCTCTGGTCTAAAAGGGACCACCTGGTCAGATCACCAGTAGGCTTGGTATTGCACTGCATACTGCCAGTGCCCAGAAGATGTTGCAAAGGCTGTGGAGTGACATGAATACTAAGGAAAAGTCACAAGTTTCTCAAGGGCTGGCAAAGGAGGAACCTTGCAAAATAAAGGATGGCAGAGATGTATCAACCAACCCAGAAACACCATTGCTGAAAACCAACACACAGAGAAGAGAAGCCCCATGCTTTGGCTCATTGGATGCCACCACAGGGTATTCTACAGGGAGAAGACAAGGCATTTTTTTCTTCTTTGTTGTTTATTTGACACATTTCAGGCCTCAAATAGTGCCACATAAACCTGCAGGACCTTGTATTACTAATGCATTTTGAGGGATCCACCATTTAGGCTATGGACTGAAAGAACCAACACCCTACACAAGATAGACACCTTGCTTCAGAATCCTACAGGGGATTGTCTGTCTAGCCCAGCAGCTTGCAGTTTTCCACTGTGCCACCACATTAGCATGGAACACCAACAGGTTGCCATGGAAAGGAGGTTGCCTACAGCTCCTTCAGTCTGTTCATGACCTCTGATATGGTGAACCGTGGCCTTATGCAGAACAGCTATAGGATTCCAGGTCTGACTTTGAAAATGTGTCAATTCTGTCTTCTCATGCCTCAGGAGAAACCAAGCGTAAGTCCAGACAGAGCCTTTTGGAGAGTGAACTATTACATACATCTGCTAATGGGAGCTCTGAACTTTTACATCAAGACAGATTTCTGTCCCCTCTAAATAGAAGCTGAGTTTCCTTTCCTTGCTATAGAGGAAGAAAGAAGGTCTTAGATGGTTACCTCCTGGCCTAAAATTGGTCGACTGTATCTCACACTCCAAAGACAAAGTAGGTGGAATTGAAGACAGAGGGAAGGACAGACCCACAGACACATCCACTCTTCTCCATCGCTAGCCTGTGTGGAGGTAAGCCAAAATGAGCATGGTATTCTAGGCAAATGGATGGTGCAAAGCCTTCCCTCCTGGAGAGGGAACAGCAGGGGATACTTTGCTATAGCTCCATGAAAAGCAGCACAGCTCCTTACCACATCCTACCCAGCAGGTGAGGTCAAATGCTATAAAAGACTTCAGACCTGCCTCTTTGCCACACATCACAGCCAAGAGGATTATTTCAGTAAAGGCATATACTAAGCTCTGATCATCTTGTTCCAAAAGTACAGATTACTGCAATGCAATATGAGCCATGGGGAAAAAAAAAAAAAAAAAAGAGAAAAGAAAAAAAAAAACAAACCAAAACAAAAGAAAGAAAAGGACATGAAAACCAGCTGACAACAGATCAAGCCAAAATGCTTTCCTCAAAATGGGGAACAATACCAAAAACTACTTTTCTTTTTTTGATCAGTTCAAAGGCTGGTTAGAAACATTTCACTCAAAACTCTTAACAGAAAATACAGGCAAAATATTTTCTGTAGAATCTAAGCACAAAGAAGCCATTTGATCTCCTGGACTGATCTCCTCATATTCCATAGACTTCCATTTTACCCATTCACTTCTTCACCAAGCACAATGAGAGATATTCAGCTAAAGCTTCTACTTCCTGAAAGCCATCCAGTTTTGAAAACATCAAGAGATGGTGATACTTCCCTTGATCATTTCTTTCAGGGGATAACCACCAATTTCACAATAGGCCCTAATTTTCTGTTCAGTTACACACAAATAAAAAACACTAGATCATTTGGCTCCAACCGGCAGAGGGCACAAACATACACCTACACCATCCAGTCCATTATATTAAAATTATTAGCACATTTTGGAGACATCCATCACCGGGGCCATTTATTATTTATCCAGCTCTGGAAAGATATCAGCCCCCAGCTGCAGTTGAGATCATCAGAGGCATTCTTCCTTCATCCTATCTGATTGAAAAGCAATGGAAATCCTGGCTGGGCTTTCTGACTGTGGGAACCATGCCAGCTGACCTCACTTGATGCTTCCAACAACCCTATTTATGTAACCACACAGCCTTCCTCTGCCATGGGGCAGCTGGCCAGGAAGCTGATGGGTAGTCTGGAATTACAGTAAGTTTAGATATGAGGTATGATTTGTGTTAGGAATTGGGAGTGTCTTCTTATGGCTGAAATAAGCAGACCTGCATGTTACGGCCAAGCCGTAAGGTTTACAAAGCCTAATAGTCCAGATGGTCACCAGAGAAATCAAAGTCTTAGATTTTCAAGAGATACTAGGAACAAAGATCTAACTTGAATTCAATGAGAAAGAATTTGCTTTTTCTTCTTGGTAACTCCCAACCTGAACAGACAAACTCAACATTTAGCTTTAAACTTCAAATACCAACTAGGGGACAGTGGAACTGGCATTTATATAGTGACTTGAGCTTTCTCTGATATTTAAGGCAGACTCTGTAAGGAAAAATTCTCTCAGTGAGAAAAATTCTTGAACAGATTCCCTGTGATTCACTGTGTTCCTTGCTCCATCTGTTTCCCTTAATATCCAATGTAGCTACACATTAACCTCACATTTTAAGAATGAATTATGAAGGCTATAGCCAGCTTTATACTCTGCAGTGAAAAGGCTCCATAAGGCTAAGCTAAAAGAAGTTAACACTTCTAAGTGGTGTCTTTCAGCATAAACCTGTCAAACTCGCCCAGCAGTACAACCCTGGAACACTAACCTGCTTTAATACGCAATAAGCTGTGTCAACCGTTTGCTTCTGCTGTGCTGCCATTTCTTGATTTTTTCTTTATTTCCCCCCCAATCCTTATTTTCCACTTGTCAGCCAAGCCTCAGGCCTGAGTCTTTCATCAGCTCCACAGTCACAAAACTCAGAGCTGTTGCTTCTCCCTGCTGCACACTGTCCACCCTTCATAATACCCAAGCCCAGCTTGAAGCCCTCTCAGCCGCTGGCGGGTGGAAGGTGCTGTGAAAGCAGTGGTCGTCCCTTCTGAGCTTGAGTCAGCCAGTGCAAGCCAGGCCTGACACAAACTGTTGGGGCAGGAAAAGAGTTGCTGAGGTGCTTTGCAGCACAGCACAGCCCTCAGGAGAGGTTGCACCAGGGGCAGAACTTGCAGGAAGCATTTTTTTTAACAGGCTCCTATGCTACACAGAAGTGAACTGCTTCTAGCACAGCCCGGACCATCCAGGCCATGCTGTCTTCTCATGCCTGCTTCTTCACCTCACAGAAGCCCAGAAACCCCCACTACACCCCCAGCTGCTGTGGGAAGTAATTCTGGGATATTTAGGGATTTTCACCAAAATATCTCGTAGTTAAGTGGGTTAAACCAAGATTTAGGTTCATCTTTAATTTTCAGAGGAAATATCCTGTCCATGATACTATATGGTTCTCACCAACCCAGTGCAATGGAGCACAATGGTATAGGGACCTCCCTGTCCAAAGAAGGTGGACCGTGAGTGAGTGGCAATGGAAAGCCACATTGTGCTTGCCCTTGCATACCTCCAAATTATATTTGGAATAAGTTGAATTTTGGTAAGCAAAGTTTCAGTTGTGTATCAGTATGTGAAGCATAACTTGTGTCATTCGAGCTACCATATAAATAGACCCACCAAGAAAATTCTAGTTATCATTAGTATTTGTGGCACAGTTAATCATGGTGAGACTCATCTCTTAACTTCAGGCACTTGATGTGGCCGTCTAGGCTTCTGGAGTTAATGAACAGAACCAGAGACTTCCAAGATGTATCTCATCTTCATCATAATGCGAACACCTCCATTAGACCAGACAACTCTTGCTTTTTGTTTCTGGATATCATGGGAGTTGAGATAGCTTGCTCAGAATTAAATGGCTATGTCTTTGCTGTAGATGCCTACAGTTAAATGAGGTAAATCCTGCTCTGGTTGCCTCCGAGATTGTAAAGGAGTACTTTGATCAGCTTTGTATTTGTGGAGTTATAATTAAACATTTAATCTATCATGAGCTGATATTGCTGGCTCCTTGGAGACTTACAAATTTAAGGTTCTACTCAGGGCATTTCATATCTGCCCTGTCTAATGCCCATCTCAAGAAAAAATGTGAATTGCCAGGATCAACTATTTCATAATAATCTGTGTAGGAGAAAGTATTTCTAAGCATTCAGTTTAGATTAATATCACTATTAGGTTGCTGCTACTTTCTCCTAACTCTTGTCATACGACACAATTATTGTTTTGGCAACATCTTCCATGAAACCTGGACCAACAAAGTACCCAGCCCTTGAACAGAGTCTAGTATCTGTCTGCCATCTCGTCACAGCTGCTGCTGCTGCTGAATATTGATTATTAGCTAATTAGCCAATTGACATCCTCCCAGTTTCATTGTTTTGTTAAGGAGTTTATCATGAGATCTGTCAGACAATCCAAAAAGGCTTCATTAGCACAGCACTGATAATTGAACACTTCAGATGAATAATAAAATGTAAGACATTTCTTACCACGTGTTCTTCCTACTTCCATCCTGGGGTGACAAAGAATAGTGGATGGTGCCTCACCAATCTGTTTCCCTTCTTCACCCCAGAAATTGTGTCTGATTGTATCTAATTTTGATAAAGAAAACATTGCTAGAAATAAGGCTAGAAATTAGAATAAACATCCTTTTTTACTGGTGTTCTGAGAGTCAATACAAACCAGTCCTTCAACTATCTTAGAAGGTGTCTATCAGAAGAGTTAACAATCTTGCACAACTATTGTGCAAGTACATTTTTTTTGTCTCCGGTGTGCTACTGGCTAATCTTTAAGTGGATTTTCCTGATCCTGGCCTATAAATTTACCTTCTTCCCTCCTTAAAACAATTAAATGTATTTCATATATGTTAGATTTGAGATGTATTTCATTAGTTTTGAGATATTCAAAACACAACTGGACTAGGCACTGACCACCCTGGTCTAGCTCTGAAGTTAGCCCTACTTGAAATAGAGGGTTGGCCAAGATGACCTCCACAGGTCCCTTTTAAAGTAAATTTTACTATGAATCTTGATGGCTGAGAGTAATTTTATAACTTTACAACACATAGGAAAATGTGAAGTCCTGCAGCTGCGGCAGACTAACTCCACAGAGCAGCAATGAGGAACTTCTAAAAGCAAGTGTCCTGGTGGGCAAAAGCTGAACGCATGCCAGCAGTGTATCCTTGCAGTGATGAAGGTTAACTACATAGCAACCAAGGAAGTAGAAATCAGGTCAAGCAAATTGCCTCTTACCCTCTGTTCACCACATTGGGAGTACTGTGTCCTGTTTTGGGTTCCCCAGTTGTCGTAGGTGACAAAAGAGCTTACATTGGGAATGTTAATAGGCGGCAGATAATTGGTTGCATGTGTGTGGGTTCGTGAACATCTGAAATTGAACTTTTAAACTCAAGCACAATTCGGCTACTTGCTAGCTGAAACCAAAAGGGGTGATCATAAATTTAGATAGCACGTGGAGTAAACAAATCCTGAATCCTCCCGTTAATAACGAAACATGAGACAGAACCTCCAATTAGTAGGCTATTCGTGTAGTGTTGTTCTGTATATATGCGACTTAGACTGGAAAACCCAGGGGCCTAACTTCCAAAAAGAAGAGGTGCTACTAAAAATAAGGTGTTCCAAAAAGAAACAGGGGTCTTGCAAAGAACGAGGTGAAGATCTTGGCTGGAGGAAAGATCCTAGAAATGATGGATAATCCTGGAGATCCGACTCCTGAGCAGAGACTAATGTTGGGGGATGTCCAGGGACCTTAACTGGCAGTCCCCCAGACTGGCACATGCAAGGACCTGCATAGCAGGAATTGACCTTCCCAGACCAGCAGTGACCTCCCTGCTGGGTAGTAAAGTTGAGACCTAGGGATTGTAGAATTGGGTTGGGGGGAGCAGGGGAGTGATTGAGTGCGTGAAATAATCAAGAGGAATAAGAACTCTACAGTCTTTGGTTATTAAATAAACCCCAGCTGAAGGAGCTTGGTTTGCAGAAGAGAAGGACTAAGGAGGGATCTGGTTGATGCTTCTCACTACCTATTGGCAGATTATAGAGAAGAGGGAGCCAGACTCTCCTCAGAAGTGCACAGGAGATGAGAAGCAACAGTCACAGATGGTGAAAAGTCAAATTTGACTTAGATATAAAGAAAAAAATAAATCTTCCCCTGAGAACAGATCAGCACTGAATAAGGTTGTCCAAAGAGCTAAGGAAGAAGTATTTGAAGGTCAACTGGACAAGGCCCTGAGCAAACCAGTCTAGCTCTGAGTTGGATCTCTGAAGCTCACCCTATTTTGACAGGTGTTTGGACCAGGTAACCTCTAACGGTCCCTTCCAACCCAAATTACTCTACGATTCCATAGTAATTTAAATGTACAACCATCACACATAATATTATAAATAACATAAAATATCGACAGCAAAATGAGACAGTAAGCCTATGAGACATAAAATGTTATCAGTAGGCTTAAAACAGAAACTACAGCATACACAGAACTTCCATTCTCTATAATCGATATCAGTACAACACATTAGAGGAAAGCTTGTGTATCAGACCTCAGTGCGCACAAGATGTTTCTCCACATCTTCTCCCCAACCCCATTTCAGCAGGACAACACACTTGTATGTGCTACACAGAACCAATGTACACATGGCATGTTTGCAAAGACCTCCTCCTTATCCCTGAGAACGGATAGTCTTGCACAAATAGTAGTATGCAATTTCACATTAAGTTATCCTCCAGGGTTGGGGTTGACCATCTTCCAGATTTGCATAAGGCAATTTCATTTGTTTGATTCACTATTCAATACAAAAAACACTCTGCTGTAGCTTTGTGAAACAACCTCATCCAGGTGTGACTAAGTTCGATTCATAGATTAACAAACTTGAATCTATCCACTCAGAGCACAACAGGGCACAAACTTCTCATGAGACCCACCAAGAAATCTTCTTCTTAGGTTTTTCCTTTGATTTATTTCTTTGGGCAAAAGAGAATAAAATGAGCAATGCACTTTGAGTAACCTTGAGCTAGAAGGGTTGAAGTAATCTCCAGAACTCCCAGGGTACAAATGAAGCACCATGCTGCCACAAGCTCTTTTACTCTAAACCAAGACAAACTTGGATTACGAGCTTCCATACACGGTGAGACAAAGGCATAAAGGTGTATCACTGAAAAGGTGATGCAAGATATGCAGTACAATGCAAGTAAAACTCAACATTGTGTAGTTATGTTCGTACAGCTACTGGTTATGAGAAACATCTCCTTACTAGGTACCCACCGGCACGACTGGCTTAACCACTGGCTCATATGCAGCGCACAAAGCAAAAAAAGACCATAAAAGCTAAAGCCACTTCTATTATGTATGGTTGCCAGTATTTTAATGCTAATAGAGATGTGCCTACTTATGCCAAGGGTGAATCTGGCCCAAGGTTTCTTTCAATGGTGAGTCATTTCTATCTATCAGTAATTGTTACAGGTGGGCAAATATGGATCAAGCTGCTCTCCCAAATGATTTTAATATGGTAGCAGTTGTTCAGTCTACAGGAAGTACTAGATATTTATTTGGCTCAGAGACTTTAAATGCCTTCTTTCCAAAGGAAGAGACCCAAGAAATGAGAGCTTCTGAAATGCAGACAGTGCACATTTAATTCTCTCCTCTGGATTAAAAGTTTTGTTTTGTTTTGGTGTTTTTTTTTCAATAACTACACTCAAATTTGCTGTAAGCCATAGGTAGGTCCATATAAAAAAAAAAAGAATCATATACAAGCATAAAATAATTTAAGCAAGATTTAGCATATAAATAAACCCCACACATGAACAAAAGGGGAAGGTTTCAAAATCCAAGTATTTCTTCACCCAACTCCTCTTGAAAGTGAAACAGATTCTTCCCAGGCCAACTGTTGCACCTTCCTAAACCTTCTGATTAAAGAGTAATACAGCTGAGAGAGAAACAGACATAATTCATATTTCTGATAAAGATATGTTGATAGATAAATCTTAGAGTCCCACAATCACTGCTGGAATAAATGTGCATGATGATTTTGTTCTCAGTAGAACTGTACTCCCCTGCTTAAACTCTGCTTAACTAATTAGAGCCTGATCATGTGTCAGCAGCATAAATCAAGGCTCTCCTTGTGATGCTAAACCTGTTGCCTGGACAAGACTACTGTAAGAGCAAGCCTGTTCTTCCTCCGGAGAGAGCCTTCAACACAGAAAAGAACTGTACCCAGTGCAAAAACAAAAAGCTAACTGACCTAAAACATGTAAGCAGCAAGTCCCAGTCTTCTCTGGATAAAAGATCATTTTGAATGACATCATAAACATCCTCCAAGATGGAAAGGCTTCCAGAAATGACTTCACATTGTCTGTGTGTACATCTTTCAATCCTGAATGTCTTGCACCAGACTAAGATGCCACCTTAGGGGTAACAATAACTCAGAATCAGCGATTACAGACCTTGGGATGCATGTGTGGAGTAATTCCACTTTCTCTCATCATATGAGCCTATTATGAAAAGACAAACATAATCTTAAATGGGCCTGCTGCTGGAGAGACTCACTGATGTTTTCCACTCTGCTTTTTAAGAGCTACTTGTAAAAGGTAGTTTTTTCTCTGAAGAAAACTGAAAATGCAGCCTGATTTAGATGGCTAGTTCATGATTATGTTTCTTAGGAGAAAATGGGTTTGTACAGTAAATAATAGAGGAGCTGAAGTGGTGAAGCATTGGCTTTTAATTTTTTTTTTTCATCATTTATAGCAAAATGGACAAGAAATAAACTGTCTTTTAAGGCATCCTTACTTTTACTAAGACATCTGGTGCCTTGCTTTATTATTTTCTGCTATTTGAATTACATCCAGTGAAAAGCAAGATGCTTTACAGGCAAGTTATTGACTCTGGGTACAGGTATTTGACTGAGGGCAATGTACTTCAAGATTCTCGAAGGCACGTAACTCTAAATCAATTAGCCCTAAGCAATCATCTTTTAGCAATCATCAAAGGCTTGAAGCATCTGAGAGACTTTGGAATCTTCGGCTTGAACTTGGGCAGTTTGAAATCTAAAGCTTTTTGTCTTTGACTGGCTTTTAGGCTCTTGGATGCTTGACGTACTTTCGAATATCAATCATACTGATGGGATGGTTGCCCTTAAACACTCAAAGGGCAACAGGGCCATCTGGCTCTCAGAAATGTGTCCTTTATTTTCTCTGTACCACAGTTCCTTACCTGTAAACCGAGGGGAGCAGCAGGTTAAGCCTACCCCCACAGACTGGGATGACCATACCTATAGTAATGTTCATCATACACAGAGGTTATAGAGGGAGAGTGGGCTAGACCAAGACAAAACACCTTCCTGATGTCCAAGGCAAAAAGCTCTGACCTAACCCTGAAAGTGAATGGGCAAGACTGTCTGCTGCAGATGTCTGACAGACATTGCATCTCACCTCCTTCTCCTTGCTTTAAAAGTAGTCACAGACCAGCAGCCCTGCAAAAAGCAAGAGTCCACATAGAACCCTGTGAAATTACTGGTGCTACTCTAGTGCACAGAGGGTGGTGGATTAGTGCCCTAGACCACACTTTATTTAAGCAAGGTAAGGATGGACTCTGGTCTTCTGCTATTTTCTTTTCCCATCTTCAGCAGGGTTACCTGAGAAGTAAGATCAGATGCAAATCACGAACATCCCTAACTCAGCTCCTGCAAGGCAGAGAAGTTATGACGCAGGAGAGGCACAGGGGAACCATAGCCTTCCAGACCAACAAGGGAAGATACAAGCAGGGCATCTGCCAAGAAACCTTGTTTTCTTTCCCAATCTCCAGAAGCCTTGACTGGAAGGGAATGAAGACTGACACATTCTGCAGAGGGCAACCTGACTTTGAAATAACATGTCAAATCCTCCGCCTTCCTGTTAAACAAAAACATCTTCAGAAGGCAAAGTCATGGAGTTTCCAGTATTCTTTCTGTCCTTATCCTGCAAGCAGGATGCTCAGGCATATGATATTTACCTCCCTTTATTTCCTCCCATCTACCTGACCTGTCATTGAAGGGGGTGATTAGTTCAGCAAAATAAAAGACAATCTGATCTGTCTGAAGAGAGGTGATGGAAAATATAGTCTTTGCTGACAAGAGCAGCAGGACAAGAGCCACATATTGGTAGAAGTGATGAAAGGTCCTGCAGGTCTATTCAGACTGGCCGTTGCTATGAGAGTGAAGAGATTTGCTGGACCTGAAGCATGGAGAGGACACAAATGCTGTTTTGTTCCATATCAGTTACAGATTCTGGTCACTTGTGTAAGCTAATACTCTCCCAACTTCTTTTGGGCTCATTACAGCTCTTCTTATGTTACAGCTTGGCAACACAGTTCCGCCTCTCTTTCAACATGGAAAACACGGTGCCTTCTGCCCCTAACACAGGCACATGGTTGTAAAGGACAGATTTTAATCTTTGCATTTGCATCAGTGGCACTATCAGCTCCACTCAGGTAACTCGGGTTTCTCTTCTCTATGGAAGAAAAAGAAGACCATCCTTCACACGCACGCTGGCCTGTAGTCTCGGGAGCGCTCGCCCCTCCTGAACCAACACAGTCTGAGCCTCCATTTGTGCTGATGAGAAAGTATCTTAGCACCACTGTCCTCAACAGGGCTCACGCTGGGTCACCTCCAGCCACATACTGCAGAGTTGGAGCTTTTCTACTGAAAACAACAATGGGTATGTTGGCCGGGGTAATGAGTAGTTAATTCTCTCTAACCAGATGAAATAACAAGATTGTAACCGTATAAAACAGGTGAATTCCTGATGCCCTTTAACTCTCTTCTGAAAGTTTGCTCCCACTGCAATTAGCTAGGCTTTGGCGTTGTTTTCAGGGTAATATTAATCAGAATAATTCCCCAGAGCATTGCTCCAGAAATTAATTCTAGTTCAATGACGATGACAGGCTTGGTGATAGCTAAGCAAATAACACGCTGAAGTACTGTTCATACTCTGTAACACCGTGAATACTGTATTAAGTATATATTTAACCAGTGGTAATTAAGTGAAAATGGTAGAAACATAAGCTCTGCCCCTCTCTTCAGCTCTCGTGAAGCATTCTGGAGTACTACGTCCAGTTTTGAGCCTCCAGAACTAGACAGACAGTCACTACTGTAAAAGCATACGGAAAGTGAGAGCCTCTATTTCATTAAGGTTATCCAGTCAGGGACCCTTTCAGTGCAAAAGGGATATTAAATAAAGGAGGAATTAATAAAACAGGAACATGGAGAAGCACAAAACGGGTGCACAAGAGATAGAGGCACTGCCAAAGACCAAAAGTATTTCAGCCGCTAATTGATGGGCTACCAAGAAACTCCAGGCACGGCTTTGGCAAGGACTGATAAGAAGAAGGAAATAAGAGGAACAGGAGGACTCAGGATATTTGAAGAAGGCCTGTGGGACTGTGCAAAACCATAGGAACATTACGGGGGAGGAGGATCGAGGCAAAACAAGGGCGGAAAAAATGGACAGAAAAGGGTATAAAAAAGGGGCCAGCCACACATAAAACCTCACTGGTCAGTACATTTATCTGACCAAACGCTGCACCCAATCACTACAGTCTGTCCTATCTTCTTATTAAAGCCTTTCTTAACTGTCTCTCTTTACAATCTCACAGTCTATCCCGTGTGAGTGAATGCTGTAAGGACAAGGTGCCAGCAACTGGGGGCACACGAGGGCATGGGACTAGCGACTGAAGTGAGGTGGAGCTGCAGGCACCCTAGGGCTGTGGTGCCAGCTGCTGGTGTGGGTGAGGGTCTCAGCTCAGCCATTGGGACAGGACTGGTGTGTCCCGGGCATAGCTGCTGGGGAGATTGGAGTGAGAGAGGGGCTCAGCACTGGCTCCTGGAGCAGGACCGTAGATTACAGCCTGTGCGTTTGAGCACGGTTGGACTAGGAGCTTCCAGACATCTCTTCCACCTATATCTTTCCGTGATTTATCTTACACCACTGGAGTCAATGAAGCTACACGCTGGCATAAGCCACAATAGTAACAGTTTCTCTTGCTCCAAGAGGTTAATGAGAATGTGGCCTCTGAACAAACGGGAGCAGAATAGTTTGCTTTGTGAACATGACAATGAATATATATAGTTCACTCAAGTGCACGCCACTGAGGTTGGATAAGTACCAACTGAAATAAATGCAACTCCCTCACCCTGATATAGTTATAATAACATCTCCAGTAATATCCAGTACAGGTAAAATCTTTGGGGCTGTATTTTTCCCCCTCTCAACAATTCCAAGTTTCAGTCAACCAGAAGATTTTTGCAGTTTTGTGACTGTACAGCATTTTCAGCTTTTTAAAAAAAATCTGTGAATAATAGACATAACTTATTTTAACAATACCTGGAAGACTGCTACAAAAAATGTTGATTTGAAGTTTACTTTCCCTTTTCATATGCATATACTTAATGATAACAGACCAATAAGCAAAATGAACCAGGTTTATACATGTAGTATTTTGGAAAGGTAAGTAGGGTGACATTTTTGTTTTCTGATTTTTCTAATTCAAACTGACTTTTTTCCCAGATAAAAGCTCAAATATTCTGTTTTGGCAAATTTGCCCTCAAAGAAATTATTTTCCTAATGCCCTCAAATGGTGGTTGCTGAGGCAACTCTAAACAAGTTTAGATGCTTAAATACAAAATATCTAAATAAGTTGTAAGGACCATATTTAATGATAAAATAGAAGACATTTTGGGTAACCAGAGGCAGTAAGTTCTATAAGAACTTTTCTCCACTCAGATGGACTGTAGCAATGTATGTATTTTTATAGAGAGATATAAGTATACACACACTAGAGTATCATTTAAGAAAAAAAAACCTGAAAATATAAAGCAAAGGTATTATCACATTCTAAACTTATTTCTGAGTCCCTGATACAAGGCAAATCATCTTCCCTGAGCAGTGGGAAAGGCACCAAGTTTTTCTTCCGAACACATTACAGCAGAAGTGGTTGAGCTGCAGACACACAGATGGAAACCATCTATTCCTGGGTCTCTCTCGAATGACTAATACAGTTCTGAAGCCCTTCAGGCCTCACAGAGGTAGCAGTACATAATATTTTACTTCATGCACTGCTATCTTTGGAGAGCAGTTTTACTCAGCACAAGTAAAAAGTAGTAGAATACACCCTTAGAGCTATTTCTCTCCAGATGCCTATCTGACCCCTCTCAAATTTATCCCTTTTAGAGTCACATTCTAGCCAGCAAGAAACACAGCCCTTTTCCTACGCAGCAGGATTCTGCTGCTGAAGAAGTCTTCTTCAGCTTTACGCTGAAGGAATGAATCTGAGTTGAATACCTTTTAGCTGAGAAAAGAGAAAAATATACATGCACAGATATGTGCTTTGTGTAGGCATAACATCCAATACAGTACAGTCTTGATTTCACATGGGAAGCAGATAAGGAAGCAATACCCAGAAAGGATTTAAACGCAGAGACTATAATAGATTCCCCAGTTCTCTGGTGTTGTATAGTTCTAGCCAGATAAACAGGTGCAGAAGTTCCTGAAAACAGGGGTCATTAAGATGTTCCAAGCCTGCAACCACCATGTTGGTACATCCAGCAGCATCTGGATATTAAAAAGCATAGAGAGACCAGGAAAGGGACCTCTTGAGGTATCAAGTGTGATCATCTACTCCAAGTAGGGCCAGCTCAAAACCTAGATTAGATTGCTCTGCTTGTCCCGTTGAGTTTTGAATGCCTGCAAGGACGCACATGCTACCACCTTGGAGGACCTTTTTCAATTTCTGAGTCCACCAGGAGGAGAGACAGATGGGCAGGGTCCACGCGGTACGAGAAACTGTAGAGCAACTTAAGCAACTCTGCCCCTCCAAAGGAGGGAAGGGAAGTAGTTTGGGAAGTAGCCTCTGCACAGAGTTGGGAACTGACTGTGCTTCTGCACCCAGTACCCATGCCCAGTCTTGTTGGTCTACATTGAAGACACAAAATACTCAATATAGGGAATAAACATGCTGCCTGATTGCTTATATTTCATCAATGTGTTCAGACTGGCTTTTCTCATCACCATCTAATTCCACCCATAGGTTTATTTTGTATTTATTTTTAAAGAAACAAAGTAAGGCCAGCCCCTTTATTTATCTAAATGTTTGTTGCCATGATTTTCTGCACCGAGATCCTGTGGAGATAACAAGAAACCTTCACAGGCAATCATATACTGATGTCAGCATCAATCAGCAACCACATGAGAAAGCAAAACCCCTTCCAATATGTCAATGCAATAAACAGGGATCAAATTCCACTCAGTACAGGCGATGAAGACTTCCTTGTACTCCCTAATGATTTTTACATGACAGCTGCTTAAATCTATGGGAACTGTGCTGCTCTATTTCTAAAGAAAGGAATCAAAGAACTGTGGGTATTCAACTAAACAATCAGGAAAAACAATTCCCTCTCTTCCCAGGGACAAGTGCACAGCCATATAATCTCCAAAACAGACAAACCTAGTTTCTAGGTTGCTTGTTTTTTAACAGTACGGACCCAAATCCAGCAGCGAGCAGGCTCAGGCAATGAGTGCTGTTTTGTGATAGAACAATGTCGATGCTTTGCTGCAACTGAAGCTAGATCAAGATCTCTCTCTTACAGACTCATTTCAGACATGGCTTTTCTGGAGGAAAAAAACCCAAACAACTCTACTAGCGAAAAAGCATACTCAGAAGCTACACACCCAGTGTCACTCTTTTTCCAGCTTACTCTTTTTTTTTTTTTTGTACTGTTTACCAGCACATTCCACAATTCCTCTGCCAGTTTCCTCCTGCAAAATATGTAACTGCTTCTCCATGATGCCATCAGCCCTCCCTGGCGTGTCTAGGGAGCTTAAGAATTACACTAGTAGCATGCAAATACCTCTTACATTAAGAAAACTGAGAGATCAGGAAGCTAAATTCCCTAGAACTATCTGCACAGATTCTGCTCAGCATTTTATATTTCAGAGGTAAATATTCTAAAATCCAATTTCATCTTCTACCAAGATTTCTATGCAATATTGATACATATAATGGATTTTCCTAGTATTGCTTCCAGTTCTTATCTTTTCTTCCAGTGCACTTGTTCTTTATATGGTTATTGCTTAAAGTGGGGAGACTTTTTCCATATAGTGCCTAACAAATAATGTTTTGATTCCCAAAGGCCTTTTGGTAATACGGGAACACAAACAATAAAGACAAAATTTCCCTGTGGAGCTTTTCAATACAGTATTACCCACCCACCCCAAGAATTTATACCATAACTCACTTTTTCCTAATGCTGGTATCCAGGAGACAGAATACAGTAATGACAGAATTTAAAACTAAAAGATAGATGATGCAGACATTTGTCATGCAGTCCTTCTATATGCTTGTTACATGTCCTCGTCCTACCTTTCTTCTTTCCAATGTAACTCATTTGGTTTTAAATGCTTCCATTCTGCTGGGAATCTGTAGCATGACTCTTGGTTGTTTTTAGAACAAACTATGCTGTGTTCATTTTAAAATAAGGTTTTCTTTCCCACAAGACCTTAAAACCCATGGGCCCCTCTCCACTGCCTCCACTTTACGGTAAAACTTCATTTCTTCAACTCACTTTCTCTTCCAGTCTGACTTTAGTAGCATCCCCATTCTATGTTACTGCAGCATTTTTCCTGGAATCTCTCAAAATTCCTTCCCTACCACCACACACATACCCCTGCAGTACTTCCACATCTATGTTCCGCCAGCATTCTCCTTGCTTTTCACAGCATCTCCCAGTCACACCAGCCTTCCCTAGTGTTCCCTCAGCCAGCCTTCTCTGGAGACAACACAACTCTCACTGAGCTCCTCTCAACCATTCTTGTCGTCTCCTTGCCAGAGAAAGGGGAAAAGAGAGAGAGTCTGTGAAAGGACTAAAAGGGAGCCGAGCACATTATCATCTGAAAAAGCCAGTGCTTCCATTTCCAAATCTAACAGTGTCTCTCTAAACATAACTTTTGTTGATTTTTTTTTATGGTGGTTTTTTTATGTACATAGTATTTGCAAAAAAAAGAGCTTGATCTTAGTCTCCATCAAGGAGCAGAAGGCCCCATCCAACAAACCTGTATTGAACTTTCCAAGATTTCCAGACTAAGGAAGTTTCTCTCAGTTACTTCTCCAAGACATGGTGCCAGTGTTATTGGACAGGTTGATCACAAGCAAAGGCTGGAGGCACAGGGTTTGCTCATCCTTCGATTTTGTCTCAGCATTCTCCATTGAAGGATCTCATCTGGCTTAGGTCCTGCAGGTGTCACAGGGGGGGCAGGCAGGCAAGTCTGACTCACCTTAACTCACCTACCCTCCCTCCCAAACTCCTGAGCATTACGAAGAACTGAAAACAAAACCAAATCCCTCACCTTTGCTGTTCAGGTGAGGATCCTAAAACTCAGGTTTTTAGACCAGTGAACACGGGAACAACTATAAATCAGCTAACTTGTTCCCTTCTGCTGTTTCTGCTTGTATTGCTGTTGGCTAGACTGTGTGCTCTCAGGGCTAAAACCAGTTGCTGTGTGCTCAGTTTCTTTTCAGTTGTTGTTTAGGCAGTGAAGACTCCCATTAACTTTTGCTTAAACACATCTAACTATCCAAAACACTGATCAGTGAAGAATCAAACGGTCTCCACCAACATTCAAGAGGCATTTCCAGCAGTACTGCCAGCCGCCTCCTAGTTTCTGTCTGAGGAAGTTTATATCATTTGTAGCCCAGCGTATACTGGTTTCTCTTGTTGCCGCAAGCCGTTGTAAATCTAAACCTGAATCCCCTGTCAGTCATTATTGGTGCATGCCATGTGGTTTTTTAATTTATTTTTTTTTAAACAGCTAATTCAGGAGACGTCTGAAACTTATGATAGAAACATCCTGATAAATACTAGATACATGTAGTTTACAGCAATACTATTGGCTGTATTATATGTAATTGTACTCCTGTGCATTTCCACCTCTACTTTTAGCAATGCTTTTAGATTTTCCTGGTTAAGAAATATTTCAGTGCTTTGTGTTGGAAAGGTAGGAGTACATAGCCTGTCAAGAAGAAGGGTACATGAAGTATAGCATCACTCCCAGAAGTTCAATGTCCAAGTGTGGAGCGACCCAAAAATGGGGTGGAGGGGGAGCATCTACACACTTTTAAACGATCAGATAAAACCGTACATTTTTCTGCTAATGGCAAGCACTTGAATTCATAGTATTTATGCTCTAAATACTATCTAAAGTGTAGCCAATAGCTGTTTTAGAAGCACGGCTAAAATCAGTGACGTTCATTGTGTAAAGCAGACCAGAGGAAGGACCCCAATCAGTTCATAGGCAAAATTAACATTTTAGGATGCTTATCTTAAACCCTGGTACAGCACCTGTGTGGATGCCCTGAACTTCCAGGGAGCTGGGCATTTGATGGTGCCATTTAAGTTGACAGGACTCCTAGGATTTTCAGGATCGGGATGTAAGAGTGACACCACCAGGGTGCTTTAGTTCAGATTACTGAGAATTATATGGAGTCCTCCAGCTTGCCATTTCCCACCCCTTGCTTTCACTTCAGAGGGAAGCTTTGATCAAACAAGGATCACAGGGAAATCCCAGATGGAATAAGGCCAGCGCAATTAGACACAATCCCACTTTGTAACTCATGATGTTTTCCCTAAGTAAATTATTGCTAATTTGATATAATAGGAAACACAGCTGACGCTCACCAAAAAAAAAAATAAATCTCTGCTCATAAAGACACAGCGCTACAGACCACAGAAAGACTAAGCCATCCTTAAGAAGTAGCAATGTCAGTGGATAATTGGAGTAGCTGATTTTTCCCCATGACCATAGCTTTCTTGAATGGTGTAAAAGCCAACTAGCTACCACAGGGGAGGTGAATGGATTGACAGAAAAAATAGTGGAGAAGGAAAAATTTATTTTATTTTTTTAAATATAAAAGTGGTATGGCTACTAGTAGCATATTTTAAGGTTACCCATTAAAAGATTATAAACAAATAGAACACATGGCAACAGCATATACAAATATACAACCTAGATGGCAAGAACAAAGGGAATTTGAGTAAGAACCACATCTCAAACAGTGCTTCAAACTTTTCCTAAGCACTGTTTTTAAAAATGTTAACTTTTAAGCATGAACCTCACAGCTTCAAAAGAAAAACTGCGCACACACAAACACTTCCAGCTGTGGAATCAGCAAACCGAGCATATCACTTAATTGGCATGTGTAGAAGATCATGTTTGAGGAGGCAGCTTGTGCCCCCTCACTACAGACCAAATGTTCCACTCCTTCCTCGTCCAAATTTGAGATACAGATGAATTCATCTTCCTTACTCCCTGTTGTGTAGAACAGGTTGTTCACTAAGTGGAAAAGCCTTCTGGAGTCTTTATTAAGGAAAAATAAGGGACAGAAGCTCACAATTAATAACAGTCAGCTCCTGGAGTGACAATGACTGTGGCCTGTCCTCTAAGTTATTGCTTTTTCCACCTCCTACACAGCTCTGAAAATCATGCTTTTTTGTTTACATGCTTTCCACCTCTTTCAAAGACAGAAAGAAGGAATATTCTACAGGCATTTCTCCCACCGTGAAAGAGACATAAGGAAAGTAGATATTCATAAATTTGCTGTGCAACAGCAACCAAAGACTCCACTCAGAATCAATATCTACTGGGCTAGGTTCTCTGTCAGCACAGAGGACTTCACCTTCAGTACCATGCTCTTTACATCTTCAGGCCCTGGTCCTGCAAAAGATAGTGCAAATGTCTATAAAGACTACTCTTGTACTTAAAGCATATTTATTAGAGTTCTTAAGCACTCATCCTAAGACTTCAGAAACTTAAAGAGTGATGCAGAGATGGGGATAATGTAACAGACAGAAATTTATCTACCTATATAATATACTGGAAACTTTTTCCAGTTATCATAGCAGTATGAAATATATGCCTACTACCTTCATCCATCTTTCAGGACACCTCGTCTAGGTTTTGTAGAAGAGAAGGATCTTGAGTAAGATCTTAAGAAGAGTGACCCCAGCAGCTGGACTAAACTCACAAAGGATGAGGTACAAAAACTAGTTTCCCTTCATTAAGCTTTTGCTGCATCCCTTCCCCCCAAAAGTACTGTGTGCATTTCCGCTTCCCATTTAAGGCAGAGATAAAGCATGGGAAAGCAGAGGGGTTTAGTTTTCACTCTTTATATAGGGGTAAGGATGCTGCCAGCATTAAGTAGACCATCTTCAGTAGCAGTAACGGTTGGGACAAAGCAAACCATTTTCTTTAGAAGCCTCTAAGTTTCTGGTATGACTCTCTTGCCCCTTTCAACTGATGCAACAGCACCTAGAAGGAGGAACAACTCTCACTGTTTCCTCTGGGTCTGAGCAAGGAAAAGGAAATGCAGAGCAAGCCCATGAGACTCTTCCTCAGATAAAACAGTACATCTTCCAGCCAACCATCAGTGCCTCTCCTCTTCACACTTCCACACTTGTACATCACCTCTGTGCATCAGTGCGGAACAGCAGCATTTCCACCTAGCTAAAAAAACCACTCTTTTATTTATTCCGTAACACAACACCCTCCTTTTCCCTAAGGCAGAGAGAAGAGTTACAAGTCACCCACCCAGCTTCACATCAGTTACTGACATACCCCTAGCAGTGTGAGGTCAGAGGGTAAATGTTAGTTTATTTTACTGCTGTCGTAAGAAGGGAAAACCCTGAAATGTCCACCAGGAGAAAAGCTCCCACTTAAGCAAGCATGTGGGGAGTACTATGCCACAGAGCCTGGGAATGTCAAAGAAATACTGATTTTCTATAGGGGCATTGAAAAAATTGGGGAAGTGAGTGCTTGCATTCATGTATTCTATGTGCTTTGGTAGATAGGAACTGACTGTACATAAATCTATTTGCTGGAAACTCATTTTACATAACTAGAAACTCCAGCACATTTTGTTTCTCATATACAGGAGCGTGTCTCTGGTTGTCAAATCACATCCAGCACTCGTACAACTTGCAGCCCTGCTTGGATTAGTTTTTGGTCAGCATAAAGAACTTCAGATTAACCTTACTGGCTATGATGGTGCATAACGGATAACACTCACTCAAACACATTTTTTAAGGATATGCCAATGCTTCATTACAAGATTACAGCAAGCAATTATTCTAATATCTTCATTAATCTGCAGTAATGCCATCTCATACGTTGAAGTCACTAGCATAAGTTGGTGATTACCAGGCTTCGTGCTCCAAATGGTAGGAGAAAAACTAGACCTAAGACAGTGAGAAAGACAAATCACTCATTCATTGGCACCAGAACAAGCCCTTACATCAGACAGTGCTCAAATATAAAACCCCTCCGTTACATACATAAACTAGCCACATGTCTACGCTTAGACATATATTCCCTCTAATATACAATATTCTGCTCCTGCGGGTGCTTGTTACTACTAAATTTCAAAGCACTAGTGAACTTCGCTCCCACCCCCCTATACTGGACAAAATTACTCATTTGACTCATATTTTAAGAAGTGCTCTCTTCCACCTTATTCTGGTATATTTTTCATAAAGCATATAGCTCAGACTTCCATTATTTTCTTGGTGGACGCATTTCTATGGGGTCTTCTGGACGGTGAGAGAACAGCACCATCTTACCCCTCCCTTCTACTATCCCCTCTTGAGTCCACAGTGCTTTCTTCCACATTTTCTTTTCATCCTTTCTCCTGTTGCACTCATGCTTGACTGGAAGCCAATGTTTACCACTACAGCATTCTCCTGAATCATGCAAAATGTGAGCTCTAATATTAACACAATTTGTGACAAGGGAATTAGAGAACAGAAAACTCTACTATGCTACCCTCTCCATCTCACCACCCACTCCATCTCAGGTCCTTCTGTGGCCCCACTTAAAGTAGTAACTGAGCACTTCGGTATCTGTCAGTTAGTGGATCTATCCTTACAAGGTGCAATGTAGAAACGCATTCATATATCTCTGTAAGATACATGAAACATAAGATAATGAACCATTAAGTATATGCCAAAAAGGGCTCTGATGTTTACAGTGAGACTAAAAAAAAAGATGCCTAAAACCCAAAAGATGATTCCAAAATAGCACTCCATCATTGCATCACAGACTCTTCAAATTCTATAGGTGTTTCAAATATTGTGCTCTATAGCTTCCCTAGTGCTTAACAAGTCATCTGGTCCTGCTCAGGGGCACTTATAAGGGCAAGTCCTTATAAGGTTGAAAATTTGCATCAAGCCCATATCCAATTTCTAACAGGTTTTAGAAACTAGGGCTAAAATTTACCCTGGTTATCCTAGGAATTTATAGAATCACTAAAACATCTCAGCTGGTCATCTGAACTCCCATTATAGTCACTGGAGTCAAACAGGCATTTCCACAACATGATCCACTTATTGTAAGGTCAACATTTAAGGTTGTCAACGAATCAACGAATCACACCCAGCAATTCATTTTCCTCTCAACTGACTGTAAAGTTAACTTACAGTGAGCTAAGTATAAGCCAAGCTCATAGATGTCAAGAAAGGAGATCTTCCCCTCCCTCCACTGCTGGTGTTTCTCCACTCAGATGTGCTAACGTGAAAGGTTATCTTACCCATGCTGTAAGACCACCGCAGTGCCAGACAGTCAAAGGTACAGTTTGCATGGATGCAAGAGAATTCAGTGTGAAAACAAAACACATAGCACATTTCATTCCCATTCCTGAAGATACCCAAATCAGAAGCTGAGCAAGCTGATGTAGTTTTGTAGTTGGTCCTGTTTTGCACAAGTATTAGACATTTCCAGTGGTCCCTTCCAATCAAGACTTCTCTGTGGTTCTATGAAACTGATAGAAGATCAGAGACTTGTAAGACTGGAATGTGCAAATAGGGTTGACAACATGATGAGAACGTACCACCAGTCAGCATGGCTAAGTGCCATAGCCTGCTAGCTAGCTACCAAACAATAGAAAAGATCAATATTAAGTAATATTAATAAATGTAATAGTTTGTTACTAATTTGGTGTCTGGCTCCATTATCATTCATAATAATGAACAGAAGGCATTCACAGGGCACACAAAACTGGAAACCCCAAAACCTAAGTAGGACAGTGAAGCAATACAAAAGGGCCTTCAGAGATTAAATTAGAGGTATGAAAAATAAGCAAGACTAATGTTTTTTCTGTCATTTGTTCTCCCAACAACAGAATCAACATGACTCTGCTACCCTGGCCAACTCAGATCCTCAAGTATTGCTTATTAGCTACATGCTATATACAAGTAACTTCCTACCCACATTGCAGCTCTGACTGTTTCTGTAGCTCTGACTTTTTTTTGGCAGCCTTCAAGAAGCCAGAATGCAGTGAATGTCACCAAATGCCTCACAGATTATTTTAACAAGCATACAGCTGGATTCTGATATATTTAAGACTTAAAAATGTAGATATGCAGTGGGAAGAAGAGAACTGGATAGCAGTGCTGCTGAAGAATGGCACTGAAAGCCAAAAAGAGAAATACATAGAGCAACCAGTTTGATGGTACCACCAAAAAAAGTCCTAGGCCAGATTATATAGGAGGGTATCATAATCTAATCAGTTCTGAAAACTGAAAACATCAGAACGGTACTAAACTATACCCACCACTATATACATCTTGCATCATTAGACAGTCAGGCAGACTATCAACTGATAAAGAATGAAAACAGTAACCATCTCCAGGCATTTGGGATTCTCATAGGAGAGACACGGGATGGAAAATTAGAATGAGGGACGACAACTAAAACTGATGGATTTAGGTACAAAAAGAAAGTGATGCAGGTGTCAACAGAAATGTCCTAATGGTAAGATCTGGAAAATAACATTTTGGAAGGGGAAAGGCTAGAAGCAACACCACATCAGCTATTAAAAAAGTTTGAGGAATACCCTAGAAGAAAATATCCCATATTGGATGGGAGATGGACTCCCTGGAGTAACCAGGTCTTTCCAATCCCAAGGTAATAAAATTCTGTAATTCAGCATGTTTCCCTCAACTATATCTATATCAGCTGCTAAAAAGCAGCAGGTGGGAAGCCATAAGGCAGGACATTCAATTCTCAGCCCCAATTGGGCTAAGCAGAAATCCCGTGGGTGTAACTGACTGCAGTAAACCAAACAGTAAACTAAACAAACCTATGGAGAAGGCGGAAACACAGACCCTCTGAAGATGTTCTAGTACTCTTCTCCCCGTTACAATTAAGGGAGTTTGTGGGATGGTCTGAACCATCCAACAAAGTTTTACAAACTTCAAAAGCAAGAGGCAGGGAGAAGAAACATAAGCTAACTGCCATCTCTCACCAGTTTATTGACTTAAACCGATGTGAGGAGGAATGACACTATTACTCTTCCAGCCCTGCTCCCCGGGGGTACCTGCAGATACCTTCGGATCCCCCAAGCCTTTCAGCCAAGGCCTCCACAGTGGCACACTAAGGACCAACTTCCCCCTTACATGGGGCCAGACTCCACAGAATTTCCCCATTTATTAAAGGCCTACAGCAAACAGTAACTGGAGAGCCTAAGCCTGAAGTAAAAAGCTGCAGCCAGTTCTTAACAAACGCTGTGGTTCACCTGGAGGCAGGTACTGGTGACATAAAAAGCAGTCTACAAACTAGTCCTTTCTTAAAAGAAAGAAAATAGATTTAAAGAGATGTCTAATCCAGGGATACAGGTCATGCTGTTACTTTTAAGATGGTGACTCCTGACAATACTTCTACTATATTCCTGAACTTTATCTTCCATCAGTGACAGCAACAGACTGAGTGGTCCTGGAGTTCTTTCAGGCTTCTGTCTGTAGAGATGTACAGAACAATTTTGAGGAAATTCAAGAGTTAAATACCAAATCAGTCACCCTCAGCAGGTGCTTTTTCCAGATTGGACCCTCTCTCAATACACTGAGAAGAAACATCAGGTTATTTTCACTATTAATCGCAGAATGGCTGAAGTTGGCAGGGACCTCTGAAGGTCATCTGGTCCAAGTCCCCTGCTCAAGCAGGGCCACCTACAGCTGGTTGCCCGGGACCGTGTCCAGACATTAATATCTCCAAGGATGAAGACTCCACAACCTCTCTTGGCAACCTGTTTCACTGCTCAGTCACCCTCACAGTAAAAACAAAAGTGTTTCCTGATGTTCAGGGGGAACTTTCTGTGTTTCAGTTTGTGCCCATTGCCTCTGGTCCTGTCACTGAGCACCACTGAAAAGAGCCTGGTTCCATCTCCTCTACCCCATCCCATCAGATAGTTATACACATCGATAAGATCCCTCTGAGACCTCTCTTCTCAAGAGTCCCAGCTCTCCAGCTTTTCTTTACAGGAGAGACGCTCCAGTCCCTTCCTCATCTCCACGGCCCTTCACTGGACTCTATCCAGCATGTCCATTATCTTTCTTGTACTGGACACCCAGAACTGGAAATGATACTCCAGGTGTGGCCTCACCAGTGCTGAATAGAGGGGAAGGATCACCTCCTTTAACCTGCTGGCAACGCTCCTCCTAATGCAGCTCAGGATACTTTTAGCCTTCTTTGCTACCGAAGTGCACTGTTGGCTCATGTTTAGCCTGATGTCTGCCAGGTCCTTTTCTGCCAAGCTGCTTTCCAGCCAGTCAGTCCTCAGCATATTCTGGTGCAGGGTGTTGTTCCTCCCCAGGTACAGGACTTTGCACTTCTTCTTACTGAACTTCATGAGGTTCCTGTCAGCCCATTTTCCAGCCTGTCGAGGTTCCTCTGGATGGCAGCACAATTCCCTGGTATATCAGTGACTCCTCCTAGTTTTGTGTCATCTGCAAGCTTGCTGTGGGTACCCTCTGCCCCATCATCCAGATCATTAATGAAGATCTTGAACAGGATTGGACTCAGTTACTGCTAGTTACTGGCCTCCATCTAGAATTCATGCCACTGATCAGCACCACTGGGCCCAGTCATTCAGCCACATCTTAGTCCATCTCACTGTCTACTTTTCCAGCCCATACTCCATCAGTTTCTCGGTGAGGATCTTATGAGAGACAGTATCAAAAGCCTTGCTGAAGTCTAGGTAGGCAATATCCATTTCTCTCCCCTCATCTACCAACCCAGTCATTTCATCACAGAGGGCTGTCAGGGTTGGTCCAGAATGGCACCCACTTGATGAATTCCATGCAGACTACTCTTGATCACCTTCCTGTCCTTCCTGTGCCTGCAAATATTTCCATCATTTCCCCACAGATCAAGGTGACCAGGCTGTAGTTCCCCAGTTCCCCTTTTTACCCGCTAATGTAAGGGAGTGGGAAGAGTGTGATGCTACTCTTTTCAAGAAAAAAAGCTGAAAAGTGTCTGGCATCTACACTGTGTTCCGAAGGGGGGAATGCTAGATCCAGCCAGCACAGCCCTCAACAACATTACATTGCTAATTCAATGCCACGTAAATAGTGTACAAACTTTAGGTTGAACTTCCCCAGAAGTGAGTATTTTTCCCTCTACAGGAACAAAAATCTATGACATAAAGGCATATAGCAGACCTCAGGAAAAAAAGAACTTTACATGGTATGAAAGGCCAACATACAAACAGAAAAGTATATAGAAAGTTCACTGAATTTCACTGAATTTCACTGAATTTTTTTTAGAGTTGGAAGGGACCATATAGATCATCTAGTCCAACTCCCCTGCTGAAGCAGGATTGCTTAGAGAATGCTACTCAGGACTGCATCCAGGCGGGTCTTGAAAATATCCAAAGAAGGGGACTCCACAACCTCCCTGGGCAGCCTGTTCCAGGGCTCTGTCACCCTCACCGTGAAGAAATTCTTCCTCATATTCAAGTGGAACCTCCTATGTTCCAACATGTGCCCGTTGCCCCTTGTCCTGTCACTGGGAACCACTGAAAAGAGTCCGGCTCCCTCCTCCTTCAACCCACCCTTGAGATACTTGAGTTAAATCACTACGAAAAGGTATCTTTAATTTAAGGGCTATGCCTTTTTTGAAAGCAGCTGGTCTGGAGTTTGAAATAAAATCAGACTTCCCCCTGACTGCCTCCCTCCCCCATTACTTGATTAATTTTCCTCAAAGCCTTTGGACATAACTGAACTGCAATAGTTGAATCAGCTAGCAAATAATCATGCCCTGTCATCCTTAGGCTGAGCTACTGCATTTTGTAATAATATTTAAGTTGAACTTAAAGTCTATTCAGTGTAAGGATTATTAATAGTTTCTTTTATTAACATTATTTTGGCTGAACTGTTTGGAGTCAGCTAAAAGTTTTCTTCAGTAAAAAGAGATTCTGGAAGAAACAAGTGTTCTAAGACAGTCCTTTTCTTTCAAGTCTATCAGTTTAGGAGGCAAACCCAGTGCAAACAAAGAAAAATAAATGATGATCAGTTGTATATTTTAATTGATGTTATTAACAAACCAGAATTACAGTATGTAACAGTTGGTTTGGGGTTTATTTTACTTATGACTCCAGAACTAAAATATGCTTTAAATATTTTTCTCAGTTACCTGAATTAACAGATTCTATCAGTAACTTATCAGTTTAAATAGATGCATTTCTTTAAATCCACTTGGAAATGTGCACACAATCATTTGGTGCTCAGAAAATATTTATTATTTGTCAAGGTGCAGCCATAAACAATTGCACAGCTACTTCTGCAGCATTATTGATTATGGACAAAGATGACAGCTTCATGCATCAAAGTAAGGAGAGTGAAGTGCTGCCCTGTTTTCTGTTTGCACCAGAAGCACACCACTCAGCATTATCTAACAAGGATCATTATCTGACTGGCAGTAAGAAAGCTAGATAAGTAATTTTTATTCCAAAGCTCATTAAAATGGGCTTTGAAGGACCTAATGCAATGCCCTTTCACATCAGCGGAAAACCTTACTTCTTCATTGAAGAACCCTCATCAACATCAAGTTTTATCTTCCACGTAACTCACTGCAAATCTAGTCTGCATAGCAGAATTATGAGTGCTACCCTTACTGGTTAGCACTGGTCAGACACCCCTTCAGGAGAGAAATTACTCTCAAAACCAGTAGTCAGGACTTGCATAATAGTTCAATTACCTCTGAGGGGCCAATACTACTCCTGGAAAAGAAAAGAAAGCAGCAGCCTATCCATTTATACAGATCTCTGCCTCTGCCACTGCACAGTAAAACAAAAATTGCTTGTGTGATGCTTTCACATTACCTGCAAAACCAACACCTTTCCCAAGAAAGCCCTGATTAAGTACTGGAGAGAAGCCAGATAATAAATGAAGCATTTCTATGAAAACTCAAGTCTCTGATTCATTTCTATTGGCTGCAAAGTTGTTTGTTTAAAGATGTTTCATTCCCACCGCACATTTAAAGTAAACAGGTACACAAAAAGGTTTAGGACTTCTTCATCCTTTCCCCTCCTTCTCCCCCCAGTTCTTAAGCTTCTCTCAGTAGCTTGCAAATGGAGGGTCCTTCTGTACATCCTTCTATCGCTGTATGTACACATACAGGGTAACAATTACCTTCTTCCAGTGGAGTTGCACACAAGAGTGAGCCATGCGTGTTGGTTCAGCACTGAGAGCAGAGGGAACTGGTGGCTTGGAATTCCTGGCCTAAGCATTTCAGAAGGGGTTGATCTTACTACATTTGCTACATCAACTAATTAATCATGGGGATTTTGTTTGCGTGCTTTTGAGAAAAAAAAAAAAAAAAGAAAAAAAAAAAAGAATGAAAGCATTTGCTTAGGGAAGAAAAACCACTAGGTGCAGTCTCCAGAAATGGTTCATTTTCAGCCAATTCAACTTAATTTTTAATTCATCTTAATTTATGATACTAGGAGCCTGTAGTAAGCAAGCGGATATTAGTGAAAAAGTAAAATGACCACAATGAATCACTTAATACATCAGCATGTGAAATAGGAAAAGCACTCCTTGGACAGTTACGACGTTAAAGCCATCCGAGCTGCTCAAGGCAAGGCTATGCCACAGAACAGAGTAGAGCACCGCAGTGCCTCAAGCAAGCTCCAGCCCGTGCCAGCCCATGCACCCTCTGCCCCACACCTCCCAGCAGAGGTTGCAGCTGGAACCTCACATCAGCTGCACAACAGCTAAGGGTCTGCCCGCGTGGGCAACTCCTGCCTCTCAGCTACCACGGTGGTAGCCCCTTCCCAGCCTGGGGACAGCACAGCCTTCCTACGCACGGGAAGATTTGTGCTAGGTTTCTTTGCTCTGCCGTGCCCACCGTGCCTCAGTGGAGTATTTTAAAGGCAAGATTGCAGTCACTGTCAGCCCATATGAGACTGTACTGCCACTTGAAGGAACGCTCCTCACTTTTTGCCCTGCCCAGAGCTTTGGGTATCCTGCTCTTCCCCCGCTCCCCCATTTTGTACCAGCACCACTAATCTCCTAGCTACACAATAATCAGATCAGCAGACTGATCAAGCTGAAAGCTAGTTTTCAGCCAAGCTCAGGGAGCTGATCTGAGTCACAGCACAGCTTCAAGAACACCCAAGTAGATATGGGCTTGTTGGGAACATGAGCTGAGCGGAGGCAGAAGAACTGCTCCTTTTGGCAGCAGATTATAATTCAGTCAGGATAAGACGACTGTGAAGCCACATTCTCAAACACTTCTTTTAACTTCGTTCCAACAGCTGTAGCCACAGAGCAATGTACACTTAGCCAGCAGGTTGCAAAGCTCCCTGGACTAAGGACCACATTTCCAAATAACTTTGTTCTACTCCCAGAACCAGAAGGCACCCCTGCTCGAGTGACTTTCTCGAGCCATCCCAGCTTTTAAACATCAATTATCATCTCCATCCTAGATCCATGCTGATCATGCCACGTCAGACTCCAACTTTTTCTCCTATGCAGAAAACAGGCATATGTTTCATGAGTATGCTTCACTCCTAAGCACACCCTGTCCCCAATAACCAAGATATCGGTTCTTTTCCCTCTGAACCCTATTAGGGCTTTCTGCCATCTGCTACCTCTGTGACAGATGCTTGTATAACTGACAGATCAAGCTAAATATAAGATATCAACACCCCCATATGCTCTAACCATTCCAAGTTTAGTACTCCTATTGTATGCAAGGCCTAAATATAGTAAGATAAAAAAAAAAAACCAAAAACCCACATCTTTCATGTTGAAGTATTCTTCAGATTGATGACACCTCAGCACAAGGCCTCTAAAGCTTAACAGGGAAGGGAGGGGATGACATCTCCTGATGGTGCTATTCGGAGATTAAAAGCATCATTTCCAACTCTGTAGCAATCTCCTCCCCCCAAATGAGGATACTGCGCTCTGACAAGCAATGCAGTCGAGCTTAACCGTGTTTACCACCATGGGTACAAAAACAGTGTGCTATGGAAACTCGCCGTCAGAGAGAAGCACACTGTAGACAAGACCAGCTCAGCCTGGGAGGGGACCGTCATATTTTCTAGGCCTGTAGGCCAGGAGCAGATGTCCCTCATCTTGCTCAACAGATCAAATCTGTCCTCTTTTCCAGGGCTCCGGGGACCAACATGGGTAGAAAAACTGTTCTGTTCTCCTCCTCCAGAGCTGCAAGGCTCATATGTCCTAACTGATAGTGAAATGAGGGAGAAAAAACCCTTTGTGGACTGAAGAACACTCAGCAGCCACAAAACCTACTGTTCCATACAGCTTTTCACTTTGAAGCAACTCAGAGTGGTTTACATACTACATGTAGCTGCCATTTCAACCACCACAGAAACCCAGCTACCCAGCATGGTCAACACACCAAGGGAAGGGATGCCATCCAGAGGGACCTGGACAGGCTCAAGAAGTGGGGCCATGTGAACCTCATGAGGTTCAACAAGGTCAAATGCAGGGTCCTGCACATAGGTCAGGGCAATCCCAAGCACAAATACATGCTGGGCAGAGAATGGAGTGGGAGCAGCTCTGCAGAGAAGGACTTGGGGGTGCTGGTAAATGAGAAGCTCAACGGGACCTGGCAATGTGTACTTGCAGCCCAGAAAGCCAGCTGCACCCTGGGCTGCATGAAAAGAAGCATGGCCAGCAGGTCAAGGGAAGTGATTCTGTCCCTCTGCTCTCGTGAAGACCACACCTGGAGTACTGCATCCAACTCTGGAGCCCCAAACATAAGAAAGACACAAGTCCAGAGGAGGGCAACAAAGATGACCAGAGGGCTGGAGCACCTCTCCTATGAGGACAGACAGAGAGTTGGGGTTGTTCAGCCTGGAGAGGAGAAGGCTCCAGTAAGACCTTATAGCAGCCTTCCAATATCTGAAGGGGGCCTACAGAAAAGGTGGGAATGGACTCTATCAAGAGAGTGTGGTGATAGAACAAGAGGTAGTGGTTTTAAGCTGAAAGAGGGTAGATTTAGATTAGATATTAGGAAGAAATTCTTTACTCTGAGGATGGTGAGGCACTGGAATAAGTCTCCCAGAGAGGCTGTAGATGCCCCATCCCTGCAAGTTTTCACGGCCAGGTTGGACAGAGCTTTGAGCAAACTGGTCTACTGGAAGGTGTTCCTGCTCGTGGAGGGGGAGTTGGAACTAGATGATCTTCAAGGTCCTTTCCAATCCAACCATTCTGTGATTCTATGATAAACTAAAGAATCACATCTCTTAATTTATTACAGCTTTCCTCCTTCTGCATTTTGACATAAGTTAACAAGCATGAAGAGATCCATATCCCATTTCTATGAGTACTCCTATGCTCCAAACAGATCAAGAGCTGAGAGAAAGAGCTGCACAAGTATGCAGAACAAGCTATGAGCCAAGAGCAACTGCAACACAGGCATTGCCTTCACCAACCAGGGCACAGTGTCATAGCACCCAACCAGGGCCACCATAGTGACAGTGACCAGTTCCATTGACAGTCCCATAAAATATGAGGTACGAAGTCATGTCTGAAGTTAATTTAATGCATGGAGACCAGTCAGAAACACCAGGAGATTGGGCCAGAGACAGGACTAGATGCAAGACTACAGCACATTCATCAAGTCTGTACTCTATATTACACCAGACAGAGGACTGAAAAGAAAAAAAAGGAAACAAGCTACCTAATATATAGTTTTGAGATACATTTAAGGGAGAGAGACAAAGGCAAAGCTACCTGCAGCATATATCCATAAAGCCATCTAGGAAAGCCAGTCAGTAAGTCAAGACAGCAAAAGGCAAGTCTAGATACTAATACAACTACAACATAAGCCAGACTGAGCTTAGGTGCCCCCAGCCAGAGAGTAAATGGAGCTCCAGGGGCAATGGGTATGAGGTATATTGTGGAATCCTCAGGTGAGTCTGATCAGAGTAATTAAGTCCTATTAGTGCCCTCAGAATCATGACATCAAGCACAGGAGGTAGCTGGAAATTGTAAACAAAGACACAGAGAAAGGGTGGGCAAAATTCCTGTCTCATGTTCAACATATCAATACTTTCAGGTGACTGATAGGGCTAGGATACAAACCCCATACCTCAAAGAGTCAACACAGAGAGAGACAGAAGCTTCCAGAGAGCTTAGGATGGGAATGGCAATTGCATGAGGGAAATAGCTGGTCTGGGTAGAGAGCCAGATCCAATAGAGACTTGTTAAAAGAGGTGTCACAGGCATCTGCTTGTTTGCTTTCTCCCCAGGTCGTTCAAACTACTTAAATTTCTCAGATTGAAACAGCCCTGCTGTTGCTTCTATGACCTATCTCCAGCATGGGAGCCTCACTCAGACATCTTGAAAGCTACCTGTACTTCAAAAAACCAGCAGCTGGCCAGTGTGGGTGGTGGAACATAACCCTAGTATTAGCAACACCAAACATTGTCAAAGAATTTGGGGCTCAAAAATGCCTAGGAAAAGGACATAAAAATGGCATCACCAAAAGACAACTGTTTTGAGAGATGGCCAGAGTTTCAACAAATAAGATGTGAAAAGTATCATGCTCATGCTCCATTTAAGAGGGGAGGAAGAGGACAACTGTAGTTCTGTGCTGTAGAGAGTATCTAAGTAATGCACTGAGCTAAGTCATCACTGGAGAAGCTGTTACAACAAGGTAGCCACAGCCAGAACAAAAGACAACCACAGAATCATTTGGTGTGGAAGGGACATCTGGAGGTCTACAGTCAAATCCAAAGTAGGACTAGCTTCAAAGCTTGATCGGGTTGCTCAGGGCCCTCAGATCTCCTATTTTGTAAACTTCCACTGGCATGACTTTCCAGTCAGGAAAGAAAGAGGATATGGCTAGATATTCTAAATTGTCACCCTCTTCTGTGTGTTTCTTGTGGGTGTTTCAGTGTTAGTTACCCAGCTTGAGACACAGAGTGGAATTTTCATGCCTGTTTAACAGCTTCAACCCCACTCTCCTCCGGAGGTGCCAGAGGCAGTAAAGTGAGAATATCAGGGTGAGAAGAGAAGCTTGTAAAAAGTTGTCCTTTAATACTATCAGAGTAAACAGAGTAGCAAAATCCATTGACCTCACTTTGGACATTTTCACAAAAGTATTTCTTTTTAGCCAATTAAAACCCACCGAACACTTTTTTAAAAAGATGATGAAGGTTTTTCTTTCTCCACACAAGCCATCCTGTGGCAATATCTCCTCTTCTCTAACTGATCCCACTTTATTGTTCAAACTGAATAATAAATATTTGCTAGCCTAAGGAAGTGCTGAAGATCGCTGTCAAACTGCATACTGCTGTAACTCCAGCGAAGGATTTAATCTCAATGCAATTTCCTTATGAAAGCACAAACTTTTCAGCATGGAAAACAAGCTGTGAACATACTGTCAAGAAAACTTTTCAAAAGGCGTTCTTCAGAGCAGTTACAGAACGCTGACACAAATACTTGCAACAGCCTCACAGAAAGTCATACACAGCTTTTGTGCCAGTATTTTTTTCCAATGGAAAATGCAGGTATTTTATCTGTTTCGTGGCTTTACTGATGCATGTGTAAAACTCAAATTCAGTTAAAGGAGGGCTAAGCTCTTACTGGCATGTATATTTTTTAAGTGACACAGGCACTTTCCTTCCCCATGAATTTTGATTTACGTAAAACTTTTTTTTTTTCCCTGCTTTGGAAAGCAAAACAGTCAATCCAAGAAAATCTAGTTCCCACCCAAATAAACATCTCAATAACTTCTACAGCATTTGGTCATTAGGCACTTATTATTATATATAGGTGTGAATCCAGGGTCACACTCGCGTGACCACTGCCCAGTCTTCCCCAGGAGTGAGACTGGAGTCAGGCTTATGAACTGGTCAGGAAGAACTTCACAGTGAGTTAGTTCTTTGGACACTTTGCATGTAATGCAACAATAACTCACACATGGATTTTTAAGTATCCAATTAAGACTTGGGACTGTACAGTGATTGCAGCAGGGCCCTATGGGGACTGTGCACGTAAATGAGATAAATGAGTTTGTGTTCCCATGGTAATGTTCTAAACAAATCATTACAGTATGTCTATCAACTACTTCCAAGGACATTTGCAAATGATCATGGGGAGAAATCTTTTGGCTCAAGGAATGGGTACAGCATCATCTCCTTTCTAATTCTTGTAATATCTCCATGGTATCTGGGCATCCTTCCACTGTAAATTCAAAGATGTAACTACCGTCTGCAACCTCTTTCCCAAAATGATCATAGGAGAGCAGAAAGTCAATTCCTTTTCCCCAAAAGAGTCAGAGTGGGAAAACACAAATGTAAGGCTGATCAGCCCCATGCATTGAAGGGCATGATTCAGAGACACTTACAGACAGAGATGAAATGGGATGGCAAAGAAGGAAAGCGCAGCCATTGGGACCATGGTAGACCCATGCTGAGCTGCTCCAGTTAAGTGATTTCCTGAACCAGGGCCACTATGCTTAGCCTTTTCCACACAAGGGTGAAACAGTGATTCCACAGGCAGTCAGAAACATTTAAGACCTCTCTAGTTTGAGGACAAGATGGAGCTGGGATGAAAGGCTTTTAGCCATTCTGTGGCCCCAGCATGGCACTGGCAGCCATGGATGGGCTACACTGATGTTGTGGCCCCTCTCTAGTGGGAACGCGAGGACATTTGACCTCCTTAGCTTGTGTCATCTCTGGATACCCTGGTGCATTCAAACTGGGTTTTCAAGAACCATGCTCTCTTCCCAAAGACAAATGTCTCCCCACAATTTCAGTTTTACCGGCTTGCTCCTCTTTCTCAGCTCAGCTATAGTAAGAACTCCCACCAAAGCAGAGGTGACTGCTGTTCCCCATACACACAAACACAGCAGCAGTAAAATACCTGGTACCACAATCATTTCACCCAGCTCAGGTGCACAAACTACACGTGCTGGAGTAAAACACCAAAGTTAGAAGAAAATGGCAGCTTCTCCTCAGTGTACGAATATGGCAGAAAGCATTGGCATATCTCTTCTATATCATAAAAAAGTCTCTTCCTTCAGTGCTGCTACGGTCCCTGGGCTGAAGTAGCTTTCACAAACTAAGCTACAGCCTCTCTGCACCAGAAGGGACTGGATGATGCACAGCACTGAAGTCCTCAGCATTCACCTGCACCTTCAACCTTAGCGTTTCCCACAGCATAATCTTTCTCCTGCAAATCATCTGCAGAGGCTGCTTTGTTACTGGCATGCAAAGGAAAGGCAAGGTGATTTCTGAGCTACAAGCTGCAGCTCCACTATTCTCAGAAGAATCTGTGTTTTCTTGCTCTCCCCTATCTCTTTTTACTCATGTAGCATCTGTTCTCAACACAAAAGCGTTAGCTGGAAGTGACCTCTAGATGTGTACTGGGTTTTGGCTGGGATAGAGTTAATTTTCTTCATAGCTTGTATGAGGCTATGTTTTGGACTTGTGATGAAAACAGTGTTGATAATATCGAGATGTTATAGTTATCGCTGAGCAGTGCTTACAGAGTGTCAAGGCCTTTTCTGCTCCTCACCCCACCCCACCGGTGGCTGGGGGTGTACAAGAAGTTGGGAGGGGACACAGCTGCAGCTTCATCAAGCCAAATACTGGAAATGTCAAAGGTTGGAGTTTCCAGAACCCCTATGGGTGACTCATTCCATTGATAAACTACCCACCTGGCCCACCTGGTGCCTTTTTTTCCTAAGGTCCAATCTGAGCCTCAGTAATATCACTGGAGTCCTCACACAGGGATTTTTCTCCATCTCAATATCATCCCTCTTTCAGATAGCTCCCATTCTTATCCATCAAATTCCCACACTTACACCACCTTGCCCTTACATTTTCAAAGGTTTATATAGGACATACAGCTGTAAAGCTCCTGTTAAATACGAACTAATTTGGTTCCAAGTTTAGCATTAACAGAAAGACAGTTTCATGGATTTGTGACTGTGTAGTCATGTGATTTTAAGAAATAGCATTCAAGTGCAACATTTTCAGTAAAGCACTGGAGAACAGGACGTTTTCAAAGGTGTTTCCAGGGATGTCTGTCTTCCAGTGTTCTAGGGTCCTGAAAGATACCAAGGACCATTTGGCTGTCCCACATCAACACAAATTTGTGATTCTATTTCAGGCCAGCCTGCATCACAGAATGCCCACAGAGACTGTCAGACACCTTCCACAACCTGGAGTATTATTTTAAGAGCATCACAGAGAGACCGTGCAAAAGGTCAAGAGATCTTGTACCATGAGCATAAAGTGCAATAGCAGCCCTTCCAAACCTTGAAAGAAGCAAGCTGGGCAAGTCCTGCCTCTACATTCTCAGTGGAAAACAATAATCAAAGGAAACCTGCAAACTGAGAGAATGCAACTGCTCTTGGTCACACTGTGCAGCTCGCCTTGAAGCCAGCAGGACCCGTACCAACAGGGGAATATACCTCTGAGATGATGCAGGGGTGCTTACAGCATAGTTCTGCTTTACCGGAAAAAAAAAACCAAAACCACCCAAACTTCAAAATCCAAGTTAGAAAAACTTGATTATATATTCTGACAGAAGAACCAATGAATGGGCATAAGGAGGCAGGAGATGTAGTGTAGGCGATTCTCAGCAAAGCACTTAACAGTGTCTCAAAAATTATGCTTGAAATATAACTTGGACATAATAAATGGATTGAAAACCAAGTATAATTGCATAAATGAACAGTAGCAATGGGCTGCACTGTATCAGAGAGCACTAACAGCACATTGGAGGTGATAAGAGCTTCTTAATTACCTTAGTGTAAATACCTGGATTTCAAAGGAAGGAAGCAGCTGCAGCTGGACAGCAAGAGAAAACAGGATGGTAGACAGCAGCTATGAAATCCAGCTTGGAAATCCAACAAAGTAATCATGAAATCTGATTCTTCGCTGACCAGTACATCAATACTAAAGAGGACACACCATTTTCAAAACAATTTGGCATAATGAGGGGATAAAGAATAGTCCCAGGGGGTGAGGGAAGGATCAGTTTGAATTTAAGAATGCCAGGCTGATACTGCTTCCACAGCAGTCAGTGGCAAAACTCAGTCCTCTACTGCCTTGTGCTGCTATGGTGAAGCAGCACACCCATGCAGACTGAGAGTAAAAATAGTACCCCACCAGCACAGCCACTGGAAACATCTCATGGGGTGGGTATCAAGCGAGAATGCAAAATATAGAGAAATTGTAAACAGAGGCTGAGTTTCAATGGGAGAAGGGTAGACCCATTAGAAGAAAGTGTCAAGAGATCTGGGATTACCAATATTCTCACAGGCTGTGCATAACCTCTGTTACCTGATATGGCCAAACTGCCTGTATCCTTTGCAGGGTTTGTCTACACAGAGAAATGCATGAGTGGGCAGAGATACCCACTCCAGAAACAGTTTTACAGCCACATCAGAAGTGAAGTGCCCAGAAGTCAATGTACTAATTTAAGGTACAGCTTCACTGCAGACATAAGGTCCGTGTCTACATAGTGCTGTAAATAGCAACATGGTATGGATTCTCCAGCTGGCACTGTGTAGACATGCTGCACAGATATGGAGAGAGACTGTACCTCAAATTACCACATTGATTTCTGGGATCATCTGTATTGAAAGCATAGCAGCATCCTGGAACAATTCCATTCAAGTGTGACAAAAAGACTTCAGGGGCTCTATTTATGAAGAAATTATTTCTACCCATCAGTCTGCCCTAATTTTAATCCCCTTTTTGCTTCCAGACACTTACCCAGTCTCTCCATATGGCAAGTTACATAGAGTCCAGGTAAAAAAAACCCAGGGAAAGGACGGACATCTGCCATGAACTTGAAAGAACCAAAGAGCAGGGTAGGGAATTAACTGTCACACATTACAGGGAAAAGTCACAGTAAAAAAATATTGGGGAAAAGAAAATTTAGGATGTCACACTTCCAGTGACTAAACCCTTTCTGAAGATGTGTGAAAGACAAGGAAGATTGCTGGGGTTTTTTTATCTCTCATATAAAACCAGCACAACCAGGACCTCAAAAGTCCCATGCTCAAAGGACTGGATTTGGATCTTCTAAATGTATGAATCAGAAGTTACTGTTAGTGAGATTAAAATACTCTCTAGAATGAGCAAGAGACAATTCGTGGAGCAGTGAAATTTTTTTTTGCCTAATCATTATGCTGATGGGATTCCCATTACTAGAAATTTATGGCTACAAGCCATGTAAACCCTGAAAAACATGAAAATAATAATCATATAGACTGACTGAAAATTATCCATCAAAGCCTTTTTCAACAGAAAGATGAGATAAAGGTGAGTTAGCTTGTTTATAAAATGTTGAGGTTTAGAAACTCGTATTAGAGTCTCTAAAGGCTTTGGGATTTCTGAGTTTAAACGGGAATGAGTGTTGCCTCTTACTGCAGCCTGTAATACAAACACAAGGCTTGCTTCAACTTCCACCAGTTCTACCGTGGAGGGGCTACCAAAAATCAACTGTTTTGATTTCATATCTATAGACTCAAGACCCTGTTGACCCTCCAGTAAGTTATCTTCTCTTTGCATGACAAGCTTTTCTCTCTCCCCACCTCGCTAGCAAAGAAAGATGTAGCTGGAGTGGAGCTGTGAGAGGTGGGATGGGACCAGGGAGCAGTAAATACATTAAGAATTGCTTTTGCAGGTAAGGATTTATATAAATCAGGGTGCCCACTATAATGAAGATTGCTAAATGTGAGAGGCTTTTTTCAGCTTCCTCTCACTCTCAAAAAAAAAAAAAAAAAAGTAATTGTCAATAAGCCTAGAAGTAAAAATTATTTTTTGTTTGGGGATTATTTTTTTCTTTTTGACAGCCAAATGTTTTCTTCTGGCAATAAGAGAACCCTTGGGTATTTTGCTGAAAATTTCTGGAGAAAAGAAAAAGCTTCTACTTCAAATCATGGTTTTACATTTTTCAAAAAGATTTCCAGCTAGTTTTCTCTAGTTGAGATTTTTATATTGTTGTAAGTAAACTGAAGAAAGTGGAAGCTCCTCTCTCTCTACTTCAGCTGCTGGTTTGTGAAACCATCAATATTTCAGGAAGGGAAGCTTTCCATCTCTTTCTTTAGGCCAAGTATTCATGTCTCTTCCTTCCATTGATCTGGTAAACTGGGAAGTGAGCTCGATTTGTTGACACACTCCAGCTTTCTGTGACTTCAGACCAGTTCAATCCCGTCTTTGTTTTCTCTAACTCTTACACTCCCACCAGAACTTCTGCAACTGGAAGAAAATGAACACCTCTCTTTCCATGCCTTCTGGAAATTAGATTTCAGGTCAAAAAAATCCCCTATAGCAGAAGAACCTAAGCATTTTTTATTATTTTTTTTTTCCTGATTCTGCAGAGACTGCTAGTCCTAGTCAAGGAAGAAATTCCCAGCCTATAACTCTGTCCATGTTCCCCTTCATAGACAATGATTGACTAAAATGAAGACATGACTGATTTATAACAGTGTGTTTCAGTGCAGTTTGTCCTTTATGCCTGGATTTTTACAGTAGCAGCATCTGCTTCATGCTGCCATCAACTCACAGCAACGTTTCCTCTATCTCCTCAGGCTATGATGAATGTAATTTTTCAGTGTTTGCCTGAATCCCACATAGCAGTAATCAGCAATTATCAAAAACAGCAAACACAAATAATTAAGACATTTCCAGGACATCCAAGCACAGACTTCCCCAGCACGCGTGCCTCACACTGCCGTGGCTAGAAATGTTGTCTGCACATGTGCTATCATGAGGAAAAGAGCAGCTCTACCTCCAACTCAACAAATTGGAGAAAAAAGTATGGACGCAGACACCCAAGTGATTTGACATTTTCAAAGGAGACTGGGTGCTTAAAAGTGATGGGCTCTGTGCTGGTTCTGTGATCATGGAAACATGGGGAAGTACAACCAGTGGATTAACTCTGGCTCTGCAACTACCCTTAGTATCTGATGTCATTACATTTACTTCAGTATCTGGTGTCATTACATGTACTATGGCAGATCAGCCAGTGTCCTTCACCCCTCCACTACCAGTTTCTGCCAAATAAAGTCCAATGCCAAGAGATTTCAATCTTCATTGCACTGACATGTCTTGACATGTTGTTTATCACTCACATGGTCCTGTTGTCATCTCTAGTTTGGGCTCCTTGATCAGCCTCCATTACTGTAATGCACTGAAGTCAGGTGTTCCTATAAAACTTGACATAGAGGATATATTTTGCCGATGTGCAATATTTCCTACCTCTTATAACAGCAAAAAAAAGAGTAGGTTTTTTACATACTTTTTCGAATGAAACGCATCTTCTTTTCCAAGTGAAATTGTTGGACGCAGATATAATTAGAGGGATACCAAATAAGTGTGCTTATATATTCAAGTGCACTTCTCTCAAACTTAAATTCTAATAAATAATTAGTGTATACGTGTGTGCATAACTGAAGGGGTGGGAATGCCAGCTGAATAACTACACACCCATCTCCTCCCTCCTCTCTCCAACTTATTTTTGCTGCTGAAATCACCAGACCAATTTCCATCTGTTGCAAACTGGCATAATTTAGTGGAAATCAATGGACCTAGAGCAGTTTCCTTTATCTGAGAGCTTTTATACATACAAGGTACTTATAAATCTAGCAGGTTTGATTAAACCACTGGTCTATCAAAAGTCCAGTCCTGAGAACCTCTATTCCCATCTTTGCTCTTCTGTTATTAACATCTCTGCTTTAATCTTTAGGTATATAAATCTGCACAGAATAAACTCTATTTAAGTGAATTGAATCAGCATCAGATCAAACGGGTCTTCCCCATGTCAATAATTCCTTAAGGGACCAGAAACATGTAAGATTTTGCCTCCAAATTTTGCATTTTGGTTCTTGCCTTGATCTTCAGAGAAAGATATCCAAAAGTATGTGTGTGTGTATATATATATACACATATGTATGTATGTATATCTATGTATCAAGAGTATTTCTCACTACTGTAACTACCTGTTTAACTTTTGAAAGACACTGAAACTCACCTTTTAGGTTTTAAAGCAATCTCTACATACCAGAAATCAGGATGATACTGCATATGAGAATATATATAAGGTGACTTAGATGGTCCTACATGTACATTCTCTGGGGTGCTGTGCATTCCTCTGTAGCAATGGGTGCTGCAGAGGACAAACAACTGGACTACCAGCCAGAGACAGACTCCAAGCTACTAATCTGGCATGTATGTGCAGAGATGGGCCTCCAAATGCCTGTGTCTGAATTCACAGTTACTTGTGATCACACTGTCCCACTTGTGATCACACATCCCACAAAGATGATCAAAGGACTGGAGCATCTGCCATATGCTCCAGGAAAGGCTGAGAGAGCTGAGACTGTTCAGCCTGGAGAAGGAAAGGCTCAGGGGGACCTTACCAATGCATATAAATAACTGATGGGGGAGGCTGTGAAGAGGACAGAGCCAGACTCTTCTCAGTGGTACCCAGTGACAGGACAAGAGGCAATTGGCATAAACTGAACCACAAGAAATTCCACCTAAACATAAGAAAAACTTTTTTTTTTTTTTAATGTGAAGGTGGTTGAGCACTGTAACACCTTTCCTAGACAGCTTTTGGAGTCTCCATTCTTGGAGTTATTCACAACATGACTGGACACAGTCCTTCATTACTGTCTCTGTGAGACTCTACTTGGAGCACAGGGTTTGGACTAGATGATCACCAGAGGTTTCTTCCAAACTCAGTATTTCTGTGATTCTGTACTACTGCTCAGCAGAAAATAATGACTTTCAATATCTGGCCCAACACAAATGAAACCAGCACTATTCCCCATCTCTGGCTTTCCCAAGAACTACACTTCCTTGTTGTTAATTGAGTGCAAAGAGAATGGCAAATATCGCTTTCTGGCACTTTGTGAGTAGTATATTAATTCCCCCTGTAAATATGACCATGCCCTTGGAAAGCCAATGTGAAGATGCAGAAACAAGAAAATCAGCTTTGTCTTCCCTACATTATACTTTCCTTCCCTGCTTCCTGCCATGCTACTGACCTGCATCACTCCAGAGTAATGATTACTCTCCACTAGCCTGAACCATCTGCAGGTAGCCTAAATCATAGAGAAAGTATGTGATTAGGATGGAGCAAGGCCTTGTGCTTGCAGCTGGCAAAAGCATATTGTGCCTTCTGAGAAAGGGTAAGTACCACAGACTATGGAAGTATTCACAGATAACATCAATTCTGAAACTGGGAACACATGGGAAGGTGAGGGGAACAGCAGGGAGAGGAGGCACAGGGAAGGGAGGGCAAGGAACAGGATGCCCTACACAACTGCTCTTTATACCACACCATTTATTTACCCTCCTAAGAGGACAAAACTCTATTAAGTCCATGAGCCACACACCAAAATGTCCATGTGACCAAGAGCTGTAAGAGAAGTGCCACATTCCTTGGAGAACTGCGAAGAAGGGGAGCATGGGGAGTGGTTTCCAGTCATCTCTCCTCTACAAAATGAGGAACGGCACAGCATTCAGTTTTGTTGGCAGCCCTTACTGGCTTGCTCATTCTGCCATGGGAGAGAGATACAGATTACACAGCCTTGCTACCTGCCATGTGATGCAGTCCCATGACAAGAAGCAGGCCCACACTTCTTGCCAGCTTTATATGACTAAAGAGTCAACTAGTTGCACAGCTTTCCATCAGCAGCTAGTGAAGCCTGCTCACTTAAAACTCGTGGTGCTTCTGCTGCATAGGGCAGACTGAAGTTGAGGAGCCCACATGGACCACAAGAAACTCCTGTGTGCCTTAGAGACCAGTGCATGAGGGATTTTCTCTGTGGGCAAGGTCTCTGCAGAGTTAGGTAGTGATGGAGGCAGAAGCTCTTAGTACCCAAGTTTTCTCAGAGCATATTGTCACATGTGCGTTGGACAGTGTATTTGTAGACGTGGCTGTTTTATGTAGCTACGCATCCTAAAGACTGGGAAGGCTAAACAAATTACTTGGTAGACTGTAATTTAGTCACATTATCAATTGATTATAGTGTCTCTGTACAATATTTATAAGCAGAGAGACATTTACCAAATCCATTTCCTAGCAGATCCATAAAAAGACTAGCATCTTACTGCTTCTACTGAGCTTTACTTCATGTTACTCAACAGAAACCCTGAAAGAAAGAGTACAGCACAGAGTAATCTAGTCTTCTATACATCCCATAAAAAGAGTATAACCCTGGAAAAGTTCAAACAAATGAGAAATAGTGGAATCTATTTTATCTCCGTTTCCCTGTCAGTTACAATCCCAGCTTCCACAGAGATGCTATTCACACAGGTTGTAAACAAAATGAGGCAAAGAGATTTGCTCCCATTTATCCATAAAACACCTGCCTCACTCCAGATGTTACTGAATCGAAATAATCAGAGAGGGCTTTATTTTAAACACTAATCACCAAGATTATGAGAAAAAAAAAAAAAGGAAAAAAAAAAAAGAAGCCTTGTTTTAACTCATATTTTTAGTGAAGTCACACCCTGGGATTCAGGCCTCCATTTCACTTGATGCTTCACACCAACAGTCCCTGTGTTGAGTGGGTAACAAGCGTGCAAGTTTTATCTGAACTAACAGGCAAACATCATTCAAACAACAGCGTCTACTGCTTTTCCACATGTCATCGTTACTATAATTCCTGCTCAGTAACATATTAAGAGGTGCTGAACTCAACAGGAATTTAGGGCACTTGGAAAGATCAGCTCGGAAATGCACGGGTATTCGCAGACAAATGCCCTCAATTGCTCTCTGCTGCTGTAAGCTGCTTTTGTACTACAATTTCATGGCTGATGCCTGCTCGTTTTCTTCGCACTGGTAATCTCATGGGGCCACTGGCTTCCCTGGGACCCAACCCATCTAAACCAGTTGAGCATCTTAAGTCTTAGTCTGCCTCCCTGCTACAGAGACAGGGGCTTCATTCCTTCCCTTAGCACCATCCTGGAAAATGAGGAAACGCTGGCTCAGCCAATGACTCATGCTGGGCTCAGCCAATTTCTGCGGTAACCTGCCCTGCTACAGAAGACTTAGACCATGAGCCAAGTGGCCCAAACCATCCACGCTATTCCATTCAGCAAGGTTTCTGGTTGGTAAAAATGAATTAAGAGTCTTCTGTGACCATAGAATTATCTGGTCAGGTTTTGTGTCTCAAGACAACTGGCAAAAAGCTGGATCCTCCCTCAGCCTGAAACCAACCAAAAAATCCCATGAGATGTATCTAATAACTTTCTGTGAGACGTAGAGGAGTCAGTCACATCCTACCAGCCATGACACTCTGAAAGGTCCAGCTGTGTCCATTGCTTTATCATCATTACTGCTCATCAGTGTTTCACCATGAAATGTAAGAAGTCTTGAAGCTGCGTGTAGGTTTCAGTACAGTTTAGACTGCATTAGAGAAGATTCAGTGGTATTACACTAACAAAACCTCCAAAGTGCCTGTAGGTTATAATTGTTGAAAAAAAATACTGGTATGGGTTTTTAACAGTGTTCTTCACAAAGTAAGATATAAAGTAAGAGTAGATTTAAAGTATCATAGCAGAGATTTACTGTGAGGGAAATAGTTACTTTCTTGCACTACACTTCTAGACAATATTTATCTGCAGGAGGTTGTAGGCTTCCTTGTAAAAGCAAATAAATCCTGGAGCATATTAACTTCCACTACAGTAAATCACATCTTTTGATACTGCTACACTAGCTTTATCGGAGGAGTGTTAAAAAAAAGTCTGGAGAAGAGTAAGAATTAACAAGTTAGCATGCTCTGTAAATGTCTCCATGAAATACGACATTTCTCCTGTATCTTAGAAAATATCAAATTAATTTTCCAGCAATAATTTATGTTTTCATAAACTGTTCCAAATTAAGTTTGAATCTATGCACAGTGAAAGAGAATAATTGAAGTCTTCACTAAAACAACACCGTGGTTATGAGGTCTATGGGCAAAATAAAGGATGTTCATGTATCTATTTCATTGCCTAATTTTATTATCTTAAAGCATGCATTGCGTGTGATCACAGAATACTGTCCAGAGTCACAAAACACCAATAGATGAAAATGCATTGGAAATACATGAAAATATTGAAATATAGAAAAAAGATGAAAATGGTGTCACTGTAACACATCTCTCCTTTAAAAGAGGGGACTTTTTCCTATTTATTGTACTACGGTGGAACCTGATGGGCAAGGTTCTTCCCTGTTGGCCATAAAATAAGAAAAACATTATCAGATAGGAATAGGAAAGAAAGATCCTCTGCTGGTCAGCTCAGAAGAAATAAGTTATGTTGATTTTCACCAGGGAATTTTTCATGTTATGTAGGAGCAAAGAGCTGCATAAGATGCAGGCAGCGGAGTCACAGTTCCCATGTTCTTCATGTTCATTTTGATATCCAAGTCATAGGAGTAAGAACTTAATGCATATTACCAAAAAGACACACAGAAATCAAAAGACCAGCACCCCTCCGCTCTGCTGCCTGTCTCCCAATCACAGATATTCCAACCTGGGATGTGGGGTTGTGTGGACGTATCGATCTGTTCTGAAGCAGGACTGAGTTGCTCTTTATGTCAGTGGAATTCAGCAGCCTTTTAAAAATGTCGTAAATGGATGAGATCACAGACATTTGAAGACCAGGAAAAATATATCACAGCCCTGTCAGAATGTATGTTTTGAATATTCACTAGCAATAGCGGCTGTATACTATGTGGTGATAGCCAGCTTCCATTTACTACCTTTAATTAATAATTTAAGATATTGACTACCATAGTTTCAGATTGCTATTTAGTATCCTCCAATATATACATTGATACCCTATATTAACATAGCATGTGTCGTCCTGAACAGTCCCCAAACCTTTTACCAATTTAATAAACTAACACACGAGCTCCCTTCCCAGTTTTGAAACGCAGCTACTTCTGAGACTAAACGCTGCTGCTCTTCAACAGCACACTGGAATGCTACCAAACGACGAGAACAGCGCATGAAATATTTAGAAGGCAAACAGACACAAAGCCAAAGTAGACCAGAGCAGAACTCCAGTTCTGCCCAGACACCAGGAAGGCATCACAGTCCTTAACGACACCAAGATTTTTTTGCATTTTTCATCCCAAGTGCCAACGAGATGCCCCTTACTGCCATGTTGGAGATCAATTCAGCATCACCCCAGAAGGACGGAATCAGTGGCTTCAGATTCTCCACACCAAACATATAGACTTGCTGAAGCATTCAGCAAAACAAATTTCACCTAAATTAGGGCATCTAACGGTGTTTCTGACAGACTAGCCACAGCACACAAAACATGGCAGTGTTCGGGTTCTATGTCTCAAACTCAGAAGGATAAAGGTATAAAATGTTAGAACCAGAATGACACAAGCCAATGTGGCATGAAGGCCACTGGATGGGCTGACGTTAGCCCATCACAACTTTTTGAATAAATTTTTTCAGGACAAGTAAGTTTATATGAGATCAGTGTTTTTCTCATAGGCAAAAAGATTTCTCATTTGGTATTTGGAGCCTTAAAGTTAATTCATTCTTCTGTTGAACCATTGCCTCACTGAAACCATGACCCAGGGTGACTTTGGGGTCTTAACCAGGCTCTCAGCTCAGTGGCCAACACTCAGTTCCAGTTGCATGACTACACTCCAATGACCAGTTGTGGCTGTTACTCCAGACCTGCATAGCCACCATGCTGCAGAGATATTACCCTCTAAGCACTGTGCTGTTACTGTACATACCCAGTGGCTGTTCCTGCAATATTCCTATCTTACCCTCTTCAGGATTTAAATATTAAGTATCACAAGAGTTTACATTAAAGCCCCATTAACAGTAAATGCTCTTCCCTTGGAACGCCAGCCATTTTTATCGTCTAAATAATCATAACGAAGGCATGTACCCCAAGTAACAGAGATCCTTTTTTATTTTTTTATTCTTTCCGGAATAAGTAATGCCAAGATAACTCAATTTAAGCAAAAAAAAAAAAAAAAAAGAAAAAAAAAAAAAAAGATGAAAAATCCCCCCTCTTTGGGAGGAAGACGTTCAAGTACATTTGGGGAAACATTCATTTCCCCGTTTATCTTTTCAAATTCCTGAAAAAAACAGTTTGCAATAGAAACAACCTAACTTAATGACGCTAATTGAAGCTGCAGGTATCACGGTAGTGGGTGAGTATTTCAGGAGCATTTGCAAGTCATTTATTTGCATCAAAAGCCACAGCAACTGTCAAAGTTCAGCAAACCAGGCTTGTAGCAATATTTGGCTAACTCAAAAAGGGACCAGAGGAAAGCTACCTCCCCTGTAAGATGGAATTGGCTTTTTGGGCTGAAGATGAATACTGCACACTGAAAAAAGAAGGGAAGAGTCAAAGTCACCAGAGGAAGGCAAAGATACATCTAAACACCTACCATTGCCCGAGTGATTCCATCTGGAGGCAGGACCCTGTTGGCAGTCTCAGCTCCCACCATCAATCCAGAACATGTAGGGAACCAAATTCCACAAGAGTCTAGAAGATCCTTCATTCATAATTTAGTGCAGAGTTTTATGTCCAGAATTGTGTTCAGAATGGCCAAGCAATAAAGAGCTAAACATTCAATAAATTAAAAACTTATTTTTTTCTAACCTGAAAAAATAGTTCAAGTCTATACTCCATTCTCAGTATTCATGGAAAAATACCTGCTGAATCCTTCCATGGCTTGTCTGCAGAGCTAGGTTTTTGGATGGCTGTTTTTTCTGTCTTGCTCACCACTGGATTATTTTTAATAAAGTTTAGATTTATACTGAGCTATGGGGCTCATTCAGGCCCTACGTATTCCTTGTCAAACACAAACAACTCTACCAAAAGTAATTGAGCTACTGTAAAAGTAGAATGTGACTCCATGAATGCGGATATGTGCACCACCAGAGAGTATCACCACAGGCTTAGCCACTTCTTTCCCCGATGAACCTGTCTGAATGTATCAAGATTAAAAATGTGAAGTATTTCTTACAGGGACTGAAGTGACAAAGGAAACCCCTCCACATATGCCCACGATAGCAGGTACGTTTGGATTGTCCAGCCCTCAGGAATTCGGTCTCTTATTATTTGTAGAAATCAAAGATGTTTAACTAAATCTTCTGAAGTGACTGTAGGCTATATCAACGGTATCACCCTAGGTAACCGTGGGACACTAAACCCCACTTCACAATGCATCTGGGTGTCACATGGCTGGCTTCTTACGTGAACTGAATACAGGTCAACCTCCAATTCCTCACACTTTGCTGCTAACCAGGTAGGATAGAAATAGTGACCCATGAAACATTTTTGTCCTTGACCTGTCCTCCTTTTAAGGATCATTCAGCCTTTTTTATGCAGCTCTCTCTGTCCCAGCCCATGACAACTGCAGGCTCCCCTGCTCAAAAGCCAAATGTGCTAGTGTTCCTACCTAGTGAGAGGAGGTCACCAAATATACCACCTACAATTACATTTTCATCTTCTAGCTGTAAAAGCTTTCTATTCAAGAGTCATAATTGTCTTCTCGTTGGAATAAAATGTGAGGTATTTTAGGAAGCTGTTAGAGAAGCTGAGTGGATTGAAGTATTGTTGCGCTAATTAAAGCTTCTTTGATTTTCAAACGTTTAATCTCAACACTCTATAAAGTGAGCGTTTTTATAGAAAGACCAACCATGGGATATAATGCAACTCTAAAAGTACCTGTTAGAAGCCTTGAGTACAGAACGTTTCTCATCTTCTTTTCTTAGCAGATTGAAAGAGAGCATGAAATCATTGTCTTTCTACAGTCTCCTGAAGTGAAAAGATACAATCCTATTTACTTCTGTGGGCTCTGGTTTACCTCAAGAGCACAACAGCTCCCTGTACATATTTGCAGAGCTTGGCTGCGGCAGTACATAGCAGCTGCTCTCAGGGACGGCACTGAATCAGACAGTCTGATTGTCTTGGCAGTCAGGCCATCTGACTTGGTACTGCTAGCCCTGAAGGCAGTTGCTCCAGATGCTTTAAGAGGAAGGATAAAACTTTAACAGTGGGCAACAGCACACACGTGAGAAAAGTTTCTTTTTGCTTTCAGGGGTAAGGGTCGTTAAATGCTGTGAAGTATTAGGATTTTTATTCATTGAAGTATAAATATCTAGTTTCTGCATGGCAAGGGAGTACATATTCACACCTGAGAGTCATATGTTTCCATAAAGCAATTATTTTGTATCCATTAATCAAACAGTACACGTAAGCTGAGTACCTTCCAAGACTAAATGCTAGGTAAATCAAATCCATGTTGAAATCATCAATATTGTAAAAAGAAGGTAACATATAAAGGGAGCAGCCTGTTACTGAATGGACTCTCTCCCTCTCTTTGTTGAAAGTCTGCTGAATTAGTCTTTGCTCCCTTTATAGCCTGAGTGCAGCTGAAGAAGAAAGCGGAGCCTATTCCATGGGTTATCAACATGTCTGTCACCTAAGTTACATCTGCAGAGCCACAATTTTTTCCTCAATGTAGGTTGCTTCAGAGAAAACTTACAAGATAAGGAGGCAGCTTAGTGTGAACAAAGGAAGGACCCATTACACAGAATTTTTGTAACCGATGAAGCACAAAGGGCAAGATAGGAGGATTTGCATTTTGGGGGAAAAACCCCACACATCTATTTACTTTTGAGATCAAGTAAGAAATTAACTCAGAAAATCAACTAACCCAGTACACAATGTTGATTTTTTTTTTTTTTGTGGAGTTATTTTAGACAGCAAAACATACATCCTAGGACCTGGTCCTGAGTGCGTGTAGTTTTCCTTGAAAACCTCCTCTTAGCAAAACTGACCATATCCCATTAAGTATCTCAGTACAAGATATACCAAGTAGTACAGCGATTGCACAGGCTGTGAGAAAGATGAGAAATCGTAAAGTATGAGATATTATTTTGTTAGCGGCATGGCCAAAGAAACCTAGCAGGACCATTTTCAACAGAGGAGGTAGCACCGATGGGAAAAAGCAAGTACCTTCTTCAAAAAAATGTGTGTTTGTGATGCAAGAATTGTTATTCCCAGTCCTAAGAGAAAAGAGCTTTTTGAGCTAGACCCGTGACAGGTATGATGAGACAGACCATGAAGGACCCCAGCAGTGAAGTCACTGGGGGTAGTATTCCACAAGGTGAAGTATGTCCAAGGAGGGAGGAAACTAGTAGAGGGATACAGAAATGGGTCATACGGCAAGTGAATTGTGGATTCAGGAAAACAGGTCATGCAGCAACATTACAATTTGACCCAAACAATGCTACAGGAGCTTTGTTAAGGACAAAAGGGAGAATATTGATACTGTAGAGGTGATTAACGAGCATTTAATTTTTTTACACAGAAAAGAAAAAAGGAAGAAGCAATGAGACTTTAAACACACCTAGAGTCAACAAAACTCAATCACAGTGACCACGCTCCTGAAGTGAGGCACGGACATGAGTGCCTTGTTTAATTAAGACCACCACCACAGAGCAGCTAACAGACAAACAACTTGGACTACACCCATTTAAGACTGATAACTGCAGATCCTTACTGTCAGCTCAACAAAACAACTTGTGTCAGTTTGTGAGGTTCGATAAGACTGACTAAATATACTTGGACCTGTTCATGAACGAGGATTTCACTGACAAAAGCTTTTTTTAACCAAGAAAGCAAAACAAATAAGTAAAATCACAAGACAGGCCACACAAAATGTTTTGGCTCAGGTGAGGTTAGGGTATTTTCACTTCATTTCACCGTATGTAATCAGCACTCTAGTCAGTATGTAACCCACTGTTACAAACTGCACCTATCTACAGAAAGACCTGGTAGTATTTATAGATGGCCTTCTAGTACACAATACTTTTGGCATAAAATAATTAGCATTTATGTCCTTGCCTTTTTATATGTAATACAATATTGAGATATGGCAGGCCTCACTGTACCAGACCAGTTTGCATGAAATGCACCTTGAAAAAACAAACAATTTTCAAATGAAAACAAGACCAAGTTAGACTTGCTTACATTCAACCAAAACCGAAAACCATGCTCAGTCACGCAGTGTTTGAAACCTCGTTTCAAGTCAGCACTTATATGATGACGCTACAGGCAGTGGTTCAGATTCAGGAATGTAGCTGTAACCTGCTAATTGATACCCACAAGCCTTTGGAGAACACAACCAGTAGGCTTAATCTTATTTTCACTGGTTTTAGTGGAACTGAGTGCTGTCTCAGCAGTGAAGGCAGCAGAGTTTGGCCCCAGAACATTACTCACTCAAGGCTAGATCCAAAGCCTATGGAAGCCAAACCCTTGGATTAATTATACTGTAAATCTTGAGTTAACATTTACAGGCCTCTCAAAACCTGCAGCCACATTTCCCACTCACTACATTGCCATTTCTTATACCATTCAATAGGGAAACCATCAATGAACCAACCACTCATTTCAGATAGAACCGGCCAGTAGTGACAGCAGAGAAACCAGACTCCAGAAAATAACCAGACAGAATGATCCTGAGTAAGATCCTTAAAAATTATCTTTAATTGATGCCAAGTATGAACAGATGAACAAGTACAGAAGCAGGTAAAATTGCATAGATGAAAACTATGCATTTCAAATAGTTCAAGAACTCATAACATTAGATGTTCTAAAAATGATAAGTCAAACGATTTCACTATTGGAAGTAAAAAGAGCTGTAATGTGACAATGAAGTACATACTTGACCCAAAGTGTAAGCGATTTGTAAATGGTGGAAATAAGTACAGCTGTGTCAGCTTAAATGGTTTGTTGCTCTGATGGTGCACTTTCATATAGAGACTATTCAGTTTATATATTTCACATTGGTAATATTCGATCTTTAAAATCAGAGGTATGTCTGAGAGGCCATATACAGTTCCATTGACAGCTGTTATTTATTCATTTCAAACCGACATACTGCAAAAACAATGGTTTACATGTAAAGGAAAGGAAAAAAAAGATTTCATCTTAGCAGGTTATAAGTAAGGGTTTGCTAAATTTAGTCATAAAAATATCATTTTTACTTTTGTACAAAAGTAAAATATACATTTGATCCCAATTACATTATAGAAATGTCACTGAAACAATAACATGGATCAAAGACTGATGCACCTAAAAGAACAGAATGCAACGTCTTCAGTTTTATTGTAGAAACTAGAAATGGAAGATGATTTTTTTTATATATATAACTTGTAGTGACATTTGCTAGAGCCTGTGAACAGGTGAAATATACAGAATTACATATTAACAGATACTTTGAGACAAATTTCAGTTAAGACCTCAGTTTCATTTTATTTCCTTTGAAAATATCAAAGCAGGGTATGCCTTGACAGCATAAATTGTTGACCTCACCGGTGGCAGGTTCACCTGTACTGAGTGAAACTGTAGAACACCCTGTAGTTTCATTTTTTGCAGATACGAATACTGACACCTTTAAGAATACTTGATCAGCATTTCAGGAAAAATAAATTCTCTACACCTGATTAAGTAAAGCCAGAAAAACAGAAACCAGAAAACGAAACTCAGCCTGAAATAAGTCCAAACAAAATTGTAATGTGGGTCCCTGGTTAAAGCATCTCAGAAAAGGAGCCTGTTTCAGACTTGTGGTAGTCAGGTCTGGAACAAACTTGCCATGTTGTGCAATCGCAAGGACAGCTTTCCAATTCCATCCAGCTCTGTGGCTGTGGAGGGTAAATCACACTTAGGAGCTGGTTCTGCATTCCTGCGAGTCTGAAATTACTGTGATGACCAGTGGCATCAGGCTGCTGGAAGCCTACAGGATCAGACCATTCCTGGAAAAGCTGCAGTACTTCCCTCTTCTTCATATTAGGGGAAATTAATTAATCCAGAATGGCACCCCTCTAAAAAGAGTTATCAAGCTAATATTTGGAAAGGAATGTATTCTCTCCATATGTTACATATGTATGCAGAAGATCTTATTCTAAAATACATCTTTCCACCTTTTTCTAATACATTTCAGATGTTCCTGTCCTAGTTTTTATTTTATTTCAGTTAATACATGTGCCTATAAGAAACTGCACTGTCCAAGTGTGAACTATGAAAAAGTGAAACTTGCCCTCAGTTCCTTATGCTTAAAAATAAGCAGGTTGTTACGTTACACTTGGGCTTCAGCTCTCTCATAATGGAAACAAACTTCCTGTACTTCTGTCTAACGAAAACAATTGTCCCTTAGTGAAAAAATGTGTCAATAAAAGTTGCCACTGCTCCAATTGTTGTTCTGGGCCGATGCAGCCTCTAATGACTGATACACAGCTGATTTGCTAAGAAGAGTCTGACCCCTGAAATCTCTGCTTGGGCAAAATCACTTCTGAAAACAAGAGGACTTTTGCCAAATTTTGTCCTGTGTCTAGTGCTGCGTACTGTCTTTCAGGTGCTTGTCCACGTAATGGAGAGTACATCAGCTTAAGCACGTGCACAGCTAGAGACTTTGCAAGTGGAAATTAATTTCCTTGGGCCATGATCATTGCCAACTTCCCAGAAGGCAGCGGGATTGATTCTCCTCACACACCTACAGATGCGTAAACCAGGAACAAGGGAAGGAAATCACTAGAACTGTTACCAGGAACAACATTGTTAGCCCTCAGTAAGCCAGGATGAGAATTTCCAGCACTCATGTACTAAGAGTTTTATAGCACATGGCCACACCGGGCCCAGCCACCCCCTGCAATGTAGGGTCAGTTCCATTACATTTAATGATTATAAAGGCTTATCTATCCGAATGAACTTGTGAGGCAGATGAGGTAAACTGCATTAAGCCCCATTGTGTTCAGAATTAAAGCAGCCTTAATTCAATTCAGCTTACTTTCCTTCCAAAAAGAATGACTCCAAATCAGATTAAGGTTGCTTTTATACTGCAACAGAATGTCCATGCTGGGCTTTAAAGCAGTTTAACAAATCTACTTTAAATGCACACCTTTCATTAATTCAGATTAGCTTTCCAGAAGTCCCCAGTGGAGATAAGGCTTAAGAGACTCCATGCAGGGAATCTGCACAGCTTTGCTAGGATGCTGTGAACTCACACCCTGGCTTACTGCACACTAACTTCCTCTTGAAGACAAGTAAATCCAGTTCATTGTCTCTAACGGAGCTGCCACGCAGTGAGGATTTGAGCTCTTGGCAGCCACCTCTCAGTTCTGTGAAGGAAGGGGGTACAGAGCCTTTCATTTTCACTCTCCCCCTTGCTCCTCTGCCTGTTCCCTACTGCTCTATAGCTAAGTACGGTAGGACCAGATGGGGAATTTTGGCAGTGATACCAGCCTATGGGATGCCTGCCCACTGCCTCTCCATTTCATTCCTGCCTCTGCACTGCAGCGCACTGCTGCCTTGCACACGGCAAATAAGTTCCCTCATCCCCTTCACTGAATGGATGAAGAAAAAGCTGTATGAAGGCAACTAAGCAGCACAGAGAGGCATAAAGCAATGGCTGGTAAAGGAGGCTTGGGTCGTGACTCCTTATGCTGGAATAGCTGCCTTGCCTCATCATACTACAACCCAACTAAGGCTGCCGCATCTACTGGTATCTCTGTCCAGCATAACATGGGCATCACTTCTGGGAGGTCCATTCGAAAGGAATGAAGGTATCTCAATTCTTTTAGAGATGAACTAAATTGGCCATCAGCTCATTTCCAGTCCTTTTCCACTGACATAAACAACCCCATAGAGCTCATGTGTGGCAAAAAGAAACATATGTCAAAAGGGGAGAAAAAAGAAAAAGAAAGAGAGAGAGAGAGAAAGAAAGAGAGAAGGAAAGAAGGAAAGAAGGAAAGAAGGAAGGAAAGAAGAAATGAAGGAAAGAAGGAAAGAAAGAAGCAAAGGAAGGAAGAAAGAAAGAAAAAGAAAGAAAGAAAGAAAGAAAGGGAAAGAAAGAAAGAGAAAGAGAAAGAGAAAGAGAAAGAGAAAGAGAAAGAGAAAGAGAAAGAGAAAGAGAAAGAGAAAGAGAAAGAGAAAGAGAAAGAGAAAGAAAGAAGAAAGAAAGAAAGAAAGAGAGAGAGAGAAAGAAAGAGAAAGAAAGAAAGAGAGAGAGAGAAAGAAAAAGAAAAAGAAAGAAAGAAAGTAAGAAAGAAAGAAAGTAAGAAAGAAAGAAAGAAAGAAAAGGAAAGAAAGGAAGGGAGGATGCTTACTGGTAAGAACAGGCAGTTTTTAAAGTGCACCTTCAGGCCCACAAAGACATTTCAGCACTCCTGTGTGAAGGGAGTAATAGCTTGTTGTTGTTGTTGTTGTTGGGGTCTTTTTTTGTGTCAAACTTGTCAAAAGCACATGCCTATGCTACATGAATTTAATTCCTGTACTCCGTATGTGTTGAGATCCTTTGCAGCGAGCTATAAATGGACAAAGCAACATTCAGTCTCCTCAAAACACCTCGAGTCCTAATGATCCATCCCCATCTCCTGATGAAGAGTCAGCATGCTGCATGCAGCACTTTTCTCTTTTCATATGCAGAATGATTATCATTCTGCTCATTAAACTAAGGTGTGCGTACCCAACTGTGGCAGAAGTTAAGTTACCAAAGTGAGGCCTCATCTCCCAGATGCTACTTTCTGATCATCAGTCCCGCAGCACTGAATTGATTATTGCTGTTTACTTTAGTCAGTTGGTTTTTTTTATAAGCTGAGTGCAGCATTGAAGTCCCTTTTGACATGAGAGGTCATATCCTTGAATTCAAGGGTTGGGGAAGATCAGGATGACCAGAATTTAATGGGGAGAGAGGTGTATGATGGGCAGGGGCATAAGTAGGGGGCAGGAAGGAAGCTTTAAAACATCTACCTAGAGGATGTAATGCCCTGTTTTATCTGATGCTTTGTGATTTCTTGCAGGAGTTAGAGCTCCCTCAGTTCTTGATATCTTTCTCATCGCTAAGATTCACAGAAGCCACACAGTGAGAAATAAAGTCAAGTCTTCCCGGAAACCTGGCAGGTCAGGCTTGTGCGTAAGCAGAGTTAGGGTCAGTTTTTAACTCTAAGTGCCTTGATTTTATACATATATATATATATCTGTGTGTCTGCGTATGTGTGTGACACACACCTGCGCAGACACACATATATGTTTATACACATATATACATATATCAGAAAGATAGGGGAAGAAAGGATCTGTACAATGTGGAAGGGGAAGTGTTCAAAAGCAGTTGGCCACATGCTAAGTGCAGAATGAAGATCCTCAACTTTGTCCATTTAAAAAATAAGGATTAGTGCCTACATTCGTTCAGATCAAAGGTTGTTATCTTCCAGGGCCTAGCAGTCAAGGCTGGCATATTGCAGAAGATACCTTCTTCTAGTGTTGCTTGCTTCACCAGATGATGGTGGAAGTAGAGTAAGGTTAGGGACCAGAAAGAAGAACATGGCTCAAAGGATCTGTGACAGGATTTGAGATCTGACAGACCACCAAAAGGGGATAGAGGAAGCAGGGGTGGGGGAGCACTGGAAAGCCTCTCCCACCTACCTGCTGGGGAACCCAAGAGAAAGAAAAGCACAGCACTGCAGTCTGGTTGCCTGACCGGGCAATGCCGCAGTTCATGCTGGCCCCTAGTTCCTCCTGCGTCCTGCCATGCTGGGACAGGCTTCCAAAAAGCCATCTCAGGGAAAGGAAGGGCAGGCACAATGATGGCAGCAACATCTCTATAAACAAGCTAGGGAACCTTGAAGCCTTGCATAAACACGACTATGAGTTATTTGGCAGAAGGAAATGCTGAGCCCTGCAGCATCGGACTGGCTGGGGAAGGAAGGTATCCCATGGGCGCTGGTGGTCTCTGCCTGCCTCTTCTGCATCCCTCTCACTCACACTTGCTCTTTCCTTCTTTCTCTACACCCTTCTGTGCTGTGCCAGGAGCCAGCACAGAACGCTCCTGCCAGTGTGTTGGTGTCTTGCCCTTTCCTTCACTGTCTCTGATCAGCTCAGTTCCTGGAGGCACTTTCAGCAATTTGGGGGATGTAAGATAAAGGCACTGCGCAACTACCTAAATCAATCTGTTGAGTCCCTTCAGTGAGTTTTAGGGGAATACAAAAAAGGCTCCACTAATGACTGCAAAAGAAACCAGCTGCTGCAATTTGGATGCATGTAATAGATAAGTTTCATTTACATTCTGAGAATGCACCAAAAAGCATGCATCTGCACCTTTCAACTATAAAGGATACTAGATTTTAGGTGTTGCTATATATAACTTGACTTCTTAATTTTCCATATAGCTTTCCCTTTAAGGGATGGGATATTTTCCTTTCCAACAATGCCTGGACAAAAACCAACACATTTCCCTGAGCAATGCAGGAAAACAATCAGGTTTCTCTGATCAGTTCATTCAGGCCCTCGATCTGGCAAGCACTTTTTTTATTTTTGTTTTTATTGTTATTATTATTATTGTTATTATTATTATTATTGAATTCATGCATTAATTAATTCAAGTTACACCTTAATCAAATAGGCCATAATGCTGAATATTTGAACATGCTTTGATCTCCAAAAGTTATTGTTCCCATTTGACTAACATACGCACTTAAATACAGTACTTTAAATTACTAGTCAACGATTTAATAAATTAAGGAGTGCACTTCTGGTGAATGCAAATCAAAAAGAAAAAGAAAAGAAAAAAGAAAATAGAGAGATAAAGGAACTATTTTTAGAAGATTCAGTTCAAACGAAAGCTTATCCGCTATTGTCTGAGGTAACGTTTCAGGCATGCGATTATAAAATAAATAGTATCAAATTCAAACATGCTTATATTAAACTCCATTGTGCTATCTTGCAATAGAGGGGCTTAAAGTTTTCTATCCAGTTCTGGACAGGAAAAAGGAAAAGTATGTCTAAATCATCTGCATGTAGGAGAACTTAGCAGCATTGCAGATGTTTTGTCTTCAGTTTTGTTTGCTATTTTCCTTTTAGAATAGTTCTTCTATGGACAGCAAAAGAGACCAGGCTTAAGTATGTTTTTAATAAGGTGCTGTGTGGATCTGTAGATTAGTATGTAATCTTTCACATAGGGGGCGGAAGGAAAATTTGAGCTCCTTCATCAAAACCATGGCAAATGCTTGCTGTAGGTTTTAGCTAATCTTTTTTATTATTATTATCTGATGCACTTTCTTGCAACTGTGCAGTTTTGCAGAATATTTTTACTGGAATCCATGCATATGCTTTATAGCTCTAAAAACTGTCTTGCTTAGTTTAAGTTAACTTCATCAAAAAAAAAAAAAAAAGGAGATGGGAGAGGAAAAGTTTAGGTCTACCGTCATACAGCTTAAAACTAAACTAGTTCAAATGGTTATCATTTACCAGGTGGAAAATGCTTTTTAAAAATAAACAAAATCTTATCTTTCATGGATCCTGGAAGCTTCTTTATCGCTGAGCAAAAATTCGCAATGCAACAATGCATTTACGAGATAAATAAAGCATTCAAAGACTATCAGTAAAGCATCTACAAAGTGTGACTGTGTCACTAAAGTCTTCAAGCTGTGAGTGGGGATTTTGTTTTTTTTTGTTTACACATCAGTCAGCAGCTTGCTTTTATTAACACAGTTTTGGTTGGCTACAGTGCAGTTGCCAGTTCTGAGATTAGCCTCTCTAAAATTGTCTATGCTATTATTCATATCCTCTTCGATTTCCATGTACTCAGATTTGCTGATTGTAGAGGAGCTGCGGCGACTGAGATCACTGTCAGATGCTAAATTAGGGGAGCTAACGTGAAGTAACTGAGCCTGTTCTTCCCCTTCTGTTTCTCGGTGGTAGAAGTAGTTGAAGTTGGACACGATGACAGGTACAGGCAGGGCAATTGTCAGCACACCAGCGATGGCACACAAGGAGCCTACGATTTTGCCTCCAATTGTCACAGGGTACATGTCACCATAGCCCACAGTGGTCATGGATACCACCGCCCACCAGAAAGCATCGGGGATACTTGTGAAATGAGACTCAGGTTCTTCAGCCTCAGCAAAATATACCGCACTAGAGAACAAGATCACCCCAATGAAGAGGAAGAAGATTAGTAAACCTAGCTCTCTCATACTTGCTTTGAGGGTCTGTCCCAAAATCTGGAGGCCCTTAGAGTGCCTGGAGAGTTTGAAGATTCGAAAGACTCTTACCAGTCTGATGACTCTCAGGATGGCCAAGGAGGTGGCCTGCTCTCCTTTCTGAGTCCCCTCCCGCTCGGCCATCTCGGTGCCCAGGGTGATGAAGTAAGGGATGATGGCCACAATGTCAATGAAGTTCATTATATTCTTGAAGAATTCAGTCTTGCTGGGGCAAGCAAAGAAGCGCACCACCAGCTCAAAGGAGAACCAGATGATGCACAGGGTCTCCACAACAAAGAAGGGATCTGTGAAGATGTTGGATTTGTAGACCTGGGTGGTGTTGTCAGTGCGATGCACTGTATACTCCTTGTCCTCCTTCAGCTCAGGTAATGTCTCTAGGCAGAAGATCACGATGGAGATGAGGATCACCATGACAGAGACTATTGCAATGACCCTTGCAGGCCCAGAGCTCTCTGGGTATTCAAAGAGGAGCCATACTTGGCGCTGGTACTCCCCCTCTGGCAAGGGTCTCTCCTCATCTTTGATGAATCCTTCATCTTCCCGGAACTTCTCCATGGCCTCCTCACCCAGCTCATAAAATTTGATCTCCTCAGAGAACATGTCCAAGGGCACATTGACTGGCCGGCGAAGACGCCCCCCAGACTGATAGTAGTAGAGGATGGCATCAAAGCTGGGCCGGTTCCGGTCAAAAAAGTACTCATTGCGCAAGGGGTCAAAGTACCGCATGCGCTTCTTGGGGTTGCCCAGCAGAGTGTTGGGGAACTGGGCTAAGGTCTTCAGCTGCGTCTCAAAGCGTAGTCCAGCAATGTTTATCACTACGCGCTCACAGCACTCATGGTCATCGTGGGCAGCGGGCTGGTAGCTATCCTGGGGGTGGCCAGGTAGCGCAGAAGTCTCATCCATGTTCTCTCCAGCCATTACGGTCATGGTGGCACACAGGAAGGGGGATCCAGGGGCAGGGGAGGAGAAATGAGGGAGAGGGACTTGAGAGGGGGAAGGAGGGTGGAGGAGAGCAGAGAGCCCCAGGGCAGTTCAGTGAAGGAGGAAGGGGGAAGGCTCAGAGTCTGCAGGGAGGGATGATGAGTTGGGATGGAGAGCTTGAGGAAGGGATGGATGAGGAGCCTAAAGGATGGAAATATCCAAAAGGGGAAGGGAGAGGTGGGATAAAGGGAGAGGCATCAGGGATGACAGGAGGGTAAAGAAAGAGGGAAGAAATACCTTTAGGGGGGGAAGAGGGCAGGTAAGGTGAGGGGTCCTGTCCCCCAAGCCAGGAGGCTGAAGGTCTATGGAGTGCACCCCCAGGCTGGGGTCCCCTCCCCAGCCGTCTCCTTTTGCCTTTAACTTGATCCGTCCACTTTTCTTCCCGACTTGACCATCGCTGCGGCTGCTGTCACGAAGTTACCACACACACACACACACACACACATACACACAAATAAATAAATAAATAAATAAATCACGGGGCGGCTGGGAGGCGAGTCCTTGCAATGCCAACTCAGCAAATTTCCATCGCCTGGCCCCCCCACACTGCCCCGGTCCTCTCCTCTTGTGCGCTGGGGAGGGAGGGATGGAGATACTCTGCTTTTGAAGGCATAAAGCTCGCTTGCGGGAGGCTGCCGGGGAGGAGAGAAACATAATAAACCAGCCCCCAAACCCCACCACACACACACGCTCAGGCGCAATGGATTGGCGTTCACACCAGCAAGAACATCCCGCTCTGCCCACTACGGCAGCACATGCAGAGCCCTACACGTTCCCACACATCTCCGCACACGCACCGGGGCCTCCAAGACAGGAAGGGGTCGATGTGGACCCTGCGGTGCCTCAAGCGCATAGGGAGAGCTTCCCAGGCAACTTCTGCAGGGTCAGCTCCTGCCATAAGTCTCCTGACAACCACAATCCGCACTTCACAGACGGTGGAGACTTAGCTGAGCACTGACAAGTTCATCACACCGATTGGGGGTTTAGGGGAGGGAGAGCAAAGCATCTCCTCTCTTGCTTTGCGGCAGCGAAACACAACTGAGAGAGAGACAAGGGGAGGGAGATCGACATCCCAGACCCAAACTGTCCAAAATAGAGTCCAACAGCGCGGGGGGAGAAGGGGCATTTCCTTACCTGCTCCAAGTGAGATGCGCTGGTTAGGAGTGGGAGCCAGTGCCGGAATGCGTCAAGTCGCCTTGCAGCAGCATCCAAAAAAACCAAACCAAAACAAAAACCGCAGCGGCAAACTCAACCCTCCTCCTCCTCCTCCTCTTCCTCCTCCTTCTCTTGCGCCCCTCTTAATAATACAGCGATCGCTTTACAGGGCTGCCTGCGAGACACTGAAATATTCATACACTGTCTTAGGCTGCACCAAGGGCGAGTGGGTTTAATTAGTTTCTGCCAAGAACCGCAGTGGAGCGGGGTGTGGGGGGGGTTGCGGGGCTGGTAAAGAGTGCAAAGTACCTTTTTCCAAAGGCTTGAGTTAGGAAATAAAATCAAGGAGTCCTAGATGGCCGCGGGCTCTCCTGCTCTCTTCCCTTAAGAGAGCTGGAAAGGGAGCCGGGCGCTGGGCAGCGGCGGCGGGGGGGATGGAAGAGAGCCGCAGTCCTGCAGCCGCATCCCCGGTGTCGGTCTTGGCTCGTCCCGGCGGCAGCAGCAGCAGGAGCAGCAGCAGGAGCAGGAGGAGCAGGAGGAGGCAGGAGCTGGACGCGTGTGGCAGGAGCGAGAGGGCTGCTGAATGCATAAGAGCTGGGAGCAAACTCGAGCCATTTCTTGACGCTGCAGTATCAGCAGAAACCTGAGAGCTGTTTGGTGCAGCCCGGGGAGCGGGAGGGCGGAGGGGGGGGGGGGACGGGGAGAGGGAGGAGGGGATGCACGTTGCCCCCCCCCCCCCCCCCCCTCCTCCTCCTTCTCCTCCTCCTCCTCCTCCTCCTCGGGCCGGCCGCCCCCGCTGCCGCCGCCAGCGCGTCCCCCCGCCGCCGCGTCCCCGACGCAATGCAGCCGGCGGGGCCCGACCGGCCGCCCGCTGCGGGACACCGCACCGCCCCGAGCCCGCAGCGGGGGCTTGCGGGGAGCGAGCGGGTCCCGGGGAAAAGGGAGAGGGGGTGGACGGGTTGCGGGGCTTGCGGGGAACGAGCGGGTCCCCGGGAAAAGAGGTAGCCGGGTTGCGGGGCGGGAGCGGGTCCCCGGGGAAAGGGGTAGCCGGGTTGCGGGGCTTGCGGAGATCGAGCGGGTCCCCGGGGCAAAGGGACGCCCGGGCGACCCGGGCAGGTGAGCGGAGCAGCCGCCCCCTCCGCGCAGAGGGGCTAGAGGGGAGCGGGCTCGTGGCTTCCCCCCTCCCGCCCCCTCCTCGACGCCCCCTCTCCTCCGCTTGCCCGGCTGGTAGCCGGCCGGGCGCTGCCCGCAGACCCACCGCGGCACCTGCAGAGGAGGCGGCCGGAGCGGTGCAGGGCTTTACACATCCCGCACCCAGCCCGACGCCGCAGAGCCTGCGGTGCCTGGAACCCCCGTGGTGTCGGGGACGGCCCGGGTAGGTCCCGGGGTACCGGTGCTGCTGCCGGCCCCCGGTCCCGGCCCCCGGCCCGCCCTGCGCTCGGTAGCGGACGGGGCTGCGCAGCCGGAGCCTCCCGGGCACAGTGATGGGGGCCGGATCCCTAGAGGTGTGGTTGAAATTGGGAGGGAAGAGTTAATCGGCAGGCAGCGTATTACAAGGGAAATTGCCCTTTCATGCTGCTTTATCCCACTGAATTCATTTAATTGATGAATCACAGAACTTCGAGATGGAGAAGACCCATTATATCATCAGCTTCCCTCCCCTGCCAGTGCAGGATTGTTCCCTACAGTATATGATCGTGTACATTATATAAAAGCCTGCTGCTCACTTTGTCAAAGCGGGAGAGGCGATCAAATACAACCTGGGCCTGTGTAATTTGAAGCACTCCAGAGCTAAGTAACACCAAGTCCATGTTTAACAGACCTGGTCTCATTAGCTTTCCACTGCATAATACATTATCTTCACTTAAGATCACCACCTTGGCGGTCCAAAAATACTTAACCAGCTGACCTCATGGACGATTTCTGTCTCTTCTTCCCTTCCCCTTATTTTTCCCCATGTTTTGTTGTTTTGGCGGGGGGTTTTTTTGATGGCGATGTGGTTTGGGTTTTTTTTTTGCGAGAGTACAAAGCATTTTAAAATCCTCTAGCCTTAGCTGTGCTGTGATCACAGCTACTTTGCATGCTGCATTCACCAGCCCTGGTGGAAACAAAAGTGCAAAGAAAAAGAACCAGATTTCCTGTCTAGCCGGGTATAGGCTTTTTTTTGCTTTTTTTTTTTTTTTTTTTTTTGGGTGAGCATCCCATATGCTGAAAGTTTTGTGAGAAACTTCTGCTGAAGTTCTGAGCGAGAGAAAAGTCTCTTTCTGCCACTCCTGGGCAAAACAATCAAAACACTAAATAAAAAGAGTCTTCTCCCAGTGAAAAATCACAGTCGCTAATTTTCTGTCTGACAGTTTAGCAGCTCAGCATCAGCACCCAGCCTTGGACCCAGCAGCCCTAGACCCTGCACAAACTACCCCCCCCCCCAAAAAAAAAACCAAAAGGCAGTCCCGTTGCCGAACCGGACCAAGCTGTTTTTCAACCCTTCAAGATCCTCGGCTACAGTCTTTGACTCAACATCCTCTTATGGCAGTGAATTCCACGCCTGGATGACACGCTGCACAGAGCTGACTGCAAAGTATTCCGAGAGCTCTGCATTGGAACTGCTTTGCAGAAATAGCTCTGGGAGCTAGCACTCGCCCGCCTCTGGTGCAGCGTTATATCCCCCTGCACTGGTTCAAAGGCAAATACGGACGCTCGGGAGTGTGGTGAAAACGCAGATCTGACAATCAGAGGCCCGAGCTTCAAGGTGCCGTTCTGCCCTTGGTCTCCTGCGTGATTGCAGGCAAGTCTGTACCTTCTGCTTTTATTATCTGAGAGGCAGGACTAAAAGTGCTTCCTTTGCCTGTCGCAACTGCTTAGGCTGTTTGTTCCTGAGGGCTGCCTCCGCACAGCAGAACCCAAATCCTCACTGGAAGGTGTGGGTACACCAGTAGTTGGGGGGGGGGGGGGGGGGGGGGGAAAGCACTCTTTGTTTTTACATTACAGGGTAGCAAAAGGACAAACTGGGATATTGCTGCCCCCCTCCACGTTTTGAATAGCTTTGAACTCTGTGATTTCTCATTCCAATCTAAGTAACATTACTAACAAGCAATTGTGCTGGAAGGTACATATCTTTCTAAGAAAAGTGGACTATTAGCCACAGGGTCACTGGAAATCTTGTTAAGGTACATAGACTAATGAGCAGTAAAACTAGGGCTTGCAAAGAGGTCATATAGAATCATAGAATCATAGAATCATTCAGGTTGGAAAAGACCCTTGGGATCATCGAGTCCAACCATCTACCCTACTCTACAAAGTTCTCCCCTACACCATATCCCCCAACACCACATCTAAACTTCTCTTAAACCCATCCAAGGATGGTGACTCAACCCCCTCCCTGGGCAGCCCGTTCCAGTGTCTGACCACTCTTACTGTGAAGAATTTCTTCCTAATGTCCAGTCTAAACCTACCCTGTTGCAGCTTGAAGCCATTCCCTCTTGTTCTATCGCTATTTGCCTGTGAGAAGAGACACATATATGTTACACATTGCAGTGCTAAGTAGCTTGAAGTAAATGTTGAGGCATGGAAGGAGACTCCAAGTTGCTGCCAAATTTAAAGTCAGGCTGCTACTGTTTCATACTTTCTATATTACAGAAAATGGCCACCAGCAGTTGAACTGGTAGTTGTGTCCCATCCCCCCCCCCCCCCCCCTTCCCTTCCCCCACTTCAAGAGTCAAACTGAGAAGTTCTGTTCAGGAACAGAGGTTTTCATAGGGACACTGCAAGTTGCAAACAATTGAAAGCCCAACTTGCTGTGGTGGTAGGTCTGGTGATACAAGGCAAATGGTGTTATCCCTCTCCGATAGCTGTTCGCTATGAGAAACACTTCCACTTTTTCTACCCCATGGGAAGTGCATCCAGCCTGGCGTGGTAGTGTGGATGAGCACAAGCAGATGGGGGAAGCAGCAGGCATTCGGAGCTGTGCAGGTTGAGGAGCTTCATTGCCATCTTTGATGGCTGCTGATGTAACGTTTCATAGGTGACCGGAACCGATAGACTCCTTGTGTCAAAGGCAGGTCAGCATAGCAAAACCAGAACCGTTTCTGCAAGTTCAAAGTCTTGTCTTGTAGAGAAAGCTGCAGGTTCCCATGTTTCAGTCCGGCAAACAAAAGATTTCCCCTGGCGACGAAGAACAGAATAATTATTTTTTTGAAAGGCAGGGTTTTTTAGAGACAGAGAATCAAATTGTTGATTAAAACTCAGTCTATTGTAAGGATTAAAAAAAAAATTGTATTGAATGATTGTGAATCTTAAGCTGGATTAAAAAATAACCATTGGTTTTACCCAATGAAATAGACTTCAAACACTGTCACCAGGAAATCTGAAAACTACTGATTGGAATCAATGGACGCAGAAGCAGACGTGACATCATTCATGTAGGTGTCATCAGTGACACTCTCAGCATGCTAAATTTCCTCCACATGAAGAGACAGTTCTTGTGATAGAAGCCATTGCAAAATCCAAAGTGGCAGGTGATGTCCTGGTTGTTTGAACCTTATGGATCTTCTTAGGCATTGTAGCCCCGATTCATCCAAGCCTGGAAAACAACCTAGTAACATTATAGTTCCATTTAGAGCTTCATAAATCCACAAATGAGTTGTGCAGGTGTCACCATAGACATAATTTAATGGCCTTGGAGAAATAGGATGCTATGCATGAAGGGAGATGTTTTTGGCATAAATTTGCCTTGCAGAGCCTCTGTCAGTTGTAATGGTCTATGACGTGGGAAGAGTCAACAGGTAGAACCAAAAGTGAGCGTGTGGTGTTGACAGTTGGATTTTATTCCTTGGGGGCAGCAAAGGATCTTTTAAAAGGTTTGTATCTTTTAATACTGATTTATGAGCCTTGTTACTATCCTGCAGTATTATTAAGCATTGTTATAACTGGGATAATCAAATCTCATGCTTCAGAGCATACTGATAGCTGATGGGAGATGGCAATGACTTTTGTTCCCTCTGTCATGTCATTCATTGTTTTTCCTTCTCCTTTGTAAAGCCTTAAATATGCACCCTCTATGACCAAAGGAGGCAATGAGGAGATCCAGTCCTGTTGCTACACAGAGGGAAGACGAGAACTTGGAAGTGCATCCCTGTGAAGAAGGAAGCAGAAGCTGCCCTCACTCACATGACACTTTTGCTCTAGGACCAGCCTGGAGAGAAAAGATGCCGTCGCCTTGCTGCTTTTTATCCCGCATCAGTGGATTGGGCATGGGCAAAGCATGGCAGTGGAAGGATGGCTGGGCAGGGGAGAACAGAAAATATGCTGTATTAGGAAAGGATTGAATATTTTCATGGTTTTAGTATCTCTTCCTGATTCTATGACCTTCTTTCCTGGTCCTTGGTTTTCTTTCCCAGAGTTTTGTCCAACTGGCTGCTTGCTTTTGAGAGAACCCCGTGCTCAAACGGGCTGGTCTGGCCTGTGAAAGGAAGAGAGCATATTTTATTGAGACCTATGCACCAAGTGTTTGAAAATAATTTCTTTTTCCCATCTTGCTCACCCGGAACAGCACTTGGAGAATTCCTGAATGGCTTAGCAACAGCTTCTTCTTCCTGCTTTTACCTGACCATCCTCGGGTATTTAATATACGTGACTTATTTCTTACCAGTACCCACTTTTGACTTCCCATGATTGCATTACTTAGTATGAGACCTTACACAAGCAATGGAGCGAGACCTTTGTTCATGAACGCTGCTGGGTATAGAAACCAGAGAGTGAACTTTCCCCGTGTCACTAGGGGCGAGCTGCAGTCAGAGAAAAGGAACACCTGAGGAGGACAGAACACCACCAGAGCAAGTACATTCCTGTAAAACCAAAAAGCAGTTCTGGCAGTGGGTCCTTGTAATACACAACCAAGAAGTCAACTTCAGAAACACTGAGGTTTCTCCCGTGTGAGATCACTTGCAGGATGATTCCAGCTTTACAGGAAAGATGCTTCACTAAAGCTGACACACAGCTGAAGAAAGCCTCCTTCATATGGCATTTCTACTTGAATTGCCCAGAAAAGAATAAGAAAGTGGTGGTCCTTACAGCACAGCAAGCCTTGTTATGAAACCCCAAGCTTGAGGCTGAAGACAGAGTGGTGATGGACACAAGCATCATCGTTGAGTTGAGTTTTCTCAACTAAAAGGGAAAAGAAAGTGTGGCTTAGTAAATCAAGGCTTTTCAGGGTATTCACAGTGCTCGAACGATCTCCTGGTCTTATCATGGCCCTAATTACAGCTATCCCACCAAATCAGAGCCAAATTTAGTCCTAGCTGGGCTGCAAGGTCACCTGCAATAGAACTGCAGGAACACTCATTAACAGCAACATTAGACTGCAGTAACGAGACTTACAATTTACAGCAATGATTTACAGTTGAGGCTATTTTGAGGCCAGTGGACAGATACAAGCTCTTGGTAAGTTGCCGTGAAATATGGCACATTATCACTTGGTCTTATGATAAAGGACACTCAAAAAGTCCATCCATCACTAGGCAAGCCATGTGGTAAGCACAGCATACCACCAGAATATCTTCAGTCTGAAAGAGCAGAAGGAGAAGTCCCCATGGACCCCATTTAGCCTTCAAAAAAAATGTCACCTTATTAAGGAGATTGATGCCTATCTCAAAAGCTGACTACACACCTGATATTCACGGTACCAAAACATGAAGCTCTGCTGGCACTCTCAACGTTACTGAGGAAAAACTCTATAAAGGAGAGATTTTAAGATACCTACAGAGAAAGGAGCAAAGAACAAATCAGTGGCAGTGAAGAAAGAAAAACAACAGGCATCTGCATAAAATGAGAATCTACACTGATGCCAAACCAGTGTATGCAGGATTGGAGAGAAGTCACCAGTCTTTAGTACTAATAGAAGTCAAGCTCAATTTGATGTGTCAAATTCAAAAGTATTTAGTGTTTCTTAGGAGTTAGGACAGGATCTTGAACTGGATTTGTGATCACCTTTGTCACACCTGACAGACTGTGAATGCTAGGATCATGATCATGATTAGAGTGTTCCCAGCAGAAACTGAAATGCACAGTAGAGGGACTCCCAGGCACGAAGGTGGTGGCTGATGACACTTTCAACTGTAACTGAAAGACTTGAAGAAGAGGGAGTCCCCAGCCATGGTTCCAGACTGCGGCTGGCCCCAAGGAGATGCTGAGAACAGCATATTAGCCTGAATGCGGATAAGCTGAAGCTTGCAGAGAACCGTGACCTGAACATGTGTGAACTTTTGAGTGCTTCCAATTATACCTCAAAAACCTTAGAGCCACCAAGGAAATGTCCAGGAAATGTCCACCAAAAGTGGTGAAGGATTTCTAGGGGTTCAGGGAGAAGATAAACTACTAGGAATTCTTCTTGTTTATCCTCCCACCTCTCAGAACACAAGGATCATCTAAGCAGTTAACACGCGGAGACACCATTTGGCAGCGGTCGGAGCCCCATGTGATGGGGTAAAGGCAATCCAATGCAGGGAACCAGTCCCAAATTGCTATAAACCCCTGGAACAGACAGAGCCACAGAAAGCTTGGAGCCACACTGCTGCAAAGTCAGCACCTTGAGCACTTACTGGTGGTGCCCTGACGCAACCGGGATGGACTCAGATAAACAAGATAAACAAGGAGCCACTGCCCCTGCATAGGGGGGGGGACGGGACATTCCCGTTGTGTCACTTTGGGGCATGGCATAAAGACGCAGTGTGAGCTCCAGCAAAAAAGAAAGAATGCTGAGGAAGTGCTGAGTGTTCTGAAAGCTGTCTGGGTGGGATGATAAAGGCATTAAAACAGTTTGTACACAGAGTGTGTGGCTGTACTGGAAGGAAGAAAGATCACAGGCATCCCCCGTCTTGTTACTAGGCAAAGGATTGAGTGTTGTTTGTGTGTGTGTGTGTGCACATGTGCAAGATGGGATTTTATTTAAAGCAGGACAAGCAGTAATCCCTGCAGATAAAAGAGCTGACATCAAGAAATGAATAACTTCATACCTAGGGATAGAGGGTGCTTTATTTGAGCCAGACTATTTCCACTGGCCAGGCACCAGTGTGCATTGCAGAGCATGTATGACCCAGAGTGATGTGTGTGCAGGGTACACTGATCAGTTATGATCTTTCTGCCACTCCAAGACGCCATTGCAGATGGTCGGTTTTAAGGACAGGAGATGGCCAGTCTGCTTTCTGAGAGGTGATTCTGGAAAGAAGCTCTGGAAAGAAGATCAGGAGCCAAGCAGCGCCTTTCCACAGTAGGGTATGCCTCACCCGCTGTGCTCTGACACGACTCGTAGCACGCCGCAGCGGAATTTATGCGATTCAGCACTTAACAGGGCAGATTTGAACACCAGATGTCTTGCCGTGGGTATCAAAAATGAAAAAGAGCGAGAGAAAACAAAGTTGGCAGCATAAACAGCGGGAGGGACTGATAGCAAAAACAAGAGAGGCAGGAAGAGATCCTTACCTGCCAGAGCTGGGCCACAGCACTGCTTTCTCCCTAAGACTAGATGGGAAGTGAGGAATCATAGAATCACCGAATGGTTAGAGTTGGAAGGGACCTTAAAGATCATGGAGTTCCAACCCCCCTGCCATGGGCAGGGACACCTCCACTAGAGCAGGTTGCTCAAAGCCCCATCCAGCCTGGCCTTGAACACTTCCAGGGATGGGGCATCCACAGCTTCCCTGGGCAACCTGTTCCAATGTCTCACCACCCTCACAGGAAAGAATTTCTTTCTGGTATCTAACCTAAATCTCCCCTCTTCCAATTTAAAACCGTCTGCACATTGGTGCCTGGCCAATGGAAATAGTCTGGCTCAAATAAATGCAGCTGAAGAAGGTGTGGAGGGGGGGTGGGTTGCAGTCCAGCAGCCAGGCAATAGAAGCAGTTACTCTAAACAAGCCACTCACAGGAAAAAAAAAAAAAAAATTAAAAAACAAAGGAAGAAAAGAGACAGCCATTTGCAGCTGCTGTTAAGACCGGAGCAGATATGAAGACAGACAGCGAGTAGCAGGGTAATGGCCAAAGGAAAGCAGCTACAATCTGGCAGAGGTCACAGGTAATAACTGCAGTGACAGGACAGTGGTAAAGGGAGACTGAAGATATCCGCAGAGCTGGGAGAAATGACTTGACGCAACCTGAGCAGAGACCAAGCGAGTGCAGGACCTCACAGAAGACGCCAGCACCAGGCTTCTTGTGCAGCCTAGCAGCATGAACGGGAAATGGGGAATAACTTGAAAAGGTCTGGGGGAAATGAAAAGCCCTGCAGCAAGGGGCTCCACCTCTCTTGGGGGGACTCAGGATCTGCAGCCTCAGCCCTAAGCCTACAAAAAGCTTGAAAGAACCACACAAGGGCAGAAAATGCTGAGCAGATAGTTCAAGTTCCTATGTCTATGGCACAGGATTGGAAACGCTCCCTGGTACTGTTGTCCTTCCTTGATGAAACCTCTCAGTGCAGGTTGCTTTGCAGCAGGGCTTCCTATTGCATTATTACCAGCATGCAGAAGAGGCAAAAATGCCTAGCAGGGTGTGTTTCAAACATATATTTACCTTGTAGCCTTAGTTTAGAGTTGCAGTTTTGTGTCCTCTTTCAGGAATAGGATGGTTTCTTTTTGAAGTGCTTGCTGACATGCCTGGCCAGAATGCCTGTTGTATACTGGAGAGACAGCTGAAGTGAAGCAGAAGCAATTATTTATATAAAAAGAAGGAACTTGAATAAACAAAAATACCGGCGACTACTGTGTATTAAAGTGAAAGACCCAGATGCTTTGAAGCCTTGTCCTCACGTGATTGTAAGCGCTTCAAAATAATTCTAAGTCTTACCCAAAATGAAGGTAGCTAGGCACCCCTCAGAGACTATCAGTCCATCAAAGCCCAATCTTTTCTGTGCCTAGGGCGCTGCTATTGTTCTAGCCTCTCAATTGCTTTTTTGTGTCTTGTCCCACTTATGTCTGGGCCAGGGTCTATTTTGGCCTTTAGAGGCTTGTGACATATTCCTTTTCAGCAGGACGTCAGCCTCTCAACTTCTGTGCTGTCTATGGCAGAAGGGAATGGTCCGCTTTCTGTTGGGTGTATTCATTAAGTGCTTTGCTAGATCCTAGCACTCGAGCTTTGAGCATCCCTTTTTATGATTTAGTTTCCCTTGAAGTCTCAAAATCAAGTCTCATGATATTTAAAATACCACTGAGAGCTTAGTGAGGGCGTTGCAGTAGGGCCATTAAACTTCAGACAAATCTTTCCCTCCCCACGTGGCAACTGGCCGATTTATTTACAAATTGCTCGCCTTCTGAATTTCTAAAGCTTTTCCCCCATTATGTCCCACATTTCAAATCCTCGTACATTATGTAGAAAAAGAGAAAGGACATTCATCTGCATTACCTCCTGTCTGTGTCCCATTGCCTCAAAGCAATACTCCATGAGTTAGTATTCAACACTGTACAGCAGTATTTTCTGACTTTAATAATGTCTAAGGATTGATCCCAGGATAATGATCCTATTGTATTATGCAGCAGAGCAACACATTGCTAATGCAAGACATGCCAGGAAGAGCCTTTCAACAAGGTACAGACAGCAGTAAGTATGGGAAGATGTATGTTGTAGGGCAAACATAACAGCAGAGTGCAAAATATCTTGCCAGCAGCTACTTTAAAATGTTCTGCCAATAACAGGGTATTATAAAAGGCGTGCACTAGGATTCTCCAAATCTGAGGCACAGTGTCGAACCTCTGTTTTTACTCAGCCTTACTCAGTATCTTCTTTTTCCTACACTCCAAGAGGTGCTTTGGAAAAGGTAATCTCCTGGCCAAAGCCAGTTGCCCAACACGGGACTGCAGCAACATAATCCAGGGAAACAGCCACTGTGATGTATGGCAGGAGCTGGCAAACACAGTTGTAAAAGGATGCTAGGTATCTGCCTGAAACCTGAAGGTGACCCAGTAGTTGAACAAGCAGGCGTGCTTTTTGGAGAGGCACAATCTGTGTTCCGCACTCAACCTGTTTGCTACCTTTGTTTGGATTCAGAGCATGTTGTCCAGTCATGATCTTTGATTTCCCTTATCCTCATAGATATGGCTTAAAAACATAAATGTTACGCTTGCCTCTTTCCTCATAAGCCAACACCTTGTCTACGGAGCCTTCCATGAACTGGGTGAAATGAAAGGCACCTAACATAGCTGCAAGAACAGATAATACCCATCACCCAGGTCTCCTGTGTCCTGGCGTGTTTTATACATGGCAAATCCATCTCTTTTTCCACTTGGAATGAATATAGATTTTTTTTTACCAATTGGTTTATAATTTTACAGAATTCAAAACCAACTCCTTAGGTTTCTATGGACAGATTTCAGGTTTCCTTATGAAAATTTTACCTAGGCCTGCATTAGGTCATAGTTCTGCGAGGCCATAGTGCATAGCTCGTAGTGCATAGTTCTGTGAGGCCATTTTCCTACAACAGTGAAGCAGTAGAAAAGGAATTATGACATTTTGTTTGATTGATAAAAAAAAATAAAATATAATAATTAACATGTGACGTTGGATGATATCTTTATCTGTGACACTAGCTCTATGTTTGAGTATCTTGGGTTGTGGGGAAAAAAGCGGAGATTGAAAATTGTATTGAATATAGCAACTGAAGGTGGTGAATATAGAATGGTATAGTATAGAAAAAAAAAGATAATGTGTAAAAATAAAGTATCTCACCATAAAAAAATATCCTTCTTTAATTGGTCACTTCAATTTATTAAATTTATCACCAATTGTGAGTAGTTTCAGATTATCCATGGCTGTAAATTTTTCACAGTTAACTTCATTTAAAAAAGGTCACACTTTTAACACACAGGCACTTGTGACTACAACATTGGGTTGCTACCAGCTGGAAAATCAGTGCGTGGAGCAGAACCTTGACCTTTCTGCTACGAAATCGGAGGAAACAATCAGCTGAAGGAGATAAAGGAGAATCCTCATTAAAGAAGAGGTGGGACATGGCAACAGGGAACAGAAATCAAATTTGTTTGTGCAAAGATACACTTTGCCAGCTAGCCCACGAAGGACAAAGGACTCTACTTATTTAGCCAGCAGGATGAAGAATCTCTGAATTGCAACTTGGAGCATTAAATTAATCAGAATATTGTTCTGTGTTATTGCAGCAGTGGTTGGAGGGCCCACTCGGGTGTGGAATCCTCTTTTGCCAAAATACTGCACAAGCAGACCAGGCTGCTCTTTTATGCCGTCCAGGGGAACAACAAAGACATCCAGTGACATTGACACCAAGTAAATACAGAACAATCAAAGGAGCTATTTCTTCGCGTAATATGAAAGTCACTACTGTATTGAGGACAAGCACAAGTCATATGTTCCTCTTAAGTCCTACTTAATCCCTGCTTTGGGGATTTAAAGGACGACATTCAAGTGATTCATAAGCCCTGCGCATGTACTCTGCGCAAGAATGATTTTTACCCACCATAGAGTCAGCTGAGCCGTGGAAAATTCTGCAGTGGGTCACATCAGTGGAACAATACAGCTGTGTTCAAGAAGGTCTGGCTGATGGTCTGGCTGACCATTGCAGCTGTAGCTTTAATATCTAACATACTGATGATCAAAACTCGTGGTTTATGGTGTGCACTGATTCCCCAGAGGTTTCTGGAACTAATGTATATCTCTTACCGGCATCATTACATATCTGGCTGGGAAAATAAGTCAAGGAGGAGCTTTTACCAAAGCATCAGGCACCACCCAGGAATAAAGGCAAGAGGTCTCTTGTGACAATTCATTGATCTGATCCAGCATGGCAAACTTTCTGTTTTCCACCAAAAAAAATGGATAGAAAAATGCCTGTTTGTTTGCAGACAATATGGCCAATCGGGAAATGGTCCAAAATGAGTAAGACAGTGCCTAAATGTTCTTGCTTTTGAAGGAAACAGCCAAACTGCAAAAGATGGCTTCAGATATCTTTTGCATATTGTATGTGAATTTATTTTTCTTGGGTTTCTGGTTTATGCATCATTATGGTAATCTCTTATTGTTCCTCTTGCATGTTTTTTTGCAGGCCCTTTGGCAGTGACTCTTGTATCTATCGCAGTTCAGTTTTGCAGCATGCAGCGGAAAGGAGACTATTTTGATCTATAATTCTATCAAATGACACTCCTTAAGATATTGTGTAAGCTTATAAAGGTGAATTTGTGCTTCTGGCTTTTAGTTCTCTTTGCGTCTGCACCACTTCGATGCATAAGAATCTTTCAATAAAAGGAAATAAACATGCACCCCCTCCACTTGCTAGGGCCATGAGTTCTGTTTCTTTGTAGGGGGACTGGTACTCTCATTTCTCCTTTCTGAAAAGGAAAAAGAAAATATCTGGAAAATGTTCATCTGACTTGAAAATTGCATCCTCATTTTGGTAACAGCTTAACAGGCAGGGGACAGAAATTCAAACATATTGAGAGACTCAAAGTAAAATTGGTCATGAAAAGGTATCAGAGACAAACTCCAGAGAGGGCAATCTTCTTTTCACCCACAGAATAAATCCAAAAGTGGGTGGAGGAGTGCAAGCTCATGGAGTCACTAGTCTTCTCCGTTAGAGACACAGTGTGGTCCTTGAGAATATGAAGGAATGGCAATGTCTCTGACAGCATAAAGTGCTAGATGCCGAAACCTAGATAAAGTTCTAGATGCTTTATGCTACTGCTAAAACCCTCATTCCTAGTTCTGACCCTCAGCAGCAGTGTTAGCTTGGTCCAGACACTTTTCTTTCCCTTCCCATCTTCCATCTTTCCTTTTCTATGTACACTGCAGGATCTCTGGAGGAAGAGTTTACTATGTGTCCGTGCCATATCTAGCTTGGGTGACCCTTATTCTGGGCCAGTAGAAGAACACAAAAATCTTCTTCAGCTTGACACTCAGCAGCACAGCTGGAAAGCTGGAGAGAGACTAATAGTACTGTTTGCTCCTGATGGAGCATGACCTCTGGCTCTGTCCAACTTTGATCACTTAAGAAAAGAAATCTTTCCTAGATCCTTTTGTGCTGCTTTCCCTACTGTGGTGTACTTTTTAGTTACTGGATAGTTCCCCAGCTGCGGCAGAAACTCCCACCACTCTGTCCCTGATGAGAGGACACGGCTTTTCCCCACCAGTGGAGGTGTTCTTAATGCAATTATAAACCAGAGGTGTCTCCTGTGCTATGAGGCATATTGCATTTACTCCGGTTATTTAGCAAGAAATGGTGATCCAAAGCTCCACGGTCCCACTGCAGCCCTCCTTCCCTTCAATTCCTATCCTAAGTCCTCTCCCATAATTTCATCCTCCAACTTGCAGCCATCCACAGCCACGCTAGAACACCTTTTTCTTTGCGGCAGATGGCAATGCAGTACTGCCTGCTGCCAAGATGAGACAGTTCATTTTTCCATCATCTGCATCTTACCATGAAGCAGCAGAAAAAGAGGGAAAAAAAAAACCTACTTGGCAGATGATCTGTGGCAGGGATCTCCTGTTGTGGGACTCTCAGCAATCTGAGCACACCGATTGATGGTTGGACTAGATGATCTTAAAGGTCCCTTCCAACCTAGACAATTCTATGATTCTCTGATTCAAATAACTGAGAAATAAGTAAATGAAGAAGTCTAGAGACAGCATGCAGCTGGTCCTTACTGACATGGTTGGCATAATCCTAAAGAGAAACTACAGTGTTAACTAAAATCCCAACCCCTGATTCTTAAACAACTCTTATTTTCCTGTGCTCTTGGCAGGGGAGAGGGAGAGCATGTGCCCTCCATACAGTATTTGAATGGAACTTTTTCTTGAAGATCTCCAACTAAATTTGTGGCATTGTACCTTTCACTTCTGCTGTCTTTCCCCACTCTTATTGCATCACATCTCAGCATTAGCCTGGCTTTTGCTGGATGACTGCACATGATGTTGTAGAATTAAAAACTTTAGTTTTTAACAAACAAGTCTAAACAAACTTTTAGTTGTAGCAAAAACAAGAGCAACCTTCAAATTGGGAGTCAGATATCATGTCAAGGAGTGGACAAGACATCTACAGATAGCCTGAAACAGCAACTCTAAAGAGTGTGAGAACTGCCTTTATTAGTTCCCCAGTCACCTGGGGAAAGGCAATAATAGAGATTTGCAAAGGGATAAAATCAGGGGTCGTTTTCCAAATGAGTTCCTCTGTGAGTCAAGGACAGAAGTCAGCTGTATTCAACATGCTCTTTGACTCTGCTTCAGTCCTTACCAGCATCCTAGAAAAGTGATGCCTCGGTCCCTTAGATGTTTCACCATTTTTCCAGTTTCTTGAGGAGCAGCTGCACACCATCAGCCTTTCCAGTTGCTGAGAAAGAACTGGGCCAGCACATGCATCCCTTTCACATAGACCGTGGTGAAATTACTCCACTAGATCCTTGTTTTCTCCCTCATTTTATGTCTGGTGGACAAGGCGAGCAATGGAGACATCACGGTAGTTCTGGGACAGGTCTCATTTAGATATCTTTTCATGAAGCTTCCGAAAATGGGGTCTAAGGTATTCTTGTATCATCAGAGTGTCATCTGTACCAATGGTGATGCCATTTCTGACATTTTTAATAGAACATGGTGTTAATCCTACTGACCTTCTGCCAATGGCAAAGCTGAGAAAGATTGACTGTGATGGCACTGCCATTTCATATCGATGCAGTGTTTCCTAAACTTTCCCTCACTCTTCTTATCCATAAGATTCTCTAGCTTGAGGATTGATGGGAAAATGAAACAGAGAAGTGATTACAAAGTTGGGGATTGTTATCTTTTAGTGGTTATCAAAAATTGAAGAAAAATGACAAGTACTTGAGGTAAATGCCTTCCCAGAACAGCTGTGAAGCTACAAATCCGACTTTTCTCTGTACGGCATGGAGTTGAAAAATAAATCTTGGAAAATTATATTTTGCTATGTGTTTATTATTCACACTCAGAGTTATTTCAATTAAAAACATCAACTAGAATTTTATTTCTCATTCCCTCTATGTGCTTTTAATCACTTAAATTAAGGAAAACCAAGAGCTTTCAAGTAACTCAGGCCCACATTGTGCTCAGTTTAGTACAAACTCATATTTTAGGAAGACAGGAATTTCCAGTTTCCTCTTTTGGATTCCCATGGCCCACTGAGTGTCCTGAAAATAACAGACCAATGTTTCATAAATACAAGCACAGCCTTCCTTGCCCTGTGAAACTCTGAATCTGTATTAGAAATGGGTATCCTAGGCTCCCTCAATAATAAATATGTGGAGATGGACACCTCTAGATCATTATTCCCATTACAAGACCCAAAGAATTTCACAGAAGTCCCTGTTCTTGTTCTTCTACCTTGACTCCCTTCGATAGGGCTTTGGCAGAAGACGAGAGCTGAAGAGCCTGATTCAAGCTCATAGTGCAGTGCAGGGCCATGGCCTCTGGTGGATTTGCTTCTCATTGGGGATGCCAAAAAGGGCAAAAAAGGGGTCAGGTAGGTAAGATACAGGTCTCAAGGAGGAGCCTCCAGCAGCAGGCAAGTTAGCAGAGCTAAGAGACAGACAGCAAAATAAGGATGTAACGTATGTTGCGCTAAGCTGGAGTTTGCTCAGTGCTGGTTTTACTCTACAGTAAGAGTCCTAATGCGTATTTTGGCTGAATGGGGACCACCCAAGTCCCACAGTGCTCCAGCAATGCTCACTTGCTAGCAGTGTCTGGAGGAGATGGTGCATGTCTGTTCCCTTTGGCATCACCTCAGCAAAAGCACCTCTTCACTGGCAGCATTAAACCAATTTTCAACCTGTGGAATGGATTCCACTACAACTATATTAAAGCAATTTGGGGATTTTGGCAATCCCCTTTATATTTTTAAGGTAAATATTTATGTTGCTATTTTCAAAGCTTGATGACTTTGAAGGTGTTGCAAATTTCAGCTTCCTTTTCTTTTTTAATGCAATCAAACCAGGAGATCTGTTGCGCAAAGCAGTACATTTCAACTTATTTAGAATCATCATTTTCCAGAGAGTTTGACAAAGTGTTCAAAGTAAACAGCATTTCTGCTACCATGTGCAATAAATGCAATGCTATATTGTAAATCAAATTAGACAAAAGGTAGCATCATTTCAGCATCCAAAATAATTGCTCAGGCATTCAAAAAAAAAAAAAAACCAAACAGAAAAAAATGGGAAATGCAAATATCATAGCTAAAATGTCAATTTCATCTTCTTGTGTCAGGAACTTTGATTTTTCTTACTGATCAGCAATATGCTATTCTGGTGCATACCTGTGCAACACAGAATCATGGAATAGCTTGGGTGGGAAGGGACCTTAAAGATCATCGAGTTCCACCCCACCCTGCCATGGGCAGGGACACCTTCCACTAGACCAGATTGCTCAAAGCCCCATCCAGCCTGGCCTTGAACACCTCCAGGAATGGGGCATCCACAACTTCTCTGGGCAAGTTTAGGATATTGTCATCTCCAGCTGGTCATCATGCCCTCTGCCAGAGCATACTACCTATATAACAGGAATTGCAGGCAGAAGTGTATTCCTAGAGCAAACTCACCTACCTTAGCAGTTAGTTGATACCTTGGAGTTCAAACCAGAAAATTTTAGGAAAGAGAAGTTCTTCTATGCTGCTTCTACTATGAGTGAAGCAACAGCAGAAAGTCGGGGTGGACAGTTAGAGGCATATTTCAAAGCACAGCAATAAGACTCTCCAAAACATCCAGAGTCCCAAACCATTTTATTTTCCTGAGCTGCAAGAAACTACTGGACACAGAAGTCTCTGCATGGGTTAACACAGGCATTGGCCATCTGGATATAGAAAAAAAGACAGTGAAATTTACAGGATACCAGGCTTCAGTCAATGGGAATTAGACAAGACTCCATGAGAACAGAAAAGTATGGACAGAATGCTGATGACTAATTCTAAAGATTTTTCAGTTCAATGCATCAAGGTTTGACACAGTCCAGATATTCTGGTCTCTTTGAGACAAGTATTTTCTTATATATTTAGTTGGTTTCAGACACTGAATTTCTGTCTTTGACAAGTTATTTTTCCCCCAGTGCTCTGAATTCCTGTCCCAAAAATGAAAATAATCACACTAAAATGTTGTACTTCTGAGTATACTTTTCTCAAACTTCCTCTGTGTGTTTTTCAAGCTTAAATAAAGCCGACTTAGAAATATTGCCTGTTAAAAGTAAAACTAGCAATAGCTTCCATGTCAGAGGCAATTCATGCTAACTTCATGCTTTGAATGCAAGGCTGTCCTTTAGGGATATGTATATACAGTGGAAATGTACAGAGATGGAAATGGAAATAGAAGAAAAGCCTTGAACAGCTATTTCACACAAGCTCTTTGTTTGAGCTTTCTTATCCATAGAGAGTGGTGGTGCAGGGTAAGTTCAGTGGCCTAAACCTAAATAGTACCTGGAATATTTTGCTATGTTACATTTTCTTTCTGTGACTTTCCCGAGTAGACGTTATATGTGAAAATGTGTTTTCAAATGTGGTTATTTGCTTCACAGTGTTATCTTTTTGCAGTCAACATTTGTTACGCTAAATGATTATCAAGGCTATGAGCACATTTGATGTTGTTAATAACCATGTTTCAAGTCAATATGAGCCACGATATTTCAACGTGGCTGATCACTTAATTACTTGATTACCGGATTTACATGAACTATGAACCAAAAGCCCCTGGATTCAAATTTACCAAAATTGCAATCTACCATCTTAAACTGAAATGTGAAAGATGCCTTTTAGGATAATCAAATCAAAGAAACACCTACCTCTCCCCTCTGCCCACCCCCCCCACCCCACCCCCCCATGCAGTTACTATGAACAGCAAGGAAAATGAAATTGTATTGTCACCAATACAAAACTCAGGAGCAGAATTGCAATAGTATTTCCGTGTGTGAAAAACACTAAAATAATCTAATTTACCCGTGTCCTTGGATCAAAATATCCCAACCACTGGAAACTGCAATTCTGATATACTACTTGGGACTCTTCAATGAACAACTTAGACTTGATTAACTATTCTGTTTCATTGAGGGTGAGGAAATTTGTGAGAAAGTGATAGTTTTTTTCAATGTAAAAAGTGATTTCTGCAAAAAATTCATTTTTGCAGAAAACTTTATCAACGTATATGTTTTGGATTATTGGGAAACCCTAAAAAAAAGTTTGAAATTCAACCTGGACTGAAATAAACTGCATTGCTGATCTACTCTTACTCTTCTCTCTCAGATCAATTTAATGTTAAATTGTAGTACTCCACAGGATCCATTGCTTCCTGGCAACTGTAGCTGGGAAATCTCATGCCCTCATGTTCCCCATGTTCATTCTGCACCTTCTAACATGCAATTATTGTGATAATACCATGAGGTTGATAGAAAGGCAGCACTGAATATATAGCCTGTCCAGAAAACACTGCACGTAGAAGACAACAGTGAAAGCACATCTGGAGCAGTGTTCTTTTCTTGTCCCTGATGATGAGGAGAGGGAGCCAGGGACTGAGTGTCCCCCTGATTCTCTCTCCCATCTCAGAAAGCGAGCAGGTCCCAGAGGCCCAGATGCAAGAACTACCAGTGGAAAGTCGCTGCACAGAGCAAGAGGGCAAGATGTGCAATGGAGAATCAGATGAGCCTTTGTGGCTGATGCAAGACAAAAAAGATGGAGTGCAGGTGGTGAAACTGAACTGAGACCTAAGCTCTGAGTTATAAAGAAGTGGGGATGTAAGGACATGTTAGTATAGCAGAGGCTCCATTTCTTGCCCTATTTCACCTTTGACCGACCTCACTCCATCGCAGGGAAAGAAAAGCTCCAGTGTTGCTCTTGGCAACATTAAAGTCTTTAGAGAGTGGTGGTGGGGTAGAGGTGGTGAATGTTTTCTCTTGGTAATCTTAACCCAGCCCCTGACCTACACACTGTAATCAAGACTCCTAGCTCTACATCACAGAGCTGAGTAAAGACCAGAAAGATGTGTTGGCAAGAGAAGGATGATAGTGCAGCAACATTCTCCATGAACTGAGTCCGTTCTCCGGGGAAAACAAAAAACAAAACAAACAAACAAACAAAAACCAACCAAAAAAACCCAACCAACCAAACAAAAAACAAAACAAAACAAAACAAAACCCAAAGCAAGCCTTTGGAAATTATTTAATAATGACAGTGAGATGAGCTGACTACTGGGTTATCTTCTGAGATCTGAATGAAAGAAGGTCCTCAATACCATCAGACGTGATAGTCTCCTTTCATCAGAACTTTTCATTCAGAGATGTCCCTTGTTTGTTTTTTGTGGGGTTGTTTTTCAAGGTTTAGATTCTGTAGTTACTGGGACAGACAGGCTAGTGCCACAGGCTGTGTAGGAACTGCAAACTGACCATGTAAAGACACTAGCTAGATATCGTTGTTCTCAGGGTATATAAAGCATCATGGATAGACATGAGATGTTGGTTTCATGCCTGTGTGCCCAAGAAGGGCACTAGTCAGGCGACATTTTCATGGGATCACAAAATGAAAGTCATACCAGGGCATTCTACTTAAGAGAGGATTAAAAAATGCATCAAATAATGTTTATCCAGTCATAACCAAAATAACACACTTTAATTACACAGAGTAACTCGCAACACCCCTATGGGATAATACACAAATAGTGAAAATGGTAACTGCAGAAAACACATACCATTGTACTGGGAGAAGAAAGTATTTTCAGTTGGGAAAACTACAGCCCTTGCCATTAAGCGGTGTTATATCTGTTTGCATTCTTCACGCTGTTGCATTATGGTGTCAGGCTACCATCAGTGCTCAATGTAACTTCCCTTCAGTTCATGGAAAGAGAAAGAAATGAGCTAAGACCCAAGCCAGCAGAGATGCATTCACCCATGTAATTTTATCGGCTTCAGAGAGATGGAAATAAGTGGGGTGCTACATACATACAGGTATTATAGGTGCTCTATAATACTGAATGTCATGTGTCCTACAGTAACCCTCAAGGAAATTTGTCTTTACAGCTGGTGGAAAGAAGCCTATACATTTGCAACAGGCCTGCCACCACCTCAAGCCATAATTTAAATAAAACAACACAGGCCAAACAACGCTTTAGCCTTTTGCTCTTTGGATAATATTACCAGCTCTCCCAGGCTTCAAGTATAAGGAGCTTAACTCTGCAGCATTATTGTGACTAATCTCATCAGAGACTACTGTGGCAACCAGGCTCCCCTAAGACAGCCTAGGGCAGGATCCCAGGGAACAAGTGAAAGGCAGATGGGGAAGCCCTGCGTAAAGAATAGGAAATAAACATTCAAGAGCTCAACAGAAATCCCAGATAAAAAACAAGTCTAGTCTTCAGGCCTCTTTGGACCTCAAAAAAAAATCAAAATCTTCTTTTTACTCTTTCACAGACTGAGGGAAGGTAAATGTGTGTCAGAGGAATCCAGTGTGGACATGAATGTATGTGGGACATTTACTTTTGTGCTTCCCAGTATTTTAAGATCCGTTTTACCCTTTAGAAGTGCTACTACAGTAATGTCGAGTTCACCAAATAATATGACTCCTTCATGCTGAAAATGACTTCAGTCTGGACCTCAAGGCAGCACAAAGTTGCCTTATGAAGAGATTCATTAAAACAGGCCTTTCTTTCTAGGAAAAAGAAAAAAAAAAATCACTTGGCTGGAAGTAATGGGATGATAAGAGGGGAACTCCACCTCAGGTTGTGGTGGAGATCTAAAAACCTGGGACATTTCAGATTTTCCTAGGGCTTTCAAAAAAGAGCAGGAAAGACTCTTACACCATAGCAAGGGCCAAAGGGATAGATCCAGCCCACTGGGAGAGGTGGGTAGAGACCCTGGCAAGGTTATGAATCTTGCAGAGAGAAAGGTGCATTGGTGGGAATCTGGTGTAAACTTTCTCTGGCTACAAGCTTCCAGAGTCATCTGAAATGTGTTGTCTCCAATGCATTTCATCCATATGCTGGGAACTCAGCTGCTAAGGCAGCATTTATTCAGTTAAAAAAAAAAAAAGACAACCTTCTGGAAAACTTGGGTTTCTGCAGGTATGTAGGCACTGAAAAATGAAGGTAATGAAGACTGGACAAAATCACATCTGATCGTGACCCCAATATACAGGTAGGCCTAACCTCTTTCAGAACTGTTGCAAGATATGTCAGAAGAACAGGGATGACTAGCTGGGAAAACTTAAAAATGCATGACAGAGTAAGTATCTATCCATTCCTATCTGTCCATCCATCCATTCATTGATCTTGTACACATCTTGACAACAAGACATACCTCTGGCTTCCTTTCTTTCTCCCCTCACACATCAATCCAGGCAGTTACTGGACATCATAATTATAGTAAGCTCTTAAATCCCAATAAATACCACCAAGCTGGCTACTCAGAGGCTTCCACGCCATCAACTTTCTAACACAGTAATGATGATTAGACTATGTTGCATCTGACTGCTTTTAGAGGTTTACCATTTGATTAGACTTGGGGGGAGGGAGGAAATACTGGCAAAAATGGGAAGGAGGTATTTCAGCTTGCAAAGAGATTTAGAGGCTGTGTTTCCAAATTTTGACATTAAAAAAAAAAAGCAAAATAAACACATAGAGATGCCTGTTATTAGGGTGTGGTGTTCTTTCAAACATGGCAGTGACAGATAAAATGATGCCTCTGCTTCTGTGTGGGGTCTGGGATACCCAGTGCTATACAAACTTAGTTTATGGATTGTGGATGAGAAGCTCGACATGAGCCGGCAGTGCGCACTGGCAGCCCAGAAAGCCAACCGCATCCTGGGCTGCATCAAGAGAAATGTGGCCAGCAGGTCGAGGGAGGTGATTCTACCCCTCTGCTCTGCGCTCGTGAGACCCCACCTGGAATACTGTGTCCATCTCTGGAGTCCTCAACACAGGAAGGACATGGACCTGTTGGAATGGGTCCAGCAGAGGGCCACGAAGATGATCAGAGGGATGGAGCACCTCCCCTATGAAGACAGACTGAGAGAGCTGGGGTTGTTCAGCCTGGAAAAGGGAAGGCTCCGGGGAGACCTCATAGCAGCCTTCCAATATCTGAAGGGAGCCTACAGGAGAGCCGGAGAGGGACTCTTTGTCAGGAAGTGTAGTGACGGGACAAGGGGTAATGGTTTTAAATTGGAAGAGAGGAGATTTAGGTTAGATATTAGGAAGAAATTCTTTCCTGTGAGGGTGGTGAGGCACTGGAACAGGTTTCCCAGGGAAGTTGTGGCTGCCCCATCCCTGAAAGTGTTCAAGACCAGGCTGGGTGGGGCTTTGAGCAACCTGCTCTAGTGGAGGTGTCCCTGCCCATGGCAGGGGGGTTGGAATTCAATGATCTTTAAGGTCCCTTCCAACTCAAACCATTCTATGATTCTATGATTCTATGATTTATCACTGACTGACTCATGTCCTGCAACAGGAACTCAGCTTCCCAGCCTGTGCTCGGCAAGAAGGCAAAAGGCTTGGCTTACTACTCACATCATGGTTGTGTCTAAATTGAGTTGCCCAGCATCTCCAGTGGAAGTGCTCAAGGTTTTCACTAAAAAAAGCAAAATCAGAACCAAGGTGGGGGGAAGTGAAAACAGGACCAGTAGTGTAGCACCGCCCACCCTCCTCCTGCATGTTGGCCAGGCATTATCTCAGTCTTATATCAGTCCTAGAGAGTCCTGGCCTGCCTCCTTCCTCCATCCCATCTGGTCTGCAACCCATTCCAGGAAAATTGTACAGCTACCTGCAAATTTGTTTTCCAGCATAGTTCATCATAAAGTTTAGGAAACACAAACTAGTTCCTCTTCCATCCAAAATTTACAGGGCTCAACTATTTCCCCAGCCCCTAGGGCTCTGTATCTCAAATGTTTCATGATTCAGAGCTTATTCAAAGAGACCTCCTCTCTAGCACATCTCACAAAAGGCACCATTAATTTTTTCTGCCTTAAGATCTTTCCATTCTGCAGCAGCAGCAGAATAAGACCAAGATGAGAAGAGGAGGGAAACAGGCAAGATCAGTGAATAATTGGCACTCCAAATGGCTGAAAGGTGAGGCATACCTGCACGTGGCAAGTCAAGAAAAAATCTAGCAAGGGTTGATTCAACTGCAAGTGAGAGCAGCACGCTTTGAATGGAAGAGGGCTGAAGGGGATTACAGAATCACAGAATCTTCTTGGTTGGAAGGGACCTTTGAGATCATCAAGTCCAACCACAAAAAAAAAAAAACAACCCAACAACAACAACAAAAACAAACCCCAAAAAACCAAACCAAACACCCAAAACAAAACAAAACCAAAAACCACACAAAACAAACATCCACAACCACACCCCACACCCACCCACAAACAGACACAAACCAACAATCTCGGGCACTAGAGCATGCCCTGAAGTGCCATGTCTACACGTTTCTTAAATACCTCCAGGGATGGCGACTCCACCACCTCCCTGGGCAGGCTCTTCCAGTGCCTGACCACCCTCTCAGGAAAGTCATTCTTCCTAATATCTAATCTAAACCTCCCCTGCCCCAACTTCAGACCATTCCCTCTGGTCCTGTCATTATTTCCTTGGGAGAAGAGGCCAACACCCACCTCTCTACAGCCTCCTTTCAGGGAGTTGTAGAGGGCAATGAGGTCCCCCCTCAGCCTCCTCTTCTCCAAACTAAACATGCCCAGTTCCCTCAGCCTCTCCTCATATGACTTGTTCTCCAGACCCCTCACCAGCTTGGTGGCTCTCCTCTGGACACGCTCCAGCAGCTCAATGTCCTTCCTGTAGTGAGGGGCCCAGAACTGGACACGGTAGCAGTGCAGGGGCTATAATATCTTTAGAGAGCTATGTGTGAATGCTGTGGAGACAGAAGGAAGCTTCAGCAGATCCTTCTCCTGAATCCAATAAATGACTGTTTCAGAATCTGGGTATCAACACGTACAACAGTACCACAGGATCCACATACATTTTGCTTGCTATTAGTGCTGTGAAGCTCGGTCTAGAGCAAATGGTGATTCATAAAGGATGTGTAAGGCCCAGTAGTCTGTGGCAAGAGTAGCAGAAGCATGCCAAGGCCATGGCAACCTGTGAGTTCTCTGTGTCGCAGGACTGGAGTAACTTGCCAATAACTTTTCCTCCCCATTTTACATTAAAGTTTGTCCAGATGTCCACAAAGACATGACACACTTCTAGCCATAATCAAAGTTCATTGAATGTCCAGGTGATTTTGCACCAAGATGCATCTTCTGTTTTGGGGCAGAATTGCTTCTGAAGGGCAAAGATCAAAAACACCAGCAGTGTTACACGTTTCTCTCCCCGGTGCAAGTATTGCAGTAGCTGTTGCGGTGAATACGTGTGTTCACAGACACCCACAGACTCACATTCACCAAACACTCACCTAAGAATTTCAGCACACAGTTTTGTAAAAGTTGAAGTCAATCCCAAGAGAAAGAGGCACAGTTCACTAAATAACGTCTGTGTTTCAAAATGTTTCCCAGTTCACCTCCAGTGGTTAGCGCTACCGTACCTCTTCATAGAAATTTGGGCTCTAGTTGTGCATGACATCGAGCAAAGTACAACAAGACTTTAGAGAGTTGTGTTGACTTTAGTAGGGCATGCAGGATTTAGTCCATAGAAGCAATGTATAGGGTAGGGCTTTATGAGTCAATAGGGTGGGTGTATAAAATGGCACGCTTAGGAAAAGGTATGGCAGACAGGAATAAAGGCCAGTTTTGAATTAAACTGAATTAAACTGAATTGTTCCTGTTTCTGAGATGGAAATATCAGGTGGCTGCAAGTGCATATGATTGTGAAAAAATTAAAGAGGCTAAGAGGGAATCAGTTGAAATGGTCAGCCTGACTTTGTTCAGCAAAATACAGTTCAAAGGCTTGACCACAGAGGAAGAAAAAAGGTAGGTTTTGATATGGAGGTTATTTTACATGCCTCATGTCATTTCTGACTGATCTATAGAAAAAATGTTTATGTTTCTACTACTATGAAGTGCAATATACCTTTCAGCCCATGTTTATTTCCTGTTTGTATGCCTGCTCACTTCCACTGACACTGAATATATTTAGAAATAGCTGTCTTCATAAACTTCAGCATCTCCCTCTGTGAAAAATGGAGCCACTTCTGAAGCAGAACATGGCAGCCGTTTAGCAACACACAACACTCCTATACATCTCTTTAGGCTACGAAGGATTGCAGATTACCGTATGTAATTGCCATTGCAAGATGAAAGCTTAGATACTTAGTCTATAATTAACCACATTGAATTTGAGCGGTAAGCTAAGGTTAATGGTCCTACAACACTTGAGAAAAGTGTAATTGATCTCTTAGAGAGCATAAGTGATTAGGATATCAGTTTGTGTCACTGGAAAAATAGTGCTGTCAACACCACAGTGTCCACTAACAGTATACACAGTGCACCAGTTCAGTACCAACCTAACGAAATGGATGTGCTTAATACCACATTTTCCAGCACCCTACAAGCACGGACATAGACTGACTCCGTTATCTTTTGTGTTTGTCACAACCAGATGAACTGCTCAAATAGGGATTCATACATCTCATAGTAATCCCTTTTTGCCCTCCACCTCCCAAGGCCAGGTAATGTTGTTATCCCCATTTCATTGGAGATGGCATTAAGTAAAGAAAGCAAAGAAGCTATGTGAGCTAAGCCTGAGGCAGAGCTACGCTATATTGCCTAAACAACAAGCGATTTGCATGATGCTGCATCCGAGATGGTAAAGCCTGAAGCACAGAGGATATGCCAAATGGAGATCTCCTTGTTAATGTGGACTTGCACTTATGGACTTGCTCTAACACCACAAAGAATATAACTTGTCTGAGAAAGGAAATTAAAGACATCTGATTAACCCAATGGCAGGGTTCCAGTGCAGAAAAGTCCATCCCTGGAAATATGAGGGAAAGAACAATAAAAATTTTTGTATTATCAGATTCACTAGAGTTACCTTCCAGAACACTTCAACATTTGGGGAAAAACTGTTCAACTGGAAACCTTTTCTTCCCAACAAAACAAAACAAAAAATTTATGGAAGTATGGAAGGGTCTTCCATTTCTTCACAAGTTCATTTCAATACACTGCCTCACGCAAACTTATTATTCCAAAATGACCAATTACTTTTGTAATTTCATGCCCTTTCTTAATACAGATGTGTGCCTACATTTCCTTCTCAACAATTAGTTGTATTTCTACTTGAGCTTTTCACTGTAGAACAGAAATAGATCTTATCTGACTCCAAGTGGATTGTTAGTAATGAGCGGATTAGAGAGAAAACAGATGTTGGGTTGGAAAAGATGTAGTTCTACTTTTATTTTTAATCAGACCTAGTGTTTGTCCCCAAATTAAGAAACGCTGCTCATTGCGGGCAGCCAGTGTGAACCTACCCAGGGCTGAACATGTATCTAAGCTGGTGCTGGTGTAATTTTGACAAGGCTACCAATTCTGCCCCAAAGATACCCTCCAAATATTTTTTCCTATCAGCGTCTGCCTGGAAATGTATCAAATCCCAGCAGTAATGAGTGGACAAATCAATTTTTAGGGGACAACAAAAACTTGCAAGTTTTTCTTATGTCACAAACCTCACTGAAGTAACATCACACATCAGCCAGACTCTAACACTGGTGTCTGCTCAACCCAGGTAGTAACCCTGTTTGACTCCGTTCCTGCGCTACCAAGGAAAGATTTCCTGTAGGAAAGGCCCCAACACACAAATAATGTAGGCACTCCTCCAGAAGGGTATCATTTTTCAGAAACAGAAGCATTTTCTGCATGTTTATGGCTTTGCTTGTTCATCCATGCAGAATTACTATTTGTTAACTTAAAGGAGCCATTCATCAAATGCGTGGAAGATACATTCCTGTTAAGAACAGTCCTCCCTCGACATTTTTCATCCTACTGCCCCTTAGATTTTAAGAAGTGAAAAGTGTCTCAACAGCTGAATGCTGGGCACTTGCTGTGCTTGGTCAGTTTTGCCTCGTTTCTCCAGTGTCACGCACACACCTGAATACCTCTATAATAAAGGTGGATCTGAAAAAGTGATATTCTTCCATTTTCTAATAATGGAAATTTAGTTCTGTGGACAGATGAAGACAGCTGGATCACAGCCACCGTCTACCCATGTTGTTAGAAATTCCTCTGTAGTCATCAGTGTTATGCGGAGTACTACACAATGTGGAGAATGCGTTCAAAAGCTCTGGCAGAGTGAGCTGCAGTTGGGTAAGATTTTAGCCCCCACATATCTGTCTTCTCTTTTCCTCCACTGAGCTGAAGAACTAGACGTTAAAACGTTGAGCCAAAAATGTAGCATTCTTTGGAGGGTCCTGCTTTAAAGGCGTATGAAAAGTGGCAGTGGAGACTCAGACTCATGTTTTCTTAATGGCAACTGGAGGAGGAAAAAAACCCCCAGATTTTCAAGGACACAGTATTGCTTGGGTTATCCAGTCAGTAGCAGAACCTTGTTAACAGAAGAGCAAACAAAAATGCACACTGGATATTGGTAGCACCCAGAATACCAGGTATTCCTGAATATTTGTGGGTGTTGGTTTAATTTTTAAGGCTAGAAGGAAGCTTATGACCTTGTGCTTGCATGCCCATATGACAGAGAATCTTGTCCACTAGTTCTTGCATTAAGCCTGCATCTTGCCTAACCCAGAACAACTTCATTAAATGGCAGCACAGTGACTGGGAAATGTGCGGGTTAGTATTTTGTGGATTTAGCAGTAGTTTAACACAACTTTAATCCCAGGTGTGTCAGTCCAGAATGTACTGGGCTGGGAAATCTTCTGTTTAATATGTTTTCCATTGTTTTCCCAACACCACTCAATATTTCACTCAGGCAGCATTTGCTTCTTTTACAGTTCATTTCTCTGCTACAAATATCTTTAACAACAGGCAGTCAAGCAGTGTAAGACCACATATGGACACCACTAGTCTTTACAGAAATGAGCGGAACTCCCTTGGTTTCCATCAGTGGTGCAACCACACCAAATGGCATGGACCCACATATCCGAACAGGTCAGCACAAGGTGCGCGTTGTCAATGTTCACAGTATTAGCGTTCATCTTTTCTTCATCAGTCAGACAGCCGTTAGAAGCGGTACAGCTGAATTTGCCATCCCCTCTAGAACTCCCTCTAGAGTCCCCTCTAGAATCGCCTCTGCAATTCTGAGCTTGCACACCTATAACTGAGAGCTTGATTTTAATGACAACAACAGTAATGAATGAGGCAAGCACTGCTGTGCTGTGCTGCAGAGGGAAGTTCAGTCCAGCATGAAATGCTTTGTCTAATCTGGGGGTGATATATGAGACACCTTTTGTCCTTATGGCACTTTAATTCCTGACTGGAGCCAGCTTCAGTTTATAAAGGCTTATCGAGATCACACCTCAGGGCAGGGTGGCTTCAGGACAGATAACTTTGCTATTTATGTCACTTAACAATGATTTAAGACAGGTAAAAATAACTCTCAGAAATGAAAGTGGAAGTCTCTCATACAGCAAAGCAAGCAGCAGTTGAAGCTAGGATGCTTCCTTCTTGTACATCTAGTCAAATCTGCTAGGGGTTCAAAAATAAAAAAACTGGACTATATCTTTTTGCACTCCCATTTTCCCAAACTCCCATGACTTCACATACATACAAAAGCAGCCTAAAATCTCAACAGCAGAGCCTCAATTAGCATATACTCACCTAGCTCAGCAGCTGGCCTTTAATTTAAAACAAATAAACAAAACCTCGAGCAAGCTTCTCGAATGCATGCCGTGCATTGCTATCACCACAAGCTAATGTAACAGGCCTGGAAGTCCAAGCCTTTTCAAATGGTCACAGTTTCTAGTATTTAATCATGCCAAAATTCACTTAGCCCTTGAAACCAGACAAGATCAAGCTTATGGAGTGTGGGAAGCTCCTGCAGCATTCATTCAGTGGCAATTTACTGTAACTCCAGTAATGAGTTCCTCCCAAGAGGCACTTGCACGTCTGAAGTACTGTTTCCTGAGGCTGTCATGTCATTAATTTCCAGTGTTTATAGGTTTGTGGAGCTCTTGAATTTGCTGGGTGTAAAGGCTTTGAGATTATAATACATCTACTACAGTGCAGAGTGTGTATGTTCAGGCCTTTGACACAACCTGCAGTTCCTCTTCAGAGGTCATTTCCATGAAGCTCAAGCAGCATTTAGGAAAAGAGGGAGAAGGGAAAGGGAAAAAAGAAGAAGATGAAGAAGAGGTGGAAAGGACAATGTTGCACTGAAACCTTAGTATGCACAACGAGGGCATTTATCAGAATCTTCAGCATCTTCTATTTTCTTTCTCAGACATCATTTTTATGATCAACATACATGGTGCATTTGATACGAGATCTGTTGAGCTGAACCTTTCCTTCAAAGGACGGTGGGAACTGTAAGTGCTGAGCAGCCCACAAATCTGACTTGCCCTCAACTCATGCGAAATTTTAGTTTCATTCTAAGAGTGGATGGCAGAACACCAGCTGTCTACTGTGAACTAAAGCCACAAACTATATCTGCAGTCACTCGTAGTCAGAATGACAGGAAACTCACTTTGGGATGCACAGGATCCATTCCCTGATCATATTTACTTTTGTTTTGTATGGACTTGTTAGTTTAAACACAGATACTTGAATACATTTGCCTTGTGCCACCATTTCCTACTCCTCTCTCAGATGTAGTGCTGCAATGCTACAGATTTTCCTTTGCATGCATTTCACATACTGTGCAAAGATAAAAGGCTCTGAACATTGGCCTTTTAGTAAAATTTTGAAGCTTCTGTAAAGGACTTAGAAGTAAGTTGTGTCTGATCCAGTTCATGCTAAAGCCAATGAGGTCCTACTGACCTGAATCTGTATGGATTTTATCCCATAATATTGTGGTTGCAAATTAATATCATGCAAGCAGACTAAAGAATTGTGCTGAAACAAGAAAGGAAGCAAAGTCCTCAATTTCTTGTGGCTCAGAACACAAAATTATTTATAAAGATTTTTTTTAAATGATCATTTGAAACAAAAACAACATGCACCCATACTAATGTCCGAAGAAACTCTCTTTGATTGGGTAAAGAAGAATTAATTGCATTTGAGCTGAGCAGGGATTACCAACAACCACTATTTGTTAACTTAAAGGAGCCATTCATCAAATGCGTGGAAGATACATTCCTGTTAAGAACAGTCCTCCCTCGACATTTTTCATCCTACTGCCCCTTAGATTTTAAGAAGTGAAAAGTGTCTCAACAGCTGAATGCTGGGCACTTGCTGTGCTTGGTCAGTTTTGCCTTGTTTCTCCGGTGTCACGCACACACCTGAATGCCTCTATAATAAAGGTGGATCTGAAAAAGTGATATTCTTCCATTTTCTAATAATGGAAATTTAGTTCTGTGGACAGATGAAGACAGCTGGATCACAGCCACCGTCTACCCATGTTGTTAGAAATTCCTCTGTAGTCATCAGTGTTATGCGGAGTAGTACACAATATGGAGAATGCGTTCAAAAGCTCTGGCAGAGTGAGCTGCAGTTGGGTAAGATTTTAGCCCCCACATATCTGTCTTCTCTTTTCCTCCACTGAGCTAAAGAACTAGACGTTAAAACGTTGAGCCAAAAATGTAGCATTCTTTGGAGGGTCCTGCTTTAAAGGCGTATGAAAAGTGGCAGTGGAAACTCAAACTCATGTTTTCTTAATGGCAACTGGAGGAGGAAAAAAACCCCCAGATTTTCAAGGACACAGTATTGCTTGGGTTATCCAGTCAGTAGCAGAACCTTGTTAACAGAAGAGCAAACAAAAATGCACACTGGATATTGGTAGCACCCAGAATACCAGGTTTTCCTGAATATTTGTGCATGTTAGTTTAATTTCTAGGGCTAAAATAAGATCTTTGATAGGATAAAGAAGAATTACTTGCATTCGAGCTGAGTAGGGACTCCAACAACCCAAAGACTGGCTGCTTTGAGGTCGAGCAGATCTGAAAATGTCTCAGGTCTATGCATTCAGAAATTTTAATTGTCAGCTTGAATTCCAGTGTTTAAAATCAGAGTATATATTTAGAGGTGGGAATACAAGTATCTTGAAGGAATTTGCTTTCAAATTATCTTTTAAACAGAAAGCTAAACACTTTCTCGTCAATATTACTCTTTTAATTTGAATTTTCAAATTCCCTCTAAGACAGATCACATGGAGTGTTTCTTCTTATATTAACTCAACCTGAATTGTAAATTTTCATTTGTTGAACCATGTGAACCAATTAAATCTGAGTAACTATCATAAAACTGCTGCTATTTGTTGGTGCTGTAATGAAACATTTTGATTCAGATTGGAGCACTTTATTATTTTTTTTATATTTTAAAATAATTGTTATGCCTGGGTAGATTTTTTTTTACCTTAAAAGTTTTTAAATCAATCTAATGAACAAAGAATTCAGTACTTTATCACCTCTTCTATGAATAACTACAAAATGATTTTAAGGCATCAGCAATCTGCCTGTGAAACTACTGATTCTGACCAGAGGAGGGAAGATGTTGAAGACAATGCAGCAGGTTAAACAGTGGAGTAAGCAGCATGTCAGGAAATGCAAAGAACCGTGTCATTTATTTTGTCCAGAAGCCTTTCACTTGACAGAACTGAAGAATCCTATTTTATAGGAAGCACCCATAGGACTTCCAGACTTAAAGTAATCACATCTAAATTTTCAGCCTGAAAAATCAGTATTTCCATGTAAGTGTGTGTATGTGTTCGGTGTGGGGATGGCAATGACACTTAATCACGCCACAGGATTTGGATCACAGCAGGAATTTATCATCAGAAAAATCCCTCAAGAAGTCTACAAAGTCTCACTGTGATCATGCAATTGTTATTTGATAGCCTTGTTTTGTTTTTCCCTGTATTCTTCTCTTTATGAATCACATTTTTAGTTTTTGAAGGTGATAAATTTTTCTTTAGAGTTCCCTTTGAAATAATTACCTTTTTTTTTTCTCACAAAAGCAACAGATTTATATCTACGTCTCATCTTATGCAGTTTTGGCTTTTACAGATTAGAATATTTGTGCAATTCCATCAAGTTAAAGATACAGGTAACTCGGATTTCTAATATTGCTGTAAGGTAGTAAATTTGTAATATATAGTTTTGTGGTACCAACCAGGCAGTCTAAGTGATCTGGTAGTCCCTGCCTAAACAGGAACAATCCAAACAGATAGGGAGGATGTTTTATGAGAAAATGAGAAGTGTATCGATCATGTATATCATATGATACACACCTGAATGTTAGACACATCAGCCTTTATCTAACTAGTCCATCAGCAGACGACATCTGTGGCAGAAGCGAGAATTGATCTCATTTTTCTTGCACATGTGATCACATAAAAAAGAAGCGCCAGTACTAGGATCCTGCAGCTAATTTAAAAAAAAATACAATAGTCAGGGCGTTGTCTGTAAATTAATGGGAAAGACACAGAAGGTTTGTTGAATACAGCTTTTAAACAAAATATGACTATCCTGAAGACTGCAGCTATCCTTTTTAGCTTCTGAATTGAAGTCCTCTGAGTCTTAAGAATGTCAGTTTTTCATGGAGATTGGGCAACTCACAACTTTTATTTGTACCCTTTGATATCTTGCACAGACATTGTGCCAGACAAATGGAAGTAATGAGCATCCTTTCTAGTCGCGGTTACTTGGAGGCTGAGCTCAACCACCCACCTAGTCACAAGTCCTTGTCAGTATGTGATTTTTTACCTCTTTTCTCATCATTCTTGCATCCTGCCATTTTCAACATTTCATTAAACTCTGTCTATATGTCTGCTGCCTTTCCTTTGCTCACCACTGCAAGCCTTGATAAGTGAATTGAACCTTCAGCATGAATATTAAGTCTCACATGATTCAGGCACACAGCTAAGCTTTGCAAGATAAGGGGCTAATTAATTTAATTGTCAAACAAAAACAGTGAACTCCTACTCAGGTTTGCCTGAAATCATCTGTTTATTTATTTATTTATTTACCATTTTGGTTTGAAACTAGAAGGTAACGGAAATGTGAACAATAGTTTCCCTTCTTCCTCCCTTTAAATTTTGATTTGTCAGGTCAATTTTTAATCCTCTCTTTTACTGCATGTGGAAAAAAAACCACTTTCAGACAGAATTTCAAAGGCTCTACTTATACTTAAATCAAGAATCAAAGGGATTAAATAACGAATAATACATGTTATCCTCTAGTATGAAACCTTTGTATTGAACGTGATATTGAACAAATTGTTCTGTAAAAAACTGTTCTCAAATTGGATGGATTTAGCTAATCAGAGTTCAGACATGTTTAATAGTGACTGGTTATCAGGATTCTGATAACCAAGATGCCTTAGAATTTAGCTGATTTTAAATAGTGGAGCATTCAATTAATTTATGTAATAACTGCTCAAACAGTTAAGGTTATAAACTTGCATAATGAGCATTTGAATAAACCAGGGCCTCAAATCTATATTTAGTTCTCAGAAGAAGTGTTTCTATTTTTTTTCCTTTTTTCTCCAGGAACTTATTTAGGTTTTTTGCAGAATTTGTGTGTGTAGGAATAAGTGTTGTTAATCCTTTTCAAGCTGTAAAATGCTCTGAGTTAGACAACAGTTATCAAAAAGTAAATAGAAGCAAAAATTTTATTCTTTCTTCAGAACACATTTTTCACAGCTTTACTTTATGTCCATCCTCATGATACTGAAGATCATCTGTAATGCACAAATATCCTTTTATCATGAAAATCAGTGTGGAAATGGTCCGGCACTCATTCACGATTTCTGTCCTGGAGCAGTGAAAAAACATACTCAATAACATATTTACTAGTAGTTTTGACCACTCTGGCACCTAATAACAGGGATTCTGCAGCATCATCTGGGGGAATAAGAGCCGTAGCAGAAAGAAAAAAGTCAACTAAGTCAACCATTCCAAGTCTGCATTTGTCTTTTGTGGATTGTACTCTCATCAAGTGCTTTCTTATCCAACACTAAACGCATGAGCAATTGCTCCCGTCCTCAAGACTCGCTTGAGGAAATTAAAAGTATTCAAAAAATAATCACAGTGTAGAGAATGGTAGAGAGAAACAAGCCAGCAGGCAGAGTACTCCTTGTGAGCTGATTTTCCCCAGTAGTGGAGTCTGTGGTCTCAGCCTCTCTGAGAAATGTCCAAACACTGTCCCGAGATGGGAAAGGAGAAAGACTGAACACAATCACGTGCACCTCTTTTCTCTGGGAGATGGAGCAGCAATTAAGGTTCTAAGTGGCAATTTGGAACAAGTCTCTGTGGTGGGATACAGGACAGAGATAAGTTAGTCATGAGCACAGATGAAGAGTAATCCTGCATTAGTCACACCACAGATAATAAAAGCTGGAAAAACATGTGAGCCTCATGTTAAACCCACTTATGCTTAATTCTTTGTGCTGAATATAAATTGTTCTAAAGAACAATTCATTCCTACAGAACAGTTCTTCACATAATGCCACTAACATCTCTGTCACCTTGATTTAGGCCATTTAAATGTCAGTAAGACAAGTTAACACTGCCTAAGGGCAGCTTTGTCCTATGCACCAAGAATCTTGTTCTATCATATCCTATTTTTCTTCAGTGCCTCATGAAAAGATCTAACTTTCCCACACAGGGATAGATTTACTGGGAGGGGAAGACAGGGGCTAGGACTTGTGACTCCCCTCTCTCTCCCCAGTATTCCTACCCAGTGCAGTATGTGCTGCTATGCAGAGAATTGAGATGCAATGTGACTGGGTGCATCCCTGCCTCTGCTACCACCCTGCCCCTGCAGTACCCAGCCTGTCATGTGCAAACACATCCCTTCTATTACATCCACCCCTGAATCCCTTGGCTCTCTAGAGGTGTGTTTTTATGTCCCAAAATGACAACTGACCAGCTGTGGATGATGAGGGAGCACAAGTCAAGTCTTCCATGAGAATAAAAGGTGCCCGTCTACCCTGCAACAGCTTTGAATGCCAAAAGATTCGCAATTTCTAGCATCAGACAGGATTATTAAAGTTGAAAACGCAGAAAATACTATAAATCCATGCTGGTCTGGCAAGGTCTGCCACAGAGAAACTGAGTTTTCAAGGGCAGAATGTTTCTGAGGGAAGAAGGAGTTGTGTGTTGCTTTCAGAGAGTGGAAGTTCAACAAAAAAGCTGTAATGAATTTTTCTTTTGGCAAAAGTGGATGTAGATCCTGACAGTATTAAAACCTCAGAGGTAAAGGCTTAAAACGTTAGCAGATTATTAACAGCATTAAAAATGTGCAGACATCTTCATTGTTGAATTAATTAAGTTCTACTCTCTCAACCGCCTGCAGCCCATTTGAAAAGATGCTCTGAACCACATGCCACGTGGTCTTCTGACCTGCAGTCATAGGGTTACATGGCCCAGACACCACTCAACCAGGTGCCTTCTACCTGCTTAGGTTATGAGTTTGTCTCCTCTGCAGGAGAATTTCAGAGCAGGCACTCAAAGACACCTTTGAAGTTCAAAGCTCTGAGGAGAGTTAAAACACATCCTATAAACCAACTGCCATCGGGTCCTGGGAGAGCTGTTCCCACTTATGCAGCTTTCTCTAAAGGTAACGTGTAGCCTGAGACTCAAAGGAAATATACTTTACTCACTCTCCTGAAGACTGAACTTTTGAAGCACTGTTACAGCATTTTTTCCTAATGACTTTGTGTATTTGTCCTTGAAGAACAACAACAGCTTTGTGGCTGAGGGGAAGAGAAAAATGTTCTCTGGAGATGTTGTTTCTGGAGGTTACTTTTAGAAAGCCTGGAGTCTGCTCCCACTAAAGTCAGCAAGAAAGTTATCACCGGCATCAGTGGGAACAAGACTACGTGTGGCAGTTTTACATTTAGACTGGATTAGGAAGCCTTTTGTTCTGTTCTCTGGTTTGTATGTCTTGTTTACACAAGGCAGATAATGCCAATAAAAGGACTAACCACGATTAACTAACAGCTGTAATAGATAACCCGGTAAGTATGGGAAGTATTGTGTTACAACAGAGAAGGGGATATTTGTAGCTTAGTGTTATATTAGGATGCTGTTTTCCCATAAGGGGAGCAAATTCTCCAGTGTTTGAACCAAAGCAGGCGTCTGATTTATTTGCACTGAATCAGTCCTCTCCTTCTGCCACCACCCCGGAGGACCCTCTCGCTGGGAACAAAGTAGCCTGAACATACTCGTCTCCCAGGACAGGTGCCTGGATGGTGAACGCACCAAACATTTTATCAATAGGTTCCAAAGGCATTTCCCAACAGCAGAGAACTGATGAAACTTCTGTCTGTTGGCTTTTGTTCAGTCTGATGGAGGTAAAAGTACTGTGACTGACACAGTAGCGTCCACCCATTCACTGCAAGAGCTGACACCGCTTGCCCCACATGCTTCCAATGTTGCCATCTTTCCTTTGCACACCCTGAGTTTCTCTTCCTCTGAGTCCCAGGTTCTTCATTTCACCATACAAAGGTTCAGCTCATCACTGTCCATCTCTCCCCCACACCTTCATCTGCACCCTTCTCTCTCAGTCAGTTCTCATCCTCAGCCTTTCCCTTCCATTTCCCAGGGTCTTTATTTACCCAAATTCACCTTCCTCCCTACCCAGCCCTGCTGCAGACCCTCTTCCATGGTCTCCTGGCTTCCCCTTCACATTTTCATCAGATTGGCTTGCAGCCCCAGTCTCCCTTTCTTCCTCTTTCTCGGGGTTAAACTCAGTATACCCTGTATCCTGATCAGACTGCCATGTTGGGGGATGTCAAACACCAGGTTGTGCCAAGCATCTCCATGAAGGCTTTGAATCTCTAAGCGGGAAGCCCAAGGTGATGCTGTGTGAACTGAAGCTCTGTTGTCTCCATCAGCATGTCTGGTACATCAGGGTCTGGGGTCACTACCCAATTAAAATCCACCACCAGGATGTTCAGGTTGATCTGTTTTGCTCCAGCGGTCCTTTCAAGAATTGTGACTCTAAACTGGAGTATAGGGCATCCCTACCCTCTGAGAAGCACTTTCTAACTTTACAGTCAAGCCATGACAAGGGTAGGTCTACATGTTTTGGAGGTGTGCAGTTGTCCTCTTGGTGCCAAAAGGGTCACCTCCAATCGCGGTATTATTTAGGATCAGTGAAGTTTGAAGATCAGGCCAGTTATTTCATTCCTGAGCCTCATAAGAGTAAGCTGGCAATACTGTATTTCCATGACACTCTCTTCCTTTCTCTCTGTGACACCTTCTAACTCCTACCCTAGCTGTTACCACCTAATTCATGACCAAGCCCTGACAATTGTCACTCCCTCTGCTCTCCTGGCCCCATACATCAGGACAGCTGCTGCTGCCATCCTACTCCTCACCCATTCCTATACCAGTTCTGCTGTTGCCTTCAGCAGTGCCAGTGCTGAGGCTGAGCAAACCCATCAAGAGCCATGCTGCTGCTTGCTGCTTTGCTGCCTCTTGGATCTGGGGTCTTGTAGTGTGCTCCTGTCTCCTCCCTGTGTTGAGGAGAGCAGTGACCCCCCAGGCGTACCAGCTCCTGGCCGCACAGGGAGCAGGAGAACTCAACCACAGCTGCCCATGCAGTGGGATCTCTGGGCGCCATGGTGAGGGACGGGTGCTAAGGAATCCAGATGTAGCTCCTTATGAGGCATGGCTAAAAAGTGGATTGGGACTTGCCCCATGCTGCTGCACAACATCTGAGTTTCATCTCCAGTGCCTTTCCCAGGGAAAAGCCTTAAAAAAAGTTTTGCTCCATTTTCTGAAAGGTTTCTCTTATTTTCTATCATCCTGCGTGAAATTGCTTTCATTTTAAGTGTCCTCTACATTACTAGTGCATCTTTTAGTAATATCGCCTCTCACTAATATCTCCTTTTCCTTTCCTCACTTTCCTCTCTTCCTTCTAGCCAATTCACAAACCTGGTGGCCATGGCAGAACCCACGAGTCTCTCAGTTTAGACATGACAGACACACAGCTACAGTCCGACAGAAGCCATAAATGAAATGCTGGTTGTCTTTAGGCAGAGGTGAACAACTTTGTGTCCACTTTCACCCCTTCTTCTAAGCAGCTTTAATCCCCTGCTGCAATTCACCACCTTTATTACAGCTCAAAACCTCTGCCCTCACTTGAAGGGGTCAGGGAGGCAGCATCCTGCTTTGCAAATGAGGTCATTACAGGCAAAGCTGGAAATTTAACCCAGTCACTGATACGATTGAGCTGACTCTCATCTGTTTTGTTTCTCAGGATATGCCAAGTCTGTGTTTGGATGTTCTGCCTGCAACCAGAGCTCTAACCCTTAAGCCATGCTCTCCTTCCAGGCCCAGATATGAAATCCGGGAGATAAGAACTGGGATCCCCTCCCTGTGCCTTCCCCAATAAAGGATGACATTTCTGTTCCCTGCAGAAGGCTTAAGCAGAGGATGGCTAGCTCATGTGCATTGCTTGCTGTTCTTTTAGCAGGAATGCTGGGCTATAGCAAGCCCAAGTTTCTATTGCTTGTTAAGTTTTTCAGCAAAGAGCTTACTGTTACAAAAATGTGGCTATGGCAAAAAAGAAACCTTTCATGGGAATGTTTTCGTACAATGAAAGCTCTGGAGAGACGGAGTTCCTGGATCCAGGAGGAAAACCCTGGTAAAAAGGGGCGTGAAAGAGAGTATTTTCCTTGAATAAACACGTGCATAGCAAGTGGTTTTATTTCTTAACACCTGGATTAGGCAGGGAACTTCAGCCTGAGTCTCCTGTCTCTTTCATATGTAAGCAGAGCCCCTCTCCCCATCCGAAGGGTAGTTTCTACCCCATAGCAGGTCTTTCACAGTTTTCCTTGCTAGACCATACCTAACCTGCATAAATACTTAAATACTTGCTGAGAGAGGAGAGCATTTTGCAAGAGATTGATTTGACAGTGCTGTTGTTCAGGCGTTCACACAGGATGTGGGAAACTGAGGTTCAGGTCCCTGCCTCAATGAATATTTAATTATTTATGGAAAGTGGAGCAGCTGCAGTAGGGAGGAGTGAAAGACAGTAATGGCTCTGGGGTTGGGGTGACAGAGGATGCTGGAGAAAGCAGAGCAAGACCTCATCCCCAGGTGTGCCACATCCCTGGTGACTGTTCCAGCCACCACTGGCTCACTTGCTCTGGTACTTCAGGGGAAATCTTCTGAGCTTGCTTCTATCCCACTGCAAAGGTTTTTAAATCCCTGTGTAGCACAAATTATTCCAGTTCTGGTGTTTCTCAACTTTTCAGACCTCTGTTTTTCAGCGTTAATATTCTTTAAAGTCTTACACTGTAAAAATATTTAAAACACAAAATAAAAGATCTCTGTCTTCCCTGTGACCTGTCAAGGAATCAGTCTGAATAGTTTGCTGTATTTTCAGCCTGAATTCCAGGGCTGATCTGGGCTCCTGAGCATTTTTGTGGCTGAGAAAAAATAATAATAATAAAAAAATTAATGGGTTTTATATTTGGTTTGGACAGCCATAAGGCTTGAGGTCAGGCTTGCAGGAGCAATTTCCGTAGACTAACACTCCCAAGCTGTTTCTTATAATGCCTTTAAGGATCACGAAAGGAGGTTGTAAAAATAAAATACCCACTGTGAAAAAAATGTGAAGGTATGTTCTCAGACCTCACCACAGAGACTCAGGCTTGCCACCTATAAGCACTATTCCTAGAGTCCATGAGTCTGGGCTCAGTATTCAACAAGAAGTCTACATGCAGGAGAAAGAATCGAGCCTTGTGTGGCAAGTGGGATGAACCTTTACATTTCCTGGCATCTCTGGGCATCCATCCTAATCCTTTCACTCTCCTTCAGTTTTAGTCACCCCCTTTCTATACTTGCTGTTTACTTCATGAAAGAGAATTCCTTCCATTTATAGTGTCTCATGATGTGAAATCCAAAAGCTTCATCCTTATTTATCTTTACCCAGTCATCCCAGGTCCTTTTTGTCTGCTCACTGTAGTCCTCAGCATGGAATTTAAGCCTCTTAGATCTAACTTTGCTGCTCACTCCCCTCAAATATAGGGTGTCTCCGCCTGCCTGACTTCCGTAAACACTGGTTTTCTTCAAAGCTTCCACCAGCTAAATGCCTTGAAACCATAAAATTCTCCTAAGAGCAAATAGATTGTACAAGCTCCCCCAGCTTCCCACACTAACTTGGAGCTCACAGTCATCTCTGTGATCCATCACCTTGCCATCATCTTTCTCCCTGAACTCTCTTTTTACCCCCATTCATTTTGTCAGTAGATCTCCCTGCCACCATCACCACAACAATATATCCATGTGCACTGCTGTCTCATCTTCCTAGTTGCTGAAATCCTCTTTAGCTACCTGGAAAGGAGCGTAAAATTAAACGTGTTGCATATCCATCAGGGACACTTGGGAGGCAGGTCTAATTACACTTTGAGGTATAGGAAATGACACCAGTCAGGTATGGAGGTGCATCACCCACAAGCTTCCCATCTGATCAGTGGCTGTAGCAGCTCTGGCTCAAAGTATCTTCCCAGTCCTAAAGGCGGCCCAAGATCTACTTGCTGGTAGAGTAGGTAAAATTGGCTCAACCTTACTCATGCCCAGTCCACCCATACAGCATAGAAGAGTGAGTGTGGACCTGCATGCAGGCACTGTGCTTGTTCTGGTTCTCCTCCTCCAGCAAGCTAGGGCAACTGCATTATAAAACATACAGTTTTAAAATGGCAGAGGTTGAACAGGAGATATTGAACAAAATCCTTCCCCAATTTCAGAGTTGATCCTTGTGAGTGAGTCAGGTACAGGAGACTGACTTTTTCACCACACTTTTGTCCTCAGACGATTTGATTACATTTGCACTGTACTAGACCAGCCAACAGCATTCTCGGTCACAGACGCCAACTGGAGTGGAAGGACCTACATCTGCGCTTGCCAATGATCACACCCATTGACACGAGGTGGCTGCATGAGAACCAGAGAGCTACTTAGGACAGGCCAAGTTCATGCCTGGGCCCTTGCAGGGCTTTGCTAGCACAGGAGATCACATCCCAGCGCCCAGGAACGTTCCCAGGCACACGGGTTTACTGCAACAGGCACAGCCTTTTTGTCAAATCTGGGAGAATCAAGGACCTCGTTTGTCATCTTGACTCAATTCAGAAAAGCTCTAGCTTGTGTGGAAGGGTAAGATATGCCCTATTTTGCTCTGTTGTGAAAGGCCATTTAGAAATAAATATGTAGCAGAGGAGGTAAAATTTGATGCGCTATCCATCACCCTGACCTTTGCAGGAAGTAAAGCTCTGCTTGAGAGCTCATCAACCACAACAGCTCACAGCCTGATTTACTGCTGGGGTGCCCGAATATTATGCTAATGTAACTCCATTGATTTCTGTAGATTTACAGTAGTGTTACATTGGAGTAACAGGACAATAAACATAGCACTCAGGTTGGTGAAGGGACTGTGTGACAGAAAGCTTGCCTGTGTTTTCCAATTATATCAGCTGGCCAATAAAAGCTACTCCTTCTCCATGCAGTCCTAGACGCCATCAGTCCAAGCATGGTTATTAGTTTAAAAAAATGGTAAACGACTTTCTCTTACTAGCCTCTGAACTGATAGATACTTGTGAATTATTGCCGGTAGGTATTTCAAGCGAAAAAATAATAAGAAATTAAAATTAATTCAGCCAATCCCCCTAAGCAGCATAAATGAAGGAAGATTTGTAAAGGACCAGTCCAATGCTTGGCATATCTGTCACCAATAGAGATGCTCTGCATGACAATGTTTGCCTGTATTTTTCCAGGTGATTTCTAACTGTCCTGGAGAACAGTGAAAGTTGGCTGAAATTCTTGCACTGCCACTTATTTCTCTATTTGTTTGGGGTTGTTTATTTTAATGTACTGAACACAGAGGTTCTCCTTTGGGCTACTTTTTCTCTGACTTCTGTTACATGCTGCAGAAGGGAAAACATTAACTCCTTGACAGTTGCTATACTGGTTTATCATAAAGCTGCTTAAAACACATTATTAGAGTGAAAGAAGGCCTATCATTTAGAAAAAGACACAGGACAATTTAGAGTGAAAAGATGTAATAACAACACCTTTACAAAACAAAGTTTAGAAAGCAGAGTTTAGTGTGAAGCAGAAAAACATATACAAATGAATTTGACCATATGACTGAGAATCAGAAACACGAAGATCTTTCTTGCTGGGAAAAAAAGAAATACATGGGACATCCTCAGCTGGAAGAGCATATTCATTGAATTTGTGGCAGTGGACTGTCCTTGGAATAAAGAAATGGGTCTCATTTCTGACAGGACAAGCCACAGTAATGAGGGGCATAAATGCATGATTCCAAAAGAAAGATGACAGTAAGCCTTTAATTGCTGGCAACACAAACAGAAAAATTTCCAGCAGGGGAAACCTCTGGCACCATTGGCAAGGGGGTACCTAGCAGTCTCGAGTTGTGCTACTTGTCAAATATACTTCCGAATTCTGACAAAATACATAGATAGCTGATTCCCAAAGGAATGTGAATTCTCCTGATTCCTGCAGTAAGCACTGCTGTCCGATTCTCAAATGGAAGGAAAACACATCTAGCTGGTTCTCTGTACCTTACCTTTTTTCCAGGTGTCTATTTGGATCTGAATTTCTGGCATCTGAAACCTGCACTGACTAATTTCCACCACAAGGTCCTGTGTAGACTTTCTTTCAGGATGATGCCTGTGAAAAAAAAAAAAAAAAAACCATGAATTCAACCACTAGCAAAAGAAACCCATAACATCCAGTTGTGCTGCAGACATAGTCACATTAGCTGCTTGCAGACAAAAAGGGATTGTGTGCGTATGTATGTATACATATGTATACACATACATGTGCACGTGCACATACACATAGAATCATAGAATGGCTAGAGTTGGAAGGCACCTTAAAGATCATCGAATTCCAACCCCCCTGCCATGGGCAGGGACACCTCCACTAGAGCAGGTTGCTCAAAGCCCCATCCAGCCTGGTCTTGAACACTTCCAGGGATGGGGCATCCACAGCTTCCCTGGGAAACCTGTTCCAGTGCCTCACCACCCTCACAGGAAAGAATTTCTTCCTAATATCTAACCTAAATCTCCCCTCTTCCAATTTCAAACCATTACCCCTTGTCCTGTCACTACACTTCCTGACAAAGAGTCCCTCTCTGGCTCTCCTGTAGGCTCCCTTCAGATATTGGAAGGCTGCTATGAGGTCTCCCTGGAGCCTTCTCTTCTCCAGGCTGAACAACCCCAGCTCTCGCAGCCTGTCTTCATAGGGGAGGTGCTCCATCCCTCTGATCATCTTCGTGGCCCTCTGCTGGACCCGTTCCAACAGGTCCATGTCCTTCCTGTGTTGAGGACTCCAGAGCTGGACACAGTTCCCCAGGTGGGGTCTCACGAGCGCAGAGTAGAGGGGTAGAATCACCTCCCTTGACCTGCTGGCCACACTTCTCTTGATGCAGCCCAGGATGCGGTTGGCTTTCTGGGCTGCCAGTGCACGTTGCCGGCTCATGTTGAGCTTCTCATCCACCAACACCCCCAAGTCCTTCTCCTGAGGGCTTCTCTCCAGCCATTCTCCGCCCAACTTGTATTTGTGCCTGGGATTGCCACGTCCCAGGTGCAGGATCCTGCACTTGGCCTGGTTCAGACTGACCTGAGGAATTGTTTCTGTGGGCATGTCCCAACTTTTAAACTGGTCAGGTGTCTTCCCATCAAACCTCAGGATGAGTTAGTGGCTGTACTGCACACCGAGTATGGAGCACCGGCTAGCTGTGCTACCCCCCGCAGTGGAGGAGGGAAGAGGAAGACCCCAGCAGCTGCCAACATCAAATAACACCCTTCCCCATCTCCCTCACTCCGTGGTATTATCCCTAATGCAAAGTAGAAATGACAACTGTGTGTTTTTTTCAAAAGTTTCAGGATTTTGGCATAACTGGAATAGGTCTAGGGCAAAATGGTTCTCCACAGAGCAGAAGAGGAGCTAATTTAACACTATAGGGCTAGAATAACAGTACCACCAAATTTCTAGGGAATATTGGGTAATCAGCAACACCATTTCCAAGTAAGCTCAGAAGACTAACCAGGAAAACGACCTTCTGGAGTTCCTGAATTTCACTGACCAAGGCCAAAATTTGAGACTCCAGCAAAGGGATAGCTGTGGTTAGTACAGGGTAGCAAGGGCTGGATCCGCAGTACCAGAAGCAGTTCTAATTCAGCTAATGTGCTTGCAGAAACTCTGAATTACAGGTTAGTTGGTGATCATAAAACAGATCAAGAACTGACATCAACTCATTATTGAGGAAACAAAGTAATGTTTTCCTAATCCTGCCTCCGTCCGCTCAGGCTCTAATGGCTGGCAGGACTGGTGAGGTACAGGCAAGGCTATCCAGCTCCCAGGAGCAGGGTAGAAATCGGGGAACAATGCAAGGAGGCAGAGGTTCAGCAAGGGACTGTGGAGGTCAAAACAATACAACTCCACCAGAGATGAGCATTGCTTTGGTTCTCATCCTAGCTCCCTGGTAGCCTTATGACCTGTTGCAAAGGACCTTGTCTTTCACCAAAGGAATTCAGATGCTGCCTGTGGAATATTTATTTCCAGCTGTAGAGGATGGGTTAGTCCTCTAATACACATACACACTCTTGGTGCACTCCCAAAGGTTTTTTGGTCTGCCAGACCATGAAGAGGAAGTAAATAACACATGCAGGCTGGCTCCCCGTGGCGAGCACCCTCTGCAGAGAGTATCAGACTCTCAGACCAAGACAGCAGAATGTTGTCAGTCCCCAGCAGACAAATACGATCCCCTCACCGAGCTGGGTCCATCGCTTGCTACTCTCCTGGGAGTAGCTCCAGCATCATCAGCCACTTACATCAGCCCTCAAATCTAATCCTTCGAATTCCACTGCAAGTTGCAGACAGTCAGATGGGAAGTTACCACTTCCCCAGGTAAAACGAGCCCCGTACCTTTCCCCTCTGGGTCTATGACAAGAGCAGGAACATGGGAACCGCTAGCAGAGCTACCCTCACCCCTTTTTCTCAGGCTCAAAGGAGGGAGCTAGCTAGTGATGAGCACAGCAGAATGTCTGCAGGAATCTCAGTCTGCGCTTCCCATTTCTTATTCAGCCCAGGGAGCTGGGAAGGGGTGACTCTCAGGGGTCGGGGAGCAGAAGGATTAGGGACAGGAGGCCTTCAGCGTAGGTGTAGGAAGCACAAGTGCCATACAGCCATGAATCCAGTGCTGACAGCAAGCACAGCAAGCCTGTCACGTTCATCACCCTGCCTTTAATTACCTCACTACCAGCATCTTTTCCACAAAAGCTCTTTCACACCTTCTACAAATGTGTAACAGTAAACAAACTCCCACTGTGGATAAGAAAACTCCGCCAGCGTAAGAAACCTCAAGCAGGTTCCCTTAAGCTGAGAAAGAGTGCAAAAAGGTTGTGTTGGCTTGTAAAATTGTACGTGCATAAGGACTTTGTGACCCGCTCCCACCTTTCACTAGACTTATCCTGTCTTCCCATGGGTTTTTCACAATTAACTTGCAAAGTAGCGGTTTTACTCCCTTCAAAGTGAAACCTCTTTTCTTCACTGGGATTTGCTCTACAGTGGGTCAAAGTCATCCTTCGTGTTCTACTTATGGTCTCTGTAAAACTGAATGGAGAATTAGACGAGATTATGTTTGGGCATGTGCTGAGATTTGGTGGGTACAATGGCATACCCATAGGATGACCCATTGCTCCTTTGATTTGTTTCTAGGCACCCAGAGTAAGACAGTCGAATGCGTGAAAACATTTGGGATTTTAACCCAAGTTTTACACTGAAAATTTCCATAATTTTAAATTATATCTTAAAACAGTAACGAGCAATAAAGTCCAATACATGCCCCCTGCCTTTAAGCAAAAGCAGAGTCTACAAAAAACTGTGTTTCCAGCAACTCAAGTGCTGAAAGCCCTTGGGCCCAATGCAAGCACCATGTGCTTCGGTTTGTCTCCTATTCTTCAGGGTGTTTCTGTCTGAGTGTTAACGCTCAGTGGGAATTAGATCGTGAAATGACCTGAAAGAATGGTCAGAGCATCAAGGTCTGTATAGTCACCGAGAAGTGGTAGCGAAACTGTCGCCATAAGAAAGTACCTCATCCTTGCAGCTGGAGTAGAAAAAAAAAAGAAAAAAAAGTTTACCAAAACTCCAAAAAAGTCCTTTACTACATAGACAGCTTAGGCTGATGCTGAAGAGGGATAGGTGAAGACACGCACACGGAAACACCAAATGCTTGTTGTACCACCTCTGCTCTGCACTGCAGAGAATATCTGCACTGCAGGGAGGACCACCATGGCAGATCCACATACATCACTCCTACTTTGTAGGTCTTTGTACTGGTAAATAAAGGCCTTGGGGGCTGTATACATGATTTTCTCAGACCTACATAGCAGCAAAAGTCTCATGAGAAAGAAACAGTCACTGCTTTGTGAAAGCTGGTTGCAAATATAGATCTCTAGTGCCTGGCACAATGGGTGCTGACAAAGGTATTCTTTGGAGCAAGTGTCTTGCTTTCTCCAACAAACTGTCAAGTTAAGGGCAAGATACATAAAATTGCTGCTTCTAAAAGGAGGATGTAAGCCTCCAGAAACAGAAAGTGGGGCCGCTCTTCTGAAGATTTGGCAATTCTCTCTGGGAGCAATCCTGATACAGAAACACTCATCAGTACAAAAAAAAAGAACTCCTTGTTTTATACTTGAAAAGACACCTTCATTTGTCAGAGGGGAGCAGAAAGGACATAAAGTGTTGAAGAAGAAAGCATCTTTACTGAATTTAAGGACACTGGGGAACACTGGAGCTTTGGCAGAATTTCGGGTCTTCAAAAGCAAGTGGAAGGGGAAAAAAAGACAGCATTTGTTTCAGCTAGACACAGAGTGCAGAATATCTGTTTTTCAAGGAGCAAAAAAAAAAATATTTAAAACAAGCAGGAAAAGGTAAAGAACACAGATTTATTTGGCATGCCCAAATCCACAAAAGAATAGAGATTATAACAGATGGGTCATGAAGAAAGGAAAAGGATCTAGCAAACCCCACCTGGGAAGAGGCTAAGCCTTTGATACTTCTAAGGATGGGACAGCAACAATTGGATGATCTAACAGACAGTCACCAAGTCAGGGAAGACCTGGTGACTTGACTGTCCCCCTGCCTTTCAGTGTCACATAGATGCAGGGCAGGTGAGGGGAACGATCAGATGCCACCATACTTACCTCAGAGTAGATGTCTGCAGATGTTTTAGATCTGTCCCTGTCTGAAAGGGATAAATAATGCTATGTTTTTCAACTGGTCTAAAAGCAGGCAAATTTCACAACTCCCACCTAGCAAACAGAGACACGAGCCCAACCTAAGAAGTTCCTGTACAGCTGACCTATTAGACCTCACACATGCACTTCTTTGCAACCCTCTTTGTCACTGCAGACTTGAAAAAAAATCAGCAGCTGAACAAAGATTGGCTTCATCTGGAGACACTGCTTTGTGGTCCTTTCCATCCTGTAGCTCAAGTTTCATTGTGAAACCGTTAGAGGATCACATGAACCTTTGTTAGGAAAACTGCAGCATTAGCACACTACCTGATGAAGATATCTCCACTGAAACAATTATAATCATCACTTTTGTAACTGCAGAGAGGGACCAGCCATGTTTAATATGGCACCTGGCTGTGATTAAGTCCGTGGAAGCTATGGTGTTTAACTGAGCCCTGTGACTGATGGCCTTGTCATCATCTGTGGCAGGGTTTAATCTTCTGGTGATTGCATACTTTACTACAACAACTGACCATGACTCATTCCTGCCTTCACTACCTTAGAAAAAAAAAATTATTTTTGTTTTAACTAATGGTTCTTCCTCAAGTAGAGATCAAGAGGACACATAAAACACTTCACAGTGAAACTTCAGCAGGTTACCGAATAGAATGAGTCCTTCATTTCCATTTATTACTTCATTTCCTTGATCTTTCTAGCATTAAATGGTTACCACTGTGTCATGCAGGTCCAGATTACAGCAGCCGTCCCAGGGAGCGGGGAAAGATGATGTCGGAATAGTGAGAAGACTCTCAGAAGGCTACGAGTTAACCAGGCACGCTGCTCGTGGGGGCAGCGTTCCAGTTTGTACACACAGATGGGAGGGTGGTGCCACTGCGATGCAGATGGTGAGCTGTGTAAACAAGAAGTTCCTGTTCTGCATCAGCCTGCCTATGTGCCGCTTGTGAAAGGGCATCTGCAGGCTGATCATTACCAGTTTACAGCCCGGCCGTTTCCACCGTTCCATCAGCGCTGCTTGTATAAACAGGGAAAAGGCACTGCACCCAGCCAGCCTCCTCTGCTCCTTCAGACCCAGGGAAGCAGGAAACCTACACATTTATCACTCAGAAAGGCACTTTTGTGAGAGGGGAAAATATTACACATAGCCATAAAAATAGTCATATCTCCTACCCAACAACAGCTTTATTTCAATGTGATGGATGGCTTAAACCAAATAAAGTTATGTTCAGAGATGAACCTCAACCTTCAGGGCTCTTTATTAGATTTGTAAAGCTTGATCCAACAGGGCTCTCAAGCAGCTGTTTAAACGTGCACGTAGTCTTAATGAAGTCAACAATGCTCCTGATGTGCTTCAAGTGCTCTTTGCTGGATCCATGCCTATACAACGACTCAGCTCTATTGCCCTTAAAAACGGTGGTATTTAATGGGCCACCTGCAGGCACAGGTGCCACACAGTGGAAGTTGTTGAATTCTGTCACCCACAGAGAGATGCATGTGTGCTGTGAACCAGGTTCGAATAGCATTGGATTCTCATCAGCTTCAGTGGAGCTACTTCCACTCCACATATTAAGACCAGCACCATAGAGTCGTGCCTCCTCCCAAAAGTTAAAATGAGCTTAGTTGTTGTTCGCATGTTATTCACATATTCAGCCAACAAAATAACCCAGCAAGTAAAACCAGTGTAGTACTCAAAATGGCCTACTTTACTACCATCACTAGTAGCAGACTATGTGACTTACACTGTGCATACGGTAACAATATAATTTTTGCTAGATTATAATACCCAGTGTAAAACCACACACAGCGAACAGACATTCACAATCTGGAATATATTTTAGCCCCAGTCTTGAAAGAGGGCTCCTATAGCTGGTTTCATTAGATACATGAAATTCCAGGTGTATATCCGACTGAAGTATCAACTAGTATTTTCAACCTGCATGGGATGTCAAGCAGTGGTGTTCCAAAACATCTTCGCCGCTACTGGTCCATGCTGTCTGTTGTTACCCTTTTTATTCTTTCTTCTCTTATCAATGAGAACAGGGCAGGGTTATATTTACACCACCTCACTTGCCATTACGGTTAGGTAGAGATTGAGCTCACGATGAAGACCCTGCCTGTGACAGTGTCTTAGAGACAGGCATGGTCTATCTATAGATGCAGGCTGACTGTTTAAGCTTGGTCTGGAATCAGAGGAAATTCAGCCAGGGCAGGTTCCTGGAGTCCAGTGACACAGCTGACCACCAGCCAAAGCCTTCTTCAGACAAGAAGAAGCTCTCTCTTGGCTCCATTGGCTATCAACAGGATCTACACATCACAGTCTGGTTGCTTAATAGTGGACATCTGATGCCATTTGAGGTGGCCAAGGATGTTCCTGCTTTGGCTTTCAGCTGCTGCTTCAGGAGAGTGCCCTGTGCCATGCCTGTAAGTCCCCAGGAACGTCTGGAATATCCTAAGAAACTCACTGTTTTTCCATTTCAAACCTTCTTGGTCTAGAAGAGATGCTGTGTGTCAAGGACCAGAGGATTTTACTATGTCCTCACAAGAGAGAGATGCCCAGTGTGACACACTTACCACTGGTATTAGCAGAAGTAAGAGCAGCATTTGCTTTGAAAACAAAAATCCTATACCACAAAGCCCTGTTGCTTCTGAAAGCGATTCGTCAAGCTCTGGTTTTAAACCCTGTGAACCAACTAATTTCTTTAAAAAAAAGTCTAGTGGTCAGACAGTTCAAAGAGGCAGCACATTCAAAGTGAGTCATTCACAATGTCTAAAGGAAGTCCATTTCAAATGTATTGATGAGATTGTATCTTCTCATCTTGAGTCTGAGACATTCAGCAATCCAGAAACAGAACAGACTATGCAATTTATCTTATGCAAGCTATCATAACCAGGGTTTTAAATAGCAATTAATTGATAATCACCTATTTGTAGCACCATAAAGTCCCCTGAGATTGTGGCATACTTCTTCAGACGCAAGTGGTCAGACAGGTAAGCAATCTGAGAGTACAGAGGATGCAAACAAAAGTATTCTTACACGTTATTTTCTCAAAGCAATATAGAAGACACTGAATTAACACTAAGATCATCGTTTCTGTACACAGCATAGTCAGTGTCCAATGTTCTGCTCCTGGATGTATGCCTGACCTCTAAAAAGCATTTTGATTTGCTGTACCTCAGTTTCTCCAGTGGAAGACGGCCGCTCTGATGCTACAAACAAGAAACACTATATGAATTAAGCTAATAATCTAATATCTCTAATTCTGCTTACAGCCAGTAAGGTTTGTTGGCACGGCAAACTTGTGTGGGTCAGGCAGGCATTCTGTTTTCCTGCACAGCCCTGGAATGCTAGTTTGCAGAGGTGGGTGCGTGGGTTTGCAATTATGGTGCTGTTGACTCTAATCCATCCAAGAGAAGACGGCATGATTTGTACACAGCTCTGAAAAGAGTCCTTGTCAGGCTTGCTACCATCTGGGTGGAGAGTCATTTCTTGAACAGAGCCGACCACGTCAACTGCAGGGAACACTAACCAGAATAAGCAAGTTTTATGAGAATGAAGCACAAATGGGTGGGTTACTAGTATCAGGACAAGGAGGCTTTCTATATAACCTGAGAAGCTACTGATGATATGTGAGGAGATAGCCGGACGGTCCACTGGCTGGTCAAGGTGAAGACAGGTAGGAAGGTGGGCACCTCCTTACGTGAAACTAAAACCCAGGCAAAATTGATCTCTGCTTAGATTTGATTACAAGCATGAATCTCAGGTTAGGTTCATCAAAGTTCCCGGACGTGAGCCGAGTATTGAATGAAATGACCGCTCAGATTTCCAGCAGTTCCAAGTTACATTTAGAGTCAACACAGGCTCTAGGGTGGAGGATCTATGGTTGCAGAAAGGAAGGTTATGAACCTAAGTGGTTTCAATCAGAAACCAGTCCAAACTAAGGTCAGGAAAAGTGCTGCTTTCTGTTCTTTTGTTTGGTTATATGAAGAACAAAATGGTGTCAAAGCCACTATAAGTGGGGAGCAAAAGGAAAAAGTTTTGTTAGTAGAACTGCTTAAAAGTGGAGACCTGTGTGATTTTCCTCTGCCTTTCCACAGATTTTGAATATGTGTTCAAGCCTTTTTTAGCATACACTGAAAATTGGAGGGAAATTTTGATTTGTTTTCTTTTGTGGGCATTGTTATGTTGGCATTTGTTTGGCTGGTATCCACTTTCCAAATGTGGAAATTGCATCAACATTTGCATTTTATATTCTCGGTTTAAGCCATTCTGCTTTTAAACTCAAGCTCACTTTCAAAACTAGGGCTTGAGTTCCCTAATCCTAAGTGGTTTTCAAACCTTTTTTATTTTTTCCTTTGATAGAGTGGATTTCACTTTTTATTTTCTCTGAAAACAAGAAGAAAAACAGAATATATGTCATTTTAACAGACTGTTCCTAACCACATGTGCCTAGGCAGAGAAGAGCCCACAAAAGACCACATGGGTCTAGCTCCAACAGGATTAAAGGCACCAGGAGTGCATGGGAGGTAGTCTGCCAGGCATGCTTCATGCTGTGTCTTACCCTGTTTATAGATGTGTCTTATGTCAACATGTCTCTGTGACATCTATGACCCTAGCAGCTGAATGAGCAAATTGAGTCAACCACATCCCCCTACAGACATCAGCGTGAATCCCACCTCTTCACTGTATCCTGCTGCATGACATCGTATTATCAGAGCAAAAGGGATGCTAACTCTGTCAGGGTACTGCTGCTCCCTTTTTCTCTGTAGCCCATGCTCCAAGGCTCTTCCACCTCACACTGCTGAAGCTCCTCATGCCTTCTCAGTAGCCTGCAAGGGGATGCATGGTGCCAGTGCCATTCCTCTCAGAGGAGCAAGAACACAGGGCTAATATCTTTCCCCCTGGCTGCAACGTCTACCCCCAGTCCTAGGGACAATATGCTGTGCATGTGCTAAGCAGCTCTGCTGGAGCTGACCAGATCTGCAACTGGTGGGCTTCAGAGGCTTCACCTTTGAAAGGCAGCCTCTACGGTGGTCTAGTACCATCAGAGGGAAACACAAGAGGATATTAGCCAAACCCTCCTACACCTGCGGCCTCAGAAAGCCTGCAACCCGGTGCCTGCAGCTCATGGATAGAGCTTGTCAACTTTCATGCAGGTTGCAGCAGAAGAGTTTACATTTACTGTCCTCATTCTGGGAACACGAGAACTCTGCGGGTTCTGCAGTGGTGCAGGTTTCAGTGGGGCTCAGCTGAGCTGTGAATATGTGTGATGTCAAACCATGCTTCTGCATATCACTAGACTTGGCCTTCAGGAAACTACTCTCTACTCAGAGCAGATCTACCTCATCAACATGGGCTGCTTCTCTGCTTTTCCTGGCTGAACTGTGCAGAGCATCTGCCGTAGTGTGGCTGGGTCATTTGGCTGGAATACCACTTATTTATGCTTTTAGATCACTAGATGGCACTCGGGTCAATCTCTACAGCTGACCTCTTGAGGACAAGGGCTTTATAACATCACTACAAACTCTGCAGGCCTGGTATTGATATGAAGGATACAGGCTGTTCCTGCTCTGGACCTCCACCAACAAGCCAATCCTCAGATTGCTCTTGCGGTCCTTCCCATCTTGTTTAGTAGAAAAATACCTTCCCTTCCCCACAGAGCTGTATGAGTGGGAGCTGTGAATATTGCCTGCCTCCACTCACCTTCTAGTTTTCATTTGAACAGGAATTCATCCTGGTCCTTCCTCACAAGCCAGCCTGCCTTTCCCTGAGCTGTGGGGATGGCTGCAGTGAGCTGCAGATATGTTTTATGCACCTCCCCAGAGCAGCTCTCTGAAAGGCTGCTTTATGGCTATATACCATAGCTTTGATCCAAGTCAGGAGACTTGCTGGAAGGTAGGAATGGGCAGGTAAAGAGAAAAAGTCCAGCTCTTGTTGTGCCATGTCCCTCCTCACCTGCTGCTCACCTGTGTCCTGCCCTTGCTGTAAGGCAGGACGACTGGGCGGGCAGCCCCAGCATGCTGTCTTCACTCCATCTTGCTATCTCATGCTTTACCCAGCTCTCAGCGACAGTGATAATGCAGCCTACAGTTTGTGGGCTATGGCTAACTGCTCTTAAAGAGTAGGTCCTGCTCTGGCCTCTGCATAGCCACACGCCAGCAACCCCTGGCTGGCTGGTGTGCCTGCTGGTGTGCAAGCACCATGTTCTCCTTGCCTTGGTCACAGGACCAAGAAAGTTCTCCAGACCTGAGTGGTCGGAGCCTCCTCCTCCACACTGCTCCTATCCCCTCTGCAGATTTGCGCTGCTGCTTCCTACCAGCAGAAGGTAAACTGTCGTTCTGGAGTACAGTGGTGTCAATGGCATGGCCGGGTAGGAGAAGGTGAGGACCTTAAGTCTCCCCTAATGACCACAGCAGTCTGCAGCAGCCTAATTGTCGCCAGCATTTGAGTTCTTTGCCTCCTGGAAATAATGGACAAAGAATTATCCTTTGCTGTCCAAAACGTCTGACCTTAAAGGGATCTATATATTTTAGTTTCTACCTTGTGTGAGGACAGCAGCACTGCTCTGGAAGGCAGCCTGCATGAGGTAGTACCCTGCAGAACAGAGTCCATCCGCTGAGACCAACACCAGCCAGCCAGTCTTAATCCTCACCCAGCATCCCTTTGCCGTGCAGCCTGACAGTCCTGGTGACTTAGGGGCTTTTCTCCCCTGCCCATAAAGCCAGGGTTGGCTGTAATTCGTGCAATGCTGTTCCAGTTTCTTTCTCTGATTGTTGTTTTCCTGAGGGGCTACTCCCTATATATAGGTTTGCTTTAGCAAAAATAGAATTAGGTGTAAATTTCCCACCTTCTTTCAGAGCCATTCTTGCCTTTCCATACTTTTTAATGCTTCTCTGGCCTTTCTGCACTTACCTTAATATTCCTTTTGCAGAGCCCATCCCCCTTCAACATTAAATTCTTCCCCTTTTTTTTTATAGCTCCCTTTCTCAATTAATTTTTTGGCTTTTCTAATTAATCTCCCTGCAATGCTGAGATACTAGTAAAATTGGAAGGATAAAGGATTTTGTGGGACCCAGAAATTGCTTGAAAGCTAACAACCTTGCTAAAGGAGATATAAGAGACGATAGGTGCAGGCTTGCTCTGTGTGCAAACCTTGACTCAGCACATATGCAAACAGGCTCCAAAAATAGATTGCACTCTCCCAATTCACATGTGATGCATGTGCCATATTTCTGTGCTGTGCTTTCCAAAAATAGCATTCACACAAGATTGGTTGGTCTAAATCTGTGAGCGTTTAGCTGCATGCTTTTTCAACACAGGCATCAAAGCACCGGGCTCGTCAGCCTTTTCATAGAGGGATTCTTCTCATGGGCACCTCCCCTTCGATTCACAAAAATAAGGGTTATGTCCCCTCCCCTGTGCAATTGCTTAACATCCCTGTGGCGACAGCACAAACCCCTCATGTGGAGAAGTGACATTAGGTGTCGGCTAAAATGTATTTTTAGCTTCTTTCCGTGCTCTCTAGCAGCTGGAAGCAAAGATGTAACCCATTACCTAGAAGCTAACCAATTCCCCTGAAACACCAGCAAGGGCTCTGCAGAGCAGTAACCCAGAAACTGCAGCCTGACAAGCAGAGGTTGTTTGCACCAAGATCTGAACAGAGAGCTTGGATAGAAACGGAATTAAAGGCTTCTCTCCTGTACTTCAGGGGAAGAAGTGAGTTTCTGGGTTATGTTCAGACGTCTGCTAAAGAGAGACTGGAAACTGGAGCTGAGCAGGCAGAGCACTGCTTTGCTAACAGGGTTTTTTTTTTTTTTTTTCTGGAATAAAGCAACTAGCTGGGGAGCAATAGCTATGCCAGAGCCATCTCTTAAGGATGGCCCAAAATCCACCCTCCAGTGCTAACATGTTTGCATGGTCCAGCAAGAGTCTGTAAAACACCAGGGCGTTACAGGTCAAGGGATGCCTCATAGATTTCCACCCATGCTTCAAGTGTATCTGTGATACACATCGGCTATACCAGAGGCACAAGAGGAAGAGGCTGTACCCGGAATCACGGAATTGTCAGAGCTGGAAGGGACCTCTAGAGATCATCTAGTCCAACTCCCCTGCTAAAGCAGGGTTGCCCAGAGCACATCACTCAGGACTGCATCCAGGCGGGTCTTGGACATCTCCACGACCTCCCTGGGCAGCCCGTTCCAGGGCTCTGCCACCCTCACTGGAAAGAAGTTCTTCCTCATATTGGAATGGAACTACCCTGTGTAGTGACACTGCAAGTTTGTTTTTAAGAATCCTGGTGCTAAAGCAAAAAATGACATGGCCACTTAGTAAAAGCGTGCAGAGTCACTATGCCCATTCAAAAGCAGCCCAAAATGTGTGAGATTAACTCAGTCCCAACAAGCTGTATGTCAGAGCAGGTGCTATCCTTTTTCCCGCAACTACCATGCGTGTTACTGATAATTCAGCAGAAACAGGATAAACATCCATACTGTGTTCCAGACCCAGTTGGTCCTGCTGTCTGATCCAATACTGTGCCGACCCCATATCAGCGGTCATTAATTGTGCACCCACGGTGAAAAGGACAAACAGAGGTGATATATGAGTCATACCACTTAGCAGATAGGGATAAGAACAGATCCACAGCAAAGAACACTTCGTTATCTAAATCTTTTCCACTTCCCATCAGGCAGATAACACTGATATGTCCTCCGAGTCTGAGGAAAGGAATTTAACTTGCAGGAAATCCAGTGGTTTGAAAACAGCCTGGGCCAGCCTGATCTGGGGCCAATACTGCAAGGTCCCAAGTACTTACTGACAGCACAACGCACCTCCCTTTGCCTTATCTAAATAGCCTGTTACTATCACTGTGTCGCTTATCAAGTGCTGCTTTATACTTACTGCACTTCAACAGCTTCACACATAAATAAACCAGCATGTAAATATGCTGGCATGACTCAGAGCTGGTACCATCCGTGTGGTTTTTTTTTTTTTTCATATAGCAGGAATGTTTAAAGGTAAAAATTAATGCAGTTACTCTAAGGGCAGAGAAAGAAGTCAAGGAGCTGGCAGCTCAAATCCCATTACCTGATGCTATCTTTGCTGAGTTGTCACAGGCTCTGACAAAGGGTCCTTCACATCTGCTTTAGCACATTGTGGAGATACTTAGCTCTTACAAGCCCTTGAGGGTTTACAGCTTGCTCTCTGTTCAGACATCTTCACTGCAACACCAACGTCTAACGTAGTATTGTTTCCCAGGACAATAAAGAGTGAATTATTCCTATCCTTCCTGTCCCAGCCCTTTGACTACCACCAGACTTTGAGCCTCCTACAAACCACTACTTCAGAAAAGCAGTGCTACAAAATGCTGATACCCAGTTTGCAGTGGAAGTACAGCAGCCACCTAGGACTGCTGAGTGGGCACGGGTCATGAAAGGTATCTAAAAGGATATACCCAAGATGGAGGCTCTGCACCGTTTCAGCTCTGTTCCCCTATGAACGGAGCACCTTCATCTATTCATGAAACACCTCCGCTGCTCAGCAGTGCAGACGGAGCCAACAGCCCTGCTGAGCTGGCACAGACAGCGGGGTAAAGCAGCACGGAAGAGTTGGTGTGTGACAGACAGGCTGTCTCCTCCGCTCCTCGGTCACCATGTAGCGCTGGGATGCTAGTGTGCAGATGTGGGTGGGTATGCGAGCATGCTCTTGCTTGCCATTCCCTCTGCGGAAAGACAGCCCAGCTTATGAATAGCTCTGAATAAATTCCCTGCTAACCTCACAGCCATCTGCTACGGCAGTTGTACCTTCAAAACCAGCCAACCAGCTCAGCTGCCAAGAGCACGAACCAGAACTGGTGGCTTCTCAGAGTTCATGGTATGGTGCAGAGGGCTGGTGCCAAGATAACTTGAAGTCAGGCAATTTTCTTGGGGGCTTCCAAATGATTGTTCTTTGACCAGTGAGATGATAAGAACAGTATAAGGCACCTGCAATGAAATGCAAACCTAGGCAAAACTCCTTTGGTTTGGTTACAAAAGCAAGCCTCAGATTAGGTTCACAAAAGTTCACAGGTATCCTGGTAAAATTGAGATGGGCCTTCCATGATCCAAGACAGAATGCTAGGCAATTTAGAACCTTCAAGCAATCCAGTGAAGTCAAGCTATGAGTGAGGAAGCAATAAATAAAGGGGCAGGTTCAAACAACATGAGGTAATTCTCAGCATGGGAGAGCTGAGCTGCGAGACTCCTTGCTGCAGGATGTTGTGAATTGTAATCATTTGCAAAGGTTCAGTAGGCAGCTGGATGAGTTTGTGGAATAGAAATCCTTTGCAAGTTTACAATTTAAATGGATAGCATAGCTTTTACCACCAGCTTGTGAAGCTCCTGGATGGTTCGTGGTCCAGGGAAAGGACTCAGAGCACGGAGTGTGCAAATAGAGCTGTTCTTGTGTACTGTGAATTATTTCCTTGCCCAGCACCCATAGTGCATACCAGGGTTCGAATGTGTGAAAGTATGTATAATCTCAAATATTACTGAAACAAGGAAGTTTAGGTTTCTAAATGCACTTGTGATTCTGGAGAAGGGTGGCTCATCACCTCCCATGGAGACATTCCCTCAGTCCTCCCATGGCATTCACACAAAAAGCTGACCAAGGAGCTGCTCTGCACATGTCCATGGCCTGCAAACTCAGTGCTCAAAGGCACTGCTGAGCTGTTGCAGCTGAAGGAATGACTGCTCATGGATTGAAGAGCAGGAACTGCCCCCATGGGCAGTGCTGTCTGCAGCAAGCAGTATAGAGAGACATTAGCTTAAGCACCCATGAAAGAGATTTAATATAGACATTGTCCTTCACATTTTTGAGGGGATCAGAGCATTACATGGGCAGATACTGTGTTAAGACGATGTGTGGTAGCTTATGAAGGCACTGTAGCTCACTGGTAAATTTGAGTCCAGCAGCTTCCCTTGCAGATAAATGTTCCCCCACATCAGCTAGTTTGACTGGCATCGGTGGAGCAGTGCCAGCTTACACCAGCAGTACATCTGCTCCCACATCTTTACATAACTGTTCCTGACTTTTTTTTTTTTTTTTTTTTTTTCCCCCTTCCAACAGGTACAAAGAAGCTGTGATTATCCTGGATTCATTTGAGAAATGCCACTGAAATTGATAATATCATGATGATTGTTCCTAATATTTGCTACTCTTCATATTTTAAGCCCTTCAAGCTCTTCCTTACAATGCTTTCAGAGCTGGGCTGTTTAACCCATTCCCAGTAAAAAGGCAAGAAAAAGAGCTTTATAAAAACATTAAACATACTGCAAGACTTGGACCAAACCTGATTTACAGTCACTCTAGGTGATCTAATAATGTACAGATCAGGTTCATGCAGCAGCGAGCAATTTGACGGTCAGACCAATGGTGTTTCAGGAAAGGGGAAAGTCACAAGACAAGCAAAAGGATGCTCTGTGGAAATAAAGCACTTCACAGTTGGGGCTGTATTTGCAAAAGCATCTTTCACATTCAGTAATGTATTTCTGCTTTAAAACAAGATCTATTGCAAATGCTGAACACATTTACTACAGGCACTGTGTTGACACCACCCCAGAGAAGATAACAATGGTTTGGCAGCCTGTGAACTCTTTTAAAAATAGACTGTGAAGCCCCTGAGAAAACAGCAGCTCTAAAAATAGGACTAGAGCTGAGGGAGGGGAAAGAAAAAAAAAAAAAAAAAGGAAGAAAAGAAAAGCTTTCCTGATGCTAAAGCTCAGGGTCAGCTAGAAAATGCGGGGTTCCTTCAAGGACACGCAACGAATTCATTGCAGTGCTCTGTAATGAATAAAAGCTTCCTCTCTGATTCCCTCCTGTGCTGCACTGGTCCCTCAATGAGGGGAGAAGACAGAAAAGGCAAAATGATAACAAATGCAAGCTGATGCAATCTGAGGAATTCCCTTCCTACCCCTGGCCAGCCCTTGGTAAAAGCATCTCACAGAAGAGGCGTGGATCTACCTTTGCTTGTCCCATGGTCCTCTCCCTCCACACACACTGTTCTCCAATGCCAATGCTCCTTCACACAAAAAGGGATTTTATGAGCACATCCTTGCTGCACTGACACAGAGACAGATCTCGGGAGGCTCAGAAAATCATTGTAATAACCCAAATAATTTTAAGCAAGTGTCCCAGATTCTTGATTGTTCGCAATGCAAGAAGGTGGATATTCCATTTTCAAATTGCATGCCCAAGCATTAGGATAAGACATGAGGCTTCTGCAGGATTTTAGACCTTCCTTTTGGCCCACTACAATGCTAATTTTTAGTATCCTTATGTCATATTTATGAAATAAAACTGAAGCCCTCCAGTGGCCAAAACTGCATTGGTAACCTTGCTGGAGGCTAACCAGAGATGGTCTTGGAGTTAGCTGACCTACTTTACCTTGGCATCAGCCAATAAACAGTATGAGAAGGGCTCTAAAACTGAATCCAGTGGGATATATCGGGACAGGGAGGAGTCAGCACAGACAGACGTACAGACTGTGGACTCTCACAGGTTAAAATCCTGGATCATCTGTCAAATCTGCGACTTGCCCGCAGATTACCCTGGCTAGATTTCATCCTCATCACTAGGTGAGAAAACACCAGTAGAAAGGAGGAGCCACTTAACATGCCCGCTGTCACTTGCTAGAAATAGCCTGATCCATCTCTCAGAGAGCTGCAGGGGAGAATCCTAGCCTGACTTCTTGGCAGGAGTGCAATACAAAGGCAAGCCACAGGTACAGGAGAGGTTGGACAGCCCCAGAATAGCCACTCTGTCACCTCAGAGAACAGTTATGAGCCTCCAGGGAATTATCTTTCTTTCAAGTAGCCACAAAATTCAACCAAATGAGGTTGCGTCTGTGCTTTTGGCCATTGCTTTACAAGTGCTCACTGTAGATCTTTTGTTTACTTGAGCACTTACTTAAATGTACTTTTCCTTTCCCAAATACAGTGCGATATCTAACAAGGAGTTGACTCAGCAGAAGCTGAGCCTCACGTGTGTGCCATTGCAGGTTGCAAGGTCCCCTAATGGTGCCTCCTAAAGGTTTGACAACAGTTCCTTTATGAGATTACCTTATTCCTGTGACCCTCCTTGCCAGATACTGCCTGATGCAAAAGAAAGCAAGTTTGTTTGTCTAGGGTTTCCTTCCTTGAACTTTGGTTACCCTAGCTTTGATTTTGTTTTTGCCCAGAAGCCCAAAATATCTCTGGATCTATGGAAGAGAAGTCCCATGCAGTCTCCTGACCTCCTGTGATTGTCAGCACTCTCCTCACAGGGTGGGCAGACTCTGACCAGCAGATACAGGCTGCTCCGAGGTGCTCCAGCCAAAGGATGTCATGGCAGAGTCATCCTTCACAGGCTGCTCATCTACAGGGCCACATCAACCTTGACCTTGCTCCAACTCTCATTGCTCTTGGGAGAAACACTACAGAAGAGTAAAAAGCTTCACCAAGCCCAGAGCAAGCTCTGCCAGGGGAAACATCAGTTCTTTTCATTCTGTGGTGCTTTGGAACCACCAGTTTTCATCTGTACTACCTAACCCTGTAGACTGTGGGCAACAACAAGGTGATCCTGATCACACTGAGCGCCATTTACAGGCCTGTCCTCTTGATACTTATTGCCTCCAACAAAACTTCATTTCAACAAAAATAGCCTAAACTCTTAAAGCTGAAAACTATTTAAGCATTTCACTGGTCACTTGTCTCACCTTGCAGCAGAGTGATCCTTCTCCAGAAGGTCCACAGGCACTTATGGCTCCCCACAGAGCTCCAGCCCACTAATAGGTGCTGATAGTGAAGGAGCACTCCATTCTGCAGAGCTTCCAGCCATGAGGATGATATTCCCAGGAAGTGCAGTAGACTGGCACTCTTGGATGTCAGGGAGAAAATTAACCTTTCATCTCATGTTAGGCCTTCTTTCTTGGATCTTCAAAATCAAGCTGAATGCACAGATGCAAAAAAACTTGTTAGAATCATAGAATGGTTAGAGTTGGAAGGGACCTTAAAGATCATCTAGTTCTAACCCCCCTGCCATGGGCAGGGACACCTCCACTAGACCAGGTTGCTCAAAGCCCCATCCAGACTGGCCTTGAACACTTCCAGGGATGGGGCAGCCACAACTTCCCTGGGAAACCTGTTCCAGTGCTTCACCACCCTCACAGGAAAGAATTTCTTCCTAATATCTAATCTAAATCTCCCCTCTTCCAATTTCAAACCATTACCCCTTGTCCTGTCACTACACTTCCTGACAAAGAGTCCCTGTCCGGCTCTCCTGGAGGCTCCCTTCAGATATTGGAAGGCTGCTATGAGGTCTCCCCGGAGCCTTCTCTTCTCCAGGCTGAACAACCCCAGCTCTCGCAGCTTGTCCTCATAGGGGAGGTGCTCCAGCCCTCTGATCATCTTCGTGGCCCTCCACTGGACCCATTCCAACAGGTCCATGTCCTTCCTGTGTTGAGGACTCCAGAGCTGGACACAGTTCTCCAGGTGGGGTCTCACAAGCGCAGAGTAGAGGGGTAGAATCACCTCCCGCGACCTGCTGGCTACACTTCTCTTGATGCAGCCCAGGATGCAGTTGGCTTTCTGGGCTGCCAGTGCACATTGCCGGCTCATGTTGAGCTTCTCATCCACCAACACCCCCAAGTCCTTCTCCTCAGGGCTTCTCTCCAGCCATTCTCCGCCCAACCTGTATTTGTGCCTGGGATTGCCACGTCCCAGGTGCAGGACCTGCACTTGGCCTGGTTGAACTTCATGCGATTTGCACGATCCCACCTCTCAGGCCTGTCCAGGTCCCTCTGGATGGCATCCCTTCCCTCCAGCGTGTCGACCGCGCCACCGAGCTTGGTGTCGTCGGCAAACGTCGTGCACTTTATCTCACTGTCCATGTCTCCGACAAAGGTGTTGAACGGCACTGGTCCCAGTACCGACCCCTGAAGAACACCACTCGTCACTGGCCACCAATTGGACATTGAACCATTGACCACAACCCTTTGAGTTCGGCCATTCAGCCAGTTCCTTATCCACCGAGTGGTCCATCCATCGAACCCATGACTTTCCAATTTTGAGACCGGGATGTCATGCAGGACAGTGTCAAATGCTTTGCATAAGTCCACGTAGACGACATCTGTTGCTCTGCCCTTGTCCACCAAGTCTGTGGCAGTATTGTAAAAGGCCACCAAATTTGTCAGGCATGATTTGCCCTTGGTGAGGCCATGTTGGCTGTCTCAAATCACCTCCTTATTTTCCATGTGCCTTAGCAGAGATTCCAGGAGGATCTGCTCCATGATCTTGCCAGGCACAGAGGTGAGGCTGACTGGCCTATAGTTCCCTGGGTCTTCTTTTTTTCCTTTTTTGAATATTGGGGTTATGTCCCCCTTTTTCCAGTCAGCGGGAACTTCGCCAGATTGCCACAATTTCTCACATATGATGGAAAGTGGCTTAGCAACTTCATCTGCCAGCTCCCTCAGGACCTGTGGGTGGATTTCGTCAGGTCCCATGGACTTATGCACCTTCAGGTTCCTTAAGAGGTCTCAAACCTGATCTTCTCCTACTGTGGGCAGTTCTTCATTCACAGAGCCCCTGGTTTTGCCTTCCGTGACTTGGGCAGTGTGGTTAGAGCCCTTGCCTGTGAAGACTGAGGCAAAAAAGTTGTTCAGTAGCTCAGCCTTATCCATATCCTGGGAGGCCAGGTCTCCCGTTTCCTTCCGGAGAGGGCCCACAACTTCCCTAGTCTTGCCTTTACCCCTGACATATCTATAGAAGTTCTTCTTATTGTTTTTGATGTCCCTGGCTAGATTTATTTCTGCCTGGGCTTTTGCTTGCCTGATCTGGTTCCTGGCCACTTGGACAGTTTCTTTATATTCTGCCCATTCTACCCGTCCCTGCTTACACCCTCTATAGGCCTCCTTTTTGGTCGTGAGCTTGTCCAGCAGTTCCTTGTTCATTCACGCAGGCCTGCTGGCTATTTTGCCTGACTTCTTCTTTTTTGGGATGCATAAAACATGTGAGCTGAATTATTTCCCAGAAACCTCACTATACTTAAAAATGTCATGTAACCAAGGGAAAAACAATGGAAAATAATGGAAAAGCCTATTGAAATGCAGTTTTGCTGAGTTATGAAGCCTGGTATGGCTTTTTGCAGATGAAATCCTAAACCATAAGAAGGTCGGCAAGAAGAGCCACTTGTCCATTCTTTGCTTCTTCCTCACCACAGATATCTCAGTCCTCAGATACTTTGCTGATGCTGCAAAAGCCACGTGTTAATGTTAGATGCTCTGTAAAAGTCCAAAGCCCTAAGGACACTAGAAACAGTGAGCAAAAGAGAGGGGTTTTTTTCCCCCCCAACAGCCATAGCCACAAATGACATTATAGTTATCCCTTCTGTTCTGGGAGGGCTAAATTACCACAAAGGACCTTTGACAAGTTAAAAAGAGGGTCTTTCACCCTGCCACAAGCAATCACCAGAATGAAAGGGGAGTCTGCATTTGGAAGAACGCGAGAAAGCATTTGGCACATTTTTTAAGACAAAAGAAGAAGATCAAACAGGTGGGGAAGAAGAGGAAAAGATGGAAGTAATTTTGAAGATTACAAAGGTAGAGCTGGAGAAGCTTCCCGTAGGTGGAAAAACACCACAACTGGCTAGAAAAAAATGCTCATATGTGTTATATCCTGCTTTGAGATCAAGAAGGCAGTCAGGAGAAATGAACATAAATTAACCAAGAAAGCCATTAAAGTGCATTCAGATACCTTAAAACAAACTATCTCACTGCAAACTGGAGTTAACCCTGTTCCATAGGGCAGTATTTACTACAATCTAAGACACTAAATCACTGTTCTAAAAAGAACAGGTTGTTCACTATGCATGGAGCCAAAGTCAGTCCAGTTTAATGACTGGACACGAGTTCTGTTTAATGACACGAGCTCTGGAGACTTCTGGCTGCATTATTCAACACTGATATACAGCCCTTGGAAGAGCAGGAACAAGTCCTCATGCCGGCAGCATACAGATGATGTTCAGGTGGGCAAGTATTACGACAACGAGAAAAAGATAAGCAATCATTCAGGAAATCCATGTCAGCAGGACCAAGGTAAAAGGAGCATCTGCCTGACCTTGATTAGGAAGGAAGGTCATGTTATTATCCATTCCAGTGCACAGCCTTTTGGCATGGAATCCTCCAGCTACATCTCTGACGAGTACCTGTGAAAGAAGTTATCTGCAGTCTCCAGAGGAAATTGTTTGGAGACTTTTTTTTTCTGGCACATATCCCATTCACACCACTGCAGTCTTTAAAGGGAAGGCACGTACTGAAAAGAGCCCCAGAACGAATCCTGGGCATCAATCCTGCATGTGTTGGATAAGACCACTGGAGAGTAACTTTACCAAGACGAAGCTTTGCTATGGATCTTAAGAAGAGGTGTTTTGTGTGCCTTTAAAAAATTTCTTTGATTAGTAGCAAAGAACTTCATGTTGCTCTAAGTGCCAAATTAACAGCCTTTGTCATCTTAACCATCCCAAAAAGATGCAGGTCAGGTAATAACAAGATAACCGTACTCACCACAGTTCTCCTGAGACACTACCTGGCAGGGAATGTTACTGGAGGACAGAGAGGTAATTTTTTCTCCACATTCACTCCAATACAAGGATTTGTGGTGAGGCAGTCAGATTCAGCTGTTGGTGTAGCCTAGTTTGACCAAGGTAAAAAAAATGCTTTGATCCCTACTTGGCAAGACTTTCAGACCAAAACGACAGTGATTTCTTGTTAAACAAGAAATCACATCACTAGGTTCTTCCCTGTCTGAAATGGTTTGTTTATCCTGGAGAAGTAAAACAATTCCTGGATCACAACATGAGTCCACTGTTGCTATTAGACATCTTCAGCACAACACCTGTGGTCTGGGTTGGGGAAGAAGTGAGCTCCTCAGCAAGTTTTGTGGGCTGCTTCTCCTCCCTCTGACTCTACAACCTAAGCTAACAGTGATCAAGTCCGCTTACCCGGTTTTCACCAGATCAGCTCTCCAGCCAGCAGAAAATCTAGAAATATCCAACCAGCCCTTCTCTAAGCCTCTCGCTATGTCCTTCTCTCTCCCATACCACCTTAGCTTTTTCCAGCCTCTCACAATAGGATGTGCCTGCTCCGTCAGTGAAAGGTTGGTCCTATCTCACAGGAACCAGCCACTTTCTGACGCTGAGAAAGCTACAGCTTTTATATAGAGGGAGCTTATCAGCTCAATTTGCTGTCACTCACTGCTTCAATTTGTATGCCCATGATTCTATTCACTGAACTCCTACTGTAAGCTGAAGGAAAGATTTTAGATGTACCTAACTATCTATTCCCTCTGTTCCCTCCAAATACATTTCCTTCTCCTAGCAATTGATTTCCAAAGAAGACGAGGTTAAGGAGCTGTTTCTTACAGGCTGGCAACAGTTTGGGTATCCCCTAGTGGCATTAAGTAAAATTCCAGTCACTAAAACCTGGCTGGCTGTAATAGCACACATCCTTCCCTGACTATTCATAACCTGCTTTGCTGTGGTCCGTAGCATCCCCAGCCATGGGCTACGGTACCAAATGCTGACTAATTTCATTTGCAATAGCCACGGGAAAAGAAAAGAAGTCTTTCCTGACACCAGATACATTAAGATCCAAAGGGTCTGGTTATTCTGTGCTCTATGAGCCTGGACCACACTTGTGTTTGTGGTTTTTAGTAAGAATATTTGTCTGCAAACAGCTATGTGACTGTGGGACCAAAGGTTTAACAAATACCATAACAAAGGTATCTGCTGCCACTGTCCTAGACAAAAGATGTAGGCTCACCACAGTGACTCTGATCCATGGAGCCATCCTCCACAGCTAAGAGGAGTAAATACTTCAGTGTCAAAGAAGCACAGGACCACCTGCTGCAAAATCTTTAGGCTACAGATCTTTCTGTAAGATGAGATCATATTTAATAATTAAAAATATTGACAATATTACAATAGTGTAGTTATTTCATGTTAATATATTCCACCTTGATTAATAGTAATAGTAATTTAAATATTTTGAAGTGCAATATGATAGAATATTTATGGTTTGAAAAAAAAGGATTATTTTTTTTTTCAGAGAAACTTTAGATGCTGCCACTCTGCCATGAGAAGGAGTTTGGTGACGAATCTTGGTGACACAGTTCTCAGCCCTCTGCAGCGCGCCCCAGCTCTGTTCAGTTCACACGTGGGGAACAACACTCCTGCATTTCCTTGTCCATGGAGGGCTTCCTTTCAGCCATCCAAAAACACATCCTTCAGTGTTGGCAAGGTCAGCTCTATAATTACCCAAGTTCGAGAGGCTGAGTGGAAAAGGACAACCTTTCTTTAGCTTTTTTTGCGTCATCTTATAACCTTTAAATTGGGACAGTACCCCTGCTATCAAATTCAACGGGAAGTTTCATATAATTTTGTATGAGACTCATTATCTGGGGAATACATCTGCCATCAATTTTAAAGCCAGAAAAGATTGCTATGATCATGCAATGTAATGTAATGTAATTAGAAAAGGGATGCGAACAGTGGAAGCACAACCTGCTGGCAAAACAGCCCTGTATTGCAAGTAGCTCTTCTCCCACTGTCACCCTCACACCTTTCCTGTGCTCTAAATCCTGTCCTCTGAAAGGATAACCTCAGCAGGCAGATACCCCACACTTCCATCCGTGGTGGCTTGACACCCCACACGAGTGAGGCAGAGGATCTACCTTTCACCCTTGAAATGTGGTTAGCAAAGGAGAAGTGAATACAGCCCAAGCCTAAAGTCACGGATAGTGTCACATCAACTTACTTGTCCAGCTTGAGGAGTTCTCAAACAGCTGTGACATGTCAAGAGGGATGCGTGAGCGGCTCCATAGGCACTGCCTAATTCATAAACAGCAGAAAGAAAAAAATAAAATAAAGCAAAGCAAATCAAAAAAACCCCAGCTACTTAGACTGCCAAAAAAGGGAGAGAGAAGATTCAGGAGAGTTTCCTAGAGGCAGAGTCTGTAGGGATAGCTATTTACACACCTGAAATAGCGCTGCAGAGGAAAAGATGAAAAGGAAAAAAAATAACATCAGGCATTCAAACTTTCTCCAGCTCATCTCTGAGTGCATCCTGCGCCCTCTCCTGGAGCGCTGTGTGCATCCCAGCCGAGGCAGGGCAGAGGGAAAGGGAAATAAAGGTGTGCAATGGAAAGGATCAGAGATAGGAAAAGGCAGGGGCCATTTAGAAGTGAGAAACCTCAAGGGATATAATGATAATAGGAGAGAAAAATGAAGGACTATGCAACAGCTGATGTGAGTGAGCTTGCCCCCTACAGGGTGCCTGGAGGGGAAGGGATGGACAAAGGATTTGGGGCTATCTTAGCTCACTCCACAGCACAGTTAAGAGAATAGGCTCAAAAATTTGAATACTACAGTGGAGCAGGCATGCAGGAGGGGGGTTCGCAATTGCAGATTTACTAAAAACTTGAGCAGAAGTCTCTGGCATCAATCAGAATTGTGTCATCACCACAAGCCAAATCAGTGGTACCGACGAAGGGGGTTGCCAGCACAACCTTTCGCCTCTGGGAAAGGTTCTTCAGTGTCAGGTATGCACCTGTGTTGCTCACCTCACTGCAGCTGCTTTTACCAAGAAGTATCATGGACTCCTCTGATGTCCCAACAACAGCACGGTACACCAGATGTAAGGCAAGCTACCCACTCCCTTGCAAACTTCTGACTTCAAGGAGACTCAGGAAGAGCAGATAAGCAACTCAAAAAACCAGGTCCTGAAGTAGTCCTTCCTGCAGCTCACTCAGAAGTGTGAAGGACAGTCTCTCAGAAGCTGGGTCTTGCCTGGGAAATATCTAATGCTACAGGTGTCACACCAGCCATTTCCCTTGCAGTCTTGTGCACTTCTACAGAACCCAGGGAAGAGCAGCTGATCAGATCTTTAGTTTTTCTTTCAAAAGGCGGATTTTTCTTTGAAATCATGCTTCTCCAGAGATTTCTACTGAGTTAAATTCAAGTCAGTAAGCCCAAAAGATCTGAATTCACTGCAAGAAGTTCTCACTGAGTTTTAGAAGTTGCAAGAACCCTTATATTTAAGCTGGTTGGCATAAATTTCATCCCGGAGTATCACAACCAATAATTTGGTCTATGCTGGGAAAGTATGAGCCTAAAGTCTGCCAAAACACTCTGGCCTTGTGCAAACTGTTCATCTGGGGATGATCTAACTCCTATATTTCCAGAACAGCTCCTCAAATTATTAGGGAGAATACTAGTTGTCATAGGCAAAATCCACATTGGGGACAGCTGCAGAGAATTGGTTCCAGTATCCAAGACTAGTCAATTTAATTTATTAGCACAGATGTCACCTCATGGAGCATCTCATGGAAATAAGCCTCAGAATCCATCTTTCAAGTCACTCCAAGTGTTGTACCTTACACTGTTAAATTGTGCTCTCTTCTGTCACTGGGAAGAATGTAGAGCAGGTGAAATTGGTGCACCCAGCCCTGAAGAAGAACCTGTCCTGTGTTGTGCCTTGAACAGTCATTAATGCTCTTGCAGAGAACTGAAAGGTTTCCTGATGCAGTCACATTTTCCAGGGAAAAGGAACTAAACAGGAATCAAAACTTAAAAAAAATATAAACAATTAATCAAAGACAGACCACAGCAGATGCTGCCAAGAAAAAGGAAGAAGATGTCAGCTTGCTCCCTTGCCTTTCAAATACAGTCATGTTGCGCTTGCCAACATTACCACAGTGCTACCCCAGCCTCACGTTCCAGTGTAGGCACAAGTAGAATCAGTGTGTGTATATTATTTTTTTCCTTTTCACATCTGTATTTCTTCCTGCTGCAGTGTCCCATCTCCATCCCATCAGTGTTTAAACTAGACCAGACTGAGTAGCTCAGTATGACTGGAATCCAATACGCCCTTCTCCCTGTATACTCCAAGAAAGGAGCTCTGAGACATCTGACTCCACGTGTAAGGGCCATAGTGCACCTCACTCTCATCTGTATGAGCTATGGTCATGGATGATACAGCCTGGATCTTTCACAACGCTGACACCAAACAGCATCACAGCACCACCAAGTATCATTAGCAATGATAACTCCCTCCCTCCCCCTCACTCCTCGCCATCACCAATCCCCAGACCCTTGCTAGTCTCACCTCATGGATGGAGCAGTTCCCCAAAGAAAGGGGAAGTCATCCCTACTTCTGGACACACTACCCATAGTGCAAAGTGTCACTGAGACTTAGCCCTTCAGCCCACCTCTCCCTGCAGCCTATGAGATCCACATCGTTCTCAAGGGACGCTGTTTCCCTGGCCAGGGTATGCAGAGATCTGGTGACTCCTGATGCATGTTCTGGCTCTCTGCTGGGAGAAAGGGAGTTCCGTAAGCTAGCAGGAAGGTTAAGGCTCATGACCCCTTCTCCTCCCCACTGTCACAGTGAGGAGACCAGGCACCACACCAGAAGCAACTGCAGAGGGAGGTACAGAGGCTGAATCATAGTAGGACTACACTGCACCAAGCAGGTCCTCGCAGGCTGGCAGAGAGTTGGGCCCCACACTAAAGACACTGCAGTGTATTTGCACCTCTGTCACTTGGTAGTGCCTCCAGTTTGGAATTGCACTGCTCCCAGCTTGGTCACCAACAGGAGTGCATGGTATGGATGAAAGTCCTAGATGCGTTCTTCCTTCCTTCCTTATGTGATACCCAGGTTTGATTCCAATACAGACGTATAAAGCAACAGAAGGACTATGTTGTCTTTACAGAGTAATCAGAAGACAGAAAGGGAGCAGCTGCAGGAGGTAACCGGTACCCAGCTGATTTGGAAGAAGCTACAACTACACATCCCTACATAGCAAAGAAGTTTAGGAAAGGAGGTGACTTCCTGAAACACAGTATCTCCTTAACACCTTCCTCAGATCATCACTAAACATGTCGCAACCCAGGGATGTCCCAATGCTACCTTCAGCCCCTGCTGATAAAGATGTGTACATACGGAGCCTCCACAGACACCTTCAGCTCCCAAATAACATTCAGGTGCAAGTGTGAAAGCGTAATTTGCTCTATTGAGTACTTAGGCTTGGATTCTCACTATCCCCAAGCTGCATCTTACAAACCACTGGGGAAGGAGTCCTGATGTTTTTCACCCTCACGGTCGCATGCCAAGAGAGAAAGATCAAGTGATCACAGCAAAAACATGTCTTATATGAACATTTGCTTCTCCCGCAGGACTAGCTGAACTTGCTGACCCTAAGGACACCACACTGGGCTCATAATCCATTCCAGGCTTGTTGACTGCAAGCATAATAGAGATAGTGGTTACATGATGCATTGTTGCATTGTTGACTATTACAAAGTGGCTTGAAATGGTCATTTTCTGTTCAGCATCAAGACATACTGTAAAGGGTGAATTTTTCTATTAATAAACAAGGAAAGTATTCCCCTATGAGTATGTAAATTGCTATTCAGGAAATGGCCTGGGCTATTAAGAGCTATTAATGTGCACAAAATCAATACACAGGCAGATTGTCTGCTCCATTCAGAGGTAAACACACTAGTCACACTGGCTCAGATTGGTCTGGGGGATGGAATATGATTTCTTCCCTTTTAAAAGAGCAAGAGCGTGCTATACAGACTTTGTGTTACCTGATGGTGTCACCAAGAACACCATCACTTCAGTTCAATTCTTTGGACATGGTAATTAATGAAGACACATTTGGCCAAGTCACAAAGACAAATAGATGTAGAGTTCCCATTTTTCTCCAGTGACCACTTTTCATCTCCCTTCTTCATGAACGTCATACTTTCACTGTTGTGTCTACTGACTAGCTAGTTTGGGTGGGTGTCTGCTGCCTACAATAAATTTGGAAAGTGAGGATAAACTCTATACATTTCATCTAGGGCCAACTGAGCTATTGTTCAAGACTCTTTAAGGATTTGTGGGCAAGTTTTAAGGAGTCCATAAAGGTCATTAAGAAAAAATAGCTGGTTGTCAGTAAGCTGGTGTTTACTCTACTGCTATTCTCATCTCCATCATCAATATTTAGAAGATCTGCAAATCAAAAAAGATGGGAAAACAATTATCTAACTCCATCAGAGCTTGGGAAAGGTCAGCTCTAGATCTTCAAAGGGTTGAAGCTATATAAATCCATTTAATATAATTTACTATTGAAGTTGATCTGATTTTGGTCTAGATCTAGGTTTTCTGTTTCTGCCAATCTTCTGAAACAAGTCTGAAGAATGACCACAAGCAGACAGCAAAAGAAAAATAAGAACAGAACAAACATATATGACACATTTTCTAGGTCTCGGGGTCTACTGAACCCAATATGTTTTGTTTGTTTAGTAATCTGCAATCAATCTCTTTTACTACTGTTTATCAGGTTTCCCCTTATTTCCATGTAAATTTCTTGCCTGTTCACTATCCTTTGTCAATGAGCTCCCCAAGTTCTGCTTCTCTTTGTATGAAGTACCACCTCCTTCTTTGTGTTTTGAACCTGGATCCCAACAGCCTCATTTGATTGCTCCGTCTAGTTACCCCAGAAGAAACAGGTAACTCTTAATCCCTGCTCAAGCTCTCCATGCCATTCGTAAATTAGACCTCTGTCATACATTCCCCACCACCCATAGTCTCTTTTCCAGGTGGAAGAGTGCCAGCCCACTCAGTCACTCCTCAAGCAGAGCTGTTGCCTACACTGATGATCCTCCTTTCCTTCTCCAAACATTTTCCACTTACAGTCTGAAGATGGGGTACCAGGACTGCAGATGGCACTCAAGCTCCTAGCAGAGCCTTACATTTGATTTGCTACTTAGTGCTGAGATTATTTTTGATGGAGATATCTATCATAACCACATTCTCTCATTTCTGGTCGGCAAGGACCAACTCAGTGCCTGTCACTGAAGCTAGGATTATTTTTCCCCATACCCACACAGAATTTTGTCTGCCTGTTCATTGCACTGTCACTTAGTCCTGTAAGGTCCTTCTGCAACTCTTTACAGCCAGTCCTTTTCTTACTGCCCTGAAGAACTTCCTATCACCACCAAAGCTGATCAACTCACTGCTCACCCCCTCTGCCAGATCATTTTTGAAAGTGCAGAATAGCACAAGTCTCAGGACAGACCCCATCCAACAGCGATTTTGCTCCATTCTATCAGCTGGCCAGAGACTCTACCTGCTGATTCACATTTTTAACCATGCCAGGGTCTTCCCTCTTATCCCATGTCTGTACAGTTCCCTGTGAAGCCTTCTGGAAATCTAACCTAACCCAATAGACTCACTGTTATCATTGTGACTGTTTACCCCTTCAAAAATTTACTTTTCTAAGGCAAAACCTCCCTTAATAGAAACCAAGTTGACTTCTCCCAAGGAATTTTTTTGCATTTATCAGGTGTTCATTAATTCAGTTCTTCGTTATATTGTCTATTAATTTGCCTAGTACAGATGTCAAATTTATGAGACCACAGGTCCTTAGACACCCTTGTGGAAACTGTTTTAAAGAATGGCACCATGCTGGCTACTCTCCAGACTTCAGGCACCAATGGAAGCTTAAGTGGCTTATACAGTGCCATAAGTAATTCCACTATTTCTCTTGAAAGCCATGAGTGAAAACCACTCAGTTCTGGTGATTTGTCAGCAGTCATTCTGTATATCTGCAACACGATTTCTGCCACAGTTATTTAATAGAAGAGATGCCAGTCTGTCTTTGATTTAATTTCTTCTAATTCAATGACTCTCCAAACTGTATTCTCTACTGGGATTGCTAACTCACTTCTAGGAAAATTATTATAATAAGCCAATTAGAATCACAAGTATGAATTATGTACACAAACCCAATAAATTTATACTCCTTTCTGCTGCTCCTTCCTTATGCAGTTTCTTTTATACCTATATAATCCAAAAATGCAGTTGTGATCTCATACTCCATAGGGTCTATGGGCCTTTATGGCAGACATAGGTCAACAGATCAGCTCCTGGGTTAGCCTTGCACAACTTACGCCTTCTTCAATCCTTACTCCAAAAACAAGCTCCCACACTTATCCTAAAACTGATTGGATCAAAACGCTCCTTGGCTCATCCATCATACAGCAGTTACACTGCTGTAAGTCAGACTATAAGGGTGTCACAGACCTTAAAATCACATTTGAGGAAATGTAGAAAGACAGATTTCTGGAGCTTGTAGACCCCATCCTGGAGCAGTTGCATCTTTTGCCAGGACTCTCTGAATCCCAGATTTCAGAAGGAAGCCATGTAATAATTTGCTTTGCCCTCAGCATCACTGAAAATGAAAGTGTGTTCTTCTCTTCTTTTTGTGCAAATAGCCCATTAGCCTCAATTTCTGGCTGCTTCCCTCAACAGAGTAGCAAAGATCATATTGTGTCCAGGCTGCATGTCACGCTGTCCTGTTAAAAGAAGGTAGCCTGTCCAAATAGATAAAGATGTAAAATTAGGGCTGGTGCCAGCATGCAGGGATAAAACGGCTAAGGGTCTCAAGGCCAGGCTGGATGGAGCTTCGAATAACCTGGTCTAGCAGAACGTGGCCCTGCCCACGGCAGGGGGCTTGGAACTAGATGATTTTTTCCAACCCAAACCATTCTATGATTCCATGAATGTGAAGCGTGCAGGAAATTGTGATCGTTGATAGCACAGCATCACCACACATCAGTGCAGTGTGGTTCTGTGCAAAAGTATGTGTTTCTATGGGATTATATTTTTATTCTGTAAGTATTTATGAGAGTGGAGGTCAGGACTAAGCTTACAGCCTGACTAGAAATACTTTTATCTCCATCATCCTTTTACAGTTCTGATGAATGACCACATACATGCAGCCTGAGAAAGACTAGACCACTCCTCCCTTGGTAGTACTGCAGATCTTCGTTGCCTGCTGGATAAAATGGGCACTTTTATAGGAATATTATTTTTTTTTAGGGCATTTTAAGTTTCACTTAATAAACAGAAAAGGGTGAGAGGTGGTCGTGATGGGGAGGTAAGTGGGTATGCATCATTGGACATGACTAGATCTGAATTGTAACGCAAACCTGATTAATTTTAATTGGTTATTTTGGCTGAACAGAAGACCATTTATCCAATGTTATTGCCTATAACATACCTGGACATAATGCATCCATCTGTAGAATGCTTTGGCAGCTCGATTTTGCTTAGGTTTCCAACAAGTCCCAGAATCTGGGAGATGCAAAGGGACCTCAGGTGTATCTTCAAAAACATCTTTTCTTGGGAAAGGGCTGGAATGGAGCCAGACAGTGCATAAAAAAGGAGAAAGTCCTTTAAAACAAATCCATCCTTTGGTATCTGTAGCACCACGAAGGGGAGGGACAGAGGCAGTAGCAACAGATGTGATGAGACACAACTCTCACCAGCACCATACTGACCTCTAGCAATGAGATCACTTCAATTGGATGTAAAATTGGGTGGCCTTGGCTGCTCTGTCACAGAACGGAGGGATCACCCCCTGCAGGACTAGGAGGAGGACGTGCTCAGTTACCTTCGCATCCTTCCTTGTGGCAGGTGTTCAGTGCAGTACTGCAGTAATCACTTCTGAAGGAGAAAAGATGCATTTCTGCAAGCGGCTGTGAACTGTCCTAAGAAAGCTGTACAGCTGTATTAATTCCACATCAAATATTTCATATGAAGATAATAAAGTCCAAGAGTGCAACCAGTCTTTTTGACATAAAAAACACACCACAGTTTAAAAAATATTGATTTTATTCATATGTCTAGCCTATTTAACAGTGGATCACACTGGTAGGAACAATCACAAATACCTAGGTACATGATTTCATCAGGTTCTGGTCTGTGCATGTTGGGTTTGAGTCAAGCACGTACTATGGCATCACCAATAAAGACAATGATTGCTGTTCAAAGCTCAGATTTGTCCCATCTCCTTGGTCAACTTTCAAGCCCAATAATCTCTTCTCCCACTCTGTGTGGGATTCTCTACAAAAAAACTTTGTTCTCAAAGTCCGAATCAGCAAATGGCCTGAAGCACATGCTCCATCTAAAAATTCTGTTTACCTTATGGTAAACAGAATTTATTTGAAAGCCTTCAGGTTTTCAGTGCAACAAACAATCAAAAAACCCCTACCATCCACAATTCCTCATAAATATTGGACCAGACTTGTATTAATCAGCCTAGCTCCAATAAGGGAGCTGGAATTACTTATCTCACCACATGATCTGGCCTGTAAATCCCAACTGTCTTCCTTGAAATAATGCATCAGAGCAAGGTTTCGCAAGCAAAAGCAAAGCAATCCTGTAAGTAACATTCCTGCTGTTTGTGCTGGCACACAGCACTGTCTAAAGTCTCTGACCTGTGTGCCATGTATCTGAAGGGTAGCCATAGACTTTGGCAGCATATTCACACCTTTCTAAAGGCAGCCTGCACTTCACCTGACTCTGAAGACAACTGCCCTTGCAAGAAGGACCCATGGCAGCTCTGGTGACCCACAGTCAGCCCACACGGCCTTGCCTCAGAGATCAGGATACACAGGAACTCAGAAAAGTCCTACACTGCAAGCTAGCCTGCACTAAGATGTAGAGTAGGTCTCTGTTTTGTTTGCACCCAAACAATAGGAACGTGGAGAAAATGTTGCCTCCTAAGAACTGCAGGCTCACAGCCACACTCAGGACTACTGAGCAGACCTGCTCCAAAAGCATCTTTGGATCTGTCACCTTTAAGCCCAGTCCTATAAGCCTGTTTGAAGTCAGGAAGACACAGATCATCAGAGGATCAGACCCTCAGCCAGCAGCCATGAGGAGGTATTACGGTCCTAGCCTGTTAGAGGTGTGAAGAGCTGCCAAATTAGAGTGAGCTGCCTTCTACCTCTTTTACCTCATACATTGACTGTGAGGACTGCCAGACAGGCTAAAAGTCGCTCACAAAAACATAGTGAGTGTTATTGATAAAGAGTCCAAGGGAAGTTGGATGCCCAGCATCCATCAGAGTACCTTCTGAAAATCCCAGTCATCATGCTCAGGGTATCCTTAACTCTGCTCTTCCTCTCGTCTCTCCCCTCCCAGAATCAATTCTTTCTACCCACCCTCCCACTCTCCTATGCACAGAGCTGCCAACACGCACAGGGTGGACCCACCTTTGGCCATGGACGTTGGCCTGCACGCCTGACTTTTGCTGCTGCCAAAGGGAGGGGATTCCAGGCCAGAGCATCCCTCTCTGCCCTTTACTTTTCAGTGCTAATTGGGTTTTCCATTAGTTTCAGCAGAGCACAGCACGGACTTGAGGAGCTTGAAAAGCAACACAGGTTTTTATCACAACGGAGCAATGGGGGAAGACTTCAGAGCATTTTCTGGGAACACTGCATACAATTATATTACATTTTCAGAACTATCTGGCTATTGTGCCTTCTAAATCACAGGAAAGACTACAAACAGTGCTATTTCAGTGAAACTCTCTACAGCCACTGAAACTAAGTCACTACCTCCTTTAGAGCAGGCAACGGACTCACGTTCACAACAAGAATTGACTGCACATACGCTAAAGCAAGACACTTCATAGGTAAATGAGAAATACCTCTAGTTTGGGCCCATCCCTTAGATATCATATGCACCAACAGGATGATTACTACTTGTAGAGCTATGTGAAACATCTACCATTTATCTGAGTTATGAAAATACAGTTTTAAACAGCCCAGTAATCCAATGCTGAAAGACAAGGAGTCAAATGGACAGACTTTGGCCACTTGTCAATTCCCTAGAGAAAGCTATTTGCTCTTCTAAGGGCTGACCTTAACCACTTGCCAGGACTGGATCCTTCACTTGAAAAAAAGGTTTAAAATAAGTTTCAACAACGGAGTCTTTTTCCAGCTTCCCACAGGACTCAGTGCTTGTCTGGGGCTTTTGATGAACAGCTCATAAATTGCTGCTATTTAGCCACTGGCAATGGAATCCTTTTTTATGTAGTTTTCCCAGAAATGAGACACATTTGAATCTTGTATGGGATTCTCTCCGCCTCCTTCTCCAATCCCTGTTCACATGCGGTTTCAGTTTCCTGGAACGAAGAGTGTTAGCCCCTTTAAAAACAACAGCAACAACAAAACAGCAAAGCAAGAACACCAGTTGCCCGTCCATAAATGTTGTATTCCCTGCACACAGGGAAACGTCACCAACTCTACAGTTAGAAGATGCAACAACCTCTTTTGCAGTATCCTGACATGAGAGCATTGCAGCATCCAGGATCCATCCTACTAAGGAAAAAAAAAAAAAAAAAAAGTGTTACATGTTAAAAAAAAGCCCAGGACAAATGCGTTATTTTGCATGGACCACAGTTAAGACATATCAATCTAAAGGTTTGTTTCTTAATGAGAATGTTTGAAGGGACTGAATTTGAAGGGGTTTCTTGTCAATATAACTGCAGCTGGCTACAATGGAAAGTGCTACATTTCTTTGCTTACCTTGATGCCTGGTGGGATTTGATTTATGGGGGATTTTTCTTTATAGCTGCTGGGAGTTGCACACGTGTCTTCTTGCATGAGATGAAATACGCATATTAAAAGGTTGCAAAATTTGGTAGGATGCATTAGGGTGCTATGCTGCTCCAATGACGGAGCCCCAAGGTCTGACCTTTACTGTAACTGGGCCCTCTTAACTCCTGTAGGTGTTTTCTTGGTGTCGAATTTTAAGTCCTTTTAAGACAGATCTATATTAAAAATTTGGCTTATAACCCTCTTCCTTCAAGCCAGGTTCAGGGAAGTCTATCAGAGCAAGAGGGAATATTTTTTTCCTTCAATTGGATCTGAAACAACTTGTTGAGGCAAGTAAGAGAGACTTTTCTTCATTTAGAGATTTCTCCATTGTCATACTTTGATGTAGTCCATTCTAGTTGCATCTAGGTCCGTCTGTGTTAGTGACACATGAAACCTAAAGGGCTATTCGTAAGTTATTAAAAACATCTGCAGTCCTCCATAACAAAAGAGAGAGAAAGGGAAGACAGAAGTAACTGGAATAAATGTGGCGCTTGGGCCTTCCTGAATTAAACAAAGTCTGTTGCAATCTGAAAAGTCACATAACAGTTTTTCATAATGCAAGCAATACCTACATCTCTTTTCCCTTTGCATGTCAACAGTGCAAAGCCTGAATTCTGCCAGTCTAACACGCCCCTAAAGGTCACCTGTTGCATTTTTCTTTACACGGGATGGCTTACCTGTTGCTGTGATACATAGTTAGGATCTGATATTAAATTAATCATTTTTGGACTGAGTTCCAAGCAAACAAAACTCTGGGGTCTGCACTTAATTGAATTGTGTGACAGGGCTCGTTATGAGTGTAAAGAAGTAAAGCCTGTACCTGCCTAAATGCTATGAGTAGCTCAATCCTTACACCGCAAGGAATTTACACCATTTATATATTTTCACAGTATTTTCCACCGTTTCCCGCTCAGTACAGGAGTGTGAAAGCAGCTTATTCCACCAGGAAGACCATACACCTTCTAGTTCTCGTGCTCCCACAACTCGTGCTACTGCTCAACAATGATTCAAGTAGCCAGTAAAAGAAAAGCAAGACCAGGCTATAAAAAGAGTGTAACAGTGAGAAAGCTCTGGGCCAGAAAGTTGTTTGCAAGATTGCCAAAGCCCATAGGAGGCAAAAGAAAGAAGTGGGAGAAACAGCAGAGACAGGAGAAGCCTTCAAAGTGCTCTGTTTAGATTCAGAAAGGAGAAAATGGCAGTGGTACATAACATATATAAATATGTATATGAAAAATATAAATATAAATGCATTCTCACACAGAAGCTACATATGCAGGCAAAGACCATAGATATATATAGATATGTAAAATATTACAAGTGAGAATTCATAAAATACATTTGCCTTTCAAAAAGTTTTCTAGGAAAAAGCCAGCTCTACCAACAAAATGTATGGCCCACTTGCTTTGAGTTCACCAAAACAGTGAGAAATCTCTGATTTGCAGGCTAACTCTGTGCTGATCTTCAAAGCAAGATTCCCTCATGGAATTTTCTTTCATGTAAGCTTTTTCCTGCAGGTTTATATGTTGGAGAGGGAAGTTTTCAATTCAAGGATTACAGAGAGTGAAAAAGTCAGTAGAGATATGGAGTTTTCCAAAAATTCAGAGCAACAATAACTGGATACTAGCGATTGCCTGGAGAAACCCCACCAGAAACCCCATCAAACAATTCACAGGCAGAGACAGATGTTGGCAACAGCTGCATTAAAGGAACCCAAGACAAATTTCTGTATCTTCCTGCACAGTGAACAGTCATAGTGGGGTTTGTTGGTTTGATTTCTGACTCTGCTCTTAGTTTTATGCTGATGTACTTGATGTGGATCCTCCCCAAAGGCTTTAGAGATGTTTGACTGGAAAAGAGTAGAGTATTGAACATATTCAACAGTTGATATCTGGGACCTTCTTTTATCCATCGTGTACATTAATTATCCAACAAATGCTTAGAAATTGTAAAATATAGTTCCTTGTAGCTTGTTTCCCTGATCTAGAGGGAGAAAATCCATGCTGCTTCATCATTTGTAAATTTATTTAGTGAGGCTCCTTAGCAGCAAACAAGACCCCTCTAGCACTGGAAGTATTGCATGGTTAAGGTATGTAATGTCATCTGCCTGTCCATGGGAGGATTATGCAAAACATAACATTATTAGCAATAGAAATGGTCCCAGCAAATACAAAGAGACATGACTTAGTCATTCAACATTGGAAATATTGTGAAAATCCCAAAGAGAATGGCCAAAGGACAGTAAAACTGTCATTTTAAATCTTTCAAATAAGCAAGGGATTAGCTAGTATAATACAGCAGTGAAGGTCTGATATGAAAGCAGATCCAAGTCTATAATGGTGTACAAAAGCACTGTTTAAATAATGATTACTATCACTGACACAGATAAAGTGACAGAAAAGATTTTGACTGGGCCAGGAGAATGCAGAGTGACTGAAGAGGATTTTTCTATGCCTATAAGTCTAAAAATGTAAAAATAATAAAGTATCTGAACGGAACGGACATGAAGTAAGGCAACTGTGGAAGCATAAGAGAAATTAAATACTAAAGTACTCCTTTTCAGCCTACGACTTACTCATTACTCAGTTATTGCTTACCCACTTTTACATACTATTGTAATATAAAGTACAAAACTAAACCAGGAATTTCCAAAGTGGCCAGTGATGTCGGATGCTCAGCTTGACACTCCAAAGGGGCTAAATTTCAGAAAGCAGAATGCAGGTCTTGTACAGGCATCCAGAAACAAAACCACCACTTTCTCTCCCATCGCACCAGATGGGGAAGAGCCAGTGAGGGTTAGTTGCTTCCTTTTTATAGCAGGGGTGAGGGCACTCATCCAGGATACCAGACACCTTGTTTCTGTGCTCTCCTTTACCGCAGCTGCCTCCAAAGACTGCCCCAAAGCTCCAGGCATTAGCAATTTGGTGACCAGGTGCTCCGAGAGATGCCTGTTTATATGGTCTCTGCAAAGCGTTACGATTGCAAGATCTGCTGGCAGAACAGCAGAAGAAAGGAGACGGGCCAGGCTGCTGGTAGAAAAACTCTCACCCAGGAAAGAAGAAAGGTGCAAAGGGCAGGAGGTCTCATTCCCTGCTCCAAGGAGTGCTCTGGAGCCGTACTTCCTCTTCTGCATCACTAATCCTATGTCCCACAAAGCTTCAGCAGCAAGGAGAACATCCTGCTGCCCCCTAAACCAGCCCCCCTCTGTTGCCTGGTGGCCAGGGGGCTCTCCCAGCTGTGAGGGTCCAGCTCACTGCACAAAAAGAAGCTGCCCTCTCCCATGTCGTGAAAGAGCCAGTCCATGCTCAGCTAAAAAATAAATAAATAAATAAATGAAAAGGGCTGTATCTCTGTTAACGGGGGGGGGGGGGGGGGGGGGATTCTGCCTTGTGAATCCTGCTTCTGCACAGCCGGGGTGTAGGGCTTCATGAGGGTTGTGGAGGGTTCATGGCACACCCCAGCACAGCTCTCCAGCTCCAAAGGAAGCCGCTTAAATACTTTAAATGCTGAGGCAGGCAACTCGCCTCATGCGAATGGAGCCTTCATGGCCAAACTCACCTCTGCCACAGGCTGCCAAGGCTCTCGCAGCGCAGGTTGCACATCCCAGCGTCGCCTTGTCAAATACCTCCATAACCCACAGGATGGCACTGTGCCACCCCACAAACTCCTCACTGGCTTTTTGGTGGCGTTTCCCGACAGCAACAGTCAGTGTAACGCAGGTTTTTCCCCACCACAGGTTTTTCCTTTGAATTTTCAGGCTTTCCAGTATTCAGCATAGTTCTGCAGATTCTCCCATGCCAGCACACCAGCTGATCCCCTGTGCCTTTGCTCAGAAAGATCTCCATCTGCTTTCTGTGGGCATTTTGCTTGAACAAACAACAGTAAGCTTAACCCCCAAAAGGGTTAGCCTAGTACCTACACAGCAACCTCCAGAACAACTGCTTCTTTTTTGCTGCTGAGAAATTCTATGTGGTAAGCCTGAGACTAATTAATAACAGCTACTGATGACAACAGACTTTATATGTTCAAAGCACTGTACAAACCCAAATTCAGTTCACAATCTTGCTAATTACCACTTCATTTGCACTCTACTTAAGATCCCTGCAAAAGCTTGGAGCTTGTTTAGCCACAGCTATCCAGCAGGGACTGGAAGGGGGCTCGGGCTCAAGCCTTTACATGCACATGCATGGAGACACCTGAGTCATATGCTCCAGCTCATCCAGTTTTGCGACCTACTCCCTACTATTTATAGGTCAAAGATGGAGCCAGACCACAGACATCAAAATTTGTCCTGTGCATCAGATTTCAAAGCCTTCTTATCATTGTTTGAGGATCCTATGACACAGGAGTCAGAATTTTTCCCTAGACTCACAAAGCATCCCTTCAAGAAAAATATTCTGGGAGAACTGCAGAGTCAATGACTTTAAATTAAAATTCAACAAGATATCCTTGTTCCTATTAAAATTTTTGAAAAGGATCACCAAGGTCAATTATTTCAGCTTAAAGCTGCTGAGAAGATGAAGCAACTTGAGTTTTACTCAACTTGAGTCTAGCTTTCCTTAACAGCTTTAACTTCAGTTGCTAGCCCTTGTTAAAGCCTTATCTGTTTTATCTTCATTGCTGTTTTAAAAGGTTTTTTTTGCGGTATGGATACACCCAGGGAACCAGCACACAAAAGCACAACAGAATATTAGAGCTGGGTCTACAGCAGAGGCAAAGACAACAGTTGCTAAGGTCAACAGGCTGCTGGGGACAGCAAAACAGCCAAGGTCCTGCCGTCTGCTCCGCTTGTACCTGAGCCCTGGGAAGCCAGGATTGTGGCTGCTGGTGAGAAGTGTGGAAAGGGGCTTGGGGACAAGGAAACTGCTGCCGTGGTTGTGGCAGTGGTAATAGTCAACTTCACTCCTTACCTCTCCCCTCCTCCCAGGGTCCCTCTGGCTCAGCTCTCCTTTCTCTCTCTCTTCCTCCCCAAGGCATAACTCAGGCCCCAGATACACAGCAATATTTAATTTTGCCTTCACAGCTGAGACACATCAGGCTAGCACGGTAAAACATTAATAAGCTGAAAGCAAATTGCATTCATTTATAGGAAAGCTGCCACTCTTTGATGAAGTCATGGAGTCAAAAGAAAGTACGGTGAGGGAAGGCATTGCTGGGTGGGCTCCACACAGGGAGGTGTGAATGGAGGTGGCACGGTGCAGGTCATCCACTCAGGGGATCACCAGAGCAACAATCACCTGGAGACAAGGAGCGCGATCAAAAACAGCAACGTAAGTACAAGCAGCAAGTTCATTTACAGCTCGCTAGTCCCTAAGAAGTGGGTGACGGGTTCAAAGGATCCTTTGCTCCTGTCGCTCTTTCACTGCCAAGTACTAATCCAGCTTAGAGTAAGAGGCAGGATTTTCAGATGTGCTTGCTATTGGTCCAACTCTGTTTCACTAAAATCAGTAGAAAAAATTCCCAATGGCCATGGTGTGTTTAGGGTTTAATAAGCCTTTTTTTTTTTTTTCTTTTGTAAACGCTGTCTTCTACCAAACTTCTGGGAGTGAGATTTATAGTATCATCTGAGCGCCTGGATGATTAGTTAAGCGTTTATACACCCACTATAGTCACCTGAAGACCCAGTATTCACGCTTACAATTATTGATGGAAAATATGGAAAGAGGTGTAGGGGCACAGGGAAATACTAACAGAAGCCATGTCACTGAAGCAAGTCAAGAAGGTCAACATCCCATTCATCCTGTTTCCAGCTGTGAAAATAATTATGCCCTTTATGGAAGTTACAACCATGTGAAATCAGAAACAGGCTTACAGAGAAGGCTTCCAGGCTCTCGGCCCTGCCTCACTTGCTTGTGATGCCCTAGAAGAAAAAGGGTCATTTGCATTACGGGGAGAAAAACAAGTTTATCGATGAATACATTGATCGTTCCTATAGACCCTTATCACTGATAAACACCCAACTGCATGCTGAGGAGAGAAAGACTTTATTCCCCTTCTACAGTTCCAGGAATTGAGGCACGGGAAAAATAAAATGTCGGATCCAGACCAGATCCTGACCAGAATGAGCATCACTCTGTTCACAGACTGGTATGGCGCCGTGGAAGATCTGACAGCCAAAACTCAGAAACATTCAAACGGGAACTTTAGTTATGCTTCAGGGCACTGAATTTTCAAGATAGCAGGTCTCATGTCCTAGCCAGATGGAAAATTGACCAGCTGAAAAACTAAAGACTTCTAAAACACCCTGTACCACCCTGCCTAGTTGGCATCAGAAGAAAAACGCGTCGATGTATGAAAACCAGCTGAGAATTTGGCTCCACTTGCCTGAAACCAACTCTTTGCATCAGTAAGGGTGTTAAAACATTTCGGCCATCAAGAAAACTCTTCCTGCGTCATGGTGGGCACAAAGACATGACAATGGGCCCTCTCCTAAAATGTAAGTGACTCAGGCACCTAAATACGCTACAGGGCAGGAAGGAATTTGCAAGAGGATTCATCTGGGCCTTTCCACATATGGTTGCTTCTGAATCACCAATATATGACTAAACATAAACCATGAGGAGCTATAATTGCTATTCTATGTATCCTCATATCCCTCTGAAAGACCATAAAGGACCAAAAACTAGCAAAGGATTTAGGAGGACTAGTTCTTAACAATGCCAATGAAAACCTGTAAAAAAAAAAAGATCTTGCCAGATTCAAAGTGTAGATTTGACTGCTCAGCACCAGTGATCTGCTGTCATCCAAATTACCTCTGCGCTTGGAGAACTAACACAAATCTATCATGGAGATGGCGAACTCCTCCCATCTCCAGTGTATTTTCTTCTGCTGCTTTAATACCTTGGTCTTGGAGAGCAATTCAAGGGGTGAAAAGAGAAAAACCTGCATAAATTTACTTCTTTTGGACTAGCTGTGAAAAGTTGATGTCAGCTTCTTATCTCCACAGCACATTCATCGGGCTTTCAATTTACCTTGCAGTAAGTCAGCTCTGGGCTTTGTCAGATAGAAATATTTTGCACGCCTTTAATTATAAGGCAGCCTGCAAGGGAACAGAGAGTCACGAATAAGGGGGTTGCACTGAATATTTTGTGTCTGAGCCTGAAAAATAGAAATCAGATCAGCACGGCCAAAGCATTGGCCCAAAGCCAACACAGAGCTAGGTAACAGCAGGACTTGTTAGCAGTTGGATACTCCATGAGCTTCATGCACAGGGCCAAATGTTTTTCTGTGTTTGTTCGATCATCACTCTCCATATGTTAGTTACTACTGTTATGACAGTAATACAACACCGCGTCCTCAGGGAGTAGGGGTCCCCAACTGTGCCTGACATTATATAGGTATTAGGTAAGAGATGAGGCATACTCAAAAAGATCTCCCTGTCTAAATGTTTTCAGGAATAGGAGCAATTAAAGGGCGTAAGATTGTCACATTTTATTGCCAAAGCCGTGAGATCTGTGGGACATTCAAAGGCCATGTGACAGTTGTGGGGACTGTCCCCTTGACTCCCAAGTCCAACATTTAACTACAAGACCTTCCTTATTAAGTGGTCTCTTAACTAATGAAAAACCTTACGCAACCTTTTGATGCAACTTACTAATAAGCAGAAATGCCAGGGCCAGAAGCACCAGCCGGTGTTTTTTCTGCTACGTACGTTACATGATTGGGGGATGGAGGACGGAGAGGAAAGCTGCATCAGCCTCCAAAACCCATCACCGCTATATCCCAGCTGCAGCTGGCTTGATCAATATGTATTCAGACATCTTCAATGGAAATGTTGATTAACGGTTACTATGCAAAGAAGAGCTCACATCCCATCTTCTCAGAAATCCACTTAGCTAAGTGTTAATGGCAGTCCACAGATCTGCGCAGTATTTTTTAAAGAGCCAATGAAAAAAGGTAAGGAGGTGAGCTACAGCACACTGCAGATAGCACCTTCTACTCCCATTCTTCCCAATACAACCAGAAAATGATCAAAATAATTTTTTGGGGGGGTTGGTTTGTTTGTTTGTCTTCTCCCATTACATAATCTATGAATAAAAAGATCCTAAAAGATTACCTGCCGAGTGGAAACAGAAGGAGTTCAGAATTTGTAATGTCATGACAGTGGTGATTGCTGCAGTAGGATCTTCACCATTAATACGTTACACGCCTCAAGACCAATGCCACGTACACAATGGCAGTGTACATGATGTAACAACAATAAATTAAGAAGCACATAAACACACGGTGATGGTGGTTTCTCCCATCAATTTCAAAGTGAACTGAACTCAGAAACAGATGTGACACGTGCTCATGGTTCAAATGAAACTCAATGGCCCACTCTATACTTGCTATAATTCCTTTTTTAATTTGACTTACTGCCATAACTCAAGAAATGATGTCAAGCACTTGGGACAAGCCCTTAAGAAAACTTATGGCCAACTGGATTTGTGTGCACCATCCTGCTAATTTCGTTGATAAAGCTCAAGTGGTGTCCATATTCACATGCTTTCATAATGTGCATGGCTACTCATAAAATTTCCTTTGCTTTGTTTTTTCTTTCTTTCTCCTTAAAGGAGAAAAAGCAGAGCTATTTCAAAGTTAAAGAGCAGAACCAGCTAGCTAAAATACAGATACAAATCAGAAGATAACGGTTTCCTCACAGACGTGAACAAAGAGCAGCAACAAGCTAGAAGACTCAAGGACAAAGTACAAGGACAGACGCTTCTTTGCACTTTTGTGACATGGAGCGGGATGGATGGGTGAAGCTCCCACCTTGGTCAATGTCTATTCTATCTGCTGAGCTTAAGGGGATATTTTGTGACTTATCCAGAGGATGAAATGAACTGAAAGAGGTAAGAGAGGAAACGTGAAACTTTATTCTGTCTCCATCAGAAGAGTGCCTGGAATAGGAAATGATTCTGCTAACCTCTTCAGGCCAGAGTGGCCATTGTTATCAACCGCTCTGACCTTCCACTCAACAAAAGTTGTTGAAGATCATGCACTGCATCCAAATCAGATAACCGGGCTGAGTTGCAGCAGAGATGGCTCAAGGCTCTTCTCAGAATAAGGTGCAATGCACTGTTCCAATGATTCCAGAGAGCTTACAGTTGTGAGGAACTACCAGAGACCCCAGGAATGAGGAAGGTCAGCATAGAGCTGGAGAGCTCTGGAGAGGGAGAAAGGACCAGGCAAGGTCAGCAGAAGTTCCAGGTTAAGAAGAAGAGCAGCGAACAGAGATTGGTGGTTTTTTAAAGGGCATGAACTTCACTTCTCTCTCTGGACTAGCTCCTAGAGTGATCTGGTACCCCCTGCCCCATCTTACCCCACTCCCAGGACTTCATTCTCTTCCCTCAGTCCCATAGAGAAAAAACACAGTGCAGTATGGCAAATGAGCTGGAGGACACAAGAAATGAGGGAGGATCTTACAATTTCTCATCTATTTGGCACCTCAAATACATCCCAGGTGTAGGAGAGGATTCTAGAAGACAAAGTCACTGAACTCAGGCTATTATGCATGTAACTACTTCCATATTATCCCTTGACCTCTGTTCAGCCTGGAATGAGTTTTCATTTCTTCTTCTTTTTCTGTTATATTAGAAATCACCACCTTCTTTCCAGGGTAAACTTATTCATAGCCAGTTTATGCTCTGTTGTTCAAACACCAACATTGCCTTTTAGCTTAAATAGCTCTTACCTCTTTTGGCTACTCTGCCCACAGTATTTTTGTAACTATAGCTCTTGCGAATCTTTCGTTGGCCTAGAAAAGTCAGGCTCTTCCAGCTTCCTCTTGCAAAGCAGTTTCCATTCACCTGATCTTTCTTACTGTTCTTCCGTGCATCCATTCAGACCAAATTTAGGTCACCAAAAATGCATACAGCATTCCAGATGAGGCCTAACGGAAATAACATTTCCCAGGTGGTACTGAACGTGCTCCTTCCGAGACTTTCAAAGATTTGCACCTGCAGTCTTTATGGCTGCATTGCTCTGGTGGCTCAGTAAGTGACACTGGTACTCTGGCTGACCTTAGTACCCAATCATTCTTTTTGTCTGTCTTCCCCAATGAATAAGCTTGCCACCAAAATCCCTATCAAGACTTTAATGTCTGTGCTATTTAATAAATTTCCATTTCTTTAGGTCAATTATTCAGTCATCTAGTTCTGTGTCCTAATCCACAGTCTTGACAATGGCGCTTAGGTTGCTTCATTGTTAAATTTCATAGTCTCAGCTCTGCTGCTAATATTTTACCAGGACTAATCCTTGAGGAACTCCTTTAAGAAGCTCCCTCCTGTCTCACACTGCTTATTTACTGTGTTCTTTACTAACTCTGATTCTTCTATTCACCCTTATCTGCCCCATCTCAAGTGGTATTTTTCCACACAGCACACTAACAGCTTTTATATGAAGCTTTTTGTCCGGTTTCAGGGAAGGCATGACTGACATCAGCAGAGTTAGAGCAGGAAAGAAGTAGCCTAATTTGTATAAACTTAGTATTCCCTGAAAATGGAGACTGTGAAGCCAGCAGATGTATAGCCAACCTACCAGGGCTGCAACAATTTTCACATAGCCATAAGAGCAAAAAAACTGTAGGAGGCGTAGAGTTTGTCTCCATGTCTACCTCTGCTATCCTTCTGTTATTATATTACTTAAGACTTGCAATCACATTTCTTTAGCTTAAAAATTTCTGTCTCTTTCGAAAACATATCCAAGCAAAACTAAGCTGATGGAAATTGGAATGGGAAAGCGGTCGAGAATCTAGGACCAACAACTGCTCCATTCAACGTGGGGAATCTGGTGACCAGGCACACTCCGCACCAGCCTGACTTCTGCTCCAGCCAGGCACATGGGTGTGATGTCAAGGACACAAAAGAGCTGAGCGTGGCACAGCAGACAGGTGCTCACCTTCCCCCTATGGTATGGCAATGGTGCACCTCCCAGAGGGCACCGTAGCAGATAAGCAAACAAAAGGACTGTGGTCCAATTCTGCTTTCACCGGGGATAAATTTGGAGTCACTTCACTGACGTCAGTGGAGATATTCCAGAATTGCACCAGTATAAAAGAGGGCAGCATCTGCTTCCTGAAAATGGATGCCATCAAGCTAATTGAAAACAACAGATGCATCAACAAGCAGCAAGAGGAGACAGTAATGTTCCACTTTTCTTGTAAAATACCAATTAATTTCTCTCCAGAGAATGTAAGAGAATAAACCAATATGTACTCTAAAAGCAAAATCTTCTGTTGTATGCAAATTTTATGCAACCTTTTAGGTGAATGGACCAATGTGTATCTGCAACATCTAAAGAGATCTATTCTAGACATCTGCATTGACAGTCCTCTTCTTTGGGCCTGATTCTTCACTCACAGTTACTTAAATTAGGATTCACGCCATTCGTATCCTCATGGATACATTTATCTAGCCTCAAGTAGAAAGCAGAATCGAGACCCCAGTTTTCTTCAAACAAACAATACCTACAATACCAATTAAATTTGGTAATTTGATTGGTAAATTTGGTTATTACATTGGTACATTTGTGATTTATAGTACTTTTTGACAAATGGTCTTCCAAAACTTTACACCACTGAGTAAATATCTATATATCCATTTAGTGAAAGTGAAGCCAAAGAAGACTTACTGAACTTTCAATGATATTTTGTATGAAGACCAAGGTCTCCCACGCATCTCGTCTCTAATGAATAGGCAACAGGGCTTCAGTATTTTAGGGTGACCATGGAAGTTGATGAGCACTTTCCCTCCTATAAATCCTTTCCTTTCTTCCACTAAGAAAAAGTCGTACACAGGGAAGTTCAATCTATTGCTTCAGCCTCTCTTAATTTGCACTACAGACAACTTGGATACTTCCTGCGGTGAATGTTTATCGATGAATGTCTACGCTTCAGGAACGTAAAACCCACGCTGATCATAGTTATGTTTCCCAAAGTGTAAAACTATACTATAATATTCAAACTCTAGTGCCAGCCAACAAGTACCAGACAGACTTCCATGGAGCAAGTGAAAACCCAGCCAGTTAGGCAAGGCATATAGAATCGACATGTACTAACAACGTAAGCTACACTGGAAATCAGGGTTACTGCAGTCCCTTGTCAGCTTTTCCCCCAAAACATTCTGTTGGGTTTATCTCCCTGACTAGGGTCTTGCCTTACACAGGACCTGACCCTGCACAAGAAGAGCTCCTTCTTGTAAGTACTGGGCAGTTTCATCACCAACTGTCTTTGGTGGCAGCTAAGGACACTCAGCATTCACTGGCAATTGTTCATTTTCAGAGGATTAAGTCTTTTCATCCTGCAAGCACCTGCTCTCCTCCTTAACTTTACGTTTAAAGCAGATGACTGCAAGTCAGGGATTCAACTGTGACCCTGCAGATAATATGGCTACAGATGTCTTCAGAATAGGATTTGTCTAGAGTGCGAGCTCCAAAGAGCAAAGATGAAGAGCTCTGACTGTACTTTTGGTTACAGCAATGTAAATAGAGCTATCGTGTGCTTACAGGGCTGCAGCTGAGGGCAGAATCTTATTTAGTCCTAAACTTCTCTATGAATTTGTCTGCACATTTCCATCATTGAGGAAAAAAAAAAAAATTAATAAATCACTGTTGCTCTTATTTTTGTCAATATAAACTTAAAGAGAAGCTTAACTTCGCTGAGTTTGGTAGACTTACTTGGACTCGAGTCAGATGAGAGCTTTTGGGAAAGCTGTGGTAAACTCCTGCTGTAATCTTCAGACCTTTCCCTGATGTAAACAGGACCTCAAGAAAAGAACAAATAAAAATAAGCATTTTAACCAACAGTACACATCTCTTGACTTGATGCAGAAGATTGAAGTTGCAGCCCAATATAAGGGAAGATAGTTGTATTAAATGGAGATTTGACAACTTGAATCAGCAGATGGTGAGGACCTGGCTCATACTGTATTTTTGTAGTTTATAATTATCTTTCTTTCTTCACCTAGAACCAGATTCTCCCTTTAGGCTGCAAATCTTAATTAGGGAATCCTTCCTCATTAATTGCAAGAAACTCTTACTCGTTAATTTTACAGATGAAAAAGAAACCTTACCTACTTCTGCTGTAGCAGCAGACACTGGAGCTGTTTGTTCCTTTGCTTTTAGGGTTGATGCTGCTCTTTCCATCACAGTATGGAAGACACTTCAGTCCTTACCCTGTCTCTTGCTGCCCTGAATTTCCTTTATTCTCATTCTTCTTTATCTCCATAGGCATCTCTGTACACTGAACGAAAGGGCTTAGGAGAAAGCATCAAGTCCAGTCACCTTCACCTCTGCAGCTGCTCTGGCAGTGAATTTTTATCCATGAAAACTGGATCAAAAGGAACAGAGTCAAAACAGAAAATTGCTCAAAAATCCCAAATTGCAACATTTTCCAAACAGGAGCAGAACAGGCATTTCGTCTTGGAGGTAAGTGCAGGAATCCACCAGTACTGTAGACTTTGAAATATCACAAAACAGCTCTTCATGGCTTTCATGCTTAGTCTTTTATGTGGTTGATGAGCTGTAGCTAAAAAAAAGTGTCCTTAGCAAAATTCTTCCTTTCCTTCCACCCCCTCCTCCAGCATGATGATTTCTGCCCCATCTTGCTTTGGTGCAAAACATCCTGTGGGAAAATTATCCGGGGAACTCATTGTCACAGAACAGCCAAGGGTTTAGGAAAGAGCAATAGTCTCTTCCACCTCAAAAACTATTATTTAGTCAGATTGTTGAAAGGGGAGTTTCTGTTTTTTTTAATGTGATGCTTTAGCTCATATTCCCCGTCACCGCGCACCCAGACGATGGATTCACAGGCCAGTCCCCCCTCGCTTCCTTGACTGTAAGTGCTCAGATTGTCCTTCACACACTCCCCACCTCTCTGTGTGCGAGGATTTACAGATAAAATCCCTTCCCATCTCCTGGTTTGCACTCTCTGCTTTCAAATGCTGATAACTGTCTGTCTGGAGTCGGACAGGACAGCTGCAGATGATATAAGGTCACGGGATCACCTTCAGTAAGCAAAGAAAACAGCTGTAAAGGTAAGGTACTAATATCTGAGAACTGAAAATATTCAACGAGTGCTTTTGCTTGTAACCAAAGTCACAGGGTAGAGAGAAACAGGCTGGGAGGTTGTCATGGAAACAAGTCCCTGGAGGTGCCTACTTTGCTTCAGGAGGATGCGTGCTCTGCCTTCAGAAGGAAATAGCTAGACAGACAGACAGATTTGTATTTCAAATATCCAGGAGTGAGTGCTAAGGGCTGAGAACTCCAGGTAACATTTTTGGAAGCATCTCAGTGATATGGCGACACGAGTCCTCTGTAAAGCCAATGGCACGGGTGGCACTATGTGACTTCTGTCACTTGAAAAAAAAAAAAAAATCTGAAGGCTCTTTAATAAAAATGACAAATTCCAGAAGTTCTATAATATATAGTATTATCGATGATTCTGGGACTTAACTGCCTTGCTTTTCATGCCCAAAGAAAAGCCCCTAGGTTACAGTTTCCAAGCTTCTGTTGGCTTTTTGTACTTCTCTTAACTCCAGCACAGGAAACCCAGGGAGCAAACCCCACTCCTGTTTTTCCACGTTTCCATTTGCACTTTCTTTTCAGAAGAACTGAAAAACCTGGATCGCAAAGAACTGCATGAAGGTCTCTTGTTTGCAAGAAGTTCCTTCGCACCAGTGCCTCGTGTATGCATGTGCCGGCGCGCACGCAACACTCCAGCGAGAAACTCACTGCTGAATTTCACCCGAGAGCAAAGAAATCTCTTGGCAAGACCATCTCTGTAAGACACATTGGGATTATGCTACCAGTAATTTGCCTCACATCTCTTTTTTTTTTTTGATGGAGTCTCCACGGCCAGCCGTCTGTCGTGCTGGTTAGGAGAACAACCGCTTCTGAGTGGGGAGGGCTCCTGCCTGGCAGGGGCAAGGGGGTCAGGTCCAAGGGAAGAAACGAGCACGGGAATTTTCTGACGTAGGCTCAGTGTGTCTCATGCCTCCTCCTGAACTTGTGCTTAACCTGAGTTTTTTATATCTTACTTCAGGGAAACTTTTATCAGCTGATACGCTCAGGCATAAAATAACCCCAAACATGGTCATTCTGCTGGGAGACAGCAGCAGCCTTACAACATCCCTCTTAAAGAGCAGGTTCTTTAGCTACTTTCTAGTGCATCTGCTAGAGCAACACAAAATTTGAAGAAAAGTCACACCCTTGCGCTCACAGAAAAGATCTCATTATAGTGGCCCTGAAACACAACTAAGAACAACAACAGCTTTTTACTGAACGAACTCAATGACCAAGACGACTTTTTACACAAAATCAACGCAGGTGCCACCATGCCGATCCTTCCTCAGTCCCACTTATTCACCAGGATTACTTATCCACCGGCTGGTTACATGCTTCAAGGGATGCAGAAGGGCTCCCAAAGCCCAGACCTTCGCCTCAGTCCCGATGAACCAAAGAGGAATTTGGCACCTGTGTACTCAGGCAATCTCCTCGCAGCGGTAGAGCCCTCACCACACCACACTTGTGTCTCCCAGACTGACCAGCAGTAACAGAGACAAGTGGCATTTTGCCACTGATTTCAGCGAGATAGAGAGAAGAGAGGTTTCAATATAACGGTTGTGCGCTGACCCCAAGGGAGATCCCTGTACATTAAAAACCTTGGAGAAGACAACGGGACTCCGGAGAAATGCAGCAGTTAGGATTTACACAAACAACTTCCACCGTATGATCGGGGCCCAGATGAGGAGAGGCCACAATAAAAGCACTCCAGGCATGGAGCCAGATCTCAAGACGACGAAAAACAAGCAGGGTAACGAAGATGCAAACAGATCCCATCTCACAACCAGTTCTATAGCCAATTCTGACTATATTACAGCATATGCCTTTAGCATTCTTAGCCTTATGGTTGAAAAGCATAATATATACATGTACATAAAATGTATTCTATATATTTTGCATCATGATACTATGTCTGGTTTATGTATTACATGTGTCACATGCAATATGTAGTACATTCTAATATGCATATCATACAGTATGATGCAAGGCATTAATGGCTGCCTTTGTTTTCATACACATGCACACATGTGAATGCAGAATATACACTTAGATTTATAACAAGAAATATATTTCCTTGCAGGAAAATTTGCCAATAGAATCTGACAGCATCCATTTCCCCTTCTCACCCACCGGCAGCATTTGAAACATTTTAAAGTTAGGTGTAAGGCAGAGCTGATTTAAAACAAAAAAAAAAGAAAATATCTGGGAAGCGAAATGTGCATCTTAAGATGCAAATCTCTGGTCCTTTCACAAACCCAGCACTGCAGGCCAAGCTATGCATTTTGCGTTGCTAGCCTAAGTAAGTTGCTCGCACAAAACCTAGTGCACGCAAAAGGCATTGCTGTGCCTTCTATCCATGAAATACCAAGAACTGGCTAGACCAGTAATACAGCAAAAGCATCTCTCCAAAGCTAGCTGTTTCTCCCCTCATTTGAAAGGTCTGGATTATGCTGTTGGGTTTCTGTGGATGGTTTAGGGAAGTTTGTACCCGTGCCAATCTCAGTCTCAAATGTTGACACGCTTACCCTGGGGCAATTTATGCCTGTGAGCTGCTAAATCAGTGCAATCTTCAGACAGCACAGGTGCTGCTGTCTGGGGGGGGGGGGAGGTTCAGACATGTCAACAAAATACCAACATGCAAACTTCCCTCAGCTATACCAAAGCTTCAATAAAAAGGCAGCGGAATCAGTTGCTCTCACGTGCCTGAATACAGAACTGGGTATCTGAAGCACAAAGTACATCTCATTAAGTGCTATTGTGTGGAGATAAACTGCGGAGATAACACAGGGATTTACTCAAATGTGCCTTGCATCAGAAGGCACTTACCACTATGAAGATTAAGTCGGTACTATAAAAGCCAATTAACATCAGGGCACTGGCATAAATAAGGCTGAAATAATCACAAAACAGAGAATCTTCATCAAGCCTGTTGATTTCTTTAAGCCTGCTTTCGATAAATGGTATATGATCACAAGTAACGACGAGCTTTTAGATCTATGCACCTTTTTTTCGAAACACAAACGAGAGGATCTTTAGCACGCCAAGGGCTGCAAAGAAGGAAGGCATCCGCTTGCTGACTTTCCCCCACAGCTGCAGAACTCACTGTGATGCTGGCTACAGCGTTTCCATTATTCAAAGGCAATGGCATGGCAGGCGTGACTGATCCCACAGCCAAGGGCACTGCGCTGGCACAGGAACTAAGGGCACAGCTTGAGCCAGATGTTTATAGCCCCTTTAACTGTTTACTCCCCGCCGAATCCTTCAGCTTGAAGTAGCGGCAAGGGCTTCTCTGTGAGTGGAGTAGAAAGGCAGATATCAGAGCAAATATCGGATTAAAGCAGTCTTCAAAAACAGAGAAAGACATTCACGAGGGAGTGGGGGATGACAGCTAGCACTCCACGGAATAAAGCAAGAACATTTCTGGCCGCACACGGTAATGAGAAACAGCAAATCAGGACAGAAGAGCCCATTATCACAATCATTCTGTTTACGGTATCACAATTCACAGTCTGGCATGTAAATGCTGAATAGATCCAGCTGCTAGTGGGAAGACAACTGTGCAGCAGCTTGCAGCTCCATGTCTGGACCCAGGGTAACAAAACTGATCACACCTCTGTCAGCATTTTCTTCTCTTTATAACCCTGGTTGTTGGGAGGAATGAAGTTGGAATATTTCATGGACTCCAGGTCTTCTGCTTCCAGGAATTCAGATTTGCTGAGAGACTGATTGCTGTCCCCCTTCTTGGGCTCGGAGAAGGGTGACTGCTGCTGGCCACAGGTGACGTGGGTGTACTGGCACTGCTCTTCATGATCCGTCTCTCGGTGGTAGAAGTAGTTGAAGTTGGACACGATGACAGGGACAGGCAGGGCAATTGTCAGCACACCAGCGATGGCACACAAGGACCCCACAATCTTGCCACCAATTGTCATGGGATACATGTCCCCATAGCCCACGGTGGTCATGGACACCACCGCCCACCAAAAAGCATCAGGGATGCTGGTGAACAGGGAGTCGGGGTCATCAGTCTCTGCAAAGTAGACAGCACTGGAGAAGAGGATCACACCGATGAAGAGGAAGAAGATGAGGAGGCCCAGCTCCCTCATGCTAGCCTGGAGAGTTTTCCCCAAGATCTGCAGCCCCTTGGAGTGCCTGGAGAGCTTGAAGATCCTGAAGACTCTGACCAGGCGAATGACTCTGAGGATGGCCAGGGACATGGCTTGCTGCTGGCCGCCGTTGTTGCTGCTGCTCCCGGGCTGCTGCTTCTGCTGCTGCTGCTGGGCCAGCTCGGTGCCCAGAGTGATGAAATAGGGGATGATGGCCACGATGTCGATGATGTTCATGATGTTGCGGGAGAACTCGGGCTTGCTGGGGCAGGCGAAGAAGCGGACGAGGAGCTCGAAGGAGAACCAGATGATGCACAGGGTTTCGATGAGGAAGAAGGGGTCAGTGAAGAAGGGGCCGGCGCCGGCGGCGGGGCGCAGGGGCGGCGGAGTCCCGCTCGGCGGCGGCGGCGGCGGCAGCAGCAGTGCCTCGTCGCCGGGCGGCGCCGCCGCCTCCCCAAAGCCGGGCTGGGCGCCCTTGGGCTCCTGGCGAAACTCGGGCAGGGTCTCCAGGCAGAAGATGACGATGGAGATGAGGATGACCAGCACGGAGACGATAGCGATGGCCCGGGCCGGCCCGGAGCTCTCGGGGTACTCAAAGAGCAGCCAGACCTGGCGCTGGAAGTGGTGCTGGGGCAGGGGCTTCTCCTCCTCTTGAATGAAGCCCTCGTCCTCCCGGAAGGTCTCGATGGCCTCCTGTCCCAGCTGGTAGAAGCGGATCTCCTCCAGGAAGATGTCGAGGGGCACATGGACCGGCCGGCGGAGCCGCCCGCCGGACTGGTAGTAGTAGAGGATGGCGTCGAAGCTGGGCCGGTTGCGGTCGAAGAAGTACTCGTTGCGGAGCGGGTCGAAGTAGCGCACCCGGCGGCTGGGGTCGCCCAGCAGCGTGTCGGGGAAGATGGAGAGGGTCCGCAGCTGCGTCTCGAAGCGCAGCCCCGAGATGTTGATCACCAGCCGCTCGCTGCTGCAGCAGCTGCCGCCGCTCCGCTCCTCGCCCGGCGCCTCCGCCTCCGTCTCCCCGCCGCCGCCGCCGCCGCCGCCGCCCGCCCGCGGGGCCGCCAGCGCCAGCGGCTCCTCCGCCCGCATCCCGCCCGCTCTGCCCCGGCACCCGCCGCCGACACCGCCTCGTCCCCTCCGCCTTCAGCGCCCGCCGCCCGCCGCCATCCGCCCGCCGCCGCCCGCCTGTTGCGCCTCGGTGCGGCCGCGCTCGCCCGGCGGCTCCGCGGGGCTCCCGGCGGGGAGCGGCTCTTCCTCCTGCTCCTGCTCCTGCTCCTGCTCCGGCTCCTGCTCCTGCTCCTGCTCCTGCTCCTGCTCCGGCGTGCTCTGCCCGGCGCTGGGGACACCGCGCTGCTGCGCTGCGCGCCCGGCTCTGCCCTCACCGCTGCGCACACACGCACACACACACACACACACACACACACGCGGGAGCGGGGCGGGGGGAGGGAGAGAGGAGGAGAAGGGGGTGTACGAGCACGCACACACACAGACACAGGGTTCCACGGAGGGATGGGGGTACAGGCAGGCGCACCCAGAGGCGGGCGGAGACACGCACCCGTGAGCAGAGGCACGCAGGGACACCGAAGGACAGAGGCGCGCAGATAACAGGCAGCGCCAGCGCCGACACGCTCAGACACAGGCAGATGCACGCACCCGACACAGCCAGACACACACACACACACACACACACACACGCACACACCCGTGGATGTGCGCGGAGCCCGGTGCTCGCCCGTCCTCGCCCCTCGCCGCAGCAGCCGCAGCCCAGGGGCGTCCGGCTATTTTATATATATATATATATATATGTGCTTTTTTGGAGGGGGTGGGGGGGTGTGCCCCCGAGGGGATCCCGCTGCAGCTCTCCGGCCAGGAGTTCGCTTCGCAACAGCTTTCCCAAGCGGTGGCATCGCCCCCGCCCTCCTTCCCACCCCTCCACCGTGAGAACCTGCCCCTGCCTCTTCGGGCAAAAACCCTCCCGTCAAACACCGCCGGCTGCGGCCAGCGCTCGGAGCTCGGCCGTGGGACCCGGGAGACCTCGGTATTGTGCCTGTCCCCGCCGCAGGCTGCAGTTGACCTTGAGCCAGTCACACCGTGCCTACGGCTCGGGGACCTGCATTTGTAAAGGTCGTTGCCGTGATGCAGGCACGACGGTGGCACTGGAGCATCCGCAGATGGAGACGGCCTGTCATACAGGGAACAGTGGGGGAAACACACAGGTAAATACAGTTTCTCTCCTGTCATTTGGGGTGGACACCCTTCTCCCAGGTACCAAACAGGTGAGCTTGCTCATTTTTGTTGTTTCCCACCACGCAGCCAATACTTTGTCTCCCTGGGAGCCAAATCTGCATTTTGCAGGCAATCAGACCAGCCTTTAGAAACCTGTGGCTTGCTCTGTCCGTGTCACGCTTGGCATCTGAAAGCGTAGAGAAACTCCTGACCGTGGGCTTTCTCCCTCTGAAAATAGGGCTAACAGGTGAGGCCGCTTCCATCCTTCCCAAGAGAGAAGCCCGTCTTTCCCTTGAAAGCCCTTTGTCGGTGCTAAATATTATGAAGCAGGCTTTTATCATCATAGTATCTGATGCCTTTGCTGGCTGCCAGCCACATGCTTAGCCTACACTATCTCTTAGCAGCACAGATCTAAAAGAAAACATTCCCCTCTTTACCCCTCCTCCCAACTCCTCTCTAACTAGCTGGCAATATTCAGTTACTTCAGGCTCTGGACATTTTGACCGGCTGACTGTAGCTGCCTCGTTTGGCTCTGTCCTCAGGAAGGAGGTGAATATGATTTAAATGTCGCTTAATCCTTTTTCCTTTCTCACTCATTAGCATTGAAGATGGCTGTTGCAAAAGGAAGCATATCTTTTCATTTATACGAAGATGGCTGTCGCACAAGGAAGCGTATTTTTCTTTCATATTATACATAATTAGGGTATGGCCACCAGATGAAAAATACTTTGCTGGAGAATATACCTTTTCTTTTAAAAAAGTGAATCAATGTTTACCTTTGTAATAGTAAAATGCTTCTTGCTGAGATTCCCTTTTCAATTATTCCAATGAATTATTCATTCACAGGATTATTTGAATCATAATTATGATTTATTCATTCACATGGTTAACTATTGAAAAATTCCTTTAAAAAAACAGGGTTTGGGAGGGATGGAAGAGCTGCTGAGGTTTACGAGAGGATACAGGGCATGTCTACGTTGCAATCACTGCTGTGATTGGGCTCATCCTGCACTGGGTTTAAACGAGCAAGCTTCGAGCAGCGTAGCAGAGACAGCGTGGAGCTCCGCAATGATTTGCAGGACGGTTTTCCAGCCCACGCAGGCATTTCATGCTGCCATAGCTCTGGTCTTCACGTTACCTGAGCTAGCAACGTTACAGATAGCTGAGGGGCCTCCACGCCAGCAGCGGTCCCACCCGGCCACGTCCACCCGCTCTGCTCACCTCCTACCACCGTCCAGCTCCAAGTAGGCACCCAGGCTGCTATATACCACCTGTGCTTGCCTCTGAAAGCCCTTAAGAAGCCACCGTGTTTCCCTCTGTGTACTTAAGCTGCACCTCAGGCTCAGTATTAAGCCCGTCAGCCTTTGCAACGTGCAACTAAACTCTTTTTAGCACACAGCCTGTTCCAAACTGCTCTGCACCACACTGCCTGTGCAGCCACAGCCCTCACTTCTATATTAAGAGGCGATGCCAGCTGCCACCCTTCAGCCTCCGTGCGGATCCTGCTGGGCCAGCATCTTGAGATGGTACGCAATTTGCAAAGCTAGAGAAGAACGGCAAGGGAGATCCAGAGATGTCAGTGAGGGGCAAGAGGCGAACCCCGAAGCAGCACTCCAGAAAGCCACGCACCAGTACCATAACACTCCCTGCAGAGTTATTTGGCTGCTAGGTCTGAAGCCAACACCACGAGACTGGTGCCATCTAAAGGTGTCACTAAGCTTCTCTATGAGGTGCTGGCTGTGCTCACGTCGCCAAGCTCAGGTATGGGATGTTGCTATGGTTCAAGAGTTTAAGAAGACCACATCTTCCCACAAACTCCGAGATGCACAAAACCCCTTCATAGATACATGGGGAGAACTGTCGCTGACTCTAGCACAGGAGGACACCTGATTCTGGGCTCCCATCCTATTCCAGAAGCTGGAAGAACGTTGCCTCCCCGGAGCCTGGTCCTAACAGGCACCTGTCAATCTATGGCACAGCAGAGCATCTTCGACAAGCCAAACAGTTCCTTGAATTTTCAATTGACCTCTGAATGTGGGTCAGCATTTTGGGTAATACTGCCACCGTTTAGACTCACTTTAGCTCCCTTTTGTTGGATTTGGTGTTCTCAACACTGCAGCTGCCACAAAATTATGGCATTTTCTCAGGAAAGCCAAACTTGGAGACCTTCAAGGTGAGGGTAACTGAGATACCCCAAGCGGGTCCCTAGATTTGTGTCTAGCACATGCAGAACTTCTTATCCATTTCCTGTCTTTCTGAGTTTGCCAGGCACTCCATTTCCTCCTGAACTTTCCAGTTCTCTCCTCCATGGCTTCTGTGCTAACCCCATCTCCTGTTTCACACATTCAGGTACTTTTCTCAGTTATGGAGCACCTCCTCCCTCTGACCCTACTAGTTGCTTCACTTACTTGCAGGCCAGTGGCCCCCAGTATTAAAGTCAGTATACTTTTCCTATCCTTTTTGCAAAAATCTTACTGGGACTGGACCCTGCCCAGTAAGCACTGAAGGTGGTGGCTGACTTCCTGACTCCCTAGAAGGAGACGCTGGGCAGAGAATAGCTAGAAATGCTTTGCTCATGTGGCCTCTTATAATTCTCACCCATATCAAATGAAGAGCTCAGAAGAAAAACAAACAATCCTTCATACCTGCCGTAACTTTAGTGAACTTTGGACCTCTGAAATCATGCGTCTACACCTTAACATGCACCCTAAGAGGAACAATACAACCCCCACAAGGCTCTGAGGTAGAATTTGTCACCCAGGAGCCAAAATATTCCACGTGTAAAACAAATCCCAATGGTATAAAAAGAGCAATAGCCAGGGAAATTAAAAAAATATAATAGCTGGCAGAGCATCCACATTTGAAATGGGCATTTACACTTAAGCACAGTACCAATTACAGCCAATTTCATACCTCCCTACTTACTCAGAGTCATAAATCTATAAAGGAGAGTGCTAAACGGGAGAGGGAAGCAGAATTAGGTTATGTCCTGAAGCTGTTAGCCATGCCACTCAGAAACACAAGTTCTCCTGTTTTGTTCTCTTCCCAGAAACCAGGAACAAACCTATCTGTTTATCTACATCCTTCCAGGCATCAGAGCAGCAAACTGACATGCTATCAAACATTAACGGCCAAATTCTTTAGTGCCTTCAGTCTCTTTACCCTACACTAGTAAAGGCATAGGTCTGAAATGTTACTCTCGTTATCTGGCAGAACGCTAGACACACTTCTGATGGAAAATTCACTCTCAACATGAGGCAAAGGGAAAACTTCTTTACTCTGAGGGTGGCAGAGCCCTGGAACAGGCTGCCTAGGGAGATGGTGGAGTCTCCTTCTCTGGAGACATTCAAACCCCACCTGGACACGTTCCTGTTCAGCCTGCTCTGGGTGAATCTGCTCTGGCAGGTGGTTGGACTAGATGATCTGCAGAGGTCCCTTCCAACCCCGTATCATTCTGTGACTCTGTGATAGATGAGTGACTTCACTGAATATGGGAAACGAAACATTGACTTTTGTATTCACATTACTCTGTAACAGGGAAGAAAATATATGAGGACTTCTCAGTTTGTGTAACTGCAGATCTCAAAGCATCAGATGGCAACAGGGTGCGTAGGGTTTGGCATTTAATACCTTCTTCATGTATCCATCAAGCTGCTGTTTCCCCCATTGCCACAATAAGCAGTGATAAGACTTCCCAGTTTTCCAAGACAGAAGCAACCCTGATTATTTTCTGATAGGAAAGCATCCATCACAGTTCTCTGAGCTGCTGTCTCCTTTCATTCTTCCACATAAAGTTCCCTCCTTTCTCCATTAGTTACATATTTGAAGCAAAGCCAGCAAACTCAGTGGAGATGTTACTATATAGATATGGCATCAGCCCCAGCACAACCAATTCACATGCGCGCACACACACGTGTTCATACGTGCACACTTGAATGTTCTCCCTGTATCATTAAGATTACAGTTGTAATTTCGTAACAAAACAGTGTATAGTTTCTGATGCTCTCAATTTACAAAATACTACACAGGCTGTCTCTACACTGTGCTTTGAACAGGATGCGTGTGCCGTCGTTAGCTGATGGAGGAAGAATTACACTTCCATGATAAGCTGAAGATGACAGTCTCATTCACTATATCACCCAGGGCTATTCCTGGAGCATGATCTTTTCTGTGCATTGAATGAGGACAGGTCCTTGTACTGACAAAAATATACCACTGTGTAACTGAAAAATGTGTCACAATATTGGAATAAAGGGAGAAGAGGAAGGGAAACCAGGTTGTACTGGAAACTTTCATGTGACCATTTTCTAGCTTTCAAGTACTTACCTCTGTAAACCTAAAGTGCCTTTAATGCTGTATTTGTCTTGGGCTTTCAAAAACCTAAAATTGAAAATAAAATCCCCCAATTGTTATCCTATAGATGAGTAACTTTTGAACCTCTTTTAAACATTTTTAAACCTCTATTTCCAAATCCCTTAAGTATTTTCCATGTAAACCTGTTTTTTCTCAGATACCTTCTAGGGAGAGAGACCCCCTAGAAGTATTCCAGGAACTTCAGGGCTCTATTTATCACAGGATGAAAAACATGCTGGCCTTCCAGATGGTCGCAATTTTTAGGCTCACAACACAACCCTGTGCTGTGTGAGCAAATGAATGAGTGGGACAGAAGATAACAACAGTATGCAGACCCATGACCAGAAAAGAGATGGAGGGAGGGTTTCACAACTGTTTGCTAAGCAGCTTAGAATTGCTGAGGCATACAAACTCTGTGTCCAAATGCAGGTTCTGCAGTATCAGGTGCAGCTCCTCTGAGATGTCTGTCCACCCTTCAGCTGGACTTTGTCCTCTTTTGGTTCCATTGAACCCCTTTTGGTCCTGCACTCCATCATTCATTTTCCATCCCTTAATTCATTTCTGTCCTACAGTCCCTCAGCTGGTCCCAAATGTTTATCATGCCATCACGTGCCTTGCTTCCTGCCCATGTCCGCTCCTCCTGTTCCCATCTTCTATCCGTTCCAAGACCTTTCAATTCATAGTTCTTATCCTAACTCATTTCCCAAACCCTTCTGCTCCTAATCCTTCTATCTAAGTCTGGCTAAATTCCCCAAATCCCAAATATTTCAGCACAGCCCCCATTCCATGCATGAGAAGGGCATTATTTCCAAAATGGCAAGCAATTCTGTGGCATTTGGTACATCTGCATTTGTGTGCAAGTGATATTTACAGCTCTCGTAGTTCCTCCAAACGTATAGTGAGGAAAATTATTGTAGCCCAGGTACAGAAAGCCCTTGCTAGGAGTCCCAGCTAAGACCAGATCGCACATGTTGCCAGTGGCACCTCTGATGCTTTTTAGCTGGCAGTGTTTGCAACAGAAAATTTTATACTAGATTTGTCTTTGCAAAACAGAGGTTTGAGAGAGCAGTATTGCACAAAATAACACTATCAGATATTCATTATCGAGCTCATATTAACAAAGTGAGAATAGGTAGCTGCATGTTGGAAAACAGAAATAAGTGACATTACCTTGTAAGGGATCCTTTAACTTTCTCCTAAGTCCTCCATCTCAGTGCCAGGGTACGTGGAAGGAGAAAGCATCTGCTTCCTTAAGATAATGAATCAAGGCCCCTTTCAATGCAAAGGTGATAACGGGGAAGAGAGAAAGACAGACATACAGAGACACAAATCTGATAGATAAAGGATAATGGAGGCAATGACAAAGACCAAAAATCTTCAGCCACTGATTGATGGGCCATTAAGAAACTCCAGGCACAGCTTTGGAGAGGGCCAGCCTGGGCTTTGTAACTGACAAGGAGGAAACAAGAGGAACAGGAGGTTTCAGGATATTCAAGGGGGGCCTGGGGGACTGTGCAAAATTTGTTGAGGAAAGTTTAGGGGAGGGAGTGCGAACAGAGAGGAGAGGGTATAACAAGGTGTGGGTAGTATGTGAGCAGTTGTTGATGGTGTGTAAGAATTTGTCTGACCTGGCCCTGCCCCTGATCACCGCATTCTGTCCTGGCTTCTCATTAAACCCTTCCTTCACCCTCTCCCCTGAGATCTCACTCCCTGCCCCATATGTGTCAGTGTTGTAAGGATGAGGTGCCAGAAGCCGTCAGTCCTGAGCAGCTGGAGAGGCGGAAGGGAACTTACCAGCCTATAGCTGTGTTTTACGTGAGTGTTCTATGTGGGTGTTGCGGAAGGAAGGCAGCGCCTTGTCTGTGGCAGTCTGTGTAGCCAGCTGTGTCAGGATGTGTGTCTCTGGAGTACACACTCACCCTCACTACCGGCTCAACCTGCAAATGGAAAAGGCAACAGTCATGGCCATGGCCCAGGACAGAGACCCCTGGGGCTGGGCTCCAGTGACCAGGCAGGAGGAATCACTGAGTCCTGGAGCTCCTGGAGATGGCAGCCACCTATAGCATCCTTTAGCACCTTTCTCTAAGAGCTTGGGTCAGCCAGTGAAACTTCCGCTGAGGACATCTCTACAGACACAGAATCACACAGAATCACATGGGGTTGGAAGGGACCTCTGGAGATCATCTAGTCCAACCCCCCTGCCAAAGCAGATCCACCCAGAGGTTACACAGGAACGTGTCCAGGTGGGTTTGGAACGTCTCCAGAGAAGGAGACTCCACCACCTCCCTGTGCAGCCTGTTCAGTCCTCTGCCACCCTCAAAGTAAAGAAGTTCCTCCTCATGTTTAGGTGGAACTTCTTACATTCAAGTTTGTGCCCATTTCCTCTTGTCCTATCCCTGGGCACCACTGAAAAGAGTCTGGCCCCCTCCCTTGACACCCTCCCTTTAAGTATTTATAAGCATTGATCAGATCCCCCCTCAGCCTTCTCTTCTCTACACTAAACAGACCCAAGTCCCTCAGCCTCTATTCATAAGGGAGATGCTCTAAGCCCCTCATCATCTTTGTAGCACTCTGCTCCACCCTCTCTAGCAGTTGCCTGTCCTTCTTGAACTGGGGAGCCCAGAACTGGACACAAGCCTGTTTAAACATTATTTTAAAATATATAAGCGAGAAACAACCCCAAAAAAACCTGTGGAAACTTGTTACATTTAAATTGTTACTTGTTATAACCGGTTGTTAGATGTTGCCTGTATTGCAACACATCACCTCCTTTATTTTATGCCACCACTGCATGTTACTATTGAGAGAGAACGGTAAAGAAAGGTTTTAGTGACATTTGTATAGCTCTGATGTGTAGGGAACTCACTATCCCCAAGGTAAGCCCCTGTCCCATGTGTCACCCCCCGACACACACATACACAGTGCTGTGAGGAATATCCCGTCTGAACAAAGATCTTCCCCACATCATGATTCTATACAACTCATTTGTCCCCCAAACGGTGTGTCTGTCTCTCCCCAATACTGTGTGTCTCAGCCCCATGTCTGCCCTGACCTGAGGCAGATTCACTACCCTGTCTTTGAGTCTTTATGAAGGTTATCTTTCCATTTTTCTCACTAGGCATTGCTAGGATGACTGTAGCCAGTAGACTGACCTGTTGCACGCAAGAAGGAAAGGAGAAGGGTGCTCTCTGGAGCCACACAGTTCTTTTTCCTTGCTCTCCCTTGTCCATCCCAATCCAACCTGCCAAGGGGAAGGAAAGAATTTGGCCTTTCTGTAACTTCTAACTGCCCTTCACAGGGATTTCTGTTCTTCCCCGGAATGGAAATGATGAGACTTCTAGAGCTCATCTGTCCAAAAAAGGGATCATGTCACTACCTGTGAAGCCCAAGCTGGTAGCCCTGCATTCCTTCTCTCACCTCAGGCTGCCTCTACCTTCATCCCACCCTGCGCGCTTCCACACCTGACACACACACCTTCCCACTTCCCCAGTGTCCTGTCTATGGGCATGGAGAGCACTGGAGAAAACAGCTTTCAGCTCTGCCACCTGGTATCCCATCCGTCCTTCACAGACGAGCAGCAAGGTCTTGGTTAGCCAGTACAACTCCTTCCACTGACATGGAAACATCTGTTCTTCTCAGTGGAAGGAAATCCTCAGGGATTTCAGTAGTAAATCTCTGACAAGTCTCTAAGGAAATACATCTTAAGGAATATATTTGAGCAAATTTCCTCCAGGATGGCAAAAAAGCACATGATGACATCAGAACAACCTCCCTGCCAATTTTTCCATCTCTGCTCAAAAAGTAGTAGAGCTTTGCAGCAAAATGAGTGTAATAGTTTTTGACAGGCAAAGCAAAACATTTTCCACCAGCTTTGTTTCAGAGGAAGCCAAATAATTTTTTTTCCTTTGTTTGTTTTAGCAGAAGCTTTCCAAATAAAAACAAACGAGCAAATTAGCCCCGAGGTAGACAACCAATGAAAAAAAATGCTATTTGAACAGTCTGAAGATCAACAAGAAACCCTCTAGCTGGAACGGAGAGGGCTTTACCAGACTCTTCTGAGATTACAGTAGTATGATCATGGTGCTTACTGACAATATTTTAGGACTTTTTTTCATATATTTTTGACTACAGACAAAATAGATACTAAATCCAATTAAAACAAGGTTCAACAAGGGCAAATGTAGGGTCCTGCACCTGGGGAGGAAGAACCCCAGGCACCAATATAGGTTAGGGGTGGACCTGCTGGAAAGCACTTCTGAGGAGAAGGATCTGGGAGTCCTGGTGGATAGTGAACTATCCATGAGCCAGCAATGTGCCCTTGTCGCCAAGAGGGCCAATGGGATCCTGGGCTGTGTAGGGAAGAGTGTAGCCAGTAGGTGGAGGGAGGTCATTCTCCCCCTCTACTCTGCACTGGTGAGGCCACAACTGGAATACTGCGTCCAGTTCTGGGCTCCCCAGTTCAAGAGAGACAGGGAGCTACTGGAGAGAGTCCAGCGTAGGGCAACAAAGATGATTAAGGGATTGGAACATCTCCCTGATGAGGAAAGGCTCAAAGGGCTGGGACTCTTTAGCCTGGAGAAGAGAAGGCTGAGGGGAGACCTTATCTATGTTTACAAGTACCTAAAGGGTGGGTTGAAGGAGGATGGAGCCGGACTCTTTTCAGTGGTTCCCAGTGACAGGACGAGGGGCAACGGGCACAAGCTGGAACATGGGAAGTTCCATTTAAACATGAGGAGGAACTTCTTTCCGGTGAGGGTGCCAGAGCCCTGGAACAGGCTGCCCAGGGAGGGTGTGGAGTCCCCTTCTCTGGAGATCTTCAAGACCCGCCTGGATGCAGTCCTGAGTGATGTGCTCTGGGCAACCCTGCTTTGGCAGGGGAGTTGGATCAGATGATCTCTAGAGGTCCCTTCCAACTCTGACAATTCCGTGATTCCATGAAAACCCAACAGAGGAACCTGATGTACAAAAATTAGTACACAGACTAACTCCATTCACACAGTCCTCCAATCTTAATTGCTATAAAGAATGGAAATATCTTCCCCTCCTCTTGACCACTGGAACAATAAGATGATCTTTGAATATGAAGCAATAAGAAACAGATGTAAACATCACCTTTGCAACATGAGCTGTCTTTTCCCCTGGATGAAAACTGCTGAAAATCAGCGGGCCATTGCAGAGAAGCTGAATAAAAACCGTAAGGGACCCTGATAAGGGGAGAATGAAATGTCTGGTAGGAATGACCCATGCAAAATAATCTCCATTCGCTCCTGGGCTTTCTGGAAACCACTGGAGAACCACAAAGTTTCAATCTGTATCAGGTTTCAGGGCAAAGGGAATGGGCTCTGTAAGTAAACAGGCAGAAAATAAGAAGGCTAATAGATAAATGATCCCATTACTCAATGAGGCAGGGGTTGTAGGACAAAGGTCAAGAAAAAGACTGAGGTATCAATTGCTTTTTCTTTGCATTAGTTGTTACCAGCAAAGTTTGACCTCAGACCTCTGAGGACGCTGAACCTAATAGCAGAATCTGAGCAAAGCATTACCCACAGCAGAGGAAGATGGAGTTAGGGAGCAGTTAAGCCAACTGGACATACGCAAGTCTATGGGATCAGTCACGATGCTTTTTATGGTGCTGATGGAGCCTGCCAATGTCTTTCAAAGACCAGTTTCTGTCACCTGGTCATGGTGACCAGGGAGAGGTTCCTGTTGTCTGAAAGGCAAATGGAAACCCCATTTTCAAGAAAGGGGATTCAAGTAGCCGCAGGCCAGTCAGCCTCACTGCCATCCCTCGGAAGGTTATAGAGCAAATCCTGCTTGAAGCTATTTCCAGCCAGATGAAAGATGAGGTGGTGATTGGGAGAAGCCAGAATGAATTTATCAAAGGCAAATAATGTCTGACCAACTTCATTCCCTTTCAAGATGAAAAGACTGGTTCACTGGAAGCGGAGAAAGCAGTGGATGTTGCCTACCTTCTTTTATCAGCAATACAGTGTTCCTTCGTGCTTAAACGTACATTATGTAGGGAACAATGCTGCTGCGCTTTCCTCGCTGTATATACCAGCACAGTGCTACAACTTAATGAATGCTGAAAAATGTATTAAACAGCAATCAATATAGAGACCTATACTGCAGATCTTTCTGATAAGGGTGCTCCAATTTTAGGATTTTTCAAGATTTGGAGCTTGGCAGAATCACTTTAAGCCTTAGATGCACTTTAAAGCCTTGTGTGTTAATCTAGGAAGCAGATCTGGGATAACTTCATTATAAAATTTCCTAGAGAGTAGGTAAGAAGTTCTAAGGAAAGGGTATATTTTCCAAACTCCAGCTTCCTCTTGCAGAGCATGTCTACAGCACTGATATCTGGATAACTGGACTGTGATCAAGATGAGACATTCAGGAAAGGCTCCTCAAAAGGGGAGGAAGAGTTTCAGGATCAGCAAGAGCAAAGGAAAAAAGCGATCTCTCCTAGTCCTGGTGTCAAACTATAGATATGTAGTTTGGCACCTAACACCAAATTAAACCAAGTATTTGAGCTCTGTGCACAGCTCAAAGCAATGAATCACACTCTTTCCATGACATCTCTCCTATTAGAGCTGTCCTATCCACTTATATCCAACAGTTTCCTAATGGCTGCCAAACCAAGCTTCAGCTCTTGAGAGGAGGAACAACAACAGCACCATCCTTTTTTAAAAAACCCTGAACAGGCAAAAGCTGCCTCCAAAATAAAACAGGGACCTTTCTGAATCACCCTTCGGAGTTTAATGAGATATACATGCAGTTAACCTTGTATATCCTTGCCAGGTCAGGGCTTGCTGTGAAGTTGTCAACACCCAATGGATTATGATTGTAACTAACAAATATTACGCAATCTTGTACTCATGAGAAGCCTTATATAGTAACTTAGGTACTGTTGTAGGGACAGGCACGTGAGCAACTTTCCTCGGCTGGTGGAATCCCGCTAACCTATTTGGGATCGCTCAGAGGGAGCCCAGCGTGTCAGTGTCCGTGGATCTAGGCTCTAACTCTGCTGAGGGTTTTTCTGATGAGCGGTCTGGCTGTTCCAGCAGAGAAGATGTGCCCATAAAGGTGTCAAACAAAAGTCCCTAATTATAATGTTGATGCTTGCTTCTTTAGAAGACAGGGGAAAGAAAAGAGGGAGAACATCTTCTTACAGCCTCTGTTCTCTCTCCCAAGACTGAACAGATTTTAATTTTTTACTCTACTAACCAGAACTATAAAAGTCTTTTTCCTCTCGAAATATCGAGCATCTTTTTAATAACATGTAATGAAGAGGCTGTGGTTAAATAATGCAGCTCTTTTGCCCCAGTTCTGATACTTTTTTTTATAGTGCTCATCTAAGTCACTAAAAGAAATTAATATTTTATTGCCTTCTATGAAAAATGCATAATGCCTCTCTAATAGCTTTTTAGCAAGGTTTCAAACTCTAGGCGCTGCAGTTCAGAACAGGATTTCTTTCTGATTTTTCCTCTCACTGGAGTCAATTAGACCCTCCGGGAAAATCCCTAAATTATTTGTTAAAGAATTAAGAGAAGCCTTAAGTTTGTCATGGAAACAGGTTTTGAACTTGCACGATTAAACTACTGTCATGTTTTAGCTTCGTAGCCCTGAAGAAACCAGACATTTCAGTTTCTGCTTTTATACATCACCATATACTGACCCTTTCCAGAACTCTGGATTGAGTAGCCCCTGATTTTTAGGAAGGAGGCTTTCTTTACAAAAATATATTCTCCTAAACCTTTTCTGTTATATCCTGTCTGTGCAACAGGTCAGCCAAACCCTGAGAACTCAGTATTTGCAAACAAGACTTCCTCAGACTAACGCTGTCAATTAACCAAACATAACCAAACTGACAGGTCTATGTAATCAAAACTATTGTTGACATCTTGACGTTGGATGAAAAATAAGCAACCTCAGTTGATTATATGAAGAGCTTAAGCAGCCAGATTAATTGCCAGACATCTAAAAATAAAGGAAGTATTCCAGGCTTTTAAAAACAAACAAACCCCCTCTCATTTCCAGTAGTTTCTCAGGAGCAGATACTTTAGGATTTTTCCCAAGGGAACCATTTTACATAACAAGAATGATCCTAATCCTGCAGTTTTTTACCCAGTTGAGAAGCCCTCCTTTAGACTTTTTTTTTGCATAAATAGCACCTAGTGTGAGGAATGGTTTGACTAAATGATTGGTAAATGTGGAATTCTGGACTTTAGATCTTTTGCAGAGATGTTGCTATTAATATTTAAGAATAATAAAAAAAACCCCGTAGATTAACTCAGGACAGAAATAGCATTAACTGTATTTCATTTTGTAAGGCATTTTGAGCTGTCATCAGAGCCAGCTATTGGAATGGAGCCTTAAGGATTCAATCTATTTTTGTGAGCCCAAAGTGACCAATAATTCTGCAAAGAGAGACGATGAGGTATTTGCAACACCTGATGCCCAGGCTGTAGGGACCATTGTAGCCCAGTAAAATGCTCGGTGTATGCTCTCCAAACAATGTACAGGAAGGTTAAACAAGAGAAAGATTTCCCAAGCCTTCTGAGGAGGTCTTTTGCACAGATTTGGTTTTCCTGTAGCCAACCAGTGCTCTCTACCAAGCAGGAGTAGCCACATCCCCAGTGAACGGTGTAAGGGTCAGACTGCTTTCCACTCCAGCGGGCCTCCTTGGCAGATGTTTCTGCAAGGTAATGCAAGTACACATTCTGAAAGAGGAATCCTCCTCCTCCAGTCTCCTCGACATCTTCTATGGGCAGCACTGACCTGAGATTCATTCCTCTGCCTGTACAATTAGAAGGACAGCAGTGCTACTGAAAACCCATTAAATGCATTTGCTTCCAGCATTCCTTCAATTACCATGTAAGCCTATCCAGCTTATACTGATAGATCCAGAGATATCCGTGGCCATGCTATATACTGCTACGAGGAGATGTCTTATCTGCTCTTTATTTCCGAGTTATGCAGAAAATTGCAGATGGATCTAGCTGAGGCAGAACGCTGTAGCAATAAAGCAATATCAAGCTGCCTCATGTCAGATGAATTCACCTGACCTCTTACACCCCACCAAATGCTAACCTGAAGGAACACTGCGTGCCTGTCTTCCCTTTTTTCTCTGTTCTCTGCATCAGACCTACAAGGGTGGAAATTCTAACTTACTAGACGCATGCTGTTAAGGGGTTCAGTGCCTCACCTATGCATTTATTTCTTCCCCCATTTTCCCTGGCTGCTTCTAAGGAGAAAGAGAATTTGACAGTAGTTCTTCATAAGAAACATAAGGCTGAGCAACGAAGTCCTGTGTCTTTCTGCTTCTCCCCTTCCCCAGTGCCTAGCTGCCAGAGATGCTGCTGAGTGGGGCAGGCAGGGAGGTTGTTGCTCTGCATTCCCACTCGAGAAGTGCTCCTGAGTTTCACTGTCCCTCTGAAGCTGTAACCTTGTGAGCAGACAACCAAGGACTCCTCCCTCCAGTCATCCCAGGGGAAAGAGGGGGAAATAAAAATCTTTCTCCCCATAAAATCTCCATGTCTGACAACACGCATTTTTCCATCAGGAAACTGTTCTCTCAGAAAATTCCCAGTCATCCCTGGTTAAAATATAATTTCCAAATCCTCATAAAAAAAGGACTGCCGTCTTAACTGTTTGAAAGAAGGGATGTCTGACCCTCATTTTTTTAATTCAGGGGAAGACAAACGAAGGAGGCTCCAGTAAAGAATCACTTGTTTTCTGAACCCAGAGTGTTATTTATTATCCCTGGGTAAACATGCAGGAATTTGACTGCTGCCATCAGGATTGCTGTGAGTCAACATGAGGGTAACTGAGGTCCAAGAGACCCACAGGGCAGCGGGGAAGACTGCTCAGTCCCTGGATGGTACCCAGGTGCAGAATTTGATCCTAGATCAGAAGAGAAAATGAATAGGCTAGGACCTTTTAGCAGACTCAAATTTAAATTAAAAATATAAACTAGATAGTTATTTAAAACCTGGCAGGGGCCTTTCTGCAGACCCCAGCCACAGCAGCTGTTCTTTTCAAGGGTTTTATAATCAGGTAAAATTCATGGTAAGGTTATTGAAAACCTAAACCCTTCTGAGGGTCAGCTTTTATATGCTCCAAAATCAGAGCGATGGGTGTACTGCACATAAGATCAGGGGCACGGGCCCATATTGCGATTCAGATTAAGTGTGTGAGGAAGAAAAAGCAGGGATCATCATGAAATGCATTTCTTTCTGTGCTGTTCCCAATTGATCGCCATTAACTGCAAAAGCAGAACCACACCAGGGAATTCCATGAGGACTTCCAAACATTACACATTGCCAAAAACATCTCATTGATATCTTTGGAAGAATACCGATGTCTCCACAGGGGGAACAAAACCAAAAAAAACAAACAAAAAAACCAAACAAAAACAAAACAAAACAAAAAAACCAAAACAAACCAAAACAATCAAAAAAAAAACAAAAACAAAAACAAGCTAGAGACTTACTTTTTTCCTTCTGTTCTTATTACAGAGGCACTACACTCGGTCCCAGGTTCAAATTCTTACCCTAGACACAAAGAATGCTGCTTCCAGAGAAGGCTGAACTTACGCATGAGCTCATTAGTACATTTCCACAAGGAATCGCTGTGTTTGTGTATTCTTGGCAGACGCTGAAAAAAAGGCAGCCTGCTTTTTTCAAAACAGGTTCTAACCACTTATCAGGATCACACTTTTCAAGGCGCCTGACTTTAGATATTCAAAATGAATGCGCTTCTGAATCGTTAGTCCTTTTTTTTTTTTTCAAAACTGAGATGCACAAATCATACCAACCTGACTGGCATTAAAGGGAACATTCTGCTGAGTACAAAGATCTTCTGATCAAGTTATAAAGGAGGTAAAATGCTTTTACCAGTAAAGTGACAGCAGGTGAATACCTCGGGCTTCCTGTAAAACAAAAGGTATATTGAGCCTAAATGCTTCAGATGAAAGAATCCTTTCATTTTGCGGTAGTTTGGGAACAAATGAAGTGGGTAGGCTCTTTCTCATAATATAACCATCTTTTGTCTCTCTGTTATACTGAGTCAGGTTAGATTTAGTATTGAAAGTTTGGCGGAACTGTCTGCAAGTCCCTATTTTGAAGGGTCTTTTATGAAATAATTATTCCATGTTTCAGAAACGTCTTCCACCCAAACTTCTTGACTCACTCACCTTTAGAATTGCTGCTGGATTCACCTTTACTCTGTCCAGATACGTGGGTAGTTATTGAAACCAAACAACGGTAGGATTTGTAAAAATCTTTAGGTGTATGTGTGCATGTTTACATGGACCTTTGATTGCAGGGCTGTGCTTACTTACAGAATTATTCACTGGCCATAGAAATATGTATCCTTGTAAATTTATGGAATAATAGGATTTTGAACCATTTAGAGAGTTTTGGCATGATGTATCTGAAGACGCATGTTAAAAATGTCCCATTCACTATTCTCTTTTCATAGATTACTTTCCCACTTCAGTGGTTTCAGACATTGGAGAGCAAATGACCAACATGCAGCAAGAACAGTGAAGGGTGGAAGGCTTACCTTAAAGCAAGCAGTTCAGAGACAGTCCGTAGAATAACATGGTTTCGCATCTGCTTTTCACTGTGATGTTTCAAATATTTATTTCAAGAGAAACCAGGACTGGATGACTCCGGAGTAGGAGGAAGATTTGTTCTATAATTTACTCACAGAAAACATCTCAGTGGGCTTTACATCAAGGCTTTAGAAGATGAGCAGTCCTATTTTTGGTGCAGGGATCTGTACCAGGGATCTGTGCTGCTTTGGTGCAGCACTATCTGTAAGTCAGCCACGTTGCTATTTTCTCCAGATGAACTACGAAAACCCAGTTGTTTCCCTAAAAAGCATACAGCTTTGGAACAGGCCAACCTTAGTGGTAGTCACCTTTTTGTAGATGGGGAAAAGACCCATCAAGCTCAGGACCTAAGAACACAAAGCATAACGGTGGAAGAGGGAACCCCAGAGCTGAGATTTAACTTTGCCTCAGTCCAATGCTCTAATAAACCCATATCCACGTGTGGCATCACTCTCTTGTCACATAGGAGGCATCTCAGCTGGCCATTCATGGATGCAGCATTCAGCTAAGGGACCTCTAGCTAGAGGGGCAGATAGAGATTTGTGCCTTCAAAGTGGATTTGTTTCAGAGAAGAGCCTCTCTTAAAAAGCTTATCCCTGACCTCCCCTGAAAGCCCTATTCTCCTCCTGGAGATCTCCAACTTGCAGGTGTCTTTCAGGCAGAGAGAATGATAAAATACTATAAAACTACAGAAATCGTTCTCATTCATTAGTGCAATCAGAGGGAAAGTCAAGAAATTAGATATTGGAACCTTGGAAAAAAGGTCCTGCCTTCAGAGAAGGATGCAATGTTTTTCCCATATGACAGACGACACCTGCCCTGCTCTTACTTATACCATCATCACTCAGAAGTAGTTCATCTGAAAAGAACAGAGTGCTGAACCCAGGGAGAACAGGATCAGGCCCACAGGCTCTTTAAAGGACAAAGGCAACAATATATTCCGAGACTCAGCTCCCATTTCACAGCAGCCGGATGGAAAGAAAGCAAAGCCTCCAGGTCTGCCACGCTTCTCAGAGCTTCAGAGACACTAAAGAGAATGTGAGAGTACCAAGTATAGGTTTTGTAATTTAATTTATGTTTATTTTGGTCCAAGGTTGAGGTCAATGCACAATGAGGAGGTTATCAGATGACTCATATTAGCCCGAGCGCTGTGCTGGGATAAAGTTAGTACTGTGCCTACTGGGAAGATGTAAGATTGTCAGATGGCCAGGGTACAGCCTTATATAATTCATTTCTATTCCTGAAGTAATTTTCTTGACCAAGTCTGAGAAGAGAAGGAACATTCTTTTGTAGTGGTGGTGGTGTTGGGTGGAAATCTGGGCTTTACACACAATGTGCTCAGCTGAATTGACGGGAAATCTCATTCAATTGCGTTATTAATTTAAACCACTTGCACAATTCAACACTTACCATGATGACAAGACATAAACAATGATATCCAGATTTTTTTCTTCTACCTGACCAAACACAGATGTACATTTCTAAGCCGGAGTTCCTTGCTGTTTTGCCTAATTAATAAAACAAGCAGTAGGCGTAGGACAAAAACTTAAATGAAGCAAAAAAAGTCCAAAGTCTTTAAGTTCTTTAAAGTCTCTTTAAGTCAAAGTTCTTTAAGTCCAAAGCAAAACCTCTGTGTTTTCTCCATGAAAACAGAATGGGACTCCTGAGTGTCGTGGGGGAGACATAAAAATAAAAAGATGACCCAGACAGGATGTCAGGGAAATGTGAAAGAGATGCTGTATTCATATATTTGAACATAGACCTATAGGAAATCCAGTCAAAACGTTTTAGCCATAATAATCTATCCTTTTAGATTAAACATAAAAATCACTTAAAAGACAAATAGCTATTTCAGGGACCCTCTTAAAAATGGATTAATGTTCATCAGGAAGAAATACCTGCAAATATTGGGGTTTTTTTATTAATTGGTCAGAAAGTGTGATGCTCTGCTGCACTATAGACAGGGTCATCCTACTACACAGACTGTATTTTTACTAACAGGTATTACACCAGACTCACGGGAGCAAGAGTTTGAAGTCTACAACATGAATTTCTCTTTTGTAATGAACCTGAAACTCCCCAGGTGGGGCTGCTCTTCAGAACTGGAAATGGGACAGGTCTGACATCTCCGCAAGGAGCTGCTCTCTCCAGAATTCCCTGACGAGAGCCATGGAGAGTTTTTGAGTATTTGGAGATACTTCTTACTTCAATGCCATGCCCAAGACTACCACATAAGTGGTCTTTGTGTGTAGTGTGTCACCTTACAGGCTTGCACTGGTGAGTGCATGTGACTGTATCAGCATGGGAAGATCCCAGATAGGTGTTGCACCCAGCTAATTCTTACAAGATTGACTTTGCTCATGGGGAATGCACCAAAATACACAGAGCATGGACACTTTCTTTCATTACTTTCCATAAATGTTTCTGACCAGAAGCTTCACAACTCTCCACTTATGTCCCAACAGCAGCTTTCTGAGACCTCCGCTATACTGGAACTGCTGTGAATGTGAGACGATACTACTCTTTGGCCCTTTTTTGATGAGTAAGTATCACTGCTTAGGTCCAGAGCTGGAATATGATTAGCTTCAGTCCAGCTGCAAGGAATGAAATGAAGTCCCTGATCAGAAAATTGCTCTTCTTTGCTTTGCCTATCCTCATCTTCATAATGCCTGGTCCCTCCACCCCAAGTTTCACAGTTGTTGAAATACAGTATGCCTTCTTTGTCTTGGCCCTCACTGACAAGCTCTTTCACACTTCTGTGTCTGAAGAGACAGGTCAGGGAGACACAGGTCATGAATCTTATGAGAAGTCTCAAGCCACACAACCCCAAGGGATGAGACTGCGTGGATCTGAAGGTGCTGAGGGAGCTGGATGATATCATAGTGGGAACAGTCTTATCATATCTGAAAGGCAGATTGGGGATTTTTCAGGTGACTGAGGAAAGCGAATATTGCACTTACCTTCAAAAAGAGCAAGAAGACCTATCCAGTGCACTACAAGTCAGTCAGCCACACATCAACTCCTGGAAAAATCTAGAATCAGGTCCTGTTGGAAGCCATTTCTGAGCTTACGAAGGAGAAAAAAGTGACTGGGAACTATCAACATGGATTTACCATGGGTAAATCAAACCTGAACAACCCGATTAGGTTCTGGGGTGAAAAGACTAGACATACAGTGAGGGGAAGGTCGTGGATGTTGTTTATCTTGACGTTAGCAAAGCTTTCAATGTGTTCTCCCACAACATCCTTATATTCAAGTTGGGAAGTTATAGTCTACACGGGCAGACAATTAGCTGGATGAAAGACTGGCTGTATTGTTTGGGTCAAAAGGGTATTTGTTAATGGTTTGTACTCTACCTGGAGGCTGGTTACAAGTGGAGTGTTGCAGGAATCTATTCTGGTCAATAGCCCTATCCTGTTGTGTTCAATGTCTTCATCAAAGGTGTGCAAAAGGAGAAAGAATGCATCCTCATAAAATTTGCAAATGATACCAAACTGGGTATAGAGTTGTTACAGAAGGGCACAGCCACCATTCAGAGGGACCTAAATAGGCTGGAAGAAATGCCTACAGGAACATCAAGAAATTTGACTTAACAAACGCAAAAATCTTTCATCTGAGATGAATTAACTACCTGCTGAGGTCTGACTGGCTTTGAAAAGCAACTGGAAGTCCTAGTGAACTAAACAGAAGTTGGCAGCACACCATGGCCATGATGAAGGCTAACAGCATTACTATGGTGAATTAACAAGAGCATAGCCTATAGACAAAGTAAAATCATTATTTCCTTTACTAGGTGCTCATGAGGCCTCATCTGGAATACCTTTCCCAGGTTTGGATCCTTCAATGCAAGAAAGATATTGACAAACTGGAAAAAGTTCAGTGGAGGGGCACTAAGATTGTCCAGGGGCTAGAGAATTTGTGAGGAGAAGCTGAGAGAATGGAGCTTGATTATACTGAAGAAGATAAAGCTTTGGAGATACCTTAAAGCTACCTTCCAATTTCTTTCAATACCTTTCAATTGTGTTTGGGCCACAATAACCCCAAGCAGCGCTACAGGCTTGGGGAAATGTGGCTGGAAAGCTGCCTGGAAGAAAGAGACCTGGGGGTTCTAATTGACAAGCGGCTGAATATGAGCCGGCAGTGTGCCCAGGTGGCCAAGAAAGCCAACGGCATCCTGGCTTGTATTAGAAATAGTGTGACCAGCAGAAGTAGGGAGGTGATTGTGCCCCTGTACTCAGCACTGGTGAGGCCACACCTCGAGTATTGTGTCCAGTTTTGGGCACCTCAATCCAAGAGAGATATTGACGTGCTGGAGCGAGTGCAGAGGAGGGCAACGAAGCTGGTGAAGGGCCTGGAAAACAAATCATATGAAGAGCGGTTGAAAGAGCTGGGACTGTTTAGTATGAGGAAGAGGAGGCTGAGGGGAGACCTCATCACTCTCTACAACTACTTGAAAGGACACTGTAGAGAGGTTGGTGCTGGTCTCTTCGCACAGGTAATTAACGACAGAACGAGAGGGAATGGCTTCAAGCTCCAGCAGGGTAGGTTTAGACTGAACATTAGGAAAGAATTTTTCACAGAAAGAGTGGTCGGGCATTGGAATAGGCTGCCCAGGGAGGTGGTTGAGTCACCATCCCTGGATGTGTTTAAGAGACGTTTAGATGTGGTGTTGGGGGATATGGTGTAGGGGAGAACTTTGTAGAGTAGGGTAGATGGTTGGACTCGATGATCCCAAGGGTCTCTTCCAACCTAGACGATTCTATGATTCTATGATTCTGACAGGCTGTTACCGAGAATAAGGAGCCAGGGTCAGGTTCCCAGCTACAGAACAATAGGTAATGTCACAAATGGTCCTTATTGGATGTTAAGGGTGTGAAAAAATTCACAGCAATAGAAACAGGTTGCCCAGCTGTGCTGTCTCTATCCTTAAAGGTTTACACGGCCCAGCTTGGCAGAGTTGTGCACAACCTGATCTGATTTCAGTTGATCTCGCTTTGGGCAGCAAGTTGGACTACTGACTCGTAGAACTCCCTCCTAACCCAAATCGTTCTGTGATTCTAAGCTATGGCCCTGAATCACGCCATGAAGCGGTAGCTGCTCAGAAGCCTGTGTAGCACTGAATTGCTTTGCGGTCTGTGCAAACACATGGAAACTAATAAAGGACAGTATATGACTCCCCTGCTTCTGAGGCTTCCCAAACCCATCACCTGGAAACGCAGTCGGAACTAAGGCCACAAGGCTTTTCCTTGGAACAGTGCATCCATAGTGGAACGTTCACATTTTCAGGCAAAACATTAGGTTTTAGGGCTTTCAAAAGAGAGGAAAAAAATCTGAGCCACTCAGTTTTCAAACAGGCAGTAACTCCCATAACCAATTCTGTGTGTCCTGATCTCCCATTTGAAGCCTGATTATCCTAAGGATCAGTGGAACAAAAGCCTTTTAATCTTTTCTAGAAGTATAGGTGCCAAATATAGATCTGGCTTAAACTATTAAAGTATAATATGCTAATTCATTTTAAAGGCAACAAACCAATTAATCTTTATTTCTGCAGTTGTAGGCACTTTCTCTTTAGTCATGGATTCCTGCAATGCTTCTTCATGCTGCCTGTTGTGGGATGAGAGGGTATAATTTTCAAGGGCTCCTGTGTCACAGAAACTCCATCTTTGGAGGTCTTCAAGATTCAGACAGGCAAAGCCATGACTGATGTGACCTAGCGTTGGCTGGCAGTTTGCTCTTGCAGGAGGACAGACTAGAGATTTCCAGAGGCACCTTTCAGCCAACGATTTTTCAAAAGGCCCTCAATATAACTCTGGTAACTCACTGGTCATACAGAAGTGCATACGGAAGGCATATAGAATGGACCTTTTAAAAGTCTGCAACCACTCCACTTACCACCCTAATCACAAAAGTCATTTTCTCCAACACACGCATTTTCCAGCAGTCAGATGAGGCGTCAAATATACATGAGCAAGAGTAAGCTCTGGAGTCAAGGGACTGATATTTCCTCATGCAATCTCTGTTAAGGGGTCAGATGATACAAAAATTGCTGTGCATGTCAGCTTGAGAAAAGGTCTTTTCTTTGCTAAGTTTCCTTGCCTTCAATGAAAAAAAAAAAAGTAAAAAAAGTGTTATTTGAAAAGTCTCCCGGGTACATCTGTATAAAACAGATTATGCTTCTTTTTCATTAATTTCAGATCAAAGCTTTTCATTTCTTAAGTAGGGAACCAAAGGGATCAGGTAGAGTAAATATCCTCTTCTCTCCAATTTCATGTGCAAACAACTGAGTTTTCAGGCTGAGAAGACATTAATTAGTAGTTTTACTACAAAAGAAAAATCTGCATTTATATCCTGTTCTTCACATGGATGACTTAGCTCTTTCTCAATATTTTTTTTAGTAGGATGATTATATCTAACTAGAGATGGCCTGGCTGATACTGCAACAGTCCTGGAGATCACTACCGGGGACAGGCTGAACAGGAGAGAGGGGAACAGGCTTGTAGCATTGGAGTAGGTCTCATGTGATGCATTGTACTGGTCACTGCTAATGGGGGCATAAAGCCCCATTCCTTGCACGTAGGACAATACCTACACCTCCTCCTTCTCCATGTAGTCACATGAATAATGCCTCATTGATTTCAAAAGCATTCCTGGTTCTACTTTTCTACCTATAGTTCAATATCTTTTATTTGATATCTTTTTGATATCTTTCATTATCTTTTATTTATTATCTTTTATTGGAAAACAAATCATATGAAGAGCGGTTGAAGGAGCTGGGACTGTTTAGTATGAGGAAGAGGAGGCTGAGGGGAGACCTCATCACTCTCTACAACTACTTGAAAGGACACTGTAGAGAGGTTGGTGCTGGTCTCTTCTCACAGGTAATTAATGACAGAACAAGAGGGAATGGCTTCAAGCTCCAGCAGGGTAGGTTTAGACTGAACATTAGGAAAGAATTTTTCACAAAAAGAGTGGTCGGGTGTTGGAACAGGCTGCCCAGGGAGGTGGTTGAGTCACCATCCCTGGATGTGTTTAAGAGCCATTTAGATGTGGTGTTGGGGGATATGGTGTAGGGGAGAACTTTGTAGTGTAGGGTAGATGGTTGGACTCGATGATCCCAAGGGTCTCTTCCAACCTGGATGATTCTATGATTTTCTGTTCTGTCTGGTCCATCAGTCCATCCTATAGAAGGCAGCCTGCCTTGCACATAGCACTTCACATGGTTGATTAAATCAAGTGATATTTGAGAGGTTAGGAATTGCACAGCCGTTTTGTGCTGATAAGCTGTTATGGCCAGCTCAAAGGGGAATACTTATGCTGTCTGGCAGTGTTCTAACAACTGTTTCTTCATGTCCTAGGAGACCTAGTCATAGCCTCTGTCAGAGCTCTGCTGGGACATTGTGATTTCACATCTATTAATACTCTAAGCTGTTTCTGGAAGATACTATCTTCTTCCAAGTTCTTAGTAACTTCCTAAGTACTCAGATATCCTAGAAAGATTTAGGTTGGAAAGGACCTCTAGAAGCCTCTATTCAAACCCACTGCAATCAGCAGGATCTATTTCAAAGCTGGAGTAGGTTGCTCAGGGCTGTGTCCAGTTGAATTTTGAGTATTTCCCAGCTTGAAGATCCCACAACATCTCCAGGCACCAGATCCAGCTCTGCAGCGCTCCTGGGGTAGAGGGACAGGTGGAAGGAGTCTCCTTCTGTCTGGTGAGAATTTCCTTTATTGCAGCTTGTGCCCATCGCTTCTTTTCCTTTCACTGTGAACCTGTCTGTGTCTTCTCTACAACCCCCCTCCCTTTCCATTTGGTAGAGGAGAACTGTAATTAGAGCTCACAGAAACCTTCTCTAATTCAGGCTGAACAAGCCCAGCACCCTCAGCCTCTCCTGGTACATCATGTGCTCCAGCCCCCAACCATTTTAGTTGCTCTCCATTGGTCTCACTCCAGTTAGTTGGTACCTCTCCTGGATGGGGAGGCCTAAAACTGAGCACAGCACTCCAGAGGTGACCGAGTGCTGAGTAGAGGAGAATGATCATTTCCTCTGAGATGCTGGCTATGCTTTCAATAGCACATTTCAATGTTCAGCTGTCCCTCCTCACTGCAACTGCTGACGTGTTCAACTTGCTGTCCAGCAGGAATCCGAAGCTTTTCCCTGCTGAGCCCATCAGTGGCCAGCCTGTATGGGCACATCGAGTCATGCCATCCCAGAGCTTCCCATTTGTCTTTGTTGACCTTAGTGAGGTTGTGGTTGACCCAATCCATCAGCTCATGAAAGTCTACATTACGTTCATGGTTCAATAAGTTCCTAGGCTTAATACAGGAAGAACTAGATGAAGTGTCATACCCACCATCATTAAACATGTTAGACTAGACATACTGTTCTATGACATCTGCAAAAATAAAGTGCGTAGATACTTCAAGTCCATATTAAATTATTGCCCAAACTTCCCAAGAAACATACAGGCTGCATTATGCTCCACTGCTGTACAAACACTTACAGGGACTGTTCTTGTCCAAACCAGACATTCAGATTTAGATCCCATGCAGCTGAGGTCTGTCATACTTCTATTTTGAAGTTTGTCTGCTGATGAGAAGTGCACAACCAGTCAAGTTTTGCTCCCAACAGTTGTATCAAAAATAAAAATTTTGATCATGACATCAGACCAACATTTTTGCACCAGCTGCCAACCTTGAGTGAGCTTTCCCAACGAAGGCAGAAAAACTTAAGGCCAAAGATTTATAATAAGAAAGCTACTATGAAATTTTACTCCACAAAAGCCTGGAGCTCTTCCTGCCCAGAAGGGAACTATACAAGTGCATGTATGCAGACTCAGCTTCAATCTGAGCAGCATCATTACGGAGTTGGATTTCTTACTGGGAATGGGGGAGAAATCTATTTCAGACGTTGCCTGTTATCTATTCCTCAGCTTTTTACTAGTTTGATAATAATCTGCCAATGCTACGTTTTTTTTTTTATGTTGGCTTCCAAAGTTGTCAAAAACTATCATTTAACGCACAGATAAGATCATGGCCTTGTACACAAAGTAACATATTCCACTGAGAGGCCCTCTGATTTATTTGGTAACTGAGATGTGGTAACCCTGGAAGTTACGCAGCAAGATTAAAGTGAAGATGATCCAATAAACCACAGATTTGTCAAATTCATTCTAAATAGCATAGCTTTAGGAGAAAATAGGTCCAACGTTCAATCTGGCGTACTTTATGTTAGTATAAACTGTATTTTACAATAATTGAGCCTGTCTACATTGACATTTTTAGAACAGTTTCCCAAAATTAATAGGACCATATGCAAAGTCACCATTTGTCCAAGAATCTCAAGACACCAACCACTCACAGCCAAGCTCCAGCAACTTTTCACATCTGTGAGATGATAGTGACTCCCCAGGAGCACTGATGCTCCCACACGGGATGCAAGAGGCTTCGGTAAGACGCTGAACAGCATCTGAACAAAATCAGCCTTAGAAACCTTCACTGGCTCAGTCCCTGGCAGCTCTCACGCCAGCACGTCTACAAACAGGTCATAAAACATGGCCTCAGAGCAGGACCCATGCTAAAAATATTCCATAACTGCTTTTTTGCTCAAGTGCCACCTGATTTCTCTCTGACCAAATGGCTGCCCTTGTCTCTCTAGCAGCCATCACTACCGCCACTGGCCAATTTCAACAAAACGTAACTGAAAGGCATAAATCACTGATATAGCAAGTTTCCACATTCTCCACAGAGGAGAGAAAACCTCGAAATTTCCCATCCGAAGGAAAAAAACCTCAATCCTTATTAACATAGAAGCATACTTACACAATTCATCCTTGAATGCGTGCACAGGAAAGAAGATACGGTCGATTCCAGTGCTCAGATTGCTCCTCAGGTGTGTAGTGGGGTCTTTGTATGTGTGTTCCTTAGGAAAACAGAATATTTGTAGGGGTTAGACAAGTCACTAGTCAAGTCAGCATGAAAAGATACACACAGAGCCTGAATTTTGATCTATATTTAAGAAATTCAGCAAAGGGTTTTTCCTGCTGGATGGCCACTTTTTAAGTCTGCTGTGAGCTTGTGCGTTACTATTTTTAAAAGCCAGGGAGACACATTTTGGGCTAAAACCCTGGCTGCCTATTTCACTGCATGTTACTGGCTACAGTCAGTTGATGAGTACAGACAGAACTGGGTGGGGAGGGGGGGCAGGGAGATACAACTCAACTAGTTGGAAAATAGAATTATTTTTCTGATGAATTATGTAGCTTTCCTGTATAGTTTTCAAAAAGTATTTACAAAGAATGAGTGGGAGTTGCATTTCTCAACCTGAAAAGACCTAAGGCTTTGGGAAAACCTTGTCGCAGATGGGAACACAAGGTGAAATTCCCTTCACACACACACACACAGAGGCATGGATTTCAAGGTTGTAGGAATGATTCTTGAAGCACAGGGATAATTTAGTTTTTCTATGGTAGTATGCTTATTTTCTTACCTAAATGGTTGGGGGGGGGGGGGGGGGAGAGGAGAGGAGGAGGAGACAAAAAAAATCCAACAAAGCACTTTATTTTAGAATTCTCCAAGTGAGATTTGGAAAAGTTTAAAAACAAACAAACAAAAAAAACTAAAAAAACCCAACAAAACAACTTGAAACTTCATGGCAAATTAAAATAACTAAATAGGCACTTCCTCATAGAAAAAGAAAACAGTAAAAGCAACACTACTACTACTAAATTCTGAAGTTCATTTAGAACCTCTGGAGCAAGCACATCTCTTCAGTATCTACAGTAAGCCATAGTGTTGGAACTAAGGACATTTGTCAGCAATTTCATCCAGGTGCACTAAACCACAGGGATTAAAAAGCACTTCAACACTGAGCACTTCTAATACCCAGCTGATCCCTGAGAAATCAGAAGATAAGCAGCAGCTGAGGCAGCGCAGCCTCAGGGTGGTTTGAAGTGATCAAACAAGAGCACAAACATCTAGGGAGAAAAGACAATCCCTTAAATGAAAAGGATGGCCAGTGAGCTCTTGCTCTTTAGCAGATTTGTTTTCCCTTGGAGGATGCTGGAGAGCCTGAGCAGAACATAGTGCCTGGCCTGGCCTCAGGGTGGCACAGCAGGTACAGGAACTCCATCTCCTGGGTGAAGTCCAGCTCCCTGTACATAAAAGCCAGCGGATAGCCGGCCTTACTACCTCTGCCCCACCGGAGAAAGCCTGGAGCTGTCTATCACAACCACGCTGCAACCAGGGATGGGTAGGCTGAGTCTGTCTGGTCTGGTGGTTGAAGAGCACCTCCAGCACCAGCCCGAACCTAGGCAGGTGCACAAACGAGCTTCATGAACGCTTGCAGAGCGAGAACTCTTAACTAGCTGAGGAACAGAAACTCACCAAGAGAGTGGAGGCATCTTCCAGTTTTTCCCATTTCAGTTCTTTAGGACACCTTAGTTTTCACTCCATTGCACTGCCTCTCGTAAGGAAGGGCATTGCATGTGTTATAATCAGGAACCGAGGGCGTAGCAGATACATAAATGTGTAACTAAAAGGATTAAGGGCGCCTTTCGCAAATACAAGCAAAACCGAACAGTGAAGAATACCATCAGAAACAACCTGTTTACAGGTCTGCAAAATAAATGGAGGAGTTGCAAAAGCTTCTGCATTTACCTTCCCCAACCCACTCAGAGTTATCGGCGCAAACCAGCCCTACTGGTCAAACTGAAGGACACTCCAAGTCAAGGCCTCAGATGGAAAGAACCACCAAGAGTGCACCAAAAGTTCCCTCCTGAGCAACCACCGAACACCACTAGGGACCACCCAAGACCTTCCATGAAGCCCCTAACGGACTTAATGCACATGTGACAGGGTGATGTGAATATTATAATGAGTTCTGGGAAATGTAATGACTATGCATATTCTGTATAGACATAAGTCTCTGAAACTCTCACTCAGTGGACATGTTGGGTGGAGAGATCCCCCATGACCCTGGCGCCAAATAAAAGAATGCCTGCTTCTTAAGACTGTGTTGGTGTTAAGGAGCTTATTGCCGATTTTGGTGACACATATGGGCAGAGGTGCCTTGTCATCCAGTAGCAGCCTCCCTCTGGAGAGTCTAAGATAAAAAAATGGGTTCACGGAGCCCAGTTTCCTCTCTCTGCAGCACCAGTGAAGAATTATATTAGACTGTCCTCCAATTTAAAGCCTGCACCAGCTCCTGTCCTCAATTTTTCAGCCATCAGGCTGTCTCACAAGTTTATGCTGAAAACATGCAAAAGCTGTCTAAATTGTGATCTAGAAATATCTTCAGGCTCTGTTTAGACTGGCTCTTGAGTGACTACCATCCACTGAAAACACAGGTGCAGATATCATTGTTTGGCACCTAAGTCCATGTTTTCCCAGCAATTACAGTAACCACCCCATCATTCAATACGTCACAGAGGTTTGATTTAAATTCAGCTTTTTCAAATGAAATAAGCAGGACGATACCTCTCCTTCCTGTAAGAGCACACCCTACAAGGCAGATCACAATGTTGTCAAGGGAGAGGCCTGAGCAAGAGGCAGCAGCTATTCAACAAAATCAATTAGTACTTCTGTGGAAATTAAGGTAGGAGGGGACTTCTTAAAGGTCATCTACATCAATTCCCTAGGCCATAACTTCAGGCTTAGATCAGGTTGCTCAACACTTACCTACTTTTGAAGCTCTCCAAGGATGGAGATTTCACTGCCTCTTGGAGCTTTGATAACATTGAACCACTCTCACAGTGACTATGTTTCATGGTGGATATGTTTTTTCTTACATCATTTCAGAAAAGATACAGGAGTCATCATAAAAAACTTGAAATTGCAGTCTCGGAGCTTTTTACTTCCTACACAAGAAGATTTAGACTAGCGCTATGCACAGCTGTGTATCTGGACAGAAATCTAAAATTAGTAATATCTTCTCTAGTTTCAAATTTACATTAAGAGCCTCTCCTGCTGAAAATGTCTAAAATACACAGGTTCCTGCCTGAAGACAGGATGCTAGGGTTTGCAGATTAAAAAAAAAAAAAAAAAAAAAACCCAAAATAATCAAAACTTCCTAATCACAATCCATAAGAGAGAGAGAGAGAAAGCGAATATCCACAGGTAGTTTCCTTTGTTGACTACCTCTTAACATCCCATTCAGACCAAACAGAATCCCATCAGTTGCTCTTGGCCCTTAACATAAACACGCTGTGTTATTTCTACAGTTTCCTGTAACTTTAAAGCCCCCAGTGAGAAACATTAACAGAATTTATTTTTGTTTAAACTCTGTATAATGCTGACAATACTCTCAGGAGAAAAGGCTTTGCATGTTTATAAGCAGGGAATACAAGTATTTACACTGTAAAGCCGGATTGCAAGGAACTGGGAGTTTCCCTGTTGAGCCTTCACAACCAGCAGGATAGAAGTTCCTCTGAGAAAAAAAAAAAAAGAGAGAGGAAAATGCATATCTAATTTCAGCTGAATGTTAAGACAGCAACAAAGTTCCCCCTACTCAACTCTGCCTGCTGGTATGTTAAGTAACATTGGAGTGTGTGGTTCTACCACTCTTCTAGCCTAAGCATATTCACCACTCATTTCTGTGTTGTAATTGTCAAAGCATATATCGATATCATCTGTCTTAGCCCCATAAACTTGCAGAGTAGCTGCCTTACTCATTTTAAACTCGATTTTTAAAGATGTTTTTCCTCTCTGCAAAGGCCATGACATATTTGCACACTGAAAATATATCTGCACGCTGCATCCTAGTTGCAAAGCTGCAAAGGCTCCCTCACACAGATACTTGGTGCAGTGATGCAGGGATCATGACAGCGATGAGACATTATGGCTTTACTCACAGCCTTGAGAAAGTCACTGTGCTTCCTTAGTTTGGAGCGGAACCAAGCTTTTGAAGCCAGTCTCCTGATTATACCCACTTACTGTCCTTTGACTCATGTCATGGGGCAGTCTCATGGAGGGTGAATCTAATAACTTCCAAATGAGACAATCTTAATGAATTCAACTGCTGCCAAGCTGCCTTCAGTCTCCACATCCCCAACAAGCTCTTCCATATTTGCGAGCATGAGGTCCAGCAGAGCACCTCTCCTCATTGGCTCCTCTACCACTTGGGTGAGGCAGTTGTCATCAGTGCTCTACAGAAACCTACTGGATTGCTTATGTCCTGCTGCATTACACCTTCAGGAAATACTGGCATGGTTTAAGTCCTCCATGAGGACCAGGGCTTGGGAACACGAGGCTGTTCCTATTTGTCTATAGAGGGCCTCATCCAATTGTTCTTCCTGGTCAGGTGGCCTATAGCAGATGCCCACTGCAATGTCACTCTTACCTGTGCTCTCTTTAATCCTCACCCATAAGGTCTCAGTTGGCTCCTCATCCATCCCCAGGCAGAGCTCCAGGAACTCCAGCTGCTCTCTCACATAAAGGACAACTCCAGGTCTTCCTGGCTTGTCCTTCCTAAAGATCCTGTATCCTACCATTGCAGTACTCCAGGTTCTGTGATCCCAGTGGGATCATAGGCCTGGAACTGCACACACATCTCTTAACTCTTCATGTTTATTCCCCATGCCATATGCATTGGTACACAGGTACTTCAGACAGGCAACTTGGCATGCTCATTTCCCAGAAGAAGTCTGTTTCCCTTTCCCCACTCCCTCAATACTGCCTTGTGGGAACTTCCTTGCTTACATACAAATATTGGAGGTGACCCCACTTAAGCCTTGGTTTGTTGATTTTGTCTTCCCTTTCATACACACCACATTTACTCGTCAGTCCTGTCCATCACTCCTTCACAGGGCTGCTGTTAACTCTCCCTCCCACATAATCCCTAATTTAAGACCTTCTTACCAAGTCAGCCATTCTGCTGGCAAAAACGCCTTTGCTCTGCTTAGTGAGGTGGATCCCATCTCTCCCAAGTAGACATTGATCCTCAAACAGGGTCCCGTGGTCCAAACCAAAACCCTGTCGCTAACATCAAGTCTGCAACCAGTTGTTGACACACTCTTCCCCTCACCAGCAGGACTGAAGAGAAGACCACCTGCACCTCCAGGTGCCTTCTCTGATGTTGCACAGACAGATGATTTCCTCCCATCACTCCTCCGTTTGGTGACACAGCTCTTCAACAACAGCAACACCTCCTGCAGGACAGCAGGCCACCTCTTCCAGCCTCAGCGAAGCCACAGGCACTCCCTTGCAGCCTAAGACCTACATTCACCCTCCAAACCTCCACCTGGGTAGAGGCCTCCGCCCTACCAGGAAAAGCTGCTCCATCACCTGCTGGGGAAAGCACCCTGTGACAAGACGAGACGAGACGAGACTTGAAAGCATTTAAGCTGACCTGAACTCAGATGAGGACCTCTTATTTGCATCCTTCTCAGCAACCTGCTGTCTCTGTTGGCTGTGCTCAAGACCTGGTTCTCATATAGGTCTCTCCCTCACACTAGCTGAAAGGGTGCTTGACCCTCCCTAATCAGGGGGCAGCTACAACAAGGCTCCAGGCATCCTTGGGTGAAGGACGGCTGTCAGAAGCTGCTAGAACTTCTAACAAAGCTGGTTTTAATTACGTGCCTGCAGAATAGTTTGATGCAATGAAATTTGCATTTTCTGCTGGAAAGCTGTTCTGCTAACACACATCATCAGCCAAATATATTGTGAATCATTGATAAAATGTGCACCCTGAGAACTATCTTTTGAGGGGTTTTCCTTATTATTTGGATTGTTTCATATGGCTGATAACTTTAAAGCTGCCAAGAGCACAAGGGAACCATTCAGGGAACAAAAAGACAAATCTCAGGGTTTCCCAAGAATTTAGGCAATGCAAAACTGCCATAAATGCAGAGCACCAAGGCCTCTGTTTTCTGAATGTTTCCTTAAATCTTGCAAATATTTAAGTGTTTTGCTTTGCATTTACTCCACCTGCACTGGGCTGACCTGTTTGACCCCTTGTCTTGCATTCACTTAAACTTACAGTGACCTCCAAACAACTATGTCCCTTTTGGCAACTGGTGGACTCCACCAGTTAGCTGATGAGAGTCCCCAGTCTATTCACTATATTTATGCTCTATGTGGCTCCTGTTGGTGCTAAGGAATGGAATTTCCTTCTTTTTCCATGGGATGTTTCTCCAGGGAGAGCTGGCTTGAGGCTGCTCGTTCAGCTGAGCAGCATCCATCTGAAAGCATGCAGCTTTTCACCTTCTCCCTGCGGTGGCAATGGTAGGTGACCCCACAGCGAGGAGGAGCAGGTGGCAGCAGTACATTGGGTGGTTGTGTTAATAATGGAAGAAACAAGGCAGAGCTTTTTAAAGGATATGCTAAGTGAAATCTCTAGGGAGCAGATTTCTTCACTGCAATTTGTCACAACCCAAAATTCCACAGCTGGAAAATGTTCCTATTTTGCGCAGAACTTTTTCTTTCAAAATTAAACATTTCAGTGACACAGTCTGAATCCTGAACCTTACCCAGGTCTAAAGTGCCTCACATGTGCAAGCATAGAACAGATTTTCTGTACCATGATGAACTGCTCCAAAACCTCTCAGGGCTCCTACTGTAGAGAGTTGCCAGTAAGTAACCAGGAACCCCATTGCCTTTCCCCTTGAGACAGGACACAAAGTTTGCCTGAGAGCCATGGACTGCAGGAGCCAGAGATCACCAAGCCTTGGGATTGGGTTGAAGTGAAGCCAACCTCTGCTTATGTTTTTTACAGCAGTTTTCTGAAAGCCATCAGATGCTGCATTTTCGAAGCTAGTATTTTTTCTGTGAAAGCGTGGTTCCTTGGAAATTACTAAGGCAGCTTTCTTCTTGCTATTTCTTCTACAGAGAAAGGTCAACCTTCCACCCCTCAAGAAACTGTAGCTATGCTGGCACAGGACTGACTGACAGGAATGCTGCAGGCTCAAGTGTTTACGTGGGTAAAAACTAATTTTGCAAAAATCAATAATTCCTTCTAAGGTTTCTCAGCCTGTTGACAATCGATTGTAACGTCCTTGCCTGTGGACTCAACAGACATTTCATTCAACCTGGCAAAAACAAACTCTCCTTATACTCCAAAACTAGCTGAGGTAGATGCTAATTTGTATGTTAACCAACATCCCTGCCACCATAACCTTATTTTCAAAGCTGATGACCATCCAAATGAAGCCAAACTTTTTCCAAATCTTTTTCTTCTTTAAGGACTTCTGTTCAGGTTTTTTACAGACAGTGTCTTGCATAAAACATTGTCTCTTTAGGGTAAGAGGGCAAGGGGATCTGGTTGCTCTGTGGTTTTGTTTGTTTTTTTCTCATTGCCAAAAATATCTGGAGTTGAAACAGGAACTGTCACTTCTAGAAGGACTGCTTATTTCACTATAACAATGAAAAGCCATATGATTAGTTCATTAAACAGGCTTCTTCAGAAAGATTGGGAAATCAATCAAAAAATTGGGTGAACTGGGGGACTAGAATTATAGAAAGGAGATGAAATAAATTAAGTATAAGTGTGTATATTTAGAGATCAATAAGAATTTCTCCTCACCACTATGTGTTCATGGACTAGGAAAGAATGAAGATGAGGACTCCATATACTGCTTGATTTCAGGATGATTACAAGACATCAATAGGATGAGATTATGAAAACAGTTAAGAAAATCCCAAAATGCATCAAGAAAGGTATTTGCAGCAAATAGTGCAATACAAATTACTTTGCACTGGATATTGGTAAGTCTTCCTTTGCAATACTGTGTATATGAATCTAATCCCTGTGTTTGAAGAGGATGAATTATAACTGTAACAGATGCAGAACAAACACAAGTAAGATGATCTGGGAAGGAGATCATATGAAAAGAATCTAAAAAAAATACTTACTTTATTTAGCTTAAAATAATGAAGTTGAAAAGGGGGTATGATTGCTTCTTTATTTTCACAGGAGGAAAAATACAAAGGAGGAGGAACTTCTAAGCTAAAAGACAATGTTGGCAGAAGAACATATGGCCTGTTTATTTATATTCCCCAAGGAAAGATGTGGGCTGAAAATTTGGGAGAAGTTTCTAATGATCAGAGCTATGAAGTTCTGGAACAGCCTTCCAGGATTTGGGGGGAAAAGAGCTATTTTTGATATAGAGCTTGATCAGTTCTTAAATTGCAGGATTTAAGAGACAATTTTCAATACTGGGAACACATATATGATCATTAAAGAAGTCATAGGAGGCCTTCTATTCCTGCTCAGACTCCTGGTCCTCTACACTGCATTGAAGTTTTAAAAAGAGGCGGGGGGGATGAGAGAAGGGGACAGGAGAGAAGAGAAAGGGAGAGAGAATAGTGAATGGGTTAACTTTCAAAAAATTATGCTCTGAACACCACCAGTGTTTCTTAAGGGCAGGTCCTTTTTTAAATAACTTTGCTCATTAAGACAAAATCAGTCAGAAAGCATAGATCAAGATTTTTGATTACTGTTAATAATATGGGCCACGTATATTTTTATAAGACTGTAGCTGAGAAAAATTCAGGCTGGTAAAGAGCAAATAAACCAACCAACTAAACGACTTGAAAACAGAGAAATTTAAGACAACCTGCAATAACAAATCTCAAGCATAATCTGATTTCTTTTTCTGTAGGCTCCTAAGACTGCAAACACCACCGACCTAGCAGTGGACAGAAAATAGCGAAAGTGGCAGACAGCCTTCAACCAGGCCCCAGTACAGTTGCTGCCATCTTTCTCTTTCCCCGTGGTCTTTCAGCCTTTTCCATATGCTTCTTTTTATCTCTTTCTTATACCTTTTTTCTTTATGGGGTTGGCTTTTTGGAGTTTTCTTCTTTTGGTCTTCTCTTGCTGCAAAGCAATTTGGAACAGGGAAAGATGTCAAAACTCATATGGAGGAAAAGAGGATCATGAGACTAGAGCAGATGACCGTAGGCCTACAGGCCGCGTGGACTATGTGTGCATGAGAAAATACCATAAACAGTATTATTGGAAACTACTATAGAGCAGAGCTGGGAAACACTTGCACAGTTTTTTCCACGTTACGTTTATCAGTCAAAGTTCACTGAATCTTTCCTGTTACTACTAGTCTTCTTGAGGTGATGAAATCACCAGAACTAAACAAAGGTAAACCAGGCCCTTTGCCAGAACTGCTACATTTTGACTAAAAATGTAGTAGGAAGCAAGTGGAGTCTTTATTCTATCTATAATGCAGATTAACATGGTTCTGCCTAATGTGCAAATATTTGTGTGTGACAATGAGTTAGCATTCTACATACTACAGCACTTTGAATGTGAAAAGGAAGACATTTTTTATACCACCAGTCTCAACCGACCAAGCATGTGTACACTTTGTGTACATACGTAGTAGTACCTGCAGACAAACACATCCTAGGTCAGCATAGTATTGATATTATTTTACCTGTCCTGTACAGGGGTATTGAGTATGGAGTATCAGAGAGGCAGCACAAATATAATAGGAAATTTTTTCCAGAAGCAGGTCTCCTGTGAACTTGAACACAGAGAACCCAAAGGCAACTCTTCACATGAACTTAAAAAACCCAAAGGACTGAGAAGTAACAACATTCAAGAAGCAATAGGAGTTCCCCAGGAGGAACTAAGACCCTGCTCATTGTAGAGAGGCTACTAAGGCTTGTCCAGCCCTCAGGCTATTACCCCCACCTTGATCTTCCATGTGAGCACCAATGATACTGCCGATGGAGACCTGAAGCATATCAAGTATGGCCACATGGCTCAGTGGGCAATGGTCATGGGCATGGGGACCCAGGTGGTGTTCCCCTTGATCCTGCCAGTGTGATGGAAGGGCTTGGGGAGGAGTAGGTGGATCCTCCACGTCAGCAACTGTTTGTACAGCTGGTGTTGGCAACAAGGTTTTGGCTTCTATGACCATGGGACCCTCTCTGAAGATCAACGACCGCTTGGAAAGGACAAGAACCTTGTGACCAAGTGGGGAAAAAGTATCTTTGCCAACAAAGTCCGACCTGGTAAGAGCTTTAAAGTAAGAACGATGAAGGAGGGAGAGAGTGATCAGCAGTCAAGTGAAGAAGGAGTGGGTGGGGTTAGCAAGCAAAGAGTCTTGGCTGATATGAGCAGAAGGGACCTTGTAACCAACAAAACACGGCTGAAGTGGGGTCACCTCAAGCATATGCACATAAATAAGGAAGTGTCTACGGAACAGCATTATGTGGAAAGCTCTCATACCTTTTTTGGGAAACCGGCATGCCAGGGTGCCTCTCTGATGTGCCAGTGCACCACAGGGTACAGCAGGAGGAATTAGAAGTCTGTGTGCAGTTACTGGGCTACAGTCTGATTGGTATCGCTGAGGTAGCTCACACAACTCAAATGCTGCAAAAGAAGGATCCAGGCTCTTTAGGAAGAACAGACCAGGAATGTGAGGAGGAGGTACCCTTTATATTAGAGCACCATGGGGATGCATGGAGCTCTGCCTAAGAAAGGGTGATGAGCCAGCTGAGAGCTTGTGGGTCAGGACTAGTGAGCAGACCAACATGAGTGACATCATTGTGGGTGTCTGCTACAGACTGATCAAGCAGAAGGAGTATATGAGGCCTTCTTCAGACAAGTGGAGGAAGCCTCACATTCACAGTCCTCATGGGGTACTTTTACCACCCTGATAGCTTCTGGAGGGACAGCACAGCAGGGCACGAGCAGTCCAGGAGGTCTCTGGAATGCATCCGTGATATTTTCCTAACCTAGGTGATTGAGGAGAGAACAAGGAGAGTCACTCTGATAGATCAAAAGAGGAAGGATTGATCAGGAATGTGAAGATTGGGAGCAATCTTGGCTGCTGTGATCATGGGAAGGTAGAGTTCAGGATTCCAAGAGGAAGGAGCAGAGCAAAAAGCACGATAACAGCCCTGGATTTTGGGAGAGCAGACTTCGGCCTCTTCAGGTATCCACTTGGAAGAGTCGCACAGGATAGAGCCATGGAGGTCCAAGAGATCCAGTTGATAGTCAAGGATCACCTACTCCGTGCTCAGGAATGGTCCATCCTAACAAGAAGAAAATCAAGCAAAGGCAGCAAAATCACAGAATCACAGAATCTTCTTGGTTGGAAGGGACCTTTGAGATCATCAAGTCCAACCACAAAAAAAACCAAAAAAGCAAACAAACAAAAAAAACCAAACAACAAAACCAACAAAAACAAAACCCACACAAAACAAATACCCACAACCACACGCTACACCCACCCGCAAACAGACACAAACCAACAATCTTGGGCACTAGAGCATGCCCTGAAGTGCCACATCTACACGCTTCTTAAATACCTCCAGCCAGAAGCCAGTCGCTACTGGTGTATCGTAGGGGTCGAATGCTGGGCCCGATACTGTTTAACATCTGCATTAATGACTCGGGTGATGAGAAAGAGTGCAGCCTCACCAAGCTTGCAGATAATAAAAAACTTAGAGGAGAGGATAATACATCAGATGGTTGCGCTGCCATTCAGAGGCACATGAACTGGAAACATGAACTGAACATACAGAGGGACACGGAAAACTGGAGAGAGAGGAACTTTGTGAAGTTGAACAAAGGGAAATGCAAATTCCTGCTCCTTGTGAGGATAAGTCCATTCACCAACACACACTGTGGGTGGCCTGGCTGGAAGGCAGATTTTCAGAGAGCGTTCTGTGTTTCATGGTAGGCAGCAGGTTGATCATGAGCCAGCAATGTGCTCTTACAGCAAAGGAAGCCAACAGCATCCTGGGCTACACTAGGAAGACTGTTGCCAGCAGTTTGAGGTAGGTCATCTTTCCTCTCTATTCACAACTGGTGTAGTGATGCTGACCAAGAGAGCACCGTACATGGAAGAGTGACTGATCCACATATTGGTTAACCTGAGCAGGTGCAGATCTGTACTGTGCTAGACGCACAGTGTGGCCTTCAGGCTGTGTCATGCTGCACAAACCCCGTGGCTGCAGGATAAGCTCAGCCACCTTATGGCAACAGAGGACCCTGCAGGCAGCTGCCACTTGGCACTGGTGATTGTACCACCTGCCTGGCCTTGCCGTTATCTAAATGTGTGACAAGAAGTTCTCGTGCAAACAAGCCTTTTGTTTGAGGGTAGAAAAGCTGAATAGAGTTGTCTTCTTTTAAGAAAACCCTATAGTAACTCGAATGACCAAAATGGGGTAACCTTATTCTATGGATGGGGTCTGCATGGCATGCTGATTGGAAGCCCATTTGATCTTACGCAACTTGGGGTTCCCAGCATCTGAAGGCACCTGAGATTACCTATACTTTCTTTATAGCATTAGCTCTAATAAATAGCATTTTAAATTATGCTTTACAGAGTCCGAGTGCCTTTCTTACAGGCATCGCAAAAACCCAGTACCTCCCACTGCAGAACAACTGGTGAAGACATATCTGCGGTGCCACACCCTGAGGTCTCCAATACAAGAGAGGAATAGACTTACTGGAGCAAGTAGAGTGCAGGACCACAAAGACAGTTAAGGGACAGCAGGACAGCTGAGCCTGGAGAAGTGAAGACTTGGGTTGCAGGGTCTCATCACTGTGTACAAAAATCTGATGGGAGGGTGTAAAGAAGACAGAGCCAGACTCCTCTTAGTGGTGGCATGTGGCTGGACAAGAGGCAATGGGATCCAATTGAAATACAATTCTATCTGAAGGTAAGAAAAAACTTTTCTACTATGGGGGTGGACAAACACTAGAACAGGTTGGCCAACAGTTTGTGGAGTCTCCATCCTTACAGATATTCAAAACCTAGCTGGACAGGGTCCTGGGCAACCTGCTGTAGACAAAGCTTCTTGGAGAAGGAGGATTGGACTGCACAATCTCCAAAGGTCACTTTCAACCTCAACCATTCTGTGATTCTGTGAACTCACTGCTGGTGATGTGGCAGCACAAAGCAGTGCAAGAAAGAAAAAGGTGGGGTCCTATCAAGGCCACAGAGCTTCTAGTGAGGTACAGAGATCATCTCAGCTGCACTATCCCATGAAATGTCTGCCAGTGAACTTGGGTCACTCTGGAGACACAACCCGGAAAAGGATGGAAAGGCCAAGCAGTCTCAATGTTTCCCTTCTGGATAGACTCATAGAACAGTTTTGATTGGAAGAGACCTTTAAGATCATTAAGTTCAACTGTTAACCTAACACTGCCAAGTTACCACAAAACTATGTTCCTCAGCACTACATCTACGTGTCTTCTAAATAACTCCAGGGATGGTGACTCAACCACTTCCCTGGGCAGACTGTTCAATGCTTAATAACCTTTTCAGTGAAGAAATCTTTCCTAATATCCAATCTAAACCTCCCCTTTTGCAACTTGAGGCCATTTCCTCTTGTCCTATCACCTGTTACTTGGGAGAAGAGGCTGACCCCCACCTTGCTACAACCACCTTTCAGGTAGTTGTAGAGAGCGATAAAGTCTCCCTTGATCCTCCTTTTCTCCAGACTAAACAACCCCAGACCCCTCAGCCACTCCTCATAAGACTTGTTCTTTAGACCCCTCACCAGCTTTGCTTCCCTTCTCTGGACACGCTCCAGCACCTCAATGTCCCTCCTGTAGTGAGGGGCCCAAAACTGAACATAGTACTTGAGGTGTGGCCTCACCAGTGCCGAGTAGGACAATCACTTCCCTAATCCTGTTAGCCACAATATTTCTGGTACAGGCCAGCATGCTATTGGCCTTGGCCACCTGGGCACACTGCTGGCTCATATTCAGCTGGCTGTTGAACAACATTCCCATGTCCTTTTCTGCCAGGCAGCTTTCCAGCTACACTTCCCCAACCCTGCATGGGGTTGCTGTCACCCAAGTGCAGGATCTGGCACTTGCCCATATTGAACCTCATACCGTTTGCCTTGGTCCATCAATCCAGCCTATCCAGATGCCTCTGTAGAGCCTTTCTACCCTCATGCAGATCAACACTCTGCCCAACTTGGTGTCAACTGCCAACTTACTGAGGGTGCACTTGATCTTCTCGTCCAGGTCGTTGATAAAGATATTAAACAGAACTGGCCCCAATACTGTGCCCTGGGGAACACCACCTGTGACCGACTGCCAACTGGATTTAACTCCATTCACCACAACTCTTTGGGCCTGGCCACCCAGCCAGTTTTTAACCCAGCAAAGCGTACACCCATCCAAGCCATGGGCAACCAGTTTCTCCAGGAGAATGCTGTGGGAAATGGTGTCAAAAGCTTTACTAACGTCTAGGTAGACAACATCCACAGCCTTTCCCTTGTCCACTAAACGGGTTACCTTGTCATAGAAGGAGATCAGGTTGGTCAAGCAGGACTTGCCTTCCATAAACCCATGCTGACTGAGCCTGATAGGCCACTCTTTAGATGCCCCTAAGTGCATCACAAGACCAGGATGTTTTCAACAGTCAGAAACTGAGGCCCTTAGAAAGCTGCTGGGGATACTGTCACAGCACAATGTAGGAACAAGCCATGGTCCATTGCATGATGAGGGCAACATCAAAGCACTTACAGAGATCAAGAACAACAACAGAAACAAGGTGGTTTTCTGTATCAGCAGGCACTCTAGAGCAGTATGACTTGGGACAGTCTGTCTGGGTAGACAAGTCGGAGACTGAGAGATGAAAGGAGCACTTGCTAAAACAAACTGATAAAATAAATAGCTACAAGCAGGTATTTAAAGCTCTGAAAGGATTTAAGGATTAAGTGGCTGTGCTTTCAATGAAAGCAGGTAAATCTCATTAAAACCAGTGGCACTGCTATAGAACACAGAATATCAAACACCATACTTAACCTCCTGGCAAGGTGAAACATGCCCTGGACTCCAGTGATTAAGAGTTGCATTTTAACTAGCAATTACAGGGTTAAAGTTTTACCTTGTTTTCCTGGAATAATGTTAATAGATCTGACTAAATAGCCCTTCTGTCTTCAGCTGTCTGAACTGAATCGTTTAACTACATCAGGAATAATTGTATGAGTCATGAGAGTAACTGCCCAAAGGTCCAACAAATGCCCAGTAAGTTTTACAAACTAAAGGTGTGTAAAGTCACAGAAAGTCACCTTCTACTTCTTCCTCTCCAGAGCTACACCCATACTTCATACACAGTGGAGAGGTCCCACTGCCTCTTTCCCAACCCACAAAAGACACTATCAACCAACATCTTTTGTGACCTGCAAACTAGCCATGGGTGGCATACTGGCAGGAGATGAAGGGTTGTGGCATTACACCACCGCCAGAGGTTGCTTGAGATCCCTGCGTTGGTCAAAGCCCTGGCTCAAGCTGTTTTCCCATCCACAATGCAACAAAGCCGCCCCTTTCCTCTTCACAGGTTTGAACTTGTATGTTGGTGCTTCATGAGTCAAGCCAGAAGAAAGTCAGCAGACCCACCAAGGGCTTTTGGGTTTTTCCCTCTTATCCCTCATGAGCTGCTCAGATGCTTTTTCCTTGCAACACTGCTGCAAGGTTTCAGCACTGCTCTTTTTCTTGTTTTATACATGGGGACATAAGATGGGGTCATTTGTACAACAGTAAGCTTTGTGGCTCTGAAGCCTACTACTGAGTGGGAATGAGTCGGGTGGTGAAGAGCATGTACAGGACATCAGTTCTTAAAGACACACCATCGTACGAAACCTTGAAATGTTCAGCATTCGGCAGGAGTTACATCGGAGGTCATTTTTACAAGCCCAAGTGAAATAAAACATTGATGTTTTTACACGCAAATGCTGAACTCTGCCATCACATTCACAAGACGAGAATTGCAGTGTGGTATGTCCATCGTACATTGGAGTCCACAACCCAAGAGATGCCAGGGATGGCACCTTGTAACAGGTACACAGGCAGTGTCAGCCAGCTTAGCTCCTTCATTCACCCACAAGGTCTGCACTCCTGACTGTTCTTGCTCACAGCCTCCCTTTTGGAGTGAACTGATTAACTTTTTCCAAACAGAAACCCAGGAACAATTCTGGGGTGCCAGACTCACTACATCTTGGCACTGTGGATGAGACGTCACCCCTTCAAGACGCACGCTCTCCCATACAGCCCACAACAAGCCTATAGATGCTTCATGTCACCTTCCCAGGCCCACAGTACACCCCATGATAACCTGTATTTTGTCAGAGCTGTAACACAATGCTTAAATTATTTTGTGTGATTTGATATGGAAAAAAAAAAAGAAAAAAAGAAAACAACAAACCCAAATAAATTATTAGAACTTAATTACCTCAGGGACCTGTGGTGTAAGGGCTTCATCAGATGGACAGAACCAATTCCAGGCAAGGTCGGTCAAGCTCCTCACTTTTTGGTTGGCCTGGGGTCAGGGGTGAAATAGATAACCCCAGCTGAGTAAACACCCAATATTCATTAGCCTCTCAGTTAAGCCTTGAGTTTCAAAAGCCAGAAGTCAGGCCTCAGAGAGAGGCAAACTTTGAGACTAGTCTAGACAATTCAAGCATCTTCTGAGATCATATGTATCTAGACTAATTTTCCTTCTGGTTCCTGAACCTTTAGTTCACACTAGCTCCATCCTTTCCAGCATTTCACCTCATTTTTGCCTTGAATAGAGGGTTATAATTTTATTGTAAGTTCTGGTATTAACCACAGAGCTGAGAATAGAAGCAGCTATCGCGTCATTCCAAATAAAATCAAGAGAGCTGGTCCAATGTGCATTAACTTCCCTAATAGACTGAAAAGTCCATTTAGAAGCAGACTTTTTATTTTTGTTCAATTAAATCCACATTGCTGAGATATAAATGTGAAATGTATAGATTCAAAAAGAGCTGTCGAAAACTGGAAGTGCTGGGCAGAAATTTTCCCGGGAAATTAAAGAAATACTTTGCAACAAAAGAAAGAAAATACATCAAAGATACGGCAAATTTTTTTGGAGTAATTTCTTCAGGAAACAAGACTGACAGAAGCAGTCCACGTGCAGCTTAGTGCAGGCATCTACATGCTCCACCTTTCTTTCCAATTACCCATGAACGGTTCTGACCTAGTCTGATACACATTTAAAGGTTTCAATGCTAATTAAGTTTATTCATCCTTCCCAAAAATAATCAGGAAGAAAAGGGCCTTGTCAAGACACTTACTGAGAAAACAGACTCTATAATCTGTAAACACTGAAAAAAGAAAAGGACAATTTCTGTTTCTTTCCTTCAGTTTATGCCTTTAAACATAGTGGTTATTGTTGGGAAATGTGTTTACATTGTCCTGAGCCAGAGTCATGATAACTATAATTAAGATTAGAAGTCAATGTTAAAATGCATAAAAGAGCACATAAATATGTTCTTTTACACACAAAATCCTAACTTGAAAGAAACAAGATAATCAACAAAGCATCAAATCGTCAGTCTGAAGAATCAACTGGACTCATATCCCCTTTATTAACATGTTTAATACCCCCTTTATTAACGTATCTTATAATTGCCCTATTTATTCCTTAACAACCTGTGTAGAGTACATGTAGAGTACCCCCAACTTGGGACATATTCTTGCAATATATTCTGTTTGGTCTATATACTTTTGTTTGTACTAACACCACAATACCATTTGTGCTCATGCTTACTCTATTGCTCTAGCAAGTCAAAAGAATTTCCCTTCACAAAATATGATCAGTAGATGATGTAAAAAAAATGTTAATAGTCTAATATCATCTCAGGTGTGGTGAATGAGCATGCCAGAACTTTGTTGCCTGAGTAGCCAGAAAAACACACGCTTTGTATGTCATTGGAATCTCATGCCACGCCATCGTAGGCTAATGTCAATATTTTCAAACTAAATAAAAATCATCGCAGCCCTCGAAGCCCTATTTTCCCATTTTTGTATAGCTACATTTTTCTATAGATATTTCCCCATTTATATATCTTTTTTTTTTATTTTTATATAATAGCAACAGAAAATTAAAGCTCACATCCTCAGCAACTAGAAACAGCTTTTTACGTTCTCACAGCATGATTTCTTTTCCTTTTTAACGTATCTAAGAGTTCTAGGGATAATTATATGGAAAACAGAATGGGTAAAGAACTAAAGGATTAAGAGAGAGATAAGCAGTCCACTTGATAAAATTAATCTTAAAGGTATTTCTCTAGACATTGGCTGCTGAAGTCAGTAGCTAAAATATTTAACAATTAGCTCAGTGCTGCTGTGGAAGTTGGCGTGACTAATGCCTAAAAAACCTTATTAGGAATAGATTTTTGTTAAAAACGCAAATGTTACTCTTTTGTCCGTATAGTAAGATAAGATATGTAATCATACATAGTATTGAACCAACTAGTAATTTATCACAGAAGATAGTGGGTTTTTGTAAGATTAATCTTACTTGAGGCAGCAGAACTGGAATTCTAGTGAGAGTTCAGGAGCGATGAATGATAATAAATACCTAGAAAATAGAGGTGTCGTAGAAATTGGAGACTACCATTTACTGTACCACACTTAAGCAAGCTTCAGTTATATTTGTCAAGGTAATATTCTATTCCGCACTAGAGCTTATTGGAAAAACTTTGCCAAAGGTGTTGATTTTGTGGGGGTTTCGTAAACAAAAACGTCAGATCTGAAATTATACTGAAATAAGACTACTTCTTGTAGTAAGCCATTTCTTGTCTTCTCGGGCAGAAAAACAGAGGAGAATTCCAACAAATAGAAAACACCTGGTTTGACATATTAGAACAAAATGGTTCAGTTTTATTTTGAACTAAGTTTTTTGGAATAGTTTTATTTTGGTTTGTGTTAAGTTTAGAGTGAATCTTTCTAAAAATTTTGTTTCACAGAAAATCTTTAAATACCAATTCTTTTTGCCATTTTTACCTTGCAATGCTCCCCTGAGGTTTCTTAAAGTGAGGAATAACCATTTTCCACCCACCACCAGTTGTGTCTAAGGTATCTACAATTAATTTGAAGCAGTGTAAATATTTAACAGAGGGCAGTCAATATCCTCCAGTTTGTCCACTGCATCTCTCTGACCGTATTTCTTGTTTTCACTGTTGTTGAATATTATTTCCTATTTTTCTCCCTCAATAGTCTTCCTAGTGGTTTTTAAAAAATTGGTGTTATCCAGGATTTAATTAAAAGCATACAAACAGACAGGACCCTCAACTGAAAGCGACCCTTCACTGAGTAATAAAGTCCCACAATTAAAGCATAAAAAGACTGAGAAAGCTAAGCATGGATATGGATTTCAATCTATTCCAGCACAGTGATGTATAAATAAATTAAAAGTGGTCTGAGTTAATATACAGAGGAGCGTCAAAGTAAAAATACAGAAGAGTGTCAGTACATTAATATTAGAACGTAGAAACACTGCTTTCCTATGGATTTAAATTTAATAGTAGAGTGACTTTTTATCACTTGAGAGATGAAATCTAGACCCAAGTTCTCCTTGTGGCGATGTAGCTTGTGCATGGTCTCTCCTTCGTGTTGCTGCTGGTAGGTGAAACCTTCATTTGAGTCACATCTCTCCCTTGTTCTCTACCTGACTGTCTGTTTTCACAAAACTTGAAGGCTCTTAACTGTAAGACCTCTGGCTCCTCTAGGCTAGATCTGCTGCAGGGTCAATGGACACTGAGGAGCAAAAACACATACAGCCTGACTTCGTGAACTCTCTGTCTACCTGAGAGAAAATTGCATGGACTGACTGAATTATTTTTTTTTTTCCTGCAGGTATATTTACATTTGAAATAATTATTTTATTTATTTCAAAAGAATTTGTGTTTTGCCAAAGATTAAAGAAAACGACCCATGAGTAATGGGTGCCATACCCTGCACTCACATGCACACGTACAGATTTTTGTGAAACTTTTCACTGTTGTTTTGTTTTGAAGGCAGGGAAGGAAGGTGAGTGTTTCAATTTAGGAGCAGGTTCATTTGCGATGGGCCATCCTAAATCAACACCCTCAAATCAAAGGTACATGCATGAAACTAATGCTTACTACAACATGAAACTACCATGATATATATTTTCTTTCTGATGTGTTTCTCCTACAGTTGGCCTATCTTTATGAGATTCATGCTTTAAATCTATTGTTTCCAAATGCAATATCTGTCATGTTATTTTAACAATGAACACTGCTCTGCCCCATTGCTGGGATGATACAACACAAGAGAAAGTCCATACCAAGAAGATTCCTTCCACGGTATTTCTTTCCTCCCCATGCCTGGCATCCAGGGAAGAGGTTTTACTTGTCTGAAAGTGATGTGTAGCACTTGGCTCTGTTTTATGCCAGAGCACACTCCCCTGTGGGACCAGCAGAGCAACCCCATGGCTAGGGCAGACCATGACCTACCTGCAGCCTTAAATAACTGCTGTCCATTAGGCAAGTGGTACCAGCAGCAACCAAGCCCAGGTGTATCTAGCCTCTCAAAATAAACAGTTATCACACAATCAAGGGTCAGCATCAGGACAAGGGATAATGGTTTTAAACTGAAAGAGGGGAGATTTAGATTAGATATTAGGAGGAAATTCTTTCCTGTGAGGGTGGTGAGGCACTGGAACAGGTTGCCCAGGGAAGTTGTGGATGCCGCATCCCTGGAAGTGTTGAAGGCCAGGCTGGATGGGGCTTTGAGCAACCTGCTCTAGTGGAGGTGTCCCTGCCCATGGCAGGGGGATTGGAACTCGATGATCTAACTCGATGATCTTTAAGGTCCCTTCCAACTCTAACCATTCTATGATTCTATAATTCTATCACTTAAGCAGGCCTCTACTAACAGATTCTTCCTTTCCTATGGCAACCCTTTGGTATTTCTGCTTTCAGCGCCATCTTGCCTCATTTGCTTTTGTGCTTAGTGAAGTCTCATAACCCAAGACTGTAACCAGATAGGGCCATTCCCCATGCCTGATGGCACCCACTGCTGTTTCCTTTAAGAGATGCTTTGTCACAGACTCCTGTCTATCGGCTAACTTTCCCCCCCCTTCCATTCTCTCCAGTTTCGCTCGTTCCTCCAGTAAGGCTTAGTGAAAAGTTGTAGATCGTCCTCTCTTGACACACTCACCTTGAGCAGCAGCACAGTTGACAATATACACTCTCAGTGACACATGCAATACTCATCTTCACAGTGTCACAGCAGGGTCTGTGCAAATGCAATATCTGTCATATTTGCACCAGCAAGATGTTGTGACAGATTCTTCCCTTACAGTGAGGCTTATGTTTCTGATATTCTTAAAACTCTGGACAATTTGACATGTTCCTTGAAATACTGCTCATTGGAGTGTCATGCTTTGGGAAACAGCCCATCTGTGGAGGCTTCAGGCAATCGGCCATTTATATAGGAAGGAAGCCGAAAAACAATATGAGAAAGAAAATTTTTATTCCCATTTGTTCATCTTGTTTCAAAGAGAAGGATGGAAGGGTTTCTCTATGAAGGACCAACAGAGAATAGAAGGTGGATGTTGGTTTGTGCCCTGTATCAACTGTACTGGATGGAGTATTAAGCAAAACAGTGATGGAACTGATAGGACATTATGTCCTGAGGTCTGGAGGGTGGGATACTGGGGACTGTGGAAAGCAAAGGCAAACTATGGATGTGGACTGGCTTATTTTCCTTCATGACGTACATATGCTGCTGGGTAGCCAAAGCCAAAGAAGCCACTTGAAACCAATGTTTGACCCCTGCACAATATCTTCTCTCTTTAAGAAACGTTAAGCTTGACTCCCTCCTTTTCACCTTACATACCCTTTGGTAACGCACTGTGCTCTTTGGACTTGCAGATGAATTGGAACAAAAGCGTGAGTCACAGCTCAGGGTCTCAGTATTACAGAGCTGGGATAATGAAGGGGAAGCCGCCGAGTACCACATCTGCTTCTACTGTTCCTCACATTCAAGAATGCATGCTATGAGGCTACAAGGTGTAAAACACAGCAAACTAAGAAGGTGCTTCTCTTCAGGTCCATCATAATAGATCAAAGCATCCAACTTTCAGAATCATTTCAGTTTGGTATCTTCCCAATCACCAAAGGGGAAGGATAAAACTGTTGCTGTTCATTTACCTCCCAGTTGCCTTGGATCTTTGCAGTCTTCCACCAGAGCAAATAGAATTCATATTGATTAATTTTAAAATCCCATTGCAACCCGTTGCAACGCACTGATGATAACAGCTTGAGTTTGTAACAGCAGCGATGGGTCAAGCCAGGCCTCCATCAGAAAGTCTGCCAGTTTGCAGTCTCTGAATAATGGCTGCTCACACCTGTATGGCTTATCCAAAAATGTTACTCTGGTTTTTTATGTGGATGGATCTCTATTTCAAGCAAATTGCTTGATTTGATGACTCATTTTCTCTAGATAATCATGTATTTTCATATTTATCACACAATCACCAGCTTCCATACTGTACATGAACATAAACTCATCTGAATTTCAAGCATCAGGGAACTGCCAAATTACAAAACTAACAGTTTACCTTTTGTCCAACATTAACAGACAAATAACGGTAATGAACATCCATATTGCCTTTACTTAAACCTCTACTTGCAGCTGCCAGCACAAGATAAATGAACTCAGGCAACTCTTGTTTACTTGTTCTAGAGAGCCCTCCTTCTTTTGCACTCATTTCATAGGCTTTAAAGACCATCCAATAAGCAGCAGTGAAAATCATTTTAACGTTTTAGGAATCAATACTTTCATTCCAAAACACACTATTGTTTTAGAAGAACAATCTTAAATTAAGGCTATTACATATTTGCCCGCACACACAAGCAGCACCCATTGCACACATGGTTTTAAGACAGATTTAAGGTACATAATGAAGACACTTCGAAGTGAGCTATACTGTAGAATAGGAATTAACAGCATATTTGCCTCTGTGAAGTAGGAGACAATTCATCCCTTGAGTGTAAGAGATATAAGCTGTCTCAGTGTAGTGCAAGGTCTTGCAACCGGGCAGCTTCCCCAGGACTCACGTGCTGGACTTTCCCATCTTTTCTTATCGCACAGCAGTAAGTGTGTGTGCTGCCATCATCTTGTCCTGAGGGCTTTTTCCTTACAAACCCAAAGGCATACTTTTAACTGGGGAGTGTTAACCACGGACACTTAACAAACAGTGATCACTTCAGTTTTAATCAGTTCTGCGGGTTCTCCTAAAAGGAACTCACACGTTCAGGGAGGAAAAAAAAATCAACCCTCACAATGATTTTCTAAGTTATAACCAGAAGAATTTTTTTCCCTCCTAAAGAGCAACAAGCCCTGGCACAGTGTGACATAGGTAACAAACTGTGACTCTAATTAAGTGTGCAATTACACAGCAGATTGCAGCACAGTATGCTATTACTTAAATCAACTGACTTGCATGCCAGAAACATAGCAGTCCCAGAACACACGGCACTCCATGCAGACTGAGCTGAACAGATTTAGGGACCATTTCCAGTGGGGGTGTATGGGAGCACCCAGCCAAACCGGTTTCAGAGCACAATAGGTGAGATGCAGGGAGTTGTCATCCCTCACAGACTCAGCTTCATCTCCGCCTTGCCTTGTCTATGCATTGATACCTTGGGGGGAGCTGCAAAAAATGGCTCAGCCCGGCGTTGCCTCAAGACTGCATCACACTAAGAACCGAAACCGAATGGAGCCTTAACAAACTCCCTGAACAAACAAAATGCCTTGAGTCCCACCCCACCACTATTCCCGTGACTTTGAGTGCTAGACATCACCAAATTGGCAATTTAGGGACTTGGGAGCCGCCACACCACCAGAGGTAAATGTCCCAGATAGTGTAATCCACTCAGGCATAATCCTGCACCCCCACTGACTCAGGAAATATAAACCGTAAGGTTTGGGGAGAAAAATGGGGAATCTTCCAACGATACAGCTGGCCAGTAGCAGATTCGTCCCCCCCCTTCTCCAGGACGCTGTACAGGGTTACTTCCCAGGGATTGAGCGACCTTACCTGAGAGAGAAGGTAAGTGATTAAGAAACATACGTATGGTATATGGCATGCTATTAAGATCGTGATTGGTGCACTCTTTTAAGGTATTAATATCTAGCGCGCTTGTGGTTTGTGTTGTTGCTTTTCGGGATCACTTGTAGGTTGCAATAGCGCATTCCACGAATTGCTTTTAAATTGCAATAGTGTCATGGCCATTGTACACATAGAACCTGCAATGGTGGCGTATTGGACCTGTGAGTGAAATCCAAATAAATTGTTCATTTGAACCTCTCAGTGAAGTCCTTTTTCCCGGTCGTCACAGGGGGTGAAGAAAGAGCGAGCCTCGGTTCATCCAGGCTACCGGCACCTGCACACATCCAACAAAAAACACCAGGACAGCAGACACACAGAAATACAAAGTCTAAAGGAGACTCAGCAGCAAACCTGGGCAACCCTGTGCTGTGGCAGCCATCACGCAGAGTTTCCTTGCATCATTGATATGTACATGTCTCAGTCTTTTTTTTTTTTTTTTTTTTTGGATGTGGCTGTCAGTGTAGAGGTCTAATGTTGCATCTCTTTTCCTTGAAATATGGTGAATTGGCAACACCTGTCACAGGCGACATGACTAGAGGAAACAGCCTCAAGTTGCGCCAAGGGATGTTCAAGTTGGATATTAGGAAGAATTTTTACATGGAAAGGGTTATCAAGCATTGGAATGGGCTGCCCAGGGAAGTGGTTGAGGCACCATCCCTGGAGGTGTTCAAAAGACGGGTTGACACGGTGCTGGGGAACGTGGTTTAGTGACGGTTTTTTTGTCAGAGTTAGGTTGATGGTTGGACTAGATGATTCATAGATTCATAGATTCATAGATTGGTCCAGGCCGGAAGGGACCTCCAAAGTCATCTAGTCCGACCTCCCCGCAGTCAGCAGGGACACCCCCAACTAGACCAGGTTGCCCAGGGCCTCGTCGAGCTTCACCTTGAATATCTCAAGGGAAGGGGCCTCAACCACCTCCCTGGGCAACCTGTTCCAGTGCTCCACCACCCTCATGGTAAAGAACTTGTTCCTAATATCCAATCTAAATCTCCCCTTCTCCAACTAAAAACCATTGCCCCTCGTCCTGTCACTGCAGGCCTTTGTAAACAGACCCTCCCCAGCCTTCCTGTAGGCCCCCCTCAGGTACTGGAAGGCCGCTATGAGGTCTCCCCGGAGCCTCCTCTTCTCCAAGCTGAACAACCCCAGCTCCCTCAGTCTGTCCTCATAGCAGAGGTGCTCCAACCCCCTGATCATTTTGGTGGCCCTCCTCTGGACCCGCTCCATCAGGTCCATGTCCTTTCTATATTGAGGGCTCCAGACCTGCACACAGTACTCCAGGTGAGGTCTCACCAGAGCAGAGCAAAGTGGCAGAATCACCTCTCTGGATCTGCTGGCAACACTTCTTTTGATGCAGCCCAGGATGTGATTGGCCTTTTGGGCTGCGAGAGCACATTGCCTGCTCATGTCCAGCTTCTCATCCATCAGCACCCCCAAGTCCCTTTCCTCAGGGCTGCTTTCTAATACCTCATCCCCCAGGCTGTATTTATACTGAGGATTGTTTCTTCCCAGGTGCAGAATCCTGCACTTGCTTTTGTTGAACCTCATGAGGTTCACCTGGGCCCACCTCTCCAGCCTGTCCAGGTCCCTCTGAATGACATCCCATCCCTCTGGTGTATCGACAACACCACACAGCTTGGTGTCATCTGCAAACTTGCTGATGGTGCTCTCAATCCCTCTGACTATGTCTTTGATAAAAATGTTAAACAGTACTGGTCCCAGGACGGACCCTTGAGGGACACCACTAGTCACTGATGATCTTGAAGGTCTCTTCCAACCTAGATGATTCTATGATTCTATGACCTTTTGAAAGTTCTCTGTGTAAGACAAGTATTTGTCTTTCATCAAACTCCTCTTCCCCCAAAAAGTAGTAGTTTTGGGATGTGTGCCATTACACCAGGCAGTTCCTAGATTTGAATGCTCACACTTGCATAAATAGCGTTTACAGTGAGAACTTCTGTTAAATAATCCACACCAACCCGACCTACACTTGCAAATCTCCTTTGAACCACTGTAACAGAAATACACGCGGCGTTAAAAGCAAACAGCTATCACGATACTGGATTTGGAGCTGGGTGCATCCACCACAGTAGGGCTCAAGTAAGCGTGGTTTTGCTTCAAAGCTGCTGCCGTTACCATTGCTGCTTTGAACACTTAGCAACAGATGGCACATTTCTGGGGAATTTTGCAGGCAAACACACACACAGCGTAAGGTACCATTTTGCCTTGTCTGGGAGGGGAGGTTGGGAAGACTAGGGACTGCAAGTAAATTCACACTGAACAGATGGAAAAACATGCTCTGAAGTAACGGTGAGTCTCCTGAAAATCAGCAAAAGCAGCCTGAAAACTAATCTGCAATTACAAACATGACTATGATAACCACCGTATCTGAGTAGACAGAATTTACCGAAGTTGGGGAAGCATAAAACTGCTGAAATCACATTTGCTACAGGGAGTTGAGCTGAATACTGCAGCGCCATTGGCGCATGGTTTCAGGCATAAAGCTTTATGCAAAGCCCCAGTGCTGTACTTTCCAGGCAGGAGGGACGGGACATGACCCTGATCTACCCTCGTGACCGATGTGATCGGTGGACCCTCTCTCCCACTGGCAGTCTTCAGTCCTGCATGCTTTACCGAGGGTGTCTGGGCGTTTGACTGCGAGCAGCTCTACCCTTTGGTCTTCTCACTGCCGGTAATTAATTGTCAAACTGGTGAATGTCCTCACCTCACCTGGATCTCAGCAGAAGGTAAAAAGGCTCTCAGTCTGCTGAAGTTTTCAAAAACATGCATTCATAGGTTACGTAGCAGGAAAAAAAAAAAAAAAAAAGAAAACCACACTGTGTGCAGGAAAAGAGGTATACAGCAGATTAAATAGGGTGAATAAAGCCCAGGAATATCAGATCAAACCATAGAACAAAAAGTGGGCTGCTTTTGTCTTGCGTGGGACTGGAAAAATTGTACTGTAACAGGGATGGGCATAGGGCAAACAAAGGAAGCCAGTAGCAAATCAGCTTTCTGAAAATTATAATTTCCATACCTAACAATCTACTCTTGCTTTTGACAGAAGACAGGTAAAATTATTTAAATAATAGTTTGGTTAAAGGTTGCCTTCTGATCCTGACTCAATTGCTCTCAATGCAAGCAGAGCACTATACCCCACTGATAACACATACACTTTATGCTTCAAAAGGGTTGGGTTAATTTCACAAAGAGGGGGGAAATAAGGAAGTAAATTTAGATGGGGAAAAGTCAGGCAAAAAATGTGAATGAAAGTGGTAGGAGTTATTATTATCTTATTATTGATTATCACAGTTCCACCACACATGGTCAGAACTAAACAAATCCCCCAGTGACAGATTCAATAATTCAGTCTGTTCTCTGATTTAGTTTCCCCTTGCAGAGACTGACAATTAATAGTCCTTTAAATAGTTCCTGTCTCCAGACTGGCTCTTTTCTCCATTTCACCAAACACTAAAAAAAACCCCTTTTTTTCCCTCTTCTAATTCTTCCTCCCAAGGTGGATTCCTGTTGCACATGCAGTAGAGCCAAGCTTGCTCGAGCACAAAACCAAGGAGGAAAGCTTTACTGTTGTGCTGTGGCCAGTAGCACCTGCCTGCACAGTGGTATGTGCCTTGATCATTGTATTTCTATTTGCCCTGAATTAAGCTGTCCCATTCCTTTGCAGATGCACACCCATTAAAAACTCCTGCCTATTATGCTATTATTTATTACCTGTTTTTCAGGAGATGCTCCTGCAGTACTCTCGCGTCATTTTGCAGGAGTTGAGGTGATTTTCTGCTTTTCTGAAAGCTCGACCAATGACTGGTTTTCAGGTCAAGAAGGGATCCCACTCTTCATGCTGTGCTGCAGTATTAGCTGCCTTCTTCTCGGAGTCCTTATCTCTAATGCAGACTTGCTGAGGAATCACACATCAGTTGCTTCATCATGCAGTGAATTTCCAAGTTCAAAAAGTATCCCTAGCGAGAGCAATGTATTACTACTGTAGCACCAAAAACGTTAACTTGCTATTTATGTCTCATCAAGCATCACCAGAAAGTGCTAGTCTGAAAATTGAGTCCTTCTCTTATGGTTACTATCTTTCCTCATTACAAAATTAGCCAAAAAGCAACATTTGTGGAGAGGCTTCAGGAAATTAAAACAGCTCATACTTGAGATAAATCAAAATATTTGAAGCATTTTTTTCCAGTGCTGACTCCCGTGTCTAACCAGAGGCTATACATTAAGAACCAGAAAATCTAGACTTTCTGGAACACTTTTATGTTTCCCCCCAACTCTAAGTTCATACAAAATTTTCTGAATGTCCACTATGTTTTGATTCTATTGAAGCAGAGTATTAAGATGGAAAAATGAGTGTGTGAGCACTTTTTATTCATCATCACCGGTAGGCCAGATTATCATTTTAGTTGTGCTGGCAAAATTCCCACTGTCTTCATTGTTCTTTCCAAGACACTAATCCTCTGACCCTGGTAAGACACACTGCTGAAGATGCAGAAAACCACCAGAGCACATATTCTTCTCTTTGGTGTTTTTGGCTTCAACCCAGAACACGGGAATAAAAGTTCATTTTACCAGTTTAAATTCAATCTGGTTCAAATGTGGCATTTTTAGGAATCAGTTTTCAGAACGGAAAAACGCAGACCCTAAGAACTAAGGGCTGTCCTATAAGAAGAACCTGTCCAATTCCAGTCCTGAGTATCATGGCTACGTTGTTCACATCAAGTTTACAGAGAACTTAGAAAGGAAAAAACAAATCATACTGGATTATATTCAAACAAACCCTGAATATACTTTCCATTCAGATAAAATGCTTGGCACCCTTTGGATAACAAAATGACTTCAGGCTAAAGCTCTGTATAGTTTTAATGAGTTTATTTTACAGGAGTTCCCTTTAACAAATAAGCATAGGTCCTAGGAGTGCTTACTCTAAAAAATAGGACAGCCAGTTCCACCTAACCCTATTTCTACAATAACTCATATCGTGTCTACCTGGAAGTTGCCTCCCAGTAGCAACTCATGCCGTATTTTACTCAGTTTCTTTGACAGATTTATGTGATTGCATTGGCCTTGCATTAGTTTATGGAAACCACTGAGTTGAATCTCCTTGTTTCCAAGGGGACCTTATCCACACTGTTGGCTGGCTGGCACAAACCAGCCTCACGTAGGTAAACATAAAATAGCCTTAGCGTGGCACACTGCTGAATCCAATAAACTTCACCGAGAAACTGAACTATGTCTAGGCAATTTATAAGGACGGACGAACAAGGATGTATTTCATTTCACCCATTAGGATGAGCACATCTTGACGAGAAGTTTTGCATTATTTATATGACACAAGACAAGAAAAATGGTTCCATTCAGCCTGAGAGAAACTCTGCGTACAAGAGGAAGTCAGACCCACTTTCCTTTCTTCTGAATTTTCATAGCTAACTGAAATGCCGAAGTTAGAAAGTCAGAGATCTTAAACCAGTCTTTCATAAATGAGCAGAGATAGGCACTCCCAAAGGACAACATAAGGAACTCAGGTGGGTTGAAACACTCTTAGGCATAACTGCTTCTCTCCAGTGATGATAAAAGAGAGCAAAGACAATCCCTTTCCTAACTGCGGAAACTCAGGGGGGTGAGGCCCCAAGAATGTGAGGAGACGAACCTGCACCTTTGCCTGAGTAGCCCACAGCTCCTCCAATAACTACCCCATTGTAAAATCCCATGTAAACAACGTCTTGAAATCACTGCTTTCAGTGCTGCTTTATGAATGTAGCAATTTTCAAGGGAAAACGCCCATGTCTTCTGTTCCAGGTCTTTTGGTTTTCCCCAGCTTTTAACTGTGTGTTGGATATCCCACCTTTGTCCTGTGCAGCTCAGCATTGCAAATCTGTATGAAACTGGATCATCTGATGTGATTTTGAGGCATCTTTCAGTGCTCCTGTTGGTTACGGCTGATGCCTACAAAAGGTAAGGAAATAGGAGAGAAGCTGAGGGTTTATAAATTTAGTGCTCAGTCGGGAAGCAATTCTCTCGGCCTCTACAAGTGTGTGTCTGAGAAAGACTAGTAGGTCACAGACCTGAAATTGTTGCATTTCCCTCAGGCTAATGACACATGACAGCTTGTGGAACTCTCCAAGGCATATTAAAATATATTTAGAGCTTTATTTTGTGTCCGTTTGTTGGATTTGGGGGACAGGGGGAGTAGACTTTGGGTTCTGTGCAGTGTTGGGGTTAGTTTTTTTTACAGGTCGAAAAATCATTTTAGTAAATTTTAATACTGCATCCTGTTTTGAAAAAAGAGAACTAACAACAGGTAAGAGAATATTCATCTCCCATGTCAACATTTCAGTACTAACTATTGTGAATGGGGTGGAGTGTGATAAAGTCAACTCATCACACTGGAAATGAGGATTTTTGTAAGAGATTGAACAAAGAGGGCTCAAGAACAAAGAGGATCTTAACCAGCTCCTTCAGGCTACCATTTTTTTCGCTGATAATGATGGATGCATACAAGGAACTGAAGGTTTACTTTTATGGTGGGTCTAAGTCTTCCAGAAATAAACCTTTCTAAATTTTGTCGTTACAGACTAGGCTAAAGGAAAGCCCACGTCAGTGGAAGTTCTGCAGACCATGTGGGTATATGTTATTTAGTGCACAGCACTGAACCAATTCTTTCACCAATTCAACTCCTCTATTCTCTACCACTCTTTCACAAGATTTGCCTCCTGCTTAGTTTTTCACTGAGAGAGGGATACAGTAAGCAAGCCTACACATTACATGTAAAATTAATAATTATTAGTTACATAAAGCTAATAAGTTTTGAATTGCCTGAGAGGAGAGGAGCTGCATGGCTTCCTTTCCTATCTCTCCCTCCATCATTATTGCTGCTGCTGGTTTATCCTGCTCCAGCAGCTTGGCAGTATCTGTTTTAGACTATCTGACTAAGCTAATACTATCATATTCTGTATCAGAGGCACTGAATACAGAATATGAAATTATCACTTGGGATCTTAAGCATGTCAGCATCAGCTGGCATAAATCCTGCACAGACGGAGACAAGTGAACATGGTGTGAAGTCTCTAATCACCAGCTCTGAAAGGATGAACCTAGCCTGATGTCCAACAAGGGTTTCCACGCTCAGATGCTGGTACAGAAGATAGTACCAGAGAGTGAGCAGGACGAAGCATCAGCCCGCTTTTTCCCTAAGACCACAGGTCCCATGAGGAGGCTGGGGAAGACAGATGGTGGACAGTGGAGAGTGTTCACAATGTATAGTCAGACCGTCAAAAGCAACAGAGGCACCTGGGCTTGCACATTCCCTGCCCACCAGCTCAACTGTGGTAACTGAACAAGTGAGTGTTTTCACTCGACCCAGCTAAAAATTGAAAGACTTAAACCACTAAGTAAAAGGCTTAAACCAGCTGATTCCACCAAGACTGACAGACAGCTGGAGGTCAAACAAGTGGCTATGGTTCAGACAAAAGGTGAGGACTGGTTCAATTCTGGTAACTTGGTCAGCTTCAGTTGTGTGACCATCCCCTTCTTTTTAAAACCACACACCTCTGCAGCCTCAATCAGCTTCACGGTAGCTCTTGCAGTGGCACCGGCAGGTCTTGAAATTGTTATTTAGAAGCAAACCGCTTTGCAAGGACAGTGTTTAAGGATTCATTATAACGGCAATGCTTATTGAAATGTGGGGATACAGAAATCCACGTACCTGCTGAAATTCCCAGTGTGAGTTCAGGCCTTTATTCACAGCTGTGTCACATTGCTCTAAAACTGGCAGGTCCCTGTTCCCAGGGTCTGTTAGGGATCTATCAACTATATTCCATTGGGAACGTAAACCTCTTATATACATTTCTCCAGTGCTGTGATGAAAGATGTGCTGAAATGCCAGGTGGCACCACCGTCAGTGAATTAAGATACCAGGGAAATCCCATCAGCAGGTGATAGCAAACAGTTCCAAAAACTGATATTGAGAGGAATCAGCTGCACAGCACCAGCATTCGCTGATCTCTCAGTAATTAAACCAGGATGAATTTGACCCTATACAACATCTTTCTGCCTTCCATTGAAAGAAAAAGCAAGATCCTTACTATTGAATGGTAACCCTTAGCTTCCCTCCTACTGAGAGGACAGAGAGTGAAGTGTGAGGAAGAGCTCCACCTCTCTCCCATTCATCCCATTGACTTTCTGTTAATCAACAAGATCAATCAGTGTCAACATGAGGTCTGACAATTTTTTGGCATAGCTAAACCGAAAGCCTTAGTTTAATACACTTAGATCTCCACTGGGACCTGCTCTGCTGCCGGTTGCATTGGGGGAGCAGAATTTAATGAAATAAAGGTTAATATTCCCCTTTAGGTAGCACAGAGATAATAGTCTTGAAGGGCCTATTTCATGACCCTGCTTGAAAGGAACAGTTAGAAACGGCTTATACGTGAAGATCTGATCAGTAGCTTGCATTACCTCTAGAAGTATGCATGACAGGGATACATAATTGAGGTGTTTCCAGGGATAGGGCCATGATCCATACAGATGTCTTCTTTCAATGTGCTTTTCATCTGCAGAATAAAACAAGAAATTTACTGTGAGGAACCGCAAACCTGTTTTCAACTCCTCACCCCTAATTTTAGAAGCTGTCTTTAGAGCAAGGCTAGTTTATTCAGAGCTCGGCATCGAATCCTGAAGCAGAAGATACAATACGGGTTTAGAAAAGAAATCTCAGGTTACCTTTGTAGAAATGATTCACTACAGGAAAAAAATCAAAAGCAAATTTAAGGTCCTTCAAAGACTCATCGGCATCGTGCCATGTAGCACCATGGCAGAAATCACCCGGCAGCTCCAAATAGGTGAGTACCACTGCCCAGCTCCAGCAAGGTATGCAAGCTTGGCTCTGGAAAACGCAAAAGTCTTTTTAAAGTTTCTAGGAAAATATATCATAATGAGCAAAACCGCGTTCATAACAATTCTTCATAACAGTAGATCTAATTAGTTGTTCCATATTTCAAATTAACAGACTCAATACTTACTGTTCGATAGCCAACAATGTTGGGATGAAATATTAAATAAGGGTAAATGTTGTTTACATATCAGTCAAAGCCTTCACAGGTCAGTTTTTTTTCCTTTGCTCTTTTTCTGGATTCCAGGATTATGCAAGAACAACATATTTACTTTCAGAACATTAAGGTGGTCTGAGAAACTTGGGAAAACACAGGCTTATTTCTCCATATTGTCTATTCATAGCATAAATATATTTAAAACTTCATTTAAAAAAAATACACATTTTTTAAACTTCAGAATTTCAGAACATGCTTGCCTAGGGGTGTACGTGCTGCAGGGATGGGCAACCTGCTTCACTGTGGTCTTCTCCACGAGCTGCAGCGGAATCTCTGCTCCAGTGCCAGGAGCACCTCCTCTACCTCCTTCTTCACTGACCTCAGTGTCTGCAGGACTGTTTCTCTCCTATTTCTCATAGCTTTTTTTAACCAGTTTTAAAGATGTTATTGCAGAGGCACCACCAGTGTGGCTGATTGGCTCAGCACCATGTGCATTTTGGAGTCAGCTGGAACAGGCTGTGTTCAACATGGGGGCAGTCCCCCATCTCTTCTCACAGAAGCCACCCCTGCAGCATCCCCCACTACCAAAACCTTGACACATAAACCCAATAAAATAAGATGGGACTAGAAAAATTGGATGACTGTGTCTTATCTCTTGTTAGTTTTTTTAATATTGTTTGATAGATGGCTGTCAATAGCTAAGGGACAGTCAACAACCTCTGACAACCTTGTAGAACAAGGAAACAAATGGGTTTACATATTCAGCATGAGATGGCTGCTGGTGTCATAGTACCAGCAACCATCTTGTGTTGAATACATAAACTAATCTGAGCAGTTAAGGAAGGAATCAGGGGCGGAAGCAAATACATTGGATCCTAAGCCTAGCAGTAAGGGGTCACTTTAAGTATAGCAGCTGTGTGTATTGTCTTCTTGTCTTTTCCTTGCTTTTGCATGAAACACAAGTGATAAGGGTTGAAAAAGGCTGCCCAAGATCACTGTAATCATATGTCACTTCAACATCTGCAAAAAAAGAACTGCACAGCTTGAATCCATGGGATTCCTCACCGCTCAGACGTGCAGCTGTCCAGCAAAGTTGTGAGATTCACTCCATATTCTTGGGCAAGCAGGGGCAGGGGCTACAGTTCATCAGGTACAGTCAATAAATATTGCTACCACACTCCTAGCTAAGGAACATAAGACAGAAAAATCAATGACTTGGGGATCGCCTGAAAATCTGACAGCAGAATCAGCACAAGGCAGATTCTGTAATACAACCCTGCAACTGATATATTGAAATTTTCGGGGTTGCCAAAGAACCCGTACTTCCAAACCAACTATCTAGATACAATATGCTTCGTAGGTGGTATCCCACCACCTATGAAACATCTTCTTCTCTCTGCTAGCTCTATATTGGGTATCATGTATCTTGGCTCACTCTTAAATGGCATTCGTGCTTACTGGACTGGAGCTGTTTCATCTTTAAGAGCATAGTCTTCAGTTGATACAAGTTCATAAAGGCACCAGAGTGCCCAGTCAAATCCACCTGCAGCCACTGAACACTGAAGAAGCTCAAAGTCATCAAAACGAATATTGTGAAATACAGGTGATATTATAACAGCATGATCTTGAGGTTCCACTCAAATATGAGAAAACACTTCTTCACAGTGAGGGTGGCAGAGCCCTGGAACAGGCTGCCCAGGGAGGGTGTGGAGTCCCCTTCTTTGGAGATTTTCAAGACCCGCCTGGATGCAGTCCTGAGTAACATGCTCTGACATGCTCTGGGCAATCCTGCTTCAGCAGGGGAGTTGGACTAGATGATCTTTATGGTCCCTTCCAACTCTAAAAATTCAGTGAAATTCAGTGAAATCTTTTATTTGAGACAAAATAGGTTCAGCCTTACCAAAATTAACAGACAGAGTCTATTCAGCGTGAAAAAGTGAAATCCTAATGAACAATCCCTAAACTTTACTACCTGTTTCTAAAACTGGGTTAGCTAGTTTCTTTAAGTCATTGACTTTGGCCTCTACAAGAAGTTTAGTCTTGAAGTGCTAGTAACCCAAATTGGCACCTTTCGCACTTTGACCATCACTAATCATCCCAACTATAAGTTCCATGCTTAACTTGCTGGGTTTATTACTACCTGAGTCTGCTTCCTACAGGCTCTAAAGAGCCTTCGCTATTTGCATGAAGAGACTAAAATGAAGGGAAAAGGAATGGAAGGAGACCCTGACAGATGCTGTAAGCCCTGAGGTTAATTATTCACCCTCTTTCCCCTATGCCTTGATGGCATGGCTGCTGTATGAGGCAAAGTTTGGGACTGATCAATGAACCCCTACGATGGAAGAAGGCAGAATTGGGACATTGGTCTTAAAACATATAGTGAAAATCAGCATAAGAGTGGAAAAAAAAGGAACTCTCAAAGTTTCATTATTCGTTTGTGTTATGTGTGTATATAAACCAGTGAGGAAACTTCAAAATTCTGTTAATATAAAAAGAACAATTACTGTTTCTCAATCCCAAATACTTGTAAATATTGAAAGTAAAGAATGTGTTTAACTCAGCCGGGGATGCCAAGCTTGCAAGGCAGTGGACACTTGAGTGGAAATTTGGCTTTTTTGCATTTACAGGAGGAGATGAAAATGGCCAATCTTGACAGCAGACAAGAGCAAATCAGATAACCCCTTTTTACGTGCAATGAAGAAGAACAAGGTAGGTCGACCTAGACTTATAAACTGACATGGGAGAAGGATTCCCTTGGACAAGGGATCTCTTTAGGAAACTCTTTTAAGAGCTTCAAAAATCCTTACTGGGTAAACCAGGCCTTGTAGAAGTCCATGCTACCCCAGAATAAATTGTTTCCAGTACTGAAACAAACTTGTTTTGTGGTATTTGAATACTCTGGACTTCCTGCTAACTGTCAAAAGATATTTATTTTTTTAATTATTTTTTTAAAATATATATTTGAAATATTTGTCAGCTCTGCTGAAATCCCAGCCAACATGCAGATGGTGAGGAGAGGACTGGGTCTTCTTCACAGTGCTAAGCACTAACTCCCTCTAGAGCAGAGAGGAGGGCATAGCTGGGTTCTCAGGTTGATCATTCCCTCCTCTTAGAAACACACTCAGGAAAGCGATACTCGGGCTGTGTGAATTGTGTGGCTACATAATGCAGCTCTCAGAGCCAGGCTCACGCTCTCGCTCTCCTCCACATTGGCAATTGTCCACGAATGGAATGCATTTTTTGGTTGGAATTTCTCTATTAGCTTTATTTTCCATCAGGCAAGAACCTAGATGAATAATATCTGCAAAAGGCAGTCTCATACAGATTATAATCCATGGCAAAGATGTATTTTTATTTCTTTATGATGCTAAGCAGAAGAGCACCAGGCACAGCATCCATTCTTAGGGACCATGCAGACTAACTCTGTGCTTCCTCCAGCCACCTCTGCAGCAGCTGCTCCAGACAGCCCTCCAAAGCCACCCCCCAGCAGAGCGGGGATCATTCAGCTCAGGGCTGCCCCAGGAAAGTCTATGGCTGGCTCACCACTGCACAAGACCCATCTCCCTCAACCTTCTTCTCTGAAACGCTGCCCCCCCCACACACACACACACACAAAACTCCACACCCTCCCCCTGAGCGCCCCAAGACATGCTGCACAGAAAGCCCCCCAAAATTCACTCTGGAAGCCACTACACAGCCCTCGCACTACTTTAGGCGTGATGAACTTCTTGGTTCACAGGCACATGCAAACTGTCATTATGTGCCAGAGTTAAGGCTGGGTCCAAGACCCAGGGGACACCCACAGTCAAGGGCAACGTATTATGGTCTGCCCTAGATGGAACCTGATAGACAGATTATTGGATGAGGGAAAGGCTGTTGATATTGTATACCTGGACTTTCGAAAAGCATTCGATACTGTCCCCCATACAATCCTCGTGGAAAAACTGGCTTCACACGGCCTGGATGAGCATACGATCCGCTGGGTCAAGCAATGGCTGACTGGAAGGTCCCAAAGAGTGGTGCTCAGCGGATTTAAATCCAGCTGGCGGCCAGTCACAAGTGGTGTGCCTCAGGGCTCAGTGTTAGGACCATTTCTGTTCAACGTCTTTATTGATGATCTCGACAAGGACATAGGGTGTATCATCAGCAAGTTCGCAGATGACACCAAGTTAAGCAGGAGTGTTGATTCCCAGGAGGATAGGGAAGCTCTACAGAGAGACCTAGATAGATTGGATCATTGGGCCAAAATCAATGGCATGAGTTTCAACAAGGGCAAGTGCCGGGTTCTGCACTTGGGCCACAATAACCACAAGCAGCACTACAGGCTTGGGGAAATGTGGCTGGAAAGCTGCCTGGAAGAAAGAGACCTGGGGGTTCTAATTGACAAGCGGCTGAATATGAGCCGGCAGTGTGCCCAGGTGGCCAAGAAAGCCAACGGCATCCTGGCTTGTATTAGAAATAGCGTGACCAGCAGAAGTAGGCAGGTGATTGTGCCCCTGTACTCAGCACTGGTGGGGCCACACCTGGAGTATTGTGTCCAGTTTTGGGCACCTCAATCCAAGAGAGATACCGAGGTGCTGGAGCGAGTGCAGAGGAGGGCAACAAAGCTGGTGAAGGGCCTGGAGAATAAATCTTATGAAGAGCGATTGAAGGAGCTGGGACTGTTTAGTATGAGGAAGAGGAGGCTGAGGGGAGACCTCATCACTCTCTACAACTACTTGAAAGGACACTGTAGAGAGGTTGGTGCTGGTCTCTTCGCACAGGTAATTAATGACAGAACAAGAGGGAATGGCTTCAAGCTCCAACAGGGTAGGTTTAGACTGAACATTAGGAAAGAATTTTTCACAGAAAGAGTGGTCGGGTGTTGGAATAGGCTGCCCAGGGAGGTGGTTGAGTCACCATCCCTGGATGTGTTTAAGAGCCGTTTAGATGTGGTGTTGGGGGATATGATATAGGGGAGAACTTTGTAGTGTAGGGTAGATGGTTGGACTCGATGATCCCAAGGGTCTCTTCCAACCTGGACGATTCTATGATTCTATGAACCAGCTCCACCCAAGCAGTACAATGAGCACCCCGTTGCACAACCTGCTCTTCACATCTTCCAAAAGACAATTCCCCTTTTCCCAAGTGCAATATTGTTAATTTGCACCCAGTTTGTAATCTGCTCTGTCCCCCACATCCTTTTCTGACACACTCCATCAGATTTAGTACAAGCGACCGTAGGTACAAAGGTGTAGGCTTGCAGTGCATCTATGATATTTTTCCATGTTTATGCCAGTTAATTCCTTTAAAGGTTACTATTATCTTTTGCAATAAATTGTGTATCTTATCAAACTACACAGAAAAAAAATACGCTTGCTTTTTTAACAGATACTTGTTCCTAATGAGGTTTTTCATGGTTACTTATGCCAGCTCCCACAGTACCACTGGTCTGCTTAAAAATATTATCTATTGGCTTCAAGAACAAACTAATTCCTGGAAAAATCCCTTAAGCTTCCTCTCATGAAGCGGACTGCCTACCTACATCTTAATCCTTTAGATGTTTACCCCGCTAAATTTTCCATGTAATTAATCCTCAGACTCTTTGATAATTTGAGAGGGAAACAGAGAGAGAAAATACTGCCACAAGGAAACTCACAAGGTCTCCAGTCCATTATGGCTATGCCTACAATACTAACAACGAGAGCACCAGGGGTTCAGCTCAAGTGCTGAATCTTCCCTCACCCTTCATGGGACCCTCTGGTCAATAATTAGTTCCAGCCACCTCTCCTGTTCAATTCCTAATCATCTTTTAATAAGCAGTATAGGTATTCCCCGCTCACGGTCTGCAACATAGCTAAGAAAAACAAGCATTTTGTTAAAAACGACAGAATTTTATAATGTAAGGTTTACTTATTCATTGACTATATTTTAGGGGCTTTCTGAAGCTGGGGTGGGTGTGGGTGTGTTAAAAAACACCACTTTGGATATCTCAGCATATATAGGAGGCTTACATAAGATGACATAAGAGACAAGAGAAAGTGTGCTTCAGATGGCCTGCCTTTGGGGCTTAAATAGAATGTGAACAGGCCAGAAGGTCTCATATCTTCTGAATGCTATTGTTAATTTTTCCTCTTTTGACCAACAATTAGAAGTCCTGTATCAATTATAATGTTAACTTTATATTCTTCTTCCTTAGTGTCTTCTCTACACCGTGACTTCTTTTCGAAGTCTTTGGATTATTACCAAGTCTGAGAAGGATTTGGAAGAAAATGATTGGGAAAAAAAAACAAACCTAAGCAAACAGAGCACAAACTGAGATCTGTTAGTAGATTATTTTAACTTAGTCCAAAGCAACGTGGATCCCTTTCCCTTTAATTTCATGTCCTTGTGAACACAGAGAGGGCTTATACTGTACCTGGGAGATGTGGTGTCTCTGATAGGTCAGTCTAGAGGCAGGTAATCACTGAGATAAACAATATACTCATAACTTAACAGATTCTGTGCAACATTTTGCTTCTCTTCCCTTAAATCTTCACCCCAGTGTTTGAACAAAACTGAGTCTGGATAGAGCAAACGGTGTACAATCTTCTTTTCCTGCTTCGCATTATCAGCTTTGTGGACTTCAGCTTTGGATCTATCTTGCAGCTTCAGATCATGCTCTATTTATTTTATATTTTCACAGAATGCTTCCACTGATTTTGCTGATTGAAGATAAAAGAAGATTGATTAAAACAGCAATTGAGAACACTCTCCACCATCATAATTGAGCCAAATTTTCCTTATACCGCTGTAGGTCAAGAGAGCTGTAAGTTACAGCTAGTGTGATATTCACATAAGAGTAGCATCAGACCCTCCTTCTACATGAGAACATTTTTAAACATCACATTTCACAATACCCTGCAAGAGATTCTGCTCTCAATCGCAGAACAGAGCAAGGGATGCTGTGCTGGCATCAGGGGAAGAATCTGGGAGTAGAGGCAACACACAAACTGTTAAGTCATTTCCATGATGTTATGCTTGAGTCACATTAATGTATTAATGATCCATATGGCGATTCCCATCTAAGTCAGGTTGTTGATACCATACTGATCTTGAAGGTAAACACAGTAAACGAGTCCTTTGCCATCCCCTTTAATAAGTTTACTGGAATCTTTTGACTTCTGCTTAGAAAGATTTGAACAGGGTAAACCTTAGTCTCTCAAGATCTTGTTAGGTTCACAGTATTGTGCCATAAAGAAAAGGCACAGATAGCCTGTGTAAGGTCATTTAGGACACACTGTACTTGAAGGTAAATAAAAATAAATGGGCCCTTTGCAGCGTCTTTTGAAAAGCTTATTGTCAGTTTTGACTGCTGCTCTATCAGAAAAAATTGAACAGAGTGAATCCTAACCTCTCAAGGTCTTGTTAAGTTTACAATATTGGGCTGTGCCATACAAAAAAAAAAGGCACAGAAAACCTGTGGGAGTTAAAGCTTTCTACAATTAAATTACTCTCTTGGTGAACGAGGGGAGAGAAGTGGATGTGTTTAAATTCAAGTAAGACTTCCGACTCTGCCTCTCACGCACAAGCTGAGGAAGCACGCACTAGATAAGTGGATAGCAAGGGGGATTGAACTGCCGGGGTCAGAAGATTGTTATCAGTGGCACAAAGTCAGGCCGGTCACTAGTGGTTTCCCCCAGGGTTCAATCCTGGTTCCAATACTGTTTCAATATGGTCATTAATGACCTTGAAAATGGGGCAGAGTGCACCCTCATCAAGTCTGTGTATGATACCAAACTATAAGGAACGGCTGATGTACCAGAGAGTCCTGCTGCCGTTCAGAGGGAACTAAAGAGGCTGGAGAAACAGGCCAACAAGAACCTCATGAAGTTCAACACAGGCAAGTGCAAAGTCCTGCACCCATAGAGGAACAACCTCATGGACCAGCACCAGCTGAAAAGCAACTTTGCAGAAAAGGACCAGGGGGTCCTGGTGGACACCAAGTTGAACACGAGCCAACAGTGTGTCCTTGTGGCAAAGAAGGCCAACAGTACCCTGGGCTGCATTAGGAAGAACACTGCCAGCAGGTCCAGGGAAGCGATCCTCCCACACACCATCTGGAGTACTGTGTCCAGTCCTGGCCTCCTCAGTACAAGACAGACATGGACATACTGGACCAAATCCTACAAAGAGCTACCAAGATGATTATGAGATTGGAGCATCTGTTATACAAGGAGAGGCTGAGAGAGCCTGAGAAGGCTTGGGAGCAGGGGGCAGACTCATTGATGCATATGTATATCTTATCAGGGGGATTAACAAAGATGGAAGAAGAGTCTTCTCCTAGTGTCCGGTGAAAGGACAAGAGGCAGTGGGCATAAACTGAAATATAGGGAATTCCATTTAAACATATGATTTTTATTTTTTTTTTTAAATACAGTTTTTAACTGCTGGAATGACTGAAAACTGGAACAGGTAGACCAGATAGCTTGTTAAGTCTTCCTCCTTGGAGATATTCAAACCCTGGAGCGGACAATACCCCGGGCCACCTGCTCTAGCTGGTGATGCTTTGAGCAGGAGAATTAGAATAGACCATCTCCAGAGCTGTCTTCCAACCTCAACTATTATGCGATTCCATGACTGAGCATCGAAGTGAAGACTTTAGCTTTCTTTCAAACGGCTCTAAAATAATCAACAGTAACTACGGCCAGCTATTGATGTCCATGAGAATAGGTGCCAGTGAAGACACTGTCAGCAATAACAGTGGCATTACGGGACAGGGGATATTAAACGTGATCAAGCTGTACAGGAAAAATTCCTTATCCAGTTCAAGGGTGCCCCAAACGGCACTGCAAACAGCTAGTTTCAGACTTGGAGGATCGAGACATTCTAAGTTTCTTCTTCTGTTCTACCTACCATACATCTAGGTCTAATGTGAAGAGATGTGGACATGACAGCCAAAGCAATGCCATCCAGCAGGGTTCTGGCTGCTTTAGCCCTCCTACCACTGCCATGAGCGATGAGAATCAAATGACATGAAAAAAAGTGGGAAATCAAGGGGTCCAAAGGCCATAAAGGGGTGGACTCTTCAGCCCTTATTCAGACAGTTCTATCGTGTCCAATTCCCAACAGTCTAACCTACAATGGATACCTGAAAACAAGATCAAAATTCACAAACCCCGCTGTGAGAGAGAAAGGGCCCTTCCTAAATTAATATTGCTCACACGCAAGCACATCCGCTGTGATGCTGTTGGCCTTTCACTCTCAGGGGATGAGAGAAAAACAGCCCTGCCAGTAGATTTCAGCCAACGCTGCTTGGGAACACAGACCAGTCGAGCAGGTGATGGAGAGTTCATCAACGTCCTTTCCCCCCAGCAACTCCATCGAGTCTATGCTCAAGGTACACGAAGGAAAAAGACTGAGTCACAGTTGCTCACCCACACAGCAGAGGCAGAGGGAATGGGGCATTTCCAGTTTCTCTCAAAAATAGCTTTTTATGGAAAATAAAATAATGACAAGAATAAAAGCCACCTGAAATTAGCATGCTGGTACAATCACTTTAAAATCACTTAATGCTTATAAAAGAGTTCAGGGTCAGGAGCTGTCTAATATGCAAAAAGCCCAATAAGAACCCCAGGCACCAATATAGGTTAGGGATGGACCTGCAAGAAAGCACTTCTGAGGAGAAGCATCTGGGGGTCCTGGTGGATCTATCCATGATGGAACTATCCATGAGCCATGGTGGATCTATCCACGGTGGAACTATCCATGAGCCAGCAATGTGCCCTTGTTGCCAAGAGGGCCAATGGGATCCTGGGCTGTGTAGGGAAGAGTGTGGCCAGTAGGTGGAGGGAGGTCATTCTCCCCCTCTGCTCTGCACTGGTGAGGCCACAACTGGAATACTGCATCCAGTTCTGGGCTCCCCAGTTCAAGAGAGACAGGGAACTACTGGAGAGAGTCCAGCGTAGGGCAACAAAGATGATTAAGGGATTGGAGCATCTCCCTTACGAGGAAAGGCTGAGAGAGCTGGGACCCTTTAGCCTCGAGAAGAGAAGGCTGAGGGGAGACCTTATCAATGCTTACAAGTACCTAAAGGGTGGGTTGAAGGAGGATGGAGCCGGACTCTTTTCAGTGGTTCCCAGTGACAGGATGAGGGGCAACGGGCACAAGCTGGAACATGGGAAGTTCCATTCAAATATGAGGAAGAACTTCTTTCTGGTGAGGGTGGCAGAGCCCTGGAACAGGCTGCCCAGGGAGGGTGTGGAGTCCCCTTCTCTGGAGATCTTCAAGACCCGCCTGGATGCAGTCCTGAGTGATGTGCTCTGGGCAACCCTGCTTTGGCAGGGGAGTTGGACTAGATGATCTCTAGAGGTCCCTTCCAACTCTGACAATTCCCTGATTCTGTGGCTTCTACCAGTTTTTGAGCTGGCTGGAAGGAACTGTGACTGGTATAGGGCACTTCACTCTCCCACACAGGCTCTTCCTGCAGCTCAGCACTACGAAGTCCCACCAGTACCAGTACCCACCTAGTACATGTATGTGAAGTAGCGCTCAAAACAATAACTAGTGTATGGAGTTTTCCTTTCCATAAAAACACCAAACTTCTTCACCCTTCCCAGCTTTGCTGGTCCAATGTGGGTCATCTGCTGGCCACAGTCCCTCAGGGGTGTCTCTGCTCCGGTGTGTGTCCCCCATGGGCCACATAGTCCCTTCAGAAGTGTCTCCTTCCAAAAGCGCATCTGCAGCCCTCTCAGCAGTCCCCTCTGGGTGGCTCCTGCCTTAAGAGCTGATGTTTTTTCTTATGTATATCAGTTCATGGTCTCTTCCACCACAGGGAGCCCTGCAGCCCCTGCTACAGAAACCTTAGCAGTTATGCCATGTACATATTGCTGTAAACATTACCCCAAATTCACATTACTAGTGTATAATTCCTTTTGGTTTTTTTTTTTTTTTTTTAGTTCCCCTCCGTAAAACCATCAAGCTTTAGCCCGATTCACGCAAAAAAATGAAGAACCAAGACTACCGAAAAACAAATCGGTCGTGTATGCCAACATCCCTCTACTGCGTTAAATGCTGATGTGAAAGAAAAAGGATGGGGGGAAGGATTAAAAATAATAAAAAAAGGCTGATATCCTTCCTCAAGCAATAAAGGGCAGGGTAGATGGATCTAGGGATCTCCTTGCTATTCACTTGCGTTTCTCTGTCCTCACAGGTCTTCCCAAGACCTGGGTATTACAAACGCTCCTAGGCAGTGTGACTACAGGATGGTTGAGTTTGGAAGGGATCTCTGAAGGTCATCTTGTCCAACTTCCCTGCCCAAGCAGGGCCACCTAGAGCTGGTTTCCCAGGTCCGTGTCCAGACAGCTTTTGAATATCTTCAAGGATGGAGACTCCACAACCTCTCCTGGGCAACTTGGGCCAGAGAACAGTCACCTTCACAGTAAGCGTTTCCTGAAGTTCAGATGATGTCCCGAGTCACAGGTGGGTTGCTTCCTAGGGACATGGGACAAAGTGTGTGATACTAGGAAGAGCATTTAGGGATTGTACAGGACTTATTATGGGATGCTTAGGAAAGGAACAAAAGGCAGGGGGGTGGGGAAAAAGAGAACAAGGTGGTTCGGGAAGGAACAACCATGGAAGAACAACTGGCTTGTCAGTACGCTTGCCTAGACGTGCCCTGTGCCTGATCTGTCCTGCCTTCTTATCAAAGTCCATTTCTAAGTATATTCCTGGGTGAGGGACTCTCTATTTTGTGTGCATCTGCGTGCTCGGAAGCCTAAGTGCCAGCAGCTGGACATCACAGGTCAGAGGGACCGTGCGCCTGTGGTGCCAGCAACTGGAGTGACCAGGGTGAGTGAAAGCAAGTCTTGGCAACTGAACTGGTGACCTGGAGTTTACCAGAAAGCGATAGCTAAATCTCTCTTTCCTATACCAAACCTACTTAAGGCTATAAAGCATAGGAGTGTAACGTATGAGAAACAGGCAAGGATCACGCTGGCAAAACTGGAGATACCCAAACACCTTCTGTTTTCCTTTTCACTCCGTCCTGTCACTGTGCCAAGTCACTGCTCTGTTTAACACCATCCTGGAACGCAACCCTGTCCTTTGCCCAGGATGGCCTCAGCCTTCAGAACCTCACCAAATGCTGTGGCAGCCTCAGCTTTATTTTAAATGACAGCAATGTCTGTTTGAGGTGGAGCTCCTAGGAAAATTGTACCTATAGAATCCGTACATGTTCCCATTTATCACAGAATCTTCTTGGTTGGAAGGGACCTTTGAGATCATCGAGTCCAACCACAAAAAAAAAAAACCTAAACACCCCCCCCCACTTATCCGCCCTTCCCCTAGTAAATCCCAATACTCTTGGGCCAAACTTCACAGAGTAGAGTCCCTGCCACTTTACCCACTTGCAGAAAGACTATAGCACAAGTTTAAGCCTTACACACCAGTTAATTCAACAGCAGGGAGATATCACAAACGTGGTAACAGGGACAAAATGAAGTGTCGATGCCCTGTTAGACAGCTGAGAAACCAAACACAAGGCAAATCCAGGAGAAACTAGATTTCTTTAGGTGAGAATCCTTCAGCTGCTCACTGAAGCCCCCGTTTACAAAACACCTCAGGCCAAGTGTCCCGGTTTGAAGTAAAACCGAACCAGTTTTCTGTTCTGTAACTTTACATCCTAGCTAAGCCTCCTCTAACTCTCTGAAATTAACGGCATATTGTGGAGAAAACTGCTCGTTCTCAGAATGATCAGCCCAATGTTTGTGCTCCGTGCCAAGGGATGGTGAGCAGGGAGGCCCTTGCTTATCCTTATTGCCGTAACAACCAAGGGCAGCCAATTTCGGTATTTTCCCCCTTAGAGGGTCGGAAACGGAAAAAACGTAGAGGGGTCACATCGGTGGGGAGGAGGGGACAGGAGAGGTGACCCAAACCTGACCAACTGGGGTATTCCATCCCATCTGCCCCACGCTCAGTATAAAAGCTGAGGGATCAAAGGGTCAGCCCCTTCCTGCGATGGCCGACGTCCAGAGAGGACTCTGTCTGTTCATCTGCCTTTGATCCCGATCCGTGTGTTCCTGACTCCAGAGCTGGAATCCAGTTCCCATCCGTCGCTGAGTCCAGTCTGGGACTTCCCCAGTGCCTGCCGGTGACGTGACTGTCATCCTGGGAGCTTGATACAGTTTTGTATATATTGCATCTATTTCATTATTTTCTTCTTTATTTTCATTTTAATATTAATTCTTCATTAAAGTAGTTTAGTTCATTCTAAACTTCTGAATCTCCACCGTATCTCTTTCTCCTCCTCTCTCCTCTTTTTTTTGGGGGGGGGGGGGGGGGGGAAGGGCCATCTGTCAGTCTGGTTTCGGTAAATTAGGCCGAAACCACGACACCAAGGAAGCTTGAACAACCTTCCTGATCCTGTAACTCCCATGGCCAATTTTTTTATATAGCAAAGAGTCAAAAGACTGACTTACCAGGTGCACTGCTGGCTGATGGGATGCAGGAGCTGCAGGAATGGCTTGCAAACGGAAGGTGATGGTACCTTCACGGAGCTCCCAGCACTGTATTGCTACAGAGCCAAGCTGGCTCTTCTCCACACATCTGACTCCCTTACCACCAGGTAGGACTTCTGTAAGTAGCTTGTACTCACCTTTGCTCTCAATATTCCCAATGGCCACACCTGACCACACCTGAAAAGTCTCCTCAGCTGCAGGCAGTTGGACAAATCAAGCCTATTACAGCACTGGGCTTCTGCTCTCAACAGGTCTGCTTTGACCAGGGACCAGAAGATGAGGGGCATCTCCCCAGGCACGGTCAGTTTGCAATAGCAAGGTTCAGGGATAATCTTGAGACAAGATCACAGAATCACAGAATATTTTTGGTTGGATGGGACCTTTGAGATCATCGAGTCCAACCAAAAAAAAAAAAAAACCACACCACCAAAAAAAAAAATCCCAGAACACCAAAACCAAACCAAACCTCCACAACCACACCCCACCCCACCCCACCCACAAACAGACACAAACCAACAATCTCGGGCACTAGAGCATGCCCTGAAGTGCCACGTCTACACATTTCTTAAATACTTCCAGGGATGGCGACTCCACCACCTCCCTGGGCAGGCTGTTCCAGTGCCCGACCACCCTCTCAGTAAAGTCATTCTTCCTAATATCTAACCTAAACCTCCCCTGCTGCAACTTCAGACCATTCCCTCTGGTCCTGTCATTATTCCCTTGGGAGAAGAGCCCAACACCCACCTCTCTACACCCTCCTTTCAGGGAGTTGTAGAGGACAATGAGGTCCCCCCCTCAGCCTCCTCTTCTCCAAACTAAACATGCCCAGTTCCCTCAGCCTCTCCTCATGTGACTTGTTCTCCAGACCCCTCACCAGCTTGGTGGCTCTCCTCTGGACACGCTCCAGCAGCTCAATGTCCTTCCTGTAGTGAGGGGCCCAGAACTGAACACAGCCCTCGAGGTGAGGCCTCACCAGTGCCCAGTACAGAGGCACCATCACTGCCCTGCTCCTGCTGGCCACGCTGTTCCTGATACAGGCCAGGATGCCGTTGGCTTTCTTATTCTAAGATAACTCAATAGTTTTAAACCAAGGAACAGGAACCCTCTATTGCCAAAAATCAACAAGTTGCTCTCGTCAAAGCTTACTGTTGGCCAACACCAGTAAGTCCCTGGTAGAGAAACATCATGGAATACAACCACACCCGTAAACAAAACTTCATCAAGACACAGGGTCATTCATTTCCCAATTATTGCCAATGCTGTAATTGTTCCCATGTTCCTGCCTGCACCATGCAGGACTTTCCACTTGCTACAATTTGCAGAGTAAGGCTGAGCAGAGACTTTTCCCCGCAGGAATAATTCGAGTTTGGTGAGTGTGTGTTGGTCAGCATGTGGGAGCGAGGAGCTAGGTGTGCCAACAACAGTTGTGTCCTTCCACTCGCACTTCCAAAGCCTGAGAACAATTCCTCAACTGGTCTTGCATGGTAACTTTTTTTTCCTTGTAAGTCATACTTTCTTGTACTACACCAGGAAAGCTGAGGTATTAAAAAAACTCCTATCGTATGTACACATCTACACACAAAACATAACACTTTGAATGAAAGTATTTAATGGCTTTTAAATGTTTTATCAACCCAGGGAAGAAAGTTGGCTGATAAAGTTACAGAAGAGGTGGAAAACCTAGAAAAGCATTTGCTAAGCAGCAGCTGTGACTCCTGGTTGATTTAATTCTAATCAAGATTGTTGCAATACAGAGGGTAAACCAACGCACACGCGTCGCTGTATGTGTTTCTCAAACTGGGCACTCTATGCCCTTCTCCAAATCAGAATCCCAACAATAAAATCCCTGGGATCTGAATGAGATTTCCTAGTGACAATGAGAAAGGTGATTTCCATTTTCTACTTTTAACCCCCTACCCCCAAAAAACCCCACCCAAAAAGCCCCACAATCCAACAAGCTTTGCCCATTAACATTAAATCACTCTCCAAAATCCTGGAAGTAGATCAGCTGTTATTTATTGCTGCTGACTTATATACAAGCCAAAATAGAAATGTGTGTCAAAACTGGCCTAAGAAAGCAGGATGTAAAGCAAAAGCAGAGATTCACAGGAATTCAGAACGAAGCCAGTTCTGAATCGTCTCCGAAAGGTCTCATTTGTTCATTACAAAAATTTTGATGCTACCACTTTTGTAATCTTTTTCAAGAAGAATGATGTTTAGGGTGAGTGAGTCCCAGGCTATAACTAGTCGTTAAAAGGATAGAATGAAGCCATAGCAGTGCACTGTCACTCTGTTCTCGGCTCTGTCACCAGCTTTCCTTTGCCGTCTCGTCAGTGTCCTTCATCTTCTGCCTCCATACCTCAGAGGCTGCAGCAACACCATTGTGAATTACTTCTGAGTTCTTACAACACTTTTGAATTCCTTTAAATACAGCAGACCATTGATGTTCTCCTTTCATATGATGCGTATCCACACATATCACTCAGGGCAGGGGGAAAGGAAGAAGAGGAAACAGCAGGGAGAGAGAGGTAACTACAGAGTAACCACTGCCAGTGTGAACGCTCTTCTCAGTCGTTAAACACCTGCCCTCTAAGCAACTGAAGAAAGCTTTAAGGCTTTCCAAGTAAGTCAAGAAAGAAAAATTAAGAGGTAAGAATAAATCAGCAGACAGACAGGAAGGCCTAATTCTATGCACGTCACCTATTCCAACTTGGAGTAATATACTATGAACAGCGTAATTTAAGAGTTATCATATTTTCAGCATAAATATGCAGAGTCCTAACCGCTTAGGATATATACAGTCTTTGAAGAAACATAAGGTGCAAATCCTTTTATTCACCCTTAGATGCAAACACTGGTCTCACCCACATAAGCCGTTCCTAAAATGCAAATATACTCCAGTCCTACTTGCATGGGGATCTCAGAAAGCAAAGTCTATCTCCTTCCTCCATACCTACTGCCTTTCATACTGAAAATTACACTAGCAGTTACACTTGCAATAAAGGATAACAGCTACCAATATTCCCCCTCCAACTCAAAATACAGAAGTGCTTTAACTTACATGAATACGACCATTACCATTAGAATAATCCCTCACAGTATTCTAATCCTTACAATTCCTCTTCACATCAGCCAAGACACACTGGTGCCCCAAGGCAGCATCTGAATCAAGTTAATGACATTGAGCAGAAGCCTCCCTTTTTCCTTTCAGGCTAGCCGAGTGCCAAAAGTGAGAAGTGATGTCTTAAGTGACACCTACGCACCATTTCCTTTTTTCTTCTGAGTTCAAGGGAAACACACACACTTTCCATCAGACTATCCGAGGTTGAGTGGGGCGTGTATACATACATATCTATGTACACACACACACACACACACTCATAGAGATATATACACATACTTGTAAGACAACTTCTTCACCAACTCTTCAGCCCTTTTTGGTCCTGAACCATCTGTCTCCCAGCACACATACACTCACAGAGCCATGCAAATAATTCATCTGGTCCATAAACAGATGCTGCCCAGGGTCTACTTTCTCACAAGACCCTCTAGAGTAAGCTGAAGGTGGGCTATAGGTTAGATTATTACACCATGTGCTGGGAAAGGACCAAAGCAAGGTTCCCTTTCAGCCAGAGACAGTAACAGCACTATGTATTATTACAACACTCTACCCAAATTTGTCAACGTACAGATTTGGGCCTGAGCTGAAAATCCCTCTTCTGGCTGCATGTAGACAAGGAAGAGAGACGAGAAATGGCAAACCTGAGCAAGAAACGGGCTCCGAAAAGTGGAGGCACCCAGCGCGCTTAAAGACCATTGCCACTTTCTGCTCTACCAGTGACCTCTTGTGGGGAGGGTGGAAAACAACAGCCCCCTCTTTCCCTCTCCATACTGCTTTGAGTGACATCCCTCTCACAAAGGTGTTAAACACAAGCGTCGAGTCCATACTTATAAAAGACCTTCAGTATACTTTGCAAATTGCTGAAGAACTACTGCAAGCTGAGAAACTAGGGACAGGATAAGTAGGAAGACCCTCTCGTTGATAAACGAGTAGGGATAAAAAACACAGATGAAATTGAATTTTAGTATTCTGGACTAAATAAGTCCAGTTACAAAATAAGTGACTTTTTTTTATTTAACACCGAAGACCCCCTACAGAAGTTGCTTTGGAAGGATAAATAATGAGAAATCACACTGGAACTTCTACAAGGTAGGAAGCAGAAGCGCTATGGAAGGCAAAGTATTGTGGAAAATGAAACTTTCAGCAGCTCCGCACTGATGTGATGCTCCGTTTCACTAACATTCCCACCTGATGTGCAGCAAACTGCTTAAAGCAAACTTTTCATAGATACTCATCACCTGCATGTTCTCCGTCTAATGGCTGGCTGAACTAAGATCCTGTAGGAGTGGTCTGTGGTAGAAGTGAAGCTGTGCTTTAAATAGGAAAAAAAAAAAAAAAAAAAAGATCACATTACGGTAAGCATTCTCAGCATCTGCACCTAACACTACAGCACTAGCTTTGACAGTTTTTTCTGGCTCAGTTTGCCATCTCAAAAAGTAAACTGCTTGTTATCCATGCATGACTATCGTAACAATTGCATATCTCTATGTGGCACTTGCAAAGCAGTTCAGGAATACTACCATTTTCACAGCAGGATGGGAATAAAATGCAATAAATCAAGATTAGGGCCACACATATTAAACGAGCACTAACAAGGCTACTTATTTACAGTTAGGTTCTTATGGAAAAAAGCTTGCAGTCAGAAAAAATAATAAAACTTAAGGATCAAATTATTAACAATATGCACTTCACTGCCAGTTTGCCCTAGCTTTTGAATGCTCGAATCAGCAGATTTATTTTAAAACAACTGAACTTATATTATCAAAAGAAAAATAAACAATCCATGAGATCCAAGTTAAACACATAGTAGGTGGGATCAAAAAAATTCATGTTATCACAAGAGCCTAACTATTCCCAACAGAGTAAACATAGCAGTGTAGGTTTTATGTGGAAGAGTAAAACGTGGAAGCTGTTGAAATTAAAAAAACACTTTGCCCAGGAGTTTCACAGTAGTTCGGCGACAACACAGAAACAGTGAGATTCTGATATCTGGCTCCAGCAATCAGTGTGATCTAATCAAGAGACTTCAGTGCTTTCCCTAACTTTGACCTTTTTGTTCTTTTCAATCTGTCTGTTCTCTCTTTGCCACCCTCCTTTTTCACCACCTATTCCATCCCAGTCTCCACTTCAGTATTCCCCATCATCGTTAGACTCCCACCTTTGATACCCATTTATTCAACTTGTCCCAGTTCCTTCTCTCTCATTTCACATCCAACTACGGCAAGTAGTAGCAAGCTTGGAGGTGAAAACATAAAATGTTCTGTTGCTAATTTTATCCCCTCTCACTCTCACTTTAAAACCAGTTTCCTCACCAATCTCAACTCATCCTAGTTATGGGATTCAGCCTTCTCCCAGAACTCGCTGCTCACTCCTTGATTCAAGAAATGCATTCTTTCACATCTTGAAGCCATCAGAACAATGCACTGCATGTAAAAGATCTAGATCTCTGCTCAGTCCTGCGCGCAGACTTACTTAGCTCTAAGTTGCACCCCAGCTGCCAAATTTAGCCAAAATCCTCCAGCAGCTCTTTCAATACGGAAACAGAAAGCACAGTTCATGATCACATTCAAGCAGGGATCTTTCTTTGATCTTAGAACACCTGAAAATATTTAATCCTGAAGCAAAGCTTACCCCTTTTACCAAAAGAAAGGTGATTTTCCAGCACATAAAAGCTTTGAGCATCTAACAGTAATTAGACTCTCATTAAAAAATGGAAGAAATGACACATTTCCTCACGTCTGTGAGCCACAGCACACATAATGATCACAAGAAATCAGATGACGTGTAGTAACTTGTTTCCATGTCTGATTGACGCTTTTTGACCTTAGAAACAGCTTGTGCCATTTTGTTGGCATTGTCTATAATAGTTCTCCTCAGGGCAGAAAACAAAGCTCAGAAAAGTCAAGAATTTAAAAATGGGGTTTTGTCTGAGACCTCATGACCTGAAGAGGCAGCAGTATCAGCTCTCCCTTTTGGAGCACGTGTTCTAGGCCATGTAGTCCTGAACTGCAACGTCCTTCAAATCACTTGAGCACTTGCTAAAGCCCAGTGATATGCTTGCTTTGAGAGCCAAGGGAAAAACTGACTGATGTTAAGACACCTTCAAAATATTTTAATGCTCACGAGCTAAGCAACAATATGTAAATTTGCTTTCATGACCTTTTAAAGAGAAAAATTGCATTTCAATGACAGTCTTCCATAATTAAAAAGACAACACTGGTGAAATATAGTTTACATGATTAATATATTTTACTCAGTATGTACACAGTTCTCCAAACAAATTGGGGCATACAAAGGCAGTTTAAGAAGTGTTAAGTAACCACCTAATCAACTGTTACATGGGATATGTCTTAGCTGGTTTTGCTTCCTCCAGCTCAGCGTCCAACCAGCGGTATCTGCGGTGACGGCGCAGAACTTCAATCGCTTTTTGTTCTAGTGATGTTGGTTGAATACCCAGGTCTTCCAAACCAGGAAGATCAGGAAACGTCATGTCTGTTGTGTGAAACTTTAAAAAGAAGAAAAAAAAAGAAAAAAGATGGAATTCACCTGATAGAATCAACAGCATTACACCCAATACAACTGTTCAAGTACTGAAAGAAGTATTGTGTACTTACACCTGAGGTCACCTTTTTTCTTTTATAGAAACAAACTAGCATAAATCCCTAGTACTAGAGACATTTTAGTAAGTCTTAAAACATTCTTCTACAAAGGGGAGATTTTACTGCAATTGCAAGGCTGCTAATGTAAGACTTGTTTCCCCCAAGAAAGAACCCTGCAAATAAAATGCACTGGATCTGAAGAACTATTCAAATACAAATGCGGACTCAGCCAGCTACGCGTCAGTCCCAGTTCCTTGGGTAATTAGACAAGGTATTGAGTACCCAGTGTACTTCAACAGGAGATACGAATGTTCTGCATCTGGCAAAAAGTCCTTCAGGCTTCAGATTTAGATTCAGGAATAAACAGCGGTGTGACATGCAGGAAGTGTCTTCATTTTCTCTCCATCAGGTACACATTAAGAGGAAGATTACTACATTGCAACCACGAAATTAGGCCAGGTTTGTAAATGCATATTTGCACTGCAATTATATACATTCTGCTTTGTCAAGAAAATGTATGTTGAATTATCACCATCAGTAGGTTCTTTTTCTCTCTATTCATGGTTTACAACGGGGTCCTGTGCAGGACAAACATTTAATTTTATTACCATATTTGCAACACATATGACCTAAATCTTAGAAAACGGGAATTTCTCTTATGCTATTATTCCTTGAAAGGTCTTTAAGTCAACCACATCTAATTTTGTCTAGATTACTTAAGGATGAAAAGCTGGGAAAGAGGAACGATCAGACACAGAAGTGACATGGAGATACTCCCTCTTACACTGCCCATGCTATAGCTGAATTGCAGTAGTTCTAGTGATTTGGTTCAGGCTTATTTTATGAAGTGTAACTCTACAAACTAAAAAGGCAGCTAGAAGTAAGATTTTCAGGAGATGACACATCTACATCCTAGATCAAGATAGCCAACAGAACTACAATGCCAACCCTCTCTGTGGGGGAAAGTGGAAAGTTTTGCACTAGACTGTGAGTGAGCTTAACCTCTTTATTCCACATTGTCCACAGGTTTTCACAATTATTTCTAAACAGAACAGGAAGCTGGTTTATTTCACAGATGGAGGAATGTAAACGTATAGATCAATTCAACATATTCATCAGCGACCTGGATGAGGGGACCGAGTGTATCCTCAGTAAGTTTGCTGATGATACCAAACTGGGAGGGGTGGCTGACACCCCGGAGGGCCGTGCTGCCATCCAGCAAGACCTGGACAGGCTGGAGAGCTGGGCAAGGAAGAACCTCATGAGGTTCAACAGGGAAAAGTGTAGGGTCCTGCACCTGGGAAAGAAGAATGTTAGGCACCAATACAGGTTAGGTGTGGACCTGCTGGAGTCAAGTTCTGAAGAGAAAGATCTGGGGGTCCTGGTAGACAGAAAAATGACAATGAGCAAGCAGTGTGCTCTTGTGGCCAGGAAGGCCAATGGAATCCTGGGCTGCATAGGGAAGAGTGTGGCTAGTAGGTCGAGGGAAGTCATTCTCCCCCTCTACTCTGCACTGGTGAGGCCACAACTGGAATACTGCATCCAGTTCTGGGCTCCCCAATTCAAGAGGGATAGGGAACTACTGGAAAGAGTCCAGCAAAGGGCAACGAGGATGATTCAAGGATTGGAGCATCTCCCTTAAGAAGAAAGGCTGAGAGAGCTGGGACTCTTTAGCCTGGAGAAGACAAGGCTGAGGGGAGACCTTATCAATGCTTATAAGTATCTAAAGGGTGGGCTGAAGGAGGAGGGAGCCAGACTCTTTTCAGTGGTTGCCAGTGAGAGGATGAGGGGCAACGGGCACAAGCTGGAACATAGGAGGTTCCACTCAAATATGAGAAAACACTTCTTCACGGTGAGGGTGCCAGAGCCCTGGAACAGGCTGCCCAGGGAGGGTGTGGAGTCCCCTTCTCTGGAGATTTTCAAGACCCGCCTGGATGCAGTCCTGAGTAACATGCTCTGACATGCTCTGGGCAATCCTGCTTCAGCAGGGGAGTTGGACTAGATGATCTTTATGGTCCCTTCCAACTCTAAAAAATTCAGTGAAATTCAGTGAAATTGCTTACAGCCATTCAGTAAGCAGCTTTAAGCACAGGACCCAGTTCTCCCATATCCACAATAGTAGCCTCTCTCAAATTAGTTTGGGGACAATCAGGTCAAAAAAGGCTATTGATAGTGCATCATAAACAAGGCATTAAAACTCCAAATCTGCAAAATAGTTGGGACAGTACCTGCAAACTTCAGAGAGCAGCAAGCTTGGAGTCTGTCAAATACATGACCCTATCACTGCTAACCTACACCCATACCAACTGTTTTGACATTAATACTTGCTAAATCACTACTTTTTCCTCACTTGTAGTTGGTTTTTCAGAAGATATCTCTCCACCCCCACTTAGATGCTCTGAGAAGTTACAAATAAACACGAAGTTGCAACATGTTCATAAGAAAGGCATTCTAACCTTATGTGAGAATTTGGGCTGTATCCAGTGCTGCCAGTTCAACTTGAGTTGTTAAAAATGCCACTATCTGGATGGTATAAGTGATTTTAATGCATCTGGAGGTACATAAACTCACTAGCTACCTAAAAGCGGGGAACACTCCCCCGCATCAGTCAGCCGCACACTGCACATCCAATCTTTACTTTGGCTTTGCTGTCATCAACAGCATGTGTTTTGGGGGAAGGGGACATGGGCACAGCAAAGCATGCAGCCTAGACCACCTTTAACACTTAAGAAGGCTGGGCCCTTTGCCCGACCTCATCTTGTTACTTCTTGCTATATAACCCTCTCACCAATCGTTTCAACCACTTTCTTAAAGACATTTAGAGAAATATGTTAACTATTCTTCCTCCACCAAAGCTAGTGGAAAGACAACATCATAAGGATGCCTTTTAAACAAAAATTCTGTTAGTCCCTCTCTAAGTCTTTGTAAGACTAAACCAGAGGTATATACCAGACTCCTTTGACAGTGTATCCCCTTGGCACTGTAACAGTTCTGGACAAATAAGTTAAGAGTGAGGTAGCTGCAGCAATTGTATGGCAGGAACCATAACCATTTTTGAGGAAGGTTATATATAGACACCTTGAAAAATTTAAATTTTTGTAGTACCCAAACAGTCTGAAAGCAATTCTTTATAATCAAATTCTAGCCACTGAACTGACTGAAATAACGCACCACACGATGTACACACATTACAGCACTCCTTGAACGCAAAACTACAAATTCAAGTTACAAATACACAATGAAACATTTCCCAAGAAGGACTTGTGGATTGTCCTACACTTACCCGGTCCACTTTGTCTCGTGTTAACCATGGTTCAAACGGATTAATCTCAAAGAATCTTGCAACTAAACTGTAATCAGAAAGAGTATTGCAAAAGTTTAGTCGTTATCCAGATGCACGGAAGAAAACGAGAACTGGTAAAAATATTTCACACTTAATAGACAGTGAGCAAGAGCTTGTTCTGTAGCTGTTCTTGCAAGCTATGCATTCATTAAAGCGGTGAACGTGCCAGCCAGCAAGTTTTTAGTCGTGTTTCTGGTAACTTTAACTGCTTGCTACTGAACTATTCTTTTACTTTGGAAGGGAATGGAGGAGCAGATATCTAGAAGTAAAAATGAGTATTAGTGGGTGGGAAAATAAACCTCCACATCCAACTCCTCACACACCAGAGGGTTCAGCCTTGCCCCTGCCTTTCCTCCAAACTCTGTTCCCTAGTAGAGTAGGCAGTAATCCAATTAGTCAGGAAGTTTGATTCAATGCCTTCATGAGAAAACATGCTTGCTGACAACTAAATGAGTTAACAGCCATACAAACAAGATGATGGAATCTGGAGCAATCTGCATCTATAAAAAGGGTAAGGATTAGTACATTTGCAGTTTCCAGAAATGAAGTTTCCCATGAAAGAAAGAAAATCTGCCAGAGAAAAGAAAATAACACTACAACTCTTGCTCACTGTCCTGGGACCAACAGCATTCAAGGCAGAATCTCTTACTGAAGTGCTCACCTGGAAGACCAGGGTGTTACTGAGTTACTGCACATAAGCAGAACTATGCTTATCACCCTTTTAGATGCACTCTTTTCTCAAAAATATAAAATACCACTTAGTTTAGCCCATAAAGAAAAAAACCACAACATAGACTGCAGCAAGTGTGAATAAGTACCCACAGAGTTACTTTTCAAACAAGCTGCCTTGTGGCAGCTGAGCCATCTTAACCTGTTGCCTCTACAACCAATTCAGAAACAGCCACAACAGTTTAAGATGTTGTTCTGGCGTCATTCATCATCAGTTACATGAATCCAGTGTTGAGTCTTATTAGCAGATTGGCAGGAGGCTTCTAACACCGGTGACTTTTTTAGCTTATTAGACTGCATTGTACTAAAATTGAGGAGGATGAGCAGCAGCACATTAACACAACTCAAGCATGGTGAGGGCAGTTCCTGAAACAGCATTTGCTGTTTGAGGCAGCTCTTCAAAAGGGTGTGATTATGCCTAAAGGACTAGGCCTAGGCTCAGATTTATACCGCACTTTTTCATGCACCGTTACTCGGTAGCTGCAATTCAGCACATCAGCTTCTGTCCTCAGTGCCCCCTGAGGCCAAAACATATGGCCAAACTCTTATTACCTCCCTATTTATTAATACCTTCGAAAAGATGTTACTGCCCTCATATCACAGACAAAGAAGTGCATACTTGCAACTGCACTGCTCAAATTCCCAGGCCAACATCTCAATACAAACTTATCTCCAACACTGGCTCAAATCGATACAAAGGGCTGAACTAGAAAGTCAGTCGATACCCATACCCGCCCTTATCCCAACTCCGTTCCCGAGGTGACACTGCTCACCAGACTGGAAGGACAACCGACAGCAGCAATATCTTAAGCTGCCACAGAAAAATCTGTCAGCAACATACACACAGATTTTCCCTGTGGTACCACGAAGAGCTCATTTAGTTTGCTACTGATTGTCTCTACTTAGGACCTTCTGCTATTTCTTGACTCAGCAAAGCCATTCCATGACTCTGGAATAAATAGTCACGTTAAATTTACTACAAGTCCACCTTTCACACACTAGCTCATCAAATGCAGGCTTGTACCTGAGCAGAAGACTCAAGCCAGCTAATGAGTACCTAGGAAAAGTCAGTTTCTACAATCCTACCGCATTAAACAATTGACAACATTAAACGACGAATGCAACAGTTCTGTGCCGCCTGGTGGATCCCAAGTTCTTCCTGAAAGAAGGGTCCCACTTACTGATAAAGAGGACGAGGAAGCGGATAGGGAAGAAAGGTTCGAAAGCAAACTGCGTAGATGTATTCTACCATGTCGTAAAGGAGGTATCTCTTAGGTCTGAAAGAAAAATCAACAAACATTACAGGTATGTTAAGTATATATATTTGGAGCAAGTCACGAAAATGTTAAAGGCCTCCACCCCCCAAGGCTACCAAGGACCTGTTCTCTTTAATCTAAACGATTTGCCAGATTTGTCCTTTTACTCATGAGAGGGAAACAAATTTTAGCTCCCCAGATTCTGTACTGTTTGAAATAGAGAGGGATTAAGTTAGAAAAACATATCCTCTGACACCAGGCATGGTTAACAGTGTAAATCACAAATTGCAAAATTGTTTCGTCACCCTGTTGGGTGCCGATGCCCAGGCACTGGTGGCGGGGCGGGCTGCAGGGGTAGCCTCTGTGGAGAGGTCGGGGCCACCCCGTACCAGGCACAGCCGGCTCCAGTAGACCCACCGCAGGGCACAGCTGAGCCCCTCAGACGAGATGGTGGCACCTCTGGGAAAACATATTTAAGGAAGAGCAAAAATGCCACATCGGCAGAGAGGAGTGAGGAAAAAAGTGTGAGAAACAGCCCTGCAGATACCAAGGTGAGAGGAGCAGGAGAGGGAGGAGGTGCTCCAGGAGGTCGAGGAGAGGTTCCCCTGCAGCCCCTGGAGAGCCCCCGCTGGAGCAGGTTTATCCTGCAGGACTGAAGCCCATGGAAGGGCCCATTATGGAGTAGGGGAACAGTGTAAGGAAGAAGGAGGGGCAGAGAGGAGCTGTTATGGACTGACCCCATAACCCACCATTCCCTATCCCTCTGCACTGCTTAGGGAGAGGGAAAAGTGGAGTTGGGAGTGAAGGACTGAAGGAGAGCGTGGGAAAAGGGTGTAGGGGAAAAGGTGTTGGTTTAGTCTTTTTGTCTTTATTTCACACTATGCAAATCCATTTTAATTGACAGTAAATTAAATTAATTTTTCCCAAGTTGAGTCTGTTTGGCCCTGGTAAGCAATCTCCCTGCCTTTATCTCAATCCATAAAGCTTTTCATACTATTTTATCCTGCTGTCCTGCTGAGGAGGGGGGAGTGAGCATCTGGGTGGGCATCTGGCTGTTGGCCAATGCTAACCCACCACAGTTATACTGAATGAAGTGTATTCTGTGTATTTTTAAAGCACATCTTTTATGTGCCTCCTCCATGAGATAACTACTGAGTCAAATTCGGAATGCAAGATTTTTAGTGCTGGGACAGGGCTGAATTTGTACAAGCCCAATTGGCAGTTTGTAATAGAAAGAAGCTGGGAAGCAAATGGTAAAATTAAGAAAGGTTTGTTAACAAAACATCCCATTTCTGGTAGCAAATGGCTGCAAAGAAATTGCTTCACTTGCCTTTGCGTGACTAAGAACATACTGTTCTCTTCAAAAGCAAGAGGAAGAAACTAAGATAAATTCCCCCAAAAGGATGCATTCCCCCTCTCAAGATGGAGGGAAGGAAGCAGTCAGTCTCCTGCACACCTGCAGAAGTTTAAGTTCTCTGTTTAAGAGAAATGTTTACCACTGGGAGTTCCCATTCCTTTCTCGTTCAGTCTTTGCCTTAGCATTTTAATATTCTGTCTTTATAAAAGGCTCAAACTGAAACAGATACGTCCCTTGGCTTTTAAAGCAACTTGCTGGTATTTCAAAACATTCTGAAAATCTTCATGACAACGCACAAGAGCACACTGCTGAGCACTGGTGTGCCACCTGTGTTTCAACCTTCAAAATTACATCCCGCTGATCATGATCAGAGCAGCACAAATGTGTGTCTCCTAATGATTTGCTATACTTTTCAGCTAAAGCAGAGACCTCATTGACGCAACGACCTTCAGACTGATTGCTTCCCAGGTAGGGGCTCCCCAAAAATGAGACACTGTAGGGGTTTCTTCATCTCCAGTCTCCCTTTTGTTTTTTAAAATAGGAGACACTGAATTGAGTGCTGTGTTCAGTTGTGGGCCCCTCACCACAGGAAGGACATTGAGCTGCTGGAGCGTGTCCAGAGGAGAGCCACCAAGCTGATGAGGGGTCTGGAGAACAAGTCATATGAGGAGAGGCTGAGGGAACTGGGCATGTTTAGTTTGGAGAAGAGGAGGCTGAGGGGGGACCTCATTGCCCTCTACAACTCCCTGAAAGGAGGCTGTAGAGAGGTGGGTGTTGGCCTCTTCTCCCAAGGGAATAATGACAGGACCAGAGGGAATGGTCTGAAGTTGGGGCAGGGGAGGTTTAGATTAGATATTAGGAAGAATGACTTTCCTGAGAGGGTGGTCAGGCACTGGAACAGCCTGCCCAGGGAGGTGGTGGAGTTGCCATCGCTGGAGGTGTTTAAGAAACGTGTAGACATGGCACTTCAGGGCATGCTCTAGTGCCCGAGATTGTTGGTTTGTGTCTGTTTGTGGGTGGGGTGTGTGGCTGTGGGTGTTCTTCACTTGTTCTTTAGTGTGACAGTTCATATCATCCCAGTGATGTGAAAGCAAGTTCAAGTCACTTATTGTAACCTTGGTGTTGCCTTAGTCGTCCTTTCAGACCATCATCAGCTTCTTTCTCTTATTTTGCTAGTTTTTGAGCAGAAGTTGCTCAGCATGACCCAAAAGAATCTGAAGACCTGCTTGTTGTCTTTTCCAGAACACCAGCCCACAGCACACCTAGCCCAGCACCAGGATAGCATCTTCCTCAACAGCTCAGTTACAGCACTGAAGAAAGCGACATTGCGCAAGTAAAAGGCAAACCAGCAACGATCTCTGTACAATGAGAATAAAGAGCTGCCACTGCAACAGCGTCACAAAACAAGCATGGAAAAAATAACGTAGTCTCAGATAAGCCTTCTGCAAAATCCTGATCCTACGCACATTTTCAGTGTGTAAGGGGGAAGGAGATGCATGCAACAGAAAAAGAGAGACCTGTTCAGCATCACTTGTATCTTGACTAATTCATTAGTCTAATGTATCCATTTGTATGTTGACTAATTAATGAAACTAATGTTCCTTTTACCACATATATTGGATGTAGACCGGTTCCAGCGCTGTTACAGTATCAAAACACGGACACACAACCTTGGCATTTGCCATGGTGTTTACTCTTAATGCTGATGTTCTATTCTGACTTGGAGCTTTTGTATACAAAATATTTCAGGAGATCCACAGTCTCTATCCATTCTAATTCCAGGTGGTTGCCACGCAGCTTTAGCAGAATTTTCTCCGAATCTACGTTGTCTAGCACGTTTCCCAAGACTGCCTATTTCTTTGTGCACACACGTAACATTAAATGCAATGGGGCCTAAACTAGGATTTTCAGAGTACTCACAGTAACAGCTTGAGTCATTTCGCCTCCCAAAAAGGAGGTGGAATTTACTGCAGCTCAAACTGTGTGCATGGATGGAGAAATTAAATGTACTGTGCAGCATGCCAAAAAATGACACTAAAAAGAAGTACTTGAGTTAATTAGAATCAGAAAAGTAACCTACCCAGCCAAGGCGTATGTTTTTCCTTTAGCGTCAGGATCCTGAATTGCATTAATAATTGCCTTTGCTACATCAACCACCTGTGAGAAACAAATACAGGCAATTACCAATAGAAAAAAGGAATGCAGGCACACGCTCCTTTTTCAGAAGTGATTTACTAGGGGGAAAGAAAAAACAAAAAACCTAATACACACCCACAGAGGATGTGGGATTGTCTTGTTTCATTGAAAACTTACATAAACTGGTTGCTTCACTGTTTTTTTGCCGAAAGAAATAAGAGGCACACCACCAAACCAGCGCATGTCTGAAAGAAAGACACATACCTAACTTGAGAATAAAATCTGTGAATCCTTTCAGCAAGCAAATAACCAATACCCCTTGCACTACGCTGAGTGTGGATCTCTTCCGAAAACTGACTTAACTTTATAAAAACACCAAAGAAACAACAGAATTGGGAAGAATTACCATCCAATTTCAGTAGCGCTGTTTTTAATGCACATTTAGGTTTTTTATTAACAATCACGGGAGGCTGTATTTTCCAGTGTTTACCTAGAGTGGTTCAGAGAGATCTCAACTTTGCAAGACAGAAGAAGATTCCACTCTACCCTGTCCAGCAATTTTGTAGGTGACATATCAGTCATTACTGTTGCTTCTGCGCCCAGAACAACTCAGGTCAATTTTTACATTCCACCATTAGCAACTTGAAAAAAATACTTTCAGGGTTAAGATGACCAGGTCTTAGTTCAGAACAATCTAAATAAAAAAAAAAAAAAACAGTACACCACCACCCCGGGAAAGGAATCAAACAGTAAAGTCTAACTAGATTCACAAAGAATTCAGTCATGAGATGAAAAATTATTGTGTTCCCACTACACACCTTCAGCTAAGAAAATACAGCGCATTTCTGATCGTAACATCTCTCTCTGCTTTTCAAACGCAACTCACATTTTCCCTGTGTCCTCTATAGATGGGTATGTAAATCATACACGGTTTTATTATTTCAAGAATACATACTTGCATAATGATTGAGAAATCGGTCCTCTCTCCCAAACATCTCAGAGGGCTTCAAAATTATAGCATTTGGAAATTCTTCCCTCACTGCTTTCTCTCCAACAGCCTATCATTTAATTAAAATGAACACACCCATTAGATCCATTCTGAACAGACCAGAGAGAATGCCTTTTCAGAACTTAATGCATCCTGACTACCGCACATAAAGAAATGACACCATCAGCAGCACAAAAATTATTTATATCTGAGGCATCTGATCTTTGACATGCTATGCCAAGATAAAGGTCCCATAGAATGTCCCAAAAGACCCATCAACACATAGATAATTTCTTCTATTTAAAGTACTATACAGTCTCACTTGTGAAGTGACACAAATTTGAAATGACAAAGTTCAAAAAGAAAGAATCCTAACCTAGAGTCCTTCTCCTGCTTATGCCAGACCAGAGCCTGGAAGCAAGCAGGTTTACGTAACTCCTGCTACGTTATCAGAATACTCCAAGAACTGCTTAAGTACAGCTAGAAATTTCAGTGGCAGCCATTTACCTTCCACACGGGACTGGCTGATACAGTAAGGCCTAACTATCCTATGGAGTTGTTACGCATTGAGAGCTACCAAATTTCAACCTTGATTTTAAAAAAATTTTATACTAAAACCAAGACAGAGTACAGCAAGCTCAAACACAACAAAAACAGCTGAAACTGGAATAACAGCTACATTATAAAGAGAAAATTATACTTCCTAATGAGGGAAAACATAATAGGATGCCAAAACCAGATTTTATATATTTTTTTTGTACAAGAGCAGGTAACAGTCCCAGGCCAAGGGCCTGTAATCACGATACTCATCCGTCTTTGCAGCATTCATTTTGGCATCAACTACTTACTTTGCTAGGTCATTGCAGCCTTAGATCTGCAGATCTTAGGTCTGATATCGGATCCCAAACCAACAAACTAGTTCCTCTTTCTTAATCACAGTAATTTTACATGCAAAGATATTCAAGGACAGAAGAAAGGAAGAGTTTTCAGGAATACAAGATCTATTTCCTTCAAAGAACATGAAGTACTAAGGAGGATTTCTAGCTCCAGTAAGCACAGTAACTCAAAAATTCCTCAGCTTCAGAAAACATTCCATAGTAAATTCATACACTGATTTCCTTCACACAGACCCAGCTGGGGGAAAATTAAGAAAAAAAAAAAAAGAAAAAAAAAAAAAGAGAAGAACAATAACGTTGGCTCTCAGAAAATATACTCCAAAAAATTCCAGACTTACTTTACTCCTGAGGTATTTGGAAGGACTCTTCATGCTAGCATTCAGGTGAGAGATATGAATGAGCGTTTCCACACCAGCTTCCCTAGTTATCTGCGCAATACTTTTCGGAATATTTACAAATTCATCTTCAAAATTGAAATTTCTAAAACAAGGCAAAAAACCAAATTTTAATTTAAGAGCAATCAACAACGGTTGCCTACCAACCAATAGCAATCGCTACATATGACTTGAATGTATTTCAAAAACCTATCTTGATGCTCTTCGTTAGAAAGTTTCCCTTCATGAGGGACTCTTAATATATAATAAAAACATGAGGCAAGTGAAACGCAACAGTAGGCTTCAATTACAGCAATCATAGTGTCTGCTTTTTCACCCGATTAAAACAGCAGGAAAAATCCTCTTGCCCCCTTGTCTGTGACAAGGGGGAAACTCTTCCAAGTGAAAACAGATTACCTTTTTTTAAGAGAAGTGCTGCATCTTGAAATCTTAGCAAAGCTGTCTTTTTAGAACACCTGCCTGAAATTTGTCTCAATTGCACTCAATTACAAAGGAGCTCAAAAATTCTGAGCATTGTAAGTTATGGCAGATGTTAGGCATTAGGAAAGTGGACAAAAACAGACCAAAGAACATGCAGGTGCTTATGCAAATGGAAATTTAACGTTGACAGAAGAGTTAGAACCACTTCACAGCAGCTGCAAGGGACTTCAAGGAGATGCATGCAGAAAGAACACCTCAGTGTATGGCGTTCAAGGGGCCTAAATTAGGGGGGCTCAACTGTAATCTAGCTTGGCATCTGATCAAGAACAATGCAGAAGTTCTGTCTCCAAGCAGAACTGACACTATAGACTGGCAACAATCCCAAAATTCTTTCCAAATATCCCAAGACTGCAAGAAAGAGAACTGGCTTCTCATGTCTTTATACTGTCCTTGTAAGCACCCCGCTCCATCTTTTCCATTTGCTTTGGGTAACAAACATCTTGTCCAAATGCCTCTCTCTCTCTGTCCTTTTCCACTCCCACAGCTCCTCAGATCCCACTGGAGTCTAAAGAAAGCCTTAAAAATAAGAAGTTATTTTTGACCCTTCAATAACTAATCTGATCCTGGGAACCATCACTCCTGTTCTACTCACAAAAATAGATTTTAGAAACACATAAGAACGAACAACATCCCGCCTGTAACTATGGAGTTTTCAAACAACATAGTATACACAGATGAGACTGCACACTAGTACTAGGCAAAGAGGAAAGTATTTAATGGCAGGCTTTACTTTTTGGTTTTTTTTTTACTAATCTCGACTTCTAATCTTACTCTTTTTTTCTTTTTTGCCCCTGCTTAAATTTTTCAAAAACTTTGGGATGATTACAATGGTTAGTCTGACCTAATGTTTAACAGACCACAGAATTCTATCTCAGGGTTCCAGCACCACCATCGATATAAACATGGTAGATAAAATAAATTATAAGAACATTTGTGAAATACAGCGATAAGTTTTGGAACATCCAAAAGTCCTTAACATGTACCAGAACTCCTCTGCTTTTGAATCTGTTGAAACCGACTGGAGGTTTGGGATTTTTTAGCTACGAGGAAACCTTTTGTTGTTGTTGTCACACTTCCTTTCAATAACAAAGAAACCCTCCCTTATATAATTCATGCTTTTTACATGAGTCCAGAAATTTTAAAGGGGGAAGTACACATGAAATACCTATCCGAAAGATAAAAAGACATTACATTGTCCTTGCTCCAACTGTACAGACTTTCTTTTCTTCCCTCACTCCCACATTATGAAGAAATTTTTTCTAACAGCACTAGGCTTTTGAACTCTTGCGTTCATAATTTAGTAACAGTGCAAAACAATCCTGACAGATTGATTTGTACATTTTTACCTATATCCCAAACTCTGAAGAAGATATAGAAAGAGCCAAAAACCTTCTCAGATGCACAAGACCAAAATCAATTTAGGTCAGGTTAGCTCTTCCCCAACGAAACTAAGTTATAGACTCCAACAGTGGGATAGGAAGCTCAGCAACTATCAGAAAAAGAAAGTACCCCTACAAATTTGAATGCGAAATCTAAGTGTCTCCCAGAAATTATGTATGATATTTGACTAGACAAGAAACAGCTGAAATAGGTGCTTGCCAACAGACATCCTATTTTAGGAAAAATAATTGTACAATTTGAGAATACAACACCAAATGGCTGCTAACAAAAAAAAGAGGCTTGTAAATGCAGATGAAACTGATATCTACATTTGTTTGTCTACTACAATGGCAAAATTATGTACCGTATAAAGGCAAATCACACAACTAATGAGTTTTTGTCTGGCAGTTCTGCACAAGGCTTTAATAAAGAGGACACGCTGCACACATGCAAAACAAACAAACAAAAAAAGAGGCTATTACAGGTATATTTAACCTAAAATAAATAGGGGGATTTCAAAAAAGAACTATTTTTAAAAATTATTACCAAAAAATGCTTATGTAGCTACTAGTGTCTGTGCCAAAATTCTATCAAGGAATGATGTTATTAATCATAATCTTAGGGATTCTCCATTAGCTATTCCTGTTTATTAACGTTTACCAGAGAACAGGAAAAGCCTGATCATAGCTTATTCTAGTAGACTACAATTCATCACTATGCCAAAGGGACAGGACGAAAGCCCACTTCTGTACCAATGTAAATATGAGCTCACAGAAACTGGTGAGTCTCTGTCAGCTATAGGAAGGCACCCACAAAACATCTGTAAGGTGCGTGAAAGCAGTACATTGAACTCTCCAACCGAAAAAAAGCTTTACACTAGAAAATTATAGAAAGAACGTACTTTCAAGAGCAGATCATAACCAGGATTCTAGTTACCATTTAAAGAAATGGACGAACTTTTATATGCAAAATTTCAGTTTTGCCTTTTTGGAGAAGCCAAGAATAATGTCAGCGTCACTGCATACTGTATGCGTGCCGTAAAATGTGGCTACCGTGTCCAATACCTGGTACAAATCTATCTATATAGATATATTATATTATATTGATATATAACTGATATTGAAAAAAAAAAAAAAAAAAAAAAAGGAAAATTACTTTGTTTCCCATTCCTTTCCAACAAGATTAATGACCACATTGCTGTGCTCCACGGCTCTTCGGATAGAGTCTTTGTCCTTACAGTCCCACTCCTGTAACCAGAGCATCAAATGGGAAAAAGATGAGATAATGTGTAAATAGGCACAATCAAAGAAAGATCTTTCACACCATTTCCATTTAGAGGCTAAACAATAGCTGGAGTTCTGACTTTGAGAATGATTAACAGACTTCCTTGTATAGCAATGGTATTGTATTTGATCTAAAGCCAAAGCAAAAGACTTACTAAGAAGAGAAGTTGCCCCAGGTCACCCATCGGTCGCAGATACATGAGGTCATACTGATCACAGCGATAGGGTATGATTACTTGAGATCCAATGCGACCTAGGCGTTCAGAAAAAAGTTTCATTTATCTCAAACTACTACATAACTTTAAGTAGGTGAACTTCTGAATATACAAAACTTCTTTTTTTCCCTGGCGGTAAAGCACAACAAATACATATAGATATTTTGAATAGTTATCTGCAAAGCTAAAATCAGCATGGAAGTAAGTTTTTGAACCTACATCACTGGATGCTGCAGGGACATACCTGAATATTTGAGCTTGTAAGACAGACAATATCGGCTTGTTAACAACCAACAACAACAACAAAAAAAATAAAATCACAGTGTGTGCTATAAAATAGTATAATACTTAAACATCTGTCACATCTAAGGATATTTGCATTTCTTTAAAGTTGCATGGAGAGCAGAAGATAAAAAAAAAACCAGGAGGAGTTATTTTCTAAACTCAAATTCAAAAGGGCAATTCTAAAGAATTCCAACCAAATTCCTGCAAACGTTTTAGTGAACTGTCCTAATACGGCCAAAACTAGAAGAAGCAAATATGTGCTGTACCTCTCCTCAGATCTGCATTTTACAGACTGGAAAAACAGTACTTGAAGGGGAATGACTTATTTTAATTATTTTAACCATGTTCAAAAGCTTCTACATTTCCTAGATTAAAACAGATTTACTAATTGTCACATCTTGGCACTTTAGCACTACGGAAGTATCACAAAACACTTCTTCACTTTTAAGATCTAAAACGCCAGAGATTTCTATATTATCCTGCAACCTGAAAAAAGCCTGGAGTTTCAGAGTTTCGTGAAACACTATTTTTTTAATTAGTACTCCTAGGGAACATTACCTAAACGATTGACAACATATCGTCCCAGGAAACCTGTAGCCCCAAAGACAGTGGCCACAATGCCACTAACTGAGGATCGTCCACTTCTTCCACGAGGGATCACGGCATGATGAACTTGGCGGTGCTGATGCAACGCAGACGGTGCTGCAGCTAACACAGAAACGCCAGGGCCTATAACACAAAACAGGAGAGAGCATGTGACACAGGCTAAAATATAGTGTCAAACCATAGTTAATGTTATTTTTCTTATTACAGATCTATTTTCTCTTGTCTCCCGCTGAAAAATTTCCTACGTCAAGACTCTTGACAGGCTACTTCGGAGACACATGGACAGGTCAGAGGAGAGGCGGCTTGAGGGAGCTGTCGATAAAAGTCAAAGACTTTGGTCTAAGACACAAAAGGAGCAGACTAAGGTAATCGGTTTCTAAAGCACAAGTAAAGCTTAACTGGCTAGCATTAGTACTTGATGCATAAAGCGAATCACGGAGGTTAAACAAATAAAGAACACTTGTTACAAGTCCTACAGGCAGGTCCCACCCAAGTACATCCACATCCTGCTTCCAGGTCTGGGAATTGCAGGACAAAGACCTCAGAATCACTCTAGGTGCAGTCAACTAAACTTTTTACCTCAGCGCGATACAGCAGACCCAAATGTTGGAGGAGGCAGCAATCCTCCTCCTATATCATAGCTCTGGAGTAAAGGGAAATGAAGAGATGCAAAGAGACAGATCCGTAATGTACAGAATATTGCCTCAAAGCTGTTCCTTTTTGAAAGGAGCTATAAAAAGTTGAAAGCCATGGAAACAGGACATCAGTAAGATACCGACATAAATCGACAAAATAGCTCCCATAGGGAGTTTGAAGAGAAGAAACACATCCTGTCCAACAAAGCCAAAAGCAAGAAATAAAGTGCTTGTAAGATATTTTTGAAATTAGAAGGGTTTAACACTACATGTGGTTGTTGACAAGAACAGACTTTAGGAGCTATCATCAGAAAATGAGATTGAGGATGTAACAAAAATCCAGTAACTGACCTTACAACTTTTAATAAGTCACGGTCGTAAGCATTTTCTGGATAAAAATAAGCTAGTTTCATCTTCTCCATAAAAATATAAGTAGCAAGAATGATAATGAAAACAAGACTAGTATTTGATATCAGAATGACGGATGCACCGGGAAAAAACAACAAAATAGTTTCACTTGTACACTGAAGGAGTACATTTTATCCCAACGTGGCTAGGTATTACCAGTTACATAGTGGCACTGATGTTACAGCCATGATGATAAGAAGATAGAAAGGATGGGGTATGTTTGGACACAAATTCAATGAAAATTTAAGAAAATCCAGCAAGATATCAGTGCCCGAAGGAAGTCTCTACCCAAAAGTTTGCCTATCCCTGCTTTTCCATACCCCACAAATTGGAATAATAAAAGATAATCACATCTCCAATTTTGTCCTGAAAGGCACTCTGACACCCACTTAACTAAATAAAGCAGCACACATATATACCTGTAGTCATCAAGCTAATATACTGTGCCTAGAAACTATACTCCAATTGGCTGAGAGAAACAGGGCAAAATAAGGTATCGCCTACACAAACTTCAAGTAGGTATATGACTTTCTAAAAAGCAACTCTCCTACAAAATAGGTCCAAGCTCAGAAACTGGGCATGGTGTCTGTGTTAAAGTGGCAGATATGCAGGGCCTCTCCATTACTGAAGCAGAGACCTTAAGACTAAGAGAAAGAAGGAAAATACAACCTATGATAAGCACCTGTTAAAAAACAAACAAAAAAAAAACCCCACCAAAAAAATCCCCCCAAGCCCCACACCATTTGTCAAAGATCTGCTAGAGTTTAGTACACACTCCTGTGGTACCCAATTAATGTCTAAAAGCCTGGCATGCAGTTTTCAAAGTGAGACAATAGGTTCATATTGAACTTTATAACACCTCAAACTGAAATTTCAAAGAATATGCCAACTCATCACTGCCATATTTACCATCTATCTTCACACTCTGCTTTTTCTATCATCCAGTTAATTTAACATTGCCCTCTAAAATCTTTGTGTATACTTCTGTGGAATTACAGTGAAGGTGAAGATAGCAATTTCGATGGATCTCCAATACAGCACGTCTTAAAACACATTACCACGCTTATCCTTACAACAATATCTGACACAGACTACACAAACACATAGTGTATCCCCTAGGGTTTCAGGTTCAAAATTCTTGGAGAGGGACACTGCCTTTTTTTTTTTCCTTTATCCTTTTAAATGACGACAACAGAACAAACTTGCAAATGAAATCAGGAGTGTACACTGAATACTCTATACAGAATAAAGCCTTTAGCTATGTAATGGGTACCTGGAGAGTGGAGATTAACCAAGCTCAGAATGAGTGAAAGTGTAAAGGGTAATACTAAGGGAGACAGCTGGATAAACTTGTTCCCTTGGTTAGCGTTCTAATAAATAAGGTTTTGTTATTTAATATATTTTTCAGGAAAAGCAGACTCACAGAAACGTAACTGGGTTCTTTATAACCAGCAGGATTCCTTCAAGTATGCAAAAAAGCTAGATGGTATGCTGAGATGGTGAAAGAGAAAGCTTGATGACCCATACTCCTTCTCAGTATTTTGTTTATATGCACTTCTCTTTTTAAAGGTTTGTTAAAAAAAAAAACACTACACGATATCCATATTTACAGAATTAACAGTATTTCTGTTACTTTTAGATAGGCACATTTCAGTCCTTATAATATAAAACCTAAAAGCAACAAGATTTTAGTACACTGCGAGCACCTGTTGAAAAAAGTATTATCAAACAGATTAACCCATGTAAGAGGGTCAGGTAAGTTAATCGGGAAAAAATTCTACATGTCTTTCAGCTGCTTTATGGCTTTTTTGCTGTTATTTCTGAAAAAAAATTATTCATGACATGCTCTTCAGGACACTGTAACTGTCACACTAACAAATAACAACCAATTACTGTCTTGCATTCTCCCACCTGAGCAAATACACCTGTGGTTGCTTGCCTCATGCTGTAAGGTCTTTACCAATGTCCATCTTTTCTTGTTCCATAACTGTACAATATCTGTCACAATATATCACCATCTGTGGCTAGGCACCCAATGCCTACTATATTATCAAAAAGAGTTGAGTTTGAAGGATAACTTTGAGATCCACAGTAAGCAGGCTAGAGAGATCCTCACACTGAATTTACAAACAGTAAAGGACCTTCCACGTGGCATGGAGCCCTGTCATAACACAACATTTAATAACTCCGGACTACATAACTTAATAGAGCCATAAAGCTTTCACAACTGTTTTATGTTTACAAGTACCTAAAGGGTGGGTTGAAGGAGGATGGAGCCGGACCCTTTTCAGTAGTTTCCAGCAATAGGACGATGGGCAACGGGCACAAGCTGGAACATGGGAAGTTCCATTCAAATATGAGGAGAAACTTCTTTCCGGTGAGGGTGCCAGAGTCCTGGAACAGGCTGCCCAGGGAGGTCATGGAGTCCCCTTCTCTGGAGATCTTCAAGCCCCGCCTGGATACGGTCCCGAGTGATGTGCTCTGGGCAACCCTGCTTTAGCAGGGGAGTTGGACTAGATGATCTCTAGAGGTCCCTTCCAACTCTGACAATTCCGTGATTCCGTGACAAGCCACATTAATATCTCCAGACTGAGCGGCACTGCTTAAAGCTCTGCGCTTCTGTGTAATACAGACTTGCTCAGAGTTTCTCTCCCCAGGACAGTAAGATTTCATCTCCTTCACTAACCAGAGTCTATTTGTCATTGGAAATTTATTTTTACAATCCATATCTGAAGTGGTTTAAGGACACTGATTTAAATTAAACCTCAAATATCCACAATAAACTGGAACCATCTTCTTGAAAAGGCACACTGCTTCCATTGTATGTTAAATTCCTTCCTCACCTTTATGAGCCAACAAATCCTGTTTGCCATCTCCCACTTTACTCAACAGAGGAGCCCATGCAGCATCAGTTTAACTAAAAATCGGTTCTGTTTAGGCAGCAAAGGTCCTAATACGAGCTTTAAATACAATTTCGGTACTTGAGCATGCTTACAGACTATGGCCAAAATGACAAGGTCGCCTAAGAAATCGTAAAGGGAATCCAAACTTTTAGCCTGCAGAACAGCACTTCCCTTGCTGACATTTTAACAATCCCAGTGAGAAACTCTACCGTGCAGCTGTGTCAGCAGTTTGCAACCCTTTGGGCTACAAACCCCCGTTCTCTACAGAGAATGCAGGCAGAAAGCCGACCATTTCTGCCGCAAACAGTTACTTTAACCACCTGATTTTCAGGCGCCGGCCTGCCGGCTCTCTCACTCAGCTCTCCGCCGAGGGCGCCGCGGTGAGAGAAGGGCGGCCTGCGAGCAGGTAGGTGGCATAGCACCCTATCAGCTCGGGTGAAAAGCGCAAGGACAGCCCGGCTCCCAACGGGGAGGAGATGAAATGAGAAGAGCGGCACCCCGGCCGCGGCCCCTCGCCGGCGGTGACACTCACCTGCCCTTGGCAGCAAGAGGCCGCGGGGAGCCCGAGAGCAGCGAGCCACGGCCGCCATCTTGCCTTACCCACCAACCCCTGCGCCGGACGGTACGCGGACAGGGTCAAACCTTGCTCACGCAGGGAGGGTGGGGGACTGCGCCTGCGCAGGAGCCTCTGCCACAGTGCGCATGCGCATAGAGGGGAGCGTGCCTCTCCCCCCGCGGGGCGGAGCCGCGGCACGTACGGCCCCCGCGCGCGGGGCTGGGCCCAGCCCAACGTCCTTCTGAGGGGAGGTGGTGGCGGGCCGGGGCTCCCCTCAGGGGCTGCCGGACCCCGGTGCTGCCCGGACGCCTGCCGTCCCCGCTGAGCCCCCGTCCCCAAGCAGAGCCGTGCGCTGTCGTAGCCTCTGCTGGGCTGGAGTCCGTGGGGAACGGGGAGGCTGGGGGGTGGGGTCGTGCCGTGAGCCCCGTGGGAGGCTGTGGTGCACGGTCAGGCCGCGGCTGGGGAAGGACCCTTGGGCTCGTAGAGGCGCAGCTGTGGAGTGGGAGTTTTAAAAGCCCCCAAGAGAGGAGTTTGGGAGGGAGTATGACCCCCGACTCGTGCAGGTGCATTTGAAAATCCCGAGCTTAAATATTTTATTAAATCTTTCCAGGGAAGCTGCTGTTTCACAGGTCCTTGCGCCTGCGGCCGAGTGCCTGTCTAGTGGGAGATGAGCCAAGTCCAACAATTAAATGGCAGTAACATAGGCCACTACTAAGCTGGGCTGATTGGAAACATTTTCAGTTAACTCACTACTTACGCCTTGAATTACCTGGCCTCATTAGATTAGCCTTAAAGAGGAATTAAACAATTTCACTATTACAGACATGCAACCACTCTAAAATTCCTAACTCCCTCTGTCATCCTCGGTCTTCAATGTTTCACTGAGACTTTTTTTCCCCTAAGCAGGCGCTGCTGTGAATGTTGCATCACAATCGCACACGGGGCACTCTAAATCTGCCACTGGCACTATTATAGCCTCGTTTTTCCCATGGGTTTCCATTGCTTTTTAGTCTGCATTGAATACAAATGGCCATTCTTTTGTAACCTGGCTTACACCGCTGTAGCCGGTGCTCGTATTCACCAAAAAAGTTTTTTAACAGCGCGGTAATAGGCAGAACAGTCAGGGAATATTTCTGGCAATTTGGTACAGATTCCAAAATACTCAGTTTTAACTCAACTGTTGTTCTGACGCAAATCCAAATGGAAAGCTGTGGCATAGCAGGTGACGTGGGGCTTGGGGCAAAAATTTGGATACTCTGTGAACTCTGGCCATCTCCAGTTCTCAGCCACAACACAGTTGTTTTTTCTTTGATGTGTAAGCCAGGTGCACACCGAACTAAATGTGCTCGTCTCTTTTTGCTGGTAGCTGGGAACCACAGCAGCGGGCCCCCTCCACTTCCCACTTCCGGACTTCCCACCGACCCGCCACGGCTCTCTCTACCTTCGTCATGCCTGATGGTCTCACCACAGCTTTTCTGAGCTGCCCAGCCTGCCTCACCACCTTCGGGAAATCCAGGTTGTATGGTTGTGCTCAGATAAGGTAAAAAAAGAGCTGAGGCTCACAATCTGTATTGGTATGTGATGAGTGCTCATGGAAAGTGGTGGGAATTTGCCAAGAAGAACTGGGTGCCTAGCCTCATTTCAGAACTGGTGTACAGCTATCTGAAAGCGACTGTCCGATTGCAGCATCTCACATGGATGTCTTGTTCTTGATCCAAGTCAGAACCTCTTGCTGTGGAGACTTGACCCTTTTGAGACCTTACTGTGAGGGTGGTGAGGCACTGGAACAGGTTGCCCAGAGAAGTTGTGGCTGCCCCATCCCTGGAGGTGTTCCAGGCCAGGCTGGATGGGGCTTTGAGCAACCTGGTCTGGTGGGAGGTGTCCCTGCCCATGGCAGGGAGGGTTGGAACTCTGTGATCTCTAACCATTCTATGATGCTATGATTCTATGACGCTTACTTGTTTTGTACAGTGATGTAAGTGTGCATGGAAAGTGATTTTATAACAGATTCTAAGCTTGGACTAGAAAAAGAAGGATGAGTTAAGGATGAGGCAACAGAGTACAAATCATGTGTCTTCTGCTCCAGGCTTGCCACCCCATGATTTTAGGAGAGATGAACAAGAGTTCCGTGGTTTCCGCTTTCCATTTTTAAAAGAATATTTTGCTATTTCAGCAGTGCTGTTGTAGGGATAACATGGCCAGAGATGCTTATGTCTTATGGTGATGTAGCCATAAAAAAAAAAAGGCAGTAAGGTAATGGACACATCCAACTTGTTACAGCTTCAATTACAAGTTAACTAGGTTAAATGTGCAATTTACAGGGAACTGAATTAGATTTTAAAAACAATTTGGAACATCATATTGCTGATTAAGGGCTATCTTACTGTATTTGAATCCCAGGGAAGTTTGAGCCAAACATCTAAAAGCAGCCTCAGGGCTACTGATCACCTAAAATGTGTGAGGATTTATAAGAGTCCTGTGCTGAGTGTTTCTGGCATCTCTCAGCTCTCCCACATCAGGGAAAGACAGGCTAATTGCAAATGCTGATGTTAAGGGCTGGCAGGTGTAAATGACGTGCCTCAGTTTCCACACAGCCCTGCACTCTTGGTCTCCATATGTCCTTATTGGTGTTACAGAAATACTGATGTCACTCTGCTTTCTGGCTGGAGCAAGATAAGCAGGAGACCAAGGAGCCTGTCTGGTGAGAACGACCCAACCGCTTAGTTATAAAACCCTCCTTTGAAAGCTCCCTGGGCCAAGCAAACACATCAGTGCTGCTGAGGTAGGAAAGTCCAGTCAATTCTTCAGATTATTCAGTGCATATAAGAGATAAGTAGTTCTTATTAGGCCTGGAGACCCCATTTGTTTTGTGATTTCACTGTCCTTTGAATTAATCTGGGTGTTTTGGTGGCCTAAGAAACCTCTTTGAAATAGTTCTAGACTATTCACTTCTGAGACTTCCCCTCATCATAGTCTCCCTTGTCCCTAATCTGGCTTTTTTCAAGAGGTATGTGAAGAACAGCCGGTAGATATTCTCCTTCTTCTGAAAACTCCTCCTTCCTTTTCTGCTGGGTTTCTCTGCTGAGGTGTTTGGGTGGGTTAGGCCAGCAGTCAGGAAGGGCGTGGGGTGGAAGGCAGGAAGTACCTCTTCTCCATACATTCAATGTTGCATCTACTTCATGCGTCTTGCATCTGCTTCATTTGTTAGCTCCCTGAGCAGTGTTCGATTTGTAAGATGTTGTGTAATTTCCCCAAGGTGTTAACTTGTTATGCTGCAATTAAAGCACCCCATGAATCAGAATGAAATCAGAATGAAAGCCGTTTCCGAGTGCAAGAAAACAGACATATGCTGCAGAGATCTTTGCGTGATAGGTCGTTTCCTGTGATGCTACTTATGAATTTGACTCAGACGAAGCTAGACGATATACTGTAGATGGCAGAAGGGGATCACAGCATTGCCAGCGGATCAAGCGCTGGGCTGGCACTCAGGGGAACTGGTCTGCTCCGTCACATATAGAAGTCATGTCACATTCTCACGTCTCAGCTTCCCCACCAGCAAAGAGGAATAATGATGCCTACTTTGTGAAACACTTAGGAAAAGCACTATATTAAAATAAAGTATTGATATTATTGTTGGTGGTTAACTTTCTTTCCTATAGGTAGTGTATATTTAGGTTAATATCCCATCCTACAGCTTCCTCTGTTCATATAGAATTATAACTTTTATGATACCTGTTTTGCTTTTTCTTTTTAACTGTTTCTTAGTAGTGGGATACTGTTATTTGTTTTCTTTATCCTTGTAAGAGTGGTACCCTAAGTTATCCCAGCTTCCTCACAAATTGTCGTTCTTGTACTATACAGCAATAAATAATTTTGAGGAAAACAGATGTGACCATCTCAGATTAAAACCTACATAAACAAAACATTTTAATGCTGACCCTAAAAGTTCTTACATAAACTAAAAGCTACAGCAGGTTAAGTTCAGCCTCGGTTGAAATTGATGTTACACCTACATGCGGGGCTGCTGGGACAGAAGCGTCATAGGAGGAGGAAGGTGAGGGCACACAGCGACTACATCTGCCAGAACTCAGAGCAAGGTGCAGAGGGAACAGGGGGTGGCCACGGCATTGTCACTGACGTGAATTTGTGGCTACTTTGGTCCAGACGTAATCCCAGGGAAAAAAGAGAACACCTACATCCATTGCCCTTCCAGTAGATCTTGGATGTAAGCTAAGAGGTAGTTGATACTTGTGCTGTCCTGGATCCCACTCGACACATCTGGCCCAGTGTCAGAGTCCAATACTCTCTAATTAGGTGCTTTTAGGTATTCCACACTTGGGGGAGGAGAGGGAGGTGTGTTGATATTTAACACCAGCTTTACTTGCCTGAAATTATTTGATGTGTGAGATTTTGATTTAGCAGAATGATGCAGCAATGTGTGTAAATCACGATACAAATACAAATTACACTTAGCGGATTTATAGCAATTGCAGTAGACAGCTGAATCACAATACAAGCGTGTTTCTCATCTATAATACGCTCACCATCATGATGGTGGGTGCCCTCAGCTGCTGGGAAGTAATACGTGCCTGAAAGGCAGCTCCAACCCAAGATGAGGGAGACTATGGTGAGAAGGAGTCTCAGAAGTCTAGAACTATATCAAAGAGGTTTCTCATATATGCATTCCTCATCCCGGTCTGGCTAATGCAGGAAGACGTTTGCGCTCTTTTGATTAAGTCAGGGATGAGCAGTTCTACAGCTGGTTGATTCACGCAGCTGATGTAGCCATTTATTTAGAACAAAGGCCACCCTCCGGTCCCCTTTGTGTCAAGGGAAGTTCAGCTTTCTGTGCAACAGCTGTGGTCAGTCACTCCGTGCATTCTTCCCTGAGCTTCACGAGCACGCTGCCCTTGCCTAGCTCTTCAGAGGCTTTTTCCATTGTTGGGGTTCAGTGATGGGTCACACCCAGGATCTGTGTAAAATACTGTTTCAGACAATTATCAGAATGCCTCTATTTATGTTGTCTGTAATCCATAAATCTTAATTTTCAGCAACTCTTCCTCAGCGAGCACTAATTGCCTTATCTGGTAAGAGATTCACTTTCTGGGTAGGTTGGGGGGAATTAATCTTCCTTTACAGTTAGTTTCAATGACAGCAGACATCCCTGAGGCTTCCCATTCCCAGTTATCCTCTTGCTGAATTGCACTGATGGAACTGTTTTTCTTGGTCCCTTTTGCTCTCCAGCAAGGTAGGCTTCATGCCACCATAAATGGGTGGAATAAATTGAGCTGCTTTTTTTTTTTTTTTTTTCTGATTTAAAGGGACACGGGCAACTTGAAAATTAGTCCTTTCCAAAGTAAAATGAATAAAAAGATTTACAGGTACCATATCTGTTCTTGAGATTTCCATATCAGGATTTTGTAATCCGTGCTGTAAGCATTTTATCCCACTTCTAGCAATATGGAACACTCCAATAAAGTAGGTAATTGGATGAGAAGATGATACGACTGAAAAAGCAATCAAAATGTATGTCAAATGAACAAAACACTTAATAGAGAATTCAAATTCCCCTCATGTCTACTGTTAGTAATATTAGGTGGTTTTTGTAACATTAAATAAATGAAAAACATCCATGGAAAAGAGAACAATTAGTTAGTTGGCATAGTTCTTCCTCTTTCTGTATTGATAACCAAGCTGTTGCAGCAAAATTAATCGAAATTCTGCAGCAGTAGTGCTGCAGACTAGAATTTCCGTGGCATTTTGAGATATTTTTTAAAAATAAGATTTCATAAGTGCAGTAGGGTAAGACAGCATGTGTTATGTGAATGCGGTAGCATTCTCTTTCAAACACAGACATTTGCTGAAGTAGCCTTCGTGGACAGGCTCACTGAAATCAACAGAAAATCTTCAAAATTGTAAAATTAACCATCTGCATAAGACTTTGAAGGATCTGGATCATGTAAAACTTCGGAGCCCAACTCTTTCTCAACACTTGAATAACACTAGTGATATAATGTCTGCTCATTTAATTATATTTTGGTTTATACTTTGCCATAATTGCAGTTGTTACAGGGTAGTTTGTATAGAAAATGGAAAAAACGCCCCTAGAAAATTCCTTTGGAGAAAATGAACATAGGATATTGGGGCAAAAGTATCTATATATCATGAGAGGCAGTTGGCATTTGTATTATGCATGCTGAAAAAGAAGAGACTAGCATAATATTTAGCAAAGTGGGTGCTTTCTCTGCAAAAACTGATTTTCAAACAACATCTATCATCAGAGCTACTGCTTATGCACCTGAGAAGGTAGATAGTGTGCACAAGGCTTGACTTCTGGAGTACATTGGAGTCCTGCACTTGGGCCACAACAACCCCACGCATCGGTACAGGCCTGGGGAAGTGTGGCTGGAGCTGCCTGGAAGAAAAGGACTTGGGGGTTCTAATTGACAAGCGGCTGAATATGAGCCGGCAGTGTGCCCAGGTGGCCAAGAAAGCCAACGGCATCCTGGCTTGTATTAGAAATAGCGTGACCAGCAGAAGTAGGGAGGTGATTGTGCCTCTGTACTCAGCACTGGTGAGGCCACACCTGGAGTATTGTGTCCAGTTTTGGGCACCTCAATCCAAGAGAGATATCGAGGTGCTGGAGCGAGTGCAGAGGAGGGCAACGAAGCTGGTGAAGGGCCTGGAGAATAAATCTTATGAAGAGCGGTTGAAGGAGCTGGGACTGTTTAGTATGAGGAAGAGGAGGCTGAGGGGTGACCTCATCACTCTCTACAACTACTTGAAAGGACACTGGAGAGAGGTTGGTGCTGGGCTCTTCTCACAAGCAAATAGCAATAGAACAAGAGGGAATGGCTTCAAGCTGCAACAGGGTAGGTTTAGACTGGACATTAGGAAGAAATTCTTCACAAGAGTGATCAGACACTGGAACAGGCTGCCCAGGGAGGTGGTTGAGTCACCATCCTGGGATGTGTTTAAGAGTCGCTTAGATGTGGTGTTGGGGGATATGGTGTAGGGAAGAACTTTGTAGAGTAGGGTAGATGGTTGGACTCGATGATCCCAAGGTTCTTTTCCAACCTAGATGATTCTATGATTCTATGCATTGCTTCAGCAAATTCATGCCTGCGGGCTAAAGGAGAGCCCAATTAAAGCCAGCAGATCTACATCTAAGCTGTCACTCTTTACCAAATGAGAACAAGAGACAATTTGATAGGTTCTTGTTTTGCTGCCTTTCTCTTTTTCACACTCCTCAGTTACTATTTCAGCATCTATTGAGATTTTCCAAATACGAATAATATTGCTGCATTTGATTTATGTTTTTCTCAAATGCATTGTGACGCCCCTAGTAAAGATAAAAATTAGCAAAAGTAGAGAGCTAGTGTTGCCATTCACAAAGATGTCTTAAAAGCAATTTTTATCCATTTTAGACTCTAATTATATACGGCTGCCTCCGGGAGTTTTTCTTGGAAATACTGAGGAAAATCACAATCTTTCAGCCTGTTGCAGGAGCAAAAAGGTAAGTTATTTCAAAAACTTAATTTAATTATAGCTCATCTCCAGAAGAGGCAGGAGGCATTTTCTGGAGCTAAGGCACTGAATTACAACTTTCTGCTCCTTTAGGAATCCGTGTATAATATACTCGCATGAATTTAAAAAATTACAGCTTAGCCTATAAAAGCTTCTTTTATTTTTGATACTTGTATTTTCATTCAAACCGATTTTTGGAAGAACTTAGTTTTCTCCGAAAAATCCCACTTTCAGTGTATGTGTCTGTCCATAAAGGCAAATAAAATATAAAGCTACCACTTTAAATTCTGACTTTTCTCTGGTGAAAATTGAAAAATTCATATTTCCACAATTCACTACATACTGCAAACAATTCTTTACATATCCATGCCTTTTTTTTGATTTTTATTTTTTTAGTCATTGATATCTGATCATAATGACTGGCTCCAGAGCCAGGGAGCTCTGTGAAGTGGATCATTATATTCTTAGAGGTAAGACAGTAAGAAATGTGTTTCTTTTCATTATTTTTTTTATATGCATCTACATGTAGAAAAAGCACCAAAGGAAGCAGGAAAGAGGATTGTGTCTGGTTAAATATTTTTAAGAAAGTTACACCTTTTCCTTCTTAAATTTGCTAATAAAAGGAACACTCTGTGCTACCAAATACCAAATGTTTGTACATCTGCAACACAACTTTGGATTCTTCTCACTGCTTAGTTCTAGAACTGCCATCCCTTGAATGTAGGAATGTCACTGTTGCTTACATACAGTAGTTACTGCTGCTTTGCAGTAAGGATTTATTGTCTAAATAAGGGAAAGCAAAATTCTTCAGGTTTTTTATACTGTAAATTGGGTAAACACATGCAGAGAACTGAGACTTAGAATTCCTCATCTGATAGATACATGTTTTCTTATCAGCCAAAGTAAACCATTGCATACTTTTTCAGACCGTGTTCCTCAGTGCTTAATAACGTTATCCTTGGCACAAGCCAGGAGTATTTGAATTAAGATTTAGTGTGTAAATCCAAATAAAGTAATTTTAAGTTGAAGCTAGACCTGGGTAAGTCTAGTGTAGCTCTTTCAGTCCGCTCAGCATAGGTGCTCTGGTTTCTTAGAACAAATATAAAGGTTCATTTCCTGTATATGAGGACTTGGATGTCAGTGGGGAGTATTTCTAGAAGCATGTATAGTTCTGTCTGTCTTTGTTCTTTGACACAGTGCTAATTTTCTATCTCTTCAGACTCATACAGCCGCATACGCTGAGTTTAACAGAATGTTTGGGTTTTGTTTAACTTCCAAATACTGATACAAAGATTGATAGGATAAAAAAATGGAGAACTCTGTGTTGTGGATTGATTGCAATGGCTTTAGAGAGAAAGTAGATACAGGATAACTGGGAAATCCCATTTCTAAGTAGAAATTAAAGAAGAAAGAACAGGTGAGAGGAGAAGGAGGTAGAGAGAAGAAGCAGCCATGGACAAATGTTTTTTTCCATGAACACTTATGGTAATCTGTGGTATTTCAGCTTGAGATAGATATAGATACACTTTTCACAGATGATAAAAAAGTGGAGTTTGAAAGGATCTAGTCTGAGGAAGGTAGGAGAAAGGAGATCTCTCTATTCAAAGGAGTCACTAAAACAGGGTAGATGAGAAAATATAATGGAACATATTGAAGGATTGCAGTTCTTTATCCTGTGTCCACTGGTACATGCCAGGGTAAATAAAAAATCAACATTCAAACAGCCAGGTAGGCATATAAATCCATACTTTATGGCAGAAGCATAAGGAGGAAGGTAATCATTTGTGGCACAGCCACAACATGGAAGGTGTCTAGCTGGGAAGATGCAGCTGATGGCTGAAGTGGATGCCAAACATACTGACTGTTCCAGCTAGTGGAAGCAGGCCTTTAAGTGCAATCAGAGGGACCCAAATATTGTTTAAAACTGAAGCTTTCAGACAATAAGGATTGGCACAGCTGTAAGCTGCCTCATATTTCTGCTGTGGCTATGGAAATACTGTGTAGATGAGATTGCCACTGGTAAAATGACTTATCCTGAATTCTAGCAGGCTAAATCAAGTCCCTGCTATTTTGTTGTTCCCTAACTGAGCTACAAATACATAAATAAGCTTCTGCCTATCTTGATGAGCAACCTGATGCTCATCTTGATGAGCTACCTGTAGCTGTGCCTACAATTTTGAAGTCTACCACAAACCTGGGTTTGTGTCAGTACTAAGTGTAAAAGATCTTCTCCAGATGCAAACCCTTCTTCTGCCAAAGCCGTTTTTAGGCATTCAGAGGGGATGAGCCCAGGAAATTCTGCCACTAAAATTAGTGCTGTCTGCTGAAATGGAAGCAGTGGGCATATGACATACCCACACGTTGTGTCCCCATATTATTCCCAATATTCACGGTGTTTTTTATACTGATGTACACAATTTTTCATACAATCTTGATGCAGATGAGAAAGGACTAGTTGTTTCAAATCCCCAGACAGGTCCAGAAAATGCAAAATATTCTAAGATACCTGTCCATAAATACCCTCACCGTTCTGGGCTTCTCCTGTCACTCTTTCCTTTTTAAAGGTGCATCTCCTTCATTATGTGAAGTTGGAGTAGCAAGCTGTTTGTACAATGATTGTAAGAAACAAAACCACAGAGGAGTAGTGATTTAGAATCTATGGTTTTAATCTAACCTGAAATTGGAAGTATTCTCAGTAATGAGGCTGCAATAGAGCCTACCAGATGGCAGTAACCATCACTTATGGAGCAACAGTAGCCCTCAACAGAAAAAAAATAAGATAAGCTTTACCAGTATGATGGCAAAACCACCTAACATTTATTCATATTAGTATTCACATAGTTTACGCCACTGGTGGAGCCAGTTGCTCCCATTGATAGCATACTGCTAAGATCAATATACATGCTTATTCTTTAGTTGCTAAGACCAATCTGAATTTCAGCTGGTACTCACACACAACTTCTTGACATGGAAAGGGCCTTTGTGCCAAGGGACAAAGATGTGGATAATGAATCATTTCACATTTCCATTTCACTTATTCCTGAGACTGATTGAGGAATCTGATCCACTCAAGATTTTGAGCTGGTTTCAAAAACACCCTGAAAGATGTGCATTCAGCATTGAGGATTCACTGAAAAGTATAAGAGTGATGGAAATTCAAGACAACCATCTGCTGAGGCAGAGCTTCCAACAGTGCAGTATGTCACCAGGAGGACTCGGTGTCTATGGAGAACATATTAGTGTGGATGACACCAGATTTTCATTTGAAGATGAGAAACACTCCAAATCCAAAGGAGCCAAAGGGCACAGAGGATGAGGCCACTACTTGAAGACAAGTGAGAGTTAGAAGAGGTTTCCTTTTACGCTGATAGACTCTCTAACCTTGTCATTGGAGTGACACATAGAAAGATTAATGAAAAGTCAGACGGCCCTGACCTGTGTTTTGCTGTTCTTGGAAAGCCTAGTCATAAATCTGTTAGTCTGGGTACAAATAAAGAGAAAAATAATCCATAGCAAATGTTACTCATGTCAATACGGAAGAAACTAAATATGAAGAGACTCCACCTTCCAAGAAGACATTTTTTATAAAGAAATGAACCAGTCTTCCATAGAAATGAGCTTTTCCAGAAGAGAAGGGTAGGGCAACAGGAGAGGGGAAAATGCTATCACAAAAACATTTGGGCCAAGATGAATTTGCAAATAATTTCAGTCATGGTGATCTCAGTTACGAAGACCATGGAAGGTCAGGCAAATGTATTGTGCTGAAAACTTATTAATGAAACACTTTAAGACCATTCTTTCAGGCTTAATAGACTCCCATATGAAGAACTTCACTGAATTTCACTGAATTTTTAGAGTTGGAAGGGACCATAGAGATCATCTAGTCCAACTCCCCTGCTGAAGCAGGATTGCCCGGAGCATGTCAGAGCATGTTACTCAGGACTGCATCCAGGAGGGTCTTGAAAATCTCCAGAGAAGGGGACTCCACACCCTCCCTGGGCAGCCTGTTCCAGGGCTCTGCCACCCTCACCGTGAAGAAGTTTTTTCTCATATTTGAGTGGAACCTCCTATGTTCCAACTTGTGCCTGTTGCCCCTCGTCCTCTCACTGGGAACCACTGAAAAGAGTCTGGCTCCCTCCTCCTTCAACCCACCCTTTAGATACTTATAAGCATTGATAAGGTCTCCCCTCAGCCTTGTCTTCTGCAGACTAAAGAGTCCCAGCTCTCTCAGCCTTTCTTCTTAAGGGAGATGCTCCAATCTTTGAATCATCTTCGTTGCCCTTCATGGACTCTTGCATGACTCTTGCATGACATAGCTGGCAAGCTCTTGACTAATTCAGATTTTGCTTCTTCAGTGAAGCCAACTCTGTTCACCTTAGGCAGTCATAAGGCAGCAGAAATTGTACAAGCAATGTTGCATCGTTTTCATTCTACCTTGATAGTGCAAACACCTGGAGGAGATAACGCCTAGCGTATGCCTCTGTGAGGTCAGGTTCAAGAACAGATGCAAAGGCTCAGAATTGAGGTCTGCAGCAACCAGGAGTGAAACACTGCCAACAGAAAAAGAAATGACCTGTGCAGATGCAGTGGGTAACCACATTATAAACCAAAACCAATGCATCCAATACTCAAAATCACAACCAAGAAGGGAGTTGAAACAATATCAGCAAAGAACGTGCCCTGGAGTACAGAAATTTGGGGTGTAGCGAATATGTTACCAGATTCATGGGCTTGATTGTGATTCCATTATTGCCCATAGATTGTCATCTAATCTAGCAGAAGAATGGCAATAAAAAAGCAACAGAAAGTGACAATGCTAGCAAAGCAGGTCCCACTGCTTTTGGGTTGTTATTACAGCAGTCCCATGATCCCACCTTCCAAACATTTTCAGAAAGATGTCAGTATCCATCAAAACAAGCTGAAGAACCAGGCACACAGAAGTCAGACACTGTGAAAGGCAGAAGCCCAAAAGCGACACCTCCGGTGCTACGTTAGTGCTAATCTAGAAGTTAATAAAAGAGGCTTTTTTGTTTGCAAAGTAGAAGGTCAGCCTGGAAATCCAATTGTTGATGAAACAAACCAAGTTACTGGCAAAACCACTAAGGAACATATCGGCCTTTCAGACACTGAGCAATCCTGTGAAGAGGCTGTATTTGGACTGACTAAAATGCTTACTGATCAACTCGACCTGAGCAGAGAAGACAGCAGCAGCACACAATTTATTGGCACTCTGGTGAATACGGAGCTAAAGCTATGTCTTATGATCATTAAATACAGCAACCCTGAGTCGCATCTGGCAGAGTCGGGGAACAGGGAGGATCTGCATGGAACTGCTGACTCCGTGGCTGGATCCAGTAAAGGTACTGTAGCAGGACACAGGGTGGTAGTGGTGAATCAGAATCCTTGTGAAAAATGCCTGTAACAGCTCTAAACCCTCTTGCAGTGGATGATTGCCTCTCAGGCAGACGTGCCTGTGCTCCACTTCTTGGACAGCAATGAGTTCACAAATTCACGAGTTCACCCCAGAGGGTGGTACTCAATGGCTTTAAGTCCAGATGGAGAGCAGTGACAAGTGGTGTCCCTCAAGGGTCCGTGCTGGGACCAGTACTGTTTAACATTTTTATCAAAGACATAGACAGAGGGATTGAGAGCACCATCAGCAAGTTTGCAGATGACACCAAGCTGTGTGGTGTTGTTGATACACCAGAGGGATGGGATGTCATTCAGAGGGACCTGGACAGGCTGGAGAGGTGGGCCCAGGTGAACCTCATGAGGTTCAACAAAAGCAAGTGCAGGATTCTGCACCTGGGAAGAAACAATCCTCAGTATAAATACAGACTGGGGGATGAGGTATTAGAAAGCAGCCCTGAGGAAAGGGACTTGGGGGTGCTGATGGACGAGAAGCTGGACGTGAGCAGGCAATGTGCTCTCGCAGCCCAGAAGGCCAATCACATCCTGGGCTGCATCAAAAGAAGTGTTGCCAGCAGATCCAGAGAGGTGATTCTGCCACTTTGCTCTGCTCTGGTGAGACCTCACCTGGAGTACTGTGTGCAGGTCTGGAGCCCTCAATATAGAAAGGACATGGACCTGATGGAGCGGGTCCAGAGGAGGGCCACCAAAGTGATCAGGGGGTTGGAGCACCTCTGCTATGAGGACAGGCTGAGGGAGCTGGGGTTGTTCAGCCTGGAGAAGAGGAGGCTCCGGGGAGACCTAATAGTGACCTTCCAGTACCTGAGGGGGGCTACAGGAAGGCTGGGGAGGGTCTGTTTACAAAGGCCTGCAGTGACAGGACGAGGGGCAATGGCTTTAAGTTGGAGAAGGGGAGACTTAGATTGGATATTAGGAAAAAGTTCTTTACCATGCGGGTGGTGGAACACTGGAACAGGTTGCCCAGGGAGGTGGTTGAGGCCCCTTCCCTTGAGATATTCAAGGTGAAGCTCGACAAGGCCCTGGGCAACCTGGTCTAGTTGGGGGTGTCCCTGCTGACTGCGGGGAGGTCGGACTAGATGACCTTTGGAGGTCCCTTCCGGCCTGGACCAATCTATGAATCTATGAATCTATGCATAAGCAAGGCAGAAATTAGGACGCAACTGGACTTAGTTATTTGGTTGATTCTCCCAATCTTGCTGCCTTCTGGAGAATAAAAATCTTTTTTTCAAGAAAATCTTTTCTAGACATTTATTTTTTTAAGCTGGTGCCCTGAGTAGCAATGTGGGCTACTGCTAATCTCCTGTCTTGTTGCAAAATAGTAAACTAAAAGGAAATAAAGACATACAGAAAAATACATACCTTTAGCTCAGCACAGACGTGTTGCAAAATTAATTTATATGCTGTATTTCCAAAAAATTCAGTGGGTTTAATTTTAAAGGTAGCAAATACATTTGCTTTCAACATTTATTACATAAATTAAGAAGTTTACATTCAGAAATGTTCTAATGGCAATGCCATTTAATAAGGTAATATTTACATTATGCACATTACGAGTTGTTCACAAACATTTTTACCCATGTTACTGAATTGCTATGGATTCCGAGTGTCAAAATAATTCAGAATCCAGTATTAGTTTTCACTCTGTATTTATTATATGTCTCCCAAATTGGACAATGGAGAGCAGTTTGAGTTGTGTTTGGAGTCTTCTCCCCTTTACTAAAGACCTAGCAGACAGCAGTTCTTCACCTCTTGTGATCATTCCATTTGGCAGCCTCTTCCAGAATCCCTCCATGGAGAATGTAAGCCTCCAACAGCAGGATGGATGTAGAGGACTGAGATCCATCTGCTACATGCTGCTCATTCACACGCAGACGCGTGCATGTGCACAATCTCTTCAGTTCCTTTTAAAAATAACTGACCTTATCAGTACATCTGGTATATCACACCTGTATATATATGACTTCTGGTGTATAACATGCTTCTGTTGTGATTCTGGTTTTCCACAGGTTCAGAAACTGTCATCAGTAACAGTGGAGAAGGGACACAAAGTAGGAGAAATTTTACAGGCAATGCTGAAACACAGGAAGGAAGGGCAGTCTGGTGAGTCTATAGGCAACTCCGTTCAGTTGCCAGTCTTGAACTGGCTGCTTAGTAACTCGTGAGCGGGGCCATTGCCTGTCGTGTCCTCACCAGCAGCGTGCTGGTGTCAGCTAAACACTTCGCAGAACTCCATCATCTCAGAGTCATTTATACACCAGTGATTTGTAGGAGCCGGTATTAGTTGTACTACTCCTGTTTGGCAAATGTATGAATTAAAAAAGCATGCAAAATAGCTGGGGAAATCTGACTGAAAAAATGTTGGTCACAAAAACTACTGTTTACCCACCTCCTTGAAGAAAATTTTGTGTGCTCGTCTTGGCTGCCTCCACCACAGAGATCCTATCCACTGACTGTCTTCAGACAGGGTTTAGCCCAGTGCAGAGGGACCTAAGCTCTTTACCTTGAGTTTTCACTGTGCTTGGAATCAAGCCCAGGAAATACAGAGTCGTTACCAGGTTTGTTTCTCCTCTAAACACACTGAATGCAATACAGCTTGATTCTCCCTCCGTTTGTTAGATAACTGCCCATGACTGCAATGAGAAAGTGGGAGCATCCAAGGAAAAGCAAACTCCTTGCTCTCCCGAGGGACTCGGGGGGGGTTGCGGCAAACCAGCCTGACACTCGTACATTCCAGCCATCCTTGTCCCCCAGCAAGCGCTATGGTTTTTGCATTCGTCAAACTTAGCTCTTTATCCACTTGAAAGCATTTGCAAGTTTGAGACTGGTGTCTAAACAACCATGGGTTTTGGTCTGTAATGCATAGTCTGTTCTTAAGAAATCTGCATAGTGGCATTAGAAAAATCACAGATATCCGGGGAGAGCATGTTGTGACACAAATTTAGGGGCTGGAGGTTAAGAGTGATTTTATATAATGTGGAAAATAGAAAAAAATAGTGTATTACTGAAATTTTTAGGTAATGCCCGTAAGAAAATGACAAAAATTATCACTGAGGGCATAGAATATGACCCAGAAAAAAATTAAATTTATAACACAAGGAGAGATTGCATACAGTATCAGGAGAAACAGAATAATATAATATTTATAATATAATTTATAATATCAGGAAGGACAGAATTTAGAAAAATGCAAGGCAGCTGGAAAAAAAAAACCTGAAATACAAATACACAGTGGAAAGCAGAAGCCAAGAAAACGGCACCAAAAGAGACCAAGGAGTGACAGGGAAGATCAAGTGAGATGTGTTTTCAGCACGCTATTATACAGAGGCAGAGAGACTATAGGGATATCTATTAAGACCTGACTGAACAAAGTACAAAGGTACCATAGTTCTCAGTCGTATACTCCCGTAAGATTGCTCCTTGAACAATAAATCTCATCCAAGAAACTGCTTTAACAAAAAAATACTGAAGTAATGGAGCAAATTTAGAAGACAAAAAATTGAAAATGGGCGACAAGATGTGATTTTTTGAATAATTAAATATATCTATGTGGGTTACAAGATTTCATGTCAATGGACATATGATATCTGCTTGTGCAAGAGATCTTTAAATATTAAAGCAAGAAAGGAATTTATTTAGGAAAGTACTAGGCATAACTAAAATAACATAGGTAAAATAAATACCAGTAAGTAATCATTACACTTCATCAAAACTTATAACTGTGTACTTCATAGCTGATCCTGGCCAGTCCTTTGTGTTACTTTATGAACACTTACATAGCCAGCAGATATACATCAAGGTTACAAAGAAGGTCAGTGAATTGAGAACTCACAATTCCTTGCAGCCTATGGAATGTGTTTTAGCCCAAGTTTGATCATGTTTGCACTAGTGTTAAATCTGGAATGCCTCTGTTGAATTTGGTAAACAAACTTACCCGCTGCACCCTAAAGGGCTCCTGCGACAGAACTAGGATTGTAGTGGAGAGATAGCATGAGTCTTGGGTGACCTGGGCTGTATCTTCCCAGGTGGCTCAGCTCTTTGCATGGGCAGATTTTTCAATACAGTATTTCTCAGCAGAAAACTGGCATGGCTTGTGCCAGTAGTCATGCTGTACTTTCCTCCACTGGAGGCCCTCAGAGAGGTTCCTGCACATTGAACTCAGTAAACGACTTTGTCCAACAGAGCTTCTCTGTGCTTAATCTGGTGAAGCCCAACATCTGACCCTTTCTGTGTGTTCATGATACAGTGATAGAAAGATACAGTGATAGAAAGAAAAAAAAATATGAGATAACAAAATTCCTTTCACAGTGAACAGGAAAAGTTTCATGGAGAAAAGCACTCTGCACAGCTGGAGGACCACACAGATCAACCTCATTTGCCAGAGTATAGCAATGATCTCATTTCCAGGCATGATGTAGTTAAAACAGGGAGGTCTAATTAAAGCTTGCCTTGAATGGAGAAATAGTATCAGGAGCAGGGAGAAATGGAAGGATTGGTTTACTCTGTGGCTATCATCTTAACAGAGATAGAAGACAGATTTCTCAGACTGAAGAGATGTTCCTTTGGAAACATTCCCTTCTGTTTCCTTCTAAATGGACAAGTAAGAGCTGTCAAAAGCCCATGGGAACATCCAATTGGAGTAGTTAGAAAAGGACACAACAATCACAACGTGAGTATTGGAGGACAAGGAAACCAAGCTAATTTTTATATCTGGTAACGGGACATCTAACTGCTGTGTGTAAGAACAAATAGGTCCACTGTAGGAGTTCATAGATCTCACACAGAGCAAACACAGGCTTTCCCACTGCTGCCGTCGGCTGATGTAAGGTCTTTCGTGAAGTCGCACTGTGCTTGGACTTGTGCTTATGGCAGGAGCTGCTGAGTGTGCCACTGACAGAATGGAAAACTCTGTGTTAAAGAAAACATCTAAAACAAAATTATTGCTCCTGGACTCCGAGGAAATAAAAGTCTGAAATTAATATGTTGTTTTTCTCTGTAACTAGGTAAAAAGGTGCTGCCAACAGTACACCGGGTGGGGTGTAGTATTTCTGTCATCTCTGTCTAGCCACATTTTAAAGTTCCTTGCATAAGCAAGGGTCTGGAGTTCAGATTGATCACTGTTATCAGGTGGAGAAGGAATTTTCCTCAATGGCTTTAGGTCTCCTTGTGAACAGACAGGTAGGGGACATAGCTGGTAGCCAAGGCAGGTAAAAGAGGCTATGTCTAATAGTTTGCAAGAACTGAAAACCAAAAAGATTGTCAATATCTTCTTTAATGTTTTTTTTTTACCAGTTCTTCATGCTGCTTTCTATGATTTATCTCATCACCTGAATTCTTCCTCACCCACTTGCCTAGTTTTTTCTTCCAGCTAATCTCAGAAATTTTGAATACCCAATTCTAGAGCAATTCTGTGTCCATAGAAGCCAGAAAGAGGAATTACAATGTTTACTAATGTCAGTGAATCAAGACCTTGCTCAGACTGCCTAACTACACATAAATGGGCGAGGGGTGGAAGGGTGCCTGTTACCTTACTCACTCTGTTGGAAAAACAGTGTTCATCCAGGTCGTCGTCAGGCCGTATCTCTAGAGCTGGCTGCTGGTCTCCAACGTGAAGCTTCAAGGACTCAACACCAAAGCTATTTCCCAAGGCAGGTGGTCAGTTTAATTTCACATTATGAAATAGCATGAATTTCTTAAGATTTCCAGCCAAATTTTCAATGGAGGTATAAATCAGCTGGTAGACTGTTACTGTGAGTGCTGGGGGATTTATTTGTGTGCCTCAGTTGCAGCAGCAGTGAACCTGAATTTGAAAGTCCCAGCTGAGCTCCATCCATTCCAGTGGTGCTTTAAACACATCAATCTAATTCACTGTCCTCAATCAGCCAGAAGACTCCTTTGTAACCTAAATGATTTCCAGGTTTCACTTTCCCACTGAGGATATTATTTCAGATTATATTTCCCCAACTATGTTAGCGTGCATTTTCCAAGCTGAATCCTGTTTTATTTTCAGCCCACATTTCAAATGCCTGTGTGTTATTTCGCTGTCATCTTTCATTTGCAGTTCTTCATCTCTTATGTATATTTTCTTAAACTTTAGTTTGTATATAAATGGATTTAAAACATTACTGCACACCTTCCCAAGTTTAGCATGTTCTTGGCTAACACTCCCTTCTGTTTGTAGGCACAGAATCAAAGAAGATCAATTTACAGGGGACCTGAAGAGGTCTCTTGGTCTATTCCCCTGCTCCACCGTAGCACCAGCACTACCTAGCAAACATTTGCCTGGTCTCTGCTTAAAAGTCCCCAAAATTAAAAATTCCCTGATTTCTCTAGGCAATGTATTCTGTCCTATTCTATTAACCAGCCTTACCAGTAGAAAAAGTGTCACAGTATTTAGTTTAGCTTTCTCCTGAAACTCTTGCAATGGCTGAATAATCACCACTGTCACCCTTCCTCTTAACCAGTTTTCATTCCAGTGTCTTCTTTCAGGTTGACCTGAAATCTGTGCCCCCTTAAAGATATGCTTGTGAGTAATTTTCGGTGAGGGTGAAAGAAAGGAATAGTACGCATTCCTTAACAGTCTCGTTATTACTTTTTGTTTGTTTGTTTCTCAGGTTTAGCTTGAGAGTGATCCATAAGAAAAGGGGATTTCCGAAGAGATCTCAAGGAAATGCTTTGACTTACCATTTTAAAAAGTTTAACAGCACAGCAACTACAATAGCTAATAGCCACACAAAGACATCTTAGGAAACATTTTACACAAAAGACACAGTGAGAGCAGATTCTAAGAAATCTCAGTTGTATTTGGCAGTGTAGTGGTTGTAGGTCAATTCTTGGACTTTTGCTTTAAAGCAGCAGGTCACTGCTGGTGAAGGGAGTCAGCCTGACAGGCACAGTGACTTCAGCCTGCAACCCTCTGGACCAAATACCTTTCAGAAAACAGAGTGAGGTTTACATTCATCTGACTGTTCCTCCAGACCCCTCGGTGGGGGGCACTCACGGACTGATAAATTCATTATTGTTGCCTCCATGCCCTTTCCTCCCTGGTCTTCTGACCCCAGACCACTATGAAGAATGAAAAATATTTTGTGCCTGCACAAAATAGCAGCCGTTGGTCACTAAGCACGTTACTGCAACCATCTTTTTGCTTAATGTGACTCACTGAATAGCCATTGGTTGGTAGCAACTTCTGGTAACTATGGGCCTCAATTGGATCTCATCCAGTCTCTCGCAGACCAATTCAACACTCAGAGAAACAGAGAAATCTTTCCATCGACTTTAAAAAGCATTAGCTTGGGCTGTCTCCATAGACTTCACCTTCTATTGCAGTATTCTGAGCCACTTAGCTGTTACTTGTAACCTTTTAGAGTCTATCTATCACTTAGCCACAAGTAAAGCTAAAGAATTCCTCTAAAAATGCCTCAAAAATAGATTTGAATTTTATCTTAATCCATGAATATTTCATACCTGTGTGTTGCTGAAGACACTCAAGCCCCAGACACGCCAGAAAGTTTTAGCAGGATTACATAGCGCAGGTCAAAGATGACCCCTGGAGGACTAATAAACACTGGTGTAACGGTGTGCTGGGGATATAGTTGTGATGGGTCTTTAAAGAGAGATTCCACTGCCTTTAACCAAGTGTTTTACAGGTTCAGATAACTAAACGTTTTTTGGGAGTTCACAAACCAGGGAATCGGGGTGGGCAGAGAGGCGGTGAAGGACAGGATGGTAATAGCACTAGTTCTCTTACTGGGGTCAAGGAAAAGCTTTGCTTGGCCTGTTCACCCCTTTCTCCGAGTCACTTCCAAATCTCTCTCTGGACAGTGGGAAACTGCATGCGTCAGCTGATCTCAGAATGACCAGTGTCTGTCTGTGTTCTGTTTTTCTTCTACAATTTGCTTACTCCCTTTTCTCACTTTTTTCCTTTCAGGCCATTCTTTCTCCCTGTCTTTTCTGCTCCTTCACATTCTTTCACCCATATCTCTTCTCGCTCCCATCTGCGCTCTTCCACCAGTTGATTTGGTGCTTTTTTATAGTCTATTTATTTACATGTTATTAATCCCATTGCAGTAGCACCAATAGGCCTGAACTAAGACTGAGTTCCCATTGCACTGTTTAAATGTATAGCAAGAGAGAGTCCCCACCCTGAAGAGTTTGTGCTATGAGCGGGCACGAAAAGAGAAGCTAAACGAGTTTCCCAAGGTCCCACAGCAGATCAGTGACAGAGCAGAAGTCAGTGCTGAAGTCTCTCAGACTGAGTCTCACGCTATTATAGTCCCATCTATTATATCTGTTATTTTCTTCCTGATTTTGTATGTGAAAGTACATTTTTTGTTCCTGGCAGTCTTGATCATCTGTCCATGCAGCAGCCACCTGGGGAATGGTAGGCAGAGTTTTTGCATTATTGCTGTATGATGTTGTCTTCCCACACCTTCTCCCAGAACTTTGTCCTCAAAGTTGAGGCATATCCTGGGACTTACATGTGAAAGTGCTGTGCTGTGTCTGCTTTTGGTCTAAAGCCTTGATACGCTTGTGCACTTAAGAGCAAGGCTGAGCCTGTTTTCAAAGCCAAACTTGTCCACTGCTTTTCGAGCATGCTTATAAGCTTTTAGCACTCTCTGGAGGAGGAGAGTCTGAATGCTTTCTGCTGCTTAAGGTGTGCCATAGCTCCCTTATGTAAGGCATATGACACAGGGAAAAGGAGAAACAACACGGCACAACCTATGCTATTTACATGCCCTGGGTTCAGCTTGCTTAACCACAGAGTAGACACTCTGAGCCCTTCTTACAACCAGTCTTGTGGATAAAAAGTCACTGAGGCTGGCCTGCTTAACCCCGCTTCTCACCTCACAATGCAGCTATATCACCAGCCACTCCTCCACTTACTACAGCAAGGGGGAAAACACGGGAATTAACACATTTCTAGAATAAATTGCTTCAGAGCTGTGTTTCCCTTTTAGAATGAGGGATGAAATTATCTTCTTAACCTCTTTCACCTTGCCTTTGCCACCTTTGCCACCCTGGCTTTTGATGGAAACTCTGCAGGCGTATTTCCAAGAGCTCATATGTGAAATAACCAGGGAAGTACATGCTAAAAAGCACCTTTACAAGACTAATCCTGAGGGATTTTCCCCTCTCCCTCTTCCTTTTTCCTAAATGTTCTCCTCACTGGATCTAAACGTAGGGCATTATCACTTCAACAGTCACCAGGTAAAGAAAAAAATCCTGTATTTTCAGTGACTTGAACAAGTGCTTGTTTAAATGGTCCTTTTCCAGCCCTGTGGAAAGAAAGCTGAATTTATCATCAGTAACTTTGTCAAAGTCAGTCTGGGCCGTATCTAGCATCTAAGAAAGGAAAACAAAGGAAAAAACCCCAACCCAGCACACAAGCTTAATGGAGTGGCAAACAGAAGGCATAAAATTAAGAAAGAATCTCCGTGGATGGTTTCCTCTCCAGAGGAAATCCTGAGCTCAGAGACATTTTGACAAGCCAAATGCTGGGGCTGTATGATTATAGGTGCTGCTGTCAGTAGATTTATTTTGTGGGTCTCTTCAGAGATTATCTCCAGTTCCGTGGTTTTGTATTCTGATGCAGGGCGCGTTTTGTATTTCGATTGCGTATGTGTTGGAGATATTCATTAGGCTTTCAGAAGGATATTCCATAGCTGTAAGCCTTTTAAATCGCATACAATGTGTTTCTTATTTCCCTATGGCATTCTGCTTGCATCTGCTTGGTATGTGGAACGTCCAGGCCAGCCGCATTTCAGTGGACCGTTTGTCTCCCAGTGATGGAGCACGTGGCTGATAATACAGGGACATGTAAGCATTCATGGTGCTTTTCTTTTGAAAGCACGTGCCTAGTGTTTAACACAGTCAATACTTTTAGGGACAAAAACAAGACAGAATTGTCCTCTGTACCCAAGAAGAAGGGGAAATATTGGAGCATTTGTGCTTGCGGAAACTTCACATTTAAGGTTCATAGAAAATGGACTTGAAATTCCTCCTCCTAAGGCAACGATGAGGATTCACAAAGAATGTTGATTACGTTTGCTAGTTTATTTGCTAGTGAAAACCCTGGATCTGTCTCAGTGGCTCCAGAACCAGTGCATTCCTGCTTCACAATGAAATAGTTTACTGAGGGCTGGAGCAGGCAAGCAGGGCAAAGCCTAAGTAGAGAAATGCTGCAAGAATATCTGAGGGAGAAATCCTCCTCTTCTTCCTTTTTTTTTTTCCTTTTCTGCACTCATTGCAAAGGAGAAAGAAGAAAAGCCTAAGACCTGGGCTGAGATTCCTTAAATTCCTCAAACACCATGCAGCTGCCTAAATGGCCTTGCCTCTAACAAGTGTTTTCCCACAGGTCACTAAGCATCTGAACATCTGCTGCTGGATAGATGTACTTCACCCCTTTCCCTGACTAGGGTGAGCGCATTCAACCCCAGTTAAGCTCTATTAGTCTCCACAGGAGCTCGCCATGTAGTTCAGCTGCAGACTCGAGCCTAATCAATGTTTTCAGAGCACACTTCCTAGGTGAGGCTCCAGACACAGAGGCCAGGAAAGAAGTTTCTTTCCTTGCCTTGTGCTGGGCACTTGGATGAAACAGTTAACATCCAGGGTCAGACCTCTTTTCAGCCCAAGCACATGTGTATTCATATCTCCAAAGCAGATGGTGAATACTCAGGTGAACAACTTCAGATCAATAGACTAAGACAGCCTCCCTTCCACAGATAGCTTTGTGGTTGGGTGTTCAACTCAAAGGCAGTAATCATAGCACATAGAGCAGGGACTGAACCTGACCCTCTCGTAGAAGGCTCTACCTTGCAAGCAGGAGCTTTCTTGGCTTAAACACAAAGCTCGAGAAGAGAGCTTATTGGTGGGAAGCCCAAACAGGAGTGGATGCTCTCCTACTGATGACTAATTTTATGCCATTTCCCATTCATTGGTGACTACAAAGGTGTCTCCCCTAGTTTTTTGGGATGCCGTGTTTTGGTATGCCTGACTCTCCACGTGTTATTTTCTGGGTGCCTTGCTTGATCGAGGACTCTGAATTCGATCGAACGCTTTGGGTGCCTATAAGCTATGAATCCTTTCATGTATCCAGCATGGAAAGCTTCCTCATGGGACTGGGTAGAAGAACTCTACAGAGTTACTGGGATAGCTGTTCTTCCTGCCTTCCCTTTTCAGCAGCTTCCAGTTTTATGTAGCAGGGACGTTGGGTTTATATTCTGCTGTTTTCAAAATGAAGACATTTAACGAGACAGAGACTCAGCTGCATAATGCTTGACAAAAATTGTGAATGTCAGTTCATATTCACTAAGGAACTGCCATGATTTTAATCTTTTTGCTGCTTATTAATGTTATTCAAAGATTAAAAAATCCCAGTATCGTGCTTTTTAATGGGGAAAACTGCACTGTTTTAGTAACTCAGAATCTTAACAAGACATAACTGTACCCATTTTGTTTCCCCACTTAAAATTTTGCACGGCATGACGGAGCAGGAGGCGCCATCAAATGGGCTCAGTATCCCCTTTCACAAATAAAGCGTGTACAAAGTGTGTCAGCATTTCAACTGGGGCCCTTCTCCTGAAGGCCGTTAATTAGTGCAGAACGCAGACTTCAGTTCTTTTGCCAGGGTAGATGAAAATGATTTTGGAAGACAGCCCAGACAGAGGAATTTGTCATAGGTTAGAACTGTTCCAACTCTAAGAACCAAGTGTACAGCTTATGCAAATCACTTTGCTAAACACAGATTCTGTGTTAATTTTTTTAAGGCTTTTTCTTTGACTAGCAACAAGAGCTCACTTGCCAGATCTTGTCTGAAATCAAAAAGAAGTGATTCCTTCTCTGTGCCCCAAAAAAGAAAAATGTTTCTAGTCTAAAACATGTCGAGAAAGAGCTGAGATGTAAGAATAAGGCAAATGTTCATAGGAAGTAGAGATGGAAAAGCCCGATGACATCACCGCTCCATCTGCCCAGGGCCGTCAGATTCCTCAGTACAATGTGCTCCACAGTACATTGAAGATGAGGCTGGAAGAAGCACTGAGCAGTGTCTCAGACTGCACTGAAGAAATGGCTCTACCAATTGAATGTCAGACCATTTTCCTGATAACTGGCAGGTGCCGTCACCGTTCCCTCCAATAGACCTATTCATAGCACATAAATCTGAATGCAGGTAGGTCTGGCGTCTGTTTCAAATTATTAATGCTGAATTTTGTCAACTGTCATCAAGTTTTTTGGTGCTTTAAAATTTGCCAGAGTGACATTCGAAACATTGACAAAATCAGACAGAAAGCAAAGCTTGAATGTTATTTGCCCAGTTTCACAATTTAAGTTTTCCAAATGTGAGTACATGCTTAGATCAGAGATTAAACTCAGCTCCAAAAGCAAGACCTCACATACCTTGTTCAACCACACACCTATTACGACTCTTTTTAGACGTTCCTGAAAATGTCTCAAAATGGCAATATTCTGCAGGGATCGGGAATCACTAGTGTTCAAGTCAGTACAGAGCATCACAGAATCACAGAATCACCTAGGTTGGAAGGGACCCTTTAAGATCATCTAGTCCAACCAATGAAAAAGAAAAAAAAAACAAAAAAAAACCACAACCACACACACACAACACACCACACACAACCCACACACACACCACCACACCGCCCAACGCTAATCCATATCCCCGAGCACCATGTCAACTCCTCTCTTGAATACCTCCAGGGATGGTGCCTCAACCATCTCCCTGGGCAGCCCATTCCAATGCCTGATAACCCTTTCAGTAAAGAAATATTTCCTAATATCTAACCTGAACTTCCCCTGGCATAACTTGAGGCCATTACACCTTGTCCTATCATCTGTAACTTGGGAGAAGAGACCGACCCCCACCTCTCTACAGCCTCCTTTCAGGTAGTTGTAGAGAGCGAGAAGGTCTCCCCTCAGTCTCCTCTTCCCCAGACTGAACAACCCCAGCTCCCTCAGCCTCTCCTCGTAAGACTTGTGCTCCAGACCCCTCACCAGCTTCGTTGCCCTTCTCTGGACCTGCTCCAGCACCTCAATGTCTTTCCTGTAGTAGGGGGCCCAAAACTGGACACAGTACTTGAGGTGGGGTCTCACCAGTGCCGAGTACAGGGGGACGATCACCTCTTGGGTCCTACTCACCACACTGTTCTTGATACAGGCCAGGATGCTGTTGGCCTTTTTGGCCACCTGGGCACACTGCTGGCTCATGTTCAGCCCACAGTCGACCAACACCCCCAGGACCTTTTCTGCCAGGCAGCTCCAGCCACTCTGCCCCAAGCCTGTAGCGCTGCATGGGGTTGTTGTGACCCAAGTGCAGGACCCGGCACTTGGCCTTATTGAACCTCATCAGAGAGAGTCACGATGTGATCATTTGCAGTAGAAAGTTTCTGCTCTTTTTCTTTAGATAACACGTTAAATCAGAGTGGAGTGACTTTGTCACTCCAGAGTACAAAACCTCATTAGATTTTTTTTTTTTTTTTTTTTTGATGTTTCCATCATACCACCTTTAAAACTGCTTTTGAACCCTAAGGGGCAATAATTTCATTTTGGATCCACACAAAAACTAAATCACCCTATCCTTGATAAATCTGGAGATTCAAACGGGAAATTGTCCTCAAAATATAACAGGTGCTTTATTTAAGGTTTAATGTATGAGCCACCTATCATAAGGATTTAAATCTCTCTTAATTTATTACAAGCCATAAAATACAGGGTAAATATATCTAGTAAAACACTTTCATATTATTCAAATATCTATCTTACAATCTTTGGGACTCACGGCTTTGACAATTCCATATGAATTATACATACTCTTGTATGCATTCTTTCTAAATAATTATTTGTTATTTTCCTAAAAATATGAGGGGTATGACGCAAACATAGATTGTACGTAACACATTCTTCTACATTCCCTACAAGCTTGTGAATCTGATTTCTATAGTAATTTCCAGATCTAATTACTACTGTAATTTCCAGTTACAAGGTTATACTTTAGATTGAAAATGTTAAAAAAGAAAACTTTTCTTTGCCACTATGACTCCCTGTTCCCACAGTTTTTTACTTATTTTAAGCTTGCTCTGAGGTCTACAGGAAAAGAGTTTGGTTATATTGTCACAGACTGATCTCCAAATCTTAGGCAAGCCTAAGGAAATGCTGCCATCTTTCATTGCTGCTATTTTTCATAGGCTTTTTCTGTCTTCTCCATTTTAACTCAGTGGCCTCCTGAGCAGATAAAATCTCTTTATAGAGGACTTGGACAATAGGATTCAAGTCATATTGACTCCTCGTGTGGCCACTGTAAAGCTAATCAATAGAGTCACAGAATCATAGAATGGTTTAGGTTGGAAGGGACCTTTAAAGGTCATCTAGTCCAACCCCCCTCCAAACAGCAGGGACATCTTCAACCAGATCAGGTTGCTCAGAGCCCTGTCCAACCTGACCTTGAATGTTTCTGGGGATGGGGTCTTGGTGCCTCTTGTCTTACAGTGTGCTGGACCTACCTCTGTAGGGCAGGTCTATGCAGTTTCTTGGGCCACTTTTTCTGTATGCCCAGATGCTACTGCTGGAGTCCACAAACCTTGCTGAGTCCCTTTGGCACCTGAGAAATGATGAGGCAGGTTAATGGTTGGACCAGATGATCTTAAAGGTCCCTTCCAACCTAGACAATTCTATGATTCTGTGATTCTGTGGGGCATCTAACACCTCTCTGGGCAACCTGTTGCAGTGTTTCACCACCCTCATTGTAAAAAACTTCTTTCTGTGCCTCATCTGAATCTACTTTATCTTAGTTTAAAACCATTACCCCTTTGTCCTATCACAAAATAACTTAATTGACCTGTTCAGTTTCAGCACCGAACTGTACAGAAGATTTTATAATTGCCTGGAATTTTGTCTTCATCCCAGTAATGCTGGAGAAGGAGTTCCCTGTGATGACTAGGCGCTTGTTAAGCTCGTTAAGTAGCTGGCTGCATTTGATGCCCCTGCATCCTAAAAGCCGGCCATGTGCCTGCCTTACCTTGTGTGCCAGGCTCACCAAAGCCTGTTAGGTGAGGAAAGAAGTGGAAAAACGGTGGGAGTGGGTTTTGAGCCCTCCGGCAGGGAGAAAGAGTGAGGGGGAGCGGCGGCTGGAGGGCAGCACAGAACCGGGACGGAGCCCGGAGCCCCCTCCCCAAGCATCCCACCCCTGGTAAAGGAGCCTCCCTATACCCTGGCAGTGCCCAGAACTGCAGGGAGCTGCTGAGGTCTGGGGAATTCAAATCTAAACCCAAAGGATGTGTATCTGGGGGCGGGGGGGGGGGGGGGAAAGTAGCCATACAGGTCAAACTGAGAATATTTGGTATGTTTATAGGTGCAAGGAGTGAAATCCTAACATTACTGCTCGCAGTGACAAAAATCCCAGCAGATGGTGCCAACACTTCCCTCAACGAAGAAATGAAACAGAATTCCACTGAGCGTTCATCAAAGAGAAACTGGATAAAGGCTTTAGGCTTCGCAGCCTGTGTCGTTCAGTAGAGGCTATGAAGTGATGACACTGGTGTGCATAATGCCAGGGTAGATACAAAAAATATATATTCTCCTTTTTAAAAATGTAAATAAATTCAGAGATATGTTTGTTTCTTGGCTGTTTTTAAAACAACAATTTTTTTTTTCTTTTTTTCTTTTCTTCTTCTTTTTTTTTTTTAATGCACAGAATTTTTTCAGGAGAGTGCCGAGTTGAGTGAAAAGAGAAGACAGACCTGGCTTTGAAGCAGAGATACTGCTGTTGAAAGTAGGATTGTCACCACAAGCACTATGCCATAAACACATCAAGGCTTAAGCAAAAAGTCACTGGTTGAGGTTAAACCTTAGACTTAACCATGGTCAGAAAATATGTTTTTAAAGTTGATACCTTTGCGCTAGATGCTGGTTAGTGTTTAAAGCTCTATTAAGTAACAGTGCTTAACTACTGCAGGGGTTTTGTTCGCCTGGTTGCTTTTTTTTTTCGCAAATCCAACACCATCAAAATTTCATAAATGCCATTTTTATACTCTTGTGAAAGCGGTGGGAGGAGAAAAAACTTTTCAGATTTAGCCACAACTCTGCAATGGGGCTTTAGAGGAATATTGTCCTAGTTTCTTTTCTTCCCATGGTGTTTTCTACCATAAGGGTTAAGTATTTCCTTCTTTCCTGCTTCCATCCTTCACAGATCAGCAGAGATCTGAAGCAAAACCTCCAATTACATCAGTGAGGCCGCGTTTTGTCTCAAGGTCCTATTACAACAACGTGTGAATTTACCCCATCCCTTACTGCATTTCAGCCATTTCAGCTGATTGAACTTACAGGCATTTGAGATGAAGAAAACATAGGTACTGACTGCTGTTGAAGACTTAAAAAAAAAAGTTGGTCAGAGAATAAGCTGCATTCCCAGTAGGATCTTTGAAGTTGACACAAAGCATTTCTAGGAATTATGCATGTTTCTTTCCATGGCAATTCAATGCGTTTCTCTCTCTCCCCCCCACCCCCACCCCAGCCTGCCCAAATCTTTAGCTTCAGTTCGACAGAGTGGCTGAGAACAGCCACTGACATCCTTCCCCAGACATATAAATGTAAAAAAAAAACCCTGAGGCCTGATTGTATCTGTCATTTGTACCAAGCCTCGTGGGCTTCGAAGCCTGAAAACAATCCTCCCCCCTCCTGTGCCAGGACCATGAAGTTATTATTGTTCTCGCTGTTGTGTCCTGCGGCAGTGCCCCCAGGATCCCCTGCACAGAGAGCAGAGAGAGAGGGAGCAAAACCCAGCCCAAGCTGTGAGCCACTCACAAATCAGTTGAGCAGATAATCGAGAGGGAGATGATACCCGTTATTTTCCATTTTGCGGTCAGAGAAACAAGACCCAGGGGCAGTGGCACCAAAGGCACCCAGAGCCAGGAGCTGAGCCTGGAGCTTGGGGGTCATCAGCCTCTCCCTGATCAGCTCCTACCTCTTCAATGTACGGCTGCTACTCCCTGTTAGCATTTCCCAGGGCCTGGCTGGTAGACAAGTCTGCGGGAGGTCGGCTGCGACACGATGGTTCCTTATGGTGGCTGCCAGCCACCTCCGGCAGCTCCTTGAAATTCCCTCAGCCCGGGCCGAGGCAAGTGAGTATCTGCCGGTATCTGCCAAGGGCTGAAATGGGGCCAGTCCTCTGGAGGAGCAGCTTCTGTTGTGTCAGTCCCCTACATCCTCAAGAAGAGTCTTCAGTTCCTAACCAGGTCAAGTCAGCTGCCATTTGCCACCGGTTTGGACAGCGTGATCAGACTTTACAACTCAACCTGACCAGGTGGCTCCCCTCCTCTCCTGCCCCTGCTTGGGCTTCTGTTTGCAGTGAGCGCTCCTCCTTTCCCCCTTCCCAACTCCTGCGCCTTCCCGGGCGTTATCTCACCTCTCTGCGTCACTAGTCCTCCTTCTCACTTGCCCCATAACCCCTTCCACGTAGCATGCGCTGGTATTTTGGGTGCTGTGGTGGTTACTCTGCGCGTACACTGGTGTGACCATGGAGGGAGTGCAGACTCCCTGCCCTGTGCTCCTTGCCTTGTCCATGACAGCAAGCTCTCCGTTGCTGGGGGAAGAGTGTTCCTCCCTTGCTTACATCTGTGCCTCCGTCTCTGCTCTGGTCTCATTTTACAACAGGCAAATTATACTTTTCCCCCTTTATTTAATTCTCTTTTCTGCTGTTCTTCAGCTTTCTGCCTTGCGCATATCTGATACTTGCATTAGTCTCTTGTATTTTCTATTTATGATCTCTGCACAGTTTAATTCCTATTATGTCTATTTGGTTCCTATATAAAGCGAAGTTTATTGCTGGGGCTGCTCCAAAATTGGAAGGCGAATGTCATCGCTTTTTTTTCGCTCTCCGTCAAAATTTGAGGTTTCACATTGAGGTCTCTGAGTGGGTGAGAGTTTTGCTATTTTCAGAAACATTTTAGTCAAAACCTCTAACTCTGTTGTCCAACAAAATCTGAAATCGTGCTGAAAGTTTTCACCGAACCTTTGAGTTCCAGCCAGCTCTGCTCTACTGCTGCAGTTCTAAAATAATGTCACTTTGTGGCCATTTCCTAATAAATAGCTGCCAGTTTGGGGAGGAAACAGTCCATTCTTATTAAAAGCATTGACTGCCCTGCAGAGTCCATCTCATGCAATAACAATAAGATGCCTAAAAAGAAACCAGAAAGATGCCCCAGGTTCAACAGACCCACATCTTGAAGGGAATATCAAGATTGGTAAACTCTGTCAACAGGCAGAGCAAGGCTCTTCGCAAGCAGTGTGTGTTCCGTTTCCTGTGTTAGCTATGCACAGGAAAAACACTTTGAAATATCATCTTTAACAGCTCCCAAAAGATGAAGCGGAACTTCTCAGGAGGTAACAAAGGCAAAAGCAAAAAAGTTCGGAGAGGGTTTACAGCTTATTTCACAGGTAACATCTCCTTTTCTGCTGTATTCATAGCCTTGCTTCATCACAGTGTGGCTGAGGTACCCAGAAAATCTGTTTTCCCAGATGCTGGGAAAACATCTCCCAGCACGTGGCAGGATCACTTGGGGGTATACCACAATGGACTTGGGAGGGTTTTGTAACTTCACAGCTTGGAACTTCGTCCCTGTGCCTCCCTGGCCTGTGTTTCAGCTCTCACTTCCATAGTTCAGAGCCAGACGTCCCAGGTGGCAGGCATAGAAAATGTTATTACTGATAGATACAACCACACAGGTATTGCACAGTGGATCATTTTAAGAAGTGTGACTTGCTACACTCCCTGTTTCTAAGAGGATCAAATAAATCAGACCTTAAACCAGACCATAACAGTTCCAGATATTAAGGCAATGAGCAGCAGGCACGTAAGGTATGATGTCTTCTCGACATGATGTCCTTCTCGACAAGGACATAGGGTGTATCATCAGCAAGTTCGCAGATGACACCAAGTTAAGCAGGAGTGTTGATTCCCAGGAGGATAGGGAAGCTCTACAGAGAGACCTAGGTAGATTGGATCATTGGGCCAAAATCAATGGTATGAGTTTCAACAAGGGCAAGTGCCGGGTTCTGCACTTGGGCCACAATAACCCCAAGCAGCGCTACAGGCTTGGGGAAGTGTGGCTGGAAAGCTGCCTGGAAGAAAGAGACCTGGGGGTTCTAATTGACAAGCGGCTGAATATGAGCCGGCAGTGTGCCCAGGTGGCCAAGAAAGCCAACGGCATCCTGGCTTGTATTAGAAATAGCGTGACCAGCAGAAGTAGGGAGGTGATTGTGCCCCTGTACTCAGCACTGGTGAGGCCACACCTGGAGTATTGTGTCCAGTTTTGGGCACCTCAATCCAAGAGAGATATTGAGGTGCTGGAGTGAGTGCAGAGGAGGGCAACGAAGCTGATGAAGGGCCTGGAAAACAAATCATATGAAGAGCGGTTGAAGGAGCTGGGACTGTTTAGTATGAGGAAGAGGAGGCTGAGGCAAGACCTCATCACTCTCTACAACTACTTGAAAGGACACTGTAGAGAGGTTGGTGCTGGTCTCTTCGCACAGGTAATTAATGACAGAACAAGAGGGAATGGCTTCAAGCTCCAACAGGGTAGGTTTAGACTGAACATTAGGAAGGAATTTTTCACAGAAAGAGTGGTCAGACACTGGAACAGGCTGCCCAGGGAGGTGGTTGAGTCACCATCCCTGGATGTGTTTAAGAGCCGTTTAGATGTGGTGTTGGGGGATATGGTGTAGGGAAGAACTTTGTAGAGTAGAGTAGATGGTTGGACTCGATGATCCCAAGGGTCTCTTCCAACCTAGACGACTCTATGATTCTATGATTTTTTGATTCTTCACAGATTTTCCTGGTTGTGGAAAAAAATATATGTGTGATACTGTTCACGTGCATAACGATGAGGAGATCTGACCTTTCACAACAGCAATGAAAGACCCGACTTAGCACTTAAGCACACACCTCATTTCATGAAGGTGCTTAATTTCCATTATTTTCTGTGGGCTGGATTATTTTTTTTAAAACCTTTAGAGTGCTCTGCCAAACCGAGAGACTCAAATCACACCCCTGAGCTTTCCAAAAGATAGACATTAATAGCACTTAGGCTAGAGTCATAGTGAACCCACTATTCCTACCTACAGAAGAAATGACTGGAAGAGCCCCAAACCCGATCGTGGTCTTTGTCACAGGAGTTTCTTGCCGGGCACAGCGACCGTCCCAGCTTTGCATTCTGCTCGCAGTTCTCATGGCAGCTGCTTGCAACAACGGGGGCTCTGTTCCTTCTCGCCCAGGCAGGAAAACAGAAGCATGGTGAAAACATAAGCTCCTCAGACAAGATTAAATGCAAGCCATGTAGTGATGAACGCCACAAGAAGCGTTTAGGTTTCCATTCTCGGGTGTGTGCCCTACTGCCTCGAGTAGGTGCCACTCTAGGACTACCGAGCTCACCTCCACCCGTTTGTGCGTTCCTCATCCCTGCTGCAGATACGGAAATATGCTGGAGTCCTACCTAAATTCAGCTAGCGGGGATTTCTCCGTAAATCTGTGAACACATTTGCAGCGGAATGCGAGGAAAGCAGAATTTCCACCGCTATTACTGTAAAAGAAGTCACTAGGACAGAGCCCGGAGCTCTGCCAGTTCATACCAACCCTTGATCTGGCTGACTGTGCTTTCCTCTAAATCAGAAAGCAAAGTCGTTTTCACAAATCGGTAGAGGGGTCAGAAGAAAAAAAAAAAAACATTAAGGTAGAAATTTATAGGCTATTTCGGATTCCAGCTTTTATGCAGAAGCGATTCATAAACGAATACATGTTATATGTCTGATCTTGGCAAATTCCGTCCCAAATCAGCACAGCGCTATGATTAACTGCATGGGTTGCGCTGCATAGTCTGTCTTGTAACAGTTGGAAGAACAGTCTTTTCCCTTGATAATGCCTGAGTGTCAGGTTCAGGGAGCCCAAGTAGATTCGGTGGCCATGCCTTCTCCCGTGACTGAGATTAGCTACCATCTGGTAATGCTTCAGAAGAGAACCTTTCCCCATTGTCGCTTCCTTTGTCTGATGGTCTGTAACATCTGACCTCTGCTTCACAGGTCGTGGCCTTCACCTCCTTTCTTTCCAATAGGAATAACGACAGCAGGGTTAAGTTTATATGATACCTCTGGTAAGTGCTACTTGTGAGCACTGGGCTCTCGCAGCACTCCTCCTTTCTTTGATGCTAAAGTTTCTGTTTTGACCTCCTTGTAACATTAAATCAGCCTGCCCTATCTGCCACCAATCTGGCCCCCTGGCTTGTAGGGGTCTGCACTTCTATTTCTCTCTTCTGCCTCATGGTCTATGAAAACCCTGAGACGAAGGTGAGTCCCAGTTGTCTTTGCAAGGGTAAATTTATTTTCTTTTTTCCTTAATCAGAGACTTAAATTCTCTCTCTCATTCAATTATGTAGCTCTTATTCCTTGTTCCGTGTGTAACCGATGGACTAAAGGGCCACCAACCATCACGGCAAGAGACAGTCTCGTCCCCAAAGCACTTCCTCTCTGATGTCAACCAGAGGACATTTTTCATTTTTGTTTATTAAAGGACTGAATTCCATGGCAAGACTCCCATCAGCTACTGTGAGAACAAGATTTTGTGTTAAGTGACTTCCTTAAATTCATGGCAGAATGTTCTGGCAAGACAAGTATGGTGCCTTACATTCCTGAACGTCTGTCCTGTCTAGTAACAGCACAAGTGCATCCCTCCTTATACGGACCCTGCACCGGTGTCACTGAGAAGAAGAACGTTTCTGCTTGTGGGCTTCAGTAATAGCAGGACTCTCCATGGTCTTCCAGTGTCACTCCTACTACTGCTGGGCAGTATCTTCCCATTCTCTTTACACAGACTAAGAAGCTCAAGCTGATAGAGAATTCTTCTTCAGAGAATTTAGGGGCCACATGAATGATAAACTCTACAGCCTTGGAAGCAAGCTTCTAGTCCCGTGTAAGAGGTGTAGACACGGGGAGGGAAATACAAACGGTCCTTGCATGACCCTGCTGATTCCTGATCTTGGAGTGGGAGTTCTCCCTGCACAATGATAGGATTTTACTTTCTGTGGGCATTCAGGCATGTGTTTCTGAAGAATTCAGATGTGCTGGTGCTCCGCTGCTCCGGAAATCAGTTCAAGGCACCTAATCGCTTTTAGGTCCCTTAACTGCCATGAGAGTGGCAAGAAGAGATGCTGAATGCATCGGCAGTTCGATGCTATACCTGCTAGAACCCTGGACACCGGATTGTGCAAGTCCCACAGCCATCTCTTGCTAGTCGCTGCCACTGCCTGGGGTCACAGAGCGTAAGCAACGTTTGGCTCACAAGCTCTGCAAGCGTGGGGCTGCGCCGCGAGGCCAGCAGCAAGACAGTGATTACGCAGGGACGGCTGAGAAATCTGAATCCCTAGCTCTGGGAGAAAGCAAGGCAGGCAAGGTGAGAGCAACCGTCCTTAGGTCACCTTGGGAGGAAGCTGCAGGCCCAGGCCTGCCTCAGCTCGTGATGGAGCGGGGACCCTCAGGCATCCATCACCGACCTCTGCCCGGTTTCATCCCAGGGCACCTCTTCCCTGCTTCTCCGAGGTGTGGTTAGCTGGCATTCTGCTTTCAGTCATGAAATTTGGTATGGTTTTGGTATGCAGTTCCCGGCTGGGGAAGGCTGGAGACTCCTGAGGCACAATTCACCACAAAGATGCCTTTAGGAAGTATGGCCAGATGGTGCCATCACTGTGGTCAGGGCCTGCATCAGGTGCAATTTCCTTCCTAGGCACTTTTCGACCTTGTTTCTCTGACACAGCCATGTGAGTGCCACTCAGTCTGTTGAAAAAAAAAAAGGGTGTTCTCACCACTGTTAGTGTCTCTTGGTGGACATTTCACGTTTTGCTCCCCGCTCTCTCATTGCTGGGAGCCGGGCTGGGATGCTGCTGCTGCCCCGGTGGCTGGTGGGGAGAAACCTCTTTCATGCATCCTTTCTTATTTCCGAAAATATTGTTACAAACAATTACTGAAGAGGCTTTTAAATTTTTAAAAGTTTCAAAGTCGAACTATTTCCAGCCACTCCAACAGACGCGAAAGTAGCTCGAATTAAATTTTAGAGGAAAAGAAAACGGGTACAGAAAAAAAAAAAAAAAAAATAAAGAAAAAAATATAATTCTTGACGTTTTGAAGTAACACCGGTATTTTTTTAGGCTCGACCAAGAGGATCCACCTCTCTCTGGTGCCGGTGCCGGCAGAGGGCGGGCGCGGGTCGTCGCCGCCGCCGCTGCGGGATGGAGCCGCCGCCCGGCCCCGTCCCCCCGGGCGCTGGGTCCCCGCTGGGTGCCGGGACCCCGGCACCTCCGCTCCCCCTTCATGCCGAAAGCGCAGAGTGACATATACGTTATCTATCGAACGGCCGCCAGCCAGAGAGGGATGCTCACCGTCGGCGTTGGGTCTAGGTATCTGGGGGTTTGAGCCACCTTGTCAACCTGAACTTCGTCGCTTTCGGCCGTGTTTGGGGACTTGTCAGCTAAAAGAAATCAGATTGTCCCAGCTCAATCTCATTCCCAGCACAGCAGAGCGCGCTGGCCTCAGCCGGGACCTCTGGCTGCTACTCTGCTACCAAAATATGACGACGAGAGCAGCCTACGGCTGAGACTTTTTAGAGAGACAAGTCTTCTATGGTGTCCTTTCCATCTGCTTTTGCTCCTTCTCTGCTTTCACTTCCCTGCTGAAACACGAGCTGCTGAGACACATTCTGTTCTCCGACCAGCCTCCCTTCAGCAGAAGACCGCAGCGTAGAATGGCTTACCTTTCCCGAAGGGCTCCGTTCCGCAGCCAGCGGGACTTGGGGGAACTTTTAACGGAGAACGAAGCCCACTGTTTTATGAGTGCTTTAGTCTGATGCCTCAGAGTGTCGGCTGGCATTACGTCCAGGCCAACCCAGACATACAAAGCTGCTGGAATTGCGTATGAGCAATGCAAGGCATGCGAAGATCTACTTGTCATCCTAGCAAGGGAATGCCCACTTAATATATGTTGTACACAAGATCCTTTTTTTTTTTTGCCAGAATGGATAATTTTTCTGCATGTCCAAGAACTTAAAAAACCTAGGGGGAAATATTGCAGGGCATCTCTCTTCGGATTTGGCATTCACTGTAGCATTCAGAAGTTAACCACACAGCTAATAAAAGAATGTGCAGTAATTCATTTTTAATGATCATTTCCTGGGTGTGGTAAGCGGTTTTGTCGCTTTAAATTCTTATGCAAATAAAATCAAGCTAATCTTCTTAAATAGGTAGCTGTAGCTGTGTCAGCCTATTCTGAGCTGGCAGGAGAGCTGCATAATACTTGGAATTCTCTAAATTGTTCATGTCAGTGGGATATCAACAATCGGCACAATAATAATGATAATAGGCATGTGTTTGCTTGCAAAGAAATTATTGCATAACTAAGGGCCTCATTAAGTGTTTTCAATACCTCAGAAGAATGCCCCTAACTTTCTGATTGTTTTCATCCTATTAATACCAACATCACACAAGCCACTCCCCAAGAGACTTCTAACAAGCATGTTGTTTTAATCACTGGTTAGTTAGGAAATTCAGATGCAGCAACATATTTGAAATGAATTAGCAGCGCAGTTATGCCTGGAGTGCTTTGATTAAGAGAGAAGAGTGCCTGCTATGGTACTGCCATCTCTCCGAAGTAACGCTCTCTCATTCTGGCTTTCTTGGATCATGCAACGATGCTCCTAATGCGATTCCAGTCACCTTGCAGAAGGGGTAGAGGAACAGTCATTGTTAAATGTAACCCTTCTAGTAATTTCGACAAGATCTCACTAAAAAAAAAAAGTGAACATTACCAACCCAGCCCCACCCAGCAACACAGGAAACCAAATGACAGCTCCGCGGCACTCGGGCAAGATCACCCACATCAACAGGTCCAAGGTATCGCAGTCACAAGCTTCCTGCAGTCCTGAGAAGTTCCAGGGATGCCCTCTCATCCCACAGCATGCGCCACAAAATGCTTCATCACCCAAAACAATCCAAAAACCTTTGCCATCAAACCTGCTGTGCCATGGGGAAAGAAGCAGAGATAGGAACGGCATGGCCAGATTCCCAAATAGCACATTTACAGGGATTTTGTTAGGTGGAGATGCCCTGATGACGGGGGAATCTGAAGGATGCTGACAACCCTGAGACTTGGAGTCCCTGCACACAGTCACAACATGGCTACGTGGTTATGGGAGGCAGGCCTGAGACCTGCAGGGTTAGATCTGCTTTTCCACTTGTGTGCTCAAAGCCTGGGTCTTTAGCATTTCTGAAGATGGCAGTAGATAATCTAGGAAACCAACCGCAACCCACACTGCAAAGCAAGGAAAACAAAAACAACACAATAATCCCTGCCAATGTGACCTAGGGCAAAATTCCTTCCTGACCCTAGATCTGGCGATTGGTTTAACCCAAGTATGTGAGCCACACCTGCCCACAGGTACTTGAGAAATTTTCCGATACCACTACAAGCAGAAGCATGCTTGTCCGGCCTCCTTTCTTCCAGCCAGGGCAACGCTGGTGCTTCAAAAGTGAAATTAAACTCTACCGTGCAGGTGATAAATCATAGCAGTTGTGAAGACCATTTCTCCCTAGTCCTCAGGCAGCCAGCAGAAGCATGAAGCATGGGACTGACACGGGATAAATACAGTACAGAAAACGGGAACCGAGTCACCTTTGAACTCCTTTTCCCCCCCCCTTCCCCGTCACAGCCTTGAGAATGACAACAAATCAACCCTCATGTACCCCAGCTGTGTCCCAATGTGCTTCCCGCTTGCAAATACAAACCAAAGGGATGAAACAAAACTACCTGCCAGGGGAAAGTAAAACAGCAACCTGAAAAGAGGGGAACGAGCCAGCGCGATGTTAGCCTACTGTCAGCCCTAGTCCTGTAGTGCCAGCACAACTTGTTCTAGCATCTTGTACCAGCCATCAGTGGTCACGGATGCAGCCACCCAGCGTCTTCCCCGCTTTGTCACCCTCCAAAGTCTGCTGATGGAACTGGTCGCTTCCCGGCTTCCCTGGTTTGCTCTGCTGAGGCATCCAGCCAGTGCTCTCCAAGTTATCCCCCATGAAGCCTTCATCCAGACTTTGTAGACTCCAGCTGTCAGGGCTATTTTTTACCTTCAGAGAGGCACAGTGTACACCAGGGCTGCGCTCCACAGCCAAAATAAAGAGACCACAGCCTGCCCCCACGTTATAGGGAAAGCCTAGGCAGGGCCCTCTGCCTGCACTGTTGCTTTCAGCCAAAGACCTCAGGTTCTCCTCAGTACCTCAGTGCACCCTGTGCACTGCAGCTTTGCAGGCAAAAGAAACCCCACTGGCACAGAAGTCCTCAAAAGAGTCTTTAGCACAAATATCCCCAGGTAAAACTTCTACCATCCTTTCTAAGGTTGCTGCCCTAAGGACTCCTTAACTGGGAGTTAGTTGTAGGCTGGGATGAGCTCTACGGCCAGAAACATTAGACACAATTTTTCTGTCCATTCTTATGCAGTGTCAACAACAGCATTGTGTTCACTCCAACTTCACATCTGAGAACAAGCGTGTGAAGAAGCAGCATAGCCGCATGCAGCTAAAGTTTGTCCCATCCAGTCAGTTCCTCACTCGTGCCAGCAAGAGCCAACAGACTTCTCCCACCACTGAGGGCACAGAGCTGGGGTTTCTCTACTTCTGAGTCCTTCCCAGCCTCTGCTCCACCAGCTTCTTTGAAATGACTGCAGATAGGGTGAGATTCTTTTCCCTTTGAAGTCAAAAGCAAAACCACTTTTGTCTTTGCTTCTGAACAGGCTCAGTCCCCGTGAAGTCTGTGGGATGAAGGCTCCTAAAAGCCCAAGTCACACGTGAAATTGGTACTTCAGCTCCAAGGTAAGTTGGCTGCTTTTGAAAGTTTGTCTTCTGTCCCTCAGTTAAGGCTCTCTGGCTGTTGACAGCTCACGGGACAGGTGATGTGTAGGCCATTTAAACCTTTGTTCCTTGTCCTTCTTCTCACCCTGAGCTTGCCAAGGGCTCATGTAACACCTAGCACAACCATAACTGTGTAGTAATTACTACAGGCATTGTACCACCAGCTGCGAACCTGCAATATAGCCGTTACAATAAATGATAACTACAAGAAACCTGTAAATGTTTTATAATTCTCTCAACTTTGTTTACCCTGTGTCTGAAGACTATGCATAAATACCAGCCTCCAGCCTACATGTGGTCTGTAAATGGAAGATATCCCGCTCTTTTCTTTTAAATTAAAATGGGCGTATAGATGTTAAAAACAGGCAGCACAGATAGGCGATCACCGCAGTTTGTGATAACTGGAAGATGTGGCCTGCATTTTAAGACAATCAAGCTGTATTAAAAAAAAAAAAAAAAAAAAAAAAAGGAAATTTGCTGCATATTTGATTTTAAACTTTTATTCTGACAGCCTAGGATAAGGTCAGGGCTGGAGCAGGACAGCAGGACTGAGACTGGAGAAAGAATTATGGTTAAGGATAAACACATCTGGACTTCAGAAGTGAGGCAAAACAAGCACATGCAGTTTTCATTAGGTTATCAGTGATCTCTACGGGTTATCCTGAATAGGCATAAGAGACTAGGTGGCCAGCAAATAGGAGCTGGATCATATTATTAATGAAGCTGTAATTTGCACGTATCTCACAAACCAGGTTCTGTGTTATTACAACAGGCAGGAAAATCATAACCTCCTGATCAGTGCAAGGGGGATTGGGAAGCAGCCCCACGCTAATCATTACAAGCGGGGTATAATGTGGTTGGACTCAATTTCACTTTGGCCATGGACTTGCTGTAGGAACTCCATTAAGTCCCTCTCGCAGGCTTCTGCTTTTCCCCTCACCTTTGGTCTGGTTTTATTTAGTCTGGGAACAGGCACTATCTATTAATGTGTCTTCTTCAGCACCTGGCATGACAGAGCCTGATTTCACAAGGAGAGACTACATCCTTCAGAAAACACAGACAAAAGCTGTACTAGAACAACATCGTTTGCACTGTGATTATCTGCAACACTGTGGTCCAGCAGTAAATAAAAAGTGGGCAAAGTCATCTTCCAGGAAGGAATGGGGATAGGCTCTGCCTTGTCTAGAAAGAGATGAGCTCCCTTGCCCTCCCTTTACCCCCGTTTCCACTGCTTGGAAAACCAAGATCCATCACTTCCTCACTTTCAGACACATGGCTCTGCCAGTTCAGTAAGATTGGGTTTGTACCCAGGTCCCTTCGATTTATTTAAAGGTAAAACCCTACAGATTCTGCTGTGTCAGAATCCTGCTTATCAGCCTTAGTAGTGAAGAGATTTGCACCCGGAATACCTAGGACTGCAGCATCCATCTCTAGGGCGTTGCCTTCAGGACCACCTACGTTCAGTATCGGCAGAAATACACTTAGAATCATAGAATCATAGAATGGTCAGAGTTGGAAGGGACCTTAAAGATCATCGAGTTCCAACCCCCCCCTGCCATGGGCAGGGACACCTCCACTAGAGCAGGTTGCTCTAGTTGGGTTACTTCAGTCCCAGAAGCTCAGGAGTAGTTTCTGCACGCTGTGCCAGCAGGCCTAGGATGGAAAACCAAAGCCAACTGCCTCTGTAAGATGCTACCACCAGATATCCCTGAAGGAACACTGCTCGGAAGTGAAGTTTCATGTGGCTCGGGGGGGAGTACGTGTTCAGTGGTATCATGGGAGATTCCAGGATATTCCTGACAATCACGGAGAAAGAACAAAAGGATTTTTAAAGCCATTTCTATACCAGCTTATTCTATGTGAGGTTCCACAGCATACAACAGGGTTTCCCGTGTCAAAACTTCCTTCGGGTGTATTTCAAAGCTCCACCATAACCAAGGAAAACACAGACAGAGGTCATCATTGCTCCATCCTGTAACATCAGCAACAACAGCAGCAATATTGTGCTCTGAAGACATACCCAGCAAGGTTAACAGACTTGATTTGGAGCTGACAGTGTTACTCCACTGAAGCCAGTGGAGTTATTTCTGTGTAAATGAGAGGAGAAATCAACCAGTATTTTGTCCTGTGGAACCGAGGCACCACCAAGAACACTGATGTTTCCTGCTTCCTCTGCAGGACCACATGTAACATTCAACTTAAGCTAAATACTTAAGCTAAAACCAAATACTTAAATTTGGCAACAGAGAAAAATAAAGATAACACTTGTAATGAAGTCTTCAGCAACTCAGTCTTTCAGGCACTGCATGAGTAGCAAATCATCATCTTAGTGCCTTACGCACCGAGATGTTTCAAAGATAATGTCTTCTTAGAAAGAGATCAAACACAAACCTGTTTTGCACGGCTGTGTTTTGCACTGGCGCTGCCAGAATTCTGCAGTTCTTTCTTCTTTGTTTTGCTCCAGATTGTATGGATGAGGGTCTCACATCAGGTACTTCTCAGAGGCCCTTTTAATAGGAACAGGATATTTGAGGCATCCAGTTGTATCCCATGGGAGTTGCAGGATTAGGCCATAGAGCAGTTTATGTTATATGTTCTAAAGAACCACTAGCATTTTATGTTCTGTCTCTTCACTTAGCTATGAAATGGTACTCCGCTTCACCAAATTTTGGCAATCATTTGCCTTATCTTATCCTCCTAGACTGTCATACCCCATGTGGTTTATGCTAGGATGGTATATTATACTCACCATCTCCTGACACAACAAATATGTGGGAACAAGAACAACATGGTGTGAAAGACTAAACATCAAGGATCCAGTATCTGGTCTTTTCAGACATTAGGTCTGAATAATCAGATGGTTGACTCGGAACTTTTCCTCTGCGTTGCACACAGATCAAAGCAGGAAAACCACGATCCCTCTGGATCACTAAAGGACTGCCCTGAAGAATTTCTCTTTTCCCCTTATGCAGCATGTTGGTCTTCTGGCTTTTGCCCTGCCAGACCAGAGGCTGGTGAATAGTCATGGTAATTTTTGTGGCTGATGAATTATTCTGTGGAAGAATTCTTGTACTGTTACTATTATTTATTATTTGCTGAGTGCTGGCAACATGCTTCCATCCTGAAAGAGAGACTTTACATTTCATCTTTATCTGCATATGCACATGAATACATACATGAATATGCTCTAGTTTCTACCTCAAATTCCAGTGAGTTGTTGTTTCTCTGTGTTCCTGCATGAAGTCCCCCTGCAGGAATGATGCTTGGATGAAGACACAGCCCAAGACGGTACGTATGGACTTGATCAAGAACATTAGTGTCTATCTTCTGGAATGAGTGCTCTCATGTGGGAGAAACTCATCAGACCCGCCTCCTCCAGCTGTGCAGAGCAGCCCCAAACAGGACCCACATTTTGTGCAGTCATGGCTGACTGCACGCCAGATGTAGCCACTCTGCCCATCTCCAGGCCCACACCAAGAACAATGGCAATCCCATTGTGTGCGTCTCTCGGAGGAGATGCAATGGTCCCAGGGCACTTGGAGACCAACAAGAGGAACGGTGGGAAGTGGAACAGTTCTTACCAGCACAGGCTTCAGATTACGCCGGCTGTAATTTTAGAGTACTGTACTCAAAACCATGTGTGCCCCATGGACAAGACCAGACGTTATTCATGACAGAACTCCCTTGATCCTCCTGGACTTGGGAGCGACAGCCTAAAAGCTCTGGGGCAGCTCTCTTTAAACCCAAACTGGAATCCAGTATGAACATGAATAATAGTACAAGCTGCACATTAGCCTCTATTATTTATTTTGATATTGAAGTACATTTATCTTAGCCTTTCCCTAAACATCCTCAGCAGTCTTCCACTGAAGTGGGAAGAGCAGCCCAAGGAATACCGCAAATACCAAGGTAATGTTATCTGTTTTTTCTAAAGCAAACTTGGCAGATTTTGAAAGGACACCCACTGTGGCAAATTCCAGGCTTCGGTAAAACGTTTTGATAATGAAAATATGAAATCTCAGATATCGATAATGGAGGCCAGATTCTGCGTTTTGTTGTGGTCTTTTCAGACGGGGGCAGAAAAGGAACCACGCGGCTTTGCAGCAATGGAGTGGTGGGAGAGAAGCTCGGGGACATGCCCTCCCCTACAGCTCCCAAAGCAAGGGGCACACCAGGGAGGTATGGAGATGTGATGGGAACACATAACTTCAGCTGGCGAAACAGCTCATGAAGGACTGGACAAATTGGCTCGGGAGGCATCAATAATATTTTCTCTTTGCACCACCACCCACCCAAGCCCCATCATTTCCAACCGGGCAATACAGATGGAGAATCTGGCCCCTGAACTGCTAATTAAATATTTCAGAAAACTTCCAACTTTGTTAATTCTACCACTTGCTCTCAGGGTAGGCATACTTGCAAATAGTTGCTCCCTCTTTTTCAGGCAAACAGATGCAAATGCAGCACATTATCAAAACGGAGAAAATTTAGGCAGAAGACTGGGGGAAACCCACTGAATGATGAGGCGCCTGCTGAGTAGCATCAGTGTATAAAGAAGATGCTGCATCTGAGTCACTGGGGACTGCCGTATGTAAAGCCCTAGAGCCTGTTCTGGGGCAAAACAGTTCTGCCTTGTCTGGAAGTGGAGAGTCACGCCGTGTGCCCTGGCGAATGTTTCTCTCCCAGAATGAGCCATGTAGGCAGCTCTGCGGAAGAAACCTCTGTCTCTGTTCCCTTTTGTACCCGAGGTCTATTGTACGCGTGCTGAAAGTAGGCTGTATTTGAGTTGACCGGAGATAAACCGGTCCCTTTACATCCATTGACGTGTTTGTTTTCACCTCTACCTAGCCACGGGTACCAGAGCGAATGTTTCTAAACAGCAGATTATCAGAAAGCACGAGGTGAGGCTGCAGCCAGACTGCGGTTTCTTCTCTCTCTCTTTGAGGCAGAGAGCATTTGTAACCACTTTCCTGTCTTCACAGAGCTGCTGATGACTGCATCTTCTTGGAATTTGCTTGCTGGTGCTGGCGCACAGCGGCAGGCGGAACCACCGCAGCCCGCTGGGGGCTCGCAGAGCGTCTCTCTTCTCCCGCAGCTCGCCGGGGTCACTCCCGCTCCCGCTTCCAGGGAAAGGGGAGTCCAGTGGCGTGCGTGTGATCTGGCTCCAGCTAAACTCAGGGCAGGGAGCGGAGCCCGAGGCGGGGGTGGGAGGAAGTGGGAGCGAAGAGGAGACGAGCTCCGCGTGAAGCCCAGCGAGGCGCTGAACCACGCCGCAGCAGCCGAGGGGCGGGTGAGGGAGGTTTGGCCCTTACCTCTCCACATCAAAGCTCCTGAGCGAAAAACCAGCATCCCGAGAATAAGGGAGGGTAGTTCAACAGTGCCACAGTGCTTCTCCCATGGAGAGTGAGCACTTCACTGAATTTTCACTGAATTTCACAGTTGTAAGGGACCATAAAGATCATCTGGTCCAACTCCCCTGCTGAAGCAGGATTGCCCAGAGCATGTTAGAGCATGTTACTCAGGACTGCATCCAGGAGGGTCTTGAAAATCTCCAGAGAAGGGGACTCCACGACCTCCCTGGGCAGCCTGTTCCAGGGCTCTGGCACCCTCACCATGAAGAAACCCTCACTTCTACCAAAAGGCAGCTGACCAGGACAGGGGCAACTGAACGCAGTTTAGGGAAGACGTCTTGGGGTTGACCTTCCTATGAAATCGTTGTGTGGCCTCAAAGGTGTGTGGTTCCTCGACCTCTCCCCCCGTAGGAGGTGGTCACAGACTCAGATGGAAGCAGCGGCGTGCAGAAGACGCGTGGAAAGGCTGCTGTTGCTATCAGCACACCGGGTCAGGTCTCGGCCGGGATGAGTCCTCAGCCCCGTGGGCAGGAGGCCTTTCCCATTTCACTCCAGGTGAGGATTTGGCTCAGTTCCTGCAGTATCCACTCAGTAAAGTTGCATAACCTCTATTTGGAAAAGCATGTCCTCAGGAGTTCCCCCTTTTTGGATGAAATCTAATCTGTCTATCTGTCTCACTAATCTTGCCTCCTGGGATATAGCTCACTCTATCACTGCTTCCATCTAAAGCTGGTCTAACCATAGTCCGTCCTTTTTTTTTCCCTTTTTTTTTTTTTTTTTTTCTTCCCCTTTTCCTTTTATTCGACTGATTTAATCATACCCAGTTAGAAATAGGTGTGCTGGCAGTGGTGCCGCTCCCTGGTGGTGCTCCCCTGCCTGGGGGGGTGCGGGCTGTTGATGCCCAGAGCAGAAGTTAGGAGGCTGGGTGCTGTGGACCACCTCTTGCCGCTCCTTCTGATGGGGCTGCCTGTGTGGGCTCCTTGCGGGCTCTGTAATGACTGGTGCAGCCCACAAGCTCTCTGAAGAGCAGCGGCTTGCGGTAGTTAAATGACTGCTCGTTTTCTGCCCAGGCCTGCTCAGCCTTTAAAGTGTTTTTTGCTTCTTCACACAGTCTCTTTAAGCACAAGAGCCAGGGTGGGTGCCAGCCTCCTCTCACTAATCCGTTAGCTGGCTCATCCTGATGCTTTCAAGGAGGGACCGTGTGAAATGTGTGTGTCCCTGTCTCTCTGGCTGATGACAGCCCCTCCCCGGTGCCAGCATCTTTGCTTGAAGAGCTGCGTGGAAGTCGGATGTAGGACCTGATCCATTGACAGATAAACCTCGGGTGGTAAATGATTTGTTTTCAGCCGGGTCGGTTTCCCCATTCAGCTGATCCTGTCACAGCTTGAGATCTCACAGAGGTATGACACGGGCAGTGGGAACAAGCAACCAACGCCAAGGGAAAGAAGGAGAGGACCACCACTTTCAATGGCTTCCTAGTTAAAAGCCATCCTACCTCAGCTGCAAACACAGCATCCTTGCTATCACCTTCATTCTGAATGTTCATTCCTGCTTCTGCTCTCCACGCAGTCCTGTTTGTCCTCTCCCATCCAGCCGCTCTATACAGCTCACTCTCCTCTAGGTTTGGATCTTCTGCCTCCTCATCTTAGATCTTGACTTCTGATGTGCACTTCTTCTCATTCTTTTCCCAGTGGATTACTTCCTGATAGCTGAATATCACCACAGCTGACACAATTAATTCAAGCTGCACTGCCCAGATTTTCTTCTGTTCTCTACCAAAAACATCCCCAGCCTTTTAGGACAAGAGAATACTGGTTTCTACTATACCAAGGTAGAGGATAATATGAGCAATTAATGCCAAGAAATGAAATAGGAGGATTTTAAAAGATTTTTTAAAAAACCTCCAAAATTCAGGATTTTGGGCTAAACATGGGTCTACTGCGAAAAGATAATGTCTGTGTCTCCATCAATACATACTGGTGACATAGAATGCTGATAAGCACAACGGGGAAACCAAGATGTAGCTCCAAGCAGCACGTGGGAACTTTCAGCTTTCTCATTCTCCAGCAGTTTTACAAGTTTGCTGTCTTTGAACACTCAGGGTCCAAAGCCCTGAAAAGTCAACAGGAGGAATGCCGGTGATTTCAGAGCCTCTTGGATCTTGCTCGCCTGCCTCGGCCCCTGAAGGAGAAGGGGAGGCAGACTTGTTAGGGGAAAAATGATTCTCATGCTTCAAGAATTTTTTCTGGATTCCTCGGGGTGTGTCAGGCTTGCAGCATGCCAGCAGCTGGAAAGTGCACACTCGGAGTGCTCTCCTTTGCCATAACCTCCCATTGCTAATCGGATTAATAGAAGACCCTCACTTCGCCTGACTTACTCCGTAATGCTATTGGTGCAAGCCTTGAATACCCCTCTTGAATTGTAAAGTCACCGCGTGGTTTTTGACCAAAGTGCTCTCAGCCTGAGGAAAAATGGTGTTGTCCACTCAGATCAAAACACTGCGATCTCTTTCGAGAAGTACCTTTAGGTCTTGAGAAGTGGAGTGAGGAAAGGAGGCATCCACTGCAAATCCTCTTTTTTACTCCATTTCAGCCTTAAGTCTCAGTTCAGAATGATGGAAATCTGTCTGCCTGTTTTAGGGGCAGAACCCAATTCTGGATCGTTAAAGACAATCCTCAGGTTTGCAGCCTGCTTGCGCTAGAAACCTCTCGAGGTTTTTGTTAGCATACTTGATCTCCACTAGGACAAGCAGCAAAGTGGGGAAAAAAAAAAAAAAAAAAAGATTTCTAAGAGTCTGAGAATGAGAAAGAATGTAAAAATGTACCAGGTCGATGTAAATGTAAAATGTAAAAAATGTACCAGGTCAAAATGTCAGACAGATATATGGCCTTTGCACATCAAAGATGGAATACCCTGGAAGGCAACAGCCACCCCAATTCTATTTAATCTCCAGTGGGTAAGGAGGGGAATTCAGGTGTGACTCATGCAGGTGAGTTAAACCACAAGCCACGGGCTGTTCCACACTCAGAGTAAAGCGATCAGTAAAAGCACAAGTGCTGGAGGAGGGGCACACAAAAATTCCTCACAGCCTTCACTGGGTTTTCATAGGCAGATGCTGGTTCTTTCTGAAGTCCAGGATCATTCTGGAGCAGTGGGAAGAGGTTGGGAGCACTTAGCAGCTTCCTGGTTGTCCTCTTGAATCCTTCTTAAAAGGACTTGCCTCCCCAGGACTGCTCTAATCTACAGCCAGAGCACAGGAGGTATAGCTAAAGGATGCTAAAGGATGCCCAGGAGAGATAAACTAAAGAAAGGGAGGAATTTCCATTCAGGAATTTGTAAACAGACAGCTGGGAACGCAGTTAAGTGTAAAACCTCCTTGAGTCAGACTGAACTCCCCTCAACAGCATGTGTCTGCGCTGGAGCGGGAGGACACATACCCAGCGCTCTCGTTAGAGGGGTTTTGCATCCTCTGTGTTCTTGTTTCAACCCTTCCACGCACACCTTCCAGCTTAAGCAAGAGAAGGGACTGGGCACGTGTGAGACCATCTGCCCGTGCTAACACCGGCAGGGGCTAAATCCCACCTGACAGCATAGAGCAATACCGCTCATACCAACAGCAGAAACAACCCAGCCAGCAGGATCAGACAGCGCTGGTTGGCCCCACCAGGTGTGGGCATGCTGGTGGGACGACGTAAAGCAAGGGCAAGAGTGTGTCAAAACCTGCCAGAGAGAAATGGACACTGTTTAAGTGCTTGTTGCCAAATACCGATCAAAACTCTCCTACAAAAGTAAAGATTTTATTTATTAGACACAAGGAGCCCCGTTTACTCTAAATGTCATAGCTTCCCCCCCCTTCTCAAGCTACTAACAGTCTCTAAAGTGATATGAAGGATGTTACTTAGGGTTTGTATAAAATTGGGGAGGGGGAGGAGAAAAAAGGGGGAAAAATCCCAAATGAAAACACCTGACCAACTCTCTGTATCCTTCTGGAATACCTTCTCGTCTGAGATCCAAAGTCTGTCTTGAACACTGGACGCTCTTACCTTAAGAGTGGCTGAAGCAGTTTGCAGGCAAATGGGAGTAGCTATGCTGTAATCCATCTCTCACTACATATGTAATTTGGTAAATATATAAGTTGTGAAAAAGTCCAAATATTTATTACAACCTGTGGGAACTGGCTGTTTTCTTCACATGGAAGGAGATCTTTTGATATGCAGCTCTACCAAACATTGGAGAGCATTGGGCTGCTGTATCTGAGCTTCATACACAGCTTAGTGATATGTTTCCCTCCAGAAAAATTCTTTTATACATTAATTTAAGCATCCAAATGCAGAATTTGGAATGAATAAAAATCAACCTCCACATTGGTCCTGGTCCTGGTGGACCATAGGGTGGTGGACAACAGGATGACCATGAGCCAACGATGTGCCCTTGTGGCCAAGAAGGCCAATGGCATCCTGGGGTGCATCAGGAAGAGCATGACCAGCGGGTCGAAGGAGGTCATCCTCCCCCTCTGCTCTGCTCTGGTGAGGCCCCATCTGGAGCACTGTGTCCAGTTCTGGGCTCCCCAGTTCAAGAAGGACAGGGAACTGCTGGAGAGGGTACAGCAGAGGGCTACAAAGATGATGAGGGGCCTGGAGCATCTTTCTGATGAGGAGAGACTGAGGGACTTGGGTCTTTTTAGTTTAGAGAAGAAAAGGCTGAGGGGGGATCTGATCAATGTTTATAGATACTTAAAGGGAGGGTGTCAAGAGGATGGGGCCAGTCTTTTTTCAGTGGTGCCCAGGGACAGGACAAGAGGAAACGGGCACAAGCTTCAATATAAGAAGTTCCACCTAAACATGAGGAGGAACTTCTTTACTGTGAGGGTGGCAGAGCCCTGGAAGAGGCTGCCCAAGGAGATGGTGGAGTCTCCTTCTCTGGAGACATTCAAACCCCACCTGGACACGTTCCTGTGGGACCTGTTCTGGGTGGACCTGCTCTGGCAGGGGGGTTGGACTAGATGACCTCCAGAGGTCCCTTCCAACCCTGTATCATTCTGTGATTCTGTGATTCTGTGATTTCAGAAACTTCAGAGATTAAATTGGAAATTTCTTAACTATGGTATATGAGAAACATATACCCTAGCAGAAACAGTGACCGTGGGGTGCGAAAATGCTGCTCTGCTAGTGCGTGCACGTGTGTGTAACGAGTTGCACATGTAGTCTGCTTTAAGTGTGTGTGTGTGAGATATGCCTGAGCCTTCAACATTTTGAACGACTTCTTTTCTGCTTTTGCCGGCATGGGAAGGCTGCCTCCCACTGCTCACCACACCGCTCTCCCCCTCTCTTGCTGGCCCAGCTGTGCTGCTAACGTCTCAGCTGCGTCCATCCCAGCGATGCGAATATTTAAAGCTGTTAAATTGATGGGTTGAGTAAATCGGATTAGCCCCGTGTGCCCAAGGGGGGAGCACCACTGCTTGCACGGGCTGATAGGAAGACAAGGGGGAAGGCTGAGGAGGAGAAGATTGCTTTCAAGCCGACAAGAATATGCTATATGGGAGGTACACAGATAACTTCCAATCTGCCGGTGATTGGATTAGACATGCTCTTAAATGTGAAGTGCTTATACAAGTCTAAGGCTTAGCTGGTGCCGGTCTGCTGAGAACCTGCCGAGGTGCTCTCCAAGGATTGCTGCCACCCCAGCAAGCCCTGGAGACGTCTGACTGTCAGGGGGCAGAAAGCCCCCGCTGCCGGGCCCTGTGTAGCCCACCATCCCAGGCATCAGATCTTCAACCCGCTCCCGGTGAAAGCTGAGATCCTTTGCCTCCATCTGTTCACGTGAGATGGCTTTACAATTGCCCCTGTAACCCACCAAAGGGAAGCGTGAGGTGATCTCTCACTGCCTGGTGGAAGGAAATCTCCCACTCTCTCCATCTTCCATCCCCTCCTTTTTTTCTTCCAGATGAAGAATTTGAATGTCTTCCATGGTCTGTTTAAAAAATAAAGTGGGTTCGTGGCACTTTTTTTTTTTTGAAGCCACGTTTGTCTGGGCATTGATTATTGTCACTGACAGCGAAGTGAGCCAAATGCTTTCATTTTCCCCCAAGCTTTGCTAACATCTCCAAGAACTTTGGCTGCATTTCTATGCAGTCGATTTCAGAAGCAAAACACTATTAAAAAGGTTGCACCTGGCCTGTTACGTAGGACGGTGGTGAACAGCATTGGGCGAGACCTTTCTTAGGTTTATAGAAAAATAGCTCAAAATACTTTTAATTGGAGCAAAAAGAAATCTGAGCAGAAATATTTTGGTCGCTGAATGGAGAAAAAATGGAGAAAAAAATGGAGAAAAAAACCCTTTCTTAGGTTTATAGAAAAATAGCTCAAAATACTTTTAATTGGAGCAAAAGGAAATCTGAGCAGAAATATTTTGGTTGCTGAATGGAGAAAAAATTAAATTAATTTTCCAGCTGCAAATCTTCGGCACAGTGCACAATTGTGATAACTGGGGTTTATTACATGGATATTATCCTTTACTTATTTTCTAGTCAGAGGGAAAATATTGGTGAGGAAAACCTTTGTTTAACACCTATTTTGACAGTGATTAGGCAGCACTCTGATGTCCATGCGCTCACTCTTAATTAAACACTGCCCTTGTTTTTGAAACAAATGTTTTCGCTAACATTCTATAAAGGTAGGAGTTATACATCTTTATTTTCTTTTTTCCTTATTTTTGTTTATTCTGGCTGGAAATAACAGTATCTCGCCTGTGAGGTCTAAGCTGCAACAATAATTTGGATGAACAGAAATAGCTGAGAAAAATACAGGAAGGACCATGACCTCTGTAGTCCATTGCAAAAATTATCCGTTTCAGCCAGGGAGAAAAAGGAGGAAAGAAGGGATTTCACCTCAAGAAGTGACTTACGGAGCCCGAAGCCAAGTCCAGGAGTCAGCAGTGACTCTTAGCCTGCTGCTTTAGTTACTTACCCTGGGTTACAGGCAGGTAGAAGCGTGAGGCAGGAGGAGAGCAATGCCTTACGGGCATGGCCAAAACTGAAGTGGAGCATTTCCCTCTGCAGGAAAGGGCTGGGCTTCCTTATCATCACTCAAAAGCTGACTGAGAAATACATCCAGACTTTGCAGAGGCATCCGTGTCAGAATAATATCTAGCTGTGTACACAGGTGTGATACATAGCGTACACGCTACCAGTAAATAAAATAATAAAGAGAAAGGAAGAACTTTCAAACATGACAAAGTTTCTTCACCACATAGAATCATAGAATCATCCAGGTTGGAAGAGACCCTTGAGATCATCGAGTCCAACCATCTACCCTACACTACAAAGTTCTCCCCTATATCATATCCCCCAACACCACATCTAAATGGCTCTTAAACACATCCAGGGATGGTGACTCAACCACCTCCCTGGGCAGCCTGTTCCAATGCTCGAACACTCTTTCTGTGAAAAATTCTTTCCTAATGTTCAGTCTAAACCTACCCTGCTGGAGCTTGAAGCCATTCCCTCTTGTTCTGTCATTAATTACCTGTGCGAAGAGACCAGCACCAACCTCTCTACAGTGTCCTTTCAAGTAGTTGTAGAGAGTGATGAGGTCTCCCCTCAGCCTCCTCTTCCTCATACTAAACAGTCCCAGCTCCAATCATGGTGAACCCCATCAAATAAGGTACACAGGAGGGGAAGAAGCTGGCCAGGATGCTCCCTGGCCCCATGGCAGCTCGAGAGGAGCCACCAGAACCTCTCAGCTGCAGAAACCAATTTTGATTTTGCTGCCCCAAGGACAAAGGGCTCGGACTGGCCCCCAGCCAGGCTACTTCTGGCAGTGGAAGGAGAAGAGGAGAGGGAAGGGAGCGAGGAAGATGGGAGTTACTGAAGCCCAACCTGCCACCCCAGCACCACCCGCTACCTTGTCTTTTCCCTCAGTAACAGCGGCAGCAGAGGCCATCCTGGCTTTTTTGTATCAGCAAAGCAGGCAGCAAGGTTACAGTCATTTTGCACGCACGCCTTGCACCTCCCAGCTTGTCGCCCTGTGTACTGCCTGCTTTTGCCTGCACCTCATGGGGCACCCCTGTTTGAAGGTCTGCACACTAAATGTGGTGGGAAAAGCAAGTCCTGAGCCAAGAAGGTATCTCATTTGGGTGACATGAGGGAAACATCATCTTGCTCTTTGTCTCTGCAGCTAACGAAGAAATGACTCTGCACTGAGTCACAAGTGTACCTTTTTTAATGAGTAAGTGATACACAAAAAGGAATGGGGAAGGACGTTCTGAGTCCTGATCCCACGTCCCATGTGCAGATCCTTCTGCTGCATCCCTCAGTATTAGACATGCTGTTTCCCCCCAGCCCACGTGAACACCTGGACCTCCTGGGCTGGGGCAGAAGGGCAGGGAGCACCAACACATGAATCAACCCACGGGGACTTGATTCTCATCACAGACCAGCTTCAGAGAGGCAGAACTGGTCTCAGCTCATCACTTGCTCCTGCTTCATGGTTGTACATCTAAAAGCTGGATGACCTACCATTTTTTTTTAATTTCCCAGATGTTGGGATATAACTGATACAGTACTTGAGGCCCGTTGCTCACTGTAACAGCAGGTTGAAGCCAGGGGCCCCATGGTCACTGGTGGACTGACGGTAACATCATCAGGAAGAGTAGGCCCCAAGCAGTTTCTCCACTGAGCAGGTGTCTGCTTCTGAGATGCTGAATTATCTCCCCATTAATTTAGGAGCTGTAGTGACGACGTGTTTGGTCGTGCTGTTTTCCCATTGGGATGAGGGTATCTTGAGAGGGCCTGATTGTATTATCTTGTGCTGGGAAGTGAATGCAGCCATCTAAGCATTCCTCCTCCTGTCCTGGGGGCTTGTGTATATCTGATACCCACAGCCATTTCTCTTTATTTTCTTCCTTTGGCTTCTGCTCAGGTAATTTCTCAGTCACCACCTTCATTCCATTTCTCTGGAAGCCTCTACCGTTTAGACACAGCAGCTGCATTTGCTCCCTTCTAATTCAGCACCTCTAGCCATACAATTGTGGCCAAATTCCCAAGCCACTCACATTATGTTGTCCTTCAAAGCCCACTTCAGCATCAAAAGAGGTCTTTCGAAGCCCACTTCAGCATCAAACATTCTCACTTGCCAAATTGGAGGGATACGGATTTGATGGGTGGACGGTTCGGTGGATAAGGAATTGGCTGAATGGTCGCACCCAGAGGGTGGTACTCAATGGCTTTAAGTCCAGATGGAGAGCAGTGACTAGTGGTGTCCCTCAAGGGTCCGTCCTGGGACCAGTACTGTTTAACATTTTTATCAAAGACATAGACAGAGGGATTGAGAGCACCATCAGCAAGTTTGCAGATGACACCAAGCTGTGTGGTGTTGTCGATACACCAGAGGGATGGGATGTCATTCAGGGGGACCTGGACAGGCTAGAGAGGTGGGCCCAGGTGAACCTCATGAGGTTCAACAAAAGCAAGTGCATGATTCTGCACCTGGGAAGAAACAATCCTCAGTATAAATACAGCCTGGGGGATGAGGTATTAGAAAGCAGCCCTGAGGAAAGGGACTTGGGGGTGCTGATGGACGAGAAGCTGGACATGAGCAGGCAATGTGCTCTCGCAGCCCAGAAGGCCAATCGCATCCTGGGCTGCATCAAAAGAAGTGTTGCCAGCAGATCCAGAGAGGTGATTCTGCCACTTTACTCTGCTCTGGTGAGACCTCACCTGGAGTACTGTGTGCAGGTCTGGAGCCCTCAATATAGAAAGGACATGGACCTGATGGAGCGGGTCCAGAGGAGGGCCACCAAAATGATCAGGGGGCTGGAGCACCTCTCCTATGAGGACAGGCTGAGGGAGCTGGGGTTGTTTAGCTTGGAGAAAAGGAGGCTCCGGGGAGACCTCATAGCGGCCTTCCAGTACCTGAGGGGGGCCTACAGGAAGGCTGGGGAGGGTCTGTTTACGAAGGCCTGCAGCGACAGGACGAGGGGCAATGGTTTTAAGCTGGAGAAAGGGAGATTTAGATTGGATATTAGGAAAAAGTTCTTTACCATGCGGGTGGTGGAACACTGGAACAGGTTGCCCAGGGAGGTGGTTGAGGCCCCTTCCCTGGAGATATTCAAGGTGAAGCTCGATGAGGCCCTGGGCAACCTGGTCTAGTTGGGGGTGTCCCTGCTGACTGCGGGGAGGTCGGACTAGATGACCTTTGGAGGTCCCTTCCGGCCTGGACCAATCTATGAATCTATGAATGAATCAAAAGATGTCTCTAGTCAGAACCTGATCGTTGGGAGAAGCTTTAGAGTGTCTACCCTCCAGGGAGGACGCAGAGTGGAGCAGCACCCCAGCTTGCTTAGCTGTGTCCGGTGCCCTTGAGCCACTATGTACACCAGGTCAACATTCAGTCTTTACATGAGATGAAATTCCCCTCCTCTCTCAGCTTTCTACCAAGTTTAATTTTAATTGATACGCGAATAGAACTCAATGCAGAAAATCGATGCTTTCTGTACAAACTTGTGTTTCTAAGCACCCACTGGTTGTCATCAGTCTTCACCACACCTGTGTGTAGACTCCTGTACCCAGCCATTCCTATGTGGCCATCCATCTCTCCTTCTGATCTGTCTCACTCCACTCAGTCCAACCCCTCTGCAACAGACACATCAGTCTACAGCAGGCAGAGGTCCATCTCTGCACAACAGGACCACATCCCTGGATAACTGCAGTCTTAATTCCTGTTTGTGATTCCTGACACCATCGAAGCTAGAGACTACCTACTACTTTTCTGGAGGCTGAAACTACAGCATGCTCTACTAGTTCAAAAGCAACCTTCTGACTCCAATCTCCTCCTCTCCCTCCGTGCAGCCTCCAGCTTCTTCTGTCTTAGCAGTGTTTCCATTTCTTTGCTTGAGTAGCACCAAAAGGACCCCGGAGGTCCCCTGAGCTGACTCCATTTCTCTTCCTTTTCTGGCCTCATTAAAGCTGTTCTTGATTTTATCACTTCTTCCTGCTCTTGTGCACTTCAATGTTACATAATTAGATCAGATAACCTATTCAAACAAAGCAAGAGGAAATTAGAGATGGAAAGGCTTCTTTAGATTGATGAGGCAAGCCCCACTCCCTTGGGAAGAGGGCAGAAAGGGAACATGCGCTCCTAACTCGCCCAAGTGGTGTGGTGGTCCACTTCTCTCTTGAGAACAAGCTCCAGTTTAACAGACTAAAAGCATTCCCTGATACTTTACCTAACACCTCCACTGCCTAATTTGTTGGAGAACAACTAGTTTTGCTCTTCATCACCCAAAATAGTTTCTAAAGTTTCATTTACCCTCTAAAAAAACACTTGTTAACATCTACCCCCATCATTATTCATCTGAGTTTTGCATTCCTTAAAGTCAACAATTAAATCCTCCTACTGGCTTCAGTGGCCTTTTTGTTGGTTCCTTATCCTTTCCTCCCAGAGGGCTGTTATCACATCTCTCTAATACACCTCTCTTCCTCTCTCAAACGTACCTATGCAATTTGCTCCAGGGAGAATCATATTCCTGAATCCACTGCAATGATTTGTCTCTATCACTACAAGACCCTCCATGAAGGGAAACATCCTTAACATCCTTGGTTCCTCCCACGGAAAACTTTCCTGCCATGGGGGAACACTTGGGAGATCCCAGGAACTCACCTCAGTGCTCCACAACCTCCTTCATCAGGAATGCCTGTGAAACTACTTGCTTCAGTTGCTAATGATCATTTCGGAAAGGAATCCAAGACTGGAGGGAGAAGGGGGCAGTCAATGGAATTGTTTCCATAATTTTCCCTCTGGCCATGGCAGCCCAGGGAGTGGCTCATACTAAACCACAGCCCATGTGTACAGTTGACAACAACCATGTGGGTTTGCAGGATTCACTCTAGATTCCTGCTGGATGTTCAAACACTCTCAGGAGCACACCTCAATGGTCCTCCTTGGCGCATCGAGACTATTTGGAGTGATAGAGATAACTCCACACAGAAACAAAACTGCATTCAACCACATGGCAATGAGCATCAAAACTACTCTGTCTTTGCAAATTAAGGCTGTTCATAAGCCTACTGAAGTTTAGTGCTGCTGTGCAGAGGCAAGGAGACATGCAGAATAGATGTGACTTCATGGACATTAGGCTGGCTGCTCTGGTAAGAAGCCATCCTGACCATTGGCCTCAGAGAACAGCAGTGCATTAGCATGATATGAAGGTAACGTATCAGAGGGTTGAGAACAAAGGATTTTTGGATTAATATAAACTCATACATTGGCTCCTGTCATCTTGCCCCTAGTTACATTTTTGCCTACATTTACTTATCTGTGTGATAAGCATAATATTTATCTACCTTATCTCATCACTGGGATGTTTCATTGGATAGTGTCTGTTTCATTGGATAGTTATGTAGCTGCTAAGTGTTGTACAGTAGAGGTGGGAAATGCTAAAATGCCATAGAGATCAAAGAGAAGAACAAGTGACCAGGCAGAGCAGAAGTAAACTGTCATAAGGTAACTGCTGATTCATGCCTGTTAAAAATCTGACTTCAATGAAGCAGAGGTGAAGAGTTGCAGAGGAGAAATAAGGGAAAGTAGGACTCCTTCAAGAGGAAGAGATGGCCACATTCAGGTGGATAGAATGTGAAAGAATGAGAATAAACAGGTTGCTAATTTATGGTTGCTTACAGGTTGTATAAGAAAAGAGGAAAATAAATAAACAAATGGAAAGGAAGAAGAAAAACCTCCAGCTTCAGCAAACTAGCAGGAGATAGCATAGACAGCTTAGAAACAGAAGACATAAGAGGAATGAGGAAATGATGGCAAGCAATAAGCTACAGAAGACAGTTCAGATTGCTGGTCCTTCAGAGTAGGAATCATAGAATCATTTAGGTTGGAAAAGACTCTTAAGATCATTGAGTCTAAAATTAGAATTATTTTTTATTGTCTTTGTACAGCTGGGTCACGTTCTGAGATGGCTCTTCAGTACTACCACAATGCAAATGAAATAATAATTAGCTACAAACATTCATAGCTGCATCACCTGATTATAATCACTGTCAGGATAATACTTCAGGTAATTTATCTTATTCATACATGTTATTTTTGGCCCTTAGCAGCTGATCGGTAGTCATTGATACTGAAAAAGGTCTTGAATGACTGTTTCAGTCTCTGTTAAATATTTATCATATAGACTCACTAAATTAGAGAAAAAGAGCTAAAACGTCTTCAGAATGTACATACAAGCTTCTAGTTAACAGAAACCAAACTGACTCCTAGATTCAAAGCATATTTGGTTCAATTTCCTCTTTCAACTTCTGGATTTCTTACAATGATGGTGGGAACGTTACATAAATACTGAAGTGAGTTTTTGCATTATTTTGTGGGAAAAAGAAGTAACAAATTTTAGAGAACTGTATCACTCTGGAAGTGTTTGCTTTCAATGAGCATTCCAGAGACCATATTTTACTTTGTCCAGTGTTAACCAATTTCAAAGACACTTAGATAAGACTCTGGAGTTATGGAAGAACACACAGTAAAAATTCATGAGTTTTTGCCCAATTTTAAAAAGCCACTTAGGAGTCTAAATTCAACTGACATGACTAGCACAATTCTAATGAAGCTGTCACTGGGCTAGTATTAACACTGGTAGAAAAAAGAGCAGAATTAACACAATGTTAAGTATTTTTCAAGATCCCATTCTGCAGGATTCAAAAGAATGTGATTTACTGAGACACCTACACCTATCTGCCAACAGATATTCCAGGTATTAAGAAGAGCTGTGGGGCCAAATTTCAGAAGTACTTAATCCCATCAGTTTCAGTAGGAGTCAAGCATCACTGCTACTGAAAATCTGTTATTCAGACTTTGGACACTTTACTCAGGCAGCAGTTCTTTTAATAGTAATTCAAATATAGCAGCAGAACAAGTTGGTTTCTCTTAAGCTTTGACCCACCACCATTAAGAAGGAATATATACCTATTACTTACAGCGGTAACAGTCACAGAACATTTTTTTATCGCATCTTCCATTCAAAGAGCTGCTCCGTTATCCAGTGCCAGCACCTGGAGAATGAACATTTTTCACATTTTTGTAGTTAAGAAAACTGACACCTGGGAGGATTAAAGAACTGCTGTCGGACCCACAGAGTACTTAAGACAGGTAGGGATCTCTTGGACACATAAGTTTGCTCATTGCATTCCCAGGCAAACATGTCCTAAAATTCTTTCCCTGAAATTCATCAGGCACCATCTTAATTAAACGTCTTAGACGTCTTTTCTGCCCCCATGCCTCCAGTGTGGCTGAGCCCAAAACTGTGGTTTAGATTTATTTATATAGGGTTTGTCTTAAGCACAAAATTAAATGGTTTGCTGAGCCGGGTTTCAGGTTTCCTGCCACATATCTGGGGAGGTGTAGCATTCAAGCAAGAATGCTTCCACTTTGCTCAGAAACGCAGCTTCCTGGAGGAGATCTTGGGACATGACATTGCTCTCCACTGACCAGCCAGCTGAAAGGCGGGAGGTACACCAGAGCTTTACTGAGTCCCCCCGTGATGTTGTTGAGTCACCCTTGGCTTGCTGTGTGGATCCCTGCCAGCTGGCCACCTGAACTGCTCAGGTGCTCCCCTAACCAGGCGCTGCTGCCTCCTGCATCTCAGCCTTCACATTCCATGCTGCCTGCAAGCAGGTGAATAATGCGTGGCATTCCTCTGGTTGTTCCTCCCTGGCCTCTCCGCTTTACTGGAACTAAGAGCCTTTCCCGTAAGAGGAAATCCTTGGAGATCCTAGTAGAGGTTCCCTTGGCTGAGGGCTGTTAAGAATTAAGGGGCTGAGTGGTAATTCCATTCCTGGCAGGGCCCCAGACTTGCGCAACGTAAAGCAAGTCACTTATTTCCATACCTTATTTTCCCTTTGGGTGAAATGAGAGACGTAGTATCTCACTAGAGCATTGCGAATGCACAGGTGTAGTACCAGGACAGCGCTTCAAACTCCTCTGATGGCCACCACTGATACACAAGTTGCTTCCCTTATCATGGAATCATGGAATTGTTGGAGTTGGAAGGGACCTTCTAGAGATCATCTAGTCCAACTCCCCTGCTAAAGCAGGATTGCCCAGAGCACATCACTCAGGATTGCATCCAGGCGGGTCTTGAAGATCTCCAGAGAAGGGGACTCCACACCCTCCCTGGGCAGCCTCTTCCAGGGCTCACCCTCACCGGAAAGAAGTTCTTCCTCATATTTGAATGGAACTTCCCATTTTCCAGCTTGTGCCCGTTGCCCCTCGTCCTGTCACTGGGAACCACTGAAAAGAGTCCGGCTCCATCCTCCTTCAACCCACCCTTTAGGTACTTGTAAACATAGATAAGGTCTCCCCTCAGCCTTCTCTTCTCCAGGATAAAGAGTCCCAGCTCTCTCAGCCTTTCCTCGTAAGGGAGATGCTCCAATCGCTTAATCATCTTAGTTGCCCTACGCTGGACTCTCTCCAGTAGTTCCCTGTCTCTCTTGAACTGGGGAGCCCAGAACTGGACGCAGTATTCCAGTTGTGGCCTCACCAGTGCAGAGTAGAGGGGGAGAATGACCTCCCTCCACCTACTGGCCACACTCTTCCCTACGCAGCCCAGGATCCCATTGGCCCTCTTGGCGACAAGGGCACATTGCTGGCTCATGGATAGTTCACTATCCACCAGGACCCCCAGATCCTTCTCCTCAGAAGTGCTTTCCAGCAGGTCCACCCCTAACCTATACTGGTGTCTGGGCTATCATGGTATGGTATCTGGGTATCATGGGCTATGAAAGACCCACATTTCTCATGAGCAGAGTACCACCTTCCCAGGATTTCTGGGAAGTCATTCTGGTGCAAAAAATGCAAAAACTGAGATCAGAACCTGGCCCAATGTATTTCCTCTTCCTTCTCCTGAGTTGATGTTAAACAGCAGCCCTCCAGACTCTTCTCTCTTCTTGTCACTGCTGGAGTCTTGACGGTATTTATTTCAGCGAACAAATATATATCCATTCCCCAACAGCAATGCAACTCTCAGGGTAGATTTTTAAAGGGGTTTCAGTTATCTACATGTGCCTAAATGTCTTCAAAATCCTCTGCTTTTTTAATGTGCCCCAAGTTCTCTGAAGTCTTAAGTGTTCAATTTTATGATACACTTGAGTGTCTGGCTAAATAAAGAACCCATGGCTGCTCACAAGCCCTACTACAATGCAGTACTCTGGTGCCTTTCACAAATCTGCCCATGTCCTCCTCCTCCTCACCTCCTTGCTTGCATTACCTAGGAGTAATGTAAGCTCCTACATTACTTTTATTTCCTTCTGCTGTAGTACACTGGAAGCTCATGTCTATTTTGCCCTTATCACCCTGGAGTTCCTCAGCATTTATTGCTTTCCAAATTCCACCCTCCTGCTGAGCAATTAGATTCCTGAATATTTTGTCCCAGATGTGTGAGAAGCTTCTTTTCAATTAACAAGATTTCCAGTTCCCACTCTACTCTCTGTCCATCCCCACCACTGTGCACTCTGCCAAAATTTTGATCTTCTTAGTCATATCAGCTAGCAATTACTTGCAGAAATTTCAGTAGCTCAAGCTGACCTTGTATATCCCTTCTGCACTGTAAGAGGCACCAGCATAGCCTGGTACGTGTAATACTGCTTATCCCCACACGCACCGCTTTACAGATACAGATACAGCCAATTTTAACAGCAGACCGTCTCTGAGCCCTATCAGACTCCAGTGTGCTTTAAGGACTATCCCTCGCACAATGATTTTCAGTTCCTTGTATGCAAGTGACTACCCAGCTAGGCTGAATTTAGTTTTCATGTTGTTTATGATACAAACTCCTTTTCGAGGCTCTGCCTCTCCTGCATCTTTGTTCATTAATTAGGTGGACAGGCTTGGGCAGGTTTATCTAAAAGGCTGAGGATTTTTAAATTATACTTTGATTATGAAAGCTTTGTATGCTTTTAAACCTCTTGGTTGGGTGAGACTTTCTTTGGGATTTGTCAAAGGAGAAATAAGCCCATATACAGTTTTCTATAGCTAGCCAAAATGCACAGGGGCTGGTTTTATGGGTGTATGTCCTCACTGGAAGAGACAGCGAGACAGGGAGAGCGTACTAGAGCTCTGTAGCATCCTGGCCTTTTTACAATGGAGGGTCAGAACTTGAAGAGTCTTCAGAAAAGAGCAGCCTGCACCATTTCCTTCAGGCAACACTCAGGGGCCAGCTCTCCCTTTCCCTATGTGAATGCATGTCAGGCACCGTGGCTCATTTTATGACCTGCAGAAGAATTGCATGCTTAACTACTGGAGGGCAGGGGGTCAAACCCTTAGCCCAGTGCTGGCCAGCTGGCAGCCCTTGTGCTTCAGGTAGCCTGTGGAAAAGTTTGTACAGCCCACGGGGGCCAGGTCTCTGACCCCTTTTCCTTTCTCTACTCTTCCTGGAGCAGAGTGTCTCCCATCTCCCCACAGGGCTCTGGCGTGTCCCAGCTGGGCCCTTGTACAGTTTACATGCTCCGAACCCAGCATGGTGAGTGGCTGATGCAGAGCATCTTCCATTTGACTGCAGAAGGGATCCAGCAACAATTTGCACAGAAGTTGTGACCTGGCCGCAGGAGACTGAGAGCAGGACCACCAGGAATGAACTTTTGCATTCCAAGCACTCTTGACACCTGTCCTCATCCCCTCCACTGTCACAGTCACTCTACCGGCACCAAGCCACTTGCAATCCTGAGTTTGCAAAGCCTGCTATTTAATAAGAGCATCCCATGATCAGGTTACTCTTAACAGGACCTTCATCAGCTTCCCAAAATTAGCTGGTCCCTTGGTCTCTCTGCTTAAAGGACTGGTGATTTCCTATGGGGGTCTAAAGGGGCCTTGCCACTAACTTACATGAAATTGAAGTTAGGGCCTGGGGCTGTGATAGAGCCAAACTGGTTACTAGTGTCCCACCATTTATAGGACACCTGTTTCTTTCTTCACCAGGCTGCTCTATACCTCGCTGGGTACAGGTGTAGTTCCTCTTTTTCAAAAGACCATCCAGTTTGCACTGCTATCACGGAATCATGGAATCACGGAATCACGGAATTGTCAGAGTTGGAAGGGACCTCTAGAGATCATCTAGTCCAACTCCCCTGCCAAAGCAGGGTTGCCCAGAGCACATCACTCGGGACTGCATCCAGGCGGGGTTTGGACATCTCCAGAGAAGGGGACTCCACACCTTCCCTGGGCAGCCTGTTCCAGGGCTCTGCCACCCTCACCGGAAAGAAGTTTCTCCTCATATTTGAATGGAACTTCCCATGTTCCAGCTTGTGCCCGTTGCCCCTCGTCCTGTTACTGGGAACCACTGAAAAGAGTCCGGCTCCATCCTCCTTCAACCCACCCTTTAGGTACTTGTAAGCATTGATAAGGTCTCCCCTCAGCCTTCTCTTCTCCAGGCTAAAGAGCCCCAGCTCTTTGAGCCTTTCCTCATCAGGGAGATGCTCCAATCCCTTAATCATCTTTGTTGCCCTATGCTGGACTCTTTCCAGTAGTTCCCTGTCTCTCTTGAACTGAGGAGCCCAGAACTGGATGCAGTATTCCAGTTGTGGCCTCACCAGTGCGGAGTAGAGGGGGAGAATGACCTCCCTCCACCTACTGGCCACACTCTTCCCTATGCAGCCCAGGATCCCATTGGCCCTCTTGGCAACAAGGGCACATTGCTGGCTCATGGATAGTTCACTATCCACCAGGACCCCCAGATGCTTCTCCTCAGAAGTGCTTTCCAGCAGGTCCACCCCTAACCTATATTGGTGCCTGGGGTTCTTCCTCCCCAGGTGCAGGACCCTATATTTGCCCTTGTTGAACCTCATTAGGTTCTTCTCTGCCCAGCTCTCCTGCCTGTTCAGATCACGCTGCAAAGATGCCTCATATCTCAATAGATGCCCTTCTCCACAGGGAGATTCCTACCATAAATATGAAGAACTTTCACCCCAACACAACTGCCCTTGTCCAGGGTAAAGAGGATTACCTTCCCACTCCCTGCGCAGTTCCTAACTCAGCATTTTCTTCTTCAGGCAACATCCTGATGATACAGGGATTTACATGCACTTTCTGCTTCAAACAACATTAAAAAGGTTGTATGGAAACTTGTCCTCAGATGTCTCTCAAGATGTTTGCCACATCATTTGCTTTCTCTTCTTACTTCACTATTCCCCCTGCGTGATCGGTCCTGTCAGATGAGATGTTGTAGGATGGGGTTCCAGCCTGCCTGTCTCCCAAATGCAGGGTGCATCAGCTCTTATCAAGTACATATTCCAACCTCTGTAAGAGCATCACTAGGAATTTTGGGCTTAAGGTGTTTATCAACAAACAAATGAATGTGTTTGGAGGCATGAAACACGAATTCATAGAATGATAGCATCATAAAATGGTTAGAGTTGGAAGGGACCTTAAAGATCATCGAGTTCCAACCCCCCTGCCATGGGCAGGGACACCTCCACTAGAGCAGGTTGCTCAAAGCCCCATCCAGCCTGGCCTTGAACACTTCCAGGGATGGGGCATCCACAACTTCCCTGGGCAACCTGTTCCAGTGCCTCACCACCCTCACAGGAAAGAATTTCTTCCTAATATCTAACCTAAACCTCCCCTCTTCCAATTTCAAACCATTACCCCTTGTCCTGTCACTACATCTCCTGACAAAGAGTCCCTCTCCAGCTCTCCTGTAGGCTCCCTTCAGATATTGGAAGGCTGCTATGAGGTCTCCCCGGAGCCTTCTCTTCTCCAGGCTGAACAACCCCAGCTCTCTCAGCCTGTCTTCATAGGGGAGGTGCTCCATCCCTCTGATCATCTTTGTGGTCCTCTGCTGGACCCATTCCAACAGGTCCATGTCCTTCCTGTGTTGAAGACTCCAAAGCTGGACACAGTACTCCAGCTGTACTCCTACAATTCCTCTGAGACAGACTTCTAAGATACAAATACAAGAAAAAGTTACCATGGGATGGGTAAAGTTGCAGTGCAACTGATCCTCGGCAGCAAATACACACATGCACACGTTCTTTACTCAGTGAGGAAAAAGCAAAGGTGCATGGCTACCCCAGAGCGTGCCCTGGGCTAACACAGGAGGTTACAGTTGGTGTGACAGAAGCTCTCACTTGACCTTCCAACCCTGCTGAAGCCATGCTGCCCCTGCTTCTCCCCTGCACTAGGGACACACAAAGGCGGTGCTCGACTTGCAGGACCCCTGGTAAAGCTCTGGACCCCGGCTGCTAGCACACCCTCGGCCCACCTTGCTGGGACCCTTTGCCCCCCACAGACCCCAAAAACCACCCTGCAGTGCCTCCAGGATGGCAAGAAACCCAAACATGTCATCAGTCTGCTCTCCTTCCCTTCATGGAGGTAGGTGACCACCTAGGCATCTCCAACTGCCAGTGCTCCCCAAGTGCCAACCAGTGTCACGGCCCATGGGTCCTCCTGCTGCTTGGATAGCTGAGAGCCTAAGAAAGGGCTGGGATGGAGACAAATATGGTGGGAGTACTTCTAAATGCCATTCCCATTCTGGGAAAATTGGTTTTCTCAGGGAAAAAAACTAAAACCATGACCTAGTGGTTAATGTACACGCAGAGGAGTCAGAAGTCAATTTTTATGTGGTTTGAACTGGTTCATTCATATCTAATTAAAACAGAAAGGGCAGGGCAGCTCATTTTATGCTCAGTTAATCAAGCGACTGCAGAAGCTACTTCTTTTCCTCTGGGGATATTGATAACTTCTGGATTCAACCCTACTGAACTAGATTGGTTAAACTGTTCCTCTCCATTTAAATTTTAAGAGACCCTTAGAGAAAACAGCCAAAGCAAGCAGTACAAAATCCCTGAAGCTTCAGTCCATTTGAAACCTGATTCCAACCCTGAACCACATCTGATTCCAGCCCTCAAGCCCATCTCTGTTTTGTTATGTTATAGATACCTGGTTCTGCACCTACTGGCGTATTGTGTATAAATGTTGGGATATTCAGAATTTGGCTGGAGAAGACCCTGAAAAACCTTTACTGGAACTGAAATTAGTCCGTCTCTAAGTGGGACGTTGAATTTCAGTGGTGTCTGTTGACCTAAGTTATTCTGTGACTTCCTGACCGTATGGCCCACATCCTGCCATTCATATATATGCTAGATACACCGTGCAGGAAGGAGCTAGTGAGAAGAAACACTTCCAGCCCCATCTGCCCTGTCTCCCCATCCTCACAGAGCAACAAAGGCACCATTGAAGACCACTTCTAAACCACTTCTCTGCCTAACAACTCTTCTAATACAACGTTTGAGGAGTTCGTTCAGTGATAAGGCTGGAGTAGAAGGGAAGAGCCGAGCAGTGGATCCCTTTGACACTTTCAGGGGATCTTCCATAGAAGAAGAGAGTGCTCAACCAGGCCACAGTGCCTTGGAGCATGCAAGCGCACTCATCATCTCAGTGAGACTATTCATGATGCTTAAAGCTAAGCACAGGCTCACATATTTAGTCTGATGAGAACCATATGTTATATTGAAAGTGAGGACCTTAGGGTGTTTCTACAAACCTTCAGGGGTGACTTGTTGCACCAGCCAGGTAAGCACTAGTTTCCTTTTGACAGAAGCAGAAGTAATCAAGATCCAGCATACGGTCTTAAAACTACAACCCACCTTTTCTTAGAAACTAAAATATATAACAATAAATGTTTAATTGCAGGTAAATCTTTGTCTTCAAAAAAAAAAAAAATAGAGAAACTCTATAGGTGCCCAACTTGCTGGGTTTTTTTGTAACAATACCAGCTGGTTTTATAAAGGATATTTTCTTTCCCTATAAAGCTGACCTCACTTAGAAGGACAATCACATGCAAAGCAGCAGAAGTGATCGGTAGACCAGAGTAAACTGATTAACTGAACTGATGAAAAATGGGCTCTAAGTTCCACTGTATTTTCTTAAAAGCTGCTCCTCTCGGAGGCACATGCGAACAGCTTAGTATAAATAGTTACAGAATCACAGGACCTCATTCTGCTTTCACATCAGAGTAATTCTGAAGTAATTCCATTAAAGTGAGCAGAGTTACACTGATGTGAGATCACAATCAGTTAGAAATGGAAAATTCCTAATAGCTTATCCAGTTCATAACCCTAGGGCTAGCGTACAGTTATTCTTTGCACTAAAACCGTGTTTAATTCTTTAAAATATGAAAAGTGGAAAATGGTGCTTGGGAGGTGTTTTGTGGGGTTTCTTTAATTCCTCATCCAATTTCTCCTCTTGGGAAAATCCTTGTTTTTGACTGAAAGCCAAAACCTCAACTACACTGCCCAATGAATGAAATATGGAATGCCGCATTATGACAGTGTAATTCTGGGTGCCTAGTGCTCATTCTCCCTTACTGGTTGTGGATCACCATTAGACTTGCGATACACGGAGGTTTTAGAGAAGTTATTGTAAAGACAAAGAAATATGGCAATGCTGGACAGCTTGGATAAACACCTCCACAGCTCTATGGCAGAACTTCTCATGTGTTGCACTAGAACATGTTCACAGCACGTATCATTTTGGCAGAGACATTTCTGTTTTCCAGTGAAATGTCTAAATATTCTGTAGTATGAAGACATCTCTCACTAAGTCCACTTTTCTGTTAGATCCGCTCTGTCTGAAACTCCTCTTCCTGCTGGAGAACAGTTTCAACAGAAATATTTTAACCAGACCTCATGGTAAAAAGGGATCAAACAGAAGAGAAACTCTCTTTTATCTTAGGAATACCTAAAAATAGCTATTTGATTGTTTTCATGCACAAGGGTTTTGCTGATGGATTCGACACGGGAGCATTGCAGGAGGGGAGCACAGCTTCCTCTCTCTCTGCTTGCTTAGCACCGGACATGTTTGCTAAGAAACATTGCTGCGGAGGGACCTTGAGCGTCCCATGGATGGTGTGCACTGCTTTCTGCGTCTGAAGGGATCTGTATCAGCTGCTACAGAAGAAGTTGCTGATCCCAGGCCCTGACAATGGCACTCTGTAGAAATTACTTTGTAACTGCACAGGGTTAATAGACACAGAAGTACTGAGTCACTGGCTTTGACTACCAAAAACGTTGGTCACCTCCAGCTTTAGGTTTGCCATTTTCCAACATTTTGTTGCACGTCTCACGGTGCTTGTGGTCCAGGAGAAGGATCTGGAGTGAAGAAGAAGGGGCTTTCTGGCCAGTGCAGAGAGCTAGAGCTACTCTCAGAATATAAACGCAAGAGTCTCCATGCAGTTGGGGCTCCTGTACCTGATGGAGATGTACATCTATGATAGCAAGCATTTCTTGATGCTGTCAGAAAAATACTTTACCAGAACATCTGATCCTTCCTGTTACAGTAGTGGGCTTCTAGTCCTTTGGTGTGTGGAGAACCCACCCGCCCCCAAACATCGATTAACGCAAATTAGAAGAAATGCAGTCATCAAAAACACAAGCTCCTGTCATGGACTTCTGAACAGAGTTGCAAGGATGAAAGTTCTACCTATGTTTAAGAGAAGCTTGATGTTGTTATAAAGAGTTATATTGTTATATTGAGCTTGTTATTAGAATTAATCATAGAATCATAGAATGGTCAGAGTTGGAAGAGACCTTAAAGATCATCGAGTTCCAACCCCCCTGCCATGGGCAGGGACACCTCCACTAGAGCAGGTTGCTCAAAGCCCCATCCAGCCTGGTCTTGAACCCCTCCAGGGATGGGGCATCCACAACTTCCCTGGGAAACCTGTTCCAGCGCCTCACCACCCTCACAGGAAAGAATTTCTTTCTGGTATCTGATCTAAATCTCCCCTCTTCCAATTTAAAACCATTACCCCTTGTCCTGTCTCTACACTTCCTGACAAAGAGTCCCTCTCCGGCTCTCCTGTAGGCTCCCTTCAGATTATTGTTATAAATGATGCAGGTGCCTGTGACACAAGGGGAGTGAAATCATTTACCCATTCATCTCTAATCCTGACACCTGTGAACTCCAAAATTATGAAGTCATGTGACTTCTAAGCAAACATGTCATAATCAGGGAGACCGACCTGGATTGAACAATAAAAATGTTCCCACCGAGCAAACTGCTTAGTAGTTTTTACAGATCAGGTCACCTGCTTAGGTGCTAAGCAAGATTTTACAAAGAAGTTTTTTTTATGAATGAATCATTTGTCTTACGTCTTTAAAAGCTGGGGTCCAAAATCAATCTGCTTGTGAAAGTCGTTGCTAAAGCATGTGAGATAAACGCGACAGTAAATCACACGAGCCACTAAGCAGAGCCTGATACCATTTCCCTGTGAACAAAAAGCTGTAAGAAATCTCACAGCTGCTGTTCCTGCCCTTCAGCAACTTTTAATTTTTATTGATTGACACAACACCTACGCACCACATCATCCACAAGAGGCATCAGGTCTGTTTCAGGAAAAGGAAATTATTCGTTATTGTCAACAGCTGGCAGAGGCCACCAGGAACTGCTTCTTCATTCATTTGCTTTTCTCAGGCACCTATAAAGAGCTGTCATCACATACCAAACAAAGCAAGCATTGGGTAGCGTTTGTGTTTTAATGCTGGCATACGAGGTCCCTTCCTCCATCGCTGGGAGGCGTGTGGTGAGGCATATCAGCTGTGACAAGTGAGAAAAGCAGGTACGAAGTGGGCTCAAGCATAAATGTTGGTTGCCTTTGAAGATCACTTTTGTTGTTGATGGTAATGGCAACAGGACATGGAGGAGAATCTGGACCTATTCAGACCAGGCACGCTGCCTCATGAGAAGCTGAATATGATGAAGGCTGTTGCCTCTGTGACTTTGAGTAATACTTGCACTTCGCTGTGAACTGATGGGGGCGAAAGGACTCCGCACGATGAAGTCAAGAGCTATTCCCCTGGTATTATTTGCCCTGAGATAAACTGGGCTTTGAGGAGGGGGATGTTCTTTTTACCTGTGCAGATCTCTGATTAACATTTGTGGTAGTGTTGTGCCTGTATGGGCAGGAGGCCCAGAATAACCCTTGATATATATATGAAAAATGGCATATGACAAAGAATTTTGTTATGTGTGTGCAAGCCATTTTGGCCAGTATTAAAGCCAAAAGGCAACAGGAAATACAAGATATCTTTACTAAAGCATTTTGCTGTAGAGGTGAAGAATAAAGTGTTTCACTGAAGTAACAGAGGGAGCTGTAGGTGACTGAAATACATTTTCCGTGCTGGAATGTGATTGTGATATGTGGTAAATGCTACTGCTTCTGAGAAAGGACCACAGGCGTTTCCAAAGCCATAAGTGGTCAGGAGCTTGGTTTCTCAGTTTTTCAGTCCAAAACTCAGCAGCTTCAGTAGAGCAGGCTCCCGTAGCACCGCATGCGGGTACTTGGTTCGATACTGACTCAGAAGGAAGAATTCTACCCACTGAGTCACCAGCCCCGCTTCTTCCAGCACTGCCTTCTCTCTACTGGTTATCCACTCGAGCCCAAACATGCTTAGCGTACAAGAGCTAACAGGACCTCAGCCCTGAGGAGGATGGGTGGCATAGACCGGAAGCCTCGTGAGTGCCAGTGTCTCAAGGTAACACACATGAGGGTCGCCGTTTCTGAGGTCTGCTGTGTGACTTGTGGGATGAATGCTGTGCTCACCTCAAGGAGACACAGCACACCGTAGATGTTCACCTCCGCTCTCCAACGCCTCCTCAAACATGGCCTGCCCGATGGCTGCATCGAGCAGATTGCTGAGCCCAAGTTCCTGCCATGCAAGGGAAGGATTCAATTGCCTGAGGAATGCAGCTGTCTCCCACCCTTCTCCTCTGGAAATGTCTGAGCCTCCCAGAAAAGATGAGGAAAAGCACAAAACCCGTGTTACGTTTGATCTGAACTGTGCTTGCCTGTCTCTTTTCCTTGAAACTATACTGAACTCATTTGGGGTGGTGAGAAGAGAGTTCGTGCTAGAAATAGAAGATCTATATTTAACACATGGCCCTAACACAAAATAGAATCACTATGGCCCCTCAAATTTAGGAAGTTTTGCTGGGAAATGCATTCCAAAGTTTATCAGATTTCTCTCATCTGCAGCATCCAAGAGAACAAAAGCTTCCTAGCTATGGTGTATTTGCATGCCCCACAGACTGGACCCAGATACATACTTTGGTTTTAAGATTAAAAAAAAAAATCCTCCACTCACACATCATGCACATGTAAGTAATTTGCAGTCTTCAAGTACTACCCCTTCGCAACCTGAAGCAGAGGCAAGTTCCTTCTCTGTTCCCATAGGGCCTGTTATCGTTATGCAAGGTTTCATTCTGAAACTCAAACTTATGCGAAAAACACCCAGGTTAGCAAATCTGAAACTCAGCCTAGGCAACCCAAATGAAAATGCTGCATGTCTGTTAACCTGTTCTTGTTTCTCCTCTTAGGGGCAGACTGCTTATTTTCCCTTATTTTCCCAGGATGAGCCTTGCTCATCCTGCCATATAAGAAGTTTTCTGCAGGTATGGTGGTTTGACTTCAGCTCCTCAGACTCTCTTCACATGTCTCTGCCCCGCGTGCTCAAACCTGTATCCTTCCATGTCTGAAAGGAGAGATGGTGGGAAGAAGATTCCTGGATCTCCACAACTATTTTTTCAGTACTTCTTATTTTATGGCCACAAGTAGTGATCTCAGATGCTGAAATCACTGTGATTTCTTACCCAGCATGCAAGCTGCTTCAGCTGCTGCCTGGTGATCTAGACATGAGGCAGGGCTTTTGGGCGAGTTCTAAGTGATGGAAGATGAAGAGTAAAGCAGGGTTGAAGCTTGCAGAAGTGCAGCGTCAAAGTGCTTCCAGAAAGTTATAAAATGGAGTATCACAGTAGTAGAAGGAGCAAGACAGCCTAATAGACTGACCACGGGATGTGCTGAAGGAGACGTCAGCTCTAACGACGAATTGCTTCATGCCTTTGGTCAAACTAGTCATCATTTCTGCCTGTATTTTTTCCACACATAAAATGAATATAATAATATTTACTTTTTGAGCTCTTGTACTATTGTGATGAAAAACTGGCTTTCCTTAAAGCCGTATGGAGTATGTGCCATTCAGAGACACAGATGGGAAAGATTGCCAACAGCCGGTAATACCTAAGGAGAAGACAAGGAAATGAAAGAACAGGTATTAAAGGTGCCAGAAAGAATAAAAGATGGAACCAGAAAGGAGCAAAGATTATTGGAGACATCTCAGTGCTGGACAAAAAAGGGAGGGGAGGAATATGATAAGGAAAAAATAAAGATATTTTTTCCTGAAGAGAAATTAGAAGAAAAAGAGCAGCAACAAATATGAACAAAGAAAAGAAGCAATGGGGGAAGAACTGAGTTAAGAAGGAAGATGGAAATGCTAATTTCCCTTAGTAGGACTTGTTAACACGTAAGTACCAGTGAGTTGCACAAGAGAAGGGGAGGACGGAAAATAGAAAAATGAAAGAAGGAAGAAAGCAGATAAGCAGAAGAAAAATATAGGTCAAGTCTAACATTATTTTTTCAGTATCTGCGATATTCTTTGAGAAACCAATATTTTTTTGTTAAAAACAGTTTTCAACAGAAGTCTTCAGTGATGGTCAGAAAGAAGAACATAGAACCTAAACTCAGTAACTCAAAACCTTTCTGCCTTATACTTAAAGCCTCCATGTTTTCACGTCTTTTTTTATGAAAACCTGATGTTTCTGTGGTAAAATCATCACTTCCCAGACACCTTTATTTTTAGGCTTGTGTTCTCAATTAGCCTGGTAGTCATTTGCAGCAGGGCTTTTTGCAGCACCACAGCAATATAGTATACCAAAGGGTTATAAAGGAGCCTGCCTGGTATTAAAAGTCCACGCTGGCGACTTTATGGTAGCTGCCAACTAGCCTCCCTTTTTGTCTCTGCATCTGAAGCAGGGACAGAAGAGAAGCATGGGATGTCAAACCTTCCAGTGAGAACTTCCCATGGCACAAAATCATGATGGGAAAGAAAGTGAGCAATAAAACCACAATGTACAAGAATAACCTTAGCAAGGCTGAATCCTGAATTGTGCCTTAGCTATGTGATTGATCCCCACATCATCCTCAAGTAATCCTTCTGCTTTTGCTGCTACATGCCTGAAACATCAGCTAAACTAACTACACTCTGGGGGAGATTTGGTAATGACTCTGTCTGAACAGACAATCGCAGTGGTAAAAGTAAATAAGTCACTTGAGCATATCTGTTACTTTCTGCCCACGGAATCACAGAAACCTGTCTTGGTGGCACCCTTCCCATTTACAAGCTTTGTGCTTGAGGGGATGAGAAAAGCTGCCCGGATGATCATGGGAAAGTTTATACGCACAGCGACTCAGCCAGAAAAGTGCTTGGCGTAACACGCTGCCAGCGTGGTGCTCCCGTGGACGGGGCTCTGACAGCCTTCAGCCTCCGAGCGGGTTGGCTCGCTGGGGCTGGGGATCTGCTCCAGCGCCCACCCTGTGGCCCCAACCGGAGCGAAGCAGCCATCCAAGGGGCAGCAGGGTACGGTACCACGAGTTAGGTGCCCAAGGACTCGTGTATGGACTCTGCATGGTAGAGGTGTATCTCTACCTCTTCTGGTAGCTGGATACCAGAAGTCCCAGTGGGATCACCCATATAGAATCATAGAATCATCCAGGTTGGAAGAGACCCTTGGGATCGTCGAGTCCAACCATCTACCCTACTCTACAAAGTTCTCCCCTACACCATATCCCCCAACACCACATCTAAACGTCTCTTAAACACATCCAGGGATGGTGACTCAACCACCTCCCTGGGCAGCCTATTCCAGCCCCTCCCCTCCGCTTCACTGGGCAGCCCCCAAGCCAAAGCCCCCGGCTGGCACTGGCAGAAAGACCAAACCCCAGTATCAGCAGTTCCTTGCTGTGATGGAAACCTGGAGATCTGCTCCTGCAGGCTTCACCTACCTGGCACGAGCGAGTTCTTCTGTTTGTCATCACTGGTGTTGCTATGGCCACTGCATGCAGGTATAAACCTTGCCCAGGGGACATTGTTATGGGAGAGCAGGGTGCAGCCCAGGAAAGGGCAGTGCTTTGCCGGCATGATTTATTTTCATGACCCATGTGGGTCTCTGGGGTTTATCCATTCAGTTGCTTTTGCAGGAAATCTCCTCCTGACAGAGCTGTAGTGCATTTAGTAATAATGTTTTACATCGATATCGGGCTCCGTGCATTCCAAGTGCTATACAAACACAAACTCATTCATCTTATCTTTTTATCTTATGACAGTTGCCTGCAGCGCTGAGTTGGTTTGATCCCAGCCTCACAGACCTTTCAACAGTGGAATTGTTACCTGACTAATTATCCGTTTAAATCACCACGAAGGACTGGTAGCTGGGTTCCCTGCTCAATTTTAACTAGCAGCTCCCATCACTTCAGTGAGAGGCCTCCAGGTTTTTCTGCTGCTGAAGGCGGGAGAAAGAAAATCTTGGAGGCAATATTGTTTTCACCATGAAAGTGTTCACTAGGGGCAAAACTGTTTTCAGCATTAGAAACACGCTTGCCACTGTTTCATGGAAAATGAAATTAATCATCTTTGTATTCTCTCTCATCTCAGGGAGGTGAGGATCCATAGGGGAAATTTGTATTGCTCCTACCCTTTTTCCATTTGCTGTCTCCAAATTCTTTCCTACCTCCCTGAATGAATAATTGACTCAGTGTAACTTACTAGGATTGTGAAAATAGAATAATCAGCAGAGACAGGTATGTCATGGAGTCTAAAACATTTAGAGACTAAAGTGAGAGTTTTTCTCCAAGATGAGCTGAGTTAGAGCATGAAAGGAAATTGAAACAAGTAGCAGATGTTGTCGTAGAAAGAGAGAGAACATGAGGCAGAGATTAGGCACCTCCTAGACGTGGTCTAAAACCTGTATACTTTCTTTGCGGCTGTCTGCAGACTGGATAAGGCCAAACATGGCAGTGAAAAGACAGAATGTCAAATGGGAGGGACTCCATAGATATGAAAATGGTTTCATCCAGAGAGACAACAAATTTGATGAAGTTTAGTGCACCGAAACTTGCAGAAAAGTTAAGCTCTACCCCAAAATGCTGCAAATAACAGTGCAAAATCTAAGGCCACACATTTAGAGATTTTTTATCCTAAACTGGTAGGTCATTGGTGGCAAATAAGTAATAACAGTTTCCATAGCAGGCACTGTTAAGAGGTCCTCCTGCATGCAGCTCTGGTCACTGAAGTCCGATGCTGATGAACTCAGACTGGAAGAGCTGCACAAAAGGACTTCGATGAAGGTGTACATGGAATGGCTGGATGGGGGAAAAAAAGAGTCATCATCAAAAAGAAGTAGGTCCTAAAAGTTGGAAGCATTCTAAAAGTGATAATTTCCAAAAGCTGAATTGAGCTAGCTCTATCAAAGGAAATTAAGACAAATGGAACAAGTGATCTCACACACACAAAAAAAAAAAGCCAACAGAAAGTGGCTTATGTAGCTTTTTTAGGCTAGGAAAAAAAAATCTCAGCAGGTATGTGACTTTCTTTTCTGAAAACATGGGGAAAAGAAGAGCTATTTAAGCTAAAGACAACATTTGCACAGAGTAATCCGTATAAGCTACCCTTAGAGAAATGTATGCAGGAAATCAGAAGAATGTTTCAAAACATCAGAGGAAGGAAGTTTTGGAGGAGCTTTCAAGAGCAGCAGCAGGAGAAAACTTTCTACCCCATTTAAAAAAAAAAAATTGATCAATGTATGAAAAGAATTACACTATGTGGTTTCCCATGGCATCAGGAAACAAGACTCAGCTGCTTCAGATGTTATTTCCAGACCTACTTCCCATGTTCCTCCTCTTTCCCTGCCACCCCAGACATTTTCCAGTTAAATATGTGATTCAAAACCTTGGTCTTTAACATTAATGCTGACCAGTAGCATGAGAGATAAGAGCAGGAAAAAGTACTCCAAGCTTAAGTTTTCAAAAACTGTCTTCATTTTGCCTTGAATGAGGAATGAGAAAAAACGCATAGGAAGTGACTGATCCAGTACCACAGTCTATTTCTTCTGGAGAGAGGCCTCGTCTTTTTGTTTGGGTGATTCATTCAAGTCAATGGTCAGCCCAGGAGTTCTCTACCAGGATCAGCTGGACTCCTTCGGGCTTCGACATGGTGCTTGAGGAAGCTTGATACTCTAATGCTCATCTCTGAAAGGATGATCCACTGGGCCTAAAACACACGTGCAAGAGTTCCCGCGTCCCACCCTCCTGCCAGCATTTGAGGCGGCAGTTTTAACCTCCATAAAGAAGGCTGTGGTCGCTGCTGTTTGCTTTCAGCCTGAGAGGGGGGGTTGAGCTGTGGGACTCTTAGGTGAGAAAGCCTGTGCAAGATTTGTATTAGAAATAGCGTGACCAGCAGAAGTAGGGAGGTGATTGTGCCCCTGTACTCAGCACTGGTGAGGCCACACCTCGAGTATTGTGTCCAGTTTTGGGCACCTCAATCCAAGAGAGATATCGAGGTGCTGGAGCGAGTGCAGAGGAGGGCAACGAAGTTGGTGAAGGGCCTGGAAAACAAATCATATGAAGAGCGGTTGAAGGAGCTGGGACTGTTTAGTCTGAGGAAGAGGAGGCTGAGGGGAGACCTCATCACTCTCTACAACTACTTGAAAGGACACTGTAGAGAGGTTGGTGCTGGTCTCTTTGCACAGGTAATTAATGACAGAACAAGAGGGAATGGCTTCAAGCTCCAGCAGGGTAGGTTTAGACTGAACATTAGGAAAGAATTTTTCACAGAAAGAGTGGTCGGGCATTGGAATAGGCTGCCCAGGGAGGTGGTTGAGTCACCATCCCTGGATGTGTTTAAGAGGCATTTAGATGTGGTGTTGGGGGATATGATATAGGGGAGAACTTTGTAGTGTAGGGTAGATGGTTGGACTCGATGATCCCAAGGGTCTCTTCCAACCTGGATGATTCTATGATTCTATGATTCTGTGACTCTCCCAGTTAGGCAGACCCAAGTTGCTGTCAGCTGAGCTTCCACCAGGAGCCTGCGGCACGAGCTCTGCCTAGGAGCCTTGGAACTTTGCAAGCTGGCTAGTGGAAAGGCTCCCCGACTTGGGAAGTCAATGCCCTGCCCAACCTTGCCCCCGTGCCCAGCCCTGGAGAAGGAGGCTGGTACCACAGTTAGGCACCATCTGCTGCAGCCTACCTTCAGCTGCCAACGGCGCGTTTCGGCGCCCGCTGGGATGTGAAACGGCTGTGTGCGCACAAGGTGTAACTGTTTGACAGCCTAGCCTACTATGTCCTTGTTGCTCCATCTAGTGCTGTTATTGCTGTCCCAGCCTTTGATAAGGCGAGGGCCTGAGATAGCTACTGTACTTTCAAGTCTGCCTCCAAATAAGCGGCTACCTTTCATCTTTGTTTTATTGCCAAGGACAGAGACAGACAGGCCAGACCACTGGCTGGCTAATAAGTAATAGGGAACTTTGCTGAGTCCCACAGCCCTCCACTTCAGGTGATATATTTTTTTATACATAGAGATTAATGCGTGTATATTTTTATATCTATAGCTCCCGTAGCATGAGGAGCAGGCAAGGGCCAACACATGGTGCGTGTGCACGCCAATGGAAATGCATGTCTGCAAAGGGACTCAGCTGTAATTGAGTAACTTGACAAGTAGAACAAACTCTTTCAGCCCTTTGCTCTTTCCAGTCCCCAAATATGACAGCTTAATGATTTTCTAGATGCAAAATGTCACCGAGATAAAGCAAAGTTTATAAAGGAGGAATGGTCACATCACAGAAAAATCTGGTAATATATCAAAGCAAAGAAACTCAAAGTTCAGGAAACATTTGTTTTCCTCGGAGCTTCCCCCTTTCCTCTCTCTCAGTGCTCACAAAGCTGGAAATTCAGCCTGAAAGTTCCTTAAACAAATATAGCTCTGTCCTTTACATCACCATACGGCTCACCATCAATGCCACATTTGGTAAACTGTGAAAGTCGAAACCCAGTTGCTCTGTTTCAGTTGCTCTGTTCCAGCCCTTCAAAGGTACATAGGCACCGAGATTTTGCTGAAATAACTGAAATGGGAGTTTCCTGTCATAGTTAGCTTAGAGCTTTATATGGCTTATAGTATCGTCAAACACATTCAAATTTAGACATGATTTTCTCCCCACCAAAGCAAGTGAGAACATCTTAATGCATTCAAAGCCACATTTCAGCTGACAGGAGAAGCACTACCTCACCATGTAGGATGGGGTCGTTGCATTTCAACTCCCTTCCAGGGAGTCACTTAGAACTCTGCGGAGGCTCATCAGCCTCTCTGCTCAGATTCCCACTAATCTGGGTTGAGTGGCTAAATTTCAGCTAAGAAGCCAGGGTCAAGTTTTTGCCCTCACCCACATAACGTGGTTAAAGTTACTGACATGAAATGCCACCACGCTAAAATCAGCAGGGGCAGGAGGTAATTCTGGCCTTCCACATTTCCATCTTTGGTTTTTTTGCTGCCTGTCCCACTATTGCGCTAGGTGCTGTGCAAAGATCAAATGAGTAAGAGAAAGACCCCAAGAGGAGGAGTTTGTTCTTGTAAGCAATTCATACCCTTCTTTCAATAATAGCACAGTATTTATTATCTATCCTGAGAGGACAAGGGTTGGTTTTTGTAAAGTATATAATTACGCGTGTAGACTTTATAGAACTGTCCCTGACCTCTAGCATAATTAGTCATGTGGTTTCTCGTAAGTGCTTCTTGGGTGCTTGGATGAATCACCAGATTTTGAGGTTTGTCATTGGTAATTTTTGGTAACACGTCTTAGCCAGCAGCATGATTATCTGTATTTGTTTGCTTTTTATTTTACATTCCCTTTACGAGAAGACCCTTTGGGGGATGGTGGCTTTCTACAGCTGACGGCCTGAATGGTAAGACTGACCTTACTGGCTGTGTTTATTTGTAAAATTTTAACGTCCGTAAACAGCCCAAAGGCCTGTACAAACCTGCCGGAGGATGCAGTCCTCCTGGGAAACTTTTCATTCTCCATCAAGAGCCACAAGGTGTGGAAAAGCACAGAAGCCAAGCTATGAGAACAAGGATAAAGTTAACCACATCAGCCATGGCTTTCCAGAATTATGCAGATGCTCAAAGATACATCAGGTACCATTACAGATGCACAATAAAAATGCACAATACAACGTATTAATTGGGTTGGGTGTTTAACTTCTATGGATGATTAGTGGAACTTAAGTGCCTTTTTTTCCCTCTGTACACCACCACAGTGCCCAGGCACATAGAATCATAGAGTGGTTAGAGTTGGAAGGGACCTTAAAGATCATCGAGTTCCAACCCCCCTGCCATGGGCAGGGACACCTCCACTAGAGCAGGTTGCTCAAAGCCCCATCCAGCCTGGCCTTGAACACTTCCAGGGATGGGGCATCCACAGCTTCCCTGGGCAACCTGTTCCAGTGCCTCACCACCCTCACAGGAAAGAATTTCCTCCTAATATCTGATCTAAATCTCCCCTCCAATAATTAGATAATTAGATACCTGATGGCTTTTATAAACCTGCACCTATTTTTTTTAATTATTTTTTTAAATTTGAGATTTCAGTGGTTTATACTAGAAATACTACACAAATTTATACTGACGGAGGCACTATTGGAGACGGAGAGAGAATAAGAAACAAATATAGGAGTGGTGCATAAAAAAAATAAAAGCAAGAGGGGAGAAGGTAAGAAGAGGAAGGAGAGGGGGGTTAGGGTGGGGATTGCAGTGAGAACAGTCCTGAGCAGCTGCGTGTTTTCAGCAGCTGGCTTTCTGCAGCCTTGGCTTTCTCAGGAACAGGCATGAGCTTCACAGCAATAATAGTAACTACCCCTCTGCGATAAAAGCAAAAGCAGCAGGTTGCACGGTAGAGATAAATGCACTTTCTTGCACCTCCAACCCTGAACCTACCTGCTGTGGCTCCTTTCGTTTCTTTCCTCCAAGGACTGTAGCATTTCATAATGTGACAGACTGATACGGATCGTATTTGCTGTATAAACATCGGTGGCCATGGGCACAGAGCTCAGAAACAGACAATCACCTTGGATCTGGAGATCTGTCACGCAGAGCTGCACCACTATCTCAAAGGCATGAATGACACCACGTTTCCCAAGCAGAAGCCTTGAGTTTGCTGTCTTGGAGGAGATATTTGGGATGGAGTGAGGGGGACTCCAGAGTGGGAAGGAGAAGAAAGAGGAAGGAAAAGCCAAGCTATTACAAGAAGGCACTCATGAAAGTCCCTGCCCATAACAAGGCATTTACACCATGACGTTTGGAGGGTGCAACTCCACAAGGCTCAGGCAAGGCGTTGGGGCTGGGGCTGGCAGATGGGAAATGGCAGAGGGGAGCAATCAGCTATGCATGAGAGGGTCTTAGGCATGCGTGCCTGAGGCATGGACATACTTTGCTTAGCACGTGTCCATGCCGGAAAATGCGCTACAGTATGTCTTCAGCCTCAGTGCTCATGAAAGAAGGATGGATGCACCTCGTGCATAACCAGAGAGCTCTCTTGCAAAACAGGGGCAAGTACCCACGGACCTACACTTGGTTCCCTCTGTGAGGGCTTGCCAGGCAGTGGAGCACAACCCTGCGGGTTTTGGCTGAAGTCCAAATGCCACTTGAAGTTTTTCATGCAGGTGACTTTGTGCATAGCCAAGCTTTATGGGATTTTGTTGGTTTTGGGGGGGTTTTTTTTTGTTTCTTTTTTTTTTTAATCTCTAACATTCTAGTTTAAATCAGACTGACCTCAGTATCACCCTAAAAGGGCAGACCACTTGGTGAGATGGAGAAATGAAAATTTTCCCCTTGGGAGAGGAGAAGAAAACCTCATCTGCAGAGCCAAATTGTAAAATGCCATGCTTCTCCTCCAAACCTGTGCCGAGATTGGGTGGTCAGGAGCATCCCGCAAACCAGGAACATTGAGCGTAGCAAGAGACAAGTCCAAGTGCAGATTGGAGAGCAAGTCTCCTCACATCAAGCAGTGGAAGGCAAATAAAGTGCAGACACCACTTAAAAACTCCTGCACTGTTCTTTCTGGTGCTTTCTCAACAGAAATTCAGAAGCTAGACAGCTACAATAATTTCTGCTGCTGTGGTCATTGTCCCTTGTTTAAAATTGATCAAGTCAGGACAAGTAGCAAGATGTCACTGGAGATTGAGACACTGTGATTTGCTTTTGAAATCTCTGTAAAAAGTAACTACACTTGATTTGGAGGAGTCCTGATCACAAAGTACGTATTACAGCTCCAGAGGCAGTCCTTTCCTTTGAAATCCTAGTTTGAGGCTATCAAACTATCTCTCCACTGGGTTTATTCTGAACAGAGCTTTAACCACCCACAGGACTTGGCCAGCCAGCCACCGACTTTCACCTCTTGATGCTTTCTTGATCTCCTATAACTCACTGCTGATGATATTGTTTTGTTTTGTTTTGTTTTGAAGTATGTGTGGGTGCATATTAGCTGTTAAAAAGCAATTTACATACCTTAGCTGCACTCAGCCAAGACGCAGCCACAGAACCCAACCCAATAAATCACAACAAAGGGAAAACAAAGAGAAAGCAATGGGGAGGCATGGAGCCAGGGCAGCAGGGCACTCACACTGCCTTCGGGTCACCAGGGACTGCTACCAGAGCTGCCAGAGCCATCCCTGCCCAGCTTGGGCTCCAGATGGACATGTCCTCCAGTAAGGGCAGCTGCCACAGCCCTGGTTGAGCATGGCAGACACTTTCAGCCAAAAGGAAGGGGTGGTGAATGTTTCCAGCAGTTTCCGAAAAATGGTACTCTCTTATTCAAGCACTGCCCCGATTCTGCTCCAGTGTGGTTTCTGTTATCTGGCCAGCTCCCATCAGCAGTTTCTTCTGGACCCATAAAAAACAGGCACATAGAAAGAAAATACTGTCCTGACAGAGGGACCAGGGTCTTTGAAAAAAAAAAAAAAAAGACAAGAGGAAGACAGAAACTGCTCTTTTGGAGCACATTTGCCATTAACTCCCCCTTCTCCATCACTTCCTAGGAAATCACACCTGGTTTCAGGGAAGGCAAGTTTTTCATGGTCTCCCTTATCGCAGCTCCACTAATGAAAGCACCATTGAAAAGAAGTGTACCAAAGACTAGAGAATAACTGGGGTAAGCATGACCACAAGCTCACAGATTTACCACCATATGGGCAAATAGGGCTTTCCACAGAAAAAGCCATGGAAAAGTTTTCATCCAGTGTCTACATTAGGATATAGGAAAGGTCTTGGGTGATTTGAAAGCTCTTCTGCTTTTCCTATGGTACCTGGAGGTCTAGCAAAAGTGACTGTCATAAGGTGCTTCACTTTTCATCTTTGATGGTCATAACTGTACCTCTGTTATCTTAGAAATACTAACAGATTTTTCCTCTTCCAGCACACCGGGGTAGTGGTCTCCTAGGTGTCATCACCAGTCATCTTCCCAAAGAGTGTCAGAGTGCTTTGCCCTGTTGGTCTGTGCCAGTCAGGCTGCCAAAAGCAAAGTGCATGCCAGCCAACAGGGCAAAACGCAGCACGATCTCCTTCAGTGTTAAAAAAAAAGGCCTGAAAGGCGTGCCTTGAAGTTAAAGTAGATAAATCTTTAAGATCTATGGAGATCTGAAAAGAGGCATATTTTATAGTGGGCTTAATGTAGATTTTGCCTATGCTGTGAGGTTTGATGGTGACCAAAGCCTTGAACTCTGACTTTAGTTTTAAAAGCATTCTAGTGCTTGGGCTGATTTTCAGTGATGCAACAAGTCCAGCTATGGGGCTCCTGGCATAGGATCAAAAACTCCAAAAGAAATGAGACACAAAGCTGCAATCTTATACAAAATTCAGAAATTCAGTCTGCCAATTCAATTTTGCCAATAAAACTAGATAGTTAGCATTCCAGGGACAGGCTTTGTGCTGGACCAGGGCAGGCCTGGGTGATGGTTGGCATAAGAGCAATGACATCAGCATATCACATACTCCACCTCCTTTGGTCAAAAAGGCGCTGGACATCCATGCCTAATTTGGGTCTTGCAAGGAGGGTTAGTGAGCTGGGGTGCACACATCCAATATGAATGATGGTGGAAAGGTGGTCTTGTTGTGACGGTAATGAAGGACAAGTAACTAGGGGCAGACTTATGGTTCCTGGGGTCTGCTCTTGCATGGATGTTTCCCCAGTTAGCAAAACCAACTTGAGGCAGTTTAACCCTGAGCGTTTCCCTGCCTGGCACAATCAACTCTTACCTGTGCTGCAGGTCGTCACACCAACTCTGCCAGTACAAGCATTCACTACACATTGAAACACGGTACATGCAGAAGAGCACCTCTAACAGAAGTGGTCATTTATTCATGTATTCATATCTAACCAAGGCCACTTAATTTAAAAATACATGATAAAACATTTATTTTTCATTTTAAAAGCTCAGACGCACAGCACCTCGAGCTCCTATGTAGGGGAGAGTAGTTGCTGTCATGTCTTGTTCTTCCTCCTCTCCCCACGTTGCCCAGCCACATGCTCTCCCAGCCTGTGACTAACTCCACAGAAAGCTACCCAGCTGGGCTGGCTTTCCACTGCCCTCACACAGCACAGCAGCTCAGACAACCAGACAGATGAGCGGTGCCTCCCCTGTGTCTTGGGAAGCTGTGTCTTTAGCGTGCAGATTCCTCTTTCAGCCAAACCAGACGGAGAGCAAGCTGCTGTCCTGTCCGTTCCCTCGGCATTCCCATTCCCATTCCTCCTGCTCGTGTTCAATGTAGCCACCAATCCCCCATATAACAAGTCGTTCTGGTTCCCTGGTGCGAAGGAACTCTATGCTTTGCTGTTGCCAAATGAGTTTTTGGTCAGATATTTCACTGGAGGTGACTCACACAGTGGCCACTCGACAGCTACTTTCAACGCAAGGGGAGCAGGGGCAGGTACCTGAAGGAGCTCAGCTCTCCTTAAAAGGCACAGCTCCCACCCAGCCCACTCAACTTCATTTTAGGGCTGCCGTGTTCCCAGGCTCATTCCTGCCTGTAGCTGTGCATTTTCGCCCTTTCGCTTGCACCAGCACTGATGCTCACCCCGCGCAGAACCATCCCAGCCTGCTAAGCTGGAAGGAAAACTATTCACTTGCTTTCTTTTGAATGGGTTTGCCGCAGGTTTAGCAGGCTGGACTGGCTTCCCTTGCGGATTGCAGAAGGGGAGTAAGGAGGGGCAGAGCAGCCCTGGTTCAGACCAGCTGCAGTCGCTGCGGAAGCCCAGCAAGGACCTGAGCCCGCAGCGAGTTCAAAACGCACGATGACGCTCAGGATTCACCTTCATTGTGTGGAGGGGGATGTTAGATCTAGTAAACTGCACGGTGGTAATACAGATAAGCTCTCTGGCTGCTGGTAGTTTTATTAGAAACATCCATCTAATAGGATAATCCCTAACTCAAACAGCTCTCCCCGGGGTCAGAAGCCACAACTATGCTCAGCCCATACAGAAAAAACCTCAGGTTTTCTCCACAAGAGCTTCCTGTAAATGTCACACATTTGTCAATACAAAAATCTGCTGGATATTGAAAACAGAGAATGCGGAGGCAGTATGAAATTGAATAGAATTTAAAACAAATAACACAGGGACTACCACCAAGTGTACTATACACAACTTAGTAGACTTACACAACTTAGTATACACTTAGTACTATACACAACTTAGTATACACTTAGTACTATACACAACTTAGTATACACTTTGTGTATAAGTGGATTTATACACAACCGAGTGAAACCCGCCCGACTTTTCCTGTTTAAATGGAGCTGTCACATAATTTTGAGTCTGCTACCCCCAATGCCACACATTTTAGGAATGTGGGAAGAGGCTTGGGCTCCATCGTGGCACAGATAGCATGTGGTCTTACTGAAGAACCTAAATTCAAGCACAGAAATGGACCAAATTAAATACAAATGGAAAATGGCAAATAAATTGGGCCCAAATATTCTTTAAGAGCAACCAGAGATGAGAAAATGGGAAGTGAGGGACAGATAACCCATGAATAAAGTGTCTTCCTGAAATGCTGGGAGTTTTAAAACAAGACTGTTTCATGGGACTATTAGAAAGAAAGCAGAAGCAAGTTGGAAAGAGCAAGTGACATTGTCCTGTCTGTTTTATTTTCACTGAGCAAAAGTGCAGAGGGTAAACAAAAAGTGCAGAGAGAATGCAAAGGTTAGTTCAAAACGCTTTTAGCTTTAAATTATCAGCAGCACATTGGCCAGAAGCTTTAACTCCACATGTGTCTCTCTGATCAAGGGAAGCTTGTTTTAATTCTTTTTTTTTTTTTTTTTTTTTGAATAATCCAAAATTCTGTCTCTATTTGCATCGTTGCTTTGCGGGTTATTCCGATGCTTTGCTGAGCCTGCGCTTGCCTTTCTACCACGCCAGGGCAGCCAGAGCGATGCACAGCTCAGTAGCATGAAAAGAGAAGCAAACCCACTGCAGAAACACATGGCAGGGATGAGTAAGCAAGCCTTCCTCGTTGTTGATCTGCGAGATACTCAGCAATTCCAGCAGAGGAAATATTTATCTTAGGAGGGTGCATAGCTTCCGCTGGGTTTTCACTCCGGCACTAAAACCCGGTGCTGAAAGCTTTAATGGTCAGACGATTTTCTCTCCCCTTTGAGTCACAGCAGCGACTTTTGCTGTGTGCTTTACCTGCTTAAGCAAACAGCGAGTGCGATTTGGTGCATTTCAGGGGCCGAGCAGGAAGTTTCTCGCAACCTGCAGTGACAGCGCAAAGTGTTTGTCTCCCTCGCAAGTTAGCAACACGGATAAATAGCGGAGCAGATTGGCTGGGTCACAGGTAGGCGACCTCCCCTCCTCCAATAAAATCTGCCTTCCTAGGCTGGGTCGCTGGAATCCTAACACTGCTGTTAGGCCAAGAGCAGAGATCCTCATGCCTGTGGTATTTGCTCAGAGGGCATGACCACTTTGGGCAAGTCTTTCATGTGAGTCAGCTTTAGCTGATCCATGGGAAAATTCCTTTGTGTTGTCAGGCAGGGTTTGCTCACAGTTTCAAAGGATAATCCGACTGAAAGGAAAATGCATCTAAATTTTAGCATATTTCGGTCAGCTCTTCAATTAAATCTGGTGGAAAGCAAAGGATGCTCGGTTTTCTTTGCAGGTCAATTTTAATAAGGAGAGCCCTCAATAAGGAACCTGCAATTTCCAAAATCCCTCTCACTGGATTCTACTTCATCTCTGACCACATCAAACGCCATGTGTGCAAATACCGTCGAAACAGATTTAGAAGAAAAGTGTAAGTTCTAACTCTGACGTGTGGAGAAAGTAAATTAAAGAGCTAATCCTGCAAACATTTATTCATTTGGCCACTCTGTGTGTCCTGTCAGGTTCTTTAGCCACCAGAGAAGAGGCAGCAGAGTCAGGGCAAAATTAGGGCAGAGGACCTTCCACTCCCCTTCTGTTTCCCTGCATGAGGAGCGCCCAGAACCCTCCACTCCCCGGCCCCCGTGGAAGAGCTGTTCGTTCAGAACTGGCCAAGGGCACTAGAAATCCTTGTGTCGCTTTATTGCCCACCCAACGGCTGTGACAGTCAGGTCACCACCAGCTGAATTCACTGCTGATATATGTGAGGCCCAAGCACAACGTGCAGCATGGGTAGGAATGGCAGAATACAGATTTACCTTCTTCTTCGGAGGGCCTGCAGTAATACACACCTTGTCCATCCTTGTCCTAGGACCTTGGGGTCCTAGGCACTAGTGCCATGTGAAGAGATGATGATCACTGTACAATGGTAAACACGTACTGGGTGTTCGGAGCCATCCTGCGCTATATCTGAAGCCCCACTGAATTCTCTTCTAGTGCAGTTAGCGTGTCCCTAAGAAAGTCCCATACATTTTCCATGATGCCTCACCCATAGACAAGGTCAGGGACTCAAAAGGATTTGTACATGGGTCGGCAGAGAAATGCTTCTGACATGAAGGAGGTGAGGACATCTGCGGGGAATGAAGAGCTTGCAAACTGGGTGCATGGGCACAGTAGTTGAGTCCCAGACCCTTGGCTGGTATGGATTGTCATAGACTGTTTACTTCAGTGGACGAAGCTGTGGTGTTCTACACCAGCTGAGAAGGGCAATATAATGTATCATAATCACTCAGCCATCAGTCATGTCAAGAAATAAGTTGCTAATCATACTTTTTTTTCCAGTGTAAGTTGCCAGTACTTTTTTTTAATGAAGATAACCTTCAAAATGCCTTCAAACTCACTACTGCTGAAAGTCTGTCAAGGTGAGCTTTCTTACAGAAATCAGGTTAGTCACAGCTTCTCTTACCCCTTCTTGCAGCAGGCTCTGAAGCTTCAGAAGGTCAAAAGCACAAGATCCACAACCTGAATCACAGTCAAGCCCCCACACCCTTCTGAACTGAAGGTGGTTCAGGGATCTGGGCGCTGATCTGAAGACATGTTGTTCTGTTACCAGACCTCAACCACTGCATTGGACAGGACACTTCAGGCTGACACGTGGAAGAAGTTAGCACAGCTCAACAGGTTACTGAACATCCACTGAGCTCTAAGGAAAAGCACAATTTTTAAAACCTTGTCCACTGGACCTTCAACATTTCACTTCATGGTCGCAGGGAGCTCTTCCTGATGCAGTAAGTCACATGTGAGGTGAACCCTGTGGGAAGATTTCTGATGGCCTGCAAATGCAGAGAGAGTGGAAATCCCACTAGGTGTCCCTCTGCCCCTTCATGCACTTGCCTAGCCTTAACATTATGAACTGTCGCAGCTGTGTTCAGGTGCTGGACCTGTAAAATGGGATCAGCAGACACTTTCCTGTTACACGGAGCTTATGGAAGGATCAATACAGCTCCTGTACCTGCCTGATGTCTGATGGCTACCCTTGCAAGTAACTGCAAATTACTAGATTCTGCCACACTTGTTTCTCAGAAGAGCTTCTCTGCGGTTTCTCTTGTCTGATACCAATGGTGCTATTTGCAAAGAAGGAGGAACAGCCTCTGGTCCTCTAGTGCCGTAGAGGATGTCCTGACGGGTGCTGGAACCCTCCATATGACCAAATACAATATTTGGTATCCAGCCCTTCTGGGGATATACACTAAGTATAAAGACTTCAGTGTCTGCTAACATTTTCACTGTTTAACAAAGGCTTTATGAAAATCCATTTCAATTTCTAGGCTGTTTATGAAGAATTTCTTGTGGCTACTATTTGCATGCTTGCTGTTCCCACAGATGTTTGCTAAGGCTTTGTGTCTGTCTGTCTGTTACTTGCTAGAGTGTGAAGAACATGAAAAGTAAATACAGGGAGAAACTCAGGGCATAACTTTCTTCAGTACAAGGCACTGGAAAATTGTTTGGAGTTAGTGTGTCGTATGTACAGATGTCTCCAGAGGTGTTCTCCATAAACTGGTGAAAGTCCTTATCTTACAGAGGCCCCTATACAACCAATCTAAAATCCCATATGCTCAGACACTTCTAATTGCATGAGGCTCTTCTGAGGTCAGTCAGGCTATCGTTTCTGTACCATGTCCCGTCCCCTCAGATTTCGGAAGATGACTGAGTCAGTCCCAAAGTGTGTAGTCATATAAAACTCATTGAAATAGCTGACAAATAGACACTTATCCACTCTAAAGGATCAGAGGTTTGGATAGCGTCTCAGGTGGAAGAGGGCAAAACATTCACATTCACAGACACAAACGGTAAATGACAAAATGGCAGCTGACTTTGGGATTATCCCTGAATCAGGATCAAAGTGACGTAAACTACAGTTGTACAACAAATGAATTTGCAAAGCAGCAGGGGCAAATCCCCTAAACACATCAATGTTTGCTGAACCAGATACAGCTGTAGAACCAGCATTAGATTCCCATGCACAAGAGTCATGGGATGCTCTTGTGTGAGAATCGGACTCAAATTTCTTATTCATAGCATCTTTCTGAGGTACTGTTAGAGTAGGCAGGGTCTCTGGAAGCTATCATGAATCCTACCACTGTTTATCAAAAAATGGAAATTGGTAAACTGGAGAACATTTGCCTTGTATCTCAGAAACTAAGCTCAGCTCTTCTGAGATAGTATCTCCCACGAGAATCATCTCCGCAGGGACTGACCTGTGCTTCGAGACCGTGTGTTCTGGGTTCTAATGTTGATCTATACAGCTTTGAACTGAACTGTTGGTCTTCCACTGCTTATGTCCTCCTTTGGCAGTCATCCTTGGCCATCTTATATGGACAGTTCTCTGATTTCATCCAGCGGTCCCCCAAGCCCTGTTCTGTAGCTGAAGGGAGCAGCCGAAATCAAATTTTCCTCCCTCCACCACTGGAGTCCAGCACCCAAATATTTGGCAACTTTGGCTTCTCTGGAAGTGAATGTAGGCTTCCTCTAAAGGCAGAGATATTAGAGGATTAAAGGACAGATGATTAAATACCTAATCATCTAACTTTCTTGCATTCTTAATAAGTTAATTGTTTCGTGGAAAGATAAAGTGGTCATACCAGTATAAGCTGTATCGTAATGCATATTCACGGAGATGGGGTGAGAAAGGAACAGAATTAGGCTGGTGTCTGTAGCCTTAACTCTAACGTTTCCCATCTTTTGAACGGAGGCACTCTTTAGACAAGATGTTTTCTGTGATAACTATTATTTGTTTACTTAATTCCTCATTGAAGGGACCCATCTCTTTTTGGTGACCTATTTCGTCACCTATTGCACTTCCAATGACTGTCGAAAATTATTTGGATGTGACCGTAGCGTCATTATGAAAACACAATAGCTTGCCTACTAATACTGCAAAAAAGGCCATATTAAATGTATTATTCATCTATTTCATCTCTGATACGTGTAATAACTTCTGTGTGATTTTTTCAGGCTTACGAACTATTAGTAGCACACTTTCCCCAGTAAATAAGTCAGGAAAGCCAACCCACCCTCAGAAACATTTTAAGTGTAATTAAAGCTAAAGGGTGTTTATAGATATTTGCTTCCTAGTATTTCTGATACCAGGGCTAAGAGTAATTTGCATATGAGATAGGATCCAGTGCTCAAGTTTGGGCCTGCAGAGCATATGACTTTTGCTTTTAGTTTTGAAAGCAGGGATTGCTTTCTGGGGTAGTGGGATTACTCTCACAGAGGCTGAGGGTGTCCTTGAAAGTGAAAAACCCATCTGTTGGCCAACACCCAGCTTCTCTTTGAGGCCCATACACTACAGCACTGTCCAAAAGCTCCACTGAAAGGCAGAGCCTTGGGCTCCAGGACCCATTAATGAAAACGAGACCTGGAAGGCAGGGCAGGGAGCTGGAAGGACAGGGATTCAGAGGGCAGATTAAAAGACACTATCTTAGTATCTGTGAGGGAGACAGAGGGGAACGAAGCAGTGGGACTGGGAGTCTCCATTGTGGAGGGCCCTCCAATGAAGGAGTCCTGATCTTGCCACTCGGTTTTCAGTATAGCCTTCTCTTCCTCAAAACTCCTCAGAATGGTTGTATCAAGTCATCGAAGTACCTGCATACAGATCACTGTGGCTTCTGCAAGGTACTCGACATTGCAAAGGCATGTCTGTGATGATAGTTGAAAATAGTGTCCAGTTCACGGGAGTAGAAGGATATAGAGCAGAAGACTTTATCCCAGCAAGCTTCTGGCACTAATAAAGAGCTTTCTGAAGACCTGGAGCATTTTTCTTTCCCCTTCACTTTTCCCTTAGATTACAGCTTGGGCTTTTCTAGCAATGGCTGGGAGCCAAATTCCCTAAAACTGCTAGAAAGGCAGTTCTCATACTATTTACAGCATAACCGGAAGCCAGAATTAGCAGATATCTCATGAGTAAGCTCATTCTCATGGGATTTCTGGTCCAACTTTGCACACTGGAGGAGATAGAAGTGTTATGGCAGGACCATGTTAAGCTCCATACAAATATTACATGCCTGGACCAGTGTATTGCTTTAGACTGAAATATTTTGATAAAAGGTGTGCCAGCATCCAAGAAACAGAAGTGAGGGAGTTCCCTAACAACTAGGTTATCTCATGTTCTGGCAGGGAGAGCCTTTCAAAGACACTTGGCTGTGTACTGCTCACAGGTGGGGCCAGAAAACAAAATGTTTGCAGGTTGATTTTGGTGTGGTGGTCTTTTTTCCAGGAGATGGGAGATGTGGCTTTGATTCCTCCCATTTTTTCTTAAACAGACCTCTTCCTTTCTCTAGATGAATATTTAATTATTGGGCTATGGGGAACAAAGAAGAAACACCCCAGAAAGCTCAGTCCATTGGGCTTCTACTGCATGACAGCTTTCCTGAGGATCCCCCTAGTTTGGCATCAGAGGTGAGACAGGTTGGGAGGAGAAGCAGCAGGCATGCTGACAGCTTCAGGATGTGCTGTATTCCCCCCACTACAAAAACTTCAGTGCCAAGGGAACTTCAACCCAGCAATGCACCTGGAGAGCTAAGGTGCAGTAAGAATGAGTATTTCAGAGGCTCAGGATGCCCAGCATTGGACTTGAGGACCAAATAAACACATTGATGGTTTTGGACCACTCTGTGCTTCCCTTTTCCAGTTTCTGGATTTGCAGATCAGTGTCTGCATTTTGTCCCAATTTATTTTCAGGTAGCAAAAGTGAATACTTTTCTAGGTGAACTCCCAAACTAAATTATCGCTTTCTTTAATCTGAAAACACAAGATAAACTTATCTTCTTGCTGAATAGATACTTATTTGATGATTCACCAGCACTTAAGGTTCTCATGTCAAATTTTAAAGCAATTTGAAATGATGAGTTATGAACTAAAATGGTATGGAAAAGTCAAGACACAGAGTACTTAATGGGTCTTCCTCAACTGCAGCAGCAGCACTTCCATTTCAGTGTGTTTAGACCTAAGTTTTAAACTGCGTTCAATGAAGACAGCTGTTTTATTACTGTTTTTGTTAGAAAAAAAGATCTGTTCCTATGCCTACTAGAGGCAAGGGCAAAATTCTTCTTTTTTTTTTTCCTTTCTTTTTTTTTTTTTTTTATGTTTAAGAACAGGATCAAACCTCTATTTATTTATATACCAATTAAAAAGTTCCATCCTTCCAGCTGGGAAAATGCTGTCAGCCCAAATTTGTTACGTACTGTACATTTTATTTTTGGAGCAGGGAGCTAACAGTAAGTTGAGAGATTTTTTTCCCAGCAGAAAAGATATAGCGAGTGTTTTTAGACATTCCTGGAATTAGATCAAGTTTTGAACTGAAGGCAAAATACAGTAGCTCACATCATGAAAAAAAAAAAAAGAAAAAGAAAAAAAAGAAAAAAAGAGAAAAAAAAAAAAGAAAAGAAAAGAAAAAAAGAAAAGCAAAGCAAAACCTGTGCAATTATGTTAGGACCGCTAGTAGTAACAGCAATTATTGTTTCTTGCACATCGGTTTGAACTCTGCATCTCCCTCATGCTTGGTTTTCATAGTAATCAATACTGGGAACTTTTTACGCAACAGCTTTTCCGTTGCAGGGTGAATTCTAAGCAAATGCTGCAGAATAGTTCCGTGGACAGGCTGGAATGCACATTTGTGATTTGTGTTAGAAACCTAACTGCAGAATTTACATTCCTTAGGGAATGGGAACATTATCTCTGATGACATTTTTCCAGTAAAACAGCTTGAAGTTCAAATATTTGCAGCAAAATGTTTCTGTTGACCCCTGGAATATGTGATATCACAACACTGATGCAAATAAATTGTAAATAAGTAAATGAGATAATTTCTAGAGCTAGTCAGAAAAGAAGAATTCCTTTCCACACCTAAGACAAAACTGGCACTATCGAGAAAAATGCTTTACGCATGAGTGAAACTGCATTTTTTAACAGGAGCTGAAATTCAGCAAAAATAGATGATCACTATTTGCAAGCCAAAGGTATACAGGTTCATCAATTAAATTATATCTTTTACCTTAGTTAGTCTTATGTTACTGGACATAACACTCAAATAATGTTTTTTGAATCATTCTTGAAGGAGTTTCTCAATCTGAAATAGCTGTCTGATGAGTCTCTTTTGAGCTCGGGACATGAAGGGAAATGAGGTAGCTAAAGAAAGTATTTTTACAGTACGTCCCTTTGAAAAAAGCAAACAGTTATTTAATTTTCTAGGTTGCACTTATAAAAAAAGGAAATTGTAAAAGCAGCTTGATCCTGCAACTCCACAAACTTTGTGTACTCTGGGGTCAATATAGCATCAAAAGGGATATGGCAGCAAGGGCATCACATGGTGTGGGAGTACCTGATGCATGAGCAAAGGATGCCCAAAACTTACACCTACAATAAACCCATGTAAACTCATGCCTCTGGCTAGTACTTCATTAAACTTGATACATTGGACCATCACATAAAGAGCTTGACGTAGTAAAATTCTGAAATTCTGATGAACTCCCCAACTACTAGTCGGGGAATGTTAGGACTAGTGAAACTTGACAAAAATAAGAGCACCCTTCATTTTCCTCAGTCTGTGATGCTGAGAAGTGAAAACTTCCAGCCAAATGAAAGACAACAGGAGTCTTCAAAAGCAACTCACTTTCGATTGAAAACAAGTTTTGAAGGAAGATTTTGGACACGCAACCAGCGCGCGTATTTGTCTGTGTGTATTATTACGTCTGTGCTAGTAATGCAACCTAAATGTGATGGGTTCATTCTGCTCCCCCCGCCCAATAGAATCGCCAGCGCACCTTCAGCGTTACATTGGTATGAAAGCAGAATCCAGCCTTGCAGATGGGGTCTGTGCAGGAGATGGTGTTACTCCACCCCCAGGACTTTAGCAGGCTAGCAGAAAGAAGGCAATGCACCCAAGAATGCAGTTATTATGACAACATTTTAAATCTTGGCTAGTTTTTATTATTCCAAAACAAAAAGCAGGTCACCCTTTCTGTTTTAATGCAAGAAGCATTTTTTTCATTCAAAAGCTTTTAACAAAATTACATGTTTGGGATTCTAAACTTCTATGAAAATTCATATTTTCCCAGGCTGAGACAGGGAAATAACCTCCTCAAAAAAGAGAGATTTGGAAAGCTGTAAACAGCTGAAATCAACATGTTTCAACAGATCACTGCAATTCTTAATGACAGCAGGCCCAAAAGGTGTTTGGTACTCTCAGGACGAAAAAACAATCCGGTCTCAGTTCAGTATACCAGATATTTTTCTTTTCTTTTTTTTTTTTTTTTTAAATCTCCATGGGTTGCTTGCTTTGGCAACCTGAGAAAGTCTATATAGGATACATATCCTGGCCCCTGTTATTTTTTCAAAAAATCTTAAATTTCTTTTGTAGGAAGCATGAACTGCTGGCATAAGGAGGAGGAAGAGGAGCAGGTTCGCTTGGATTCTGTCCATGTCGCCTGGTCTCTGAAGTTCTAATAAGTAAGTTCTTGATATTGTCTGGTTTTGTCAGTGCCCAACACCTCAGTTTACTGATTTTACTGAAGCTAACCTAACTGTGTGGTCCGTAACCGACCAAATACCCTTGTGTTGGATCACTGGGACTGCGTTGAAAGGAAAAAAAAAAAAAAAAAAAAAAAAAAAGAAAGGCAGGCAGTGGAAAAGTTGCTTAAATATCCCGGCCTGCTAATGTGTTGATCCTGCATGGTGTTGTGCTCTCCCCCTGCCATCTGTTCGGTGAGGAGTCAGAGCACCGTAAGAGTTCTTCATTTCAGCCTGCCAGATCGAAAGACACTTTCATCTGGGAGAAACGTGCCCTCGGGGGGGAAACGCTAAGAGATAAGCCTTCTGCTAAGACGGTGCTTGCTCACACTCTGGCATCGCAGACAACATTCAGGAGTGCTGAAGAAAAGTGGGATTAGCATAAAACTGCTGACACATGTTTGAATGAGACGCATACAAGACTGTTGGTCAAATAGCACATTGCCTAAATTTGCATCTATTCCAGGTGCATGCCATGATCGGTCTCCACAGGGGGTAGGAGCGAGCCAAAGGGAAGCAGATCACAGAATTCTCTTTTGATATCCATGGATTTTGTTGCACAGCCCCACACGAGCACGACCTGAGGCTACCATATGGATGGGGCATCTCTATGAGGGAGATTCATCTTCACAGCCTCGGTGAGCCAACGGAGCACCAGGAAAGGATGCCACTGCAGGAAGCCAAAGGCTTCCTCAACCGAGAGTGTTTAACAGGGGTGGCCGCTTCCATTGTCCAGCCTCAGCCTGAAAGGACAAACTTTGGGCAAGGATGGCTATTGCTAGAGCTGTAGCAAAGCTGGTTGAGAGCCAGAGCGGGTTCCTTGTGTCCATCCCACCCTTTCCCATGCAGGTTTGTGGAAGTAGTAAGACAGGTGTTACCTTTGCACTCATCCAACCCCTTGCTAGGCCCCAGTGCACACCCCTTGGGGTTCAGCTGCCTGTGCTCAAGGACATCTCAGCTGTGGTGCAGCTGTGTGACCTTGGATCTGACTGCTGGGAAAGACCTATGTGGGAAAAAGCTGGGAGAAGCCTCACTGGGAGCCTCTCCTCTTCCCTTGGGAGCCGTCTTTAAGCTCAGGCCCTCAGTCTTGGTCATTGCCTGAGCTACAGCAACTGTGCCTTGTGCCTGGCCAGGCACCTCAATGACCTGAACCACATCTGGATCCCACCTCATCGCTCCAGATTTGTCCGGCCGTCACCGAGCTGCTGGCTGCTGCTGCTGCTCACTGCGTTAGGTCCTGTGACCTTTTGCTCTCAGGTGCTGCAGGACTGCACCCCGATCAGTGACACACTGCCCTGCCTGCCTTGTGGTCACCATCAGCTGTCCGACCACTTTCCCAAAAGGAGAAGTCCTCTCCTGCTGCTCCCTGACACCCCTAAGCCCTCTGCTCTAGCCACCTGCTTCACCGCACCAGCCAATGGCAGGGACTCGGGACAGAGAATGAGCCTAAGCCAGGTTTATTTTTCACTGATTTAGATCCACTGGATTTAGGGACCTGTTTCTGATGCACGGTGACCAGAAGAGAACCGCTGCATGTACATCAAGGGTGGGAAAGGCTTGCTCACTTGTTTTCTCTGTCAGTATTGTTCCCTGCAGTGTATTCTCCAGAGATGTGTCCTGCTCATCTTCACATGACCGAGGGACCGGAAATTTTGTCATTTCCTATGAAGACTATGATAGAACCTAAAAAAATCTTAGCATTAGAAAATACTAAGGAAAAAAGCATCTTCTGGGAAAAAAAAAAAAAGTAATCAGAAGCCTGTGAATTGAGCTGCTGACCCAGTAACAGTTTCAGCGTTAAGCTGGGCAACGTTTGCTAACTCTGTGACACATGGTCCACTGGAAGTGTGGCCCACAAAAATCCCAGAAAAACCAACCAACATGTTCCAGAGACCAACAAAAGAGTCCAGCTCTCCCATTGCCGAACACACAAAGACCACCAAAAGCCCTGGGAAATCTGAGTTGACGTGTCTATGCATTCCCATCCATTTGAAGACTGCACTTGGGCTCCTAAGCAGCTTGGGGACCTCCACAGACCTAGCTGTTGCCTTGTGGTTTGTTGGAATTGTGGTAAAGGTGCATTTCAGGCAAGATTTCGTGGATGTTTATAAGGACAGATTGCTGTTTTGGGAGAACTATCTTCATGCAGTTTATGAAGACCTGATCTTCAATTACTTTTTCCATGGTTTGACCTGTATAAAAGCTTACTATAACAAAAAAATTAAGTCCCGTGCAACCACTTGTTTTCTTGTTTCAGCGACCAACCCAACCTGACACTGTTGTCATCTAATATCCTTCCCCTTTTAAGGTTATACACTTATTATTTATTACCAGCACAGTGTTTTTTAAGCATTATTGCTGAAAGAAAGAGAGAGAAAAGAGCTTTCTTTTAAAAGCAATGTAGTGCTTGCCTGGAAGCCCCTCGCCCGGCTCCCGTCCAAGCGTTGGAGGTTATGTTCCTTTAAGGCTGGTTATGTGTTCATGTAACAGGGCAAGTGCATACGTGAAACAAGCCTTTGCTGAAGCTTTAAGTCTGCGGGGGAATTTTCTAATGATCGTTTTTAGTTAATAGGCACAAGTTGTTAGCCTGAGCTGGGAAAGCCTTTTTTTTGTGCGTGCCAATTCCACCCCCTCTTTTTTTTTTTCTTTTTTTTTTTTTTTTTTTGTCATGGATTTAGTTCCCACAGCTAATGCACCTAATAATGAGACTGGGCAAGCGAATGCCAGTGTAATGATATGGAGCTTGTTTGGCCCTGACAAAGAACACAGAGAGCGGCTGGATGGCCTAAACGACAGGCCAAGGGCTCTATTCATCCCAAATGATCTCTTGCCTTGCATGCCACCGAATCCCACAGGAGCAAGGCTGCACGGCCGAGCTGCACCTCAGGATGGGAGAAGTGTCCAGCAGGGACTCAGCTGTGCCCCACAATGCCCCCCGAGCCCCTGTCATGGGGCTTTTCACCAAATGGAGGTCAAAGAAGAGAAACAATCAAGGGTTAAGCCCTTGGCTGAATATTTTAACCACTGTTTCCTAACACGCATACACACCAACTGGTTACAGAGAGGGAAAACATCCTTTAAAACTTACCAGACAGGTTACAAGGACCTTGCTCAGCCCCAGCTCCCCCAGCTTTGGTGGAAAGCAGGGGGTGGTATTCTGTCCTTTTTAACTAGCATTTTCCCTTCAGTGTTTTTGCTCTCCCCTTCCCCTCCTTTCTCAGGCTGAGTTAATAAACACCTAGCAACTTCCTCCATGGCGTCTGTGTGCAAACAGCTCCCACTGAGCCAGTGAAAACTGCTCCTGCAAGAATTCACTTACAGCCTTTTCCACCTCGGCCTCCCAGAGCACTCCACAAAGGAAGGTGGTGTGCCAGCCTACAGTCCATTTCACGGATCAGGCCACCCCCAATCCCTTCCCAGCGTTCATGTTCCACCAGTTCAGTCCCTGATGGGACAAGAACCAAGCCTCCTGACTGCCAGCTTGTCCTCCCTTTCTGTGGCTTGGCCTCAGTTTTGCATTCATGGCAGCCCACCAAATCCTCCTCAACTCAAGGAGCTCCACGCGTGCAAGAAGAGCAGGTTAAAATCACTGTGGGCACAAAAGACACTGGGGTTGGGTCAGGCTGGTAGCAAATGAAAGCTTAGTTGTGTCCTAGAAGACCCCGTTAGGACTCCTTTTCTTTAACTGGGATCAAAACAGAGGAAATTATTACGGGTTAAGCCTTGAGGTGATAATCAGAAATATTTTGTAGTACATAAAGTATTTTCTAAATGGTACATTTTTCCCATAGATAACATTTTTTCTGAAAAAAAAAATCCAGAAAAAAGTCCTGATATTTTAAGAAAAAAGAAGAAAAAAAAAAATTGTTTCATCATCTGTAGATCTTCTTTTGAGAAAGAGAATTAACAGAAAAAAATCCATCTAATACTCTCATTTTTGTTCTATCAACATTTTTTGTAGGAGCAAACAATATCTTTTTTAAGTAGCTCTGTGAATAAGTAATTTGAGAGAAACCATTTACTTTGGTGCATTTTTCTCCTTACAGAATATCTGCCAGCAAATGGTCAGCTTCTCCATACTGTACAAAAAATATTCAGCACTGAGAAGATTTTTGAATAATTTACATGCTATTCCATTATTTTAAACAGATTTCTCTCTTTGCTAGAGGAAATAAGTTGCTTTGGTGTAATTGGCCAGCTGAGTCTATGGCGTATGTTTCTTGTCCCCAGCTGGATGACCATGTTTCACATAAATGTTCTTATGTGGAAATACTGACCTATCCAAGGTTGAAATCTGCATAGACTGGTTGTTTGTGATAAATAAACTTGACTGTATGAATGCTCACAGAAAGCTGAAATGAGTGGAATATTAGTATGGCTGAAGCGAATTAATGTACAGATTTTAATAAGCACTCATGGAGACGTTTGCAGAACCAGTTTGATCTGAAAGTATCTGGTGAGATGCTTCTATGTACAATCAACACTTGACACATCAACAGGACCTCTGTAACACTGCCTTGCACACTAATTATGATTTTGTTATCAGGCACAGGCTAAATGCCATTACACAGACCCATTAAGTTTTTTGCTCCTCTATGAAGAAAAATACCAATTCAAGCGTTGCCTGTGGTTATGACAGGCAGGTAGATTGAGGTTATGGATTCTGCTTTGCTACTACATGCTTTAGAAGGAAGCTCTCAAGAAACAATAGTCTGGGTTAGAGGTAGTATTTGAGGTGTAGCATTATTATTTTTTTAATCAGAGCCTTTTACTGTACACTATAAAAACCCCTATTAGCATTTTCTTTTCAGATGCTTTTCTGCACCACAGCTGCTATGACTCTGCAGTCAGGAAAGCAGAACTGGTGTGACTGCAATTCAGGAAAGAAGCTGAAAAGAGAGAAGAAAAAAAAAAATAAGGCTTTCTAAGACAGCTAGAAGAAAGCATGCCAATTAAATTTTTAAAGAGAGACAGAGGGTGGGAAGAAAAAAAGAGCTAAAAAGCTGGAGGAACCTGGGGAAAGTTGGGGAGGGGAGAGGGGAAGGAGCACAAGAGAACCATAGAAATGAGAAATGGGATGAAGGATGAAGTGAGGAAAGTAAGGCACTGTACAGCAGCAGTGCACACATTGAATCCAAGAATTGTGGGCAAAGACAAAAAGGAGGGCCAGAAGAAGACATATGATGAAACAAGGAAGGAAAGGTCTGTGCAAGGAAAGAAGGAAGAAGAGGCAAAGAGGAATGTGATCAGGACAAGAATTCTTTTTTATAGCAGTGCTGTCTTACTGAGCAGGGAGGCAGGGAACACATGAGAACTGATACGTAATATGTGTTAATAATGAAGTGGGTTCCACGCTTGTCTCAGCCTATATGTAGTTCATTCCAAACTTAAGTGCCCAGAAGCTTTTTAAGATGCATTTCTTGGTTTCGGTAGCATGCTTCTGACAAGCCAATCTGATATTAAGAGCACTTTAGTGAAGCGATCACCAGAAAACTTGTCCTTCATCATAATCACATTAGAGTGAATACTATGGCATATGCCAAGAATACACCAATGTTAATATTATTTCAGAAAATGCTAAATAATTTGCTACAATCTATTAGGCTGGTGCAATGAAGAAGCATTGCTCGTTCTCTCCTTAGGACAAGCCTCATGTATCATTCAACACAGTTAGATGCTTAACTTTACTCACAAATAATTTAATCAAAGACGATGTGATTTCTTGTGCCCATAAAGCTAAGCACATATAGAAAGCTTTGCCAAGTCCGAACTTAGACTTCCTGCCACCAAGTCAGCCACTTTCGATTAAAACCTTCAGAACTGCAGATTAACTCTCAAGCATTAAATGATGGATCACATACAAATAGTAATTTTCTTAACTATATGCTATTACTTGTGTAAGAAAGTCGCGGAAGTTACAGCTGATAAAAATAAGACTGGAAGTTTATTGATGTTGGCAAGCCTCACAATTTTTTACTGAGAGCCAGGGAAGGATCAAGCTTTGCTTCATCTTCTGGTGATTAAGAAGCAATATCAGAAGCTAGAGAATAAATACATCCCAGGAACCATCCCCTACAGACACACAAATTTCCAACGACTGCTGAATGAGAATACAAAGTCCCAGTTTCAAAATTCTCTAACGTACTACAGATTTTAAATTCTAATAAAAATCAGAGATTTGGTTCTTTTCCTCTACTTTCTTTTCAGAAATATAACTGATACCCAGAAATTCTGTTCTCCATGTATACCTTCTATTTTACTCAATCATTACCTTGGTACTACAAAGGAACTTGATATTAAGCCTTGGCTGTCATTGTTTAAGCTAAATTTTTCAGATGTGTAGGTGCTTAAAAGCAAAGACGTACATTAGTAGGATCTAGAAAACCCTGTCAAGGAGGGTTGATAGAAAAATTATGTTCCTTCCCCTCAAAAGAACCCAAAGGCAGATGTGTGAAGAAGTGTGTGCAGAGGGAGTTGTACACACAAATATGTGGTTTGTTTGTGGCAGGAGAACTTTGATTGCTTTTCCTATCCTGGCAACCATAAATTCAGAATTCCCAAGAGAGGTGGCTCTCAGTCACACATGTAGAAGACACAAGGTGAGACTTTTCTCCCTTTAAGGAAAATTTTCATAGAATTTCCTGTGCTTTCTAAGGATTTCACAGTAGCTCAAAGGCATTCTTCACAGGACAACAAAACAGTGAAAGAAAATCAACCATCATCTGATTGTAGTGTCACACATTTTGAAGAAGGATGAGAACACCAGTCCATCTAAGTTGGCCCTATTACAAGCCTCAAAATTTCACCCATTCCTTAACCCTGACTTGTCAGAGAAGAATGAAGTTTAATTGCAGTACCAATGCCTTTGAACACGACCCCCCAACACCTGACGTAAATCTCCAAGAAACCACAAGTTTTTATAAGCAGCGCCTTATTTTGGTCTAGCACTTCTCATCCAGAACTCTCAGCTTCTACCACTAAGGTCAGTGCCTTCTCCAATGCACAGACAAGAAAGTAGAGGGATGGGGAGGTGTACAGCCTGATTAGCCCAAGAATGATATTAAGCTCCTCTCCTCCCCTCCCCTTTTTGCAATCTTCCTATGCTCTGTTATCTATATGGAGCACAGATACATATCTATTTCACTTCTGTGGCACTAGAAGATCTGAAAGTTTATTTTTTTTTACCTGCCTCCTACGTTCAGCGTCCCTTTTCTTCCTTAGTTCTCCTCTGACTATACATTTTTACCGCTGTAATACAAGTTCAGGATTTGTGTTAAAAGACCTGTACTACATAGGCAGCCCTGTGAATGCAGATATCAGCTAGACATTCAAATGTTGTAAATTAGTATGTATCTGCTAACTGTTAGGACAGTTTAAACAATTTGGGCTCCCCAGTTCAAGAAGGACAGACAACTGCTGGAGAGGGTGCAGCAGAGGGCTACAAAGATGATGAGGGGCCTGAAGCATCTCTCTGATGAGGAAAGGCTGAGGGACTTGGGTCTTTTTAGCCTGGAGAAGAGAAGGCTGAGGGGGGATCTGATCAACACCTATAAATACTTAAAGGGAGGATGTCAAGAGGAGGGGGCCAGTCTTTTTTCAGTGGTGCCCAGGGACAGGACAAGAGGAAATGGGCACAAACTTGAATGCAAGAAGTTCCACATAAACATGAGGAGGAACTTCTTTCCTTTGAGGGTGGCAGAGCCCTGGAACAGGCTGCCCAGGGAAGTGGTGGAGTCTCCTTCTCTGGAGACATTCAAAACCCGCCTGGACACGTTCCTGTGGGACCTGCTCTGAGTGGACCTGCTTTGGCAGGGGGGTTGGACTAGATGATCTCCAGAGGACCCTTACAACCCCATGTGACTGTGTGATTCTGTAATTTGAAGATCCTGTTGACTTACCACCAAGTTCCTTTGCAGTAGGAGGATAATAATTACTGAGTAGAATAAGTGGCATGCATGGAGCACAGAATTTCCAGGCATTAATGTTTCTTGGAGGATGCTGAAGCACTCAAATGAAAATGAGTCATTACCTTACAACAGTATTAGGGAAAGAGCTACTTCTGCTAGTTTGAGGTTTGTTAAACTAAAGCACATGTCGAATGGAAGCAGTAGCTCTGAAGGGGACATCTCAAACATAGCTGGAATCACAGCTGATTTGCACACTGGTACCAAGAATAAATATTTATTAAGCCTTCCTTAAAAAATGTAACAATTGTTTTGCTTATCACTATTGTAGATTGCAGGATGTCGTGTATAAACATTTACATTTTCTCATTGTTCTCACCAGTGAGCATTTGAATTTCACTGTAAACAATGGCTTTGCATGTGGTGGGGAACGTCGTTTCACATCCCACTGGTGGTGGTAAACACAGCCGCTCACATTGCAAACCCGGGTGCAGGGAGCCAGCCTGCAGGCAACCTCATGGCTCAGGTGAGGAACCTCTCCAAGGAAAGGTGTTTGCAGGTGGAGCAGGGGGTCAGTCTCATTGCATGTTCCTTGCGATGCTCATCGCAATGCTGTGGGTACCAGAGGGATGGGATACCATACAGCCCCTCACAGAAGAACTCCTGGCAGCGTAGCTGTGCTGTAACGCCATTTAAAGTAGCCATTGAGACATGAAAAGACTCAAGTTGTGCTGCCTACAGATGACATTTGCGGGGCTTCCTCAGATTTCCCACCCAGCTCAGTTTACCCACACCCTGGGATCACAAGAAGGGAAAGTGAGGCAGCTTCTGTGCTCCCCATGCCTGCCTCAGGGAGCCTCTGAGTTACACCTGCTACGGAGACCTCTCCTTTGGCCACAGAAAAAAAATCTTAGGAACAGACTCTCAAAGGTACATGGGCACCTAAAGTCATAGCCAAACACCCACAGGATTTTTCAAGAACACCTCAGCTGCCTTGGCGCTTTCAGAAAAACCTTCCTAGTTCCTATCTGCATCTTTAGGCGCCTACATGCCTTTGAAAAGTTGGCCTTTAGCCCCTTATCCTTATAGAAGTATTTCACCTGGAATAAATGACTGGCAATTAGTTTAAGAACTAGGCGCTCCCTTTTAAATCCAGTACAAATAGCTAGAGTAGATAAATCACCACAGGACCAGTGACTCCAGATAGACATTTTGCCAAAGTAACTCATAAGAATATAATTTTTAAGCTGCCTGACTATGTTAATGTGTGGATAAAGTGTTTAAATCCTGTTATAGAAGGATTCAAAATATAGTTCTCACTTAGCAACTGTTTTCCAAAATTAAGGTACTAATGTCAGAATTAAGGAGTGTTAAAAAGAGGTTTCCTGAAAACTGACTTCCACAATGGTTTACAGAATTGCAGAAGTGAATGAATAATTAGATGTTTTAAATAATAAAAATCTGATAAAATAGAAAAAAAACAGGCACAAGATCCATTAACTAGCTGGGGCAAGTAAGAAACTTCCTCCCCAAGTGCAGTGGTGCAATGTTCTCCATTATAATGTATGTTACCAACTCCTTTCAAAGATACCAAACCAGACAGATACCTGATTAGATGCAATGTGATAATCCCCACAGAGACATTTTTCACATGTATTTGTGTAGTACCTGTGTGTTCTCTTTGCTGAGCTGCTGTAATTCTCCAAAGCAATTAGGTTTTGAAGTCTGGAGACCTTTCCACATGTTTTTTCCTTCTACAGGTTTTCTGCAGATGAATGAACAGCCTGAAGTTCATACTGGACTTTTAATTCCTTCTGGTGTTATGAGAAGAAACAGAGATAGTCCATAAACCAGGCAGAGAAAAGGTACGTGCATCTTCACTAAGAGATCATCATTACAACCACAGCAGAATATAGTATTTCCTGCCAGAAATATGCAAAGAAATGGAAAATCACCTCTCAAAAATTTCATCCTGTTTTTGGACTTGAAGTTAATAACGAACACACAAAGAGAAAGCAAATATAGTGCACGCTTTCTGCATCAGCTCTGTGTGTAGGGCAGTGTGTGCTCCTTTTATGTATCAGGGCAATGATGCTCATCCTCCTGATCTGGAAGGGAAGAGAGGGGAATATCTCACTTGCCTGATCACAATGAACACAAAAGGGGCAAGGAGGCACCTGGACTTCCTGAGAGTGGTTGACTCTTTTCCAAGATGGATGTCTAAGACAGTATATGATTATATATAGCTCAAATTAGGTGATGAACTGGAGAACTTCGCAAACAAGCAGGACAGGATGATGTAAAGAACTCACCATGGTAATGCCCATACTTATAGAATCATAGAATTATTTACGTTGGAAAAGACCTTTAAGATCATCAAGTCCAACCATAAACCTAGTACTGCCAAGTCCACCACTAAACCATGCCCTTAAGTGCCACATCTACAAGTCTTTTAAATATCTCCAGGGATGGTGACTCAACCAATTCCCTGGGCAGCCTGTTCCAATGCTTAATAACCCTTTCAGTGAAGAATTTTTTCCTAATATCCAATTTAAACCTCCCCTGGTGCAACTTGAGGCCGTTTTTTCTCATCCTAAAGTACACCTCACATCTTGTGCTAGATTTGACTACTACAGGCATGCTGATATTCTATCAATCTTAAAAAGAATATCTTTTAAGATAGAATCTTAAAGGATGCTCTGGTGGAGGCACAAGTGAGTTCATCTGCAAAACAGACAAAACAAAAAACAAGAAGAGACCAATATGGCTTTGTGATTGCTTGTGCCAAGGTCTCCAAAACAGAAGAAAACCAGTAGCAGGGAAGAAGTAAATCAACAAAGAATGACTAATTTGAACACCATTTACCTGGACATCATATCAATGGTATCCATTAAGACAAAGATTGCCCCTTCTTTGATTAGCAAGTCATTGTTTTGCTTAACCAATCCCATTTTCTACAATTTTCAGCCAACGCACTGTTGCTGAACAAGTTCATTCAAATAGTCAACATTCACATTGTCATGGAGCAGCTACCGCTGGCCATCTGTAACATTTGGGATTATTTCCCTGCTGTAACTAGATAACTGGGAATCTAAATGACAAAATTAATTTAGAGGCTTCTGGACAAATAGTTGTTTGTGCTAAGGAATGAGAAAATCTGTGACTCACACTGACATTGCAAAGCCATTTTAATTAGCAAAAGTTTCCCTAGTCAGAAATCATATGTATTTTCAAAAAGTTATTTCTGGATCAATTGGTGTCATACCAGTTCTGGCTCACAGGTATGTAAAGGGAAAAAAGACACATACATGTCAACAAGTTAATTCTGACAAAGAGGTGGGGGGAATACAGAAGGTATTGAAATACACTCAATAAACCAAACTATCTTGATATTTTTGTGACCTATCATTACCTCCCAGCCAAACACTCATTCCTCTTGTGCATTTACTGCCACTTTCCTTAAAGGTTGTAAGATCTTTGAAACAGTAGGTACCAGCTCTGTAGAGTGCACCCTGACCCAGGTGTGCTCCCTTGGCATCGCTGCAGTACAAACATGATTAATGATAATAGCAATAAAAATAGCAAAGTTTACATTAATCTGTGTTAACGCTTATTGTCAAATATTCCCAATGACCACCAGTTATAAGAAAAAACCTTCCACCTAATTCAGATATTCACAGATGACCAACTGCTAGGGAGGAATGAAATTCATTAACAAATGAAGACAAGGAGGAGGAAAGTTATTGTTGAGTTAAAATGTGCAACAATGAACTCCTTTTCAAAACTCATCATCAGCTCCAGAAGACAGACTATATGTCTGAGTTCTCTGTAAAGGAATGACCATCCTGTGAGTATAAACTGTTGGTAAATGGCAGGAAAGAGAGCTCCTGGCATTTGTGAACATGCATAAAACATCTGGTGCTGGCGATAGGCATGACATACAGTGCATAGTGACACCACAGACTTCAGATGGCAAGTAGTCTGCTGAAATTACAAAATCAGTGGATGAGAGGGTGTGTGAGATATATTTGGATTTTAGTCCATCATGTGTTTGTCTAGTGAAATAAAGCAAAAAATAATCAAAAGTTCTTCAGGTTTGCTGGAAACTGAATGGCCTTGCGGAGACAGACAACTTGCTGAAACCCCCTCAGAATGTATTTATCTTGCTATAATTTTAAACTTTTTGGCTGAAAAAACCTGATAGTGATTTACATCTTCTGAGGTACCAACCCCATTTGTAGAGTGTTCAAAAAAGTATAAAAATGCTGAGTGTGGGAGAAGTCTAATGGGTTGATTTGGATTTGGTTGCATTTCAAGAGTGCCCAGAGGAGGAAAAAATGCTGTAGTATGAGTTGTGAGTCTCTCCACGTTAAGAGATGGAGGGATGAATAACTGGGAGAGAGTGAAATAGTGAAATGAGACAGTGCCATTAAAAACAGAGATAGGAAATGAAATAACTTGGTTTAGAAACATATTTTCTCTAGTTAAGAACTTTCCGTGTTTTATTTTGACTGATTACATTACTGAGGAAAATAGTTTGGGGTACTTCGAAAAGAAGAGATGGTGGGAAACCAACATGAAGACAAAGACCTTGGAAGAATGAAAGAGAGATGAGAATAAAAAACATTGTGGACAAGAGCTCTGACAGGAAACTTTGTTTTACTCAACCATAACTGTAATGAGATCCAATGGCTGGAACAGGAAGCAAGGGCAGCTTAACAAATAAGGCATAACATCAAGGCTAATAACGGCAACCACTCGCCAAGGGAACTGTTAGAGACTGACATCGTAAGTATTTAAGTCAAGACTGAATGTTTTTCTAAGAGCTTTGCTTTCAGTTGCCTGACACCTAAAAGCTCTAAAGCCTGCACCATACAGATGATCACAATAGTCTTTTCTGGCCTTATACCATGACTACAAGAATTTTAGCCCTGTTGCTGGGAACAGCATCCTCAGGTGGATCCCTCACAGCCATCAGTCACGCCTCCCAGACCCCTTCACTGGCTGCTGAGAGCTCTTTTGAAGTAACTGAAACCCAGGAGGTCTCCCAGAGAAGACCTCGTCTGAGAAGAATACTTACACCATAAGCTTCTTGGTGGGTGCAGAGTACCCGGAGGCAATGGCTGAAAGACACCATGATGAAATTGCAGCTCCTTGGTTGCTGGCACAGCTTCCAGCTCCCCGCAGTGACACCAGGACTCCACCTTTAGAAATAACTGCAATTTGAGCAATTAAGACTGTCTTTCCAGAAAGTCGTAAGGTTCCTCGAAAGAGCACTCCTCTCCCCATTTCTCAAGTTGTGGACAAAGTTTTCTTCCTATTACTAGAGCTATTCAGCACAACTCCATAGAAACACATGGAGCAACGCCGGTGCAAAGCATGTGCAAGTGAGAGAGAAACCAGCCCTCTTGTATTTAGTCTTCCCCACTCAGAAAATAGGAGAGCAGCAGAGGCCCAGCGTAAAGATGTGGTGTGTGCAGTGGCGGCCTCAAGCCACAGAGTCTGGCCATGGGTGCAGACTTCAACGCAGAACAAACCACGGTTGAAGTAGTTTTGTGCTGGAAATGTCAGTCAACCTCATACCAAGACAATAACCTTCTGTGAAGCCCAGATATTGACTTGACCTTACTGTTCCTCCAAAGCGTAGGTGTGTTCACTGAGCTCCGTATTTCATTTTGGTATCTTTTTCCGGTGACCTAGCACTGAAAAGGAATATATGTTTATGTAAATACCTTGGCCACTTCTGTGATCTTACCTCAGGGGAGAGTTTTCATTTTATTTATTTTTTGTGTGCGTGAGAAGGTGTCACCCCAAGCATACTCATATTCTTTAGGCACGCTGGTTCTGTCCTTCCTCACCTGCCAGCAAGGAAATTTGTCTCCCAAAAGCTGCACTATTTGTTCTTACCTTGTGCAGCCTTTTTACCAATTTAACCAAAAACGTGATATTCCCTCTGCATTTTGTACTACACTTCTGGTCACTTAAACACCGTGGCCACCAGCAGAGCTAACATCCAGAGCTCTGGAGACACAGATCCTCATCGGTCAGGCCAGGGAATAACGAGGGAAGGGCTTGTATCTGCATACGCTTCTCACACATAACTGTTGTGTAACTGATTTTCGGACCGGGAGGCTTCACTATGATCATCTAAGACTGCGGAATCCAGGCAATAATGTTGGTATTAAGGCCAGAGCTTCTGGCAGAGTTAGATCAAATCATTTACCGTAATCCAAGGAGGCAATGAAGACCCACTCAGCCCTCCCCTGAGAAGCTGTGCCAACAGTTCATGCCCTTCCATCTTAAAAATGTGCCTCTTATTTCAGATGTAAGCTATCCGGGGAGCTTTGCAATGACTGGATTTTGTTGTGCTTTTGTCTACGTAATTAAATGGTCCTCTCCAGCTGCAATTATACCCACTCACGGAGGTGCTCTCAGACGTAGTTAAACCACCACTTCACCTGCGGTGGGAGGCTTGTGGGTTTCACCACTCCAGGTCACAGGCGGCTGGCACTGGCACCTGCGACTCTAAGTCTCACACCCAAAGCATCTTCTTCCTGGGCTTCTCCCTGCCCACCAAACCCTCAGCTCCCCGGAGGCGGCAGCAGCAGCAGACCGAGCAGTGCCACGCTCCGGCCACTGCTGGGGCTTAGTGGGGGAAAAAGGCGCATGTGTGTGTGTGTATGTGTGTGTCCATGGGATCTGCTGGTTAAATGTTTTCCTTTCCCAGGGGATATATTTGACATCAAGATAAAGGGGCAGCGTGGAAAACAAACTTACTTTTTCCCCCCTCCCTCTCCTTGGAGTTTGGTATTGTAAAACAAGCCGCGCTGGCTGAGATTCTTTTTGAAAGCTCCTGGTTATCTTAGCAGCTGTAATATAAACCACAATCTCCTTGAAGTATCCCCCTGCCACAGCTCCCTTCCTAGTAGGGGGAGAAGGGGCAACACACACCATAGTATTCAGGGGGAATAACATATTTTTCTGGAAGTTCAGGCATTTTTTTTAAGCTGGCTAATGTAATGCCGTATGTTTTCTTTTGGAGTTCTGCTAAACCCGCTAGTTACATATGTGCAAAACGTGATAGCGTTCATCTCTCTGCACCTCATTAGCCATATCTCCCTTGCCTTTTGTTTTGGTCATGATGAACTACAGTGGGAAGTAAAAAGGGTGATGGTTATGAAGTGTGTGGGTGAAGGGCATAATGAGAGTGATTCTGCATGAGTGTTGCTGGTTTTGATGTTACGGCTGTTTGAGGTGCCTCCTGCTGAACCATGTCCCGCGCAAGCCAGCTCACGTCTGTGCGCTGCAGAGGAAACATACCTGTAATTTTGACACCCTGCAAGGATGGTGGCTGGAGAACAAGCACCTGTGTGTTAGGTAGTCCCTAGAGTTTCAACTGGTACCTCTTGTGGTTGCCCAAGGGAGCTTCCTCCTCTTGCAACCTCTGACCTTTGAAGGCGAATGACCTGGCCCTGTGGGGAGGTTCAGGGAGGTGTTTGGGATGTCTGGCCGGCAGTGATCTCCACACCCGTGTTCCTTAACCCACTCCAGTTTTTTTCCTCTTTCTCACTTTCCTCCTCTGCGGGTGTGAAAACTACTGGGGAAGAAAGAGGAAAGTGGAGATGCCAGGCTGGAGAAGACATTGGCTCCCTCTTCTGCAGCTGATTTGCCACTACAAGCAGTAGCCAAAACCTTCCCCCTCCTCTGAAAGCCCCGGGCCCCCTGCCAGGCTGGGTACGACGTTCCCAGCCATGCGCCAGGTCAAGCTGAAGGCGCAGCAATAAAGAAGGAGCAGGTCATGGAAACCTGTTTCCATTGTGGTGCTTGTAAATAGCCTTCCAGATTATCTTCTTGATTAATCGTACCCTACCTGTGCTGTTTCCACCTCTGAGGAGCTGAGAGCTTTTAAACCTTGCATCAGCACTGCCGTGGCAGAAAGCACCTGTGGGGGCAGAGGGCCAGCGGGAAGCCCAGCTCAAGGGTTTTGGTGTCTCTGGCAAAGGGTTTCTCCTCGTTCTCAGGCAAGTTCCTTCTTGACTTCCTAAGAGCAGTAGATGAAGGAGGGGTGGCAGCTCTGGAGACAACCCCTCAACCAAGTGCGTCACTAGTTACTCTCTTAAAAGCTACCTCTGCCTTACAGCATCTTATTCTATAACCTGTACCTTAAGCCGTGTCCTGAAACTGAAACTCCTTCTCTCTGGAAAACAAATTTGTCACTCTTTCAACTCCTTCAAAGAAGGAAATAAATGAATAATGCTTTCAAAGCCACCTGAGTAACTCAGGAGATTGTATCCCATTGTTTTTCATGCTAAGCAATTCTGATTTTTTTTTTTTTTTTTTCAAAAACTTGGCCCAAAATCTAATTTCCAAAAATAATTAAAGCAGTTAGGAGCCAAAAAGTCTAACTGTAAATTGAATTTGGTCTCATAAGTCACTTACGTGCTCTGGGAATGCTAACCTTGATGTGGTAGACACAGTGTAACTGGTCTTGTTACAGGTCACTGTGGTTTTTTTACCTAATTCAATGAGAGGACAAGAAGGCTCAAACAACATCGGTCACCACCGCAGCTTGGCAGACTAAAGCACCCCAGCTGAGCCAAGGTAGCTGGGTATGTTTATATGCTCTTACTCCCTGGCCTGCATGAGGTGAAAAGTGTTTAACTTCTGCTGCTTGTCTCTGAGGTTTAACGTAACCTGGTTTACCTCATTTTTTGCCACAGGCTAAGAGCATGCATGCAGTCGCCACCATGCAGATGACAACCATTAAAACATTCAGTAAGCAGCAGTAACTACCATGTGTCTGCACTCTTCTCCTCCACTCCGGTCCTCGGGCTGGGTCACTCCAGCCCTGTGGGATCCACCTCCAGGGATCTGCTGGGACATCTCCTTCCAGGTTCAGCCAACACATCACACATCGTCGTGGATGCATTGCAGTAACGAAAAATAAAAATGCTTTTGTCGTCTCCTCAAATCAGGGTGAATTTCTCCTTTATTTGTTGTAGCCATGGCTTATCTTTTTTCTTTCCTCCAAGTGCCCTGAGGCGCTGTGACAAATGGAGCTGCACTGCATCAGTCACCCCACAGACACCAGGCAAGGGGCAGCTCCTGCTGCAGAGAGCAGCCGGCCAGCATGGATGGGAGAGGTGAAGGTTCGGGGAGATGGCACAATCAAGGAAACAGAGACGTGTCAGCAAAAAAGGCATAAAAACTCCCCAACTTCTTCTTGGTGCGCATTTTCCTCTTTCTTCAGTGTCACCGAGGAGATGGGAAGTCTAGGGAAAAGAGAGGGCAGCAAGGGCTGAAAAAGAGCATATCAGGAGAAACTTCAAGAAGGGAACAGGATACATCACCAGCTTCCCTCTGTCTCAGCTGCTTTCTCTAAGTGCTGAGCTGGTGACAGCATCTGGCTGCCTCCTCCCAGAAGTCAGAGCAAGGGAGGAAGCTGCAGGGTTCCCTTCTTCTGTGCCCTCTCTTCCAATGAAGCTTCATAAATGGAAAGTAATCACAGCCAACACAATGGTTTCGTCAAAGTCACGGAAAAGGGCACCACGAACAAGACAAAAGACATGATAACAATTCCATGATTCTACGATAACTGAGGAAACAAGCATTTTCTCATACCACCAAACAGTGAGTAAGGGTAACAAGGGGAAAAGAAAGAGACATGCTGTAGGGTAATCGAGGTGCTACTGCTGGTCTTTGTTACAGTGTAAGACAGCAGAAACTCCCACAAAATCAGTGGACTAACGCAGGGACAACATATCCATAGAACAAAACTGAGCCCACAGTCTGTGCTGATGAGTAGTATTCCTGGATCTTATTTTATTTATTTATTTTTAATTTGAGTGAGGACAAAAGAGTTTTTATCCCTCCAGAAAAAAAAAACAAAAACAAAAACAAAAAAAAACCAACAAACCTTAAGGTTTTATTGTTGCTACTTGCAGCAGCAGAGAAGTTGTACTATATTTCAGAATTTCTACAGTAGCATGTTTCTCAAATTCCTCTAGACTCAATCATACCATGTGGTTTGCATGAAAAGGTGCTTCACAGAAGTGCTTTAACATGCCACATCCGCACAACTCCATGAATAACGAGACGTGAGAAGCCATGGATAACTACTGTAGAGAGAAGAGTTCACAAAATAAAGAGCTTCTCAGCTGCTAAAACAAAATTTTTGCCTTGAGGTTAGTCCACTGTGCAGCACATCAGAACAAGCTGTAGCTCACACTGACTTGTGTTCCTGCCTCTGGCGTTGATGTCTCCGCAACTCTGGATGACTTTTTTAAATTCTCTCTTTCTCAGTTCATGTTTTAGAATAAAAAGTGTGAAAAATGGTAATACCAGTAAGGAGGTTTTTTGAAAGAATAAATCGTAATTGCTAATACCCCAAAACCAAACTCCTCCTGAGCTATCCACTTCCCTCTCAACTTCAGCCAAAGCACCTCTACAGGTATGTACAGGCTGAGGAAGACAGGTGACCTCTTGACAAATGGTGGCTTCAAATTCCTTTCATCGCTCCCAGCCAAGGCAAGGAGCGGGACCAATTTTAGTTCAGACAGTGATTTAGTCGTTGCTTTTTTTTCCGCTCCAAAACAAAACACTTCAACTTGCATTGAATAAAGCACTCTAAACTTGAAACAGGATGTTCTCACTTTCCAGTTAAAAAAAAAAAATCCAAGAAAAATAGAAAAAATGAACCGTGAAAAAACATTGACCAGGAAGAGAAAGTAGTTGGGTCCCCCCATTTTCCAGTACTATGTGGTGAGGCTGCTCAGGCAAGTTGCCTGAGGTTCAGACCCTTCCTTTTGCCTTAGGAGACTCACATCTCAGGGCAATGCCTTCACCGCCCCAGTGCTTTCACTGGGAGAGGAGGAGTGAAAGCTACTCTCAATCCCTCGGCTGACCTACTCTCAATCCCTTAGCTGACCTGAGTCCTCTTTGCCGAAAGAAATGTGCAAGAGATCAGAGCCTGTGACTCAGGTGCTCCCTCTCTTTGGTAAGTGTCCTTGGGACAGGCTGACAATCACTTTTTCTCCCCCCATCTTCCCCTACCAGCACCTGCCCTCCTTGCTAAATATTTAAGTATTCCTGATGGAGCACGATGGCTCCCACAGGAGCAACCATGAACGTCACTAACCAAAATACCCCCAAATTTGAAATTACGATGGAAAACGATTTAGGATCAGGAAAAGGAGAGGCTTGAACTTGTCTCTCCCACATCCTGGATGTTAATAGATAAAAAGGGGGACATACATTTTTCCTTTGGTTTTGTTAGTGTATCCTAATTTTTTTTTTTTTTTTCCAAACAACTTTTTAGCAAATACCATTCAACTTTGCAAACAGTTTGTAGAAAATAAAGCCGTCATTTTTTCAGCAAAATTCTAATTTGCCACCAAGAGGAAAGAGAAATCACCCAGCTCTGTTTTACTACGTGCACATGAGCTACAATTTCACGTGGGCTCAAATCCCAGCATGAAATTCACCCAACCTTGGCCAAAAAAAAAAAAAAGCTGCAATTCACCAAGACTGGCACATACACTTGAAGGACCTCAACACAATGATCAGAAAGTTCCGACACATCAATCTCATTCAGCCTATTTCCTGTGACAAAGGGGAGGATCTGGGGCAGGGACAGGGTTGTGTCCCCTCCCATTTTACCCCAGCAGTGAAGAGCACATCCCTTGCACAGCCCCATGTATTATATTCCACTTCTTGTCACGCTCCATGTAATGTTGTTTCTGTGCTGTGAAGGGTGTCTGGCTCCCCCCTTGACTAATCACTGGGCGCTGGAGGGTCCTCTCTGGAGCTTGAGAACTTGACCTCTGATGACACCCGTTTGATAGGGATGCAGATACATGTGGCTCCCCTCACTCATCCCCACTCACCCCAGGAGTTCTCCTCTGATGCCCTGTCAGCACAGGCTTTCAGACTAAAGATACTGGTGAAATCAACAACAGCCAAAGGAATGTGGCCTTCTGGCCTAACAGCCTTTGATTGATATTCTTTATTTCAACAAAACCTTAACTTGGTTAAAAATATAGCGCACAACCTGTTTTGGCATTTCCAGGCAGGACGAGTCTGCAGAACTAGCAGGGTCACTGAGGCAATGTGTTTCAAAACAAATAATGGCTCTTGCTTTCAAAATCACAAGGTCGCTTTATCTGTGCATATTCCTTCTGTAGTCTGCCGAGCTGCCGCTTTAAAAAATAATCATGTCAAGACTTTTATTTACTATCCGCCTTACAATAATGCCCGGAGGCCCAGCAAACCGAGGTTTTCCCGGTGCCAGATGCACAACGAGGCACAGCCCCTGCCCTGCAGAGCTTCCCGTCCCACCAGGCTGTTTGCAGATGGGGGTTCGGAGGGCAGTGGTGGGGGAAAGCTAAGACAGCAGAAGCAGAAAGCTGAGCGCAGAGAGGCAGGCTGAAGCTTGCTTTGAGAGCCAGGCCATTCACAGAATCATAGAATCATAGAATGGTTAGAGTTGGAAGGGACCTTAAAGATCATCGAGTTCCAACCCCCCTGCCATGGGCAGGGACACCTCCACTAGAGCAGGTTGATCAAAGCCCCATCCAGCCTGGCCTTGAACACTTCCAGGGATGGGGCAGCCACAGCTTCCCTGGGCAACCTGTTCCAGTGCCTCACCACCCTCACAGTAAAGAATTTCTTCCTAATATCTAATCTAAATCTCCCCTCTTCCAATTTAAAACCATTACCCCTTGTCCTGTCACTACACTGCCTGACAAAGAGTCCCTCTCCGGCTCTCCTGTAGGCTCCCTTCAGATATTGGAAGGCTGCTATGAGGTCTCCCCGGAGCCTTCCCTTCTCCAGGCTGAACAACCCCAGCTCTCTCAGCCTGTCTTCATAGGGGAGGTGCTCCATCCCTCTGATCATCTTCGTGGCCCTCCGCTGGACCCGTTCCAACAGGTCCATGTCCTTCCTGTGTTGAGGACTCCAGAGCTGGACACAGTATTCCAGGTGGGGTCTCACCAGAGCAGAGTAGAGGGGTAGAATCACCTCCCGCGACCTGCTGGCCACACTTCTCTTGATGCAGCCCAGGATGTGGTTGGCGCATCCCCTCATCCTTTTCCGAAACAAGAGCCCCCTTTTCTAGAAGGTGACCTCCTTAATCACTTCCTATATGGATCTTTCTGTAGATGCCCTCCACTGTAGGAGCATCCTGCCCACCGTGCCCGGTCCCTCACCCCCCCAAGAGAGTGAGTAAGCAACACCAGCCCCTGAGCCATTCCTGGACAGGCATCACACCCTTCACATAATGAACCTTACTCATGGGAGACACAGGGCTCCTTCACATGCTCTTCCTGCTCTCCAAGGGAAATTTCATGGTCCTTCCCCCCCCACCCCACCCCGAGAAGACTTGCAACCCTCTCACATGAAACTGGAAGCATTTAAAAGCCCGAGCTGCAGCTGGCGTCTGCTCTAGGCCGCATTTTGATCCCGTTAATAACAAAGTGCCAGAATTTCCATGAGAGATAGGGAGTCAGGAGAGATTTCATGTGCAGAGACCTCTGTCCTACAACAATATTTTACTGAAATGCTAACTGTAATACAGAGGTATTTTACAGCTCCACCCTTTGGAAATGATTTTCTTAGAGAAGAGAAAAAAATCGTAATGCCCCAGTTTTCTAACACCCATTCAGCCCCCACTAGCAAACAAAATTTTTCAAAATATTTTTCTTTCCTATCACACCCTCTCTCGCTTCTTTGGGTGTCAGCAACTTCTTCCCTCTGTTGCAGCGGCACTGACTTCCATGAGCATCCCCGGCTCCCGCTGTTCTCACATTGCGAAGGAATCCTTTACTGTCCTTTGCAAAGCCTGCCAGGTACTCCCCTCATGACAAGAAGCCCCAACCATGCTTTAGGTAGAACAGCTAACCCTCCTCTCCTCCTGCACGGCTCTAGTTGGTTAATGAATAGAGCAATATCAGGATATACCAATATTTGGGAGGGACACTTCCAAAGAAAACAGACAAGTGGAGGGAAATGCACTTGCAAACCAAGAAGGTGGAACCGGTTTCTTTTCAAGTCTGTCTTTAGTCCGTCCTAACTAGCAGAGAGTCTTTCTGCAACCCACAGAAATAGGCTGCTGCTGACCTCACACTCTCAGAAATTTAGCTTTAATTTCTGCAAATGCTGGCACCTTCACTGCATGGCCTCTCTAGCTGCTGCGTTAGGCACTCATTGCCAGTGCTAATTGCTTTTGTCTTTGCTGCTTGCATTCAGATGAATGCTTTACATACGTGAAAGATACCTCTCTAAAAAAAAAAAAAGAAGGTTGCAGTCACCTTTGGAGACTGTGAATACATGAAGAAGCATCAAAGTAAACCATTAAGAATTTGGACCTGGAGATTTTTGCATAATGTATACAAAAAACTTGTCTGCCTCTTTTCGAACTGGGACACAATTAAATACTGAAGTGATGCACTTAGCCTCTCTTAATGAGATTGTGTCTGCTCAGGTGCTCGTAACGTGTGTTAGCACGGGTGGGTTTTCTTGGCTGGCAGGAATTTTTGCCCACGTTGGTCCCACTGACCATAATCAAGTTGTCTCCTAGCTTTTCTTTGAATAAACCAAACTTGGCCTTCTCAAGTATGAACATTAACAATAGAAACTAGGAATTGTGACATTCATTAAGACACCTTAACTAAACTGCTTACATTGATGAGAGTCCTATCTGAGGCTCCAGAGAAGAGAAGAAACTTTGCATGTAAGAAATATGTCGACGGAGAAAAAAGCTGCAATCCAGGAACAGTAGCCTGGAAGTGTCTGCAATTTAAGATCAATGAAGGAGTGAGCAAGGTCTTCAGCCAGTGCAAACTGATGCTGGTGGGGTTACAGCAATTTATATCATTTGAAAATTATCTGGCCCAAGATAGACATCATTTTTTAGCAATTCTAACAAAAAAAAAAAACTTATTAGTTGAACTATTCCTCAAACATACTACTAAGAGATGAAGCCGGTATTCACTTCGGACTAGCTGATCTGTGACAGCAGTATCAAGGCATAAAAATGGCCTTCTGCTCAGTGTAGCCTCAGTCTATATATCCTCATATCCTTCCACCCTTCCCAGACAGGTAACTAATTGTTTAGTCAAATACACTACCCCCTAGCCCTGGAAGCAAAAAAGCAGAGGATAGGACCCCATGATCATCATCCTGGGATGGGCACATCCAAAATCAGCGCATTCTCAGGTTATTTTGTTTGTAGGATATCGTGGCCTTGTTAAATAAAAGCCACATTTAATATGAGAGAGCAACAAATCACTCTACATTCCTCCTCTCAAGGTGCTTAAGAATGGGTGAGATGTATTTACTCACACCTATCTACCTACTCTACTCTGCCTCGGCTGTATTCAGAAAATTGCACCTGTAGCCATGAACAGGCCATATCTTACTGAAGGATCTACTTTTTTATCAGGCCTACATACTGCCCAACACCGTTCTCACTCCAGAGCCAAGCAGATGAGATATGACTGCTTTGTGCGCAGCAGACATCCATTATTAGAGTCCCATCTCCGATCGGATGGCATTTCACAAGCTGCCTCTTTCTGATTTCCTGTGCTACACAAATATCATTGCTTCCTTGAGGCTGTAGGAGATGTAGGATTGTCCACTCCATTCGACTGAAAGCCTCTGGACACAAAACAGCTGCATGGAGAACCATCGCTTTTACAGAGATAGATGGTCAGAAGCTGCTAGAGGCTGAAGTCCAGAACCCCTTTGTTACCAGTGATTTATGTGACATCCTTAATTTCTAAAAGCCAGATGCTTCCAAAAACAGATACAAACAAAGAGGCCAGACTCTAATCTTGGTTATGTCAGTTTATCTCTGCAGTTACTCCCAACTTACACCAGGTAAACAGAGATGAGAATCTGCCTCCGTCTCGCTTTGCCTTGGCCATAAATAAGCCCATTAGGGTTTGTCCTGATGATGTAATGCTTTAATGCAATATCCCGCATCTATTTGTGTCAGTGGAGTTGCTGTGGGGCAGACAGAGCTAGGATCAGCTATTTCCCATGTTTCTCTCACAGGGCAAACCAAAGTTTTACTCCCAGCCACCGTCCCCATGTTCTTAACTCTCTGCTCCAGGCAGCTGCTTGAATGTTCTTCCAAATGTGGCATTAGGGGCAAACAACAGCGACACATCCTGCCCGTTGAGTCTGGAAAATCCCAGAATGAGACAGCATGGACAATGACGATGCTCTTTAGTACGGTACGCTTTTAACTATAAAGCCCAAGGATTACAGGGCAGGAGGAGTTTGTCACTCTTGGCTAGGCAGCCTCCAGACGGATGGCTTTTCAGACAGAAATGTCTTAAAAGCATTTACTACAAATCTGGACTGTAACTAGCAACACAGGAATTTGGCCTAATTAGGGCCTCTGTACAATGAAAACATTAAACAATCATTTAACCATCTGCAGTTAAAGATATAAATACCTAAACACATGGGGAAACAGGCTGCAGTAGAAGGAAAAAACAGGTTGCAGCGAAAGAAAATTTGATGCTTGCCATTAGGATGTGCTGACTGCCTTCTACAAAAAGTCAGCTACATTCAGTTTCCATCTATCTCTGTGGGAGGAGAAAGGAATATCTGCTGGGTAGCAGCTACGTGATACCCACATGTAAAAGTCCTTGATTTACATCCAGAATAAGAACACAAAATACTGCTGCTTCCCATCACATGCTTGTAAACCTCATAGTAGAGTTTACTGAATTTTCGTCTTGTGCTCTTGGGGTGCTGTAAACCAGTGTGATTCTCAGCTCTCATTAAAAAATAGTAGTATTCTGTCTCTCGGTTGCAGAGAAATGTTTGAAAACATCTACTAAGTGAAGACTACTGATGCAAAGAGTGAAAAAGGAAATAAGAACTCAAAATTAGAGCAGAGCAGGGCCTGGGAGAGGGCCTCAGAAACTGGAAGCAGTGCCCATGCGACCGCTGTTTATCTCTCAGATGCACCCAGAATGTTGTTAGTGCAACCCATCCCACCAGAAGACACTGCCACGTGTGTTGTGGCACAGCAGTATTTTGCGAACCCATGGTAATTTGGGGAGATATCTGAAATCCTGGTGCGAGCACCGAGAGATCCAGAAGCATTTTACAGGCTGCAGCCCTCACTGGGTTCGTATCAACACTCACGGTTTTCAATCAATCAACGAAGCATGGTTTTGCTGGAGAAGCCAGAACAAAATGCTGCAAATACCCTGGGCACAACTTCTGCAATGGTTACGGAGAAGGAACGAAACAACCCTTCCTAGCCTGGCCCCTGCGGGCAGACCATACAAGAGCAATAAAACAGGTGTCCTATTGCCACCTCATCCGAACCAAACGCCTCCAAGGAAATGCATATGAGTCAAGAAAGCCTGGCCTCAGAAATAGAGTGAGCGTCCCATGCCACGTGCTAGCAAATTTCTCTCTTGTTTTCTGCCCCAACAGATATTCAGTTACTTATATGGAGAAGCAGAGCAACTCAGAGCAGGAAGACTGCGAGAGAGATTCAGCTCTGGGCTGTGGGAATATTCCCACTGCATGTGGGAGAAACAGTTTCACACCCCTGCTGTAAATCTGGCCAAAACAGCAACTCAAACCCAATTCCCACGGCCCAAACTAGGGGCTTTCACCACCCCCACATTCAACGGCAGGTCTCTGATTTTCCACCCATCATCACCTCTTTTCTTTACAGGTTAGACCTCCCACGCAGATACGGAGGAATCCCAGTGGCTTCTGCAGACCACCAGACTCTTCCCTTGTACTCATCCTTCATTAAAGCAAGAAATGCACCTTACAAAAGAGTAAAGGCTTCAAATAATTATAAAACATACCCCCAAAAATGTAAATAATAATCCAGCACCTCTAAATACTTTTTTAAGGAGAGAAGGGAACATATATCTGACTTCATTAGAGACAAAACACATGGCTCGTTCTGGATACTTTCTGTCAATATATACCGACGCAGCAGGTACATTCCCTGTGCCTTGAAAGAGGCACCGCAAAAGATTAGGTGGTTATTTTTGTGGTATGTCCTTGTCAGTATTTCTCAGCCATGTTCCTGCTCATGAGGGAGGGTGTGACTGTCCAGCTTTATGAATGAACAACGTCAGTGTTTGACGGATTCACGGGCAGTCTGCTGAAGCTGATGTCATTTGTTAAATGTGAAAATACATGTAAAACTAAACCCCAGCCCTTTCCTGTCATCTCCCAGCAATTAGAGCTAGCCTTCATATGAACATCAGCTGGTTTGTAACACCATGTAAGCGGAATGTTGAGGATGTAACATTTTTAGCTATTCAAGCGCTTGGGTGAAACTCATGACTATTTCTTGGGCTCACGATGTGATTTAGAAGTAGGCATTCCTTGCAATACTAGGAGCGTGTCAGAAAGAACACCATCGTAATTCTACAACATTACCTGATTTTAGCAACCAAAATGAGGTCACTCACACAATTCTAGAAAAGAGCTTTACACACTGCATAATTCACTAGCCTTGCAAACCCATAGAAGATGCAATTTCATGGCACTGTCAAATCAACATGGAAGCTTTGGTGCTAGCAGTGTTCTTCCAACACACCAAGCGATACCTTTCTCCACATAGAAACCCACAGAGGGACTGTTTACAGATCAAGGTGCTGCTCAACATGAGCACAAGAGCAGAACCAGGTCCTTCAGGTAACATGTTTAAATCAGCATGTTAAATTCGGAAATCTGAGTGTTAAGAAAAGAATTTGAAGCATTGCTGTCCTATAATACCACGTTACAGATGTCTGCAATGCAAACCTCAATTTTCTTTCTATTTTCACTGTTATAAGAGTAACTCTTATTCCAAGGTCCATGCCCCTTTGAAAACTTTAACACTTGCAATGTAAAGGCAAGTCAGTTACATGCATCAGTCACTACTTTGAATAATTTTGTCAAATCTATCAATAAAACCTAATCCTGACAAGTGACCATTTCTGACCCTGAGGTAAATTCCCTCCTAAAGGAAGTATGACCTTAATTACAAGTAGATAGAGTATTATTTTCCATAGTAATTCATTCCTAACTAAAATCCAAATATCAAGGAAATGTTTAACTTGATTTTCTTCATGCATTGTGTACTTCCTGTGTTCAATTCAAATGCATTGCCACAAAGAACATACATCTAAATGTAATTCAGAAATGTTTCATTCGCAGGCCACTACTCCCGTTCTTCCTGCTCTTCTGCCATATAAGCATAAACTTCCTGCCATGTTGTGTGACAGAAAGGCAGCCGAGTCCAACAGTTCTTACGGAAATTTTAACTGTCACTGCACCAAAAAAAAATACTTTTCAAACTCATAATAACCCCTCCCGAGAACATTGGGAAACAAAAGAAAAAACCGCCCTGTGTGTTACAGTCATATTTACTTAGTCACCCCCAAGGAGCCTGGTGGTGTTCAAACAGCTGAACCTGGGAAGGCAGCAGCAGGGGCAACAGACAGAGGAGAAAATGAAAAGGAAAGCATATGGGACTACCATCCCGTGGGTCAGAGCGGTCACCCTCAAGCCAGCCCTCCTTGCATTGCTGCTGAGGTAGCCAGACAACTTCCTCCCTCCTTGGTTCTGTCATACTCACTGTTTCCTTGTCCATGCTCTCGGACATCCAAGAAAGCCAGTTTCTTGACCGATAACCACGAAATTCCTGGGGACTGGTCTCCATCCCACCACTGGGTGATTTCTGGTTAAATGCACAAAACTCACACCATCAGCCTTGAAGCTGAGGATGCACTCAGTGGCTTTACACCAAATGGTATGAGCACCTCAGCTCTTCCCCTTAACTGCTCATCAGTAATAACAAGAGCTCCAGGGACCACGTGAACTAGCCTCCTCACTGTGTTTCTGTTCTTCAGCTCCACAACAAGGGCATCCTCAGACCAGTCCATAATCTACAGGAATTTGTCAAACGTAACCTCTTTTCTCAGTGCCTTTTCCATTCCCTCTGCCACTCACCGAATGTAGACCATGCTGCATAGGAAGGTTAGCCTGAGTTCATCAGACATCATTCTCCATCCACTGGTCTTCCAAAGTGAACAAAAGCGCTTTATGCACTCATCAGCACAAATCGCCCCGTCTGAGGGGATCCTCTGTGTGCTTGGAGCATCTCAGGGAGTTCTGGACTGTTACCCTGAGTGGTTGCCAGCTTGTTTCTGCGGTGCTTGCCTCTTTCTCATCTTTCTCCTCCTCCTCTCTCTGCCCAGATGTGCATTTCTAGCCACTGAAATCATCTTCAGTGAAAGACAGTTCTGAGATCTGAAAGAGGAATGCAGGACTGTGAAAGCAGAAATAGAGAAGGAAAAGCGCTATGAGTCCAGGTTGTAGGACAATGCCACAGGGAAACTGAGTTTGGGAAGGGACCTCATAAGGTCATCTAGTACAATCTCCTGCCCAAAGGAGGGTCAGATGCTTTGAGCATGAGATCAGACCATGTTGGTCAGAGCTTTATCTGACTGGGTCTTGAAAACCTCCATAGATGGAAATTGCACAATCTTCTCTGGGCAACCTGTTTCCTCATGTATAGAACCTCTTTTCTGTCAATTTATGTTCGTTGGTTCTTGTTCTCCTGCACTACTATGAAGAGCCTGGCTCCAATTTCTTGATAATCAAAGCCTTCACTTCTCAAGGCTGAACAAGCTTCACTCCCTCTGCATGGGGTACATGCTCCAGCATCCTTTTGGTGTTCCCCTGCTGAAACTCTCCTCACTTTGTCAATGTTTTACTTCTACTGGGGGTCCAAGTACTGAATGCTCTATGCTTGTTATGGTCTAAAAAGTGCTGAGTAGAAGGAGATAATCACTTCCCTCAACATACTGGCTATTTTTCTGCTAGTGCTGCCCAGGATACTGTCAGTGTGTTTTCTTGCAGGGTACACTCCTTGGCTCATGTTCAGCTTGCTGTCTACCAAGACACCCAGGTCATTTTCAGCAGAGACACCTACAGACTCTGTTTTGCGCCTGCAGGTAGAATAACACCCATTAGCCCCTACCCTTTGAGCTCTATTCTCCAAGCAGGTTTTTACTCATCCAGATGACAACATCCTAACTTGAATACAAGAATACTCTAAGAGGCAGTGTCAAAAGCCTTGCTAAATTGGAGGTAGATGACATACACAACTTTTGTCTCACCCGCAAACCTAGTCATTTTACAATAGAAGGTAGTCAGCTGGACTGAGCCCAGATCACCTCTGGTAAATCCGTGTTGCAAACAGCTTCTTCCCCTTCGTGTGCCCTGCAATGTGTTCCAAAGAGCTATTTCAAGAAAAGACAAGACAGAGCACATGATTTGTCCTGTTCTTGTGCAGATAAAAGATAATCAGAGGAGCAGTGTTAGGGGCAGAAGTGATGTTGCCTCACTACCCTTCACCTCTCATCACAGCTCAGTAGTGACGCTCAGGGTTCAGCAAAGTGATGTAGTCAATTTCACTGAATTTCACTGAATTTCACTGAATTTTTAGAGCTGGAAGGGACCATAAAGATCATCTAGTCCAACTCCCCTGCTGAAGCAGGATTGCCCAGAGCATGTCAGAGCATGTTACTCAGGACTGCATCCAGGCGGGTCTTGAAAATCTCCAGAGAAGGGGACTCCACACCCTCCCTGGGCAGCCTGTTCCAGGGCTCTGGCACCCTCACCGTGAAGAAGTTTTTTCTCATATTTGAGTGGAACCTCCTATGTTCCAACTTGTGCCCATTGCCCCTTGTCCTCTCACTGGCAACCACTGAGAAGAGTCTGGCTCCCTCCTCCTTCAACCCACCCATTAGATACTTATAAGCATTGATAAGGTCTCCCCTCAGCCTTCGCTTGTCCAGGGTAAAGACATAATTTGACTCTGTATGTTGAATAAAAACAATGAGAAGATTCTAGGTGACAGAAAAATCAAATTAATTACCTATGCACATTTCTAGACACATTGCCTTGTCCCAGCATTCTCTGCATTGGGCATTGAGCCCCACCTGAGGCTTTTAAAGCCCTGTTTGGCACTGTTCCTGCTGTCATCTCCTTCCTGAAGGCCACAATCTCCCATTACAGCTAGATTTAGCTGAAGTAACAAAACTGGTGTGCAATAAATGGAGGCTTATGAGATATGCCAGAATTTACATAGGAAATAACCCTGTTGTATGCAGAGTTAAATGTGTACAGAATCTGAATGTGCAGTTGGTCTCTCAGTGGTCATCATTTTGCTTCTGCTCCTGCATTACCTCATAAACTGGAGAGCAGAAAAGGTCAGATAGCAAATACAGCTGAAGTTTACTTAACTAAAATGTCTGTGGATGATCCATCTATGAAGAATACATCCAAAATTATATATTGGGGAGGGAAAAAGTGAAAAGAGCTTTGAATGAATCCATATGTTTTGTAAAACTGTGCATTTGACTAGATAAATCCATTGTCTTCAGAGTTTGTCAGGCAGCATTCAAATATTTATGCTGATCGCAAAACAAAAACTGCTTAGTTGTCTGATAAGACATTAAAAAAAATACGACTTATTTTGAATTTGGCCAAAATGTTGATTTGTCTCATTTTGTAATTTTCCTCAGTATTGCTACTTGATAATCAGTTGAGCAAGTTTTCAATAGAAAAAGGTGTTCATTACTCCTTGAGTTCAAAGGGAGTCCCCACCTGCCTCACATCGCTTTCGATTCACCACCTCATGCCACTGCCCTCCAAACCAGCACTTCAGAGCTGAATGGCTCTCTTGGCAGATTGCTGGGAGCCTTCTCTTCTTCGGATCTGTAAGTGTGCAGCAGCCAACTGGCCTGCAAGTAGCAGTAGAAAATAGCTAAGTTAAAGAAAGCACCAAAAAGTTTGGATGCCTATCTGAATGCTAGCTGCTTCCATTAGTAATAATCCATTGTTCAGTGAGAGAGCTAGTGCTAATGACCCCTGTTCAGGAAAGCATTTAAACAGAGGCTTAACTCTGTCCCTATTCAGGCTGGCACTTATGTCTCAGTTTAAGTGCTGCGCTGAATAGACTTTTTTTTTTCTGAATCAAGGCCAATTTCAGTTCATCATCCCTGAGGAACAGATGCATTCTTCCCCCCTTCCTAACAAATGTGGAAAAACATGTAGCTAATACTTAACATGGAAGGGGGAAGAGTCTAGGATAAAAAGAGGGATCTCCTGTCTTCCTCTCAGCACAGACTTACCTTCCCTGTGCTCCCCCGATGCTCAGTGATACTCACTTGGGACTTCTCATGGATAGATAGATGGTGGAGGTCACCGTAACCCTCCACCATGTGTTACATCAGGTTGGAATAACAGAGAGCGCCTCCTCCTAAACCCATCTTTGCATCCCTAGGCAGTAGCAACTCTTTTTTTGCAAAATGCTGTAAGATTCAGGGGAGGTAGAGCTACAAAGTGCAAAATATTATTAGTCATTATTCAGTGAGTCATGGTTGGTTACCCAACATCGATACAGCAGTAAGAACATGTCTCATCTCCTAAGGCTCAGCTATGGCTTTATGAAGAGGGGATGGGAGGGAGTGAGCAACTGCACTACGTTAGGGGGAAGTCTATAACTACACATTGAGAAAGAAGTATAACGAAGGACACTCTAAAAGGTGTAAACGGCTGTTAAGCACCGAATTCCTACATCCACAGCCCCCTTTAAAAACTCCAGGAGTGGGTTATTTTCAGCAGCATACTTGCAGGCAGCTGCTACCTCCCTCTGCTAGGTAACACACAGGGCTCCCACCCACGAGACACCTCTCCCCACAGATCCAGAGAAGAAGGGACACCTGAGCCCCTGGCAGGGCTGTTCAAGGCACCTGAGCACTGAGCACGAGAAGAGGCATGTTTCTGTATGACTTCAACCCAAGAGAAGAAAAGTGACATCGAGACTTTTGACCTCATGGAGGAACTGGTGATGCTAGCACAATATATACTGTAACTTGCAGAGTTAACAACATTGGCAAATTAAATGCTATTTATGTTCAGCACAGGCAGGGGAGGAAGGAAACAGGAAGATTAATTAAAAGTTTTTTAGGTGGTAAACATGATGACTAGAATCCATGGAGCAGGTCTCAGTCCCACTGGAAAAATGGTATCCTGATGTCTTTAGCCCTGGTACAAAGCAAAAGCTACTCTGTCACTAAGATGCTAAACCCAAGTTAAAAGGAAGGTGGACATTTTCCTTTCATTTCATTGAGCTCATCGTTTAACATGGGAAGGAAAAAGGGGAATATGAGAAAGGTGCCTCTAAGGTCACTGGAAGGGATGTGCTAGAGGAGTTTTGGCATCTGCCACAGGGAGCCTGGAAAAGTGAAATCCACATCGAACGCTAACATTGGACTATGACAATGTTTTCATTGCATTCAACGTATTTCACAAGGTTCAGCTATGTAAATATACGGGCTGCTTTTTCCCTCAATACCGGGTGCAGCTTGGAAAGCCTAAGGAATTTCTGGTTGCATTTTCACATATACGATCTAGTAGCCTTCCTTTCTCTTTCATATTATAAACATATTATTACAAATAGGCAATGAATAGATCTTTTTTTTATTCTTGCATTACTTTAAAAAAAAAATGAATTGTTATCAGATTTAATGATATGATAAGCTTTAAAGTTCCCCTGGGAAGCTACCACAGCCATACTGATTTACATAAGCATTTTCCTACACATAATACAGCATGCAAGCTCTCTGATCTCATTATTCATTAGAAAATTAATGATATCTCTCAAATGTGAAAGCAGACCAGTTCTGCAGAGAGTGCTGGAAATTGGCTAGTTCTCGACGCGGTAGTCATTTTCAATTTACTGGCTTGAAAAAAAGATGCTTTTAAGCAAATAAAAGGGTGCTGACATCAAACAGATACTTGTCTTGCTGCCAGGGAACGAGATGCCTTTTAAGGCAGGAAGGTGGGACTTGAGTGATGTGAATAGGAAGAAAAGAAAACAAGCCAGTCAGAGTTAAGCAGCTCTGCCCCATTCATGAAAAATGTCTAGGCTCATTTCCTCATTGCCAGAGGTCTTTTTTGCTTAAATTCTAAAGCCCTTGCTCTGTTCTTGCCAATAATAAATAGCAGCCTGTTGTTAGAAAAAGTGCAAACTATGGAGGGATTTTTTTAAGTGCTTTTCCCCAAGCTACACAAATTGTGGCATCCCACAGATCAAGAGACAATGTTAATAAACCCCTCAAAACTTTGCTGATAACTATATCCCGAAATTGAGACTGTCTGAGATTGTTGCAGAGTGAACTATGGCATATTCACTCACGGGGAGCAAGCCACTGATAATCGAGGATGGCACGAATTGGCGTATGACTGACCAGACTAAGATCTGATTTTTATCCCGGCCCTATTTAGATTATAGGACCAGCAATTAGCAAAGGCTAAATCCACTATGCAAATCTGCTAGTTTTGGATATGACAAGCAAACAGGACGATTGTTTCTGTCGCTGTAGTAACACCACTGTCAGGGCATTGGGAGGGGGGGGGCTCTGGCTGCAGTGTCTCAACGTGGAACACCTTTGTGTCCATCCCTTAGAGTAAAATGGATGAAACCCATGCCTGGCTGCTTGTCGAAGCAGATACAATCTTTCTTTGTGAGATTTGATTGCTGCTTTTTAATGCAATTCATAGCTCAGATAGCAACAGAAATTGTTCTGGGGTGTGGTAGAAAAGGGATATTAGACATGCACTGCAACATCCTGTTTTGGAACTAGTTTAATATGAGGCTCACAGGCTCAGCATTACAAAATTCTGCACTCAAGCTGTCACTTGCCAAATTTTTTGCACATTAGTTTTGTTTTTTCTTTCCTGTGATCGGTAGCAACATAAAAGGAAACATCTGGTTCTGCAGTGTCCGAACTGGGGGATGCCATAGGAAAAACACACCAAAGCAACACCAGATTTGAAATAACCAGGCAGCGTGGAATTTGTGCAATTTGCAAACTCTTCCAGCAGGGAACTAGAAATCTACTGCTGCAGCGGGCATTCCACCAGTGCAGAAAGGGCACTACTGTTGTATTGATGTTTTGACCACATCTTCAACCATTATGACATCCAACAAATACAGGATGCAAAATAATTAAACAAACTAAAAATCATCCGGTTACAGCTGTCACCTGAGTGTCAACCGTGGTTTGGAGGATAAGACTTGCACACTTTTTCTGAGCTGGGATAAATGTCTTCTAAGGGAAGCAATGGTTCTATCAAAGAACATTGCAATGGAGGTCTTATGAGCATATACGTTTGGGGTTTATATTATAATCTCTGATGGGTGTTCATTAATAGTAGGAGATAGTGAGCTAAAATATCAAGACATGTCTGGAGAGAGAAAGAGAGATTTCCAGTCTGGAAGGAAAGGAAAATCTTACTTGTTCTTACATGATTCACTAGCTGCAAGACTCTTATATGGAGCCCTCAAATCTGCACCAGTAACTATTGTACATGAAATAAAATTCTGTTAGCCACAGGATAAATCTGCACAGCCCCAAATCTTGCAGCCGGGAACAATGTGGTCAACATGTATAAATATCTGGAGAGGGCTTATGGTCTGGAAAAACAAAGGAAATGTCCCACTCAAAGCAGCAGCTGGGCCAGGCGCACTCACTGACATCTGAACCATTGCATACCAGAACAGAACAATTTAAAGATACTTTACAAGCAAGGTTGTGAACCCCTTATACTACCCATAGCATGAACCAGTCCCTGCCCCAAAGAACTTACAGCTGCAGTACAGACACAGGTAGATGACACGACTTCCCTCGGGCAGCTGGAGACAAAGTTGGAAACAGCATGGAGGTCAATCTGCTTGAACCCAACAGCTCACTGACCCGCACAGCGTTTGGATTACTGTGGTTATTGCTGTTGCATTAGTATCAAGGAACCCCAAGGACAATGATACTGTTGTGCCAGTCTCTGTCACACAGCAAAAAGATGGTCTCTGCCCTAGAGAGCTTTCATGCTAAAGCACCGGACACAGCAACTAGAAAGACAGGGGATCACAGGAAAGCAACGAGAGGAGAAGCATTTTTACAAATATTTTCCCTTAAGTTGCAGTTCAACAGATACTTGAGGCTGATGGAAGACAGCACTGAAAGTAACAGGTCCGATCTCCTGCACCACTCCTCCCTTCTGCCAGTGTGGGTCTTTCCGCAGCCAGATGAAACGGCCTGGGGAACTGGAAGAGATGAGAAATAGCATTCTTTTTGCTTTTATGGGTTGGGTTTTGGCCAGATCTGCCCCCTCCCCCCCTTCAAACTCAGCCCAAGGACAGAGAAAAAGAGTAGCCAGCAGACATACAGCAAGAGTGGGACAGTGTCTGTAGGCAGCAGTGCTAGTTGGTTGTAAATGTCTGTTGAACCAAACACTGCCTGGGCAACCATTGGTCCAATAGCAAGACCAGTTAAATAATGAGGATGCCTTTAAAGGGAACATTATAGGTAAGGATGCTTCCAGGACTAGTGAAATTAAGGCCTTCCTCCGGAAATATCCATAAATGCATCTGAAGGAAGCATGCACTGTCTTGCTGGTTAGTGATTAGTTGTGCCTTCCGTGATGGCAGGAGCCATGCATAATGGTACACCCGAAGGGAGGGAAGATTAAGGAGCAAAATCCCCTTTAAAAAGCTCAAAATGTCAATCAAGTATGCCACGTATAAAATCAATAGGACATGCTTTATCTCTCTGGAAAGATGGGAGTCATGACTTTTGAAAGAATGTTATGGGTATCGAACACGACTCACCGTAGAAGAACTATGAAGCATTATAACAGTCTTGAAAATGTGATCAGCAAGAAAACTGTGCAACCTCTAAAGAATTTGCAAAGGAAGGTGTGCAAAAGGGATGATGGGGTGATAGAAGGCCATGGAGAGGGTGGGAGGAGGATTCATTCTGCTTTTTAGCTGAGTGACCACAAGATTTGGGAACAGCACTCTTAGGTGAACGGGTGAAGATGGAGAAAGGATTCACAAGTGAATTGATTTGGGTACAGAAAAGGTGTAGCTAGCTTCAGAGACATTCACTTGTGTCCAGCAGACCTAAAGCTTATCTGTGAAAGATAAACTTTAAGAGATGAAATGACCCTAGATGGGTGACCTGTAGATGTCCACAGTGGAGGAAGGCCTAAATGAGAACTGACTCTGAAGACAGTGCCCAATGAAAATGGGTCACTCCAGTCTCGGAAAAAACCTAGAGGACAACTAAGGCTATGAACTGAGGCCAGCGATGCTCTGAAATTGGCATCTTGCTTTCTTATAGGAGGTACAAAATGCTCCAAAGCCCTAATCAAACTCCAGACATGGGGGCTTCCTACAATGGGCTTCACTCTGTTCCTTGTAGGTTTGCATGACGCTTGCAGTTAACATAGGAGGATCTGGTAAGCCCAAAGTACTTCTAATTAATACCAACCTAATTTCCCAAGGGGTGGTCTAGTAAACATGGACAAACCCTTGGTTGACTACAGCCCAGGGAAATACAGACAATTGGAGGCAGTGGGATAGATTTCTCACCAAACCACCACAATCACTTTAAGGGTTGATACTACCTCCTGCTAGCTCTTGTGGAGACATTTTCTAATGGAAGCGTGTAAGCTCCTGTGTCTTTGGCAGTAAGCAAGCCATGGAGAGACACTGACACAGGACAAGCGTACAGTGTCATACTTCTAGTTCAGTGCCCAAGTTTGGAGTCTGGATGGCAATGCACTGCTGTGGACTACGTTTCTAAGATGAGTGCCTAAATCCACACTTCTGCTTCTAAAAGCAGGTACTTAAGAATCTAAAAAAAAGGTCTGCATAATTATCCTTTGGAAAGTAGTTTTTAAACTGTGCAGCTGACACTTGGGAATTCCAAGTGGCTGATCAAACTGAATAGAAAACTGTAGCTATAAAGTGAATGAGAGACCAGACTATATTGAAAAGGCCAGCTTATTATGACGAGAAAAGCCAGTAGCACTTTTCCCATGATCACCCTTCAGCACTCTGATTTCCACAGTACAAACTCCAAAGAAGACAAGAATTCAGACCAGTATCCCACATCTGGATATTGCTCTATCCTGTAGTTTACTTTGTGTTTTTGTTAGACTTAAATTTTATTTCAGTGAGATGTTCTCTTTAATTTGCAAAGCATATGAGGCAGCTTGTGTATTCAGGAAGCTATTAACCACAAACCTCTGATTCCGGGGGAAGAGAGGGGAGGGCAAAATTACTGGAAATTGAGATTTAGGAAAAAATGGTGTGGATATTCGTTGAAGAAAAGCAGAAAGTATTGCTAAATGAATCACACCAAATAGAAGAAAACTATGGATGTGGAAGTTTATTTTCAGGAGTATCTCACAAAATTTCCCTCTGTCAGCAGTCATACCTGTGATACGCACCTGAAACCAGCATAGTAAGTGCTAAACAAAGAGCAGAATTTGAACTGCAGCATTAAAACTGTAGAGTTGCTTCCAAAAATAATAAAAATCTCACGTCAGGTTTAGTATTGCTATTCCTGGTGCAATCACTGCTTTAAGAAGCATCTTGCCTTTAGTCGTGATCTGGATTCATCCCATACACATGATCCAGCACAAAGCTAGACAGCAGCAACATACAATACCTGATGTGGCATAAACCCCACTGGTACAAGATTAACCTCTCAGCAGCTTCTAATGCACTTTGGGCCAACACGGTGAGATGACACAATGCTTATCATGGTGTCCCATCGAGATGACATTTGTGATCTGATGTTACAAGTACTAAAGCTAAGTTCATTGTAGTGTCAAACTACATCCAGAGGCGTACAGTTTCAGATGAGCTGGATGATGGATATAATTTTTTCTTTCAGAACAAGGACATCTAAGAGAGATCAGAACACCAAAACCTTCTAGGAGCCCGTGTTTCCCTCCATTGACTCCAAAGTGAGCCTACACAGTTGGCACAGATGGAGACGCCTAGAGACAGGCAAGTCAACAGCCATTCTTACTGGTGCCTTTAGCCAGCTATATCTCAGGTGCCCAGTCTCACCTGGACACTTAACAGTAGGTGACCTGAATCCTGACTTGGATTTCCAGAGAAATAGGGAATTGTGTAAGACTTATTCTGCAAATCATATGCACTCCTCTTTCGGCGGCTCCTGGAAGGTTTTTCCACAACATGCTGTGACTGCTGGTACCAGGTAGCTTGGGATAAAGATATTCCAGAGAGGCACAAAACATCTGATACAGTGGCCCTGGTCTGCTGCAGATCCTGGAATAATAAAACTGTGAACTAGATCTGAAGCTCATCTTCTGGCACAGAGAAGGCAAAGAAAATTGATAGTCTTCTCCACTGATCTGTGCAGTAGATGATCTGCAAAGGATGCCTCACAGTTTTCTTCTCCTCCTCTCTGCAACCCGAGAACCTTCCAATGTTTTTATTCCAGAAGACATGCTAATGTTCATTCATATAGTAATACTAAATGAACACGTGGTATATTTAGATCCATATTGTATTATATTTACACAATACTTTTTACAGTTCCCTACAGAAGTTTCTGCTGCATAGGAAGATGAAGTTCACCAAGACTGACCAGTTAAAGTGGCCATTAAAAATATGTGTATGTGCGCAGGCGTAGAGCAATGGGAGAATATTAAGCACAATGCAAGGTGATGGACCTCCTGAGATGGTATTTTTATCTTTCTCATAGGCAGAAGGCTGAAAGGGATGTTCCAGCAATGAGTCACCTCCTATTCAGCTAACTCAGGTGCTGACCTCAGTGGCAACAACAGCTGCATCAGCTTTCTGGAGAAGTTGTTGTTTTTTTTACATCCTCACATCTTGAAGCTAAAGACAAGTTCCAAACTCCTGCAACACTTTTTGCTTCCTGTGCTCCTCCTGGAGGATTTTTCACAACTTCTCGTTGCTGCAGCAGGATTTGAATTGCTGGAGCAACAGGAAGTGAATTGTCATGGGCCATTTCAGGATGTGTACTATGATCTGAGGGGCTTCCACTTCATTTGGGGTGACTGAGACAAAGCAGGAAGAGATTATAGTGACATTATAAGGACAAGCGCAGTCATCAGATATGCCAGTGGGGATAGTAGTGTAGTGAACGTGGTGACCAGGTGTTAGTGCCCATAAGTGGAAGAGGGTAAACCAAATTATTCTACCTGGAGGTAGAAGCCATGCTCCGCACAATGCAGGAAGGGGGAAGAGACAGAGTGATGTCATCTCTGCATCAGTGTCCCTGGTTCTAGAGACAGCAAATTGCCAGTTCAGCCCTGGGAAAAGAACAAGTAGCTGCAGAATTGCTGTGCTGTACTAGCCAGTCGGTCTCCTGCTGAGAGCACTGGCGTATCAGCACGTACAAATGGCTACCTCGAGTTTTGCAGATCCCGTTCTGCTGCTCAAGCCCCTTAAATCTTATGCTTTGTACTGGTGAGTGCTGCAGCACCAAGGTTTTTTCTCAGTTCTCCCAAGAGTGTCTTCCTACAGACCTGCAAGACATCTGTACAAAAGCTGGAAACAAAGGCCTAGCTTCTGACCAGAGCTAGCAAAAATTTTCCATCTCAATATTTTTATCTCCGAAGGTGTCATTGCATCAAAATTCAGTCTTTCCACTGGAACTTGCTAGTTATTGACAATGCTGCTATGACAAAAGCCACACAAGATTTAAAAGTGTTTTAATAAGATCTTCTTCTTCTTCTCCATTGGAACAAATGCTATTTTTTTTCCTTCTAAATGGAGTTTTGTTTTTTTATTGTAAACAACTCAAAACCACGAGTAGATCCCCCAGAGTTCAAATAACTCCAAAATAAATTTTTACAATTAATCTGTTTCACAAGATTATATTTTTGTTCAATAGCAGGGAGATAAATCAAATACCTGGTGCAAACTCGGCCTGTCCCCAGTGACCAGGTTATGGAGTCTAATCAGCAGTTCTTCTAAGACAATATGGAAAGCCAGAAGCACACAGCTCTCTCTTTTCTCATCACATGCCATTCCTCACAGATTTTGAGAACTAAATCTATTAGGAGAGGCTCACAGAAGATGTTGGGAGGCTGGGCATCTTGGAAGATCCTCGGAGTCAGCAGTCAGTGCAAATCTGCGTGAGGTCTGTGCCTAGAGGATTTCATGGCACCAGACTTCCCAATATTCCCATGGAAAAGGCCCATGTGACAGCTGTGCAAATCTCTTTTCTACCAGGCCTTTTGGGACCTCTTCGTGAGGTCACCTCATACTTCAGAAATGACCCTTTCTTTGAAAACCCTTGCTGTTTGAAGGGGTCTACTTACTCCACCTGAGCTCCTCTTCCCCTTGAGAGCCAGGGGTCTCCACAGCTGCGAGCCTGTTAAGCAGCACCCCACATCAGCAGACCTCTGTGCCTGAGCAGAGCAATGATCACGAGCAAGGAAGACATCAGCAGAGCACACCCGGGTGCTGGCCCTTTACCGAAACTTAATTCCACCCCTGAAGCGCCCAACAACAAAACGCACTGCTTTTCAAAACGGGCTGTCTACAAATCATAGAATCATAGAATCACACAATGGTTAGAGTTGGAAGGGACCTTAAAGATCACTGAGTTCCAACCCCCCTGCCCTGGGCAGGGACACCTCCACTAGACCAGGTTGCAACCAGCCTGGCCTTGAACACTTCCAGGGATGGGGCAGCCACAGCTTCTCTGGGCAACCTGTTCCAGTGCCTCACCACCCTCACAGGAAAGAATTTCCTCCTAATATCTAATCTAAATCTCCCCTCTTCCAATTTCAAACCATTACCCCTTGTCCTGTCACTACATTTCCTGACAAAGAGTCCCTCTCCGGCTCTCCTGTAGGCTCCCTTCAGATATTGGAAGGCTGCTATGAGGTCTCCCCGGAGCCTTCCCTTTTCCAGGCTGAACAACCCCAGCTCCCTCAGCCTGGGGTTGAGAGCGCTATACCAGGCCATATGGAGATAATCAAACCAGCCTGCAGGGCTGCTAGGGTATCCAAAGCAGTCTAACCTGCCACAGTGCTCAGGCTTGGCTAACACAACCTTCATAGCGAAGACATTCAGCCCTCTGAGCAGAGCTGCTAAAAGCGAAGAGGAGGGGAAAGCTACCCTGTATGGAGTCTACACCAGGCCTGACACTTATGCTAACTTATTTAATTTAAGTGGGATACATCTGCACCACACCGTAACCCCATGATGCTAGCCTTTCCAAGACTCGGATGTCATTAGGAAGAGTCCTGAGGCACCATCGCCACCCACACGCTTTGGCACAAACAGCTGAGAAGCCAAAGCAGCAGATCTCGTCACATGGAATACGGGTGACTGCGTTGCATTTCTTTCGACTTCTCTACAGCTACAGCTAATAATTATGCCCTTTTTGGGAAAGCTATTGCCAGCCCCATGGCAAACGTGCACTGTATGATGTGCACAGCTCTCTTGTAAAACTGGGGTTTTTTGCTCAATTTAGCAGAGATGAGTTTATGAGCTGCAGCAGCAATAAAACCTCGACACTTTTGGGTAATGTCACTGGTGGCCATCATATAGTTAACACTGATTGGGTTCTTAAGTACCAGGGGGACAAATTCTTGTAGCAGGATGCAATTAGTGGGGGTTATTTGTCGCTTAGTGCTTCCATGGAATCAGTTCCTTGGGGCACATCAGAGAGGAGAAGAAGTAACTGGAAAAGACTTTTCCCAAACTTTTATTCCTGTGACTTGCTCCACAGAAGCCAATGAAAATACCCACATGAGTAGCGGAGTTATGAAATTGGTTTCTTCCTTTTGATTAAATTACACAGGAGGAACGTAAGTTACAGGATGGCAATACTGATTCCCCAAAGCCGGCCACTTCCCCACAATGCTTCACTGGGTGAAGCAATTCAACCGGTGTTTTTGCAGGATTTCTAATCTCATCAGCCTCTAGTCAAGCAGTGGGAGCTGGGAACAAAGACAACCAAGAGAGCGATGGTACTGCTGTTTCCCTCTCTGCATTAAAGTCATCTGAAAGCCTAGCTGATAGCTCAGAGCGCGATGCTGAACGGTGCGTGGCTCCATAACAAGAACAGCAAGCCTGGGAGCATTTGCCTCCGCTGCAATTCAATCAGGGTGCCTTGCAGCTCGAATTGCTACTATTTTGTGGGTCACTACCTCCTCCAATATTCTGTGTGCCCTCTCTTGTTTTCTTTTCATTTGCTATGCAGGCTCGCAGACCTTCCTGCTAGGTTTCACTTGGGAGGCCCAGAACCCCTGTTCTGCAAATCCTAACAGGACCTTGATGGATGCTAATGTCTCTGCCTTTCATATCATTTTACCAGTGAAACCTTTGATCTGTCAGCAGTCTTTATATCAATGCAGTCATCTCATAAAATGGAGAATATGACAAAAAAATATCTGTTGTGCTAACGTAGAGTATCCCCCCCACACCCCTCATAAAAATGCAGCATTAGGGAGTTTGCTTTACCCTCCAGCAGCCAAATATGCTGTGAGGGTAGAACTGGGAGCAAATAAAAAACTTTTTTTTTTTTTTTTTCGGGTTTATTTTTTTAAAAAAGCGGTCTGGTAAAGGAACTTGTAAGCAACAAGTACTGTACATTATGATTCAGAGCAGCAAGGGACAGCTGGAGAGACTTGATTGGCTCCAACCCAACGAAACAGAGGCTTCTTGTGACCAGCTGCTGTGCTGCAGCATGAATGACAAGGGTAATAATTGATTACTAACTGGCAGCTCAAAAGGAAGAAAGAATTAACAAGAGTGATGAGGTGCTTTACAGCTTGGTAACTGTAAAACCAGTAGAACAATTAGGGGAAAAAGAAAGGGTTTTCACTTCTTACCTTAGAGTTACAAGGACAGTGCTAGTTATTGTAAATCGCATGACAAGCAAGCCAGAGGGGCAGGTCAGTGAGTAATATGGGGGCTCTGCACGCCCACAGGTCCCTCAGAATCATTCAGCAGATTTACCGGGGAGCAGCGAAAACTCAATCAAAAGCATCCAGCCATGCCAATTACATTGGTAGTCAAAGCAAGGTCTCTGAGCCGTCAGCCATAATATCATAGTGGATCTGAAACCTCCAGCGAACGGTGCATTGTGACAAACCAATTCTTTGCCTTTCAGTGGGCGCTCGATGGCACATAAACTCTTTCTGCCCTGAGAATAAACGCATGCCTTTTTTCTTTTCCTTCTCCCCCCACCCCCCCTTCTTGTAAACGGCTTTTGTGTTCACCAGTAAATGCACTGGATGCATTGTTGCTACACCTTTCTTCAAGGAGCTTGTACTGACCTCATGCTCCGGGCCATGTAAAGCCTTCTGGCCACTGAGCGCCAGGCTCTGCCCCTTTTTCATGCAGAGTAGCACCTCACTTTGGGCCAGATCACGGCCAGCATGCCAATGCAAGAAGTAAGGGGCCGTAACGTGTCCTGTGTCTTGCTTCTCACACACAGGGGAATAATAGCCTCTGCGGACTATGCCCTTTCCTTAGCCCAAGTGGGAAGAAGGGAGAACTTGATGGATCCTTCATTTCCTTTCCCAAGGCATCTGGCAGCAGGAAGCATGTGCTGTGCCAGCTACAGACCCGTCACGGTTTGCTCCCTTCCCAGAGCAGCAAGGAGACAGGTCTGTCCCAGCGGTAGCTCAGCAGTGGGTGGCTCCTTTCCTGGGGCTGAAGCACCATGATCTGATCTAGCTCTCTGTGAGCAGAGCTGATAAAATCAATGGGGCTAATCATGGGGAAAGGTATCATTCAGCATGAGCAAAGCTGGCAGCCTCTGCTCTGACATATGGAAAATGCTCTTCTAGCTGGTTGAAGCCTCTTCAACCCAGCCCACCCTCACCCCTCCTCCCACTCCAGAATCTGCCACCCCCATGCTTATGAAGTAGCTCCTTACTACTGACAAGGTCTGACACCTTCCAACTCAAAGTTAACAAGATTTGTCTCTCCTATCGTTAGCCATTTAAAAGCTAACAGCCCATCCAAATTGGAGGTTTAGCTACCTACAGCCACTACAAAGAAAGCCCTCCCTTAGAGGTGAATTCTTACTACCTCCAATGCCTACTTAAGGATGAGGCACCATCCACCTCTCGCACTGGCCTATGAACTTGCCTCAACAAGTAGTTAAGAACTGACTTTGAATTTTTTGGAGGATAAAGATAGGGGAGAGACATTGTCATGCCCTGTTCAGGGTCTCACTGTGGCATTTCAGACCAGGGAAGTCAATGAGTAACGCACTAAGGAGATCAGGATTGGTCCTCTCTGCAGCTAGAGCCGCAACACCTTGAGCTGTGCAGCAGGGAGGACGATGGGCTCAGGTTGCTAACGCCAGTTCCACCAACAAGAAAAGCTGCCATGACAGAGGGGAGATGAGCTGCTCCAGGGTAGGGGTAATTGGGGCTGTCCTTGCTCCCACTGAGTGGAACATTAATGGAACAAATTTTAGACAGAGGATATTACAGTGGAGCTCAAGATGTACAAATGCAAAGGGTACAAGAGGCATGTCTTCATCAGTTCACCCTTGAAGACTCCCCTAAGGACTGTAGAGGGAACTTCACTAGAAAACCTACCAAAAATTCAGGGCCTGGGGGTGGGTTGGCAGGTCTGGGGTTTTTGTTATTATATACATAGCGCAAAAATGTGCTTGACTAATCTAAACCTTGTGTTGCTTTCTTATACTGCTAGAGCAATTATAGCTGAGAAAAAAAAAACACATCACCCAATATGGAAATACTTTTTTTTCATGTTTGACATTTTTACATTTTTACTGACAGGGCAAAGCCTATGATTTAATCGGTCTCCATTTCCCATAACTGCCGAGAAGGGATTGGCCCCTCCTCCACATTTCTCAAAGGACTGATGATTAGAAAGAAGGCCATGCAAAACTCAAAGGAGTTAACTCCATCTATCATGTAGCGCTGTTGAACTAGGAAAAAAAAAAAGAAATATTTTCTCCCAAAGGTCTTAGTGTGTGCACTGCAGTGTACATAGTGGCTGTGAGTCTCTGTGGCAGAAAAGGGATCATTTTGAAGAAACAAGGTATTTTTGCCACTCATTCAGGAAAATGAGAAGCTATTCTGCATTTCTTTTACTGAAGCGCATTCCTTCCACATCCTTTTTTTTTTTTGCTCTTATTACTCTTTTTAGTAGCAACGCCACAGCCTGCTGTGAAGAAAGAAAGAAAAAAAGAAAGAAGAAAACCTGGAGGCCCAAGGTCTGCTCTTGTCAAAGGTGATGGACCCACCTCAGTGTGGGTCAAGCAAAGTGCCTTCAGTATGGACCAAACAGACAAAAAGTACTAGCATCCTGGCCCAGGAAAAGACAAGTGGCAGCTGTTTCCTCCAGAGGACCTGTAGAGATGCAGCTGCAAGCAAGAAAGAGCAAATAATCAGGTGGTCACAGAGACAATAGAAACTGGAAGCTGAGCACAAATTATGTCATCGGTGATGATCAAGGTTTTTGGAGCTTGGAAAGAATTAAAAACTATCCCAGAGAAGAAACTGATCTTCTCAAACCCGTAAGAGTAGAATTAACTTTTCCTTTCAGCCCTCACGCACACATGCTGGCACCATCCCTTCATGCTGCCGTGACATCTCATGGGAACAGGAGGGTGTCACAGGTGATCAGAAGAGACCTCACCCTGTGGAAACGTGGCATAAAAGTGCTGTGAGGATCTGGGGCCAGCCAGAAGTAGGATACCTGCTTGCTCTGCAGGCAGAAACGTCAGTTGTAGTAAGTGGTGTAGGCAGGTAAGACCATGCTTTCAGTGGCTTATCACTTTGCCACGTTACTAAGTTCAAGTATTACCTGTGCAAGACCTTTGGCCATAGCGGAGAGGGATATCCTGGGGTTTAACTGTTAGTTTGTTTTTTTCCTAGACATTAGAAAACTAGTTTAGCTGACTGTAAGGACAAAGAGACAGAATGCCAGGTTGTCTTGACCATATCTGAAAAAAAAGTGTCTATGATGTGGTGATTTTTGAGCTGACGTTTTCAAAGAGTCCATACTTACTAAGTTCCAACTCCTCACAGCCCTCACCTGGGACTTGTCTGTGCATTCACAGAGCAGAAGGTGCTCCCCGGGTCTCACCAGGAAAACAGGAATGAACCCCAACTTTTCCTGTGGTTGCCTCTGCTGACCAGCCTGAGCCACACCAAGGGCAACCAGACTGTTTCTTGGGCACAGCTGGAGTGGTCTGGCTGCCTCTCCAGCAGAGAGAGGGAAAAGAGACTAGTGATCAGGAGATCAAGAAAGAAGCATCATGACTGAGCCAGACAAGAAAAAGACTGGGACAAGTAGACAGAGTTGGATATGGGGACACAGTGAGGAATGGTGGGAGACACCTCTCTCACAGTGAGGAATGGTGGGAGACACCTCTCTCAAAGGGGGAAGAGGGTTCTTGCCCAAGAGTTTGTGGGGCTGATTGACTGAGGGGGATCTGATCAATGCCTATAAATACTCAAAGGGTGGGTGTCAAGAGGATGGGGCCAGCCTTTTTTTCAGTGGTGCCCAGGGATGGGGCCAGTCTTTTTTTCAGTGGTGCCCAGGGACAGGACAAGAGGAAATGAGCACAAACTTGAACACAGGAAGTTCCATCTAAACATGAGGAGGAACTTCTTTCCTTTGAGGGTGGCAGAGCCCTGGAACAGGCTGCCCAGGGAGGTGGTGGAGTCTCCTTCTCTGGAGACATTCAAACCCCACCTGGACACGTTCCTGTGGGACCTGCTCTGGGTGGACCTGCTCTGGCAGGGGGCTTGGACTAGATGATCTCCAGAGGCCCCTTCCAACCCCTACCATTCTGTGATTCTGTAATAAGGAAAGGAGGTTGGAGCTCACTGTGAAGGAGAAACTGGACTGGGACAAGCAGCCGGGATTTGTTGTGGGAAAAGAAGAGTTGAGAGTTGGTATTGAACTGGGACGTCAAGTCTTGAGAGAGACTTTAGGAGTGAATAGGCAAGAAGAGAGACGCTGGTAGAGAGGTCTGAGAAGGGAAACCGGAACTGTGATTCACGAACATGTCTCCCAGAGGAATTTTCCTTATGTCATTTTACAGATGAAGAAACTAGATCACAAGGACATTAAGTGACTTCTCCAAAGATATGCAGGTAATTATGAAGTTAAATATCAGTCCTTCACATTTCTACTCGCCATGTGACCACCCTTCTTTTTGAGACTGGACCGATTGCCTCTCATACCTTCACAATGAGGTGTAGGAACCTGCGGTTTTTCTCAGAGCTATCCTGCTGACCAGTAAGCAGCATGGGTCACTCCCTCCACCCCTCTGGAGTCTTGCTGCCTGTGGTTTTCAGGATGACGTGTGATGCACCAAGCAGCTCACTGAAGCACTGCGTTGTGGGAGACCCAGTTGAGCCCCAGAGCATGCCCTATCAGAGGGAAGTAGGGCATGAGGTTTTCTCATTCGGTACTGTCTGCTTACAGCTCAGAGGTTTCAGGTTTTGCTGCAAAGCTGAAATTCACCAAAGAAAAAAAGAAAAAAAGGGAAAAAAAATAGTCTGGTAGTCTGCAATGTTAAGGATCCTGAAGAAGAGAGCAAGAAAAGGAACTACCTAGCTGCACGTGTACTTTCCTACCTTGCACAACTTTATTTATACAAGTGGGTCTGGCTCATGTGGCTTGTTCAGACAGCTCCAGTGGGACTTATTTAGTGAAAAGGACAGTACAGGAAAGCATTTGTAAACTCTGGGAGAAACCCAAATTCCTGTGTAAAGAGTCTTTAGAATCTTTCAATAGCTTTCCAGTGACTTGCACTGTTCATTGCGGGTTTCTAAAAACATACTAACAAGCAGACAATAGCTTAGCAGCAACCAGACTAATAAAAATATTATTATTATTATTATCATCATCACCATTATCATCATCATCATCATCACATTATTGCTCCACCAGATTTACCAAGAGGGAAGGAAGGGTAATGCCTCTATGTAAATTATCAACTGCTGCTGAATGTGCAATACTGCCTCACAGAAACCTCCAGACCTTTTTCTCTGCTTCCCTTATCACATGCTAAACACACTATGATCCACTGTGCACCCCCACAATTTCAAGCCTTTGTTGCAACTTCTGCTGATCTACAAACTTCAGAAATAAACGGAGATACGCGTGCGTTTTGACAATAATATTCCATGCCCCCATTTAAGAAGGCGGAGAATACGGAGGTGTCATTAAATACTAGGAATTTGCTCATAAAAGTGTGGAATAAAGTGGGTATGTGCCTTGTGAGACTGCAATCAAGTTAAAATTACTGGTGATTCAAATTGAAAGTAAAAGGCACTGATGCACTCATTGCTTACAATTAAAGTGCACATCAAAGGGGAGTTAGTATTATTAAGCAAAACTGAAAGTGTTGCAGAGAGAACACCTATTCTGTTAATCCTCTGGTTAGACATTCTCATTTCTTCACCTAGAATGTGCGGGGCTTCCCCCTCTGCTGCCATCAAACTTTCAGAATAAAAATCACTGTTTCTAAACCAGTTTCATTACGGTAAAAGTTAGTAGGACAGAGTGCAAGACCCTGGGAAAACTGTTCTAAGAGCATGGGCAAAGCACTAGACAGAGACTTCGGAAATGGGTACAGTTCCTAGGTCCTCTGTAGGTTTCCTGTGTGTCTGACCAAGTAATTCGGTGCATCTGTGCTTCAATTCCCAAACGTCAAGGGGGGGGTGACGTCACAACATTCCCACACTCGGCTTGACGGGACTGTGTCAAGCATAGACTTTGGAGGTTGGACTTGAGACTTGGTTTCTGCTTGGTCTCTGTCACCAAGCTCCTCGTTTGTCTCATTCAGTGCCAAGGGAGGCTCATCTGGGCACAGGGAACCCTCTGCACCTTGACAGGCTACTCCCGTCACTTAGTGGAGAGCACTTGTTCGCTACGTGCATGCTCTCTGGAGCACCAGATTTACAGCACGTGTGCAGAATGAATTCATGTCAAAAGTACCATGATTTTCCCTTGTGACAGTGGGCCCCAGAGAGCAAAGACTGGTGATTCCCAAGGATGGAACAAAAGAACATGAAGGAAGAAAGTTCAAGAACTGGAGAACACAGCAGGGTTAGGAGGCAGTCTTTGTCTTTACTCTTGTGTATTTTTACATTAAATCATCAGATTAATCATCACAGGAATACAGGAATGGTCTTGGGAAATGAGATCTGTAGAACAATCTTTGGACTACTGTAGCTTGTGACGGCCTAGCAGGTAGGACATTAGGTCAAACTAAGGAGACTTGACCTTTTAAAGATAATGCTGACACTGATCCTTCTTTGTAAGATGCTTTTTAGTTGGGCTGTGCATGAACATTTCACACCCCTGCCTTCCTGACCTTGCACTTCTTTCAATCCTTCTACAAAGTTTCAATCCTTACACCTTGTTCAAGCCTTGTAGAGAGGCAGGGGTCGGTCTCTTCCCAGTCACAGGCGATAGGACAAGAGGAAATGGCCTTAAGGTGCGCCAGGGGAGGTTCAGATTGGATATTACGAAAAATTTTTACACTGAAAGGGTTATTAAGCATTGGAATGGGCTGCCCAGGGAAGTGGTTGAGGCACCATTCCTGGAGGTATTCAAAAGACGAGCTGACATAGTGCTTAGTGATGTAGTTTAGAGATGTGGTTTTTTGTTTTTGTCAGAGTTAGGTTGATGGTTGGACGGTTGGATGGTTGGACCAGATTATCTTAAAGGTCCCTTCCATCCTAGACAATTCTATGATTCTATGATTCTACTGAGTTTCCCAACATACAATTGCGCTTGTGTCTCATACAGGATAGGGAGACATAGCTTGTTAAAACTTCCCTCTCAAATCGCCTTCTTTTATAGAGTGAGAGCAAAACAAAAGAACCAGAACACAGTGTGCAACAGTAACCTCCAAGTTTAAGACCACGTTAGCAGGAACATACCTACATTCACATTAGATTCACAAGAAAAAAGCCTGCCGAGTCTGTGTTGCTTGAAGCTATGAGAAAAGGAGGAATAAAAAGAAATGCAATAAAGCCATCTGGTCAGAGAAGAAATAAAAGTTGTATACAGGAAAGCACAGAGTATAGGCAATGACTTGTTACTATTACTTGTCAAAAAGGCAAGAGAGAAGCTTTTTGAGAGAAGTTAATACCAGCAGTAGGGGAATTTCCCCACCAATGGGAAAACCACAGCAAAATTTCACAAGGAGAGGACTTGTAAGAAACAAGTTCTGATGTTCAGCACCACCTCACTACACCTTAAATCCCTCTCGTGGAGGAATGCCTCATGCCATGCAATGCTTTAGCATCACAAGGTCTTATGCAACTGGCAGGAACAGCTACACAACTCTGGAGGCTTCCAACCAATACAACTGCCTGTGGGCTGCCAAGATCCTGCTCCAGAATCCCTCATAGGCCTGCAGACTTGTCCCAGCTCCAGCCAGGGGAACTCACATTTACCTCTGGCCCTTCATGCTTTGTAATCACAGAATCTTCATGGTTGAAGGGACCTTTGAGATCATCAAGTCCAACCATACACACCCAAAAAAAACCAACCAAAAAATAAAAACCCAACCCAACAATCTCGGGCACTAGAGCATGCCCTGAAGTGCCACGTCTACACGTTTCTTAAATACCTCCAGGGATGGCGACTCCACCACCTCCCTGGGCAGGCTGTTCCAGTGCCTGACCACTCTATCAGGAAAGTAATTCTTCCTAATATCTAATCTAAACCTCCCCGGCCACAACTAATGCCTGGCAACCCAGCATCTTTCTCCACAAGTGAATAATATGGGGACCGTATTACTAACCTAATTCAGGCATTCAAAGAAGGAATTCAGGATCGTTAAGCCTTTTAGAAAGTGGCACCTAATAATAAATGTGACATTGCTTTGATTCCAGGGGCACCATCACAACCCAGTTGGACAGAGCATCCGTACTAGGCTCCTCAGGCTGGAGGAGCCCAGGCACCAGACTGTCGGTCAGGATGGGGCTCCTTCTCCACCCACTGCATGAGCATCATTGGCTTTATGACCTCCAGGAGGAGATGGCTGTGAGTGCCAGGGATGGATCTGCAGAACTGTTACATCAGGGCACTGTGCATCCGGAAGCAAAGCCAACAGGAAGGATATGCTCTCGCAGGATACGTTTGTCCTATTACTTGAAGTTTGAAAGACTAAATTAGGTGAAAGGCAACTCTTTCACTCAGATATTCCTCCAAGACCAGGGACTTGACAGAACAGCGGTGCAAGCACAGAAGAGTTTCAGTGCAGCTAGAGAAGTGCCACTGATATCAGATGCAATGTAAGTGAGCACAGAGTAAAGCTCTTTCAGTTCATTAAAATGTAAGGCTTAGAGCCTGGAAGAGGGGAGGTCGGAACCAGCCCTATGGAAAACTCCTGTGGAATTTAATAGGAAAAAAAAATTACAGATTTTGAAAGCTTAATGGGAATATTCTTTCCCCTGAAAAGGTTTTGGGGTTTTTGCACTGGTTTCCTTGAAAACTGTCCTCACACATTGCTGCGGACCCTCCTGGATTCATACCTATTACATTTCGCCAGTCTTTTCCATGCAGACATGCAAACTGAAACCACAGAAAATATTTTCATGCACCCTCCACCCTCCAGAGCAAACCCACCACATTCACCCCGACTCGAGTGAGGTGTGACGTGGCAGCTTCCTCAGAGGTGCCAGACAGCTGCAACAGGCAGAGAGGCAGCAGGACCTGGGTGGAGGGGAATAAAGCCAGCTTTTAGGTAAAAAATCCTGTGCTCACTGCCTTTTTTCCTTCTTTCTTTTGCAGCCAAGCTGTACAGTGCTAAATCAATAGGCTCACAAATCTGAGGGAATTTATAAGCTGCTCTTAGTAGAGACCAGTGACAATCCTAAATATGAGGTGTCCAAGAGCTAGGAAATCCTGCTCTGGTGAAAGCGAGCACACCTCCTATTGAGAGCAGAGGGAGCTGCTCCCAGTTACGCTGATGCTGAATATGGCCCCATTATTGACTTTTCTTTATTGTTGGCCATTGTTAAAAAAAAAAAAAAGGAAAAAAAAAAAGACACTGGAAAAATGTGCATTCTATCAAGTGTTGTGAAACTGCGTGGGTTGGAGAAGGCTCAGTTTTTAATAAAGGAAACATTCATTGCATCCCATTTCAAGGACTTCTGCTAGATAGAAAGGAGGAGGCAAGCAGGAAGCTGAAGCCTTTCTCCTGCTAGTTCTGCCTTTGCTCTCAAACAAAAACATTTTTAATGAAACAAAGAGAAGAAGGAAAAAAAAAAAAAGACGGGGGGAGTAGGAAATCCCTTTTCTTTTTTCTTCATTCTTAGAGACTGTGTACGTGTAACCGTGGAGGCCGGGGAGGTTTCTTTACCTTTGCCAAGGTCAGAGCCTGGCATCACATATAGTGCAAGAGTGCCGGGCGCTCAGCTGGTCCTCTGGGGATCCTGACTGTGTCCCAGTCACAGAAAAAGAAGACAGACTAGCCTTTTTCCTGCTACTCTCAGGGTAATTTTTGGAAGATTCCTATGGAATGTAATAAAATAATAAATAAATAAATAAATAAATACAGTAGTATTTTAGAGGCAGATTTAAACAAACCTGAAAACTCAGCATATGCTCCTTGAGTCATGTCCAGGCATACCTATAGTTTTCAGTCCTATTACATTTTCAAAAGCATTTTCCACCAGGAGGGTATCGGCCTCCAGAGTTTTAGGTAGAGTTCATTCTTCCTAACTTCCCTCTGCTCTGTTTCCTCCTTATTGTTTTCATCTGCTAGTACATCCCTGCCTGATTTGTCATAATTTCATGTTGACATACTGTAGTAAGACAATTGCAGCTGCTCTCTCTTGAAGAATGCAAACAGGGATCTGTCATCTCCTCTCCCTTCCCCCCCTTCCCCTCCCGGCAGGGATGGATTTCACTGGGAATGAAGGGACCATTGCCACCGAGAAGTGGCTGCGGGCTGCCCGTGCAGAGGGCTGGCAGACGATCCCTTGTCACTCAGACCTCTGTTTGGCAACTGCAGTTTATGCTCAGGCTAAAGGCTCACCCCATCCAAGTGTGCGTATGTTTATGTAGTCAACTCCGAGATGCAAACGGCATTCCTCTTATCATACGGAGAGAGGATATGAGCTCATTCATAAAGAATCCCAGCTCTGGGGTGCCCCACTCACTTAATCCAAGCATCCCCTGCATGCCCCTTCTTCTGAGAGGGTGGAAGAAAAGAAAAGCACAGTGCTATTGGCTTTTAATAAGTGGGATAATATATTTCAGAGAGGAGCTCAGACAGGAGAGGAAATGAACTTGGCTAGACAGTCACTTACAATAAAAAAAGGGGGGGAAGAAATTTGCAAAACTCATTCCATTATTTCATGTAAATATACTTGGCTGGATTAAGACAGGCTGATATAATCATAAGATGCTGAATGAGACTAAAGGCCGTCTCTCCCCTTTAGACAGATTTAGCAACGCAGCACCGTTTATTAGTCTGCTTGATAAAGAAATAAACAGATTATTGGCTTGGCAATTGCTGACTGTCAAAATAAGCAAAGCTCTAAATGTTGTACTAAGCCTTTGATCCTGGAAAAAAGGCCCTGGGACTGGTATACAGCACCCAAAATTGGCTCACTGAGGCTCCTCCTGGGCTGAGGGACCCGCTTGTGTGGTACGCTGTGCAGGTCTGGGCTTAAATCGGGAGCAATGAGCAACTCCTGTTGTAGGCATGTGACCCAGCACACACAAAAATAGGAGTGTAACTGGGACATGGTGGTGGATCAGAAAGGTTTTCTGCTTGGGGCTTTGATTGAACACATGACCCCCAAGTGGCGAAGTAACTAGTAAACAAGATCTAGGTGGGAGAAGAGCAAGGAAGAACAGGGGAAGACATGTTGGCCACCGAATGTGGCGCTGCTGGTTGGGGCTCTTTAAAACAGAGGACATTAAAAAGCTGCGACTTGTTCAGAAAGGAGCTGCAATGGTCCTGAATACCTGGAATGAGACCGAGCTGGCTCTCACCATAGGCAAAGCAGGCAGTTAACACCTAAGAGACCAGGTAACCCCAGGTAGCACCAGCTCTGCTCTGCCTGTGCCAGGCTGGCTCTGCCACTGAGGGAGAAGGCAGGGCTCATGGCACAGCCGTGAGTGTGCCGGGAGGTCCATCTCTCCTGCTTTCTGCCCCAGCTTCAACCCTTTTCCCTAGTGTTCCCCTTCCCTGGACAAAAACGTCCACCACCCCAGCAAGATGAGAAAGCTCAGCTTTGCCTGCAGTATCAGGGTGCCTTGAGCCAGCCCTTGCAAAACACTTGAGCGACTTCAGTCTCTTCATTTTATCCAAGGAGATGTGCCCAGGCAAAAGTTTCTAAGTGCTTGCATGGAAAGACCACAGAGTTCTCACCTAGCAAGTGAAAAGCCTAAAAAGATCTCAGATAGCAAGATGACATCTGAAAAGAGCTACGTTTAGTCTAGGGGTAAAACGCCCACTCTAAGGAGAGTTACCCGCTGGAACAACTCACCCAGGCATGAGGGGGGTGCAACATAATGAGACATCCTTGGGTCGCCGTGGCTGACTTTCCCTCCGGACACAGTCAAGTTCAGCCTCTGGATATGGGGACTTGACACAGGAACTGCTGGACAAGGTGTCTTTTTCAGTGTGATCAAGGAGCTCAGTCAAGATAATTTCAACAGTCTCTGCCAGCCAGAGTGCCAGCGATGCTTAGAGTGGCCCCAGTGAAGTTAGGATGCAATCTCAAAGTCCCTGGGAACCCAAAGAAACAGAAGCTGCAGAGGGTAGAAGAATGGAGGTGGTGTAATCTGCAGATGAGGGGTACACGAGTACACTAGCATCAGGAGGAGGATATTATCTCCAAGGGGACACCAGCACCACTCAGTTCTGCAGCGCTGGTACGGGGATGGAGCAGGTCCTGGGTGAACCTGCACCCAGGACCATGTACACCGGGGATGCATGCTTGTCAGTCCACTCTGCAAGGGGTTAGAAACAGCTCTCTTCCCAAACTCTGCCTCACTCCACCACCAGTCCCACCACCACCCCCTAACCACCAGCCCTCAGGCTGAGCTACATCTCCTGCACTCCTAGCAAAGGTGCCACGCAGCAACACAGGCACAGGGTTACCCCGTCACCTTCAAAGACTTGCTCAAGATCACACAAGAAGCCTGTGTGAATGCAAAATGCAGAAATAACCTTCTGAGTCTTAAGCTAGTATCTAACCCATGAGGCACATTTTTCCGTTGGGAATTTTTTCATAAAACCATGTCTGAAATGTTCCCATCTTGCTCCTGCACGAGTCAATGGAGAGTCCGTAATAATTGTCAGCAGGAACAGGATCATGTACAGTATTGAGTTTAAATGTTAGAAATAGAGACAGCTACACATTACAGTGAAGGCAATTTTGCCAATGCGTGGGATTTATCATGGCTGCATTATACTCTTCTGTTTAAATTTCCAGCTCCTGAAGATATGTGGTGACTTAAGCAACTCACTGGTATTCTCTAAGTGAATCTTCAGTGCTTGTTGTTGATGAGAAAGCTTAAAAATGTAACAGGAGATGAATGAAAACTGAAAAATGTGAACAGAACTTGAACTACTTTCTAAATCTCATTTTTCAGCCACTCCCGTAAATACTTGCAGCCTGAACTTTTGGCACTGGCAATATTTCTTATGCTTATGCTTTAAAATGTGGGGTGCAGATTATAGTCTTTCAAAATTAATGGGAATTTACTATCACAAAAATGCAAACACCTTTTTTGAGACTTGTAATTCTGTAAGTGGTTTATAATTTTCAAAAATTATTTTAAAAACGTTTTCTTTTAAATCTTGTGATGTGAGTGAGCTGGCCCCATTTTTTTACTAAGGTTTTCTACCACATGTCAACTGATAAAAATTGAAATAAAAGAATTTGAAGGAAAATATAAATTGAAAATGAAGTTTCTTTCAAAATTTTTATCGTATTTATTAATTTTTCAATTCAGCTAGTAATCTTGGATACTACTTTCAGAACCTAATCTTGAATGAATCTAAAGGACCCCCTTTGTCAGAAGAATTCAGTTTCAGCTGTGAACATGCAGCACACAGAAAATTTAGTCCCTCCAAAGTATCACATTATGAACAGCTGGAAGTGAAACACGGGAGTTCACCAGTCAGATTAAAAACTCTTGCCCGTAATGAATTGCTGTAGTTATACTCTTTAACGTGCAGAGGGCTGAATGTATTCATGCTATATTGTTTTTTCAACGTAGTTCCTTCGAATTCAAGCCAGGTTTGCCTCTAGCAGGACACCGCACGTCTGGGGACACCTCTGACAATGCTGCAGCTTCGACTCCCAGCCAGAAAACGCATGCGGTGGTAGATACCTTTTCCTGAAAGTATTTCCATTGGTATTTGTGAAGTACTCAAGGGACAAGGATGGTGAGCGTGACAGACAATGACAGGAAGGTGGTAATCGCTGTCTCCTCACTGCAGGGTTCAAAAGTGGATGATGAGGTACAGGGCTGGACACTGACCCTGATGATAAAGCAAAACCTGCATATCTGCCTACTGGAGCAAACATGATGGGTTGGAGCTGGATGTTGGTTTTTTCAGTCCCTGAGAGTGCCTGCATTTAGACAGAATGACATTGCTTTTCCCATAACACACGTGGAGTATAGCTAGCTGGGAAGAGGTCCTTACCTGTTAAAAAATAAAATAACGACCAAACAAAGTTTTCTCATTTTCACTAAAAAAGTAACTTTGAGTTTTCCCATGTTTTTATTTTTTTAAAAAATGGACGTTCTCAAACAAACATCCTCTTCAGCTTGGGAGGAAAAACCCACAAGCTTTCTAGAAACAGATTTTGCATCCAAACTTCTACAGAATTAATAAGCTGCTCTGTCAAGTATATTCTGGCAGAAAATTTTCCACTGTTTCCTTAATTAGCGCACACATATACACAAAATTGCATGCATATCTCTTTCTATTTCTATCTGGTTGTCTTGTAAAGGTCTAAAAGGCTCACATCAGCTCCTGTGAATGGGGGAAAAGAGCACTGCATCCATTTTACAGATGTGCAGCAAGATTAATCAGATTTACTCAAGGACACACAAGAAGTCTGTGCAACAGCTGGGAAGAAAACCCCAAGTCTTAGTCATGTGCTTTAGCCACAGAATTATCCTTACTCTTGGAAAAGCAGAGGGGTGCTTTTGTGGAAAACAATGAGTTGTAAAGCCTGAGCAAAATAAACTCTCCCAGGCTTTTTCTAAAGCAGGGCTGGAGAAAGAATTTGTCATAGAGGGGTTGCTTGTAGGGATGTTTAAATGTGGATTTTGGTCCCATTTGTAGTCTGGTTTGCTTTAGTAAATAAATATGTACATGTGTTTAGGTGGGCTTGAATAAACCTCCATCAGTTAAAGACTCCTTCACAAAACCACTGGTGCAGAGAAGAGCCCAGCTTCCCCCTGCTCGCATGCAATTCCCCGCCCATGCCACCCCACTGACGTCATAAATGCTAAATTCTTTCATCGTTGTTTGAAACAAGACCTCCATTATAAGCCCAATTTTGACTCTCCCTCTAGATGAAAAATAATCAGCCTGAACTTTCACAGGCATGATATTATCCCAGGGTAGAATGTCCTTGTAGGAAACTTGAGGCTAACTGAACAACGTTTTCAAGAGATTTCTGGTGAGGGAAGCAGGGCACATAACAAGGAAGTATACAAAAATGAGCTACTTTTATATTTTCCTAGTTTACTGTTTAGGAAAAACCTTTTTGGCAGGAATAACTGGGGGGGGAATAAGGCAGGGGTTTTCTTCTACATCATATAATGAACTGCACACACTGCAGCAATATCTGTAAGGTCTAACTGACCAAGCAACCCCAGAGCAGCCCATGTCAGGAGCAGTGACACAAGGTGGAAAGTGGCTCTGGAGGAGCTGGAAAAATCTGCACGAACTTTGTCTCATTGAAAAATTCAGGTGGGGAGGGACCTCTGGAGTTCCCTAGTCCAACCCCTTGCTCAGAGCAGGGCTAATTCCAAAGCTAGATAAGGTCTCACAGGGCCTTGTCTAGCCAAGCCTGGGCAATGTCCAAGGATAGGTATCCCTCAGCTTCCCTGGGCTCCTGCTCTTGTGCTGCACCACTCTCATAGGGAAGAATTTTTTCAAATTAAAAAAAAATCAGAATTTTTCTTGTTGCAACATGCGTCCTTGCCTCTGGTCCTTTCCCTCTACACTTCTGAGAAGCCTTTTCTATAACTCCCCTTTAGCCAGTGGAAGACTGTACCAAGACCCATCTGAATTTTCTCCAGCCTGAACAAATGCTGCACCCTCAGACTTCCCTCATACACCACACGCTCCAGCCCCTGACCACCCTACATGCCCTTTGCAGGACCTGTACCGGTTTGTCGAAGTTCTCTTTGCTCTTCTTCCAGGAGCAACACATGCAACAATGGCACCTGATGCGTGTATTGACTCAGCCTACCTCAAGCTATCCTGGTCTGGCCACACTGGCTGCAGCTATGGCTTCAGATACAGAGCATGAAGAGAAAAGCAAGAGGGAGAGCAGAAAGACAGTTCCCAGCTCAATGCCTCAGCCTAAAGGCACAGAAGTAAACAGACGGGGCTACAAGGACAGTTCTTCCTGGAAGTTGCACAGAAAGGATGCCCTTCTGCTTCATGCCTAGTGTGGTCCATCCCTATTTCCTTCCCAGGCCTCTCTTTGTACAGCCACCTCCAGTTTCCCAGCTGCAGAGACACACGCTACTGTTTGGAGCACATGCAATATCCGAAGCACATGCCCAAGGAGTTTTCCAAGTGCTGGGCACAACTTTCCAGCTTGTTCAACTCCATCATTGTCCACTTGTAGACTTCAGTGTCACCGCAGAAAGGTTTTCCTCTGCATCTAGATACCAGAAAGGAATTCTTTCCTGTGAGGGTGGTGAGGCACTGGAACAGGTTGCCCAGAGAAGCTGTGGCTGCCCCATCCCTGGAAGTGTTCAAGGCCAGGCTGGATGGGGCTTTGAGCAACCTGCTCTAGTGGAGGTGTCCCTGCCCATGGCAGGGGGGTTGGAACTCCATGATCTTTAAGGTCCCTTCCAACTCTAGCCATTCTATGATTCTATGATCTGCACATAGAAAGCATGTGAGGGACAAACCAGGGCAGCACAGCTGAAGCAGGCAGCTGCACGGCTCTGAGAACTAGCTGTTCTACACCAGAGGAATGGACTGTGGTTTTTTGAAGGCAAAGTTACGCCTGACAACAGCTTGGTGACACCACAGTTATCTACAGTGTACTGCATGAAACTACCCTTCATCCAGCCTGTGGCAAGTCCTGGGGACTAAAGCTGGCTGGGCTGTTCAGTTCCTCCTCCCAGTAACAAGGTGGAAGGGAAAAGAGGCATGATCAAGATGTTCACGGACGACAGTCGAGCCTTCCTGATAGAATGGCTTTCTAGGGTCATTCATACAGCTGAAATAATAGCAAACTCCAGGGGAGCTGCCTGCTCCTGGATCTTAAGAACACAAAGAATTTAATGTCTTTTTGTGGCCCTATTTTTCCTGCATAATACCGGCTATAGGCTCTGACTGTAGGTGAGAGCTAGGTCTTTGATAACTCCTAAAATCCTCTCCTTTTCTTAAATAATTCAAGTAAATGATATTAACACGAGTTTTTACATGGAAATCAAAACCTAAGTATGTCTGGTATGTGGTAGAGATAATAACAGCAATACTGAAGTGATATATGACAAATTTTGTCTTTCATGCATCTTTGTCTAACTCTCCAGCACTTTTGCTGTCTAATCTGTCCTCCACAAGACCTCTGCCTAATCTCTGTGTGGCTTCATAGTGTCACCTTTGGAAAAAAAAACCAAAACAAAATAAAAAACAATTTGTAAGGGGGATATTTTTCCATTTTCTTCAAAAATAAGATACCCGCACACCCTAAAAGCTACAGTAGTCAGAACTGCAGAACCAGCAAGAGGGAGTCCAATTCCAGTGACAGACTGAAGATCTGATAAGCTGATGCAAATAACGAGAGAAATAGGAGCTTCCTAAAAACTAGGGAATTCCCAGATCATTAACAGAACATGTATCGTTTTATCCATCCCCAGAATATCCACTGACTCTAGGCTTTTGAAAACACAGTTAATTCCGATAGAAATTCTATTTTGCTATAACTTTACGACATACGCTAGTCATAATGTTTTTCTGCTTCTGAGGCTTGTGCTCTTGGAGCCCTGGTAAGTAAAGAAACTTGGCTTTCCAAGCAATAGGTCCTCTAAAAGCTCTGTAGTCTTTGCAAGTTTTTCAAAAACTTTTTTTTTTTTTTAAACTTTATTTTTAATAAACAGAAACCTTACTGGCATAACCTTAAAGACTTATCAACACTTGTACAAAACAAATCCGTATATTAGCTGCATGTCTTGCAGCTACCACATCCGTGAGTAATGAGGCATCTCCAGCCCTGAACTAAGATTTTGATGCCAGACACCACTGTCATGTATTTTCTCCCTCTCATATATGGATGTGTGTGAGAAAACCCCACCTTCATATATGGTATGTCTTTCTATCGACATTTTCACATGAGAGAGGGAGGCTGAGGTAATCTTATTATCACCAAAACATTGTAAAAACGGCAGAGCATTGGAGAACTTTAATCCTTTTCTAAATTATGGACTGAGAACATTACAATCATGCTGAGCACAAAGCCAGAGCTGTAACTTGACAGGCTTGTATAATTTACAGCCTCCACAGTAAAAGAGGTGTTTTTATTAAATGACCGCCTGAATTTCTACAGCCACTTCAGACTCCGATGATACTGGGGAGGCTTGCATTCTGCTGCCATCATTCAAATCCTTCCCTTTCACCACATGAATATGGCTGGGATTCCAGTTCAAAACCCATATACAGTTATTTATCTATTACTGCTCGTCAATTCAGAGCTGAGGCTATTTATGCTGGTACCTCATTTCACACACCTTAAATAGCTTTTGTTTCTCATTTTATAAAGCTGAGTTTTCTTTATCAAATAGGCATAAAACGTTAACTAAACAATAAGCAAAATCCATTCATCACCCGGAAAATGCCCCTTGCAAAGGCCTCTGTTTTATGTTCACGTATTCAAATTTCTATTTAAACTAAAATAACATGTGACAAATAAAGAACTGAAGCTTTTTTGCTGACTGAATACTCATTTGCCACAGGTACCTAACATTATTTTTCCCTTCTGCGTTGTACAGAAAAGAAGAGCATTTGTACAGTGAAAATGGCAAAAATACTTTTATCAGCATCTACTAAAGAATATTTTTGCACTGATAAAATAAGACCAGGCAAATAGAGTGGGTAACTTCAATCTCAACATTATAATGCATACTCTAGAAGGATGTTTACACTGCTGGAATGAAAACAATTCATAACCAAGCTTTTAACTTAAGTAATATAAATATTTACTAGACTAGTGTTTTAAGGCCTATATTGCTAAACTATTTCTGTATTATATTGGGAGTGACAGCTATTGTTAAAATTGAAATGCTTTCATAGCAGAAAATTAACTGAAATCCATTTAGCCAGCATGGAATTTTGCATTAGTGAGTATACATTTACTGGGCCTAGAAAACTTGGGTCAGAAATTTCAAACAGATAGATCCTATCCTGGGAATGTGTTTTGTCTTAGCTTGACCTCTTCTGCAGATCTCACTGAGATTTAGTAGAGAGTCTGCATCCCTCCCTCATTTAAGGCAGGTCCTAGAGGGTGAATTCTGGATATCATTCCACAGCACATTAGCAGCGGCTGAGCTTTAAGCCTGTGAATGCTATCGTTGACTCCAGTGCAAGCAAATACACATTTAAAGTTAACTAAGTGCTCTTTATTGAATGAGAGGCACAGCACTCAAACCCTTACAATATCAAGCCCTCATGCCTCAGTTGGTCATCTTCAGATCATCATTCCTCACTCTCAGAAAGAAGCTCCTTGCTTTTTTTCATCACCTTTGATTGACATCCCTCTATAGTCTTCAAAATTAATTTTTTTAATCTGTCTGCCAAGCACTCTGTTGAGACAACTGGAGGTGGAGCGTAACGTCCCCAGTACAAATCCACAGAATCAAGGAAATGCACCTTCAGGCCATCAACTCACATACGTCACTCTCTCTCCTCCCCTCCCACAACTACTAACATGACACACCTCCCATAGTCTGCTGTGGGTAGCTGGGTTGTGCTCAGAAAGCCATTAGTGCTCCATGCTTTGCTTGGCATCACCAATACATTCCCTTCCCACCTTCCTACCTCTTCCAAGACAGCCTCGCATACCCTGCCTGAAGCTGCTACTGCCATGTCCACATCTACGCCAACTCTGGCCATGTCAACACTGAGGACAAAATAATAAACCTGATTGGACCCAAATGACTCTATCCAAAACCCTAGAATTTCTATTTGCACGGGAGTTAGGCAAAGACCACGAGCAGAGACTCAACAGTGGGAGTCCCCCACCTCAGCCCTGTGCAGTGCCTCATCCGAAAAACATTTATGGCTGTTTGGGGACCATAAATGCCGTATCACACCGTCCTTAACTCTGCCCCATTTGATGTGCAAACCTTTATTAGGTTGCTTTTTTTTTTTCCTCCAGCTCTCCTACACCTGGTGCAGGGGTATGTTGTGCTCAGAAATGCTGGCTGGGAAACAGGTCCTTGATGAAGAGACATTAAAGGGAGAAAATGAGACATTTTGTCAGAAGGGCCAGAGATACCATGGAGAGCATGATCAGTGAATGTCACAGTGGCAGGAGAGATGAAATGTGCTCCTCGTGCGTGGCAGAAGAGAGGAGAATGCCAACTCTTTTATTATTTCCCTGACTTTATAAGAAGCCTAATTAACTCCAGTGAGGTTTTGCATAACAACTTACATGACTTCTCATCCACTTAAGAATAAGAATTGCATGCAGACAAATAGGGATTTCTTTCTCTGAGAGAACTTTCTCTCTGAGAGATCTTTCTTCTCTTCTGAGCCTTGCACCGAAGAAGCAGCTCCACAAGCACTAGCAGAAAATCATTGCTCTTGAAATCCAGGGTTTACTGGTTAAAGAGGAGTGTAGTTATGCCTGTCCCAGTCAGCAAGATCTGTGTGCACTCAGCCCCATCAATAACATGAAGGTGATGTTGCTTAGTTACGCTGTGGATAATGGCTGGAAATGGAAGGAAATCTAATTTCAGTTTTAAATCAGCTGTTAAATCAGAAAAACTTAGCATGCAGGATGCTAGCTTTTTTTTATTGACTAGGTATTTATATATATGTAGTCACCAAAAAAAAGTCTATATGTATATATGCATATATGAATTTTAAAACAGAAGGGGTTGAATTTCACACAGCGTCTAATTTCAAAGACTTTCTGTGAGAGTCTTTAGGGTATTAAGAGAAGAAAAAAACACCTCAAAAAAATCCAGACTGCAAAAAAAAATGTCAAAGGGCATTCAAACTAAGCTTACGTGAAATTTCACACCAATTGGCCACCTAGATTAACCAAGGTATTTATACTCTGTTTTCACGACACCATTATAGCTTTGGAGTCATTTCAAGGTACCGCTTTCATTTACTTGAACAGAGGGAGTTGCATTTACCTAGAGAAAGGCACACTCCTGATTGCTTTTCCAGGTGGCACCTCAGATATTGTGTCTAGCATCTAAAGGTGTTCCAACTTTCAGTAGACTTTTAGGACTCTTTCTATATTTGAACGCTCTGATGTTTAATAAAAGCTGGCGCTTTTTGGTTCGCTTACTATTATTGTCCCACCTGAGCGTTTCATGGCAGCTAATGAAGTACAAAGTTTTAAACAAGTCTTTCTACATAAGTTAACTCTTACAGAAGGCATCATGTTGCAGCTTCTTTGAGATCTTGAGGTTGGTGCTGATCTCTTCTCACAAGCAAATAGCGATAGAGCAAGAGGGAATGGATTCAAGCTGCAACAGGGTAGGTTTAGACTGGACATTAGGAAGAAATTCTTCACAGTAAGAGTGATCAGACACTGGAACAGGCTGCCCAGGGAGGTGGTTGGGTCACCATCCTTGGATGAGTTTAAGAGTCGCTTAGATGTGGTGTTGGGGGATATGGTGTAGGGGAGAACTTTGTAGAGTAGGGTAGATGGTTGGACTCGATGATCCCAAGGGTCTTTCCAACCTGAACGATTCTATGATTCTATGATTCTATGATCTTCTCTGTGCTGAGTTTTTAGTAATATTTTCCCCCAATAAAAAAATGCAAATAAATGCAGAGAAAAGTGGCACAAGTCCCCAGAGTAGCACAAGGACAGAATATCTGCATGGCACTGTGCTTGAGTCAACAGGACAGCACAGCGTTTGGACCATGATAACATCCACACGCAGTGCTGCTCTGCAGCATGGGGATGTACAAGTTCCTCTGGGCCCAATGATACCTTTTAGAATATTTTTGCTATAGGACTTAGCACACTGTTAACATATAAAAGGCACTGTTTGTGTTTTTTCTTTTTCCCGCTCTACGGTCTCTCTTTTTGTGGAAGTTTCCCAGTGGACAGCACTGTGTAAGCTTCTGGGGATCTGCTTCACTCAACTTTTTTCTTGTTTCACTCTTTTTCTCGTATCCTAATTTTCTGACTTGCACTGGCTGCCAGACTCCTATTCCATCACAGGTCTGGCAAATGTTCCCGTTGGAGATCCCTTGTCTTACCCCACAGAGTTCTGCTTTTTCAAGAACATCCTGTTGCAAAGGATCTGCATTTCATGATGTATTGAATTAAAAATAGATTTATCCAGAAATGATTTATGTCCTAATTGTTAGAGTCGGAAATCCTGGAAAGGGAAAACATTGTGAAGGGTTTCTCATTCCCCAGAAAAAAAAAACTACAGAGAATTTTTAAAATCAGTTTGTGAATTCTTCAAAGAACAGTTTTCAGACAGAGGACTAAAAGCCTCAGGAAAGCCTGAGCTCTGCCAACCTTTCAGAAGTCTGGTTAGGCATCCAAAGCCATTTAGAAACAAATCATGCACTATCCATATGATTTTGGGAAGGTGAGAAGTCAACTAATTTTGTTGCCTGTGACTCATCCATAAAAAATAAGAATTATAAACTTTGTCTTTCACATTTGGTCTTTTTAGTCCACTTAATGGGATATTACTCAGAATGAGGATTTTTCTCTCTGCTCAGTAGAAACCAGCAGGAATTACTAATGGGGAGAAGATGGCTCTGTAATCCTGTAAAAAACATAAATGGCATTTTTATTCTATTCTACATTTTTGTTCATGTTGTCTAATTCTTTAGTCCCCCCAAAGAAACAAGTATTTCTTTCCTATATACTTTAATTGCTGAAAAATTACATATACAGGAGAAGGGGATTGCTTTTCCTTGGTAAAAAAACAGGTTCATAAAAATGTACGTAACACCTTACAGAGAAAGTGTTTCAAACTAAAAAGTTTCATGTGGCCTCAGAATTTATTTCGGGCTAATAAAATGAAGTAATAGTGAAAAACTTGCAAGCCAGCTGCCAGTCTTTTCTCAACTTCCCACTGAAATGTGGAGGAAATTATGTAGACAGATAAAAACCTAATGACTGAACCAAGACAAGGAGAGTGCATTACCTAGAAAGCTCACCTGATTAGCGGGTAGATGAATTCTCCATGCCCTCAAGAGGAAAAAATAGGTGAGAAATAAATCAACTCAGGCTAGAAACAAGAAGACTGTGAAGACAGAAGATAGTATTTCCACAAACTGTTTGGTGTCTCACCTCATCAAGCTCAGTGTTGCAAGTCTCACCTCATCAAGCCCAAATCAATTGATCATCACACATCTAACAGACCTGAGAAGTGTTAGGAGAGATCGCCCAGGAAGCTCTGTAATCTCCAACATGAGAGACTACCAAAAGTCACAGCGGAGAGGAGCTCCATGGCAGTGAACTCATTCCCTGGAGTGAAAGCAGTAGCTCGATTATCTAATCAAGGTTAACAGAGATCAAAAGTCATTACTCTATTGACTGATAATTGCAAAGATCATGGTCAGTGCAACACATTCGTGAGGAATTAAAAAATCCGAGTTTCTACTAAAGGAATGCTCTTCCAGTAACCTCTTGGTAGCACGTCATGCTGACATCTCAAAATTTTAGAGGACAATATGGAGACCAAATGGCTCGCATGCACCATGAGAAGGGTTATTAGTGCAAGGAAGGATAGCAAAGCTGTAAGAAACTATCTGGATCCATTACTCAAACAGATATTCAAACATTTGGGGTTTATGTGAAGATATATAATTTTTGAGTGCTAAGTCAGCCACAACAAACTCTGTTTTACACCTTAGTTTTTTCTGGATGAGAATTTTAGTTATGAATCTTTCTGTCAGAAATGGACTCAGCTGCAGTATTTCATAGAAGCAAAGAATCACAGAATATCCTGAGTTGGAAGGGACCTGTGAAGATCATCAAGTCTAATTCCTGACTCCACACAGGGCAGCCTAAAAATTAAACCATATATCTAAGAGCATTGTCCAAATGCTTCTTGAACACCATTAGGCTTGGCGCCATGGCCAGTTCCCTGAGGAGCTTGTTCCAGTGTTTGACCACCCTCTTATTGAAAAACTTTTTCCTAACATTCAACCTGAACTTCCCCTGATACAGCTTTAAGCCATTCCCTTGCATTCAGAAAGAAGAGACCAGCACCTCCCTCTCCGCTCCCCCTCATGAGGAAGTTGTAAGCAGTATTTGGAAGGAAAGGACCAGGGTCATCAGAATTTGCAGCAGTTCAGAGACTGTTCAGGTCTGTTATACGGAGAAAAATGTATTCTGCACATATTACCTCTTAGTTCTGATTTTTACCAAATTTTCTGCCTCCAACTTGTAGCTTCTGCAACAGCGTCTTTTATCATCTTTCTTGAGTCAGTCTATAAAAAACTGAACAGCTCCTGTGGTTTGTGATTGTTGATCTTGTAGGCAACCTGACAATGGTAAAAGTCATGTTTTAAAGAAAAAAAGAAAGAACAGACACTGGGTGGCCTACCCTGCCCTATAAGATCCTTGCACATTTACCATTCTTTCACTTCCCCCACCCGATTAAAAGATGGTAGAAGTAGAGGGCACTTGGGATAAGACATTCATGCAAAATGTTTTCCAATCAGATTTGACATCTCAGGATGCCACTGACAGGCTGGTGTAACACATTTCATGATCAATAGCTCTAACCATCACTACCTCTCCCTCCAAATCTTTCTGCTCATGTATCATAACTGAGGAGAGACATAGGAACTTTGGATCCCTGTAGTACCTGAGCAACACACTCATCCATGAGAGGTTTTAGCATCATCACACACCCCTTTACAGACAACTGAGGCATGCTCCAAAGACCCAAGGTCTGCACCTAACTAAGAATAGAAAAATGGTTGTGGACAGCCCTTGTGGTCAACCTGGTTAAAGACCTTAGCTGCTAGATAAACCTGTTGAGGTGTTGCCAAGACCAGTTTTTCTTCTTCTTCTTGTTCTACAGGTCTAGGTGACTGCTGCAGTCTCACGCAGAGACCTGCAGCTACCATGAGCCCTCAAATGACTTTTCTTTTTGCTCAAGAAAAAAACAGTGCCTCAAAGTCAGTCATGAACGGCCATACCAGGTCACTGCCTGACCACGCTGCGCCTGGGAGCTGTAACCATCTGAGTGCTACAGCCGAGGCCGCACAGCAAATGTTGAGTTTTTAATGACACCTACTGCACACAAAGAGCCATGGAAACTCCCCTGGATTACCCACCACACAAAGGGTGGCAGCAAGTGCGTGTTATCCCTTGGCACCTGGAAAGGGCAATGGGCCACGACTCTCCTCTCAGCTGCGACGCAGTTTCAGTGGCACTCAACCTGGCCCCGGAGGCATTTTCCTGGAATAAAACACCGGGCAAGCCTGCTTTTATTCTTAATGCTATTTTGGTAGCAGCTTGTTGCCTTCAGGAGCCACAGTGTGATAGAAAATGAACCCAGTCTTAAGCTCTGAAGGAGGAACGCGGTGAACACGCATATAGAATCATAGAATCATAGAATCATCCAGGTTGGAAAAGACCCTTGGGATCATCGAGTCCAGCCATCTACCCTACACTACAAAGTTCTTCCCTATATCATATCCCCCAACACCACATCTAAACGTCTCTTAAACACATCCAGGGATGGTGACTCAACCACCTCCCTGGGCAGCCTGTTCCAATGCCCGACCACTCTTTCTGTGAAAAATTCTTTCCTAATGTTCAGTCTAAACCTACCCTGTTGCAGCTTGAAGCCATTCCCTCTTGTTCTGTCATTAATTACCTGTGAGAAGAGACCAGCACCAACCTCTCTACAATGTCCTTTCAAGTAGTTGTAGAGAGTGATGAGGTCTCCCCTCAGCCTCCTCTTCCTCATACTAAACAGTCCCAGCTCCTTCAATCGCTCTTCATATGATTTATTTTCCAGGCCCTTCTTCAGCTTCGTTGCCCTCCTCTGTACCCGCTCCAGCACCTCGATATCTCTCTTGGATTGAGGTGCCCAAAACTGGACACAATACTCCAGGTGTGGCCTCACCAGTGCTGAGTACAGGGGCACAATCACCTCCCTACATATGGCTGTAAACAACAGACCCAGCAGTCGGGGCCTGCTCTCCACTCCCTTCTCCCCGGCTTTTGTATTACCTGCGCTAACCCAAATACCCTGGGATGTGCAGGGGGATGTCTGCCCTTCCTCTCCTTTCCACTGCAAGCACCCGTCAGCCCAACATTTCAGGATTTCCCGCAGAGAACGGGGCCGTTTCCCTAATCCATTGCAACGAAGCCCCACACCGCTGCCATGTCGGAGCTCCTGCAAGCACAGTGCCTGGCAGGGGCTCAGCCGGCAGAAGCCAGAGCCATGGTGGCGGGAGGCCTCCTCTGCCCTGCCACCTCCCCTGCCCACCCGGCAGCTTGACCGATGTCAGCCCACCGGCTGCGTGGAGGGGAGAGCGGACATCTTGGTCTGCCATGGGGGCCAGGGGACACGCTGCCTACCCTGCCCTTCTCACCAGAAGATCGGGGACTGCTATGTGTAAACTGCCTGACGGAGACCAGACAGGGGTTATTGAAGGCTATAACTTCACAGCCCACGTGCAGAGGCTTTTTATTTTGTTTTTAAAAAAAGATGCTGCGGTACCCTGCCTCAGGAAAGCCATCGGGACCACCCCACCTCAGAGGCAGGGGAAGCCCTCAGAAGCACCAGGACCTGCTTCTGTGCCTCAGGAACATCCAGATTGGAAAATCTGTGCCTTTCTCCCCACACGGTGCTATTACAGTAGTGTTATTATTTGCATTACAGTGGTGCTTAGAGACCTCAGCCGAAGGCATAAGTCTCATAGCACTGGACTGCCCATTCTCCAACACATCCTCATCTAAAAAAACACAGCAGAAAAAAGCAGGGTGAAGAAAAATACCAGTGACTCCATTTCATATGTGGGGAACTGATTCCCATTTGGGCCAAGGCCACTTGCATCGCTGACAGCATCACAGTCAATGAGAGTTGTTTCTACTTTAAGGGCAGTTTGCTGAAGTGAGAAGAGTGTAAGTAAGCATTGTACCCAGAGAAAGTGAAGAGTTTGTCTACAGTCACACAAGAATTGTGTTGCACAGCCAGGACTTTAAGTATACAAAGCATATTTCTGAGAGCAATATATTGTTAAGTACAGAAGCACTAGGCAAAATGACAAAAAAAGAGCACTCTTCTTTCCTTTGATTATTACCACCTGCAACAGGAGTGCCTCAACCAAGATGTGACCAGCAGAAGTAGGGAGGTGATTGTGCCCCTGTACTCAGCACTGGTGAGGCCACACCTGGAGTATTGTGTCCAGTTTTGGGCACCTCAATCCAAGAGAGATATCGAGGTGCTGGAGCGAGTGCAGAGGAGGGCAACGAAGCTGGTGAAGGGCCTGGAGAATAAATCTTATGAAGAGCGATTGAAGGAGCTGGGACTGTTTAGTCTGAGGAAGAGGAGGCTGAGGGGTGACCGCATCACTCTCTACAACTACTTGAAAGGACACTGTAGAGAGGTTGGTGCTGGGCTCTTCGCACAGGTAATTAGCGATAGAACAAGAGGGAATGGATTCAAGCTGCAACAGGGTAGGTTTAGACGGGACATTAGGAAGAAATTCTTCACAGAAAGAGTGGTCAGACACTGGAATGGGCTGCCCAGGGAGGTGGTTGAGTCACCATCCTTGGTCATGAGGCGTTTAGATGTGGTGTTGGGGGATATGGTGTAGGGGAGAACTTTGTAGAGTAGGGTAGATGGTTGGACTCGATGATCCGAAGGGTCTCTTCCAACCTGAATGATTCTATGATTCTAAGATTGGGGCCATGTTGTCCTGGACACCCTACAAACACTGTGAAGCAGTGTTTTAATTTCTTATTTTGCATAAGCCTTTCTGCTGAGAATGACTATGTTTCTGCAGTACAAAATCAGTACAAAATATCATTGAGTCTTTTATTTTTATTAAAAAGTAACTATATTGTATTTGTGGAACATGATTTATGAGCACAGCAAACAGCTTCCACCTTGGCTATGCTGCAGCAATTCATATGTCACTTTATTAACAAAAGCAGTTTATGATTGCGAATGAGATGAGAATCTATGTCAAATCCCCAAATGTGCAACAGGGGTCAAATTTTACCTTATTTTACAGGTCAGCAGTTTATAGTCTTGGTACACCAGTCTCATTACAGTGAAGATGTCAATGTGAAAGTTAAGAATATAAGTTCAGGTTTCTCCAGAGGGCAAACACGGGTTCAGGGAGAGGAGAGGAGAAGAGGAGAGGAGAGGAGAGGAGAGGAGAGGAGAGGAGAGGAGAGGAGAGGAGAGGAGAGGAGAGGAGAGGAGAGGAGAGGAGAGGAGAGGAGAGGAGAGGAGAGGAGAGGAGAGGAGAGGAGAGGAGAGGAGAGCAAAAGGTTTATGGTTGTAGTTCTTCAGGTGATAGCACAAGCTGAACCAAGGCAGAAACTTTGGCTGTTGCTCATAACATCTTTTCTGAATGGAAGATCAACAACAGATGAACTCTCCTGCAGTGAAGACTACACTTTTAAACTCAGATGGTTATTCCACACAGACACCTGCATTTATGTATGGGGAAGCCTATCAAAACACTGGAGTGAAGGCTGAACAGCCAACATAATTTGCTCCACTTGCATGTATGGGGCAGCTTTAATTATATGATTACATCCTGTTTCTTAAACTTAAAGAGATCTCGCACCTTTTAACTGAGCTGCAATTTCACGCAAAGATTTTCTTTTCTAACAATAAGGGATTTGCTCCTGCAAGATTCAGAGAAGCCATCTAAGCGTTGTTTTGTAGGGATTGTATTTTTCATGTTACGCCTGAACTGACTCGATGATCAGTTGTCAGAGAGCTGAGGTGGTCCTCCTGCCCTCCTCCAGATCTGTGTGCCACAAGCTCTGGAGCTCAGCTGACCTCCCACTGAACTAAATTGGGGTGGGGGGATCGAGGGGGTGTATGACCTAAACTGGAGGCAAACTAGGCCAGCTGCAACAACGGAACAGCTTCCTGCTGGTTCCAGCCCTGGTGCTGGCTCCCTGCCTGACCCAGGAAACTCCACCACTGGCACAAGAGAGGCGCAGGCAGTGATGTGAGGTAGGGGCAGGGCTGCCCTGATAAGTGGCAGTGGCTGTTTGATCAGCTCAAAGCATACCGCCCCCTCAAGTACACTAGCTTAGACTTTTCATACTAGGGATAGTGATTTGAAATTGTTTTCCAGCTGTAGATTTCCCAGAAGAATGGTGGACCTCATCCACAGACACAGATCAATGCCTAGCATACGTTAGCCTATATTCCCTCCTTGGAATTAGTCCACCAGCACCCTGGATGTCTGTAGGTCAAGCATAATGGCAAGCAGCATTCAGATAAATAGTTGTCTTACTTCCTGTGAAATTACTGCAAGCTCTGGATGATCACTGAGAAGAAGAAAAAAAGGAAAAAAAAAAAAAAAAAAAAGAAAAGGGAAAAAAGGAAAAGGGAAAGGGAAAAATAAAAAATAAAAATAAAAATGAGAAGGGGAAGAGGAAAAAGAAAAAGAAAAAGAAAAAGAAAAAGAAAAAGAAAAAGAAAAAGAAAAAGAAAAAGAAAAAGAAAAAGAAAAAGAAAAAGAAAAAGAAAAAGAAAAAGAAAAAGAAAAAAGAAAAAGAAAAAGAAAAAGAAAAAGAAAAAGAAAAAGAAAAAGAAAAAGAAAAAGAAAAAGAAAAAAGAAAAAAGAAAAAGAAAAAGAAAAAGAAAAAGAAAAAAAAGAAAAAGGTGAAGGAGAAGGAATGAAAAAGAAAAAGAAATTAAAAAGAATAAGAAACTAAAAAGAAAAAGACCGACAACCTAAGATTAGAATATATTTCCCATTTTACTGCTGGCAAAGCACAAGGAAAAGTCATGTTGAAAATCCAGCACGCAAAGCTCCTCCGTGGGCAGAGAGCAAACACAAAGCCTAAGCCCAGCCTATTCACATTCGCTATTGGAGAAACAACCAGGCAGCTTTGGGAAGACAAGCAAACCCAATACTCTCCGAAACGGTATTTGAAATGGATTAAGCCAGGTGGAATTAGGACATGGAGGAAACATCTTAGGTACATTAGGTCTGTATCTAATCTGATTGTGCTGCATGGGCACCTCAATTTACTATAAGCCAGCAAAAAAGTAGAGGAAGCCTAGTAAAAATTTTACTAATTTATTTTCTACAGAAACCTGTGAGCATCCATGAGTTTTTAAAATTATAAAATATGTGTCTTCACAATGAGATGGAGAAGTATAGCTCTATTTATAGCCCTGCCACAATGACTTTTCCCAGGAAAGGTCATGTACCTATTATTTGGCTGAAGATCCATTGGTGCTACCCTCCATGAAGGGCAAACTAGGCTACAAGGTACGTGTTTTGTATTGGAGCTTACCCAGTAGCCAAACACTGTATCGGCCCAGATGTTTTTTTTTTAGAAGGGGCTGGTAAACAAAAAACACAAAGCAACCTGCCATGTTCCCAAGGTAGGACAAAATCATGTTTTGCTGTCATTTTCCAGCTAACTCTCGACCAGCACGATAGTCCACCCCCAGAAAGGCAGGACGAAAGCGCTGAGTTTGGCTCCAACTCATTTCCCAGAGGCCAGGGTGGCCACAGTATTGTATTTACATGGGCACTGATTTAATCAAACGCAACCTTATCTGATAAAAAGCTAAATAAAACCAAGTAATGACTTTGAGATTTAACCCACAGTTTAAAATGTTAAATAACCCTCCCTACAGTTAGAATAAATATTCCAACTTTCTTCCGAGGTTCCAAGACGTCTTTGCAAGCGCATGAGTTCAGAGAGGAAAGGCACTAAGGGTTGGCATTAGGAGACAGCAGGTATGGAAGGATGCAAACATCTGTGGGCTGAAAAATGAAATAATTTAGAACTTGAGAACAACTAGAAATTTCCAACACCAGGAAAATATCGTATTTATTTCCCTTCTGCCCCAGGAGTGATTCATCAAATGCAATAGTAAAAACATGACATAGAAATTGCAAAACTCTTAATTTTGTCACTCTCTATCAAAACAACTTCAGCATCCCTTGACTGATATGTTTTGATTTGATCTGTCAAACGCATCCTACCTGTTTCATTTTGAGCTAGCTCAATATTAAGGAGCACTTCGCAGTGGCGCCAGGGTGCTGCCTCCTGGCAAGACACAGCAAAGGAGCTCCCAACCTTCTTCATCGCTACAGGCCACCCCATCCGTGTTCTCTTGCCACCTGGGGTTGCTTGCTTAAAGAGAAGACTGCACTACGTCGCCGGGGGACGTGGTCTGACCAGAGAGCCCAGCCACAGGACTGCAACTCCCCTTCCCAGGAAGCAATGGACCACAGCCTAATGGGGAGCCTCTGCCAGACAAAGCATTTGGGGACATTTCAACATCAGACTCACCTGAAACAAAGCACGGTTAGGAAGCCTGTTAGGCAGATTCAGAGCATTTTGATAATCTCAGCAAGATTTAATTTTTTTTCCTTGGAATACATGAAATATTTTGTGGTCACTGAATTGCTATTAAGCATGCAATGCAGGTAGCTTTGTTGGAGCACCGACACACACGGAGAAAACTCATAGTACAAAATGCCAGATGTATGATAATCTAGTTTGGTTTTCCACTGTTTTCTCTACCAGGCAGTTTTATATCACACCCCTGACCATGATTTGCAAAGGTTGACAAATTTAGCTTTAAAAAAGATATATGATTTTTGTATTTTGTTGTGGTAGATACTTGTTAAAGTTCATTCTCTCCTTCTATACAGTCTTTTCTCTTCCTTATTACTTGCAGCACTGTACATTTTACAGTTACAGTGGACCCTTTTGATTCAAACATTTATATCTCCTTTATCATCTCACAAGAAGGTCCTGCCTCCCGTTGCAATGGCTCTTTTTCTTAGGAGCCCTTTTAAATGAAGGGTAATTCAGAGCCTGGTGTCTCCAACATACCTACTTCCACTCCTAGCTGAGACATGAAGGACTTTCTCAAGGTATTTTTAGGTGTAAGAATTTAAATAACATACTCTTAACCTACCCAACACTGATGGCTGGGTCGTTTCAGACCATGAGTGAGAGATCCAAATGTCCAAAGTGATGAGTGATTTTGTTTGCTTTCCTTTTGAGCGCTTAAGGGTTGATGCCTCCTCTTTCGAAAGTGCCCTTTGGAACATAGACTGAGGATGGAAGATGGCACTGTGTGAAAGCACTCCCAATCACTGGTTATTTGGCAGAGAAGTGTTTCATCTGGTGGTGCTTCTACTAACACACCCTTCCCAGCAGCACCCCTCCTTCCCAGGACTTACAGCCCAGTGTAACGCAGGGTGGCCATGAGATTCCCTCATCCCGTAAATCCAGCTTCTATCCAAAGTACAGTATGGAAACAACTAGGGGGAGCGGGAGGGGGTTGTACATTATTAGACATCTCCAGGGTAAGAGAATCGTGAGAAATAGACAGCAAGAGGTTGAGGAATCTGCTTTTTGCCAGATAAATTTAATTAATTTTTGGACCGGTTACACAATAGTGGGTGAAGGGAATACAAGAGATACAATGTGTTTAAGATTTTAGTAAAATATTTGATCTCGTGTCCCATGAAACCATCAGCAGAGAAATTAGTCCAAATCAGCTTGGAAAAAAAAAAAAAAGTATTAACATGTGGGCTGCAAACTGGCTAGAAGACCAGAAACAAAGGGTAATGATAAACAGCAGTGAGTCACATTGGGAGGACATTGTTTGGTTTTGCTTTCCTGAAGTGTTAAAACGATCGGTGCTAGCACTGGTGTTATTAAACTGCATTCATCATGTGATCAAGGATGAACGAAAGACCTGTGCATGAATGAAAGTTGCAGGTCATAATAAATTGGGAAGAAATATAAATACAAGCAAGGAATTTAAAAAAAAAAAAAAAAAAAAAAAAAAGAAAAAAAAGGGGGGGGGCGCTGAGCAGAGGTATTAAAGAGTTTCTGCTGGAGCCTAGAAAATGAAGGGGTGGGAGAAGAATCAGGTGGGCATGTGGACTAGGGCAGTGATGCTGAGGGGGATAACGTCCTGGAAGTGGTGAGTTAAAAACAGACCTGATCCCAGGGGTGCCCGCTGTTCAGGCTGCAATCCAGCAAAATCCCTAAGCAGGTGCTTAACTTCAGGCATGTAAGTAGCTACTGAGTCACTGAGAGTGAAGCTAAGCCCTCTAAAAGCTTTGCTGAATTGAGACCAGACCGCTCAGCACCTTGCAGACTGAGCCCTTCCCCGTTTTTCTCCCACGAGGCATCTTTCATCTGCTCGATACACATCGAGGCTATGGGCTCCCTGGGCTCAGAAAGGCTGTCTCATAAGGAGCCGGACCCAACAGCTGCGGATTCCGCTCACACAAAAGGATTTTGGAAGTCCAAATTCAGCTCAGCCTCAAGCAGAAAGAAGAGTGAAAATTCCACACTTCGCCGCCTCCAAGAATTTCATCAGCAATAATAAATTGCTTCAGAACAGTCCTGGTTTATGGTCAGGTGAGTTTTTGGGGGTTTTCTGACAGCAAGATCACACAAACTCAACATAAAGTCTCATTGAAAGAGTTGTTTCAAAGTGAAAAATGACACTGTTTTATAAAAAGCAAACAAACAAATAAACAAACAAAACGCTAAAAAACCCAAACAACAATAACAAAAGTCAGACTGGGTCTTTTAATGAGTTTTCCTTTACACAGTTTCAGAGAAACTGAAACCAGTTTACTAAAGAACTCGACATTTTACAGGATTAGCATTTTGTAATGAAAACTGTCCGATCTGTCCTACACCTCTTGCATTTTGCCTAGTTCCTATTTATCTTTCTCACAACAAATACTGAAATGATAGTAGTGATTGTCTGCGTGCCTCGTACAAGAAATTCTGATTTTTTTATTCTCACCAGCAATTCACGTGCTACCCAGTGCACGCTGGTCTGACTGCTCTCCAATTCTCAGGACTGGCAAACCTTTCCTTTCCCACCTCATCAGAGACTTCACTTCCAGCTGTGCTTGGCCCTGAAAACTCTATAGGTTTTGTCACTTTTTCCAGAACATTTCTGCTGGGTCAACTCTTTGCAGGAGAAGGTGGGGGGGGGGGGGGGGGGGGGGGGAATAACCAAACAAAAAAACCCCAAACAAACCAAAACCAAGCAAAAAAAACAAACCAGAAAACAGCATACGTCTTCCTTCAATCATATTATCTAGAGTGTTTTATTAGGTCTTGTGGCTTTTTCTTATGGCCCCAAGTTCTGGAGCCAAAGATTATGGAGGAATTTTCACCTTCACTGGTTTTAAGTTCATGTGTTTTAGGCCATCCTTGCTCATGGTATGTTAAGGTTTATGGTGGCAATGTAGCAACTATCACACCGGGATGCCATCCAACAACTTGCTCCGTTACTATTTTACCTCCCTATCAGAAGGCTTCGTCTCATCACCTGCCATCCCGAATTTCCCACTATAGTTCTGCCCCAAACTCCAGCTTGGACTGCACCACCACTCAAAGAAACCTCCATCATTCAGGACAGAAAATGCACAGGAAAGTGTTTTACAACTTCTTAGAAGCTCTTTTTCCTCCACACCCAGGTGGTTTTGACTTGACAGTGACTCAAACTGTCACCAGAGGACTTCTGGGTAGAAAGCTTATGCAAATGAAGTTCTATCACTAACTATCCCTCCCCTTAATCACCAACAGGTGGGAGCAGAGAGCTCCCTCATCAAAGCCCCTACCAGCCCAGGTGCCTCCCAATCTCCCCCTAAGCTCCTGCCCTCCTCGTAGAAAGGTCTCTTCCATCCCCCCAAAGGAGCTACTGTCAAGCTCACAACCTCATCCATGCCCCACTTAAGGTTGTGATCTGTATTTGGGAAGTTACTACAGCGGCACACGAGGAAAAATATTTATCAAAAATGTTGCACAATTAAACACCTCAGAAGTGGTTAAAACTGAGCAGGATGGTGCCCACCAACAGAAGGTGTTTGGGCTCCCAGAGACTTAAAGGGACACATCAGGTACACACCTTTTCTTGTGCAATGCCATGCATTTAGCAAGGTTAAAGTCCATCTGCCCTTCCAATCTTGTTTCCTTCACTTTTCCCCAGTGAAGTTTTAGAAACTTACAAAAAGGAGACTATAACAAAATGGCAAAGCTCCCAGAGGGAGAGAATTATGCCTGTGGTTGGAGACCATAGGTGTTAGCATCACTTCCATGGGAGTCGGGAAGAAGATTGAATCACTCTTCGTTATGCACCAGTTGATTAGTACCATGGTTCCATGAAAACCATGGTTCTTTTCCTTTCCCTGGTCAACCACAGGTTGAAGAAAGATGAGGGTCACCATGCAGGGCTCCTGAAAGCATTGAAACCTCCAGCATCCCTGGCTAGTGGTCATGCTGACATCCTCTGAACATAAGCAGTCTGCTGACTGACAGAGTCTTCAGAAGCTGTTCGATGAAGAACCAATTTTTAGGATCAACAAGGAAGTAAAACTCCCCGGTAGTGCAGGAGCTGACCATCCCAGCAAAGTCCTTGATCCATCCCACTCTTCCATCATAGTCCTCCCATGGCTTTGCTTTGGGCTTTTCCTCCAGGATTTTCTTACGGAGTGATGAAAAACCTTCTGAGCTGCGGTGAGGTCGTTGGAAATAAACAGTTGATGAACCCCTTTGAGCTCAGCACCTTTGTTCAGCGGCCCGTGATTTGCAGAGGACTTGTCTTGGCGATGAAGGTGATCCCTTCTAATCCCGTGCTCCTTTTTGGAGCAAAATTTTTATTCCTCTTGTTTACAAAGCACTGTCCCCATTAATAAGGTTTTTAGATTTTATAATTCCTCAGTGCGAAATATTAAGCCTGTAATATATCGTTGTGTGAGCAGTTTCCCCAACACTTTTTTGTTTTCTTTAAGTATTTAGCTAAAACCACTTTATAACATTTGGATTGTGGCCGATACTGTGCTCCTTCACCTCAGTCCCTTGGTTTGCTCAGATTACTGCCAGATTTCTGAATTCCCCTCTCACGCCAACTGAGATGATGCACTATCTCCGGGCCAGTACCATGCTGCAGCCTGTCAAAATGTGATGGAAGATGGCCCCAAATCCTTCCTTGACTTAAACCGCAGCTGTCATTTTCTATCAGTGCCCACTGTCGTAGCTTAGCTCCTGCTGGCACAGCACCCTCTGCAGAGTTTAAGCTGTGCTTGTCGCTGCAGGTCTCCGCTTCTCACCCAACTGACGCTTTTAACTCTCCCCCTCTTCCCCCAGAAAACTTCCTCTTGCTCCTCTGACTTTTCTTCTCCATCCCTGTACCTTCTGAGCCCAAGGTCCCACACAGTTCTCTCCCTTCACTCGCATTGCCACGTTCGTGCTTTCACCACAGTATCAAGCCATCGTTAGGGGGAGCAGAGAATAAAATGATTCAGAGGAACCCCCTCCTAGGCTCTCAGTGCCAGAGGAGGAGTATTTGCAATAGGGTCAGGCTAGCAGCAACATCTCCCCAGTATGAGACTCTGCTCTTGGGATGACTCTTAACTTACACTGGCTGGGGAGCACTGTCGCAAGTGGTGTCCACGACCAGGCCCCCCGTTATGGTACCGGCCACACATGCAGCAGTACAATGAGAGGCAGCAGGTGGGTCTGAACTGAAGGGCAGGGAGCCCAGAGAAGAAATTAGATGGTACCATTCAGCATGCTGAGCAGCAATCACAGGACACCAGATGCATTGCCACTGCCAAGTTTCTGTAAGGGCTGAGGACGAGAAGAGCAGCATGGAAAGATCCGTGGAATGGTGAAGAGGTTCTGCTATGTTTTATAAGGAGCACTTTCCCTACATAAAGACCAGTAGAGGAGAAAGGGCACATTTGTTGGAAAGTGCCAACAGTGGACTAGCTGTGTCCCATGCTCCACCTACTCCTTTAAGCTTCTTTTCGTCATTTCTTTCAGTTACATGTCCTAATCTCACCAATAGGATGAGAAAGGGGAATAACTTTTCCAGAGCAGAGGCTGGCACTCTGTGTCAGCCTATGTGAGAGTTAATTCAGCCAGAGCATTGCATTTTTTTCAGCTGACCAAAAGATAAATGTCTCTCAAGCCTGACTCTCCTCCACAAGGCTGTAATGCACGTACACCTACACCGACAGAGCAATGTGCCTTGGCAGGCTGACATCTGCCCAAGGCTGGTTTCACTGTCTTAGACTGTTAAAATCATGTAATATTTTCACTCTGCACTTCCATCTCCCGTAAGCACTTTGTGTAACAGGTGGATGCCATGGAAGCCTTCACATATTTCTCCTCGCAGCTCTCTTGTTGCTGGGGAAGTGTACCACAGGTCTAAAATGACCAGGCTGCCCTAAGAGAAGGTGGAGCTGAATCTTGTCCTCCTTGCTGGCACGTGGACATGCGTCCCTGGGTGTCTGACTCTACACAAACACAATCCATGGCACAAGCTTTTGCTCAGCAGCTTTGCAACATGGCGAGTAAGACAAGAAAGAGAAGCAGCAAAGCAGGAAAACAACGGGATACAACTGAGCCACTTCAGACTGATGACCTGCCTATCCTTGTGTCTTGTCTCCGGCTATGCCCACCTTTCTTTTATTGCTTTCTTTTTCTGTTCCAGTATCAGGCCTGGATCGGGTTCTTCCCCCTACCTCCCACCACACTCACACCAGAGCCCACCACTGGCAGCGTCCCAAGCAGCTGTGACACAGGACTGTCTCAGGGAGGCTGAGCAGAGCTGGGCATAACCCTTCTACCCTCCCTTGTCCATCTGTCTGCTTATCCCTCCCCCCGTCCTGAGCCCACACTGCTCTCCCCAGCACACACAAATGTCCATGCTGGCAAAGCCCCTTGGCAGAAGGGGCAAAGGGTGGCCAGCTCCATGCTAAACCCATCGTTGTACACCCTGGCCTTCTCCTTTCCTCTTCAAAAAAGCCTCCTGCGCTTTGCTTGGAGTGAGCTGGCCAGAGAACTCCCCGTGGTGCCCCCTCCCATGGCACCAGGATCTGTCTCTGTCCTTGTGCCCACTTGTGCAAGACTGGACAGTGGAAGGTGCCAGCCAAACGGGTCAGTCGCTGATGGTTTTTTTTTTTTTTCATACGTGTGGAAGAATTACTCCAAGAATGGGAAAAAAAATAGTTAAGGAAGCAGGAAAAACAAACAAAGTTGATGTCCCCAGGGTCCACAGGCAAAAAACAAAGCTATAAGGAAACGTGAGAGAGATGCAAGAATGGGACAAGTGCACATGATACTTCCCCACGTTTGCTCCCATTTCCATCTTGCTCGGGAGACAATGGCAGTCAGTGTGCCTGGCTGGGCCCACCATCCTCTGCCTGCCGAACAGCTGGCAAAATTTACTGAATCAAACCTCAGAGCATGCCCAAGATGGGCATACGTCAAGATAACTATGTCTGCTTTCCTTGTAGACAGAAAGAAGCTATGTGATTTGCACGTGTCAGAGCTGGAACTACCCGGGAAGCCCTGAAACTCTCTTAAGTTCTGACCACTAAAAACAGGGGCTCCCCTTAGAAGGCAACGTTCAAGTTAAATGCCAGACAGAAATGTAAGCATCAGGCTGTGAGATAGCATTTCCCTTTCTGTCACATGAAAGATGAGTTCATTATAGAACATCCTCTCCCAAGCCTGTAGGGAAAAGCTTGGAGGCTCACAGATAAAACAGATTGAGTTATGTCTTCCTTCGTTTTAAGTGAGTACAAGTACAAGGATTTTTATTGTCCGCAATGTTAGCAATGCTGCATCGTCCAAAAGACCTTGTTCATTTATCAGCTTTCTTAAAAATCTTTTGTTCACAAGCCTGCTTGTGTGCGAACACAGAAAAAATTCAGCTCTATCTAGTATCAGCCCGCAGCTGTTCAGTGACAGAAGGACTCAAAAGCTACGGATATGAACATGGGAAAATCCACCCAAAGCAGAAGGAAGGCACAGTAAGCAACAGCTGCATGACAAGAATATGCTGTTTCTGTAGTGTGAGAATAAAAAAAAAAAAAAATTAAAAAAAAAAAGCTGCAGTTACAGTAAGCATCAGAAAGTCGTCGGCAAACATTATAATTGTGATTCAGTTCAGAAGATAAGCAAAATTACTTCTCCTTCTAACTTTTCTCTAGGTACCTAGTGCTCTTCTAGACATATGTTCTGATTCACAGCAGGGTTTGGAAACTCCAAGCCAGGAACTGGGTCCTTTGAACCATCTTCTAAGTGCTGGAGTCAGCAGATTTCAATCTGTCCCTGACTTTCATAGGAAAAAGGACAACATGAGCAAAAAAAAACCCAGTCCCCCAAATCCTTTCAAAACTCTGCTCATAATACTCTGATAATTCATTATAAGGCTATGTTTGAGTCTTAGCATGTTGGACTCGTGCTTTTTATGCTTCCTTAAATCAAATGGATTCCAGGCACAGTAGATTTCTAAGTGTGTTCTCAGGGTATGGGTCCTCCCTCAAATACTTCTCCCTGAGACCCCACAGCCAGAACCGGAGATTAACACTGGTTTTCCTAGCTTTCCAGGAGTTTCAGTTTATATTTCTGCATGCGCACCACCCTTGTAGGCCCTCTACTTTATAATTTATCTCCTCAGGGATAAACAACTATTAAAATACGTAGCAGATCAACGGCGTAACACTCGTAAAAACAATCACTCTCCACTTGAGATGTGCAAGACAAGATATAGGACTAAATAATGCAACAGAAGAGCCCATCTGCACTCCCTGCATCTGTTTCTTCACCATCCTTTGTCAGCCCCTTTCCAGGTCCTCTCAGGAGGACCTTCTTTCACTCCTGCATGAGGTCTCTCAGGTACTATCTCATTTTAAAGAACCCTACTTTTGCAGAAGTATGTTTCTCTCTTCCTTTTTTATTTTTCCTTTCCAAGCTTTCTTTGCATATGGCTTCTTAGCCTTGGTTCTAAGGGAATGCCTTTCCCTCAGTCCCAGCCTGCTCTAGAGAAAGCTGAATAGCCTGACCTTCTCCAGGATGGAGCAATTCTTTTTGTTATCTGAAGCCTGAAGCTAACGAGCCCATTCAGGTTCTGACGATCCATCCATTCATAGGCAGAGAAACCAGCTCCACTGCCTTCTTCCCCAGTGGAATGGTTGTGAGATAAGGGCACAACAAAAGACAATCCTAGAACATAAGGATGAGAACCATCCCTAAAATGAAACTGGGGTTTTATACTGTGCATAGATTCTTTAAAAATACCACCTATCCCATCCACACTGACGAGAGAGATGTTTCTGTTCAGGTACTGCTCTAACATCGGAAAGGCGGTACTACTCCAAGAGACGCCGTGAAACTCCTGTAGGATGTTGCTTTACACCACAGAGCCTCAGCTTCCCATTTGGAAAACAGAAATGATGTTTCCCTAACCCGCGGGTCATTGTGAAACATCTGCTCTGAGGGTGGCGATCGCTACCAACGAGCCTTCTAAACAAAAATTTGAAACCCAAGAAAGAAACAGTTCATGTCTGGGCATCAGAACAGCCACTCAGGCAAAAGATCCCCTAGCTCAGTGCCCTGACTCTGCCAGTGGACAGGAAGATGAGCAGCTAGCAACGTGTCCTCAGGAACTCCCTATCCAAAGCGGCTATTGCCATGTCAAGAAGAGGTGAAAGCCCAGGTGAGAGTTTCAGCATACAGTGAAATGAAACAGGGGTACAACAGAGTTTTGCTGCAGCTACAGATTTGCAGCTTCAGGGATGAAGACAGAGCATAGCTCACAACCAAGAATGGAGCCAAGGGATCAAAGAGTGGGAGATCTGGATGTTTCAATGAAGGAGAGCAGTGTGGAACATGTGCGATTGATTTTCTTGGTTAATAAGGCAGTTTAGTTCCATTTACCAATAAAAGCCACATCTCCAGATCCTGCACGCTACATCCTGAGCTATGTATACGGAGTTATGTCAGTGGACAGCAAGAGCCTATCACTGCTTCTTGCTGGTTTTCAAATACTCAGGAAACTCCAAGGTGATGGACAAACATTGCAGCCAGGCAAACTCTGACCAGGCACAAGGGAAAGGTTCTTCTTCCCTGAGAGTGGTGCAGCACTGAGACAGATGGGATCTCCATCCTCGGATATTTTGGCTGGACAAGGCCCTGAGCAACCCAATCCAGCTTGCGAGGGTGGCCCTGCTGTGAGCAGTGGATTGGGCTAGATGACTTCCAACCTAACTCCTTGTATGAGCAACGTTTCTCTGAAACTTGTGTATATTTACATCCAGTAAAGCAGCTGAAGGGCAGCACCACCCTTTAGGGAGCATCAAACCACGGACAAGAAGTTGCGTATGCCTGTGAACACCAACTTCAGAATCAGGGAAAACAGCGATCAAGCAAAAGGGTTTCCTAGTCGAGAGCAAAACAAAATGCTGTAGCAGCAAGGTAGCAGAGCTGCAGAGAGGAGAGAAAGACATTTCTTCTGATGGCCCCGGGGGCGAGAAATCACCCACCATCGCCCAGCTGCCACCCAAGTGCTTTGCCCCTGTGGGGTGATGAAGGACCTGTGAGCATTTCTTACCACTCCAACAGGAGGGCAGCTATCATTTGAGCTGCCTTCCTGTCTCGGTCCCTGCCCAAGTGACCTTCTTTCCCTCAGCAGGAGTTTTTGCTCAGACCAAACAGGAACCTCTTTAGATTTTGGATGTAACGCAGAGAAAGCAAACATGACTTTCATCATGCCTAGCAAGACACCCCAGTCAGCCAAAAATGTCTTGCATGAAAGCGCTGGGAGCTGAGATCGGAAACGGCTGGGGCTAGAGCTCGAAACAAAGATGTTGGTCACCCCATGGAGCAAAGGCAGAGGGCCAGTCCTTGAGGTCTTCGTTCTCGTTCCATTTTACTCACACAAACGCCCAGCAAAGCCTCAACAAATGCAGAAGTGCTGAGCGTGAGGACCTGGGGCACCAGGGGATGCTAAGGAGCTCATGGGTGAGAGGGGTTTCACACCACCCACAGCTTCTTACTCCTCAAGAAAACTGCATCCTCAAAAGCCACGTGGCACCTGGCAAGCGACTGAAGACTCTGGCTGTAATTGCCGCTGCGAAAAGGGGCACAGACTTCTGATGTGCTTTCATTCCATGACTGACTTTAAAATGCGTACTCCTTCATTTGTAGCACACTGGTGCTGAGACGCTCCATCGCAGGAATAAAATACTGCATTCCCAAGAGAGAAGGAGAGGAAACCGAAGCAAATTATAGCACTCCATTCAGGTGGTCATTAATATTATATGCAATGTAATATTTTCAGCTATTAATGTTTTAAAACTAGTTCATTTTCCCAGGTTTAGCTGTAATTGCCACAGAGCAGAGTAGTAAAAGATCTGAACTATTTATCTGTGGGAATAGCTTTTAATTCAGCAGTTTTGGAAGAGGAAATTAACAAGTAAAATTGTTTATTTCAGTAGAGGGCATTTATTTACACTCCTTTATTTTGGTTTACTCCTGTTTCGGTTTTTATGTGCTTGTCTGCTTGTCAAGCAATAAAACTTTCTTCTGTCCATTTGCATGTTTGACCACATTAAGAGGACCAAATTCAACAGATCTAGAGAGTATTTCATAGTCCCTGGAATGCAAAGGGGACATCCAAAATAATGTATAACGGTTATTTAAGCCAGAACACTTGTGAAACTAGTGTTTCTTCGTGGATAGGTTTTGATGCTCTTACAGAGGAAATAAGCCAAGTGCCGAAGGAAAATGTGAATTTTCTTGCCTTTTAAAATCCACCTATTTTCACAGAAGCCCAATTTACCCCGTAACAAGTTGTCACTTAACGCAGTCATCCACACGGCTTCCGAAAAACACTCTCGTACTGACGTAGCTCCACATAAACCACCTTGCTATTTCTCAGACAATATACGCCTCCTATGTTTCAGCAAACTATTCGGCATGGGAACCTGTGTGATGATAATTCTCTTGCTGGAGATAAACAGAATGGCTGCGCTTACCTTTCAAATCCAGCTGCCTCTGGGAATAAATATCGCGATTATTTAGCAGCTCACAGCAATGTGAAGCCAACCGAGGCATGCAGTATCCTTTCCCAACTCCCCATAAAAGGAGCAATTTGCTCTGAAGGTTTTCCTCTCCCCTTCTCTGTTTGTATAGACCTGGGCAGGCTACGCACGTCTACTAAAAAAGTAAAATCTTTGCCTCAGCGTAGACGGAGAGAAAAGAAAATGGAATTGAAGCTCCGCATCTGGTTTGGTAAAAGCAAAACCACACGTATCGGATAAAGACTAAGAGACCCCAAAGAAAAGTCAGAACGTTACTTTTGAAGGAAGGCGTGTGAGAGATAAAGATGCTTCAAAAATTGGAGAGCAGCTGAAGGCTTGGGGACGCACAGTCTTTTATTCATCTCTCCTAACTCTCTGGAAATAAAAAAGATCGCACGTTTAGTGTCAAAGCCATCTTTGAACTGGGGACTGATACAAACATCCCAGAGAGCAGGGACATCACCCAGCGGGATGCAAGAGTTCAGCAGCAAAGCCGATTTCGGCAGAAAAGCAAACTGATTCCTAAGCGGAGGAAAAAAAAAAAAAACGGATTCTGTCACCTTCAGATCCCATCATACTATTAACGACGAAAGAGGTATCAATGGTCCATACCTGTAATTTGTCAGAACTGTTCTTGTTCTTTCAAACATCTGCTCTGAAAGCCAACTTTTTTTTCCCCACACCACTTAGCCAAAAAAAAAAAAAAAAAAAAAGAATGACGGCGTTTATGTACATTTCTGCAAACCAGGGGCCCGATCCTGCAAAAAAAAAATAATGTCAAGAGCTCTCCCTTTGCAATCGACTTCCTGGCGTGTGGGAGGCACCTGTTGTGTGTTCTTGCTCCCCGTAGACGTGCAGCAGCCTTATCGCCCAGCGCGCCGAGGAGAGGATCAAGTCGGCAGGACCGGCTGCGAAGTACGTGGCACCCCCGCGAGATAAGGCTGTGGCACCGGGAGAGTTAAGCAACCACAAAAATTTCCCTGTCTCCCATACAGTGAGAAAAATCTCCGTCCCAGGCTTCAACGCCTTCGCCGCAGGAAAAAGTGCACGATCCCTAGTTCTGCGCGTGCCTGTGCTTATAGGTTCCATATAGATCCAATAATTTTAAGGCCAGAATGCATCACAGGGATTATGTATCTGATTTTTTTTTTGGGGGGGGGGGGGGTCTAACACTGGTCACAGAACCCCACGCAAGTAACTCCTCCTTCCACTCTGCAACTGTGATCTGTGGTAGAACCTACTTTTTTAGGCTTTAACCCCACCTAACCTTACAGACGCCGCCGTAAATGAAATAGCGGGGGATTAAACTTGCGGTGGAAAAGTCCACTCCGTTGTTAGCCTAAACGTACAGCTACCACCTCTATCACCCTAAACCTCCCCGAATTTCTCTGGATTTCTCTAGCGCACGTTCCTGTCAAACCTGGGAGCGGTGTCTTTGCGCTAACTGTGATGAATTTATGAAGTCTTCCAGCCCAAAACATGAGTCCCAGGTACATGACCGTTCTTCCAGCTCTTTTTTTTTTTTTTTTGCGTCCTTTCCCATCTTGCCGAATAAAGAAATCTACGAGTGGAGTTGTGCAGGCGTTGAACAAACAGCCTCTCGGTACTGGTGTGAAGAAGTTAAAAGCCAAGGGACGAGAAAGGATAAAGAAACTTTGCATCAAGCAGAAAGGAGTAAATAATTAAAAATACGTTAAGCAATCCCACGGAATTCATTAGTTAACGCTGTAACCGTTGTGCCTGCGCAAAATCACCCTCTAAAGGCAAGTATAGTTTTATGACAGGACATATTTCACCCGCTCGGTAATTATACCATTTAAGGTGGCTGTTAATGATAAAACTGCCACTACACAGGTATTTAGAGTTGAAAATTGTCGGTATAATTAAATAAAAAAATAATTAAATAAAAAATAACTCCTTGAAAATATATGGGCGATGCACAGTAGCTCCTGTGGTATCCAAATCCTTTTTGAGTCTTGAAACAGAAACCAGAGAAAAACTAATTTTTATCACGCAGTTCCTATTGAATGCACAGCACGGAATTAGGGAATTTACCTTGGAATAGCTAAAAATCAGGTATTAAAAAAAAAACAAAACAAAACCAAAACAAAAAAAAAAACTCCGCCAAGAGAGATTGTTTTCAGTGATTGAAGCTGGAATAATTTTATTTCAAATCTATTACGCATTTTATTATTCACGGTGTTTGTTTGCTTTCGGGGCTTTCCTCAGCTTGGACAGTGGGAACACGTTCATCTGTTTCTTTTTTGGCTTCCATTCGGTTTCACTTTCAGATTCTCGCGTTTCACGCTCCAGTCTTCAGGTTTCAAGCACGGCAAGGGAATACCGATTTCATTTAAACAAACCAACCAAAAAAAAAATCCCAAAAACCCAAAAACCTGCGGCCGCCGGGCGCGCACACAGGTCTATCGCTCCGCGCTTGGGATGCGAAGCTTCATCCCACACCGTTCCCCCCCGAAGCATCTTCGAGACGGGATTTGCAGAAATGAAATAAATAGGAACGATGAGGAATTAAGGATCTATTTTAAAAAAAAAAAAAAAAAAAAAAGAAAAATAAAAGAAAAAAAAAAGAAAAAGCCAAAATTCACCGCGTTTTGCAGCGCTGTCGGGCTAGCACCGATAAAACACCGAATTATCGATTTCCTGATACCTGCGTGGAGGATTAAATGGCGAGGACACCAGACTGGGTGGCCTGAAGAAGGGGGGGGGGGGGCTCCCAAGGCATAAGCATCGACGGCGGCATCGCCCCCCCCGGGCGGCTGCGGTGGGGCCGGGAAGCGGGACAGCCCCCCCCTCCCCGCCGGGCTATGGGGCGGGGGTGGAGGGGCAAAGCGGCGCGGCTGCCCCCTTAGCACGGTTCCCCCGCGGCCGCGGAGGGAGGCGGCGGCTCCGCGCAGGGCGCAGCGCTGAACCGCGGGAGCGCTCGCCGCTCCGCCGCCCCCGGGGGAAAAAACGTAACACCGGCGGTGCTTGATTTAATCATTTATGCTTTTAACGGGCGAAGCAGCTCATCAAAAGAAGGGGAGCGAGCGCGAAACGTATTTATTTTTTTTCTTTTTTTTTTTCTTTTTTTTTCTTTTTTTTTTTTGTTTTTTTTTTCCGGAGGGAGGGTGCTATTTAACATATGGCACTCGGTAATCTCTCCACGGAGGCTGTTAAAACATCTGCCGTCTCCAAAGGCAGGCGGCAGCGCCCGGTGGGCACGGGGACAAGGCGAAGGGGCAGCTCGGGAGCGCTGGCTTCCGCGGCCGCGGCTCCCCCCCCCGCCCCCGACGGCCGGCCACCCCGGCTGCGTTTCACGGGGACGAACGAATGGTGGAAGTTAAAAGAGCCTTTCCCCGTTGGAAACGGGTACCGCCTACATAAAAGCCGTCGCACCGGGGAAAAGTGTTTTGGTTTGGGATTTTTTTGTGTGTGTTTTTTTTTTTTTTCATGACGTCGCCGCAGATCAACGGCACCTCCGCGTGCAGAGCTGGCTTGCTTCCATTTATTGATTTTTGGGGGGTGGGGGGGGTGTTCCCCCTCCTTTTTGATGGGACACACCACACACACACCCCCAAAACAAGGTGGCTGGAAGGCAGCGCCCCACTCGCCGGGGTCCTTAGATGCTCCCCGGCGGCCGCCCCGTAGTGGGGCGCGGGAGGGGGTGGGTGTGCGCATTCCCCCCCCCCGGTCCCCGCATCCCTCCCCCGCTCCCCACATCCCCCCTCCCCCGGCTCCCCGCATCCCCCCCCGGTCCCCGCATCCCCCCCCCCCGGTCCCCGCATCCCTCCCCCGCTCCCCACATCCCCCCTCCCCCCGGTCCCCGCATCCCTCCCCCGCTCCCCACATTCCCGCCCCCCCCCCCCGGTCCCCACATCCCTCCCCGGTCCCCGCAGCTCCCCGCCGCCGGCAGCCGCGCTGTGCCCCAGACATCACCCCACTTCGGAAAGTCGGTGCCGGACAATTAGGACACCCGTCGGCCTTCCCCCCCACCCCCCCACCCCCCCACCCCCCCCCCAACCCCACCCCCCCCGCCCCGAAACCCACATAAATCACAATCGCCGCATTGTCGGGCTACAAAGCCAGACGGGAGCGCTTATGAATTTAAGTTTGGAGAAGGAAAACGTGCGCTGACACAACACGCTCCCTGTTTCACAGGAGTAGCCAGGAAGGGGAAATGAATAGTGGAAGTTAAAGAGCCTTTCATTGCGGAGCACGCCGCCCCGCAGCGGGTCCCCGCTCGCCGCCCTCGACGTACGGCGGGGGGGGGGGGGGGGGGGTGCCCCCTCCTCGCTCCGCTCCTTCGCCCTCCTAAAAGGCGAAGCCTCGCCGGGCAAAGCTCTGCCCAATTCCGCCTACGGTGGGCTCGGCCCCGGTAAGCTCCCGCCTCGGGGTTGGGGGGGGGGGTGGGATAAGGGGGGGGTGGGGGGGGTGCGAGGGGGCCACACACGCTGCCCGGCAGCGCCCGGACGGCGCCGCCGCTTCGTTTGGGCTGCGGCCGGGAGCTGCTGGGTTGGGGAACGGGACGGGACGGGGTTGGGGGGGGGTTTAGCGGAAGGGGGGGGGGGGGGGGGGGGCCTTGGCTGTCCCGCGTTACCGGGGGACGGGAGGGAGGCCTGCTGGCTTTTCGGTGGCGGTGTAGCCATTCGCTCCGACGAGGGGGGTTAGGTGGGGGGGGGGGGCCGTCCCAACCGGTTTTCGCAAGGACTCCCGAAGAGATGCGACCCACGGCAAAGCCGCTCCCGTCCCCTTTTTGATGCCGAGGGGAGAGGGCTAGCGTGGGAGGGGGCGCGTTTGCCCACTCGGGGGGGGGGGGGGGGGGGGCGGGCAACGACGGCCGGTCGCACGCCTTCCCCTATTCCGGCAGGGCCCGTGCGGCTCCCGGGACCGTCGGTGCCGTCAAGTGAGGGGTCTCCCCCCCTCGCCCCCATCCCTGCCGGGCTGCTTTCGAGGCCGGGCAGCATGCGTCCTTAAAATATAATCTGCCCGGTAACAATCAGCGCGCAGCGGCGAGAGCCCCGGAGCTATTGGCTATGCAAATGGAAGGAGGGGAAGCGGCGCCCCAAACTCCCCACTCACACTTTTAAGGCGGTATTTCTTCCCCCTTCTCCCTTTTCTTCCCTCCCGTCCCGTCCCCCAAGCCAAGCCCACCTCCACGGCGCCCGGGGCGGGATGGGGGGGGGCGGACGGGGGCTGGACGGGACGGACACTCGGCTCCGCCGCTTCGCTCCGGGGCAGCTCATCCCCGGCCGGCCCCGGGAAGCTTCTTTCACCGCCCTCTCCCCCCCCCCCCCCCCCATCCATCCATCCATCCATCCATCCATCCTCGGGAGCCTGTGCCGTAGCTCAGGGGGGCAGCGGCAGCCACTTGCCGAAGTTGACATCAGTTCGCCGCCGCCGAAGTGCGAGGAGGGTTGGAAGTCCCACGGTGAGGGACACAACTCCTCTGCCCCCCCACCCCCCATCTCTCCCCCCCCTCCACCACCACCACCACCCCGTCTCAGCCAACCTCCCTCCCTCCTCCCTCCCTCCCTCCTCCCTCCCTTCCCCGCTGCGTTTCCTAGAAAGTTGTATCAGTGTGCCCATGCAGCGCTAAAACGCTTCCCCTGCTTAGAAAACGCCTATGCGTGCCGGAGGAAGCAGGGGGGGGGTGATCACTGTTAAAGATTTCACCCCGAAAACGCCGCCGAACCCTTCCCCCCCCCCCTTCAGGGGGTTTCGGGGTCCTTCCCGGGTTTGCCGTTGGACTCTGCGTCCCCGCTCCCGGCTACAGATTAAAGGGGTACCGGGGGGAGGTGGGGGGGGTGGAGGGCTTGAGGAGGGGGGACGGGAGGTGGGTCTGGCGTCCCGCCGAGCCAGGATATTTCATCTTTCGTGTCCCGCCCCCCCCCCCATCATCATCATCATCATCATCTCGGGGGG